>NC_135501.1:36607615-39195115 GCF_052857255.1 Amblyomma americanum | reverse complement strand
CAGACAAAGCACGTTAGACCGGAGTACATTTCGGGCCACCACCCTCGCCCTCAGGCAGTGTATCTTTCCCTCCCTCACTCTCACATCATCATATCTTGCCGTTCATCACCCTCACCTCATCATGTCTTCCCTCCTCGCCTTCACCTCATCATGTCTTTCTTCCCTCACCCTCGTCCTCACGAATTTTCATGCGCACATCTTCTCTCACCCTCATCTCACCGACTGAAATCCCCATGAGGTGAGGGTAAAGCTATCCTCATGAGGGCTCGCCCTCGTGAGGATACCCACCTCTGGTGTAGACCTCCCTCTATCAGTGCTGCCAACACGGGAGCCGCTTGGTGCCCAGGTGTGGTTTGTGGCGCGCGAACCCAGCCATCCTCTTGCAGTGTACTGCATAAACTGTCACCGATTCTCTCCCGTCGCAGTGTCAGTGCGCTATAACGTCCCCGTCACCATCCTGGAAGTTTGCTGCATGGCAAATTAGGATAACTATATCGGGCATTAAGAGCAAAGCCAACACCCCTGGACCAGCACTTAAATACTTTGCCCTTGAGCACATTTCTGGATGCTACAGCGCGCACTGCCATATCTACACTGAAGGCTCTGTCAGGTCCGACTCATCAGTGGTTGGCGTCTGGGTACCATCAACGTGCACCTCGGACACTGCACTTCGGCTACTTCACTTCACTTCACTTTATTACCTTAAAGGCCCCCGGGATTGGGAGTTTTACATAAGGGGTGGGTTACATTTATAAAACAGATTTATTAAACAAAGAAAACACCTAAGGTACATGAATTATTCGCTGTTAAATATAGTCTCTAAACAATTCACAAATGCTGTTGGACAGGTGATTGCGGCGATGTCGTGTGTGGAAGACTGTTCCAGTCTGTGGCTGATCGTGGAAAGAATGACCCTGCAAATGTAGCAGTGCGCGTACGAGGCCGAGCAATTTGAAGGGGATGACCAATGAGGGGGGAAATGCGTGCCGGCGGATTGATGTAGGGCGGATGACGAAGTGAGCTGTAATAAAATTTATGAAACTAGCCTTTACTAGTGATACGACGTCTACAAGGTAGAGATGTTAAGCCTGCCTCTGCTTTTAATGACGATATACTGACATTATATGAATAGCAAGAATATATGAATCTTGCGGCTCGACTTTGTAGTGATTCTAAGGAATTTGTTAGATAATTTTGGTTAGGGCTCCAAATAGCAGAGGCGTATTCTAATTTAGAACGGACAAGTGATTTGTAGGCAAGTAATTTTACGTTTTGTGACGCATGGCGTAGATGTCGTTTTAAGAATCCATGGCTTCTGTTAGCGGATGATATGACTTTTGTCGCATGCACGTTCCAGGTTAGATATTGGACAATGTTACGCCGAGGTATCTATAAGTCTGAGTTAATTCTACCGTGATGTGCGAGATTTTATACGGGAAGAGGAGAGGATTACGTTTTCGGTTAAATGACACGAGTTTACATTTATTGGGGTTTAGTTCCATGAGCCATTCGTTGCACCAGTCCTGTATGCTGATTAAGTCATTCAGGAGGGCGAACTGATCAGAGGCGTTATTGATTGTGCGATCGATGACACAGTCATCGGCAAAAATACGGACGTTACAAGAAACATGCGTTGGTAGGTCATTAATGTATATTAAAAATAATAGCGGGCCAAGGACTGATCCTTGCGGGACACCTGATGTTACGGGAAGAGAACTAGAGGCTTGGTCGTTAACGTAAACATACTGGGTGTGGTTAGCAAGGAATTCGCTTATCCACTGTAATATGTTAGGATGAAGGTTTAACCATGAAAGTTTTAGTAGCAAGCGTTTGTGAGGTACTTTGTCAAAAGCTTTCGCGAAGACCAGGAATATTGCGTCAGTTTGTAGGTTACAGTCAAGGTTCACATGCAAGTCATGGATGAAAAAAACCAATTGTGTATAGCAGGATAGGTTCTTACGGAAGCCATGTTGGGCAGGATGAAAAAAAAAATTAATAAAGTCAAGAAAATTCATTATGTGGAAATAAATGGCATGTTCCATGATTTTACATGACACACTTGTTAAAGAGATGGGGCGGTAGTTAAGGGCTGATTCTTTGTTACCTGATTTGAAGATCGGAACAACCTTCCCCACTTTCCAATCGCTGCGTATGCTACCTGTGGAAAGTGATTGTGCAAAAAGTTTGGATAGATACGCTGCGGAAGCATGGCGAGTATTTTTGAGGAACTTTGGGGTGATTTCATTAGCACCCGCAGAAGATGACATCTTGATATTTTCAATAATACATATAATGCCGTGCACAGAATACATGATTGAAGGCGTATGCAAACTCGTGTTGGCAGTTACGTTAGACGGTGGCATATAAGTTTCGTGTGTGAAGACGGATGAGAAAGCGGTGTTAAAAATATTTGCATATTCCATGCCACTGGTCATCTCGCCAAGTGGGTTAGCCAATGTGATGACTGGAGCCTGTTGAGGATTTAGAACTTTCCAGAACTTCCTCGGAATATTTGTTAGGATCTTGGGCAGATGAATTTTTAAAAAATCGCGTTTGGCATTACGGATAGATTGCAGGTATGTGGATTCGGCTGCGTAATATTTGTTTCAGGCGCATGCGCTCGGGTTGCGTTTTGCTCCGCGGAAAAGTCTCTTCTTTTTGTTTTAGAGTGTTTTCAAGAGCTTTCAAAACCATGGCTTGTTGTGACTGGCACGAAACGTGATGGTTGGAATGAACTTCGCGGCGAGTTCGGCAATTTTAGTTTTGAAAGTAAGCCAGTTTTCCTCAAGAGATCGATTATCGAAACCGGTATCAAAGTTGGGAAAGAACGCCATAAAATGATTATTAATTTCTTCATAATTCTCTCTGTCATAAAGGCGAAATGTTTTATGGAATGTTTGGCGCGATTTCGTAATGACAGTGAAAGTAGCCTGTAAAACTTTGTGGTCACTAATTTCGCGGAGGTAAGTAAGCGATGATAAACTTTCTGGATGATTAGTTAGAATAAGGTCCAGGATGTTGGAGGATTCGTGTGTGACGCGTGTGGGTTCAGTTTCTAACTGGGTGAGATTGAAATTCAAACAAACGTCAACAAAGTTCGTCATTTCGGTGTTGCCTGTTGATGTTAGGTTCAGCCAGTCGATTGATGGGCAATTAAAATCACCAAAAAGAAGAATGCGTGCGTTGGGATACTTGCCAGTTGTTTGATTTAGACTATCGTTTAACTGCTACCCAGCTGGTTGCTCTGCGAGCAGCCCTTGCTTATTTTCTGCAACAACGTATCCCCAACAACGTGGGTTATTTCAATGACTGTTGCGCTGCGCTACAATAGTTAAAATCATCGTGCATTCAGGAGCATCTCGTCGTCGACTTGAACAGGCTACACACAGAGGCCTGCGAGCTACGTTACCGTGTTGTGCTGCAGTGGCTACCCGTGCACTGCGACCTCACAGGCAACGATCGCACTGACGGCGCAGCGAAAGCAGCAAATAGCGATACGTACTGGCGGGCGCTGTGTTGATCCGGAGCGTCAACACAGACCCCTGCTTCGTATTCACCCAATTGTGACCATCGCATGCCACGCAATTCAGATAGGCGTCAACGTAATCGCCTGCACTGAATCGCTTGGATATTTCTTACACAAAACACTTTCTTCAAAAAAAATTAGCGCATCCAGCAGCTCTCTGTGCCTGATGCGTGGTGTGTGCGAATTTCTTTAACACTTGGTCTGCTGCTGTCAGAATTTGAATACAAGAAGCAAGTAACTGCTAAGTACTTTGGGACACCGCCTGGACGGTGCCCTGTGTCTGGAGTATGTCCTTGCTTGACCCTTGGTGTGATGAGGCTTCTGCTGCGTTTGACAAAAGCCCTAGTAGCTTAACTTAGGGACACCGGTTTCATAATCGGCCTTTTGAAGAACCTGTGTGTTCTTGAGTGCGCGAGTGTTGTACGTTCTTGTTGTTGCCTTCGTGACATGGCACATACCCACTACGGGGGATTGGCCAGGGTTCAGTGGGGAGACCCCATAGAATAGGGTAAACTGGTGCTAAGCTAATGAATGTTGTGCGTGCTGGATTTTTGTTTCACAAATTTTTTTTTCATCTTCGTCACCTTCTTTCTTCATGCTCATCTGAAGTAGGATGTCAGATTTACTACCAGGCGCACCTATCCTATAATCAGTAAAATGTCTTTTTTACGATCAGATTATTGCACTGGCATCGTATGTCGGATTCAGCCTGCCATAAATTCCATGTAACTCCGGAATTGAATGAGGAAATTTTACAACGAAAGCACTACTCTAGATGTAGCAACTTCAAGCAAGAATCTTCTGTTGTGCTTTGAACTAACCTGAGCATAACCTAGTTACTCGAGTCAGCTCTGGTTAGTTCGGAGGAGTGTCGCGCAACCTGCAGCCAATGGGAAGCAGGTGGCAGTTTAATTATTGGTCGCGAGAGGTTGCTCGGGAAGAGCAACATGGTTTGGTTTGCTTTATGGGGGCTCGTCCTAAAGCAACTAAGGCTATGAGGAACGGCGTAGTGAAGGTCTCCGAAAATTTCGACCACCCAGGGTTCCTTAACGTTCCCTGACATCGTACAGTACACGGGCCTCTATAATTTCACCCCCATCACAATTCGACCGCCGCAGTCGAGATCAAACCAGCATCTTCGACGCGATCTGTAAATGCTAAGTAGAGAATGGCCAATCCTGTATATATGGACACTGACCCTCTAAAGCCATCATGTCGTAGCCTTAAGGCGGAGCTGAAGTGTCCCCTACAATTTTTATTTATATAAACATACCGCAGCCCTTACAGGGGCTGCAATTCCGCTACAGGGCAACTGAAGAATGACCACATGCTTTCGCTCCTCTACTTGGTTTAACTACGCTAAACGCCTACCATTTTTATAAGCAATTTACCAATAATACTTAGGGGGCTTAGGCATGGGCTGATGGTACGGGTTCATAAGAGTTACATGCTTATGTCAGGCGCATTTCTCAATTGTCCGTCTTTATTGCGTCTTCCTCCGTGCGAAGTATTAAAGCCTTTTGCTCACACCACTGGGGGGGTCTTATTCTTATTCTGAAGGTTTACAATCTTACCGACAGTTGGGCTGAGAATAATGTATCAAAAAAGAAACTCGCTGACCTGGTAGAGCAGCGTTTAAAATTTCTAAAATGCAGCATTTGATCCATTGAATGCAAGACCAGAAACAGAGTTGCCTTTGAGCTCCTAAATAATTGTAATGTTTTCGATACAATCAGCGCAAAGTACCTCGCAAACGATGCCAGGAACTTGGGAACAAATGAAGGGTTTTTTAATGCCAGCAAGCTGCTTGCTCGTTGGTAAATGCGGCTGCTACAGCACCCGCATGAAGAAAGTACATGGACTGGTCAAGTGGCTACAAGTGGACCACTATCACTGCCACGTGGAGACAGAAGTTGAAACTCGAAATAAAAGACCCGCTTTTCAGCAACCACATCTGCAGAAGAGACGACGGTTACTACTGCAAGCAGCTTTGAAAGGTGCTTTCAATAAAGATGCGGTACTCCTAGATGATAAAGCCCGCCGCTTTACGAATATCATCCAGCAAGAATTTTTTAGATGCGATTTGTAGAAGCTGAGTTATCTCTGGTTAAAATTTAAATTCCAACGTCTTCATTTCCTCTCGCCGCTTTTTTCACGTTTAAAAAAGGTCGGCGCTCTTCTGACGCGCCCAAGATTCCTGAGCCGCCGGTGCGAAGCTGTTGACGGGCGGTGCCCATGGTAGCCGCTTGAAACCTGAAAGAATCTTACCAACAGCCATATCTGAATAGAATTACGAAGGAGCGTGCGACGCCCGGGGTTGCGACAATTAAAAAGTCGCTGGAAAGGACTCGCCAACTTTATCTCGAAATTGTGGATTGTTTGCTGCGTGTGTAAGTTTACTATTTGGCTCAATTGTTGATGACGAGAGGTTGTAGTGATTGAGCGAGTTTACATACTCTTCTCAGAAGGTGCTTCAAAGTCCCTTTAAGCAGCGAACACTCCCGCTGCATCGTTGGTACTGTCTCGCGTGGTTTGCAGGCTATCGCGTCCGTGTTTGCCCTCTGGTGATTTTTCCTGTCTGACGGTTGCCTGAAGATGTGCAATAAAAGGTAAGCTAATGTGTGACTTTCAGCCCTTTTGCGGAAATAAATCGCTTCAGAGCAGTTTATTCTCAGCAGGTTAAATCTGTTGTGGTCGCCTTCAAATCCAATCAGACTGTACATGTGTAATAGATGCAATATGAATGTCGTCCAACGGCAAACACGCGTGAGCGCCTCGGTGATTCCCACCTCATCCTTTGCCACTTTTGTCAAAAGTTTAGAGCTCAAGAGGTTTGTTCCATTACCACACCGTGTGGCTTGCAATGAATCTCTAGTAAACTCTCCTGAAGGTAAGATAATTTTTGGTACTGCCTCCTCCAAAAGCCATGTACAGGACTTCCATGAATGCTTCAGGAGCCCCCAACATGGCTTAGGAGCAAATCCGTTTGGCTCTAAGACTTTTGACAAAGGTTTACGGGGGCTCGTTTCTGGTTCGGTACGTCTGAAGTTTGTTTCCTGGAAATAAGGGTGCGCGGTGGTGCTATTCGTTAGTAAATTGAGGAAAAAAAACTAATTCCAACACATACTCGGCAGCTATAATTCAAGGGGTCGATTTTCTTGTTTTTTTCCAAAAGCAAAAAAGGTTGTATTTGTTAGAACGAAATAGCTTTGCAGATTTTATTATAGAATCAAGGTGGAGAGCGCGCATAGCAAAGAGCGAAATCTCTTGATTGTTGCCCTCTAACGCCAAGCATCGGCAGAAAATCGGTGAATGGGTCACGAGAAAAAATATTCTTCCCTGCAAAGGCGATGCCCCTCTTTATGG
Organism: Amblyomma americanum; assembly: GCF_052857255.1. Lineage (NCBI taxonomy): Eukaryota > Metazoa > Arthropoda > Arachnida > Ixodida > Ixodidae > Amblyomma > Amblyomma americanum. The sequence continues at coordinate 39,188,223 of NC_135501.1, read as the reverse complement.
GGGCGTTGAAGCGCCTCTTGTGCGCGGTTCGATTACGCAAGATAACGTCCATCGTACTTAGGTCAATTTTTCCACATTTAAACGAAACGCGAATATGTCCCTCTTCGGATGCAGCAGTTGAATTCTTTGTTGAACAATATCGTCATAATCCGAAATTGTAATAGTATTGCTCCTTTGGCTCATAAGTAATGGCGCCCCGCACTTTCACGCAACAAGCGTTAGCTGAGTCTACGGACGCGTTAACTGCTCGCTCGAAGCAGAAGCGCGTTCTAGGGCTGCCGCCGGCCGTCCAGAACTGCGGGCGCACTGGACGCCCCTCCCCCTCCTCCTCCCGGCCTGCCGCTGGTGCTGCCAGGAGAGCCTCCGGAGTCGCCGTCTTTCCTCTTGCGGTCTTTCCACCTCAGGAAGTTCAGGAAGCCCGCGTAGATGGGCGGACCGGCAGAGGGACGGCTGCTGCACGTGTGCGGCTGGTAGCCAAACTCCGAATGCACTGAAAACGGTCACGGAGGACGTGCATTAGTGCCATGATCAAATATATCGCCGCGGTGGGTGGTACGTAATGCGACGCTCTCAACTAGGCTCTGACACTCGTAGCAGTCGTGTAGTGCCGTGCACGTTCACATGAAATGAGGAATGGCAACTCTTATTAAAATACTCGCAGATTTCAGTTTTTTTTTCTTTTAACGCAGTGAACCAACCTCTGCAAACACTCCCTGACGAATGCCACTTCTGTACTTCATAAGACGCCTCGACGAAGGTGAACAGGTTTCCCAAATCGCTGACGTTTCCTTGCGTCTCGTTGTTGCTTCTTGTAATAAAATCTCCGCAGAATATTTGGCTCTCGATACGACAGTTGCCGGCATAAACATATTTATGCTAGCAGGTCTCAGCCATCCGAGGTGAGAGAACAGAAAATGTTTTTCTCTAATCTTTTCCCAAAATGTCATTGTTAAAATGGCAAATAAAACTGGCGATAAAAATAAAACAAGCCATGTAAAAATTACCAGCGCACCCTTAATACGAAAAAGGGGTATGAAATTCCGTTTAACAGAATATATAAACAGTATGAAATGTTAATTGCGCAAAATTCGGAAATATTGAACTTTTTCTACCACACGCGCAAAAATTCAAAATATATAAATACACCTTACTCTCAGAGTTCGAGCTGCTTCTACTATCGGCGCTTGGAAAGCCGCGTTACTTAGAAAGGCTTTCAGCTCAACGCTCCCGTATGCATCCAGCGGTCAAGAGCAGGTCTAAATCTGGCAACAACACTGAAAATGTGCCATGTTTGCGCCGTTTGTTCTCGCTTCATCATAGTAGCAGTCATAACTACGGTCCCTCCCCGGAAATGACTCAAGACAGTTTCCCGCTTTCAGGCCTGGAGTTATTGACTGGAAAACCTCTCCGGAAAACATCGCCAATTCTTAAATTGTGGTTATGCACTTCATATCAACTTCAACTGTTCACTGCAACAGTCACAACAATATATCCTCATTTCCAGAAGGTATATTCTCTAAACCCTCATATTCCGCATACACAAATTTCTATCGATTAATCTAGGTTATCCGCCATGGTATTTGGTGCAGGCCACCGCAGCAGCCTTAGCTCTAGCCGTAACGTGTACCACAGCTCTGGCCTTTTAACTTGAAGCAAGACGCACTGGTGCAACTTAAGTAGAAACACAAACAATGTGGAAGGGTCGGTTCAGCTGACCGTTTTATTTCTGGCGCTGTGGCGCGACAGGAGTTGCTATTGGATTTACCGAAATTAAGAAATCAAAAGCAGCAGCAACTTGGTGACTCCTCACTGTTGCTTATACCCTGTGAACGGCGTGAACACGAGGTAGATGGTTTAATAAAGGGCGTATTACGCAAGCCTACTCAGATCTCTCTCTACACGTATGTCGGCGAGTGTAAGAAGCAAAAGTCATTGAATGTCCTCTCTGCACTAACGCTCATAGAGCATGGGGGCTTTTCGAGAGTGAAGTATTCATTTACGAAAATTTCCTGACGTGGCTCCATTCCAACGACCACCCTTTGTCACTGCTTGCTTTCTGAGACATACAGCTTCTATAATGTTTGCGGCAGTTGATCGCAGGAAGCATCCATCAATGCCGTCCGTTCACGGTGTGTCGAACCCACAAACCATGGCTTTGGCTTTTACTTAATCCTGGTGGTGCAGCGTCCGGCCTCCTAATGAGCTTTTTTTTTGGTGGAGTGTTTCTGAAGGACCGAACGGCACAGACTACACACATACAGCACTTCATTAATTATCAGAATTCACTTCTGAGTCAAACTGCGATTACTCTCCAAGGTGAAATTACAGGAGAATGTTACGATCTGTGCCGAAAATATTGATAGAACATTCCTTACCGAAAAATAAATGCGCACATTTATTGATCCTGACCGCCGCGGTGGCTCAGTGCTTAGGGCGCTCGGCTAATCATCCGGAGTTCCCGGGTTCGAACCCGACCACGGCGGCGGCGTTTCGATGAAGGCGAAACGCTAAGGCGCCCGTGTACTGTGCGATGTCAGTGCACGTTAAAGATCCCCAGGCGGTCGAAATTATTCTGGAGCCCTCCACTACAGCACCTCTTTTTTCCTTTCTTCTTTCACTCCCTCCTTTGTCCCTTTCCTTACGGCACGGTTCAGGTGTCCAACGATATATCAGACAGACACTGCGCCATTTCATTTCCCCAAACACCAATTACAATTTATTTATCCTGTAATACCTACTCCTGCAATCGTGTGCTATTTAAAAACTACCAAAAACTGGAATAAAGATCAGACCAACCTTGCTCATACAAGATCAGTATTTACATGCACTTTGCTTTAATATTTCCAGCTTAGAAAATATGGCATATTTGAAATAGACATTTGGAATTAGACATTTGGAAAAGTGAGCAACGGAGCAAAGGTGAGGAAGGAAATGAATTCAATATGTGAAGCGTCGGCAGTTAGAAGTGTATGTAAGGTATCTGCATCCCTTAAATTTTTTACTTGCACGGAAACTCATTTTGTCATAAATACAGCGCTGACCTTCCTGACTGCACATAATGCCCTGCTTGCATTCAAGGGTGGGATAAAGTGGGAAATAGAAGCCATGTGATAATCAACTGAAAGAAAGTTATTTTGCGGGCAGTATCGCACCGTCGGATCAATGCTAGAGGATCTCAGTGCAGCCCACAACATAGATGGAAATAAAAATGAAATCATACCGTGGCCGATCTTGTTGATGTAGTTCCAGACGAACTCGTCCGCGGAATGGAATCTGTGCAAGTCGCGCTGCATGAAGGCGAGGAGCTCCAGCTTGCGCTGCCAGTCGCCCGTCGGGTTGGGCACCGTCAAGTAGTCGCTGAGGTGGCCGCACAGGTACGCCAGCCAGAGCGCGTTCGTCTCAGAGTGAAACAGGTCCCAGCGGTCCCTGTGCACGGCAGCAGAAAATAGATGTTGCAGAGGAGGCAAGTGCGCTTTCACCTTTTCTTCGCGAACACTCCTTGTCGTTTAGGGGCATGCGATTTGGCTGAGGCTCTCAACAGCCTAGTCTGCCACCACTGCCAGCACCACCTGACCAGTCGCCCTTTTTTTGGAAACTCATTTACAGCGCCCAATTTCCTGAAGAACGTAGTCCAAAAAAGCAACATTGCCGCTTTCTAGCCCGCAGTTTTCTTTTCTGGCATCCTATCCAAATTCCGGTTTTATAATTACGCTGCACCGCCTTCTCGCTGCCTCTAGGTTTTTTAAGAGCCAGTGTTCGCGTTGCGAGTGTGTACTCTTTTTTTCTTGAGTTCGGCGCATTTTCTGTAAGGTTAAGTAATAACCGTTCGTTACCGAATGGGAAAGCAATGCTTTACAGGGGTCTAGTGAATGACAATAATAAGCAATGTCACGATATGCTATCCCAACTTTCAAGATTATTGAGCAGGCTTGCAGCGCACCGAGATGCACGAAACGAACTGATTTCCAGTCAACCCCTAATTTGCAATGTTGTGCAGCGATCTGGGAGAGTCTCAGTGCGCAGATTCTGCGTAAAATACGCAGCAATGAATACTTCACGGTATGGAGTTCATTACCGTTGGAAATTCTTCGCATGGCAGCTATTGAATGGTGTGTGCATGCGCCAAATTTTGTGACATTTAACCGAAACCTACTGTCACATATATTAAGGGGCCTAAATTAAATTTTAAAGGAAAAACGTGTGAAGAAGACGACGCGAATTAACCGAAGAATAAAGAAGAGTAAGAAGAAGCATTCGTTGAGGTGGAGAGAGATGATTGGTGGAGAAGCATACGGTGACGTGGAGAGAGATAAATGGTGCAGAAGAGAAGAAGACGACGACAAGGCTTACGTGGACTAACACCGAGGCTATAAAAGGGCGAGCGAGAGCGAGGCACAGGGGGGAACAGCAGAGAAGCAGAGGCTCCGGTGGGTCAGGGGCACATCGGTTGGAAGAGAGCGACGCCGGCTACTGCTCCGGTGAGCTCGCGTTCTACGACATCGCATCGTGGACTTCCTGCCGTGCCTGAGCCTGTTCCGGGGAGTCAACAGAGGACGCTACCACCTGCTACGGCCAGGGGTGTCCCCAGCGCTGTTGCCACCCACCCGGGTGGTGCTCCCAACGCCAACACCGGCATCACCTCCACGGGCGCTTGGACTTGGAGCTTGTACAGGCGCGCTCACACTAGCGGGAAGCTTCCCGCACCGGCACAGCGTCAACGTCGGCGCTGCCTCGCAGCTCCTCAGAATGACGCTCACACTGCGCGCGTTTTCTCGCTGCGGTTGTCTTGGAATGTGGAGAGAGGAGGCGCTGAGGGAGGACCCGAACGAGCAGAAAGAGAAGACTGGAAAGCGCACCCTTTTTTCGCGTCGTCGTCTTGATCGTCTGCTAGCTCCCCTCCCGTCGCCCTGGCAAAGCAGCCGCCGAGTGCCCGGCCAGCCGGACGCGCGCAGCCTCCGCCTCCGCCGACGGGGTCACTGAACTGGGACCGACGTCACGGTTCACGGTCGGCGCCCATTGGCTGTTCTCGTCAGCGGCACGGGAAAAATAGGTACCGAACCCATCGCTCTGCGGGACGGCACAGCAGGCTGTCCGCGGGAGAAAAACGGGCTTGTGCGGGAAGCGGCACGCGGAAAACGTCCTGCGTTGCGCGTTTTCCCGCTAATGTGAGCGCGCCTCACGACGCAGCCAGCGACGCCAGCCCGAGCACGTCGAACACCGCCAGCGACGCCAGCCCAAGCACGGCGAGCGCCGCCTCGACGCCGCCTACGGGATCCATACAACGCCGCAGCCGCACCGAACCAACCGTGAGCATGAACGCCGACCACGAATAGTAGAACGCTAGTAGTAGACGCTTGGTATTAGTGTGCATTTATAGTCTTTGTGCTTTGTGTTAGTTTTGCTAGTTTTGTGTTCTAGTGTGTATGGCACGTAGGGTGTATTAAATGTACGTTTGTGTGGGTACACCCGTCGCCTAGTCCATTCTTTCGGTCCGTGTGTTATCCGGAGAGATTCGTGACACCTACCGAAGAAAGCTACAGTGATTTAAACAACACTACACTTCTTCTAACGCCGCAGTGAGTAAGAGTAGATTCAAGTATTTTACTCGTTGGCAGAGAAAGTACAGTCATGGAGAGAAGCAAACGGATCACGCTTTGGAGGTCTCTTCTAACGCCGCAGTGAGTAAGAGTAGATTCAAGTATTTTACTCGTTGGCAGAGAAAGTAGTCATGGAGAGAAGTAAACGGATCACGCTTTGGAGGTCTTCTGAGGAAATACCTAGCGAAAGATAATGGATGTCTAATACATATGCCAGCAATATTTACTTTTGCCCTTACGCATGGCGGCAGCAAACAGTTGCATTTCTGTTGCAAAAGCGACAGAAGAGCTTGAACAAAGAAGCGTGGTCCATATTATTCTGTCCGAAACTGTACGTCTGGCTGCGCTACGCACAACTTCTACCGGGAAAGGAAGATGGCGTTGTAAAGCTCTCAAGGGCCCTTGAGGTATCTATAATAAAAAATAAAAATGGGGGCAACCACATCGCTGTGACCCTAAACTCCATTCACACTTTGGTCATATCATGATGAATGCAATTAAATGCGCGAGAAAGTGCGCTGCGTTCTGTTGGGTTTTATGGCGCATAGGCAACTCAGGCCATCATGCGGCAAGCTCTTGGTATATGGAATTTGTTTTCTGCAGAAGTTTATGCAAATAATAATTATCGCTGGTTTGGAGGGCCTAAAACTTTCTTTTGTATTACCTGGTGATTAAGTAAAAAGAATATTTATGTATGGATGATATTAAAAGCTTCAAAGAAGGGCGGGTAACCTCAGCAGCCATCCTTGGCTAGGAAAGGATGTTGAGCCTCCCAACGAATAAAACAAAACATCAGCTTTCTTCTAGGGAATGAGAGGGTGGCTGAGTCGTATCAAAAATAAAGCGAAACAATGCTAAAATTTAGTGTTTTTCGAGGAAACCTGTTTCTCTTATAAAGTTAAACGCACAGGACATGTCGACAATTGCATCTTATTCTAAGAGTGATATTCGGTGTAAAGGAATGTCTTCATTATAAAACTTGGTAAAATACATTTTTCATACTATTTCGGCTTTTCCACACGAAAATAAAATGTTATTCACGGTTAGTTCATCTGCACATTTTTCCCAAACAGGTTTGTCTTCATTTCTCAATAGAAAGTTGTGTGTAAGGTATGTGTGGTATATACAGCGACGACATAAAATTACTCCAATGAAACGCTCTTGGTAGAAACATAACTTCTATTCACCTAAAACTGGCTTTGCCAGGTGCAGTGTTGTTTGCTTTGTAGCTCCAAGCCCACTGCCATTTTATTTTCTTAATTTACAGGGCACGAAGTTCATGCAATCCTTAAAATGTACATTCACTTTCCTTATCGGCTTGCCACCAGCTTTAGGAGCGCACAAGTCTGCTCTCTGGTTGCCTTTGGATCCGACATGACTTGGCACATAGCAGAGTGTTATGCTTTGTCCTTGAGCTATGGCACTTATGTTGTGTATGATGTCACCAAGCAGCGGACCGATTGCATTTTAGGAATGAAGTACTGTAAGTACGCTTGGCGAGTCAATATAAGTAATGCTGCTGAGAGACAACAATTTTTTCTACGGCTACACACATAGCATAAAACTCGGCAGTGAACATGGATGTACACTGTAGAAACCTTACTATTCAATTCCAATTCCCTTGTACTGCTGCGCTTCCAATGTAAACATCTGTTTTTCAACGATCTGTGTAAAAAGCTATGAAAGTACTGTCCTTTTTTTGCGAGTGAAAGCAATTCTTGTAATACATGTTGTTGTGGAGTCTCTTTTTTGCGGAACTATGTAAGAGTGAAATCTCAGATTGCAGGAACATTGTACAATAGAGGTAGTGGGCGTCGTCTTTGCGCAATGCCACGTATTGTCTTTAGTACGCTAAGATTCCGGCAAATCGCAAGAGCAGTGGCCTGGTTGCTTGCGGTTTGTTGTTGGTGTTGAAGATGAGCACTTTGTAGCTATGTGGTAGCAACTGTTTCGGCAGCGAACGGATTTTAAGAGCGTTATCTCTTATACATCACGTTTCTCGATTTCTTGGGGTCTGCTACCACCTCCCTTCGGCGTGAAATTTTCCGTCCGAGGAATTCAAGATGGCGGCCCCCATAGTAAATTGATGCAGCAACCCAATTGGTGATTGACTGGTGACTTCATTAGTATATCGAATTGCTGATTGATTGGTGAGGTCACTTAGTTTGTGGTCATAACTGGCTAGTCACGTGATTAAGTTTAATCGCTTACAACTCAGTAAATAATCAGGTCATCATGAAACAAAATAGATATTTGGAATCCTCCAGATGAGTTGAATACAACAGAAACCTTGTTAGCTAATCAAGTTAATATTTAGTTATACTTATGCTTAATTTAAATTGCTTATATTTATTTACCCGAACGCGTCATGGCCTAACTAATGGCATATTCGTAACGGGCTCGATCACTAGAACATGTTAGACACCGATATCGCCTAATTGGGCTCATATTTAGGGATGGTTAGGCTTAGTATGGAGCAACAGCTCGGCAGCTCACAGGCGGTATGCGCGCGCTCGCCGTGAGGAATGGAAAAGTAGCCTAATCATGTGGTATATACATCGCAGGGACGATAGACTGCGCTACCAAACAGATAATGCTCGTTCCTTCCACGTCTTCCAGACGGTGGCGCCATAATTTTTTAGGATGTAGGAGCATGTGAGCGTGGCTCTTCTTTCTGTAAGTGATAGTTTGTTGATTTCTACATAAAGACTGTTTATGGGGAACGTCTTGTATGCACCAATGTAAAGATGCAAATCTAAACAGTGGTGGCAATGTTAGTGTTGATGAAAAGTTAATCACCACAGGAAGGTGATCGCTTCCGCGATGGTTATCAAGGACATCCCACTTAAAATCGGTAAAAACGGATGAAGAGCTAGAAGAGAAGTCTATGCAGCTCATGTTCCTTGAGGTTGGAGAGCAATATGTAGGCTTGCCTCTGTTGAGTAGGCAAACATTATTGCACCGAATAAAACCTTATATCATACGCCTCTAGTGTCTGTCTGTTCACTCCACAAAAACGGGGAGCGCGCATGATAACCAACTACCAGTTATGTAACTGATTAAAAATAGCTTCAAAATCAGAGTTTTACTGTGATGTGTGGTTGTAGATGTACTGAGCATATGGTCATTGCTTTATATCTAAGAACTGTGACTGCAACAGCTTCATATTTCGTCTGGAGCTTTATTTCATGGGTTGCAACATCGGTCTGAACTACAATAGCAGCGCATCCAGAAAGCCAACGCGCTTGCTCGCGGTCACGGCGAAACACTTTATACTTCTTGAAAATATTCTTATAAAAAGGTCCCAAGTTGGTCTCCTGTAGGCAAAGTGTTACGGCAGCTAAAGAATTTAAGGTATGTTGCATTGGTATAGTGGATAAGTGGATAAGCAAGTGGATCAGCAGGAGAAGTGCATAAACAACGCCATGATAATTTTGGGGAGATGTATTCACAACATTAGGTCCCTCCTTATTTAGGGCCTGTTATCGGGTTTTTTCTTTTATCGATTAAGAGAGCTCCGCCACCGCTGCGGCGGGGTCAAGCTCTGATTTGTATCCATCCCCTAAGTGGAGGCACTGGAGTTCCATGGGAAACCCGCGGGCAGGGGTGTTGCGGGATTCTGCTGAACGCGGGAAGCCTTGCGGGCTGCCGGCTTGGTGGCCGGCGAGCCCTTTTTCGGGTATGGCATAGAAGCTATCGCTGGCACCTGCCAGGGCCGTGGGTGGCCCTTTCTCAGCCTCACTGAGTGAGCGGTGCAGGTGCCGAAGACCAATGTGGTGCGCCGTGCCAACGCACCACAGCGGCGAGATTTGTATCTGCAGTGAAAGAGAATGTGCCCTGAGCCATTTTGCAACGCTTCCTTGCCTCTTTAATTGTTATTTTTTTTGGACTTTATGATAAGATGAGATTCACTGGTAACGGACCAAGGTCAAACACAAATATTGACGTTGCCGGAGTGCTACCACTCCCTTGTTCACAATTGTTCACATTATGAACAAGGGAGCCGTAGCACTCCCGAAACGTCCTTATTTGTATTTGACCTTGGTCACTGACCAGTGAATCTCGTCAAGCCATGATTCCTGACCAGACGGTATGCCGTCCAACCCTCGACTACATGACTTTATGATATTTTTTTCCTTTGCCGCCGCTGCAGAGGCTAAATGGTTACCGCGCTCGGCTGCTGACCCGAAAGACGCGGGTTCGATCCCGGCCTCGGCGATAAAATTTCGATACAAGCGAAATTCTAGAGGCTCGTGTAGTGTGTGATGTAAGTGCACGTTAAAGAACCCCAGGTGGTCGAAATTTTGGCAGTCTTTCGCTACGGCGTTCCTCATAGCCTGAGTCGCTTTGAGACGTTGAACTTCCGAAAACCATAAACCAAATAATTTTCTTTTCCTTTTCCTATGCCGACCCGAACTTTGAATAAGCGGCCTGGTCGCCTTCACAGTTTGCGCAATGTGGCGCAGCATCGCAATCGTCGGATTGGTGATCCTTTCAGGCACATTTGGCACTTGTAGCGGCATTTGGCACAGGGTCATTGTTATCTCTAAACCCTTACGCCAGCACTACGAACATCGTCACTTCATTAATCGCGCACGCCGATGGCACCTGGGCAAATACAAATCACAGAGTGTCCGTGCTAGTCGCAGCGGCGGAGCTCGGTCAAAAGCTACAAGGTCTTTTTATAGACTTTCGGGGCTGGTGCTGGTCACGCGACATCCACAGTTTGACACGATGGCGACGTGAACAGCAGCGCGGATTTTTTTAAGAGTGGGTTATTCAAAAAGACACCGAAAATCAATATTAACCCAATTCGCTTACCGTCGGGTGCGAGTTATGCGACCGCTTGCTCGAGTGAGCGCCGCGAACGACCGATTAGCGGACCTGCTCACGGCGGCTTTCATCGACGAGGCGGGAGATGGGATGACTGGGAACGCAGCACAAACATGAAGAACACGGACTACTTCAGCTGCATACTTTTGGAACAAACACCACCAAACTAAAAGCGCAGTCACAATAAACTAAGCTTGTGTGAGCTTGTGACCGATTGCGTGTCCTATTCCCGTTCTTCTTTGGCAGATAAATTCAATAACATCTTTACAAGCTTTAGACCGAATGATCGCCCCCCTCCTCCCCCCGCCTCTCTCCAACAAAGTTCTTCATTTTATTCCTAATATAAGGATAGACACTTCTGCTTTCAATTTAACGAGCAAACACTTAATTTCGCAATGAACGTAAAATTAAAAACTTGTATTAAAGTTGATGCCTAAACAATCATCCTCAAACGTCTGACCACACGCACAGCAGGACAAAGGCTTCTACCATATCTCTCTTCCTAACCCGGTCCTTTAGCAGCTACGGCCACCCTATCCCCACAAAACTTCTGAATCGCATCCGCCCACCTAATATTCTGCCGCCCCTGCTACGCTTGCCTTCTCTTGGAAACCACTCCGTTACCCTTAAGGACCAGCGGTTACCTTGTATTCGCATTAAGTGCCCTACCGAAGCCCGTTTCTTCCTCTTGATTTCGACTAGGATGTCAGCAACCCGCATTTATTCCCTCGCCCACTCTGCCCACTTCCACTCTATTCAGTTACGCCTATCATTTTTCTTGCCATAGGTCGCTGCGTTCTCCTTAATTTAAGTTGAACCCTTTTCATTAGACTCCACGTCTCTGCCCCGCAGGTGATCGAGTAGCGATAGGATACAGCTGTGGTATACTTTTTCCTTGAGGGATATTGGTAAACTGCCATTCATGATTTGAGGGAACCTGTCATATGCGCTCGATTCCAGTCTTATTCATCGAGTTATGTCCCTCTCGTGATCTTGATCTGCGGTCACTACCTGCCCTAAGCAGAGGTATTTCCTTACCACTTACAGTGCCTCGCTACCGATTGTTGACTGCATGCTGTTCCCTAGCGAGACTTTTAACATGACTTTGGTTCCCTGCATGTTAATATTTAAACTCGCTGTTCTGCTCTGCCTGTCTAACTCACTGTTCATCCTACTCTCTGCAAAATAAAGCAATTAGACTTATTTCTCGTTGATGTTACACTCCTCACACAGAAAAATTATAGAAATATTCATGTGCAGGGTCACTTTGAGTATCGCTTACTGCACAATCTTCGATCCTCGCCGCCGTGCGCATCCTCCTTTTTGAAGGTTCTCGCTGCACTTAAGCGTAAAGAAAATCAATTCTTCACCAGAAAATCAAGAAGGGCATGTTTCTCGACCGAGGACATATGCGGCAACCTATGCATATACGGCAACCTATAGCTATAGGCAACATATACAGAAACCATTTTTTTTTTCGGTGCGTTCAATTGGCCGACTACCGTCATCTCCGCCATCAGAGAGAAACAACTTTATTGCCATAGATTGGCGGGATTTAGGGCAGGTGGGCTTGGTGTGGCCCGCAGGTGGGGGCGACTTCCTGGGCCCACGAAATGAGCGCCAGTTGGATGCTCTTGTCTGGCCTTTTGAGGAGTTCGTTCCATCCATCTTCGGAGGGAGCTGGCAGTAAGGTTCGAGGGGGCGGATTTCCCGCGCAACCCCAGAGGATGTGAGCCTGGGTGGCGATTTCTCCCTGGTAACAATTTTGGCAGACGGGGTCGTATTCCCGGTCTGTGATGAGTGAAAGTCTAGAATGGCTAAGGATAGAGTGTGTCTGCAACCTGCGGAGCAAGGTGGCTTGCGCTCGGTTCAAGTCGGGGTGTGGAGGCGGGAACTGGCGTCTCATCTCTCTGTAGAGGTTGGTAATTTCGGCAAAGGTCTGGGGAGCCTCGGCAAGAGCGTCTGGGTCCGTGGGGCCGGCCGCCCGGTTGGTTAGTCCTCGGGCTAGTCGGTCGACCCCTTCGTTTCCAGAGTTTCCCGCGTGGGCGGGTACCCAGACCAGGTTGATCTTATGGTCGGGAGTGCAGCCGCGAAGGATGCGTGCAGCGGGGTGGCAGATAAAACCTGCCGAGTAATTTTGTATTGCTCTTTTGGAGTCGCTGAGGACTGTGCGCGTACGTGGGTCAGCGATGGCCAGCGCGATGGCGGTTTCTTCTGCCGCTGTCGGAGAGTGAGCTACTACTGTGGCGGCGGTGACGAGAGTAGACTGTGGCGTGGCTGCACAAGCCACGTATGTGTTTGCACTTTGCCGTGCAGCATCTACGTATATTGCGTGTTCGTCGGCAAGGTATGTGGCATCTAGTGCTTGGGCTTTCAGCTGACGGCGGTATCATGGCGGCCAGGTAGCATGTTTTTGGAGATTGGTTTTATAACTAGGCGGCTATAGACCCCTATCGGAATGGGCGTCGTGGGGTGGACGTCGCCTATGGGGTTGATGTTGAGACGGTCAAGTATGAGCCGCCCGTGTTTAGTGCGGGAGAGGCGGTGGATTTGGGCGGTCTTGTGTGCCTCTATGAGTTCTGTGAGCGTGTTGTAGATGCCGAGTTGGAGGAGGTGCTGTGTGCTTGCGTACTGAGGTAGCCCCAGTGCCGCTTTGTAAGCTGAACGTATAATGCTGTTCACAGCTTCCTCGTCCTTCCGGCGGAGGTGATAGTAGGGGTAGGAGTAGACTATCCTGCTAATGAGGAAAGCTTGCGTGAGCCGACAGAGGTCATCCTCCTTCATACCTCTGCGGCGGGTGCTGATGCGGCGGATAAGGCCGTTGATCTGGTTGGCTGTGGTGCGGAGGCGCTGAATGGCCTCCGAGTTTTGCGTGTTGTTCTGTATTAACATACCCAGAACGCGAATAGTGCGGACCGGAGGTATGGGATGTGTGTCGACTTGAAGCACAATAGGTTCTTGCGGGTCGGGGACAGGCAGGCGAGCTCGTCTGTCCCTGATGACTAGTAATTCGGACTTCGTGGAGGAGCATGTGAGCCCGTTCGCCTGTACAAAGGAGTGTACTTTATCGATTGCTGTTTGGAGGGAGTTTTGGATTTCCCCGTCAGAGCCAGAGTTGGTCCACAGGGTAATGTCGTCGGCATATATTGAGTGTTTAATGTGAGGTATCTTTTCCAGGAGCAGAGGGAGGCCTCTCATTGTAGTGTTGAAAAGGAACGGAGATAGGACTGCTCCTTGTGGTGTTCCTCGGGTGCCTAGTGTGATCTTCTCACTGTGGAGGTCTGCAATATGAAGTTCTGCTGTACGGTTATGAAGAAAGTCGGCGATGTAGTTGTAAGTGCGAGTGCCTACATTCATTTGTGAGAGGTTTGCCAGGATGGAAGCATGTGACACGTTGTCGAAAGCCTTGCTGACATCTAGGCTTAGGATGGTTCGTGTAGCTCGGATGGGTCTCGGATCGAGGATGTCGTGTTGGATTTGCCACATAATGTCTTGAGTGGAGAGGCCGGTTCTGAAGCCGATCATAGTGGGGGGGAAAAGGTCCTCTTGGTCTACGTGAGTGTGGAGTCTATTGAGTATGACGTGTTCCATGACCTTTCCCAGGCAGGACGTGAGCGAGATGGGCCGAAGGTTGCCCAGCTCGAGTCGTTTGCCTGGCTTAGGTATGAAAATCACTTTGGCATGCTTCCAAGTGTCTGGAAGGCGACCCTCATGCCAATGTTGGTTGAAGAGGTCCGTGAGTGCTTCGACGGACTGATCTTCGAGGTTACGAAGCATCTTGTTGGTTATGTGGTCGTCGCCAGCGGCCGCGGTGGTTTTAATCTGGTTGAGGGCGGCGCGGACTTCTCCTGCCGTGATGTCGGCGTCCATGTTGGTGTTCTGAGCACCCGTGTATCCTGAAGGGATGGGAATTTCAGTGGAAGTATTGATGTATTTGTCTTTCAGGGTAGCGAGGAGTTCCTCATTTGTTCCCTGAAAAGCGTGTATGACACGGGTGAGGTTCTTGTGAGATGTGGATTTGGTGTGAGTTGGGTCCAGTAAATGTCTGAGCAAGAACCACGAGTTTTTGCATCCTAACTGGCCGTTAAGACGGTCGCAGGTTTGATGCCACTGCTCCTGACTCAGTTTGACGGAGTAAGCTTCGATCTCTCGCTCGAGGCGAACGAGACGGAGCTTGAGGGGTCGATTGTGCTTTTGGCGGAGCCAGCGAGCCCTAAGACTGCGCTGGGCCTCCCACATGTGTATTAGTTTGGCGTCGGGAGAGGGGCCATCCTCGTTCTGGGTAGTCGTGGAGGTGGCATTGGCGGTGTCTTCGAGAAGTGCGTTTGCCCATGCGTCCAGGTCGTCTATGGGGGCCGAAGTGCGTTTGGCGCGCACGTATCGGAAGGCGTCCCAGTTAGTGTGCCTGATTGTTCGGTTGGGGGCTTTGCTGTGTGTAGCCGTGAAGGTTGTGCTGAGAACATAATGGTCGCTACCTATGTTCATGCCGAGGTTTTCCCAGCGTACGTCTGGGATGTTGCGGGCGAAAGTGAGATCGGGGCAGCTGTCCTGTGTGACACTGTTTCCAATGCGAGTAGGCCTGTCGGGGTCTAGGAGTAGTGTCAGGCCCAGTGTTTGGGCTGTCTCCCACACTTTGGCTCCCTTACGACCGCATGCTTTGCGGGGGTAGCCCCACTCGGTATGCGGCGCGTTGAAGTCACCTAAGATGAGTAGCATCCCTGTTTGTGCAGTCGCGCAGGCCTTACGAACGAGGGTTGCCACTCGTGTGCTTTTGTCGCTAGGGGGGCTGTAGTCGTTAAGGATGTGGAGCGGGGCTTGTGAGCGACTGTTCGGTAGGACCTGTACGAAAGTGTGCGGAACCTCGGGGTAACTAAGGTCTATATGATTAGCTGCTAAATTTCGGTGGACCAGGATGGCGGTGTTGGGCCGTTGGTCTGGTGTCGTTTGTTGGTTATATGCGGCGTAGCTGGTAAGTTTCGTGTCCATGTATGTTTCCTGAAGTGCGATGATGTGGGGGGTGTGCGGCTGGGCCTGCAGGGTGTGCTCCAAGGCTCGCCGCTTCGCCTTGAAGCCCCTGCAGTTCCATTGCCAAACTGTGAAGGGGGAGCTAGCCATCGCGTTTCCCGTAGGGTTCGGGGCGCTGTGATAGCGCGACGGGTGATTTAAGAATGCCGCCTGCACGTGAGCGCGCGGTTGCACTCTCCGATGTGGCGACAATAATGGGTGCTGGGTAGTTAGGAGGGGTTGGCGACTGCAAGGGGGTTGCTGATGTCGGGGCATTCGTGAGGGTATCGAGCCTGGTATGAAGGGTTTGGATGTTGGCTGCCATTGTGGCGCAGCTTTCTACTAGACGGTCAATGGTGGGGGCGAGTCGAAGGAGGGCGCCCTCGAATTGGGCCATTCGCGCATCAGCTGCCTCGAATTTGGCATCTATGTCTGCTTGTGAGGAGGGGAGAGGTGCTTTACGCTTCGTGCGCTTAGGCTGCTCAGTGTCCATGCGTGGATCACCTACAGGGTCGGATGTGGGAGCGTGAGCCACCTGCTGTGGTTGCAATTTGGGGTTTGCCTGTGCTGATTCTAGGCTATGAATTTTAGCGTTTGCTTTGGCCAATTGTAGCTGTAGTTCCTTGACCATATCTGCCAGCTCCCTTACCTGTGAATCTGGTGGAGAAGCGGTGACTTGTGCAGGAGTCTTCCATCCAACTTGTTTGGCTGCTTTGGTCCCCGGCCGGGCTTGAGAGCTGGCCCGAGAGCTGGGTGAGGCGGATGTGGAACGGCTGCGAGTGCGGCTGGAAGGGCTGTCGCTGCCGTCGCTGCCAAGCGGGGGGAAGGAGCCGTCCCGCAGTAGGTTGTCGTCGCCGCGTTTGCGGTCTCGGGACCGGGACTGGCGTCCGGGGTTTGCCAAGTTGGAGACGGTATCGGTGTCAGTGACCGACGGGGAAGACTTGGGCCGAGTGGAGGACGTGAACCGGTATTTGCAGCTTCTGCTGCCTGTAGGGTGGGCACCTTTGCAGACGATGCATGAGGCTTGGCACGTGGGCGGTTGGCCAGCTGGAGGAGGGTCATGGGCTGCGCCACAGCGTCGGCAGGTCGGTTGTCGCGGGTGGGGGCACACATCCGCCCTGTGGCCTAGCTTCCGGCAGTTGAAGCATGCCTCCGGACGGCGTTTGTAGGGGTACACCTCAAAAGTGAAGCCGAGATACCTCACGTAGCGGGGTAGCTTGGCATTGGCGATAGTCACCACGAAATGTCGTGTGCGGCCCATGCGGCGTGCGGCGACTACGGGGAGATCAGGGTTTCGAGCTTGGAGCTCAGCGAGGATCTCAGAGTCGGTCTCGTGACTGTAGGCTCTGTATATGATTCCTCGAACGGAGTCATCGGGGGCTGGGGCGTACGTGGCTACCCGGATGGCATTGGAGTCAATGGTTAACGTTTGTATTTTAGCATACAGGAACGCCCGTTCTTTTTCCGGTGTGCTGATGGTAACAGTGTTGTTTGTGGGGTGGATGCGGACTTGGTCGGCGGTGATTGCAAGGCGGCCGTCGATCTTGGCGGCGTTATAGATGGCCATCGCCAATTTGGCCGGGCCGACTGCGTTGAGGTCGACGGTACCTTGCGGTCGGAAGACGATTTTGTAGTCCTCTATAGGCAGGCGAGGAAGTGGTCGTTTTTTAGTCGGCGGTGGTGGACGGCCGCGGGGTCGTTGGTCTGACAGGACAGTGGTGGCTGCAGGCGTTTGGGTGTTGGCCGGCGGCGTTGCCGGTGGTGGCGGGCGTCTGTAGCGGCGTTGCATTTCGAGCGCCGTCCAAGTGCCATCGGCCAGAGCTCCGCGGCGGTAACATCCGTGCCGGTGGCTGTGTACTGCATCTTTAAATGCAGGGAAGCGCCGTCGAGGCGAAGCGGGCGTCGCCGCCGCAGGTGGGAGCAGAGCACGCACTAGGCGTGCTGAGCCGTTAGGCCTAGCTCCCGCGGTCGGGCGTTGCCGCAAATCGGCCGTAAAGTTGAAGACACTCGCCTGAAAGTAGTTAAAAGTCCCACAGGTGACGCCGGATGGGTGGCGGGCCGTCCTGTGAAAAATTGGTGGCTGTAAATAGCCGGAAACTGGTGAAATCGCCGGAAAATCGCAGACCGCATATAAGATGCGTCCGCTCGCTCCGAGCGCAGTCGGCGTCTCCTCTCCGCCATCAGGCCAGACTTTCCAAGGAGGTCCACGCTTAGAGCATCAAGAGCCAGATATAACCAGCGCACGTCTCGCATATGACTGCGCTTTTCGTTTACGCCACGGGGCGAAGCCACGGCTCCCAAAGGAACCGTTTCGGTGGCCATGGCAGGAACCGCGGAGAGAAGGCCCACTTCGAGGAGACCGCTCCGCGCTTCTGTTTGTAAACATCACGGCGCGCATTTCTCCTCCTTTCGCAGTGCTCTGCGGCTGCAGTCGGCATAGGCGGTACGAGAAACGAGGCCGAAGCAGGAAGATTCTCGGCAACACTTGACATTGTGCTGACCAAGGCACTCGCGCGCGGGCTGTATGCCGATCTTGAAGCGGAAGTGAGGACGAAGGGGTGGACCGTGCTGCGACCATGCGCCTCCCGCAGTCATCGGTGAGCCACACCACTGCTGCAGTGGCCGACTTAACTCGCGTCGGTAAGCTTCTGGCTGAGACTCTTTCCCTTCGACATTAGCGAACAGGGATCACGCGGTGGCCGATTTTTGGTGTGCGGCAGGATTCCTTATTGTCCCCGGCTTCGTACGCGGCATACTGTTTGTCACTCATAAGAACCTCGTACTCAACCACGACATATGAGCGATCGACGAGGGTGAGGATGCGGCCCCGCAGCCAAGAGAGGCGTCCTCACCGGCGCGTAGCCCGTACGAGCAAAGCGTTCGTTCACGCAACAGCGACTGCAAATGGTAGATCGTAGAGCTCAAGTAATTCGGAGGTCACAGCTGCTGTGTCATGATGGGCGTTGCAGACCTCCTCCTTCTAAGAGTTAGCATTTTGTGGGAAAGGCTCAGTGTCATCGCACTTGAACAAAACTGTAGCGCGCGAGACAACAGAGCATGTAATGTCACATATAAGAAACCAACTGGTTGCGAAAAAAACAACCACGAGCCAAGAAAATGCCCAGGCTGTTGTTAATAGCAATCTTTACCCATATACAGCCTATTATTCACTAGTTTGCATTAATGTACAACTATTATATTGGTGCGAAAGCATTACTAGCCCCATTATGAGAAGACGCGGCGGCGTGTTGAGTGTGTGTACTCACATGTGATACAAAAAATCCCAGCGATGGGAAGCGGGTGCACCGTGCTCACAGCAAGCTTAGCACCGCCATGTCAGACAATCAAATACATGTCCTTTGGCTATATATGCCCAAAATGGACGACTTCAATGTGGCGCCCATTTTCCTCGATTATATTGGCACCAAAATTGTGAGCAACTGTTTGTCTTACAGTCTTCCGGGTGGTGTAAAAAGATTTCTCATTGCATACATAGCTTACACGTGCTAGTCAAGTTGGAGGCTAGCTTGCCACAGGGATTCGAACCGACGACATATGCACCTTGCATTCATTCAGTGAACTGACGCAGGCCTGCAAAACCGAACGTCGGCTCCACCCTCCACTCCATCTCTCCCTCGACAATTTTCACCACGCACTTCGGAGGCGACTCCAAACACGCACCTTACCCACCCCTTATATACGCTCGCGCTATTACCCAGTCCACACAAACCCCTCCTGTGCCCTCTGCCACCACTTTATAGCCACTCTCGATCATGTCCATTTCCTCTGCCCGGCGGATCCTACACCGCGAGGCCTGGAGCACCTTGCCACTTGGGAGGCTTGGGGGACCCCATTGCATTTGAGGACCCGGCCAAGCAAACCATCGCCACAGACAGGGCTCCCAGCGTCATGAGCCTCCGGGACATGAACGTTTGAGTTCAGTGGAGCCGTGCGGGATCCCAAGGACATGCGTGTCCTAATCTCTTCTGTGTCTATTAAAGTTTTCACCACCACCACCACCTTCAACTGTATGCCTTCCTATATTATTTACTCCGTTCCGTTATGGCACGGATGAGGTGTCCACCGCGATGCGAGACAGTTACTGCGTAATTTTCTTTCCACAAAAACCAATCCTATCATAATTGCGACGCAACTGTTCGCCCTACACAGTTGTGGGTGGTGTCATACGTTTTCTCGTTGCATATAGCATACGTCTGTTAGTTAGGTTGGAAACTAGCTCATGAAAGGCATCTGAACCCAGTGTCTGAGTGTTTCACTCGGACCCTGTGAATTCAGTGTTTGTGGAATCAGCGTTCGGTGGCGCGTCTTCGCTTTATTTTTCAGTGCACAACCCGCGTCGAGGTATAACGTTCATGATGACACACTAATGTTTTCGCTTTCACAGCACGTAAGCAGTTCTAAGAGCCAAATTAATTAAGTTTGTTCCTTAACGCCAGCTGCTATCAGGTGTATACAATATGACCCCAGAAAAGCCAGGCGCTCGTGACGTGCCACTAGCACAGTCCTCGTCTTTCTTCGTTCCGTCGTACTACTACTACTACTGCTACTACCACTTTTGTGTGATCTTTAAACTGAACGGTTCCCAAAGGGAACCACCACATTTCGCCTCTATGTTTTCGGGTAACTTTACCATACACCCTAAATCCTAACAGCATTAATAATGCAACTCTTCTTACACCGCTAATGATTGACTTTAAACTGTATTCATCAACGTAGCTCAATAGTTGTTTTTCTTCCGTAAGTGAGCGTTGCCTTGAGTAGTTTTATTGCAGCCATTAAAAACAGCCTACGTTTTCGCGATGCACCAGCTAACTTTTTAGGTTCAGGAGAAAGTTCATTTCACGTTTCACTAATATTCACTGCATTGTATTCATTGTTTTGTTTTATCCTATGTAACCCACTCTCCTCTGTAGTGCTTCTTGCCCTTAGGGTGCAATAAATAAAATAAATTAGAATGAAGACACGAAGTCGTGCATACCGTTATACTATCGTTGGTCGCTTACTGCTTTCCACACTTTGATTTGCTTGTTTCACGAGAGCAAATTTTGCTGGTTTTTAATTTGTAACTTCGTGTCTAAGCTAGCTTGTGAGCATGGACATACTTTATCACCCTTCCTTCGTTTTTTTATTATTTGCTTCTCTGAGCCTCGGACACCTTGCAAGGTGCCCTGATAGCTTACCGTCTGAGGCACATTTCCTCTATTTCATGGCAAAGAATAAGCATTCAGTCCAATTAAAATACCTGTCATGAATCCGCTTGACCATGAAAAATTTTATAGGTGGAAATACTAACACAGCCCACTAATGGTATCGCACATTTTATGTACTATTTATACAGCGCGCTATTTATACAGGAACATCTGTGCTCTGTATAGCTCCTGGCCTAAAGCCGGAAGGCAAAGCTATAGCCAGGCAAATGAATAATTCATATTCAGTGTGCTTTTGAACCTCCGAAGGCTTACTTGATTATTCTTTCCATAGTGAGGTAGATGGCTGTTTTCTCTTTGTACACGCAGTTGTAGTTCCTCATGCGGATGATGATTTCGTTGTCTGCAAGAAAAAAAACATCCGCTTTAGATGCTGAGAGAAAACGATGCAGAAAATGCACTAAAGCAGCAACTCTCCCATCAGATGTCCCAACAAAAGCATACCAAACCATACATTTCGAGGCGCTTTTCGAGAAACATGAGCAGGGCACAGGTGTAAAAGGTTCGTCTTTAATAGAGCTAAGAGGACTTAGCTTCGTCCTTAATGAAGCTAAGATAAAACATGCAAAATGTTAAATAGGGCTGTTAGACTTCGCCATGAAATTTTTAGACAACAGGAACGCGGTGCTCAGAGTTAGCAATAGCTTACTTTTTCTTTGTACGCCTTTCGTACCATAGCACACCGGCATGCTCACCCATGCTCTATGTGTAATTTTATATAGTAACTACTTTCCTTTCACGCAGTTTTGTAGTAAACAAAATTGGCTAAGGCTCAACCCGGATGAACCTGTTTTGTAGAGCGGAAGCCCGATTACGCATGGTGAGACACGGTTTGCTGTGGCTTAAAATTTCTCCCTCTATCCTTCGCCAACGTGCCCTGTCCACGTTCTTGACCGTAAGAATCATCAGATTCAATCAGCCGCCTACGATACGCAGCCGAAGCACTGGTTCCAGCGCACGACTCCTCCATGGATACCTGCGAACGTCAAGCACGCTCCGCGTTTTCCATTATCTTATCAGATTAACGGAGAGTCACGTGGTTCAGCGCAATTGCGAGGTGAGCTTGAATCACGTTGTTCAACGCAGTTGTGAAGGTGAGTGAACGCCGCCGGCTCCGCGCAGTGCAGCTCCGCTGAGGCGCGGCGAGTCACGTGGTATGACGTCACAGCCACACCCCCGCTTCAAGGTCACTCTTCGGAGCGACATTGAGGTTTTGCATGGGAGAGGTAGAGCTTGCGCTCTAAAACTTGATACTATCAATGCCCGCGGGTCAGTAACTGATCGTGCCTATCTCCGGTTGGTCGTGACTGCAATAATGTAAATAGCGCCCGCATTTGCTCTCATCTCAAAACATGACCCTCGAACGCCGCTCTCAGATTTCCGCTTCAGCAGTACATTTGAAGATGTATACGCGTCCCTGAGTAGCTGTCCCACTCGCTACGCCATTTACTCGAGCCGCACGCGCCTTTGGACTCCTGCCTTCTTTTCTCCTTGCACGCCTCCTCAAACAAGCTCTTTGAGATCGGCATCGCGTGCTGCAGTTATAGCGGAGAGGCGCAGACACCCGCGCGGGCATTTGTTCATTCGGTCTGACGTTTCTCTTCACTTGGCACAGCCCCGCTCAAAAGCTCTGTAATCCACCCGGCCTCGCGCGTTTCATTGCGTGCAGCCCGCCGGGTGCCGCTATGCCTTGGGGCGTCTCCGTTCCCGCAGCCGTCTATGATCATAACCCCCCGACCCGCTTAGGATGCATTTTAGTACAATTCACCACATGAACTGTCAGACATAGTAAATGATCCTTGCGCCAAGAAGACCAACGCACAAGAAAGAACACAAAACGGGCGCTTACTCACAACTGTTCAATGAGGTGAAAGCGATCGACATGCAAAGTGTAATTTTTAAAAACTGGCTTTTTGATTTAAAAGAGCTCTTTTTTCGGCATATAATTGTCAGCTGTCGTAAATCAAAATACAGATAACACGTGGTAGCTAGTAGGCGGGTTAACTAATATTGAATAGTTAACTTCTTAGCCATTACTGTTAGGGTCCTTAACTTTTGAAAAGCGCATAGATCCCCATAATTAATATCCATATCAGCTTTTATTATTTCGTAAGCGAAATTACCCTGGGAACTATGGCCCAACATATTTTGAATTTTTCAACAAGTTACGTGCAGTAGAAAGGTTCCTTTGCCTTCAAGGTTCTCGAAAGCGCGTGTACTTTGGTGCGATGTAGCCAAAATTTGTTCAGCCACAGCGCCGAAAGTAACCGCTGATTCTAAAATCTGATATGGTTACCAATTACGGTGGGCTACACACCTCTCAAGAATCAAGGGGCCTCACAGTAATAGTTAAAAAGTTTAGGTGCTACAACACTGACAATGCTATGCCGAAAAAAGCACTGTTGTAACTCAAAAAGCCTATTTTTTAAAATTGTGCAAAGTCTTAGACGAAATACCCTTTATATACCATTCCAAAGCCTTTGTCACTGCTGCTGAGCGCAGTATCCTTCCGATAAAGCCTCACACCAAAACCACCGCAGTCTTTCTGCAGAGTAGACCACTATGGGGACATCGTCTGCCGTCATATTCACCACCTGCCAAAGAATGAGCGCTGATCTTTAAGATTGGCGCTCGCCGCTTCCGCGCCCGCGGCTGCTACGGCAGCGTCCCGTGGTAGGATGCTGTGCCTACAAGGAACGCAGCAAAGGTTTTGCAATAGCATAGCCTTCCTGCTCGCTGGCAGCGGAGCTGTTCGTTTTATTTTTTATTTTTTTTTTGTGAGAGCCGCATGCAGTTCGAAATTCAAAGCATGCTTTGCTTGTTGATACTCCAGGCACCAGCTTATTTCTTCAGAGGAGCACGGTAGAAAGTTTACTTTTGCAGTTGGCCTTCATTCTCGAAGAGTAACTTAGAAAACGTGGACGAAATGAGTGATAATGACCTCCGCCTGAGCCCCTATTCTGGTAAATGACAATCGATAATGAACAGCGTGGTTCTGATGCATGGTCAGTCCTGTGCTGTAGAGACAAAAATAGTAAAAATGGATTAAGGTTTTCCGTTGCACAATGCCTTTAAGGGGCAGGGTATGCAGCCCGAGACCTGGCGTAGATCTCCGTCTCTAAAAATACGCAATACTTACGGTTGCAACGGGAACAGTTCCATCTTCAAAACGAGCAAAGTTCTAGCAGTTACAAAGATTTTAACCGAGGTTCCAGTCTCCTCAATTTGCTAACCTCAAGGTCTCCAGCGCCAGTTTAAAAGACTCCTCTCTTAACTACCTGCATTAAGTTTCTGTGCTTTGCAGTAGAAATATATCTCTGCTGCCAAGGGTGAGCACTGTGTATATTTAATGACCGAAATCTACTCCGCAATTCGGGCAGCATATCCTACCCGTAAAAGATGGTATGATAGAGGCCACCTTACTTCATCTTCACTCTCACATAGGCTTGTGTATATGTACTAAACAAATAGCCGATGTTAGTGCGAGAACTCACTGCACATCATCCTGCCGAAGTTGTCGTCGAAGAGCGTGACTTTTATTCCCGCCCCCTTGACGCAGCAGGTGCGGCCGTCGATGAGGAAGTGGTGGTTCTTGCTGGTCGACGGGAGCACCCGGATGTTCTCCTCGTGCAGGTTGCGGTGTTCGAACTCCAGCTCGCGCTCCGCCACCGCCAGGCAGCACGCCACCTGGCCGATGATGCTGATCGCTTGGGCGGGCTTGAGCTGCGTCACGTACTCATCTCGCTTATTTTATGCGCGCCGAAAGGTTTTGTTCCAGAAAGAGCACACATTCGGCTATGAAATAAAGAAACGTAATTTTGGGGTGTCTGCCTGTTTGCTCAGAAAGAAGCGTTTGAAACGGTGCTAATATAGCTGCAGTCTTCAACGTATCACACTCGTTTTTTTTCACCGCTTAGGCTTAGGTACGTAATGCAGGCCATTCATGCCAGTTTGGTATGCTGGACCATGGCTGACTGCACGCCTGGGGAATTGCATAGCGTTTTTAACATGTGCTATTCCAATTAAACTTAACGCAGCCCACCAACCATTTATGCTTTGTTTCCCAGGGTTCTGCTTACAAGCCCACTAAATGCTTTCACAACGATGAGAGCTTTTTGGTGCTGGTGCCTTGCCCACTATGTGTTGCAAACTTTCTATCTGCTCCCTCTTTGTCCCCAAGGAGACTGTCAGTTTGGGAAGACATTGAATCTAAACCATGATCTTCACAGGAAGAAATGTTGCTTGACATTCTTTCTGGCCAAACCAGTATGACTGCCTCTATAAAGACATTACTCGCAAGGCAGAGTGCATTTGAGGATAAAATTGGCGGTTTAACTGAGCGCATTACCAACGTGCAGGAGAAGTTATCAGGTCTTACGGTGTTGTACAAATAGTTAGGCAATCTAAAAGTAGCTGTACCTCAGCTTGAAAACGACGAACATGCTTTAAAAAAAAATGATGCTTTGAGGAACACAAGGTGGAGAAATAATTGCATTCTTTACGGTTTGGAGGCAAGTGAGTCTTTACAATATGTTAAGGAAAGAATTCTTTCAAGAAAAAATGCAACTTTTTTATTATTTTTAGTGCACTACAAGAAACAGGGAGACATTGCTTGGATCCATAGCGGGTGGCTATGGATGGGTACAGTAGAGAAAAACACATGAATTGAAGGAAACCATTTGTCAGGAAGGTCAGTACAAGAAAATTTATAACAAACGTGTACAAATTAGTTTTCACTCTAAGCACTCGCAAAAATGGCAGTGAACATGATCAAAAAAAAATGTAGCCTAAGAACTTACAAATTAAAAAAAGAACGCGTAGAAATTACGCAAGGAATAAAAAATGTTAAATGAATGGAGAGTATCACTTCACAAGGACCACAAATAGCAACACCGCACAGGTCACAAAGAATGTAAAATATACCACAAAAATACTTCACATCACATTAAATACGGGTATGTATATGAGGTTACGTGAAGGTAATATCAAGCGAACAACATTTAGTTACGGTAGCCAGGTGCAAGTGTCAACTCAAAGTGCTTCATTTACATGAAGGTAGTGATTTTTTATTGCAATTGAAAAGTTGTTAGCACGCTTTGGTCACACGGTAAGCTGTTTAATATCCTTTCTCTAGTAAACTCTAGCTTACGCTCACCATAAAACAACTGTTTTCGCTGTTAGGTTAATATTCTCGTAGGTATGGCCCCGTGTTGTTCGTGGCAGGATATTATATACAGATATATAGAAGGGGGAGGTTGTTACGTACTATTTTGTTGATGCATTCAGCAGTGTTTTTCTCACTAAGCAGATCAAGAGGTAGCACGCGTAGTTTAGTAAATAGTGGCTGGCTAGGTTGAGCGTAGTCAGAGACCGAGATTATTCTAAGCGCTCGCTTTTGCGATCCACCAACGGGCTCAACGTATATATTATACAAGGTGTTTCACCTACAAGTTTAGTAAATATTGGTTTGCTCGGTTGAGTGTAGTCAGGAAGTTATTCTAAGCGCTCGATTTTGTGATCGTCTAATGGGCTCACGGTAACTATTATACATGGTGTTTCAGCTAAGACTTTACACAATATTTAAAAACAACCTTCTTGAGTTAGAAGGGCGCTTTTTTGGCATAGCGTTGTCAACGGTGCAGAACATAGAACACAGCTAAAAGGTGCTAACTGGCGGGCTGGTACCTAATGTCAAAGAGTTATATTTGAACTATTACAGTTAGGCTCCGTAATTATTCAGGGGCGTGTAGTCCACTGAAAGTCAGTTCTCAGAATTTCTATAACGCGGTTACCCTCGGTGCTGTGAGCCAACACATTTTGGGTATTGTGACGAGTTACGGGCACTGTTGCTTTGCCTCGAAGCTTCTCGAAAGCGCATGTGTTTTGCCGCTAGGTAGCCATAACTTGTTGGGCCACACCTGAAAGGGTAACCATATTTTCGGAGTTCTAGACACTAATAAATAAATAAAAAAAAAATATGTTTATTACTCACGGATGGCTACACGCCTCTCAATAATAAGCGATCCTAACGGTAGTTAAAAACTTAACTAATCAATATTAGTTAACCAGCCTGTTAGCACGTCTTAGCTGCATTCTGATGTACTACACAGTTGACAATGAAATGGCGAAAAAGCGATCTTCCAACTCAAAAAGCCTATTTTAAAACAAAACATTGTGACTCCAATTCACGCTGTGAAGGTTGTGGACAGCGAAGCTATTCTGTTTTCATTGAATTTTAGTCTGGTGTTTTTTCCTTACGACAACGACAAAAAAACGCAACCGTAATCTTTGCCGGAAACATACGGAAGGAGAAGGAACGTGCTTCGCATTGTTTGCAGGCGCCGTTATTGTAAATTATGCAATTTTCACTTGACACGAGGGCTTTGAATGACGACAGCCCCTTTCGAAGCAGGTGCAAACCCAATGCTTACCGGAACGCGTAGGTGCAATTGTCGGCACCGTGCGTCGGAAAAAATTCAGCGGGGCACTTTGTTGGTTGACCTAAACTGCGGTGAGGCGAAAGCCTTTAGCGCTGTGCTCCGGCATGTGTCATTTATGCGTGGTTAAGATGTTGATTAAGTACGCAATTTTTTTTTAATCTTTAATGCTGGAGACACTGGAGGGCGTTTGGCAGGCATCCGTGTGATTCGACGCCTTTCCGCACTCTCCAGTGTCCTTACGCTATACATATATTAGGTTGGAGCAACCTAAAAAGGTCTGATCTATGGAGGTTTAACTTCCCAAAGCGACTCAGGCTATGAGAGACGCCGTAGTGAAAGGCTCTGGAAATTTTGACCATCTAGGGTTCATTAACGTGCACTGACATCGCACAGTACACGGGCCTCTATAATTTCGCCTCCATCAAAATTCGACCGCCGCGCCCGGGATCGAACCTGCGTCTTTCGGGCCGGCAGCCGAGCGCCGTAACCACTCAGCCACCGCGGCGGCTGCAACCTAAAAAGATCGAAAAACAATAAGCCCCTGCCTGCCAAGGAGAACTACATATGCTTTTCAGGAAGTTGCGTAGTCGTTAGCACTCTCGGCTGCGGAACAGAAGGATGGTGGTTCTATGGTGATTCGTCCACAATGATTTTTTCTTGTCGAGACCGGACAAGGTAATGGCCGCAAATACGAGCCATTAAAGGCTTTCGCTTTAATATTTGTTCCCTTGCGGCGCGGTTTGGCTGTTCCTAAAATATGTGCGACCGGCGTCAGTTCCTTTCCTTAAACTGTCCAAAGGGCAAGGCATCGCGCCGAACGGTCGACGGCGTTCCGTGGAGCTATCGACAACGCTGCAACACACTGTCGTGCCCCGCTCTTGAAGACGGAGCTGAAGCGGTTTTGTTTTTATTTTTTAGATTTTTCTTTGCTTATTTTTTATTTTACGACTTCTTTATGACTTATTTACGACTTTTCTGCTCCTAGGGTCTCTTGCTAACTACAACGAAGACGACACGAAAATTTCCTTGGATGGTAGAGGTATAGGGCTTCGCTCTAAAATTGTGTAAACTCTTAGGTGAACACCCCGTATGTCCAACCCCACGACTCGATGCAACATGACTTGTGAGCATGTACTGATGTGAAATATAGGAGTCGCAGAACATTGGCATCCAAATATTACCGTGTTCGATGCAGAACATAGCAGCCCGAAGCAATTTTCATACAAATCGAATAAATCTGACGCTGCCAGTTCACGTGCTTATCCACGGTCACTCTAAGGCACGTAGAGTTTGGTTGATTCAAGCCGTGTGTAGCTAAAAGTTAATCTAATATCAGTTTAATTCAGTGATTTCTTTCGCGACTGGACAGTATATATTTAGTTCTTGTGTTTAATGTCAATTTGTTCGTAAGATACTGGTCTGAGATTCTTTTCAAGTAAGTGTTTGCAATGCTTTCTAGTTAGGTAGTATGATGAGCAGCAAAAATAATGCCAGTGTAATCAGCATACATGACACCGTTGACTGAGATTAATATCTGAGGCAAGTTACGAACGTAAAAGAAAACGGCAATGGACCAAGATTAAATCCCTGCGGTACTCCTGTTACACGTACTGCATGGATGATGCTAGATTATTCATTTGAAATGACTTTTTGGCTATCTGTGAGATAACTAGAAAAAAAAAAGTCAAGCACCGCATTGCGAAGTTCATATTTTCTTAAACTGTTACGCAAAATGTCATGGTTAACTGTGTCAAAAGTTTCTTTTTATGTCCATAAAAATAACAGCTCCGAGCTCCTTATTATGTATAGCACTATTAGTTTCTTCGGTGAGTGTAACGTGTAAATTAATGACGTGAAAAGGCGCCACATATTGAGAAAAAAGAAGAGGGGACAGACACGCCCTGTAATTATGAAGTTTCAGGACCTCGAAGACAACATTACTGTATTACAGGCAAGCTCTAAGATGAAAGGAACTGAATTTTCAGTGGCAAAAGGCTTTTCCAACCGAATTCGTGAGGTTAGAAAAATGCTCTGGAAAATCTGTTCATAAGAGAAGGCCAATGGTGCTCAAATCAGACTGGTATCTGATAAGCTCGTTCTTGATTATGCTATGTTTGAATGGGACGAAGAGAAGAGTCAGAGCTATAGTACAGGTAAAAAGAATGAATGTCCGAGTAAAATTACGAAATGCTGACATTGTCAAATGCCAACTGTCGAAGTATTGTGAACAAAGTCACGCAATT
This sequence comes from Amblyomma americanum, assembly GCF_052857255.1. Taxonomy (NCBI): domain Eukaryota; kingdom Metazoa; phylum Arthropoda; class Arachnida; order Ixodida; family Ixodidae; genus Amblyomma; species Amblyomma americanum. Next base: position 39,158,878 of record NC_135501.1, on the reverse strand, counting down.
TGAGGATCTCATTTCTACGCATGTCGTACAAATCGCTGCACTCAGAGAATCTTGGATAAATAGTGACGTATCGGATAGTGACTGTTCTATAAAAGTAGTGCTTCGCAATCAGTAAGGTGCAATGTAAATGTTGCTGTTTAAATTTAAGTTTTGCAAATTCCCAATGCAGGTCTTCATAATGCTGGTTTTATGGGGGTTTAACGTTCCAAAGCGACTCTGGCAATGAGGCACCCCGTAGTGGAACACTCCGTAGTGGAGAACTACGGATAATTCTGGCTCCTGAGGTTCTTAACATGCACTGACATCGCACAGTACACGAGCCTTCCACGGCGGCGGCCGGGAGCGAACCGGCGTCATAACCATAATCGCCGAGTCACTGAGCACCATAAACACTGAGCCACCGCGGTGACTCTTCAGTATGCGTGATACTGCCAATATGCAAGACATTTTTTGTACATTTTACATGAAGAATATTCGTCATATTCTCGGAGCCGTTTACAGAGTCTAACTCCGCCACCGAACTGCTAAAAAACCTGAAAATATTTGCAGCGACATGTAAAGCCAAACTTTAGTGTAACTTCGACAAGCGCTATACATCTACTCGGCATAAACCGGAATAGATTTTCGTGTTCCGCTAACTTCATTGGACAAACTATGCCTGATATTTCCATTGAGTTCAGCCTGTTACTGGCAGTTGGACTCTACCAGTGTTCACAATGGCTAACGTTCAATTCTTGATTTAGTTCATCTAAAAGGCATCGTCAAATAAAAAGCAAAATGGATTGCCACGACCGGGATTTCTAATCACCAAGCTGTCATACTGACCTTGATGAATGCAAACTTTGACCGAGAAGATACTATCAATTTTTTTTTTAATTTCCATGGCCACACGATGAATCCAATGTCGACAAGCAGTACCTCCAGTATGATAGGTTCAAAAATTTTAATTGCAATGTGAATGACATGTGGCTTTTCAAACTATTATGCTCGAGTGCTTGTATATTGCGTGCCAACCCTGCTAAGGTCTTGTAAAAGATGGCATTACCAATAAATAAAAAAGTTGTAGATGAGAATGTAGACAACGAATTGGTTGGCTGATCTGCTCTAACCATCTGTAGAATAAAAGTCTGAAAAAAAATATTTCTCAGTCATTTATTTTCACCTCTCTCAAAGATTTTAACACCTTGAACAACGCAAATGCTGGCCTCGGTTAGGAAATTTACTAGACGTGATTGCTTATTTTTCATGCTAGATTTCTTTTCGAAGCCAAATTGAATTCATTTTGCTCACAATAAAAAAAATCATTGCCGCAGCTATTTGCATGTTCGAAAGTATAACGACCAGATTCAGATGAAAGTAGCTGTTCTACACTGGAAGTTCACAAGTAACCTGTAGGCAGATATCCTACGCTCTTGAAAATGAACAAAATAAACGATGTAGCTTCACGTATTGCACCAAAAACAATTATTAGTAAAAAATTTGGCAAAATAAACCAACTGAAGAGAACGTACTGCTATGGCGCTGACCCCTTGTAACGCCTGCGTCACTTTTCGTTGTTGTCTTTTTATTTTATCTTTCAAAAAAGCTTTCCACATTCTGTTTGTGTGCCAAAAAAATTGCCCTTTCTAGTAATATGGAGAACAGGAAAAAAAAATTAGAGATATCCTTGCCTACCCGCATTGAAAGAATGAGAAAGCGTTGTCGCCTCATTGGTACTGCTAGCCTTTCAAATTTGGTGCCATGGTTGTTTTCTCGTTCACCAGATCGATTGGTTGTCGATTAACTCTGATTATACCCCCTTTTCATTCTTGCAACCATTTCGAGATCTCAAATTTTCCGCCACGCTTCGTTCCCGCCACCTCACTATATACCCGTGCAGTCTATTTACCCGTCCATTATGTTTTGCTTCAAATCAATTGCCCAACTGCCCATAATTTATCATTCTTTTGTCTTCATCTCCTGGTTACGTACGGATCACGTATCACTGGTCACGTGATTGCCAATTTCGAGTTTTCAAACTTGGCGCCACGCTTCGGCTCCGTCCACACTTTGTTATTAAAATTTGGCGCTACGCTGTATCTCCGCCTACTTACGGCGTTTTCAAATTTCGCGGCACTTTTTCTATGTCCCCGCCTACTTTTTGGACATTTTTGGTTCTAGATATTTAAGTATTCATCCGATTTCGAAATCTTTTTTTTTTTTCGGGAAGCATCCTCACATTACCCTCTTTCGATTACAACTATTCGCCTAACGCTTTATATTTCTTCTGAGTTGCCCACAACTCCTGCCGACATATTATGCAGACACGATCCCCGCTGACATAGCCTAGTAAGATTTCGCTTTAATAAATCATCTCCAGGGGAGCGGAAAACTTAAATTAACACGCAACAAAAGACGACCCCGCATTAAAAAAAATGCTTCACGGCTACCCACCGCTGATTGCACCGATGTTGCGAAAATATGAGTAGAGGCTTTCAGAATAGTGGAGACATATTAGCATAAGCGTATATTCTATTGCCGGATGCCTCCTGCGCACGCGCAGTGGAATCTGTCAGGCCAGGCGAGGTCACTGCGCGTGTGCAGGCGACGTCCGATTAATAGGTATACGTCTATTCTATTACGTCTCCACTATTCTAGAAGCCTCTGGCAACAAGCAACTATAGTGCTAACTTGCCAATTATCTCGTTAACTGTCTCGTCGCGAACGATCAAGGTTCCAACTGTCACGGCTGTTCTCGAAAAACATTGCACTGCTGAGTAGCAGCAAGATTAAGCTGTAGTTACCTTGGACTGCAGAATGCTGGGCCCACTGTAGTCGGCCTCCACCACCAAATAACGCTGGTCTTTCGGGCGCGTATCTGCAGTGACAGATTTGTCGGAAGAAGGATGTACAGCGTGGGCCTATTTAATTGTATACTTTTCATTTCACCTTCTCTTGGCTGAACTGTGGTATAAACCATTCTACGCGATTCTTAAGTGAAACAGCTCTTGTATTTTCAGTATATTTGAACTACTCGCCCGAACAGGTGTTTCAGGGAAATATACCAATTATTTTCAAAAATAAGGTTTTTGAGTTTTAAAAGTCGCTTCTCCGCCATACCAATACCACTGTTGTCGGGCGTCAGAAAAGTCAATCATGTTGTGTGACTTCATGAAGCGCCGGTTCAGGCCAGTCGAGTCTCTCAGCACACCAGCCATATATTCCTGTCGACTGAACGACTTTTTTAAGAAAATGACGATACCCTACGACTATTTCTTTTTGTCCGCCGCCATATTTACTTCAGAACCACCCAGGAACCTCATACAGATCCTGCAGGAAGCCATGGGTGTCGTCTGTGACGACAAACGAAAGAAGACCACATGAAATAAAAACGGAACAAAGTCTGACAAAATACGGTCCGAGGTAACGTAATAACTAGAGTACAGAACTTGTTACCGTCCGCTGCAACCCTAAATGTCTCGGTATTCAGATAAGCTCTCATGGTTTAATGGGGTTTAACGTCCGAAAGCGACTCACGCTATGAGGGACGCCGTGGTGAATAGTACAGGAAATTTCAACCACCTGGGGTTTTTTCACATGCACTGAGATTGCACAGTACACGGGCCTCCAGCATTTCTCTTCCATCCAAATCCCACCGCTGCGGCCCGGATCGAACCCCCGTTTTTCGGCTCAGCTGGCGACTGCCATAGCCACTGAGCCACCGCGGCGCCTTCTAGAAACAAGCTTTTATCGCCATGATCAAGCATTGGAAAATACCAAAGTGCAAGAAAAACTAATATTTTTCGTGCCTGCTATACGCTCCTTTGGATGTTGGCTATTACGCAGGCGTAGTCGCTCCTTCGCTAAATATCAAACGAGCACCAATTGACCGTTGCTGAACACATTTCTTAATGGCTCCTAATGGTAGCATCGAAAGTAATAGAAAAAAATTTTGACATGCTAAGTCACAATAGCCACTTTAGGCACCAAAAATATATCTTTCCATTCCCTCTAATTCAAGATCTGCGACGGATTTAGCTTCATTAAACACACTGTGCCAGGAAAAAAATTTTAAACTACGAACATGTTTTTCTCCGTCTTCCACAAAAGTCAGCTGTTAGGTCAGAAAACATTGCAGTCCTGAGAAACCAATCTCCGTTTTATGAATATGCCTGCAAAAATCACGACTCAGCCAGCTTCCGTAAAACAACGACAAAAGCTCGCCGTGGATAGTCTCGAAAACTACTCACCAGGGTGCGGCTGATAGCATCGTGGATGGGATCGGGCAAATTGATCGTATGCTTTGGCAAAGTTTTCAGGAAGCATGTCTTGTACGAGCACAATTCTGGTCAGACGACACAAAAAGTAAAAGAAAAGATTAGGCGTCTTGCGCTGCCTCTGACAAGCTGCCCCCTCCCCCAAATTCGTGCACACGAGAGTTCTCACCTGCGTATTAACCGGAATCCAAAACATTTGTTGTTGAGGCCACCGTGGAGGTCACTAAGCTTTCTGTAACGAGAATAAAAGAGACAAAAATAAATGGCGCATAAAAACGAGGTTAACGGAACACGATTACAGCTATAAGGTAAAAATTCTAACCTCGAAATGGGTGCTGCTTAACGACGGCACCAGGAAGAAGTTTTAAATCTGGCAAATATCGCAGTATTGGGGTGAAAAACTTTCAGTTTAGTGTCACGGTCCCGGAAGCTCATTGGAGGCCGACGAGGATCAGTGTGGTCTATGAGAGGCACAGCCTCCACGATTTCATTTCGATACATTGCTGCCACACTGGAATATGAGCCGCTTGCACTTCTCGCGTCTCTTGTCAATCATTCCACTCCCCTATGGAAGCGTCAATAGTCATTCGTAAGACAAAATAGGTTCTATTGCGGTAACAGTTTCGATTGGAAAACATGATCGTCCACTCCGCTCCGGACTGGCCTACCAGAGGCAACACCATTCATAAACCGCCTGCATACCACGAGGCAACCGGATCTGTTCGATCAAACTGATATCCTCCTTCTTTTAGTAAGTGTAACGGGGGCTTAGGTTAACGCTCAGGTGGCGGCGAAACCGTGGCGGCGACCGAGTCTCTCATCTGTTCAGGTCAGCAGGCGCTCGGCAGGCAGCGACTTATTCTTCTTTGCCTCAGCAAATATAGGGTGACGCCCTTCTTCACATAAGGAAAGAACATCATCATTTCCTGTTCAGAACAATAGGAAAATGCACGAAAAACTACAAGTAAGCAGCTTGGAGGAGCATGAGGCATTCGGCGAAGTGAGCAAGCCGGGCCCAATGTGGTTGACAAGCATGTAGCTTTAGAAAAGTACCACTAATCAACGGGCACCATAAGCTTTGGTGCGCATCTGTGCCTCTTCCCAAAATTTGCGTCGTGCTCTATTTTATGACAAGCATGTAGCTTTAGAAAAGTACCACTAATCAACGGACACCATAAGCTTTGGTGCGCATCTGTGCCTCTTCCCAAAATTTGCGTGTCATGCTCTATTTTATGAGACTACTGATCCGGAGTTCCCGGGTTCGAACCCGACCGCGGCGGCTGCGTTTTTATGGAGGAAAAACGCTAAGGCGCCCGTGTGCTGTGCGATGTCAGTGCACGTTAAAGATCCCCAGGTGGTCGGAATTATTCCGGAGCCCTCCACTACGGACCTATTTGTTTCTCTCTTCTTTCACTCCCTCCTTTATCCCTTCCCTTACGGCGCGGCGCGGTACAGGTGTCCAACGATATATGAGACAGATACTGCGCCATTTCCTTTCCACCAAAAACCAATTATTATTATTATTATTATATTATTATTATTATTATTATTATTATTATTATTATTATTATTATTATTATTATTATTATTATTATTATTATTATTATTATTATTATTATTTTATGAAGTTGCGTTGCGACTCACTCGAACCAACGCGAATGACAAACAACCTTCAGCAACCGTACCATTCCAAAAGTGTCGTGTACACGCCGGCGCTGCTTTTACATGTAGCATCGCGTAGATGGAATAAAATACATAGGCATACAAGCAATGTAAAACAGAGCAATTCAAGAAAGCTGTTGTTTGAGGAGAGGAGAAAGGGGATTTGAAGCAAACTGTCGGAGTCACTTTACGCAACATAGAGCCGTGGAATTTTAATTAGTGCGATCCAGTTGTGGTTTGTTTGTGTTGCAAGCATAGCTCAATGAACAAAAAATGCTGTCCCAGTGCTTTTGAGAAACGTGGAGAGACGTTTTCAAGATTATTGTACACATCTGCGCTGAGCTTAAATAAGCGTCAACACTTTTGAATACCTAGACAAATTCACGCAGCGAAACAGCGAAGAAGCCCCCGCGGTGGCTCGAATGTTTGGAATGCTCGGCTTCTGGCCGGAGAGACGCGGGCTCGATCTCAGCCGCAATGGTCCCGTTCCGATCGCGGCGAAACGGTAGAGGCCTCTGTACTGTGCGATGTCGTTAAAGGACCCCATGTGGTCATTATTATCCGTAACCCTCCAAAACGGCGTCCCCAATAGCCTGAGTCGCCTTGAGAAATTAAATCTCATAAAAACCAAACCAGAAAGAGCGACGAAGAAAATGACTAAGCTGATTACATTGTCAGCGACACTTCTTATTATGACGCGAGTTTTGATAGTGATGTTTTATACATTCAACACAAATATTATGGCATAAAAGGGAACTTTAGTATTGCTAACAAAGGCGAAAAGTTGCTCGTTATTTTCATATCACAGTTCTGAAAACGACGCGACCTAAAACTTTCAGGGTTTTATGCCTCCGAAGAACCCAAGTGCATGGCGGTCGGCTGTGCGACGCGAGCTTGAGTGCGTTTATGCAACTGACATCAGGGGCGCGTTTCTGTCGCAGGCATCCTCACGTCTTCTCCGTGAATGGGAGAACAGATTAAACACACAGGACAAATTTTAATGGAAAGAAATAGATCTTTAAAAATACTGCCCCAGAACCGCTGCAAGATTTAGTTGTGGCAGAAGCGATCGGCGGATCTAGCTGGAGGTAGTATGTGGCAGGTTGAATTTAACGTGACATATCGGCTACGAGAAACGCCGTAGTTAGTGGCTCCGGGCTAATTTGGTAGTAGTAATGGTTTGGGGGAAAGGAAATGGCGCAGTATCCGTCTCATATATCGTTGGACACCTGAAACGCGCCCTAAGGGAAGGGATAAAGGAGGGAGTGAAAGAAGAAGGGAAGAGAGAGGTGCCGTAGTGGAGGGCTCCGGAATAATTTCGACCACCTTGGGATCTTTAACGTGCACTGACATCGCACAGCACAGGGACGCCTTAGCGTTTTTACTCCATAAAATCATAAAAACGCAGCCGCCGCGGTCGGGTTCGAACAACCAGGGAACTCCGGATCAGTGGCCGGATCAGTGGATCCGCAGCCGTGGCCTCGTGGTAGAGCACCCGACTCGGCTTCGGGAGGTGGTGGGCTCGACTCCCACTGCCGCCGGTTACCCACCGGTCATGCTCTAATGGGTACAAGCCATTCCCTGGCCTGGTGCTCGGCTTTCTGGGCTGCATGGCTTGGGAAAGTAGCCTGCGCCTTCAAATCACAACACTATGTGAGCCCTGGGTTGATTTCGACAACCTAGTTTTCTTAGCGTGCCCTAACACCGCTATGGCCCTTAATTGGGCTAGATGCGCACTGAATGCAGACATGGTCATCATCATCAACCCGTCTACGCCCACTGCAGGACAAAGCCACCTTCCATATCTAAGTAAACAGGTCCTCTGCCAGCTGCGGCCACCCTATCCTCGTGAACTTCTTACTCTCATCCGCCCAGCTCACTTACCGCGACTTCTTGCTACGCTTCCCCATCCTTGGAATCCAGTCTGTTACCCTGGAGGAACATCGGTTATCTCGCCTTTCCATTACATGCCATGCCCTTTTCTTCCGTCGTCCTCCTGATTTCTGGTAGTATGTCATTAACCCGTATTTCATCCCTGACCCACTCCGCCCTGATCACGTCTCTTAACGTTACATATACAACTTTTCTTTCCATTACTGGCTGTGCGCTATCCTTAAGTTGAAATTTTTCGTTAGCCTTCACGTTTCTATCCGCTAGGTGAGTACCGATATTATACTTTTCCCTTAGGGGATATTGGTCAACTTTCATTCATGACCAGAGAGAACCTTCCATATGCGCTCCAACCCATGCTTATCCTTTTAGTTATTTCCCCATCTCATGATCCTGATCAGCCGTCACTACCTGCCCTAAGTAGACGTATTCCGTTACCAATTCCAGCACCTTGCAACCAATTGTAAACTGCTGCTGCCTTGCAAGAGTGATGAACGTTCCTTTTGTTTTCTGCGTGTTAATTTTTAGAACCGCCATTCTACTCTGCTTAACTCACTGATCATGTTTTGCATTCATTTCCTGAGAGACTGAACAAGGCAATATTTTTAGCGAATCGCTGATTACATAGGCACTCTCCAATAACCTTTGTCCCCAACTGCCCATTCCAGGCCTCGGAATGCCTCGTGTAAACAGGCGGTGAATAGCATTGGCGAAATGGTGTCTCTCTGCCTGACACACTTTCTTACTGGAACTTTATTGCTGACTTTATGGAGGACTATGGTTGCTGTGCAGTCGTTACAGTTATCTTCCAGTATTTTCACATAAGGCTCTTCTACACCCTGATTACGTAATACCTGCATGACTGCCGAGGTTTCCACTGAATCAAATGCTTTCTCGTACTCAATAAACACTACTGATATAGGGTTGTTTATATTATGCGCATTTCTTTATAACGTGATAAATAGTGTGAATATGGTATATTTTCGAGTGCCCTTTACGAAATACTGATACCAACATAGCATACGAAAAATGTTTCGTGAGATTCCTATTAAACCTCGCTGCCAACGTTAAAAGGCTGGAAAGCCGTGGATTACAGGGCAGTCGTTGAGAAAAATAAAGCAGAACAAATTTTGTCAGCTGTTGAACGGTACTGGTGAGATCGTACCTCCCTGCCTGACACGCTGTCTTATTGTAATTTTGTTGCTGGCTTTATGAAGGACTAGGGTAGCTGTCCCCCCACTATATATATCTTCCAGTATTTTTGCATACTCTAGTCTCCCATGGCTTTTCGCGCCAGCTACAATCCCGGAGCCCCAACATCACAAAGTATATGGGCATTTTTGCATTTCCCTTCAATTTAAATGCGGCCGCTGCGACCGGAGTTTAAACCCGCAACATTGAGATCAGCAACCGAACCCCAAAGCCGGCGGGTAGCTACAAGGTGGGATAAATGGTTGAATCCACTACTGCGGGTAGCTACAAGGTGGGATAAGGGCGCTGGCATAGTCATCGGAGCGAACCACTGCAATACCCGCTATTTAGAAACGCCGATCAGTGGCTGCCCTGCTATTACAACTATTTCAGCGAGTGGGTGTTCCGTACTTGCAGCTGAAGACGCTGGAGTACACTCTGGAGGCCGAATGCGTGTCGATGACAAAAAGCTGCAGCACCGTGTCAGCGGGCCCCCGTGCCTTGTTGCCTGTGTCTACGATGTACGTCTCCGAGTCGACCGTCTCCTCTATCTTGTTCACCTTGCTGCCCTGAAATCTGAGTGTCCCCAAAGGATATCAGCATCGTGGCACCCATAGCGTAGCACATTTCTATAACGTAGTATGCTATAGAACTGTTTAGCCACTTTTCCTGAAGCTCTAAATCGGTTTCGGTACAGTTAACAGAATCCCTACCGAAAAAACTCTCAAACGATAACGATAGTCGCTCGACCGAAATTTGAGCGCAGCTTTTCAAATGCCCCATGCCACCGCAAGCAGGCTGGCGTGTTTTTTTACTCGCAACCCTTCGCGATCTTCTCGTGGCAGCCACATGGCTTTCCGCACTGCTGCCTGGACAACCGGTTACGCCGACAACGCCAACGACGAAGCGGAATGCAGGATTGGCATCCAAGAGCTGCGCTCTAGAATAAAACATGATATTCTGCTGTGACAGATTTTTTCGCAATATTTTTGTCCATTAGATCGAGGTAACGACAAATATTTTTCTAGTAAGAACAAAATTTCCGGCAGTATTGTGTTGTCACAATGTCACAGCGACACAATTAAAGAAAAATACCGCAGAAAAATACTACAAGACTAAAGATAAATCTGTTGTTACGACAAAATGACAATAATTTTGGCTGGACTGCATGGCCTTTTTATCTCGGTTGGGATATGGTCCGCTTGGCGCGTCTTTTCACTTGTATACAGCACAACGCACCAAGCATGCAATAAATTTCTTCTATTTAGTGCAACACAATGCGTTAATCGCCACTCTGCTTGGTACGTAAAGCGACCCTCAAGGTAGAACTACTTCCGCGTTAGAGAGAAAAAAAAAAGAACGAATACTAGGCGTGTATTGCTTAGGGCGAGGCAGTAGAAACCACGTAAATACCACGAAGAACAAGTCTTCTTTAATGAACATACCAGCAATATAACTATTTTCTTCTATCAACACAACGCCTCTTAGAGAAGCAAGGCTGCCCTCATCTCAAGTGCTCTAATTGCTTCGTAACAGCAGATACGTTACGCACGCCTACACATTCTTCTCCAGTTACATGCTCCTACGCTCTCGCCATACCCTGCGCTCCTTAACCATCCTCCGGTTGTACCCTCTAGATGGTTCTGGCGGTGATCACCCTCTGGTCACGCATTCTTCCGCTCTCTTCGTACTTTCCGCCTTCCATTTTATCTACCGTCTGAGCGATTTCCAAGGCAACCACTGACCGTTTACGCCCACTACTAATGCTGCTACTACTACTACTACACTACTACTACTATACTGCTACTACTATACTGCTACTACTACTACTACTACTATACTGCTACTACTACTACTACTATACTGCTACTACTACTACTACTACTACACTGCTAGTACTACTACTACTATACTTCTACACTACTACTACACTACTACTACTATAATACTACTACTATACTACTACTACACTACGACTGTTACTACTATAATACTACTGCCATACTACTACTACAAGGCCGACGCGAAGCCCAGTAACGGTAGCCTGACAGTTGTTTCTGTATAAAGCGCAGAGCGGCGCGGAAAACCCCACGTCCAGCTAATAAGTCCTCTCTCGGGAGCCCTAAGACTGGAGAGGAAGTTAGGCTACTACGAATTTTGAATACCGTGTCAAGTGATAGACACGGTGACTCAGAGGAAAGGTTCTCTATCACAGCTTTTCCTAAGCATCCCGGCAGCGAAAGCTTAACAGCGGGCCATATAAATCGCAGTGCAGAGGCTAAGCCAAAGAAGTATTGCACTATACAGTTCACCAAGACGTGTGCACACATCAGTGGATAACTAATCGTTCTCTACTAGAGCTCGTAACAAAGAATTCGGCGTCCAATGTCTTCCCTATAGGCCAGGATAGCTTGGCGGGATTAGACGAGGTACTTAAAGGAGGGATCAGGTGCTGCTTCAGTTCTGTATTGACTCAGCCAGAAAGGAATATGTCTACTGCAGGCGCAGCACGCATGGAGTCAGTGCTGAGGGAAAAGAAAATCACTCACGATGGCCTCAAGGTTTCTTCGAACTTCTTTATATCCTGGCACTCACACAGGGTCATAAGCTTCTTGAGACAGTGCCCATAACACGTGCGACAACTGTGCGGATACTGAAAGGTCGGTTAAAAAATAAAAGGGTCAGTAGCGCACACAAGAGGAAAGGCTTTTTAACGCGACAGTGTTAAGGAGCTCGTGTCGCAGAAAACCCGGTGTCGTCGGCGTCGGCCTGAGCGAAAAATCCCTCCTCCCCGTGAGCGAAAAGTTCCTCCTCCTCGCAATGTACACCACTGCCCCAAGACGGCGCGCGACTGCAGCGCCTCCCGCTCGTCTCGTTCGGGCGCAGTGGGGCCGCGCGGGCACGCATGAATCACGCGGTGAGCTGCGAACAACGCAGCGCACATCCAAAGCGTGTTCACCACGAATCTTGCCGCTTGCAGCCCGTTCGTTCAGCGCGGAAGCTATTCTGGCGTTCGTTGCATCGGGTTTGTCGTGAACGATGTGACGACGAACTAGAACTGCAACGTGAGTCCCGCGCGTTTCGGCAAGGCGCCTGGCAGCGCTTTTACGTGGTTTGCCGCTCTGCGCGTCCGTTTCACCGTACGAAGCAGAGCGATTTGTCTAACGTGCAAGGAATCGCGCCGAGCGGGCGATGGCGTTCCGTGGACTCGCTGGCATTGCTGCAACACGCTGTCGCGTTCCACTCTTAAAGGCGAAGCTTAAGTGCCCTCCAATTTTTTTTTCTTTTTGATGCGGTTGATAAAGACAAGTTATTCGAGTTATATTACCTCGAAATGACCCACTGTGCGCATGCAAGGGTGGTGCTCTGCTATGTTCAACAAGAATATAAAGATGATTTCTTCTTTGTGATATGTTACCTTGCTAAATTTTTTGGCTGTGAAATAATGTTTCGGGTGCCTCTCCAAGTAAAAAAGATGCCGCCACCGTCTAAACGTTGAAGTAGCGAGCTTTAGCTGTTTGGTAGCGTCATGTATCGCGCATGCGATGCATTAAATTACCACGTAAATAGGCTACTTCTCCATACCTCAGGGCGAGTGGGCGCCTACCGCCTTGAGGTCGAATATTTTTCACCAGTTTGGTCCGAAAAAGTTTTTCCGACTCTTTGCGGGGCCATTTTTCCTTACCTAAAGGCGGTCGGTGCCCGGTCGCCATGAGGTATGAAATTGTGAGCTGGCGACTGCTGACGTCACGGTCGCAGTGTTAAGCCCAACCATAACTAAATATTAACCTTATTAGTCGACATTGGTGTCTAACATGTTCTAGTCATTGAGCCCGTTATAAATGTCATTAGTTAGAACATGACATGATCGGTTATTTAATAATAACAATTAAATTTATGCCTAGCCATACATAAATATTAACTTCATTACTTAATATTGATCTCTAACGTCTTCTACTCATATAGAGGATTCCAAATATTTAATTCGTTTTAACATCACCTTAATAATTACTGAGTTATGAGAGATTAATCATAGTCACATGACTAGGTAATTATGACGTCAGAGACTTTTTATTAAGCTGAATGAATTCTCCCAATCACCCCCATCAATAATAGATTGGGTTGCTATACCGATCTACTACAGGGGCCGCCAACTTGAATTCCTCGCACTTGAAATTTCACGCCGAAGGGAGGTGGTAGCAGACCCCAAGAAATCGAGAACGTGATGAATAACAGCTAACGCTCCTAAAATAAACACACACACACGACACTGGTCCCTGTTAATGACAGTATCTAAATGCCACAAATCTGCTGAAATCAAATTTCATAACTTTCTGCTTCCAAGCGCTTAAGAGAACTTAAAGCCAGTAAAAATATTTTACGATGTACTGCAACCGGCGTGACCTCGACTTTAAGAACTGTGATTTCTTTCCACCAAAACACAGTGCTCGGGATTTAATAGTGCGCTGTTTAATTCATGCTCAGAATAATGCCGAGTATATCAACTCCAAGCTGCATGCTAAAACGGAAATAAAAAATACCTAACTGCTGCTGAAATAATTAAATATTCTGTTCTGCGTACATTTAACACCTCGATCTCAATGGGTGCGGCTGCTGCTCTAACGAAAGTCGACGAAGTAGTAGCGTAAAGCGTCCTGTACATCAGGCCGATTCCTACGTGTGGCCATCCAAGCAAATGTTCCTCGCACGCTAGCCTTAACAGGGGCCTTAAGGTAGCGTCGTAACGATAGGAGCAAAAAAAGATGAGCCTAGATAAATGTCAAATCATGACGCTGGCAGAAGCATTATTGTAAATAATGAAGCTTGGTGCATTACAAGCAGATTTCCGCTTGACTGCACGGCCCCGGAATCGTCTTGGCCGCTTGCTGCCTGAAAACGTAGAGATATCACAATGAGTTTTCAGCAATAGACGTCACTCTTAAGAACAGACGGCGCAAATACCGCTCAGTAAGTTCAAGAAAACCACACGGAACCGCCGTGCATTAACTCAATGTCCGAGACAAGCCATCGCAACTAGCGTGAAAAAATAAAGAAAAAGAAGTCCAGGCAAAGGCAAAGCGAGACGACGTCGAATGCTGCGTGCGGTAGCGTGGGTAGGTAGCCAGGTTTTTAACGCACCCCGAAGGCTTCGAGTCAAGAAGAGTCACATGGCGGGAATAATGCAAGCGCCCCTTTAGAATAAAAACAAACTTATCAGCACAATAGTAACATCTCTCGTCTCTCTCTACATTCTTCCAATCGGCGAAGAACGGCCCTCACCAGAGCAGGCAGCGCCACCATAGCTGAGCATAACCGCTCCGGCTTTTACTGACGCAGCCTAGGAATATACCATTATAACTATTGCACTGCGAGGCATAAGTGCGATGAGGCCACTCGGGTGGTACCGCAGCACAGCATGCACATTTGCCGTCCGCGGTGTCTTAGTGGAGCGCTTGCTCGACTAAGTGCTTTCAATGCCTTAGTGTTCCTTAGTGTTTTCAATGCCACCCAGATACGGCTCATCCGCCTGATCAAGGACCTCTCCTCATCATCATCATCAGTCTGACTACACCCACCGCAGGCAAAGCCTCTCCCATGACTATCCAATTAACTCTGTCCTTTACCAGCTGCGGCCACCGTATCCCAGCAAACTTCTCGAACAGCACTGCTAGGCTATCCTCACTGGATAAGGTTCTAGCGTTAAACGTTGCAAGGTTCTGTTTCCAATGGCGTCCTGTCCGAAGCCAGAGATTCTTAGCACACTCCGCTACGTCATAGGTCTGACCGCCGCCTTGGTCAGTTGCTCCGCAGCCTCTGGGGACTGAGGGCCGAGAGTTAATTCCTTGGTTCATAGAAAGTTGCGGCCAAGTACTACATCAGGGTGGCTAAATCCTGCTCTGGTGAGGGAGTGCGTTGTCGGTTCTGGTCACCGAGAAGAGGCTGCACCCCCAGCTTGGTTATGCAATTCCACCGACAAGCGGAGCTTTTTTTTTTCAAAGCCGGTGGAGAAATGCGTGTCACCGTGATTCGAGCCCTGGCCCACTTGCATGCCAGATGGATGCTCTACCTGTACGCCATCACTGCACTCTTAATTGTACCTCTCATAGCTCCCTTCATTAGGTTTCCCCATCGGCAAGCCTTCGGGCATGCTGCAAGGCTGTGATGGAGAGAACTTAAGGTAGCGACAAGTACACACGAGTCCTGGACTTTTGGGCCGTACGCGAAGTGGTAGAAGCGCGATAGGGCTGGTTGGCGACATGCTGCCCTGCGCGTTCGTGCGTGTGGTTGTCGCTTCTTTTGGAAATATGGGAGACTTAAAAGAACTGTCTTGATGGCGTCTTAGGACGGAACGAGAATGAACTGAAGCAGCTTCTGAGACCAATGTGAGCAGCCGCTGCAAGAGTCGTTCCACATGGCAGCGGCGCGTCAAGGCACCTAACTGAATTAATGCGTCCAATTAACTCCCATTACGTAGCGATAAATGTGGCTGTCATTAAAAATAACTAGAGCAGGCGCTGCTCGGTGGCTAGACACTCTGCTGCTGAACCGGAGGACCCGGGTTCAATCCCAGCCGAGGCGGTCGGGTTTCGATGGAAGCGAAGGACAAAAGGCAGTCGTGTGCTGCCCGATGTCAGTGCACGTTGATGAATCCCAGGCCCAGGTGGCCTGAATTAACCTGGAGCCCTCCACTACGGCTTCTCTAATACCCCATGCGTCGCTCCGGGACGTTAAACCGCACGAATCACAAATCATAACGAATAAAAACACATGGCAGTACAGATGTGACCCACCAGCGAGTGTCTGATCGTCGAGGCGCCGAAATTTTTAGCGTTTTGTGAAGAACGACCATGACCCTGCAATGTTTCTGAGTGATCCCTTCTTCGACCACGCCGAACTATGTTTTGTGTGTTCTGAAAACCACATTCTTCGAACGAGCTCCCTTGTCATTTATACTTCGGATTGTTCCACTGAAAAGGGGTACGTTCCTGAGCGCACACCGCAGAAGTAAGAAGAGAAATAGGTATATCATACGTCGGTACAATCACTTGTACGGTTCATCAGCCTTGCCTAGTATAAATGGAAAATTAACTCAATCATGTCTGTCAGGATCGAACACATCATAACTGCATACTACGCAACTGTGCGCAATAATGACAGGTCGAAACCCACTGTCTACAGTATATATTTTGTTTCAAGTCAACGATAAAACGTACAGCCTAGGTCACAAGTATTCAGGGTACACGGCTTTATTTTCAGCTGCAGTTATGTGGAGCACTGACGCTACCTCTAATGATCATAACGACTTAAAAGCTGAGAACGAGGGTCTCTATCACCTTACACACATATAGGAGAGGTGGGTCGTAATAAGTGTTTCACTGCTTGTCTGAAAATCCAATCCTGTGGCCTGGATACTTTAGAGGAATAGGGTGCGCAACATTACGCCCTGCAATCCACTTGGCACTGGTGTAATCGAGTGGCGAAAGAAATGCACTGACCGATTGTAATGCGGTGCTCCCCGGCTGGGTGCTGGCCTCGCCGCTGACTGCTGTGCTCCTGGTCTCGCGCGGTGACTTCGCCCCCGACGAATGGTGCCGTTTACTCTGAAAACACAGCAGAATTAGAATGGGTACGCATAAGTCGGAGCAGCAAGACTAACTTTTCTGCATGCTACAATAACATCCTTTATTTGTTAGCACTAAACTGGAAGCCAGAGTGCGCATCAGTGAGTCAGAGGCCGAATTCCTTAAGCTGGTAGTGCTTCAGCACACCTGCGGCGAGCCGGTAACAGCGCCTCACTATTACCGTACCCGGCGCCACAAGTATAAACCAGTCAAGAACCACTCTCACATTCGAACGGTTTTGGCAAAGCTATGCATGATCGGCTCTCTACAGCTTTAGCGTGAACTTCAGCGTCAACAAATTGCGAGACTTTTGCAGACTGACATTTGGAAACTTCCTCTTTTAATAAGAGAGTAGGCGGTTATAGACTGTTGAGTGTAATCTCCTGCCACATGTGCTGTATTGTAGCCCCGCCGAGAACAGTGACGACGAAAGAGCATAACAGCAGAAGAGTCTAACGACGTGGAGTAGTCCAGGCGATCCAACTAGTTTTCCCTTTCTTCTACGTCTAGAGGCTCCGAGGTTTCTGGAAGGTGTGTCTGCCATCAAGGGAGGGGGGGGGGGCTGTTATTAGGAAACTTTAACGCGGTATGAATCCTGAGGAGTTGGCATGCAGTTATATGCTATACGACGCCCGTTCCTGCACGCGACACAATAACACCTAAAATAGTTCCTGAGAATGTATTACAGCGAAGAGGTGCTTAATTTAACTTGAAGCAGATAAGGAACCTGTTTCGCGAAAAAATTATATCGCATAGTACAACCTATTTTTATCTTAGTTGTAAAGACGGGATTACACACCAAGCTGTAGCAACACATTCGTCGTCTATGAAGTGGCGCGCACTTTACATTTTAGTCGCCCTGAGGCTATAAACCCTAAATTCTTCCCAATTATTCTGTTCATTAAATTTTGAAGGCGACTTTTTTGCCTCAAGCAGCTGCACACAGTTGACCTTAGAAGCATGCGAACGTAGTGCATGAACCAACAAGATATCGTAACAACCAAGTAACTAGAACCAGCCATCCACGAACTCCCATCTGTATGTGCTGAAATGTTGACTTTTCGCAATGTAGCCAACTAGAATACCTAGGAAAGAACTAAATTCTTCATGCATTAAGATCCTGCACTAAGAGCGCGGAAGCAATTTCTGCGGAAGCAATTCTCAACAGGGCCCTTCATGGAATTTTTGTTTTCACTGAGCTAGTCTCTGGTCAAGCTTGTCTTTAGTGGAAAATTACAGCCGCTTGCCCGAAGGCTGCGCCTAGTGATCAGCGCTATCGGCTTCTAAAAATACACTAATTCGGCCCTTATTCGCAAAAAAGGTTAGCCCGCGTGGTAACAAGAATTGGTTACACACATTCGTTTGGTAGAAACTCAAGTTCAACTATCGGAGGCCACGCCGGAGGCGGACAACCACCTCCAGCACCTCGAGGAGGCGAGGCGAACCCTCGTCCGCAGATGGCGCCGCCAAAAACACAACCGGAAGCTCCAAATTCGCATCGCCTAGCTCACCCAACGAGCGGCTGAGTACGCGGCCCAGCTCGCCGACTCGATGTAGATGGACCGGTGCCACACGGCCGCTAGGCATATGTCTAGCCGAAGCACTTGTCTTTTTCGCGCCTTGATCCATCCGACTCAAACCAAAGCCGAGGCACAAAATATCTTTCTTTCTCTTTAATTGTTCCTTTCTGTTACAGAAAGCCGGAGCTAAAGCTATAGGCTACATGCCTCACATGGGCTTTCGCTCCGGGTGACGCTCAGCGAGCAGGAAAAGGGACATATTTAAAGAGCATTCAGTACGAAACAACTAAGTAATACGATTGTTGATCACATGAATGTTTCCACCAGACATGATCGCAAAAATATTAGCAAGTGAACAAATGAGAAAAAAAAGGCGAACATGATATTGCTGATTGCTTTCCAATGACGAAACATCCCAACTATATTCAAAGTCAAATACGCCGTTATAGATGACATTACTGACAAACATCCGAAATACTAAAAATACACATACATTTTAAGGCACATCAAAGCAAAAGGAAAAGCCCAAAATTA
Organism: Amblyomma americanum; assembly: GCF_052857255.1. Lineage (NCBI taxonomy): Eukaryota > Metazoa > Arthropoda > Arachnida > Ixodida > Ixodidae > Amblyomma > Amblyomma americanum. Next base: position 39,140,203 of record NC_135501.1, on the reverse strand, counting down.
TACCAATAATGCGGGCTATTCATGGCTTCGATGGAGACACCTCCAAATTAGCAAGCAAACTACGCGATCAATAACTCTGTATCCAACAGGGCCCATAGGCAGATTCCGAGAACGCGAAGCTGAATCAACCGTTCCGGCTCCATGACCTGAAGGCGACCCCGACCAAAGTGAAGCGAGGAACGGCACCGGGAAAAAACACAATAACAGAGAAATTACTTGCCAACCTTCCTGACCCAGCCTACGAGGCGCTCCTCGCATAGATAAACTCAATATGGCTCAGTGAGGCCTCGTTTCCCAATCGAATGAAAGACCGCGCAGTTCACTTTCATTCCGAAAGCCGGCAAAGCCGCAAACACGAACAACCTCCGCCCCATCTCCCTGACTCTTGTGCGGGAAAGCTGATGGAGACTATGCGAGACAGGCTGTCCGAGTTTTCGGAAAGCCAAAATGTATTCGCAGACGCTATGTTCGGTTCCCGCCCGCACCGGTCCGCGCAGGATGTCCTGCTTCAACTAGATCGCAAAATTCAAAATCCGGTCGAATACACGCTCAATGACAAGGCAGTAGTCGCCCTCGGTTACAAGGGGGCTTTCGACAATATCAACACGACATAATTTTGAAAAACCTCTCCCAAACCAACTGTGGACACAACACGTTTAACTACGTTAGGCAATTTCTCTCCGCCCGGCAAACGTACAGCACATTCGGAGGCAAGATGAACACAGCCCCTGCGAATTAGGCACTAGAGGTACACCACAGGGCGCTATCTTCTTACCCGTACTATTCAATTTGGTAATAATGAAACTTCAGGCTCAGCTGGAGAATGTCGAAGGCATACAGCACGTCCTATATGCCAACGACATCACCATCTAGGCTAAACAGGGGTCGGTAGGAGACATTGACGCCAACCTGCGGCAAGCGGCGGAGGTCGTGGACGCCTACGCCCGCCGCTGCAGTTTTCAATGCTCCCCGGCCAAATCATAATTTGGCCACAATCGCCCCGCCCCGCCGCGGTGGCTCAGTGGTTAGGGTGCTCGACTACTGATCCGGAGTTCCCGGGTTCGAACCCGACCGCGGCGGCTGCGTTTTTATGGAGGAAAAACGCCAAGGCGCCCGTGTGCTGTGCGATGTCAGTGCACGTTAAAGGTCCCCAGGTGGTCGAAATTATTCCGAAGCCCTCCACTACGGCACCTCCTTCTTCCTTTCTTCTTTCACTCCCTTCCTTATCCCTTCCCTTACGGCGCGGTTCAGGTGTCCAACGATATATGAGACAGATACTGCGCCATTTCCTTTCCCCAAAAAACCAATTATTATTATTATTACCAATCGCCCCTCGCCAAGAGCACTGCCAAAGTCGAACTGTCCCAAGCGAGGGGACCCATCCCAGAACACGATGAGATTAGAGTACCGGGTGTCTTTATACACACCACCTAGTCGACACATTACTGGCCAAACTGCGCACGGTGGGGGACCAGTCGGTCGCATAGTCCGCCGGGTTTCAATTACGGCGAAAAGACTTCTTGCGGCTGGCGCACGCATTCGTAACTACTCAAGTCTTGAGCTCGACTCCTTACCTCCACCTTCGCAGGTTTGACGAGTACGCCCTCGAGGTAAATCTCCGTAAAACTTACAAGCGTGCTCTCGACCTCCCGGTAGAAATGAGAGGCGTCAGAAAAAAAAAAATTAGGAAAAATTTGTTTTTTTCTGGTTTTTTCCCCCAAGGCATGAAAATCAGGAAAAAAAAAGGCACTGACTGGTGCCAATCAATAAAAATCTCAAAAAATTATGTGCTGAACAATACAGCACTGCTAAACGGTTGCGTCAAAAGAATCACAGTAAAGTTCCCAGCTAGCGTGCCATTCTCTATTTATTGTAATTAGTTTTGGCAGCAATTAGAAGTGATACCGTTTCATAAGAAAGCTTAAATTATTGAGACGCTTCAGCATGCTGCGTTCTTGTATAGCCCCTTTTGCATTGTGTTCGTTCCAAGCGGGAACCTAACACTGTGAGAACTGCTGAGCTGTACTGCTTTGCACTGTTCCGTATAATATATGGGAACATGGGTATACATGGTAGTATTTTGGAAGAGAACTTCTAGCGCTGCTACAGGTAACATTCAGATCAATGCAGTCGCTATATACGGCTTATTTATGCGTAAATAGAAATTGCCTTTCCCCAAAGGGAAAGCGATAGAATTACATTCTGGCATGGGCAACAATAAAGCGCGCATTTGTTTCCGAAATCAGTTAAGAAAAACGTATCCCGAGACGGAACATACAATGAATGATAATTTTTTTTATTCTTTATTGAACATTTTTGGTTACGGCGTGGTTTTGTTGAAAGATGCTCTCCCCACGCACGTTGGTCCAGCTATTAGCAAGCAGCGAGATGCTGAGCGCAGAACTGATTTTTTCTTCCACTTGTGTCATCACCCGGATGTAGTAAGCTTCCAAAAGCCGCTCGTCCAGCGAATGCCGTGACGGCGGTAAAAATGCGGGCCTTAGAAGCTTGAAAGCTTCCCGCCAGTATTTGTTTTCTGTGAGCGACAAAGGTGGTCCACTAGTGTGTATCGCTCGTGCCAGGTCCTCGTCATGCTTGTGCCGAAACTCCGGTGTCACTCTGTCAATGAATGTTGCTATGGAAACATTCCGAGTGGCTAGTCCTCCAGCCTCTTTCTTGTCCGCCATGCTGTCATTTTTTGACTTCACAACTTCATCGGATCGGCTTCTCGACCGAGCGCAACCAGATTAAGTTTCCGAAGCTTCGTCTTGTACCGACTGTGCAGATGATCTAATGTCCGGTGGACATTTCCGGTACTTTGCTATGTGGCTCCTCAAGCGCGTTGGAATTGGAAACTCGCACTTGGCGCAGCAGAACCTGCACACCGCTGGTCCCTTACCGCTGCTAGCATACAGCACATTGAGCGAACATTCGCTCTCGCCCTACCATATGCTAGCCGTACCTGTTCAATACGTCAAATGTTCGCCCAAATGTTCGAACGAGGTTTCATCATGGTTGCGACGAATAGGAGTTCCAGACCGATGCCAAACGCCGACAAGGCAGTCCAGGAGAAGTCAGGACACCTCACGAATCAAAACTCATTTCGCTGTCCCCGGACAGCTCTCACAAAGCGCGCATTAGCATGCGTCATGGAGAAAGTAAACCTTTTCTTTCCTTCCTCCATGGCGCGAGTTAACGTTACTGGACGGCGCCAACTGCAAACTCTGCAAATCATCAATCGTGCAGTTAAGATGAGGGGCCAGTTGGTCAGACATATTATAAACAAAAACGTAGCATATGGACGGGACGAAGAAGGGCGAAGAAAGGACGGTTGCTACACTTACAACTGAATAGAATGAAATGCGACAGTAAACCACACCCCATCCCAGAGCCACAAAACGCATGCACGTGACATAAAACAAGATAAAAAGAAACTGATAATCTTAAAACGTGTGGAAAAAGCAAAAGAAGAGAAAAGAGAAAGAGCGATAGATAATGAAAGGTGCTAAGAAACTCAAGTCCGAATTAAAAACTTCAATTCCTTCTCCATCAGATACACACACAGGGTACTAATACATGTGCCTTCACTGCATATCGAAATTTCCTGGGCTTCCAAGATTTCCCTAGTCAGTTGGTCTTTACCATGCCCTACAAATCTTAGTACGATTAAGCAGGGGAAAACAACCATTGCACTTCTTGCAATCCACTGGTACGCTGGGTGAACATGCCTCTTCACTTCGTCGACAAACTGGGGAACACGTACCAGTGGATTGCAAGAAGTGCAATGGTTGTTTTCCCCTGCTTAATCGTACTAAGATTGTAGGGCATGGTAAAGACCAATTGGCTAGGGAAATCTTGGAAGCCCAGGAAATTTCGATATGCAGTGAAGGCACGTGCATTAGTACCCCATCTGTGTATCTGATGGAGAAGGAATTAAAGTTTTTAAAACACACTTGAGTTTCTTAGCACCTTTCATTATCTATCGCTCTTTCTCTTTTCTTCTTTTTGCTTTTTTTCACACGTTTTAAGATTATCAGTTTGTTTTTACCTTGTTTCATGTCATGCACATGCGTGCTGTTGCTCTGGGATGGGGTGTGGTTTACTGTCTCATTTCATTCTATTCAGTTGTAAGTGTAGCAACCGTCCTGTCTTCGCCCTTCTTCGTCCCATCCCTATGGTACGTTTTTGTCTATATGAGGTTTGAAATCAAGAAAATTTGCAATATAGGACTCAACGAAAAGAAAGCACGCAAAAAAATCATCGGTTTTGAAAATACAGTTGTGCGTACTGTTTTATGCCAGTTTCTGGTATTTCCCATAAGTTTCCAATATTTGCGGAAAAAAAAACTTGTATTCCTTGTTTTGGCATTCAGAACTTCCGGAAATTTAACATCGCTACCTCCCAGTCACTACGTCAAACCAGCGCTTCCTGGGCCTGGGAAAGGTCAACACCTTCACGGAGCTTCGAGAAGCACATTTGACGAACCACTATACAAGACTACCAAAGACGCCGTCGGGTCACCGCCTTCTTGCCCGAGTACACATCCACCAACCAACACTGACGGAAGAACGCGTGTCATCCCCGAAATCTGGAGATACGCCCTGCGCGTGCGCCCTCTAGCGGCCAACTTGACTCGAGACGACCATAGTGGACAGCGCCTCACGCGTGGGCGGAAGCCTTGGCTTGCCACTATGGGAACAAACAAGAATATTCTACGAGGAGGCCTCCGGCGCACACCATGGGGGTCGGTACATGGCCACAGTCGTCCATCAAAACACCGCGGTGAACGGCCTTACACGTTCAAAGCACAAGACATAACGCATGCGGAGGAGGTGGCCATCGCGCTCGCCTCCGCCAATCAGGACTGGCTGTCATTACCGATTCGCGAGGGGCCTGCAGGCACATCGAAAGGGGCTTTATTCACTATCTTCCGTGCCACATACTTCCAGACAGCAATTATCTCGGAGCTCCCGCGTCCCGCACAATAATGTGCGCTCTCGCGCACACGGGTCTCGAGGGCAACGAAGCAGCCGACGCCGCTGCCCGTGCGCTCGCTCTCCGTGCGTCGCCCTCGCCTCCCCCCGATGCGGACTCCTGCCCTAATTCAGCTTTTACCTTTAAGAAAATTCTCTCGTCCAACCTGTATATATATATATATATATATATATATATATATATATATATATATATATATATTACTGTGTAAACAAAGCATTTGTGCATAGTACTCCTTCTTCTATCCTTTTTACCTGCCCCCTTACCTCTTTCATTTCATTTCTGCATTCTGGCTACTGTCCTTTAATTCCTCTGCTCCGTAGCGATGGCTGATGCCGGGGCTAGCGAACACCCGACTGCGAAGCAATGGGAGAGCCGTCTCACCAGCAGCGAGCTCACGGCCCAACGGGCCTTAGTGAGGCACGCGGGCGATGCAGCACGGCTCAGTGGAGCCCTGGAATAGGGGCCCACCCATGTTGAAGAGAAGACTCCGATCGCCAGCGCCAAGAACGAAGACGACGGAGCTTCCGAATCCGCGAATCTCTTGAATGGATCAATAAATGTTTTCACTCACTCACTCCTTTATTTTTATGGTTATTTCAATAAATCACTACTACTACCTTCAAGGAAATCACCCAACATTGCCAATTCGGCCATGCAATCTTCGGCTCTATGCTGAAACACTGCTGCGGCCGGCAGTTAAAACATTTCGGCCCCCGTCCACAGAGAAGGGCTCACATTGCGAGAAGTCTTCAGAAATTTACCACATTGTGTGGGCATGCCAATCAACCCCACACCTTCCCCCTATCCACAACCCTACGCAGGAGGACTGGGAGGTGGCCCTGCCCGGCTGCTCTGACCTGGCGAGCCAGAAGGCCCATGTCGGGCGCGCCCCAGCTGCAGCTACAGCCAATGGGCCCCTGTAATGAGGAGTCCACCTAGTGTTTCCAAGGAACGGCCCATTAAGGACCGCTACACACTCTCCTTGTAAATACTTCGGCAAATAAAGTTTTCAGTCAGTCAGTTCTCAAAATAATTTACCCAGTGATGGCGACGTGCTTTTTTGTTTTGTTCCTAGTGCGGAAGAACGTCTAGCCGCACTCCCCGGGTTTAGCGACCGTCCGCGTGAAGCCTCCGAGCAGCAAGCGTAACTGCGTCAGTGGACACCTGAATCGCACCGTCAGTAGGTAGAGGCGTCCATTTACAAGTTGAAGCAGTTATGCGCCTTTCCTTTTGTCAAAAACCAGCGTAGGTTTAGACTCATATGATTCTGAAGGAAGGAAAGGCGCATAACTGGCTCCCTGGTCGAGTGGGCCGCTCAATCGCGCTTTGAAGAACGTGGCGGTAGCGTCCACCTGCAAATAAAGGCAGTGTTTTCGCACAACAATAGCTCCGGTTTAGCTACTGCTGAACCTGGTCACAGAGCGAAGCTGTAGTGTATCGGACAAGTAGACTCGCCTTGGCGTCTGTAACATTTAGTGCATTCCGCACTCTTGATAGGAAGCGCCCACCATGCCACCCTGGCAGGCGGCAGTTAGTGTCCGATAAAACGGCTAGTTGAGCTAGTTGGTGCATACTGCTGGGAATAACAGCGCTGAGACGAGGGACAAAGAAAGAAGACAACAGGACCGGCAACAGGTCCTGTTGTCTGCTTCATTCTTTCCGCGCTGTTATTCCCGGCAGTTAAATTAATGGCTGATCGCGATAGGTCGGTCACCCAATGAACGCTGCGGCCTATATATATTCCCCAGACTGACGTCACAAGGGCCGTTCCCATCGCGCGCATTCAAGCGACTGTCACGTGACTATTCTATCTCCGTCAATCGGCAAATCGAAAGTACAAAGGTAAAGTGGTGCGACAGCAGGGTGTACCACATATGGTAAGGCCTATAGCCACACTTCATCACTGGCTCACTCTAAGGTCAACCGGAAACGCATGCAAAACCTGCTTAACCTAACGTAGTGAAGCTTTCGCTCCAGTACTCCGTGCTTAGGAGTGCCAAACCAGCTGCCATATTTTATACCCGATAGCGCTAAGGCGCTCGTGTCGCAGGAAAACCGGTGTCGGCATTGTCAGGCATTGGCTTTAGTCGTCAGCATTGTAACACAATAATCTCCAATTTGAAAATGTGGAGATAAGAGGAATCGAGCTCGGGTCGTTTAGACTGCGAGGCGAGCACGCGCAGAGCACGTTACGAAGACCCACTGGTTCGAGCGGAATAAAAAGTAAACTTAGCGAATGCGTTATGGTCTTTGACTTCGTGTAGTCTATGTACTAATGGGTTCATGAGTAATTATGAGTATGCGAATTTTCAATCTGGACCAGATAACAATCGCGTTCTACTCGATAAAGAATTTCAATTGGCTGCCATGAACTGTGGCAACGCAGCGCAATCTATTGTGATGACCCCCATAATGCGCAGGTCCACACGGGACGGAGAGGCAAAGAGACACCGTATGGCTCAGTTTAAACAAACAGGTATATTCAATAATTACACATGATTAAGATTATACATCAGAGGCTGGGGCGTCCGAGCTTACGTGCCGACGACTTCATGGGGGCGATGGAGTGGCTCCGGAGTTGGGCTCGAGCGGCTGCTGGCAGAAGAATTTCGATAGTCGTCCGTTTCTTCGAGGATGGTTCACAAACCCTTCCTCTAGTGTCGTTCGGCTTGGAAGATGAACAGGAGGCGAGCTTGTAGATGATGACAGCAGAACATAATTTTACAACATACATATACAGAGAGTTAAACTGGAAAAAGCAGAACTGAATTTACAAAAGAACAAACTTTGCACTACTTTACTCATCGACCGGGCAGGTTAGTGCCTAAGTAGCATCACATTACATGCTAAGCATGGAGCCCCAGCTCAGACTCGACTGCATCCGTTTACATGTGCTTTTAAGCACTTGATTAACAAAGGACTAAGGGCGGTCATTTCCAGTGGCCCGCCCAAAGCATCAATTCTCCAATCCAAAATAACATGCGAGATGGGGACCACCCCTTTGGGTTGGGCTTAGCCTCGAACCCAGAGTCTGTTAACAATACAAACTAAATAAACAACAAAAACGCCACCACTCTCTCTCAAGTAAGAGTATACACAGGCTCTCTCTTCGGAGCTAATTCACTAGCGCCTGTCTTTCCACATTCTTTTCGAGTACTGCCTGTCCGCCATGACAGGTGTCCGTCGCGGCCCTTCTGGGAAGCTGTGGGTGCCTTCCCGGCGATAGCCCACGACAAAGGGGGGGGGGGAGGGAAATAATGTCGTCTTCGCGGTAGCGCATAGCGTCGGCTGTGGTACGGCGCGCTCTGGCCCGCTGACAGCTCCCTTGTCCTGGAATGTAACCGGAAATTGGGGAGGATAAAGCCTGTTTCCCCGGGGCGGCGGCGGGTCCGGTTTTTCTGGTCGTCACTCAAAGAGCATGGCTCGGTAATTGATGATGCCGCTGTCACGGGTCTCCGTCTACGCCGCGCCGTCGAACGTGGATCCTCGTAGCACACACGGAATGTCACACTCGCTCACCCTCCAGAAGAATGTTCTCCGAACATTTGAGTCCACGCAGCTCCCCTTGTCTTTCTGAATCGCCTCGCACAGTGCGTCCGACAAAACACTTTTCGCTGCACTCAACACCACTGCACAACACCATATGCCTCCGCTGTCAATACTGGCGTCTCCAGGGGCAGCACTGATCTTCTTTTACAGATAAACATGAAACTCAGCACCCAAGCCTCTCCTTTCTAGTCCAAACTGGACGAAATAAATTTACCACAGTTACAAAGGAGCTCCCACTTCTAGCATGATCACGGCACAGACAAAAATATAGATAACGAAAGGAAGTAGGGCAGGTTCTGCATGCGCTCCGCATGCTCTCCTGTGAAGGTGTTAATGACAGAAAGGTTTAACTACCAACTCCGATAACTTAACACATAAGCACATAGCAATGTTATGAGCTGCGGCATTACACAATTCTAACCAGTTCACAACTCCGCTCTGTTTACGCCATTAGTCCGACTTAGCTTTCCGATTTCGCAGCGGATATCGGCCTTCATGAGTCATACTAAGTAAGTCTGTGCCCCTTTGTCTGCTTTGGGACTCGCGAGGGCTCGTGGCAGGAGCCTCTCCTGGCGTTATCTGCGCGGCAACCTCGCGCGCTTCTTCTTCTAGCAATGCATGAAGTAAATCCGGTGGCATTCTGGCCGTCACCTCTGGCGCCTGCCGAACAGATGCAGGAGAGGGCGTTTCTTGCGAACTATCTGCGCGCTCCGCTTCACTTCTGTCCCCATCAAAATCCGCGCTTTCCCTTTCCTCATTTCGTGAATACTGAACCGGTGCCGACTTGAGGCGATTTGCGTGTATCCTTATCAAGCGCCGGTTCACGTCTCGGACTCTGAAGTTTACCGGAGAAAGCTTCTCGACAACCTCGCACGGTCCTCTCCACTTCGTCTGGAACTTACGAGCTAGCCCAGTCTGCCTTTGGCAGTTTTCAATGTACACGCTGTCCCCCACATTAAACGGCGCGTCTCTAGCACTGCGATCGTGCACCTCCTTCCTGCGCTTCGCCGCTTTCTTTAAGGACTCCTTTGCGATGTCCCTCGCCACTTGCAAGCGCGATTCTAGCTCAACCTTATAGTCGTCCAGTGAAGCGTATTGGACACGACGGGGGCCCTCTGGCACTTCACTAGGCTGGTCCGGGTCTCGGCCGTAGAGAAGAAAGAATGGCGATTCGCCCGTGCTCTCGTGTGCTGCGGAATTGTAGGCAAACATCGCATACGGGAGCCACAAATCCCAGTCCCGCTGGTCGCGCGAAACAAAATGCGACAGGAACCCGGCCACGGTTTGGTTCAGTCGCTCCACCGCGCCGTTGCAAGCCGGATGGTACGGTGTTGTCTGCTTCTTAGCGATCTTAAGCAGCTCGCAAACTCTCCTCATTAGCTGCGACACGAAGTTCGTTCCCAGATCTGTCAAGAGTTGCCTCGGGGGTCCATGTCGGAGCACGATCTGTTCGACAAATGCTCTTGCAACCGTGTCTGCCTTCTGATCTGGGAGTGCTACCGCTTCCGCGTATTTTGAAAGGTGGTCGACAAATACTAAAATGTACTTGTTTCCGGAAGTGGTCGTGGGCAATGGGCCCATTATGTCCATACCTGTCCGCTCGAAGGGAGCCGAAACCTCAGGGAACGGCTGAATTGGAGCTGGTCTTCGTCCCTTGGGTGTTTTTCTTTCGAGACAGGAATGACACTTCGCACAGTAGTCTCTAACATCCCGTCGCATGCCACTCCAAAAGTACAAACGCTCCACACGCCTGCGTGTCTTCGCTACGCCAAAATGACCGGCGCATGGCGCATCGTGAAACGCGCGAAGAACCCTTTCTGTCCACGACCGAGATATGACGACTCTCTCCCAAGCGGTTTTCTCTGGTCTCCCTTTCCTGGTTGGCCTCGTGCGCCGACACAGGGTGCCGTCTTTGCCAATGAAATAACCTAGCTGTTCGGGGTGAGACGGTGCGTCCTCTAAGCTTTCGATTATTCGCTTCAGGTCCGGATCTTTGCACTGCTCTGTGCGTAATTCGGCGGGGTCGACTACGGGGACAAACTCATCTATAGCTGCCACGGCAGCTGTGCGGCTGAGTGCATCAGCATTCAGATGTGTCTTTCCTGACTTGTGCTCAACTTCAAAGCAGTATTCCTGCAGGTGTAGATTCCATGTAGCGAGTCGCGAGCTAGGGTCCCTGACACTCATCACCCATTTCAGAGGATGGCAGTCTGTGACTAGCTTGAATTTGCGGCCGTAAAGGTAGCATCTGAAGTGCTTTACTGCCCAGACTACGGCGAGGCACTCCCTTTCCGTAGCTCCGTACTTTTGCTCTGTGGGGCTCAACTGTCGGCTAGCAAAAGCAACGGGATGTTCTTTGCCCTCGATAACCTGAGATAGCACGGCACCAACTGCGAACTTTGACGCATCTGTGGCCATAACGAAGGGCAAACTAAAATCCGGGTGGCGTAACAGCGGTGCACTCATTAGCTTCCTTTTCAGGGCCCCAAAAGCATTCTCCGCGTTTTCGTCCCAACGAAAGGCGACATTTTTGGCTGTTAAGGCGGTGAGCGGCTTAGCGAGCTTGGCGAACTCCTCTATGTGCCTTCGGTAGTAACCGATCAGGCCGAGAAACTGCCGGACCTGGCGGACGCTAGTCGGGGATGGAAAATCCGAGACACACTTTAGTTTCTCAGGGTCCGGTCGCACGCCGTCAGCTGAAACAACGTGCCCGAGGTATTTCACCTCGTTTTTGAGGAATTGGCACTTAGAGGGCTTCAGTTTGAGACCCGCTGCTCTTAGTCGCACCAAAACCTGCTCAATATCGCGCAAATGGTTATCAAAACTGCCACTGTATATGATAATGTCATCCATATACACGAAGCACAGCCTCCCCAGAAGACCTGCCAGGATAACATCAGCGGTTCTCTGCCAGACAGCAGGGCTGTTGGCCAGACCCATCGGCATTCTTTTCCATTCATAGTGCCCTGAGGGCGTGTTGAATGCCGTTTTCTCGGCATCTGCCGGATTCATTGCTATCTGCCAGAATTCCGCCGCCATGTCCACTACCGTGAAGTACCTGGCAGAGCCCAGCTGAGAAAGCGTCTCCTGTATATTGGGGATGGGGTATGGATCGATGCGAGTTACGGCATTTAGTTTGCGGTAGTCCACTACCAATCGATACGAGCCATCTGGCTTTTCCACCAATAGTGCTGGTGCTCCCCAGGGTGACTTTGAGTGTTCGACAATGCCGCGATCAATCAGGTCCTGCACCTGCTGCTCCATCTCCTCACGTTCGGAGTAAGGAATCCTGTACGCACGCTGGTAAACGGGCGATGAAGTGCCGGTTTCTATCCTGTGCTTTATAACGCCACAGCAGCCCAAATCCAGGTTGGACGCGGCGAATACCTCCGAGTAGTCGTTCAGCAAACCAGCCAGAGCCTCCCTCTCCCTGGATTTTACGTGAGAAAGATCGAACGACACCTTTGGAGCAGCCGAAGGACTAGCATGCTCTACAGTTGCGAGTACCGTATCGGTGGGCTCACGTTGCTCTATCGCAGAGGTGAAGAAAGCCAATGTTTTGTTCTTGGGAAGGCTCAGTGGCTGCTGGCTACAGTTAACCACCCGTAGGGGCACTCTGTGGGCGTCATTAACTGTCACGAGGCACGCGGCTGCCTTCAGGCCATTGCTGAGAGAGTCGACCGGCTCAAGCACTCCCACGGCGCCGCTCTCTACATCTGAAGGCACAAACGCGTACAAAATGTGCTCCGACCAAGGAAGGACGACCGCCTCCTCGACCAGCCGGACGGCAACCCGCGAATATACGTTCTCCAATGATCCCACTGTTTGACGGGTGTCAATATCGGTAATGCGAATCTCAGCCCCTCTCCTGTTCAAAAACGGAACTCTTGAGCCGCCCGCATTAACCTCTTCCTCAGAGAATGAGACTACTACCTTCCCTTTTCTCAAAAAATCCTGCCCTAATATACCTGACACTCCGTTTGGCAGAGACACCGTGTCCGGGCATACGTAGCAGGGGTGCTCCAATGCAATTCCGCCGAGAGAGAAGTGTAACCGGTAGAGTCCACTTATGCCAAGAGGATCCCCCGTTATGACTACAAATTTGGTTGCCATACCACCAGACGCTTCCAACACCTCGCGGTCCCCCTTCCTTCGAAGCGTGTTAAAACTGCTCTCCTTAAGCAATGTCACCTTTGACCCCGTATCTATCAACAATTCCATACAACAACCATTTAACTTGCAACGCACAACAGGGCATGCCTCGTCGGCCACACAAACTACCACCACCTCATCATCTACTGCTCCCTCCCCACGCTCCTCAGGCTGGGGAGGACTAACTAGTTTTTTGTCTCGGTATCTGGAGCCCCGCTGTCGGCTTGCTTAGGGCGTGTCTCGCCTGCTTCTCTTTGTGGCTCCCCACGGCGCACGTTTTGGCAGAACCTGGCGATGTGTCCGCGACCCTGGCAAGCGAAGCGTACGATTTCTTCAAAATCTCGCATACCGCGCCTGTAGCTTTGTGGCGGTCTCCGGTTTCCAGCGAATGGGCGCTGTTGAGCGCGCGCCTCAACCTGGCGTTCTACCTGCTGAGTTAGCAGCTGTTCCAAGCGATCTAACCGCTCTGTCAAGAGAGCAACCTCAGGGTTGAGCACCGCTCTCTCTATGACGCGTACTCTCGCTGCGGCTGTCGTTAACGCCTCATTTTGTTCCTCATCCAATGCGGCCTCCACGGCTTGGTCGAAATTGCTCGGCTTGCGCGAGAGCACGAACCGGCGCACGGGGTCTTGCAGACCAGCCACGAACAAAGCGGTCATTTCCTCTTTAAGTATATCCTCCGCGTATTTCTTCCTTAGCTGGTCTCCTTCCTCCTCCCTGCTTAACGTATCGCGTGCTAGGCGCTGAAGCCGCGACGCAAATGTTCGCACGTCCTCCCCTACCATCTGTCCGGCGTCACGGAACCTCTGTACCCGCACGTGACGTGGTTCAGTGTCGAAATGCTCAAACGCGAGCTTCTTAAATTCCGCAAATGATTTTGTGGATTTTACTTTCTCGTCTCGCCATGCAAAATCATGAGCAGCTCCTGCCATCTTACACCTCGCCATTCCCAGCATTTGAGCATCGGACCATCCCCCCATTTTCCCAATCTCTTCTAGCATGGAAAAGAAATCGCAGATTGGAACCCCTGTCTTATCTCCCGTAAACGTCGGAATGACGCTTCCTAATGCCAGCATGCTTGCTCCGAGCGACGGCTGTGGAGTGGGAGCTCCCTCAGATACAGTCATTTTTTTTTTCAAGCCCTCCAGTGCCTCAAGCCTCTCAAATGGGGGTAAAAGTCCCACAATCAGTCCCGTGATTCCCTTTTGATTACAATTTTGAAGTCATGAATGTCACAGCATTCAGAGGACATTTGCTTTTGGACCCCACTTCTGACACCAGTGTGATGACCCCCATAATGCGCAGGTCCACACGGGACGGAGAGGCAAAGAGACACCGTATGGCTCAGTTTAAACAAACAGGTATATTCAATAATTACACATGATTAAGATTATACATCAGAGGCTGGGGCGTCCGAGCTTACGTGCCGACGACTTCATGGGGGCGATGGAGTGGCTCCGGAGTTGGGCTCGAGCGGTTGCTGGCAGAAGAATTTCGATAGTCGTCCGTTTCTTCGAGGATGGTTCACAAACCCTTCCTCTAGTGTCGTTCGGCTTGGAAGTTGAACAGGAGGCGAGCTTGTAGATGATGACAGCAGAACATAATTTTACCACATACATATACCGAGAGTTAAACTGGAAAAAGCAGAACTGAATTTACAAAAGAACAAACTTTGCACTACTTTACTCATCGACCGGGCAGGTTAGTGCCTAAGTAGCATCACATTACATGCTAAGCATGGAGCCCCAGCTCAGACTGGACTGCATCCGTTTACATGTGCTTTTAAGCACTTGATTAACAAAGGACTAAGGGCGGTCATTTCCAGTGGCCCGCCCAAAGCATCAATTCTCCAATCCAAAATAACATGCGAGATGGGGACCACCCCTTTGGGTTGGGCTTAGCCTCGAACCCAGAGTCTGTTAACAATACAAACTAAATAAACAACAAAAACGCCACCACTCTCTCTCAAGTAAGAGTATACACAAGCTCTCTCTTCGGAGCTAATTCACTAGCGCCTGTCTTTCCACATTCTTGGCGAGTACTGCCTGTCCGCCATGACAGGTGTCCGTCGCGGCCCTTCTGGGAAGCTGTGGGTGCCTTCCCGGCGATAGCCCACGACAAAGGGGGGGGGGGGGGAGGGAAAGAATGTCGTCTTCGCGGTAGCGCATAGCGTCGGCTGTGGTACGGCGCGCTCTGGCCCGCTGACAGCTCCCTTGTCCTGGAATGTAACCGGAAATTGGGGAGGATAAAGCCTGTTTCCCCGGGGCGGCGGCGGGTCCGGCTTTTCTGGACGTCACTCAAAGAGCATGGCTGGGTAATTGATGATGCCGCTGTCACGGGTCTCCGTCTACGCCGCGCCGTCGAACGTGGATCCTCGTAGCACACACGGAATGTCACTCTATGTTGTAGAGATGAAAGTATATGCGAAGAGCTTGCGCTGAGGTACGACAGGTGGTGTTTTATAATAATAATAATTGGTTTTTTTGGGGAAAGGAAATGGCGCAGTATCTGTCTCATATATCTTTGGACACCTGAACCGCGCCTTAAGGGAAGGGATAAAGGAGGGAGTGAAAGAAGAAAGGAAGAATAGGTGCCGTAGTGGAGGGCTCCGGCATAATTTCGACCACCTGGGGATCTTTAACGTGCACTGACATCGCACAGCACACGGGCGCCTTAGCGTTTTTCCTCCATAAAAACGCAGCCGCCGCGGTCGGGTTCGAACCCGGGAACTCCGGATCAGTAGTCGAGCGCCCTAACCACTGAGCCACCGCGGCGGGGCGTGGTGTTTTTACTGTGTTCGCTTTAGGTTTGAGTTTCTGGATTTCTACTTTGCAAAAACGACTCGGACTACGAGGTACGTCGTAGAGGAGGGCTTCGGTAATTTCGGAGACCTGACAACTTTAACGGGCACTGAAATCACACAGGTGTTGTGGATATGAAATTGTAGGACCGACAAACGAACCCTTTGAAGACGTCAGCTGGTCCGAATGCGGAGCCCGGTGATAACACGACAGGCGGCAGCATGGGCGCAACCCATCGCGACTTCTGCGGGCTTCAGACGGGCAGGCAGCGGCTACTGGACCTATGTGCGTCACGTTCTGTGCGGTTGCAACCACTGCGATGTCATGGAACCTGTACCGCCTGAGCGCCTGTGATGTATGTACGCGTTTGTGTGCTGTCAACGAATGCGACGCCAACAGAGACGCGGAACTTCATTACGGCCTGTGTCTTTTCTCTTTCACTCCACACTTTTTCCCTTCCCTCACGGCGTAGATGAGGTATCTGCAAATATGTGATAGAGTTACTGCGCCTTTCATTTCCTCTAAATAACAATCACAATGAAGACGCAAAACGACCAATCCAGGGACCAGCGTCAATGCAACCCGGTCGTGACTGTTTGGGCGGTGGACGTGCTGTTTTCAGAGGCGTACTAGATATTTCAAGCAATTTGTCCAACGGGCAGGGCGACGGGTCGAATGGGCGATGGCGTTCCGTGGACTCGCTGGCAGCGCCGCAACACGCCGTCGCGTTCCACTCCTAAAAGCGAAGCTTAAGCGTCCTCCAATTTTTTTTTTGGAGGGTGGGGGGGGGAGGTAGGGAGGAAGCAGACGTTTACAGGAAGTGCTTTGTTGTATGAGAAATGTGCGGGCACGGTAATGTCGTCGCACAACGCATTTGTGATCATCGTCCCATGAGCGTTCGTCTTCTGTTCGACCTATAGGGTGCTTCAATGCCAGAAGGCTTGCATCGAGGCACTCTAGACCTACGCATGTCTGTGGCTGTGGCCTTCCGCATGCTTGCAGCGTCCCGAAAAAGACGTTTCGTCTCGTCTAAGTCCATGATCTTGCAGCAAATCGACTGATGCGTCACGTCGGCGCTGGCGGCTTCCCAATAACTGCGCCGGCTGCTACTGCGCGAGCGCTCAGGATACCACGCCATGCGGTAATTTCAGGACGTTTTTTTGAAATGTCTTTAGCGTCGTCGGCGGCGCCCGCGTTTCGATGGAGGCGAAACGCAAAGGCGCCCGTGTGCTGTGCGATGCCAGTGCACGTTAAAGATTCCCAGATGGTCGAAATTACTCCATAGCCCTCCACTACGGCACCTATTTCTTCCTTTCTTCCTTCCTTCCCTCCTTTGTCCCTTCCTTTACGGCGCGGTTCAGGTGCCCGACGATATACGAGAGAGATAGTGCGCCATTTCCTTTCTCCAACAACCAATTTATATTGATAAGTCAGCTCGAAGCGCGACGCACTGGCTGCCTGCATGAGATGGTCACGGGATTGTGGGCGAGTTCCGTCCAATCGACCACAACGACAGTAGCGCTCGGTACGAGGCACAGCACAGGGCGGACGGGAAGACACCAACCACAGCAACGACAAAGACTACGCGAAACCGGAGATCGAAGCTAATACAGTGCACGTTAAAAATCCCCAGGTCGTCCAAATTATTCTGGAGCCCTCCACAACGGCGCCTCTTTCTTCCTTTCCTCTTTCACTCCCTCCTTCGTCCCTTCGCTTACGGCATGGTTCAGGTGCACCCCGAGATATGAGTTAATACACCATTTCCTTTCCTCGAATAATAATTGGTTTTGGGGGAAAGTCAATGGCGCAGTATCTCCCATATTTCGGCGGACACCTGAACCGCGCCGTAAGAAAGGGACGAAGGAGGGAGTGAAAGAGAAAAGGAAGAAAGAGGCGCCGTAGTGGAGGGCTCCGGAATAATTTCGACCACCTGGGGATATTTAATGTGCACTGACTTCGCACAGCACACAGCACGTTAAGATCCCCGGATGGTCGAAATCTTTAACATGCCGTGTGCTGTGCTCAAAATCAATTTTCAATTTTGAAAGATAATCCACCGCTGGAAACACCAACGGTTTGTGGGCGCCGTGTTGTTTCGCCTCATCCACCGACCTTGCCCTTGGCGCGTTGTTTTTCCACTGGCTTCGGGCTTTTCGGCAACACGTCGGCGAGCGCGCGGTCTGGCGCCCCCGTGTTCGTTTCTTCCAAGGGCTGCGTGCAGAAGAGAACTCGGAGTATTACCCTTGAATACACTCATTCGCCCCTGACCGTCACACGTGCAGTCCAATGACAAACACAAGTCCCACTTGGCGATGACGGTTCAAGTAAGGGGTGAATTTCAACGCTGCCTTTTCGGCTCGCACAAGCGTGTTAGGATTCCTACCTAAGGTATCCCCGACGACCGCGGTGGCCCGCTTGTTAGGCCGTGTGGCTGCTGAGTATGACGCCGAAGGATGGAATACGAGCTGCAGCGGCCGCATTTTGATGGAGGCAGAACACAAATGACAGCCTATGTCGCGCACGTTAAACCTAAGGCGGTCGAAATTCAGTGCCCCCCTTTACAACTATTTGTCTCCCTCCTCTCAATACGTCTTCATTCATTTCCTCAACGCGCAGCTCCGGTGTACATTGAGAGTGGGACCGTTACAGTGCCTTCTCTAATATTTCTTATTACTATAAAATGAGTCTTCTGAAAACAGCCTTATCCCATCATTAAAATTGCAATTTATCAAGCTCATCTAGCCATAAAAGCGGCACCTGCGTACCGTCAGCTGGTAGTTTTGATCGCATAAACAAAAGCTGTCATAAAGTTTTTACGACGGCAAGAAGAATGTGGAACCACCCGCCCACTGTTCAAGATCCTTTAGCAAAGATAAAAGAAAATATTCGCTATTAAAATAATCTAGGCTATTGAATGCAAGGAAAAAAAGAGACTAAAGAGTGCGCTACCAAGAGAAAAAAATATCTCGGTCGCGATGCAAGAGTTGTGAAATTCGCAGATTGGAGCATACAAACCACGTGGAAGCAGTGTCAAAAAGAATCAGCAGCAGAACTATCACTAGCCCGTCACCTTCAATTCACAACTTGTGCACAATGCGGCCCGCTACGTTTTGTTCTTATCCACGGTGAGCGCTGTGTGTCGTAAAAGGCTGCATAACAGCGTCAGCACCGTTAGTTACTGGAGCCAAGCATTGGGTCCTTCGAAAGAGGTGATTACAACAAGCGGCCAGGTGGGCGTACCTCAGTCTCTGTCTTGGCATCGCAAGGCAGGCTCCGGTGAGACGGGGATTCCTTATTCGGGGAACGGCGGTGCTCTCCCATCTCGTTCCTGTGCATCCGAATAGTCGCCGTTAAAAAAGCCTGCTTTGTGTTCAGGGGACGCCAAGTCCATCCGCGTGTCCAACGAAGGAGGCAACGGCTTGGTGTTCTCTTGATATTGTGCGTTCCAAAAGGCTGCACGCGTCTTCTTCTTCTTCTTCGTCCTCTTGAGGCATGGCACATACCCACATGGGGGGATTCGCGTAGTGGCGTAAAGGTGTAGTCGCGTAGACAAGAAAATCTCCATAGGAGATTACGACAAAATTTTATCACGGAGCGTGAATTTTGAAAAACGTATCAATAAAAACGACAGATGAATATTTAAAGTAAAATACCAGCCAGCACTTTGGTGAAAAAAAGAAGAGCTTGAAGAGTTTTAACTGTATTAGCAAATCAACCTACCAGTTGCAATTATGTAATCATGGAGAATGCCACAAATTGAATCCAATGCAAATCTTTTGGCGCTTGCACCGAACGATAACACTGGAAGAGATAACGGGAACCCTAAACTGTAGAGAGAGACCTCCAGGTAAATATTCCTCTGAAGTGCGAACTGTGGACAGTAGAGGCGAAAATGGTCTAGATTCAACTTCCCCGCATGCGTCACATAGGTTTGTCGGTGTCAACCCACACCTGCAAAGATACCAACTCAAACTGGGAATCCTGCACCGCAACCGCGTCATTGATACATCACACAGCCTGGTTTTACACGAACGGACGTTCCAATGACATGCTAAGTGCTGATAATCAGTGGTATTTAGTAAAGAATCACGTAACCTGGCTGATAATGTTGGAACCGCTGAAACGTTGAAATCACCTGGAGGCTGAAATTCGGGACAGGATGTGTCATCGACCCGCCATGATCCGAACTTGCTAAGTAATCAGCCACCTCAACTGAATGAATACCTGCATAGCCAGAGACCTAGACAAAACGGACCTCCTTCAAATTGCATGGAACAAAAAATCGCAGGAAACGCCTCAGAGAATCTCTTTGTAATGTTTCAAGGGAGACAAACTGACAAACAATCAGCGATAATAATAATGTGAGACACATGACGGGGAATTTTCTGCAGGGCCAATTTAAGAGCCAAAAATTCTGCAAAAAATATAGGAATACAATCAGGGGTGCGGACAGAATAGCTCAAGGCTAAATCCTGTGAAAAGATGCCAACTCACAGGTTTTTGGCAGCTGACGGAGGCATTGGTCGGAAGCACCGTATGATAGGGGTATTCCTGTATGTGATCAGACAGAAGGCCATTTAAAATGTTTGCCGGCATGTGTTTCGCATGAGATGGAAAGATGTGGTCAAAATGAAATTCCACTGCTGCCGGCGTGTCAACAACCCACTGCAAGCAACTGAGATCAACACCAATTGGTGTTAAAAGGTTCTGAGTTAACATAATTTGTGGCATTTGATACCGTGGCCAATCATGAGAAAAGAATAAGGCCTGCTGAAACATAAAGATAGGAGTACTGACATCAGTCACCGGGTCCAACGACCTGAGGAAAGTTCGCACCGTGAGTATTTGAAAGCGGGAACTTAGGTCAGGGATACGGGTTTCCAGATAAAGCAGGGCGTCTGAAACTGATTTTGGGAGACCAGAACAGAGACGTCGAGCGCGCCTTTCCAGTAAGACTAAGGGTTGAATCTTGTAGTTTGCACTACGAGAGAAAAGAATGCAACCAAATTCAAGTATAGGTCTTACATAGGCTTTATATAGTAACAACAATGTGTCGCGGCGCATCCCAAACTTTTTATTGGCGATTCTTGTCAGCCGGCCTAGAGCGCGTTCTCCTTTAAACACATTGCTCCTTATATGAAGGCTCCATTCTAATGCTGGGTGATAAGTAACACCTAGATACTTAACGGATTCCACTGGTGGAATCTGGTTAGAGCGATGGACTAATGAAATGTGCAAAGGCGAGTCTGGAGGATATACCAAAACACCGCATTTGTCAACATTGAGGGTTAAATTAACACCTTGCAACCATACCCCAAGAGCATCCAAATATACCTGCAGAATCTGGTAAAGGGAATGGATATCCCTAGCCGAGAAAAGAAAAGCTATGTCATCTGCATACACAAAAACTCTTATATCAGGACGAGTGGGGATGCCACTAACCAGAACATTAAAAAGCAGTGGCGATAGCACCGCTCCTTGCGGCACACCTCTTCATTGATAATATGTATTAGAACATAGGGTTCCCTTTGTGCAGTAAAAGAACCTGTCCTTCAAAAATTTATATATCCACGCATAAATGTAGGTTGGAAGATGTAACTGAGCAAGTCTGTTAAGTAGTATAGTATGTAGCCGCCGCGGTGGCTGAGTAGTTATGGCGCTCGGCTGCCGGCCCGAAAGACGCGGGTTCGATCCCGGCTGTGGCGGTCGAATTTCGATGGAGGCGAAATTCTAGAGGCCCGTGTGCTGTGCGATGTTAGTGCACGTAAAAGAACCCCAGGTGGTGGAAATTTCCGGAGCCCTTCACTACGGCGTCCCTCATAGCCTGAGTCGCTTTGGGACGTTAAATCCCCCATAAACCACAAACCAGTATAGTATGTTCTACACTGTCATAGTCCTTTGCTACATCAAGAGTCACCAAAGCTGAAACTTCCCTTCTGCGTAGCGAAAGCCGAATTCTGCTCTCTATATCCATATGCGCGGACCATATAGAGCATCCGCGACGAAAGCCAATCTGGGTTGAGCCGAGTGTTGACGTCATGAACATGTTTTGTGAGGCGTCGGTCCGCTATTCTTTCTATTAATTTGACTAAATTTAAGTCAGTGCAATTCGCCGAATATTATCTAATATGTATCCTTTTCCTGCATCTTTCATCAATAAAATAATTTTAGCTGTCTTCCAAATGCTTGGAATCCATGCATTTTCCGATGAAGCATTGTCCATTTCTAAGAGGTCGCTTGTAAAATCCTGGGCTAAAATTTCAATCATACCAGCAGTGACACCATCTTGTCCAGGAGCTGCAGGATGCAACATTGCCAGGACTGAGAGGAGCTCTGATGCGTCAACCTCGGTAATGATGATGGAACCTCGATGTTGGAATTTCTTCTTCTTTGCCTCAATAAATATATACACACACACGCGGGGGATTCGTCAAGGCGTAGTGGAATAAACAAGGAAATTTCCATGGGAGATTACGACAAAATTTGAGCAGTTCTTCGTCTTCTCTTCTATCCGCATGGCGTCACTAGAGGCGTCAAGTTCCTCGAACGGGCTGGACTCGGATTTGGAAAACACAAATGTGACCAATCGCCAACAAGCCACTTTCTTGTCTATAGCTTACACAAATGCAAGCATCCTAGCATTTCGCAACAAGCGCGGAGGCAGCCGCGGACCACTGGAACACGTTTTAAAAAACCCCAGAAGGCAAAACATTTACTCCTGTATAAACTGTCTAGGTTACCGGGTTGTGCTGATATCACATTTGCGTTCTGATGTAGTAGTAACACCCAATCTTAAAAATTTCACAAAATGAATATCGAAACTGTGCTTCCGCTTCACCGAAGGAAAATATAGTCAGTGAAACTTAATAAACGTCGACTAAAACTAATAACGTCTCGCTCACTTTTTAGTAGCTCATATGTGCACTGTTCATATGGTAAAACGTGATCGACACAAACATTACAGCAAACTAATATAGTTTCTCTAATAAAAGACTTTTAAGGAGAAGTTTTTTTCGAAATGAGCGAAATCCACCTAAGCAGGAACTGAGAAAAAACACGGAATATTCTTATCTGCATAAACCGTACAGCGCTATTATAACATTTATATGATATGATTCACATTAAGTTACACCAACTCTACACCACCATGCAATGAACTCTTATGAGAATAATTTGGTACGTATGAGCATGTAAACTCTCGATTTGGCTTTTCGATGTAAACTGCCGATTAGACACAGCTTTCTTCAAAAAGCAATATTTTACTGTAGTAATTCAAGCTCTCTTCGAGAAAATATTCCTTAAACTTGCTTATGGTACGAATTTAGCACAATAACAGTTAGACACTCCTGCTGTGCAATCATGTATACCGCGCTGCGCTACACCAAGACAAGGAGTTAAATCCAAATAGCAGGCTTCAACGCGCTGTCCTGACAGCCTTTATTTCTTCTTGTTCCCCTATAGGCAGCGGAAGTGTAAAATTGGTAGTATTTGTGGCATCTACACTTTCTTGTACTTCACTTTCGTATCTTAATTTAAATATTACTAGCCAAATAGACAGGACCGAAAACAACAAGGCAGCAGAGAGTCCTCTTACTTCTTGTCCGTATCTGCCATTTCGCTCGTATGAATGATTTTAGGACAGAAATACCAACTGGCGCCAATAAACACTGTAATGTTCATTGCAGCAGAGGAGCATCCTTGCACCCTTGGTAACAGGGTTAATGCTCCCTTCGTTACTGTGGCCTTAATAACAGATCTTCCGCCGATCTCTTCATATCCTATACAGTCTATCCTAAAGTAGCGCCGGATAGGGAGTAAATGAAACCAGGCTCGGAACAGTCCAAGCTGTGAGGTTCAATCGAGGAAAGTAGGCTCACAAGAGTTCATTTGGCTCACTGGCAGGATCTGAACACTAAAAAAAGCAATGAAGTCTTAGTAACCTCAGCAATAACTACGAACCTCCCTTAGACCATCAGTAACTGGCTACTAAATGTATACAACGACAGGGGTGGCAATGTAACTACCTGGCAAGGTGGTGGGGTTGCAAACCGTTATAAAAAGATGGCTCCTTTGTCCGGACGGCTTGGTTTCGAATACGGTTCAATTGGTTGTCAATAACTGCGAGTGACTTATTAAGAGCTTTATACGCATGGCAGCCCTTGTTGATTGCAAATGTTTATTATGTGAAAAATATCTTTTGAGAGGTCGCTTAGCAAGTAAACTAAATATAGTAATGTATACGTGATAAACGAAACCATAACCACTCTGTTTTTGTTCTTAATAAGTTATACTATTACTATTCATCAGCTTTACAGTATTCCCGACAATGTATGTGGTATGCGCACCTTCCCTTTAAGCGACTGAGCAGCCCGAACGGCTGATCGCAACACGCCAGAATTTTCGTCGTGAGAGCCGACGGCTTTCGGATATATCAATATCTATATAGCTTCAATGTGCCCGGTGCAGATTCTTCCTGTAAGATAAAAACTCTTGGTATACCTCTTAGCCCCGTCTGCCACACTACACATAGCAGAGAAATAGCTGTCGTAACTATGCGTCTTTGACGTGCCAAACGACCCTAGAAAATATTGTGGACGCCAACGGACAGCGAGGCGAGGAATCTATAGTGGTCGTGGTCGTCGTCAGCGGCTACCGCCGAACAGTGCCCGGTGCAATACGCCAGCAGGAATAAACGGGGATTCTTAATCGCCTGCATATATCGAGCGGCACAGGGCACCTGCATGGGGGACCGGCCTGCTGTGGCCCTTGGAGGCCCGGGGCATCATCCTCTAACCCAAGCAGCATAGGTCATCGGTCCAATATTGCAACAGGATGGTCCCATCCTGGTCCTTTGTAGGGCCGGGCTTTGTCAATACGGCTCCAATGTTTGGCCAATTACTTGTGCTGCTTGGGAACAGGCTCCGTGCTACCGCCATCAGGGAACGAAAAAAAAAGAGCGCACAGGTCTGGCGGACATCCCTCATCAACACTGAGAGGTCGAGAAAAGGGAATACAAAATGAACGCTATAGTCGGATACAACTTAAGTCTGCAGTGAAGCTCCGCCCACATTCAGGACCGGCGCACAGAATTCCTCCACGACAAAAATGTAGGCCGTTTTTAAAACTTCTCTTGTCACCTAAACAAGAAACAAACCATGAGAAAAAAGTTATAAGCTCTAGAATTATGATACCTGGCTTGTTTAATAAAGTCAAATATTGAAAAGCTGATTTCGTTCACTTTTGTGACTGGCTAGCGGAGTAATACAGTACGCCGCGCACCGTGGCTCAGTGTTAACAACTGCTGTTTTTTTTTTTAAGTTGTGTCCTACTATAGGCTGTAATCTAACCGCCGCTACTCTTCATTTCCACTTGACATATGCTCAGCCAAGGCGCTTGTAACTCGGTGCGACCGCAGAAGGCGCTTGCTGACTTTATGGAGGACAATGGTAGCTGTGTTGTTGCTATATTTTGAAATAAAGCCCTTGCCAAGCTTAGGACTGTCAAATATGCTTAAGAGCCCCGCTACACGGCTTGGAAGCAAACCGCTTGGGCTTTATATTTTGGACAATGACTGTACCGCTACCTCTATAAGCTTCATTGGTCTGCAAAATGATTTCTACGAGAGCTGGAAGAGACACTCGCGGAAATATAAGGGCAGGCAGAAAAACGTAAGTGGTCCAGGGCTCGTTCTTTAATTTTATCGAATTCCATTTGTTAATTAGCGTGGCAAATATTATAAATGTGGTGCTTATTGTGCTGTGCCAATCAATTATGTTTCGTCCACCTACAGACACTTTCTCAGATGGCATATTGCGAATGCTACCATCTCTAGTAAAAAAGCGACCCGCATTTCTAAAAGGGCCGGTAAGGAGTTCGTATTGTTGGCTCATTTTCTTCTTTGTTGATCTCAATTAACGGCATTTTTATGCCTACTGTATTTAAGCTTGTCTAGTCTGCTCTTAATTCGAAGGTTTAAGCATATACGGGTCCAAAAACATTTACGCCACCTTCGTGGATCTGAACGCCGATGACGCTGATGTCATAACAACCGGTACTACTTTAAACGATGTTTACTGGTCACCCAAACCCGACTACTCTGCGCAAAAGAAGATCACACTCTTCCTTTGGATAGTTTTTCTGCATTGAGAGAGAGAGAGAGAGACTAGGCTTTATGAGCTCTAAAAGTCTTGCAGCTCCCGTGGTTGGGTCTTCATCCCGGGACTCCTGCCGCCTTTGCTGCCCGGCTAGCCCGTTCAGCAAGCCAAAGCTGGACAGCGCAACCACCCACTGCTCCGGCGTGATATTGTGGGTTATAGGTACTGCATCTATTTTTTTGACAGATTGCAGCGCCCACGCCACTGGTTATGCACGTGATTATGGCTATAGAGAGGACGACGATTATTAAAGCCATTTTTGAGCAATAAATGCCTAAAAGCGACTTCTTAGTGCCGGTGTCTCTTTTCCTATGTATTGTGATGCAGTGTATGCACTACACAGCAACTTAACTTACGTGTAAAGCTTGTCTAGTACATTGCTTTTGCAATGCAAGTTTCCATTCACTTCACTTCACTTCACTTGATTCCCTTAAAGGCCCTCGGGATTGGGGGTGTTACATAAGGTGTTACATTAAATGCCTCCTGTGCATTATATAGACCTACCATATAACCACGTGATGAAATTTTCAGGTAACAGGAAGCTGTAAAAACGGCTAGTAACAGAAACTAACTCAGGCTCGCTCTGGCACCTAGGCTGTTTCGGCGGTAGTTAGTATCTGTTTTTAGTTAAAAGCTAGTGCTAGCAACTAGAGGTTTCTCTGATCCGGCTAGTTCACGAACACTAGTAATTGATACTAACAAAACTTCACTATCTGCCGCTACTAAGAACCTAGACAATACTGTAAACTAACTGTAACTACATTGTAACTTGTGAACTGTAACTACATTTTCATTAGTGAGTATTACGACCTTTTCTTTAAAAGTGTGCTCCACTTTTTATTTGAAATACGATTAGCGCACCGAGTTACTAGGTGATACGGGGCAATTTTCGTCATTACGGTTTTTTCAACCGAAACATGAATGTATTTGTTTGCCATTCCAGTATAATATGACTTCGTTTCGATTCCTCGACCGGCCACATTTTGAAGAAAAACTCTTCCTAGGTAGCTTAATGTGCAAGGTAGCGTTTGCCTTGTAAACCCGCACAGGTTTACGTTGCCAAAAAATCTCTCCCACCGGCTACACGAAAACCTGTCTGCTGTTTGGTCCGAAGGCTTAATAGCAAGTTTAAAGGGCAAGAGAATACCTAAAATAACAAATCAATCCGCATTCCCATTCCTTAAGGCATCAATGAAGCGCTTTCACGCCGCTTTCACGAGTTGAAGCTAAGGACGTCATAAACCGTCGGGAACCCTCGCGCACTTCGCTCCACAGACGAAACACCATGCATCACAGGGACGACTGCCCGTTGCAGTCTATACTACCCATTGTGCTCTCTGTTATGCCAGTTGTATGGGCAGAAAAAAAAGAAATCTTCATAAAGGCGTCACCAGGACAGGAGCAGCGTCCTTTACTTTTACTTAGGTCGCAGTTCAATCGCGGAGCATTCCGAGAACTTTGATCACTGTATCGATCTTGAGAACATCAGGGCTGTTGTTGACATCGAGCCCAGTCCACTCAAGCAAGCGCTTTTGGAACCCTCGAATATACAAGACACACCCGGAAACATAAACTGGTGTCTATGTTGCCCCACACCTGCCGAAGTATAAAGCCTCTACGTCGCTACAAGGTTCCATCCCTGCGATCCTGCGGGCGTGCATTGTGCATACGACATCCATCCAGCCCACCTCATGTGACTCACAATTTTGCACACTTGCACACCGCACTTTCTAGATATTAACATTACCAACTCGTCTGCCACGTTATGAACCCCCGTCAAAATTGGAGCCGTTCACTCCATCCCTCCCCTTTCTCCCCCAAGTCATCATCATGAATTATCAAGAAACGAATAAAAAACGCTGGCTTACACAATGTAGCGGTTTCTTTACGATGAAATATGCTTCCATTATTTCTCTTGTAGTTTTACATAGGTGGCGGAACAAAATCTTTGTGTTGGTAATCAAAAGGCGGCACTTCTACTTTTTCTGGTCTTCTTTCCCGCCATCGCGGCAATGATCATTGAGATGGGAATAGCTTGAAGCCGAGAGTGAATTCAGTAGTTCAAGTAGACGAATGTTATTGCGTCGGCCGGTTCGGCCCATATACTCGTATCACGGTGGAAGCTCATATACAACTGCGCCGGCACAGTCCACAAGCCTTGACCTGTGTGAGGTCTGGCGTTTTAATGGGCTAAAGTTTACCACCTTCTCAAGACGGTCGCTAATGGCGCGGCAGAGCCCGGTCAGTTTGTAAGGCGCAGCTAATACAAAGGTAACTTCAGCACGTTCAGCCACATTTTTCAGATTATGTGCTATTCTGTGTATATATGAAATAACAGCTCTTTCTTGTCCGCCTTATCTGCTTTTGGCTTTACAAACCCCGCTCTTGCGAATTGCGCAACCTTCTCGCAAGTTTCTGCGACTTCATAGTGATAATATTTACTGCATCATGCGTCGCCCTTGCCAACGGTGGCTGAATGATCGTGGCGTTGTACAACTGAGCACGAAGTCGGCGGAGGAATTGCTACAGCGGCGGCCGCACTTCGGTGGAGGCAGATGCAGGATCAGCCGTATACTGGGCGATGCCGGTGTAGGTTACAGAACCCTAGGTGTTTAAGAGCAAGTCATCCACTTCTAGGTCTGTGTGCCTGATTCCTTTTACAGAATTAATCAATCCCCTTTTCCCACATCCCTCTCTCTACTCACGACACGGTTTAGGAGCCCACAGAAAGTACAACAGTTTTGGCGCCTTTCATTTTCCTCCCAAACTTCTACATTTTTCTTTGTTAAAAGCAACATCGCTTTCTTGATGCAACAACGCGGCTCTTGGTAATGTGCAAATTACTGTACTGTTTAGTTATTCACAGCCGCTAACGCCAATTCTTATTTCTAAGAGCCCAGTAACAGATGAGACAGCTAAATGCTGAATTGCTTGTTGCTACAGTCCACGTGCTCTCGTTTCGATTTCCCTTCAGTCTCCCATTGTCCGTCTCCTAATTGGATTGCAAAACTTTATTTATCCCAAAGGTGTTGGGAAGGTTTTACTCTTCCCACATAGATGACAGCCAGGAGTCCATGCAATGGGACCCTAGCGACAGCTCTGGCCAGTCGGACGGTCTTCAGTTTATTCTGCGCATCGGAGCTGAGCAAGGTCTCCCATTGGTCTAAAGACCTCAAGCTTCTTCCCTCAGAGGGCGCCAGAGGGCATTCCGAGAGGATGTGATTGAGATGAGCTCTGGCTTTACTTAGCTTATACTGGGTAGTGTACTTACCCAGGTAGTAGAGGCGGCACCGGGTTCGGAAATGAGTTGGTTTAAACTAATTTATGCATGTGCGTTTGTACCCCTTTCCTAGCAAGTAGTAGGTGGTGCTGCCACCGCAAAGCCCGGTTATTTTTTCTTTTTTTTAATGTAGAAGTAATGGCGTACTTACGAACACATCTTTCTTTGGGACGTTCAGAGCATCGAGAGGGCTGGGTGTTAGAAGAAATGTAGGCAGCGACGCCGAAGCCTTCAAGGACAGTGACTCCAGACGTGAAGAATGATGAGGCAGTGACCTCATCGCACTTTCAGGTGTCTCGCAGGCGTCCAGCGGACTCCGTAGGGGACTCTCGTACAGAGAGCAGCTGAGGTCGCAGTCCTCGAGGTCGTCATCAACGAACAACAGTTCCATGCTGGCTCGGTCGCTTTGCTGAAAGCACAAAGTTTGCGACATATCACACCCACATACGTTGAGCAACCAACCGTAATACCATAATACCATAAGTAAATACCGTAAGTAAATAAAAATTCCACTAAACCGGAGAACCTTAAAAATGTATCTTACAAATCTAAGCAGGGATTGCAGGTAACTGCAGAACTGCAGTGATTTACAGGCATATATGCAGGAATGGTGTGAGGGTCATCCCGACTAAAAGAAAAATGAAGTTCACGTCAAAACTTCCGCGTGCAGATAAAAGCTTCCCTTTACACTCACTCATGTGCCTATTCTAAACGCGTGTATTGCGCACCACGCAATATGCGTCTTCCCGACACGTGTTGTCGCCTAAGTCTACACCTGCGCATGAACCATTGAATATGCGTTCTCCAGAAATCAAAATTCAGTCATCATCGTCATCATCATCAGCCTGACTACACCCACTGCAGGCAACAGCCTCTCCCATGTCTCTCCAATTAATCCTGTCCTTTGCCAGCGGCGGCCACCGTATTCCCGCAGAAATTCCATACAGCCCGCCTATTCTACACAAAAACCGAGAGATATTTACTTTAAGCGGTTACGTCCTTCTTTGCATGCCTTAGTTACTGTCAAGAAATAATAATTTATCTGGAATTATCACCGCAGAAACAGGCTTTTCCCCCAATCCAGGTTACACACGTTCCCACTCAGGCGATCTTAGTTTCAGGATTAAGGGCTCAAAGCGCGCCTTCATTTCGCGAAAACAAGCTCTTCGACGTGCTTGAAATGGCAGGGGTTTTAACGTAGTTAACCAGTGGAGACGTGCGAAAGCATGTGTATAGCCTGGTTGGCTCATGGTTTTGGTTTGCTGGATCGTTGGCACGTATGGCGACGATACTAGACTTGGGTTGAGCTCTGATCGAGGTTAAGCTCATCTGATCGGTTCACGTCACAGATAGAAGTGCATGAAGACGGCGATGTGCAATGCAAAGCGCGAGAGCTTGTTGCGGTTTAACACGAGTCGTGATCAGCTGCGGCGATAGCGTGGTGCTGTCGTGCAGGTTCAGGTTCATAGAAAAAAGGCGCAGGTATGGGCCGCATAATTATTAATTGGTACAGAAGGAGGCTCCAAGGCACAAACTGAGAGAAGGACCTCCTGTTATTAATAGTATATATGAAGCAGATAAAAATATGGCAGGTAACAACTACATAAGGAGAAAACAGGTATAGTGGGAATTAATAATAAAAACAAAAGTTTGGTTAAGCATGATGAATTTTACAGGCACTCAGAAGAACGGCGAACAGCAGGACACAATACTATAAAAAAGTCAAGCAATAAAAGCAGTACACAATAAATAGACGGTTCATTTGCATGATAATTGAGGATAATTAAAAAGTGCATACTTTTTCAAGTTTTTATGGAATGATGCTTTGGTACGGGATGATTTAATGATCCTGGGTAACGAGTTCGGGACAGTGAGTGCTGAGAATAAAGCGAGCTGTTTGCCATCATTAGTTTTGACTTTAAGAAGAGATTCTGCTTTTCTGATAATCTAGTATTATTAGTATTAGACAATTTGATACGGATGGTAGTTCTGTTGTGCCTTCGTCTACTTCCGCTGATAGGGTTTACACACTTCAAGGGTGCTATTTATAGCGAACATATACAGCGTAAGAGAAACAAGGCACAGTCCGCTTCTCTCACTGTTTCCTGTCTCTCCCGTGCTCTGTCTCTTCGCTGTGTCCCATCGACTAGCACAAAATTCTAGCTAGTGTGAAACAGAAGTATCAAAAGATTCCGTACTATTTATATTTACTAGTAGTAGTAGTAGTAGTAATAGTAGTAGTAGGGGGTTATTTAAAAATAAAGAAAAAAAGTGAAGGAAGAGAATGTTGCCGGCTGCGGCAATTGCTATCTAATATCTTAAGCACCCGAGCGGCAGCTGGTGGAGATGAAAGGGAAAGGATCGTATAAGGAAAGAGAGAGGACAGGAGAGAGCTTTCTACACTATTTACAAAATACAAAAAGTCTTATCTATATTTACAGGTTAGAATTCTCGGACAGGAACGTCTGACTGTATATTATTTTCCTCTAGTACAATTCGCAACTACAACAAAAAGAATCCAAGTTCAAAAACGAACATGCCATGAATTGCAATGCATTAGCACGAGCTCAGCCACTTGCTACGATGAATCGAACGATTCTACCCGCTACGAACCCCCATCTCAATAAGGGACGAATACTGCAGCCAGTAGACGGCACAGTGCTCGTCAAGCGAATGCTAGCGAATTTCGAAATTGAGACTGTGTGCCAATCTCGAATGAACACGTGCCGCACATAGCAACGCAAAACAACACCTATCAAAGTGCTCCCCGCGACGCAGTTCAGGGCTCACAGCGCAAGCAATGACACGACAAACGGCCTTTCTTGTCGCATGCCGTTGCAGAAAATCCCTTCTTCAATGCAGCAGGATTGTAGCAATGGAATAAAAAAAGGGGCCGTTATGCATAATTCCTTCAACCATCACATTTGAACCCAAACAAAACTGAAGTACCAAGGACCCAAAGCTCTAGTAATGTTTGAAACGCACGCGATGCTTAGTATACAATACACGAAATGGACCCAAGGACGCACATCACAAGCGCAAAGTAACAACTGTTTATCACTATTCGATGACACAATTTTATACACACAGATGTATCACGACCGCAAGCAATGTCATGCATGCAAGCGCAGCAGTTTCACCTTGCCCATTTCCTCACCTCTCTGCAGTGCGATAATTTCAGTTGAGCTTTTCGTGAGCGCCATTCATGGATCGCTTACACGCGTGCCTTCATCTGCAGTCAAAAACACTTCCGCAGTGTCTCTATATAATCTCTCTCCCTTTCACGCCCTGCTCGCATTTTTCATGATGGGTAATGCGAAAAAGCGGCCCGCTGTTTGATCAAGAGAGAGATTTGCAAAGAGATATTTGGGAAGCGCTTTTGGCTCCCGATGAAAGAGCACGTGTAAGCGGTCCATAAATCGCACTGACGAAAAGCTCATTTGAAACGATCGCACTAAAGCAGCCAGCAAAAAAGCAAGTTGAAACTGCTTGCTTCCATGCATGACATTGCCTCTGGCCGTGATACCCTCTATGTATAAAAATGTGCCATCAAAGATTAATAAACAGTTGTAAATTTGCGCTTGTGTTGCGTGTCCTTCTATCCCTTCTGTATTGTACCCTAAGTAGTGCGTACGTTTCAAACATAACATACGAACTGGCATTTCTTTAAGCCTTATTAGGGCCCGTCAAGTTTCGCTTGGAACTATCGAAACTTTTTTCACGTTGGAGAATCGGGGAATGCGGAGAGAAAAGGGGTTGCAAGTGTTTCATGCTGAGGACTAGTCAGCACAGGCAATTAAAATCGCGGCCTGAATACTGCCTCGTCCCAATACTGCTACTGATCTATGGAAGATGAACGACCAGCACGAAATAAATGTATTCAGGTCAGTAGACTGATCGCATTCCCCTGCCATCAAAGTGCGCGTCGTCCGCCGGGGGAACTAGACCTTCTTTTCTTGAACTGCAGCTTTTTCTAAGCAGCCCCACCTTTAACACAGTTCCTCTTGTCATCCAAGACCACTTAAAAACCCCATGCGAGCTGAACTAATAAGGTATCAGACAATGCTTTAACCACTTCAGAACTGCGCTACTACTAATATTTTTCTTAAACTGGCACAGACCTTTCGTTCCCGTTGTTCCTTACCGCAGATTATGAAACTCGTTTGTTGCTTGGTTTGCAGGGTTTTAGGCACCAAAGTGACTCGGGCTATGAGAGACACCGTACTGGAGGGCTCCGGATAATTTCAACCGCGTGCACTGACGTCGCGCAGTACACGGGCGTCTAGCATTCCGCCTCCATCGAAACATGACCGCCGTGGCCGGGATCGAACCCACATCTTTCAGGTAAGCAGTCGAGCGCCGTAATCACTGAGCAACCGCGGCGACTTCAAATTTCGAAAGTCGGGGTGCTAAAGGACGGGAATAGAAGTAAGATTCCTTACAGGTTCACGGCTTCTTCTGAAGCAGTGCAGCTGCTCGCACGCCATTGTGCACTGTTGGGGCGATGCCATGATGCAGGTAGACGTCTCGGTGCAGGTGTGACCCTTCAACGACAGCACGAATGATTCCGCGCGGACGGTCAATGCCACAGAACAGAAACGGCCTCCATCGTGCAGGCAGCCCCGGCAACACTCGGCGCGATCAGACGGGTTTGTTTGCGCGGCGGTGACGAGATCCCGTTCGACGTACTGAACGACGCACACCGATGCGAAAGCTGAGCAGTCGATGCGCACTAGCGCAACAGGCCTAAACAACTGAATGCAAGGTATTTCCGGCACACAAGCGACGCGCAAGGGTGAATGCTTTTGCAGAGCGCCTGTTGCGGTACGGTCGGCTCACGGTCGACTGTCGGAAACCTGGTTTTCGCTGATGATCCGGACGGAACGGGCGGCAACTATCACAGGTGGAATGCGAGAGCACACTCTTCTCTCGGAAGCACTCGTTTCAAATCGACACGTGCGTCCAAAAAGCGTGGCTGCCGAGCTTGCTTTCGAGGCTGGTATTTTCAACTAGGCGCTTCTACTGAGCTGGAAGGCATACCGACGATGGAAACACGCGAGCACACGCGCACGCAGAGTCACACTGACGTCATGCGAATGGCCACAAGCGGGTCCGTAGTCCAGCCTCGGCATGTGCTCCTGGATTGCGGGGATCATTAGGGCCGATAACAGAGCAGCGTCGAGGAAAGGGGCAGCCACCGCCCTCTCTCCTCCAAGCCACTCACAGCTGGCCCGGAATGAAAGAACCCTGCTGGGGAGCGAAACTGCTGCACGCTCGACGCAGCGGAGAGCCTGCGTTCGAGCGACTGTGGACGCACCTGTCGGCCGCAGGGCGGCGGGAAGCGATGCACCGCCCCGGCCGGACGCCGCGTCGCACGCCGGGCCAGGAAGGACGCGTGTTTCCGTGGCGGCGCCACACGGCACGTGCCCCCGGCGTGACGGGGCCGCCAACAACTGTTGCTGCTCATTTGCCGCTGTTCTTTCCCTCGCCCTTCAGCGCTGGCGACGATGACGCATAGCTGATGCAACCAACTGGGACTGCACCCAGCTGTAAATAAATTGCTCCGGGTGGCCATTCCGTGCACCCTTGGCAGTTATGGGGGCTCACATGCTCCAGCGGGGATCAGCTTCAATTTTGCGGTAGATGGTCCAAACTAGATATCATAGTGGGTTTCACAGGGGGAGGAAGGGAGGGGGGGGGGGCGGTTCGGTGGGTCCAGTTCGAGGTGTATTGCAGTGCAAGGTAGGTCTGTTGTAAACTGTGCATTGGAATATAGAATGTGATGCCAATGTAGTCTTTCCGGAAGGAATAATGTGCCACGTTATTTCCCTAAACCACGCATACGTGTAAGGCTAAAATAAGGGAGCAATTGCTCATTGGCAGTAAGGATGTAATTACTTATATGCACCTGCGTGTTGCGCTAGGAGGCGGCGCAATAGCGTTGGTTCTGTATGAGACAATATATTGGCCGCAAAAGTTATCAAATACAGATTAGAAGACGAGTGTTTCAAAACTGGGACATTGACTTAAGGTTAGAAGGGCAGGATTAAATTTGTTTTTAAAGAAAATTGGCGCGTTTTTAGAAAGCAACATTATGGTTGACAGATTGCTTAAAGAAATAAACATTAAAAAGCCTTGCATGCAGATAACATTTACCATCCTCTTTCAGAGGGGGCGCTCTTCCTTCTTCCATCTGTTCGATGAACAAGGGCTGAGTACAACCAGGGCCTTGCTATTAGAGCTGGCCTAGTTTCCGTTTTTGACACGCTGGTTTTTTTTGTCAGGTTTAGACAGCGAATATCACCAAGTGTAATATTACTTGTCGCATTTTTGTCTTTATTAAATTGGTTTTCGGGAAAGGAAACGCGCCCGCCGTGGTGGCTCAGTGGTTAGGGCGCTCGACTACTGATCCGGAGTTCCCGGATTCGAACCCGACCGCGGCGGCTGCGTTTTTATGGAGGAAAAACGGTAAGGCGCCCGTGTGCTGTGCGATATCAGTGCACGTTAAAGATCCCCAGGTGGTCGAAATTATTCCGGAGCCCTCCACTACCGCACCTCATTCTCCCATTCTTCTTTCACTCCCTCCTTTATCCCTTCCCTTACGGCGTGGTTCAGGTGTCCAACGATATATGAGACAGATACTGCGCCATTTCCTTTCCCCCCAAAACCAATTATTATTATTAAAGGAAACGCCGCAGTATCTATCTCACATCCCGAAGGACACCTTAACCGGGCCGTAAGGGAAGGAATAAAGGTGAGACTGAGAGAAAAACACACCATAACAATAACACACAATAACGAGTGATGGTAAATGAAGGAAATATTGTCTATTTTGGTAGTTTACTTTTATAGTTTAATGCAATATGATACGTCACTTTTTCTTTGTCAAAAATTACAAGGTACTCGGACGGTGTTTAATTTTCATTTTATTTTAATGGGGTTTAACGTCCCAAAGCGACTCAGGCTATGAGAGACGCCGTAGTGAAGGGCTCCGGAAATTTCGACCACCTGGGGTTCCTTAACGTGCACTGACATCGCACAGTACACGGGCCTCTAGAATTTCGCCTCCATCGAAATTCGACCGCCGCGGCCGGGATCGAACCCGCGTCTTTCGGGACAGCAGCCGAGCGCCATAACCACTCAGCCACCGCGGCGGCTGGACGGTGTTTAAGAAAAATTTAAAACAAAATCGGGAGCTTTTTTTTAAATCACCGCCTTTAATCAAATTGTAGATTATTTAAACACCTAATTAAAATCCTCTGTCATTTCTAAAAGTTCAAAATTTGTTCGGCAATTCCAAAAAGAACGGATCAATGCTGAGACAAAATTTCAGCCTAAGTTTCTCAATCTTTTTCTCCCATCATTTTCGAAATCTACCATTATTGGGATTGCTTTCTTTTTCAGCACTGTTTGCAATTTTTTCTACAAATTTATAAGAGCCAAAAATATACTTGCATTCCTTTTAACAGGAAAGTTTATATACAGTCAGTGAGAAAATACTGAGGTTTCATTCAGTTTTATTTTAAGTTTTGCAGGAATCCAAAAATAGCAATTTTGAGAAAACGCAAGCTTGATTTCTTCCCCCTAGTGTAAGGCATTAATTTTTTAAAAAAAGAAAACTACACCGTTTCTTGCAACTGTGAAACATATTGACTAGCGCATACACAGAGAGGGACCAATATAAGAGTAAGAGAAAGGGCACTGCAAAACTGCGTGTTATTTCCTTGTCGTGACACATTTGCCTATCGCATAAAAAATTTTACTAAAAACAACATATACGCATGAGGCGACGATTACCGTTCTTATCTCGACACACTCTTATAAACATTTTCCTGGTTCTTCCCTGTGTTTTTTTCCTTATCATGACATCACAGTGATAAAGGGAGAACGGCTGACACACACGGCTTCCCTGTACAAAGAGAGTTTATTATTTCACGACAGTTCCCAGGGCCGGCAGCGTGGGGCCTTGGTTGAACGGGGCCGTCTTTCGGCCAATGTTCGAGTCGCCAGCAGGCAAAGCATCGCCATCGTCGGTGCAGCGCTGTTCGCAGCTTAAAGCACAGCTGTCACTCCAACAAGCCCAATTAGAAACTATCACCGTTACGCTGCCGTAGCGAAAAGGTAGCGTTGGAAAAGTACAACTAGTGTTTTATTTTCTATTTGTTAGATATGCAATAAAATCGCAACACCGACATCTCTCTCGCTGCGACTGATAAGCCTTTAAAATCACTTCAACCCATTTGAGATCCCTTAAACGCCATTCGTTTATTATCCTTATTATCACGCTAAAAT
This sequence comes from Amblyomma americanum, assembly GCF_052857255.1. Classification (NCBI taxonomy): domain Eukaryota; kingdom Metazoa; phylum Arthropoda; class Arachnida; order Ixodida; family Ixodidae; genus Amblyomma; species Amblyomma americanum. The sequence continues at coordinate 39,102,977 of NC_135501.1, read as the reverse complement.
TTACAAATCATGAAGCTATACATTTTTGTGGACGGAACAAAATTTTTTTGAGGGTGCTTACCGTATTAGTATCCGAGGTTGAACTCCCAGCACCGACAAATGGGCTATTAGGAACGCCGTAGTGAAGGACTAAGGATACATTTAGAGCAGCTAACTGTAATACGAATAATTTCCACTGATAGGACACCTTCATAAATTTAATCATCAGGCCGTTTTTGTCTGCACTCTTACGCATTGATTTATAGTCATATAACGAGTGGCGCCAATTATAAATGATGTAGAAGCCCTTGTTGCAGCCTATTACGGTATACCTGTTGTCAAGAAGGACAATAATGAATAAAACTACATTTTATCAAGGCTGCTAGGCGACGTATCTTACTCTCAGTTAGAAGAAAACCTGTTGCAAGAGTTCATTGCTGTGACGCTGTCGGTTGTCATATTTAACACATGCTTCATAATTATATGTTTCGTATTATATTTAGTATATCATACTTCGACAGTGAAGCACGCAGTACGACTGGAAATCGGTCGTCCGGTGTACTGGTCTCAAAAAGTCACTGTCTGACTTCAGAAGTCAGCTTTAAGCTACCGAACTCGTGTTGCTGCATATCGAAAAAGCCAACGCCCACCGAAACCAAGGAAAAATATCTGAATGTTTCTATCGTTTTTTTTTCTTTGCGCTGTTGGTGAACAGAAAATTAATAGTCTAATTATGTAATGGCTTAAATATAATTGATTACAAAGTAGAAGAAAAAAACAATCAGGTGCAGCCAGTGCGATCCGAACCTAGTGTTGATAGAAGTGCCTAACATATGGGCAGTATATCGCGAAGAAGCATGACTGCCGCATTGAAAAAGCTCGAGAATTAAACTGCTACTGGGAGCGATCTATTCTGCATAGCAGTTTACATAAGGCACGCTCGCCAGCAAAGAAAGACTCCGACCTTCCAGCATTTGCCCAGCAGAGATCCAAAGAGAGGAAAAAGGAATAAATTTCATTCCACTTTTCGCCCCTTGTCCAATGTTCTTTCTCAGTAAGTCGAAGCGGTTTCGTGAGCTCTCCTGTGTGTCGTGGTACTAACGTTTGGAACTGTGTACAGCACTATTGTAACTCCGAGTGCCACTTCACGTAGCGTGTTCTCTCTTGCCTTTGCCTCATTACATCGCACATCGCCCCTGCTATCCCCACTATGTCCTCGTTATTAGCGTGTACGAACTTATGTGAGGGCCCTGAACTACGCTCCCTGAGCTTCTTTCCCGTAACTGCCTTGTACGCTCCCCTCCCGTAAACACATAGTTTAACCTCATAGCCACCCCGGAAAACACTTCGAGATAGTAAGAAGCAATGAGGGGTAACCACACGCGAAGTCGAGATCGAGGCGTTCTTGATGGGGAAATAAAAGGTGGAGTGTTCAGCAAGCGACTAGCGGCTGTTTACTCAAAGACCCACCTCGACGCTTTCGAAAAGGAGCCTGGATTCAGTAAAAACTCAAATTTCTTGGAAAGTCGCAAGAAACGAAATTTTGCCACAGCTTGCCACGATCACTCTTGCGGTACCCCCTGCCAAGTACTAGCCCCAGAGACACCATTTTCACGACTGAGATGCAGTCGGTCTGCCCACTGGCTATGAATAACCCTAAAAATCATCTCGACCTTTTATCAAACGAGAATTAAAAATGTTTGAAAGTAATCATGATATCGCAAAATATGTATGTTAGTCGCCTATGCGGATCGTTACCTTGATCGGATCTCAGGCTTTTTCCAGGATAAGGTAGAAACAAAAAAAAGCATCCAACCTCCAGTTCACAAAGGAAACTGAATTCAATTCAACTTCCTTCAGATTTTTTATTGCAGAACTGAATGCAAAGCTAAGAACAATGGCCTGGTGTAGAAGCAGCCTGAGAAGTGTCCATCTCATTCCATTTCTCGGTAATGGATAGCTCGCGCGTACAGTAAGAACACAGCTGTAATTAGAACTATTATACAACAAACAATATACAGGACGAACAGTCTTACAAAACAGAAAGTGCCATCGACTGCAAAGTCGTGCCTACACAGATTAAGTGAAATTTACTGATAAGAATTCCAGACCATAAAAGACCTACAGCCGAGAGTACCCACTGATGACACGCACTTTCAAGAACACTTAAAAACCGAACGCAGCGTCCCTCCGTAAAGCAACCAGGGCACGAGATCCGGACTGCCCCAGCCGCGCACCGAAGCCATCATGGCACCGTCAAAAGACACGAAAGGCGACGTGAAGTGTTCTCCCACCCCACACAGACTCAGAACACAGAGTGCCGTATGTCCCTCCCCACGACCAAGGAACCAAATTTGTTGCCCGGCTATCGCGACGAAGACAGCACATGGAGGTACACAGACCCTGGTTGCCACATATGCTCAGACTTCAATGTGTTAAATACGAGAAGTATCGCACGCGATAGCGCGAATGGGCTAATGCTGATGTATGCGGAATTTGTCATGATATGCTTTACATTCATGAATCGCTGGGAGTACTCGTACTTTTCCAGGCGGAGTGGAGCAATGGTTGAGCTGCCGCTGCCCTGCGAAGGCAGGTTCTGGCACCGGTGAACGCTGAACAAAAAAACACCAGGATAGGAGTGAATGGCTCGCCTCGTAGCGCACTCCTGAAAGGGTGGTTCGTTACTCCCCAGAAAAGAGGTACCTTGTCTACACCTCTGTTTGAAGAGGCATACAAGGAATGCTAGGAAGAGTGAAGTGTTACCGCTGTCTACAGAAGTGTTTGTTTTGATAGTACATGTTTCTCTCGCAAAGGAGTTAACTCAGCAATTTATAGAAGTATTGTATACTTCTATGCAGCTGACCTTATAGTGCAGTTGAGGGACAAGTGTCTGTTCCTTCTATGTAGTTTTTACTGAAAATTTCTGGGACAATATTCTATACGATTAGGCTGCGTTTGCGATGGCCAGAGAAGTACACTTTACTTCACGAGGAACCACATTTAAAATGCAGTACTCCAATGGAAGCGCTATTTTAAAGCTGGGCGTTCCAGAATAAATTAGTCAGTTAAATTACAGTCACTGATTTCAAACAATATTTTAGTGGGTACAAACATTCAAGCCAAGCGTCGTGCACCTTGCTTTAGATGTTTAAAAAACCAACGCCTTGGCCCCTGTAGAAAAAAAAATAAAAAGCGTGCCTTAATGTTACATCGTTACGACACACGTGGCGTGTCTTACTGTATACGACAGTACGCCGTTCGAAGGTTGCAACATGAATCTTTATTGCTTCCGGCTCGGAGCGTATATATACGAAACAGAGAGGGGGAAAGGGGAAAGGGAGAACAAGGGAAGGATATCAAACGATAAACGCACGTGCCGTCAGCGCTTGCAAGGCAGTCTGATTGCGGCTGACGTCACTTTACAACATCTCTTCTTCCTTAATAGTGAAGTCGCTGTACTGGTTTTCTTTGACGTGTAGAGCGCCGCAAGGCTTGGGGTGATCTGACGGGTTCAGCGTTGCTCCCTGCGAGTTCCGGCTGAAGTTCATGCTCAGGTTCAGTTATGCCCCCTTGTTCGGCTGGCGTTCTCGGCAACAGTGGGTAGTCGCTAGGAGTACCTGTTCTCGAGTCTCGTTTTGCCGCTTCTTGGTCTTTACCAAACGGTGGCGTCGCATCTTCCCGGTCCCGCACCTGGTCAACATGTCGTCTTACTGATCCGGCTGGTGTTCGAATGCTCACCATCCGAGAGCCTGTTGTAGACTCTACAATTCCTGGAGTCCATTTCTCACCCCTTCCGAAGTTGCGGGCGTACACGGTAGCTTCAGGCAATGGCAGTGGCCACTCGTCTGCTTCGTTCGCTGGCCCTGCGTGTACAGGAGGGAAACATGTATCTAAACGGGATCGAATTTTATATCCGAAGAGCAGCTCTGACGGCGATTTTCCAGAGCGGTTAGGTGTCCTTCTGTAATTGAAAAGGAGCTTGTTTATATTATCTTCCACGCCACTCACCAATCTTCTTCAGGCCGTCCTTAATTGTCCTGAGAGCCCTTTCTGCTAGGCCGTTCGATTGAGGGTGATATACAGCTGTGCGCAGATGCGTTATGTTGTTCCTCTTGACAAAAGTAGCGAACTCGTCAGCGGTAAACTGCGTTCCATTATCGGATACGATGGTTCGTGGCATGCCAAATCTGCAGAAGATACCGCGCAGGCAGTTGATTGTGCATAAAGCGTTTGCTTGTCGGAGTGGCACAGCTTCAATCCACTTACTGTATGCGTCCACGACCACGAGTATCATGTTCCCTGCAATAGATCCCGCAAAATCGATATGTACCCTTGCCCATTTTTCAACAGTAGCGGGCCAGCCTTTTGGCGTTGCTGTAGCTGGCATGGGCAGGTTTTGGACACAACTCTGACATGACGCTGTCACTGCCTCTATTTCGCGATCTAACCCTGGCCACCATAATGACGGTCTAGCAACCACCTTCATAGCGGACGATCCCTGGTGCGTCTCATGCAAAAGGTATAAGATGCGACGTCGCGCCTCCATCGGAACGACTACTCGCCGGCCCCAGTACAACAACCCGTCGGCCAAAGAAAGCTCCAATTTCTTGTCAAAAAAAGGTGCGACACTCGTGTTCAAGCCTTTCGCGCAGGGCGGCCAACCGTTCTTGGTGAATCGCATAACTTGACTCAGAGCAGGGTCTCCCGCAGTCAACTGCCTTAGCTCCTCAACTGACACAGTTCCCTCATCGAACACACTCAAGGCCAGCAGATAGTCTGGTGGGTCCGCTTCTGGTGGCTTCGGCTCAGACGTCCGTTGTGGAAGTCTACTAAGGGCGTCAGCGTTGAGGAGTTGTTTACCAGGAGAGTATTGAAGCTGATAGCGGAATCCGCCTAAGTACAGCGCCCAGCGCTGTATTTTGGCTGCTGCCAATGCTGGAGTTGGTCGATCCGCCGTCAGCAGGCCCACGAGCGGCTGGTGGTCGGTGACCAATACAAATTCTCGGCCTACGAGATAATCACGGAATTTGGACATTCCAAACACAAGAGCAAGGGCTTCCCTCTCAAGCTGGGAATAATTTTTCTCAGCCCTTGTTAGCGTCCTAGAACGGAACCCGACAGGTTTGTTTACCTTTCCGAATGTATGGAAAAGCACGGCACCTATTCCGTCCCGTGAAGCGTCACTCTAGCTTGAGGGGTCTCTCGGGATCATAGTGAGCCAGCACAGCCGCTTCCCGAAGGCATTTTTTTGCTGCACGAAAAGCTGCTTCTTGCGCATGTCCCCAGAACAAACGTGTGCTGCTCTCCAATAACTTGTACAGCGCTGCAAGTACGGAAGACATGTTGGGCACGAACTTCGAATAAAATGTAATCATGCCCCGAAACGACCTCAACTGCTGAACATTTTGTGGGTTGGGGGCTTGCGCGATTGCTTGAACATGCTTCTCTATCGGATGCAGACCTTCACGATCAATTTTATGACCCAGATACGTCACTGCCTCTTGGCGAAAGCTGCATTTCTCAAGTCTGAGCTTCACTCCATGCTCACGAAAACGCTGCAGTACTTGTCGTAATCTGTCGGTGCTACCAAGTTTTTCTGATTCCAAAACATCGTCAAGGTAAGCCTGAACACCTGTCAGGCCCTGCAGAACTGTTTCTATTTTCCGCTGGAAGATGGCAGGCGCGGAAGCTATGCCAAACGGCAGTCGGTTGTAGCAAAACAACCCACGGTGTGTATTGATTACGCACATCTTCCTTGAGTTCTCATCGAGGGGGACTTGGTTATACGCGTCTCTTAAATCCAACGTGCTGAAGCAGTCCCCACCGTTCAGGCATGCGAAGATGTCATCAGTAGCTGGCAACGGGTACTGCTCCAGTTCACAGACGGGATTCAAGGTCACCTTAAAATCAACGCAGATTCTAACCTCGCCGTTCTTCTTCATTACAGGCACAATGGGAGTAGCCCATTCGGCGTGCGTTACTGGTGACAGTACTCCAAGCGTTACGAGCCTATCAATCTCTTTCGAAACTTTGTCGCGTAAAGCAAATGGAAGGGAACGGGCCTTACAAAATTTCGCCATGGCGCCTTCCTTGAGCTTCAGATGAACAGGGTGTCCGTCAATTAGGCCCAGCTCGGGGCTGAAGACGTCTTTGAACTCTGACAGGACGGCATGCATGGCGGGGGTATGGCTGCTTCCTGGACCAGAGTTTTGTTGCACTGATACGTTCAACACCGAGGTTCCTGCGTCATTGAACTTGGAAATCAACTCCCGTCCACAAAGGCTCGAACCTGAACAGTTCAGGACCATCAAGGAACTCTTGACCTCCTTGTCGTTGTAGGACACTGACATACTCAGTTTCCCTAATACTGGAAGTTGTCCAAGATAACATGACAGTTTAATGAATGCGGGTTCTAATTGCGGCCAATGTTCACGGTTTTTTTCAAAAATCTTTTTGGACACAACACAGACGGGTGAGGCGGTGTCCACAAGCATAGGTACGTCAATGCCACACCATGTGAAAGTACGAAGAAAAGGTGGTGGTAGCCGACCATTGAAGGGTGCGGTTAGTGTCCAAATGTGCGCATCGTTTCCATTTTCCTCAGTAACATCCGCTGTTACTGCAAACGCTTCTCCTAGCCTGCATTGTGAACGTGCCTTTGGGCGTCCTTTCCGCACGTCGCTTTGGCACATCTTCGCCAGATGGCCGTATACACCACAGCGGTAACACCTCGATTTCGCCCAGCCACAGGCGTTTCTGTTGTGTTTACTTCCGCAATGCCCACATACTGACACCAGTTAATCAGCTTGTCGTGCATTGACCTTGAGTACGGGTTCAATGTCAGAAGACATCTTTGTATCGTTTTCCGCTGCTTCTGCTGATATGGCAATTGTTTCAGCCTCCTTCAACGTCAAATCTGTTTTCGCTAATAGCTGCTTCTGAATAGCGCTTGACCTCACGCCACAGACGATTCTGTCGCGAAGCATCCGGTCTAGCATGTCACCGAAATTACAGCCATCCGCAATCCGGCGAACTTCAACGATGAACTGTTGAATGGGCTCACCTTCCAAATGGCAGCGATTGAAGAACCGATAGCTCTCCGTTATTTCATGACACATGGGGTCGAAGTAGGCATCCAAAACTGACTGCTTCCTCGTACGTCAGCGAGTTTGGCTTCCTCGGGGCAACCTGTCCTGAGAGCACTTGCACGGTGCGCGTACTCTATGCTGCTACCAGCAACGCCCTCTTCTTTCCCGAGTCGCTGACGTCAGTTGCCTCAAAATAAGCTTCTACCTTCGTGATGTAGGCCTTCCAGTTGTCGGACTGGTTATCGTATTCCGGTAGTTGATGATGAGCCATGGTCGGTATTTCCGCGGCCGCTGTTTCCTGCTTAACTGCCTGGCTTACATCATTTTTCACCTCAAGGGTTCTTTCTGGCCTCGTCGCCGCTGGTACATCGTTACGACACACGTGGCGTGTCTTACTGTATACGACAGTACGCCGTTCGAAGGTTGCAACATGAATCTTTATTGCTTCCGGCTCGGAGCGTATATATACGAAACAGAGAGGGGGAAAGGGGAAAGGGAGAACAAGTAAAGGATATCAAACGATAAACGCACGTGCCGTCAGCGCTTGCAAGGCAGTCTGATTGCGGCTGACGTCACTTTACAACACTTAACCCGCACACCCCCTGGGGTATTTATTGAATCTGAAATACCTAAATGAATGAAAATAAAGATGCCACCCTTGCAAAAAAGGAGGGCACCGTGGAAAGCTTTGCTTTCAACATAGGCACGTCTTGCTTTTGCTGGTTACAAGGCACGATGTCAAAGGAGGCTCCTTCTGAAAGACAGATTGCAAAAAATAAACGCATGGAAGTAATTCCACTTTTAAGCTTAATCTTCATCAGGTGCTGCGAGAGTTTGAGACGAGTTCACACAGCAATTCAGAGGACATTTTTTCATTGCATACGCACCGTTGAAATTTAAACGTGTTTTATGGTAAAAAAAATTGGCTAGTAGTACATAGTAGCTAAATTACTAGCTAGTGCTCATCTGCGACCTGTTGGCTGACAATGGCTGAACGCCGTTTTCCGGGCAGTACAGGTTGCAGAGACAGCCGCTTTCGTAGCCGCTAATGAAATACAGCAAATGTAAAACAGTGTTGATCGGAACCTTTTTCTATAATGCATAAAACTGCGACAAGAAAAGGGTCCTCCTGAGGTACTGCCGCATTCTCACTGCCTTTGGCTGCTTTCCTGCACTGAAAGGGCATTGCGACATATATTTTTTTTTCACTCATCAGAAGGTTCCTCACGGCGTTCCTTCAGATTAAAAGTAATAATTGAGTTCGAAGCATGCAAAAGGAAGACAGCGATTTGCACACAGGCAGTGGAAGCTTGCATGCAATTTCCTTGCCTTTAGAACCCGCAGCAGCGCATTTGGACAGCGTCATCTTCTGCATGCTGGTCAAAGGCTGGGCAAGGGCGAACAACATAGCCGGGGGAGAGAAGCTTTATTGTAATTCCTTTGTGATTGTTAGGTATAGAAGGCTACAAGCCGACCCCAGCTCCCTCTTCCCCCATTTCGGCGAAAGTGCGTCAAACTGCTCTTTTTCTTTCGCTGCCTTCCCGGGATCGGCACATTGAACCTCAACGCTTGCCTTCACGACCATTTTGCATAAATTGAAAGTGTCCGCAAACTGGAAGCGAAGAGGAAACTGCTGCTTTGCACACTTTCTTTTAATGCGACGAACTTACAACGTACCGCAATTTGGAACTAGACGCCTGACTGACCAGAAAGGCAGCACTCAGTATGGTTGCCACCTCATGCCCGCTGCATAAAATCGCTGCTACGTTTCAAGGCCATCAACCGAGAAAAAATAACAATTTAGGCAATCTCCTCGCGCGCAAAGGTGTCGTCATGTCCTATACGCTATGAATACAAATAATAATATAGCTTGCTTTGTTTTGCAACCCAGGGCCTTCTTAAAGCACAGTAAAGGAAGCAACCGATTAGGCCAGACGAGGTTTCTGCTCATCGCTGTTCGTGATAACTTCGCGAAAATTCGTGGACCCAAATGGGCCCCGTGCATTTTCACCATGCTCATTGCCAAGCTTTTTCATTATTATTAGGCGAATATATATGGAGAAAGCTTGGTCCCCAGAAGAAAAAATGTCCATACTTCCTGTCGTGCACATTAATGTAAAGAGCCCTGACTTACTGCCTTACATTTTTTTTTCGGCCGCATGCATCAATCAATATCTCAGATACTTTGTGACCTCAGCGTGAGTTGTCTCCTCGAGGCGACGATGACGCCTTCCGTATCGGTGCACTCAAATTCCTGGTGGGGTTCACAGCATGTTCACAGCATGTCAAAGCAAGAGTTTTCATAAACTACGGAGAAAAAGCTAGAAACTACTATGTCCCCGTGCTATTTGACGAACTAAATGACGACCTGCGCAATATTGAGCAAAGAAAAACAATGGTGAAAAGCATTAGGAAGTGGTGCTTAGCAATAATGCTAGAATGACATTTTTCATTGCTTTGCAGATGTAAAAAGTTCCTATTTGTATACCTCGAATGTCTTGCCCTCTTCGATGTGCTTATCATATATTACTGGCCTTTTCCCTTTTTATCTCATTTTTTTTCTTTTTTTCGTGATGAGCAGGACCAAATCCAGCACCTGATCACTGATTTGCATAAAAAATTTAATGATGTATCCACCAACTGCCTGATCTTGAGAGGGTTTATTGACGGGAAAGGCAGAGAGATTGGTCTGAAAAATAAATATCTGTCCTGCTACTCTGCACTGCGGAACGGGAAGAAGAGAAAAAAAAAGTGTAACGATGGGGATGATGACGATGATGATGATGATGGGACGGGGCAGAATAAAAATACATTAAAAATAATTAAAAAGACAAGGCGCACTTTCTAACATCACGAACGCGAGGCAAGGTCCTTGTCACTTAAAAAGCGTGAGAGCGCTCGCGTTGCCTGCACAGTTTTAAATCTATCCGGCCAAACGCCGAGGATCAAATTCTCCGAGAGGGGCCTTGTGTCCGTAGACTTCAAAGCAGATGCGAGCACGAGTCTTTCAAGTACATATGCTGGACACGCCACTAAAACATGTTCTATAGTCTCAAGGACGCCGCATGTGGTCCAGTCTGGGGAGTCCGCTTGACCTATTAAATGTAAGTATTTGCGCGTGAAGGCGATGTCTAAACGTAATCTATACATTTTGCATGAAATAGGGCGCGGTACACCGCGAGGAACCGAAAAGGTCGTCTCCGTAGCTAGCCGTTTAAGGCGGATGTGTCGAGTGTCTGGCGGGGCCCAGTACCTAGCCTTCGCACTCCTCACTGATTGCAAAAGGAGGCAAGTGGTGTCCGGTCTAGAGAACGCACAGCTGTACGCAGGCCACCGCTGAAGGCGCTCCTTGCTTCAGCGTCGGTGGTCTCATTTCCAACGAGTCCGCAGTGTCCAGGGCCCACTGGAACACTATACGGTGGCCTTTTTCCATATAAAATGACGGGAGATTAATGATTAAAGAGCCAGAGCTTGGTAGGCAGTGTGGCGTAGGAAGCATCCCAAAATTTGTAGCGCAGGTTTACAGTCAATGAAAATGCACCAATCCTGAGGCGGTTCTCCACAGATGCGGCGAATCGCTTCCCGAAGGCCCGCAAGCTCTGCAGCGGTTGAAGTAGACTTGTGTCCTAATATGAATCTGCGGGTCGTCTGCTGAGCGGGGATTACGAAAGCTGCTGTTGATGCCTTTGGTGACGCTGATCCATCCGTGTAGACCCGCACATAGTTTTGGTATTCTGACCAGATGTAGGCAAGAGCAAGTTGCTCCAGTCCGCTTGCCGGCATCACGGATTTCTGGATTATTCCAGAAACACCAACTGCCAGGTCAGCCAACAGGTGTAATGTGCTTAGGCTGGCCAGCAGACATATATGTATGCAAAAGTTGTGAATAAATTGTCTTGTATTATACTGCACTATATTTTATTGTAATGTATTGTACAGTATTGTATTGTGTTAAGAGCGAGTAGAGTTTACTGTATGCGCGTCAGGGCCATCAAAAGACAGTTCAATCCTGCTTTCCCCCATACGAGACGATGGTAATGCGGTCTTTTCTACCCCGGCAGGTTCACGTGAAGATATAGTCGTTGTCGAGAAAACTGAGGCGTCATACATACACCGCCATGTCAGCTTAACAAAACGGCAGCTGTCAACATTTGGACGCTGTGCAGGCAATGAAGGGCCAGTCATTGCTACAGCCCGTATTGCCTACTTGAGTGAGACGTTCAATGCAGCGTGTTATTATCCAGGTCGACGATGTCCAGTCTCTTGCATCACAGGAAGCGCGCGTAAAAGAGCAGGCGGTAAGCTGGTGGCTGCAGGGAGGCCGGCGCTTCACGCACCGCCATGATGTGCCGGCGGAGCTATAGGCCTCTCACGGACTAACGGCACAGGCGAAGCAAAACCAAGCGTTCCTAGATCATTCTGCGGCTTCAGGGGCAGAGTCTGTGCAGCAAATTGCTGCGCAAGGCGTAGGCGATCCGATGCCTTTTATCATGACCTACGTGAGTGAAGCAGCAGGAACAGAGACGAGAAGCAAGCAAGCAGCGGCGAGGAAGCAGGCGCCGTCACCTGCAAGCGCGGCGAAACGCAGCTGCCGCTAGGCGGTGAACAGATGCTCAGAAAGCATTTTTAAAATCATTTATTGTCTGATTAATTCAAGTCGGCGTCCCCCTGTTTGGAAAAGTAGTAAAATCATGCGAAATACTTAATTTTACTCCTTGATATCATGACGGCCGTAAAAAAGGAGGATTTGCTCATTTTCACCTCATACTGCCGGTCGCATTACTTTATGACAAGTTTAAAAGTGGACTGCAACCAGTTATCCCCTATTAGGGTTAATTTATGTTTACAGCGTAGAGCTTTCGAGACACAGGATGTTCTTCGCGAAAAACCGCTCGCAGCAAATCATTCTTTGAACAGCCGCCTGCCACTAAGGGCAGTTTGTTCACTGTCCGGTGAGCAGGTTATGATTATGTTGCAAGGTGACGTGACCTAGGTGGCCCACCGGCCACCTAGGGGTAGGGTGGCTATGTCGACCATCCTTCCCCGGTCCATTTTCCGATCACAACGACGACGACGCTAGAATTTCTGCAGAACGGGAACCTTTACGCTTTCGCGTTAATAGAATGTAATCGACACAATCTGCAAGCATGTCATAAACACAAGTATGAACAAAACAGAGGACTACGCTAACATGACAGGAAAACGTCATACTCTCTGACATTTTATCTCAAAATTATTGCCAATCAAAAGTTTGAGCTGCTTCTTTGATAAAGTATTCAAATTGCTACGGGAATGGACTTAGTAAACTGGATGAAAGGGGGAGTGGGTGAAAAGAGTGAACGACCAGCGTCAAGATAGTCACAGCCCGAGTCCTGGCGCCACGACCTCCTTCTCTACCACCTCATGCGCAGCGCCGCGCCACGCAACTTAAGCGGCGTAACATTATCGATATTTGAATTGTGGCATGCATTGAGTAAAGTTGGCGCACAAACAACGCGGCCTATTCTGTCACTGATTCGAACGTAAAAATGAAAGTATACTTACTCTCTTCTTCTTTAATTATAAACTACTACTTCGGGCTTTTTCGAAAAATTTCATAAATGTAAGGCATAAGAATATATTCGCGAATGCTGTCTGGCCAGCAATTTGTGAAAAGGGTGCTCAATGTGCGTGCTATAAATCATGCTGGGAACTAAAACCAAAACAAATTTAGTGAGGTATTACTGCAAGTGAATTATTGCTGTTGTGAAGTTAAAAACTGTATAGAATAATCTTAATGCAAATAAAGCAGATTGGAACGGCCAAGCGTTCTGCAAGAATGAAACTAACCCGGTGCAGTAAAGGCCCCAGTAGTCTGAGTCTTTATAGCTTGAAGTCTAAACAATGTTGCTCATTAACACTCCACCTTCCTTGCAAACTTTAACAGCGTCAATTACGGACATTTTGCGGAAAGACCTGCAAGCTTATGCTCGCCGTGCGTGGCGACACCTCCTCAGATATGTCTCGTTGTCCTCATCGCCACCAACATCAGCCGAATTCAGACTCGTGCACGACGAAGCCCTCTCCAAAAGAACTTAAATAATTCTTGTTTCATGTAAGCAACGGCCGCGCTATTGCAGAACACTCCGCCATTCGCTCACTTAACCTGACTCCCTGCGACCCTCGTTTACATTTGTTTTGCCTTGGAGTACAGCCTGACATGCGTACAAGTTTCCATATGTGCGTATTTCTGTTATCCGATGCTTTTCAGTTCAGTGCTAGGAACTTACTTTCGGCCTTTCAGAAACTTCTCCGTCTGATTACTTGGCTCTAGGCTACCTTAGAGCTGAAAATATTGCAGCGGGTAGACGACGACGACGACATTGAGCGAGTGAACGAGTGGACGAGGAAGAAGACGAGAACTCATCTCTGGCTGTGTTCTGAGTGTCGCCCGTAGCTGTTCATTCGTTTTTGTAAATAACTGCAAATATATTCTTTCCCGCAACATATTTGGTGGAGGTGCGGCTTTCCTCTACGCCTACCGAAGACGGAGCTCCGCAGCGGCCGCCAGCTGACTTCGCTCACCATGACCCAAGACGCCTCCCACCAAACATCACAATCGGCAATGCCATCGCTCGTTCTTTCTTCCCCTCGTGACCCTGGGACATTTTCTGGCACCGACAACGTTGACGTGGACGACTGGATCAACATGTATGAACGCGTGAGTACGTACAACCGCTGGGATCCGACTCTTATGCTCGCGAATGTCATCTTCTATCTAAAAGACACCGCCCGTCTGGTACGAGACTCACGAAGATGATTTGACCAGCTGGGACGTCTGCAAGCAGAAACTGCGCGAGCTGTTTGGACGGCCGCTTGGCCGAACACTCGCCGCTAAGAGGGAGCTTGCGTCCAGAGCTCAAACGTCTACGGAATTCTATGTTTCCTACATTCAGGACGTGTTGGCCCTCTGCCACAAAGTCGACAATAACATGCCCGAATCTGACAAAGTGGGTCACGTCTTGAAGGGGATCGCCGACGACGCCTTCAACCTGCTCGTCTGCAAGAACTGCACTACAGTCGACGGCATTATTAAGGAATGTCGCCGCTTCGAGGAAGCTAAAAGCAGACGTATTAATCAGCCGTACACACGCCTCCCCAACACGGCTGCGACTTCCTCATGTGAAGACCTGTTGCACCGGCAAACTCCTGCGCCTCCAGAAAATGTGACCCGCATCATTCGACGCGAACTCGAAGCAATGTCCCCTGCCTCCCTGCCTCTACGTGATGGCGACAACCACTTTCCCACCATCTCGATGGTACAAGCCGTCGTCCGTCAAGAGCTTGCAAACCTTGGTCTCCAGCCCGTCAAACCTGTGCGTCCTTCATCACCACTCGACATCACTGCGATTGCTCCTGAACGACCTTCCTACTTAGCTCCACGTCGCCGTAACCCTAACGACTGGCGGACACCCGACGACAGACCCATTTGTTTCCTCTGCCACCGCATTGGCCACATCTCCCGTCACTGTCGCAATTATTGGTCTCGTCGTAGCACATACAGTCATCTAAGCTCTCACCGCAACGATGACCAGCCCCGCCACTTCACGCCCCCTCCAGCCCAGCAGAGTGCTACCGTTGACGGCCAGATTTCCCGCTCCAGCCGCTCCCCGTCCCCCATGCGTCGGCAGTCTCGTTCGCCCCTACGCCGTCGCTCCTCTCCTGGCCCCTACGGACGCTCGCAAGCGGAAAACTAGACGCTGCAGTGTCTGGAGGTGATGCTGCAGTACAGCCCCAGTCCCAAAATCCTCGCTTAGCCCTTCGCGCACACCAAAATTTGCTCGCTATTCATGTCGATGGAGTCCCTGTGAGAGCCCTGATCGACACGGGCGCGCATGTGTCCGTCATGAGTTCCACCCTACGACGCCGCCTCATAAAGGTACTGACCCCTGCACCCACAGCCGTTCTCCGTGTTGCCGACGGCGGAACGCCTCCTGTGGTTGGACTATGCACAGCCCGTGTGACCATATCCGGCCGCCATACATCCGTTCTATTCTCTGTTCTGGACCAGTGCCCTCATGACGTCATTCTTGGCCTCGACTTCCTGTCTGAGCATTCAGTCCTCATCAACTGCGCCACCAGTGCTGTCCAGCTTGACCTTCCTCTTTCTGCTGAGTCGCCGTCCCCAGTTGTACCTCGTCTTTGTGCTGTCGACTTTGTCCGTCTACCGCCTCAAGCCGCAACTTACATTTCTTTCTCACCTGTTCCCCCTGTCCCTGATGGCCCCTGCGTAGTCACTCCGGACCTTGACGTTGCCCTCACGCTAAGTATTGCGCTTGCGCACACTGTCTTTACAATGTCGGCAAACCGTGCGTACCTTCCGGTTCTGAACTTTGGCTCGTCTATCCAACCGCTCCCGCAAGGCATCTCACTCGCCACGCTGTGCCCTGCTGCCGAATGTGTCATATCAATGGTGGACAGCTGCTTACCTTCCACTCATCAATGCCGGTTGCCTGCGGCAACATGACCAGAGAAACCAACGGATGACTACGCCGACATGATCTGTTCTGACCTACCAGCGATACAAGCTCACGATCTTAGGTGCCCCTTATCATCTTTTAGCGACATCTTCGACTTTGATGCCCGTGTTTTGACTTGTACCTCTGTGGTGACGCATCGGATAAACACCGGTGATGCCGCTCCTCTCCACAGACGTCAGTACCGCGTGTCCAGCGCTGAACGCACCGTCATAAATCAAGAGGTCGATAAGATGCTCGCAAAAGACATCATCGAGCCCTCGTCAAGCCCTTGGGCTTCTCCAGTTGTCCTGGTAAAAAAGAAGGACGGCAGCTGGCGCTTCTGCGTTGATTACCGGCACCTAAACCGCATCACAAAAAAAGACGTATATCCTCTCCCGAGGATCGATGATGCATTAGATTGCCTCCATGGCGCCAAATATTTCTCTTCAATTGATCTTCGATCGGGGTACTGGCAAATTGCCGTAGATGAAAAGTACCGTGAAAAGACCGCCTTCGTGACGCCTGATGGCTTATACCAATTTAAAGTCATGCCATTCGGACTCTGTAACGCGCCGGCTACCTTTGAACGAATGATGGACTCCCTTCTTCGCGGCTTTAAGTGGTCTACCTGCCTCTGCTACCTAGACGATGTTGTGGTTTTCTCGCCTACTTTTGCCACGCACCTCGAACGCCTCTCCAGTATTTTGACAGTGTTTCGTAACACCGGACTCCAGCTGAACTCATCGAAATGCAAATTCGGTCGCCGCCAACTCACTATTCTCGGACACCTGGTTGATGCTTCTGGTGTACGCCCAGATCCAGTCAAAATTCAAGCAGTGAAGGAGTTTCCTCTTCCTACGTTGTCGAAAGATGTGCGCAGCTTTGTCGGCTTGTGCTCGTATTTTCGACGTTTTATCAAATATTTCGCCGGAATCGCTAGCCCCCTCACCGACCTTCTTAGGAACGACACCCCCTTTATCTGGGGCCCTGCTCAAGAAAACTCATTTTCCTCCCTCGTTCATTTCCTAACCTCTCCGCCCATCTTAGCCCATTTTGACCCGTCGTCTCCCACAGAGATTTGCAGCGACGCCTCCGGATATGGGATCGGTGCCGTGCTAGCCCAACGTCAACAGGGCCAAGATCGCGTCATCGCTTATGCCAGCCGCCTACTTTCCGCCGCAGAGCAAACTTACTCCATTACTGAGCGCGAGTGTCTCGCCCTTGTCTGGGCTGTCACTAAATTCCGCCCGTACCTGTTCGGCCGCTCATTCACTGTCGTCACTGATCACCACGTTCTCTGTTGGCTGTCTTCACTAAAAGATCCCACCGGTCGCCTTCGTCGCTGGGCTTTGCGCCTTCAAGAGTATTCATACTCTGTCGTGTACAAGTCCGGTCGTCACCACCAGGATGCTGACTGTTTATCCCGATACCCTGTGGAGCCACCTTACCTCGAAGACGCTGAGACCCTACCCTGCCTCTTAGCTATCACTGCTCTCACCGATATCGCCAACGAACAGCGCAACGACTCATCTTTACAACCTATCTTTGATGGCCTTCGCTCTGCAAACCGATCTCCGTCTATGCAACTTTATGTGCTCCAGAATGGCATTTTGTATCGCCGCAACCTACGCTCCGACGGTCCTCCGCTGCTCCTCGTCATACCCCAACATCTACGTTCTTCTGTCCTTGAGGAATTGCACGATCTGCCGACAGCCGGCCACCTTGGCGTGTCCCGCACGTACGCTCGAGTGCGGCACCGCTTCTTTTGGCCTGGTCTGTATCGTTCCGTCAAGCGTTACGTTGCCGCTTGCGACCTGTGTCAACGCCGGAAAAGGCCCTCCACTTTGCCTGCCGGTCTTCTACAACCCATCAACGTACCTCCGGAACCTTTTCACCGTGTTGGCCTCGACCTTCTTGGCCCTTTTCCCACGTCCCTCTCCGGTAACAAGTGGACCGCTGTCGCAACTGATTATACGACTCGGTACGCCATCACGCGTGCTTTTCCCACCAGCTGCGCTACCGATGTCGCCGATTTTCTTCTCCAAGACGTAATTCTTCACCATGGCGCCCCTCGTCAACTGCTCACCGACCGCGGTCGTTATTTTCTGTCCAGAGTGATTGATGACATTCTTCGTTCGTGTGCCACGCAGCTCCAGCTCGCGACAGCTTACCATCCACAACCCAACGGGCTTACGGAACGGTTCAACCGCACGCTCACCGATATGTTATCAATGTACGTCTCACCGGGCCACCGCGATTGGGACGCAGCCTTGCCTTATGTGACATTTGCATATAACTCTTCACGGCATGACACAAAAGGCTATTCCCCTTTCTACCTTTTGTTTGGTAGGCACCCCCTATTGCCTTTGGACACACTCATGCCGCCTTCTTCCGTCCCCACCACTGCTTACGCTCAGGACGCCATCGCCCAGGCCACGCTGGCTCGCCAAATAGCCCGTAGTCGGCTCCATGCCTCTCAAGCTTCCCAGAAGCCCGCCTACGACCGCCGGCACCGGGCCGTTGAATATCACCCGGATCACTCGTCCTTCTCTGGACTCCGTCGCGCAGCGTCGGTCTCTCCGAGAAGCTCCTTTCTCACTACCGTGGCGCTTACCGTGTGGTGCGCCGAGTCACCGACGTGAACTATGAAATTGCTCCCCTTGCGTCCTCGCCATCGTCCTCTGGCCCATCTACCGACGTCGTCCATGTATGCCGCCTCAAACCTTATCACGACGCTCCTACGCCACCACTCTAACGCCGAGACGGCGTTTCATCAGCCGGGGGTCCTGCAGCGGGTAGACGACGACGACGACATTGAGCGACATTGAGAGCAGGCTGGTGGCCGTTCTGCAACGACTGCTAACCCATCGTTCTTACGCATCGCAGGCCTTCCTTGCAAGACACAGCTACCGACAACAGCCCAAAACAGTGGCGGAGTAAAAGGCTCACCGACTGCACGCACGCGCACTACTGCCTGCTTCCCAGCACGAGCCATCATCGACTACGACATATCTACCACGGGACTGATCTCGGGATACCTACGAAACGGGGGGCGTTTCCAACGCCTATAAAACTGCACCGACACCGACGGAACCCACTTCAGAGCAGGCTGGTGGCCGTTCTGCAACGACTGCTAACCCATCGCTCTTACGCATCGCAGGCCTTCCTTGCAAGACACAGCTACCGACAACAGCCCAAAACAGTGGCGGAGTAAAAGGCTCACCGACTGCACGCACGCGCACTACTGCCTGCTTCCCAGCACGAGCCATCATCGACTACGACATATCTACCACGGGACTGATCTCGGGATACCTACGAAACGGGGGGCGTTTCCAACGCCTATAAAACTGCACCGACACCGACGGAACCCACTTCAGAGCAGGCTGGTGGCCGTTCTGCAACGACTGCTAACCCATCGCTCTTACGCATCGCAGGCCTTCCTTGCAAGACACAGCTACCGACAACAGCCCAAAACAGTGGCGGAGTAAAAGGCTCACCGACTGCACGCACGCGCACTACTGCCTGCTTCCCAGCACGAGCCATCATCGACTACGACATATCTACCACGGGACTGATCTCGGGATACCTACGAAACGGGGGGCGTTTCCAACGCCTATAAAACTGCACCGACACCGACGGAACCCACTTCAGAGCAGGCTGGTGGCCGTTCTGCAACGACTGCTAACCCATCGCTCTTACGCATCGCAGGCCTTCCTTGCAAGACACAGCTACCGACAACAGCCCAAAACAGTGGCGGAGTAAAAGGCTCACCGACTGCACGCACGCGCACTACTGCCTGCTTCCCAGCACGAGCCATCATCGACTACGACATATCTACCACGGGACTGATCTCGGGATACCTACGAAACGGGGGGCGTTTCCAACGCCTATAAAACTGCACCGACACCGACGGAACCCACTTCAGAGCAGGCTGGTGGCCGTTCTGCAACGACTGCTAACCCATCGCTCTTACGCATCGCAGGCCTTCCTTGCAAGACACAGCTACCGACAACAGCCCAAAACAGTGGCGGAGTAAAAGGCTCACCGACTGCACGCACGCGCACTACTGCCTGCTTCCCAGCACGAGCCATCATCGACTACGACATATCTACCACGGGACTGATCTCGGGATACCTACGAAACGGGGGGCGTTTCCAACGCCTATAAAACTGCACCGACACCGACGGAACTCACTTCAGAGCAGGCTGGTGGCCGTTCTGCAACGACTGCTAACCCATCGCTCTTACGCATCGCAGGCCTTCCTTGCAAGACACAGCTACCGACAACAGCCCAAAACAGTGGCGGAGTAAAAGGCTCACCGACTGCACGCACGCGCACTACTGCCTGCTTCCCAGCACGTGCCATCATCGACTACGACATATCTACCACGGGACTGATCTCGGGATACCTACGAAACGGGGGGCGTTTCCAACGCCTATAAAACTGCACCGACACCGACGGAACCCACTTCAGAGCAGGCTGGTGGCCGTTCTGCAACGACTGCTAACCCATCGCTCTTACGCATCGCAGGCCTTCCTTGCAAGACACAGCTACCGACAACAGCCCAAAACAGTGGCGGAGTAAAAGGCTCACCGACTGCACGCACGCGCACTACTGCCTGCTTCCCAGCACGTGCCATCATCGACTACGACATATCTACCACGGGACTGATCTCGGGATACCTACGAAACGGGGGGCGTTTCCAACGCCTATAAAACTGCACCGACACCGACGGAACCCACTTCAGAGCAGGCTGGTGGCCGTTCTGCAACGACTGCTAACCCATCGCTCTTACGCATCGCAGGCCTTCCTTGCAAGACACAGCTACCGACAACAGCCCAAAACAGTGGCGGAGTAAAAGGCTCACCGACTGCACGCACGCGCACTACTGCCTGCTTCCCAGCACGAGCCATCATCGACTACGACATATCTACCACGGGACTGATCTCGGGATACCTACGAAACGGGGGGCGTTTCCAACGCCTATAAAACTGCACCGACACCGACGGAACCCACTTCAGAGCAGGCTGGTGGCCGTTCTGCAACGACTGCTAACCCATCGCTCTTACGCATCGCAGGCCTTCCTTGCAAGACACAGCTACCGACAACAGCCCAAAACAGTGGCGGAGTAAAAGGCTCACCGACTGCACGCAGGCGCACCACCGCCTGCTTCCCAGCACGTGCCATCATCGATACGACATATCTACCACGGGAATGATCACGGGATATCTACGAAACGGGGGGGGGCGTTTCCAACGCCTATAAAACTGCACCGACACCGACGGAACCCACTTCAGGGCAGGCTGGTGGCCGTTCTGCAACGACTGCTAACCCATCGCTCTTACGCATCGCAGGTGGGCTTTTAAGGCACTTTGTTATGATATATTTACTGGCGTAGCTGCCGGCCTGCTCTGAACGTGGTTTGAAATTTATGCCATTTGTTCCCTGTTTGCTTCCTTTTGTCGCTTTTCGAGCCGGATTCCGATATTCTGCAGACTATGGATGCATTGAAGGATTTTGCCAGATCCATGTCTGAAAAGGCACCAAATTCTATTAAGGAACTAGCAAAGCTGTTCATTGAACTCACAGCGAAGTTTATAGAAGCCGTAGCCGAACTTAGGACTGACGTAATGACCATGAAACAATCCGTTGAGTTCAACAGTGAGAGCTTCGATGAGTTCAAGAGCGAAATCCGGAATTTACGCTAGGAGCTCACTGAGGTAAAGAAGCGGAGTGAAGACAGCGAAGGAGACTGCCAGAGGCTAAGGAAAAGCCTGGGGGGCTTAAAAAAGGAGCTTGTTGAATTGAAGCAATACAGTAGGCGCAACAACATTGAACTAAAGGGAGTGTCAGAGGCTGAGAACGAGGACTTAGATGACACAGTCCAGAAGTGGCCAACTTCCTGAAACTGGATCTCTCTTCTGGTGATATAGATGTCGCACATAGAGTTCCGGTTAAAGGATCAGGGCTGCAAATATAATAGTGAAGTTCAACTCAAGGTGTGCGCGGGACAAATTCTTTCAAGCAGCCAAGAAAACCCGACTGAACACAAAGATGCTTGGCTTTGAGGATAACGATCCAATCTTTGTGAATGACCACCTCTGCCCCGAAAACAAAATCTTGCTAGGCAACACCATCCAATTGAAAAAAGAAAAAGGCTGGAAATTTGCCTGGGTTTCAAATGGTAAAATCCTGGCGAGGAAAGCAGACAATTCAAAAGTCGTTCATGTGACATGTGAAGATGATCTTTCAAACATTGTCTAGTAACTTATTCCTAGCCGCACCTAACTCATGGCAGAGACATGGCGTTCACGAAGATGGATAATAGTAGCTTACACATATTACACAGCTATATACGCAGTATAAGAAATAACTTGAAATTGCTCCTTGCTTATCTTTTTCAGTGCCAGAAACATTATGATGTCATTGCAATATCGGAAACTTGGCTTAAAAAAGGTGAAGATGTTGTTATTCAGCAGTATCTCACAATTTCTCATCCACGTGATACACTTTCGCGCGGTGGTGGTGTAGCCCTTTTTGTTAATAACAGTCACACCTACTCAGCCTTGCCCAATGTCTCCTGCAGCACATCTGATCGAGGCCTTATTTATCAGGCTGGACAACTCTGTTATCATAAGTGTCGTGTATCGACCACCTAATTCAGCTGTAGTTTCATTTCTTCAAAAACTTGAATCTATATTTTTCACTCTAGTGTCACAACACAAAGGTCCTGTTATAATCAGTGGTGACGTTAACATAGACACCAGTCATACAAATCATAGTGACTACACGTATCTGCTAGAATCGTTTAATTTTCAAAATCTGATCACTGTCCCCACTAGAATAACCAGTACATCTGCAACTGTCATTGATCATGTTTTAACTAATATAACCTCGAATATTACTGCCGGAATTTGCAACCAACCCATCTCAGATCATCTCCCCACCTATGTAACGGTCAAAAACGGCGTAAAACCAAATTTAAAGCACGCCAAAGTAAGTACCAGAATTGATTACGCTTTGCTGAGATCAAATATCCAATTAATCGATACTAGTACGTTATACCACGATGACGTCGACATTGAATTCTCCAATTTAATTGACATTCTGACTTCAGTTAAAAATAGCAGCAGTACTAAGACGTCTGCTCGCTCATATAATGTGCCCGTCTCACCTTGGATGACAGAGCAGATTTCAGCAATATTGCAGCAGAAGGACTTTTGGTATCATAAATGGAAACAGCATAAGGACAACAGCTATTACTTGGGTCAGTACAAAAAGATACGCAATACATCCGTGGCAGTTATGCGCGCACGAAAAAAATACTATACACGTTCAATCGAACAGAGCTCCGGTAACTCTAAAAAACTCTGGGAAATCGTAAATAGTGTTATACGCAAGCCACAGAAACAGACGTTCCCTGACGTGGTTGATCAGAATGTTGTAAACAACTTTAATTCATACTTTACTACCGTTGGAATTTCTTCAGGTACCAATGTAAACAACACAGATATAAACTCTTTGTTACCAAGCCCGCTCTCAAACTCCTTTCGAATCTTAACGAGATACACTCAACATTAGCAATTATGGATAGTAATAAAGCCGCAGGTATAGATGAAATTACAGTACGTATGTTAAAAGAAAATATTGATATTCTGGGTCCAATAATATGTCACGTCTTCAATCACTCACTTCAAACCGCCACGTACCCTACGTCGCTCAAGACAGCCCGAGTTGTCCCAATATACAAGGACGGTGACCGCTCAAGCCCTTCTAGTTATCGACCAATATCCGTGCTCAGTGCCATTAATGTACTCTTCGAGAAAATCCTTGCCAATCGATTCAATAGTTTTACACAAAAATACAACATAATTTGCCCACAGCAACACGGTTTTCGGCCAAACCATTCAACCTCATCAGCGGTTCAGTCTTTAGCCCACATTATAAACTGTGCTTTAAATGACAATGAACTTGTAGCTGTAGTCTTTCTCGATTTAAAAAAGGCTTTCGATACGGTCGACCATTATATCCTTTTGTATAAGTTAAAACACTACGGATTTAGGGAACGGATTTTCGATTTGTTTTCCAGTTACTTCAGTGAACGTCAACAGATAGTGGTCATAAATAATGCCTCATCATCACCACAACGTATTCATACTGGCGTACCCCAAGGGTCCGTTTTGGGACCCATACTTTTTTCTATATATGTTTCCGACCTTCCCCGTGTCTTAAAATTCGGAGAAATGCTGATGTATGCAGATGACACCGCTATAATATTTACAGGCAGTAGCATCGAGGAAATACAGTTCAAAGCAAACGAAGATTTGGCAAACGTCTCTAAATGGTTTTCAGCCAACAGGCCTACTGTAAATGTCAAGAAAACAAAATATACTATATTTCATTCCCGCAGAAAACAAGTAGATCCTAACTCTGTAACCATCTGTATTAACAGCTCCCTACTGGAATATACTCCTTGTTTTAAATATCTTGGCGTATTGTTTGACAGACACCTGCACTGGCAAAACCATTTATTAGCAGTGGGGGCGAAAATGGCATCGGGGTGCTGTAAACTGCTTCAAGCACGTGATTTTTTTGGCACAAGTACATTACGTATTTTATATTTTGCCTTTATCCACAGTCCTTTCTCATACTGTCTGGACTCATGGGGATGGACCTACAGTAGTTATCTTCAGCTAATCAGAAAATTGCAGAAACGATCATTACGAATCATAACGCATTCTACGCAGGATCACCCCAGCAACCCATTATTCCATGACCTACGGATATTACCTTTCGATTCACTACGCCTCCTAAAAACAGCAACTGTCGTTAACAGCATCGTAAGAAACAACCACCCCTTCCATATGTCCCTCTTCCATACATCATCTCGTGCTACCAGAAATGTAGCATTTGGCAACTTTAATTTACCGCCCACGCACAATGTTTATGAAGAACGACGGATCTCTTTCACTGGTGTTAAGATATGGAATACTCTTCCACAAGAAATAAAATATGCTCAAAATTTTGCACATACAGCTAAAAAATTCTTTCAGCTCATGCATTAAACACGTTAAAAGACATCTATCTGCATTTCACATCCCATTTATCATTATAATTTGATGTGCACGATGTTTTCCGAGGCGACTGTTCCTTGTTAGCTTTTTTTTTCTTTCTTTCCCCCATTTGTACCATGTATATATATCTCTCTCCGCTCTTCTAAGTTTTTACTATGCATGCGACGAAGTGTCTGCATTATGTAATTTCATTTCTTGGACCCATAACTAGCCTACGGCTACGGGTCCAAACAGTGCTGGACAATCTTTTTTTGTGCTTTCATCGATTAATAAAAAAAAATTTGAATTTGAATTTGAACGAGTGGATGAGGAAGAAGACGAGAACTCATCTCTGGCTGTGTTCTGAGTGTCGCCCGTAGCTGTTCATTCGTTTTTGTAAATAACTGTAAATATATTCTTTCCCGCAACAATATCTGCTTACATTTCACTGAAGAGGAGAGGATATGGCACGAAGTCCATCTTTTAGCAACTTTATGTACTTCCTCCGCGTAGCAAGACATCAAAACTAGTTTGGTTTACGGTTTATGGAGGTTCAGCATCCAACAGCGATTCAGGCTCTGAGGGACACCATAGTGAACGTCTAAGAAAATTTCTTCCACCTGGGTTTTTTTAGCGCGCACAGACGTCGCACAGTACACGGACCGCTAAAATTTCGCCTCCATCTAAACGTGACCGCCGTGGCCGGGATCGAACCTGCTCCTTTCGGGTTAACAGCCGAGCACCAAAGCCACTGAGCCACCGCGGAAGCCAAGATCTCAAAGCTGTTGAACTGACTCGTGCTCGATCACTGCATGACCTAATCTTCTTATTACGATCTTATTAATCAGACAGAGCCCACAGCGTATAGAGGACTGGCTTTCAGTTATTACTTGTCCTATAAGCAGGCATTTCTTCCAAGTACCGGGAGTTTGAATTATCATAAATGAATAAACATGTTCCACAAAACTGCTGTGAATTGCACCATTGGTACTATTTTTGACGTGTTTCTCATGGTGCACATATGAGCACTTTTTATGCATGTCTCATTAGATAGGAAAAGAACTAGTCGGAATACTCTGAAATGTGTTCATACACAACAGCAATAACACTTGCTCGTGATGAGGAAAGAGCATACCTTGTTCGCGGCCTGTACAATATATAGCAATTTTAAAAACACGGAACGATTAGATAGCCGATGTGACAGTTCCGTGAGAGCAGTTCGATTCACCCTCGATAATTGGTTTGATATTTTTACTCTGCTGAAAGCCTTTCCTCTACGCCGAGGCTTCACACACACAACACATTTTCTGGAGGGTGAAGGTGGGCAGAAGTGGAACCAGGGTTGCAGTGGGTAGCCTTCTAGGTAGGGGGAGAGGTGAGATGGGCAGGTGGCTGGTGAAGAGGGGTTCTGGGGGCCGCTGCCCTTTCCACTGCGCCTTTGAATTCTATTTCGCCATGTTTTTTTTTTATTGTTCAGCTGCCATGAGGCCGTGTAGTACGTGGCGGATGATGCTTCTGAAGGATGAATAAAAGCGGCGGTTAGGTTGGTGGTGGAAAAATGTGGCGATAAATGGGTGAGCAGCCTGTTAGCTATATAGAGGGGTGCGGTGAGAACCCAGGTGGATGGTGGGCGATGCATCTGAGGGGTAACAGTAGAGGCCGCAGGTTTCTTTCACTTCTACAGACACCAGACTTCCGAGGGGTAGTAAAACAAAAATTGAAGGGGACACTCAAATGTTCCTCAAATGCGCGTTATGCCTTAAGGGCATGACGCGATACCGTAGTGGATTAATTGCCATATATGCACAATAAAATTGTCTACTTTGCATTCATAGAACCCTGCGAGTCCTCATAACCCTTCTGGCGCAGTAGTGCCGCGGTTAAGCCATGCGCCACTGCCCTGCGATGGCATGTGGTCCTAGCGGTGGGCATTGTGCGGCCCGGGATCATCTTCCCGAGCGACCAATCACTAATTTAACTGCCTTCTGTCATGATGGGTAGGTTATCATGACGCCGCAAGAACACGTGACCTAGGTGGTTCACCTATCTCGTAGATTTTTCTCTTGGCCCCACCTGACAGAGTCATGCTCGTGATTTTTCCCTCGCAACGACGACACCGAGAACAAAGACATCGGATTTTCTGGACAACTAGACATTTAATTAAAGCTGCTGCGCTAATTGAACGCTTTACAGTTTATTATGACGCATCCAAGAAGGGAGCCACGGCCGGAATTAGCCATAAAGCCTGCCTGGCAGAGCGCGGAAAGAGATTCGTACCCGCCATGACGGCAGCGCTTTAGGTACCTCCTACATTCATTCCACTTTTTGTTCCGCCAACCTCGAATCTACCTCTTAAACTTGGTGTAACTGCCTCAAAACGTGTTATCCTTAGTACAAGTGTTGTCAAAACCCGTTGTCATCCTAACCGAACGCTGCACGCGGAAGGAATCTTAAGACAAAATTGTAATCGCCGTCTAGATTTCAAATACACTGAAAACTTTAAATGGCGACAAAAACCGCACAGAGCATGTGGATTACCACTCAGGTCGTCGCAAATTCGTGCTATTTTTCTTCGACGGTTTGTACAACGAGTTGGGCCGAGTCGCATCATTTCGCGGAAACACATTTTCGCATATTTAGTATTCATGCCTTCCCGGAAAAAAAAATTATAAACGAATACAAAAAGTGACCTAGAAACCGCCAATTCATTTCTTGATCTCTTTTTTTTTTGGCGTGGCGGAGGTTGGGGAGGGGGGGGGGGCGCTCGAAGTTTTCAGTGCACGCAAAGATAGCAACACCGAACGAACAAGATAGGAGAAGGCTTATGTCACCTGTCCTTGCTCTGCTCTTGCAATCTCTGCGTTACGAACCAACTAGCTCAGATACACTTTCATTCACAGCACGCATTGGAGCCATTATTGTCCGCTAACTGCAAAACGGTTACGTAGGAATGAAAATTGCGAAACAATTACCAATTAGCGCAGTGTGTTTTTGCTCCTATGCACTGATAGGGGATGTGCTCATTTTCTATAGTTTTGGTGACGTGCAGAACGCGGCGTCGAAGTAAGTACTTGAATTTGCGTTGAGTTTTTACGAAGATTAAAGCACGTTGATTTTGGCATAATTTTTGGCATCTGCCCCTTTAGAAAACAACGCCGCAATAATTCGAGGTAAACAAGATTTATGCTTTCATTAATCGTGTTTCAATACCATGACGTGTGGTATATTTATTTTGACGACTAGAGTGTAGAACTTGCTACCAAGCTTGATGAACGACGATTATTTGCGCTTATTTCTAACTTCAGGTCGGCAGCATACCAGGTCACCGGGGCTGGTATTGATTAGTTATTAAAACACATAACTGTGCTGATATGTATTTCTAATAGGAGAAAATAACTGCTAGCGCTAACGAGCACGTACACAGGTCGAGAAAATGACTGGATGAACGAGCGTTTTTCCTGTCGTTTGCGGCGTATCTGCGCATGTTCTTTCGCACCAGCTATTATTTCAGCAATTATTTCCTATTAGTGCCGTTCGACATGGCTGCAGATACTGAGAATAGGTAACGAACAAACTGTTACTTTTTAAGGCATTCCTCAAATTGATAACATTGAGCGCTAATGTTCAAAAATTAAAACGAGAGAAACAAGAAATACACTCCTCATTTCATAAGAATTCAAATATTGTGCCAGGAACCTCATTTTTATATTTGTGTTACTCTTCTTTCTTAGCAACCCCAAACATTAGGGCGCGTTGAAGCAGTCAAAAGGCCGTTTTGCCAAAAGAAACATTTTATAATGGGGCTTCTGTATACATCTGAACGGCTTGAATTTTTCCGACCAGTTTCAGGTATGTGAGTGCCATGCATGAGTCGTTTTTGATGAAAATGACAAAGTTTGGCAGCATTTCAGCAGCCTGCAGCAGCTTGCCATGTCCTTTGCTTTGAAAGAAGCTAACGTAATGAGCAAATTGAGCCTGACGGAACGCTTAACAGCTCTTACGGCGAAATATTCATGCCGAACACGCAGAATCTTCACACACGCGCACTCAGAAGGCTTAGTTTCGAGGTTGCTCTTGACACTGTGCTCTGAGTGCTCGCATGCGTCTCTTCCCGTTCACCTGAGCCTAAAATGGCATGGTAAGCCGAGTGGAAATGCTTGCAGTCAGCGGCCCTACTGTTACCTGAATGTTGGCCAGCATTTTTGTCTCGCACCGCTCGGTGACTGACAAAGCCAACTGAATTGGCTATGGCAGTTCGTTTTAATGGAAGCGTCGGTGGTCTTTTCCGTTAGCGGAGTAGAAAGCGTAGCTGTTTTCGCGTGCTGGAAACGAAATAGGCGTTTCTTAACATTGGGCTTGTGGCATCTTGGTGCGAGGATTACACCTCGGCAAGCAGGCAGCGTAAATAAATGTCCGGCCGGAATTTTTCACGCAACAAAGTGGCCTGAAGGACTTCAAAATTACACCGCAGCTGCATGGAGAATCCGAGCATTTAGTAGATTTGCAATAACTGTTTTTGCTTCTTTTATACAGGCTGAGAATTTACTGAGCGTTTCATAATATTACTTCCATGGAGTCACATAACTGGTAGCCTCCATGTTGCCTTAAAAATTTTTTTGTTTTTTGTGCCCCGTATTGCATTTTAGGAAGTGCGCTCGCAAGCGCAATGGACATTTTGTTATTATTGTAAATCCACACGTTACACAGAATATTAGGCCTCTGATCTAGAAACATGGAAAATTAGAGGCCCGTAGTGCATTTTTGGAAGTTTTTTTTTATTTGTTGCTTAGACGTTTGCCTAAGAAGGGGCTGAGGCTAAAGGCACAATGTTGCCTGACAGGGCCTCAGCCCCCTACTACATGACAAACAAACATACAAATTACAAATTATAACAGTCCGGCGGGCCGGTAAAAAAAAGTAGGCCAGATGTAAGCGTTATACAGATGAAAATACATACGGAAAAAAAAAAGACAGAAGCGCGTGACAAATAATTTGCATAATAAATGTACGATGAGTATATAAATAAGAAACAAGGACCAAGACATACATGAAACACTACATCAAATAACAAAGTTCTACTTAAGGCTTGTTCTAGCCTACTGAAAAACAAGACATTGTGTACATATAAACACAAAAAAAGAGTACAGAGAGGCGAACACAGAATCAGTAAAAAAAAAGAAAAAAATAGACCACAACTTGCTCGCATAAGAAATTTTAGCGATTGCTATAGGTGACATCGCTGCAGAGAAGAGCTCCCTTACATTCGTTTTTGAAAGTGGAGAAGGGTTTACTGTAATTAATATTTATATCTCTTCTATTGAGAATTCTGATAACTTGAAAAGAAAGTGCTTGACGACCATAATTTGTCCTTATCCTCGGCATCTCTATTTTCGGGTCTCTGATAGCGTACAAGTTTATTCTGTCTGTGGATGTGACATACAAGCGATTTTTATGTATCCATTGTAGCAACTTAAAGTAGTATACCTTGTCTGCCCTCAGCATATTGTACTTTAAAAAAAGTGGATGCGTTCTTAGTTCCCTATTTTCGCCATGATAATTTTCGCATATGCGTAACACTTTCTTCTGTAAAGTAATTAATTTTTTGTAATTAGTTTCAGTTGTCGTACCCCAGACTAAAATACCATAACTAATTCTAGAATAGAATAGAGAATAATATAATGTCTGCTTCATCCAAGATGGAATCAAGTGCTGGATTCTGTAAAGACAACCAATGATCCGTGATAAATCAGACTTAAGGCAACTAACATGGGCGTTCCAGGACAGATCACTGCTGAACCATACACCCAAGAATTTTTGCTCAGTGACCTCCTCCAATAGGCTACCTTCATATCTGATGCTAATAGGGTTCTGATCCCTAACGCTTGTCGGTTTAAAAATTACGTATTTAGATTTTGTTGTGTTTAGAGTAATGCGATTGGCTTGTAGCCACCTGGAAAGTTTTAATAAGTAATCATTGACAGATTTTTCAAGGCATGTTTTTGTTGTTCCTGTAAAAAATATATTCGTGTCGTCAGCATACATGATTAACTGGGGGGATCCTGGTATCATAGTTATATCATTCACATATATAAGAAAGAGTAAAGGCCCCAAAATTGATCCTTGAGGGACGCCGTGTTCTATCTTCAATTTACTCGAAGTGCGATCGTTTATGACTACATACTGTAATCTGTCTTTCAGGTACGTTTGCAACAGCCTCAGCTCAACGCTCCGAATCCCGCAGATCTCTAGCTTTTTTATCAATATGTCATGTTGCACAGTATCGAACGTTTTCCGAAGATCTATAAATAGACCAAGGGTTAAAAGTTTCTTCTCTATGTTTTCAATAATTTTGTCTTTTATATGTATAAGAGCTTGTTCCGTAGACTTATTTGCTTGAAAACCATACTGTGCATCAGCTATTATTTTATGTTTCTGAAAAAAGCTGTTAAGTCTATCATTAATGACGCGCTCAAATATTTTTGAGAATACAGTTAGAACAGAGATTGGCCGGTAGTTATTCATATTTGTTGCACCGCCGCCTTTATACACGGGTCCTACTTTAGCTATCTTCAGGTCATCCGGAAACTCCCCAGTAAGAAGCATTAAGTTGATTATATAGGACAACACATGACTAATATGATTTGCAACATGTTTAATTGGCAAAGCCTTTATACCGTCATCTCCAGGCGCTACGTCACTTTTCAAGCTTCCGATTATTTTGCAAATTTCAGTTGGATTGCACGGAAAAAGCGAGATAGAGCTCATTGGACTGTTTGCATGTGTATAGTAGGACATGCTAGGAAGTTGGCCTGTATATTTCCCTGTGCTAATGAACCTAAGATTCATTTCTTCAGCAAGCTGATCATCAGACAGACGTTCGCCATCGACTGTGATATCTGTTACACAATGGCTTGAGCGCCTTTTGTTCATTAGGTCGTTAACCATCTCCCATAACCTTTTATAGTCGTTGCGAGCACGAAGAATTTGAGCCTGAAAGTACTCGATCTTTGCTTTTTTTCAGGTCTGAGATCAATTTGTTTCTGTAGGATTTAAATTCTTTCAGTAACTGCAGATCACGACATTTAAGAAAAGCATGAAACTTCTTGTTTTTTTCTCTTATTCGTTTAAACAAGTCAACAGTCAGCCAGGGTTTCCGCATTCTTTTTCGTTTTGTTTTATGCTCGCGCAAGGGAAAAGCTGCATCGTAGCACTGTAGCAGCCTACTCAGGAACATTTTGTAGGCGACTGTAGCATTATTTTCCTTGTAAACGTCGTCCCAGCTTTCTTTCTCGATTAGGCTGCAAAAATGTCGCAGGCTTTGGTCATTAATTGTGCGATACCAGGTACTTTCTTTGCTACTTTCATATTTACCAGTCACAGGGGGTCCCAAGCAGAATACTGGAAGGTGATCACTGAGGTCGCATATCATGACACCAGCCGAAATATCCTCACAACTCATGTTGGTAACACAGATATCCAGGGACGTTGCGGTATCAATAGTCACCCTTGTAGGTATTGTCACAACATTAGTGCAAGCGTACAGGTGCATAATGTCGCGGAATTCATTTGCATTCGTGCTGTCCGATATTGTATCAATATTCACATCTCCGAGAATAACAAACGACTTTGTAATGGCTCCAACATAACTCAGTGCACTTTCTAAATAGTCACAAAAATCGGACATGATACCAGATGGCGGTCTGTATATGGCTCCAATGGCCGTATCAGATATTTTAACAAACAAGCTTTCTGTGTTTTGGTCACTCCTGGTCAAGTTATCTAGAACTTCATACCGCATACTCTCCTCGATATAAACAGCTACTCCACCTCCCCTTTTTTCCTCCCTGCATACGCTTTCGCACGTATAACCTGGCAAGTAAGGCGGAATGTCGTCCTTTGTTAACCAGGTTTCAGTTAAAACTATTACTTTAAATTTAATGGTCAGGGACTGCAGGAATATAGCTAGATCCTCTGCTTTGTTTCTTATGCTGCGCATATTGAAATGAATACTTGTAAGCTCTCGTTCTCTTGTTTTATATGCTTTGTTGAAAGCTTCAGGGTCATAATAGCAACACTCGGCCATCTCCATTGCAAGCGTTCAGTGAGCGTTTGAAACATTCCTGTAGGATTCGCTAAGGTTCCTATTTTTTCCAGATCAGATGCACTGGCAATTCTAATGACATCTGCAGTTTCATCCCTGCGCGCATAAATTTTTCCATGGGAGGTCCACACGAACTTCCATCCCACCACTTTCTTGCGGGCAACCGCAGCACCCAAGAGCTTTTTGTTCGAGGCAGTTAAGTGCTCATTTACGTACACAGAACAGCTTTCCCCGCCGAAGTCAAGATCTTTAGTTGTTAGCCCCTTTTTGCGGAATTTCTGCAGAACCTTGTCGCGTTTAGTGCGCTGTACAAAACGGACAACAATGTTTTTTTCTGTTTGCTTGAATGTTGGGACGCGGTGGCATACATCAATGTCGGAGTCAACTATTGGTTCATCTAGAAAGGCTCCAATTCTCTTGACAGCGTCGCATGGGTCGCCGGCATCTGGTACTCCTTTGATCTCAAGATTATTAGCTCTCTGGTACTGTTCCAACTCTTCTATCCTTTCACTCAGCCGTTTATTTTCTGCTGTCAGCTCATCGTTCTTCTTCGTCAGTACCTGAACTTCTTTTCGCAGCTCTTTTAACTCATTCTTGATTTCATTTACGCCATCACACGTGTCATTGCAGTTTTTCACGCTGTCTTTCAATGTTCTAAGATCAGCCCGCCGTTCCCGCTTCAGATCTTCTAACGCCTTACTGATTTCTTTGACGTCTTTGCTCATGGCGAACAGTGTAGAGCGTGACAGAGATTAACACCAAATTCAGACAATGTACGTACACAAAGCAGATGAAGCACTTCGACACTCAATGCTGTGTTCGGCAGCGGCGCACAGACAGTTTTCTGAATTGCATAATAAGGAGCAAAAGCCTCACCTGCAATAGCAAAAGTATGCTTAACACGATGTCTGTTGCAGCCGCCGCCGAACTGATGCCGAACTGGGCAGTCGCGCTCTTTATGGGGCACGATCCGATCACCGATGACGCCCCCTTGCCGGTCACCTCAGTCCCACCGCGCATGCGCAGGATGCTGATACGAGCTCAGGATCCGGCGATCTTTCTTCACGGTCCTTCTTTATTCACAGCTTCTTTCTTCACGGGCGATGGAAACAGCAGGCTTGCAGAACTGCAATAGCAAAAGTATGCTTAACACGATGTCTGTTGCAGCCGCCGCCGAACTGATGCCGAACTGGGCAGTCGCGCTCTTTATGGGGCACGATCCGATCACCGATGACGCCCCCTTGCCGGTCACCTCAGTCCCACCGCGCATGCGCAGGATGCTGATACGAGCTCAGGAGCCGGCGATCTTTCTTCACGGTCCTTCTTTATTCACAGCTTCTTTCTTCACGGGCGATGGAAACAGCAGGCTTGCAGAACTGCAACAGCAAAAGTATGCTTAACACGATGTCTGTTGCAGCCGCCGCCGAACTGATGCCGAACTGGGCAGTCGCGCTCTTTATGGGGCACGATCCGATCACCGATGACGCCCCCTTGCCGGTCACCTCAGTCCCACCGCGCATGCGCAGGATGCTGATACGAGCTCAGGAGCCGGCGATCTTTCTTCACGGTCCTTCTTTATTCACAGCTTCTTTCTTCACGGGCGATGGAAACAGCAGGCTTGCAGAACTGCAATAGCAAAAGTATGCTTAACACGATGTATGTTGCAGCCGCCGCCGAACTGATGCCGAACTGGGCAGTCGCGCTCTTTATGGGGCACGATCCGATCACCGATGACGCCCCCTTGCCGGTCACCTCAGTCCCACCGCGCATGCGCAGGATGCTGATACGAGCTCAGGAGCCGGCGATCTTTCTTCACGGTCCTTCTTTATTCACAGCTTCTTTCTTCACGGGCGATGGAAACAGCAGGCTTGCAGAACTGCAATAGCAAAAGTATGCTTAACACGATGTCTGTTGCAGCCGCCGCCGAACTGATGCCGAACTGGGCAGTCGCGCTCTTTATGGGGCACGATCCGATCACCGATGACGCCCCCTTGCCGGTCACCTCAGTCCCACCGCGCATGCGCAGGATGCTGATACGAGCTCAGCAGCCGGCGATCTTTCTTCACGGTCCTTCTTTATTCACAGCTTCTTTCTTCACGGGCGATGGAAACAGCAGGCTTGCAGAACTGCAATAGCAAAAGTATGCTTAACACGATGTCTGTTGCAGCCGCCGCCGAACTCGAGATACCGTAATAAAACCTTCTTTTTTCCCCTCAGAGCCAGTTGGCCGGCCATCGTGATCGCTTTGGGCAATTTCTGATTGTCAATGACTTCACTCGTAGCCCGCTAAAATGTAGAGTGAGTAAACTGTTATCAGATCATAACATTGTTTGCTTGAATGTCGCGTTGCATATATGAATCTGTCAGCAACCACAATTCGTGATGCTTGTTAATAATTATGGCCTTGCGAATGACACGTCTATCCTAGACGTTTTGGAAGAAAACTTTAATGAAATTGAAATAGCATCCGACCGCGAAAGTGTAGAACAACTATAGGGCCCACTTAAAGCCATAATCAAACACTGCATAGATTATTTTGTCCCCACATGTAAAAAGAAATCAAAGCAAAAAAATTCATGGATAACTAGGAATATCATACACCTTAAGCGTAAGACGAAAAGATTAAGGAAGAAAAAAAGCAAAGCAACAGAACTTTCAATAACCAAACAAATGCTAAAATCTGCATTGGTGGAGACGAAGAAGACGTTATGCAATAAAACGCTTAAAATCTTCCTCAAATGCTCGCCACAAACGTTTGGCGATATTTCACAGATAGAAAATACGCAGTAGAACAGATAATGGATGGCGACATAGTCCTGACGGAAAAAAAAAAGATATTGCAAACGTTTTTAATCTTTTCTTCTAATCAGTTTTTACCAAGGATAGATGTGATAGTG
This sequence comes from Amblyomma americanum, assembly GCF_052857255.1. Taxonomy (NCBI): domain Eukaryota; kingdom Metazoa; phylum Arthropoda; class Arachnida; order Ixodida; family Ixodidae; genus Amblyomma; species Amblyomma americanum. The sequence continues at coordinate 39,067,358 of NC_135501.1, read as the reverse complement.
ACGGTGATCCTTTGGTCTGCGCGATACAATACCCAATGGACGACCTGCGCATTTCAAGGACGGGCGTGTTTCAGCATTTGCTTACGTTGGACGCAGAAAAATCGTGTGGCCCAGATGAAATACCGACGGCATTTCTTCAGCGTTACGCTCAATGGATGTCGTACTATTTGCAGCTTTTATTCGAAAAACCTTTGCGGGATCATTCAGTACCCCAGGACAGGCGCGATGCCACCGTCATTCCGATATTTAAAGGTGGCAATAGGCTATGTGCAAACAACTATAGACCAGTCTCGCTCACTTCTATGTGCTGTAAAGCCCTAGAGCATGTAATAGCAAAGCACAATTTGTATCTTTTAGAAAAAAAAACAATTTACTATGACCAGTTCAGCACGGTTCCCGATCTGGCCTTTCGACAGTGACACAGCTAATCGAAACTGTACACGACCTTTGTAAAGCTGCAGATGAACGCCAGCAGACACATGTTGTATGTATAGACTTTGCGAAGGCATTTCATAAAATTGCACATCATAAACTACTTTTAAAATTGAGAAGCGTAGGAACTAGTTAAAATATATTATTGTGGATTCAGGCATATTTAATAAACCGTTATCAAAGGGTCAAAATCGGGAAACGTGAATCGGGGAAGTGTGAAGTTTTGCCTGGAGTGTCTTAGGGGTCTTTTTTAGGCCCGCTTTTGTTTTTTTTTTGTATATTAACGATAGTGTTTCGAATGTTGATGTGCCTGTAAAAATTAAACTATTCGTCGATGATTGTTTAATTTACACGCGTGTAACCTGCGCGGAAGATCAGATTAAACTAAATAGATGCCTGCAATCATTAAACTCGTGGTGCCAAGGTTGGGGCATGGGAATTAACTACAAAAATCTACATACAATTTTGAACAGATATTCACAATGTGAATACGCCAGTCTAGATTATGCGTCACTGTCACCCCTAAGTATCGGAAACTCTGTACCTCGACCAAGGCATTTTCTCCTATATTATATTCAAATATGATAGGCTGCTGTTTTTTACTTACGTCAGTGTATGTAGATTTTTGTATCAATAATCAATATTGATATTGATTATTGATACAAAAATCTACATACACTCACGTAAGTAAAAAACAGCAGCCTATCATATTTGAATATAATATAGGAGAAAATGCCTTGGTCGAGGTACAGAGTTTCTGATACTTAGGGGTGACAGTGACGCATAATCTAGACTGGCGTATTCACATTGTGAATATCTGTTCAAAAGCTTACCAAAAGCTCTCCTTTCTTAGGAGAAAGCTTCCAAATGCGACTAAAGAAATTAAATTGGTTGCCTACAAAACGTTTATACGGCCAGTTCTAAAAAAGATGGAAAGAATACACCGCGGCGGTGCGTTTTTATGGAGGAAAAACGCTGAGGTGCCCGTGTGCTGTGCGATGTCAGTGCGCGTTAAAGATTCCCAGGTGGTCTAAATTATTTCGAAGCCCTCCACTACAGCACCTCTTCCTTCCTTTCTTCTTTCACTCCCTCCTTTATCCCTTCCCTTACGGCGCGGTTCAGGTGTCCAACGATATATGAGACAGATACTGCGCCATTTCCTTCCCGCAAAACCAATTAATATTATTATTATTATTAAGAACACAACGGATTTCAGCACATTTTATATGCTTCAAGTATCGCCGTACTGACTCGGTTACAGAGATGATACAGCAGTGGGAATTGGAATCGCTGGAAATTAGAAGAATAAAACAACGCTAACATTCACAGCGCAAGACGAACACGGACACGAGGGGAGACACCACAAAGCGCCGACTTCAACAAAAGTTTATTGCTGTGCGAGCGACTATATATGGTGTACAGCGGACATGCGCAGCAACGAAAAGGTACAATCATTCATGAGCATCTGGTAGCGGCGCCACATCGCAAGCGAACACTTCATTTTCTGCACACGACAAGAAAAGGAAAAAAAACAAAAAGCTAAAAAACCTAAAAAGCAGTACGCGCACAAGAACGTCGAAGCCATAATACTCATTCCGAAATTCGCAAGATATGACGCTCCTTATCACTTAACAGCAATGATGGAGTGCTGACACAGTGATCCCTTTTTTTTTTGCAATCTCTGCAGCCTCAGCAATCTCCCTGGCTGTTTTGCTTATGTACTTGAGAAGGATGGTGGTTCCTCCCAAAGAAGGACCACGTTCCTTGCACTGTTGGCAATCACGGCAGTGTATGCCGAGATGACGAGATGCCCCGATGAAGCTGTTGTTATGTTCCATGAGCCTCTCGTTGAGGCACCTGCCTGTTTGGCCAATGTAGGCTCGTCCGCAGGGCAATGGAATCGAGTACACCACGTTTCTCGCGCACTTCACAAATGGCTGCCTGTGCCTAACAGCGCAGGAGTTGCTGACAGAGACGGCGGAATTCACCTTTTTGCATAGTTTATAGAGTTTCTCAGGTGCGGAAAAGACCACATGAACTCCTGCTCTTTTTCCTATTTTTTTGAGCTGGTGGGCGATGGTGTGCATGTACGGCAATACCGTCATATTCTTTCTCCAATCTCTGTTAGCTCCGTCCTGGTTACGAACCACTTCCCTGCTCTCTTTGAGCAAGCTCTCTGCAACCGCTAACAAGAGTGTGCTTGGATAGCCAGAGCTGTTCAACCTGGTCACCTGGTTAAGGAACGCAGACTCCAGTCTATGCTCGCACGATTTCTCGAGAGCACTGCAAAAGCATGACTTAACAATCGCACGTTTCACTAGTTTTGAGTGGGCTGAACCAAAAGGAAGAACAGGTTTGTTTCCTCGCGGTTCATAAGCCCAGCACACATGGTTAGCAGAAAAATAAATACCCAAGTCAAGAAATCTGATGAATCTGTTCACAGCCAGTTCATGCGTCAAGATTAGTGGTTGAAGGCATTCAGAAAACAAAGACAGAACACTAGACAAGTTTGCCTGATTGGACATATCTTCTGTGCCGGTGAAAACGAGAAAATCATCCACATATCTGAAGATGCCAACAACACTGGACCCTTCACTTCTACGCTTCAATTCTCGGTCCCGCTCTGCTAGAAAAACAACGACTCAAACTTTTTTTCCAGATAATGCAAGGGGCATTAAAAATAATTAAAGAACATTATGTGAAAGCGCCTCTAAAACATGGTTCTCGAAAAGACCACAGCAGGGTACTACAACCTATTAATACACGTACGGATGTATACCGGAATTGCTTTTTTCCTGACGTTATTGAGCTATGGAACAAACTGCCAAGTGATGTTTTGGAGAGTGCGAACCAGCAACAATTTGAGCTACGTGTCGATATGTTTTTGAGAAATGGTGTACAAATTTGAATTATAAATATATAATTGGTATTGGGGGAAAAGAAATGGCGCAGTATCTGTCTCATATATCGTTGGACACCTGAACCGCGCAGTAAGGAAAGGGATAAAGGTGGGAGTGAAAGAAGAAAGGAAGAAAGGGGTGCCGTAGTGGAGGGCTCCGGAATAATTTCGACCACCTGGGGATCTTTAACGTGCACTGACATTGCACAGCACACAAATTTGAATTAGAATTAATGATTGCTTGTTCAAGTGCTTATGAGATGCATTTGTGCTTTCTCCCTGCAACGACCCTCTTTGGAGGGTTAACAGTCTGTCCAAATAAATATAAGAATAATAACAACCTTACTTTTCTATCAAGGTGATTGGGGGAGAGAGGGCTGAATAAGCAGCTTGACTAGTTTACCCCGCTCTCGCCCCACAACAGAAAATACGCATTCATGTTCAATAAAGGCAGACAGTTTAGTGAGAAGCAAAATAAAATTTTGGGTATATAAAAACTAATCATAATATTGCAAGCATCTGTGTGGCATCGCGCAATATGCACATACCCAAAGAAAAGAACACGGAATAAAAGTAGAAACACGTCATAAAGAACTGCACAACTAGTACATCGCAAACATTGTTCCAGCAATTGCAATTATTATTTTATATTCACATGTCTCGACTGGAACCAAATGCAAAAAATACGGGCACAATTACACATGCAACTTTAATAATGAAAGCGGCTCAGACACTTAAGGAAGACAAGCTGAAATCTATGAATTGGATAGAAGTTGGCGCTGAGGTAGAAGTTCAGGGGAATATATCTAAGCTGAGAAAAACAACTATTTTAAATACTGTTCCGGTGTTTTCTTTTTTCTACTTGTAGGAATGTCTGCAACAAAAATGGAAGTTTTTGTTTCATCATTTGCTGTCCATAGGTCACCCTACCCGTATCTATATTCCAAATTTTCATACTATGTGTATCCTACAAAGGAGTTTTCTTGGTCCGAGGAGCTATAAGAAAAAGTTTTTCTTTTCTTTGACACCGTTTTTATAAACAAACCAAAGGCGGTATGGGTACATCTGCGTAATTTTTATAATCTTCGCCTAAAGTCAGAGATGGTTGAATTTGAGGAATGCTGAAAATATGCTGCAACATTTTTTTCTGCAATGTCAGAATGTAAGAAGTAAATTTGTAAGTCGTATTTCCGCAAACTGTACGAACATAATAACGGTTTTGAGGGTTTAACGTCCCAAAGCGACTAAGGATATGAGAGACGCCTTAGTGGAGGGCTCCGGAAATTTAGACCACCTGAGGTTCTTTAACGTGCACTGACATCGCACTGTGCACGGGCCTCTTGAATTTCGCCTCCATCAAAGTTCGGCAGCCGCGGCCAGAATCGAACCAGCGTCTTTCGGGTCATCAGCCGAGCGCCATAACCACTGAGTCTCGGCGGCGGCTGTACATCCTTAATGTAACAGTGAAATAATGTATTGAAAAGCATTACGTGTACCTGCATAGGCTGCATCTGCTTATTTAAGTATGCAACCCTTACGATACTTGAAGTTTAGAAGGAACATGTTCCACGTTTTCATCCCACGTTAAATTCTAACTAAAAACAACGCCAAGACTTTTCAATGCACAGAGTATTTCTATTTTTCAGTAACCTTGTAATAAATCTGTATTTACAAAAACTTTGTTACTTTTCAGATGAAAAAGTTGAATGTTCTGATTTTGGATGTGATTACTTTAAATGCGTTAGCACATGCCCTTTAATTCAAACGTCACTGTGAGCTATTTGCATTAAAAATCACATTATTTCGGCGTTCAGCGGATAAAAAATGTATTTTAGAGTTATCAGCATAAAGAATGTCTTTAATGTTCGGGTCAAAACGTGTAATGTCATTCAAATAGCTATTAAATAAAAACGGATCAATGGTACTTCCCTGGGGTGCTCCTGAGGTACTCCGCCACAGTTTTATGCCAGAAATTCAAGTAAACGTACTGTTGTCGATTCTTCAACTAACATGTTTACAGCCTGAGTGCATTTCCGCCGAAACCATATGTTTCTATTTTTAAGTAAGATGAATTTTTTTGAGGAAATAAAACGCTTTTGATAAGCCTACAAAAACACAAGAGGTCGCTCCTTTTTTTTTTCAAAGTCATTTAAAATATTTCTTTTTCTGCTCCAGTAAAGCCGGTTCTGTCGGCCTCTACTTGCGGAAGGCAAATTGCGATCTGTTGAGCATATTGTATTTATCACAGACGTTTGTTATTTTGGCGTAAATTACGTTTCCCAGCCCTTTAGAAAAAAAAGACGGAGTATTCACATCGGTCCGAAGCTTCCAGTGTCATTCCTATTTTTTTTTAAACAGCCCTGTGAGTCTGCAACCTGCCGTCGTTTTGGAAGCACCCTCTGTAATAAGCACAAGGTGAATAAGTGCGTTAAGCACGGTGACGTTATTTTAATAAAAAATTTGAGAGGTTAAATTTTTATACTGTCTGCATTGCGCAACACTGGTCTCACTTCATCCTCTACAAAAAGATTAAAGAAAACGGTTTTCAGTTCTAATAAAACTGAGTGCCCGTCAGCCGGGCGATCTGCATCAGGTTCAACGAAGTATTTGTTTAACTCGTCCAATTAACGAGCCCCCTTGATGTCTTCATTGTTACGTTCAATTTTCGTAATAGAACTAAAGTTTCTGCTGCGATTAGAAGTGCATTTAGCATTTTCCATATTTCATAAATTTTGCCTGCAGAAGTTTCAAAGCAATTGCAGAATTCATTTTTCGCAGCTATATTCTTCTATGTAAGCTTTTACGAAACATTTTAAAAGTTTTTAATACTTCTGGGTCGCATATGACCTTGAATTTAGCATACTGTTTATGTCTGAACAACCCGGAGGCCGTACAGGCGGCTCTTCAAACCAGATCTAAACACTTCATGCGTATTACTGATGTCCAACAGTTCGACAGGAGTAGTATTTTGTGCGGGTCGCCGGATAAGGACTGTACAGAAGACCTCCTGAAGTGTACGTCCTTCGCCAACCACACGATGAGCGCATTCATTCGCATTCATTCCGCTTCATCTAGCGTGTTTCAAGGGCTTAGTCTGAGGGGTCGACTCTCAAATGAGCCCTCTAGAAACGCTTGAGAACCTCTTGTCTGCAGGAGTGATTGATGTCTATCGATACGGCAGGATGGTCGATGGGGTAAAAATTCCCACAGAGTCCGTCATTGCCACATTTGCAGGAATATTCTGCCCGTCAGAGATAAAGGTGTGGTCATTGGTATTTCGAGTAGATGGTTTTAACTCTTGGCCCCTACAGTGTCAAAACTGCTGGAGATTTGGCCACAGCGGCAAAGCCTGCAAATCGGCCTTACGTTGCTGTGCATGTGGGGAAGGTCATCGAATTGAGGAATGTCCCGGACAGCAAGAGCAATGTTGTTTGTGTAGTGGTGCTCACCCTACTGATTCGCCTGACTGTCCTGCTCGAGCACAAGAAGTTCAGGTGCTCGAGCTTATGGGAAAACGCAGATGCACGCGGACAGAAGCTTTTGCCGCAGTCAAGGAGAGAACCTCAGGCTACTGTAGTGTGGTCGCCAAATGCCCACCTATAATGGATGCCAGTTGGTGTCAGGCTATCATAGCGGCAGTTCAGAGGCATTTCTCAGGTGATAGCTACCCAGATGACCAATCTGCTGCAGGTGCCCACCGCTCCGGTCTTGCCTTCTTCGGCTTCGGAAGCTGCTCCTCCTTCTGTGGTTATCAATTGCGCTCCACACGGCCAAAAACAATATGACCAACAAAAGACTTCTGAGGTCTCTCTTCCGAAGAGCGTTATAGACGCATCCTCTATTGACTGTATGGATATAGAGTCAGATATCTGCGTCCAGAAAAGAAGTGGGTCTCCTTTCAATATTGCAGGTCGATCTTGCCCTCAGTCGGAGACAAAGAGAAATAACGCTTGTCAAAATTCTAAGACCAGGATTCTAGAAAAGGTCGTCGCGGCTGCGGCACTCCCGCCAAGATGGGGTTCATAAGTGTACTTCATTGGAATTGTTCTATATTCTCAGCTTCAAATGATTTAAGTTGCCAATGCAATCATCTTCTACCAGATTTATTTGCATTAGAGGAAACATGGCTAACTGCAGATTTTATTTATCATCTCAAAAATTACCGTCCATTCCGGCTTGACCGGCCATCTCGAGGGGGAGGGTTCTTAGCGCTAATCTCTAGTACGTTTTGTCACAGGGCATGCATTTCTTTCCAATATGCGGACAATGACTGTGAAATCTTTGCGGTTGACCTCAGTATCCCAGGTCAACTGCCCTATACGGTAGCTAATGCATATTTCCCGTCAGGTATGCATGACACTCGGCCCCTTGACTCGCCCATGTCTAGTAGCCGTTATCAGGTTTTATTACTTGGTGACTTCAATTCGCATCATGTGACGTGCGGGTTTACAACAGAGGGCTTTGTTTTTCAGAATGTTTGATTGGGTTTCTGACAACCACTTGATCTGCAACAGTTCTGGATTGCCTACGTTTGTTCGGAGTCAATGCCGCTCTGTTTTAGATTTAACTTTTTCCTCCGTAGAAGTCTGCTACGTCTTGAGCGCCTCTTGACTGTGCAACAAACAGTGATCATTTACCGATTACTTTCAAGTTTGCGTGTAAATTAACTGTCTCCGAGTGACATCAGTGCAAGTTAGTAAAATTACAGTTGTTTAAAGACAGGCTAAAATCAGCTCTCAAAATCACTTCAGACCCATGCGCCGAGGCAAGTGCCGAATGCAAGGCAACACATCTATGCTCAGTAGTGGAACATGCAAGGAAAAAGTCTGAATTGTTGGTCACGGAAGCAAAGGGTGAAATCGCCAACAATTGGTGGAATGCTGAGCTCACGCGTGCATACAGACGACAGAAAGCAGCTTGAAAAAATCTTCTCATAAATCAACACCGAAATAATTGTCTGGATTATAAGTATGTTGCAACAACATTTAAGCGCACTGTCTCCCGTGCAAAGGAGTATAATATCAATCATTATAATTTCCTTTCGCAATCGGGTGATAAACGAGCTTTGTTTAATTTCATGAGGCGCAAAAAACTGATTCCACCGGCTGTCAAAAGTGAAACCCTCTTTCAGTCCTCTGCTGACATCGCAAAAGCCTAAGAGGGGATTTCTTGTGGCCTAGAGCTTCGCTTTACATCTGCTCTACCTTCTCTTGCTATATTCACATGCACCTCAAGTGATTTCACTGAGGTCTCTATGACTGAGCTTTCGCAAATCGTTCTGCGCTTATCCGCAGCGGCCCCTGGACTCGATAATGGCACTTCATCTCCGATCAAAATTTTGGTTCAATGAATCTCCTGAAGACCTATTGGCTCTTTTTAACCATTCCATTTAAGGTACTTGGATACACCATGAGTGGCGTCTTGCTGAAATAGTTCGATTGCTTAAAAAGCAAGGGGAGGGTTTTACTTCAGACAACATACGCCGTATTTCATTAACACCGAACCTGGCGAAATTGGGGGAAGAGGTCCTTCTAAGCCATGTCATGTCTTTCATTTCTAAAAATGCTCTCTTCAATCCCTGTAAAATTGGTTTCAGGCCGGGTTGTTCAATTCTGCGTGTTCATACTGACCTAGAGAGTCGTATTAATTTAGCACGCAACAGAAAACTATTTGCTGCGCTTCTGACTTTTGGTGTCAGTAAAGCATACGATAGCGTTGAACACTCAACTCTGTTACTCAGATCACAGGAACGCTACTTCCCAAACTATTTTGTAGCCTGGATTTCTGCTTTCTTGGAAAATAGAGAATTTCATTGCTGCCAAAATGGTGTTTCCTCTCGGAGATTTCAACATACAAGAGGCGTACCGCAAGGATCAGTTCTTTCACCTGTTCCTTATAACATTTTTCTAAGCTCAATTCCATCCATTCAAAATGTGAACACGTATGTGTACGCTGACGATATTGCATTTGTTGCATCAGCAGGTGATATTCACACTTCTTATCAAACCTTGCAAAATTACCACAATGCTCTTGACAGCTGGTTAGGAAGAATTACTCTGTCCCTCAAAGTGAAGATATGCGCATTGTTAGTATTTCCGGTTTCTAATCCTGTAAATAACTGCCCGGTCTATCGAAATAGCATAATTCCTCAAGTTCAGACGGTGAAGTATCTCGGAGTAGTAAGTATACGACACTACTCTATCCTGGCGGCCACACATTGAGCAAGTTTCTGCAAAAGGAGTTCGGGCCATTGGCATCCTGCGCAGGCTTTGAGTGCTCGGTCAGGCATGAGAATGCATACACTTGTGATGACGTATAAGATGTGCGTCCGCCCAGTTTTGGAGTTCGGCTGTGTTTTATTCTGAGGAGCACCTGCCTATAAACTTCGCCCTCTTGTGCTCTCGGAGCGTGAGGCGTTGCGCCTGTCTCCATGGGCCTTCCAAAATATGTCGCCAATGCTGTTCTGCACATTGAAGCACGAATCCCATCTTTATCAGCTATGTTTCGCCTTTTGCCAGTTCAAACATTTTGAAAATTGTGCGACTCACCTCTTCACGCCTGCATTATAATATTTCTAAGTCAACCTACAGTATTTTCTAGTGCCGCTTGGTCCCGTTTGCATACTCCACATATATGTTTCGTGCAGTCCCTCTTTGATCCCTTAAGAGAGAGAGAAAAACATTTATTGAAATCTCAATTAGATTAGTGGTAGGCCGTCGTCTTCATCGCTGACGTCTGGCCTCTTCGCAAGGTCGGGCTCCTATTCCAGGGCTCCGCTGAGTCTTGCTGCTTCGCATGCGTGCTGCACAAGTGCCCTTCGGGCTGTGAGCTTGCTGCTCGTGAGCAGACTCTCCCATTGCTCCGCACTCGGGGTTTTGAGTTTGTGGAATGCGTGATTGCGTTTGCACTCCCATGTAACGTGCCACCGTGTGGCCCCGTAGGGTTGCGTATGTGATCGATTTGCCGGCGTAATCCACGACTTCTGCGACGGCATTGATTATTCTTGTGCACTTATCCCACGGATAAAGGGCTGCGTTCGTGTACACTGTGTTTTATAGTTTAGCCAAATGGCGTTCCACATAATCTGCCCGCGCCTGTCTTCTAGACGCGCGGAGAATCGGGTCCATGTTCTTTGGTATAGGACAGACTTGGAGGGTTTTTAGGATGTTGTCGGGTATATCGGCGGATCGATCAAAATACCCTTCCATGTCGTAACCTAACTTCTTTAGGAGTGCTCGGCCGGCGGCTGACGTTCGGAGTCTGGAACTCTGCGTCTTGAGCTGTGCTTCCGCTAGTTCGCTGAAGGTGTTGCTGAGCCCCAGCTGCAGCAGCTAGTCGTTTGGAGTGTTTCTAGGCAGGTGTAGCGCCGTCTTGTATGCTTTTCTTGAGAGCGTGTCAGCTTGCTCCCTTTCTTGATTGTTCATGGGGTGGTACGGGAGGGAGTAGGTGACTCTGCTGACCACCAGACTTCTGACCAGTTTTATCGTATCCGCTTCTTTCATTCCGTATCTTCTTTGGGAGACCCTGGTTATCATACCACTCACCTGCTTCGTTTACTTTTGGAGCAGGCTGATCGTGTGGCTGCATTTCTTACTTCCTTGGATCCACATGACCAAGACTTGTATCATGTTTCTCTCTGGTTTGTTTTGTCCCTCGAGCTTCACTTCAAGCTCTGCTTGGGTGGGGCGTCTTCCTACCCTCGGGTGCTCGGATTTCTCCGTGGAGCAGGCTAGTCCCCTTTCTTTAACATAATCTTCCACGAAGCTTGCTGCTTCTTGCAGTTTCTCTTGTTTTTCTCCCAAGGAGCCTTGGTTGACCCAGACTGTAATATCATCTGCGTACATAGCGTGTTGTATAGCTTCGATCTTGCTGAGTTTCTTGGCTAGACCAATCATCGCTATGTTAAATAATATGGGCGAGATGACGGAGCCTTGTGGCGTGCCTTTGCTCGGGGTAGTGAAGATATCGCTTCTCAAGTCCCCAAGTCCTACTGTGGCCGTTCGGTTGGTCAGGAAGGCCCTCACGTAGTCATGGGTCCTTCTTTCGCAGTTGGCGTTGTTCAGCCCTTCCATGATGGCTGCGTGGCTGACATTGTCAAAGGCCCGTTTGATGTCGAGGGCCATGACTATGTTTTCGCCCGTTTTGGGTGCTGTCTCGAGGACCTCCTCCTTGATCTGTTGGGGGACGTCTTGTGTCAATAGGTTTGCTCTGAAGCCGTACATGCTGTGCGGGTATAGCCCTTTGTTTCCTAGCTGTAGTTGGATCCGTTTCGTGATGATTCTCTCGTAGAGCTTCCCCAGGCATGAAGTGAGAGAGGTGGATCTGAAGTTCTCTATCTGCAGCTTCTTGTCCGGTTTAGAGATCATCACCACTATGGCGTGCTTCCACTCCTCTGGGATTCTTCCCTCTTTCCACAGTGTGTTGAGGTATGCTGTTGGTTGATCTGTCGCCTCGTCGCTGAGGTTGCGTATCAGGGAGTTTCTGATTCTGTCAGCTCCCGCTGCCGTGTTCTTGATCCCTTAAACATTCATTTCACAATTATCCGCCAAATGTATAACAACTCATCCTCTTTCCAGATTGAATTCGATGACCATTCCTATCGAATTCTTCTTCTTCGTCCTCTTAAGGAATGGCAGAAGCTGCAGCCCTTTCCTCTTCTTTAGGGTTTGTTGCAGGACCACCCCATGTCCTTTCCCTCTCATATACTTATGGCTACCAATGCCTCGCAGAATCGCGAAAAGGCAGGTGTGGGAATTTTTTTACCTTCACTGGGTTGGTCTTTTTCTCTCCGTCTTCCTGACTTCAGTCCAATTTATCTGGTTGAATTATGAGCCGTATTCTTAGCGTTACAAAAATTAGAAAGTACCGTTTCCCAGGTCGTGGTTATGACGGACTCTCTCTCCATTCGCTCTTCAATATCCTCACCCACTGAGTCTCGGGCGTTACGCCTCTTTAAGTTACTGATCCCGCTCCTTCTAAATTCGTTAAGGGTGCTTTGGGTACCAGGGCACATGGGCTTTCACTTAAATGAGGTAGCAGATTCCTTAGCAAGGGCCTCTCTCTGCGGCCCAATTATTGCTGTCATGCCAACCTGTGCACATACAGCTGCGATGAGGTTTCGCCGCTACACAATAATTCAGGAGTTTGCTGCCTCTGCTCTTACATCATCTCCCGAATATCAGCATCTTCTGCATCCTTGGAGTAGGGAAGACTGGCGCTCGCGCAGACTAGAGGTCTCTTTCACGCGTTTGCGTTGCCGGGTTCCCTTTCTAAATTTCTACCTTCACAGATCTGGCCTTGCGGTTTCCCCGTTGTGACTTTTTGTGCCGAACCTGAGAAAATAGATCACTTCCTGCTGTTCTGCCGCCGCTTCTCTCATTTGTGGAAGCGTCTTTTGCTAATTCCGTCTCATCAACTGGGCTTGCCTGTGTCCTCTGCGGTTGTTCTTTCCATTGGCGCTTCTTTGCTTGTACGAAGTGACAGGAGTGTGCGCCCTGCTGTACAAAATTTCCTTCAAGAAACGCAGCGACTTCCATTCTAATCTCTTTTCCCGCTCTCAGTCAGTACGAAATTGGAACATTACAGACATTGTATACCATTATGCACATTAAGCCATTGCCCCGTCTTCAATCTTCAAGTTAACAGTGCCCCGGTCCATGCGTCTTCCAAGCTATCAGCCTATACTATACATACTGTAACTACTCCTTTTCCCGCCAAAACGTTCTTGTATCCAGCAATTAACCGCCTGTGTCTTGGCCCCTCCCCCCGCAGTTGGTATGTGCCAGCAATGTTTAAGGTCAAGCAACAAGCCAACCCAAAGCAAGGAAGGTAGACGCCCATCCCAATCGACCAGTCAACAACCCACGAGCGTCGTAGAAAGCTGACTGTTCCCCCACTTGTCCGGCCGCAAGTTGCTGCTGGCCCGTCACGCGCGGGACATCGCAGACACCGCTGGGATTCCAATTTAAGACCACATAACATCGATTTCTAAACACTAATAAAGATTCCTTTCTCTCTCTCTTGTCTGGCCCCCACATGCGCGAGCCTTGGCGACGCCGGGGCCCCAATGCAGTCTAAATTCCGGGAAAAATTTCCCCGGAGAAAACGCCCCCCTTTTCGAAGTAAGCAAAAACAAGTCCTCAAATGGGTGCCACCGAACGTCGCGTAACCCCCAGTGAGTTCAGCATTCGCCCAGCATGCGGGAGTTGAAGGGTTAGAAATTCACTACCGTTGGGTACCTATCGTTATTGTAATGGGTACAGGCTTTCCCGTGACCTGGTGCTCGGCTTGTGTTATGTTACCTGCAGTAGCGGTATGCAATGCGCTATAAATTGCATACTTGTACCACTGTTGATTTAAAGGATGCAGTATTTGTTTTGAGAACGGAGACCATCACGTTCAACAAAGGCGGCCTAAAGCTGTGCCTTGGCAATTATACGTTGCCGCGCCACAACGATACTGCCTGTGGCACTCGTCTGTGCTATGTTAAACCTAATGGCCTTTATTAACGAACAATTTTTCAATAGACTATTGACAAAATCTGCCCAATAAATATTAGATGGTTTTGATACAAAAAATGTTTCCAATACCTATTGGCGGGTAAAGAGGGCTAAAAACATGGCAACTTTCCGGCGAATGCCTCCCAATTATCCCCTTACAATGTAGAGCGTCCACTCGGCCACTCTTGATGGAGACCAAACCAATAATCATGCAGCATCGTATGTTAAAGCGATTCCCCACCCATCGGCATAGAAGTGACGCCACAACGAATAGATGCGGGCGTCAATAAAAATAAAATGATGGAGGCGGAAAGAAAGTGGGCGAGGGCAAGTGCGTCTCTGTATCGGCGCTTCAACGATGCCACCGGCGGAAGTGCTTTGTGGTGCGATTTGTTCTTGGAATGACCAGCACTGGATCACCGTGGCGTGATCTGGTACTGCAAAATGCTTTATGCTTACAGTTATTCTCAAGGTCGGACCTCGCTGTGGCTCAATGGTTACGGCGCTTGGATGCTGAACCGAAAAACGCGGGTTCGATCCTCGTCGCGGCAGTCGCATTTCGATGGAGGAAAAATGCTAGTTACCTCCGTACTGCGCGATGTCAGCCAACTTTAAAGAACCCCAGGTGGTCGAAATAATCCGCAGCCCTCTACTACAGTGTGCCACATAGCCTTGGTCGCTCTAGGACGTTAAACCTCATGAATCCTGCTCCCAGTGTCAAGGAAGAGTCCAATAAAAACGGCATAGTTTTGTCAAGTGAGTTCATGAAGAATTCATTCTTTGGGTAATTTTTCAATTGCGGACTTGGTTTTTCTAGAGAACGCTTACTCAGAGGACTTTTTTCTCGGATTCTTATCTTCCAGGAACATTTTTTTTTACATTCCTAAATTCAATTCGGGACCAGCTGACGCGCCCGTGGAACGCTCACACGCTGGCGCACCACACTCGTTGATCAATGCGCGCATATGGCGTCGCGCCACCCTCATATCGCCTGCCGCACAGGGACTATCCCCCGATAGCCTGCAGCCTACGTTTTTCTAAATGAGAAGTAAAGGGGTCACATGTCAACGGGTGAAGGCAGCGACGCAAGTCTATTCTTCTCACTTCTCTCGTGTTTTAAATATCCTTCCACCGCCATCAAACCTTTACAACGTCGTTGAGGGACTCAAAATCATCGCTTACGAGCAAGATATTTGTAATCTAATTGGTTACCTGCCTAATAACTTTTATCTTGGTTAACATGGAATAGCAGCCAAGTTTATAAAAAATATCTGAACCTAGCGTTAAGAAATCCTAACAGAATTTTGCACGAGCAAATTTATAGATAATCACTTCGTACTGCTTTGAAAATAAGGAAGGTGGTTCCACTACACAACTGCCTTCAATTTCTCTCACCAAAACTTCCTGCAAACATTTAGAACATTGACTTCCTGCTATAATTAATTATTGTTCCTGTCTGAGCATAGGCTACTCATATGCAATGCATCTTACCTCCTTCACGCACAAACTACACCACATTTCAAGGTATTCCTCACGGCTGCCGATTTCATTTTTTTAGGTTTCTGAAAAAGCTTTCGACAAGGTTTCCCGCAATCTCCTCCTAGTGGCTATTTTCTTGGCCACTGGGAGGAGATTGCGGGAAAGAGTGTCGAAAGGGAGAAAACTACAGAAAAGGAATATATCACCAGGATCAGATACTTAAACATGCAAGAGTGTAAAACGAGACAAGAATGGTTAGATGCATAATAGCAGTTAAACCATGATGAAATATGTATGTACGCTTTGTGCAAGACACATCTCAAGATCTAGAGGATCCACCGTTTACCGATGGCTATGTCTGGTAAGATGAACAGACCACCAACGAAGAATAAGGGGGAGGGATATGTGTACTGAGCTGATATATCAAGGAAATATTGGCAAAAGAAATATCAAATTTCAAACAACATGTCTGGATAGCGGGAACAATTGCCGGTAAAAGGAAAGGGATAGGGTAATCCAATTTGGGGACAGGGGACAAATGCAGGCAAGAAAACAAGGGCGTAGTTAAACTGTGTCAGTGACGATATAGAACTGTTCGGAGACGGTGCCGATAATCTTCAAAGGTGTGACATAAATGGCTAAATCTAGCATTTCGATGGACACACAGATTGTAACGGGAAGTTGATGCTAGAACTTTGTGAGCATCGCAACGTAGACATTACGAAAAGAAAAGCTAAATAAGTGGGAAATATTGCGGGGGGGGGGGGGGGGATTTGGACGATAACAGGTTGGCAGCGAAGATATTTAAATGCTTATACAAATAGAGCGTTGAGCCACTGTGGCGGAAATACTGAGAAACTCAACAGTAAGTATGCAGGAAACAAGGACAGAGAAATAAGGAGCTATAAACGACTGGTAAAAACGCTGAAGGTAACTGGGTTCATTCAATAGAAAAGAAGCAGACTGCAGAATTATTCAAACGTGAGAAAAGGCAGATCAGGAAGGAATCGTTCTGTGATAACTCAAGAGGCAGTACCATAATTTATGAAGCTAGATCAGGGTGTCCTAGAACGCGAAGCTGCGAAAAGAATTTAGCTTAGGCGATAACACATGTAGAGTGTGTGGAAAATCTGTAGAAATAATTCAGTGTCTTGTACTCGAATGTGGCAGTATAAATCTAGATTTCGATGCAGGCTGAGTCAGTCTCCCTGGGGCCCTTTAGTATACTGTATAGAGATAACAGAGATAAAGAGCGTGAATCTACGGTAGAAGCTAGCGAAAGTAATCACAAGAATGGCATTTAAGCAAACCTTGAGGATTTATAGATAACACTTAAGTTGGAGCGAATTGCGTAAAGAAATATAAAGGGGGAAAAGGCCGAGCATGGTGGCAACGGCCATCACCCTGTTTTAAAGGAGACGCTCCTACGCACAGGACTTAAATTCAGGGAGGGGGGGGGGGGGGGGGGGTCTCGGAGGGTCCCAGACCACCTGCCAGTTTAAACAAGGGACCAGACACCCCGCGCGCAAGAGTGCAGAGACTGCATAATTCTGAAGCAGACAACCATTTGTTTATTGTTCTTTTCAGTAGGGACCGGAAAATTTCGTTCCTATTGCTTAAGAAATTTCACCGTGATATTTCGCAACAATCATTAACATGTCTTCTGAAACCGGAAGCAGGAAAAAAAGTAAAATTTGGAAGAAAGGAATGTCAGGGTTTTAATGTAGTCACACCGAGTAATCACCATCATCAGCAGCCTGACTGCGCCCAGTTCAGGCCCAAGGCCTCTCCCATGTGCTCCTGCGTGTTCTTTGGCTCTATCCACCGCTCTTCAACACATGTCACCTCACCAGTGGTGCTGCAGATCTCCTGATGACTTCCATAAAACTCACCATACGTGGTTATAGCATGCACAAGAGTTTATTTATTGAGTTTTGTGTCTCTGTTTTCCCGGTTCTTCCTGTGACATGCCAGAGCGAAGAGAATCAAGGCAATCAAAATATTTAGTGCGCTGTGCAGCCTGTAGAAATTGTCGAAGGAGCCCATTCCATCCCGGAAATAGCCTGCAAAAAAATAGGTAAAACTGTCATTATCTTTTAAAGGTTTTGCATGAAAAATAAAACAGAAAATTTGCACTTGCAAAACTGAAGACTGGGTTTTTAAGTAAGGCGAATAGGATTTTCTTTATGAAATGTCTCTCCTGCGGGAGCACGGCTCCTATATTTCTTCAAATTCGCTAATTTAATTCCAAAATCTGGATTTCTTTCCAGGCGAGTGCATCGCCCGAGCGCTCTATACAAGGGTGACGCCGACTGTACATCCGTATTCACTCAGCATGGCGAGTCTGTCCAAGTCAACATCATCCTCTTAATTTCTGCTGTGATATGCACCACATAAATATATTCTCTAGTGCACGTTCAATTCATCATCATCATCAGCCTTATTACACCCACTGCAGGTCGAAGGCCTTTCCCTTGTCTCTCCAATTAACCCTCTCCTTGCCAGCTGCATCCACCTTATGCCTGCGAAGTTCTTAATCTCATCCGCCTACATAGCATTCTGCCGCTTGCCTCCTCTTGGAATCCACTTCGTTACCCTTATGGAGCCGCGGTTATCTCGCCTTCGCATAACATGTCCTGATCAATCCCATTTCTTCTTCTTGATTTCAGTACGATGTCATTAACCCGCGTTTGTTCCCTCACCCACTCCACCCGCTTCCTGTACCTTAATGTTACACTATCATTCGCCTTTACATAGCTCGCTGCGTTGTCCTCAATTTAATTGAACCCTTTTTGTCGGCATCCATGTTTGAGCCCCATAGGTGGGAACTGGTGAGAACCGGAGCTGCTGTATACTTTTCTCTTGAGGGGCACTGGCAAACTGATATTCATGATATGAGAGAACCTGCCAAATGTGCTCCACCCCATTCTTATTCTTCTAGTTAAGTCCCTCTCATGGTCCAGATCTGCGGACACTACCTGCCCGAAGCACACGCATTCCTTTACCTCTTCCAGCGCCTCACTGCTGTTTCTTTGCGAGACTACTGTACATTACTTTGGTTTTCTGCATGCTATTTTTTAGACCCACCGTTCTGCCCTGCCTGTCTAAGTCATTGACCATGCTTTTAAATTCATCCCCTGAGTGACTTGGCAAGCGCTCAATTAAGAAATCTTATATTTGCCCCTGTCATGTTTTATTCACAGATGGCTAAGAGCCAGTGAGCTCACAACATCGGTGCCCACTTTCTAACGGATCTCCTTCACGTCAGTTGCATTGATGCCTCATGATTTGGTCTGCTATAGCTGTACCTTACACTCATCCTGTTATTCGTTGTCAGTGTGGTCCCTCTGTGTGGGCAGGTTGTGAAGACGTCAGGCTACGGCAGCTAGCTGGCCCACTTGACACCTAGGTTGCTTCTCTGGGGATTATAATGCGCTAGTACAAGCTTGAACGAAGATTCTTAATGCGCTTGAACTGCTGGGTGGCTGGGTGTCGCCTGCCTACTTGGGTGGTATGTGGGTAACCTAGGTCACGTAACTTTGTGACGGTATTCAGTTAATAGTTAGTTTCGAGAGGTTGCTTCATCAGAAAAAGAAACAAGCCTCACAAGGCCCACCGGTGGCAGCAACTGTCATCGCAGGGCAGTGGCTCATCGCTTAAGAGCTGCATCACTGTGCCTGAAATGGCTTGGAAATTCCCAGGGATTAATTAATGTGAATTAGAGGACAGCAAATTAGAGAATTAAAACTGAAATTTTAGCGCACCCAATTTCCATCTGGCCTAACCACGCTAAATCTTCGGTCATTTTTTTTTCACTCTTTTCTTAATTTCTTATAACCAGGATCGGTTGTCACCATCTGCCCTTAATAAATGCACTCTGTCCCTACTCTATCGTAAGCTGCTCCTCCGTCGGACCAGTGAACATTCGTTTCGTTTTCTAGATATTAATTTGAGCCAACCGTTGCATTTTACAGTTCTGGCGCTTAATTCAGCACTGCATTTCATCCGCAGAATTCAGACGAAACTGCCATTTGGAAATACGCAGTTGCGTTTGTAACGTACTCCTAACAGCACCCTCTTAATATTTTTACAGCCGTACTGAACACACAAACAGAAACATTTTTCTTTTGCATGGAAGCATTTCTACTTATAATCTCTTTCTCGTTTTATTAGTCACTATTCCCACAGTTCTGTAGCTGCATATATTTTTAAGACGTTAGTGTATCGTTCCACAAACCACAAGTCGAGCCAAGCTTTCGTCTTATCACGCACTGAATTCTAGCTGCAGTAACGTCGCCACTCACGAATGAGCACGACTACTGCGCGTGTTCCCGGCTAGATTTCAATACCGCTCATAGCAGCCACGGGCGTGGCTACCTTGACGTTCACATTTGGTCCTCAATGAGGTTTTCTGCCGCCTGTCTACAACATCATTCTGGCAGCTGGAGCGGTTTCCACACGTCCCCCGCAGGGGACAGAACAAATAACATGCAGATACGGCACTGTGCTTACGCTCTGATCATAATACGGTTAGCTCCGCAGAACTAGCCTAATAATTGTACAGAGACTGAATTTTTGCACTGATTGAATAGTATATTTCCGCGAATCTTTTCAGTGTTTGTTCATTCTTCAATGCTGCCGGCACGCCACTTTATCGCTTTGTTTGCGATGCAAGACGCGACCAGATTTATCTCGAATGATCGCATCAGGGCAGAGCTGATTCTACATTATCGCAGAATGTTCCAGTAACTTTGAATTCTTTATCTCGAAAGTTCGCTATCAGCTTTAAATTGAGGACGGCCAACAGCGCGCGGGGGGGGGGGGGGGGGCATTCTGTTAAACGACTGCCGAGCACGCTTGTTGCTACGCCGCCGCCGAGTGATTCAATCCATTGTGGGGGCAATTCAGCCCAATTAAAGAGTTCTGTTTAGACACCATTTTCGCAGCCTTTTTGCTCTTAGGACCGCAGTCACCACTTCGTGACAATATTTTCAGGTTCCTATTACCTCTTGGGTCATTGTCATATCTAAATGGTCTTGCCGTGCTTGTGCGTCATTGTCTCTGACAGGAAACTGTATGAATACATTGCATTAGCTTCTCACGAAATAAAGTTGAAAGTTAAGCGCTTCTCTACGTGTCGTACTCCTTCATTCCTCTTCGTTGTCCTTTTGCGCTGGTTCTTCTGGGACCATGGCTTACCAACAAGCCCAACAAGTGTTGCTGACTTACTAGAAATTTTGGTGGAGTGGGAAGCTCATAGCCCATTCATGAGCACTTCGTTAACAGCGCACGCAGAAGTAATTTAACGTAATGCGCAGGGCCGGAATCGGAAATGATGGACAAAAACTTTGTTTTGTTATATTAACTTGTGTGCCTCGTTTTTTTTATTTTGTTCCGAAGTTTCATGGCTGAAATCAACCAGGAGGTGATTTCCAAAAAGGGGGGTGCTGTAAAAAAATTGCTTTAGTAAACCACGGAGGCTCTGAATTGCAAAAACTCGGAGAGGTGTTTTTCCTTGCCACGGTTTTGTGCCTAGATACTGACTTTTCGGAGCAGATTTTGTCATGAAAGTTTTATCTCTTTAGGCTCGGTTTTTTTTTTGCACTGTTAGGAGCATATTGCAGGTCAAAACATTTTGTTTTTCATATGTGTGAATTTAAAATTTTTGTATGATAATTTTCATTGAATCTGATACGTCGACGGACGTTGCGAAACCAATATTTCTGATCTCGGAGAACAAAATCTACGAATGTGTTGACCTCTAGCACGCCAGTAGGAACTCATCAGAATGTTCAACCAACATTCTGCACATATTTTTGACTGCAGCCTTTTCACAATATCAGAGAAAAACTATATATTAGAAAAAATTTCTGGAAGTATA
This sequence comes from Amblyomma americanum, assembly GCF_052857255.1. Lineage (NCBI taxonomy): Eukaryota > Metazoa > Arthropoda > Arachnida > Ixodida > Ixodidae > Amblyomma > Amblyomma americanum. The sequence continues at coordinate 39,046,168 of NC_135501.1, read as the reverse complement.
ACAGTTAAATGTTTATGACATCAGTCATTAAATTATTTCTAATATGCTTAAATTTTTCATGTATATACATCAGTACACCAAAACATCTTTACGGAAAATCCGTGTCCTGCCTTCAGATGATATCGTCGATTATAATGACTGCATGTGAATCTCATACCGGAGCTCCCTAGAAATGGTTGCGTCTGGGTGATGCTGCAATGCGTATCATGCGTAAATTTATTTTTAAGATCAACTTAGGATTCAGATGCTGCTGTGGGGTGAGCTGAAAGCATTATGCATTTTGCAATTACTGGTGTGTGTAGCGACTGCAACTTTAGGCAAAATATGGAAATAAACGCAGTAGAAAGTTTCTGCACGCACCTACAATCCGAGGATTGGACACCATCAACGGCACCATGAGGACGCCCATGAGGCCCCAGGTGGCCGTCATCATCTCGACGCCCACGTATTCTGTCACAAGGACGGGCTTCATGGAAAGCACGCTTCCCGACGCGATGCTGACTCCGACGACCAGAACGGCCATGTGCGCATGCGCTGACACCTCGGGCAAAAGAGCCACGCAAAGTGCAACGACCATTATGTTCCAGGCTACGAAGACATCTCGCCTCAGGGCTAATGAATCCGACGCGAAGGGAACGACCAGGCGTCCAGCCATGCCTGACACTGCGGTGTACATGATGAGCGATTCTGCCAGTGGTAACGGCGAGCCCTTGTCGACGGCGTAAGCGACAATGTTGCTCATGATTGCGATATAGGAAAAGTCGTAAAGCACGTATATCCCTGCCAGTGCGTAGAGGGATGGAGTGCGGAGCATAGTCCAGATTTCAGGCGACACATCTGCAGCGATGCCACTAGGCTGCCGTGTATCCAAGACAGAGCCTTCCGACGAAGTGTTGCCGAACAGTTTCCTCCTCCAGGAACGACTTGATGCATTGTTTCTGTCTCCACCGTTCTCGCTCTTCGCGTCGACAAGACTGCGCGGCAAATGTTCACCATTACCATGAAGGACGACAGAATTCAAGCGACGTTCATCGACATCCTCGCCTTCTTTTTCGCTGAGGGTGCTGAACGCATGTTTTCTAAACGAGCGCTTGCTAGTGTCCTGGGGAACGGGCACAGGATCAAAAACGTTAGTTCCGGTTCCATTTTGCCGAGGCAACCTTTGGTCCAGAGTTGAATTAGTGCCTGAACCCTCCACAGGAGAAGTAAGATGGCTGACACCACGGGCAGCACAGCCTTCTGTTGATCTGACCGAAGCAGCTTCAGCGGGCGGTATTGAGCAGTATTTTCCCGGGCATGCGCCGCGTTTGTCGTTCACAATGCCTTTGTGGACACTCCCTTTCGGCGAGAAGTGCTTCATCATTGAGAGCAGGCAATCCCACCTCATGGTTACCCGAGGGTGCTTGAGAAGAATCATCATTGGCGTGATGTTTGCCATGAGGCCACCCAGCAGCAGGAGCATGCCCCGAAAGTTGTAGGCGTCGACCACGGTAGCGAGGATTACAGGGAACACGAGGCCCGATGCGGACCAGCCAAAATATTTCAGCCCACTCGCGGTGCCCCGGAACTTGTCGAAGTAGTCCATTGTATAAATGGACAGGCATATCATGACGACTCCAAGGCCGGCACCTGCAATGGTGATTGAAGGTATTCATTTGTCTAGCAGACACCACAGCGTTAAGGTTCAATAAACGCAGTAGTCTGAGGAAACAGCAATTCGACGCGCATAATTCGATGTTAGCGTCATATCATATCCTCGAAGCCATCTAGTGGCATTTATATAGACCGTTAAAGCTCCGAGCAACGGGCAGACAACACAACGGTTGGACGCCAGTCCTCGCAGCCAAGGTCGCACGCAAGGCAGCGCCAACTGCCCCTAAAGCGACGTGGTTCGCGGTTCGCAGCTCGGTTTCGTACCGCACTGAAAGTACGCTGTACTCTGCTAGTCATCTTCTGTTTTCTATCTGAATATAGCGCCTTTCGTGTGACCTTTCTTGTGCATAGTATCACAATATATCTGTGGTTGGACCTTACATCGTCGATCTGTCTCATGCTTCATTAACAACTCTAAGCACAAAGCGGCTAAAGCTACAAAATAAAATACGTTTTCTTCTGTCTTGGTTCGAAAGCGTGCGCCGCATTTCTCCAAGGCCGCGAAAACAATAAAAGAAAAAATCAGCGAATATTATTAGAAGCCTATTTTATGATGCGGTTTCAAGTCATCTTGAAGACTGATCATTTTGTCCCAATCTTCGGAGCATATAAGTGTCATGTAGAACGAATGTCTCCATAACCTGCGAAAGGAAATTAATGCGTACATGCCCATTTTGTGTCAACGACCAACTCATTTCATCCGTGCACATTAGAGAAAGCCAGTCACGCATCAACCTAAGCAGGTGTGGTCTCGAGTAATCGGCTGATAGCACAGCTACGCGCATCGGTTGCCGCGTCCTGCGGACTTTTGTCCCCGATGGTACATGAAGTGCGTCAAATATTCATGTTCTTCAGTTCACTCTCGCTGAACGTATGCATATTTGTTTTTTTCAAATGCATCAAAAGGATATTCTATCACCATACCAAGCTTCTAAATATATTTGGTGAGAGAAAGAGAGAATTAAGGTTAATGAGTGGAAAGATCGAGAGGTCATATATTTGGTAAATAATTTTCGCGGTTCCAGTACCTACGATTAGGCTTTCTGATACATACTCTGGGAGGAACATTTTGTGGCCACGGATTTAAGGACATGGACTTGCACTTGAGAGCAAAAGCCTGAATTTCACAGATATACAAATATTTCGGAGATTTTTTGCATGTGTTCATGATGGCGTTATCCTGGCTGCTATTCGCCTTCGCACGAAAATTAATTCGCCTTCTCATGTATAGAATATGTACCAGCAAAGCAATGACCACATGGGCCAGGCAGGTCATGAAGTGGCCCGCTCACGAAAATGTGTCAGTTGAGGTCCTGCGACCTATGTTAACTTTTGCGAAAAAGGGAGAGCTGCCGCACCTCAAGGAAGAGTTATAACTGCAAAAGTCTCAAAAGGAAAAAGACCGAAACCACACCGGCCGAGTTTGAGAGCATATAATTGCTGGTTTGACGCGCGGTTGCAGTCTAATCTATAGCGAACCAACTAACGCGCTTGGTACAATGTTTCATAACTTTTTTCTGCAATCTAAACATTGTCTTGTTTTCCTTAAAAGCAAAGCCCCACTGGTCAACTCATTTTATCCATATGTTACAGCGCAATGGCCAGTTTAATTCACATTTGATGAAAACGAGACACACTCAGAATGTCTTTACCGTAAATCACACCAAGTGAAAACGTCAGCCAGGCAATTTCTGTAGCGAAAGCACTTGCTATGACGCCCATCCATGTCAAAATGCTGCCGACGAAATTTATTCGGTAGAGAGAGATGCGGCGCTGAAGCAGGTAAACAGGTACTCCTGCAGAGATACACATATGACATAAGAATATTACTGTAGGCCCACTCTATTCAAACAATTCTTTATATGGTAAAACGTCGGAACCGGAAGGTTAATGAAAATAGGAGCAGGTTCCCGATGAAAAAGAAAAAGGGCTTTTTGGCCCTCACCTAGAGAAACAATATCATTTGTTTGTGTAAGTGCAATTAGCATGTGATACAATTAAAAAAAAGTTTGAAGATAGAGGCATTATTTACACGGTGTTAATGAAGCGATAATCTTCCTTCTCATCATAACTACTTTCTAGAAAGACTGGTACAAGATTTCAAATCAGCTTCTCGGATTTTGCTATTCTTCGTAGGGACTAAAGTGGGAAAGGAAAATATACGGGATCCTGCTCCTCTGGTGCGCAAGTTTAAAAATTGGCCAACGCACTCTAGGAACACGCAACCTAACCATGTTCTTGCGGGGCAGTTGTGAAAACGCGCCAGTTTTGTATTATGTTTATTTAAAACAATAACTAATTTACGATTCCAAACTTAAGGATACAGAGAAAAGGGAAATTCAAAACTTTCAAATTTATACAGCGTACCAGAAAAAATTGTTTACTTTTTTCACCTCAGCATTTCTTACAAAATGTTTTGTGCTTGTTTAAAATGAAAAATATCAAAAACGGCCAAATGACCAAATGCTTGTTCGCAGGCAACGGCAGGAATGTCCACGAAAGAGCAGCTGATGAACGCGCCCTCCTCCTAGCGTGTATTTGTGAAGTGGCAGGGCAGTAACAAAGGCGAGGCGTCGGCGGAGAAGCTCGAACTCGAAAAGGCAAAGTTGCGTGGCGCAACAAAACTAATCAGAGCGTGGAAGATCATCCGCCAACGACGGTGTCGACGAGCACGAGGGCAACGCAGAATTTCTGGCGCATTTACTTATGGTCGCTCGTGGTCCGCGTGCCTTTCCCGTGAACTGCCAACTTTTTCCCGCACTGAACGCGAAATTCTGTCTACATCTAGCTTCTCCGTCAGCGCCTACATCTTTGTCATTGCCATTCCACCTACAAAGTACAGGGTAGGAGAGTAATCGGTTCATCCCTTGCTCGTTGAGACGAATGCGGAAACATCAGAGAGCAGGTGATGATCCAGTACCTCCTCTACATTAGACTAGCTTATCGCTCAGCCGGTGACAATGTTTTTCAGGCATCAAGTGCAAGATGTTTTTTTTCTCTCTTCCCTTGCCCGTCATTCAGTACTGCTATTCAAGCACGTGCGCTGCTGCTCACTATATAAGGCAAGAAAGCTTTTAGCTTCCACTCCTGGCAATTTCAGTAGAACGTTTTACCGAAACCGCGAAGAAACTTGAGCCAAAGCTGAAACCTGAAACGACGCGTATTTCCGTCCGAAGGGTAGTCATATACAACGAAGGAAATTTTTACACCGTTCGACCTGGATTCGAACCCATGTTGGCAGAGTCCACTACCTTGTTCGACAGACACCTCTAACCGCCACCAGCTCATTTCTGCATATTATGTTACCTCTGAAATCTGCTAACTCGTGTTCCAGCGATATTTCTCTCTGCATCTTACGGTTTGCTTCTATCGGCCTAAAATATGATGTGCTCTCGATTTCACATGCGTTTTACATTATGTTTTAAGCAGTGTCTCATTAAAAGCATGCTCGTGCAATGCCAAGCGTATTTTTCTACAGCAGGAAAAGACTTAAATCTTCACCGACGTACGTGCTCTTTAGAGCGCAAATACTCTCAATCGCCTTGAGAAGGAGACGCCCTCGAATAGGCAGAGCTACTTGGCATCAGTTAAGCATTTCTCTGTATCCTGCACCGAACAGCTCGACAATGGGCGACATTAAACCTGTAAAGCAGCTCTAAAGAATCGGTCAAGCATGTTTAGAGAACTAATAGCCAACCAGTCTCATGAGACATTTAATCACACCACCACGCCACAGGAGCCAGCCACTGTGTACTATTTTAATAAATCCCAGCTGACTGTGGCATTTTGGCCAACGAAAAAGTGAACGAAGCAGCCCGCCTTCGTTTTGTAAAGAATGGTTTTCTTTACAAATTGAGACGCCTCTTAAATGGAAAAATATACACGCTTATGAACGAAGGCATGGCTATAGAGCTCATAATCTGCTATTTATGCATTCCTTCATTTCACTGACCGGCACCTCAACTCCAGATTTGCACATCAACTCTCTCACTCTCTTCAAAACCTGTACACCGACTGAACGCTGCGCTCCCGCCAGGTATTGCGCAGGACAAGCGAATAATCCACACTGTGACAGCTGTGGCTCAATTGAAACGATGCAACACATTTTGTCAGAAAAAAAATGAATACTTTAACTCTCCTTAAAAACGAAATGTGCTTTAGGTCCTGTTCTTCATACTGAACTCTTTGTTTACCTTTTTTTGGACATGCGGCTTCTTTACAAGTCTTTTCTGATCTCCCTTTGATATGTATACTTTCCATTTCTTGCGGGAAAGTTGTTTCCTCTTCTCCCTCTGTGCGTTCCACAATAAAGGGTCGGGACAACTCCGGCTGGGCGACGCGATAATTAGCCCCCTCATGGGGAAAGGGGAAGCAGCGACGGGAGTGCTCCCTAGACGTCTACGCGGATCGCAGCGCAGAGACGAGGTCTTCTGGATCCGACCAGCGACGCAAGCGGTAGCGGCCACACCCGCTCTCCCGACTACTTCTTCCTGGCAGCGAAGCGAGCGGTAGACCCCTGGTTCCGGGCAGCGAAGCGATCACTATCGCCCGCTTTGCTGCCTGGAGCCTGCAAACTTCGGCCCTATGCGTGAATATGCGTAGACGTCTAGAAGCAGCTGCCGTAGCTACGTCCATTGCTCCTAAGAGGGCGCTAATTATCCCTTGCCCAGCCGATGCTGTGCACGTGCGTGACGATCGATCGCGTAGAGGCGGCAATCATTCTGGCGTAGGAAAAAACAAATGCACATAAAACCGTACCAGCCAAGTGCGAGACTACAGCCACGATTGTGAGCGGCCACGAGGCGGCTTCATGGGTGGCGCCGTATTCGTTCAGGAACCGCACGTAGAAGAAGGGCGCGTTGGTGATGACCACGGTGGAGAGGAGAGCCGCCAGCATCACCAGGACGGGCATGCCCCACAGGGAGTCCACATCGGCAGCCCGGGCAGAGCTCTTGAAAGGTCTTCCGGGGAGAGCTTCAGTTGGGGCGATTGACGCAGTCATTTCAGGCCTCTGTTTTCACCTGCAAGTACCTGAATGGAGGAGTGGACAAGGAGGCCAGTTCTGAAGGCGTTTTTTCACAGCGCCTGTTTCAGGTTTCCCTCTTGATGCCCAGTGTAAATGTATGAGTTGGTTTATCCCTCACGCCACTACGCAGTTCTTTCTCAGCAATCTTCCTGTCTCCGGTCCTGAACTATAAGAGAGCTTGACGACTCCAACTGAAGCACACTGCCCTACGCTGAGACCATGACTCTCCGAATTTTCACTTAAACGACCGTTCTAACTTTGTCAGCGATATGAAAAAGAGCTAATTTTAAAAATCATCTCTGTTGCGCCCGTAGCTTACATGCAGCCCCAAGATTTATACGTCGTAGGGTAAGTAGCCCATGGTCGGTTCCTTGGTCTTCATGCAAAAAAAAAACATGTAACAGTGAATGCGATCACTACTTCGTTTCAGAGAACTAACCTCCAAGCTCACGGTAGAAATGTGAACTAACCATCGCCTCGGGTGCTCTCAATATGAAGCACTGAGTACAGGAAATAACTGCAGCAAAGTGTACAAGGTGCGAGTGGGCGGAACAAAAATTATTTCGGCGCATTCACGGAAACCAATCACATGTAAGGCCTGGAACCATATATATGAGGAGACAGGCATGCTTCACTCACTCATACATCGATACCAGGCGGATGGGTCACGAGGTTGCACTACGATTCAGCTGTTCCCGAGCATACACGTCCCCTACTACTACTACTACTACTACTACTACTACTACTACTGCTGCTGCTGCTGCTGCTGCTGCTGCTGCTACTACTACTACTACTACTACTACTACTACTACTACTACTACTACTACTACTACTACTACTACTACTATTACTACTACTACTACTGCTACTACTACTGCTACTACTACTACGAGCGTTCTACTGTTAGCGGTCGGCGTTCGTGCTCACGGTTGGTTCGGTGCGGATGCGGCGTTGTATGGGTCCAGTAGCCTGCGTCGAGATGGCGTTTGACGGGCTGCGGCTGGCGTCGTTGGCTGAGTCGTACAAGCTCCCGGTCCTTGCGCCCGTGGAGGTGATGCCGGTGTTGTTGGCGTTGGGGGTTGTTGCGGGGGTTGTTGGCGGTGTTGTTGGCGTTGGGCACCACCCGGATGGGTGGAAACAGCGCTGGAGATACCCCTGGCCGTAGCAGGTGGTAGCGTTCTCCGTTTACTCCCCGGAACAGGCTCAGAAAGGGCAGGAAGTCCACGATGCGAACCCGTAGAACGCGAGCTCACCGGAGCAGTAGCCGGCGTCGTTCTCTTCCAGCCGAAGCGTCCCTGACCTGCCGGAACCTCCGCTTCTCTGTTCTCTCCCCCCCCCCCCCCGTGCCTCGCTCTCTCTCGCCATTTCATAGCCTTGGCATTAGTCCACGTAAGCCTTGTCGTCGTCTTCTTCACTTTTCCACCAATCATCTCTCTCCTCCTCACCGAATGCTTCTTCTTTATCTTCTTTAGTCTTCGGTTAATCCGCGTCATCCTTATCGCCTACCTCGTCGTCTTCTTCAAACCTTTCGTTCATACTTTTATTTCGAACTTCCTATTATTTATATGCGACAAGGGCCCCCTCTCTCAAGAGTTTTTTCCATGAAAAACTGCTCACGTCATCCTCATCTTCAAGCCATCCAGCCAACCGACTATCTTCTGTGGCGATTCTGGACACAGCACACAACACACCGCAGATGTCCAGCACACACCAAAAGCACACCACTAGCACAGCACACCAAATTACACTTACGGAACATTAACACATCCCTGCCGTGTCTGTGCGGTGTCCATAATACACATGTTAAATGTCCACAACACCCACCCTTGTATAATCACATATCAATAGCAACAACAACAAATCAACAACACCAAATGATACATTCGAGATAGCTAGAGCCGTTTAGTTGGCTCTATCTCTAGAAATGTCTAATTTGCAACATATCACCTTCGTTTTGCCTGGCACATCCGAAAACTCCTCATCCCTTCATATGGAGTAGAGCTGAGACCGACTGTGTTCGTTCAGATTGGGCTTCCTTAGTACCTCATCGCATCCTAAACTTTTCTTCCCACTGCACGTGGGCACCCCGGCAACGTCACCTGTGCCCTCTACCATTACCTAGCATGCTACCTTGAGGTACCTTCGTACGGGACCTCTTTCTTTGTATTTGTTCAGCATTTTTACATGGAACACCTACTTGGTGGTATTTATCAATAACTCATAATCCATGTCATTTTCCTTCTGCGTCACAAGGTAAAGGCCCTTTTACTGCATCAGTAACTTATGATCCATGGGTAGCAAGATGAAAACCCTGTTGCCTGGACTCAGATTTCTGTGAATGGATTTATTGTCATAGTATCCCTTATAGCGTTCGCGCGCCCTTTCCAGGCCTTGATGTGTAAGCCTGCATGTTTCCTCCAACTTGTCCCGCAACTCAAGAAAGTATGTGTATGCTGTCTTGAGATTTGATGCAATCTCTTTATTAGCCCACAGCTCCTTGTGTATTGCAAGCGGACCTCTAACTGTTCCCCCATACAACATCTCGAAGGGCGAGAAACAAAGACTCATTTGCGGTACTTCGCCGTAAGCGAACAAAAGAGCTGGGAGATATCTATCCCAATCAGTAGGTCTCTCCTGGCACATTTTGTTAATCATATTTTTAGGGTGTCATTGAACCTCTCCACAAGGCCGTTACACATGGGATGGTAAGGCGTTGTCAGTAACTGTTTTACTGACAAACGGCGGTCAACCTCCTTCATTAGTTCCGATGTGAAGTTCGAGCCCCGGTCACTCAAAATTTCTCTCGGGAACCCATAACGCGAGCTGATCTACACAAGACCCTCCGCCACTTGTATACTGTCAATAGCCTTCAATGGAATAGCGTCAGGATAACGAGTGGCCACTACAACCAGAGTAAGCGCATATCTATTGCCTCTGGTGGAAACTGGAGATTGGCCCCACAATGTCAATAGCCACTCTTTTAAACGGTAGGTCGATGGCTGGCATCTTGCCCAGAGGTACGGGAGCAACGCTTCTCTTCGGAACTGTGCGCTGGCACACGTCACATGAGCGAACAAAGCGTTTAACGTCATTCTGGACACCTGGCCAGACGAGCCCCTCGTTGATCCTAGACACTGTTTCTTGAACACCCTGCTGTCCAGCCATAATGGCATCGTGTCCTAAGCGTGAACACTGTCTCTCTCATATATTTCGGTAACACCAGCTGTTGGGTTCGCCTTCCTGAGCTAAATATGCGTTCCCTATGCAGAAGACCGTATACCAATTTATACTCGAATGACGTACGACTCCTCTTTCTTTTCACTTTTTCTCCGACTCTTTCGAAGCAGGCTTTCAAGCGCGGGACTTCTTTTATCCTAATTGCAATTTCGCCCGGTGTTACGCTCAGGTACGTTGTAACGGGAGTAGACAGCGGACGCTGCGTTGCTCGGGCTGTCGCTTGAGCTTTTGTCTCCACAGCCGACGAGATACTGTCCGATCACCCGCCAGGGCTGTCGTGGGTCATTCCTGTTTTGGGTGTTCTTCAACGTCGAGCATTCTTCACTCGGGATCGCGGTCCTCGACAGTTCTTGCACCCGTAATGTTTCCCAAGATGAGGTCGTAGATGGGTTGCTCTATGCATTTTGCCACTACCTGTCTAGTATAATATGGCGTGGACACTAGAATCCTTGCTTCTGGAAGGTACCTCACTGTGCTATCTACAAGAGTGACGGCCGACGCTTCCCCTGTAAGACCCTCGTCCTTCACCAGGCTTCTACGAACCAAAACTGTGTTAGCTGCGCTGTCTCTAAGCACCAATATAGGACGGTCCTCTATTTGCCCAACCACCCCTGGCATTGCTGCTTTCGACTTGGGTGTTCCACTCACTGCCTCATTTTCCAGCGGCGTTTGCTTTCCTTTCAGTTGTGTAACTTCAGAAGGTGTGACAAGTTCCACCCGATAGTCAACAACACATGCAGCTCGGTCCTGCGTTCTGTATCGGCACTCATCCAGAGTATTACCCCTCCTCTAACAACCTTGACCCACAATCTGTGTCGTTTGGGCAACGCTACTAGTCCGACAGTCAACTGCACGGTGTCCCACCTTGCCGCAGAGAAAACATCTTATTGGCGCCTTAGATGCGCCGCCATATGCTCTTGGTTTTGTCACATCTAGCTCTGGAACCTTCTGCGTTTTTTTCCTTGCCTCACACATATTTCTCTCCCCTTAGGCCTCGAGAAATTGATCTGCAGTGTCGGCAAACTCTTCTAGTGAAGGCAACTTTCTTTCAGGAATAGCGCCAGGCTTGAGCTGCTACATGCTAAAAATTGCTCTGTGACCAGCTTGTCACGCACCCCTTCAAAACTCTTTTCTGTGTTTGACATATCAAGCCACCTATCAAAATAGTTGGTCAGCCTGCAGGAAAACTGCTTAGCGGATTCGGAATCCTCAGGTGTCGCGGTGCGAAATCTCTCACGAAAATCCTCTGCCGTAAGCCTGAATCTTTGGAGGAGTGCCTTCTTCACTTTCTCGTAGTCTATGGGTTCAGCAGCAGGCATCCTTCCAAACACATTCAGCGCCTCTGCGACTAAACACATGCTCAATGCCGAGGCTCATTCACTACGCTCGCAGCCTTGCCCCACAGCTATAAGCTCGGATCGTTGCAGATATGCGTCCCAATCATCTTTGTCATCAAAAGGAGCCATCAGCTTTCTTGGACAACCTCTGGCCAGTCTAGGAGATTCTCTACCCGACGAGGAACACTGATCATTGTCCGTGATCTCCTCATATCCTCCCGCGACATGTACCTGTTTACACAAAAGAAACTCTTTCTCCCGTGCTGTCCTTCTTTTCTCCTGTTCTTCTGCCTCCCGAGCTCTCCTATCGTCTCGCTCTTCTGCCTCGCGTGCTCTTCTCACCGCCCGCTCTTGGGCCTCGCGAACGTCTGCGCGTGCTTGCGCCTTTTTGCCTCGTCTTTCTCCTCGTAACAGAGATGCATCGCATCTTTCTTGCTTGACCTCAGCTTGAGCTCCAGTTCTAACGTTTTTGCCAAATCAATACTTTCTGCCGTCGAGAGATCGGAACGATCTGAGACAAAGAAAAAAGAAACAAGGAAATGAATTCTGGCAGGCTCGGCACTTATCTTTGTCAGAGATCTCCCCGGAGAACACTCGGAACCGAAAGAATGAACTAGGCGACAGGTGTTCCCCCACACGCACATTTAATACACCTTACGTGACACAAACACTAGCGCACAAAACTAACTAACAAAACTATCACAAAACAGAAAGACTATCAATACACCCGACCCGGTAACACTGCTACTAGCGTCTACTACTAGCGTTCTACTGTTAGCGGTCGGCATTCGTGCTCACGGTTGGTTCGGTGTGGATGCCGCGTTGTATGGGTCCAGTAGCCGACGTCGAGATGGCGTTCGACGTGCTGCGGCTGGTGGCGCTGGCGGCGTCGCTGGCGCATCGTACAAGCTCCCGGTCCAAGTGCCCGTGGAGGTGATGCTGGTGATGTTGGCGTTGGAGGCACCACCCGGATGGGCGGCAGCAGCGCTGGAGACACCCCTGGCCGTAGCAGGTGGTAGCGCCCTCAGTTAACTCCCCGGAACGGGCTCAGGCACGGCATGAAGTCCATGATGCGAAGCCGTATAGAACGCGAGTTCACCGGAGCAGCAGCCGGCGTCGCTGTCTTCCATCCGAGGCGTCCCTGACCTGTCCGAACCTCCACTTCTCTGTTCTTCCCCCTTCCCCCCGTGTCTTGCTCTCTCTCGCCCTTTTATAGGCTTGGCGTTTGTCCACGTCATCCTTGTCGTCGTCTCCTCCTTCTTCTCTTCTCCACCAATCATCTCTTCCCACCTCACTGAATACTTTTTCATCTTCTTTAGTCTTTGGTTAATTCACGTCATCATAAACGCCAACCTCGTTGTCTTCTTCAAACCTCTTTCGTTCATACTTTTATTTCGGACTCTCTATTATATGTGACACTCAACAAAAAAGTGCGAATTTACCGCGACCACTGAATAATTGCCGCGCTATACTCTGCTCAGAACTGGCCGACTGTAAACACAAGCGAACACGTTACGATCGGGACGCACAGGTTGTAATTAGCGGACAAATGTTTCGCTTTATACAAAAAGAAAATAAACGATAAACATACGCTGAATTGAGTTTTCGAAACTCAGCTTTAACCGGAAAAAGACAATATCCTTCAGTTGAACGCCATAGCGTTCTGGCTGTTCAGCGGTGTAAGAATCGCTCTCAAGAGAGAATAACAAAACACAGAAGCCAGCGCCGCAGTGAGGCAAAGGTATTTTGTGACTACGCAGTGCCGTCGGTCGTTTACGCGCAATGCTCCTCTATTTCAGACAGACCCCGGGTGCAAAGAAAGAGGGTCCAGTTCGCCGTCAAGCCTCGTCTACAAGCTACTCGTGTATAAACTGCCATCACCTTATCAGAGCTCTTACTTGGTTTAATAAGAGTTTTCAGAAAACATGCAGGGACAATGACAACGTCCACAGCCGCACAGGCAACCGTCAACTCGAAACCACGCAGAAACATAAAAAAAGAAAATCTTCATGTTCAGGCTTCTACGATGGTCTAGCAGTGATTTCGTCGCTGCCATCATTATGCGCACCCCGTGACCAGAGGCCTCACTTTTTATGTTCTCTAATCGAAGATCTTGTTCTTGTGAAGCGTTTGATGCTTTAATAGTTTGTTCCGTGACTGAACGAGTGAACACATATTCCAAGCATCAAATGCACTTGCATTTGTCACAACCAGATAAGAGATATGCGACATGAATGTGACAAGGGAGAGAGGCATGGGTTTTCTGCTCAAAGCGACGCCAGTCTATAAGTGTGTTGATGATCTGTTGCTTTTTGTTTCTTTATTGGGGTTAACGGCCCAAAGCTACCCAGGCTACGCAGGACGCCGTTGTGGAGGCCTTTGGATAATTTAGAGCACCTGCGGTTCTTTAACGTGCTCTGACGTAGCGCGCTAAGCGGGCCGCTTGTGTTTCGCCTCCATCGAAATACGACCGTCGCGGCCGGAACCGAACCCGCGTCTTTCGGGTCAACAGGCAAGCACTATAACCACTGGGCCATTCGTTTAAGATTTTGCACGGCCCAATTTTTGGAAATAACTTCCTGTTTATGTTCTCGCCTTATACGGACCAATCACTAAGCTTGTACGCTGTTGCTGGGTTTTATGGCGACAATTATTGACAGTGCAACCACTACTGTAAAAGCGACCATCTGGGCGCTGACGACTTGTATATAAAATGTTCTTGCTAACGGATGATTAACTATAAACAATACGCAAGATGGGAGCCAACAGTCACCGAGACAAAGGAGCATAGAGGATGTCTTTTTTTTTCTTTTTTTTTGGAGGGGGGTGGTGGATTCTCAACAATATGCGTGCCGCATCTATCACCGGGCCACCATGGTGTCTCAGTGTTTATGGCCCTCGGCTGCTGACCCGAAAGACGTGGGCCTGCTCCCGGCAGCGACAGTCGAATTTTGCTGAAGGCGAAATTTTAGAGGCCCGTGTGCTGTGGGATGTCAGTGACCGTTAATGAACCCCCGGGTGGTCGAAATTTCCGGAGCCCTTAACTACTGCTTCCCTCATAGCCTGAGTCGCTTCGGGACGTTAATCCCCCATAATCCAAACCAAACCAAGCATATATCGAAACATATACCGAAAACTAAGCCCTCCACGAGAAATAATATACCCCGCAAAAGTATAAAATGCTTTTCTCAAACAAACACCTAAAGAGTCCGACAGAGTCTCGAAAAAAATACGAAACTTCCAGTCCCTAGTTACGATGTCTAGAAGAAATGCCTCTCAACGACTTCTGATAGGCGTCTGAGCAGCCACCTCCTCAAAGCGAGGTCCTGAAAAACGATATGGCTACCTGGCTGCAAGTGAAAGCAGCTTATGTATTTTTAATAAATTTTTTCCCTCGAAAGCAGAGACGCCAATTAGAATATTTGTCTCCGAAGAGCAGCTCTTGAAAAAGATACTTTAGACGGAACTGAAGAACGCAAATGCGTGTTTTCTACAATTATGTGAGCAGCGTACAAGCCACACAATCGCGTTTTCATAGGAGCCATTGCAGCAGTAACGAGTCAAGTACTCGAATTAATGCTGGCAGCTCAAACATTGCGACTTTAACGAATAATTGCACTGATTCTCTCCATCGCCACGTGCAGGAGAAAAATTTTTACGGTTCACTGCCTCAGGAAAACGGGCTCATTGTCTGCGGCAGAGAACTCTGATTACAAGACTTGGGAGCGGCAGAATAATGACCAAATGAGACGTGAATTATCGAGAACTTACTTTCAGTCACAATGGCAGCTCTCTGTATTTTGGCTTTCTACTGTCTCTCGTGGCATTTCTACACCTCTTTGATATTTTCTACGCCGCGCATCTGCAGTTATTGATTCCACTTTCTTCTGAACAACTTGGAATAAACGATATTAATGATGCTTGCAACTATGATTGCGCAATTTTGAAATAAGAAATGCATTCAGTGATACTGCAGGCCTGAAGACAGTTATTATTTTAAAATTAGAAATCATGCTCGCCTGCTATCCAATATTTGCGTTACTGAGCTGCAGCTATCTTAGAAACACTCGTTACTAAAGTAAACACCTAGCTCGATCTCTACAGCTCTTCATCAAATTTCAGCCATGAACAAGATTTTACAGCAAATATTGCGATAATATTGTCACGTGCCATATAGCTGCGTGACAATATATCAGGAATACCGTAGCTATTGTCAGTAATGAGACCGCCTATGTAAAGTGCTGAAGGTGGCTTCTTACCTGCCAAGATATAAATAGAAAGGGCGGAGGTTGTACATCGAAAGGCAAAGCAGCACATTTGATCAAAAAATTAATATACACAAAACTAAGGTAATGTTCAACAGTCTCGGAAGGAAACAGCTGTTCACAATTGGTAACGAGATGTCTGAAGTGATAAGGCAATACGTCTACTTAGGGCAGGTAGTGATCGCTCATCCGGATCACGATAGGCAAATAACTAGAAGAATAAGAATGTGTGGAGCGCACAAGGCAAGTATCTCAGTTTATCTTATCTACCATCCTCTCAGAGCCATCCTTTACAACCTTGATAGGTAATGATAGGTGTGGCATTAAGAGAAAAGGCTAGAATTGGTCCGAGAACAAACACAGGTTTATGCCATCCTAGTGAAAATCAAAAAGAATAAATCGGCTTGAAAAGGGCATGTGATGCGAAGGCAAGATAACCGCTTGTCCTTAAGGGTAACGGAGAGAATCCCAAGAGAAGGCAAGCCTAGCAGGGGGCTGCAGAAGGTTTGGTAGGTCGATGAGATTAAGAAGTTTGTGGGGATAAGTTGGCCGCAGCTGGCAAAGGACAGGCTTAAATTGAGGGTCAAAGCCACCGGTGCTTTTCGCTTTGTTTGGGAACTGAGATGCGACCACGTTTATCTGGAATGAATGAAGCGAGGACCGGCATTTGCTTCTGCAGGTGGATGTAAGTCCTTTTTGAGCCAACTGGCTAAACTTTTTCGTCAGCTTTACAGAGAGTGCGGCCCGAACAACAACCAACTGTCTCTTTTGCGACGACGGCCGAACACGCTTGTGTTACGTCACGGCAACCGTGTTTTTCAGTTCCTTGTGGGCGGAAGTCCTTGTGGGCCGATAAGTAGTTCGTTTCAGTGCCACGTCAGTCTGTTGGTCTGTTGTCGACAGCATTGTCACTACAGATTGTAAATTTCCTCATTACGGTAAAAAACACGTTAGCACGAATATAAAATGTTCCGGTTGAGGCTTACCTTTTATTGTCGTGCGGAAACCTTTCCGTAGGTTCGTAGGCTGAGCAGCAGTTGTCATATCGTTGTCGCTGAGCAGTTTGGCGGAAGCAGAGGACCAACCCACCTGGTTCCATGTGCGAGCACCGGGCAACTCGCTCAGATGGCGCATCGGTCGTTGACATTCACCCGCAGCTGGCTAAGCGAAAGGAAGAGGGGGAGCGCAACACGTAGCGGCTGTCGGGGTCTCCTGCACAACGTGTTAGTGAGTCTCACTGTGACTCCTCACATACTCTTCGAACACCACGTTCATAGGTAGTCGAAACAGCATAGGATTGAATAGTAAAATGTAAATTTCAAGGTTTACCATCCCGGAGCGACAAAGGGGGCATGAGGGCTCCGGATTTATTTAGACCATCTGAGGTGCCTTAACATGCGTTCACACCACGGCCGCCGTGGCAGGGATTGTACTGGAGTCATCCGGCTCATTAGCCGAACGCACTACTAACCACGGAGCCAGCGCGATGACGGCAGGTCGAAAAGTGACTTTTTTTTAGCTGCCTGCAATTTTTTTTATAGCACAGATTGCTTACAGGTATCGAAATGCAATCTGACTACCGAAAACACTGAAAATTGTTAAAAACCCACTTTTCTGACTGGTTTGTTTTGCAAGGCCTCGCGCTGCCATAGAGGCTCTTCGGCCTCTCGTGCGTGCCCATGTCGAATTTTCTGCTGTCGGCACTGCGGCGCTTCTTTTGCTACTTTTCGAGACCGGCGGTCAGTTTTCAGAGACAAAAAGCTCACAGAACGATTACGATATTTGGAAAGCATTGGTACAGCGCAGCTGTTCCGAGTCAATTCTGCGATTGAGTAAAGAAAGTATTACACCAAACCACAAACCCTTGCTGGTGACGTCATGAACTCTCATAACCCATCCGATGAGTAGGAGAGGCCACGCGAATGATGACCTCATGATCATGAGAACCAATCAAAACAGTGTATGAGTTATGTAATGCACGAGTGGTCACGTGATCTGCTTACCAAACCTGCGAAGCCACCCAACCGACAACGAGCCGTTAACAGCTGCGCTATAAAAGTTTTTCTTACACAGTACCTTCGTAAAGGATCCGATATTGGAGTCCTAGTAATGTCTACCAAGGAATGCGAAGGCGCAAACAAAGTTTATTGCCCAGATTTAAGATGAGCCCGAGAACACGGGTTCGTTACTCGTCATTTAGCTCTCTTTTTATTTGAAAACTTATATGACATCGTCTTATAAGCAGAGTGAGAGAGTGTGCGTGTGTCGGTATCGCCGCGCTCAGACAATGGCCCCGCGCTATGTTTTTTCCGGGCGCAGGACATCCAATCAGTGCCGCCGTGAAAGACATCGCGCTGGCCGCGACCGGCCACTCCCATCCATCCATCCATCCATCCATCCATCCATCCATCCATCCATCCATCCATCCATCCATCCATCCATCCATCCATCCATCCGTCCGTCCGTCCGTCCGTCCGTCCGTCCGTCCGTCACATGCTCCCCCGTCCGAAATATTGTGATCGCGAAGGTAAGTGCTTTATGGTTACATGCCATACTTGGGGTGTGACATATTGGATTTGATTTTCTGGGGAACACTGGCGAAACTCGTCAATGGTGAAAGCCCTCTACTCTAGTCGGGACTGTCACATGGCAGCGGCAGCAGTAGCTTGGGCCATCGCTTCGAGTGACAGCAAACATCAATATGACCGACTGCAGCCGTTTAATTACGCAACCGAAGACTTCCAGCGTCACTTTCACGTGTAGAAAACGGCAGTGCGCTGGCTGCGCGACGAGCTAGGCGGCTAGCCACGCCTGGGTAGACTGCGTCGCGGGAGTACAGGACCGGGAGTTTACTGGGAAGCGTTGGCTCAGACCAACACATTGCGCGTCACCCGGCCAGTGTTAGCTGCTGTGTAAGGGACACCTCCGACGCGCTGGGAAGAAGTTGTGGCTTTCTTTTCTTCAAGACAGTGGCAAACCACGCTTATATTGCCACGAATCATCGTAGTGTTTGGTCATTCTTCAAAGCTGCCGCCAAGCCGCTTTATCACTTTGTTTTTGGATAAGAGACGTGACCAAATTTGTCTAGATTGATTGCAGCAAAGCAGAACTGATTC
The DNA here is from genome assembly GCF_052857255.1 of Amblyomma americanum. Lineage (NCBI taxonomy): Eukaryota > Metazoa > Arthropoda > Arachnida > Ixodida > Ixodidae > Amblyomma > Amblyomma americanum. Next base: position 39,027,534 of record NC_135501.1, on the reverse strand, counting down.
TACATTGTTCCTGAATGTTGTAGTAACTTTGAACGCTTTATCTCGAAAGTTTGCTGCCAGCTTTAAATTGATCACAGCCGAGAGCGGTGGACATTCTGTTCGACGGCCGCCCAGCACGCTTATTGCTACGCCGCCTAGCTATTCAGTCCATTCAGACACCATTTTCGGTGTCTTTCTTCTCTCCGGACTTGAAGGGGGTAGCCTTCCATGTACCAGACACCCCCTTCAAGTCGTGAAGCCAACCATCTGCGTTTCGCACCGGAAGACGAGTCAGCAACAAACGGACGGACAAGGTTCCATTGAAACTCCGAAAGAACGTAGCAGTCAATGGGTGTCAGATAGCTGGAGGAAGAAGAAATGCGCCTCGATCCTCACTCCCACAGTGGAAGATATAACCTTCTTTGAGGAGAAGGTTGCTGGTGGAGCCCTTGCAGCATCTTGGCTTTAGTTTGAGCAGCGCGCTCTTGCTACCATTTGGTGCCACCACACTCGATTCAGCCAGAGATCTGTTTGTAGCGCTTTTGCAAATTTCTTGCTAGAATATCATCGACTGTCTTGCTAAGTGTTACAATATTTCCTTTTTTATGCATTATTATATTTTGACTCAGTTATTCATTTTAATCGCATTCCTTTTTATTTCCTTTCATCAATACTCTTATCCCTTTTCTGTTCATGCCCTTGTTGAGGTAGAATCCATCGGTGTTGCATTCTAGCGTGCTTTTCTTTTGCCTTTACTGAGTACAGGTGAATAGCAACCTCTGCCTCCCGATTCTTATCCAATGGCCCTTTGCGGGTATGTCCCATCTTCTGAAAGGCTAACAATAACAACAATAAATATGGGAGGCTTCAGTCTTTGCAATGAAAGCGAAAGTACTCATCATCATCATCATCTTCTTCTTCACCGTCCTGACTACGCCCACTGCATTATAACGGCCTCTGACATATCCCTCCAATTCCCCTACCCTGTCCTGTGCAAGCTACCGACCTCATCAAGATAAGTCAATTTTGTGCGCGTCATTAAAATCATAACGTATAATCATTCATGGCTTCCTTTCGGTGATCTCGAATCGCTGCTCACGAGCTCCACCAGTCAAGATTACACCACCCGGGCGTCAGTCGCGCTGAACAAAAGAAAAAGAGAGCGAAGTTTCAGCGAATGAGCTCCGCCCTGAGGCGTCATCAACCTAGGTCGGGTGGACCTGAACGCATTCCACATTATATTTTTAAGCCTTGACCGGCCTACTCGCAGGAGTTCTGGGCCATGGAGTCGACAGAAAAGAATGCGGACGAGACTCCTGCTGATTCAATCGCCGCGGCCGGCACCACCTCAGTTAACACGCGCAGCGGGCACAGGAGGCATCACAAGAGGTTCTCCAAGAAGCGCCCAAGGATCTCAGGCGACGTGTCTCCGAACAGCGACAAGTGAGTAACATGTCACGAAGAAGAAAAGAACATTCACTGAGGGAGTTTCGATTGGGATCAGTGCTCCTGTGAAGTATAACAGCACAGCTGAAGCGCTCAACGAGCTCAGCCCACAGGAAACCCGGGACTATAGCATATACGGGAGGTGGGGCACCTCTGGTACGGAGAAGTGCATCGCCGGCTCTGTCACACTCTGGTTAACTTTGATATTCTTAAATCAGCAGCACGGGCTGCCGGTTCTGTTGACTGAGGGTAGATTATATATGCTAACAATTTAATTTAAGAGACAAGAACCCCTTTCGTCCAGGTTACTTGCTGACCTGCCTCTCATGGCACGTCGCGGCATCTGCGGCTGTGCAGGGATAAAATGCTGTCCGTTTCCTCCCGAGCTTGAACTGTTCTTGTCGACAGTGACTGAGTTATCTGATCCTATGCTCCCCGCAATTTATTCCACGATTGCACATCGCACCATATTCAACGAAGTAAAAGCGGCATCTGGGGGGGGGGGGGGGGGGGGATTAGCGCCACCAACCATGCTGTATTTTCCAGTTAATAGTCTTGCTCGCTTTGCTGTCAATGTGATATTTCATGAACGTATTTCATACACTTCACAGTAGTCATTTCGTTATTTCTTCTCGTGTTCTTGCTTCTGATGAGCTCCAGTGTAGCACATGCTGTTGGGCTAGTTCGTGCATTGTGGTCAGAAAAAAAACAAACCAGCCAAAAGACGCGCACAGGAAAACTGAGAAAATAGAGAAGAGGCTGGTTCCTCCAGCGCAAAATTTCTGAATGGTCGCCATGTGTCGCAAGCTTCATTAGTGGCTTCATCGGGTGATATTCGGGCTCAGTTACTACGGCACCCGTCGGTACAGCCAAACTACCTTCTTTAAAGGGACTATGCAAAGAATTCAAAGCCGCTTTAAAATGTTTTCTACGTTTAGAAATGATGCTAATCAGCATTCACACCAAGTATAAGTCTTCGGAACTGAGCCGGCAATTTCTTATAAATCAAAAAAAGTTTTTTTTTTAATTCGCGGGCCTATTGGTGTGCTCGTAGTGACAGATTTTGGAACTAAAATCGTGGAAGAAAGACGTCACACTACCCATGACGTCGCCAGGCTACCACACGCTGTCATTAGATGGAGCCACGGCAGCCACGACATCGCGGGCACACAGCCGGTAGCCGTGAAAATCGTCTGCTCGGGCCGCCGCGCGACCCTCTCGGGCAAGCGCGGGCCAGGGCATTGCTTTCGCGCATATGGTTTCAATTTTCCTCTGCCACCTCCTCCTGTCGGGAGTTCCGGAGCCACTCGCACGGCTCTTCGTGGGTACACATAGGGCTTGATGCCCATCACGGCTCTAAGAGCGAGCAGTCGCGCCTCGAGGTCCGGGTTTATTACTGCCAACTACAACACACGACAAAGAAACCCGACGAGCGCCGCAATCCAGGAAGGCGAAGAGAGACCGGAGAGGTGCCGCCACGCTGCCGACGCTGCAGCTGGGGTGCTAGGAGCGACAACCGGAAGTTGCAAAGCTAACGTCTTCTGATGACGTATTCAAAGGCGGTGCCCAGTCCCAGACCTCTTTATTTTTGTCTGGTGCCCCGCGTGTATGAGTTGAGGGGGGAGAGGTGGAGCGTAATTTTTAATCGTCTATATCTTCGTTGTTATTGATGCTAGCTTAAAAATTCTTGCGTTGGGGTTACGAGTGATGAAATGCCTATCTCTCGTCTGCTTTACGTAATCTCAATTAATTTATTGCATAGTTCTTCTAAGTACCCCCCTCACTTCCATCCAGACAACCATTCAAAATGCTGACTGATTTTTTCCATGCCATAGCAAGAGTGATGCCTCTTAATCGGGCTGCTGGGTAGAAATCGGGCTATCTTTAACAGCGTGTATAAATTATTAGCATGCACCTAAATTTTAGCATACAGACCCTGCTGCATTTAGCCTTCAAACTCCTGCCACAGCCACCGCAGTAGACGCAACAACCGCCAGAGCACAATATTGTAACAAAGGCTTGCAACAGTGTAACTGGCACAAAATGAGAAGCACGGCGGAGAAGAATGCTCAAGATGGCTGACTTGCCCACAGGCCCATTTTGTTCTCGTCGTGTACTATCCCATGGGCGACGCGGCATTACTTCCTCCTTCAAAGCGGCGTCCCGACGCCGGCAACGAACAGAAGGTCAAGGTGGTAAAGTACTGCGCACCATGGGGAGCGGAGGGCATAGCCTACAGTTAAGCTGGCAACACAGCTAGTTGCAGCCTGTGCTGATAAGGTTTCATGCGCACCACGTGGACAGTCTCAGTCGGTTGGCGCCGCCGTGCTAAGGATCTCGATTCCCGCGGTACAACTTCGTAGGTGACGTCACTAAGACGTCGAACTGCCTCCCATGGACCGAAGTAGCGGCGGAGTAGCTTCTCGGACAGCCCTTGATGGCGCACAGGTGTCCAAACCCACACAGAATTGCCGGGTTCATACCGAACGTCTCGGCGTCTGAGGTTGCAGCGACCAGCGCCGAGGTGTTGCTGGCGTTGAATCCGGCATCTTGCGAGCTGGCGGGCTTCTTCAGCCCGCTGGACGAATGTGTCGACGTCAGCAGAGGCGTCGGTGTCATCATCTATCTGACCAGCGGGTAGCATGGCGTCCAGCATAGTTGCGACACGACGTCCATAGACCAGCTGTAATGAACCAGCTGCTCTGTCGTATTGTAGGCAAAGGTTGCATACGGGAGAACTTCATCCCATGTGCGATGTTCAGCATCGGCGTACATCGAGAGCATGTCTGCAAGCGTTCGGCTAAAGCGTTTAGTCAGTCTATTTGTTTGCGGATGATAAGCCGGGTTCTTCCTGTGACAGGTGTGAGTAAGCTTGAAGAAAGCCCGCATTAGGTCAGCTGTAAAGGTCGACCCAAAGGCAACGTAAAGGCATTGATATGACGACCGATGGTGCACCATGACGCAAGACTATGGATGTTACAAAAAAAACTGAACTACTTCGGTCACTGTAGCGCGGGCAGCGGCTGTGTCTGCGTACAGGGTCAAGTAGTCTGTCGCTGCACCAATCCATTTGTTCGCCGATGACAATACTGGGAATGGGCCCATCCAGTCTATGCCCACTAGTTGGAAAGGTGCTGTATGCGGTGGCATGGATTGGAGAAATCAGGTTTCACGGGCGGCGTCTTTCGCCGCCGGCAGTCGCGGCACGTCTTCACGTAGTGGTGGACTGAAGACAGCAACTTGGGCCAATAGTATTTCGCACGGATGCGTGCGAATGTTCGGGTGGCATCCAAATGGCCGGCCGAAGGTTCATCGTGGCAGGCGGGCAAGATTTCTGGACTGAGTTCGGATGGCACCACCAGAAGAAAGGTTTCCTTGTTATGTGCGAAGTTCCTCTTGTACAGGATGTGATCTCGGAGGCTGTACGAGCGCAAACTGCGGACGGAAGCCCGTGGAAAATTAAAGTCAAGGCCATCGAGATGCTCGATGAGCGGGCGTACCTAAGGGTCAGTCCATTGATGCTAGGCTATATCGGACGACGTGACGACAGCAGAAAACGGGAAGTCGTCCTCGGTGTCAGGCGGGGAAACATCAGCAGGTGCACGCGACCAACAGCAGGCATCATTGTGGTTACGACCGGACTTGTAGACAACTGTGATGTCTTATTCTTGGAGCCGGAGGCTCCATCTCGCAAGCCAACCCGAGGGGTCTTTGAGGTTGCAAAGCCAGCATAACGAATGGTGATCACCCACAGCTCGAAACGGGCGACCATACAGATAAGGTCGAAACTTGCTGATCCCAGACTACCGCAAGGCATTCCTTCTCTGTGGTGGAGTAATTTGCCTCTGCTTTCGAGAGGGAGTGACTAGCGTATGGTATAACTTTCTCATGTTGATCTTGGCACTGAACGAGAATGCGCCAAGGCCAAGGTTACTGGCATCGGTATGGATTTTGGTGGAAATATTTGATATTTCGGTGGTGAATCTCGGTGTATGCAAAAGGGACATTATCTCTGATAAGCAGTGTAAGAGGCTCGGCATTTCTTGAAAAGTTTTCGACGAAACGCCAGTAGTAGGCACACAGGCCCAAAAACCTTCGAACGGACTTTTTGTCTTTCGGGCGCGGGAACTGTGCCACAGCAGCGGTCTTCTCGGGGTTTAGACGAACGCCCTCCGCGCTTATCACGTCACCAAGAAAACGAAGCTCCTGGAAACAAAAGTGGCATTTCTGTGCTTTTGTCGTCAACTGTGCCGAACGGAGCGCCTGTAGCACCATTATCAGCCGGTTGAGGTGCTCCTCGAAGCTAGAAGCAAAAATGTTGACATCGTCAAGGTGCACTAGGCACGCCTGTCGTTTCAATCCAGAGAGAACGGTGTCCATGCGTTGGAAGGTTGCTGGCGCGGATTACAGGCCGAAGGGCAGCACGTTAAAATCATAAGTGCCGTCACGAGTCACGACCGCTCTTTTCTCGCTGTCCCTTTCCATCACTTTGATCTGCCAGTAGCCAGTTTTAAGGTCGAGTGAGGAGTAGGGTCAATAAAGTCGGTAACATATGCGACAGCAGTTCCGTTCGTAATGGGCTGAAACTAGGTTCCGAAATTGGTAAGCAGGAGTGTCGCCCAGTGATTCCGTAAGCAAGCAAGCCCTCTTGCTACGCAGATCCCCTTCTCGAGTAGAAGGCTCAAGTTTCTGTTCGCCAGAACATCGTGGTCTCCGGGTGAGTCGCTTTGCACTAGTACCATTATGCTGCACCCCGGTGGCACCGTCACGTAGTCAGTAGCAACACGTAAGGCTGACAGCCCGGAGTCGTCTCTGTCGGTTTGCGCAATGACTTGGGTCGGTGAAAACGTCACGCGCGGCTCTTAAAGATTGATAACGGCGCCATTAGCTTGCAAGAAGTACAGACCTAGTATGAGGTCGCGCGAGAAGTGAGGTAGGAACGCAAAGTCACAAATCTATAGACGAATCCGTGGATTGCAACCCTCTCAGTACACGGGCCAGCACGCGTAATTACATGCCCCCAGCCGTGCGAATCTGAGGTCCTGACCACACGGTTAAAAATTTCTTACCTTTCGTTGCCAGCCCTTTGCTCACGACCAAATAGTCCGCTCCCGTATCGACCAAAGTTGTACTTGCGACATCTTCGATAGCGACCGAAGCTACGTATCCGTGTTATTTTCACGCGTCCTCGTTTTAAGGTCGTCATTTGGTCGTAAACGCGATGAAGGATGTTCGACAGTTCGCTCGTCAGTGACCTCACCTCCGCAGGCCGCTGGTTCTAGTTTTCCCGACGGGGTCTCGGCGAACGGTAGCGGTTAAGGTTGGTGCGCGATACTCAGGAGGAGGAAGATCAGGGTGGCTACGGTACGTCGACAGGTAATCCTCGATTTCGCGTGGGCATTCACCATTGCCTTGGCAAGGGGCCCTCGGATGTTAGCCACGAATGCCAGCTCGGCGATAAGGACACTGCCGCAACATATGGCCAGCTTCGCGCAGTGGTAACAAAGGAGCCAGTGGTCAGGTGCCCGCCACAGACCATTCCTCCGGAGTAGTGCTTCGGCCAGCAGAGGGACATGAGAGGAGCTTGGCTGGAACGCAAGTGAGTTAGCGCTGGAAGAGCTAAGGCCGCCGTTCTTCCGGAGTAACGATGCGTGTACGTCTGCGAAATAGGTGCCGGTGGTAGGGCAACAGGCGCAACCGGTTGAGGGACCGCCTGCATCACTTCGTCTCGCATAACTTCCACTAACGAGTGTAACTGCGGCGTCGGCATCTGAGCACGGAGATGCATCTGGCGCAGCTCTTCTCTGACGAGCTCCCGCAGGGCGTCGACGAAACCGCTGTAGTCGGACTCAAAGGCGGCTGCGGACAAGGTGTTCACGTCGCGGTTGTAGTAGCGAGCGCGTCGTTGCAGGGTGTTTTCGACGGTGGTGGCCTCCGCTAGAAATTCCGCAGTGGTGCCAGGTGGGTTACGCAGAAGCCCAGCGAATATTTTTTTTGCTTGATGCCATGCATCAGGTGGCGCACTTGTCCTCCGGCATGTTCTGATCCGCCCTTTTGAACAGGCGGGTCATGTCTTCATAATACACCGCGACGCTCTCATCCGGTCGCTGGTTTCTAAACTGCAGCGCAACTCGGCTCGTTCCAGACGGCCATTTTGGCGTAGGCCGCCAGCAGCTGGCCACGAAACCGGCCCCATGAAAGTAGCGTTGCGTTGTGATTCTCATACCACGTCTGCGCCCAGCCGCAAAGAGGGAAGTGAACATAGTGGAGCTTCCGCTCCGCATCCGAGCCGTTGTACCTGGCGACGCGTTCGAATTGGTTGAGCCAGTCCTCCGCGTACTCGAACATCTCGCCATGGTAGGTCGGTGGCGTTCGCGGCTGAAGAACCAGGAAGTGAGTGGGTGAGCTCCCGTTGCTAGCCGTAGTAGCGGCGTCCGCCCTGTGCATGCCGACTGGAGGTCTGGTCGTAGAGGATAAGGATCCGAATTCTTGTGACCGATCTTGGAGTCGGCGGCTTGCATTGCGGTGGACCGGAGTCAAATTCACGTTCATGGGCAGCCCTCGCGGGGTAGGAGTCGGAATTTACCCAGCGGCACCTCCACCAGAAAATGCAACGACGGCTTGCGGCCGTTGCACTGGCACAAGACCAGAATTGCACAGCGGAGAATGCACAAGATGGCTGACTCGCCGACTGGCCCATTTTGTCCTCGTCGTCTGCTATCCGATGGGCAAGCGGCAATATTCATTGAGTCACCAAGGCGTGCACTCAAATATGGGATATTTCGAACACTATGTTTGGCTTTACGTTACGCATTAAATCACTATTGTTTGCTGCTGGTTGCTTTGATTGGTCATTGAGAAACAGTGGCCAACCGGAGCGAACAATAGTAGGTCAGCTGTTTCTTAGATTAGGCACCGACCTTAGCAATAAGGTATTCTTGGGCGTCGCTATGTTTATTCGCATGCCTTGCACACCGCGCTAGCATGATGGAAGCGGCAGCGGAACCTATTTGCGACAGTCCAGAGAGAAGTCATTTCGACGTCTCCTTCGCCCGATACAAAGGTGTAGGTATAAACAGATGTTCCACGTGAACATAACATATAAAAGCCAGATCCTCCAATTTTATTAAAAAGTTTTTGTGTTTTTTTTATTTTTCTTGGACTGCATTCAGCGCCGCTGAAGCCAGCGGGACGTCTTCGCCACACAGTCGCAAGAAATCCAAAGGGTCACGAAAATCCAGTAGCGGCCGTGCAGGAAGAGCTTCGCCTGATTTGAACAGAGCCCTGCAGGCAACGGATGCGGCTCCTGCTTCGGCTCTGGCTTCGACTCCTGCTCCGGCTTCGGCTCCGCCTTCGGCTTCTGCTCCAGGTCCAGCTTCTGCTCCATCTCGGGAGGGCGCTCCTGAGCCAGTCTCAGCCTTTGCTGCTGACAAAAGTCCGTACGAGCTTTCCGAGCTGGGAGCGGCCGAAGGTCCTGCTCGAGGATACGCTAGTCCAATGAGGAGCGCACGTCAAATCGCAGCCGTGAGAAACCTATTTGTCATTAATACGAAAGGATACTTAGGATGAAAGTTAAGTATGCTAAGCAATGTCCCAAAGTCAGTTTACTGCTTGAAGGAAGACGTATATATGCAGCGGAATAACTTGAAACAATACTAAACTCTTATCTGGACGTTCCACCTTCCCGCTGCTTACGCCAGTTCTATTAGGCAAGTATGAGTGCGTGCGAAGTTTGCGTCTTGTTAGCTTTTTCTGGAATTTGCTGTATGAAAGGACAGATGGAAAAAATGTCCTATTTTTACGTTATAATTCCGCTGTTGCGGTTGCAGACAATGCGCTTCATGAGCAAAAACGTGATGCGCAATCCTTACTTAATCCCATGCTCACCTGTATGCACACCCAACTACATACCCGTACGTGCCTTATGGAATTCCTTTTATACAGCCATAAGACTTGAGAGTATGACTCCCTGCTTGCTTTCTCACTAAAAGTCGGCTTGGTGCACAGACTTTAGCTTTATGTTTCAAATGAGTGCAGCTCAGCCCACTTTCCGCTTCTAAGACCGCTGCGCCCAAACATCAGGTCAATGAGCCGTCGCTTTCAATGAAATACTATGAAATGAAATAATGAAAGCAGCACGGGTGCGAGGCACATTGTAATGTCACATGTAACACGCCTGGACAATTACCGCCATTATTAGGAGGAGGATTGTCCGGTTACGATTTCCGTAGCAAAGCGGCCAGTAAAGGTCTGGTTTGTACCGACTCCTTGTCAGCACATTATCAGTCTGGTGATAGAGAAATCCCAGAATTTTATAACCTTCGAAAGCGCTGCTACGGGGGAAGCCAAGAGAAAGAAAAAGGAAGGACCTGCGCTGCTATCAACTGAAGTTTATTGGAAAAAACACATAAGGTTAAGTAGCTCACACAAGGCAGCCAGCAGCGCATGCGCCTACCCTCAGAATGACAAAACGAATCACTGTGTTGAATTAAGATACCGAATTTCACAATCGTGGATGACAACAGACGGTGTGCTGACGCACATGTCGGAGTTTTTGTGAATATTAAATGCCTCAGATAATTCCCTTGTTAGCTGATTGGAATGCCTATGCAGAATTTTGGTACTATTGAACAGAGGTACACATGCATTTTTTTCCAACGGGTTAGAATGGTTAAGTTCGCTGTCTCTGTAATGCAGGGCCAAATTAGAGGAAGGAGCCACCTTTAAAGACAAATTATGTTGGCGTAGCCGTGTGTTTATACATTTACCATTTTGGACTATATAACTCTTTCCGCATGTGAAGGGTACTTCATATACCACTCTCTCGACACAAGGTGCAAACAGCAACTCATGTTTTATATTGCACTGTTGTGACATTCCGTGTGTGCTACGAGGATCCACGTTCGACGGCGCGGCGTAGACGGAGACCCGTGACAACGGCATCATCAATTACCCAGCCATGCTCTTTGAGTGACGACCAGAAAAACCGGACCCGCCGCCGCCCCGGGGAAACAGGCTTTATCCTCCCCAATTTCCGGTTACATTCCAGGACAAGGGAGCTGTCAGCGGGCCAGAGCGCGCCGTACCACAGCCGACGCTATGCGATACCGCGAAGACGACATTCTTTCCCTCCCCCCCTTTGTCGTGGGCTATCGCCGGGAAGGCACCCACAGCTTCCCAGAAGGGCCGCGACGGACACCTGTCATGGCGGACAGGCAGTACTCGCCAAGAATGTGGAAAGACAGGCGCTAGTGAATTAGCTCCGAAGAGAGAGCCTGTGTATACTCTCACTTGAGAGAGAGTGGTGGCGTTTTTGTTGTTTATTTAGTTTGTATCGTTAACAGACTCTGGGTTCGAGGCTAAGCCCAACCCAAAGGGGTGGTCCCCATCTCGCATGTATTTTTGGATTGGAGAATTGATGCTTTGGGCGGGCCACTGGAAATGACCGCCCTTAGTCCTTTGTTAATCAAGTGCTTAAAAGCACATGTAAACGGATGCAGTCCAGTCTGAGCTTGGGCTCCATGCTTAGCATGTAATGTGATGCTACTTAGGCACTAACCTGCCCGGTCGATGAGTAAAGTAGTGCAAAGTTTGTTCTGTTGTAAAATTATGCTCTGCTGTCATCATCTACAAGCTCGCCTCCTGTTCATCTTCCAAGCCGAACGACACTAGAGGAAGGGTTTGTGAACCATCCTCGAAGAAACGGACGACTATTGAAATTCTACTGCAAGCACGCTCAGGACGACATCGTTTGCCAAGAGGGCCTTCAGCGCCGAAGCCCGTCGGCGTGCAGCTTCTGCCAGCAACCGCTCGAGCCCAACTCCGGAGCCACTCCATCGCCCCCATGAAGTCGTCGGCACGTAAGCTCGGACGCCCCAGCCTCTGATGTATAATCTTAATCATGTGTAATTATTGAATATACCTGTTTGTTTAAACTGAGCCATACGGTGTCTCTTTGCCTCTCCGTCCCGTGTGGACCTGCGCATTATGGGGGTCATCACACTGGTGTCAGAAGAGGGGTCTCAAAAGCAAATGTCCTCTGAATGCTGTGACATTCATGACTTCAAAATTGTAATCAAAAGGGAATCACGGGACTGATTGTGGGACTTTTACCCCCATTTGAGAGGCTTGAGGCACTGGAGGGCTTGAAAAAAAAAATGACTGTATCTGAGGGAGCTCCCACTCCACCGCCGTCGCTCGGAGCAAGCATGCTGGCATTAGGAAGCGTCATTCCGACGTTTACGGGAGATAAGACAGGGGTTCCAATCTGCGATTTCTTTTCCATGCTAGAAGAGATTGGGAAAATGGGGGGATGGTCCGATGCTCAAATGCTGGGAATGGCGAGGTGTAAGATGGCAGGAGCTGCTCATGATTTTGCATGGCGAGACGAAAAAGTAAAATCCACAAAATCATTTGCGGAATTTAAGAAGCTCGCGTTTGAGCATTTCGACACTGAACCACGTCACGTGCGGGTACAGAGGTTCCGTGACGCCGAACAGATGGTAGGGGAGGACGTGCGAACATTTGCGTCGCGGCTTCAGCGCCTAGCACGCGATACGTTAAGCAGGGAGGAGGAAGGAGACCAGCTAAGGAAGAAATACGCGGAGGAACTACTTAAAGAGGAAATGACCGCTTTGTTCGTGGCTGGTCTGCAAGACCCCGTGCGCCGGTTCGTGCTCTCGCGCAAGCCGAGCAATTTCGACCAAGCCGTGGAGGCCGCATTGGATGAGGAACGAAATTAGGCGTTAACGACAGCCGCAGCGAGAGTACGCGTCATAGAGAGAGCGGTGCTCAACCCTGAGGTTGCTCTCTTGACAGAGCGATTAGATCGCTTAGAACAGCTGCTATCTCAGCAGGTAGAACACCAGGCTGAAGCGCGCGCTCAACAGCGCTCATTCGCTGGAAACCGGAGACCGCCACAAAGCTACAGGCGCGGTATGCGAGATTTTGAAGAAATCGTATGCTTCGCTTGCCAGGGTCGCGGACACATCGCCAGGTTCTGCCAAAACGTGCGCCGTGGGGAGCCACAAAGAGAAGCAGGCGAGACATGCCCTAAGCAAGCCTACAGCGGGGCTCCAGATACCGAGTCAAAAAACTAGTTAGTCCTCCCCAGCCTGAGGAGCGTGGGGAGGGAGCAGTAGATGATGAGGTGGTGGTAGTTTGTGTGGCCGACGAGGCATGCCCTGTTGTGCGTTGCAAGTTAAATGGTTGTTGTATGGAATTGTTGATAGATACGGGGTCAAAGGTGACATTGCTTAAGGAGAGCAGTTTTAACACGCTTCGAAGGAAGGGGGACCGCGAGGTGTTTGAAGCGTCTGGTGGTATGGCAACCAAATTTGTAGGCATAACGGGGGATCCTCTTGGCATAAGTGGACTCTACCGGTTACACTTCTCTCTCGGCGGAATTGCATTGGAGCACCCCTGCTACGTATGCCCGGACACGGTGTCTCTGCCAAACGGAGTGTCAGGTATATTAGGGCAGGATTTTTTGAGAAAAGGGAAGGTAGTAGTCTCATTCTCTGAGGAAGAGGTTAATGCGGGCGGCTCAAAAGTTCCGTTTTTGAACAGGAGAGGGGCTGAGATTCGCATTACCGATATTGACACCCGTCAAACAGTGGGATCATTGGAGAAGGTATATTCGCGGGTTGCCGTCCGGCTGGTCGAGGAGGCGGTCGTCCTTCCTTGGTCGGAGCACATTTTGTACGCGTTTGTGCCTTCAGATGTAGAGAGCGGCGCCGTGGGAGTGCTTGAGCCGGTCGACTCTCTCAGCAATGGCCTGAAGGCAGCCGCGTGCCTCGTGACAGTTAATGACGCCCACAGAGTGCCCCTACGGGTGGTTAACTGTAGCCAGCAGCCACTGAGCCTTCCCAAGAACAAAACATTGGCTTTCTTCACCTCTGCGATAGAGCAACGTGAGCCCACCGATACGGTACTCGCAACTGTAGAGCATGCTAGTCCTTCGGCTGCTCCAAAGGTGTCGTTCGATCTTTCTCACGTAAAATCCAGGGAGAGGGAGGCTCTGGCTGGTTTGCTGAACGACTTCTCGGAGGTATTCGCCGTGTCCAACCTGGATTTGGGCTGCTGTGGCGTTATAAAGCACAGGATAGAAACCGGCACTTCATCGCCCGTTTACCAGCGTGCGTACAGGATTCCTTACTCCCAACGTGAGGAGATGGAGCGGCAGGTGCAGGACCTGATTGATCGCGGCATTGTCGAACACTCAAAGTCACCCTGGGGAGCACCAGCACTATTGGTGGAAAAGCCAGATGGCTCGTATCGATTGGTAGTGGACTACCGCAAACTAAATGCCGTAACTCGCATCGATCCATACCCCATCCCCAATATACAGCAGACGCTTTCTCAGCTGGGCTCTGCCAGGTACTTCACGGTAGTGGACATGGCGGCGGGATTCTGGCAGATAGCAATGGATCCGGCAGATGCCGAGAAAACGGCATTCAACACGCCCTCAGGGCACTATGAATGGAAAAGAATGCCGATGGGTCTGGCCAACAGCCCTGCTGTCTGGCAGAGAACCGCTGATGTTATCCTGGCAGGTCTTCTGGGGAGGCTGTGCTTCGTGTATATGGATGACATTATCATATACAGTGGCAGTTTTGATAACCATTTGCGCGATATTGAGCAGGTTTTGGTGCGACTAAGAGCAGCGGGTCTCAAACTGAAGCCCTCTAAGTGCCAATTCCTCAAAAACGAGGTGAAATACCTCGGGCACGTTGTTTCAGCTGACGGCGTGCGACCGGACCCGGAGAAACTAAGGTGTGTCTCGGATTTTCCATCCCCGACTAGCGTCCGCCAGGTCCGGCAGTTTCTCGGCCTGATCGGTTACTACCGAAGGCACATAGAGGAGTTCGCCAAGCTCGCTAAGCCGCTCACCGCCTTAACAGCCAAAAATGTCGCCTTTCGCTGGGACGAAAACGCGGAGAATGCTTTTGGGGCCCTGAAAAGGAAGCTAATGAGTGCACCGCTGTTGCGCCACCCGGATTTTTGTTTGCCCTTCGTTATGGCCACAGATGCGTCAAAGTTCGCAGTTGGTGCCGTGCTATCTCAGGTTATCGAGGGCAAAGAACATCCCGCTGCTTTTGCTAGCCGACAGCTGAGCCCCACAGAGCAAAAGTACGGAGCTACGGAAAGGGAGTGCCTCGCCGTTGTCTGGGCAGTAAAGCACTTCAGATGCTACCTTTACGGCCGCAAATTCAAGCTAGTCACAGACTGCCATCCTCTGAAATGGGTGATGAGTGTCAGGGACCCTAGCTCGCGACTCGCTAGATGGAATCTACACCTGCAGGAATACTGCTTTGAAGTTGAGCACAAGTCAGGAAAGACGCATCTGAATGCTGATGCACTCAGCCGCACAGCTGCCGTGGCAGCTATAGATGAGTTTGTCCCCGTAGTCGACCCCGCCGAATTACGCACAGAGCAGTGCAAAGATCCGGACCTGAAGCGAATAATCGAAAGCTTAGAGGGCGCACCGTCTCACCCCGAACAGCTAGGTTATTTCATTGACAAAGACGGCACCCTGTGTCGGCTCACGAGGCCAACCAGGAAAGGGAGACCAGAGAAAACCGCTTGGGAGAGAGTCGTCATACCTCGGTCGTGGACAGAAAGGGTTCTTCGCGCGTTTCACGATGCGCCATGCGCCGGTCATTTTGGCGTAGCGAAGACACGCAGGCGTGTGGAGCGTTTGTACTTTTGGAGTGGCATGCGACAGGATGTTAGAGACTACTGTGCGAAGTGTCATTCCTGTCTCGAAAGAAAAACACCCAAGGGACGAAGACCAGCTCCAATTCAGCCGTTCCCTGAGGTTTCGGCTCCCTTCGAGCGGACAGGTATGGACATAATGGGCCCATTGCCCACGACCACTTCCGGAAACAAGTACATTTTAGTATTTGTCGACCACCTTTCAAAATACGCGGAAGCGGTAGCACTCCCAGATCAGAAGGCAGACACGGTTGCAAGAGCATTTGTCGAACAGATCGTGCTCCGACATGGACCCCCGAGGCAACTCTTGACAGATCGGGGAACGAACTTCGTGTCGCAGCTAATGAGGAGAGTTTGCGAGCTGCTTAAGATCGCTAAGAAGCAGACAACACCGTACCATCCGGCTTGCAACGGCGCGGTGGAGCGACTGAACCAAACCGTGGCCGGGTTCCTGTCGCATTTTGTTTCGCGCGACCAGCGGGACTGGGACTTGTGGCTCCCGTATGCAATGCTTGCCTACAATTCCGCAGCACACGAGAGCACGGGCGAATCGCCATTCTTTCTTCTCTACGGCCGAGACCCGGACCAGCCTAGTGAAGTGCCAGAGGGCCCCGGTCGTGTCCCATACGCTTCACTGGACGACTATAAGGTTGAGCTAGAATCGCGCTTGCAAGTGGCGAGGGACATCGCAAAGGAGTCCTTAAAGAAAGCGGCGAAGCGCAGGAAGGAGGTGCACGATCGCAGTGCTAGAGACGCGCCGTTTGATGTGGGGGACAGCGTGTACATTGAAAACTGCCAAAGGCAGATTGGGCTAGCTCGTAAGTTCCAGACGAAGTGGAGAGGACCGTGCGAGGTTCTCGAGAAGCTTTCTCCGGTAAACTTCAGAGTCCGAGACGTGAACCGGCGTTTGATAAGGATACACGCAAATCGCCTCAAGTCGGCACCGGTTCAGTATTCACGAAATGAGGAAAGGGAAAGCGCGGATTTTGATGGGGACAGAAGTGAAGCGGAGCGCGCAGATAGTTCGCAAGAAACGCCCTCTCCTGCATTTGTTCGGCAGGCGCCCGAGGTGACGGCCGGAATGCCACCGGATTTACTTCATGCATTGCTAGAAGAAGAAGCGCGTCAGGTTGCCGCGCAGATAAAGCCAGGAGAGGCTCCTGCCACGAGCCCTCGCGAGTCCCAAAGCAGACAAAGGGGCACAGACTTACTTAGTATGACTCATGAAGGCCGATATCCGCTGCGAAATCGGAAAGCTAAGTCGGACTAATGGCGTAAACAGAGCGGAGTTGTGAACTGGTTAGAATTGTGTAATGCCGCAGCTCATAACATTGCTATGTGCTTATGTGTTAAGTTATCGGAGTTGGTAGTTAAACCTTTCTGTCATTAAGTAACACCTGCACAGGAGAGCATGCGGAGTGCATGCAGAACCTGCCCTACTTCCTTTCGTTATCTATATTTTTGTCTGTGCCGTGATCGTGCTAGAAGTGGGAGCTCCTTTGTAACTGTGGTAAATTTATTTCGTCCAGTTTGGATTAGAAAGGAGAGGCTTGGGTGCTGAGTTTCATGTTTATCTGTAAAAGAAGATCAGTGCTGCCCCTGGAGACGCCAGTATTGACAGCGGAGGCATATGGTGTTGTGCAGTGGTGTTGAGTGCAGCGAAAAGTGTTTTGTCGGACGCACTGTGCGAGGCGATTCAGAAAGACAAGGGGAGCTGCGTGGACTCAAATGTTCGGAGAACATTCTTCTGGAGGGTGAGCGAGTGTGACATTCCGTGTGTGCTACGAGGATCCACGTTCGACGGCGCGGCGTAGACGGAGACCCGTGACAGCGGCATCATCAATTACCCAGCCATGCTCTTTGAGTGACGACCAGAAAAACCGGACCCGCCGCCGCCCCGGGGAAACAGGCTTTATCCTCCCCAATTTCCGGTTACATTCCAGGACAAGGGAGCTGTCAGCGGGCCAGAGCGCGCCGTACCACAGCCGACGCTATGCGATACCGCGAAGACGACATTCTTTCCCTCCCCCCCCTTTGTCGTGGGCTATCGCCGGGAAGGCACCCACAGCTTCCCAGAAGTGCCGCGACGGACACCTGTCATGGCGGACAGGCAGTACTCGCCAAGAATGTGGAAAGACAGGCGCTAGTGAATTAGCTCCGAAGAGAGAGCCTGTGTATACTCTCACTTGAGAGAGAGTGGTGGCGTTTTTGTTGTTTATTTAGTTTGTATTGTTAACAGACTCTGGGTTCGAGGCTAAGCCCAACCCAAAGGGGTGGTCCCCATCTCGCATGTATTTTTGGATTGGAGAATTGATGCTTTGGGCGGGCCACTGGAAATGACCGCCCTTAGTCCTTTGTTAATCAAGTGCTTAAAAGCACATGTAAACGGATGCAGTCCAGTCTGAGCTGGGGCTCCATGCTTAGCATGTAATGTGATGCTACTTAGGCACTAACCTGCCCGGTCGATGAGTAAAGTAGTGCAAAGTTTGTTCTGTTGTAAAATTATGCTCTGCTGTCATCATCTACAAGCTCGCCTCCTGTTCATCTTCCAAGCCGAACGACACTAGAGGAAGGGTTTGTGAACCATCCTCGAAGAAACGGACGACTATTGAAATTCTACTGCAAGCACGCTCAGGACGACATCGTTTGCCAAGAGGGCCTTCAGCGCCGAAGCCCGTCGGCGTGCAGCTTCTGCCAGCAACCGCTCGAGCCCAACTCCGGAGCCACTCCATCGCCCCCATGAAGTCGTCGGCACGTAAGCTCGGACGCCCCAGCCTCTGATGTATAATCTTAATCATGTGTAATTATTGAATATACCTGTTTGTTTAAACTGAGCCATACGGTGTCTCTTTGCCTCTCCGTCCCGTGTGGACCTGCGCATTATGGGGGTCATCACACTGTTTCTTACTTTCTTTTGACTTCTGTTTTCTAATCTGGCTCTCCTATCGATATGCAATATGCTGTTTCAAACTTTTTGCAGAGTAGCTTATGTTCACTTTCAATTGAAGACCAATTTCTTGTGTCTAATTCTTTTGCTGTTGTCGAATATTTCAAGCACAATAACACAGGCTTGGGCGGTATGTTTAGCATTGATGTACAGGACCTATTTTACTCATTACCTCATGACAAGCTCCTCCAGTGTGTTAATAGATGTATATTAGAAGATAATGATGAACAAGCATTCATTACGAAGTGTGGGGTATCTGTTGGGTCTTTTTTTGGAGCTTCTGTTTTTTTATTTAGAATCCACCTTTATTGCTTGGGAAGGAAAACTGTTCATCCAAAGGACTGGGGTGTGCATTTGCTCAAAGGTGGCTCCTGTGCTAAGTAGTGTCTTTTATCCTACGTTGACAGAGTTTTAAAGGTTAGTTTAGGTGACACTGTTAAGCGCGTCTTCCGGTATGTCGATGATTATGTGGTTTTTGCTGAAAGCGTTGACTTTAAGAGACAAGTAGAAGAAATCTTAAAAACTTTTGTCGACAATAGTTATGGTTTAAAATTTTCCTTTGAAACCCCGGACAACAATCAACTACAGTTCTTGGATATCAGACTGGAACTAAGACTGGATCACGTTTGTTGGTCCTTTCTGCAGCGTTCGGAGAAGCCTTTGCTTAGTTTCCACTCAGGGCATTCTAAGCTGGTAAAGTGCGGCATAGCAGTGCCGTGCTTAGGATCAGCAATTGCAAAGTCGTGTGTTCACGCTATGGATAACAGTTTCAAGCAACAGGTCCAGAGGCTGAAGTCAGCAGGTTTCCCTAATGGCGTGATCACACTAGCCTGCAATAAACTCCTGAAAAAGCTTAGGTCATTCAGTAAACCCGATTCACCAGAGCCTCCCAGTAACGAGAAAATACAGTGTGCAGTAATTTCGTATATTCTCAG
This sequence comes from Amblyomma americanum, assembly GCF_052857255.1. Classification (NCBI taxonomy): domain Eukaryota; kingdom Metazoa; phylum Arthropoda; class Arachnida; order Ixodida; family Ixodidae; genus Amblyomma; species Amblyomma americanum. The sequence continues at coordinate 39,008,511 of NC_135501.1, read as the reverse complement.
ATTATCCCACCGATTAAAACACGTAGGCACTAGATACTGGGTAAGGGTACTGTTGTCAGCTCCCCAAAAACTTGGAAAAATTTGCGCTATGGTCGATAGGAGAGCCAGATTAGAAAAAAAAAGTCAGAAGAAAGTAAAAAAATAGTGCAATGTAAAACATGAGTTGCTGTTTGCACCTTGTGCCGAGGGAGTGGTATATGAAGTGCCCTTCACATGCGGAAAGAGTTATATAGGCCAAACTGGTAAATGTATAAACACACGGCTACGCCAACATAATTTGTCTATAAATGTGGCCCCTTCCTCTAATTTGGCCCTGCATTACAGAGACTGCGAACTTAACCATTCTAACCCGTTGCAAAAAATTGCATGTGTACCTCTGTTCATTAGTACAAAAATTCTGTATGGGCATTCCAATCAGCTAACAAGGGAATTATCTGAGGCATTTCATATTCACAAAAACACCGACATGTGCGTCAGCACACCATCTGTTGTAATCCACGATTGTGAAATTCGGTATCTTAATTCAACACAGTGATTTGTTTTGTCATTCTGAGAGTAAGCGCATGCGCTGCTGGCTGCCTTGTGTGAGCTATTTAACCTTATGTGTTTTTTTCAAGTAAACTTCAGTTGATAGTGGCGCTTGTCCTTCGTTTTCTTTCTCTTTGTGTCCCCCGTAGCAGCGCTTTCTAAAGATTTAAAACGATGTACCAACTCGCTCAACTGTCCGTGTTAAATCCCAGAATATAACCCCTATATATTATCCCCTATATATAGCCTTCATTGATTACGAGAAAACATTTGAATCTGTGCAAATCTCAGCAGTCATGCAGGCATTGCTGAAATAGGGTATAGAAGAGCCTTATGTGAAAATACAAGAGAATCCGCGTCTTTCGGGTCAGTAGTAGAGCACGGCAGCTATAATGACAGAGAAGTTCTTCAATTAAACGCTTGAACTGGTCATGATTGCAGCACATTACCAAGGCAACAGCAAGATTATTCCCGTCCTTCGGTGTGTGTTCGAAAAAAGAGGAAAGATGGGCTGGTGGATTCGCTGAAGGTGGGTACACGGTCTTGTCATGGCTGAGGCGGAAGGAGTGCAATGTGCTGGTAGAATGGCAGAATTACGCCTGGATTCATAATAAAATTGATAGAAGAGGAAGAGGCAGGCGACTTTGTCATGGTATAGAAGAATGAGGAGGTTAGCTTTCAATTTAGTGGTATGTGACGTCTATGAATAATCGAAAAAGTTAAAACGCGCCGCACGGTTCAAAACGGATTCTAGTAAGTTGGTGTTAGATCGTTGTGGGTCCCAGATAGCGCGTGAGTATTCGAGTTTACGCCGTACAATGTGCAGTATGTTAGTAATTTTACTGAACGAGGGGCTATCCGACGGTTGCGGAGTAAATATCCGGTTTTGTTGTATGATCGGTCTATGAGAGGTCGGTAAACAGGTTATTTACTAAGTATCCGCAAGTAGTCACAGAGCTAAAGTGAGATCAAGAAAGAGGTTTATTTACGGATCGGGCGGGATTGTCTGCGATAGATGGTATGAGATTATTACTAAATAATTAAAGACATAGACCATTCTTCGCAAAATGTTTTTTTATGTTATCAAGATCGGTCTGAAGCGCCTTAACATCGTTTATGTTGTAATAGGGCGATAGATCACACAGTTTTTCGAAAAGCAATTGGCATTCCTTTTGTCTTCGCAGTCCTTTTAGACGATTGTTGATTCGCCGGCCCGTCTGACCTTTTTGGCGCGTTGAAGGGACTGCGAATAACACTAGAAAAGGCAGTATTTAGCGTTTTTCGCAACAACTGCAATTTTATGCAAACACAAGAACCGTCTTGCGCGATCAATGTTCGAACCGTGACATATAATGCAATTTTAGGGGCTGTCAGTTGCGATGATGCGCAGGAAATGCATTTGCACTTGTACTCGCTAGTCTATTCAGGTTGTCATTCTATTTCAATTCTATCTGCCTTCAAATTATGTTCTTGTAATTTCTTGGGTTTAAGGTCCCAAAGCGACTCAGACTATGAGGGACGCTGTAGTGGAGGACTCCGGAAGTTTCGACCACCTGGGGTTCTTTCACGTGCACTGGCATCTCACAGCACACGGGCCTCAAGCATTTCGCCTGCATCGAAATGCAACCGCCGCGGCCGGGATCGAATCCGCGTCCTTCGGGTCAGCAGCTGAGCGCCATAACTATTTAACCACTATGGCGGGGCAAATTATGTTCTATTTTAGTTCTGATCCTATTATTATTCGAATTATATTCGTAATCTCTCCTTTCATATATTTTGCTCAGCCATTCCTAGCTCAGACCCATGGTCCAAGCTCTCAGTCTGTTCCCCTCTAAGTGAAGAGATTTTCCCCTCCACCTCCCTCTGCCACCTGTCAATCGTGGTAGATGGCAGGTGGAGAGAGAGACATTTCCTCTAAACACTACCTGCCATCGTTGGCAGGTGGATGTTTCACAAGTGCGGCGGCGCCCCGTTGACGCCGACGCCGCACAGTGTTCGCCTTCATAGCCTTTCTAATGTTTTTGCGTTAAGAAAGGAAAAGAATATGTAGACGAGACACTGGAATCTCTTGCTGATCATAAGGTACGATTCCTAGACGTTATTTGAAGTTGTAACGGCAGCGTTTCTTGCAGTCTTGATGGTTTCTAAGCATTGTGGTCCTTTGGTTCACTGTGTGTTAAACGCGATGACATATGCACTGTATATACACATATACACTCTGTATGTCATCGTTCACCATAACATATTCAGTTTTCAGTCCACGTGAGTACTGACCACTTCCGTTTTCTTGTTTTACGCGTGTCTTCGCACTCACTAGTTTTTTTTCGTCATGCGTCTGACTTCGGTACTCGACTGTACGAAAAATGTTGAAAGCATGTCCGCAGATATCACCCACCTGAATGAAAAACACAAGAAAGCACTTAGGCTCCGCTTTAACGGTATGACACGATAGTGTTAATCGGGAATGCCCATATATGCGAAATTGGCCATTCTCTACTTTATATTCATACATCGCTAGGAGTCTTCATACACTACTGGCGCAGTGCTGCAGCGGTTAAGCGATGCGCCACTGCTCTGCGATGGCAGGTGCTGCCAACGGTGGAGCTTGTTAAACCAAGGTTGCTCTTCCCAAGCAACCTCTCGCGACCATTCATTAATTTGATTGCCACTTGCAGCGGTGCACAGTTTGTTGGTGGGCAGATTATGATGACGCCTCAAGGCTACGTGATCTAGGTGGCCCACCTGCCCCCTAGGCAGCTTCTCTGGGGATTTTTGGGGGGATTTTTCGTTCACTGTCAGCGACGCCGACGACGCCACCGATTGTTTGCGACACAAACACTTTAAAGTCATCGCGTTAATATTTTATTTACAATAGTGATAACTCCTGTTGAAGGAACTGTGGCAAAGTGGGATTTACATAATAGGACACCAATAGCAAAAACATAGAGAAACCGCCAGTTACAACAGTGTCAACAAACATTCTGACAACTCTGTGACGGTCTTAACGTGATAATAAAAAGTTAACTACACCAAATCATGCTACATTATCGGCAACAAATTCGTCAAAATCATTTAGGAATACAGCAGGTTAAACGAGTTCATTCCAGTCTATCATAGTATGCGGAAAGAAGGACTATTTAAACACAGCGTTCTTTCATTGAAACCGAAGTAAAGTTATTCCTATTTCTATTTGGGTAACCAGACGAAAGTGCAATATACTCGGATGTGTTGCTCTGGAAATGACTCTTTAGTATTTGGAACAAGAAGCCCAAGCGATATAACTTTTTTTTTCTGAAATGAATACCAAGACCAAGATCTGCTTTCAGAACCAGGTTAGAAACTGAGGTTACGCTGTACTTATGAAAGATAAATCTTACGTAAAGAAACAAAATAAAACCAAGTGACGGTTCGCAAAAGATGTCAGTTGGAAAATTCCGGCACCCTAAATTATACTGTATTTGTATACGGGACTTAAACGCGACCCACAGCAGTTTCTCTGTGGCACTCGAAACCAAAGACATTGGGCAGTCGTGGCCTAGTTGTCTGGACGTCCGCCTCGGCTGCGGGAGGTGGTTGGTTCGAAACCCACCACCGGATGCCCACCGGTAAAAATGGGTACAAGCCACCCCTGGTCCGGCGCCCGGCTTCTTCAGGGGTGTGTGCTTGGAGGAGCCTCCGCAAACCCCGCTGCGCCCCTTCGGGGGCAAACCCAGATTCGAACAACTCAGCCTTTAATTGTGGTTCGTTTTTCACTCCCAAGCGAAGAGTTCGACTCAAGGCTCGTACGCTCTAACCAGCGTCAAGTTCAAACACTAAGGTCCTTCGTCAGAAGGGATTCAGAGTATCACTGCGGTCATGGGCTAGTCTGGCTTTTCGGCTGTCCGACTTTGTAAGCCATTTCTCAGGCTTTGTTTTTATTTGAACATGTAAACTTTTGTAAGACTCTCAACCTTCGCCGTAATAGTAGACGTGATAACGCTTTTCCTCTTTTTTATTTTTTAATTACTGTAACATCATTGCACATCCCCAAATCATTTCACTGTCATACTCACCACAACGCGTTCACCTGGTGCCCCTCTAAAACTATTGAACCAACGATCCTTTGTGGCCATATTCTTTCTCCTCCTCCGTCCATGTTTTAACCGATAAGGTACCAGTGTACAACTTGATAAAAAATGTCTTCACACCCGTCGGCGCCACCAATTTTCTTACTCTTTTTGAAACATTTCCTCCTTGGTCTCCACTATAACAAGATCGGTGCAATGGCTCGGGTAAGAGACAGCCAAGAATCTCTGAGAACTTGCTTACGCGTGACATTCGTAAGGTATTCGAAACCTAAGCGAATATTTTAACCCGAAAAGCAAAGATCAATTCGTTCAAAAACCGACTTGCACTGTATCTCATCCCGTCTGCCGTGGAAATAACATAGCTTGAGAAAGCCGAAGAAAGCCTCACTTGGATGGAATTCCCGAGAGAGGGTTGCGTTGATCCCGAAACATAAATGTTGACACCACCTGCCTCAGGTCAAGTATGGCCAGTAAAGACCCCCTTTTCTCAAACGCAGAAATAAATTATCGTGCTTAGTCCTCCTCGTCAGTACTGCCAAACAAAAACTGCGAAGATACGATAAAACTTTTAAATGCTAAGTCGAGAGCGCGAAAGGACCTCCAAGAAATCGGACACTTTTGAAACCAGGTTTACACTACGTATGTTTGCGCGCGAGAAGATAGACAGTTCCTTTCCCGACGATTTCTGTGTACGCATGGGCAGTTCTTGAATCGTTATCTCGACGCCTATCGAGAGGAACACCTAGGTATTTGGCAGGGACATGTGACCATTTTGCTTATGCATGAAACAAAAGCGCTGATGCCAAGTTTATATGCCAAAGACCCACATAATTGTCAACATTGACAATGCTAATTGTTACATCAGAGAGAGAGAGAGATAAAACATTTATTATTTCATTGAAGTGTTCTACGAGCCAGGTAGGCCGACTCCTCAGTTCAGGACTCCGTCGGCTTGGGCGGATGCCTGGACCAGTCTGATGATGCGACACTGGTCCTCCAGACCATTGCGTCAGGGCTGCCTCCCACTGCTCGTATGATGTCTGTAATGTTTTAGATGAGGTGGTTTTTGGGGACAATTCCAGGATATGTGAAACAGCGTAGGCTTATCGCCGCACCATGGACAGAAGGGGCGGTATTTGGAAGGGTGAATGAAGCTGTACAAGTACAGGTTAGGGATGGTATTCGTTTGTATTCGCCTCCAAAATGTGGCTTCTTCTGTGGTGAGATTAATATGGGGAGGGGGATATATTCTACGATCTAATCTAAGTATCTCCAGCCGTTCCCCATAGTTTGATGGTAGAGGGGTGAGGTACGGGCAAGGATCCGCTCGGTTTGTTAACTCACGAGCTAGATCGTTTGCCGCCTCGTTGCCTTCAAGTCCTGAATGGCCCGGGGTCCAAGTAATGTTACGGGGGCGTTGAAGTGTAGGTGAGAGGCCCAACGGTATGAGTAGAGCCGCTGTCATTTTTGGGACTCTCCCTGTAATGTAATATTGACAGGCTCGCTTCGAGTCAATTATTATGTGTGCTGATTTGTCCGCCAGATCACAATGCCTTATGGCAAGGGCGATGGCGGAGGCTTCCGCCGCGGCAGGATCCTCAGCCCGGAGTGAAACACTCGTCAGTAGTTGAAAATTGTGGTCAAGGGCGACTGCAACAAAGATGCTCGGTTCAGTGTACGCCGCCACGTCTACATAGACTGCTTTGTGATCTGACTCTAGACGCCGGCGTAGATGAGTGACCCTAGCCTCCCATCTGCCTTTGTGGATTTCTGGATGCATATGTTTTGGGAGCGGAGCCACCGAGATCTGTCTTCCTATGTTTGCAGGTAGGGAAGTGTGTCGCCAGAGCTCTTGTAGATCTCGTGGTGTACCAATGCGCTGAATAATGGCTCTTCCGGCGGTGGTCTGTTGGAGTCGGGCTCTCTGCGATGCTAAGATGCATCTCTGATCTGAAAGGTGTTGTGGACTCCAAGCTTGATTAGACGTTCGGTCGAGGTGCTTGGAGGAAGGCCGAGAGCTGTTTTGTACGCGCTGCGAATGACAGTGTCGGCCTGCTTAAGTTCTCCCTTTGTGAGATGATGATACGGAAGGCCGTATGCTATTCTGCAGATAACCAAGGACTGTATGAGACGAAGAGTGTCTTCCTCGCGCATGCCTTTCTTGTGGCGTGTTGTACGACGAATCATACGTGTAATTTTGTGGGAAAAGTGCTTGGCCTGCAACGTTTTTGAGGGATGATCTCTACCAGGACGTGATGTAGATTGGTTTAGTGAATAGTGTGCTGCACAGCCGTGATCGTCTTTGGGACCAAGGTGGCGATCCTTGGAGATCTGTCATTTATAACCGTGTAATATCCCGTAAGGGTAGTCTGTGTGCCTGTTTCTTGTATACAGATCACGTCCAGAGTTATTATAGCGTTTTGAATGATGAATTTTAGGGAGCTTTTTTTGCGGTTGATGCTACGACAGGCCCACTGCCATATTTCTAAACTTTCTTGATGGTAGGTATTTCTATGCTGCGCCATCCAGACTAAGGACTAATTCGGAATCGCTTACGTCGCCTGAGACGGTCGAGCGACGGTAGTACATCAGAAAACCTGCGAACCAGCAACATCGCATGTTTTATGCTGCTCGGGTCGCTACAAAAAATATCCACATCATCCGCATAAGCCAATACTTCAAGGCTTCAAGTTCAAAACCGCCAATACAGGCGTAATTTATTATATTCCGGCAATGCGGATTTGGGTATAGAGCGAAAAATAACGGTTACAATGGGCAGCCTTGGCGCTCGGATGCTCTAACCGCAATTGTGTCTGTAATCTGTAATTTCCCGGTTAACCACTATATTTGTGGTACAGTTACTATACGCCGTTTTAATCCCCTTTAAAATTACTTCTGCAACACAGATATGATCGGGTATCATAAACAGAAAGTCATCATATAGAAGGTGAAACGCCTTCCCTGAATCGATTTGCAACGCTGCCACTCGCCTAAAGTCGGCGCCTCATAACATTCTAGTATACTCCGAATGACAAGAAGATTCGTGAATATGGTCCGCGTTTTAATTCCACACGTCTGGTGGGAGCGCACAAAGGTGTCCATAACTTACAGTAAACGTTTGGCTAATATTTTCATTAAACGTTTATAATCAACATTAGTAAGCATTATCGGCCGATAACCAGACATTTGCACAAGCTTAGCTTGATCGTCTGTTTTCAGTATACTTACTGTATGTGGACGAGAAAACGATGGTGCTAAAATACCCATTCTAAATGACTCTTCATACACGCGTTGTAAAATTAGAGCAGTTTCGCGTTTGAACGCTTTATAAAATGCCACTTATTCCGGCGGGACCAGGCTATTTCCCCAAGTGGAGCTCATCGTTGGCGTATTCAAATTCCGCCGTTGATAAGTCGGCAGACAGGACGTCAGTGTCTTCACTGGTCAGTCGAGGTAATAGACTTTAAATTTCAACCTGAAAGGCTTGTACATCCTCCCATTTGAAAGCGAACAAACCATGAGGACCGGACTGCTTCCTGTGGCACAAACCAGTGTCAATAGAACACGTCTAATTCATTGCTGGGATGCGAAGCTGTTTTGGGACGTGCTCCAGCGGACAACATAGACTTGCCCTTGATGCTGTATGCTGGACGTTTCAACGTGGAGGATGCTGGAGGTTGAGCCGCATCTTTTCAAATACGATGCATTCTTCCTTCATGGCCTCCACAGTATTTACCGCTGCAGCATTACTGTAAGCCACAGCGATCAAGATGCGCAGTCTGTCCGCGATTACTTCAGAGAAAACGTGTTTAAGCTGTGTGAGGTGTTCAAAGAGCTATGTTTTGTAGATCGTTATCAGTTTTCTGAACCAGTTGTGTAGCTTGAAACGTTTTTGAGTGTCCCATGTGAACGAAACGCATGTCCACTCCTGATATTTGAGACTGCAGTGATAATATTAATAATTGGTTTTTTGGGGAAAGGAAATGGCACAGTATCTGTCTCATATATCGTTGGAGACCTGAACCACGCCGTTAGGGAAGGGATAAGGGAGGGAGTGAAAGAAGAAGGATGAAGAAGGTGCCGTAGTGGAGGGCTCCGGAATAATTTCGACCACCTGGGGATCTTTAACGTGCACTGACATCGCACAGCACACGGGCGCCTTAGCGTTTTTCCTCCATAAAAACGCAGCCGCAAAACCAATTATTATTATTATCACTGCAGTCTCAAATATCAGGAGTGGACATGCGTTTCGTTCACATGGGACACTCAAAACCGTTTCAAGCTACACAACTGGTTCATAAAACTGATAACGATCTACAAAACATAGCTCTTTGAGCACCTCACACAGCTTAAACAAGTTTTCTTTGAAGTAATCGCGGACAGACTGCGGTACAGAACACGTTTTTGCGACCTATTGTAAACTGTAGAAACAGGCAATAAAGAGCACAAAAGAATACCCTTTGTGGCACATTCGTTGAGCGCTCGCCTGGAATGCCGAGGGCTTGAGTTCGAAACCCGAAACCTGATTGTTTTTTTTTCATTTCAAACTTCTGGCAATAGTTTCGACGCGTTGCGAAGGCCCTCCTGTCAATCCTAGGTCATGGCGAAAGCTTTTCGGCCGAACGAGATGTATGCTTTATAATATGAAAGTACTTTAAGAGTTACCGAACAGTTAGGACCGACAGCATCCTTGACTTCAGCTGAGTTAATGTATGAACATAAATTCAGACCTTACGCAGCAAGCTGGCAGCCACTGCTTGCAATCAATTTTTTTTTTCACGATGGGGCCTATTCAGTGCATCCCTGATTAAGAAAGCTTTTTGTCCGCTTTCTTTCCTGGCGGTAATGTAGACGCCTTTGTGCCATGAGAAGCAGAAACCTCTATTGGGCGCAAGATTTCGCCCAAAAAAGCAAGTGCTCATTGTGCACGTAAGGTTTTCGATCAAGTAAACATTGATTTCGTGCTCACTCAGTGTTATTTCTCTTACAGTTAATGTAAGCCGTGCTTTTGTTTTTCATGAGACGCGCTAGGGTGTTGGTTTTGTGCTTGGAAGCCCGCGGAGAGCCACAATGTCAGATTTCGACACGATTTAAAAATTAATCAAGGTTTCAACCAGTTTCAACTTTAATAATAGGTCTTCCTTTGAACAAGGCAGCAATTGCGCTGATCTCCAGGTTAAGTACGCAGCTGTGCTGTGCGTGGCACTCAAGTCATTGTGCTGAAGCCATATCTATTCTGCAAATTTATTATCTTCAATCAGGTCAACTTGTTTTTACACGAGCAAAAGTTTTATCTTGTTCACCTTTAGCGATAGCACTTCATGATATTTAAATGACATCTGTTGCCATTTCCACACACTCTGTATTCGGCGACAGGTTTTCCTGGCACTAAAGGGCAGGCCACATTGGCGGGGCGTCTGTAATTGTCTCATTCCGCTTAATAGTTTGGCCGCACGCTGGCACGCCTGGCGCGTTGACCTTTCCGCGGTGCCAACTTGCCGCTGTGGCGCTGTGGATTTAGCGTTCGGTTGCTGATTCCAAGGTCGCGGACCAGTTAAAGCCACTCCGCCCCCTCCGAGTATTGTCGCTTGGTGGCGACCGCTTGCACGTTGTTGGAACGGGGAGCTATGGGTTGAATGCCCCGGCACCCTTGACGGCCCTCGCAGTTTCGCTTACGCTCCTCATCAGGACCGTGGCTTTCTATCGCATTACTTATGCGTTTATTTCTATTTTCCTTTCAAAATCTACGTCTCACTTTTACGCTGCTCCTGAAGTTTTCTTTTTTTGTTTGTTTCCGACGAGAACGCGGCGGCGGGAAACCCACGAGCCGAGCAGTTGGCTTAAGACCCGCCGCGGTGGCTCAGTGGTTAGCGCGTTCCGGGTTCGAACCCGACCGCTCGGCAGCGGTTTTATGGAGGCAAAACCCTAAGGCGCTCGTGTGCTGTGCGATGTCAGTGCACGTTAAAGGTCCCCAGGTGGTCGATTATTCCGGAGCCCTCCACTGCGGCACCTCTTTCTTCTTTTCTTCTTTCACTCCCTCCTTTATCCCTTCCCTTATAGCGCGATTCGGGTGTCCAACGATATATGAGACAGATACTGCGCCATTTCCTTTTCCCAAAAACCTATTATTATTATTATTAGCAACATGTGTTGCAGCGCGAACCACAAGAAGGGACGACGACAGACAGAGTGAAAAAGAGCGCTGACTTCCAACTATTTATTTTCCTGATAGGCCACGCATTTATACACATTTGAACCTTCAGCAGGAAAGGGCAGGCAAAGCAATCAGCATGAAAGGCATAGGAGATTAGGACAATCACCATCGATCCAGAAACTTCAGCTCTTTCTTCGTTAGAACAACTGATGGCATGCTTACACACCTGTCCTCTGCACGAGCAATATCAGTTGTTCTAACCAAGAAAGAGCTGAAGTTTCTGGATCGATGGTGATTGTCCTAATCTCCTATGCCTTTCATGCTGATTGCTTTGCCTGCCCTTTCCTGCTGAAGGTTCAAATGTGTATAAATGCGTGGCCTATCAGGAAAATAAATAGTTGGAAGTCAGCGCTCTTTTTCACTCTGTCCGTCGTCGTCGTCCCTTCTTGTGGTTCGCGCTGCAACACATGTTAGATATGAACCAACTAGCCCGCCAAGCAACCATTCTATTATTAGCAGTTGCTTGGAGATTTCGGTGCGTGGGGACGTGAGTGAGCTCAGCCAGGGAAATGGTCGGCAAGCGAACCTAGGCGGGTGTCTGCGCATAGAACACGACGGTGGCGGCTCCGAAAACGCGTGCCCAAGTTCGACTGTATCGGCAAAACCTCATCAGCCCCGCGACGATCATCCGCAGCTCGACGCTCTCTGCGACCGGACCTTGCCACCTCCCAACTATGCCACCGTTTCTCGTAATTCACTTCAACTCATCTCTTTGTTTCGTGTTGCTCACTGTTTCTCGTCTTAATCCTTTGTACAGCGTTTCTTTCTCGCGTGGCATTGTTGTATAGCACTCGCCCTGATGTATCCTTCTTTGTGTTAATTGTAGTGTTCATGTCCCCATTTCGTGCTTGTTATTTGCATCGCGCCTGTGTACGGACGCTTCTTGGTGGGCTTGGTTTTCTGTCCTTTTGTTGTTGTTTTTCCCAAGTAAATGGGTTTGTTACGGAACTTGTATACGTCTAATGCCTCCGGTCAACGGCTAATCAGGCGTGGCTCGTATTGCCGCTCAGAAGTCGAATCTCATCTTTCGCACGCGGGGTGGAGAAATTTGTGTCTGCTGCCCCTCAAATTTGCGGAGCCTGCAGGGCTTGGCAGGCTATTCCAATTAATTATAATTTCGGCGCCAACCAACCATCAAGCCGGCCAGAATATTCTGACAACTTTATACCAGACAAGTGGAGTCAGGGCGTTATTTTGCGTCCTAGACAATTGGGCCTGAAAAGTACCGCTTCTAATTACTGCATAATTCAATTGTTTAAATCCTTTTTGCAAAGAGAAGTCAGGACTAACTGCCGTCAGTATACTATTCAGACAGATCCGGCCCTTGTGGGCATGGGGATGAATTCTGTCTCTTGTGGAAAGATGTATCTGCGGTTTACTTGTTCCACACGTATCTTCGCTCCAAACAAAAGGGGTAGGGAGAGAGCTTTCTCGGAGAGTGATTTAAATTTTGCCTGATTTTCTTCTTTGTTTACAGGTACCAGGCATGTGGACACCAATCAAGACTGCTGAAGAAGCGAAAAGCCAAGCGAAGTAAGCCATAATATGGGATTTGGTGTTAAACGAGGCCATAATGAGCCGTGCTTTAGAGACAGTGCAGCAGCATCGCTCTGTTATGATTATACAATGCGCAGCCTTGAATTCCTGCTACGTCGAGCGCTCTGTTATCGACTTTTAACTGCACACCGCTGACTACACCAAAGTGCACATCAAAGTTTCATTCTGTTCCGTCTTTTAGTTTAAAAGCCAAGGGCGTTCGCATTGTCAAAGGTGTTGAGATTAGTCCGTTGCTTTCCCTACTCCGCTCCAGTTATTTGATGTGAGAAGCCCTTGTGATCATGATGTGAAAATGTTGTTTTTGAAAGTGATGCTGATGACTGCAGGTTTTTCCTTGAGGCCTTGACATTTTAAATACTTCCTAGCGATAATTTTGCAATACAGAGTTCCAATACCATAGAACGATAGTGCGGTATCTAATTAGGATTGCTTTCTAGGTGAGTTCGTAATGCAAAATAAGGTGCTCAAATTTAAAGCAGGCCACTGCACATAGTGATATTGAGAAAGGACAGAATGTGTGACAGGGCTTATCGGAATGAATAGCATCGATTACTTGGTGCCTTACATGTTAGCGGAACTTATTGTTCATAAAAGCGTCGCTATAGTAATCGGTTTAATTTTATAATTGTTGCAAGCATCCTCGGCTTGGTTGTTGGCTCTTCAAAGTATGAAGCACCGCTAAGAAGACAAGTCCTTTCACAACAGGCCTGTCTTGCTCGCCTGCCACACCTAACAAGTCAGTCTCTCTCGAGGTCTGTAAGGCACTGCTTATTAGGGAGGGAAAAAAATGAAAACTCTTTTGGCTTTTGTAGAGTATTTGGATAGGTACAGGGCCACGTGCTTCCCTAAATTTTCTTGCCCTAGGTGCTTTATCGCTGAGCATTCAGCATGCAAACTATTGGAATATCAAACACGTGAGAGGGATCACATGATACAGAATGCAAATCATGCTCGAAGAAGTTGAGAAATGCTACAGAAATTCAGATACCTATGCTGGTTCCGACGCCTCCTGCTGAAATCATTTAGCACGCTGCATCAACAGACATGTTCCGCGAGTCACTCTAGTAACCGATTTGACTGATAGCTCACACATCTAAACTTAAACGTATTGTTTTGTGTAATGCAGAATCTATATTAAGCGACATCACTACTATACGAAGACGTTCTCGGGTCCCTTGCTTAATTCATTTCTGTGCTCAATGCCCTTCTGGATAGCACTGTTCCTGGAGTGATATAAATTTATTATCTAAAAATGACTAATAATACGAGAGGTGCGAAGACGTAATGTTTGGGTCTGCAAATTCGTAAGCTTTGCTTAGAAAACAGTCCAAAAAATAAAATTGCGAACAGTATTCGTGTCTCTTGTAGAACGAATAAATGAAAACAGATGCGGGCATCCTATTCCTTAGTCAGAACAGTTTTTGTTCCTGTCAGGCATTCTGTCTGCTCTTCATACCATGTACCTGGAAGCAGGCGGCAAATACGAACACGAAATATAATGGGGTGGTGCAGAGATCTGCCGCTTTCGATACGCTGCTTTTGGAGCATTGAGGTGGGTGGTGGGGTGTAGCTTCTGAAAGGTGGGTGTGGATGGCGCGTAGAGGCTTGTAGGTGTAGCATTCTTATCGGAGGGTGCTTCTTCCGGAGAATGGAAACGTCGCACACACAGAGACCGCAAAATTTGGGGGGAAAATATATACTGCTAACGCAGTAAGAACGTGCATGCCGCTTCGCGATTTGCCGAAGCATTTCTAAGGTCTTGGCGTCGGACGCATGCAAGCGGTTATCGCAGCGACTTTCTCCCTCATAAATATGGTCTATAAACATTCCGCAGAGCTATTATAGATTACACTGCCTTCTTCTAGCTCTTTCATTTCATCTATTCATAGTTTATGGACTGTCTATAGAAAAAAGTGTACACAAAGTGTACAGCCATAAGTCAATAAAATGTCAATAGGCTGGGGTTGTTTTGTCCATAAAGCAGTCTATAAAATTTGTCTATAGAAAGTCTATGGATAGTCTATAGGCGGTCTAGAAGAATTTTGTAAGCGGCTAAGAGACAAGTTTGGCAGCTTTTCTCAGTTGTTTTCAGTATATAGCTGTACCAACAAAGCACGGCAGTCTCTAACTCTAAACACATCCAGTACTTGTGATGCGACTTGCGAACCTTCGACGAGTCGTGCTGGGCGACCAAACCTAAAATTAGCGGTATAATCAAACTCACATACAACCTGCATAAATGCCGAAAGCTTGGCAAGTTGGTGCAGGTCCCTTTTTAATAAGCTCGCTGAATGCGAACAGACTGGACACGGAAAGCAAAAGAGTTGGGCACGGCAAAGCGCAATAAGTACAGCGCTCAGGTGAGATAAAACGACAGACGGAAGATGCGCTCTGAGCTTTACACCAACTTCCCGCTCTGCGCTTTAAACTAGAAAAGTGGAAAATAGTGTGGTGCAACCATTTTCAAGTTCATTTATGCTTGTTCTTTCTTGGTGTACACTTATTAGGTCTGCTTTGAAACGAAGCTTTAGTTGTGTGTCAGCTCCTGCTTCGTCTGCTTTGTTCGTGTTTCTTGTGCTACCCATCATTTCGTTGTTTCACAATAAACAAAAGTACCTTTTTATTGAGCGTCAATTAACATACCTATAAGGATGTCCTTGGAACGCAATGAACTCTATTTGCCTCACAGCCGACTAAAAACCAATCCCGACGGCGTTTTTTGTGGTCTCGCTATATAAATCTGGAAGAGGTGTTAATTGGTGTCTATACCATAGGCTGTCTGTAAACCTGCCGCACGAAGTTTTACCTACATTATGAGTGAAACCCGGAGAGAGGGGTTCCAAACGGGTGGATATCGTACACTCTAAAGAGCCCCATACGCTGCAGGATCGTCTTGCCTATCATCGTAGCCGCCCTCATCCTGGGCATTGTCGGGGCCCTCATCTTCTCCATGGTGGTCTCCGGCCACAGATCCAGGCGGCACCTGCACGTGCACAACACCCATGGTGCCAACGCCACTGGCGCGTCAGCCGACATCGGCCACCCCGACAGGACGGTTTCGGGCTGGAACAGCGACGACGCCGGCACCAAGCCGTCGCAGCGCGCTGCCCGACACCACTAGCACGGAATGCACTGCCCTCACGGGGTTCTGCTCGTGTATTCCTGGACGCAATGTCTAGGATATGGCAAAAATGTGAATAACTCTAGGTCTCCGTCGCTTTTTCACCTCACACTGCCACCACTCCCAAATTTTTCTATCACAAGATTACCAGCCACCAGCAGCGTTCGTATTACAGAACGTGGACCTTCTATTCGCATCTGCACGCCTTCTGTGAACCACTAGCAGTCAACTGGTCGCAGAAGCAGCCCTCCCAAGACGCGGATATTTCATATCATACATCATGCAGCGTATGTGCAAAGCACAACAACCAAGCTTTCTTGCAATGGAAGGCAGCGTTATTATTAAGGTCAGGGAGTAAGTGCAACAAATTCTTCTTCTTCTTCTGTTATTTGCTCGCGTTGAGAGAGGAGTGCACAGAAATATGAAGCCACTTATGTGTTTGGCCTTCTGGCTCGTGGCAATGGAGTTGTGTCAGTGGACAATCTGTTTGAGCCGACGCTAAGAGTTTTGCTCGTTAATGCATCTTGAAGCAAGAAGCAGGACACTTTAGGATTAAATATTCGCAGCGTGAGTTGCTGGGGCCGGGTCGATTGCGGAAGCTCGGGTGTCGTCTTAAATGCAAAAGCACTACCCTAGTTAGCAAGAATCTTGTCATCCTGTTGTCTTGTCTTGTGCTCCAAACTAACCCTAGCTTACCCTAGTTACTCGAGTTACCCGAGTTATCCGGGTAAGCTCAGTGGAACGTCGCTCAAGCTGCACGCAATCGAAAGAAGCTTGGGTAAGTTCGGAGGAGCGTCGCGCAAGCTCTAGCCAGTGGCAGGAGGGCGTCGCACCACCTAAATGACGTAACCTTGAGGCGTCATCACAACCTGCCCTGACAGGTGGCAGTTGGTTGGTCGGGAAGAGCAACGTGGGTCACACAATCCCCACCGGTGCCTGGGATAGCGTTTATCGAGACAGCGACTCTGCATATTCCGCTTTTATTAATATTTTTAAACCATTATATGATACACACTTTCCACGCAAATTATGAGGCTATCTAAAGCGTGGAAGCCTTGGCTGACCCGTGAGCTTCTGACATGATTAAGCAAAAACGTGTTTTATATGCCAAATGTGTGAAAACTAGGGATGAAGCCTTGCTTAAGAAGTTTAAAAAATATAGAAACAGTTCAACAAATAAACTTAGAGCTGCCAAAGATGAATATTTTTAGGACTATTTAATGACCCTACTAACCAACGAAGTGTTGTACTTGGGCGCAAATTGAATGCGTTGTTGCAGCCTAACTCCTACTCAGCTATTCCTGATATATTGGAACATGATGGGCAGCAAATTTCTGGAGATGCAGTACCAAATGCATTTAATGAAGTCTTTACTCTACCACCGCAACCGGACGTAGAACACAGCTTCACTAACTATGCTCAGTTTCTTCCAGTAAACAGGAATGGAGCATCGCTTTTCCTTGCTCCAACTACCTCTCCTGAAGTTTTTTCATGTAAAGCAAAAGCAATAGCAATAGCAAGTCACTAGATGCCGACGGTATCTAGATTCTCCCTGTAAACCATGTGCTCGATATTATAAGCCCTATTCTCGCCCATGTTTATCACATATCAACAGGTACCTTTCCTAAGAGAATGCAAATTACTCGCGTTCTTCCCGTCTTCAAGCGCGGTGATAAAACTGCCTTAAATAATTATCGGCCTATGTCAATAATTCCAGTATTTTTTAAGGGCATTGAGAAAGTAATGCATGTGCGATTACTCTCATTCATAAACCGTCACCATTTGATTGCAGACATTCAACATGGGTTTAGAAAGCACCGCTCTACGAAAACAGCCCTCCTGAGCCAAAAAGAAATAATTTTAGACGCATTCAGCCGTAAACATATGGCACTAGGCATATACATAGATTTCTCTAAGGCTTTGATTTAATCATTCTACCCTTCTTAACAAATTAACAACGTATGGTGTACTTGGAGCCGCCCACTCGCTTTTTACATCTTATCTGCCCCACAGGTCACAGTTCGTAGATGCCAATAACCAAATATCTTTAAGGAAGCCAGTTACCACTAGTGTGCCGCAAGGAAGCATTTTGGGCCTACTTTTATTTTTAATTTACATAAATGACATTTTACGCTGCCCAGATAACACTAGATTCGTTTCGTATGCCGATGACACAACCATTTTTATTACAGGCAATCTGGAAACAGATATAGAAATAAACGCTAATAAGACGCTGTCTGACTTAGAACGCTGGTACGCGATAAACTGCTTAAAAATCAACCCTAAGAAAGCAAAATTAATCCTGTACACGCCTACAGGAAAGTTGTTGACAACTAATATGACTTTGTGTCTGGGCAGTGAACAGTTAGAGATAGTCGATTCTATTAATATCCTTGGGGTGCGTTTTTCAAAGCACCTCACCTGGAATGAGCGTGTTGATCACCTCCAATCAAAATTGTCATCTGCCATTGGTGTCATTGCTCGTCTGCATCGCATTCTCCCGACCAAGGTAAAAATAGTGTTGTACAATGCTCTGGTGGTATATGTCATGCAGTACTGCATTATGTTGTGGGGCACAACTGGTGTGACAAACTTTCAAAAACTACATTTGCTACAAAAAAGAGCTGTGCGTTACATAGCTGATTTTCATTATACGTACTCTGCAGAACCACTTTTTTCTAAATATGAAATTCTTCCTGTGTTTTGTTTTTATAAGTAAAGGTTGATGTTGTGTTACAAAAGTTTCGTAAAATTTGGCATTGATGATACAATTCATCTGAGAAAACTCCGAGAGAATACAAATATTCGTCAGACCCGACATAAAGAAATGTGGTTCGTACCCATTCCGAGAACCTCCTATGATGAACAATCTTTATCTTATACATTACCTTACTTATTAGAGCGACAAAATTTTGATCCCTCCAGTAACCGAAACTCTCGCATTAAACATTTTTGTCAACTTATTTATTTGCAAGACTAGACCATGCCTTTTTATTCTCCTATTTTATTCACCACTGTTGCCTATGTGTGTTCAGTAATTGTATTACATTTTTTTCCTGATTGCTTGCCGTCTTGTTTCACTCTGTATTACCCGTTGCTTTGTGATGCTTTTTCAGTTCTTGTGTATGACTGGTCGTCATCTTGCTGTCATGCCAACTTGCAAGGGGTCTCAACCTTGTCAAGCTGTCCGAGCTTTTAGTTCCGTACTCCTCCTTTTCTAAGGAAATAAAATAATTGATTAATCGATTGATTGATTGATTGATTGATTGATTGATTGATTGATTGATTGATTGATTTATTTATTGATTGATTGATTGATTGATTGATAGAAACAGCCCCTGCCAGTGCAGTGGCGCAGCTGTCAACCGCTGCGACCCTGCGCGCTGGTGACATCGGTGCGCCACTGCGACCTATGAATGCTAAGGAGAGAACGTCCAGCTCTGCTTATATGGGCATTAACCCACTAAATCCATCGCGGGATACTCTTAATGCGGGTCTTATGTGTCCCCTCCAATTAGAGAATGAACACCTGCTTTCGCACGTCTACTCAGTTCAACTACGTTGAACCCCTACCACGTTTTTCTAATCCTTTGCCAGGTCACTAAAATTCCTGTTTTCTTTTTTGCATATTTCTTGGCCAAGCACACCGTTGGTTTAGTGCATTACAGCGTCCATTTGTGTACAGCTGTGCACGCATGCAGGTGCTGTAGTTATAATTGTTGTCACTTTCTTATCTTGTGCCATTGTTAGTCTGTGTGACTGGAAATTGGCACCACTTCCACTGCATTATTTCTTTCTTGGCTCCACTATCCTCTCACATTTAACAAGGCGCAACGATGTCACAGGGCACATCTCGATCATGATCAGCACTGCCCGCTATAATGCGATGCCTTACGATGCACGGTACAACATAGCCGAGTAAAAAATATGATTGGAATTAATTTCGAAACCAAATTGGATCTAAATGTGACCAACTGGACAGCCAAATGGATACAGAAGGATGTAGTAGGGTGAAGTAATCCGATTCGTTGGTCCAATTGGATCATTCAACTTTTTTTTCAATATTCATGTTGGCTATTCCAGTTGGGTCTTAAGTCCCAGTCGGTGTCATGTCTCAATTGGGAGAGATTGCAGCAAGTGGAACCTTGGGAAGCAATTGAAATTTGCAATACTAGTTGGATAAATCAAATGGCTTCACAGACTGAACGTTCGAGTTGGTTCCTTAAATTCCAAGTGGTGTCCCAGTGAAAAATATATCGGGTGCCGGTTATACTTTCCACCTGAAAATGCACTGTTGTATGTTTGCAAGCAGTCTAGCTACAACTTAAATGTAGCTGAGCACTCCAACTTGAATGAGCACTGCTACTGATATGCCAACTGCAAGCTACAGTGGGGTGTTCCAAATGGCTTCAAATAAACAAATGGCTATGCGTGTGCGTCTGCTCGCGCGCGCTGAGCAGACATACGCGCAGAGACACCAAGTTTGCTAATTTGGATCCAATGATTGTCTTCAGAGAATACGTCTGCTTAGGGCAGGTTCTGACCGCCGATCCACACCGCGAGACAGAAACTAGAAGGATAAAAAGCGGCAGAGCGCATTTGGCAAATACTTTCAGATCATGTTTGGCCGTTTACCTATGTCTCCCAAAGAGAAAAGTGTACAACAGCTGTATCTTACCGGTGCTCACCTACGGGGCAGAAACGTAGAGGCTAAAGAAGAAGGCTCAGCTCAAGTTAAAGACAACGCAGCGAGCTATGGAAAGAAAAATTATAGGTGTACCGTTAAGAGACCGGAAGCGGGAAGCGTATGCAAAAGAACAAACGCCGGTTAATGATATTCTGGTGGAAATCAAGAGGAAGAAATAAGCTTGATAAGTGCATTTACTGTGAAGGCAAGATAACCGCTGGTCTTTAAGGGTAGCGGTATGGATTCCAAGAGAAGGCAAGCGTAAAAGACAGCAGCAGAAAGTTGGGTGAGCGGAAAGTATTAGGAAGTTTGCGAGTATAAGATGGCCGCAGCTGGCACAGGACCAGGGTAATTAACAACAAACTTACTACGTAAATACGGAACTCCTGTGGACCATGCTCAAAGATGAAGGTATCGGCAATGCGATAATTGATTTCATAAAGGAGTTATGCGAGATAGTAAAACTCAAATTGCATGGGAAGGATAAAAATTACAACTGTCAAGGTAAGCTAGGGATTAAGGCAGGGTTTTCCTCTATCACCGCTGCTGATCATCATTTCTATGACAAATATGGAAAGAGGGCTACAAGAAGGTAATCTAAGTTCTAATCTATCGTACAGATTAGGCAGAAAGATTGCAGAGCCGCAACTCCCCGGTTTAATGTATGTGGCGATATTGCAGTCTTAGCTGATAGCCAGGAAGGTTTGTAGGCTCTGGTTAATTCTTCTGGAGGCTAAAGAGCCTGTTTTCGATTGTCTTGAAATCGACGCCACAATACGGCGGCACCGCGAACTAGTCTCAGAAGGATCAAGGCGTGGAACCGCATCGCTTGATCAGCTGTCTGAATGTTTCGCCGGTCCGTTCACACGTTTTCACAGTTTTGCTGTTAACTATTCCTTGGGAGCGCTGTTGATACCCATATGTATCAGCAGCGCGAACACAAAACAAGGAAGAAGAAGTAGAAGATAGTATAGAGTGCTGAACTTCTAACTTTTATTTGAACAAAAACTGAACCCGCACTTATATACACACACCAGGTAAAAGCCCACCAGGAGGAGTGGTCAAGGCACGCCAACGAACTGGGTCCCACACGATGTCCAGGGCACCAAACGATAACAAAATCACACTATACAATGAGTTCTAAAATATGAAGCACGAATTATATGTGTAAAAAAAGTGGAAAAACAGGGTTGAGTGTGCGCGAGTGAAAAAAAAGGCGAAAAATGGAAAAAATAGAGCTGAGGGCGCGAATTTTGCTAAAAACTGAGAAGGCGAGATTACGCTAAAAATATTAGCGAAACGAAAGATGAGCGCCAACAATCAACACGGCTAGAATGAAAATGCAACATGTGAAGTTCGTTCGCGTGTCTTGACTACTCCCCCTGGTTGGCTTTTACCTGGTGTGTGTGTGTATATAAGTGCGGGTTCAGTTTTTGTTCAAATAAAACTTGGAAGCTCAGCGCTCTGTACTATCTTCTCCTTCTTCCTGGTTTTGTATTCGAGCTGCTGGTACATATGGATCGCAACCAACTAGCCCAGCAGATGGTGTTATTCGAGAACATTTCTTGTTCTACGGGCCTTTTCCCTGCGGCGTAGTATACCTCACCTCGGCATCCTACTGCCAGGCAAGAATTCTCAGTTTCCGCATTCGGCGCAAGGTGCTCCCTCCTGATCTTCTGAAGCTTTTCGGCGGCATCCAGCCTACTGTCGGCCATCCTACCCGCCTGTGGCGGTGGTGGTGGTAGTGGTTTTATTAAAAATAATAGTAAAAAGGAAGGAAAGATTTTTGCTAGCCCCGGCATCTGCCATCGATAGTGAAGCACCTGAGCTGGGGCAGCGGAAATAAAGGATAGCAGGCAGAATGGAGAAATGAAATGAAAGAGGTGAGGGGACAGGAAGAGAGGATAGGGGGAGAAGTAATATGTACAAACTATTTACATAATAAGAAATGTGTCCAGGTTGTCCGCGTGATTAGTTCATTTTAGAGGAATTAAATCACAAACGCGCACAGCACTGTGTTGGTTACAACTGGAGTGGGGCGTCCAGTTAATAATCGTTCAAGGTAGAACTCGTGGAGCGTTCGGTCACTGCGTGTAACTACCTGACAGAGAACAGACGGGACGTCAAGCCCGTGTGTTCGAGGAATGCACAGAGGCTCACCAAAGTTCGCTCACGAGTGCGCGCACTGCCCTGCGGCCACAATAGCGTCTTGATGTCTGGTAGTATGCCCTGCGCCCTATAGGCCGCGAGCATATCGCGACGAGCATCGGCGAAACCCGCCTGTGCAAAATCTTGCATTCGGAATGGCAGCATCTGACGAGCCTCCATAGAGAACATGTGTGGTTAATGGTGTTCGCATCGTTTACCAATGCCAGCAGCAGCAAGAAAATGGTCGTGACACAAGTCAGCCGAAGGACAAAGTGCCTCTGGCAGCAGGTTATCCCGGGCCTGCGTGCGCTCGTGCCTCGAAAGAAGCAAAAGACTGGAAACGCCGTCCATCTCGTGGGAGGTGTCAGGAGCATCCCAGAGGAGGTCCAGAGTTTCCTTGGTCGCGGGCCCAAGTTCGCGGTGGAGCCGAGGAGGACAGCGCCGGAGATGTCCACGGCCAGGCAAGTTTCTCGCCTCGCCCTAGCGGCGGAAGCGGATCGATGCACCGTGGACGGAGTGGACCTGGTCACACGTTGTAGCGCTGAAAGGCACAGGTTCCCATTTAAGAAGACTGTCTCGTATTTAACGAAGCAAGATTTCTCATTGTTAACCGCTGACAAGAAGGGAGGGTATGCCGTTCTTCCTAAACAAGTGTTTATGTCAAAGGCAGCAGAGGGAGTTGAAGCAAATTTTGTAAAATGCAGAACATCCGAATCAAAAACTGAGAAGTAATGCAAAGAAGCTATGCCAATGATTGAATTTTGAGAGCCTTTCACATGCAATACAAGGAAAAAAAGACTGGCTGTCTGGAAATGTTTTTTATCGCCAAGACGCACAAGACTGGTTGCCCTTTGCGTGTGATTGTATTCTGAAAAGATGGCCCGGAAAAAAGAAGTCGCCAAGTTTCTCCAAAGCAATCTCAAGCGACTTACAGTCAATGACCCCTTTCTTGCAAAAACACCGACGAAGATGTCAGATTTCTGCACGAGAACATAACAAAGGCGTTAAATGGCTTCTCCATTGATATTGTCACGGATGCCGGTAGGACGTTCAATCTCTGGCAGAACAGTACCTGGCGAGCACACTGCGCAGAGCGTAGCCGGCAGGGCCTAGCACCGAGCAGAAGAGGACGAAGTCCGGCGCGCGACAAAGGTCGAAGACAGACCGCACGGGGGAGCCGGTAGCGTGATGGCTAAACTAAGTGCGGCATTGCCCCTCCCCTCTGGAAAGGCATCGACTCGATGCCTGACAGTGAGGGGGAGCCACGTGTTGGTGTTAACAGAATCCCAGGCACCGAACGTGGTGAGAGTTGTCCTAGCGGGCATGGTATGGCTTGAGTCTTGCGACGTGCACAATTTCGGATGTCGGCGGGCGTCTGGAAGAACGAACACTCCCTTGCGGGCGCACTTCATACGTAACGTCGCTGAGTTGGCGGAGTACCTCGTAGGGGCCGAAGTAACGGCGCAAAAGCTTCTCGGAGCGACCGCGCAGACGGATGGGGCTCCAAACCCACACTTGATCGCCAGGCTGGAAAATGACTTCGCGGTGACGGAGGTTATAGCGGTGAGCATCGACTTCTTGCCGCACGCAGGTTCGTTGCCGAGCCAGCCGGCGGGCAGCCTCTGCATGGCGAACGAATGCATCAGCGTCCGCAACGGATGGGCGGGCGATATCGGGCAACAACATCGTGTCCAACATAGTCCCGACTTCACGACCGTGTACCAAACGAAATGGCGTGAACCCCGTCGTCTCTTGAAGGGCAGTATTGTAGGCAAACGTGACGTACGGAAGGATTTCGTCCCAGTTCTTATGGTCGTCGTCGACGTACATAGAAATCATATCAGCGATAGTCTTATTGAGGCGCTCGGTTAGGCCGTTGGTTTGAGGATGGTAAGCTGAGGTCTTACGATGACTTGTGCCACTGAGCCGCATAACTTCCTGAGTAAGCGTGGACGTGAACGATGTGCCTCGGTCAGTTAAAACAACATAAGGGGCGCCACGGCGGAGGACTATGCTGATGATGAAAAAGTCAGCAATTTCAGCAGCAGTGGCGCGGGGAAGGGCTTTCGTCTCACAATACCGGGTGAGGTAGTCGGTGGCAACCACAATATACCGGTTACCCAATGATGACGTGGGAAATGGGCCCAGTAAGTCCATGCCGACTTGGTGGAAAGGAATTCTCGGCGGAGCAATGGGTCGGAGCAAGCCAGCCGGCTTGAAAGGTGGTTTCTTCCGACGTTGACACTCGCGGCAAGTACGTACATAACGCTTGACAGTCGCAGAAAGCCTGGGCCAGTAATAACGGTGACGAACTCGTGCCATCGTTCGAGAAAACCCGAGGTGGCCGGAAGGAAGCTCGTCGTGGCATGCCTGCAAAACGTCAGTGCGGAGCGCCGTTGGAACCACGAGCAGGTAACCAGAGTCCGTCGGGGCGTAATTTCGTTTGTAGAGGACGCCATCTCGCAAGCAAAACCACGACAAGCCACGCGCGAATAGACGAGGCGGTAACGAGGCGGTACCCTCAAGGTAATCGATGAGTGGCCGCAATTCCGTGTCGTCCCTCTGGTGTTGAGCGTGGTCGGACGTGGTCAGAGCATCAATAAAGAGGGGGTCATCTTCGAGGTCATCAGAGCTGGACGGGATAGGAGCACGGGACAAGCAGTCTGCATCGCTGTGTTTGTTGCCCGACTTGTAGACAACTGTTACATCAAATTCTTGCAAGCGAAGGCTCCAACGAGCTAGCCGGCCCGAGGGGTCTTTAAGATTCGCGAGCCAGCACAGTGAGTGGTGGTCACTCACGACCCGAAACGGGCGACCATACAAGTAGGGCCGGAACTTCGTTATCGCCCACACAACAGCTAGGCACTCCTTTTCAGTGGTTGAGTAATTGGCCTCGAACCGAGACAGCGTGCGGCTGCCGTAAGCAATCACACGCTCAACACCATCTTGCCACTGGACGAGGACTGCACCGAGGCCAATGTTGCTGGCATCGGTGTGAAGTTCTGTATCCGCCTCCTTGTCAAAATGGGCAAGAATGGGCGTTGTTTGTAGGCGTTTGCGGAGCTTTTCGAAGGCGTCCTGCTGTTCCTGTGCCCAGACGAAAGGCTGATCGTCTTTTGTCAGCCGTGTGAGAGGCTCAGCCAGCCTGGAGAAGTCTTGCACGAAGCGTCGGTAATATACGCAGAGGCCAAGAAACCGGCGCACAGCTCGCTTATCAGTGGAAGTCGGGAAGGCAGCTACAGCAGCCGTCTTGTCGGGGTCGGGGCTGACACCCTCACGTGTCACAACATGGCCCAAAAACTTAATCCGTTGGTACGCGAAGTGGCATTTTTCGGGTTTGAGAGATAGACCGGCTGATCGGATGGCCGTCAATACTGCACTCAAGCGTTTGAGATGTTCTTCGTAGGTCGCAGCGAAAATAACCACATCATCAAGATAGACGAGACACGACTGCCATTTCAGGCCAACCAGGACAGTGTCCATCATTCTTTGAAAGGTGGCAGGAGCGGTACACAGGCCAAAGGGGAGCACCTTGAACTCGTACAAACCGTCAGGCGTTATGAACGCGGTCTTTTCACGGTCACGTTCATCGACTTCGATCTGCCAGTACCCACTGCGTAGATCAAGAGAGGAAAAGTATCGGGCATGACGCAGGCGATCGAACGAGTCATCAATTCGGGGCAACGGACAAACGTCCTTTTTAGTAATCTTGTTGAGGCGACGATAGTCGACGCAGAATCGGAGAGTGCCATCCTTCTTGGCGACCAGCACAACGGGCGAAGCCCACGGGCTTGTTGACGGCTGGATAACCTCGTCGCGGAGCATTTCCTCAACCTGCCTCCGAATCACCTCCCGTTCTTTCGCAGACACTCGATAGGGGTGGTGTTGTATAGGCCTCTCGCCTTCATCCACTACAATGCGGTGTTTAGCGACCGATGTTTGTCGAACTTTAGAAGTGGTCGCAAAGCAGTCACGAAAAGAGTCGAGGATCATGTGGAGGCGGTGTTTCTGATCGGCGGTTAGGTCGGGGTTCATGTCAGTCATAACGGGGGCGTCAGACGTCGATGCATGGGTATCGTTGAGGGAGCAGGCGCAGTGGGAGACTGAGTCGCTAATTTCATCGAAATAGGCTATGGCGGTTGCTTGCGGCAAGTGGCGGTATTCGGCGCTAAAGTTCGTAACAAAAAGCTGCGTTCGCAGTCCGCGGAGGGAAGTAACACCCCGCGCAACGCAGACTTGTTGACTCAGCAGTAACGACAGGTTACCTTCCGCAACCCCGCGAAGAGTGCGTGGGTTGGAGCATTCCACCGTAATAAACAAACTGGAGCGTGGTGGTAGCGTGACATTGTCATCAAACACGCGAAAAACAGGCCTGTCGGGCTCGCTGCTGTCGGCTATGGCACAATGAGGTGAGAACGTCACGACAAGTTCGCGGAGGTTGATTATCGCACCGTGTTCCCGCAGAAAATCTAACCCGAGGATGAGGTCCTTCGAGCAATGAGCCAACACAGCGAAGCAGGCAGTGAAGGTGACACCACGAATCTCCATTCTAGCGGTGCAGACGCCAAGCGGTGTCACCAGATGGCCTCCAGCTGTCCGGATGTGTGTTCCAGGCCAAGGTGTCAGTACTTTCCTCGGGACAAGCGTCAGACCACGACTCATGACGGAGAAATCGGCGCCGGTATCTACGAGAGCAGTCACGCGGCGGCCATCAACGATGACCGAGATTTCAGCCGAAGCTTGGTCACCGTCAGAAAAACGCTGTGAGAGGGAGGTCGGACTAGGGGATCGTTCTCGTGGTCGGGTTGGGGCGTCAAGCGGAGGCGTCTCCGTTCGTCGAAAAGTCGTCGGACTTAAGGGTCGTTCAGATTGTCCAATTGAGGCGTCAAGCTAAGAAGGCGTCTCTGGGCGTCGAAAGGTCGTCGCGGCGTGGGGTCGGAGGTCGGGTCGCATGCTAACGTCGGTGAGCGGAGGATGTTCGTCATTATGTCCGGTGACGGCGGCCCTACCTCCGGGGGTCGCCGTCCTCACTTTTCCCGGCGCGGGCTGGAGGACTGCCGGACGTAGGACTGGCGAACTGGTGAAGAAAACCGTCGAGGCGACGGTGACCTGGACTGACGTCGGGCAGTGGGTACAGGTGGGACGTTGGCCGCTAGGTACTGATCGATCTCGCGGGGTCGTTCACCATAGCGTGGCAGGGGTGCGTCGGGCGAAAAGCCGCGCAGGCCAATCCGGCGGTACGGGCAGTGACGACGGATGTGGCCTGCTTCGCCGCAATGGAAGCACAGGGGCTTGTTGTTCGGCGTTCGCCACATGTTTGCCTTCGTGACGGGTGGGCGGTCGTCTGGCAGCGCTGTCGTATGCGGGAATCGGTGGGACGGCGCGGTAGGGGCAGGAGAGTAGAACGCCGGCGGTGGTGGCGCAGGACTTCGCAATGTCTCGCTGTATGTCATCACATAGGGCGCTGGCGGTGGCGGCGGTGGAGTGGGCTGCACCGTGCGGCGTATCTCGTCACGGACAGCCTCCGAGATGGCGGTGACCCTAGGAGGCTGCTCCACAGAGCGAAGCTTCTGCAGCTCTTCGCGAACGATGCTCCTGATGAGCTCTCGGAGGGAGGTGTTCTCATCCCCGGGCCTCGGCATGTGGCACTCCACAGCAGTGATGTTTGAGGAACGGCCGTAGTGCGCAAACCGCTGCTGCAGGGCGCGCTCCATGCCTGCCGCCTCCTTTGCAAAATCGGCGACTGTAGCCGGAGGATCGCGCACGAGCCCAGCGAACAGTTGCTCCTTGACGCCCCGCATCAAATGGCGCACCTTCTTGGCTTCCGACATCGAAGGATCAGCGCGGTTGAAAAGCCGGGTCATGTCCTCCACGAACATCGCCACGCTCTCGTTTGGCTGCTGCGCTCTCGATTGCAGGGCCAATTCAGCACGCTCCCTCCGCTCGTTGCTGCTGAACGTATCCAGCAACTGGCGCCGGAAGTCTTGCCAGGTGTGGATGGCGGACTCGTGGTTTTCGAACCACGTCTTGGCGGCGTCCTGGAGGGCAAAGTAGACGTTCCGAAGCTTGCGGTCCTCGTCCCACAGATTAAATTCAGAGACCCTGTCATACCCGTCAAACCAGTCCTCCACATCTTCAAACTTGT
Source organism: Amblyomma americanum (assembly GCF_052857255.1). Lineage (NCBI taxonomy): Eukaryota > Metazoa > Arthropoda > Arachnida > Ixodida > Ixodidae > Amblyomma > Amblyomma americanum. The sequence continues at coordinate 38,980,044 of NC_135501.1, read as the reverse complement.
CACCATGAAACGGCGCGGGCGTACGAGGCGAATGAAGAAGCAGCGGTGGCGAACTCACAGTTTGCTTGAAGGTCTGGCTGGCCACCGTAGAGGTCATCTTGCGGGATGGCGCGGCGAGGGGATTGTACTCGGGAGCTAAGCCTTTCAAGCGGCGGCTTGACTTGTGGACGGGTGTCGTGTCCAGGGGGTGTGGCTGAGCGCTGGAGGTTCCTGGGACCTCTTCGTACATAGATCCTACCCAGCAGCTGCACCAAAAATGTCACGGACGCCGGTAGGACGTTCAATCCCTGGCAGAACAGTACCTGGCGAGCACACTGCGCAGAGCGTAGCCGGCAGGGCCTAGCACCGAGCAGAAGAGGACGAAGTCCGGCGCGCGACAAAGGTCGAAGACAAACCGCACGGGGGAGCCGGTAGCGTGATGGCTAAACTAAGTGCGGCAATATAAAGGATCTGTTTTATTCCATTCCTCAGGATTTCCTGATACAATGTGTTCGTGACGCCATCGATAGACACGGTGTGGTGGACATCCAAAATTAGTACTGCGTATCTGCGGATGGCTTCATTGAGTTGCTTTGCACTTACCTAAAATTTACAGTAACTGAGTGGAACGGTTCGAAATTCATACAAAAACAAGGCGTATATATAGGCTCATGCATTGCCCTAATTTTGAGCGACCTTTTCTTCGCTATGCATGACAGATCCTTGAAGGACGAGCTCGAGACTTCAAGCGTTTTCAAAATTTTCTGGTACGTTGATGACTTCTTGATTTCGTTAGATTTTGACACTGAAGCATTTAAAACAGAAGAAACTCAAGTCCTCCACGTTTTTTCTAATACTGTATTACCTCTTCAAGTTACCCATCAATTCCCAGAACAAAACGCTATGCGGTTTCTAGAGTTCAAGGTGCTTTTCGGAGAGAACCACGTCTGCTGGTTATTTGAACCAAGAGTCAATAAGCCCATCCTTCCCTACGATTCAGCCCACTCAAAACTTGTAAAAAGGAACATCGTGAAGTCAACTTTTAGGAAAGCACTCACAAAGTCTTGTGAACACAACTTGCAAAACAGTTTTTCGAATCAAGTGTTGAGGCTGACGCAATCAGGGTACCCGCCATCTCTCCTGTCGTCTGTAGTAAAAAAAGTCCTGATTGGTATGAAGCATGGAAGTGAAGCCCCGGGTGACACGCGACAGCGGAACAAAAGGGTTACCGTTTTGCCGTATCTGCACCAAATATCGCTTAATCTTAAGAAAATTGGTAGAAAAGCAGGTGTAGACGTAGTCCTTTCGGCCTCACTGCGTCTGTCAAGCCTGTGCAACGAAGTGAACAAAGAGAAAAAGAACAGTGGCTGTACAACCCGACACCGAGACCCTATTGTGCCTTGTGCGGAGGGAGTTGTATATTCCATTCCTTTACCTTGCGGTAAAGCTTACATAGGCCAAACAGGAAGACGTTTAAATGAGAGGTTAATAGAATATAAGAACGATTTAACTAATGCGACATTGAAGAACTTCCCCGCCCATTGCCGGGCATGTGACAGCAAAAAGAAACGCATTCCTCATTTTAAGAATGCAACCGTCTTGAAAAAACCTAAAAACCACCTAACGGGCGAAATAATTGAAGCAGCCCACATGAAAGGGCTTAAGGAAGGTTGCGTAAGCACCCCATCTATCTCATTATCTCAAAAGGAAATCACCTTCCTTTCTCGCTTTATCAGATTTTACCGGCTTCTTAGAGGCACACTTCACATGCTGCATTTTCCTTCTAGCCGTGTTAATTGTTGACGCTCATCCTTCGTTTCGCTAATCTTTGTACCATGCTGTCGCCTTCTCATGCTTTTAGCAACATTCGCGCCCTCAAGTCTGTCCTTCCATTTTTCCACTTTTTTATCACTCGCGCACACTCAACCCTGTTTTTCCAGTATCTTTACACATGTCATTCGTGCTTCATTTCATGGAACTCCTCGTATAGTGTGATTTTTTTATATTTTGACGCCCTGGACATCGTGTGGGTCCCAGTTCGTTCGCGTGCCTTGACCACTATCCCCTGGTGGGTTTTTACCGGGTGTGTATATAAGTGTGGGTTTAGTTTTTTGTTCAAATAAAAGTTGGAAGTTCAGCGCTCTGTACTATCCTCGCCATCTTCTCCCTGGTTTTGTGTTCGCGCTGCTGATACAAATGGATCGCAACCAACTAGCCCGGCAGATAATGTTATTCGAGCGCTGTTGCAGATATCTGCAAGCCAACGAGATAGCCGAGCCGCTATGCGTCGATGCGTGATGCAGCGCCTAGCCTAATATTTATGAAGACATGATTTACCTGGACCAGAAGGTCCTATTATCGCGACAGTGTCAAGGGCTCCGTGTCGCACAGAAGCCGGCGTCATCGTCGACGTGGCTGACTGTGGGCGAAAAATCCACGAAAAATCCACAGGGAAGCAATGTCAACGGCAGGTGCGCTGTCTAGGTCACATGACATTCTGACGTCACCACAACCTCCCCACCAGATTGTGAACGGAATGCTAGCCTGGGTAGGTAAACAGCTAAATTAATGACTGGTCGCAAGCCGTCGCTCCAGAAGAGCAACCTGGGTCGCACAAGCCCCACTGGTGGCAACACCTGCCATCGCACGCCAGAGGGGCAGTACTTAACCGCTACACCATTACGACAGGAGTGGAATGAGGACTCACAGGGATCTAGGAACGTAAAATTGACAATAACCGATTTCTCACACGGACATTACCCCTTTAACGCTATCCCGCCATGTCCAGCTTTTTTTTAAATATTGTCACGTAGTGGTGACGGCAGTCGCAGCAGCGATGAAGACGGACGAAAGGGTCTTCTAAAAGAACTGTTTATTGGGCTGACTCACTCGGCGGCGGCGAAGCGACAAGCATGCTCGGCGGTCGTCGAACAGAATGCCCGCCGCTGTCGGCCGTGCTCAATTTAAAGCTGATAGCGAACATTCGAGATAAAGGGCGCAAAGTTACTAGAACATTCCAGAACAACGTAGAATCAGCTTTGCCTGGCTGCGATCAATCGAGATAAATCTAGTCGCGTCTTGCGTCGCAAACAAAGCGATAAGGTGGTGTCGCGGCAGATTTGAAAAACGAACAAACACTGGAAATATTCGCGGCATTACTCCTTTCTCAAAGAAGCATCGACCCGATGCATTAAAACAAATAATGCGACTAGTAAGGGAAAAAAACGGATCTTGCGAAAATAGAGCATGGAAATGCAGCGGCCTTTAGCGCGCATAATACGGCTTCAGACGGACTACATGGACAACTTCTGGTCGTACGCGGCGTCGCTGGGATGCAGTCATTGCGTCAGGGATGACTTCATAATCCAGTTCACCCAGCCGACGAAGAACCTTGTACGGACCGAAATAGCGGCGCAAAAGCTTTTCACTCAATCCACGGCGGCGTATGGGTGTCCACACCCAGACTTGGTCTCCTGGCTTGTATTCCGCGTTGCGTCTTCGTAGGTTGTAGCGCCTGGCGTCGGACCGCTGCTGATCTTTGATCCGTAATCGGGCAAGCCTTCGAGCTTCTTCTGCGCGTTGAAGGTAGGCGGCAACGTCGACGTTCTCTTCTTCTGTAACGTTGGGCAGCATGGCGTCTAGCGTGGTCGTGGCATCCCTGCCATGGACGAGCCTAAAAGGCGTCATCTTGGTGGTCTCCTGCACTGCGGTGTTGTAGGCGAAGACGACGTAAGGCAGGATGACATCCCAGGTTTTATGTTCGGCATCGACATACATAGCGAGCATATCGGCGATGGTTTTGTTCAGGCGCTCGGTCAGTCCGTTGGTCTGCGGATAGTATGCAGTTGTCCTCCGGTGGCTGGTTTGGCTGTAGCGCAGGATGGCTTGCGTGAGTTCCGCCGTAAATGCTGTTCCTCTGTCCGTGATGAGCACATCGGGGGCGCCATGTCGAAGAAGAATGCCCTCCACGAAAAATTTGGCCACTTCTGCTGCTGTTCCGTTCGGTAGGGCTTTCGCCTCGGCGTAGCGGGTCAGGTAGTCGGTCGCTATGATGATCCACTTATTTCCAGATGTTGACGTTGGAAAAGGGCCAAGCAAGTCCATGCCAATCTGCTGAAAGGGTCTTGAGGGAGGTTCAATGGGGTTCAGAAATCCTGCTGGTCGTGTGGGAGGAGTCTTTCGTCGCTGACAATGTCGGCATGTTTTCACATAGTGTGCGACATCGGCAGACAGTCGGGGCTAGTAATACTTGTCTTGAATGCGACGGAGGGTGCGAGTAAACCCGAGATGTCCAGCTGTCGGCTCGTCGTGTGAAGCCTGTAGACCTTCTTCGCGGAGACAAGTAGGTACAACAAGGAGGTAGGCTGTTTTGTTCGCTGTAAAGTTCTTCTTCACAAGGACCTCATTCTGCACACAGAAAGAAGACAGTCCTCGCTTGAATGAAGCGGGGGGTGAAGAAACCTTGCCTTCCAGGTACTCGATGAGGCCTTTTAGGTTGGGGTCCGAGCGTTGATGCTGAGCAAAAGAGCTTGCGCTGATGGGTCCCAGGAAGGCGTCCTCATCGTCGTCCAGTGGCGGTGCATCTACAGGGGCTCGTAAGAGGCAATCGGCATCAGTGTGCTTGCGTCCGGACTTGTAAACGACGGTGACGTCAAATTCCTGGAGACGCAGACTCCATCGAGCGAGTCGGCCAGAGGGATCCTTCAAATTGGCAAGCCAGCAGAGCGCGTGGTGGTCGCTGACCACCTTGAACGGCCGTCCGTAGAGGTAGGGGCGGAATTTCGACGTAGCCCAGATGATGGCAAGGCACTCCTTCTCAGTGGTCGAATAGTTAGCCTCGGCCTTGGAAAGGGAACGGCTAGCGTATGCGATGACCTTCTCGAGCCCGTCACTTTCTTGAACGAGAACGGCGCCTAGTCCCACGCTGCTTGCGTCGGTATGAACTTCAGTATCGGCGTTTTCATCAAAATGCGCAAGGATCGGTGGGGACTGTAAACGACGCTGAAGTTCCTTGAAGGCTTCTGCTTGCGGCGCTTCCCATTTAAACGGCACGTCTGCCTTCGTCAGTTGGGTCAGGTGCTCGGCGATGCGCGAAAAGTTTTTCACAAATCGTCGGTAATATGCGCATAGTCCGAGAAATCTGCGCACTGCTTTCTTATCGGCCGGCGGTTGCAACAGTTCAACAGCACCCGTTTTCTGCGGATCTGGGCGTACTCCTTCCTTGCTAACGATGTGGCCTAGATACAGCAGCTCTTCGTAGGCAAAGTGGCATTTCTCTGCTTTCAAGGTTAGGCCAGACGACTTGATTGCGTCTAGTACTGTTCGAAGTCTTTTGAGGTGCTCTTCAAAGTTCGAGGCGAAGACAACGACGTCATCTAAATATACCAGACAAATTTTCCACTTCAGGCCTGCCAGCACTGTATCCATTACTCGCTGAAACGTCGCTGGTGCGGAACAGAGACCAAATGGCATCACCTTGAACTCGAACAGCCCATCCGGAGTTATGAATGCTGTCTTCTCGCGATCTCTTTCGTCGACCTCAATTTGCCAGTAGCCGCTCTTCAGGTCCATCGATGAGAAATATTTGGCGTTGCAGAGGCGGTCCAGTGTGTCGTCGATGCGGGGGAGGGGGTAGACGTCCTTCTTTGTTATGTTGTTCAAGCGGCGGTAATCCACGCAGAATCGAAGTGCGCCGTCTTTCTTTCTCACTAGAACAACCGGTGCCGCCCATGGGCTGTTTGAAGGCTGGATGACTTCGTCGCGAAGCATTTCTCGGATGGCTTTCCCGGATGGCTTGTCGTTCTCGCGGAGACACACGGTAGGGGCTTTGACGGAGAGGCCGGACGTGTTGATCCGTTATAATGCGATGCTTGGCAATTGGCGTCTGTCGCACTTTCGGCGATGTCGAAAAGCACTCACTGTAGTTTTGAAGCAGATTGCGGATCTGGTCTTGTCTGTTCCGGTGCAGGGCTGGGTTGATGTCAAAAGTGGGCGAGTTCTCTTGGTCAGGCGGATCTTCTGTGGAGGGGTCGGAGAGGGCGAAGGAATCTCGTACGTCAGATATTTCGTCGTAGAAAGCAATCGTCGTTCCTCTGTTAATATGCCGGTATTCTTCGCTGAAGTTAGTCAGCAGTACTTCGGCCTGGCCATTGCGGAAATGTGCGATGCCTCTTGCGATGCTGATTCCTCGGTCTAGTAGCAACTGCATGTTCCCCTCGATGATGGCTTCAGTGTTTATGGCTTTCGTGGCGCCTACGGTCACGATAACGCTTGAACGGGGTGGGACGCTCACTTCTGTCTCCAGGACACTTAGGGCAACGTGATTTTCCCGAGTTTTCATCGAAGCGATGGCTTCGTCTGTCGAAAGCGTGATCAGCTTGGATCGCAGGTCGATGATCGCCTGATGCTCATTAAGGAAATCCATACCCAAGATCACTTCGCGGGAGCATTGCGGTAGCACAACAAAGGTCGCAGGATAGGTATGTCCTTTGACAGTCACTCGCGCTGTGCATCGTCCTGATGGCGTAATGAGGTGGCCCCCAGCGGTGCGAATTTGTGGGCCGTCCCAAGCCGTTGTGACTTTTCTGAGCTGCGCAGCGAATGTTCCATTCATCACCGAGTAATCGGCTCCTGTGTCGACTAGAGCGGTAACTTTCCGGCCGTCGATAGTCACTTCTAGGTCGGAGGTCCTGGCTCTTGCATTGCATGTCGCTCTCGGCGTCGGGTCACAGCTTCGTCGCGTATGCGAGTCACGGGTAGGGCGTGTGGTCGAAGCTCCTCTGGGTGGCGGCGTCAATTTCAAGGTAGCTTGCGTCGTGGTCGAGGTTCTCATTGTGTGCGGCGTCGGTGCAGCGAGTGTCGGTTCTTCATGCGGCGTCGCGGGTGCAGCGTCTTCATGGGGCGTGGTCGGCGGTCGTCGAACAGAATACCCGCCGCTGTCGGCCGTGCTCAATCTAAAGCTGATAGCGAACATTCGAGATAAAGGGCGCAAAGTTACTAGAACATTCCGGAACAACGTAGAATCAGCTTTGCCTGGCTGCGATCAATCGAGATAAATCTAGTCGCGTCTTGCGTCGCAAACAAAGCGATAAGGTGGTGTCGCGGCAGATTTGAAAAACGAACAAACACTGGAAATATTCGCGGCAATATATATAACTGGCGCTTTATGTTCAAAACCTATTGCCGGGCACATGACTAATGGCACAGCGTGAAAAGTTTTGCGCGACTCTTTCTCTGTAGCTGCTATTCTTCGCTCGGCATGTGTGCATAATGAAGCCATGGTGCTTTCTTATGGACGGAAGGAAGCAATTTAATGATATTTTAATTGCATGCCATTATGATTATTTTTGCAGTTCGAATGCCCAATGCACTCGCTGTCGCTAGAACCAGTGAGACAGACGGACGGATAACAAGAATAGAATGAAAACATACAAAATAAATGTATCAAAGCGGTCTTGCATTCGTTACATGACTTCCATCCACTGCGTACACGACCAAACTGTGGTCAAATGGTGCCGTTAATTGCTCCCTGCATAGTTTGCGGAAACAGGTGTCCTCATTTCCCTCACTTGTCACCTGCGTAAATACGATCACAAATCAGTACTCGTTTAATGTAGCGCATGGTTAATAAATTCAATGGCATAAAAAAATGGAAACTGGTGCAGCTTTGTCAGCTAAACCGAAATGACAGCTACCGATAAAGTTTTCTAGCTTGGTTTTTGCGAAGAAGCACGGCAAATTGATAACTGCCGAGTCTTGTTTACCTAATCCGGTACAGCCGTTCACACACTGCACAAAGTTCATTCTCGCTGATGTGACTGATTTTAAATTCTTTCCAAAACGTGCATCGCCCGTCTGTTACTCCAACTTCAAGCTAACCATTTTCAAACGAGAGACAGCGATTTCTGCGTTTTTTCCTGTTTATTTTTTTTTACAGAAACGAGAACAGAGACTGTCTGGCTTACACAAGGTTGCTTCTGTCGGTAAAGAAAAGTTAATCGTGGTGTTTTAAAACAGGCGTGGTTACGCATAGACTGACCACAGGTGCAGTCTCCGTACAGCCGCACCTATTGTATCAACTGAGGCGCACCCTCTCTGGGCCCTAAAAATTGCCAATACTGAACGAGATTTCGCGCCGGAGAGCAGTCCATGTCGTAGCTTAAGCTTCGATGAAGAGCTCGACCGCCCGAGCAGCACCACTCGCCCAGCCACGAACATGAGAGGGAGCAGCGCCAATCATTAGGGACCACCACATCGTGATTCCACTGCAGCAGTGGCCTAGAGGTTGAGCATCTGCCTCGCATGCGGGAGGTCCGGGGCTCGATCCACAGTTCTCCCGCGGTACCCACCGATGATACAATAGGTAAAAGCTTCCCCTGACCTGGTGCTCGGCTAAACCCAGGACTAAATGCTAGGGAAAAGGGTCTTGAACCTTGATCAAACAAAAAATACCTTGTGCCATGGCGCTCTTTGGCCGCAGATTCCCTCGCGCCATGAAAATTCGCTATCATCTTCATCACTATCATCACCTCATCGTGATTCTCTGGCCGTCAGACTGTCGCTGTGCCTGCTTATCAATGCGCTTTCTTTTGGTTTGCCTCCCGAGCATTACTGCACTATGGTTTTAAGATGACTTCATTACCGTATTATTCATTATCGTATTGTAGCCTTTGTCACGTATTGCGTTGTGTATGTTGCATGTTTGAGGAGATTTCTTGGATGTGTTTGTATTAGGGATTAGTAATTACTCTGTATTGTCTCTTTGCTGTATAAAGCTTAGTTTTGTGAACTTCTGATTCTATCCGATTATACGGCATGCTACCGGCCAAGGCTGTGCATCAAACGACCGCCCACCCTTTGTCACTTCTTAGTGTGATACCGGCTGAGCTTGGCACGTTAAGTCGAGGGTATTTTGTGAGAGACCGGAACGACTACCGCACACGCTCTGAGGGTATCTGGAAGCGTACACCACCTTTGTGCATATTACACCCGTATATTGCACTGACTTCAGTAAGACATAGAAAACCTACTAGCCCAACTTCACGCTTCAACGAACCCAGATTCTACTCGGCAGAAACTTCATATTTCCCGCAATAATATGTGGCTAGTACGGCTACTTAGTAGGAGCGCAATTAAACACTGCATGGTCGTATTTATTCCAGACCGCCAAATTAAGCCAAACCGAAGACCCCAATCGGTTAATCGAAACATTATAACCTAAAACTAGGCTGAAGCACGTGAAAAGGAGAAACTTGAGAAATCCTGAATTAATTTGGAAATTTCAAGCCCAGGTCTCGACTCAGTTATTCTCCTCTAGATATAAGTATTTCTCAACAACACTGCCAAATTTTGTGAGGACTAGTCTAGACAATTTGTGGCATTACCTTGGCGCTAGAAGCGCGGGCATAGAAGAAAGTTAAAAAATAATGAGGTCACTACAGAACCCCTAAAATTGCTGAATATTTTAAAAAACACTTCAATTCTGCACATTCTCACAGCGATGGCACAGCCAACATCTTTTACCATCAATTCGACACTCAGACTTCAAACATTAAAAGGTGTTTTGACACTAGCGCCATATCTTAAAGCAAAATCTGCTAGAGGCTCAGATGACATCCCAAATTCCTTCCTTCGCTTTTATGCCGAACCAGTGTCCTATATAATAGTGATCATTTTTCGCCTGTCATTATGTGCTGCAGTTATTGTACCTGATGACTGGCGTGTTGCTCGCGTTAAGTGGTTCAGAACAAAAGTTCACCGTGGCTTTCAATGAAAAACTGCCTCCCCATATCTCTAACCTCTAGATGCTGTAAATCATTGAAACATATCATCGCACATTTCCTCATCGGTTTTACTTGAATGTCACTTTTTATCTCCCTTGCAGAATGGATATGATAAGAATAAAGAATTTATTGGGAACATATTGGGTAAGCACATAAATTCGGTATACAGGCGAGGGTCATGGGACATTCACTCCACTGGCACGTGTTCATAATATAGTAAAAATTCTATAAATATAGTTAAAAAAGAGGCAGATCTCATCTTCAGCAACATTCCAAACGCAATTCACCGTGTCCATAATGACAAACTTTTGGCTAAACTAATAAGTTTGGCGTTCTTCATTCATGTTTATTTGGATAAATGTTTGTATCAGAAATAACAAACCATCCCTAATTGCTTGCGTATCGTATTAATGGCAGTCCCGTAAAGGAAGTTAATGAACAGAGATACTTAACAGTTGAAATTGCTAACACCTTTTCTTGGTCTGCACATATTTAAAACTTGTGCACCCTCGGACGCAAACGGACACCCTAGCTATTAAAATTTAAATCCTACAATGCAGCATTTATCTAACCAAGACATGAATGCACTTCAGTGGTATGGGATTCTGTCTACTTAAAAGACAAGCACAATCTTAATAGTTCAAATATGTGCAGTTTGTTTTATGCCCACAGGCTGATGCCAACTTTTTCAAAAGGCGCTGATGGTAGCCTGACTGTCTGTGGAAGGCCTGCAGAAGGCGTCGTGCTTGGCTTTAAACGTTGACATTGGGGATAGCTTGCGACTTATTGTTTAGTGGTCTTATGCATGTTGGGCCAGTAGAAGCGTTGACGAATTCTGTGGAGTGCACGGCAGCACCCAGGCTGACCCGAAGAGATGTCATCGTGCATGGCGCGCAGCACATCTTTACGAATATTCTCTGGGACAACCAAAATCATGGAGGCACCATCGACCGAACAGTTCTTGTACAGGACTCCATCTTCAAGGGTGAACGGCGTAGACGGTGCTCTCGTGTGGGCCGCAGCAAGGAAAGGTTTCAATGCGAGGTCGTTCTGTTGCTCACGCCAAAAAGCTTTTCTATCTGGGAACGGTGGGGAGAGCGAAGCCAAACGTCCCTCGAAGTCTTCACCACTAGATATAGGTGGCAACGGAAGACGCGACAAGCAGTCTGCATCAGTGTGGCGGCGACCACTTTTGTAGGCGAAAGAAAAGTCGTATTCCAGCAGGCGCAGAGTCTAATGCGCCAGACGACCAAATAGTCCGCGCAGGCCTATGAGCCAGCACAGGGAATGACGTTCGGCCATGATCGTAAATGGACGTCCATACAGGTACGGGCGGAACTCATGGACAGCAAAGACAAAAGCGAAGCATTCCAATTCAGTTACAGTGTAGCTGCTCTCGGACTTTGTTGATGTGCGACTAGCATACGCAGTAACGTGTTCGGCACCACTGTGAATCTGGAAAAGCACCGCCCCAAGACCGACACCACTGGCATCAGTGGGGATCTCTGTGGCAAACTGCGAGTCCTTATGCAGAAAAGAAGTGGGCGGGTGCCCAAGGTGCACAAAACCGGGATTAAAGCGACTGAAATATGACGACAAGCAGAGCAAGCTCTGCAGGCCTTTCACGGTTTCTGGTTTTTCGAAATTCCGAACTGCAGCAAGCTTCTGCGGATCGGACCGGATTCCCTCCTCATCCACGAGGAATCCAAGAACGAGAGTTTACCGCTCTGCGAAGTGGCACTACTTAAAATTTAGGACGAGTCTAGCGTTGCTGATGCAGCTGAAAACGATACCGAGGCGTTCATTGTGCTCTTGAAATGTCTTTCCAAAGACAACGATGTGATTCAAATAGCACAAGCATATATCCCATTTTAATCCACGGAGGACCGCATCGATGAAATGCTCGAACGTCGCAGGTGCATTACACAAGCCGATCGGCATTACATTGAATTCAAAGAGGCCGCCGGGAGCAACGGAGGTGGCTTTCTCTCGGTCTGATGGATGCATCGGTATTTGCCAGCACCCAGATCGGAGAAGAACGGACGAGCAGTATAATGTGACGCCCAGTGAAGACAATCCAGAGCGTCATCAGTGCGCGGTAATGGGTACACATCCTTTTTAACCGAATTCAAGCGAAGATAATCGACGAAGGAATCATGATGAATTGTCTTTCTTCTTCACTAGTATCCCGGACACAGCCCACGGACTGCAAGACTCTCTAGTGACGCCGCCCTGCAGCATCTATTGGACCTGATCGTGAATTATTTTGAGCTCGGCAGCAGAGACTGAAAAGGGTTTCTGAGAAATGGGATTGGCATTCTCCGTGTGAATTCTATGATGCATGCCAGAGACTGGCAAAGAAGAAATAGATTCGGTCCGGGTAAAGTCGAACACGTGGGCATGAAGCGCAAGAGCGTACAGTGCTCGTCGCAAGGGAGAGGGGAGCGATTTGTCGATCATCTGTCGCAACTGACCAGAACAGTCCGGCATCTCGGGTGCTGTTCGGGGACAATCGGAAACGGCCGTGACAGGGTCGGTAGCATAGTCATATCTAGCCAGTTTAAAGCCAGATGGAAGGCGCACTGGTTCTGCAGTGGGGTTCAGTACCCACACGTGCGTTCAACCGTCCGCTTTGTCCGTGACAGCATGTGGGGCCATTACGTTTTCCTCCAACACACTGGGTATCTCCTGTACAATTATGATCTGGCAACGCCCGAATAGAGTTCCGGAAGATCGCACGGGGACGAAAGCTGCTGTCTGTGCTAATAGGACCACGTCTTGCGCGAGGAAAAGCCAGCCGTCACGACTCTGGGGCAGATCTTCGAGTAATGCAGACAGTACGCGTCGGCGCAGATACATTTCACCAACTCCAATGTCCAGTGTAGCCCCACACTCACGCAAAATGTCAATTCCCAGCATTACGTCATGCGTAGCACGTTCTAAAACTGTAAATTTTGTCCTGAAACGTTATCCACCCAGTGGTGCACAAGCTGAGCAAAGGCCGAAGTGGACTTAAGTTTCAAGTAATACACTTGTGTGTGTGTGTATGTGTGCGGGGGGGGGGGGGGGGGTAAGTTGATGCATGGTTTTGAAAAAAAGACGATGCGCAAAACGACAACACAGGAGGAAGACAGACGAAACAAATGAAACTTTCCACTGTTTATTCACTTAGGAAACGAGTGAATATATAGGCTAGAACAGAAAGAAGCACCCACAAATGCGCACGAGTAGAAACAAAAAGATAGCAATTTCCTTTAGAAAAAATGTGTCTCAGCACATATCTAAAAAGACACTTTCTTTATTGTAAATTGTAAGCGAGAATATCCTGACACCATCCCTTCCGGCTTTGTTGATGTTAAACGCCTATATATGTTCACGGGCTGTGGCATCTTTGCCCCTGCTTAGGATTTTTGGTTCCTTTAGCTTCGCTTGGCATTTTTTCTCTTCTTTTTCCCCGCAGGCTTTACAGTGATGCGGTAAGAGAGTACCCGTGCCGTTCTTTAACGAGCGATTGCGGCCAGCAAAATGATCATTAATACATCGGCCCGTTTGGCTGATGTAAGATTTCCCACACGTCAGCGGGATCCGATATACTGCGCCCACTGCTCTACGCACTACACACTGCGATATATGCTCCCTGTCTCGCAACTAAGTTTTATTGTGAAAGGATTGGTATATACAGGCCGTTTCACCAAAGATTTTACACAGTTTTAAAAAGTAAGCTTTCTGAGTTAGAAGAGCGCTTTCATAGCATTGTTAGCGGTGCAGCACATCAGAATACAGCTAACTAGCCGCTAACCTGCTAACTAGCAGTTTGCTTAACTAATACTGAATGGCTAACTTTTAACTGTTATTGGTGGGTTCATTAATTACAGAGAAGCGTGCAGCCCACCATAAGTAATATCCAAATCAGTTTTTAGAGTTTCTAAAAAGCGGTTACCCTCGGCGCTGTGACCCAACAAATTTTCGCTCTTTTCTAAGAGTTACGTGCACTGGAGAGGTTGCTTTGCCTGCAAGCTTCACGCAAGCGCATGTATTTTGGCATGGCGTAAGCAAAATTTGTTGGGCCAAGGCGCGGACGGTAACCGCGATTTTGAGATTCCCAAAACTTATATGGATATCACTTAGAGTGGGCTACACGCCTCTCAATAATTAAAAAGGTTAACAGTAGTTAAAAGTTAATCACTCAATATTATTTACACAGCCTGCTAGTTAGCACGCCTTGGCTGTATTCTGATGTGCTGCACCGTTGACAATGCTGTGCCGAAAAAAGTGCTCTTCCAGCTCATAAAGCCAATTTTTTAAAAATGTGCAGTCTTAGGAGAAGCACCCTGCATACACATACAAAGAACATGTAAGGTGAAGACAGGAAAAGCGTTCTCCCAAACGTCCGTTTCCAAAGCTCTGTTGGCTGGCAGCTTTGCTACTAGCGATCCTATAAAAATTTGGGAAAAATTTGTTCCGCCTACAAGTCAAAAAGAACAGTAATATTTTACTATAGCCGGTTGATGAAACGCTCAGGAATTAGTTGTCCAGTTTTGTCACATTTGTAGTTATTTTTGTACTACACTGTTTACAAAGTGGATCCTTAATGAATATAAAATGCAGCGACTTATGAATGGGAGCTACACCTAAAACAATAAGTCACCCCTAACCATCCTGTGCAACGATCTGGAAGCAGGCGCAGATGTGCTCGCACGTTCGCTGCCTTTGCCCTAAACACTTCAAGAATTCATTCGAAGGTTTTAAAACAGCCATCAACTACTTTTCCGACGTAGTGAATGTGCTACACGTTTATTTTTGCTTGAAATATTAGCCAGAACTCAGTTCCAAAATCCAGGAAAGATTTTCGCCCCCAGAGCGCATTCGAGGCGCAGCTATCCATACCGTACGCGGTAGTCCCTCCAGTCATTCGGAAAATGTAGCTGAGATCTTGCTAAAAACGCTCGTCTGACGCCACAAAACACGAGTAGGTGCATTCTTTGATGAAAAGCAGCAGATAGTCTTAGGCTATGAGCCGAACATCGCGAAAATCAAGGTCTTCTTTAACGAGGGATGTGAAAAAACTCCTCTTGTCGGAAATTCACGAATATCGATTTTCGAATACGAATCGATTATCAAACATATTCGATCCTATTTGAAATTTCGAATATTCGCACACCCTTATTGTTGTTTATGCTGTCCCAAAGTTTCATTGCTGAAATCGACGAGAAAGAAGTTTATAGTTTATGAGGGCTTAACGTCAACTTCCCAAAGCGACTCCAGCTATGAGCCACATGAAGGTCTCCGGAAATTTCGATTACTAGGGGATCTTTCATGTGCATTAACATCTCACAGTACATGGGCCTCTAGAATTTCGTTTCCATTGAAATTCAACAGTTGCGGAGGGGATCGAACCCGCGTCTTTCGGGTCAGCAGCCAAGCGCCATAACCACTAGGCCACCGTGGTGGCAATGACCAGGTAGAAGTAAGAAAAATGTTTTCATGAACAACGCTGGCTTCACGTTGCAGGGCAATGCCCGAACAATGGGAATTTTTCTCGATTACGGTTTTCGCCCTAGATACTCGCCTTGCAGAGATTTCTCCACCCCACCGCTCTATGAAGGACAACCTACACAAAACATAATCTGGATACCAAGCCACGCAGGGATTCAGGGCAATGAAGGGGCGGACAGCTTAGCTCGAGGCTTAACCATCCGAGAGGGCACCTCAGTCCCCCCGGGAGAGCCTCAGATTACTTTCGGGGACAGTTATTCAGAGCTGCTAAACCTATATAGAGGGCTAAGATTCCAATACCCCCCACCACACAAAGCGTTGACGAAGGAGGAAGCCGCAGGATGGCGTAGACTGCAGACGGGTTCCTTTCGAAATCTTTACATACTAAGCAGAATGTTCCCCACACAATTTTGCGCCGTATACCCGTGGTGCGGAGCAAGACCAACACTATATCACATCACATGGGAATGCGAGAGAAACAAGACATTCTACAAACATACAACACCAAGTGCGGAGCAATGGGAGAGCCGGCTCACCAGCTGCGAGTTAGGGGTCCAAAGGGCCCTCATAGCACACGCAAGCGAGGGGGCCCGACTCAGTGGTGCCCTGGACTAGGGGCCCACCCAAGGCTGAAGAGGACCCAAAGTTATCAAGAATGACGACTTCGTCCTCAACTCGCTAATATCTTAAGAACCAATAAAGTTTTCCATTCCATTTCATTCTCCACGACTGTTTTATCTATTTCGACCGCATTTGCTGTGTTGCACTCCTTCAGCGTTTTGACAAGATTTAGAGCGAAAATACGGTCGTGCCTCATTTATATGGACATTTCGGTTCCTGACTAAAACTGACCATAAAGAGAGTCGTCAGTAATAACGAATCATGAAGAAAAATATTTAGAAAAATAACACGCTATGATTAGGGTCTCCTTCTAAGCACAGTGGTGTTCAGTGAAGTTGAAACTAGACACCATTTTGGGAGCCCCAAGATCGTTATCCTGGTTGCCATTATGCTTGAAATAATGTGGTGCAGCTTCATGCGCCTAGTAATCTGTGTCTGATGCGCTTTGTGGCATATGGTGGCCAGATGACCTAATACCTAATACAAATGTTAAATGGACTATGCAATGAATAAAAAGTCCCTTGTAAATGTTTTTCAATGCTTAGAAATGACGTTAAGAAGCAGTCACATCAAGTACGAGTCTTTGGAACTGAGCAGGCAATTTATTATGAATTTTTAAAAACCGTGTTTTTTTTTAAATCGCGGGCCGATTGGTGTGCTCGTACTGACCGATTCTGAAACTAAAATTGTGAAAAAATGTCACTATACCATGACATCACGAGGCCGCCACACGCTGTCATTCGCTGGAGCCACAGCAGTTACGACGTCACGAGCAAACTTCCGGTAGCCGTGAAAATCGTCTGCTCGTGCCGCCGCGCGACCCTCTCGGGCAAGCGCGAGCCAGGGCATTCCCTTCGCGCATATGGTTTCAATTCTAAGCTGCTGCCTCCTTTTGGGCATCGACTCCGCCAACTTTCGGCAGGAGCCGCTGAAATATTGCTGTGATTCCCAAACCAATGTGCTCATTAAAACTGTGAACACATCCGACATCTGGAGACATCATTCTCATCCAGGTGGGCCCAATTTTCGCCGTTGTACGAGTGTTTCTTCGTCTGCTATGTGGACGCGGATCTAAGCCTAACGGCTCCAGCTCCCCGGGCGCTGGCAGCGGAGGACGCTCGGCGCACTTGTGGCAACATGGCCGCCGAAATTCTTCACAGATACGACCCTACAACTCTGTCGTGGGCAAATATCCCCACAAGTCATCTTACGGCCCCAGCGGAAGGACTTTCACCTTCGCAATAGGCCGCGTTCCAAGTTATGCAGCGACGCCGTCGCCAACAAGGCAAGGATGGGACCACGGCTTCAGGCTCCACACTTAACTCGCCGAAACGGGAGAATCGCGCTTTCTCCCCCAAGAAGCCTACGAAGAAACAACAGACACCGGCATCTTCGTGGGTGCCCAAACCACCTGTGCGCATGCAACCAGGGGACTATGTCGTAGTGGTCAAACCTACAACGACGGTCTATCTAAAAACAGCCTTCCAAGCCGGTTAGTTGGACGCTGCCCTCACTCATCACGCTCGACCAACTCAGCCCAACGCCCTAACTATCTCCCCTACTTGGGAACAGAACCTAGTGGTATGTGGCACGCAAGAAGAAGAGGTGGTCCGACGCCTGCTCACAGACTTTCAACTCCCCTCCGGTCAGGGCCTCATTGCCATGCGTGGACATGGAAAACTGACTGGTGATGTGTGTCGTGGGGTTATCACGGTGCACAACCATGAAACTAGCGAATCGCTTCAAACCAAAATCCAGTGGCGTGGTGGTGAACTTGTAGCCATCCGCAAGCTGGGAACCACCAACGTAGCCGTGCTCACTTTTGGGGGCTCCACTGTCCCCCGTTTCGTGCACTACAACTGCGAGCTTGCCCCAGTTCGTCAATACAAACGTACGATCCCAGCCTGCTACAGGTGAGGCGAACTGGGCCATCGAGTCGACATCTGTCCGGCTCCAGTACACGAACGCTGTGGCCTATATGCGGCCAAAATGTCGGCGCCACTGAAGAGGGAATGGCACCGCACGACTGCAAGCCAATCTGCCTTGTTTGCGGGGGTAGTCACCTCACCAGCTCCCGTGAATGTAAAGGCAAATTCCGAAAACTTCATTCACCTGGCGGGCCCACTAAGCGGGCTAAAGGACCACCACCACCAAGACGCTCGGACAAGGCGGCGAACACGCCACCGGGCAGTGCCAATCAAGACGCGCAACGAGGGGATCGCGCCAACACCTCCAAGCAAGACAACGACAAGGAACGCCAGTAACTGGCACCATCACAACCCAAAAGGCCGCGCCATCAAGCGGCGGCACCGGGAACCCAGCGCCCGAGCCACGTCAGCAAAAAGGCGTCGTCGATCGCGCCCCACTGCGGGAGCCAAAACAATCACAGGTGGGCAGTTGGGCAAGTCGAGTGGCCTCCCAGTCCTCCCCGTCTTCACTTCCCTCTCCCACTTCCACTAACCCCCTTCGCCCCTCGAAGCTGAACTTAAACGAGAGCTTGCTCTTCTCCGGGCACAGAATGAGAAGCTCGAAGCCAGACTTAACGCTCTGGCCACTCAAAACTCTTCTCCTATGCCCTCCCTTACGGAGGATGACGATACATAACTGAACGGGTACCCTCGCCACCGACTGAAGCGCACCATCATGCCCTGGAGGTCCGAGTGGCGGCTATCGAAAACATTGCTGCACAGCTTCCTCAACTCATAAATGCTGCCATTGCTGACCAGATGGATAGCATAACTGCCCGCATCACGCGCTCGGTATCAGTCTTAACCCAGAAATGGATTCTCGAAAACCCACGTCTCGCTAAACGCGTAGGACCCCATAGGGTTCCCACACGCCCCACAAAACTCTCTCGTCGTAATGACGATTCCGATAACGAGGAATGCGCCCTCCGCCCGGCTTCGGGCTGCAGTGGATCGAACCTCTTTAACACAGCAGCATCCTTCACCCCATCAACCTCTGATCATGGCCCCAATCCTAGATCGCGAGCACCGACACAAACACATCCCTTCACAGTAACCCAGTGGAATTGCAGGGGTTTCAAGCACCGGCGGAAGCGAGCCCACTTTCGCCTTTACCTTGAAACCTTTGAGTTCCTTGTGGCCGTGGTCGCCCTTCAGGAGCCCGGAGCCAACACCAAACTCACTAACTATCAGACTTTCCAGAGGGACACACACACCTGCATCCTAGTTCACAAAGACTATACACCATAAGAGGTCACCCTCCCATCGACCCCCGAATACTCCTATGTCATGGTCACGGTCTTACCTTTGCGGAGCAAAGACCCCTCGATTCATGTGCTTAATATATACTGCCCCCCAAAACTTACAGACGTAACTTTTTCTAAGCTCTTTACAGAAGCAATGCGCGTGGCTGGACGCGACCCCCTGCTCATTGTAGATTTCAACGCTCCATGTCGGCAATGAGGCTACCTTAGGGAGGAACCCTGAGGCAGGAAATTGGCGGAACTAATTTCGACTCTCGGTGTAACCCTCCATACCGATCCGGCCAACCCCACTCGCATGGGCAACTCGGTAACCAGGGATACATGCCCAGATTTGACCCTTACCCGCAATATTCGGCACGCCGACTGGCTTAACACCCAAGGCACCCCTGGCAGTGACCACTGCATCATTAATACGACCATTTACACACAGCCCCTTAAGCACCGCACAACACAAGCACATATTCCCGATTGGACTAAGTTCCGCTCGACACTTCCCTCTGTCGACATCGTTCACTCGGGATATCAAGAATGGGTGACCACTCTAATGACAACTCTCCGCAAAAACGAACAATATATTCAGCTCACTGATTCCACCCCTGCAGTAGACAACCATCTTCTCCATCTTTGGGAGGCCCGCCACAGTCTCACCAAACGATGGAGAAAGCAGAAACACAAGAAACTCAGACACCGCATTCTTAAACTCACCCACAAGGCTGCCGACTATGCCGCTCAGTTAGCCGACACTAACTGGGTGGATCGATGCAACACTGCTGCATGCCAGATGTCTGGCCGCAACACATGGCGTATGTTTCGTGCACTTATTGACCCCAATCAAACGCGTGCAGAAACGGCGCGGCACCTACAACGTGCAATGCATAACTTTCCCGGTACTACAACACAACTGGCCCGAACATTGTGTGACAGATATCTCTGTACCACGGTGGACCCTCGCCTTTCACAATGCTCATACATAGGGCAAACAAATCTGGAGCGGGACGCCCCTTCAATCTCCATGATTTGAAGAAGGCCCTAGCCAAAATGAAACGTGGTACTGCACCAGGCCGGGACAGGGTTACCGTCAAACTTCTGGCGAACCTTCCGGATGCAGCCTACCGTACCCTCCTCGAATTCATCAACCATATCTGGCTTGGAGAGATTCCTCTCCCCCCGGATTGGAAAACAGCCTTAGTGACGTTTATTCCTAAGGCAGGCAAGCCAATTGATGTGGAGCACCTGCGCCCTATCTCCCTCACATCTTGTGTCGGCAAACTGATGGAGACTATGGTGCGAGACAGGTTGTCCACTTACCTCGAAACACATCACACTTTTGCAGACACTACGTTTGGTTTCCGACCACAGAAATCCGCACAAGACATCCTTCTACAACTCCATCATGACGTATTAGAGCCCAAAGAACTCCCTCACAATGACAAGGTAGTCCTGGCCTTGGATTTGAAAGGAGCCTTTGATAATGTAAAACACGAAGTAATACTTAACCACCTCCAAGATACCAACTGTGGTCAGAATACATACCGATACATCTGGCAATTTCTCACGAATCAACAGGCCTACAATCGAATTCAAGACAAGGAACACGAACACTATACCATCGGATCCCGGGGTACACCACAGGGTGCGGTTTTATCTCCCTCCTCTTCAAGTTCGCAATGAAATACCTTCCCGCAAAATTAAGCTCTATGCCTGGCATCCGATATGCCCTATATGCGGATATCTCTATCTGGGCAACAGAAGGCAATCTCGGGCACATGGAGACCTGCCTACAACAGGCAGCGGAGGCAGTGGACACTTACGCTGCATACTGTGGTATCCAGTGTGCTCCCACCAAATCTGAATTTGTCCATAATCGATCCTCTCCTCTGGACGACACTTCAATTCACCTCACACTCCCTTCGGGTCCGATTAGAGAGGCCAAGGAGATCTGCATCCTCGGTCTCTTTATTCACCAACAACGCAGACCGGACACAACACTCGCAAAACTCCGCATGTATGGTGATCAGGTGGGCCGTATGGTACGCCGAGTCTCCAACAAGCGTGGGGGGTTACGAAGCAAAGATGTCTTGCGGCTGGCATATGCCTTTGTAACGAGTAGAATTCTCTACTCAACCCCCTACCTTCACATGCGCAAACACGACGAGGACCAACTCGAGGTCATGCACCGCGAAGTCATCAAACGGGCTCTTGACCTTCCCATTACCACATCCAACCAGCGTTTGTTGGACCTGGGGGTGGTCAACACCTATCGGGAACTCCGAGACGCCCATCTCGTCAACCAATATACGCGCCTATCACAAACGCCATCCGGTCGCCGTATTCTTGACCGACTCCACATCCTACACACCATCACCTTCGAGGAACGGGTACAAGCGCCAGAACCCTGGAGACGCGCCCTCAGGGTCCGCCCCATTCCCCGCAACATGTAACACTCTGACCACAATGGCCGTCGCCAGGCGCGTGCGGAAGCACTCGAGCGACATTATGGTCGGCAACAACACGTGTACTACGTGGACATTGCCGGTCCCTACCGTGGGGGGGGGGGGGTGGTTCACCGCAGCAGTGGTCCACGACAACACCACAGTGCAGGACTCACTATCCGCGCCTACAGCGCATCACACGCGGAGGAAATCGCGATTGCGCTCGCACTCTCTCTCCCACAAGTGAAACACATCATTACCGACTCGAAGGGGGCCTGTCGGAACTATGAGCTGGGTTGGATACCTCCTCTCGCCTGGCGCATCCTACAAAATTGCTGTCGGTCCAGCGACCCTCCAAACTGTAACCTCCTCTGGGCTCTCGGCCACCAGGGACTCCAGGGCAAAGAGTTAGCCGATCAGGCGGCCCGCGCGCTCTCTCCCCGGGCACTCACACTTGCTCAGGAAGCCTACTACGAGCCTACCCAATATCTAATTACATTCAAAGACAACACTACATATTATAAGGACCGTCATCGTCACTTTCCGGAACCCTGTAAGGGTCTCCGGAGAGCAGACGAACGGCTTCTCAAAATTTTTACAAATACAATGCTGTGCCCGGCAGTATTGAAACACTTCAATTCAGAATTTGATGGTGGCTGCAGGCTGTGCGGAGCGACGTTCTCGGACGTTTTCCATATGGTCTGGGCCTGCCCTTCCAATTCCCACCCTTCCCAATCCTTCATCTCCCACTCATCTAGGGAGGCCTGGGAGGCGGCGCTGCTCAACTGCCATGACCTGCAGTCCCAACGGACCTTGGTCGCCAGGGCGCGAGCGGCGCTAGACGCCATTGGGGCTCCGGAATAGGGGCTCCACCTAGATTTGTGAGGACCTGGGCCATAGGGCCTGGGCCCAAACACCTCCTTGTAAATAATAAATGTTTACCACCACCACCACCTCCTTCTGTCGGGAGTTCCGGAGCCACTCGCAGTGGCTCGCCGAGTCGCTACTGTCGTCGCTGGCGTTCAGCCGCTACGGCGTGAACGCATAGGGCTTGATGCCCATCACGGCCGTAAGAGCGAGCAGTCGCGCCTCGAGGTCCGGGTTCATTACTGCTAACTACAACAGACGACAAGCAAAGAAACCCGACGCGCGCCGCAACCACGCCACCGACGCTACTGCTGGGGTGCTAGGCGCGACAAGCGGAATTTGCAAAAGGGACGTCAGCGGATGACGTATTCATGGGTGGGGCCGAGTCCTAGAGCTGTTTTCTTTATTTTTGTCTGGTTCCCCGCATTGACGAGTTGAGGAGAGAGAGGAGGAGCGTAATTTTTATTCGTCTATATCTTCGTTGTTTTTGATGCTAGATTAAAATTATTTCGTTGGGGTGACAAGTGATGAAATGTCTACCTCTGGTCTGATTTACGTCATATTAATTAATTTATTGCATAGTCCCTTTAACTTCCCATTGACCTCACAACTCAGTCGGCTGGCAGCTGCTATGCAGCCAGGAGTTTTCTTCGCATTCGTTCATGCAATACGGCCAATAATAAGGGGCGTCAACTTAGCAATGTTACACTGTAAAGCATAAAACCTGGAAAGAACAGGACCTCGAGCAGTGAATCTGAAATTTTCCACTGCAATACTCTGGTGATCTGTACTTAAAATGTAGAAATTCAGACATCCGTTTGGGGTAGTAGAGATTATTTTCTCATCGCTGTCCATGTTAACACCACAACAATACAGGAGCCCCAATGGCTGTGTGCATACTTCCTCGGACTATGGTCTGGGCAGCGAGTTTCCATATTAATGAGGTGTAAATATATTGGAAAAGTTTGGTCCCCAGAAATAATTTCATAATTTGAGTTGTCCATATTAACGGGGGGACATATTACCGAAGCACGAATGTATATACTAGCAAACAATTTTCTTGAGATATAAGAAAAATTTTTCAAAAATGGTCAAACAGTTATTTCTAATAAGGTTGCCAGATTTCCTGTAAATGCATCAAGAAATAAAAAAAAACATTTCCTCACAGCCGCATCCCATCTCAAGAATAACAGGCATGAAAAAAACAGTTGTGCGCTGCATGTAAGCCACTACATGTGCTTCAGCCCATTCATGACTGAGACTATATCCTAGTTCAAGATCCAAAAACTGCTTTATCAAAGCTGACATACATAGTGGCAACAAGGCAGGCACCACTGCAGAGGTTTATATATGCTAACCTGGTAGGCAACGAAATGACCCTATGTCATCGCCATTTCTTGACCACAGCCGAAAGGCCTCTAGACTTCGCTTATTTCATAAACTCTGGCATCATACAAAACTAAATTCTTAGTTCACGACTTGTGCATCTTGATTCTTGCTGTGCATGGATCCCAATCACAAAGTTCAGCAACTCTGCTTTATCCATTCATCCCCTTGACATCTGATGAATGAATGACCCTTCACAAGATGTCTTGTGAATTACTGACCCTGTCGTTTTCCATGATTTCCAATATCACCTTTTATTGTGCTAACCTGTTTTAAATTACTTTCATAATTATGTTTGTACTTTATTTGTGCATTATGATTTCGTGCGTTTTCCTGTGCCACCACTCCCGTTGACTTGGCAGTTCAGGATAAATAAAACGAAACGAAATGAAGGGTCAACACACAAGCTCTGCAGCCACAGATCAAAAGCTAGACCTGTTTCAATTTGGAAATATGATGATGCTCCGTTTCCTACCAGCTGGAAGTGGCACTGCACACTAAAGGTATGGGCGGCCGACATCTCGAAGGAGTGGTTCACTCACGGAAGCCTCCGTGTGGCTCATGAAGGCCAGTAGGGGCAGATGCCTCAGCAAGAAGAGTAAGGTGCCCATGGGCAGCTGGTGCAGCAGATAGCGCAGGAAGCCCACCTCACGGGAGCGGGACAGGCTCGCCACTAGCACCGCTGCGGGCTCTGCACAGTGCATACACAACGTGCCCCATCACTCAATCAATCCTTTTACAGCAACCAATGTAAAACCGCAAAAAACATGCCTGTCCTAGAGGGAGAGCTCCGAGGCCTACCTGTACGTGGTTTACGGAACACAGGGAGCAATACGCTGGTAGTGCGGAGGGCCCTAGTCCCTGGCTCAGCTCTCACCGGCTCGAGATCCTTCGTGCTGCTTGTCGATGGCAGTAGTCTAGAAGTTCCCGAGGCAGGTGTCTATATCGCTTCCCCTTATTTTACTCTGGCGTAACAGTGGTGAAATGTATGGAGACGCTATTATACGATGTCATAATGGGAAATATATCGGACGCCCGCGAGCCGTCAAATCCAGATATTAATTAGAAGAAACCGGAGAGCCCTGCTAAATTATGTCCTCGCATAGCCAATGACGAGGTTGCCAGTGAAAATGGCGAGGTCGAGGGACGAAAAGTGGTGTTGGCTGGAAAGGAAGTTTGCCGACGAAGTAGGGAAAATACTGCTTTAGCGTCGGTCCCAAGCGGTTCACCAAGGAAGTGCTAGAAAAAATTATTGCGCATTAGCTCAGCTAATCCAGGATACAGAAAGAGAAAGATGTCGGCGTTCACTGTGTTCATTGGCTTTGACGTTGACAATGTTCTAGACGGCGATGGATTTGAGGAAAGGAAGGGCGCATATCTGACTCCCTTGAGATGCGGACGCCTCTTTCGTGCTTTCATACATGTGGCGGTGCTGAGAGAGAGATGTGGCCTGAATGAATTAACGCTGACAGCGTTGTGGCTGACATGCGGCACTGCAGCAATACCTAGGCCCAGCGTTCATTTGGTGATCAATTTCTCGCGATCAACCATTAACTGCATGCCACCTCCCAGGGTGGCAGGGAGGGTGCGCTGCCTATCCAGTGTGCGGAGCGCAGTCAAATCATGATTTTGCAGTTGGACAACAACGCCACGTACATGAAACCGAGATTTAGTTCTCCACTGACCCATGGAGCATGTTGTGCGCCTTTCCTTTCGTGACAATGAATGACTTTTGCAAAGTTGTCAACATCAACGAACTCTATGAACGCCGCCGGCTCACTTGTTTTCTTTGGTTTTTGAGGAAAGAAAATGGCACAGTAACCGTCTCACATATCTCGGTCGACACCCGAACCACGCCGTAATAGAAGCAATAAAGGAGGGAGGGAAAGAAGAAAGAGAAAACTGGAAATTGAATGTTGCATTTTGAGGAAAGGCGTGGCGCTGCGCAGCGGCGGAACGCCTGTGGCTGGGTGCTACTAGTGGCATATGCACAGTAGTAACTAGGGAGTGAGAAAGAGAGAGAGGGAAATATCCGCGTCTAGGCGCGCGTTGTGACGTCATGTACCTCCTTGGAGCACCGCCACGGCGAAATCGCAAGTTTGCGGCCAGTAAAGCATTCGCTTTAAAAGAGCAAAGGGAGGGTGGGTCAGTGAAGGCGTGTTGGGTGAGGTAGAACAGATGTTTCGTGCCATGCCTGGCACTGTTCATTTGTATTTTGTCGAAAAGAGTTTGCTGTAAAGACTCTAAATCTCGCCTCTGGCAGATCGGTTCGACAGGTAGTATTTCCTATGTTTTGAAATCGCCGGTGTTAAGACTTATCTACGATAGCCCGTTGGCAAGGCATCAGGGAATTAAGAAGCCTACAGATCGAGTTCTCGAAGAATTCTACTGGCCAAAAATGCAGGACGAGAGAGGTATGTCACGTCGTGCGACACCTGCCAAAGGACGTGCCCGAAAAGCAAAGTAGGGGAAGCTCTCTTGGGATGCATGCCTCTTATCGACACTCCACTTGATCGCGTCGCTGTCGATATTATCGGTCCGTTGTCGTTCACATCGGTGAGAGGAAATAGATATATTCTCACTCTCGTCGATTTCCACGCGGTATCCCGATGCCATGGCTCTGAAAATGAAAATTAGATCGCGGCGGCTGCGTTTTTATGGAGGCAAATCGCCAAGGCGCCCGTTTGCTGTGCGATGTCAGTGCCCGTTAAAGATCCCCAAGTGGTCGAAATTATTCCGAAGCCCTCCACTACGGCACCTCTATCTTCCTTTCTTCTTTCACTCGCTCCTTTATCGCTTCCATAACGGCGGTGGTGGTGCTACTGGTTGTTTATTAAAATAATGGTAAAAAAGGAAGGAAAAGATTTTTGCTAGCCCCGGCATCTGCCATCAATACTGAAGCACCTGAGCTGGGGCAGCGGAAATAAAGGATAGCAGGCAGAATGGAGAAATGAAATGAAAGAGGTGAGGGGACAGAAAGAGAGGATAGCGGGAGAAGTAATATGTACAAGCTATTTACACAATAAGAAATGTGTCCAGGCTGTGCGCGTGATTAGTTCATTTTAGAGGAATTAAATCACACACGCGCACAGCACTGTGCTGGCTACAACTGGAGTGGGGCGTCCAGTTATTAATCGTTCAAGGTAGAACTCGCGGAGCGTTCGGTCACTGCGTGTAACTACATGACGGAGAACAGGCGGGACGTCAAGCCCGTGTGTTCGAGGAATGCCCAGAGGCTCACCAATGTTCGCTCACGAGTGCGCGCACTGCCCTGCGGCCACAAAAGCGTCTTGATGGGGTCTGGTAGTATGCCCTGCGCCCTATAGACCGCGAGCATATCGCGACGAGCATCGGCGAACGCGGCACAGTGAAGGAACCGGTGTTCTAGTGTTCCCACTGCACCGCATCCGTCACGCACATAATAATAATAATAATAATTGGTTTTTGGTGGAAAGGAAATGGCGCAGTATCTGTCTCATATATCGTTGGACACCTGAACCGCGCCGTAAGGGAAGGGATAAAGGAGGGAGTCACTCGTCGCGATTCCGTGACGCACCCGTCGTTCCCCGGGCCACACGCAGCCAATGCGCGCGCGGAGGATCATTGCACGTTGTGACCGTGTAAGTACGCGATAGCCGGTGATACTGTCGATGCGCTCACCTCCTGCGATGCGTGGGTCGGGGTGCTGCATTCGGAGATGATCGTGGATGGCCGCACGCACGTACTCCAGCGCAAGGGGCAGATCGCTGGCAGGTAGTTGGTGTGCAGCGGTCGCGAGGTGTCAGCTTCTTCGTTGCCGGCGATACCGCAGTGACCGGGCACCCACTGTGCACGCACGGCACATCCTCTCTGCGCGAGGCGCTCGATGCGCGGACGAATTTCCCGCACTACTGGAGTAGCGCGGCCGTTAGATTGCAGGCGGCTGAGGGCGGCGCGGGAGTCGCACAGCTGGCTGTGCAGTCGCAGGGCGTAGATGGTAGCCGCCGCAGCAAGGGAGCAGGTGTCGCGGGCGCATTTCATGTGTCCAACCATATATGAGACAGATACTGCGCTATTTCTTTTCCCCAAAAACCAATTCCTAATAATAATAATGTTATTAATAATAACTGGTTTTCGAGGAAAGGAAATGGCGCAGTGTCTGCTCAGATATCGCTGGACACCTGGACTCAGCCTTTTCCTCTCCACAAAAACCAATTATTATTATCATTATTAATATTACTGTTGGAGGAAGAAAATGACACCGACACCTGCCGACACATCTGGGCCGACACCTGAACCGCGCTGTAAGGGAAGGGATAAAGGAGGGACTGAGAGAAGAAAGGAACAAAGAGGTGCTGTAGTGGAGGGCTCTGGAATAATTTCGACCAGCTGGGGATCTTTACATGCACTGATATCGCACAGCACATGGGCGCCTTTGCGTTTGAAATTGAAAATCGGATTTTGGGGAAAGGAAATTGCGCAGTATCTCTCTCACGTCTCGTTGGGCACCTGAACCGCTCTTTGAGGGGAGGGACATGAGAGGGACTGAGAGAAGGGGACATGAAGAAATAGGTGCCGTAGTGGAATAATTCCCGGAATAATTTCGACTACCTGGGGATCTTTAACGTCCACTGACATCGCACAGCACACCAGCGCCTTAGCGCTTCGCTTCCATTGAAACGCGTCCGCCAGGGTTGGGTTCGAACCCGGGTACTCCGGATCAGTAGCCGAGCGCCCTAACCACTGACCAACGGTGTAGTAACAGCGCTAAGAACAGGACAGAAGTCAAACATGGAAGCACAGGGACGGGCGCTGACTATGAACTCCTACACCATGCAATACCAACCATGCAATACCAATTGCATGGTGTTCCTACACCATGCAATGCCCACAAGCCCGTCAACTCGCTCTCCTAAACACTGACCAACCGCGGCGGGTCAACCGTGGCTCTGCCAAAGATAGATTCTGCAACCGTGGCAGGAGGTTTGGTTGAGATGTTTCCACGGATAGGTTTTCCGAGAGAGATCCTTTGTGACACTTCCGAAATGATGAGGGAGCTCAATGATCTGTTGGCGTCCAAACATCTCAGCACGATCACTTACCATCCAATGTGCAATGGGATGGTGGAGAAATTTAACGGCACACTCTATCAGGTGCTGTGGAAGCTCAGTCAGGAACAGCCCAAAATATGGGATCATTAAATCGTCCCGCTTCTGCTCGAATACAAAGAGGTGCCGCAAGCGAGCCTGGGGTTTTCTCCATTTGAGTTGATATTTGGACGGCACGTGCGATGACCGCTCGCAGTCCTGAGAAAGCTCTGGACCAGGGAAGAGCTGGGGGAAGACTTGAAGACTACACATGGTTACGTTCTCGATCTAAGAGAACGTCTCGAGCAATCTGTGAGAGCGGCCCATCAAAAAATTATTGTAAATTAGCTCAGATAATCCAGGATATACAAAGCGATAGAGAGATTGTGGTCTCCACTCACCCACGGAGCAGGTTGTGCGCCTTTTCTTTCGTGAAAATGAACCGTCTTTGCAAAGTTGTCAACGCCAATGAACTCTATGACCGCCATCGACTCACTTGTTTTAAAGCGACAGCGTCAAGAAGCTCGTGTGGCAGAAAGGCCGGTGTCGTCGGCGTCGGCGTCTTTGGCCATGAGCGAAAAATGGCGCATCCCTATGGACACCTGAGTCGCGCCGTAAGGGAAGAGATTTTAACGCGACAGCGTTATGAATTGATTGATTGATTGATGGGTGGATTGATTAACTGATCGATTGAATGACTGATTTATTGAATTATTGATTGATTTTGTTAATTGATTGCTTGATGGATCGATCGATTTTTCCTCCCCTTACTGCACGATTTGGGTGTCCAGCGGGAAATGTGAGACAGGCGTCATTTCCTTTCCTTAAAAGCAATTGTTCATTTCATTTTCTTTCTCTTACGGCCCGATTCGGGTGTCCGCCGAGATATGTGATGCAGGCGTCGTTTCCTTAAATTGTCCAACGGGCCACGCGTCGCGCCGAACGGTAGATGGCGTTCCGTGCATTCCTCGGCAGCGCTATCACACGCTGTCGCGTCTTACTTTTGAAGCTTAAGCGTCCTCAATTTTTGTTTGGTTTTTGAGGAAAGGAAATGGCACAGCACCCGTGTCATATATCTCGGAGGACACTCGAACCGCGCCGTAAAGAAAGGCATAAAGGACGGAGAGAAAGAAGAAAGAGAAAATTTAAAATTGACACTTGGATCTTGAGGAAAGGCGCGGCGCTGCGCAGCAGCGAAGCAGCAGTGGCTCGGTGCTACTAACGGCGCGTGCGCAGAAGTGACTAGGCAGCGAGAGAGAGAGAGATAAATAACCGCGGCGAGGAGCGCGTTGTGACGTCATGTGCCTTGTCGGAGTACCGCCACAGTAAAATCGCAATTTCGCAGCAGTAAAGCTGCTTTAAAATTGTTTGCGTGCCCAACAGTCTCAGAAGAGATATGATAGGAACAGAAAGAAGCGGCATTTAAGGGTCGCCGCTCAAGCCCTCATTATTTTTTCCCAGTACACACAATAAACTCCTGATGCAGTAGAAACGTCCCTTTCTTATTTCCGGAAAAAATGACGACTTGGATTACTGGGTCGATTTGGGCCACACAAAGAAGCTATTCCACATCAATATGCTTAAACGATAGAGAGAACATACAGAGAACATGCGTCCCATGAGACCATGCATGCGTCATCGTTCGGCGTCATTGAAGAAGCCCCGCCGCGGTGGCTCAGTGGTTAGGGCGCTCGACTACTGATCCGGAGTTCCCGGGTTCAAACCCGACCGCGGCGGCTGCGTTTTTATGGAGGAAAAACGCTAAGGCGCCCGTGTGCTGTGCGATGTCAGTGCACGTAAAAGATCCCCAGGTGGTCGAAATTATTCCGGAGCCCTCCACTACGGCACCTCCCTCTTCCTTTCTTCTTTCACTCCCTCTCTTATCCCTTCCCATACGGCGCGGTTCAGGTGTCCAACGATATGTGAGACAGATACTGCGCCATTTCCTTCCCCAAAAACCAATTATTATTAATTATTATTAGTCATCGAAGAAAGTGACTCAAAAGAACTGCTTGCCCGGTTATGATTGGTTCAGTGAGTAAATTATAACCTGTATGGTTCAGACGTGTGTAAAGATTGTGGCCGATGAATTGTAAGGTTTTTTGAAGCGAAAGCTTGACTACGCTACCCGGTACGATTTCGCGGTGCTTACGGTTTTGACCTTCAAGTGAGCCAGATGTCCAACCCCTTACGGCGTGGTTCCGGGGTCCACCGATATATGTGAGAAAGTTGCTACGCAATTTTTTTCACGTTGTTGTTGGCTTTTAATATTAAAAGGAGAATGAAAGGAAAAGATGTTGCTATCCGCGGCATCTGCCATCGAAGAAGCACATGAACATGATCAGCTCTTCCTGAATCTATTACTTGTCCAGGTCTAAAGCCTTAATCTGCGCTTTGCCAGGATGAATGTGGTTCAGAAGTACAGCTAATCTGCAAATTCGCATCGCGTCCAGCATTGGACAATTTTTGTAGTATGTGATTGCACCGGCGCGGATGCACCACTTTTAAAGAAAAGAAACAACGAACACGTCTCACTGAGTCACATTTGGCGCACGCAGCCGCGGTGCGCCCTACCCGCGAGAGGCGTGCGGCGCCATGGGCGGCAACAGGGAACGGGGTCGCCTTTGGTCGTGGACTCCGGCACCGAGGCCAGAGCAGATGCGGCGCGGGACGCAGAAGAAACTCCCAGTACGTCTCAGGTGCCTTTGGAAACTCCTCGTCTGGTACCGTGAAGCACCTGACAGCTGCATGACTTATCGCCTGGGTGCCTTGTATAGATGCGTCTCCTTTGCAACGTGGTGATGGCGGTAATGAAAGGTGGCACCGGGCCCGACTTTTCTTGCCCGTATTTTATTGCCATAGAATAAGAAGCCTCACCGGAAAAAAACTGTGTCGTCGCTCCCACGGTTCCCAGGGCCTGAAGTGGCGTCACCGGACCAGAAGTGAAAACTGCACGTTTCGATATATCCTCAGTGCCTCCATGTGGCCACCCCTACACACCTTCGTAGAACCGCCTATAACCATCAGCTAGATGACCCAAAGAGAGGCCTGGTTGTGTGGAGACAGATGTGCAGGTCTGCGAACACAACAATGAAAAATCGGTGCAAAACTTAGACATCAACAATTTCTTCAGCTATCATATTGCCGATACATAATGTAATTAGGTGTCCCTTGGAATGTTTTACAGTGTTCTTTATTTTGTCACTGCACTGAAAAAAAAAAGAGCCGAGGGAAATGCAGTTTTAACACGCCTGAATTATTGAGCCCTTCAGTTCGAACTGTTACGATAACAACAAAGATAAGAGTGTAAGATTGGTCAGACGTGATGGAAAGTATATCAGCGAGTATAATATAACAACTTGGAGCGAGAGCTGCGCGCACATATCGTGAAGTGCATGGCATAACACACATGTAGTTCCTCGGTGAGAATTCCGGTTTGACGAAAGTATTGCACAGTCTAGAAAAAACTATGGTATATGGGGGATTTAACGTCCCAAAGCAACTCAGGCTATGAGGGCCGCCGTAGTGAAGGGCTCCGGAAATTTCGACCACATTACCATGCGATAGCATTAAAATCGGCGAGTTTTACGAGATCGCAGCGCCGTTTTTGTTTACATGACAAGGCTTCTGTTTCCAGCAATGCAGGTGGAGAGGGGGGGGGGGGCAGGAGAGACGTGGAAGGTGGGGAAGGTGACGT
Organism: Amblyomma americanum; assembly: GCF_052857255.1. Lineage (NCBI taxonomy): Eukaryota > Metazoa > Arthropoda > Arachnida > Ixodida > Ixodidae > Amblyomma > Amblyomma americanum. Next base: position 38,947,489 of record NC_135501.1, on the reverse strand, counting down.
GACCACAGGATATAAGTATCTCGACCAATCAGCGAATTTTACAACAGGCCACAATTCCGGGAATTTTCCGTGATGAAGCTTGTTTCAAGCGATGCAGGTGGAGAAAGTTGGAAGAGAGGCGGTGGGCGGCAGGTGGCATGTCACGTGACCTTATGACCTCATAGCTGTCTGACCAATCAGCGAATTTATGACAGACCAAAGCTGCCGCTTGAATAATCCGGGAATTTTGAGACATAATAATACAACTCCGTTTATTTTGTCTGTGATGAGCCTTATATGCTTCTAATATCTAAACCCAGACAATAATACGAAATATGGCAGAATATCCGAGTATCTGTAGGCGGCATTTGAAGGGCAAGTGAAGACGTTTAATAATTCGATGAGTTTAAAAGGGTCGAATGCGTGAACCTTGCAGGTGAAGCATGCAAATTATTTTTGTGTCACGATATCAAATGGTGATGTAACCGCAGAATCAAGCCCCATTAGTAGTCAGGCTTCTCGGCAGTGCGCAGCGACGGGCAGAGGCCATAACGATGACGTCGCGTAGAATGGCGCTGCCATTCCAGCTAATAAACGGCTGTTTCAAGGTAGTAAAGGAACGCCGCATAAGGTGAAGCCCACAAAGCATTGTTTGGCGGCCTTGAAAGACTGATGGCAGGTCGAGGGTGAAGCTAGCGGACATCTGAAATTTCAGCAACAATGATGTATTCACGAGTTTCTCCGTACTTCTGCAACGCAGTGAGAAGAAGCCTGACTATTGTTACGGTTTTAATTGGTTATTACGTCCCTATTATAAATGCTGGCTCAAAACTACTTGGCGTGCTTTACCTTGGAGATTCATAGACTCGTTCCTTGAAGGACTTCAAATACTCAGTAAACCATTTCACCTTTCCTTTAAGTTTTGTGGCCTTTTCACGCGAAATCAAATGTGGCAAGCTCGGGAAGCATACTAATTCCCCTCTAAACTGATACATATTCGTCGCTCATAGATTACTGGACACTTTCAAGCTATTGTCTAGTGTGCCTTAAAAAGTGCATTGAATGAGCGTTTAAAACCTTCTCGCAACACGCCAGGGCTGCTTTTATGTGCTTTCCAATTCTCCTAGCATTCTGCATCTGTTCCTACAGAATCAGCAGAGGGAACGGCATGTCCGTTTTTCTGTCGATCCATAGTGTATTTTCGAGCGAAAAAAAATGATGGTAAATTTATGTCGTGACGCCAGATGTCGATCAGGTGCGCTCGCACTTCGGTTCCGGCGTTCAGATCCAGTGTTCATGGGTGTTGTTCGGATAGCGATGCTAGGTAATGCCCGAGGAATTAGTCACTCTCTACATTCATCGATCCCTGGGAGTCCACATACCACACCTGGTGGAGTAGTGCAGCGGTTAAGTGATGCGCCAATGTCCTGCTATGACAGGTGCTGCCATAGGTGGGAATTGGGTTGCTTGGGTTGCGCTGACACCCAGGTTGCTCTTCCTGAGCAACCTCTCCTGATTAATTTAAGTACCACTAGTCACGGTGGGCAGGTTGCTAGGTGTGTGTGTGTGTATGTATACTGACACACATGGTCTGATTCCCCACAATCCGGAGGGCAGGTGAACAGCCTGCCACAAAGCAGGCTTGAAACAGACAGCCAGACAAACAAAAAACGGCTAAATGCGTGGAATGCCCACTGAAGGCAATCCATGTGCTGATCCAAAGGAAAGACGTAGCATAGCTCTCTCATTCCCCTTTGCATGACACGACACACATTTTTTTACATCCACCTCTGGACACTTAGTATTCGTTGTATTTATATACATTTATTTATTTATTTTTGGAATACTGCCAGTCTCTAGTTGAGACCTTAGCAAGTGGGCATTACATGTATCACAGCAAAGGATAACAATCCTAAAAGCGGCTGTGCAAAAGACAACTATAAAATAGACACTTCATAGCACAGGAAAAACTCAAAAGAATTTGACAGATCTGCACAAGTAACTGAAAGAAAAAACATGCTCGTTCGAAAACATAAACATTAACATGGGCACAAAACATGTACACCTTAAAATAGACAAAAATGCAGAAACATCTTTCTAACCACTACTCTAGTTTTAAAACGCGGCTTCTAGTTCGGTATAAAAATTTGCGTGCTTCTACTTGTTTTCTTCTTGTACACTTGGGTACTTGGCTCCCTTGCGCACCTCGTCTTCCGTTCCTTCTCTGATCTCCTATATCCATTGGCACTGGGTTGCAGGGGTCTTGTCGTGCAATGTTACGATGTCCTTTTCTCAGCTCACTTGCCTCCTCGCTTTCCACCTTTTACGATAGCCGACGCGGGCTTTGTCCCATGGCAGCCACCCTCAGGTTGCGCATTCCTCCGCCCGCGTCTGACCTTGTCGACGGTAGCTACCCTCTTCCAATGGTAGCCACCTTCCAGCCTTTGCTTCTTCTCCCCTGCAAGTGGAGAGCACGAATTTTCTCTCTCCACTTAGCCACTTGCACAACCGTGGCAGGCGATTCACGGGGGCTTCATAAAACATCGTCTACGGGAACTTTTTTCGGCGTGATGATGCTAACACCACGCATCAAAAAGTATACTTTCTGAACTTCGTTTTAATGCAGTGTCGGTTTAGCAGAGACGGGCTGGCATATGAGGAACTCGTTACGATGCGCATATAAAAGAAGCCAACGTCACTGAGACGTAGGAAGGGTTTCATTGATGCTGGCTTACTTAATATTCAGTGCATATTTAAGCGCTCTGCACTTGCAGGTCGTTATCGCTTTAGGTGAACGAACAAATATCTAGACGGAAGCGATAATTTTCGACGTGATGATGATGAATTTCTATGACGCAAGGACATCTGTGACCAAATAGCGCCATGGCACATGATGTTTTCGGCTACTCACGGTGAAGACAAAAAGCCAATTTCCAAGCATTTCACTACAAAGAAGCAGAGTACAAGACGACGGGAAAACTTGTACCCGTTTTATTATAGGTGGGGACCCAGCGGCACTGGGGATCGAGTCCCGCACCTGCCGCTTGCGAGGTGGACGCTCGAACTAATAGGCCACCGCATGCGGTTGCTACTTTCCAACAGATGGGCTTTTAGCAATTGCTGATGCAATAAAAGTGATACTCCGACGTTAAGGTGACAGCCAAATCGCTGCCATTCGCGTGCGGAAACGTCATCTTGCGACATTTCGGCTGACTTTCCGCTCTTGGGAATGTCGAAGCACTCCGTGCTTGCGTTGAGAGTAATCCGTGGACCTCGATCTGAAGCGACAGCCGAGCGAAAGGTTTCACACGGAATCAGAGTGCCCCAAGTAGGCGGCGAATGTTGTCCGGTGTAGGCATCGTCGGCGGGTGCGTGAGGCTTCCACCTGCTAGGTGGCGTTTAGCCTCTCTCCACCGTCCCCTCACTCCCTCCCACGCCTCGGTGACATAGAAACCCACCTGCAGCAAGCGGCAGCGATCGTAGATGCCTACGCTCGCCATTGCGGCCTTCTGTGCTCCCCGGCTGTCTGAATTTGTGCACATTCGCCCATCACAAAAGTGCGATACCAAACTGGAACTATCCCTGCCTAACGACCCCATACCCGAACACGACGAGATCAGAGTACTTGGTCTTTTCATCCACAAACATAGACAAGTTGAAACAACACTAGCCAGACTGCGCAAGGTAGAAACTCAGGTAGGCCGAATGGTTCGCCGGATCTCTAACAAATGCGGGAGGCTACGATGCAAAGACGCCTTGCGGCTGGCGCATGCCTTCGTAACCAGTAGAGTCCTCTACTCGACCCCCTACCTTCACCTTCGGAAATCTGACGAAAATGCCCTCGAGGTAGTCCTCAGAAAAATGTACAAGTGTGCCCTGAACCTCCCGGCAAACGCGTCTAACCAACGCCTCATGGGCCTGGGGATGGTTAACACATTCGCCGAGCTTCGGAAAGCCCACTTGACGAACCAATACACTAAACTCTCGAAAATGTCATCGGGTCGCCGCCTACTAGCCCGACTGCACATTCGCCATCACACAACACTCGTGGATGAGCGCGCACGTGTCCCCGAGATTTGGAGACTCGCCCTGAACGTGCGACCTCTCCCGGCCAAAATGTCAAAGGAAGACCATAGTGGCAGACGCCTCGCGCGAGCGTAATCTCTAGCCTACCACTACGGTGACAAACACGGAGTCTTTTACGTGCACGCCTCCGGCCCCCACCGTGGGGGGTGGTACACGGCCGCAGTCGTACACAAGAAAGCTACGGTGAACGGACTTACGTTCCGAGCTCAAAACATAACTCATGCGGAGGAGGTCGCTATCGCGCTAGCCGCCGCAGACCGGGACTCGCGGGTCATCATTACTGACTCGAGAGGGGCCTGTAGAAACATTGAACAGGGATACATTCATTTCCTAGCTTACCGCATTCTTCAAAACAGTGACTATCCCGGGGCCCCCGCTCCCGGAACGATAGTATGGGCTCCCGCTCATCTAGGACTCGAAGGCAATGAAATGGCTGATGTCTCCGCCCGCGCGCTCACTTTCCGGGTAACAACGCCTTCTAACCCTACCGCAGCGGATCCCGATCCCAAGCCCGTCTTTACCTTTAAGGAAATAACACATCTTTACCAATCTGAACATTCAATCTTTCCCAAGCCATGCAAGGACCTCACTAAGACGGAGGAACACATTCTCCTCCGTCTCTTAACCAAAACTCTGCTGTGCCCAGCAGTTCTGTAATTCTTTGATCCTGCTTGCACGGGAAAATGCCCACACTGTGAGGAGAAGTCCTCGGATATCTACCACATGATGTGGGCATGCCAGTCAACCCCGAACCTAGACCCCAAACCCAACTCCACCGCGGAGGACTGGGAGGCAGCCCTGCTCAACTGCTCCGACCTAACGAGCCAAAAGGCTCTAGTCGTCCGAGCCCGAGCAGCCCTGGAGGCCAATGGGCTCCTGTAACGAGGAGCCCACCCAGTGTTTGTAAGGGAGGGTCCCTTCAGGGCCCTCTCATACTTCCTCCATATATATTCCCAATAAAGTTTTCTCTCTCTCTCTCTCCCTTGTTGGAAACAGGAGGCAGACACCGGACGAATGACGGAGCAAAAATCAATATGACTATGAAGAAAACGGCTCAGGCAGCAGCAGTGCAAAACATGCAGCCTCCCGATCGAAGACCTGTGCAAAAATAAAGCTTGCATGGGCTTTTAACGCGACAGCGTTAAAGGAGCGAAACCGAGGAGGCAGGTGCTGCTCCAACTAGGCCACGTGATCTTGTGGCGCCATCACTACCTCACCACCGGATAATGAGCAGGGGCAGGGGCAGGTAAATTTCATTTCATTCATTTCATTTTCATTTTATTTCCTTAACGGTTCCATGATTGGGGTATTATGTAAGGGGTGGGATCTAATAACAAAAACCATTCTTGAAACTGTACATACTTTTTTACATTTTCAATGAACATGGATGAACAGGTGATGGTGGCAATGTCGCCTGGAAGGCCGTTCCAGTCTGCAGCTGTGCGGGGAAAAAAGGAATTGGCGAAGGTGACAGTGCGGGAGAGTGGACGGGCCACATGAAAATGATGACTGGTAAGGAGTGAAATTCGTGCTGGGGGAGGGAGAATATAAGGAGCGGTGCGCATAGGGCTATTGAAGATTTTATGAAATAAAGATAAGCTGGAAGTGCGACGACGGAGTGATAAGGATGCCGGATGCCGTTTTCAAGACGGAAACGCTAATGTCATAAGCATAGGATGCGTGAATAAACCTGGCCGCGCGATTTTGCACGGACTCAACAGAATCAATTAGATAAGCTTGATGGGGATTCCAGACTGGTGATGCGAATTCCATATTTGACCTAACGAACGATTAATATGCTAGTAACTTTACATGTTGAGGAGACTGATGAACATGTCGTTTTAAGAGTCCTAACGTTCTGTTAGCTGATGATATTGTGTTAGTGACAAGCAAACTCCAGGAGAGATCACTAGAGGGTGTTACACCTAAATACTTGTAGGACTGAACTGGTTCTAGTGACACATAAGAGATTAAGTAGGAACGAATAAGAGGTTTATGACGGAGGTGGACAGATACAAGCTTGCACTTATAGGGGTTGATTTCCATTAACCATTGGTTACACCTGTTCTGGACAGCATTAAAATCACTTTGAAGAGATGCTTGGTTAACGGGTTTAGTAACTGCGCGATAAATTACACAGTCGCCAGCAAACATGCGTATATTAGAGGTGACTTGTGATGGCAAAGTATTAACGTATATTAGGAAAAGTAGCGGGCCGAGTACAGATCACTGAGGAACACCTGACGTTACCGGAAGAGAGTGAGAGTTCTTATTGTTAACAGAAACAAATTGGGAGCGATTAGATAGGAAGGCTTCAAGCCACTTCATTATGTAGGGGTTCAAATTTAACCTGGAAAGTTTTGTCAGTAAACGTTTGTGGGGTACTTCTCTTACAAAAATTTCTTTAGACAGTCCATAGACTGTCTATAGACTTTAGTCTAAGAAGTCTATAGACTGTCTATAGACAAATCCTTTAGACCAGTCTATAGGCAATCTATAGATTTATGGACACAGGTCCATAGACAGTCTATAGAAGATTTATAGATTTACGGCCATACACTTCGTATAGACTTCTGTTCATAGACCGTCTATAGACAAATGTCTACTGATTATAGACACAGGTCTATAGGCAGTCTATAGATGATCTATATACTTAGGCCATACACTTGCTGTAGATTTCTGTCTATAGACAAAAATCTACTGATATAGACTGTCTATAGACATTCCACAGTTATGTGGCCTGGCAATGCTGTAGATATTTGTCTATAGACAGTCTCTAGAGCTCTGTCTAAAAAACCTTAATAGACCATTGTCTGTAGACTGCCTATAGACAGTCTACAACTGTAGAAAAAGAAAAGGTCACCACATGGTCTTCACAAATGACATTACGATCAATATACTTACAATTTAGTTTATTTCCAAGCTATGCAGGCAAAGAATATGCAATACATGCATTATAAGAATGCACCACATAAAAATAAATTTGAAAATAATGGTCCGAATATAGTTTCCTCAGAAGCTATCTTGCGACCTGTTGTCTGCAGTCAGTCATCCGGGCATGTTGACCTGTACAATAGAAGAAAAAAAATAAGAGGAACTGAAAAAAAATTCCCATTCCATCTCTACAAATGTGCTTTACAACTCAAGGCATATATATACTGGCTATCCCATTCAAGAAAGCTAGTCGATGTTTGGTTTAGTTTTATGTAATCCATTAAACCCAAAGTGACTCAAGCTATGAGAGACGCCGTAGCGAAAGGTTGCGGAGTAATTTCGGCCACCTGCGGTTTCTTACCATGCACTGACATTGCATAGAACAGAGGCCTCTAGCATTTTGCCTCTATCAAAACGCGACAGGCTAGACCAGGATCGAACCTGCATCATTCAGGTTGTAGTAGTAGTACAGTTTATTTGGGACAAAAAATATACAAATTTGTCCTGGGTGAGAAGGCTAATCGCATTTTTGCCTGATGAGGCCATCCCACCCCTGACAGCATTGGCAACCACTATAGGCATATTCGAACACATTTGCAGTACAGTACATCGTACAACAACCAATATGTATGCAAGCACACAAAACAAAACAAATGGACAACCCTGAGGACTGTGTGCATGCTTCTGTATATGGAAAAAAAAAGGTTTACAGATTCCCGAATACTATTTACACGTACAACACACCCAAATATCATCCATGACACAAAAGAAATTCTTTGACTTATTATTATATTGACTTATTATATATATATATATATATATATATATATATATATATATATATATATATATATTATAGGTACATATGTCTTAGTGTTTTCTTTAGGTAGTGATGGGTAGATTGGTAATAATTCAAAGATGGCTGGATATTGATTCAATAACTTTGTTATTTGCATACATAATCTCACATCACCATAGCTGGTGCCAGATCGGGGCACCTGTATTTTATCTTCCCTAAGGAGATGTGGAGTGTTTCTTTTTGTATTGAACCTCAATATTTGAACGGTGTAACATATACTGGTGCACGATTTTCAGAAATAACTTATATTTGAATAGCTTACTGATCTCTAGTATGTCATAGATCTTAACGTATGGCAAGCAATGTTCTATTTTTGGAATATTTGAATATTACATATTGAGCGCTTTTGCAGAGGGTGCAGCTAATCAAGGTTTCTTTGCGTTGTGCCTGACGATACCAGGGAGCAGTATGTTAAACGTGAATGAAAGAGAGCATAGAAAGTTTGTTGCTTCACTGGCAACCTGTTTAATATGCCAAAAACACGTTAAGTTCAATTCGGAGAGCTTCTGTGTGCGAATTCCAGAGAAACGTTTCATGAAAGATAACACCTAGAAAGCAAATCCTCTTAGACTGGTTAATAATGTTATTCTTGAACTTTAATTTGAACTCCCTATCTTTTTTGCTACCTTCAGGCTTGGAAATCTCAGTTATTCCGTCTTGTTTATCATTAGGTGTAGTTTATTAAAGCTTAACCAAATGTCGTCTTGTGTAATAGCCTTAACCTGCAGTTTTTCTACAATCTCATTTACTTTGCTTAGCAAGTCCTCATCCTGGGTTTCAGTCAATATATGAAGCTCTAGGGTTAGAAATCGACTACGCCACTCCAGATCATCTAGGTCCTGCTTCAGCTGAGTTATATCGCTACCTACATTGTTAAATTCCAGCCCTTCAACTCATTTCGTTAGTTGTTTTGTAGTTTTTTTCTTGAACAGTCAGGTGGTTCTGAAAGTCGTCAAACTTATCAGAGAGCAACTGCATTTGCGTCTCAAAGGCATCAAACTTTTTTGACAAAGGCAAAAGAGCATCAAGCTTCGTTTCAGTCTGCAGTAATCTGAGTATCACGTCGGAATTATGTTGCGGATTTTCTGTAGTGCTTGTGCCATTGTGGTTGCCTCGACAAGTCACATTTCCATGCTTTCTTTTTGGCTTTGCGCTGAGCATTAAAAGATTCTTCTGTTATTCCCGCACATGCATCACGATGAAAATTAAATTTGCACTCTGAGCATGTTGCAAAGATGCTATCAGTGAGTGAAAGACGGCAAGCACAATAACGAGCTATAGTACGCTCAGATCTTTACAAAAAACCCATCCACTTAGGAGCAGCGCCGATATAAAAGGAAAACAAAATCACATTCAGTGAGGCATAATTATGCACAAACCTGCACAGAGGCAGAGACGGTTAAATGATGCTCGCAGTTACGGTCACCACTGCCAAGTGAGGCCCCAGTGGAAGGAATCTTCTTTTATAGCCCACAGTGAACCGTTGATGATGTGCCGGATTTCCGGGTGACACCGACGACCATGCCTTCCTGGTCCGCTGCTCGAGACTACCGTCCGTCTTCAGGGCACGTGCGATGACCAGGGAGATGTACGGCTGCACAGTGGGTAATCTGCACAAAGGCAGAGACGGTTATGTGATGCTCGCATTTATCGTCGCTATTTTGCAGTGGTGACGATAACTTGACGTAGCTTTACATAACATAACTGACGACTTGGCATAACTTGGCAATGTAGCAGTCTGACCTTTAATCAGCTTTCGAAATGAATTGCCCGCAGGCCAGCGGCGGGGGCCAACCGCTCGGATAACAGGGATGGACGAATCCATACGTGTGCAACGAAAGGGGAGACGGGATGCAGCTCGTAGGTTCTTCGCAGTGTTTGTACACGCTCGCCATTTGCGCCGGCAACCACATTTTTTTTCAACCATCACTCTATTAGCATTCCTCCACCGCCGCTTCACTAAAACTTTGACAAACGCCTCTAAGAGGCCGAATACATGCGACGATTTTGTTTGCGAAAAACGCGTGGCAGAAAGCACCGTGGTTGTGCGGCGCGGAGAGTTCGCTGGTTGCGGATACATGGAGCGAAGAACCAGCGGACGCCGTCTCAGTGTGGCCAGACGAGATGAAAATATTTTCGCAAAAAGAAATTATACAAATAAGCTTTAGAAACCATTCTACTTTGCTTATTGCAATTAAATACAAAAGAAACGTTCTAAACATTCGTTTACGATATACTTTAGCAACTTTTAAGAATGTTTCGGTATTTTTGTGCTTGTTTAAGCGGAGCGCGCACGCTGGATGGCTACACTGTGTGCAGACGAGGTAAACAAGGTACAGACAAGGCGGATTTATAGTGGTGGCGAAGGCTGGGCCGAAAAGTGGTTTAGCGCGACTGCAGCACAACCAGAGGATGGGGGGGCAAAACACTCATATAAATAAATAATAAAACTACAAAATTGGAATGTAATCTGCCAATAGAAAAGAAAAAATATATTAGCACCTTGTTTTATGAAAGAGGTAAGTCATTTTATTAAAATCTGGCAAATTTTGTATTTTTTCAACACTCTTGACCTGCCCCCTATTCATGAGTGTGCGGTGCATTACAGCGCGTCTTTGCAGGCCTTGTTTCGATACCCGGCTAACCCGGCCACAGTGGCGATTTCTTATCGCCAGCTTTCTGTGATGGCGTGCCTGGTAAAGCGTATAAATTTAGCTCGCCGGTCTCAAAATGCTCCTTTTGCGAAGTTTTCGTCGTCCTTGCACGTCGCTTCTTTGTCACCGTTCGGTAAGATTTGCACCCCGCTGCACCGCTGCGGCAGTTTTCTCGGTTTTGTCGTTTCCTTCGGCGTGCGGCCAGTGCGAAGTCTTTTTCCGTCTTTGCACGCTTCGCGCTCTTCTTTTGAAGCGCTTAGCGCTTCATTTCAAGATGAGCTTGCGGCATGTGAAGAAACGATGCTCCGTGGTACACCAAGGCGGTACACTGCGACAGCGTGGATAGTACCATTGGTGTCACGCTACACCGATTCCCGCTGGACTTTCACGGGTGTGTCGTCTGCTCTAGGTATGCGCGATAGCTTCGATATGGTTTCGCCGGGCTGTTCGCTCGTGTTTCATAGCTGTAACCCGTTCGTGCGTACTTGGCTTCATGTCTTTTTCAATGTATGGTATTTGCTCCTACGTTGAGCACGTTTGAGGGTGCTAAAGCTGGCTTTAACATTGCCTTGCAGATGTAAACGCACCTGCTATATTCTTTCAGCTGAAGAAATTAAATGTGAAGAATAATCCCAGTGTGCTCTATGGTCTGTGTTGATGCGCCTACTTATGTCATGTTATGTTTGCTTCAATTGAAGCTGTCGTAGCAATGTTTTCTATACTTTTCAATTTCCTAACTGACAACGTTCGTGGCACTTCAGGGCTTTTTCCTTCTGCACTGTGACTATTGAGATGATTAGCCAACTTACACAATACTGCTTGTGCTGCCTGTGACATGTATTTTTTGTTTGTGTGCCAAGGGTGTGCTTTGTGACTGTATTTGTTTGGTTGCTGCAATAAACAATGAATATGAAACTATGAAAACCATACTTGCCGTACACTCTATTGCGAACTGTGCACTTGAGGCAGTGTGTTGTGCATCATACCTTGCTGTACTCAAAAGCTCTCAAAAGTACTAGCACCAGTATTTGCACTACGAATCATGCATGCTTCGCCAGTGTCTGGAAGTGTTGCTGCCTTTCTATGCTGCCCCTCCTTTACCAGTCACTTTCATTGCGTTCCCAATTGCACATTAACAAGGCCATAACTAGCAGGAACTCGAGCACATTTGACTGGCAAAGGTTGGGGCGCGCTGAAAGGCAGCAACCTTCGAGAGATACGCCCTCGAAAACGCGGTTTCTACAGAAAGACCGCTTTATAATTCGCGCCAAAAGCATACGTATGCGTGACGTCATTCTACGTCACGTTTGCGTAGTTTGCCCCCCAAAATCCAGGGGGCGCTGGAGTGCCCATGAGCCGCCACTTTTTGGACCAATGGGCGTCTATGGAGCCTTCGCTACCAGTATACATCTACCTTGGTACAGATGCGAGCAGCTCTTTTTGGCCTCATCCTTCGTCCCGTCGACTTCGTTTTTATTTGTGCTGTGGTTGAGCCTTTCGCTACGCTTTTAGACTCGTCTCTCCATGGGGGTACTCTGTCGCCTACTTCTGCTGAAGAAGTTACTCCTCATGAAGATGAGAGAACTTGAAGAGAAGAGGAATATAAAAAGGAGATTCTGGGTCCATCCAGTATGGGAGGCGCAAAAAAAGGAGGGCGAGTACCACACCTCGGTAAGTACGTTTTGGCTATTGCTAGCGATTGACCTCTCTTCTGCTTATCGTGTAATATGCTCCGGTGCAGGCGGAATCCTCAAGTAGCCGACATCTCCGCTTTAAAAAATTTACCTTTACCTGCTTGCGCGTGCCATGAGCATCAGATTTTCCACGGTTCGGAGAACAAAGATCATGCAGCACTTGCAGCATGTTTTCAATTAATTGCACGGTCAGGGTATCAGCTGGACGTCGTGAATATACGTTGATTACATTTAAGTAGGCGTAAAAATGCGATTATAGTCTCGTATGGCCCGCGGTTGTGCTCGAAATAAGGAACGTTTAAGTTCATCACCGTGAGCGATTCTATTCTGGTGTCGTCCCACGTATATCTAGAAATATTGCCGCGCGTCATAGTACCGTCAGTCACGTCAGCCTCCGTTCCGCATGGGCCATGAAACGCAGTCGGGAGCTCAGGATTCTCCGGGAAGGTGTTTGTTATTTAACAAGCGCCACGTGTTTGCTGCGCACCGCTCCCGATACCGGGCTACTGACAACGAGAATAGTGAAGGAAATGTTTGCTTGTAGTGGAGACTAACTGTACAACCCTTAGAAAAATGGGCATTAAAAAAAAGCCGTAGGTCTTCGTGTGCTTTTCCTTGCCAAGAGCCCAGTGAAGTGGAATAAAAGAGCAGGACAGAAATTGTAACTTTTTCATGAAATAGAGGTATACTGCTGACAGTTTACTTTTGTTTTCTGTCGTGATTTCAGTATAAACTCACGACGAAGGACCCGCAGATGTTCTTCCAATACTACAGAATGACCCCGCAGCAGTTCGATGAGCTGCATAGGATCATCCAAAGGAATTTGGAACACCAGTTCCTTTGCAGGGAGCCTGTGTGTTCTGAAGAGAGGCTGGCCATCACCCTCAGGTACTTGCAGCGCTTGTGACAACTCCTATGTTCTCATGCATGTTATAATTTTTCATTGTATGCAGGTACCTTTCCTCAGGAATGGCCATCAAGCAAATAACCATGGTGTTTAGAGTTGCGATATCGACACGCAGAAAGGTGATCCATGACACTTGCAGAATTATCTGGAAGTATTTGGAGCCACTGTATGTTGCGGTGAGTGCTTGCCTTATTTTATTGGTGCCTGTTGTTGTGCAGCTTAAGTAGAAAATATTGCATATATGATCCATTCCGGAAAGCCATCAATTCAATCTGCCATTCTTATCTTTGTAAAAATATGGAGAAAACAATTCCTTACACCTTGAGCTTGACGCATGATAGCCTTAGTTGCTTATGCGCCATTAAACCCAACACGACACAGTCTGCCATTCTAAAGAGCCACGTGAAAAGTATTGTAGGGGCTGAAGTGAAGTAGTGTGAAAAGTAAAACGAGTTATGGCATTTCATTAGCATGCAAAACTAGATCCTCCACAAATCTCTTTTTTTTTCTTTCTGCTATCTAGGAGCCAGGGCCTGAGCAATGGCAAGAAACTGCGGATGATTTTGGAAGGCGCTGGAACTTTCCCAACTGTTTTGGTGCAGTTGACGGGAAGCACGTACAGATAACAGCGCCACCGCTCTCCGGTAGCAATTTTTTCAACTATAAGGTACGGTTCATTCAGTGCAGTTATTATTATAACTTGTCCAAACTCTGTAAACCCATACAGGGTTTGTTGATGCGTATGTTGTGTTATGCATTTTTCAGGGCACATTTTCCATCGTGCTTATGGCTATAGTTGACGCAAAGTACAGGTTTTTGATGGTTGACGTTGGCGCTCCTGGGCGACACAGCGATGGAGGCGTCTTCAAGGAGTGCACGTTCGGAAAAAAGCTTGCCCATAACGATGTCAACTTGCCAGCACCAGCACGCCTTCCAAAGACCGAAATAGTTGCGCCACACGTCTTCATCGGGGATGAAGCTTTTCAGCTGAGGCAAGATTTCTTGCGTCCTTACCCCGGCAAGAACGTGGAGCCTACCAAGAGGGTATTCAACTACAGGCTGAGCAGAGCAAGGTATTGAATGACATTCTGTAAGCTGGGCATTCCTTTATCTGTTACGAGAAAAGAACACAAAATGCTCTCCTGAACTATGAACTACATAATTGCAGGCATTGTTTCATGAGGGATATTTGTCTCAATAGCTAAATTTACTCCAGTATTTTGCATAGTACTTGAGAGAAAAAAGAATTTGTCTCAAAGAAGAAGCAGATCGGTGAAGATAAAGGCCTTCACCAAGTCAGATATGCTACACCTGGCCTGTACAACTGGTGGCTGCAATATATAATGCTAGTTACTTTATCCAGTGAAATTTAGCAATGTTTGATACTTCTACCCGGAGCGCAATGACTATGCAAACCTCTATGGCAAGTTGACAGATGATTACCATGGATTTACCGTGTTTGTTGCAGACGCATTGTGGAAAACGCCTTCGGCATCCTGACTGCTCGGTGGAGAGTTCTTCTGGGCCCGTTGAACCTCCTGCCTCGTAATGCAACATTTGCTGTTTTAGCATGCTGTGCTCTGCATAACTTTCTGTCTGCGACAAAGAACACACCATATTGTCCACCGGGCTATGCAGACGAAGATGATTATGAAAATGTCCTAGGCCAGTGGAGGTCAGAAGGTGAATCTGGTGCCCTCCTCGACTTGGAACCCACACAGTCAAGGAACCATAAAGCAGCTGCTGCCGAAACCAGAAACATTTTTGCACAATACTTTATGAAAGAAGGTGCTGTACCATGGCAGTGGGCACACACCGGGCTACCAGCACCTCGAAATGTGTAGAAGGTTTTCACACATTTTGGATCTCGGTAAGCAACCGTGGCCATGCCTATCTTGTTCAATTCTGTCATATTGCAGCGGGTAGACGACGACGACGACATTGAGCGAGTGAACGAGTGGACGAAGAAGAAAACGAGAACTCATCTCTGGCTGTGTTCTGAGTGCCGCCCGTAGCTGTTCATTCGTTTTTGTAAATAACTGTAAATATATTCTTACCCGCAACATATTTGGTAGAGGTGCGGCTTTCCTCTACGCCTACTGAAGACGGAGGTCCGCAGCAGCCGCCAGCTGACTTCGCTCACCATGACCCAAGACGCCGCCTCCCAGCAAACATCACAATCGGCAATGCCATCGCTCGTACTTTCTTCCCCTCGTGAGCCTGGGACATTTCCTGGCACCGACAACGTTGACGTGGACGACTGGATCAACATGTATGAACGCGTGAGTACGTACAACCGCTGGGATCCGACTCTTATGCTCGCGAATGTCATCTTCTATCTCAAAGACACCGCTGTCACGAGTGAGTGCGAGACGCAGCGGCAAGAAGTCAAACCGCCTAAGAAACCACGGCACGCAGCGGACGAAACCGGCATATACACTGGGAGGGAACGGAGCAGACGGTGCAAAGTGCGCGCGTCTGCGCGGAAGCAATAATCGTTTACGTGGAGACGGAGGAAAAGCAGACGGCGTGGGCGCACAGCTCCGGAGACTGCAAGTGCGTGTGAATCCACGGCCGCGAAGATACATGGGCGCAACGCACCCGCGGGGAGAGGAGAACGGTGTGCAACGGCATCCCCTCCGTGCGGCCGCCCCGAGTTGAGACAAGGGGACTCGAGCTTTGACGCCGGTGTAGGAAACACGCACCGAGGCTGCCCTCCTGGGCCGACGCAACCCCGGCAACGATCCGGACCGTCGAGACGCTCCTTCGGCTACGCTCCGGAGGCCCCGGCGAGGTCTCCTCTAGCGACATTCCTCACCACCAACCACTCTGAGTACCGATTGGACTGTTTTCATTATTCTACACTGACTCAAAAGACTCTAACTAGAACTATTTGGCGTTATTCTTACCACCACCTGCGCGTGGATACTCTGACTGATTTGTGCATGCTTATCGATGTGATGTAAACCACCTTTTTATTATTCAGTTTTGCAGTTGATGTGCATTGTTTGAATAAATCTTGTTTTTGGAGACGTACACCTCTCTGGTTCTGACTCACGTCCTCGACAGATAGTGACAAAATTAATGGCGAGCCTGCCAGGATCCACTTTCGTCATTCTGTCTTAACGTTAATGTCAACACGCTTGTGTTGGACCTCCACAAGATTATGTTGAGAGCCGAAAAGCTCGGGTTCACGAAAGAAGAGACGATGTCTCTTTATGAAGAAGAGAAAACGAGATACAAAGAGGAAAGGGAGTCGGCGCAAAAGGAGGCACTTGAAGCTGAAGAGAGAGCTAAGCGAATGGCAGAATTAGAAGAAAAGAGAATGGCACAGGAGAAAGAAGTGCTCGAGCTCAAGTTGCGTCTTGCTAACGCTAGTGTTGAAGCCGTACCAGAGGCGACAGGATTTGCGTCGGGTGATACGGCCCCACGACCAACAGCTGTGTGCCAAAGGAAGCTGATGGCTCCTTTTGACGATAAGCGTGACGATTTGGATGCCTATTTGCATCGCTTTGAGAGAATAGCAGTAGGACAAAGATGGGATAAGAACGAGTGGGCAACCGCTTTAAGCCTTTGTCTGGTGGGCGAAGCCTTAACAGCTTTCGGGAGAATGCCCGAAACAGAGTCGACCGACTACGATAAGGTGAAGAAAACGCTGCTACAAAGGTTCCGCTTAACCGCAGAAGGTTTCCGTGAAAGGTTTCGAGGTGGCAAACCCAATGATGCGGAAACAGCTAAGCAGTTGGCATCGAGATTGTCGAACTACTTTGAACGATGGCTGGAAACGGCCGAGGTAGAAAAATCGTACGAAGGGGTGAAAGACCTCATGGTTGGAGAGCAGTTTTTGTCCTGCTGTCACCCAAGGTTGGCCGTATTCCTAAAAGAGAGGAAGTTGAAGACAGTGGAAGATTATACAGAGTATGCAGATCAGTTCATGGAGGCTCAAGGCCACATAAACCGAGGCAAGGTTAAAGAAGACGTCGGGAGAAGTTGCGATGCAGACGCGGTAAAATGAGGAGTGCAAAGTGGCACATTTAAGCAGCCCTCGAGGTGTTTCTTGTGCAACCGTATTGGACACCGCGCCGCGGACTGTAGTGTTGGAGGAAGCTGAGGGCAGGCACAGTTAATCTGCCAAAACTGCAGCAAGAGAGGCCACAGAGCAGAGGAATGCCGATTTCGGACGCAAGAGAAGGCCGCGTGTGTCGTTCATCCCAGAAAAGCTGACATGAGCGCAGAGGATACCCGAAAGACGGACACAAAGGCCGAACGTGAGATGACGGAAGGTCAAACAGCAAGGCACGCAGCTGTAGGCGAGCTGTCGATGCCTGTAGTCGAGGGCAAAATTCATGGCCAGCGCATAACCGTGTTGAGAGACAGTGGCACAAACACGGTCCTAGCTAGAAGGAGCCTGGTTGGAGAGAAGGAGCTTACTGGTCGGCAGGCGTCAGTCTTGCTGGTTGACAGCACGGTTCGCTACCTCCCGGAGGCAATGATTTGCATTTCTACCCCGTACTATTCGGGACCAGTCGTGGCAAAATGCCTAGATGAGCCCCTGTATGACTTGGTGCTGGGAAACATCACGGGCGTAAGAAAGGTTGACGACCCCGATGCCGATTGGAAGCCCAGTATGGAACAAGGCGCAGGCCCGGAGGGGAGAAGTGAAGAGGAAACACTTGTAAAGACCCGTGCGAACGTAGTTCCGCGCGAAGGCAACGGCGGTTTAGAGCCCGCGGAAGGAAAAAGGGACGAAACACCCATGATTTCGTCAGCTGTACAGACCAGTGCAGGAAAAGCAGCGCAGGGAAAGACAAACAAACTGAAAGTACCTGCGGCGGAGCTCCCGAAAGTGACTCCCGAGAGTTTAGCGCAGGAGCAGAGAAACGACTCTTCACTTGCGGATTGTTTCAAGAAGGTAGGAAATCCTAAGAAGAAAAAAAATGCCGAACTACATTTCAGTTTCTCGTCCAAGACGGCCTGTTGTACAGGAAATGTACCTTCAGCTCAGGAAGGGAAGTCCTGCAGTTGGTGATACCGAAAGAATTGCGACCAGCTGTCATGTGTCTAGGCCATGATTCGATAATGGCTGGCCACCAAGTTGCGAAGAACACGGGCAACAGAATAAATGAGGAATTCTACTGGCCAGGCGTCCAAAGCGACGTGAAGCGGTATGTCAGATCATGCGACATATGCCAAAGGACGATACCGAAAGGAAAAGTCGGGAAAGCGCCACTTGGAACTATGCCTACCATTGAAATGCCATTCCAGAGAGTGGCAGTCGATATCATTGGACCTATAACCCCCTCCTCGAAGAAAGGAAATCGCTACGTCATCACACTGGTAGACGTGGTGACAAGGTACCCAGATGCCATTGCGCTCAAAACTATTGACACAATTGAAGTCGCAGAAGCGCTCCTAGAGATGTTCTCGCGCTACGGAGTGCCGAAAGAAATGCTCACAGACCGGGGATCAAATTTCACATCAGACCTGATGAAAGAAGTTAGTCGACTCATGTCATTGAAGCAGCTGCTGACAACCCCATACCACCCGATGTGTAATGGCTTGGTTGAACGCTTCAACGGGACAATCAAGCACATGATGAAAAAAATGTGCCAAGAAAGACCCGCTGATTGGGATCGTTACCTCCCAGCACTGTTATTTGCATATCGCGAAGTCCCGCAGTCAAGTCTGGGCTTTTCGCCATTTGAAATGTTGTACGGTAGAGCCGTCAGAGGACCACTTACCATCCTTCGAGAGCTTTGGTCAAATAACAAATTGGAAACCGATCAGAAGACCACGTACACTTACGTGCTGGAACTGAGAGAGAGGTTGGAGGAAACCTGCGAGATTGCACACCGCAACCTTGATGCTTCCAAGGAGAGGTACAAGAAATTTTATAACCGAAAGTCGATCAATTGACAGCTGAGGCCAGGAGAAAGGGCCTTGATTCTGCTGCCGAGTGACAAGAACAAGCTCACTATGCAGTGGAAGGGTCCATTTCCAGTAACAGGAAAGAAGAATGAAGTAGACTACGAGCTGCTAGTGAGCGGAAAGAAGAAGATCTTCCACACAAATATGCTCAAGAGATATGAAGAGAGGACTGCTAATGCCGACCAGATGATCTCCTGCATGGTCATCAGTGAGGAGTCGGATGCAGGGGAAGTGCCCACTTTCATTTCAAGGAAGACAATGGGACCAGAGGACGCGGTGCTGAACCCCACCCTAGATGCGGAACAGACGGCGCAACTCAAGTGTCTCCTCGAGCGGTACGGCACTGTTTTCTCAGACCTGCCCGGAAAGACGAAGATTATTGCGTGCAAGCTGCGCCTGACCACCGAGCAGCCCGTACACGTCAGGCAGTACCCTTTGCCACTGATAGCACATAAATCAGTTGAGAAAGAAGTAGAGGAAATGCTTAGACTGGGCATAATTGAGCGCACGGAGTCCGCCTATAACTCACCCCTCATAGTCGTCAAGAAGACAGATGGCTCCAATCGACTATTTGTCGATTTCAGGCGGCTCAACAGCGTCTTAATCCCTGACAGCGAGCCCATTCCAAGAATCGATGTGGTGTTTGCGAGCGTCGCACAAAAGAAATATTTCTCGAAGTTCGACCTCGCGAAAGGGTATTGGCAGATACCTATGGAGGAAAGTTCCAAAGAAAAAACAGCCTTTTCATGTGCTAACGGCCTATTTCAGTTTCGATTCATGCCATTTGGCCTGAAGACTGCCGCGCCCACGTTCACAAAGCTAATGAGACAGGTACTGGGTGGTCTTCACCAGGTGCACCACTACATAGACGACATTCTGGTTGCCACAGACACTTGGGAGGAACATTTGATGGCACTCGAAACCCTGTTTGAGAGACTTCGTGAGGCAAACCTGACGGTGAAGCCCACAAAGTGCGAGGTCGGATTTGAATCTGTGTCCTTTCTCGGACACGAGATAGGGATGGGGCGGATAGCGACGAAGCCCGATATTGTAGAAAAAATAGAGGCGGCACCAAGGCCAACCACCAAGAAACAGGTGCAGTCCTTTTTGGGGTTGACTGGATTCTACAGGGAATTCATTCCGCATTATGCAGACATGGCTCTCCCACTGGTAGAGACGACAAAGAAAGGGGCGCCAAATACAGTAAACTGGAGTGACCGGCACCAGGAAGCATTCAACAAACTGAAAGAAAGCATGGCGCAACCGCCCGTCATGCTGGCCCCTAATGTCAACAAGCAATTTGTTTTACGCACAGACGCATCAGGGACAGCTCTGGGCGCAGTGCTGATGCAGGAGGAAGATGGCATACTTCACCCTGTGGCTTATGCTAGCAAGAAGCTTTGCTTATGCGAACAAAACTACTCGACTGTAGAAAAGGAGTGTTTAGCACTTGTGTGGGCAATAAAGAAGTTTCATTTGTACCTGTATGGAACGCATTTTAGAGTGCAAACAGATCACCAGCCCCTACAGTGCCTGACAAAAACCAAATGGTCGAACGGAAGATTGATGAGATGGAGTTTAACTCTTCAGGAGTACGAGTTTCAAGTCGATTACATAAAAGGGAGAGAAAATTTGGGAGCAGACTTCCTTAGTAGGCTGAACTAGGGTTGGCTTTCAGCGTGCGTGGCATGCTTGTGTACCCGCAGAAAAGAAATATCGATGTGTGTACGTGCTTTGCTATGCTTTGTGTGTATATTGTATGAACAGTGCGGTTTCCTGTGACTTTTGTGTGTCCGTGTTTGTGCATATTACGCGAGTGAGCAGTTTTCCTCGTGGGAAAACTCTTAAATGGGGGGGGTACTTGTCACGAGTGAGTGCGAGACGCAGCGGCAAGAAGTCAAACCGCCAAAGAAACCACGGCACGCAGCGGACGAAACCGACATAGACACTGGGAGGGAACGGAGCAGACGGTGCAAAGTGCGCGCGTCTGCGCGGAAGCAATAATCGTTTACGTGGAGACGGAGGAAAAGCAGACGGCGTGGGCGCACAGCTCCGGAGACTGCAAGTGCGCGTGAATCCACGGCCGCGAAGATACATGGGCGCAACGCACCCGCGGGGAGAGGAGAACGGTATGCAACGGCATCCCCTCCGTGCGGCCGCCCCGAGTTGAGACAAGGGGACTCGAGCTTTGACGCCGGTGTAGGAAACACGCACCGAGGCTGCCCTCCTGGGCCGACGCAACCCCGGCAACGATCCGGACCGTCGAGACGCTCCTTCGGCTACGCTCCGGAGGCCCCGGCGAGGTCTCCTCTAGCGACATTCCTCACCACCAACCACTCTGAGTACCGATTGGACTGTTTTCATTATTCTACACTGACTCAAAAGACTAACTAGAACTATTTGGCGTTATTCTTACCACCACCTGCGCGTGGATACTCTGACTGATTTGTGCATGCTTATCGATGTGATGTAAACCACCTTTTTATTATTCAGTTTTGCAGTTGATGTGCATTGTTTGATTAAATCTTGTTTTTGGAGACGTACACCTCTCTGGTTCTGACTCACGTCCTCGACAGATAGTGACAACCGCCCGCGTCTGGTACGAGACTCACGAAGATGATTTGACCAGCTGGGACGTCTGCAAGCAGAAACTGCGCGAGCTGTTTGGACGGCCGCTCGGCCGAACACACGCCGCTAAGAGGGAGCTTACGTCCAGAGTACAAACGTCTACGGAATCCTATGTTTCCTACATTCAGGACGTGTTGGCCCTCTGCCACAAATTGACAATAACATACCCGAATCTGACAAAGTGGGTCACGTGTTGAAGGGGATCGCCGACGACGCCTTCAACCTGCTCGTCAGCAAGAACTGCACTACAGTCGATGGCATTATTAAGGAATGTCGCCGCTTCGAGGAAGCTAAAAGCAGACGTATTAGTCAGCCGTACACACGCCTCCCCAACACGGCTGCGACTTCCTCATGTGAAGACCTGCTGCACCGGCAAACTCCTGCGCCTCCAGAAAATGTGACCCGCATCATTCGACGCGAACTCAAAGCTATGTCCCCTGCCTCCCTGCATCTACGTGATGGCGACAACCACTTGCCCACCATCTCGATAATACAAGCCGTCGTCCGTCAAGAGCTTGCAAACCTTGGTCTCCAGCCCGTCAGCCCTGTGCGTCCTTCATCACCACCCGACATCACTGCAATTGCTCCTGAACGACCTTCATACTTCGCTCCACGTCGCCGTAACCCTAACGACTGGCGGACACCCGACGACAGACCCATTTGTTTCCTCTGCCACCGAATTGGCCACATCTCCCGTCACTGTCGCAATTATTGGTCTCGTCGTAGCACATACAGTCATCTAAGCTCTCACCGCAACGATGACCAGCCCCGCCACTTCACGCCCCCTCCAGCCCAGCAGAGTGCTGCCGTTGACGGCCAGATTTCCCGCTCCAGCCGCTCCCCGTCCCCCCTGCGTCGGCAGTCTCGTTCGCCCCTACGCCGTCGCTCCTCTCCTGGCCCCTACGGACGCTCGCAAGCGGAAAACTAGACGCTGCAGTGTCTGGAGGTGATGCTGCAGTACAGCCCCAGTCCCAAAATCCTCTCTTAGCCCTTCGCGCACACCAAAATTTGCTCGCTATTCATGTCGATGGAGTCCCTGTGAAAGCCCTGATCGACACGGGCGCGCACGTGATCGACACGGGCGCGCATCTGTTCCCCCTGTCCCTGATGGCCCCTACGTAGTCACTCCGGACCTTGACGTTGCCCTCACGCGAAGTATTGCGCTTGCGCACACTGTCTTTACAATGTCGGCAAACCGTGCGTACCTTCCGGTTCTGAACTTTGGCTCGTCTATCCAACCGCTTCCGCAAGGCATCTCACTCGCCACTCTGTGCCCTGCTGCCGAATGTGTCATATCAGTGGTGGACAGCTGCTTACCTTCCACTCATCAATGCCTGTTGCCTGCGGCAACATCACCAGAGAAACCAACAGATGACTACGCCGACATGATCTGTTCTGACCTACCAGCAATGCAAGCTACCGATCTTAGGTGCCTCTTATCATCTTTTCGCGACATCTTCGACTTTGATGCCCGTGTTCTGACTCGTACCTCTGTGGTGACGCATCGGATAAACACCGGTGATGCCGCTCCTCTCCACAGACGTCCGTATCGCGTGTCCAGCGCTGAACTCACCGTCATAAATCAAGAGGTCGATAAGATGCTCGCAAAAGACATCATCGAGCCCTCGTCAAGCCCTTGGGCTTCTCCAGTTGTCCTGGTAAAAAAGAAGGACGGCAGCTGGCGCTTCTGCGTTGATTACCGGCACCTAAACCGCATCACAAAAAAAGACGTATATCCTCTCCCGAGGATCGATGATGCATTAGATTGCCTCCACGGCGCCAAATATTTCTTTTCAATTCATCTTCGATCGGGGTACTGGCAAATTGCCGTAGATGAAAAGGACCGTGAAAAGACCGCCTTCGTGACGCCTGATGGCTTATACCAATTTAAAGTCATGCCATTCGGACTCTGTAACGCGCCGGCTACCTTTGAACGAATGATGGACTCCCTTCTTCGCGGCTTTAAGTGGTCTACCTGCCTCTGCTACCTAGACGATGTTGTGGTTTTCTCGCCTACTTTTGCCACGCTCTCGAACGCCTCTCCAGTATTTTGACAGTGTTTCGTAACGCCGGACTCCAGCTGAACTCATCGAAATGCAAATTCGGTCGCAGCCCACTCACTATTCTCGGACACCTGGTCGATGCTTCTGGTGTACGCCCAGATCCAGTAAAAATTCAAGCCGTGAAGGAGTTTCCCCTCCCTAGGTCGTCGAAAGATGTGCGCAGCTTTGTCGGCTTGTGCTCGTATTTTCGACGTTTTATCAAAGATTTCGCCGGTATCGCTCGCCCCCTCACCGACCTTCTTAAGAACGACACCCCCTTTATCTGGGGCCCTGCTCAAGAAAACTCATTTTCCTCCCTCGTTCATTTGCTAACCTCTCCGCCCATCTTAGCCCATTTTGACCCGTCGTCTCCCACAGAGATTTGCACCGACGCCTCCGGATATGGGATACGTGCCGTGCTAGCCCAACGTCAACAGGGCCAAGATCGCGTCATCGCTTATGCCAGCCGCCTACTTTCCGCCGCAGAGCAAAATTACTCCATTACTGAGCGCGAGTGTCTCGCCCTTGTCTGGGCTGTCGCTAAATTCCGCCCGTACCTGTTCGACCGCTCATTCACTGTCGTCACTGATCACCACGCTCTCTGTTGGCTGTCTTCACTAAAAGATCCCACCGGTCGCCTTGGTCGCTGGGCTTTGCGCCTTCAAGAGTATTCATACTCTGTCGTGTACAAGTCCGGTCGTCCCCACCAGGATGCTGACTGTTTATCCCAATACCCTGTGGAGCCACCTGACCTCGAAGACGCTGAGACCCTACCCTGCCTCTTAGCTATCACTTCTCTCACCGATATCGCCAATGAACAGCGCAACGACTCATCTTTACAACCTATCTTTGATGGCCTCCGCTCTGCAAACCGATCTCCGTCTCTGCAACTTTATGTGCTCCAGAATGGCATTTTGTATCGCCGCAACCTACGCTCCGACGGTCCTCCGCTGCTCCTCGTCATACCCCAACATCTACGTTCTTCTGTCCTTGAGGAATTACATGATCTGCCGACAGCCGGCCCCCTTGGCGTGTCCCGCACGTACGCTCGAGTGCGGCACCGCTTGTTTTGGCCTGGTCCGTATCGTTCCGTCAAGCGTTACGTTGCCGCTTGCGACCTGTGTCAACGCCGAAAAAGGCCCTCCACTTTGCCTGCCGGTCTTCTACAACCCATCGACGTACCTCCGGAACCTTTTCACCGTGTTGGCCTCGACCTTCTTGGCCCTTTTCCCACGTCCCTCTCCTGTAACAAGTGGATCGCTGTCGCAACCGATTATACGGCTCGGTACGCCATCACACGTGCTTTGCCCACCAGCTGCGCTACCGATGTCGCCGATTTTCTTCTCCAAGACGTAATTCTTCACCATGGCGCCCCTCGTCAACTGCTCACCGACCGCGGTCGTTTTCTGTCCAGAGTGGTTGATGACATTCTTCGTTCGTGTTCCACGCAGCACCAGCTCGCGACAGCTTACCATCCACAAACCAACGGGCTTACGGAACGGTTCAACCGCACGCTCACCGATATGTTAGCAATGTACGTCTCACCGGACCACCGCGATTGGGACGCAGCCTTGCCTTATGTGACATTTGCGTACAACTCTTCACGGCATGACACAACAGGCTATTCCCCTTTCTACCTTTTGTTTGGTAGGCACCCCCTATTGCCTTTGGACACACTCATGCCGCCTTCTTCAGTCCCCACCACTGCTTACGCTCGGGACGCCATCGCCCAGGCCCCGCTGGCTCGCCAAATAGCCCGTAGTCGGCTCCGTGCCTCTCAAGCTTCCCAGAAGTCCGCCTACGACCGCCGGCA
This sequence comes from Amblyomma americanum, assembly GCF_052857255.1. Classification (NCBI taxonomy): domain Eukaryota; kingdom Metazoa; phylum Arthropoda; class Arachnida; order Ixodida; family Ixodidae; genus Amblyomma; species Amblyomma americanum. The sequence goes on along the minus strand of NC_135501.1, from coordinate 38,921,965 downwards.
CCGGGCCGTCGTATATCACCCCGGATCACTCGTCCTTCTCTGGACGCCGTCGCGCAGCGTCGGTCTCTCCGAGAAGCTCCTTTCTCACTACCGTGGCCCTTACCGTGTGGTGCGCCGAGTCACCGACGTGAACTATGAAATTGCTCCCCTTGCGTCCTCGCAATCGTCCTCTGGCCCCTCTACAGACGTCGTCCATGTATGCCGCCTCAAACCTTATCACGACACTCCTACGCCACCACTCTAACGCCGAGACGGCGTTTCATCAGCCGGGGCTCCTGCAGCGGGTAGACGACGACGACGACATTGAGCGAGTGAACTATTGGACGAGGAAGAAGACGAGAACTCATCTCTGGCTGTGTTCTGAGTGCCGCCCGTAGCTGTTCATTCGTTTTTGTAAATAACTGTAAATATATTCTTTCCCGCAACAATATTTATTTAGCAGGTGCTACCATCAATTTACTTATAACTTGCTTGGGAGCCTTTGTACTCTATAATACTATTTGTTAGTTTTCTTGAAATTTGTATGCTTCAAATACATTTCACTCTGATTGCCACTCAATTTTATGCACTTTACTGTGTGCCCTTTGATTACCTGTGTTGTTTGTATAAAATTTGCTTTGTATAGTTATATCCCTTAGAATTAAGTGTTCACTGTGACAGGAGGCGAGGCCTTGTCAGGTGTGTCTGAAGTGCCTTTTGCCTCATCTACCTTGGTAGAATATTCTTTTAATCTTTCTTGTTCATGATATGTACCCACTTTCTACTAAATACAAATACAGAATGCACCTACTGCTACACTGTCAGGCTCCGAAAGGGTTAGGTGGTGTACCATATCAAACTGAAACGCAAGACAATGAACCACAGTCGCTCTTTGCTGCCTGCTATTCTGTCCGCTCTGACACAATGTACTCGGTTCGACGAAATATTCATTTATTGAATGGCCGCCGCGGTGGCTGAGTGGTTATGGCGCTCAGCTGCTGGCCCGAAAGACGCGGGTTTGATCCCGGCCGCGGCGGACGAATTTCGATGGAGAAATTCTAGAGGCCCGTGTACTGTGCGATGTCAGTGCACGTTAAAAAACCCCACGTGGTCGAAATTTCCGGAGCCCTTCACTACGGCGTCTCCCATAGCCTTAGTCGCTTTGGGACGTTAAACCCCCATAAACCATAAACCATCATTTATTGAATGAAACAAGCTATCTAAGTTGTTGGTGTTGCATCATTTTCAGCAGCATGTAGTAGCACGAGGACAGAACCTGAAGACATGAAGACAAAACCAGCGCTGAACTTCAATTTAATTCAGAGAACTGCCAAAACAATGCATATATACTCCCAGAAAAAACAAAATACCTTCCAGGGTTACAAAATTTTTCTTGAAACCCTGGTGGGTGTTTTGTATGTTTCAGCGGGTGTATGTGCAGTGGCTTGGAAATTCTCCGAATTAAGTTGAAGTTCAATGCCTGTTTTGTCGTCACGTCTTAAATGTGCTCGTGCTACTGTGTACTACTGAAGATGTGTTTATTCAACTTCACTCCGTTTCATTGAACGTGTATTTGGCGATGAATTGCAGGAGCTCCAGTTCCATTTCTTGTGTTGTGTCGGGCAATTGCGCAGCTTGTGTGCCACAATTTGGCCATACAAAGAGGCCTGGTCTCTGTCGTCCTTGATTAGTTGGTCCACTTTTTCCATGTCGTCTTCTAGTCGTGCTCTCTCATCGTTCCGGCGCTTCCTTTTTGTAGCGCGTTGCACTCGCAGAGGGGTTGCTGGGGCGGTCTGTGGGCAGCCGTAAGATGTGTCTGGTTCTGGACTTTCGACTCTGCCAAGGACGCAGCTCTCTTGTGTCGGTTCTACCAATGCGTATAGAAAAAAAATAGGAATGTAGAACTGAATCACTGCAAAGCATTTTATATTATGCGACATAGTTCAGGAGAGCAAAATGTCTGAAGCAAAATGTCTGTAATGAACATGCATTCCAGACATGAACGCACATGAGCAAAGATAAAGTCCCACCCTGCTGACTACACTACATGCAATGGTATTTTCCTCCTCTTAAAAGACCAGCCTGTGATGTTTCTGGATGATCCTTGTGAAAAGCTCGAGCGCATTTTATGTCTCTGTATGGCTTTAGTACTTCCTGGATCTGCTGTATGTATGTACCTTTGGATGTTGTATATACCTTTGTAAACAGGCAGTAAGGAACTTGAATGCACGTTCTTACCATCTCAGTCGGTGAACATTGCATTTAGCACTGTCTCAGCTGTTGCTCCACACACTGCTTCATTTGACTGGTGGCTGTTGGAGAAGGTGCTGAAAAAAGAAATGTATGTTACGTAAGGCTAATCAGTGCTTGCTGCTTTTTAACACCTTAGCTTTGCAAACATTCCTTCATGAATGTTTGGAAACAGCAGCTCCAGTACTGTGCAGTGTTTTGTTATTGTTTAGCCTAGTCATCATCCTCACAGTTTCACACAAGCATAAGTTCAATAACACGTTTCGCACCATTTTTCAATGCCATTCAAGCCTAAAAGGAGGGATTGCACTCACTACATTGTAAAACTCAAACTGGTGAATATATTTTTGCCTTATTACTACAACCACTGTAACTTTGTATTTTTGAAACTCCTTTTACATCATCTCGTTGTTGCCATGTGAATCCCCCCCCCCACCCCCCTATGTAACACTCTCCTATGGGCCCCGATGAGGGAATAAATGGTTTTGAAAAGTGAGCTGTAAGCATGAAGCAATGGAGACATACCTGCCGATATCCACCTGATCTTTCAAAAACATGAGCAGGTGGAAATACGGCCATCGCACCTGCTTCGCCGCGTCAGCTCCCGAGCCACTCGGAGCGCCATCCTTCCAGGCGCGGTGTTTTTTTGTGAATGTTTCTCTCAGACTCTTCCACCGCGCCTGGACATTGGAGCCTGCAAGTAGGGTTTAAGAATACCACACTTATTCACCTGAGAGGGTGAAGAGGGCTGAGGAAAAAAAGCCTCAAGGGCTTGACCAGCCGTTGACCCAAGTACAAATACAACAGGCGAGAATTAGTTACAGATACAATAAGGCGACATCACATTGATAGAAAACAGGTACAGAGTGAGTGATACATTTCAAGAAAATGAAATGCAGCCAAGCTCCTCGTGTAAATGCAGAAAATGATCGAAAAGCTAGTGGGTCGACACAGTCACTACACGAACATTATTTTCATGTAACATGTTTGTGTGGGTAGCCGATAAGCAACCATTTGGTGGCAATAATTGGTCCTAGCAGTTTTCATATGCCATGGTGGATTATGTCTAATATCAGTGTTCCATTCGGTGTTCTATAGGCTAATGTTTCAAAACGTATGCGCTGAAACAGCTGTTTATGGAAATGGGTCGAAAACTGTAGACAAAAGAAATAGTGATTATGCGTGCATCATTAGAATGCTTCTTTTTGTACTTTGGTTGCAGAAAAACAAAACAATACTCAGTATAGCTCTCTTTCAAGCATATGAATTCTTTTTAGGTTGCTTGCAGTCGTGGAGTCCCATACAAGGTGACAATACGTTACATGTGAGAAGAGCAATTTGTATGCAAGTTTCACAGATTAAACCCAGCTGGTCACCACAACGCCATCAAAAGTGCAAATTCTATAGAGAATATTTCTCGCACCACTTTCAACAATAGCTGTCTCACTAACATGCGGCTAGCTGACTTCGCCTCATCATGTTACAATCTGAAATATAATGCATTTAGTGCAAAGCTGGTGTACCAAATCGAATGCCTAGACGTTTGCGCGTAAACAACTACGTGCGGCCGACTAGTGCACCTATGAGCTGGTCTGTTCAGACTGCGCGTGATGCGCCATAGAAGAAAAACCTTTTTTGTAGCTGCTTTCCTTGCTGCACGATTCTCGGGCTTCATCTCTCGCATGTATTTGCGGCTTCGATCGAGTGCCAGCATTGTGTCTGAGAAGCACGGTACCTCAGATTCCATTCGCTAGCTTAAAGGACCCCCGCTTCAGCATTCTAAACAAACGTGCTCACCAGCGTATGTAAAAAAAATATGTCATGAAAATAAGCGTCGCAGCGCCGTAGCGCGCAAGCATGTCGCTGTTGATTCATTGAACCGTCGAAGCGTTCTCTCTACAACGTGCTACCGTAAGCACCGCCGTGCTCGCTCTGCGCTCGACGGCGAGATAGGTTTCCGACCACTGCCGGCACGAAATTCGTTTCTAGCGAGCATAACGAGCATTGAAATATGAACATTCATAGCAATATAAACATACGGTCTGAGTCGCATCCTAGTTCGGTGACGACTTCGGCCCATGCCACGGCCTTTTTTCTGTGATCCTTGTAGTCCATCCTCGATGAGTCCCACAATATGGGATGTTTCTGGACGGCGGTGATCAATCTGTCGTTATATTCGAGACGAGCTGCCTTTGAGGACGTGGCCATTTTGATGCAGGATGGTTATGTGTAGAACTCGCGCGCGCGAAGCACAACACAAGCACACCGTGGAACACAAAAGAGACCGCGCGGGCGGGAAGACGGAAGTGGCGGAGGCAGTCTGAGCGCCGATTGGCTGCTCCTGCTGGCCGCTTCCGGCGGCCGTCGGACGCCGCGCGTCAAAAATCTGGCTTGTACGGATCGACGGCGGCGGGCGCATTTTTTGACGCCGGGCGTCGAGTGCACGCCGTCGAGCGAAAATCGCCGACTTGCCGCCGTAAAAACGCTCCGTGTATCCCGGCCTTAACGCATAGTTTCATTTCGGCCTTCACTCACAGGCTAAGCGATATTTCTGGCTGTGCACCTACCTTTCAACACGGAAAAGCCAGTAGAGAGCTCGCGAGGAGGGCTTACCGTCCCGGGTTTGTCTTTCCGCGCGTCAGGAAAGACATAGCGGCGCAGACGTAAGCGCATTGTTCGAGAACATGGCGGCTGCCGCTGCTCACACAAACGTGCTTACAAACACCGCTTACAAACGTGGATAGGAAGTTTGTCGCTGCGCACATAATCTGCTCTGCACACACAGCACTGCTTAGAGTGGCTAAGGAGACCAAATGAATAAAAATAATCGTGTAGACTTACCGTAAGTGGACGATTAAGTTGAATTTCAATCAAAACGTAATCCACGAGAGAAAACGCCGCCGACGCCGACACACCGGCGCACACAGTTGTTTGCTGCCCGGATGATTTTCCGCCGCCTTCCGGGCAAAATGGGTAAAAAGTGAAACAGAAACCAATTTCACGTTCATGTCTATATTGGTTGCACTCTTGCCTAATGTAGCTTGCTCTAGCATCCAAGAACACAAAGGGCCATTGGTTTAGAGCATAAATTCTCCACTCGCGCTTTAAAAACCTTTTTGCTTTCGCGAAAACCAAAACCGAAACCTTACTAATTTGTCCATGTGCGCCGCATCTCCCATCGAATAGTATGTGGCGCCCTTTTCAAATAATTATAATGCTGCATAGGATAACGTCTTTTTGGCGTGTGCTCGTGTTTGGAAAACCGGCATGGACAACAGCGTGTTATCGCCTCCAATGCAGCAGGTGTACGGCGAAGAACGAAAATATACTGGGTTTCTGATTGTTGAATTGCAGCACTTTTTCACGTGAATGCAAACTGCAAAGGTATAAATGGCATACCTTAATTCCTCAGAGAACCATGATCTTTGAGACTCTTCTAATCATGTTTCTGAGAGATGGGCACATCCTTGAATTCTCACCCCCGTTATTCCCCCTTATTTTACAGGAGGTTTTAAGGGGAAATGTGCAGTCACAGATGAAATGCTTCTTAATTTATGCGCGTTGGGCAGTAACGATAGAACGATGTAATGGTATATTCTCGAGCGATTCCTTTAAGGAAGAGTGTGTTAGTTTGATGTAGTACAGTTTGCAGCGCCCTTACTTCAGAAATAAGTGCCTTTCCTCGCTCTACCGGTCAGCATTAAAGATTATTGAATTATATCCTCAATATGCGTCGCGGCTTAAGCAAAATTAGCTCTTCAAAGCTTCTAAAAACAATACACAGGATGGTATTGCATTGCCGTTGGACAATTATTTTTATCCCTGAAATAGCAAAGGAAGCGGAGGACTCGGACAATAGTTGCGGTCACCCGATGCAGTTTGGTTCGTGGGGGTTTAACGTCCCAAGCCAACTCAGGGAATGAGGGATGCCGTAGTGAAGGGCTCCGGAAATTTCGACCGTCTGTGGTTCTTTAATGTGCACTGACATCGCACACTACACGGGCTTCAAGAATTTCGCCTCCATCGAAATTCGACCGCCGCGGCTGGCAACGAACCCGCGTCTTTCGTGTCAGCAGCCGAGCGCCATAACCACTTAACCACCGCGGCGGCCCGGTGCAGTTCTACTCTGCGTGCAGTACGAAAGAAATAGATATTTTATGGAGTTAGTCGAAAGGCAGTGTATACATTGTTAGATAAATATAAGATTGTTATAAACAAAAGACAATAGGCCTATAGACAATAGTCTATACGCCGTCTAAATATCGTCTATAGATGATAGGAAATTAAGGCGGTTAGAGATTTTGGTCTATAAATTGTGTATAGGTCGTCTATAGACAAATGGCTGCTAAGCTGGTTATAGACTAGTCTATAGGTGGTTTATAGATTGTATATACACAAAAGGAAATTATGGCGCTTATAGGCTGTAGTCTATAGATGGTCTATAGATTGTCTATGGACAAAAGGAAATAAGGCAGGTATAGACTTTAGTCTATAGAAAATCTATTTACCGCTTATAGGCAAAGGAAAATTATGTTTGCTATAGACTTTGGTCTGTAGACGGTCTATAGACTTTCTATGCACAAAAGGAAATGAGGCAGTTATAGACTTCAGTCTATAGATAATCTATTGACCGTCTATAGGCAAAGAAAACTTGTCTGTTACAGACTAGTCTACAGGTATTCTATGGACCACCTATAGACAGAACAAAATTATGGCGGTTATAGACTTTAGTCTATAGATAGTCTATGGACCACCTATAGACGGAAGGGAAATAAGGCGGTTATAGACTTTAGTCTATAGATAATCTATTGACCGTCTGTAGACAAAGGAAAATTATGTGTGTTATAGACTTTAGTCTATGGATAGTCTATGGACCAGCTATAGACAGAAGGAAATTGATGCGGTTATAGACTTCAGTCTATAGGTAGTCTATGGACCATCTAAAGACAAAAGGAAATTAAGGCGGTTATAGACTTTAGTCTATAGATTCTCTATAGACTGTCTATTGATATAAATCAATGTCTAAAGGGCGTCTATAGAGCATATAAAATGTCTATAGACAGTCTATAGACCATTTTCATAAGGGTTTATCGAAGGCTTTAGCAAAATCCAAAAGTATGACGTCAGTTTGTTGATTGGAATCAAGGTTTATGTGCAGATCATGTAAGAAAGTTGCCAGTTGGGTCTCACAGAAATAGCCCGTGCGAAATCCATGCTGTTCCGGGTGAATAAAGTAGTTTGAGTCAAGGAAGGCCATGATATGGGTATAAATGACGTGCTCCATGATTTTTCAGGGTAAGCTGGTTAGGAAAATGGGGCGGTAATTTAATGGCGAATTTTTGTCACCTGATTTATAGACTGGAACAACCTTCCCATGTTTCCAATCCTTGGGCAGTAACTGGCCAGTGAGGAGTGACTGCGTGAATAACAACAACAAAGACGCACATGTATCTTCTGTGTTCTTTAGTACTTTGGTATTGATGTTGTCGATGCCGGCAGAGGATGAAAGCTTCATTTTTTTATTAATGATGAGATTCCTGTTGTCGAGAATATAAGCGAAGGCATACGTTCCATAATGGATGTCGGTTCTGAAGGAAGTGACATCCTAGCTCTTTTCGAAAACACGGATGAAAATGCCTCATTAAATAGATTGGCGCCGTGTGTATCTGAGATGGGTTCACCTGATGCATCGGAAAGGGAAATGTTACGCGTGTGCTGTGCGTTCATGACTTGCCAGAATTTACGGGGGTTAGTTGTCAGAATTTTAGGCATATCATACTGAAAAAAAGCACGCGTGGTTTCACGAGTTTTTTTTTTTTTAGGTACGCTTTTTCTGCCACATAGTATCTTTTCCAAACGTTCTTACTGGGATGTAATTTCGCTGAGCGGAAGAGGCGTTTCGTCTTGTTTTCCAGACATTTTAGACAACTGTTGAACCATGGGTTTCGAGGACTGTTTCGTATGACTACTTTTGTAATAAATTTATCTACCAATTCTTCAATTTTCTTATGAATAATGACCAGTTTTCATGAATCATTCTTTGGTGAAAGTCGAGTTCAACAAGGGCTAGGAAGGCGCGAAGTTCGTTAATATTAGCAGCATATTTTCCCAGGTCATATAATCGGATGGTTTGTCTATTGGTTGCGCGGGGCAACGGTTTAATGGTGAGGCATACATGTATTATTTTGTGATCGCTAACACCTGGATGATACGTGATGGAATGAACACATTCTGGATTATCGGTTAATATTAGAACAAGGGTATTAGCGCTCTCTTCTGTTACACGCGTTGGCTCAGATATTACTTGTACCAGATTGAAATTAAGGCAGACATAAAGAAATTCAATAGCTTCATTGCTACCTGTAGCGGTTAGGTACTGCCACTCAATGCTAGGAAAGGTTAAGTTACCGAAAACGAAAATGCCGGCGTTAGGATGCTTAGTTTTGATTTCATTAAATGCATTATTAAATTTGTGCGGAAAATTTGGGCTGTTATTAGGGGGTTTATAGCAAACGCCAACGACAACTGACTGTGGTAAAGAGTGGAATAGGATCCACAATATTTCGATGTCTGATGAAAGGTTCATGGGCATGCATGACCGTTCTTGCCTGGTTGCAATAAGTACGCCTCCTCCCCTCCTATCTTTGCGGTCATTGCGGTAAACACGGAAATTTGGCAAGTCGGCGAGGACTTCGCTGTCAGATATGTCAGCGTTGAGCCACGTTTCAGGCAGGATTAGTAAGTTGCTGGAAGACGATGAGACGAGATTAGAAACGATGACCCGCTTTGAAATAAAACTGCGAACATTCGTGAACATTCGTGAAGATTAGTGGACGATTCCAACGCTTTCACGAAACTTGTTGCCGAGGTGATTGCTACTGCACTTCATTACGGTTTGCGATGTCTCGTCGAAGATGTAACATTTTGGACCGATGTGTAGTGTTTTGAAACCCAAGGTGAATTTATCTGTAATTGACCGCGCATGGGCAACTAGCTGTTTGCGAACATGATGAACAAGAGGAGAAAAGTCTTCGCCAATGCTGTAGTCTGTCCCTTAATGTGTTTTTTTTTTCATTCGAGAGGTAGCTGGCTTCAGTTTTGAACGACGTGAAATTTACGATGATTGGCTGGTTGCGATCCGTCGAGTGGCGCCCAACGTGATGAGCATGTTCGATTTGATTAGGAAGTATGGTGAAATCTAGGTGCGTAGAGCAATGGCTGATGACTGTTTCCTCTGAATCCGCAAAACTTTCAGAAGCATTAGTGTCGGGAATATTGTGGAATGTTTGGTTATTACGGCGAGAGGGGTTTTCAGCATCGTCTACACACGCTTCCAATCTCACGATCTGTTGGCTTAGTTGGGTAGTTAAAGTTCAAAGGCTGTCTACTTCAGAATTACATGCAGAAAGCGTAGCGTAGTGAGATTCTAGAGCGATCATGCGCTTGTTTAAATCGACCAGAGTTGAATCAGTTGTTCTGAGCTGTGTCTTAACGTCCTCTAAGTCGGAGATTAGGGTTCAGATATTATGGTTTTAAAGTTGTTCGGCCCAGGATTCGTCTCCACATCACCCGACGGTAGTATAAGCATACGAAACGTGCGTAAGCATTCAACAATAACACTGGCGCAACAGTGCGGGCTCGGCAGCTGCATTAGTAATTGCTGGTTTTCTTAGCATAAAGGGAAAACTTACTGCCAACCTGCATTGCGGAGAGGAACGGATTAGTAGACGGCGCTTTCACACAGCTACCAAGCCCACAGAGCGCCGGCGACACCTGCGGCCCTTTTACAACCGGCGAAGTCGTTGATGATGACGTCGATGATTGTAGCAATCCAATGTCCGGGAGGCGATATTCCGGTGGCGGCGCAGGCAAATCCAGTATCAGTGACGTTGTTATTCCGAGATTGGTGCAATGTTCATCTTCTGTGATGAACATGTGTGATGAAGATCCAGTAGAAGCAGCCAGCAAAGCGGCAAAGACCAGTTGGGCGGTGATAGAATGTGCCTGCATTGCGAAGAGGCACGGATTAGTAGACTGTGCTTTCACACAGCTACCGAGCCCACCAATTATTGGCCGCTCGGGAACAGCAACCTGGGCCACATAAGGCCGACCGCCTGGACCACCTGCCATCGCAGGGCAGCAGCGCATCGCTTAACCGCTGCACCACTGCGCTGGTAGTGTGGTATGCGGACATCTAGGGATCTGCAAATGTGAAGTAGAAAATTACCAATTCCGCATAAATGGCCTTTGACCCCAATATAGCTATTGGAACACCAGAGCCGAAATGAAAACCGAAGTGGTCTCGCACCTAATTCGCATTTGTCCTGACAACGCAAATCGACCGTAATTTTTCTTCTTTATAGATAAGGAGAGGAAAAAGATCCAGTTCGTAAGCATTTCGCGGCAAATAAGCAGAGCACCATGCCAGAGGAAATCTTGTACCCGCTCTATTAGCATTGGGTGCGTGGCGGCGCCGGAGTTCTAGCCCAAAGCTGATGCGAGCTGATGCTCCAATCACCTGGCCACCGCTGCTGTGCATTTTTTTAAGAAGTCACAAATGAACTCGGCCACCAGTCGATTCATGTGAACTCCTTTACGCTAACAGACTGGATTCTAGGAGAAGGTAGCTACAGGGGAGGGAGCCATAAGTGAAGTAGGTGGATGGGATTAGGGCAGGGAGGCGGCAGCTGGCTCAGGACAGAGTCAATTGAAGGTTATTGGGAGAGTGTTTTGGCCTTCGGTGGACATAACCAGTGGACAGTGGGCATAGCAGTGGACATACCCAGTCTTGAATGCCAAATGTGTTAGCACTGTGAACACCGCCACACGAATGGACCGCATCGCGGCGCCGAACCCTCCTTCCTGCAGGGACAAGTCTCAGCTCTGTGCAGTGCGGCGTCGGAGTGGGCAGTGTGTTTTAAACAGTGCCAGATAAAAACTATAGCAACTCCTATTAGAAATTCGAGCCAAACCTCTTAAGAAGTATTCGAAAAGTTGAGGTTGGATTCTATTCATTTGGAATAATTTCGAACATGCAGTATTTGATTCCATCACATAATCGGATGGAACAATATTCAATTCGCTATTCGAAAATTTCGAATACTTGCACACGCCTAGACACAAGCTGCAAAACAGCAAGCGCGCTCCGACGCGGAAGCAAGGCGACTCTGCAGCCTCTAAAGGTCGCTCCTTGAACCACCGGGCTACAGCGGGCTAGAGTAACTCACCGGGCCACCGGGCGAGCAGAGGTGGACCACGCGTTCGTATCCCGATAACCTCTTCTTAACTCTAACCGCAACCGAGGTCGAGTGCGCAGCATGCGCTTTCTGCTACAATCGCCTTTTTCTCTCTCGTATACTTTTCACTTCCTTAGTTGCGCCTCAGTATGACTGTTCAAACGAGATCAGGAAGCCAACATGGCGCAGACGCCGACTAAGGTTTCAGGAGCCCGAACGGAAAAGCGAGCTTTGAAACACACAGGTGTCGGTACGCGCCCAACAACCACAGATGTTCGTCAGACGTAAGAGTTAGAGCCGAACGTCCTTCGCCGAAAGTGGACGGCCGTCGAACGTACAGGCGCAACCCGGTTTTGGATGTCCGTATCTGTACGTCCGTCGGATGTACGGAGAGTGTCCGCTTTTGTACGTCCGCATGAAAGACGAGGCGTACGTCCAAAGGATGTACGAGCGCGTATATTCTCAGAACATGTGCATGGACCTACTAGCGCATTATAATTCCTTCGAATTACGGACCCAAGCACGCTTGCCTAGCGCACTCGAGCGGTTTGCTGCAGACGAGATGAAATGAAAATTTATCTCTGCTCTTTGCTACGGGCAAGGCACGTACCTTGCGGATGTATAGGGCTGAGCTCAAGTGCAGGCATTATCAGTGAAATGACGTTTGAGAATTGTTTTTATTACATCCGTCTAACCAATGTCAGTTTGAATTGAGTACATATCCAACTGCGCTACACGTGCTGCATCTGTCAAAACACTCGAGTGGTGCCCGGTGCCGCGGTTTTAAAACTCACATGGGCGGTAAAAAAAAAAAATCACGTGCTGCCAAAAGCGGCGCCAGCGGCGCCGACGGTGAAGGAATGAAGCTGTAGCAGCGCTAAAATCGGCACCGAGGTATCAGGTCTTGAAGAAAACGACTTTTTTAATATACTTTTTTATGCGGTTGTTTCTTGCCCAGAATGTTCATAAAACGCGAAATGAAGCCTTACATTTGTTGTCGTTATCGGCGCAATGCCATCTGTGTGAATAATTTTCTTTCTATATACTTCCCGGCGGCATCAGCGCTAAGATCCATATCGACGTGTCTGTGAAACCTATGTTGAATAGCATTGCCATTAGAAGCAACCACACAAAAAATCTAATCAGCCTTTATGCGATCGGAAAATCTGGATGTAATTACAAAAATCTCAAACACGAAAACACGCGTGCTCACTTGCGGCTGTTTTTGTCTACAGGTCTGGTCTGCTTCACTTTTCTTCGCTTTTTTTAACTTCGCTTTAAGTTTTTTATGCCATGGCACGAACTTTCAAATGTTCCTAAAGGAAGAATAGAGAAAACTCAATATTTTCCTGCCAGGCAACCGACCCAGCAATTCACCGCGCGTTCCCAAGCCAAGCTCGTTCCGTAGTCGTCCAGTCAAATCAGGGTTAGCGTGGCGCGGTCAACACTGCGATCGAGCAGTATACGACGAGCCCGATAACTCAGTAGTCGCCTTCAGTGCGCAAGTAAACAAACTTTGTATTGCATTTCTGCTCGTTTTCTGGAAACGCGCCACACTGGTTACGGAAAATTAAGGCAAATCAACAGAACTCTTGAAAAGTTCCTGTGTGCGCGCTTCCGTTCCTTCGCGACACAGTGGCCGCTCGATCGCACTTTCTCCGGACAGAGCCTAGTCATTGCGCGCGAGCTGCGTGAACTTAATTACTTTTTGTATTTTTTAAATAGTGCACAAAGCTCTCCCTTGTTTTTTCTTGCTCACTTCCGTCTATATACTTCTCACTATCATTGGCCTTCCATCTCCGCCGGCTGAAGCTCGGGCGCTTAAGATATTAGCAACTGCTGCGGCCGGCAACATTCTTTTCCTTCACAAAAGTGAAGGAAAACCAGATGGCGCCACCGGCTTGCTCGGAAGGGCGGAGTACGCCGCTGGCGTGTACGCGTCTACGCAGTAGTGGAAATATTGTGGGTTTCTTCCGAATGTGTTTTCTCTGCGAATATGTAGAAATACGTGCTAGGGTTGTGGATTGCAGGAATTCCGACGCAGAGGTAAAGCTGCGGGATGCGATCGTTTGCGAGGTTCACGGAACCGAACCGCACAAGGACGCACTGCTCCTGATCCCGCCCGTTGGCCATGCGCTCTTTCGGGACGGGCGAAAGCAACAAGCACATTCGCCAGAGTCAGATAGCCAATATAGGAAGAAAGGTTTTTGATCTAGGAAAATATCCTAGGATTATGTGCACAATATAGCCACATAAACAAGTTGTTCCGCCACTGAAACCGTCACTTCGTGATTTCACTTGCGTTGCAGTCGCCTCTGCATGTGTATCGAGACCCCACTTCTCGTGAGATAAGATGTGCGGAAATTGCTAAGGACTACCCGAGGCCCAATTTGGAACGGAAAAGAAGGACGTCTTGTGCTCCTACATACCGCTACGGTGGATTGTGCAGTGCGCAGCCGTGCGAACGGAAAATGTTCACCATCAGTCCGTGTATTACATGTGGTCTTGGTGCTGCTATTCAACTTCGCTCCAAGTAGCGCGGTTTTCAGGGACCTCATTCGAAATAAAGCATTTGCGTTACGGTTGCTGTGCCGGGTGGTTGTCGCTTCCTCGCGGTCTATGGGAAACAGTAATTAAAAGTGACTCCGCAAGCCAGCGCTGAGAGTGAAACTGATTACTTAACACCAACGAGACCTCGAGCATTTTCATGTCCGGCTATCGAGTGACATGTGAGACAGACATAATTGTGAACTTTGTATAGTATAAACGCAAGCCATGCACGCGTTATAACAATTATGACGCGGAATTCTTCAAAACGATTAAAAGCCAGTTCGTGAAGGCGGCTTGATACATGGTACTGCTACCATGATAGTTAACACTTGTGTGTTTATCTTTTTGTCGCCGTTACGTGTTCAACAAACCAGTAGAAAATCGTTTAGGTTTCCCAAGCACTGTTAACAGGTTGTAATGAAATGCGTACTATGTGCATGTGAGCGTTTTGGAGCGGTGTCTGCATGAATGTACAGACTACGACAACGACCTCCGCTGCCACAGAAGCACTGATAATAACAACAAAAACATTCAGGCCATCTTCAGCGGATGCAAAGAAAAGCATTCAGGCGTTCTATTCGTTGGCTCGCAGAGGTTGGAGAGCTGAGCGGCTCTACGGGACATGAAGCCAAACCACAGTGCCGTCTTCCCACTATTTTGCAACCATATCAACCTAAACAGTGCCTGTCGAAAACGAACCACGAAACGCAGCATTCGTCGTGACGAGCAGTTAGGAGGCGTGTAATGGCGGTGTGATCACGTGATCAAAGATGGCAGCCCACACGATACGACGCTGTAACCAGTATTTTACGTGATCCTTTTGCGAAAGGGCAGCTTCCTCCCTACATAAAACCAAGGCCGTGGTAAAACATGGCGTAAGTCTGACCTAGTAAGTTACCGGTATGCGAAATTTCTAGAAATGCGTATTATCCGGCAAAATTGCTGCATTTAGCGTCACCGGGCCCTGGTAGATACCGTCGATTAACTTCTCCTGCCAAATCCGTGTACGCCATGAGCTGACGACCACAGGCGACGTGGAGATGTCTTAATTCAGCTACGACTTGATCGTGATCGCCATGGCGTAGAGCAGAATTAAGACACAGTAGGGCTGCTTTGAGTCGCAGAACACAGCCCATTTGTGGTGTGTTTGTGCACCGACGTACTGCACAGCCGCACGAAGAGCGGCCAGTTATGACCCGGTAGAGGTTGTCCGATGCCAAGTCTCGTGGATAATACTGGTCTGTCTCACAGGAATGACATCGGCATAGGTTGAACTTGTACCTGAGACCGAACCATCTGCATACACATGAGTGCGGTCGCTATATGCGGCGTGGAGTAGATAGAGTGTCAACTGTTTAATGGCCGGTGTCGATAAGTTCAATTCCTTCGTTATGCCCGGAATTGTAAGGCGCACGCATGGCTCCCGCAGACACCACAGCGCAGAGGAAGGCCGTGCTGCCGGGGTGAACTGTGATGGGATGGACGACTGGTGGGCTGCTATAACCTTTCAAAACGCCGCGTGTGGTCTTTGATTCACCACTGACACACGGTGGTGCTGGGGAATCATTGTTAGACGCCGTATGTGGATCCGCAGTGTGCCAAGGGTTATATACGTCGAGAGTGGGTAGTCCTGAGCGATTGTAATGTAGCAACTGCTGATGCTCTACGAGGGAGACCCAGGCATTTGCGAAGTGCCTCACCTTGTATAGTTTGCAGGGCACGCAAATTCGTCTTGCATGTGCTTGTAAGCACTGGTGCACTATACCACAAAAATCCGAAAAAGAGTGCTCTGAAGAGCTGCAGCATTGATAAAATAGACAAGCGCCATGATTTGCCGCCAAGAAATCTGAGTAGGTGTGTGATAGACATTAGCTTTTTCTTTGCAATGCTGCAATGAGGGCGCCATAATAAATTCCGATCTAAAACGATTCCTAAAAAACGATGAGATGCACGATAGGCATTGACATGGCCGTCAATAGTTAGCGGATAACGAGTCATACTTTTGCGCGTAAATGGCACTATAGCGCACTTCTCGGCTGACACGCTCAAATCTTGCTCTCGGAGATAGGAGGAAGTTATGGTTGCTTCCCTCTGAAGTCTTGCTCGCACCTGGAGACGCGTCACCGAGGAGCCCAGATGCAGATGTCATCGCCATACATAGAGATACGGACGGTATTAGGTAGGTACTCCTGGAGTCTTATAAGTGTTAAACAAAGTAGGACTGAGCCCTCCGCCCTGGGGCACGCCCCATTAGGTGTAATGCACGAGAGTGGAGCCATCTTCACACATAATAAAAAATGCCCTTTTGGTAAGATAGCTTTGGATCCACTTATACATCGTCTACCGATTCCAACAGCCTCTAGCGCATCAAGGATGGCCTCATGTGTCAAGTTATCGCATGCACCTTTGATATCAAGCAAAAACCGCCGCGCACATGCCCTTCTGGCGTTTCTGTAGCTGTACTGTGGACACAGATCAGTGACGTTGCTGTGTATGTTATGAGTTTATGGTCCAGGCGACGGGGACTAGGCGACCGTCTCCGCCTCAGACCGCCGTATAGACGTCGCGGAGAATTGGAAAGACGCGGGAAAGGCGACCAATTGTGACAGTTGTAAAAATAGGTAACGTGATCAGGAATACCATAAACTCATAACACACATAGTATTCCTAATCACATTATCTATTTTTTCAAATGTCACAAGTGGTCGCTTTTTCGCGCGCTTTCTCCTTTACGCGACGTCTATACGGCGGTCTGAGGCGGAGATGGTCGCCTAGACCCCATCGGAATACAACAGAACGGCAACATTTGGGGAGCCCCGCCGAGGTGGCTTAGTGGTTTGGGCGCTCGACTACTGATCCGGAGTTCCCGGGTTCGAACCCGACCGCGGCGGCTGCGTTTTTATGGAGGGAAAACGCTAAGGCGCCCGTGTTCTGTGCGACGTCAGCGCACGTTAAAGATCCCCAGGTGGTCGAAATTATTCCGGAGCCCACCACTACGGCACCTCTCTCTTCCTTTCTTCTTTCACTCCCTCCTTTATCCCTTCCCTTACGGCGCGGTTCAGGTGTTCAACGATATGAGAGACAGATACTGCGCCATTTCCTTTCCCCAAAATTAAATTATTATTATTATTAACATTTGGGGAGACGCTGTGCCGCTGCAAGCTGAAAAAAGTTTTTTTGGGAAAGGAAATGACGCAGTACTTGTGTCACGTCTTGACGGACACCTGAATCGCGCCATGAGGTAAGGGTTAAAGGACGGACCGAGAGAAGACAAGAAGAAAGAGGTGCCTTTGTGGAGGTACAGTGCCTAGAATATACTGGCAGTATTCTAGGCCCAGTCGTGGAGGGATGACCAAGGGAGCAAGTTTTCCGCTCTTCCATTTCTCAAATTCATCGTAGTCTAGAACGCTGTACCGCATAAATACACTGCCCGCCGCTGTGGCTCAATGGTTAGGGCACTCGGCTGCTGATCCAGAAAACCCGGGTTCGAACCCGACCCCGGCAGCCGCGTTTCGATTGAGGCGAAATGCGAAAAGCGCCCCTGCGCTGTTCTACCTTGAACGATTAATAACTGGGCGCCCCACTCCAGTTGTAACCTACACAGTGCTGTGCGCGTGTGTGATTTAATTCCTCTTAAATGAACTAATCACGCGCACAACCTGGACACATTACTTATTGTGTAACTAGTTTGTACATATTACATCTCCCCCTGTCCTCTATTCTTGTCCCCTCACCTCTTTCATTTCATTTCTCCATTCTGCCTGCTGTCCTTTATTTCCGCTGCCCCAGCTCAGGTGCTTCAGTATCGATGGCAGATGCCGGGGCTAGCAAAAATCTTTTCCTTCCTTTTTACTATTATTTTTAATAAAACCACTACCAACCCTGCGCTGTGCGATGTCAGTGCGCGTTAAAGATCCCCAGGTGGTCGGAATTATCCCGGAGACCTGCACTACGGCACCTGTTTATTCCTTTCTTCTCTCAGACACTTCTTTATCCCTTCCCTTATGGCGCGGTTTAACTCTCCTCCGAAATGTGAGAGATTTACGGCGTCGTTTCCTTTCCTCAAAATCAATTTTCAATTTTCTCAACGTTACAGAGGCCAAGCCGCATCTACTTGCCCGATGTACCACAGCTTTCGCGCTCTGACCAGGTTCAGCAGTAGTTAAGCCGCAGCTAATTTTTGTGGGAAGGAACTAGTGCAGTAATCGTCCCACATATCGGTGGACACCCGAAGCGCGCAGTAAGGGAAAGATGGGAGCGAAAGAAAATGAGACGTCGTGCCGCAGTAGGGAGGTGCCTTCGTAATAATTTTGACCACCTGAGAATCTTTTGCGTGCACTGACATCGCACAGCTCACTGATGCATTTGCGTTTCGCCTGCATCAAAAACGTTCCCATACAAAAAAAAATTTCGCTGGTGTACGAGGGAGATTTTGTTGTATTCGGCAAAGAATGCGAGCTTCAGGGATCGGCAAGGATGGGTGGGGCAGTGGTAAATCAGCCATCCAATTTTTCTCTGCGTGTAGCGTTCGTCGCGACAGTGAGTTTGCAAGCCCTGACAGCGTTCACCGTCAGTGGAATCGTCCATGGAATCACCGGAGCCCGGTTTATAGTATAACGTTACGTGCGTGCATCACTTCCCTTTGTCCGGCACTTGAAACTGTTGGGCACATGAGTCTTGCTGCTGCAGAAAATGTTAAGGGTCTCTGTGCAAGCATATGTGCGCGGTAGCCATAGTAGATGGGATTGTAGTTTTGAAATTCAAACAGTTATATTAATGCCTTATCAGTTTTCCATCTATATTTTACATAACAAGCTGGCTCAGTCAGCGGAGTGCAAGGACTAATAGCTCGGAAATAAGCGGCATTGATATAAACACGCAAGTAGCGCCAGAAAACAAGCACAGCAGCTAGTGTAATATAGGGCGGTCAATATCGGAAAATAACAGAGCGTCAACGATACACGAACGGTTGCATTGGCAGTGTGAATTCAGACACTGCTGGCGCCCATTTTGAGTTCACGATAGAGTAATTTGGCGCTAGCTATTTTCCCACAACGACCGATTGATGCGGTGGTTAACCGCACATCCAAATATGAAATTTGCAGCATTTTTTAGAGCATGTCCCAGGCCGAATGTAGCTGACACGCCCCTATACGAGTAAAGATCTCCAGGCAGTCGCTGATTCACATCTCTGCACTGTGCTCCCCTTCCCATCCTTTCAATGCATTCCTCATATAGACAAGCCTAGACAATTTCATCTCCATCGAAATTCGACTGATCCTGGTCGCGGCGGTCGAAATTCGATGGAGGCGAAATTCTAGAGGCCCGCGTGCTCTGCGATGTCAGTGCACGTTAAGGAATCCCGGGTGGTCTAAATTTCTGAAGCCCTCCATTACGGCGTCCCTCATAGCCTGAGTCGTTTTGGACGTTAACACCCCACTTCCCCCCTCCCCCCCTGAAGCTTTCACTGACAGCAAGTTGAAGTATCCAACGAGAGTGGCAAACGAGTTTTCATTACCTACGGTTGCGTGCTTGAGCACAAATGATTCTTTAATTTGCGGAGTTAAACATTATACCCACAAAACGATGCAGCCGGACAGTTCAAACATTTCATGCAGGTGTGGATAATAGACAACACAGTAAACAAACACTGATGATGTTCAGGTATAAAATTATTAAAGAAACTCTCCTGAAAATCACACATAACTGCAGCCCACGAAACACATTCACCTCAGGAAGAAACACTCACACACACTGATGAGCGCTGCACTCACGGCTGGTTCACTGCATTCCTTAAAAAACTGGTGTACAGACAGTCTATGGACATGTTATACTCATTGCCTTCATATATATATTTCTTTTTGTCTATTCAAAATCTACAGACTTTCTATATACAAACGTCTACTAAAAGTGTGTGGCCATAATTCTATAGACTGTCTATGTCTGTCTATGAAAATGAAAATTGGTTTCTGGGTAAAGAAAAATTGCGCAGTATCTGTCTCACATATCGGCAGAAATCTGAACCGCGCCGTAAAGGAAGGGGTAAAGGAGGGTGTGAAAGAAAAAAGGAAGAAAGAGGTGCCGTAGTGGAGGGCTCCGGAACAATTTCGACCACCTGGGGATCTTTAACGTGCTCTGACTTCGCACAGCACACGCCCGACTTAGCGTTTCGCCTCCATCGAAAAGCAGCCGCCACGGTCGGGTTTCAACCCGGCAACTATGGATCAGTAGCCGAGCGTCCTAGCCACCGAGCCACGACAGTGGGTTGATATAGACTGTCTATAGGATTTGTATTGGCTATAGACTGTTCTGTCGGGTTTGTCTATAGATATTTTATAGAATTTATATGCATAAGTTTATAGACAGTCTATTGATTGTCTAAAAATACATGCAGCATATGAAGCCGTCGTCGTGAATGCGCGCACAGAATTCACTGATAAAGACATGTGCCAAAGGCGAACCTAGAGCTCACATGCACCCTCACATGCAGATATCTTGTGGCAGAGAAAAAGATGAATTCCATTTTGTACAAGAAAATAAAGTATAGCTTACGCAATTACTGGAGCAGTTATTATTTGCCAATAACGGAGTAAGCGATGCTTCCATTTTATTGTACACAGTGTAATTCGACCTTTTTTCCTGCCAGAAAGTTTCACTTAGGGTGCATCTCGGCTCTAGGCTTGCCTTTTTCACGTGTCTTTCTCAGTGCATTCTTTGCGCGCATTGCTGTTCCTGATAGGAAGAAAGAATAGGAAAGTGCACGGGCCTGCCTACTGGCTCAAGCCGAGCCACACTCACTGCCGCGTGCTGAAAGTAGGAGATTAAAGGATAGGAGGCCAAAGACAGAAAGAAAAGGCGCGCGCTGATATGTCCCGGGCCGATCGCGGAGGCAGTGCAATACCGGTCCAAGCACTCCGCCATATTCCAAAAATAAGTTTAATATGTTGGGTCCAAGGACCCGCAGCAGATATTTTTGCGTGCCTTCACGACGCATGGTTTACATTAAGCCTGTCTTGTTGCAGTAAACCAGCCACGAGTGCAGCGTTCGTCCGTGTGTGTGTTTCTTCTTAATGCGAATGTGTTTCATGCGCTGTTCTTAAGTGTGACTGCTTTGATTCAAGAGTGTTCCTTTCTCGACTTTGTGCTCGAGCGTAATCAGTGTTTGTTTACTGTGTTGTTTTTTAGCCGCTCCTCTATTAAAAGGTTAGTCTGTCCGGCTATATTGTTTGTGGGGTTTAACGTCGCAAAGCAGCTTCATGGAAATTAGAGACGCCGTAGTTGCGAGGTTGCCGTATCAATTTCGCAAATTTTGAGTGTTTCCCGTACAAATCATCTGAGTTGCGGCCAGGAAAATGTCGATTTACAAAATTTGTTTGCGCGAGAATGAAATGTCGCATATCTGCTCAACTAAAGAGAGGACTGAGTAGGGCTGGTGCATTTTGAAGGAAGCCCACTGAACAGAGCTAATAGACAGGATGAAAGAGATGAACACAGGCACAAGCACATAATTCTTCAGCCCTGTCTGTCCGCGCTGTTCAACCGGTTTCTTTAATCTGCACTCGAAGGGCACTGCATACGATGTGTGTGTGTGCGCGCGCGCGCGCGCGCGCGCGCGCGCGCGTGTGTGTGTGTGTGTGTGTGTGTGTGTGTGTGTGTGTGTGTGTGTGTGTGTGTGTGTGTGTGTGTGTGTGTGTGTGTGTGTGTGTGTGTGTGTGTGTGTGTGTGTGTGTGTGTGTGTGTGTGTGTGTGTGTGTGTGTGTGTGTGTGTGTGTGTGTGTGTGTGTGTGTGTGTGTGTGTGTGTGTGTGTGTGTGTGTGTGTGTGTGTGTGTGTGTGTGTGTGTGTGTGTGTGTGTGTGTGTGTGTGTGTGTGTGTGTGTGTGTGTGTGTGTGTGTGTGTGTGTGTGTGTGTGTGTGTGTGTGTGTGTGTGTGTGTGTGTGTGTGTGTGTGTGTGTGTGTGTGTGTGTGTGTGTGTGTGTGTGTGTGTGTGTGTGTGTGTGTGTGCGTGCGTGCGTGCGTGCGTGCGTGCGTGCGTGCGCGCGTGCGCGCGCGTTCTAGAAGCTGTATATGTAGAGTTGTGTTTTATTATTGTCCAAAATTATGCTGTCGTCACTTAAAATGTTCATTGTATGTTTATCCCTAATCACCAAAAGCCGTGATCAAAAAGATATAAAAAGCAACATTCCCGTATGCCTTCCATGGCCTCAAAGACTTCTGGTCTCTTTTGCAGAAAATTATAACGCGCCCCTCAATTCACTTATTCGATCTGCTCGTAGTATAGCGAGGGACTCGGTTCTGGTGGTCTTGATGCCAAAGATAGCGTACCAAGGTTCTCGCGCACTTCACGCTGCCTACCCTCTATCAAGTTTCATGTGACACACGCGACAATAAGGACGCCGCATGTTCGTTACTCTTGTTGTGTACGGCGCTGACGAACGCTCTCAAGATTAACATACAGTTAAACGGCAACTGGGGGTGGAAGGGGGGGGGGGGGGGCTCTTCGAACATTTTGAGTTGACACTGGTATCAAATTCCCTAGGACCCCGTCTCTCCACCACAACAAACCATTTTAGAGCAGCAGAAAGATCAAACCGAAGCCGAAACGCAGTCGGGTTCCAGTGACGATGCTCCGCATGACGCAGTAATGAGGATGTGAACGTTACTAGGAAAACACTAGTACGCGAGTTGAATGGCTGAATTAGTAACTCGAAATGACGAGTTTCCATAAATTTCTTGAAGGCCGCATTTATTTCCTATTCTGTATTGGTACATAGTGCATATTTCCCCCTACTTCTATGCTCTTACTATCCCTCACCCCTTTCTTTCCCTCATTCTGTCCTTTTATTCCCGCTACTCGCAGCTCAGGTGCTTCAGGTTTCGATGGAAGATGCCGCGGCTACCAACTTGTCTCCCACACCGTATGCAGTGTTTCCCGTAAAATCATCTGAGTTCAGGCCAGAAAAATGTCGATTTTTTAAATTTCTTTGTGCGAGAATGAAATGCTGCATATCTGCTCATCTTAGTGGACGTAATTAAGGATGCGACAAAAGCCTTAGTAAATGTGTCATTAGACTATATTTCACTCCAAAAACCTCCGGAGCTGCCCTCTCAGAAAGGGGGGCGCTGTGAGCGCGCGAAGCGAGTGGACATACAGCGCATCGTCTCCACCAACTTTTGGCTGGAGCCACGGTTCCTCGGCCGGAACCCCGTCAACACAGCCGCGTCTGTGTTCGCGAAGTCGACAGCTACCTGTGGACACCACTCACACACAGGTGGGGCAACATTTACGCATTTTAGGGCCGATCCTCACTTGCGTTTCGTGGCGACGGCGCTAGGCCTAACGCCTACGCCGACGCTCGGCCGTGAGTGAGTCGTCCACCCGTGTCAAGATGGCTGCCCAAAAAGTACAACGCGGCTACGACCCGGACGCCATGGCCTGGTCCGAGGTTCCTTCAGCTCCAACGCCTGAGAGTCCGGATTCTGCGCCCATCGAGAACCCCAGGCTCTTCAAACTAGTGGAACGCCGCCTCCAAAAAAGCGGACGCCACGTCGGCAGGCCGCTCAACACGGCACAGCGCTGCTGCGCGCGCTGCAGCGCTTCACGGAGGGGCCCAGTCTAAGACCGGACCCTCTTGGAAACCAAAGCCACTGCCGCGTCTTCATCCAGAAGACATCGTCATCATCCTGAAGCCCCGGGTGACCGTCGCTCTCAGGGATGTCTACCAACATGGCGAGCTGGGAGCAGCGTTCGCGGACTATCTGGGCGCCAAGGCCGCAGCATCCCTCAGCCTGCTCCCCACATGGGAGCAAAACCTGATCGTCGCAGGCACCAGAGAGCCGCACGTCGCGGACAAGCTTCTGCGGGATTTTCAACTAACATCACCGAAGGACCAGCTCTCCATGTACGGCCAGTTGAAACTCACTGGAGACGTGTGCCGCGGCGTCATCACCGTGGCCAAGCACGAGACCAGTGAGTCCCTCCAAAACAAGATCCAGTGGCGTGCTGGAGAGCTTGCCGATATCCGCAAGCTTGGCAAATCCGACGTCGCGTCGCTCACCTTCGTGGGAAAAGTGGTGCCGCGATATGTGCATTACAACTCTGAGGTGACCCTTGTGCGTCCGTACAAGAGAACCATTCCGGCCTGCGTGCGGTGCGGCACTGTGGGCCACCGAGCAGACACCTACCCCTGCCCGGATGAAAAGTGCGGCCTGTGTGGCCAAACGGCGCCGACCGTCGACGGAGTCAAGGCGCAGCATGAATGCAGTCTGTCCTATGCAGTCTGTGGGCAAGCCCACGCTACCAACTCCCGCGACTGCACGGGAAAATTCCGGCAGCTCAAGGTGCATGGCCCCAAGGCTAAGCGCCCAGAGGTGCCAAAAAACCAGCGACCTGGCAAGCAGCCAAGTCATTCAAAACCAGGTGCCGGTGGCGGAACGCCGCGTGGTGCTCACGGCACCGACCACAAGACATCGTCACCT
This sequence comes from Amblyomma americanum, assembly GCF_052857255.1. Taxonomy (NCBI): domain Eukaryota; kingdom Metazoa; phylum Arthropoda; class Arachnida; order Ixodida; family Ixodidae; genus Amblyomma; species Amblyomma americanum. Next base: position 38,897,472 of record NC_135501.1, on the reverse strand, counting down.
TCTTCACCGTCGGTGAAACCAGCGCCCGGGAAGAAGACGGCGCTTCCACCGCCCAGCGGCAGAGACACTGGCCACTTCCCGGCCCTCAAGACAATTGGCGCTGCCGACGCCCGGGCATCAGCGCCTCAACACCACAAACAGGTGAGCAGCTGGGCTGAGATCGCCTCCTCTTCCTCCCATCCCTCACCCTCCCCCGTAACCGTCTCCGCACTCGACGCGGAATACAAAAAACAGATAGACGTGCTCCGGGCACAGAATGAGCTTTTGCTCAACAAAATTCAAAATTTAGAATCAAAATTGGCGTCCGCCGCACCGAGCTCGCAGAACTCGGACGCAATGGAGAGCGACGCGGAGATCTCGCCTGCCCTCGTGACAGCCATCTCTGCGATGGAGGAGCGCTTAACCTCTAAATTGCGATATATGATCGAGACCGCCATGGACCAGATCTTGACAAAGGTGAAATCTGCCATCCCCGCGGTTGTCTAAAAACACATCTCGGACAACCCCCGCCTCCTCCGTCGGACGGGACCCATTAGGGACGTATCCCGCCCTTCAAAATTCACCCGTCTGATTATTGGTTCGGACAATGAGGACAACTGCCCCGCTCCTTCCGTCATCACCCCCTTGATGGCGCAAGTAGCTGGCTCTGAGGCAGCCAATCCCTCCTCCTCCCCCCCAAGAATTTTAAATCATGGCGAGACACCTTAATCAAAGGAATTCCGCCATCTCCAATTCGGCCATGTCAACTTCAATAACACAGTGGAACTGTAGAGGCTTTAAGGACCGCACTAAGCGGGCCAACTTCCGCCTCTACCTTGAAAATTTCGAGTCCTTACCAGCCGTGGTTGCCCTCCAAGAGCCAGGCCTGGGCGCCACAATTTCAAATTACACGACGTTCCAACAGGATCCCGCGTCTTGTCTTCTTGTCCACAAAGACTACACAGCAAATCTAGTGGATCTCGACCTCCCCCTAGAGTACTCTTATGTAATGGTGACCCTCCTACCAGTCCGCCGCAGGGACCCACCGTTGCATATACTCAACGTGCACTGCTCTCCCAAACTAAAGCGAGTGACTTTTGCGGACCTCTTTAGCCGCGCGCTAAGAGTAGCGGGCCGCGATCCCCTGCTTATTGTGGGCGACTTTAACGCTCCCAGTCAGCAATGGGGGTATAGCAAGGAGGAGTCACGCGGGCGTAAGCTGGCGGAGCTTGCGTCCACGTTGGGCCTCACCCTCCACACGGACCCTGTCCACCCAACCCGGCTAGGAAATTCCGTGACACGGGATACGTGTCCGGACTTAACCTTCACTCGCAACATACAACACGCAGACTGGCTCAACACCGAGGAGACCCTCGGTAGCGACCACTGCATCATTAACACTACACTACGCACACGCCCCCTCAAGCGTCCCAGAACACAAGCCCATATCCCAGATTGGACGAAATTCAGGCAAAATTTTAACTCACTTGATAATACACCCATTTCCGCGCAAGGCTGCACAGCATGGTCCCAACAGCTGCTGGCACACCTTTCCTCGCATGAAACACACATCCAGCTCTCAGAGGCGGTCACGGACGTGGATAACCACCTTCTACACCTCTGGGAAGCCCGTCGCAGCCTCGTCCGCCGTTGGCGACGCCAGAAACACAACAGAAAGCTTAAAGCTCGAATTGCCGAGCTTACCCAGAAAGCGGCAGAGTACGCGGCCCAACTCGCCGACTCCAACTGGGTAGATAGATGCAACACGGCCGCGCGGCAAATGTCCAGCCGAAACACTTGGCGTCTCTTTCGAGCCCTACTCGACCCAACCCAAACACGAACCGAAACACAAAAACATTTGCAGCGAGCCATGCACCATTTTCCTGGCAACACGACTCAACTGGCACAGAAACTTCGGGACCAGTACCTGTGTACAGCCCAAGACCCCCGTGGATCTGCGTACTCTTATGCAGGCAGAGAGAACAGGGAGCTGGATCAACCTTTCCAGCTCCATGATCTGCGGGCGGCTCTCGCCAAAATGAAACGGGGCACTGCGCCAGGACGGGATAAGGTCACCGTCAAGCTTTTGACGAACCTGCCCGACTTGGCATACCAGTCCCTCCTGGAATACGTCAATGCGATTTGGCGCGGGGACACCCCCCTGCCAATCGAATGGAAAACGGCTTTGGTGACTTTTATTCCTAAAGCTGGCAAACCAACTGACACAGATAACCTCCGCCCCATCTCTCTCACCTCATGTGTGGGCAAACTAATGGAGACGATGGTGCGGGATCGGTTATCTACATATCTTGAACACAAACAAGTCTTTGCGAGCACCATGTTCGGATTCCGCCCACACAGATCCGCACAGGATGTCCTCCTGCAACTCAATCGGGAAGTCCTTGACCCCCTCGAATGCCCCCATAATGACCGGGTAGTACTCGCCCTGGATCTTAAAGGGGCATTTGACAATGTAACACATGAGATCATACTCACTAACCTAAGTCACACCGACTGTGGCCTCAACACATTCCAATACATAAGCCAATTTTTAATGGATCGTCAATCCTACATTCGAATTCAAGATAGAGACCATGGTCCTTACCTACTCGGCACGCGGGGAACCCCTCAAGGCGCGGTACTTTCCCCGCTGCTCTTTAATCTGGCCATGATGCACCTGCCGGCCCAGCTGAGTGGTGTCGCCGGCGTGCAGCACGCCCTGTACGCCGATGACATCACTCTGTGGGCCACACAGGGCAGCACAGGAGACATTGAAACCAGCCTGCAAACAGCGGCGACGATAGTAGACCGCTACGCCCGCCGCTGCGGTCTTCAATGTTCCCCTCAAAAATCGGAATTTGTGCACCTCCGCCCCTCACAGAAGTGCACAACTAAAATATCTCTCTCTCTTGAGAGCGGTCCCATACGCGAAAGTGATGAGATACGGGTACTCGGACTCTACATCCACAAACACAGGCGGCCAGACACTACATTGGCCAAACTCCCTAAGGTGGGGGACCAGGTGGGCCGCATGGTCCGCCGGGTTTCCAACAAACGCGGAGTGTTACGAAGTAAGGATGCCTTGCGGCTGGCAAACGCCTTCGTAACTAGTCGAATTCTCTATTCGACTCCTTATCTCCACCTACGGAAACAAGAGGAGGACGCCCTTGAGGTCATCCTTCGCAAAATTGTTAAACGTGCCCTTGACCTCCCCATCACTACTTCAAACAGCCGGCTTATGGCTCTTGGGGTGGTGAACACTTACCGGGAGCTCCGGGAGGCGCACCTTACAAACCAGTACACGCGCCTGTCGCTAACGGAGTCGGGTCGCCGCCTTCTTGCTTGACTCCATATCCAACACACCCCTCCAATGGAAGACAGGTTTCGCATCCCGGAACTGTGGAGACGTGCCCTCCACGTGCGGCCTCTTCCAGCAAACATGTCACACGAAGACCATAATGGTCGGCGCCTGGCACGAGCGGAAGCGCTAGCCCGATATTATGGCAACAAAACAGGTGTCTACTACGTGGACGCCTCCGGCCCTCACCACGGGGGATGGTACACGGCCGCGGTAGTTCACAACAGCAACACAGTTAACGGCCTAACTTTCAGAGCCCGCAGTGTAACACAAGCAGAAGAGGTCGCGATTGCTCTCGCGGCCTCACATTCCAATTCAAAATACATAATCACCGACTCGCGAAGGGCCTGTCGGAACGTCGAACAAGGCTGCACTCCCTTCCTAGCCTATCGAATATACCAAAATTGCATACGGGATACGGACCCCGCACACCGTTACCTCATATGGGCCCCTGCTCACCAGGGGTTGGCAGGAAACGAGGCAGCAGACGCAGCCGCCCGCGCGCTCTCTCACCGGGCTGTTTTCTCCTCCCCATCCGATCAGGAACCCGATTTTAATCCGGTCTATACATTCAAAGATATTACAACATATTATCAAAATTGTCATCGCCTTTACCCTAGTCCATGTAAAGGCCTGAAGAAGGCGGATGAGCGGCTCCTTCTCCGCCTTCTCACCAATACATTGCTGTGCCCGGCAGCGCTAAAACATTTTGACCCCTCCTTTAGTGGCAGCTGCCCACACTGTAGTGCAGTGTCCTCTGACACCTATCACATGGTTTGGGCCTGCCCCTCCAACCCCGCTATTCCCCCCATCCCCAACCCAACCCGTGAGGACTGGGAGGCGACCCTGCTCGGCTGCCACGACTTACAGGCCCAACAAGCCTTAGTTGGGCGCGCCCAGGCGGCGGCAACCGCCACTGGGGTCCCATACTAGGGACCTCTACCTAGTGCTTGTACGGATCGGTCCCTTACGGGCTGATCCAAACATACCTCCTATTCATCCGTAATAAATGTTTTCACCACCACCTCTCAGAAAAATACACACAACCTTTCTAGACTACGTTTGCTACCCCCCCCCCCCCGGATTCCTTTCTACTTAGGTGCCGCATCTCTTTATCTAAGCTTGGCAAGTCAACCGGTTAATCCTGTTAAGCGACCTCCCGCCATCCTTCCCACATCACTTCCTCCTCTCCCAATGGGGAGGGGGACGTGAAGTATATAAGACCGAGGCTGTCTGCATTGCTTAATGGGCGAGAAAAAAACTTGCAGAATGAGATGGTCACAACTTGTGCGGTTATCTTGTTTTATTCATCCAACGGTCGTCGACAGTCGACCGTCGTTCATCAGAGCAAGCAATGACTTTCTCATCATGATTACCTCGCCTCAGAATGTGTAGGCAACCACCCAGCGTCCGTATGCGACTTGTCGTTCCCCTCTCCCTCGTCTCTGTTCGCTCTCACCCATGCGCCGTTTCCCTGCCTTCGTTGAAGAGGAAAACTAACTTCTGCCATTTTGTACGCACGAATTGCCTGGTCTTCGATGAGATCAAGGCGTCACCCTTTTTCACAGCGTCATACAAGTCACTGTCGAGGGACCGCCAATATACGCGCTTGTCGACATGGCTTCCGTGGTTTGCATGACTCATGAAAGGCTATGCCGCTCACTGAGCGCAATAACAGCGTCATTTCGCGGTTTGTCGCTCCGCGGTGCGATCAAGAGCGAACTGCACCTCTGCCTGAACGCGCAGCGCGGGCCGTCATTTGACGATATTTCATACACAGTTAAGTTCTCGGTCCTGTCGTTCTGTTCTTGTGACCTGCTTCTGCGATGGAAATTCTCGTCGCAACGTAACGTAATTCGTGATTGATAGCGCCTGCGCTGAGGTGGAATTTTCTGCGCTGCGTGACGAACTTACAGCTGAAACCCATTCCACCTGGAAGCAGAAGCTCACCGTCGCTGAGGAAACCGAAGTTCCACCGGAAACTTGAACGCATGTCACTCCCTCGCGTCCTGCCACGTCTGCAGTCACCGTTTTATTTAAGTCGTCTGCTTCCTTTGCGCGCCGCAAGAACTTGTCGCTGTTGTATGCGGCCCTTGATGTCCGCAAGAACTCTTTCGAAGATGGTGGCTTTCATTCCGTCCCCGTGTCCACTTACCATTCGGCGTGGTGGATCGCTGGGCTCTATTCAAACTGCCTACTTGCTCTCCGAATTCAAAGTTCGCAAGACTGCCTACAATCCCACAGTGAACCCTCTGCATTCAGATTCCGTGTCAGATACGTTGTGTGACGACAAGCTTCCATCGACCCAACGTGAGCAGCTTCCCAGATGCCCTTAGGCCAGACGTCAATTGCCCCTCGTCGCACTGAGTCGGTCCTCACCTGCCTTTTCGACAGCGGCCATATCTTGTCGTTGCGGCCGAGCGTCACGTGATAAGCGAGCAAGTTGAGAACGTTCTGAACCGTGGCGTCGAGACCCCCGCAGAGCCGTTGGTAATCTCCGCTGGCACTGGTAAGAAGAATGAGAGTTTTATCATGTTACGTGTCGATTAGCGCCGTCACGACGATGTTTGGCATAGGGACAGTCACCCTCTTCCCCGCATATTATGATTGTCTTCAAAGCACAGAGTACTGTGCGTCCCTTGACTTAAGTGCTGCCGGCGACTTAAGTGCAAGGCGACTCCGGCTATGAGGGACGCCGTAGTGAAGGGCTTCGAAAATTGCGGCCACCTGGGCTTCTTTAACGTGCACTGACATCGTACACAGTACACAGGCCTCCAGAATTTCGCCTCCATCGAAATTCGACCGCTGCTGCCATGAACGAACCCGCGTCTTTCGGGCCAGCAGCCGAACGCCATAGGCACTGAGCCATCGCGGCGGCCAATGTGCCGATGGCTGCCTCTGACCGAGATAAGAAGACATTCGTTACATCCGACGGTCTCTGCGGGTTTACCGTAATGTCACTCGGCCTGTGTAAAGCGTTAGGCACTTTCAAATGGATGATGGTAAACATCTTGAGCAAGCTCAAGTTTCCCGCGTTCCTGTGCTACCTAGACAGCATCCTTGTCTTTTCCGACGATTTCCGGTTCCAACTGGCACGCCCACAGCAATTTTCGGCATACGTGCCTAACCGACGCCGATCTACAGCTAAATCTGAGAAGTGCCACTGCGGAGCCAGGCAGTTGGTAACCTTGGGCCACATCGTCTCTAAGCAAGGCTCTTTCAATGGCCCGACCAAGCTTCGTGCTGTTGCGTAGTTTCCAAAAACGACTTCGATCGAGCAACTTATCAGCTCCGTGTTCCCATTTCCACCGCTTCGTCCGCAATTCTGCGTGTATCACTGCGCCCGTGACGAAGCTGCTTGGCAGCACCACGTGACCGGTCTGCTTGGTCCGCCGAACGCGAGGAAGCGTTGGCTGACTTCACCGTCAGTACTCCGGCGGTACGACCCAGCAACAAATAGCGAGGTAAAAATTGACGCGAATGGTTTCGGCCTCCAGAGTTGCCTTGGCTTAGCTTAAACGTGGATCTGAAGAATACGACCGATGAGCAGAAAAAAAATTCACACGCGAGTTTTCAGTCGCTCTTTCAAAAAACTTATCTCCCCATAATTTGGTTCAAATGTTCAACGATATATGAGACGGATACTGCGCCATTTCCTTTCCCCCCAAAACCAATTATTATTAATTATTATAACTTTTTCCCTGCTCATATGCCTGCAGTCCTTTATTTCCGCTGCCCCAGCTCAGGTGCTTCAGTATCGATGGCAGATGTCGGGGCTAGCAAAAATCTTTTCCTTCCTTTTTACTATTATTTTTAATAAAACCACCACCACCACCCATACTTTTTTCCCTGCTCATATGTCAGCATGTGGCGTGCGATTACTCTGGGTTTGTTTTGGTTTTTGTAGTATATATATAGAAGCCTCTCAATAAAAAATTCTTGCGAGTAAGCGCTGCGAGTAAGCGCTGTGTCCCCTCTATGTCGCTGTTGAAACCACGAAGTTACGGTTTCAGTGGCGGAACAACTTGTTTATGTGGCTATATTGTGCACATAATCCTAGGATATTTTCATAGATCAGAAACCTTTCTTCCTACATTGACTATCTGATGCTGGCGAATGTGATTGTTGCTTTCGCCCTTCCCGAAGGAGTGCATGGCAAACGGGAGCCATCAGGAGCAGTGCGTCCTTGTGCGGTTCGGTTCCGTGAACCTCGCAAACGATCGCATCGCGCAGCTTTAACTCTGCGTCGGAATTCCTGCAATCCACAACCATAGCACGTATTTCTACATATTCACAGAGAAAACACATTCGGAAGAAACCCGCAATATTTCCACTACTGCGTCGACGCGTAGACGCCAGCGGCGTACTCCGCCCTTAATGGCGGCGTGTTCTGAGCAAGCCGGTGGCGCCATTTGGTCTCGAACGGAAGACCTGCGCGTTGTAAACAGTCTTCACGTTTCAGCTAGCACAATAGCCAAACGGGCGAGTTGGTGGTACATATTGGTGGCAAACAGCGCAACGACGCGGACAGAGTGGAAGAAAAATACAGGACAAGCGCTGATTTCTCACAACTGAAATTTATTTAAGGAAAGCAGTACATTTTATAGACAAAGTGGCCAGCTTATCAGCTAGTACATAGACAAAACCCAAGTTTCTACGTGGAATCGAGGTATGCAACCTCACTGTCATATAATGAAATAGATGGCTTACTGACACATAACCTTGTTTTTTTCTTCATGTGATATGCTTCCATAATCTCTCGAGTTAATCGGGACGGGTGTTTGTAGAGGATATCACAGTAAGGCAATGAAGGAAAACAAAATTGGCAGTCTCGAACATGGTCAACTTGATTAGATTTGTTAGCTTCCAGATTATTTGCATGCTCTTTCAAACGTGTATTGATGCAACGCCCCGTTTTGGAAAGAAAGGCCGAACAACGAAAAGAATCTGAAACAACTTGTGGGGTTAAGCACGAAACAATGTATGTGCCATGCGCAGAAGAGGTTGTGTACAAAATCTCAATGTCATGCGGACAAATATATATCGGGCGGACGGGGCGTTGCATCAATACACGTTTGAAAGAGCATGCAAATAATCTGGAAGCTAACAAATCTAATCATCTAGTTGACCATGTTCGAGACTGCCAATTTTGTTTTCCTTCATTGCATTACTGTGATATCCTCTACAAACACCCGTCCCAATTAACACGAGAGATTATGGAAGCATATCACATGGAGAAAAAAACAAGGTTATGTGTCAGTAAGCCAACTATTTCCTTATATGACAGTGAGGTTGCATACCTCGATTCCACGTAGAAACTTGGGTTTTGTCTATGTACTAGCTGATAAGCTGGCCACTTTGGCTATAAAATGTACTGCTTTCCTTAAATAAATTTCAGTTGTGAGATACAGCGCTTGTCCTGTATTTTTCTTCCACTCTGTCCGCGTCGTTGCGCTGTTTTCCACCAATCAGCTAGCACGTTTCCGATATGCTAACGACGGGTCAATCAGTTCAGTCTAGTGGCGCCTTCTAATGGTTAAGAGGGGAACCACTGTCGTCAACAAACACCGACGTTTCTCGCAAGCCTATTCGAACCCGACCACGGCGGCTGCATTTTTATGGAGGAAAAACGCTAAGGCGCCCGTGTGCTGTGCGATGTCAGTGCACGTTAAAGATCCCCAGGTGGTCGAAATTATTCCGGAGCCCTCCACTACGGCACCTCTCTCTTCCTTTCTCCTTTCACTCCTTCCTTTACCCTTCCCTTACGGCGCGGTTCAGGTGTCAAACGATATATGAGACAGATACTGCGCCATTTCCTTTCCCCCAAAAGCCAAAAATTATTATTATTATTCTCGCAAGCCTAAACGGGGCAGAATCATCACTCCAAACACAAAAAAAGGAAAGTGATCACTCACACGTTAGTTTATAGGCGAGATGAGAGGAAGCGACAGACCGGTGCCCTATTTGTCACCAATTAAAGCTTTGAAATGTACAGTAACAATGACGAATTCTATCCGAAAAGAGGCGTCCTGCATGGAAGGGCGCCACCATGTTTGTCGTCGCGGAAATGCAACGTCCTAGAATCGGCGCCAGAAGTTTGTTCGGCGCTCGACTACTGATCCGGAGTTCCCGGGTTCGAACCCGACCGCGGCGGCGTCGTTTTTATGGAGGAAAAACGCTAAGGCGCCCGTGTGCTGTGCGATTTCAGTGCACGTTAAAGATCATCCCCAGGTGGTCGAAATTATTCCGGAGCCCTCCACTACGGCACCTCTTCCTTCCTTCTTTCACTCCCTCCTTTATCCCTTCCCTTACGGCGCGGTTCAGGTGTCCAACGATATATGAGACAGATACTGCGCCATTTCCTTTCCCCAAAAGCCAATTATTATTATTATTTTGTTCGGAACCGATCGCGCTTTCATCTTGGTTTTTCCGCGGAATCTCTGCCGCGGTGCGAATTCTGCTCGCTCTCACTGCCGAAACTTTTATTTTTGATTATTTTGTGACAACTATGTGCACACTCTATAAGGCTCTCGCACACCGAAGCGTTGGTCTTGTGGTAGAGTGCCCGCCTCGCAATCGGGAGAGTGCTGGGTTCGATCCCCAGCGCCGCCGGGCGCACACCGGTTCTCTAATGGGTACAAGGTTTCTCCTGGCCTGGTGCTCGGATGACAGAATTTGCGAAAGCTTGGAAAAAGGGCGGTGGACAAAACCCGTATGTTGACGGGCCAGTGATTCATTTGATCGGTTTCAATACCCTCTTGTGGCCCTTTTTTTTCCTGGTAAGCCGGGAGAACAGTGCTTTTTTTATGCCGTAGCCCACCGAAGCGATCATCTTGTGGTAACTTGAGCATATCCACCTCACATTCGTGAATTTCGTTCCCACACCGCCCTACCTGCATTATTGTTTAGCGATGTCTCCGATGCTATTTTCGTCGTTTCACCTTCAATGCTGGTAGTGCGATCATGTGCGGAACGGTGCCGTAGCGGTGCATGTCTCCATGGAAAATTAGATAAATTTAATGGAACAGAAGCATAGTCTAGACGAATATCGATACTGCAACCGGCAGATCAGGAGGAAAGCGTTTTATAATAACACAAGAGTCAGTGCCCTACTCTTTGAAGCTAGATCAGGGTGTCTTAGAACGCGAAGCTACAAAAAGAAATTTTACGAAGATGATGACACATGTGCTGTGTGTGGTAAATCTGTAGAAACAACAGAACACCTCATACTCATATGTGATATGGTATCCATCCCGCTGTCGATGCAGGTGCAGGCACTCTTCCTGGGGTCCTGGGCTTTAGAGACAACAATGGTCATGTAAATAAATCTGCGGTGGAAATTAGCTAAAAGTGATGGGGAGATTGGTGGCTCAATAGCGGGCGGGTTACATAAGCTTAGAAGTGTAGGAAAACGTATATAAAGAAAATGGCGAGTTTTAATAACAACTTATTTCACAGTTAAGCAAAAATAAAGGGAAAAATCTCAACATGGTGGCAACTGCCATCAATCCGTTTCAAATGGGATGCTCCTACCTTCCATCCATCCATCTAGTTTTAGTTGTGATCCATTTCGTCGCCTTGATAACCAAACCAACCAATTTGGTAATCGTGTGCCAGGGTCGTGTTATCTCGCCTTCTAGATGAGAATCTGAACATTTATTTTTGTCGTTTAGCGGTATATCATCCATATTGGACTCTGGCATTTTGGCGTGAATCATAACGATCGCCGCTTACGCTTGGTAAGAGTACGGCGCTGCGGAGTTTAGCCTATAGCTCAGCGGTGCGGTTTGACAGTGCTTCTCTGTAGAGCAATAAAAATGCAGTCGTTCGTCGAATTCGGTAGAAATTCGGGACCGGTCGTTCCGGATTCCTTAATGCGCATCGCTGGTGACCAAGGGCTGCGATCAGGGACTCCGGAACTTTTATTTAGTTGAGGGCAAGACTTCGAGAATAATGATTAATTTAATACTCATTTTCGTAAACATTTTACATTTTGTTATTATTATTATTGAATGTTAAAAGATTGATGCAAACTTTCACGTTCTGGTTACAACACTCCAGCACTCAGGGAGACAACGAAAAGGCGTCCAGCAGAAACTGTTTAAGGGACTGACTCGCGCCCACTTTGAACTGAATGATTCTGCGGCGGTGACCGCCACAAGCGTGCTCGGTGATCATCGAACTGAATACCTGTAGTTCTTGGCCCCCCTCTGTTTAACCCTTGCAAGGAACCTTCGAAATAAAGAACCAGAAGCAACTACAATAATGTGGAAAAATGTGGAAACATTTGCACGTCGCCGTGATCAATGGAGATAGGTGTGGTCATCTGGCATTACAAAACAAAATGATAAAGCCATGTGCCGGCGGCTTTGAGTGCGAACGAACAAACGGTGCAAAGATTCACAGCAATATAAAACGAATTGAAATGGGAAGCTTGGCTCACGATTGATCAATTGCATCAAAAAGTTCGTGTATGATTCGTTTAAATTCTTCTAATGATGATCATGTACACGGGTCAGACAGTCGACTTCTGTTGGTACATGACTGCCCAGACAACACTGAAATGTCCTGAGGACATACTGAGGATGTTTTTTAGGACATTCTTTATCCACAGGACATCCTCAATTGGCCCTCAAAATGTACTAAAAATGTACTCATATCCGCCCTCAGGACATCATTAGAATAGCCTCAAAAGGACAATTCCGATGTTTTGTGTACATTCTGATGAGGTTACAACTAGTCAAGCTGCTTAAAAACAGCGAAATATTTGTGCAAATAATTTATTCGTTAAATTCCTCAGCTGCTTTCTGCCATTTGTTGTCATCCCGGTGTGCTGCATGGGCTTCTTTACTGCTCTTTTGAGCTGCAGATGTCTTCTGTCGTGCGTACAGAAATAGAATGGAAAATCAGCAGTTGCATATATGCAATTCACTTCAAACACAAAGTTTTTTATACTCTTAATGCAACAACGAGATGGAAATATGACTTTCAGTATGTGAACTTACAACTTGCCGTTCAACACACTCTTCTGTATGGGCAACTGCCATAAAAGTTAATCACTGCAAAAGGTATTCATGGGCTCATATGAGAATAAAATGACATCATGCACTGAAGCAAATTGGCAGCTTCACTTTTCTAAACTGAGGCCCTTGACATGGAGCAATAAGAGGTCCAGACTCATGTCGTCCAGGGAGCAGTGGTGAGTTTGGCGTCGGCTGAGCCTCCTTCAGTACAGCTCGACTTGCTCTGATAGTCTGTTAGAGAGCTGCTCAAGTGGTCGCTCTGGTTTTCGGAGCAGCCTTTTCAGAGTAGACATGTGGTTCTCAAATGGGAACGCACTCAATGAATCCAATGGTCCCAGGTGCTCAACATCGAATGCCAGATGGCATAGTCCATGTACATTGTGCGAAGCATGCTCCTTGTCATATATCTTTGTAAAGCTTTTAACAAAATGCTTAAGAAGCTCCCCTGCATACTGCACTTCACTTTTTGTGTCATTGGGTATTGAAAGAATGGTACTAGCCACATGCAAAGCAAGAAAATTTTCGTACATCTACGACGGAATAAGCGATGACAGGAGCACGGGTCCCCTATACAGCATGAAGAAACAAAACTCTGTGGCCTTCCAGCGATCCACATCTGTGAGGCTACGCGGCTTTCGGTTAAATTCGCAAGGCGCAAGCTGTGCGGCCTTGACATTTCTCGCTTGGAGTTCAATGCGAACTTTGCTGCCAAGCGTTATAGCTTTCGGGTCACGGAACCACAATACAAGCAATTTGTGCACCACGCCTAGGCAAACCAGGTGAATATAATCTAGCGGGACATCCTCACAATGTCTCTTGACAGCTGCTCTAATATTGCTTCCAGTATAATACTGCTCCTGCGACCTCTGCCTAAAACTGCAGTAAGTTCTCAGCTCACTGCTAATGTTTGGAAAACAGACTCTTCCTTCAATGTACGCACCCTTGACAGTGCACTTCGTGCAGCTGTAATAGCCCGTGTGGTTTTTGACACACAAAACAAATGCCTTTCCAGGTGCATCACACACTAAGGCTTTTAGGTTTACAGGTATTGTGAAAGCTTCAACAGCAATTCCTGTAGCTAAAAGAACATTTAGCTCTTCAACAAAGCTGTATAGAAACTCATTTGCATCTCTCGGCTTGCTGTCACCAAAGAAAACACTCGTCACAAATGGTGCCGCATGCTTGAGGTTGCTTATGCGGCCGAGAATTGTCCACAACTGACCTCTAGAACTTTCCTATAATGGAAGGCCATCAATATGGAAAGTCAAATTCAGTTCCGGCGGCAGGTCTCCACACTTTCCCTAGATTTGCCGTATTCCTGCTTCTATACCAAAGTGGCGGTACTGGCCTCCCCAAATTTCGGAACGGTCATTCGATTTTTTCGGTGTCTGTAGCAGCGCTCTCACCGATGATGGGAGAGAAGAAAAACACTTGTGGAGGCGGAGCACTTTCAAAACTGACGTGACAGCAGCATGCGATGACACAGACTCCACTGCCCATGCTTGAAGCTGGTGCCGGAAAGTCGCTACGTCCTCTTCAACGCGTTCATGATCGGCTTTGCAATCAAACCTGCCGTCAACATCAGGACAAAGGTCCTTATCGGCGCTTAAATCTACAAAAACCGATGAGGTCCCAGGTTCAGCATCTTGACTTGTGGGGTCTGGGGTCGGCACATCCTCAGTATCGGGCACAAAACGTTCGGTCACGCACACATCACGCTGAGGCTGGTTGCACTGTTCTGACAATGGATCAACACCAGCTTCGGCACACGCGGCGAGCTACAGGCTAACATGAATCCGTCTTTTCCTTGTGCGGCGAAATTTTCGCGCACGACTTTCCGTTGACATCGTGCAAATCAGTAGGTCGTGGTGCAAATCTACAAAGGCATCACTCACTTTTCTGAGAGGCATCCATCGTGGAATAAAGGGCACGTGTGAGTAGCGTGCGTGCGTCGCCGTCTTGGTGATCGATCACTCTATCGGCGTTGCGGATGCAGACTTGGCTTGGCTTAATTGAGAATCGGCCACACACGGTAATGATGATGATGTATATGATGGTGGTGCGATGCGATGTTAAGAGGCAATAAATATTGCGGAAAGATTGACTATGTGAAAAAGAATTTTTTACGCCGAAATAAAAAACGCCGTAATTTGCCTACCCAGCAACGCACAGACAGGCGCCCGGATTCAAGCCCGCTTTCCATGATCGGGCTAAAATCGTGCTCCTTCGCCAACGGAAAAGTTAGCCGCATTTCGTACAACACATAGTCATGCATGAAGGAAAACGATTTGCAGAAGCTTGAATTGTGCGCGTTGGCATCGTCACATGAAAAAGCGGCAATCACAACTACGGCAGACCAGAACTCGTCGATTTTCTCAGGACATGAACCAGCAGCGATGCATGTGGTTGAATATGACGTTGCATTAGCCTTACCGGAACCGCGCCTCAAACTTTTTTTTCTGTGTTGGCGCGCAGCAGGCGTGCTCTGTGGACGCAGCCAGATAAGGCAAAATTCCAGGACAAGGCAATTACAACAGGGTGGCGACGGTGATAGGCTCGGACCTACGCGAGATCACTAGCGCATCTCTAAACAACTGCACGGTAGTCGAGGCCGAAGAGGTGGCCGTAGCTCTAGCGGCAGCGGAGGGCTACCGGTCCAAGCAGTCTTTAACGATCATATCAGACTCGCAAGCAGCCAGCCGAAACTATATGAACTGCAGAATGAGCCGCAGCGCGCTCCGCATACTCCGCTCTTGCGGCGCACCCCAAAAGGATAAGCAAGGAAGACCACTTTTGCATGCGATAGTATGGACGCCAGGTCACGAAGGAGTGGTAGGCGACCAAGAGGCCGACAGGGTAGCTCGAGAGCATACGAAAAGCCGAGCTTCCCGCGTAGGCGGCCCCGAGGTTTTCGTACCTATCCCTCAGGGATATACGGCGATTTTAGATTATTTTAAGGGGGTCAGGAGACGCTACCCCACACCCCACAAATCACTTAGCAGGAAAGCGGCTGTTGCTTGGAGACAGCTGCAAACGGGTACCTACCGCAAGCTGCATATACTAAGCAAAATTCACCCCACGCAATATAAAGATACATGTCCATGGTGTAACGAAACGCCCACGCTATATCATATTTCATGGGAATGCCCAAGAATACCCGTGGTCCCAGTCATACCAAACCCGAGTGCGGAGCAGTGGGAGGGATTGCTCTCCAGTGACCGCCGGTGCGACCAAATTGGTCTAATCCGGCGGGCCAAGCTGGCGGCGGCATCCAGCGGAGCCCTGGAATAGAGGCAGACGACCCTGTGCAAGAGAAGATGACCCAAGTCATCTGACACCGCAGACGAACAAAGCTAGAGCAAAATAAAGTTTATTCTCTCTCTCTCTCTGGGCTGCAGTTAGAACCAGCGTGCATGCGCGGTATTCAGCTAAACTCGGTGGTTTCTCTCGTTTCCGCGTGCAGCAATCTGCGGTCTAAGCGCGCTGCCGAAAAACACTTTGTGCATGCATGGTGTCAAAATGATAAAACTTCAGAGGCGAGCGCCGGCGCAGTAATTCATCTCAAATAAAACTTAATGGAAGTCAATGATTAGATGTCTGTGTCGGCGTCCACTAAGAGAGAGAAAGTGCCTCGTCTCCCTCTGCTTTTAGGGCCGTAAATGCGCAAATCTGTGTATTCATTCGACTTACCCTGATGAAGGACGGTCAACCGTCTGAAACCGTTGGTAATAAACCTAGATAATCAAACCAGTTGTGACCTTTTCACTGTGCAAGTTTTCACTGGCCCGTTGAGCAACCCCGACTGCTTCCACTATATATACATACAAATATATATATATATATATATATATATATATATATATATATATATATATATATATATATATATATATATATATATATATATATATATATATATATATATATATATATATATATATATATATATATACTTATGAAGGCAGCCAACAGTCACCGAAACCAAGGTGCATTGGGGAACGTTATTTTTTAATTTTTTAATGTTTTATGCCTATCAGTGGGATAATTTTACATCAATAAATCGCCTAAAGAAAATTACTTATAAACCAAATAAACATAAATACCCACGAGAGCAGCAGATTGGACAGCCGTCGCCGTAGCTCAGTTGGTAAGAGCACCGAACGCGATATTCGGAGGTCGTGGGTTCGGATCCCACCGGCGGCATGGTTGTTTTTTCTGCTGCTTTATATAAGTAATTTTCTTTAAGCGATTTATTAATCTAAGTAATATTATCCCACTGATAAGCATAACACAGTTTTAAAAAATAAATAAAAAAATAACGTTCCCCTATGCACCTTGGTTTCGGTGACTGTTGGCTCCTTTCATAAGTTTGTCTAACGGGCCCCTCATTTACTTTACCTTGTCTGCTAATATATATATATATATATATATATATATATATATATATATAAACGCAATAGAGTGGGCGCACGGTGGAAAAGTAACAATCTTTATTCTAACGTTTCGACCAGAGTCTGGCCTTCGTCAGATTATATGGTACAGGCGAAAGACACAGCTTTTATAAGTACACGCACGTGGTGAGGGAACCATTCCGGTTGGCTGATAGCAGCGGCAAACATCTCAGTGTGAGTCGGCATTGTAAGAAAAAGTGTTATTAAGCACAGTGAAACATGATTAAGGAATCATGAAGATCATTGCATCATTGCAATCAGATATTTGCGAAAGAATTGGTCGTGTGCTCAAATGCACCAGAAAAGGCGAACAACAGAAAATAAAAAAAAAATCATATTGATGAAAACAAAGGTGAATACCATTGTTTAAACACCGTCATGTGAAAAACTATGGGGTATGGTGCTGAGGTGTGATATCATTTCAGCGACAGAAGCAAAGAGCGCAAAACAGTGGGGAAGAAAATGATCAGCGTAAATGAAACATGGCATAATGCGGTTATGACGCCAGGCAAGTCAGCTTTCCAACATTTTCATTCAGATTGCAAGAGACAGTGTTGAACTTGTGTATAAGAAATTATTCGCGAGCTTCGTTTTCATGGTGGGTCTTGAAGCCCGATTCCAGTAAAGTTACTTGATTTTTTTCAAAATATCGTTCAAAGTATCGTTCACGTGTTTAGAGATAGGAAGGTTAGGCACTGTCTTGCATTGAGCTTTATGATTATTGAAACGATATCGGAACGGTGTTTCTGTTCGGCCAATATACTGAATCTTACAGATTGAACATTGCAGCATGTAGATTACGTTGCATGTATCACATGAATAGTTACCTCGAATTTTCGCACTAAAGTCTGATGCTGTGCTGGAAGCCATTGCTGATGTCATCTGCGCGCAGACTTTGCAACGCGATATTTTGCATTGGTGACAGCCGATTGGCACACTTGTGCTTGTTTTGGAAGAAGTGAGAATGTCACTGAGGTTTTTGCCACGGCGGTGTACAACACTGGGCGCTTGCTGAAAAATGTGCTTGAGTCGATCACTTTGCATGAGGATGACATGGTGTTTTTTTCAAAATGCCTGCGACGTTTGGAATCGATGCCGAGTGAGTAAGGACCAGGTTGATTTGTGATTGACTAGATGACTGGATTTCTGTTTTGAGGAGTGCCTCGCGGTCAAGAAGGCCTGTGCTTTCTACAGCATCGTTCATTAGTCGCGCTGGGTATTTCCGCTTAATCAGGGCGTCTCGGAGGTTGGTACAGTTTCTTTCGAAGTCGCGCTCGACAGAACATATCCGTTTAAAGCGGACGGCTTGTCAATATGGGATGCTAGTCTTCCAGTGTTTAAGATGGCTGCTTTCGAAGTGTAAGTATTGAGGTCTGTCGCTAGGATTCCGGTATACATCCGTGATAAGTTTGCCATTCTTTATTGATACTGTCACATCTAGAAAGCTAATTTTGGTTGGCCAGTAATAATGAGAGAAAGCAATGGCCTCATGCGCGTTATTAAAACTAGAGATGAATGATAGAAGTTCTGCTTCACCATGCTACCAATTGAGAAAAATGTCGTCAATGAATCGCTTATAGTAGAAGGGTTTTAATGGTTGTGTAGCAATAAACTGGTCTTCTAATGAACCCATAAATATGTTGGCATAGTTAGGACCAATGCGCGTACCCATTCATGTTCTGTTTCTCTGAACAGGAATATTTTGTGCGGAATCCTTTTGTGTGGTTCATGTTGTTCGGGGTGGTTTGGATATGCCAGTATTCGAGAAGGAGCCTTTTGTGGCAATTTGTTTCGGTTCCGAGGATGCGGGTTTCTTCGGAGTTGATTATATGGTCGGACTCCTCGGAATGTTCGGCTACTGGATTGCGTTCTCTTGCGAATTTGCGGACGTCGTTTTTATGTTGCCGAATTCTTTGTTTTAAATTTTTGGTTACGCCGATGTAGCTTGCGTCGCAGTCGGCGCATGGAATTTGGTAGACAACGCATTGGGCTCTTTCTCGCGGCGGCCGGTCTTTCGGAAGACGTACGTACGTACGTACGTACGTACATACATACATACATACATACATACATACATACATACATACATACATACATACATACATACATACATACATACATACATACATACATACATACATACATACATACATACATACATACATACATACATACATACATACATACATACATACATACATACATACATACATACATACATACATACATACATACATACATACATACATACATACATACATACATACATACATACATACATACATACATACATACATACATACATACATACATACATACATACACCCACCCACCCACCTACCCATCCACCCACCCACCCACCCACCCACCCACCCACCCATCCATCCATCCATCCATCCATCCATCCATCCATCCATCCATCCATCCATGTCGATGTACTAGCCGAAAAGCTTCCCTGCTCCGCACGCGCAGTAATCCTTCCAGGCCACGCATTTGCCACTGCACATGCGCAGCTTCCCTACGTAAAACCGAAATACATCTCCGCTAGTACGTCTCCAGTATGCTGAATTTCTAGAAATGGCATAACGTCCGGCAAAACTGCTGCATTTAGCGTAACAGGGCAACGTTAGATAGCCTCGATTAACCTCTTTTCTTACCATATCTGTGCACCTCATGAGAAGACGAGCGGAGACGTGTGGCAGTCACGTGTGAATAAAGCAGCATTTCTGCGGCCGCGAATTTTGTTCGCTCTCGCCGCCGAATACCCAAGTGTGAACGCGCATTCAAGGTTGTTTCACGGCGGAACAAATCACTGGTCCGTGTGCCCAACTCTTTGATCCACTACCCTTTTCTAAAGCGTTCCGCCCCAAATGGTCAAGCTGAGCACCAGGCCAGGAAAAACCTTGAACCCATTAGAGAACCGGTGAGCACCCGGCGCCAGTTGGGATTGAACCCAGCACCTCCCTAATACGAAGCGGATGCTCTGATACAGGACCTTATGCTTCTGGGACACCTTAGGTTTACAGCTTTGTGCAGACAGCTCGCGCGCTCGATCGATCCTTGAGGGCAGCGTAAACAATTTTCTAAATTTTAGAAGGCAGCCTTTCGTGTACAGATCAAAGCAGGTTGGCACATCTAGCTTTATTTCTCTTATGATTCTGACTGCCATGCGTTGATTAAGCTCTGCCGGAATCTACAGGAAATAATACAATATTCTGACTCCAGAAGGCTTAAGTGTTGAAGCCGTAATTTCCTCCTCCAAAACAGGCGCGGTCGCCACGGTGAACGAGTTCTTTTTTGAGCACAGCTTCAATTCGAGCCCCGAATCATTGGAAACCACGGGAATGGTGCGACTTGAGGACAAAACCAGATTTTCCTATTGGCCTGTGATACGACGGTTCTTCTCATAAATCCTCATGAGATGCAGGGATTTCGTGTTTAGAACTACTCGAAACTTGTCCTTGCTCCCTTATAGAAGCTTTTGCAGCGGGGAGAATGCTTCCCAATGCGATGCAACCCACGAGTAAGCACGATTAATCTACGCACTTCTCAAAGCCGGCAGCTTGTGCCGGCTTGCAGAAACTCCAATGTGCAGCAAGCATTTGTGAGGACATGCGAGAATGCGCTCCAACTGTCAGCCGCAATAGCCCGCCGAATTCCGCAGCCAGGGACCCCGGAACAGGGAGGGCAAGGGGGGGGGGGGGCGGTCGCCTCCCCCCCAATCATTTTTCCAGAGGGACAGCCCCCCCCCTGTCTGAAATTGCTTGCTGGATCACATTTCTGACAAATGAAACACTTCAGTCCTAAGACTCTTTTATTGCAAAGCACAGTGGAGCTGAGCTACTTGGCTTCGTAGCCAGTTGTAAATCATTTCGTATATGAGTAACCTAAACCATGTCATGTACCAACAGAAGTCCACTCTCTGACCCGTGTACATGATCATGATTAGAAGAATTTAAACAAACCATACACGAACCTTTTTGATGCATTTGATCACTCCTCGTGAGTAAAGCTTCCCATTTCAATTCGTTTTATAATGGTGTGAATATTTGCACCGTTTGTTCGTTCGTACTCAAAACCGCCGGCACATGGCTTTATCATTTTGTTTTGTAATGCCAGATGACCACACCTATCTCCATTGATCACGGCCACGTCCAAATGCTTCCACATTTTTCCAGATGGTTGTAGTTGCTTCTGGTTCTTTATCTCTAAGGTTCCTTGCTAGCTTTAAACAGGGGGGGGGGGGGGGGGGGGGGCAAGAACTACAGGCATTAAGTTCGATGACTGCCGAGCACGCTTGTGCTATCGCCGCCGCCGAGTAATTGAGTTCATAGAGGACGCGAGTCAGTCCCTTAAACAGTCTCTGCTGGACGCCTTTTCAATGTCTTCCTGAGTGCAGGAGTGTTTTCACCTGAACGTGACAGTTTGCATCAACCTGTGCACATTGAATAATAATAATAATAACAATAAAATATAAAAATTTTATGTAAATGAGAATTAAATAAATAACAAAACAATCACGAAGTCTTGCCCTTACCAAAAAAGTTCCGGAGCCCCTGATCGCAGCCAGGGTCCCCAACGATGCGCATTAAAGAATCCAGAACGACCAGTCACGAATTTCTACCGAATTCGACGAACGACTGGATTTTTATTGCTCTACAGAGAAGCACTGTCAAACCGCACCGCTGAGCTATAGGCGAAACTCCGCAGCGCCGTACTCGTACCAAGCGTAAGCGGCGATCGTTATGATTCACGCCAAAATGCCAGAGTCCAATATGGATGATATACCGCTAAACGACAAAAATAAATGTTCAGATTCTCATCTAGAAGGCGAGATAACACGACCCTGGCACACGATTACCAAATTGGTTGGTTTGGTTATCAAGGCGACGAAATGGATCACAACTAAAACTAGATGGATGGATGGAAGGTAGGAGCATCCCATTTGAAACGGATTGATGGCAGTTGCCACCATGTTGAGATTTTTCCCTTTATTTTTGCTTAACTGTGAAATAAGTTGTTATTAAAACTCGCCATTTTCTTTATATACGTTTTCCTACACTTCTAAGCTTATGTAACCCGCCCGCTATTGAGCCACCAATCTCCCCATCACTTTTAGCTAATTTCCACCGCAGATTTATTTACATGACCATTGTTGTCTCTAAAGCCCAGGACCCCAGGAAGAGTGCCTGCACCTGCATCGACAGCGGGATGGATACCATATCACATATGAGTATGAGGTGTTCTGTTGTTTCTACAGATTTACCACACACAGCACATGTGTCATCATCTTCGTAAAATTTCTTTTTGTAGCTTCGCGTTCTAAGACACCCTGATCTAGCTTCAAAGAGTAGGGCACTGACTCTTGTGTTATTATAAAACGCTTTCCTCCTGATCTGCCGGTTGCAGTATCGATATTCGTCTAGACTATGCTTCTGTTCCATTCAATGTATCTAATTTTCCATGGAGACATGCACCGCCACGCCATCATTCTGCCGTGGTACCGTTCCGCACTGTTCCGCACTACCAGCAAGAAGATGAAACGACTAAAATAGCACCGGAGACATCGCTCAAAAATAATACAGGGCGGGCGGTGTGGGAACAAAGTTCCCGAATGTGAGGTGGACATGATCAAGTTACTACAAGGCCATTGCTTCGGTGGGCTACAGCGTAAAAAAAGCACTGTTATCACGAGTGACCAGAAAAGAAGTGCCACAAGAGGGTATTCAAACCGCTCAAATGCGTACATACGGTTAGACGGCGGAACGAATCACTTGCCCGCCAACATAGTGTTTTGTGCACGGCCCTGTTTCCAAGCTTCCGCCTATTGTGTAATCCGAGCACCAGGCCAGGAGAAACCTTGTACCCATTAGAGAACCGGTGGGTGCCCGGCGGCGCTGGGGATCGAACCCAGCACCCCCCGAATGCGAGGCGGGCACTCTACCACAATACCACCGCTTCGGTATGCGACAGCCTTAAAGAGTGTCCACGTAGTTCTCATAAAATATTAAAAATAAAAGATTACGTAGTGAGAGCGAGCATAATCCGCACGGCGGCAGAGATCCGCGGAAAAACCAAGATGAAAGCGCGACAGGTTTCGGGCAAACTTCTGGCGCCGATTCTAGGACGCTGCATTCCAGCGGCGACAAACATACGCGGCGCCCTTCGATGCAGGACTCCTCTTTTCGGATAGAATTCGTCATTGTTACTGTACATTTCACCGCGTTAATTGGTGACAAATGGGGCCCCGGTCTGTCGCTTCCTCTCATCTCGCCTATAAACAAACGTGTGAGCGATCACTTTCCTTTTTTGTGTTTGGAGTGATGATTCTGCCCCGTTTAGGCTTGAGATAAAGGTCGGTGTTTGTTGACAACAGTGGTTCCCCTCTTAACCATTATATGGCGCCACTAGGATGAACTGATTGACCCGTCGTCAGCATATCAAAACGTGCTACCTGATACGTAAAGACTGTTTACAAAGCGCAGTTCTTCCGTTTGAGACCAGATGGCGTCACCGGCTTGCTCGGAATAAAGCCCTTGATAATAGGAAAGTACCGCCATCCATTGAACTTTGCCGCCGCCGCGCGACCTCCTCGCCTTCTCCTTGCCCCTTTCGTTCCCCTTCCCTGAGGGCCGGCTCCCCGCCCGATTTCCTGCGCGACGATTGGTCTCCCTGCCGTTGCCCTTAGAAACGCCTTGGTCCGGCGTTTTGCTTGTGTTTTTCTTTTTCCTTCGCGCCATTTTTCTCCTAGGCTCGGCGAGCGAATATTACGCGAATATTGCAACGCGCAAGCGGTATCGTGCTGTTGCGCGTACAACTGCAGCAAGCGGCCCGAATATGGTTATGTGGTATTCATGATACCTCAAGGCAAGCGTGACGGCTTGCGCAAGAAGCAATGGCTTCACAATATTGGCCGAAAGAACTTTATTCCTACCAAGAACAGCGTTGTTTGCGAGGTAAGGCGCCTTTCTCACTGCCCGTAATAACGCGTCACCTGACGCTGCGTTTTCTATTCTCCCTCCTTGCTCCTTAATATTTTTTTCTGCGGCAACTTGTTCGTTCCATGAAAAAGAGGCTGTCCTCTGCAGCATGCTGAATATTCTGTGAGGCTCCATTTCATACGTTGTCGACTTCTGTACAGTCAGAAATACGGCACTATAGTCTGCTTTCTGCTGTCAATGATATGTGGGAAGGTACAGCCTCTTGATTGCATTTGTCGCGATTTTGCTAGGATCCCTGTCCTCCTTTACTAAATATCAAAATTGTGGCTTGCAGATGAGCTAGTCTTTCCAGCTTGTACTAGTGTTCGTAGGTTACTTGGGAACAATTAATACTGGCCCTGAAAAACTCATTGGCAAGTAAACCTGCGGTATTACGGGTAATGACCGCTAGCGAGTTCGCACTGCGTTTTTCTTTTTGAATTCTTGAATGTGTCTTGGCATGTTTCCACGCATGAGGGGGTTAACAGGTATTGCTTGGTTTTATCAGGGATACGGCCAATGTGCAGGGGGTGTTCACATGATCACACACGCTTCACTTTGATCGTGACTACTAAACGTTGGCCAGGAACCTTCTCTTTGAAAGCTGGAGCTCTAAAACCGCAATTCCGCGTTTTCTTTTTCTGCGGGAAACCTTTTCCCGTCGATGTAAAATCAGCTGGAATCATCGCGCCAATTTGCTGTATTTACGAAACTTAAACAATCAATAATGATTGTGGTTATGGCGTAAAAATAGGGGAACATTTTGCGAGCAACTTTGCGAGTTATTTCAATGGTATGCAAGATTTTTTTTTTTTCATCTTGCCTGAGTGGTTAACTCGTCGCTCTATGTTCTAGCTACATTTCACTGAAGACAAGTTTGAGCCACGAATATTACACGAACTTGGGAAAAAAAAGCTGAGGCTCAACGCAGTTCCGACAATTTTCTCTCACCGACCTGTCCCGAAGCAAAGGAAGCCTCTTCGACGGAGACATGAACCTCCCGCTGACAGCAGTAAGTTATTTTTGTGGCTTGCTGTTTTCCAATCTGCATTTATGAAATAAAAAAACAAGAAAGTATAAGAAATTAACGTAAATGTACAGATGACTCGTGGATGTTATAATAGAGACAAGACTGACAATGTAACCCAATGAAAATTGAGGTATATCAGTGGGTCACGTGACGGCATCAGTTTATATAGTAATGGTTATGAATTGTGATAGCTAATCATGGTGACTGTTACGGATATTAATAGTAAATGATAGTAATAGGCCCGGATAGTGATGTGATAGTGACGGTTATGATAGATCACTTGACGGAATTACAGTAGATAGTGATAGATAGAGGTAGCGATAGTTAATGATGTGGCAGTTATGCTCTCGCATTTCCACACGTTGGAGACTTAAGTGCACCCTGTAATTTTTTTATTGTTACGTTCAATGAAATTACTCTCTTTTGCATAGCGCATGAGGCCACCGCATGCTTGCCCCATCACTGCAGTGCGCCGGCAATAGGGCCCGCCACTTCTCCTAGTGTACCTTGCTGTAAGCTGCTGTCTCCTTAAGCACACACGAAGTCAGTGAGTGGCCGCGTACTCATACAGTTGTTTAATTTCTCCATCAGCATCATCTAAAGACTGCCGTGGCGAACCTGGTGCGAGCCACGAACCAGCTGTCATCAATGGTAAATTATGCATTTTATTTATTTCGTTATTGAATTTTTGACCCTGTGGTCTTTTACGCAGTGGAAGAGGCCACCGCATGCTTGCCCCAGCGTTGCAATGCGTCGACAATAGGGCCCACCACTTCTCCCAGTGCACCCTCCTGTAAGCTGTTGTCTCTTTAAGCACACACGAACTCAGTGAGTGGCCGTGTACTCATACAATTATTTAATTCCTCTTTCAGCACCATCTCAAGACTGCCGTGACGAACCTGTTCCTTGCCCCGAAGCGGTTTTGCCCAATGGTAAATGGCCCCTTTTATGCATTATGTTGCGGCAGCCAACGATACAGTGCACTCCAACGCAGTTTCTGCTGCCACCAGACCTTTCTTTCATACTTAGTCACAAAAGGGGGGCTTTCCGCGTCTGTTAGCAAATTCGCACGCGATGTTTCTCGTTCTTCAGTGCACGCTTGAACTACACGTACATTGCAGATAGAATTTTTTTTTCAGCATCGCACCAGGCACTCTTGGAACGAATAGCAGAATTGGAGCACAATCAAGAGGACAGAAATAGGAAATTACAAGCTGCAAGAAAAAGATACTTGAAGAGCGAGGAGCAAAAGGAACAGCTGAAGAAAAAGCTCAAACATCTTTTCAATGATGATCACATGTCGTCACTGGAGCGGCTGTCAAATCAGGGATCGCGGTGGGAAGCTGACACACTTCTGAAGTCACTGAGGTTGCGGCTGGCATGTGGAACGCGGGGCTACAGTGTCCCAAGAGAATATAGTTACCCTTTGCCCTCAGAACGAACCCTGCAAAGGCACATCGAACATGCAAAGTTTCGACCCGGACTTCTTACTGATATTTTGGAACCCCTCAAGATCAAGGTAAATAGTTACCATATGCCAAGCCTCTTATACTGTGAGTTCAATTGCCTAGTATCAGGTCGCTTTGCGTAGTTGATTTTGACGGTTTTACCTTTCTTTTTATTGTTACGAAACTAATATGCTGAACAGTTATACCTATATGTTTGGCTGCGTTTCTGCTTTTTTTTTAGTGGTGTCTCCTGCGCGTCTTAAATCTGTATGTTTACTTAACACATTAATACTATCGCGAGCTTTCAGGCATTCCTAACATCGATTTGCATTCTACAGGTGAATCTCATGAAGCCGGAGGAACGCCACGCCATTTTGATGGTAGACGAGATGCAGATCACGTCGGGTCTCGTATATTATCATTCATGCTGTGAAGTTTTGGGCGCACCCACACTGCCTTTGTCCGATAGTTCGCTTCCTGATGACTGCTTAGCCACACATGCTTTGGTATTTATGCTGGGAAGTCTTTCTACCAGATGGAAGCAAACCATCGGATATCAACTAACCGGCAACTCTATCCACACTGCCAGCTTTAAAGCTCATGTAGTTTACCTAATTACCGCCTGCGAGTCCACCTGAATCAATATTCATGTTGTTGTTTCTGACATGGGCAGTGCGAATCAGGCACTTTAGAAGTTCTTTGGAATCCCCGTAGGAAAGCACAGCAGGCCGCGAACCAGTTGCCCTCACCCCTGTGATCCACAGAGAAAGCTTTGGTTTATGACTGACGTACCACACTTGTAGAAAAATCTAAGAAATCATTTGACGAAAGGCCAGCTCATTTGCCTTCCCGACGAAATTGTGAAGAAACACGATTTGCCGACAAACTGCATGAACGTCGAGCTTGTAAAGGCCGTAGTGAGGCATGACGAAAAGGATGACCTCAAGCTCGCGCCGCACTTGAACGCGTCTGTTCTTGACCCGAATCATTATGATAAAATGAAAGTAGGCCCGGCTTTTTCTCTTTTTCATAACGACACGGCTTCTGGTTTGCGTCTGCTTGAGGAAAAGACAAAAATTCTTAGAAATGTGCGTACTACCGCGTGGTTCATTGAAACAATATTTAGGTGGTTTCGCCTGATGACATCACGAACGACAAACCTCGCTTTCAGCCATGCGGTTGAGGAGGCTTATCATGACAGCGTAGCATTTTTGCATGCGACAGCCGAAATGTTATCTAAAATTGTTATTGGCATCCAAAACAAAGCGGTTTGGAAGCCTGTACAAACAGGCATCATTTTAGCCACAAGAACATCTCTGGAAGTCCAAGATGTTCTTCTCAACAAATACAACTTTCAGTACGTCTTCCTAAGCAGATTAAGCCATGATGGTCTCGAAAATTTGTTTTCCACCCTGCGTGCAAAAAATCCTGTCCCGCGACTGTATGAATTTAAATGCAGCTT
Source organism: Amblyomma americanum (assembly GCF_052857255.1). Taxonomy (NCBI): domain Eukaryota; kingdom Metazoa; phylum Arthropoda; class Arachnida; order Ixodida; family Ixodidae; genus Amblyomma; species Amblyomma americanum. The sequence continues at coordinate 38,869,741 of NC_135501.1, read as the reverse complement.
GAGGAGCGCAAATCTGGCGCAATTCCTCAAGCCCTGCAAGCATGGTAGCTATTCTGCTGAAGAGGAGGGCTATTTGTTGATGAATTTGCGGGATGCAAGTGAGAAAAAAATCACGACAAGCAACATTCAAGCCCCAGAAGACCTTGTAGATTTAAGTCCTGAAGTAGAGGAATCGATTGCCTACCTCGCGGGTTACGTTGTCTCCAGGCTGACAAAGCGGATACAGTGTGAATATTGTCATAATTCACTGGTTGATAATGGCATACCTTCAAAGTTGATAGAACTCAAAAATTTTTCTGAGCACCGTTAGTCTCTGGCTACTCCGTCTCAAGGCGTGATTGAGGTCATCAAAGTTTCTGAAAACTTCTTCCGCAACAATAAAGAAGCGCTGATACATAATTCTGTAAATGTGGCTGAGGTGCAGCAAAGCGTTACTCGAAACATTTCAGGGCAAACATGCTTTCCTTCTTGTCACAACGTGATTCCTAATATTGTTCAGATATTCTGCAATCTGCGAATGCAGATTCTTGTGAAAACTGAAGCGTCAAAAAGATTTTCTGCGGCTGAAAGTGCGAGATGCGCCAGCAAGAGCATTGGCATGTGTGCCGCAGTGTCAACCATCAGGTGAGGTGGCAGTAAGCAGTTGCGCAAGACGTAAATTGGATGAAACTGCATCTGTAAAGTTTTGTACGTAACCTAAGTTTTAGGAGAGGGCGTAAAAGTCAAACGCCACAGTCGCTACCCACTGATATTGGTTAAGGCAGACTTTTGCGTGGTGTATGAAGCCAAGGTTACCAATATTCACTGCAGATATACTGCTATTTTCTAAGTACCACTTGCGCGTTTTATCTGCTACAGTCAGGTACAGCTCAAAAAAGAAACCAGAAGGAGACCCTTCGGCAAATGACATCGACCAATCACCATGACGGCGCGGTTAATCCTATTTCACACAGAAACCTACCAGCCACATGCGATGTCACGTTAGGGGATGAACCACGACGTCATAACAAACGGTTGACGCCGTTTGCTTCGTTTTTAGGTTATTTTGCAAGCGAGGACAGAACGCAACGAATCACCAAAGCATCCGCGCATTGCATCTTCTCTGCAAATAGCGTCTGGACTAAAAACGTGCTAGTTCTTGCTCCTGCAGCGTCGCCTTTGTAAAAACAATTCCGCAGTTTTTAACAGACAAGCTTTTAGCGTAAGATCCCATTGTCCGTCAACTTTCAGTTGCATGAAATTGCTGTATACATGTACAAAGTGATGTTGATTTGAGCTATGACATACACCACTGTTGTATTTCCATGAGCGTGTCTTTTCTCAACTGTCATCAATACTGCATAGCACATTTTTGTACTAGAGTAGATGCTTAATATTATGTGATACTCCCGTCTGTTACGTGTATCTTGTCAATCGATGTCCTTGTGCGTGCGCGAAAATAAATCATCCTGCTGACCATGCTCTCATTTTCTTTAATAATACATTTTTGTGATGCCTAATCAAAATACCACCTTTATATCCCCTACTACATACTGGAACGAAATTTCGGAAATTAATTCGGGTCGATAACTTGCGCAGCTCATTTGCATTCAACCTAAGCTTTCGAAAGGTATATGACTCGATGCTATAATGCCAAGGGTAGTTTTGATTGCATATAGCTCAGTAACGCTAATTAATAGGGATCACTAACTGATTCAGAGCATTTGCATTCATTTTAAGCTTTTCAACGATATATGACTTGATCGTATAGCTTAAAGTTTGGTTTAATACAAAATAAACTAATTAACGCAGATTAATGCGGATCGCTAACCAGCACAGTGCCACTACACTTGGCCTAAGGTTTCCAACGATATATGACTCGATGCTGCAGCGCCAATTTGGGTTTTAATTGTAATTTACTAAATATCAATTAATTTGGCTTGGTAATTGGTAAAATAAGTGTATAATTAACCACTTATCCAAACTAACGGTTGATCACGTGACATATACTATGCTTAGACAGATAGCTTGGCAGTAGCGAAATAGACCATGTCCCGCTTTGACCTCTGATCTTGAAGTTCAAAACACCAGCCTGGGTCGTTTTCCGAAGTTTTACCGCGGTGACAGAGTTCACGCCCTAAAAAAAACTAACACAGACAAAGTCAGAGGCAGTACTAGATAAAGTGCACAAAGTAAAACACCTTATCATGTTACTTAAAAAGCGTCTGCAGTGCCGAACTCGCCTGAAAGCTTTGTTTACATCAGTATTCCCCATTCAAACAGTCCTAAGAAGAAACCGATCTCTTCATGAACGTTACTTTGGGCATTCTCAATGCTTTTCTCGCAATTTTTCAAATATTTTGCGCACTCCTGGAGAGCAGACCTGGCCCAAAAACACGCGCTTCACTCACTGCTGCGGCCGACCGGCGAGCGCCAAGGAGAAAAAGCGTGTCGTGCGCAGAGCTCGCAGCCGCCGCGCGAGGAGAATCAAGGAGGAAAGCGCGGCGCGGGGGAGAGTGTCGCTACTTTCCTATTATCAAGGGGCTTTAGCTCGGAACACGCCGCCATTAAGGGTAAAGCCTGGACTCCATGTACGCGAAAACTCACGCGAACGCGAAGGCGACGGCGGCGGCGACGGCTGGCGTTCGCTCCGTCGCTTGTGGGCAACCTCCATGCAAGCGAAGGTGGCAGGCGACGCGAACCCGCGACGTGCGCAGCGGACTCAAGATTAGAAACACGCCCGTAACCTGTTCTCTCTCTTGAAATTTTGTGAGTGTGCCTCATAGTCAGGGCCAAAGGAATATTTCCTCTACGGCAGCGGTGTAGCGGCAGTGGAGATAGCCAACGGCGTGCTTGCGGAGACGAAGTCACATCACAGGGGAGGTGTGCTTTCGTTCGGTGCCTGTGCACTCCGGCTTAGTAAAAACACTCCCATAAACTGTCACCGCAATCTGATTGTAAGTGAGCAAACTATAATTTACCAGTGAGAATGCGCGCCGCGAGTGTTTCTGCACGGTTGGAGCGCAGCGGCACGGTGGATCGAGCGCCGGTACCCGCGGCTCGACACGCATCTCTCCCTGCAGTACGCCCGCTCGCGTAGCCCGCTCCACATGCTGTTAGCTTTCCGCACCCGACAAGTAAACTGTTTTAAAGTAAACTGTTTTAATTATTTAAATCATGCGGGTCTGCCTCTCAGCTACAAAACCAAATATTTTCTCGACGGTGGCGATGACCAAGACGACGGGCGGGTTTCGTGAGATGTACCCGTGAGAAACTGTACACAAACCGGAAACGGCTTTGGGGGGCTCTGGTTGGCCAGTCGCGTGGGGGACTTCCGGGCGACGAGCGAAATTTTCTGTGGGTGCAGATCCGAGCGACACGGCAAGCGACACATGCATTTTGCTTCGCGCGACGGCGTCGCTCGTCGCTTGCCGCCGTCGCCTTCGCGTTCGCGTGAGTTTTCGCGTACATGGAGTCCAGGCTTTAAGGGCGGAGTACGCCGCGTGTACGCGTCTACGCAGTAGTGGAAATATTGTGGGTTTCTTCCGAATGTGTTTTCTCTGCGAATATGTAGAAATACGTGCTAGGGTTGTGGATTGCAGGAATTCCGACGCAGAGTTCAAGCTGCGCGATGCGATCGTTTGCGAGGTTCACGGAACCGAACCGCACAAGGACGCACTGCTCCTGATCCCGCCCGTTTGCCATGCGCTCTTTCGGGACGGGCGAAAGTAACAAGCACATTCGCCAAAGTCAGATAGCCAATATAGGAAGAAAGGTTTTTGATCTAGTAAAATATCCTGGGATTAAGTGCACAATATAGCCACATAAACAAGTTGTTCCGCCACTGAAACCGTCACTTCGTGATTTCACTTGCGTTGCAGTCGCCTCTGCATGTGTAGCGAGACCCCATTTCTCGTGAGTTAAGGTGTACGGCCTTTGCTAAGGACTGCCCGAGGCCCAATTTGCAACAGAAAAAAAGGACGTCTTGTGCCCCTACATACCGCTACTGTGGATTGTGCAGTGCGCAGCCGTGCGAACGGAAAACGCTTACCATCAGTCCGCGTATTACATGCCGTCTTGGTGCTGCTGTTGAACTTCGCTCCAAGTTGCGCGGTTTTCATGGACCATATTCGGAATAAAGCATTTGCTTTACGGTTGCTGTGCCGAGTGGTTGTCACTTCCTCGCGGTCTATGGGAGACAGTCATTAAAACTGACTGCACAGGCCAGCGCTCAGAGTGAAGCTGATTACTTAACACCAACGAGACCTCGAGCATTTTCTTGTCCGGGTATCGAGTGACAAGTGAGACAGACGTAATTGCGAATTTCGTGTAGTATAAACGCATTACCATGCACGCGTTATAACGATTATGACGTGGAATCCTTCAAAACGATTACATGCCAGTTCGTGAATGCGACTTGATGCATGGTACTGCTACCATGATAGTTAACACTTGTGTTTCTATCTTTTTGTCGCCGTTACGTTTTAACAAACCAGTAAAAAATAATTTAGGTTTCCTAAGCACCGTTAACAGGTTGTAATGAAGTGCGTACTATGTGCATGTGAGCGTTTTGGAGCGGTGTCTGCATGAATGTACACACTACGACAACGACCTGCGCTGCCACAGAAGCACTGATAATAACAACAATATACATTCACTCAAATATTCAGCGGACGCAAAGATAAGCATTCAGGCGATCTATTCGTTGGCTCGACGAAGCTTGAGAGCTGAGCGGCTCTCCTGTTTTCGCGCCTCAATGGGTCAAATTAGGGTTCTCAGATGTGCTTCGAAGCTTTAGCCAAACCACAGTGCCGGCTTCCCCCTCTTTCACAACAATATCAGCAGAAACAGTGCCTATCGAAACCGAACCATCAGACGCAGCATTCGTCGTGACGAGCAGTTAGGAGGCGTGTAATGGCGTTGTGATCACGTGATTAAAGAAGGAGCACACATGGAACTACGCTGTAAGCAGTATTTTACGTAAGCCTTTTGCGAATGGGCAAGTTCCTTAAATAAAACCAAGGCCGTGGTAAAACCGGCGTACGTCTCACCTACTAAGTCTCCGGTATGCGAAATTTCTAGAAATGCGTATCATCCGGCAAAATTGCTGCATTTAGCGTCACCGGGCCCTGGTAGATAGCGTCGATTAACTTCTTCTCCTGCCAAATCCGTGTACGCCATGAGCTGACGACGAGAGGCGACGTGGTGCCCGTCACGTGTGAACGAGGCAGCCTTCCGGCGACCGCGGATTTCGCTCGCTCTCGCCGCCGAATGCCCAAGTGTGAAAGCGCCATTAGGGTTCTTAATGGCGGAACGAATCATTAGCCCGCCAACCCAACTCTGTCTCACGACATTCTCCCAAGCACATCACCATCATCAGCCTCCCTGCACCAACTGCAGGGCATAGGCCTCTCCCATGTCTCTCCAAGTAACCCTGTCCTTTGCCAGCTGTGCCCAACTTATGCCTGCATACTTCTTAATCTCATCCACCCACCTAACCTTCTGCCACCCCTGCTACGCTTGCCTTCTCTTAGAATCCACTCCATAGCCCTTGACAACCGTAGGTTGTCTTGCTTTAGCATTGCATGCCCTGGCCAAGGATATTTATTCCTCTTGATTTCGACAAGGATATCATTAACACGAGTTTGTTTCCTCACCCACTCTGCCCGCTTCCGGTCTCTTAAAGTTACACCTATCATATTTCTTTCCACAGCTCAATGTGTTTTCCTTAACTTAAGCTTAACCCTTTTCGTTAGCCTTCACGTTTCTGCCCGGTAGGTGAGCGCCGGAAAGATACAGCTGTTGTACACTTTCCTCTTGAGGGATATTGGTAAACTACCATTCTTAATCTGACATATGCGCTCTACCACATTCTTATCCTTCTTGTTATTTCCCTCTCCCGATCCGGATCAGCTGTCACTACCTGGCCTTAGTAGGTGTATTCCTTTAGCGCTTCCAGCACCTCGATACCAACTGTGAACTGTTGTTGTCTTGCTAGAGTGTTGAACATTACTTTGGTTTTCCACGTGTTAATTTTTAGGCCAACTGTTCTGCTCTGCCTGTCTAGATTATTGATCATGATTTTCGTTTCACCTGTTGAGTGACTCAGCAAGGCAATGTCATTGTCGAATCTCAGAATATTTAAGAGTTCTCCATTAACCCTTATCCCCAACTGTTCCCTATTCAGGCCTCGGAATTCCGGGACGATATGTCACGAAATCCTATCGAATTCGACAAACGATTGCATTTTTACTGCGCTATATATAGTAAAGCACTGTCAGATAACACTGCTAAGCTATAGGCCTAACTCCGCAGTGCCGTACTCGTACCAAGCGAAGGTGGCGTACGCGATGATTTACCCAAACAATGAAGAGTCCAATATGGATGATATAGCACTAAACAGCAACAATAAATGTTAACATTTTCATCCGAAAGGCGAGAGAATACCACCCTTGTACACGATTATCAGATTGGTGTGTGTTTGGTTATCACGAAGACGAAATGGATCACGCCTGCCGCAGATATGCAGCACCGGTCTGCCGCTCGCTCGCAGCTACTCATTAGACCGAGAGAAGGCCTTGTCGTAGACGAAAGCTGCGCCATCGGCCTCCTAGCAGCCATCCTGACTATACTGTTGTCAATGGCGCGCAGCCTACATCAGGCGATCATTCGAGAGAATGAGCGCAAAAAATGTAGCAGGTATCAGCGTTAGGGTTAAAATATATATGCTGTAACTCTCTGCTACCTGAGAACGATTACAATCGAAGGTGAAACAATGAAAATAGCATCACAGGCACAGCTCAACAATCATGCAGGGCGCGCGGTGTGGGAACGATATTCCCGAGTGTGAGGTGGATATGCTCTACCACAGGGCCATGGCACAACGTGGATATGTGGTTGTTAGACAGCGGAACGAGTGACAAGCCCGTCAACAAGAGGGTTTGGTCCACGGCCCTTTTCCTAAGCATTTCGCCCAATGAGGCATCCAGGAGAAATCTTGTACCCATTAGAAAACCGGTGGGTACCCGGCGGCGCTGGGGATCGAACCCAGCACCTCCCGAATGCGAGGCGGGTGCTCTATCACAAGGCCACCGCTCCGGTGTGTACCACCCTTAAAGAGTGTCCACCCAGTTGTCATAAAATAAAAAAAGGATCCAGCAGTGAGAGCTAGCAGAATCCGCCACCGCTGCGGAGATTCCGCCGAAAACCCGACGTGAAAGCGCGATGGGTTCCAGGCAAACTTCTGGCGACGATTCTAGGAAGTTGCATTCCCGCGACGACAAACATGGCGGCACCCTTCGATGCAAGACGCCTCTCTTCGGACAGGATTCGTCACTGTTATGCCCATTCTAGCGTGTTAGTTGGTGACAAATGGGGGTACCGGTTCGCGCTTCGTCTCGTTTCACCTATTAGATAACGTATGAGTGATAAACATCCTGTATTTTTTTAGAGTGACGACTCTGCCCCTTTAAGGTCGAAAGCAAGTGTCGATTTTATTTACAACACTGGTTCTCCTGCTAACAATCAGATGGCGCCACTAGCACTGAACTTGACATACTAGCGGAAAGGCTTGTCTGATCCACATGCGCAGTAATCCTTCCCGGCCACGCAGTTTCCCTACGTATAACCGAAATACACCTCCGCTAGAACGTCTCCAGTATGCTGAATTTCTAGAAATAGCGTAACGTCCGCCAAAATTGCTGCATTTAGCGTAACCGGGCGACGGTAGACAGCATCGATTCACCTCTTTTCTTGATGATGGTGAATTTTTATGGCACAAGAGCATCTGTGGCCAAAGAGCGCCATGGCACAAGGTTTTTTGTTCTACTCAAGGTGGGGTCAATGACCCATTTGCCAAGCATTCCATCCCCAGTAAGCCAAACACCAGGCCAGGGGAAGCTTGTACCGCTTGTATGACTGGTGGGTACTCAGCGGCACTGGGTTTGAACCCTGCCCCTCCCGCTTGTGAGGGGGATGCTCAATAGACTAAGCCACCGCTGCGGTTTAGCCTTCTTCTTGCCATATCTTGCCAAAAGAGATTATATCGGTGGCGTACACAGATATAACTTCTTTTCTTGCCATATCCGTGTACGCCATGAGCAGACGACGGGCGGCGACGTGGTGGCCGCGTCACGTGTGAATGATGCAACACTTCTGCGGCGGCGAATTTCGCTCGCTCTCGCCGCCGAATGCCCAAGTGTTAACGCGCGTTTAGGTTTGTTAGACGGCGCAACGATTAATTGGCCTGCCAACCCAACTCTTTGATCCAGTACCCTTTTTCCAAGCGTTTCGCCCCAGCTGTTCGGGCAGAGCACCAGGCCAGGAGAAACCTTGTACCCATTAAGCAACCAGTATATACCCGGCGGCTCTGTAGATCGAACCCAGCACCTCCCGAATACGAGGCGGGTGCTCTGCTGCATGGTCATCGCTTCGGCGAGCGTTTGAATCCGTACGAAAGTGAATGTTCAACGCTGCGTTCAGTGTTTTTTTTTTTTGGTGAAAATTCCACCGATTTGGAGTCGTTTGTGGCCGACATTGGACGAGAATTTTGCGCACGCTGCCTTCCCCGCCAGGAACGTGCGGGCACTCCGACAGCTCCGGCAGCGTTGTGCGGGTCATCACGCAGCGGCTGTACACCTTCTTCTTTGTGACCTGTCGGGCGCAAAACTAAATAGACCCATTGCTCTAATATGGGATGCAACCGCACCTTCAGAAATTCTAGAATATGGAAGTCTTACGGGTTACTAACCCGACATTATTAGAATACAGACGCGATCGAATGCTCGATTCTACGCGTTAATCCCCAGAAGCAGTTTTGCGTTCTAATTTTTTTAGGCAGGTACTGTTGCGCAGTGAACGCTCCGCTTGCGCTACCGTGAACGACTACCGGTGGGCGCCCCACCCCAGCTGTTGTGTGGAAAGTGTTGTGCGCGCGTGTTTTTATGCGAAGCATACTAGCCGCACAACCGAGCTCTTCCTTGCTGCGCCGCGCGCGGCCGCGTAGCTACCACTTGACCTACATCGGCGCACCACGTGATATGACGTCACAACAGCTGTGAAAGCTGGGGCTCAACTCGTGCGCTCGCTTGCGGACGCGCAGCCTCCGCCGGCGGCCTAACTCCCGCTCCTACCGCTAGGAGATACAGACGTCACGCAACTGTATAAAAGGCGACGCACTCGTTGAGCAGCGAGATGTCGGCCAGGGAGAGGGCGGCTCGCCAGACCGCAAAGCGAAGTTACAAAGAGCCACGGAAACGGGAGAAGAATGAGAAGTACGGCTTGCCAAGCGACGTATGCTTCGCATCCTAGGCTTCACCATAAGCTAAGCCAGGCCATTTTTCTTTTCTTTATTAGACAGTTTTAGCTGTGCGTACGCAAGTGCTTGCTTACGCAAAGCGCTACGGCGCTGCGTGCGTTATGCTGTCCGCTCCGAAGTATAGTGGTAGCTGACCGAGCGGTAGCGTCCCTTAGGCGCACGTAGCGCCATCTAGTGACAAGACGTCAAAGCACATCAACGCTCGGTTGAAGAAAATTTCATCCGTGATTACTGATAACTAGTGCGAGTGCATGGGAGCCTTTTTTTTGTTCCAAGAAGAAAAACTATGCAGACCGAAGAAAATGTAAGAACTGGCTAAAAGCTAGAAAACTGCTTCGCCAGGTGTCGTTGCTACGAGGAGAACACACTGCATTCAGTTAGGCCTAGGAGCTTGAAAATCGCCAAATTATCTGAAAAACAGGGGCTAGTTATCACTTATAGCGCTAGGTGTGGGCAAGAGTAGGCGAAATGAATGCGAACCGCTACCATTTAAGCGAGCTATTGCGTCGGAGAATCCAGCGGCGACATGTATTTATTCCGAAGCGGGCGAGCAGTGCGCCGCCATCTTGTCAACACTTGCGTACGCAAGCCACGCAAGCGCCGCAACGCTAAGTCCGCTGGCTAGCGTGCGCACGCAAGACGCAAGGTTTTCCATTGCGTTCTGCGCATGCGAACTACCGTCCCCGCAAACTCCTTGCTTACGCTAAGCCGTTGCGTACGCACAGCTAAAACTGTCTATTGACTCTGCACGCGCGCAACTTGAACAAAAAAAAATCCGCGTGTCGATGGAATTGGATAACCAGGCCTGGGGTGTGGCCGGATCTCGATGACTGGAACAGACAATGCACTCCCTCACCAGAACAGGATTTGTTCACCCTGGTGAAGTACTTGGCCACAACCTTCTATGAGCAAGCCAATTGGCCCTCGGCACTCAGTCCCTTGCGGCTGTGGAGCAACTGACCACGGCGGCGGTCAGACCTGTGACGCAGCTGAGGGTGCTAAGAATTTCTGGATCCGGACAGGCCGCCATTGGAATCTGAACCTGGCAACGTTTAACGCTAGAACGTTATTGAGGCAAGCGTAGTAGTGCTGTTTGAGGAACTAGCGAGAATTAAATGGGATGTCATAGGGCTTAGTGAAGTTAGGAGGACAGGGGAGGCGTATACAGTACTAAATGACGCACACATACTGTGCTATCGCGGATTAGCGGATAGACGAGAACTAGGTGTGGGATTCCTCATTAATCAGGATATAGCTGGCAACGTAGAGGAGTTCTAGAGTATTAACGACAGGGTAGCAGCTATTGTAATTAGGCACAATAGAAGGTACGCAAGCTGAAAGTGGTGCAGGCCTTCGCGCCTACATCCAGCCATGATGACCAGACCGTTGAAAGTTTCTATGAAGACGTGAAATCGGCCATGAATAAAGTAAAATCACACTACACTGTACATTGATGAGCGACTTCAATGTGAAGGTGGGCAAGAAGCATGCTGGCAACCACGCGATAGGCGACTATGTGATAGGCTCTAGAAATAGCAGGGGAGAGTTATTAGTAGAATTCGCAGGTAGAAATAATTTACGGATCATGAATAATTTCTTCCGCAAACGAGCGAACAGGAAGTGGACCTGGAAGAGCCCCAATGGTGAGACTAAAAATGAAATCGACTTCATACTATGCGCTCAACCCGGCATCGTTCAGGATGTGGCCGTCCTGGGAAAGGTGCGCTGTAGCGACCCCAAAATGGTAAGGTCTCGAATTAGCTTAGACTTGAAGAGGGAACGGAAGAAGTTAGTGAAGAGGAAGTCCATTAATGAGTTAGCCGTAAGAGGGAAAGTACAGGAGTTTAGGATAGCGCTGCAAAACAGATATTCGGCTTTAACTGAGGAAGACGATCTTGATGTTCATACAATGAACGATAATCTGACAGCCATCATTCAGGAGCGTGCGGTAGAAATATGCGCTAGGACAGCTCGACAGGATACCAGAAAGCTATCTCAGGTGACGAAAGATCTTACTATGAAACGTCAAAGCATGAGGGCGGCTAACCCTTCCGACAGAACAGAACTGACAGAGCTATCGAAGTTAATAAATAAGCGCAAGGTATCCGACATAAGAAAGTTAAATATGGAGAGAATCGAACATGCTCTAAAGAATGGAGGTAGCATAAAAGCGGTGAAGAGGAAACTAGGCATAGGTAAAAACCAGATGTATGGGTTAAGAGACAAGCAGGGCAATGTCATTAACAATATGGATAAGATAGTAAAAGTAGCCGAAGAGTTCTACACAAATCTGTACAGTAGCAAAAAGTAATCATAGCGTTAATGAGAGAGACAGCAGTGCACAGCAATGCGTCATCCCACCAGAAACGAAAGAGGAAGTAAAGAAAGCCTTAGGAGCAATGGAAAGAGGAAAAGCAGCTGGTGAGGATCAGGTAAAAGCAGATCTTTTGAAGGATGGAGGGGAAATCATGCGAAAAAACTAGCCGCCCTGTATACGCAATGCCTTATGAGCTCGACTGTACCAGAAGCTTGGAAGAATGCAAAAATTATCTTAATTCATAAGAAGGGAGACGCCAACGACTTGAAAAATTACAGACCGATCAGCTTACTATCTGCTGCTTACAAGGCATTTACTAATGGTGTCTTCGACTGGTCGATGCCGTGATCCGGTTACGATTTGGCAGAGTGGGAGCCGCTATTGCTCTGGGCGCATAGCGAGACAAGTTAAGCCGAATGGTCAGCGAATTGTTAGAGCGGAAGCGCACGAAGAAGACGTAACTTCCGAAACCCCGCCGCGCCTCCGCCCGGCTCTGCTGCTGGCGTCAACAGTAGCCGTACGTGGTCGCGGTCGCTGCTACCCCGGCTCGCTACGATCGCTACCCCGGCTCTCCATCCCACGGGACGCACATTTTTCGAACATCGCCTTCTGGATAGCACTGTCGTCCTCGTCTGGGCTGCTGCTGGAATCGCTGTTGCCATTTGAAGGAAACCCAGACCACGTTCTTAGCGTGTGCTTATCCGGCGTCTCTTGAACATTTTGCCTCACACAGCGCGGCACCCGCAAAACACGGCAAGTATGCTATAACTGCGTGACTGCGTCAAAAGTCTAAACTTCCTTCTGCCTGCGCGTAAGGGAGGCCGAGACCTCGCGTCGCTTTCGCGAAAAGTCGGAAGTGACTCTTTCACGTGGACTCATCTCGGAGCCGCTCTGACGTTTTTCTCGGAGCGCGTCAAAGCGCTCTAAGCTGGAGGGGAGCACTCAGAAAGAACCAGCCGAATGTAGTCAGAGCTTCCGGTTTCGACCAGCCGAATGTGCGGTCGCCTCTTGATCAGAGCGCTCTAAAGTGTCCACTCGAAGACACCATAAGTTAATCGCAAGTATACTCATGGCAACCTTAGACTTTAATCAACCAAATCATCAGGCAGGCTTTCGTAACAGATATTCCCCAACAGATCTTATTCACACTATCAACCAGGTGATAGCGAAATGCGCAGAATATAACCAACCTCTGTATATAGCCATTATTGATTACGAGAAAGCATTCGACTAAGTGGAAACCTCAGCAGTCATACAGGTATTGCGTAATCAGGGTACAGAAGAGCCTTATGTCAAAATACTGTAAGATATATATAGCAACTGCACAGCTACCATAGTCCTCTATAAAGTCAGAAATAAAATTCCAATAAGGAAGGACGTCATGGCAAGGAAACACGATCTCGCCAGTACTATTCGCCGCCTGTTTACAGGAGGTATTCCGAGGCCTGAATTCGGAACAGTTTGAAATAAGAGTAAATAGAAAATACCTAAATAATCTGCGATTCGCTGATGACATTTCCTTGCTGAGTCGCTCAGGAGGTAAACTGCAAATCATGATCAATGAGTTAGACAGGCAGAGCAGAATGCTGGGTCTAAAAATAAACATGCAGAAAACCAAAGTAACGTTCAGCAGTCTAGCAAGGGAACAACAGTTCACAACTAAAAGCGAGGGCGTGAAAGTGGTAAAGGAATGTGTCTACTTAGGGCAGCTAGTGACAGCTGATCTGGGTCATGAGGGGGAAATAACTAGAGTGATAAGCATGGGGTAGAGCGCATATGGCAGGTTCTCTCAAATCATGAATGGCAGTTTACCGCTTTTCCTCAAGAGAAAACTGTACAACAGTTGTATCTCGCCGGTACCCACTTACAGGGCAGAAACGTGAAGGCTAACAAAAAGAGTTCAGCTTACGTTAAGGACAACGCAGCGAGCCATGGAAAGAAAAATGGTAGATGTAACGTTAAGAGACCGGAAGCGGGCAGAGTGGGTGAGGGGAACAAACGCGGGTTAATGGCATCCTACTCGAAATCAAGGGGAAGAAATGGGCTTGAGCAGGGCATGTAATGCGAAGGCAAGATAACCGCTCTTCCTTAAGGGTAACGGAGTGGATTCCAAGAGAAAGTAAACGTAGCAGGGGGCGGCAGAAGGTTAGATGGGCGGATGAGATTAAGAAGTTTGCAGGCAAATGGTGGATGCTCCTGGCAAAGGACAGGGTTAATTGGCGAGACATGGGAGATGCCTTTGTCCTGCAGTGGGTGTAGTAAGGCTGATGATGATGATGATTGTTATGTAAATAGTGTATTTATCACCTCTCCCTCTATCTCTTCTTACTTTCGGTTCTTAATTTAAATAATCGAATCAGCACTGCTTTTTTATATCAAAAATGTTTTGGACCATTTCTCAGTAGCTGCCTGTGCCATGGCCAATCCCCCGCAGTCGGTGCGCGTTATTAACTACACTTGAGGACAACAGCAACAACAACAATATTAGGTGCGTCTATCATGGTTCGCTACAATGGCTAGGAAGTGAATAGGAGTCACCCTGGCGACCTATGGCGATGGTAAAGGGAGCGGGTCATAGTAAACCTTGAGGGGATACCTGCTGGATAAGGACCACGATATTGTGTGCGGAATTTCGACGGCAATCCCGCCGTCTGGGTTGAGATTCACACCCAGGCTAGTCATTCTGTACAGAAAAAGTTTAGCGTCAGGTTTGTCGTGTCTCTGCTTTTGGCAGCCTCGGGATTCTGAGGGGAAAAAAACGGGACAGCTGACGACATTTTTTAGCACGCTTTGCCACTTCTGGTTGGATAATGTCCGCATTGCAGGGTGGCTAACTCCTATACAGTAGGAAGAAAGACGAAAATCTATCGTTTGACTGCGTGGCAGTGCCGCACGCGTACGTCAGGAAAGGTAACGTAGGATTGTAGCTTACCTTGGTACGATGAACGATGCGAGATCCGCCGAGGAGTGCTTCAACGACGTGGGAAAGCAAGACACGTCCACTGTCACTAAGCAACTCGCTGGGCGCGCCGTGTCGATGCACAAAATGATACAGCGAGAAAATAGCAACTTCGCGCGAAGTACCAACGGGAAAGGGCAGTGGTTTCGGCATACCACATGAGATGGCCGACGATCATGAAGCGGCTCCTATAGACCGTGCAGGTCAGTGGCCCGTAAAGCTGAACGCCAACAAGACCGAATGGGCGTGTAGGATAAAGAATTTCCTGCAAGAGGTCGGTCAGACGTCGTGCAGCGGGAGACTTACGGAGTTGACAGGCGAGGCAGGATGGGACGTACTTGCGAATATACCCGTACATTCCGCGCCAGTAGTAACGCCGAGAAATGCTTTTGTACGTTTAGAGAACTCTAGCATGTGCACACTGAGGATCGGCATGGAATGATGCACAAATGTCAAACTGCAAATGGCGAGGAATCCCTAGGTGCCACCGACGAAAATCAGGCATGTAGGTGAACCTTGGAGATGGCTGTCCCGGAGTGCGAAACTTGGAATTTCGCGGCGCAGTGCGCGAGATGTTCAACCGCTGATGATGTGGAGACAACGTTGATGATGGACGCATGCCATTGGTCTTCCCGCTGCTCCTTAGGCGTAGCAGCGACGTAAGGGAATGAATCTAAGAAGAGCTTCAAGTGTCGAAGACGGTAACAATGTCGAAGACGGTAAGGGGTTCGAGAACGAGATTTGCGGCCGAGGAGCTTGCAGCATCGCTGGGGATAAAAAAGCGCGAGTCAGAACACCGGCGCCCCTGTGATTGCGACTAGGTTGGTAGGTTACACGGATGTCACTGTTGAATGCAGAGAGCCCGGCGGGCGAGGCGTCCGGCCGGCTCTTTAAAAGACGACAGCCAGCAAAGCGCGCGATGACCGATGACGACATCAAACTGGCGGCCATATATATATATATATATATATGTGTGTGTGTGTGTGTGTGTGTGTGTGTGTGTGTGTGTGTGTGTGTGTGTGTGTGTGTGTGTGTGTGTGTGTGTGTGTGTGTGTGTGTGTGTGTGTGTGTGTGTGTGTGTGTGTGTGTGTGTGTGTGTGTGTGTGTGTGTGTGTGTGTGTCCGAACTATCATTAGCGCCATAAAGACAGCTAAGCATTCCTCCGTAGCGGAGTAGTTACAGTCAGCTTTGGTTAGCGCCCGACTGGCGTACGAAACGACGTATTCCTCAGATTCACGTTTAAGCTTAGCCAAGGCAACTCTGGAGGCCGAAGCCATTAGCGTCAATTTTTACCTCGCTAAGTTGTGCTGGGTCGTATCGCCGGAGTACTGACGGTGAAGTCAGCCAACGCTTCCTCACGTTCGGCGGACCAAGCGGACCGGTCACGTGGTGCTGCCAAGCAGCTTCGTCACGGGCACAGTGATCCACGCAGAATTGCGGACGAAGCAGTGGATATGGGAACACGGAGCTGATAAGTTGCTCGATCGAAGTCGTTTTTGGAAACTATGCAACAGCACGAAGCTTGGTCGGGCCATTGAAATAGCCTTGCTTAGAGACGATGTGACCCAAGGTTATAAACTGCCTGGCTCCGCAGTGGCACTTCTCAGATTTAGCTGTAGATCGGCGTCGGTTAGGCATGTACGCCGAAAATTGCTGTAGGTGTGCCAGTTGGAAGCGCAAATCGTTGAAAAAGACAAGGATGCTGTCTAGGTACTACAGGAACGCAGGCCACTTGTGCTTGCTAAAGATGTTTACCATCATCGATTTGAAAGTGCCTAACGCTTTACACAGGCCGAGTTACATTACGGTAAACCCGCAAAGACCATCGGATGTAACGAATGTCTTCTTATCTCGGTCAGAGGCGGCCATCGGCACATTGGCCGCGATGGCTCAGTGCCTATGGCGCTCGGCTGCTGGCCCGAAAGACGCGGGCTCGTTCATGGCCGCAGCGGTCAAATTTCGATGGAGGCGAAATTCTGGAGGCCTGTGTACTGTGCACGATGTCAGTGCACGTTAAAGAACCCCAGGCGGCCGCAATTTCAGGAGCCCTTCACTACGGCGTCCCTCATAGCCGGAGTCGCTTTGGGACGTTAAACCCCATGAACCATAAACCATCGGCACATGCCAGTAGCCAGCGCCTAAGTCAAGGGACGCACAGTACTCTGTGCTTTGAAGACAATCAAGATATACGGGGAAGAGGGTGACTGTCCCTATGCCAAACATCGTTAGACGGCGCTAATCGACACGTAACTCTCATTCTTCTTGCCAGTGGCAGCGAAGATTCCCAAGGGCTCTGAGGGGATTGCGACGCCACGGTTCAGAACGTTCTCAACTTGCTCACTAATCACGTGACGCTCGGCCGCAACGACAAGCTATGGCCGCTGTCGAAAAGGCAGGTGAGGAGCGACCGCTGTCAGCTCGACGAGGGGCAGTTGACGTCTGGCCTAAAGGCATCTGGGAAGCTGCTCACGTTGGGTCGATGGAAGTTTGTCGTCAGAAAACGTATCAGACACGGAATCTGAATGCACGCGCGCGCGCGCGCGCGCACACACACACACACACACACACACACACACACACACACACACACACACACACACACACACACACACACACACACACACACACACACACACACACACACACACACACACACACACACACACACACACACACACACACCGTATGCAGTGCGCTTCTAGTGCAGATTAAAGGGACACTGAGGAGAAATTGAAGTTGGCTTCTATCGGTAGAATACCGGCTCCTGATCACAAAAACGCCGCTCTTACTGAAAACAAAGCTCTTGTAAGGTAGAAAATAGCAAGAACCAAAATACAGGTATCGCCACCACAGGCCAATCTCGCAAGTAAAAGCGTGGTGACGTCATTGGACAAGAGACGCCACCTTGGAGGATTCGTTAGTGACTGCGACATTGCAACTAGCGTGGAAAGCACAAGGACAGAGGCAAAAGGAACAGACGAGACAGCACGCGACAGAGACAGACGAGACGAGACAGACGAGACGAGACCTAGCGTGCTGTCTCGTCTGTTCCTTTTGCCTCTGTCCTTGTGCTTTCCACGCTAGTTGCAATGTCGCAGTCACTAACGAATACACACCAACTATTCCAACTGTCTTCCATAACCTTGGAGGATTTTCCATCCGATATGTTTGCGCGAATCTCAGAGGCTGACGAAGGAAGGTTGCGCGGTGCAATATTGAAGTAAGTTTTCTTTTAAAACCGATAGTGCACTTTTATCACACAAAGAAGGCAGACAAAAGACAACCTGAATGTTGGAAGCAAAGAAAACCGATGCTTGACGGCGCCACAGGGGGCCAGGAAAGTTTCGATTTGTTAAGGCGCTTCGCGTCTATGAGCTTTGCGTGCCCCGTGTTTTTTTTTTTTTTTGACGCGCCTCGATTTACAAGCGCCGAACAGCAGAGGAACTCCAAGTGCCGCTTCAAGTGCTAGTTAACCTTTGAAGGAGCCTGCTGGCTTGTCAGATGATCACCACGGTCGATGAAAAACTATGATGGCACGATGGTCGGTGATCGTACAAGGCAGCACATGTGTCTTCGCACGCTCGCCCGGTGAAACATACCCGGCTGTGCAAGTCAACTTCAAACTACTTAACGGAAATCGTTTATTAGCCTAAGAACGGGAGACAAGGTACAAGGCAGTTCAGAAAAATTGCTGATGGCCTAGCTCTGTTAGGCCAGGATATACGTAGCGAAAGCGCGGAGATTTCGGCATCGGAAGAGTGCATTCACTAGATGCGCCTTTATTGATTGTCATACCTGAGCTTCTTGGCGGAATGGCAGCGTCTCCGCCTCAAACGCCAAAGGCCGTGGCCCGATTCCAAACCTCGGCACTGGATTTTTTCTTTATTCAGTGAGCGGGCGGGGGGTTCAGTGGCTCCCATAGATGCCGCCACGGAATACGTTGCTTAGCAGTTATGCGCAGGCTCTGTTAAGGCGCGCTTATACGCCGGCGTAACGCGCGCGCGCGCTGCACGGCGGCGTCACGTCGGCCAAAGCGAGACCCTCTATTCTTCATCTGCGCTTGACCGCCGACGCGTTCAGCGGCTGCGGCGCACACTGACTGCACTGGCGGAGTCCTTCGAGCATGGCTCTATTTCGCGCCGAGTGCGCCAGCCGCCGCCGGCCCGGCCAGACCGATTCCGCTCCGCGGCGAGGTGTTGGTTGTGACGTAATTCAATACCTTCGGCAGTTGGGCGGAGCTGTCCTTTTCGAGCTCTCGGCTAATTTAACCCATTCACAGCACACATCTGAAGGTACATGCAAGTGGGCGAGAGAGCCCGATCCACTGGTGGACCCGTTGGATCTAGCGGAAGCCGTTGAAGCGTCATGCGCCGGCTTTAGTTTTAAGCCGCCAACTTTAAACGCGACCGCCCTTGAACACCCATCCGTTTTTTGTGGCAAAAAAATACATAACTTCGCCCTTGCAACCGCGGGAGACCTCGACGCCGCCTGCTGCACCGTGCAACCGCGCCGTTCAAGGAATCCGTTGGCCCAAAAGCCCCGGCCAGCCTCCGATGGGCGCAAGGCGCCGACCTTGTCCTGGCGCCTCGCGACTCCCCGCACTGGGGTTATGATATTTAGTTTGCAACGGCTGCTCGCTGAGGAAGGGGGAAACGACCCGCCGGCGCCTAACCTAACCGTGGTACCTCAAAAGCATCGCACGCTCTGTGGGGCTGAGGTCGCTGAAATGCAAGCCGGAGATTTTGCGAGAACTACGTCGCCGGGTTCGGGAACGGGATCCATCGCAACGCTGGCAAGACGTCGGTGCAGACGTAAACAGAGCTATATACGGTAGAGACCCCTCATATATGCCTTCAACGTGCGGCGGCGGTAGCTTAAAATTTCGACAGCTGCTAGACCGCACCGCTAGCCACTAGAAATCACGGAGTCTCCGTTTACGTCACATTTCACGTCACTCCGTCCTGTGACGTCATAGGAGTCCTCCGTGACTTCATAAGAGCTCTCGAGTTTGAATCGGAGCGGCGGGAAAAACTGTTTCAACTTCGATTCCAAATTTCTTTGAAATAAATGCATCTTTCGCTGCCGGACAAGCGGCAACAAAGCCGTGAAATGCCGAACTATCAGATTTTGCTAGCAAAAAAAAATTTGCTAGGGTTCTCCTCAGTGTCCCTTTAAAGAAACTGGTTGAACAGCGCGCACAGACTGGGCGGAAGAATTATGTGCTTGTGCCTGTGTTCATCTGTTTCATCCTGTCTATTAGCGCTGTTCAGTGGGCTTCCTTCAAAATGCACCAGCCCTACTCAGTTCTCTCCTTAGTTGAGCAGATATGCGACATTTCATTCTCACACAAACAAATTCTAAAAATCGAGGTTTTCCTGGCCTGAACTCAGATGATTTGTACGGGAAACACTCAAAATTTATTGATACGGAAACCTCGCAACTACGGCATCTCTAATTTCCTTGGAGCTGCTTTGCGACGTTAAACCCCACAAACAATATAGCCGGACAGACTAACCTTTTAATAGAGGAGCGGCTAAAAAACAACACAGTAAACAAACACTGATTACGCTCAAGCACAAAGTCGAGAAAGAAACACTCTTGAATCAAAGCAGTCACACTTAAGAACAGCGCATGAAACACATTCGCATTAAGAAGAAACACGCACACGGACGAACGCTGCACTCGTGGCTGGTTTACTGCAACAAGACAGGCTTAATGTAAACCATGCGTCGTGAAGGCACGCAAAAATATCTGCTGCGGGTCCTTGGACCAAGATATTAAACTTATTTTTGGAATATGGCGGAGTGTTTGGCCCAGTATTGCACTGCCTCCGCGATCGGCCCGGGACATATCAGCGCGCGCCTTTTCTTTCCATCTTTGCTCTCCTATCCTTCAAGTCTCCTACTTTCAGCATGCGGCAGCGAGCGTGGCTCGGCTTGAGCCAGTAGGCAGGCCCGTGCACTTTCCTATTCTTTCTTCCTATCAGGAACAGCAATGCGCGCAAAGAATTCACTGAGAAAGACACGTGCAAAAGGCAAGCCTAGAGCCGAGATGCACCCTAAGTGAAACTTTCTGGCAGGAAAAAAGGACGAATTACACTGTGTACAATAAAATGGAAGCATCGCTTACTCCGTTATTGGCACATAATAACTGCTGCAGTAATTGCGTAAGCGATACTTTATTTTCTTGTACAAAACGGAATTCATCTTTTTCTCTGCCACAAGATATCTGCATGTGAGGGTGCATGTGAGCTCTAGGTTCGCCTTTGGCACATGTCTTTATCAGTGAATTCTGTGCGCGCATTCACGACGACGGCTTCATATGCTGCATTCCTTTTTGCCATTCTAAAACATTTAGACAATTTATAGACTGTCTATAAACCTCTGCATATAAATTCTATAAAATCTCTATAGACAAACCCCACAGAACAGTCTATAGGCAATACAAATTCTATAGACAGTCTATATTAACCCGCCGCCGTGGCTCGGTGGCTAGGACGCTCGGCTACTGATCCAGAGTTCCCGGGTTCAAACCCGGCCGTGGCGGCTGCGTTTCGATGGAGGCGAAACGCTAAGTCGGGCATGTTCTGTGCGATGTCATCATCGTCATCATCATCATCAGCCTTACTACACCCACTGCAGGGCAAAGGCCTCTCCCATGTCTCTCCAAATAACCCTATCCTTTGCCAGCTGCATCCACCCTTTGCCTGCAAACTTCTTAATCTCATCCGCCCACCTATAACTTTCTGCCGCCCCCTGCTACGCTTACTTTCTCGTGGAATCCACTCCGTTACCCTTAAGGACCAGCGGTTATCTTGCCTTCGCATTACATGCCCTGCTCAAGCCCATTTCTTTCTCTTGATTTCGATTAGAATGTCATTAACCAGTGTTTGTTCCTTCACCCACTCTGCCCGCTTCCGATCTCTTAACGTTAGACCTATCATTTTTCTTTCCATGGCTCGCTGCGTTGTCCTTAACTTAAGCTGAACTCTTTTCGTTAGCCTCCACGTTTCTGCCCCGTAGGTGAGTACCGGTAAGATTATGCTGTTGTACACTTTCCTCTTGAGGGAAATTGGTAAACTGCCACTCATGATCTGCGAGAATTTGCCATATGCGCTCCACCCCATTCTTATTCTTCTAGTTATCTCCCTCTCATGATCCGGATCAGCTGTCACTACCTGCTCTAAGTAGACGTATTCCGTCACTATTTCTAGGCTCTCGCTGCCAATTGTAAACTGTTGTTCCCTTGCTAGGCTGTTGAACATTACCTTGGTTTTCTGCATGTTAATTTTTAGACCCATCGATCTGCTCTGCCTGTCTAACTCATTGATCATGATTTGCAGTTCACCTCCTGAGTGACTCAGCAAGGCAATGTCATCAGCAAATCGCAGATTATTTAGGTATTCTCCATTTATTCTTATTCCCAACTGTTCCCAATTCAGGCCTCAAAATACCTCCTGTAAACATGCGGTGAACAGCATTGGCGACATCGTGTCTCCTTGCCTGACGCCTTTCCTTATTGGAATTTTATTGCTGACTTTATGGAGGACTATAGTAGCTGTGCAGTTGCTATATATATCTTCCAGTATTTGGACATAAGGCTCTTCTACCCCCTGATTACGCAATGCCTGTATGACTGCTGAGGTTTCCACTGAGTCGAATGCTTTCTCGTAATCAATGAAAGCTATATATAGAGGTTGGTTATATTCTGCGCATTTTTCTATCACCTGATTGATAGTGTGAATATGATCTATTGTGGAATATCCTTTACGAAAGCCTGCCTGCTCATTTGGTTGATTAAAGTCTAACGTTGCCCTGACTCTATTAGCGATTACCTTAGTAAATACTTTGTAGGCAACGGATAGTAAGCTGATCGGCCTGTAATTTTTCAAGTCCTTGGCGTCTCCCTTCTTATGAATTAAGATAATGTTTGCATTCTTCCAAGCTTCTGGTACAGTCGATGTCATAAGGCATTGCGTATACAGGGTGGCTAGTTTTTCAAGCACGATGTCCCCTCCATCCTTCAACAGATCTGCTGTTACCTGATCTTCCCCAGCTGCTTTTCCCCTTTTCATTGCTTCTAAGGCTTTCTTTACTTCATCTTTCGTTACTGGCGGGATGACGCATTGCTGTGCACTGCTGTCTTTCTCATTAGCGCTCTGATTACATTGGCTACTGCACAGGTCTGTGTAGAACTCTTCGGCTACGTTAACTATCTTATCCATATTGTTAATGACATTGCCCTGCTTGTCTCTTAATGCATACATCTGGTTTTTACCTATGCCTAGTTTCCTCTTCACTGTTTTTAGGCTACCTTTGTTCTTTATAGCATGCTCGATTCTCTCCATATTAAACTTCCTTATGTCGGCTACCTTGCGCTTATTTATTAACTTTGATATCTCCGTTAGTTCTATTCTATCGGTAGGCTTAGATGCCCTCATGTTTTGGCGCTTCTTAATCAGATCTTTCGTCACCTGAGATAGCTTCTCGGTATCCTTTCGAACTGTCCTACCGCCTACTTCTACTGCGCACTCCGCAATTATTGATGTCAGATTATCGTTCATTGTATGAACATCAAGATCGTCTTCCTCAGTTAAAGCCGAATATCGGTTTTGCAGCGCTATCCTAAACTCCTGTGCTTTCCCTCTTACGGCTAACTCGTTAATGGTCTTCCTATTCACTAGCTTCTTCCGTTCCCTCTTCAAGTGTAAGCTAATTCTAGACCTGACCATTCTGTGGTCGCTACAACGCCCCTTTCCGAGGACGGCCACATCCTGAATGATGCCAGGTTTAGCGCATAGTATGAAGTCGATTTCATTTTTAATCTCACCATTGGGGCTCTTCCAGGTCCATTTCCTGTTTTCTCGTTTGCGGAAGAAGGTATTCATGATCCGTAAATTACTTCTATCCGCGAATTCCACTAATAACTCTCCCCTGCTATTTCTAGAGCCTATCCCATAGTCACCTACCGCTTGGTCGTCAGCATGCTTCTTGCCCACCTTCGCATTGAAGTCGCCCATCAGTACAGTGTACTGCGATTTTACATTATTCATTGCCGATTCTACGTCCTCACAGAAACTTTCAACGGTCTGGTCATCATGGCTGGATGTGGGTGCGTAGGCCTGCACCACTTTCAGCTTGTACCTCCTATTCAGCCTAATTACTATAGCTGCTACCCTCTCGTTAATACTGTGCGTTGCCAGCTATATCCTTATAAATGAGGAATCCCACACCTAGTTCTCGTCTATCCTCTAACCCGCGATAGCACAGTATGTGTCCGTCCTTTAGTACTGTATACGCCTCATCTAAGCCCTATCACATCCCATTTAATTCCCGCTAGTTCCTCAAACAGCACTGCTAGGCTAGCCTCACTAGCTAAAGTTCTAGCGTTAAACGTTGCCAGGTTCAGATTCCAATGGCGGCCTGTCCGGAGCCAGAGATTCTTAGCACCCTCCGCTGCGTCACAGGTCTGACCGCCGCCGTGGTCAGTTGCTCTGCAGCCGCTGGGGACTGAAGGCCGAGGGTTAATTGGTTTGATCATAGAAGGTTGTGGCCAAGTACTACACCAGGGTGGCCAAATCCTGCTCTGGTGAGAGAGTGCGTTGTCGGTTCTGGTCACCAAGATCAGGCCGCACTCCAGGCCTGGTTATGCAATTCTATCGACACGCGGATTTTTTTTAACCCTGTGGAGAATTGCGCGGCACCAGGATTTGAACCGCGGTCCTCTTGCACGCGAGGCGGATGTTCTACCTCTACGCCATCGCTGCAAGCCTGTGCGATGTCAGTGCACGTTAAAGATCCCCAAGTGGTTGAAATTGATCCGGAGCCCTCCACTACAGCACCTCTTCCTTTCTTCTTTCACACCCTCCTTTATCCCTTCCTTTATGGCGCGGTTCAGATTTCCGCCGATATATGAGACATACTGCGCAATTTCCTATACCCAAAAACCAATTTTTATTGTCACAGACAGACATAGACAGCCTATAGATTTATGGCCACACACTTTTAGTAGACGTGTGTCTATAGACAGTCTGTAGATTTTGAATAGACAAAAAGAAATATCTATATGAAGGCAATGAGTATAACAAGTCCATAGACGGTCCATAAACCATTTTTATATGAAATGCAGTAAACCAGCCATGAGTGCAGCGCTAATCCGTGTGAGTGAGTGTTTCTTCCTAAGGTGAATGTGTTTCATGGGCTGCAGTTATGTGTGATTGCATTCTTGACAGGGAGAGTTTGTTTTTTAATTTTATACCTGAACATCATCAATGTTTGTTTACTGTGTTGCCTTTTAGCCACACCCGCATTAAAAGGTTCGCCTTCCGACTGCATCGTTTTCTGGGTATAATGTCTAACTCCCCAAATTAAAGAATCATTTGTGCTCATGCACGCAACCGTATGCCACTCTCATTGGATACTTCAATAGCGCTGTTAATGAAGGCTTTAGGGGGGAGGTAGGGTGTTAACGTCCAAAACGAATCAGGCTATGAGGGACGCCGTAATGGAGGGCTCCAGAAATTTAGACCTCCTGGGATTCCTTAACGTACACTGACATCGCAGAGTTCACGGGTCTCCATATAATTTCGCCTCCATCGAATTACGACTGCTGCGGCCAGGATGAGTCGAATTTCGATGGAGGCGAAATTCTATAGGCCTGTCTATGAGGGATGCATTGAAAGACTGGGAAGGGGAGCACAGTGTAGAGATGTGAATCAGTAGCGAACGCCTGGAGATCTTTTCTCGTACAGGGGTGTGTCAGCTACATTCGGCCTGAACATGCTCTAAATAATGCTGCAAATTTCATATTTGGATGTACGGTTAACCACCGCATCAATCGGTCGTTCTCAGAAGATGGCTAGCGCCAAATTACTCTATCGTAGCCACAAAGTAGGCGTCAGCCGCAATCCAAGCCCACACTGCCAATGGAACCGATCGTGTCTCGTTGACACTTTGTTATTTTTCGATATTGAGAGCCCTATACTACACTGGCTGCTTTGCTTGTTTTGTGGCGGTACTTGCGTGTTTATGTCAATGCCGCTTATTTCCGAGCTATTAGCCGTTGCACTCCACTGAATGAGCCAGCTTTTTATATGAAATATAGATGAAATGGTGTTAAGGCATTAATATAACTGTTTGAATTTCAAAACTACAATCCCATCTACTATGGCTACCGCGCACATATGCTTGCACATAGACCCTTAACACTTTGTGCAGCAGCAAGACTCATGTTCCCAACAGTTTCAAGTGCCGGACAAAGGGAAATGATGCACGCACGTAACGTTATACTATAAACCGGGCTCCGGTGATTCCATGGACGATTCCACTGACGGTGAACGCCGTCAGGGCTTACAAACTCACTGTCGCGACGAACGCTACACGCCGAGAAAAATTGGACTTGGCTGATTTACCACTGCCCCACCCATCCTTGCCGATCCCTGAAGCTCGCATTCTTCGCGGAATCCAATATAATCTCCTTCGTACACCAGCCAAAACTTTTTTGTATGGGAACGTTTTCGATGCAGGCGAAACGCAAAGGCATCAGTGCGCTGTGCGATGTCAGTGCACGTAAAAGATTCTCAGGTGGTCAAAATTATTACGAAGGCACCTACTGCGGCACCTCTTCTCATTTTCTTTCGCTGCCATCTTCCTTTCTCTTACGGCGCGGTTCGGGTGTCCACAGAGATGTGGGACGATTACTGCACCAGTTTCTTCCCACAAAAATTAGCTGCGGTTTAACTACAGCTGAACCTGGTCAGAGCGCGAAAGCTGTGGTACATCGGGCAAGTAGATGCGGCTTGGCCTCTGTAACGTTGAGAAAATTGAAAATTGATTTTGAGGAAAGGAAACGACGCCGTAAATCTCTCACATTTCGGAGGAGAGTTAAACCGCGCCATAAGGGAAGGGATAAAGAATAATAATATAATAATTGGTTTTTGGTGGAATGGAAATGGCGCAGTATCTGTCTCATATATCGTTGGACACCTGAACCGCGCCGTAAGGGAAGGGATAAAGGAGGGAGTGAAAGAAGATAGGAACGAATAGGTCCGTAGTGGAGGGTTCCGGAATAATTTCGACCACCTGGGGATCTTTAACGTGCACTGACATCGCACAGCACACGGGCGCCTTGGCGTTTTTCCTCCATAAAAACGCAGCCGCCGCGGTCGGGTTCGAACCCGGGAACTCCGGATCAGTAGTCGAGCGCCCTAACCACTGAGCCACCGCGGCGGGGCTATAAAGAAGTGTCTGAGAGAAGAAAGGAATAAACAGGTGCCGAAGTGCAATTCTCCGAGATCCTGTCCCCTCACCTCATTCATTTCATTTCTCCATTCTGCCTGCTATCCTTTATTTCCGCTGCCCCAGCTTAGGCGCTTCAGTAATAATAATAATAATTGGTTTTTGGGGAAAGGAAATGGCGCAGTATCTGTCTCATATATCGTTGGACACCTGAACCGCGCCGTATGGGAAGGGATAAGGGAGGGAGTGAAAGAAGAAAGGAAGAAAGGGGTGCCGTAGTGGAGGGCTCCGGAATAATTTCGACCACCTGGGGATCTTTAACGTGCACTGACATCGCACAGCACACGGGCGCCTTAGCGTTTTTCCTCCATAAAAACGCAGCCGCCGCGGTCGGGTTCGAACCCGGGAACTCCGGATCAGTAGTCGAGCGCCCTAACCACTGAGTCACCGCGGCGGGTGCGCTTCAGTATCGGTGGCAGATACCGGGGCTAGCAAAAATCGCTTCCTTCCTTTTTTACTATTATTTTAGTAAAAACCACTACCACCACCGGGATAATTTCGACCACCTGTGGATATTTAACGCGCACTGACATCGCACAGCGCAGGGGCACCTTTTGCGTTTCGCCTCAATCGAAACGCGGCAGCCAAGGTCGGGTTCGAACCCGAGTACTCTGGATCAGCAGCTGAGCGCCCTTTCCATTGAGCCACAGCGGCGGGCAGTGTATTTATGCGGTACAGCGTTCTAGACTACGATGATTTTGAGAAAAGAAAGAGCGCAAAACTTGCTCCCTTGGTCAGCCTTCCACTACTGTGCCTAGAATACTGCAAGTATATTCTAGGCATTGTACCTCCACAAAGGCCCCTCTTTCTTCTTGTCTTCTGTCGGCCCCTCCTTTATCCCTTCCCTCGTGGCGCGAATCAGGTGTCCGTCAAGACGTGACACAAGTACTGCGCCATTTCCTTTCGCCAAAAAACATTTTTTCTCAGCTTGCAGTGGCGCAGCGTCTCCCCAAATGTTGCCGTTCAGGTTATCCCGATCGGGTCTAGGCGACCGTCTCCGCCTCAGACCGCCGTATAGACGTCGCGGAGAGGAGAAAGGACGCGAAAAGGCGACCACTTGTGACATTTGAAAAAATAGATAATGTGGTTAGGAATAATTTGTATGTTATGGGTTTATGGTACTCCTGATCACGTTATTTATTTTTTCAAATGTCACAAGTGGTCGCCTTTCCCGCGTCTTTTCTCCTCTTCGCGATGTCTATACGGCGGTCTGAGGCGGAGACGGTCGCCTAGACCCCGTCGCCTGGACCATAAGCTCATAACATACACAGCAACGTCATTGATCTGCGTCCACAGTACAGCAACAGAGACGCTAGAAAGGCATGTGTGCGGCAGTTTTTTCTTGATATCAAATGTGAATACGATAACGTGACACATGAGGCCATCCTGAATGCGCTAGAGGCTGTTGGAATCGGTGGACGGATGTATAGGTGTATACAAAGCTATCTTAACAAAAGGGCATTTTTATTGTGTGAAGATGGCTCCACTCTCGTGCAATACACCTACCGGGGCGTGCCCCAGGGCGGAGTGCTCAGTCCTACTTTGTTTAATCTAACACTTATAAGACCCCAGGAGTACCTACCTAATAGCGTCCGTATCTCTATGTAAGCCGATGACATCTGCATCTGGGCTCTTCCGTGACGCGTCTCCAGGTGCGAGCAAGACTTCAGAGGGCCGCAACCATAACTTCCTCCTTTCTCCGAGAGCAAGGTTTGGGCGTGTCAGCTGATAAGTGCGCTATAGTGGAATTTACGCACAAAAGTATAACTCGTTATCCGCTAACTATTGACTGCCATGGCAATGCCTATCGTGCATCTCATCGTTATTTAGGAATTGTTATAGATCGGAATTTATCATGGAGCCCTCATTGCAGCATTGTAAAGAAAAAAGCTAATCTCTATCACACACCCGCTCAGATTTCTTGGCGGAAAATCATGGGGCATGTCGATTCTATCAATGCTGCAGCTCTACAGAGCAGTCTTTTTGGGATAATCTGGATTCCAGCACACACGGGAATAGAGCGTAACGAAAAGGCGGATAGCTTAACTCGCGAGATCAGGTACCGAGCTGAGCAGCCACAAACCCTGGGTCACCACTATACTGTTGAGATCGGATATTCAGAGATATTGAATTTTCACAGAGGAAGGAGGATTAGATACTCTCCTCCGAATAAGTCTCTAACACAGCAAGAAGCAGCTAGTTGGCGGAGGCTGCAAACGAGAACTTTAACTTACACATCCTACACAGAATGTATCCTACACAATTCAGGGACACATGCACGTGGTGCGGGGCAACCTCAACGCTATACCATATCACCCAGCTGGGAGTGCGAACGCAACTACGCATTCCACCAACACAAAACCCCGAGTGCGGAGCAATGGGAGAGCCGGCTCACCAGCTGCGAGCTCACCGCCCAAAGGGCACTATAGTGCAGCACGCAAGCGAAGCAGCTAGGCTCAGTGGAGCCCTGGAGGAGAGGCCCAACCTTGCTGAAAGAGGTCAAGCGTCGGCAACGATGAAGACGTAGACCGAACCGCCAATCTCTTAAGAGATCTCAATAAAGTTTTCTCTCTCTCTCTTGGGATTTTTGCGGTATAGTGCACCAGTGCTTTCAAGCACATGCAAGACGATGTTGCGTGCCCTCCAAACTATACAAGGTGAGGCACTTCGCACATGACTGGGTCTCCCTCAGAGAGCATCAGCAGTTGCTACCACTGCAATCGCTCAGGACTACCCACTCTCGACGTATATAACCCTTGGCACACTGCGGATCCACATACGGCGTCTAACAATGATTCCCCAGCACCACCTTGTGTCATTAGGGGATCAAAGACCCCACGCAGCGTTCTCAAAGGTTATCGCAGCCCACCAGTCGGCCATCCCATCACAGTTCAACCCGACAGCACGGCCTTCCTCTGCGCTGTGATGTCTGCGGGAGCCATGCGTGCGCCTTACAATTCCGGGCATAACGAAGAAATCGAACTTATGGACACCGGCCATTAAACAGTTGACACTCTACCTACTCCACGCCGCATATAGCGACCGCACTCATGTGTATACAGATGGTTCGGTCTCAGGTACAAGTTCAACCTACGCCGTGGTCGTTCCTGTGAAACAGACCAGTATTCTCCACCAAACTTCGCATCGGACAACCTCCACCGGGTCAGAACTGGCCGCTCTTCGTGCGGCTGTGCAGTACATCGGTGCACAAACACCCCACAAATGGGCTGAGTTCTGCGACTCAAAAGCAGCCCTACAGTGTCTTAATTCTGCTCTACGCCATGGCGATCACGATCAACTCGTAGCTGAATTAAGACATCTACAACACGAGGCACAGGAAGTAGTAGTAATAACTTTATTCATAGAGATATATGGGTGAGTCTCGGTGTAGACCCACTCTTCACATCTTTTGATGTGGTCTGTGGCTCGTGTGGCAGGGTTGGAGCCCCTAGTCCACGGCCCCACTGAGTCTTGCCGCCAGGTAGGCTTTCCGGACCAGTCCTGCCTGGACCACCGGATCATCGCTGGAAAGCATCCTCTCCCACTGCTCCGCACTCGGCATTCTGTTTATTGCGGCTGCATTTGTTCTCTTTCTACACCAGGTTGTATGAGTTAACGTGGCTTTGTCCTCGCACCAAGGGCATTTGCTGCTATATAGCCCTGGGTGGACCTTGCTTAGCATGTTTAGATTCGGGTGGTAGTGGGTGTTTTTTCTTATTAAAGTAATAGTAAAAAGTAAGGAAAAGATTTATGCTGGCCCCAGCATCTGCCATCGATACTGAAGCACCTGAGCTGGGGTAGCGGAAATAAAGGATAGCAGGCAGAATGGAGAAATGAAATGAAAGAGGAAAATTGGTTTTTCGGGAAAGTTCCCTTTTGTAGCTGTCTCCAATAGACCGATTCCTGCTGGTGGAGATTTTTTTGAGGTGGGGGGTATCTAATCCTGACCCCCTTATAGTAATTCAAAATTTCTGAGTATCTTAAGGGCACTGGTTCCGCGTCAGGCTGCTCGGGGCTGGTTTGGTTGGAGGCTCGGTTTGTAAGCATCGAGCTCTCCTATCCGCCTCGGCATACCCCGCGATGCCTGTGTGTCCCGGTACCCACATTATTATGTGTTGCCATTGTTTTTCCTTCGGCGGTAATTTGGCTGTCTTTAGGATGTGGGGCGCTCCCCCCCCCCCCCCCCCCATTTTGCCATTCATGTAGTTTCTGCACGCTGTTTGCGAGTCTGTTAGAATTATTAGGGACCTTTGAGCACGGTAGCCCTGTGCCGCCGCTAGGGCAAGGGCAGCCTCTTCGGCCTCCTCAATCGTTCCATCCCTGAGAGTTGCGCTGGCTATTTGTTTGAGCTCATGATTACTTGCCGTTGCAACCGCTCGCTTTCTCTTCTGTTGTCTAGTTCTTCCATATGCAGCCGCATCCGTGCACGTAATGATTTATTTGTTGGCTAGGTTCTGTTGCACATACTGTGCCCTAGCCTACCGTCGCTGTTTGTGCAGGTTCGGATCCATATTTTTGGGAATTGGTGCTACCCTAATTGTTTGCCGCAGTTCATCGGGTATTCGTTTTGATCTTTTTATCTCTGACAGTGCACCCTCGTAGCCGCATCTTTTGAGCAGCTCTGTCCCTGTTTTGGTCTTTTTTAGCCTCTGTAGCTGAGCTCTTATTAATTTAATATTCTAATGAGCTCCATTCCCAGCCATCAAAACATTCGCACGTACGTCTATGCGGACGACATTGCATTGTTCACTGCTGCAGCTGACATTGAATCTGTCAATGTGCACCTGCAATCGTACCTGAATTTGCTTGTAAGTTGGTTGTGTGACTAACGTCTCACCTTAAATGTAAACAAGCGCGCTGTACTTGTTTTTCAAATGAAAGATCCTGTTCATCTGTCTCTCAGTTACCAGTGACAAAATATTCCTCAAGTTAAGTCATTAAAATATCTTGGTGTCATTTATGATGAGAGCCTCACATGGCGTTCTCACATTGACCATGTCGCAGCGAAAGGGGCTCGTGCTGTGGACATGTTGCGTACTTTAAGTAATCCCCGGTCTGGAATGCGGAGAGGTGCACTTTTGCTGATTTATGTTTAGTACGTCCGACCAATTTTCGAATTTGGATCTTTGCTGTTTTCTGGTAGGACTGCTTACAAAATTCGCCCGCTTGTTCTTTTGGAGCGGGAAGCGCTTCGGTTGCGCCTTGGCCTCCTTAAATTTCTGGCCAATAACGTGCTTTATCTTGAAGCCCGTATTCCTCCTTTATCAAGTAGATTTCATTTCCTAGCTGTTCGGGCGTACCTAAAGATATATGACTATGATTGACACCGCTCATTGTCTCTTTTTTGTTGTCAGCCGACTTCCTTTTTTGGAGTCCACTGGCCTAGATTTCATACCGCGCAGGTAGTTATGGTACAAAATTTGCTTGAACCTTTAAATGTTCTTTTGTTTAACATCCTCTCGACAAAAAACAATGGGTACTCTGCAGAAATTGTCTGTGATGACATTTTCCCGAAAAACGCTAAGCATTTACCACCCCGCATTATTAGAAGACCATTTACAAAGCCTACATATTAACTTAACGATAGCTACTGACGCCTCCCAATGTAATGAAAAGGCAGGGGCGGGAATATATTGCCCGCTTCTAGATTGGTCTTTTTCTGTGCGGCTTCTCGACTACACCCCAATTTTCCAAGCGGACTTTCTGGCGGTGGTGCTTGCCCTTCGCAAACTAGAGCCAGCTTTCTCTTCAGGGGCTGTCATTACAGACTCTCTTTCTTTCTGTTCGCCCTTTGCTTCTGCTGTAGATTCGTCAATCCCAAACATCTTCCATTAATTACTCCTTCCGCATATGAGCCTTGTTCAAATGATACGGGTGCCTGGTCATAGCGGTGTGACAGCCAATGAAGTTGCGGACTGCCTGGCAAAGGCATCCCACAATGGCCCCGTGCTACCTATCGTTCCGTATACAGCGTACATTACAGCAGCGAGGTTCCGGAGACAGAATTTGTTAAGAATGACAACTGGATCTCTTTTAAGAGGGTTCACCAGTGACAGTGTCCATAGGAAATACATGGGAACTTTCAGAAGCTGTAGTGTGTCTAAAAATGGCTCGATTTTCATGACATCTGTGGCAACGTTTTCTTTTCTAGGGAATGGAGGAAATGTTGCGGACATATATTATTTTTAATTTTCATTTTTTAAGAAACGAGAGGTAAATATCCAGAAAAATTGCACTTTTAGATATTTCGGTCTTTCATCTCATTTCGTGGAAGAACTAAGCCAGATATCAGAATTTCGTCCGCAACATTTCCTTCCTTTTCCTTCTTGATTGTCGAGCTGCAATTTTCATCCATATCGAGCTTAGTGTTTGCGTTTTACAGGTTCTGAAAGTTGTGTATGTACCTTCTGTGGGGATTTGAAATTCGCTCCACATTTAAATAGCGTGACGTGGCTCCATTTGGCGTCAGAATATTTTGTCGCTACTACAATCTACCACTAACCTTTTGGTTGTGTGTGTTCGTGCGCGCAGGTTTTTACTCAGAACTTGGATGGACTTGAGCTCTTTCTTTCCTTTTTTTCTTGCTTGGGCTGTATTGCGAAAAAAATTTCTGCTTTTCTTTTTTGCTCGAGCTCGAGCTCATTATGGCATAATGAACGGAAGGTAAAAACGAGTGTCAGCATCATATATTGTCTCTTTTATAAAAATAAATTTACACTATACGACGCTGGTGCTCACAGTGAAACTTACCTTGAAGGCCATTCGAAGACCGCCGTTGTCGGCTATATTTCCACCCAATGTGTTTTTGGCATTAAGCTGCATGAGGTGAGAGAAAATGAATCGTTTACTTCGTGTGGGCATTGATTTGAAGAATTAAACCCGGTGCTCAAAGAGAACTGTGGCAGAAGCCACTGCTCCCTAGCGTACTACCTAGAAGTTGTTCCTACTAGAGTTCCTACGTTGTTCGGTGCATAGTAAACAAGAGTCTAGAGAATCTACCTTGCGTAATGATTCCACGTAGGCCAGAAAATACTGTCTATGTATACTGTCTAAGCCTGGACTACAAAATATTGTACGGCAAAACGTGTTTGCGTAAAAATAATTTATATATAGTTATATGATTGGGTCGATGCGAGAAGCTTTAGAGTAGACGCACGCATGCCATGCTTACTCGTGTATACACATAACTAATTTACCGGACGCCTCAAGGAGTGGTTGACGTGTTCTGTGTAGTATTTCTACAATGCATTCTCTCTTTACCTAAGGCTTCTGCATCACAAAAATAAAACCAGAGGAACGGGCCATCCATTCACATGCATGCAGTTTCCTCAGAATGCACGTGCAGTGTATAGGTCATGAACGTGTAGGGACAGCAAACGTTGCAAACCCTCACAGTCATGTTGGCCGCTTGATCTGTGATGTTTCCGTACTCGTATTCGAAGCATTTAGCCTTCTTCTCGAAATGCGTGCGGGCAGAGATTGTCCACCACTCTTGAAGTGCACCGTCAGCGTCGAACTGGCTCCCTTCAAGGGCGGGTTTAAGATAAGTGACGTTAACTCAAATGATCATAACTGAATTTACTTCTAACACATAGTGGATAACTTTGCTGAGTTGGTAAAATGTTTAGGGGAACCTCTGAAGGTAGAGTGGATTTGTAACAAAAAAGTAATTATTCACTGGCGCCCACCCAATTAAACGCAGCCATATGGTTAGAAACGGTGAACCCAGGACCACAGCTTCACCGGAGCAGCCGCACTACCGAGCTAACGGGGACGGTTTGCTGTGTTTTGCTTAAAATAACATGCAATGTTTTGGTCAAATCCTTCATTAAACACCTTTAGCCTGATTGTTGATTGTAAAACATTTTATTCGCCGGGAAGAGCTTGGCAAGAGGTCGCGTTAAGTGGTCGAGAGTACATAGCCCTCGACGACTTTGTCAGCCCACTCCACCGCCAAAACTTGCGTTCTGGGGTCAGAGCTAGCCAGCACGGTCTCCCACCGCTCGAGAGAAGGAGCTGTAACTAGATCACCCGGAGGTGGCTCTATTTTGCAGTCCCACAGGATGTGATCGTAGGTAGCACGTTGGCCACAGTGTTTGCAGTTTGGGTTGTAAAGATCTGGATAAATGTGCGCGAGGAGTGATGGGATGCGTATCGATCTCGTCTGTAGACGACGCCACGTAACCTCTTGTTCTTTAGTAAGTCTTTTGTCTGGAGGGGGGAAAATTCTCCTCTCTAGTTTAAAATGATTGGTGAGATCATGATATGTGATCATTGAGTCCTTCGTGAAATGCAGGGAGCCAGACTCATCCACTGCCCGGTCGACGAAACCTCGGGCTTTATTGTGGGCTGCCTCGTTCCCCGGATTCCCCGAATGGGCTGGGACCCATATCAATTCGAAATAATTTGGTGAGAATTTGGTTGCGTTAAGGATTCTAAGGGAGGTGTTTGTAATTCGCCCTTTAGCGAAATTATTGATACCCATTTTGGAATCGCTGAGGATGATGCTCCCTTGGGTATGTGCTAGGGCGAGGGCTATAGCCGCCTCTTCTGCCGTTTCAGAGGATTTCGTTTTGATTGTCGCCGAGACGATGTGGTCACCATTCTCGTTCACAACCACAACTGCAAAGGCATTGGTATTTTTGTATTCTGCCGCATCTACATAAAGTGTTGCAGCGCACTGTCTGTATTTCTTATGTAAGGCTTTGGCTCGTGCTTGTCTTCTACCCTCATGGTGTAAGGGGTGCATGTTTTTGGGGAGTGGTTTGATTAGTAGGGCCGTCCTATAGGCGCGGGGTAAGTCTACTTTAGCATCGTTATTCGTAGGTTGAAAGTTAATTCCGAGCCTGGTAAGAATACTCCTGCCAGTTCTGGAATTGGCTAATCGCGCTGTTTGAGCCATTAAATGGGCTTCTTTCAGTTCATTGTAGGTGTTATGTATTCCTAACCTCATAAGCCTTTCGGTTGAGGCATTTAGTGGGAGTCCTAACGCAGCCTTATAGGCCTGCCGTATCATGCTATCCAATTTGTCCTTTTCTGCTTTCGAAAATTTCAGATAAGGGGTGGCATAGAGTATCCTGCTCAGCGCAAAGGCCTGCACTAGGCGGCATAAATCTCTTTCCCTCACCCCTTGTCTGCGGTTAGCTATGCGGCGGTGTAATCGCGCCGTCGCTTCTACCGTGCGTTTTAGCTTAGTGAGTGTGTCAGTATTTTTTCCATTTGTTTGTAAATACAGCCCCAGTATTCTCATGGTCTGTACCTCCTTGACAGATCGTCCATTAACATAGACGTTTATTTGCGGGGGGGATGTCGTGGTACGCCTACCTCTTTGTTTACGACGGATCACGAAGAGTTCAGATTTTTGCTCAGAACAAGTGAGGCCGGAATCCCATGCGCATGCCTCGATGATGTCCACTGCTGCTTGGAGTGTGTCTTCTATGTAGCCTTCGCATCCTTTCAATGTAAAAACAAACCGTCATTTTGACGGCCACTTTTTTATCTATTTTGACGAGCCGCCGGCGTCAAACGGGAAAGACGGAGACTTCGCCGTGAACGAGCGGGCGAGGAGAAAGAGACGGAGAGCGCAACACAAAACGAGAAACTCTATTGGCTGGCGCGTAGGGGTACGTCATGTGAGAAGTCGCTCAACGCGCGCTTCCGGCCCCCGCTGCCAAGGAAGGAGTCCGGTTGTCGTGGTTCCCTCTCGCTTTTCTTTGTGCGCGCTGCTTCTGCCCGTGTGTGCGTTCTGTTTTTGCGCCATTTTGCCTTTTTGTGTGCGACGCGTTGGAAGGCCGCGAAGACGCAATCAAGGAACGTATGGGGTGCAGCCGAAAATCAACTGCAGCGGGTAGAGGTAAGTGTTCTGCTTATATGCTTCGTTCGTGCAGTACGCGTTCTGTGAGGCACATAGCTACGAGGAGCACGCTAGTTCTCACGCGTAATGTATACACGCACCGATGGCCGTGGGCCCGAGATTGCCGTTCAGAGACATGCTTCTACGTAAAGGCTGGACTCCATGTACGCGAAAACTCACGCGAACGCGAAGGCGACGGCGGCGGCGACGGCTGGCGTTCGCTCCGTCGCCCACCGGCCAAGCTCCATGCGCAAAACAGACGCGAACGCGAAATGGCGACGACAATCAGTGTTGCTGGCATAATACACCACAACGCTGTTTGCGCCTTTAACAAGAGTCACATTATGTGCAAGGTTTAAAATATTGCGCATGAAATTCAAAATAAAATGTGTTTACAGCTTTGTGCATTGAGTGTAGACTGTTTAACTGAACACTCACGTAACTTTTTGGCACTTGGTTGTGGAGTTTGTTTTCGGCTGTTTTCCCCACGCGCTTTTCCGCGCGCTTTTCCCCGATCGAAATGGAGTGGCAGCAGAAAGTAGCAGCTCTACGTTTGCGCCTAATTTTGAAAAGAAAGAAGGCCCTTACACGCAAGTACTGGGTTCGACCAGTCTGGGAGCGGCGCGCTGAGGAAAGCGAATTCTTTACAGCGGTAAGTTGTTCCTGGCGAAGAAATCAAAGCAGCGCAACTGCATGTGGTTCAATGCATTCTTGCAGATGAAGGTGATGCAAGACGGGGACGCATCGCTGTTCCACAAGTTTTATCGCATGTCCCCGGAGACATTTAACCTCCTCCACTCAATGGTTGCAAGTCGTCTAACAAAAGAGTGGCTGTGCAGAGAGCCCATATCGTCTGGCGAGCGCCTCGCCCTGACGCTGCGGTAAGGACGTACTGTTTCTGAAGGGACGCTGTGCGACGAGCGCCTCTGAGCAGACGACGCTTGTTTGGGGACATTGTACAGGAGATTGCTTGCCTGTAATAATTCACAGAGTAGCACAGCGCGCGCGCGTGTGCGTGCGTTTTGGAACTTGATGGAATTCTTGTTATTGTCTATATTTTCAGGTACCTGTCATCAGGAATGTTGATTAAAGATGCCGCAATGGCGTTCAGGGTGGGGATCGAAACAGCCAGACGGGCAATCCATCTGACATGCACAGTGCTCTGGGAGGTGCTTGCTCCAATTTACATGAAGGTGTGTCAATTAATTTTGCCCTCTAGTACAGTACAGCTACGATATAGGCATTTCAGTTTTCATTAACCACTAGTCCTCCGTATTGCAGGCTCCAACAGAGAACGAGTGGAGGGAAATTGCTGCAGACTTCTGGAGTCTGTGGCAATTTCCAAACTGCCTGGGAGCCGTTGGTGGGAAGCACATTGAAATCAAGTGCCCCAAGAATGCTGGAAGCCTTTATTTCAACTACAAGGTATGAAAGCAAAGTATTTGTATGTTGTGATGTAAAAAAGGGAGTAATCCACTTGTTGCACTGCTGTCAAGGCCCAAAGAACATTGTGGAAAGGGTCACATCTGACTGTGAAACAGTCACACTGAGCTGGTGTTTTGTGTAGCATGATTGCAAGTGTGTATTCTGAGGAGGCAAAGTCTTTTTTTTTGCGAAAACTACTGCATTGCAATAATAATTGTAACGCACTGCAAGAAACAAAGTTCATGACATTCCAGCAGTAAACTCAGTACGAGGGGAGGGTCAACTGCTGTGGGTGCAGAGCGAGCATCAGGACGTGGTAGAGGGTGGGATGACATGCCAGGTCACCGCACTTGCTACTGCTCACTCTGGTGAAACCTGTGGACCCCCTTTAGTGTTTGTATTCACACTTATTCGCAGGGTACCCATTCCATTGTTCTGCTGGCCGTGGTGGACAGCAAGTATCTTTTTCGGCTGGTGGACGTGGGCGCACCTGGAAGACTCAGTGATGGGGGCATCTTTAAAGATTCCCTCATTGGGCAACATCTGCATGAGGGCAAGCTCAATCTGCCTCGTGCAGCTCGACTGCCAAAGTCGGAGAAGGTGTGCCCTCATGTTTTCGTTGGCGATGAGGCCTTCCAGTTGCGCCCAGATTTCATGCGGCCACTGCCAGGGAGCCGCACAGACGCCAAAGAGGTGGTGTTCAACTACCGCCTCAGCCGAGCACGGTATGTATCACTCAAGTGAGAACCTAACAGTAAATTTAACTGTGTTTCTGGCCTCACTCAGTCACCAGTTAGCATCGTAGACTTGCAGGCATGTGATATTTTATAAGTGCTAAAACCAGCCTATTGAGTCACAAAAAGGGCTTTGCTTGGTGTGAGAAAAGTGAGACGCATATTAGTTTTGCAAGCAAAATTGTGATTGTTTCTTTTACAGAAGATGTGTTGAAAATGCATTCGGCATCTTGGTGTCTCGGTGGCGCATCTTCGAAAGAAAAATCAACCTCGAGCCCAAAAATGTGGACAGTGTGGTAAAAGCAACATGTGTGCTCCATAATTTTATTTGTATGGAGAGCAGTTCCGCTAGCTATTACTGCCCTCCTGGCTACGCTGACTGCACCGACACATTCGGAAATGTTTACGAGGGCTCCTGGCGGGAGGCTGCGTCTACCTCTGCAATGTTCCAGTTGCAGAGGACGAGGGCACGCAACTGTGCACAGAGTGCCACTGTTGTGCGCAACACATTTTTGGAGTTCTTTGGTACTGAAGGCCAAGTGCCCTGGCAGTGGAGCCTGCCTGGTGTCAGCAAGCCGTAAGGCTTGGGCAGTGGCTCAGCCATGTGTGTGTCGAGTGCAGACTACTAATTGTAGTTGCATGTTTCCTTCTCATCCATTCTCTTAGATGACAGTCTATCATCATCTTGCATTAGCTTTATGCTTTTATGAGGGTTTAATGTCCCAAAGCGACTAGGGCTATGAGGGACGCCGTAGTGAAGGCCTCCGGAATAATTTCGACCACCTGGGGTTCTTTAACGTGCACTGACATCACACAGCACACGGGTGCCTTGTGCATTTGCCTCCATTGAAATGCGGCCGCTGCGGTCGGGTTCGAACCCGGATACTCCGGCTTAGTAGATGAGTGCCTTAACCACTAAGCCACTGCGAATGGTACCATTAATGATTTCATTGTTTGATCTGCCAAAATCTGGCATTTTTCTAGAAGGTGGTCTGCTTTTCATTGATAATGAAAAAGTGGTGTGATAGAAAAGGAATAGTGATAGAAAAAAAAGTGATACGTTGCTTAAACAATGTATCATATTTACATCCCTCAGCCGAGCTATTTAGTCAGCATCATATAGTCAATATTCACTCCTTTTATAATTACCGTCTCCTCCACCAGTTTCATTTTGGTAATGCAAAGTATAAAGAATTCTTATTGACACTTTCAGGTGCAATGTTAGGCTGCAATATTTTTAAAACGCGTGCCTGAAAAATGGGAAATTGCACACCGCCGAACAAATTACCTTCTACAGTCATTAAGCTATACATGCCAGTGTTACTCAATAAGCTCAATGTACCCAGTTCTTTTAATCCTTTAATAACCCGAAAAGTTTTGCGTTCAATATTTCTAGAATGACTTGCACTTTCATGCTATAAACATAATAATCTTAGCTTTATGTCTAACTTGAATGCAGTGATCGGGTTTGTTGCAAGCTTTTGTGCATGCATACGCTAGTCTTTGTATAATGGCTTCATGTCTTTTTTTACTCTTACTTCTGCTCTTATTTTTGTACATTTATGATAAAATGTGTCTTTTTCGAAGCAGCAGAACATGTAGAACTTTTCTTTTGTATGGCTGTCACTGTTGCCTGCCATATCAAAGGAGTAAAAGTAATATCCGATCTGCTGGGAGAGTTTTTTTGATGCTTGTTGATACGATAGGAAAGTTGCTGCTTTCAATGTTTTCTTTTATTTATGTTTTGACATGTGACCCTTACATATGTGTGCAAACCGCAATTAACTTCAGTTGACTGTTTGCGCACCAGTGCTTGTGTCGCCCCTGTTGTCCCCAGTCAGTTCAAAAGCGTAATTATGTTTGACCATCTGCATTCTCTGTATTACATCGTCTTTTTTCTTTTTCCCCAGCGAACTTTGTTGGATATCGATAATTTACAGCCTCAAGTGTGTGTGTGTGTGTGTAAATATTGGGAAATTATTTTGTTGCATTTGAAGACTTTTTTTTATTTTGCATGTGAGCCTCTGCATTCAGATTATGTACCTTTACATCTTATGAATATGTCCTTGTGTATTAAATTTTTGTACCATAAAAGCTCTGCACACTTCATTCTTTACATTGCCATGCAAAGAATCCATTATGCCATTATGTTTTCCAACCTCTTCAGTAATCAGGGAGTTCGAAAGCAGTAACTTGCTAGATGCCACGACTAGTCAAGCTGCTGCTGCAGCTTTTTGCTTCGCCCCGTATTTCTGATGGAAAGAAATGAATTTGTAAACACACTGTTCTCTTTGTGATTGTAATAGATCACTGTATCCACACAGTAAATTTAGAAACTTTAAAGACGCCTTTTATTTCACAAAAATGCGGACATGTAAGCATTGAAAATGACCACTGCAACTGCAATGTCTACTGTGGCAAAGCTGACTATAAATAAAAAATGCATAACGGAATGTAACCTTGATTGCACAAAAGTGTAAAAGCTGCTGCATTCACAGTTATTGCAGCATCACTGCAGTCAGATATCACTAAGCGCACAATAAAATGAGAAACTTTAAAGACTCCTTTTACTTCACAGCAATGCAGACATGTAAGCATTCAAAATGACCACTGCAATGTCTACAGTGGCAAAGCTGACTGTGAATAAAAATGCATACAGGAACATAACCTTGATTATTGCACAAAAGTGTAAAAGCTGCAGTATTCAGTTATCACATCACTATAGTCGGGTATGACTAATCATACACTAAAATGAGAAAACTTGAACTTCACAAAAATGGAGACTCCTAAGTAATCAAACCAATCATTGCAAGTGCAATTACAGAGTTGACTTTAAAATAAGAAATAAGTACAGAAACATAACTGATTACTGCGCAAAAGTGTAAAAGCTGCAGTAATCAGAGTTGTCACAGCATCACTATAGTTGGGTATTACTAATCATACACTAAAATGAGAAAACTTGAACTTCACAAAAATGCAGACTCCTAAGTAATCAAACCAATCATTGCAACTGCAATTACAGAGTTGACTTTAAAATAACAAATAAGTACAGAAACATAACTGATTACTGTGCAAAAGCTGCAGTAATCAGAGTTATCACAGCATCACTTTAGTCGGGTATTACTAATCATACACTAAAATGAGAAAACTTGAACTTCACAAAAATGGAGACTCCTAAGTAATCAAACCAATCATTGCAACTGCAATTACAGAGTTGACTTTAAAATAACAAATAAGTACAGAAACGTAACTGATTACTGTGCAAAAGCTGCAGTAATCAGAGTTGTCACAGCATCACTATAGTTGGGTATTACTAATCATACACTAAAATGAGAAAACTTGAACTTCACAAAAATGCAGACTCCTAAGTAATCAAACCAATCATTGCAACTGCAATTACAGAGTTGACTTTAAAATAACAAATAAGTACAGAAACGTAACTGA
This sequence comes from Amblyomma americanum, assembly GCF_052857255.1. NCBI lineage: Eukaryota > Metazoa > Arthropoda > Arachnida > Ixodida > Ixodidae > Amblyomma > Amblyomma americanum. Next base: position 38,827,418 of record NC_135501.1, on the reverse strand, counting down.
TTACTGTGCAAAAGCTGCAGTAATCAGAGTTATCACAGCATCACTTTAGTCGGGTATTACTAATCATACACTAAAATGAGAAAACTTGAACTTCACAAAAATGGAGACTCCTAAGTAATCAAACCAATCATTGCAACTGCAATTACAGAGTTGACTTTAAAATAACAAATAAGTACAGAAACGTAACTGATTACTGTGCAAAAGCTGCAGTAATCAGAGTTATCACAGCATCACTTTAGTCGGGTATTACTAATCATACACTAAAATTAGAAAACTTGAACTTCACAAAAATGCAGACTCCTAAGTAATCAAACCAATCATTGCTACTGCAATTTAAGAGTTGACTTTAAAATAAAATAAAGAAACCATAAAGGAATATAATTTCGATTATTGCACAAACATGTAAAAGCTACAGTCTTCAGAGTTATCACAGCATCACTATAGTACAGTTCAAAACGAGTGACACCAACAGTCACCGAAAGCAAGGAAAGCATAGTGAGTTTGTATACATATACTGTTCTCCATTTTTTCGTATTGTGGTACTGCTCGCTTGGAAATAAGTACTGTAATCTCGTTATGCCTGAAAGGTAACTGATTACAAGTCGGATCAAAAACATGAATATGCCAGCAATGGGAACCAAACTCGCGACCGTACACGACATGGAGGTCGTGGGTTCGGATCGCAATGGTGGCAATTGCTTGCCTTTGTTCCAATTTGTAATCCAGCCGCCACGGTGGCTGAGTGGTTATGACGCTCGGCTGCCGGCCCGAAAGATGCGGGTTCGATCCCGGACGCGGCGGTCGAATTTCAATGAAGGCGAAATTCTAGAGGCCCATGTACTGTGCAATGTCAATGCACTGCGCAGTGTCAATGCACGTTAAAGAACCCCTGGTGGTCCTTTTAGGGAGCCCTTCACTATGGCGTCTCTCATAGTCTGAATTGCTTTGGGACGTTAAACCCCCATAAACCAAACCAAACCAATTTGTAATCTGTTATCTTTCAGGCATAACCATATTACAGTAATAATTTCTCAATGAGCAATACCACAATATGAAGAAATGTATATGCATCTAATTCCCTATGCTTTCCTTGCTTTCAGTGACTCTTAGCTTCCTTCATATGATCTCCCATGCATGATGTATAGCTAGAAGCAATATAAGAGGGAACATGGGAGCGTGTGGCCTTCTTGCTTTGCAAAGTACTGTCAGGGACAGAAGGCGAGAATTGTCAGTGTAAAAGGCGCACGCAAAGTAAGCATGGCCGCCTATCCTTCCCGAGCATGACCCTGATGCCACCTGTTGTAGTCTGTTGGTGGCTGCACTTTGCAAAGTACGGAGGCCCCATGCTCCTGTGTTCCCCCTCATATTGCTTCCAGCAGTTCACAGGATAAATCAAGTAAATTACTGCTCCGGTATGAATTCAAATGCACACTGCAATAACTTCATCTGCATTTCATTGTGCAGCCTCTTGGGCACTTCCCTCATTTTGTCGACTAAGTATGCTCCGAAATGATCGAGGCTGTCCGGTTTTCTTTTTGAGCATTTCTCCAAGCATATCAATCTGACTATCATACTTCTCTATTCTGCTCCTTTTTTTACGTGAGCCTGTGCTGGGCATTTCAGCCACAAGCTCAACACTGGCACTTGGGGAATTTGGTGTTGGTGCTGCGCTTGTCCCAGGACTTGATGGCAAAGAGGCAGACTCGACAAACATTTGTTGAAAAATCGCCTCTGCACTTCCCTGTGGCGTGTCGTTGATGTTTTCTTCGGGCACAATATATACCGCTTCCGCATGCGGCAGCGGTTCCAAGCTGCCCGAGGTCCTACAGTAAGGTAAAAGATAAGTAAGTACCTCCAGTTTCAATCGGGGAAATGAGGCCCTTTAAAGTTTAATGCACTTGAAGACAATGGTCTGCTCGAATTATTTAAGAGGCAGCAAGTACAAATAATTTGCTACAATAGTTTTCAACACGGCAGACAGGAAATAATATTGGGCCTTGGTTTTCTTGTTCTGTGCAAAACGGTAAATCAGCGGCGAAACTGCACATAAAACAGCATACATTCAGTGAAATGTAATGATAACCTCCAAATGGACTTACGGTCTGCTGAGCATCGTGTCCCGCAGGAAGAGCAGCCTTTCGAAGAAAGGCCAGGTTGTCTCTTCAACCTCGTCTGCCCCAGTCCCGCTCTTTTTTGATTGGCGGAGCCCTCTAAAAACCCTCCTGAATGTGTCGCGCAGATTTTTCCAACGGTGCTTCACGTCAGGAACTGCGAAGGCATGAAAAGCGCAATAATAATCGGCTATCAGGTGAAAGCCTGTATCGATTTGGCATGCAAATCTGCTGCCCGGCAGAGTGCATTTTCTAGCGAACGATAACGATCGCTCGACGTTACACAACTTGCCACGTCGTAAAACACGGCAATTGCGAAACGCGGCACTCGGCGTACGGTCAGCATTTCGTATAGTCAATGGCACCTACAGAGTGCTTTGTTTACAAAACCTCACCTGTTGCACCGACGGCTTCGGCTACTCGGCGCCACGCCGCTTCCGAAACGTTGCGGGCCTTATAGTTTTTTTGCTGCAGGTCCCAAAGGACCCGCTCGCACTCCACGGCGTCAATGAGTTTTTCATTGAAGGCTTGTGCTTGAGCGTGTGCCATGGTAGCGCAAATGTGATACACCTACGAGCACTCGAAAAACAACAATGCGGCACTTTCGAGAAAGCGCGCAAAATTACCGGCAGTGACGTACGCTGCCTTAGCTGCTATTGGCTAATCGCGTAAGCAACTTCCGGGCGATGAGCGAAATTTTCTGTGGGTGCAGATCCGAGCGACACGGCAAGCGACACATGCATTTGCTTCGCGCGACGGCGTCGCTCGTTCGCTTGCCGCCGTCGCCTTCGCGTTCGCGTGAGTTTTCGCGTACATGGAGTCCAGGCTTAAAGCGTGAATCGCGGCCTCATGGTTCAGCCACGTGCAGCGATTTTCAGGGGCTGCGTGCGCCCACGTGTAAAAAAAAAATTTCCTGTGAGGAACACTGAAGCGTACGAAGAGCATTGGCGCACGTTAATTGAAGAAAGTCGAAGAAAGTCGTTTATATAGTATCTCTATCATGCGGGCACATACAATCGCGATCGAGCCTGTCTTTCGGTTACGATTACTGCTACGCGGGCCAAGGATCGAAATCGAGTTGGTCGAGCTCTAGCGCGCCATGCGCCTCTGTTTAAATGCAGAACACCTTATGAATGGGCTTAATGGGCAGTAAAAATTGTCGTAAAAACCATTTTTTACATTTTCAGTTGTAATTCAGGCCAAGACATGTGCTATGACTACCATGCTGGCCATCTGCAGCTCCCTTGAATTCATGGTGTCGGCACTACTGTCGTAGGTTCGTCAAGTATTCGTCAATAAAAAGCAGACTACTTTTCGTGCACTGATCAGCTTTTTTCTGTTTTATTTCTTACGCTCTCTCTTTTTTGTTGTTCCTCACTTCCTGGCACACCGAGCCCCATACGTCGGTGTCCGGTGGCGATGGGGCAGCTCAGTGTTTAGTTCGTGTACTGATAGTGTGCAGTTTCATTCTTGTATAGCATTAAGATATGGGCCTAATTATTTCAGCAATAGTTATTTCCAAATAAATTCTATTCATTTTTATAGCTTATTGCCTATAAGCCTCAAACAAGGGCCAAAAATTTCTTTCGACTGGCGTATCCATTAGCTGGGAATTATTGAATCAAGTAAATTTGTAGTCTTGTAATTTTATACCGCATTTTCATCCATTTCTGCTGAAATGATACTGTACCCGAGGTGTAGAAAGTGCCTTGATGACAGCAGGATCGTTGGAAGTATGGTTATGATTTATTATTGAGATGCATGTATCTGATCACTGATTTTTTCTCTGGAGTCTAATAACATGTGGCTTGTGAATTCCCAGCATGCAGCTGAAGGGGGGCTGGAAGGACTGCCAACAACTCCGCACCTTGCTGTGATTGGTATGTATTTGTCATTTATAGAACTTTGGCTCAAAACATGGCTTGTACAGTGTATTTTATTATTCTACGATGTAACCTGATTTTGTGTAACTTCACTCTACTTAGTAGGACATATTCAAAACTTAGGAATGAGGCTAGCCCTGGATGAAAGGCTTAATTGCTGCTTCATCTTATGTATGTACAGTTTGTTTAATAATTAAACATGATAACAATGTGCAAGTTTGGCCAGTAGTTTTCCATTCTTATTAGAGTGTACAAAAAATTTGGAACTCAGTAGCAGTACTGTTGATAAGTGGGGAGGGTGGGGCAATCTCCGCACTATAAGGTGATATGCCAGAGTTCATCGAGACTAACGTGCGGCCTTTTGACTTGCCAAAAGCATGACGTTCTGCTAGAAAGCATGAACGAAGCTGAGCTTGGCTTTTCTCATCAATGTCATGGCAGGCTAGGTACAAAATGGAGGGCCTTTGAAAAGTTGCCTCGGTGCTTGCCCAAGTTTCGTTACCTCATCACTATTCCCCATTATTTAAAAAAAAAACGAAGTATTCTGTCGACAAAGTTAATTCTTTTTTGTCGTGCAATATTTGTAAAGCTTTTTCGATAAACAAGTTCTATGTAGTATGTTTACATGAAGCAAGCATCTTCAACAGATATAATTAGTGGCGTGTAAAGCACTGATAAGGGAGGGCATGTTGCATGTGTCTGTCTACTGCCAGGGTACCATAAGGCCTAGCAACAAGACCCAGTATGGCTTTTTACGAGTACATTTGAATTCGGCTTCTCTCAGTGTACACATCGAAGGCCATAGAGTTACTCGAATTATTAGATCACCCCTTTAGTGGGTAGCGTTTGCGTGTGACTAATTTTTTTTCCTTGCAGGATCAAGCATGGGGGACATAAAGAAGATCATCGTTGCAGTGGATTCTACAAGAAGTCTTGAGAAGGCCATGGGCCTCCTCCTTGGTGCCTTCTTTGTGTTCAACGTTGCGTACCCTCCCGACTGCCCCCTCACCATGGAGCTTTTGCAGAGGTAAATGAGTGAATGTGGATGATGCGTTTGATAAGCAATCGGAATTCGAGGCAATAGTGTGAGCAGCAGGCTTCTTTTTCCTGAGGAAAGTCACTCGCCCTCCTTAGCCAGTGCCTGCAAATGATCAGTTCTGCCCTGTTCCCCTGAAATTCTGATGTCGTCACATACATTCCTCTCGTGCATTTCTTCGTTCTCTAGCACAGCACCGTGTTGCTTTTTTGGCACACCTGTATGGTGATTTGCCAGTCACAGGCGTCTTTAGAAAGTAGAATGGTAAGATTATTGACATAGTGCTGCTTGCCAGCAGTACATGCTAACAAGCCTTGCACATTGGCTAGCTCTGGCAATTGCGAGATGAAGGCCGGACTTTTAATTTTAAATTGCACCCAGTTCTGGTATTCTGACACTTGCAGAATTGCGGATTTGATCATTGTCATGTCATGAATGCACAAGCCTGGCAGTTTGCATTGCCTAAACTTGGTCACGTGTCCTGTGAGTGCATCTAGATAACACTTTTCAGTGTTTTGCTTATTTTTTTGGTTGGCTACTGCAAGAAAGGGGCTAGAACGAAGAACCAGATAGGACGGGCGACTGTCAATTATTGCTAAATGTAATGTGTGCAGCACTTTTATAAGTACCGACGTCAGGAAAAATAGGAGCGAGGATTAAGTGTAAATGCAGGTATTTTAAGTCGCTCTACTATGTATCGTGTCCACTGGCTAATGTCCTAGTGCAACATTACAGTGTGTCTGACTATGGGTTGCGTCCACACATGTGGCAAGTTGCCGGATGCCTCTCTGCACTTTTACAGGCCTCAGGTTCCCTTGTTACCATTGATGCAGTGCTCGCTGTAGCCTGTGTACAATCAGCCCCGAGAAAGTAGAGCTCTCTACCTCACCTTCTGGGCACTCAACAAACCTTTTGCAATGATGAATGTCAGATTTCATTTTGCATTGAAACGGGAGACGTGACACATAGGCAGGACAGCTTCACAGGTACTGTCACAACCATTACATGGCACTTTCCCCTTTCACCTGGTGATCTTTTAGGGGCTGGCAGGGTTATTAGCCCCTTTCAAAAAAAATTATGCTGTGATCCCATATTTGTCCAGAATTGCTCAGTACTTGAAATGGACAGGTGAAAGAGCCATCGTGAAGTCTGCTATGTTGGCACCTGAGAAGTTGGCCGCCCTTTGTGTCAACAGTTGCAGTGTAAAAGAAAAAAAATTAAGACATTCATCATCGTGACAGGTTTGTTGCTTGCTCAGAATATTTCAGGTGTGAAATTCCGCTTATTTGTGGCCAAGGGCACAGAAATTAGAATGAGCATTGTGCAAATGGTAAGATGATGAGGCATGATAATTAGGTTTTTAAATGTATGCATGGTTGCCACATGTGCAATTGCAGCCTATACCTAGACATCAGGGTGTTACATCAATACTGACCTATGTTTGCGGCTGATAGCTGAAAACACTGAAATGCAGCAAAATGCTCTTGCATAGTTATGGTTTCTAGACTCTGTGTATGGTTCCTGTACATGATGAGCACCTATTGTTACTAGAAATACTATACGGTGTGTATGTGCAATTGTGGGCTGTTTTTACGAGTTATAATAATGGTTACATTTAGGTACATCATTTATTGTTAGTGCATGTATATGTAGCTATTTAAGCGCACTACTAGTGTGCTCACATTTGTTGCTACCTGATTTTAATCTCGTCTTTCAATTTCGTAATACTGTGTGTTGCAGAAGGTAGTGCAGTTCACACATTCATGGCATTTCACGCGTGTAGGCAGAGTATGTGATTGGCACAGTTTATGGAGCATGGATTTATTCTATCCTCGTTTTGTTTACAGGTACCTTGGGCAGAGCAACCCAACGAAAAGGCGCGGCAAAGGCAGGGCCTGCGGAATCGCACCAAAGTTGCTGAGCCTGCTGAATGCACTTTAATTTATGAATAAATGTGCAAGTAGAAATGTAAATTTGTTTTTGTTGCATGGTTTATGAGGTACTGCCCACTGCAAGTGACTTTCATGTGGTCAGGTTCACCACACTATATATTGACACAGAATTATGTTGAGACTTGTCGTGTTGGGCCATCATACTGACAACACAGTTGCATTTCATGTTGACAAGCCAAATTTTGGAATGGTTAAAAGCATAGTCATTTCGAAATTACAGCCTGCTATTACCTTGATGGCCAAATGCTGTACTGACAGTTATAGATAATTTCAAATTTGCAAAAACTCTTGAAGTCATAAAAACAGTTTTAAAATTGACAGCTTGCCATCGCAGACAATCAGTGGTATAATTACAGTTTGGCTATATTTTCAAATCGATAAAAATGACATCGAAGTCAGGAAAAAACATTGTCATTTAGAAATGACATCTTGCTGTAACTGCTACGGTCAAATGCTATCAAATTGACAGTTTGACTGTATTTCACATTGACAAGAAAAACATCAAAATGATGGAAAAACTGTCATTTAGAAATGATGTTCTGCTGTCACTTTGATGGTAAAATGTCATCAAATTGACGGTTCAGTTGTATTTCAGATTGACAAGAAAGACGTCAAAATGATGGAAAAACTGTCATTTAGAAATGATGTTCTGCCGTCATTTTGATGGTGAAATGTAATCAAATTGACGGTTCAGTTGTATTTCAGATTGACAAGAAAAACATCAAAATGATGAAAAAGCACCGTCATTTTAAAATGACGGGGTGCCATCATTTTAACGGTCAAATGCTTGGAAATAGAGCTGCCAAGGTATTTCCCGTCATTTTGACGGATTTTTTTTTACAGTGTTGGTTACCCAAAGTGTGATGTCATCTGCATAGAACGTGTGATGTAGGTCTGGTATTTGTGCCAGTTTGGGGGGAATTTTGATGAGGGAGAGGTTAAAAAGGAAAGGAGACAGGACGGAGCCCTGTGGCGTTCCTTTACTTCCTAGTTTGATTGGGGCAGACTCTATTGTTCCGACCGTTATCACTGCTGTTCTGTTAGTGAGGAAGGATCGGATGTAGTTGTATGTCCTTTCTCCGGGGTTGATTTCTGACAAGTTTGTCAAGATGGCTTTGTGGGTGACGTTGTCGAAAGCTTTAACAAGGTCTAAACCCAATATTGCTTTCGTTCCTGTTCCCTCGTCAGCTTCAATTACGTCCTTGTTAAGCTGCAAGAGAATGTCCTGGGTAGATAGTTGGGCCCTGAATCCTAACATTGTTTCAGGTAGGAGGTTCATGTCCTCCGCATAGTTTTGGAGCCTATTGAGGATGACATGCTCCATGAGTTTGCCTAGGCATGATGTTAATGAAATTGGGCGTAGATTCTCAGTGCTGAGTTTCTTACCCGCTTTAGGAATAAAAGTGATTTTCGCGTGTTTCCACTCTGGTGGTATGTTGCCTGCATGCCAATATTTGTTCATAAGGTCTGTAACCGCCGCGATCGACGTTGCGTCTAAGTTCCTGAGAGTCTTATTTGTTACTTTGTCTGGTCCTGCCGCAGATGTCCGCAGTTTTCCAATTGCGTACCAGACCTCTGCGTCTGTGATGTCTGCGTCTAAATTTGGATTAGGAGTCCCCCGGTAGTCTGGTTGTGTGGTACTATCATCCGTGTTTCGATAACGTTCTGCTAGCTCTTTGATTAGGTCTTCAGTTGTACCCTCATATTTATGTATGAGTCTGTACAGTTGACTTCGTTGCATGGGACGTGTTTGTTCTGGATCGAGCAGGTGTCTTAGAAGATGCCATGTCTTCTTATTTCCGAGCTGTCCATTGACGCTTTCACATATTTGGTTCCATTGTTGTGTTTGGAGAGTAAGTGTATGTTCCTCGATTCGCCTCTCGATTTCAGCGATCTTTTTGCGTAGTCGCTTGTTGTGTTTTTGCTGCTTCCAGCGTTTTTGGAGGCCTTTTTGTGCCTGCCACAGGTGTAACAGTTTTGAGTCTGCAATCTGCTCCTCCTTCTCAACTGGCACCACAACGCTAGTGGAGCTGACATCCTCATTCAGGGAGATAACCCAGTCGCTAAGGTTAGAGATCTCCTTTGGAGCTGTTTTGTCGCGAAGTTGCCTGAACTTGTCCCAATCCGTGGTTCGTATTTCTTTTGCTTTGTTTTTAAGTTTTGTCGTGGGGAAGGTGATGCTAAGGATGAAGTGATCACTACCAAGGTTTTGCCCGGTGTTGACCCACTTTGCGTCCTTGACGTTTTTAGAGAGGGATAAGTCTGGAGATGTGTCTACACATACACTGTTACCCATGCGTGTGTGGTCGCTCGGGTTGTTTAGCGTTGTGAACCCTAGTGACTGTATGATTTGCCAGAGCAGGTTCCCTTTCGGAGTTGCTTTGGTATATCCCCATGCTGGGTGTTGAGCGTTGAAGTCTCCCACAATTAATAGTTGAGCCCTAGCAGCCAGCTTTACTGTGTTTATCAACAAGTGTGGGAGTCCATTGTCTTTGTTTCTGGGAGGGTTGTATACATTAAGGATGAAGAGATTTGAGCCTCCTTTTTGCCTTGGTACTATTTCCAGTAGGGTGTAATCTTCTTCCGAATCATTTATAAAATGTTGAATTGCGGTGATATTTCTATGCACCAGAGTGACTGTGAAGGAGCCGGCTGCGTTACTAGTATCATAATGAGGTGGCAGATATGCTTTATAGCCTGGCAGTGTAGCCCTGCCGCTAGCTTCTTGCAATGCAATCACGTCTGGGGTTGGAACAGACGGTGCTTGTTGGATGTGGAGCTGCAAGTGGGCCCGCTTGCGGCGGAAGCCTCTGCAGTTCCATTGCCAAATTTCAAATTTTTGGCGTGGTGCCATGTTGGGTTATAGATGGTTGTGGCGTCGTGGACAGATCCAAGGTGGGGGGTAGGCGGGCCTCGATAGTTGTAAGCCTATCCATTATTTGCTGCATGCAGGTGGCTATTTGGGATACCTGTCCCTCTAGTGTTGCAAAGCGAATATCTATCTCTGCAAATTTGGTAGTAACGAGGCCTTGGAAGGTTGCTTGTTCTGTTGATATAGCGCTAGTTCTCTCTGACAGAGTATTGATGTCTGCCCTGAGTTTGGTAGGCGCTTTCGACGGCTGCGGGGTGTCGGCTTCCGAAGCCTCGGCCTTTCTTTTGGATTCCTCGCCTTCTTTTGTAGGATGCGGTCTTTTAGTTGCTATTGTGGCGTCTGTGTCCGTCGCGTTATGGGCTGAAGACTGGGACGCGTTGGAGGGAGTGTGGCAAATAGCGTCTGTTTCCATCGCATTATTGGTCGAATCCTGGGACGCGGTGGGTGGCATTCTAGCCGCAGTGGCATTCTGTACCTGATGCGCTTGTAACAGGCGTTTAAGGTCAGCCAACTCTTTTTTAAGGCTGTCAATTTCTCTGTCACGGGATTGTAGTTGGATCTGAAACTCCTTCTCTCGAGCGTCAATAGATTGGGAGGCCTCTGCTGGCCAGCTCACCTTTTTATTGGAGCGGCTATCGCTGCGTCCGCGGCTTGAGCTTCCCTTGTCGTTCCCTGCAGGGTTCCCCAGGGGCGGGAAGGAGCTGGAGTTGTTCCGGCTGTGGCTTCCTCTTTTTCCGGTAGCACCGTGTTCCTTCTTCCTGGGCCTAGACTGGTGTCCGTGTAGTGATGAGTCGTTGTCCCCTTGCTTGGGTGTCTGGTTGCCATGGGGCGTTCCTTGTTTGTTCTTGTTGATCAGCCGGAATCTGCAGTTCTGGCTGCCTGTGTTGTGGCCCCCGTTGCAGACGATGCATACGGGTTGGCAGGTTGGCTGTTCTCCCTCAGGTGGAGGCGAGTGATTTTCTCCGCAGCGGCGGCAAAGGTTCGTTGTAGGTTTGTAGCAGACATCGGCCCGGTGTCCTACTCTCCTGCAGTTGTAGCATACCTCATGTTGCTCCCTGAAGGGGTGGACCCGAAAGACGCCGCACTGATAGATTACTTGGCTGGGTAGCTTCTTTCCAAAAAAGGTGATTTGTATTGTTCTGGATTTCTGGATCCTTCGGGCATCCACAACTTCTATTCCTTCGTTTCGGTTTCCGAAGCCTTGGCGAACCGCTTCGGGCGAGTCTCCCGCGTAGGCGTTGTAAATGACCCCTTTTACCGAGTCTTCGGGCGCCGCCACGTACGACGTTACGTTGCAGGTTTGATCTTGGAGGTTCAGTTTTTCAATATTGGCGTATGCAGTCGCCCGTTGACGATCGGGCGTGCATAGCGTAAAGGTGTTGTTGGCCGTATTGACTCTGATAATGTCTTCATTCTTCACCGTATCACACGGCAGCCTGGCCACCTCGCAGGCGCAGAAGAGTAGTAGTCCGGGCGCAAAGTCCCTCAGATTCCAACCTTGTGGGTCGGCAGACGATTTTGTAGTCGTCGGTCGGTAAGCGCGGGAGAAGGGCTTTCTTGCTGAGTGCAAGTAGCTTCTTCCCGTTCTTTCGCGATGGAAAATTGGAATTAGACTTGCCTTGGCCGTGCCCCTGCGCAGGTTCGTCGTCGGTTGATGCGGGCCCTTTATTCTTCAGGCCTCGTTGTCGGTCGCGGTAACGAAGAATGATTTCCCATTTTCCGGCCTCGAGCTCCGACGGTGATATTTTCTCGCCTTCCACGGCGTACTCCATCTGTGCGGGTCCCTGGGCGCTCAGTTCCCGGCGGAGAGGTGACGAGCTAGGTCGAGCTCGATGGCTAGGCCGGCAGTCAGCCGGCAATATGCCTAGGTGTCCGTAGATTGGCAAAATCCGGCTGCAGCAGGCACTGGACAATGGCCCGGATGTCGTCCAAAATATTCGAGCCCGAAGGCTGACTCTTTCTGCCGAAAAGTGGCTTCGAGGCGGGAGCCCATGCGAGACCACCTTTAGCCTACCGTGTATCGTGTTACCATTACTGAATTACCGGGAGCCCACCCACCGCCAGTGAGCACGCACTGATTGGTCCCAATGCTGCAAGCGCGCGAAAGGAGCCTTACAGGATGGATGGATGGATGTATACGGCTGAACCCATTAAATTGGGTGGTGACTAAAGCCACCTATAGACATGACTTATGAAATTTTACTCTTCTCTTGATTTTAGCCACCAATCAGATAACCTTCGCTTGGTTACTTCTACCCGCTTAAAATCTACTTTCCCTTCACTTTCCTTAAACCCCAATGCCTTGGATAAATCAGCCCCGCTGCTTTCCACTGTAGGGTGAAGCCATTTACAGAAAAGTATCAAGTGTTCAGCCGTTTCCTCCTCCTCTCCGCACGCAACGCACAACGTGTCTATCTCGTGATATCTGACTCTATATGTCTTAGTCCGCAAAACTCCCGTCCTGGCCTCAAACAACATAGAGCTTCCCCTACAATTATCATAGATATTTTCTTTGGCAATTTCCTGCTTGAAAATCCTGTATGTTCCCTGTGCTGATTTCGTCGGCATTCCTGCATGGGACTGTATTTGGCACCTATTCGGAGCTACCTTCTTTTCACACGAAATTACGGATAACTCTAACGGCATTCATGCACACAGCGTCGTCCGTGTAAGCGCATTGTGTCTCCTTCTTCCTGACCCTGCGGTTTTTACTGTCTCCTGTAATGATGACCGAAATTTGGGCAAGGAAACGAAATTGTTTGGTTCTCAGTAAATGGTTTTGCAAGCTTCTACGAAAGCCAGTTTGATCTATAGCGGACGGTTGGAATGCATTTGTGAAATTTATTTCTAATTAGCATTGTGTTACTACTAAAGGAGGTTTTTTCTATGCTTGTCAGATGAATCTAACAGCAATTTGCACAGGCACAATGCATGCAGTTTGTCATGAAAATCAAATGTACCCGCCGCGGTGGCTCAGTGGTTAGGGCGCTCGGCTATACTGATCCGGAGTTTCTGGGTTCGAACCAGACCGCGGCGGCTGCGTTTTTATGGAGGAAAAACGGTAAGGCACCTGTGTGTTAAAGATCCCCAGGTTGTCGACATTATTCCGGAGCCCTCCACTACCGCACCTTTTTTCACTCCCTGCTTTATCCCTTCCCTTATGGTGCGGTTCAGGTGTCCAACCATTAATGAGAGAGATTAACAAGCATCACTGGTCTAAGTGATCACGAGGTGCTTGTGTTCAATTTTTCCGTTCCCATCCTCAGAAAGCAAAGCTCCACAAAGTACATCCGCGACTACAATAAAGCAGATTTTCGCACCGTTAACCGTGAGTTAGAAACTTTTTTCCACCTTTTCCAGCAGGCCGCACCCACTGGATCAGTAGAACAAAATTGGTTGCTCTACAAAAATAAAATCTTATCTCTTGTCGAAACCTATGTCCCCCTTGTCTGCATACGTGGTGACTGTAACAAGCCCTGGTATAACAACGCCTTGCGACGGTTAGCAAACAGAAAGAAGCGCCTCTATCGCGCGGCCAAGCACACAAATTCTGTAGAAAAATGGGAAACGTACAGCAAATGCCTACATGAATACATTAGCATACTACGACGTTCTAAAAAGAAATTTTTTCACCAAGATCTTGAAAACATTATGCGCGTTAACCCCCAAAAGTTCTGGTATCTGGTCACCCCGTGCAAAAGCCGTACTCAAAACATTTCTTTGGTTAACCATGATGGCTTACATGTTCCTGATATTGAGCGCGCAGATGTCATGAATTCATATTTCTCCTCCGTGTTCACCCACGAACCTGCACTTGGTATTCCCCCAATACCTGCCACTAATTTTTCCCAAATGCCACCAGTTTTTATAACCCATGAGGGTATCGCTAAACTCATCGACAACCTTAAGTTATCAAGCGCTCCTGGGCCAGACAACATAACTGCCAAAATATTGAAGGGCACCGTGAGCATTTCTAGCCGTATTTTGCACATTATTTTTCAGCAGTCCGTTTCAAACGGCGAAATACCAAATGATTGGAAAACTAGTAAAGTAACCCCAGTATTTAAGGCAGGCAATCGATCCAATCCTTCTAATTACCGCCCAATTTCATTAACATCTATTCCATGCAAGCTACTGGAGCACATTTTATATTCGCAGATCGCATCACACTTCGACAATAACGCTTTCTTTTATGAAAAACAGCATGGTTTTAGATCAGGACATTCTTGCGAGTCACAGCTTTTTGAATTCACCACAGACCTTTACTTAAAGTTAGATTCTTCCTTCCAAACCTTCACTTAAACTTAGATTCTTCCTTCCAAACTGACGTCATTTACCTAGACTTCTCCAAAGCCTTCGATCGCGTTCCACATCAGCGTTTAATGGCAAAACTGTCCTGCCTCCACATTAACCCTTTAATCTTGTCATGGATTGACTGCTTTCTCCGCGAACGCTCACAATATACAGTAATAGAGAACCACAGATCACAAAATACTACAGTCATCTCTGGTGTCCCCCAGGGATCGGTGTTGGGACCACTCCTTTTTCCAATATTTATAAATGATCTTCCTAATGCCATATCATCTTGTATCCGTCTCTTCGCAGACGATTGCGTCCTTTACCGCCGCATATCTACTCCCGATGATCACACTCTGCTGTACCTGGTGTACGTCATGGCTTATGCAACTGAACATTTCCAAATGTAAGTTCATGCATGTATCAAGAAAGCGAAATAACCTCAGCTATCCGTATTCATTAAATTCTACACCACTCTCTGAAACAGAATCATACAGGTAGGTATCTTGGAATCATCGTGAATAACAAACATGGTCTGAGCACATTGCAAAACTTTGTACAGATGCTTCCAAGTTGCTTGGGTTTATCAGACGATCCCTCGCTTTTTCACCCCATTCTATCCGTCAACTCTCCTACGTAACATTCATCCGTTCGAAACTCGAATATGCCTCGGCGATCTGGAATCCCCATCAGAAATATCTAATCGATCAGCTTGAAGCCATCCAAAATCGCGCAGCCCGTTTTATCACATCGTAGTATGACAGACGACACAGTATAACTCTTATCAAGGCATCCCTTGATCTTCAACCCCTGGCACTTCGGCGTAAAATTTCACAGCTTTGCCTATTTCACAAATTGTACCATACCTTCCCACAGCTAAGAAATTCTGTATTACACCTGCCGCTTCGCACCTCACGCCGACTTTTCAATTCTTTAAGTTTGCAGCGCATACATGGCTCCACAAACTCATTTAATAAATCCTTTTTACCTAGCTCCATTACATTGTGGAATGACTTACCCGATTCCATAGTTACTGAAGTAGAACCTAATAAATTCAGGCACTTATTAACAGCACATTTTAAGGGCAGAGATATTTTGCCGTGTTTTTGAATGTGTATGCGTCTGTTTTTTGTTTTTTCCAAGTTGTTCTTGAGCCGCTGTGTCTTTATTAGTGTTGATGCTTGTAATGATGTTAATGTTTAACAAGAACCCTGCACTTTGTATTGATTTTTGTTGTACCATTGTATATGTAACGACTACTCCCTCCTTATGTAATGCCCTAAACCAAGGGCCTTTAAGGGTAAATAAATGATGATGATGATACTGCGCCATTTCCTTTCCCAAAAAACCAATTATTAATCAAATGTATGTACCTGTAGTCACCCACACTCTTGCATTCTAAGCTGCATGCTATGTATGTATGCAATATACAACATGCATAAAGGAAGGGCTTGTAGATAATACTTCATTCCTTCAGCACCTGGACTGCTACCGGGCATGCTTGAATGCGTGTCAAGACGCGTTGATCAATCACACAAATAGCGAACCTGAATGAGATTGACAGCCTATATTCAACAAGACACTCCACGTCATCATTTTCGTAGCAGCTTGCATCAGCAGTGTCAATATGATTAACTGGACTTGCCAGTATAGTCATCTGGGAGCACACACTGCTGCAGTAATGTTTTGTCCTAGCCAATGGCGACAAGCCACCCCATCATTTGATTCACGGTGAAGGGCCCGAGAAATGTTCAACGGGAGTTTACGTAAGCCATTTTTCAGGGTTAGCTCCTGCACTAAACTTCACGTAATTTCCTTGATTAGAGCACGGAGTCCGTCTTAAGGATCTACCCTGTTTCTCAAAGTGGTTGTTTCATGAACTACAGAAAGTGGTCGGCAACGCATTGCCTCCAGGTTTCTGCGGAAACTTGAGCAAATTTTTTTTAGTGTGGCGTAAAGAGAGTAGTCTTGAGCGACTGCCGGCAATGTGTTTGGTTTATGTCTCTTCTAAAATGTTGAATATTGAGGCAAAATGTTTAATATCTGGAAGCAATGAGCCGAAGTAGCTGATCCCGTCTAATTCCAGCAATAGAAAATACGGACGCCCTTTTGGTTTCCATTGTCAGCGCTGAGAAAATTATTCATGATCCAAACTTCAGTTTCGAGTGCATGAGCGCTTGCTCTCTTTTTTTCTGACAATGAAAGCTTTAAAATGCACCTACTAATGCCATTTTAAAACTAAGTACGAAATGAGCATGACGTGATGATGACATTGTCAACTCCGCCTTCGTGGAGCTCAGCTGTCGTAGGTAGTCGTTGCGTAGGCTTCAAGCTGCGGCGACATAATTTCGCCAGGGCATGTGCCTTTGAAGTCGTCAAGGTCTATGTCGTATACCATGAGAGGAGTGTCACCCAAGTTGTAGTCACGGCTCATGCGGGCTTTGATTTCCTCAGGACCTGCGAAGGTTGCCATCTGCAAGGCAGCAAGCAAAGCCAAAGCACAGCGCTTTAATAAGGGCTTCAGCTTGGAGCAAAAACATTGGAGGCCACACTTAAGCATCGGTTTAAAGATATGACGCGATAGGAATATCGGTTAATTCCCATATATGTAGAAAGTTACTCTTCACTTTACATTCATAAATCCCTGGGAGTCCTCACACACCTCCTGGCAAAGTAGTGCAGCTGTTAAGCGATGCGCCACTGCGCAGCCATGGCTCCCAACGGTAGGCCTTCTATGTGTAACCCAGGTTGCTCTTCCCGAGCGACCAATCACCTATCTGGTGGACAGGTTGTGAAGACGCCGCAAGGTCACGTGACCTATGCGGCCCACCTGCGCCTTCTCTGATGACCCCTGACAGAGCCATGCTCGTGATTTTGCAGTCACACCAACGACGCCGACAGTATCGACGCCAGATATTCTGCTTAACGAGACCTTTAACGCTTTCTAGTTAAAACGAACCAGCCTCTCTGCCCACTTTACATAGACAATTTTATTATCGTGTGCTTTAACGCAAGTAATCATGACTGCGCTGCTGGTGCCGGTGGATCGCCATGATCCATTCGACAGTCAACGCCGGCAAGTACGGAGCTTGATGGATTCCATGCGCAACAACTAGAAACAAGGGCCAGAACAATGAACAAAAGTATGTGTAGCCAACTAGCTCCAATCGCCACTTGCAAACGCAGCTGCTCTGCGGCCTCGGAGGCAGGAGGCAGATCGCTGTCATTTCTGGATCTGAGCATTGGGCAACGCAAGTACAGGACACCACTGACGACAAACAGCAGCGATAGATACCTACCTTCCCGTCAGAGGATTGGCCAGAGTTCTACATAAAAGCAGCTGAAAAACCTGGCAAAGTCTTTGAGCACGGCGGCACTTCAGCCACACGGCACACAAAACCACTTGTATTTTTTTCTAGTTGAGCAAATGCTGCCGAAAACGTTACAGATTGAGTAACTCTGATATTTTGTGCTGCAGTGAACCAGGCAGATGTCTCCAGTGTTCTGTGATCTACTTTGTACGATATGTTACAGCCATTTGCTGCTGCCAGTCTCCTCTAACCTGTATGTCGTAGCTATATATTTGGTTTATGGGGGTTTAACGTCCCAAAGCGACTCAGGCTATGAGGGACGCCGTTGTGGAGGGCTCCGAAAATTCGACCACCTGGGGTTCTTTACCGTGCACTGACATTGCACAGCACACAAGCCTCACAAATTATGGAAAGTCTACTTCGCACTACAGGACTCTGCCAAGATATGTTATGGAACCACGAAGCTTCCGCCACCAAATGGGAGGTTTTTCGCCGAGAGCTCTTAGCCACGTTCGACACCAGAGAAAGAAAGAAGAAAGCTGAAATCGCCTTGCAGTCGAAGAGTTGAGCTGAGGTATTGAATGCTACAGGTGGGGTTAGCCTTGCTTATTCTGCCGGCAATTGTTCCACCTTAGCATCCCTCCTATATTGATAATGTCCTAAAGCCTGTCGTATCTACCCCGCTATGCGCAGTTTCTTATAATAGCACACATTCCTCTCCCACAGTCACCATCTATGCACACAATCACTCCACACAGTTCACTCCAGAAGTCACCATCTATGCACATATTCAGTCACAGTATAACAAGGCCATTGTAGGGCCACAATCCAGACACACATTCACTCACAGTATAATGTAGTCCAATACAGTTTTAAAACTTTCGAAAGCGCTGCTACGGGGAACACCAAGAGAAAGAAGACGAAGGACAAGCGCTACTATCAACTGATGTTTATTGGAAAAAACACATGTTAAGTAGCTCACACAAGGCAGCCAGCAGCGCATGCGTCTTGTGTGAGCTACTTAACCTTATGTGTTTTTTCCAATAAACTTCAGTTGATAGTAGCGCTTATCCTGCGTCTTCTTTCTCTTGGTGTCCCCCGTAGCAGTGCTTTCGAAAGTTTTAAAATGATGTACCAACTCGCTCAACTGTCCGTTAGTCCACTTCAGAAGACACAATCTACACGCACATTCAATCACTGTAGGCCATAGTTCGTTCCTGCTGTCACCATTTAGAAACAAGATACGTGTCCTGCAGAAATTTTAAAAGAAGGCGTGCAGCCTCCCTTCTGCATGTCTGGTTTCCACTCGGGCAGACAATGTCCTGAACTGTACAGTGACGGGTTCCTGTCTTCTTGAATGAAGCGAATATCACATACCTTTGCGCATTGTATTCTGGGCAGTACATAATATAATGTTCGATATCCCCGCAAGAACAGAGCGGAGACGATGCTATGCACGTCTTATGCATCCAGGCAGAAATGTGAGCAGAGGCTGTGCGAATTCGATGTAGTAGAGTCGCCTGGGATCTTCTCAGTCCCTTCGTCACATATGGCTTGTGGGGAGCACTCCACAGGGTACTGAAATGATCGAGCACCGTTTTCCTGTAGAGAGTTTTTCCATCTTGGGGTACTGTTTTTGATGGATTCCTTGAGAGAGCTTTATGGGCGAGACTGTCTGCCACCTCATTACCGTTGAGTCATATGTGAGAGGGCACCCATTGGAAATATAGAGTCAAGCCTCTTCTGTGCAGACTCTGCACCAAGCGCAGAGAGCTTATAGACAAGGCATCAGTAGGGAATCTGCACTCTAACCTCTGAAGGGCAGATTTCGAATCAGTTAGGATGACAACACGTTAAGCCGGACAAGACCCTAACTTCCGTAAAGCCGCCTCAATAGCAACACTTTCAGCTGTTGTAGAGGATACGACAGCATTAAAGCGTACGGACCACTTACAGTCCAAAGAAGGAATGTAAAAAGCCGCTGCGCTAGCTTGTTTGACCTTTTCCGTAGAACCATCCGTGAAAATTTGAAGATGGCGGGCATACTCTGTTTTCAAATGTTCAAATATGAGCGAATGCGTTGCTGCCAAAGGAGAGCTGCGCTTTGCGCTCACGTGGGGAGCTGTGACCCTACAGTCGAGGGTCGGAAAAGACCAGGGGGTTTCAACCGTTTCCTTTGCCTTCGGACATTAAGGCATAAAGAACTAAGAGTATTGAGTGCCAAGTAAGCCTTCGATTCATATATCTTGCAGAGCCGCTGGAGAAGGGATTGCCCAGCTACCGTCTCTCCTAGGCGGCCAAGATGCATTAGTAGTCTCTGAGAAGCGACAAGGCCAAGAGGTTTCGATAGACTCATGAAGTACTGCCTTATTCGCAGCCGCCTGAGGAACTTCAATGGCTGTTCTTATGGCCTTTCTGTGGACAACTTCGAGACGTTCAAGCTGTGATGCCGAAGGGGAAATTATAGGTAATTGATCCATTATGCAACTGACCACCAGCGCTTCATGAAGTTTGACCATTGAAGAAGGATGGTTTCCCCATTTCTCACGTGTAATTCTAAGGATCACATTGAGACGCGAAGATATAGACACTGCAATCGCGTCTACAACTTTTCGCAACTGTAGACGGGAGTCAATAATGACGCCCAGGAAACGCATGTGGTTGAGTTGACGGATGCAAGAGTGACCGAGGTCTATCTTCAACCGCGCTTGACGTCTTCCTACACCTGGAAACAGAACAAAGCCGGATGTTTCCACTGACAGAGACAATCCCACACTTTGAAGGTAAGCTTGTACCGAAAGTAGAGCCTGTTGAGCTATCGGGGCTAATCACTTGTCTTGGTAGCCAGTAATCTAAATACAGATGTCGTTAGCATATATTGACATACGCACTTGCCTGCAATATATTTGCAATGAATCGGGAAGGGCAGTCATTACGAGGTTAAAGAGCGATGGAGAAGGAACACTTCCATGAGGCACACCTCGCGATAGTACCCTATCGGTGCTTAAGGTACTCTCTAATCGTACACGAACCGCGTGATCACTTATAAACTTGTAAATGAATCTTAACATATGGCCCTGTATGCCCATGCCTTGCAAACTGTTTAGAATTGAGCTCTGAAGCACGTTGTCATAAGCTTTCGCAACGTCAAGAAAAATGGCTAATGTGGAAAGGCCGAAAGCTCTCTGGTGTTCAATGTGATTCACCAAGTCTAAGATGCTATTTTGGGTACTAAGACCTTGGCAGAATCCTGTCATACATGTTCGCCATGCCTTGCTGTCCTCAAGCCACCACGGCAAGCATTCATTTACCAGCTTCTCCATCAACTTAGCTACATAGGAGGTCAATGATACAGGGTGATACGAGGCAAGGTCCGTCATGTCTTTGCCAGGCATCAGTACTGGAAATACATGTGCCACCTTCCATGACAGAGGAACATCGCCAGTCTCCCAAACTCGATTGATGAAGTTGAGGAGCTCCTTCTTGAGTTCCAAAGGCAGATCAGAGCTGTGCATGGGCTCGGGCCGGCCCGCAAGCCCGGACCCGGCCCGGCCCGTAGGCTGGGCTCGGGCCATTTGGAGATTCTCTCACTCGGGCTTGGGCCAGGCCCTGGCAAGGCTTTCTATGTCTCGGAAGGGCCGGCCGGGCTCCCCGATCACGACTGCGTATTTTATGCGAAAGTATGCTTGTCGTCTCGCATGTAGGTACAGGAGGAAGTGCAATGTATTTATTCATAAAAAATGGAATCTACAGAGACGGGAGAAAAGTGCAAGCGCTAACAAAAGGCAAATGAAAAGTAGCGGAGGCCCGGAATGCGTTTTATGCGTATGGAATGCAAGAGTTCAACATTATAAGGTCATTTAAATAAACTGATTTTCCTGATATTGTTTCTTTTTGTGTCGGCGTTGCTTTATTGCAGATCGGGCCCAGCCTTAACCTGGCCTAAGGCAGAGCTGGGCCGGGCCGGGCGAACACAGGCTTCTTTAGCGTCGGGCCGCCTGTGGTAGTGTTGAGCCCGGGCAGGGCACGGGCACAGAGTTGCGGCCCGTGCACAGCTCTAGGGCAGATTATTCAGCATTTGACTGGTGATGGCGTCGGGACCTGGTGCACACCGGCGCCGCAGGCCACTGAGCGCAGTCTGAAGCTCACGAAGTGTGAACGGGACATCCATGATAGACCTGGAGGAAGCAGGTGGTGTATATAAATCTGTTCCAGAATTACCACGCACGTGTGTCTGCAAATTCCTCTGCCAAGCACGCAATAGGTTTTTCCTTGCGTATTGCAAGAGCTTCAAAAGGCTTCGAAGGGCGAGATTCTTTAGCAAGGCTGCCAATAACTCGCCATATTCTCGTCATCGGTGAGAACACAGTCAAACTAGTGCAGAATGAGGCCCATTGCGACCTGTACAGCTTCTTTGTGTGCCGTCTAATGGCAGAATTCAGCCTATTGGCGGTCGTCTTCAGTTCCCTGTCACAATAGACCTTGGCGTCTTGCTGGACTGGTCTCTTAAGGATATTGTTGGGTAACGCAACAACATCATACTCCAACACTTGGAACTCGTCTAATCCTGGAACAGGCGTCTCAGTCGGCTGGGTTTTGGGACCAGCAATAAAGGATATTCGACGGTGCAGAGCGCTCACACGGAAGGGGCAGCCTCCGAACCTTGCTGTATGATCACCACCGCAATTGGTGCAAGCAAAATCGGCCTTGAAGGTTTTAAAGTCATGGTCGTCTCCGCACTGTTTACAGCGTCGATCCTTTACGCAACCGTTGGCATCTAAAACACTGTGGAGGAGCTTCAGTGAAATCGGCAACTGCGTGTTTTGTGAATCCCAGATCAATTTTTTTGGTGCGCTCTGAGCTGGGAGCAAATGTCAACATGATAGAGTTGGTAGGTTTCGCAGCCCATTTTTTTCCTGGAGATTTCACATGACGCACAAGGCGTTTCACGTGCAGAATTAACACCTTGTGGTTAAAATAATCAAGTAGGTCGCGTTCTGAATACCACTTTGGTACACCTTTAATAACAAAGGTGTTCTTCATGTAGGAATGGGGGAACCGCACGTTAACATTGATGCCAAAAATCTGAGAGCTCTGCAGGTGCTTGTCAACCTGCTCTTCCGTCAAGACATCTAGCTGAAGAGCCCCGTGCATGGTGAACTGACTACTAATCGGAGCTGATCCCAGCAGTGATTGAATGGCCGCGAAAAGTAAGATGGAATTCCTCTCTCTTAAATCAAACCCATTCTCTGTGGGCTCAACCACTACTGGGATCCCGATCGTTCATTGCTTGCGATGACTCACCAACTTGAAACCCTCGTTGCCCATGTCAGCCATATCGGCCACTGACTCGTCACCGTGCATGATCGTTGATTCATCCCCACTGAACGATGAGGTCTCGCTGGACGGGTGGTCATCTTCATGTTCTGGTAGCTCCACAGCCTGGGAAGCCATGGCCGCCTCTTCCGAGCAAGCCTCCTTAGATTGGTGTGGTCCCTTTAGGCTTGCCGGCACCGGAGCAGCCATACTCTCACCATAGGGACAGTACTGCCTTGAAGATGCTGCCGTCCTCGAATAAGCAAATAAAACTTGGTAAATTAGGCAAAATAAGGTAAACAAAACAGAGCTGAGGCGACAGTAGGTCGAACAACGTCTTCGTCTTCCTCCAGAACATTGTCGATGTCGATCTTATCGAATGTATAGCGCGACCGTACAGGAAAATTGCCAAGTGCTTGTGCTCTACTGTGCAACGCGCTTAACTAAGTGGTAGCTGCCGGTGTGCTGCTTCCTGTTTTTTGCTATTGCCTAAAGCCTACAGTAAATTTGGTCTCAGACTTATTGCTCTGTGGCAGCTTCAGCTACGATCGCAACAGGTGCACGGCCACACGATGACATGTGACCATGAATTCATTAGTCACGTGAGCGGCTGTTGGCGGCCTATGCGTTCGAATCGTCTTAAGTATAACAAACTTCGCAGAAAAAGGCCTCGGTAATTTATCACGATGGATATATAGCACTACAAGTAGACACTATAGAGTTAAAAACATGAACTTGCAGAGTGTAAAAAAAATTAATGCCTGTACTTTTAGTTAGTTATATTGATTTTAATGGCGCAAAAGCAACTGAGGCTATGATGCGCCAAACACACGGTTAGAGCTTTTGTTAAAGGTTACGCTTTTTATATCTAAAGTTTGTATAAAACATTGGCTTCTCTGAGAAATTTAAAAATGCTGGAAAAATCAACCAGTGCTTGATCTCCTAAAAGTAACATGGGGTGTAGTGGGATGTATTCATTGTACAATGTGAAATATTTTTTCCTCAGTTGTTCCAGTTCTTTGCATACAATTAAAATGTGGTTTACCGTGAGTTCATCGCCACACATTTCGCAGAGAGGTTTGCCTTTTTTTGTCAGTAAGAAGTTGTGAGTAAGGTGTGTGTGTCCAATGCGTAGTCGACACAAAATAACTTCTATGAAACGCTCCTGATGTGTACATGATCTCCATTCTCCCAAAACAGGTTTTATAGAATGTAGTTTGTTTGTTCGTCCCATGCAATCTGCCACTTATTCCTGAGTTTACTGTGCAGTAATTTAGAAAAATCCCTCTGTGGTATGTTAACTTGTTTTATATGGCCAATTCTAGCTTGTGCTACGCAAGCATCTGCTCTCTCATTACCTAAAATTCCAACATGGCTAGGGACCCAGCAGAATATGATGTTATGTTTTTGCTTTGTAATTTTAACTATGTTATGTATGATTTTTCCTATTATGGGTTCAGCAGCGTTTGTAGAATGCAGCGCTTTTAGCATACTCAGTGAATCGGTGTAAATGATGCTATTTTTTATGTTTTGTTTTACTATTTGTTCTATAGCTACAAAGATGGCATAACACTCCGCAGTAAATACCGATGCATACTGTGGCAATCGTATCATTTTTTCTTTTGTTCCTTGAATTACTGCACTTCCGACATGACTTTCTGTTTTTGAGCCATCAGTGTAAAATTCCATGTAGGTGTCATATTTTTCTTGTAGTGCAAAGAACTCTTGCAGTATGTGCTCGTGTGGTATTTTCTCTTTGTTTACGTGTGTCAATGTGAAGTCACACACTGAAGGAAGGCTGTACCATGGTGGTAGATATTCATGTCTTTGTGCAATATTAGGTAGGGCGTCCAGCACTGCTAAGTCTTCACATTTATCTTCAAAGCGCATTATTAGTGGCCTGATAAAATGTGGTTTATTATTGAATAATCTCCTAGATGGGCACTTGGTAACAATGGGATAGCAGAGATGTTTAGGGAGAGAATGGGTTTTTAGGATGTACGTGCATGTTAGTGTGACTCTTCTATCCTCTAGTGTGGGCTCATTAGCTTCAACGTAAAGACTCTTTACCGGGGATGTTCTATAAGCCCCAGTTGATAGGCGCAAACCAAGATTATGAACAGGGTCCAGTCGTTTCAAGTAGGATGCTCTTGCCGAACCATATACCACACACCCGTAGTCCAACTTGGAGCGCACCAAAGAGCGATATATTTGCAATAGGCATGCTCTATCGGACCCCCACCGTTTTCGCGAGAGTACCTTTAATACATTGAGGGCTTGGGATGCTTTCTTTTTCAGGTTGTTAATGTGTGACAGAAATGTAAGTTTCTTGTCAAAAGTGAGTCCTAAAAATTTATGTTCTGGTTTAATTGGTAGTGTGGCTTGATTCAAGTATAGGTTGGGCTTTAATTGTAGGCCTCGTCGCAATGAGAACAGAACAGCTACTGTTTTTTGAGGGGAGAACTTGAATCCATTTTTCTCTGCCCAAGCAGCCAGTTTATTTAGTGTGATTTGTATTTGTCTCTCGCAGGACAGTATGTTGGATGAAGTGTATGCTATCTGTATGTCATCTACATAAACTGAATACATTACGGACTTAGGTATTACATTGGCCAAGGAATTCATTTTTACTATAAAGAGTGTCGTACTTAAAATGCATCCCTGGGGTACGCCATTCCCTTGGGTGAATGTCGTTGATAGAGTTGCTCCCAGACGGACTCTGAATGTGCAGTTAGTCAGGAACTCGTTCAAGCAATTCAGCATCCTGCCGCGGATCCCTAGATCTGCTAGGTCATGGAGGATGCCGAACTTCCACGCGGTATCATATGCCTTCTCCAAATCGAAGAAGACACCGATACAGTGCTGTTTGTGGATGAACGCCTCTCGGATGGTGTTTTCTAGGCGGACAAGGTGATCAGTGGTCGAGCATGCTTTCTTAAATCCACATTGATGTAAATCTAAGAGTCGACGAGATTAAAGTGTGAAGGTCAGTCTAATGTTTACTATGCTTTCGAAAGATTTAGCGATGCAGCTGGTGAGGGCTATCGGTCTGTAATTGTTAGGACTTGTTGGTTGTTTTCCGGGTTTCAGAAAAGGTACTATTATTGCTTTCTTCCACTCCTCAGGTATTCTGCCAGTCATCCATATTTTGTTAAAGAAGTTCAACAATGCCTGCACGGCAGCCTCAGAGAGATGGGCAAGCATAGCGTAATGCACATTATCTGGGCCTGTTGCTGTCTTTTTACCAGAAGATAATGCCTTAATCAATTCCTGGAGTGTGATGGGTTGATTGTAGTCCTCGTTCATACCTGCTGCAAATGGAAGTTTTTGTTTTTCTGCTATTGCTTTGTGCTTCTGGAACATGTTTGTGTAATTGGACGAACTGGAAACTTCAGCAAAATGCTCACCTAGTATGTTGGCCTGTTCTTCTAATGTTTGTGTCCCGGGTGTAGTCAATAGAGGAAGTGTGAAAGGGGTATGGTCACTACTGAATCTTCGAACCTTTTCCCACATTTTTTTTTATGTTATTGAGCTGTTTATAGAGGACACATATTTCTGCCACGAGGATTTCTCGGCATTTCTCCGAACGAATCGCGTTCTGGCCTTGGCCCTCTTAAAGGCAATCAAGTTCTCCGCTGTGGGATACCGACGCAGAGAGCCCCAAGCTTTATTTTGTTGTTTTTGCTTACCGTTTGCTTACTGTACTGCTTACCGTTTGTCTCTGATTGTTTTTATGTTTTTGAAGAACATGAAGCAATACTTCATCCTTAGTTAAAGGTCAATTAGGAAGCTCTGCCCTTGAAAATGGAAGCAGGACTATGGCAGAAATGAGACAATGATGAGCTTTGGCCGTGTGAACTTAGAGCGAATTCCACTGTACCACTAAGGAAACCAAGTGGCTAGACAGACGTACCTACAGGCATACTGGTAACATAAAGGTTCTTCTGAAATAAGTGTGCGCTTAATCGACCAAGACAGAGAAATGGCAGAAACGAGGAGACACAGTGTTCGAGAACCCACGCTTATTTCAAACGAAAAAGAACAAACCAGCCAACGAAAAAGCCTTACTTCAACATAAAAGTGTTTATTCAAATTTCATTTCATTTATTTTCCCTTAAAGACCCGAAGTCATCACATTACATAAATAACTCACTTTCTTCGAGTGTGAAGGATCACAGTGTAAATTAGTGAATTTGTGAGATTGTTTTCAATTCACATGCATGTGGATGATGCGCCTTGTGCCGCTCATGTTTCAAGCCGCTCTGTAACAAGATTTCCTCCTCACTGCAGCATGCATAGCGAGTGGACTTGGTGGCCGGCACTCATGATGGCTATGAGCAGGGCTACACAGCTGTAACATATTGCACCCGCAGCAAACTTGTCTATTCCTGTTTGTTGAGAAGCATCCTTGAAAGGTGCACAGGTAGGCAGTAAACAGTGGCGCAGTTGTCAGTCTGCAGGCACAGCTTCCCGGCACTTGTTAGGAGTGGATGGGGCTCTCTCTAGCTGCCACGGCAGCGGCGGTGAAAGCCGACTGCGGGTATTCGGGCAGCGCAGAGAAGAGATGGAAGAGGTACAGCATGCGCTCAGGGCTCAGGTCGCCTGTGCGCTCGAAGACCCGCGTGGCACCTGCACGCAGCAACTGCGGACCGCAGCCTGGGATCCACTTCCTGCACATGGCGAAAGAATTGTACACTAACGTCGTTTACATGAACCCGACAGCGGCAGGTTGAGTCAGGGGACCAAGTTGAGCAATGTCAGCCCAACTCGACGACTGCGAGTGTACATGAACTCGATTCTAGCGAGTTGAGACCGGTTCAGCTGCAGCGACACCAAGCATCGAGCGGCGCATCAGGAGAGGGCAGCGGCAGCCTCCAAATTGCAGCATGCCATCGCTGTTTTAGAGGCGTGACGACGCAAGCAAAAAACAGGTTCACATTTATCATCTCCCCTCCCACTCACCTGGCTCTTCGACTTGACAGCGTTTACAAGCACATCGAGGCAGTGTCGAGCTGAGTGAACCAACACCCTGCAGCGGAGTTGACTGTACTTGCTCTCTCGACTTCCAGGTCCCGACTCTGCACTGTTTACATGAACCCAGTAACCGATTTTCAACTCAACTCCATCGTGTAAATGCCAATACTAGCGATCAACGCAGAGCCGGGGACTGGGCTGCAGTGTTCGTTTCCTGACCTACTCGGCTCTCTTCCCGTCCCTTATGTTGCACATTTTATTTTTGATCGTTCAGCTGTGTTATCCGCAGTCAAACTTAAAACCTTTTTTTTTCACTCTAAGTTTCTGTTTGATATGGCCGGGACATAAACGTGAATAATGCAAATGATGCTAAAGACCGATAACCAATGCCCCTAAGGGTGATCGAAGAGAAGATAAGCACAAATGGAGGGTGTACATACAGTCAGGTGGGCAGATGTGAATAGGAGGTTTCCGAGGATAGAGAGGCCGAGGTGGCACAAGGACCGGGTTAATGGAGGTCCACGAAAGAGGCTGTAGCGTGCAGAATTGTGCCCGGCTCCAGAAGACGCTGACATACTCCAGCATGCTCGGCGGGTGCACGCAGATCAGAATTCGCTTCAAGTATCTCTGACGAGGCTGCCGTAACCCTCCTCTAAATATCTATCTACACAGGCCTGGTTTGGCGCTACCTCCCCTCTGTGCATTTTGCCGTCAGCCTGAATCTATTGATCATTTTTGGCTTTACTGTTGCCGATTCACTTCTTTGAGAAGAAGGTTGCTGGGGGAGCCCTTGCAGCACCTTGGCCTTAGTTTGTGCAGCCGGCTCTTGCTATCATTTGGCACCACTACATTTGGGCTGAGCCACAGATCTG
Organism: Amblyomma americanum; assembly: GCF_052857255.1. Classification (NCBI taxonomy): domain Eukaryota; kingdom Metazoa; phylum Arthropoda; class Arachnida; order Ixodida; family Ixodidae; genus Amblyomma; species Amblyomma americanum. The sequence goes on along the minus strand of NC_135501.1, from coordinate 38,798,795 downwards.
TTTGTACTGCTTTTCAAAATTTCCTGCTAGAATCTCAACTGATTTGCTAAGTGTTAAAAAATGTTCTTTTTTATGCATTTTGACTTAATAAATCCTTTTTTAATCCCTCCTTTTTATTATTGTTACTATTATTTTGATTTATTTATTTAATTTGAAGTCAAAACTCTTATCCCTTTTCTGTTCATGAGGTAGAATCCACCGTTGTTGCGTTCCCACGTGCTTTTCTTTTTCTTTACTCAGTACAAGTGAATAGCAACCTCTGCCTCCCGATTCTTGGCCAAGCCCCCAGTGTGGATATGTGTCATTTTTTGAAAGGCTAACAACGACAACAACAAAATTCGGCGGCTAATCGGATGTTGGAGGTGCGCCTTCTTGGCATGCCGACGGCTCTGCTCCTCCTGGCGTAGCGAGTCCTCTTGCGAATAAATTTGTGGACACCAGACACCTTTGGCTTGTGTCTGGGATCCTCCTTCCACAAACTGGTGACTCGACTTCAAGTTGCCCCGCCTCTGTCCCTGACCTGCTCCAGCATCAGCCTACGCCTACCGTGGCACGGAGCTCGAGCCCCCGCCTGCTTTTGACGCCTGCTACACATCCTGTAAGTGATCGCAACAGCTTCCTCCACTGCCTCTTCGATTCTGTCGTACCCGCCGCCGCCCCCGCTGGCCGCATGAGCACGACGTCCATGCGCTCAAGCTGCCCGAAACGGGCCCTCGGACTTGGAACTCTGGTTCCTCAGCATTGAGTCTGTTTCACGTACGCGGCATCACAAATCAGAAGGAGATGTACGATCATGTCATCGGTGCTCTCCCTTCTTTACTGCTACGGTCATCTGAATATTTTGCTCTCCCCACCTGCCAATCGCCCTTACGATCATCTACGAGCGGTGGTCATGCGGCGCACGCCTCAACTGGAGCAGCGTCGCCTGCAACGCTTGCTTCAGCCGGAAGAACTCGGTGTCTGCAAGCCCACTGAGCTCCTGCGTCGTATGATGCACCTGGCTGCTAACCATTCTCCATCTGTGGACGCATCGCCGCCCTGCGGGTACTGTTCCTACAACGCCTTCCTCGGTGTGTGCAATCGATCCTTTGTGTGTCAACAGCAGACACTGCCTCACTGGCCCAAATGGCCAACCAGGTCATGGACGTCTCGCCTGCAGTTCAGTGTTCCTTCGCTCCCGCCTCATCGGTTCAATCAGCCACCAGCGACCGCTTAACCGGCTACTCTCATCCATCGCTGCACTGAGCCGTGATATCGACAAGCTGCTTTCCAAAAGTACTGTCTGCGAGCACATCATGCTCGCACCTCATTCCAGTCTCGGCACTATGGTACTCCACTGAGAAGACCGTTCCCCACGGTCTCGTTCCTGCTGCTCATCCCATGCACACAATACGATTCCCGTGCTCGCCACTGCTCGCAACCCTTAATTTCTCAAGCGACCACCACACTTGAGATGTACCACTGTTCACCGCCCCAGACGACCTCTTCATGACCAGCAGAGCGGCATGGCAAAAATCTTCCACTGCTCAGACTTCCTTGCGTTTCCTAAGCCGCTGGTGACGACTCCACCACTAGCTGTGAACACAACTCCGGCACCCGTTCAGTCACTTCTGCCTGCTGCCCTCTCACCCCTCTATAACCTGTCACTGGCTGCAATGCGTTTGTATTCCGCCGCTCCTACTGTTCGGGAGCTGGCCGCATGACCGCCTACTTCTGCTTCGAGCTCCTGTGCCGAAGCACACGCACCCATTCAGCCTCACTCAACACCCGGTGAGCATTTTCACACGGCCCTCCACAGGCCTCGCATCCAGACTCAGTGGCGGCGACAGCCCCGTCTCCTCATCCGCCTTGCATCATCGGTTCCTTTCTGCCGGTACCGAATTCCCCGGCCCGCCAAGACGGTGCAGCTTCGGCAGCATCCCCTGTGCTTGCCACAACGACCACGCTGCCCGCAGTCACCATTACTGCAGCATTGCAAGCATGCACTGCACTGTCACCGTCTAGGCCACACATTCCTGATCGCTGTCGTCCGGACACCCATCACATTACGCGGCAGGCCCACTACAGGCTGCTTTCGCCGCGCTATTGTCGCACTGGCACGTTACCTGTCTACAGCACCTTTCGAGATGCCCTTTGTCGCTGCTGTGGCTCTTCTGCCCCTGGCCACTCGCACGCAGACACCCGGCATCAAGTGCATCTGTCTTCGACCTCACCACCCCTTCCTCGGCCGCCACGATTTAGCCTTGGCCGACCGCCTGAAGCCTGAGGTCTTTACCGGCAGCTCCACCCGGCCTCATTTTCTTTTTGCCAACGGACTTTCCCTGACGTCCCCGTTTCATCCTGCGTACCCCCTCGCCGTCTCACTAACATATCGCTCATCTTCCTGACGAATTCCTCGCTCGAGGGGGGTGGGGGCTGTAGCATGCAGCGATGCAGCGTTGTGCCTGGATCCAGAAGAAGACAACATACCCCAGCATGCTCGTCGGGCACGCCCAGATTAGAATTTGGCGGTGCGCCTTCTCGGCATGCCGGGGCTCTGCTCCCTCCTGAATGAGCAAGCCCTCTAGTGAATAAATTTGTGAACACCAGACACCTGGCCTGTGTCTGGGATTGTCCTTCTACAAGGCATTTGCAGGGGGAGGAAAGCACGAGCCACATCCGTCCCAGCTAATTGAAAAACCTCCGTTGAAGTCATAATTACATACACCTTCCATTGTGAACATAACTGAAGGAGGAATCGGCGCTATCGTCTGAAGTACAAGATCTAACCGCAAAAAAGGTTCTGAAAGGAGAAACGGCCTCTCACACACTCTCTCTCTCTATCCCATCTGAATTTCGACCCGCGCGGCTGTCGCAACAGCCAGGCATCCTTTACGTGTTTCGCAAGCTCCACCAGTCGCGCGTTATCTCGGGCGCCGTCGCTTGCTTTGCGGCACCGGTCACAGACACTTTGGCATCATGTTCCTTCATGTGTTAGTGATGTCGGTGCCGCGACAAGTACGGCAACTACGGCAGTGTTTCGTTTCATGCTCGTGATCTTCGAAACTGCAAAGAGCACAGCAAGACCCGCACGGAAACGACGGAACCGCTACCTGCACTCGCTTTCTCGGGAGCCACCACTCATTTCGGCACCCTGGATCATGAACTATGATTTTAGTCGCTGCTGTTGACGAAGCAGTGATCGGGATTGGTCCGCAAGAGTCGGCACATCGCGGGAACCGATTATGCAACCGTATGTTATCTGAATTTATTAGTGTCGCTTATATCGGCATGGAGACTGAAGATCTTTGCATGATAGTGGTTTGATTTCACGCGTTTACATAAATACTGAACCTTTTTTGCAGTTGTCTATGATTGTAAGATACATCATGCATGCATTAAATTGCATGCATTCACTCTGCGCAGACTGATCCTTCTTTACTGCGTGAAAATTATGTTGGAATGGTCACATATTGTCACGGCTTGATGTAGAGCCGACGGCGAGCACAGCTAATAGCAGGAGCACAAAAGCAGGCACGTTCGCCAGCAGCAGCGTCGTTGTCGGCACGTGGCGATCGCGCTTCGTCTTTCTCTTCGCTACACTGCCTCCCCCTATTAAGAAGCATCGTCTTGATGCTAACACGAAAGCAAAAACACGCGGCGGAAAACCACACACGGGCCCAGAAAATCCTGTTGGCCAATGTAAAAGGCAGTGGGAAATGCAGGCGATTATCGCGCGCACTATTGCTTAAGCCGAGCTACGTGCACAAATTCAGGATGGGGGGAACGACGAGATGATGGTCGCGTTCCTTCAGGCAGCACCTTGTAGTTCAGTTTACCGATGCGCCGAAGAGCCGTATACGGGCTAAAATAGTACTTCATGAGTTTGTCGAAGAGACCTCGACGGCATACCAGCGTCCACACCCAGACCTTGTGCCCAACGTAAAAATGGACGTAACGTTGATGGAGATAGTACTGAAGAGTGCCTGTATGCTGTTGGTGGTGGATGCGAAGTCTGGCGAATTCTATGCTTGGCGACGGGCGTCTGGCGAACTCGGGATGTCGTCACCAAACAGTCGTGGTACTGATGCAAAAGAGAGAAGGTCGCGTTTGTGCGAAGGCTCAAGCTTGGGATCGATGTCCAGGGGCAACGTTGTAGGGTCGCGTGACCCAGGCGGGGCCTCCTCCTCAGGCAGAACAACAGCTTTGCGAACGTCGCTAAGTTCGTCCATTTGGGCTATAACTACCCATTTCGCCAGGTGCTGTGGCTCGTTCCTGAAGTTGGTCACGAAAATGTTGGCACACCCACGTTCAACACTGGCGATCCCTCGCGCTGCACCAATGCCCCTGGTAAGTAGCATCTGGACACTTTCTTCGAGAACATCGTCGCCACATGCGGTTGTATCAGCTTGGACCGGGAGGAAAACTATCAACAACGGTGGCAAGTGTACATCGTCGGCATCAACTTTCATCGCAGGTCGGGGGCCTAGGAAGGTATTGGCGATGAAGAACATGCGTGAAGGGTCAACTTGTTCCTCCCTAGATCGATTACAGCGCCATACTCGCGGAAAAAATCCATGCAAAGAATAACATCCTTGGAGCAATTCTCCAATATCCAAATGTGGCGGGGCACATCTCACCGTGAATCTCTATGCGGGCAATCGACTTGCAAATAGGGTGTATGATGTGACCTCCCGCGGTACGTATGAGCGGACTGTCCCATTGGGTGGTAACCTTGCGAAGACGCCGAGAGAAGTTGCCGCTGAAGACCGAGTAATTGGCACCGGTGTCGACAAGCACCATTTCGTCAACTGTCGATTAAAATGTTTACATTGCTAGAGGCCACAAAACCGTTTTCGCTTCCAAGGGTGCCATCGGTCGAGCTGGGACATTCCAACGTAGGCGGAGGTTCTTTACTGCGTGCAACACCGGCAAGGCCACCTACAGGCGTCACCGTACTTAGTTTTCCCGAAGTGGCGAAAGGCTCTCACGGCGAGATGCGTGAGAAGGGGATAATCGGTGGCGAGGCGATGGCGACCGGGAGGTGCGAGGTGGAGCTGACACTGGCAATGGAGAGCGTTGAAAGTAGTCCTGTATCTCGCGGGGCTGTTCCCTGTAGCGGGGACGCGTATCAGCCCGGTTGAAACCTCGAAGGCCGAGTTCGTGGTACGGGCAGTAGCGATACATGTGGTCAGGCTCACCACAATAGAAACACATTGGCCTCCGGTCTGCAGTTCCCCAGATGTCGGTTTTCCTGCGGCGGCCCAGCGGTTCCAGGCGTGCATCAGACGTACGGGGGCACAAACTTGCGCAGTCTAAGGCTGGAATCGGCAGCATTCTGGTACTGGCGATGGATGAGAGGCAGACGACGGACGACGGCCGCATAGCTCAGAGATGGTTGGTTGGCTGCAACTACAATTAGTACGTACGTCTTCCGGCGCCAGCGCGTGTCGCAGTTCGTCCTGAACAGCTCTCGCAATGGAGACAGATGCACGTTGGTGAGAAGCTGGGAACAGCCTTTTCAGCTTCTCTCGGATGACGTCATGGATTCTTTTGCGAACATCGCCGAGGCCAACACCGCTCAGGCCAGACAAAACAAGACTTGAGACGACAGGAAGGGCGCTCAGTCGCTCGAAGTGATTGGTTCTTGTCACCAATGTGTGCTCGATGTTGGTTACTTCAGCGATGAATTCGGATACTGTGGTAGGAGGATTGCGGATGAGGCCTCCAAAGATGTCATTCCGGACATATCCCTCATCAAGGCCCGCACCTTCTTCTCTTCAGTAGCTCGAGGGTCAGCACGGGCACTCAGACGCAGTACGTCTTCGATGAGGCTTCTCACGCTCTCGGTGGGAGCCTGGATACGAGCATGGAGCAGATATTCAGCATGCTGTCGCTGGTTCGCAAATGTATGTACCAGTTCGCTCTTGCATGTCTCCCATGATGTTAGCGAAGCCTCGTGGTTTTCGAACTAGTATGTCGCTGTGGCATCTAAGGAGAAGCATAGATTCCGCAGACATTGGTTGGGTGTCCACCCGTTATGTCGAGCTACCCGTTCATAGTGCTGCACCCAGTCTTCAACACGACCAAGGCTATTGCCACGGAACTGGGCGACAGATCTTGGGGTGACAGGCACGTAGACAATCCTCGGCGCAATCGTGGGGTCGCTTTGTTACGACTGGGACGGCATAGTGACGTTGGTCCTAAATGCAGGGTTCATAGCCATCATGAAGGAAAAAAAATTCAAGGGTTTCCAAGGACTTTCAAGGCCCTAACAAAGAATTTTCAACGACTTGAAACATGACTTTTTGAGATCATAGAAAAAGACCACAACATGCCTTAGAGCAAGGAAGCACATCTTTTACTGCAAAAAAACAAAAGTAGGCATATTTGCATATTTTACACAATCAATAGCTAACTAGCTTCTTTTCTCAGATGTATTGCACGCACCCACAAAAAGAGGTCCATTCTCAAAGAGTGGACTCGTGACTAAGTTCCTAAAGCTTTCCTTTCAACTTATCAATTTCTCCAAGCTCCAGTCTTTTCTTTTGCTGCTTGTTTCAAACTGTTGGACTTAACAATGAAGGTGATGTCACTTGTAGCTTCTGCCCGCTCAGCGTAGTTGTCAGCACAAGCTGTTAAATCGGCAACTGTTGCCTCCAGCCTCCTCCTCTTCATCTTTATGCCGTGTATTTCTTCTTCAATGTGGCTTCTCTTTGATGCATTTGACTACTCGATCGCTTCTTTTTTTTATCCTCCAATTAGGCTTGATTGCGGTTGTGTGCAGCCAAGGCAGATCTACGCAACTCCTTCGTTATTACAATTTTCAGGATGCCACCAGCCTTGCTTACAGCATCAAACGATTTGCTGTGACACATATGAGATCTCCTTCAGGTTTTTAACAGAGACCTGGCGGTTCACACTGAAGCCTCTTTCAACAGTTGCCCGTCTGTGACTCAAGACGAGATGTCTCACAACTTTCCACAAGTGCTTATAGGATGAGTCAACCTTCAAGAGCTCAAGGTAGAACTCGTCTTGGCTAAAGGAGTGTTTGTCAAACTGCCGCAGGTTGTGTTTTTCTCTTGCAGAAGTTCTGTGTATTCGCCTAGGACCGAATCGCACTCATGCTCACCCAATCCTCCAACTGCAATAAACGAGTCTAATACTTTCCTCAAACCTGTGAGGCACTCATCTGGCTTTGAGGTCGTTTGGCAAGGGTCTAGTGAAGACAGGCTCCTAACTAGATGAAATGCCAGCGAGCTCTTTTGCAGAATTTTCTTCGTAGTACTGATAAGGAACTGTTTGCATTCAATCCTGAAGGCAAATACGTCCTTGGCGCTCACCTTTGTGGCTTTGACCATTTCTTCAGCTGCATGCCCAATGTCAATTTTCTCTGAAGATACATGGTTACTTGGGTTCACGAGATCTATTTTGAGCAAGCCGACAATTCCTGTGGAAGCTAACAGCACAGAGCACTTCATGAATCTCGTGAGAAGTTTCCTCAAGAGACACTCCACATCTCTTTTTAAAAAGAATATCAGTGGTTTGTCCATTCGGTATTCCTTGAGGAATGGTTTCAGAATCATTGCGATGCCAAGAGCAAAGCTCAGTTTGGCGAACAGCAGTGGGTCCTGGCAAAATTCGCAGAGCTGTGTGAATGATGCAAACTTTGGCAAGTTCACTTTTCTTTTTTGCACATCCCACGTGCCTTTTCACATCACCCCACAGTGCAATGGCACATTCGATAACAACATTTTCAACCCAGTGATGAGCAACAAAGTTTAAAGGAAATGTCATTTGGCCTGCCACAGTAGAGAAGTCTTCCCTTCGCACTGGTGCGTCATGAAAAATGGCACTGAGGCTTGAAAGAAGATTCTCTATGCCTCACTTACTGGCAACAACACTTGCCCTGTAAGCATTATGTATTGTATGCAGTCCGCAAGTGCCCAGGTCCAAACACTGAACTTGATGGTTCTGCTGCAAGTATTCCTGCATTTTCCTAAAACACTTTAGGTTCAGTTAACATTGAGGCCATCCATAGCCAGCTGGACAGCTTTCGCCAGCGGCAAATCTGCCAAGGCAGCCAGAAGCTTCTCCTGAAGGTCTCCAGCAGTCGATGTCCCATGAACACCGTATCTCGTGGTTACACGCTCGTGCATTGTACTCCAGTACCGCAAATGGATGTCCATCTGTTTTTTCTGCAGGCAGTCATTCAAAGACTCATCAAACAGAATGGTGTAGCCATAAGATTGCTCTAATTCACGTTGTAGGCACGAGAGAAAAAATGGTCTCAGACAAAGGCACGCTACGTATGCAGATTTTCTTCCACCGTAGGAAAATGACTTAGCGATTTCGCTATCCGGGAACATTTTCTTGAAAAATTCCCCTGTGTGTGATGACGAGTTGTAGGAATAATGTGATGTTACCATTTTCAGGGTCCACAGTATCTCTGCGTCGGTCACACACTCGTGCGCTTTGCAGAGGCTGCTCACATTCGACGACGTTGATGGAGCTTGCTTGATACGTTGCTCATAAGCAACTGCTGTCAAGTAGCTCCACATGGTACCATGCGCCGTAGTCGCTTTTGTGTTTGCAATGTGTTTTGCGCTCTTCATATGACTTTTGAGGGCCAACTCACCGATTGATGATACATCGAAGGTTTTCCCGCAAGTCTTGCCCTTTGCCCGATGCATGTTTGGTGTATAAGGAGAAATCCACTCCCTATAAGCTGCACTGCTTAACCACAACTGCTGGAAATTGCACTTTCCCGGTATATTGCAGCTACGAAAGACGAGACAGAGATTATTAACTCACCATGCTTTCCCACAACGAAGGTAGGCTTAGCTGCGGTCGTTGCCGCCACTGTAACCAACTGTAACTACGCTACTGCGTTGTGGCTACAGAAACGGATTCGATTAGATGCTTTGGTTGGCTTGAGTATGTAGTTGCCAGGCATTCAAGAGGCATCTGCTAAAAACCGGCTAAACAAAAAGGGTTTTCAAGGCCTTGAAAATGCTATTTTTAAATTCCAGGGTTTTCAAGAGTTTCAAGGACTGCTACGAACCCTGTTTAAAATGTCCTTGACCCCCTCGGGCAAAAGTCCAAATTCCACAGAAACGGATTCGACTGGATGCTTTGGTTGGCTTGAGTATATAGTTGCCAGGCATTCAAGAGGCATCTGCTAAAAACCGGCTGAACGAAAACCTACTGAATAAATTCAAGTATATTTAAGGACCTCAAAATAATTAAGGGTTTTCAAGGCCTTGAAAATGCTATTTTTAAATTCCAGGGTTTTCAAGGGTTTCAAGGACTGCTACGAACCTTGTTTAAAATGTCCTTGATCCCCTCGGGCAATAGTCCAAATTCCGCCGCCTGGCCTTGCTGGCGTCGGCTAGCGCGAGTTTTTCTCCCGAGGGTTCCAAGAAAACCCGACGGACAGGACTTAATGCCGGGCTCGAATTACGAGGCGGGGTGCGCTGCATAAGATGCGTTACCAAATGCATGGCTTGACGTACAGGCCGGCGGCGAGCACGGCAGCGCAGGTGAGCACAGCACAAAAGCAGGCAGGTCCGCCAGCAGCAGCGTCGTCGTCGGCGTGCGGCGATCGCGCTTCGCCTTTCTCTTCGCTACAATACGTATTGCGTGCATGATACACGATATGATGTACTGAAAATGTCACTTGCGCCATTTGAGAACAACTCTGGTGCAGCGACACACATTATCGGAATGGTGTAACGTAGACATGTAGTGTATTTTGCGAAATATCTCTTTTTGACTGAAAGTAACCGGGAGGATATACGTGTCAATAAAGCCATGAAAAATGTTCTCTGTTCTTCATACATTTGCCCAGCGCTGCGGTTACCATTGTTAACCAGCAGCGCAATAAATTTTAACATGCCACAACAGCAAAAAAAGGGTGTACGAAAACCCAAGTGCGGCGCGCGGCCGCGCATGAAGCAGATGCCATGCGAACACTCCCCGTGCCCGTGTGTTGAGCTCATCCGTTGTAATGGAGATAACTTGTAAATCAAATGCTATGAATGCAACTGAGGCAGGATTGGCTCTATGTAATTCGCGCCGCTAGAAGAAACATGATGTTTCACCCCTTGCATTTGCCTTGGATTGGACGTATCTGGCCCGATGATGATGATGAGGCAACTACCCGAGAGATGCAACTAATATATAGCTCCTTCTTCAGTGATACTGAGTAACTGTCCAGCACCTTCCACCCCACTCTTTTCTCTCAGCAACTGCGCTCTTGCGGTCTGCATCTGCAGTCACGATAACAGCTGTATTTCCTTTCTACGTTCAATGCTTCGCAGCTTAACAGAAACTGTTGCTCCCTTCTGCAACTGGTGCTCTTCCAGAGCAACCTCGTGCGATGGATAATTTAAACGCCACCTGCCAGCGCCCTGGGATGGCAGGTGCTGCCACCAGTGGGGCTTGTGTAATCCAAGTTGCTCTTCCGAAGCAACCTTGTGTGACGAATAATTTAACTGCCAGAGCCCTGGGATGGCAGGCGCTGCCACCGGTGGGACTTGTGCGATCAAAATTGCTCTTTCGGAGCAACCTCGTGTGACAAATAATTCAACCGCTACCTGCTTGTGTCCTGGGATGGCAGGTGCTGCCACCGGTGGGACTCGTGCGATCAAAATTGCTCCTCTGGAGCAACCTCGTGTAATGAATATTCTAACCGCAACCAGCCAGTGCCCTGGGATGGCAGGTGCTGCCACCGGTGGGACTTGTATGATCCAAGTTGCTCTTCCAAAGCGACCTCGTGAGACAAATAATTTGAATGCCTCCTGCCAGCACCCTGGCATGGCCAGTGCTGCCACAAGTTGCTCTTCTGGAGCAACCTCGTGCAACGAATACTATAACCACCACATGCTAGCACCCTGAGGTGGCAGGTGCAGCCACCAGTGGGACTTATGCGATCCAAGTTGCTCTCTTCCAGAGCAACCTTGTACGACGAATTTAATCGCCACCTGCCAGCACCCTGGATGGCAGGTGCTACCACCATGGGACTTGTGCGATCCCAGTTGCTCTTCCAGAGCAACCTCATGCGACTAACAATTTAAGGGCACAGGGTAAAATAAAATTAGAAAAAAATCGTTTTTTTTTTCTTTTGGAATTTTAGAAGTTCAATTCTTTCTACACATGTTCAATGATCGCTATTTCCTCAGAAAGCCATATTTACGGCTGAAAAACGCTTTTTCCGAAACCTAGTGAGCGGCCACTCCCCCTTTCAGGATTAACGTCAATTTTTTCAACCAAAAAGTCCACCACCTGATTTCAAAACTTGTCTAAAATCAGCTACATATAAAAAATTGTCTGGCAACTATTGTACAGCTCCTCTTTTTTAGCCAAGACAATCCTGAGATGCTTTGCACGTTTTTTCCACGTTTCTGCAACCTTCATGCAGCTGCGTCCGAGTGCTATCCCTTTCGATCAGTATTGTAAATTGTGCCGGTGTTGGTTGCTGCTGATAAGTTGAGATGCCCAGGGCAAAGAAGGCCTTCGTCAGGCGTGAATTTCACGGCAACCGCTACGCTCATCGTGAAAAAGCAAAAGGATGTCCACGACCGAATGAGATCCCGAACGCCGAACGCGCCAGCTCCTCGACATCGAAGCTTTCAAGATTTTCTCTGTGCTTCCAGGAAGAGGATATGCTACAGAGCAGCAGCCAATATGCCTTAATGGACATGGACGGCATTTGTGCCGCAATTACACAGATTTGTGTGTGCAGAGAGTGCGGTGGAAGTGTTGAGCTCATCGAAATTGTGACAAAACGGGTAGGTGTTGCAAGCGTTTACAGTTTGAACTGTGAAGTGTGTAGTGCCGCACAACGATTTGAGACGTCGAAGAAAACTACTTCTGGCCTCTATGAAGCCAACCTCAGGTTAGTGTATGCCTTGAGGTCCATTGGTAAGAGAATGGCTGCAGGAAATATACTCTGTGCTATGCTAAACCTTCCTAAGCCGCCGACAAAGTTTGCGAAATACAATCAAGAGCTTCTAGGTCACATCGAAGCTGCTGCTCAGGAGTCGATGAAAAGGGCAGCTGACGAAGCTGTGCAGCTGAATGAGGGGGATAAAGACATCGCAGTTGCTCTTGATGGAAGCTGGCAGAAGCGAGGCCATACTTCGAATAACGGCATAGTCTCTGCGACCAGTGTAGACTCTGGGAAAGTGCTGGATGTGGAGGTTTTGTCTAAACGTTGTCCAAAGTGCAGCATCAAGGGTACAAACAGTGACCCCCTTCATAGAGAGGTGTGCCAAAGCAACTACCAAGGCACCAGCGGTGGAATGGAAATCGCAGGAGCACTGAAAATTTTCGGCAGGAGTGAGGAGCTTCATGGCGTTCGATACGTTAAATACCTTGGGGATGGTGACAGCAAGGCTTTTATGGCTGTGAAGGCACAAATGCCATATGGTGATTCCGTTGAAATATCCAAGGTTGAGTGCATAGGGCACGTGCAAAAAAGGATGGGCACAAGGTTACGAAGGCTAAAAAAAGGAAACAAAGCAGGAAAACTCTCTGATGGAAAGAGCCTCTCGGGCCGAGGCCGACTGACTGATGCAGTAATAGACAAGCTCCAGACGTACTATGGTTTGGCCATCAGAAGAAATGTAGGAAACCTGGATGAAATGCGAAAGGCCGTTTGGGCAACCTTCTTCCACTTATCGGCCACAGACGATGACCCATGCCATGGACTTTGCCCAAAGGGACCTGATACGTGGTGTGCCTTCAACAGAAGTCAGTCAGAGGGCAAGCCATTTTTCCACAAGGAGAGTTTGCCTGCATCTGTCTTGGAGGCTATCAAACCCATTTATAGGGAGCTATCGAAGGCTGAGCTCCTAGAGAAGTGCCTGCATGGGCGAACTCAAAATGCATATGAGTCGTTCAACCATGTTGTTTGGGAACGCGCGCCAAAGAATGTGTTTGTTAGGCTTCGGACCCTACGGATGGCAACACTGGATGCTGTTCTTTCATTTAATGATCGTAGCATCGCACGGGCCAACGTTTTGAAGGCGTGTGGATTGAACTCAGGGAGCAACACCATCAAGTGGCTGAGGGAGGCTGACCATAAGCGCATGTACTTTGCGGACCGAGCAACACGACATCTTACAAAAGAGGCCCGACAGTCAAAACGACAAGCCGAAAAGCGAAAAAATGACGGCGACAGTGACTACGAAGCAGGGGGCTATTAAACCAATTACTATGGAGGCGTTTCTGCGAATAAAAAATGGTTTTTCACATCTTTTTTCTCTTTACGCTCTATTATCTCAAAACAGTGTTTTTTCTTACAAAGGTACCATTATTTCCAATGCCTTTCAAGACAGACGGCTGATTTTTTTTTGTAATCATCTACATAAGTGTTGCCAACTACTGAACTAGAATTAAGCAATTTCACTGAGCAGTTATTCTGTTATGAATTTTGAAATGCGCAAAAAAGGCCAGATTTGGGTACTACCGGAAAATATTTTATTAAAAATCAAATTTTCAACACATTTCAAATATTCTAGTTCAGTAAAAAGAGCACAAAATTTGGCGAACAATGATATATGTATTATTAGGCTACTGTTATTAGTTAGTGAGAAACATGTACCTCAACATGGCCTAAAATGCATGGGAAGTATAGGGCTTACCCTGTGCCCTTAACCGCCACCTGCCAGCACCCCAGGATGGCAGGTGCTACCACCAGTGGGACTTGTGTGATCCAAGTTGCTCCTCCGGAGCAACCTCGTGCGACTAATAATTTAACCGTCACTTGCCAGTGCCCTGAGATGGCAGGTGCTGCCAGCGGTGGGACTTGTGTGATCCAAGTTGCTCTTCCGAAGCAACCTCATGCGACCAATCATTAATTTAACCGCCACCTGTCAGTTTGCATGGGGACACCATCTTTTATGGGTACCATTGAGTGTCAACACACACACACATGCAGATGGGGTTTGCTCAATGGGGCAAAATATCCACCTGCTGCTAGAGGGATCCGAACCCACGACCTCCGAACGGTGCTCTACACAACCCTCTTATGCGACCCATGGCATCAAGACTGCCAGAACCAATGCCTTCATTAACCTACTGAACAGATAAGGGTAGGAAAATGAACGGCTTGTTATGACATACATATAAAAAGGGCTCTAAACAAAGGTGGAGTTCGCCTGGAATGTTAAACGATGCCACTTCACGAATATCCTCCCGCAAGACTTTTTTAATGTGTCTTGTAGAAGCTGAGTTATCTGTAGCCAAATTTGAATTACAGTTCTTCGTGCCTTTCCCTCTCTTCATGTCATTTTTTGCATGCTCAAAGGCTGGCACTCCTTCTGTGCCCCTACCCACTCAGGCCTCACCACCGGCTGCCAATGCGAGGAGAATTCCCCACAGCCATGGTGGCTATTTAACATCTTAAAGGATCTAACCAACAGCCATCTCTGAAGAGAAATGCGCTGAAGCTTGCGACGGAGGAGGGCGCGCGGGCATGCAAAAGTCGCCGGAAAGGGTGTGCCAACTTTCGAGTACAATTGTGGGTTCTCTGCTGAGTGTAGAAGTGCACAAACTGGATCAGATGTTCATGACGAAAGAGCCTAGTGATTGAGTCAGTTTATGTATTTTCCCCAGAAGGTGCTTCAGAGTCCCTTTAAACAAAACAACATTCACTGAAATAAGGAAAAGCAAAAGAATATTTATTTGTTTTGTTTAAATTGTTTTTTTTTATTTCCTAATCAACTATCTTTAAGCCATAAAATGGTTACGATACTAATTTCCCACTCAACACAATTTAAACTTTATCATCTTATATAATTACCTGATAACTAATGTGAAATGAACATTAATAATACTGAAACTGTAAGGTAAATAAGAAATGTAAAATAAAATCTAATACTTCAACATTAAAAGAAACTCAAATGCAACTATTAGTTTAAGCACAGTGTATATACTGTGACGTGGTGTCGCGAAGCCGCATTAGGGCCCGAGCCTAGGGCAGAGAAGACCAGCGAGGCGTTGAGTAACCACAAAGGCAAGGAGTTCTTTCAGTTAGGTGGTAAAGCTGAGCCAGCAAAGCAGTCCACACCAGTAAATAGCCATCTTACAAAACGTTACTGCAGCAAGCACAGTTTTTCTTGCTAAGGCAAGGTTGGATAAAGGTTGGAGCTTATATCCTGAAAGCTGCGGCAGAGAAAATTATTAAATAAAAGCATTACGCATATTTTCTAGCTTTTAAACATATTTTGTGATGTTTAGGCTACTGACTGCAGCCCTATCACTTAATATTGGACTGGAAACAGTGTTCATAAGTAAATGTCTTTGAAATTTGTTTCAAACTTCCATTTTCAAGCATGGTTTTGGACTGCTTAAAGGGAAGCTTAAACAGTTTTCAAATAGCAAAAAACTAAGTGTTTGGGAAGAAGGGACCTTGGAAATCATGGGTGTAAATTTTTTCTCGATTCTGTCCACAAAAAGAGCCACAATCGCTTCTTAAAAACCCTCCGCCGACATGCCCTCCTTGCTTCCGGAAGTGCCGGGTGAGGGGACGACAAAAAGGGAGAACTGGTGGAAGTGACACCATTCAGAGTCGGCCTGCGGTCTGGCTGTGCTTGCTTCGCTGCGGCCTGTGCTTTGGCGAATGACAGATCAACTTAATCTTCTGCCTGTGCTGTTTGCTTTCTCTGGTTCAGGCGTTCTGTGTAGAGCTTGAAGCCTGTATATAAACTAATTTTGGCATGGTACTTCTTTCGAACAGCACCCAGCTGGCTCAGCACACAGCTTGGTAGAATCCGTCGGTTGTTCTCCCCCAGCCTCTTTCACGTTAACCAGACAAACTGGCAGTACGCAGCATACCGAAACTGCCTGCACAAAATACGTGCAGCCATATTTCTGTTTTCCTTATATGACTTTCTTGCCTTTTGCCTTTTACAGCTGGTTCACATCCATGCTGAGCTACAGCCACTTCCAGCACTGCCTTTGAGCTCATTAAGTACACAGTGTGACTGTTTTTTTCTGATTTCTTGCACCTGCTGGCAGCACAAGCAATCCTCTTAATCTTTCATCAGCGCGCAGAACATGCAGCTCCACTTAACTTAACAAAAGCCGATTACATCAACCTAGTATACTCGAGCAATGCATTCATGCAACATTTGCATTCATAAACGTTTTGTCATGGCTGACGATCGACAATGGCACCAGAATTCATGCAAATTTGCCCTTGAGTCAGAACGGTAAAGTCGTCGAGCCATGGTATGCATATATCGGTTTGGTTTTGGTTTATGAGGGTTTAATGTCCCAAAGAGATTCAGGTTATAAGAGATGCCGTAGTGAAGGGCTCCGGAAATTTTGACCACCTGGGGTTCTTAAACGTGCACCGACATCACACAGTACATGGGCCTCTAGAATTATGCCTCTGTCGAAATTCGACTACCGCGGCTGGGATCGAACCCGCGTCTTTCGGGCCAGCAGCCGAGCGCCATAACCAATCAGCCACCGCGGCGGCGTACGCATATATCAGCCACAAGTAATTCTGCTGGTTATCTTGATATGCAACAGCAGCAACCATATCTTGCAGCACACTAATTTTAGTGAACAGCACTGTAAGCTCTAAAACGCAGCCATAATTATTGTTTAAAAGCCTGTTCAGCATGTGAAAAAAAACAAACATACGGGGGTAAGTGCAGAAGTTTTATGGTTGAGCCGTAGCCCGAACATGCTACACAAAAAATAGCACAAACGAGAGCTTCCTCCATCGTCTCGTCTCTTCGGGCTGCAGTACAGCAGTGAACCCGCTCCAACACATCCAGTTTGGCATTCTTTTGTAGTTAAAAAAGGTCTTCCAGTGTAATTAGACACGTCACTATAAATAAATGAACAAATGCTTTACCTCGCACTACTCGTGTAAGCATGCCTGTGATCTCAATTCCACCATGTTTACAGGCGTTACAAGAAGTTGGTGGCCAGGCTTTTATGCAGCAGCAGTATACAAGAACGTTATGGTGCAGTTTTTTTATTGCCACTTACACATGAACCTACACAAAAGATATGTACACGCATGCACCTATGCAAAGCATACATATCAGACGAGATTTTGAGCACATGAAAATGTTGCAACTTGGCTTTCGCTGCTGGCGCACTCCAAGGCGTCATTGGTTCCTCCATTTTCTGAAGCTGCTGATAGCTCAAACATGTATAGTGAGTCGAAAATGTTCAACACTGCTTGAATTATCCATAATTTCTAAAACGAAGTTAAGCCAGCCGAAGCAATACGCTACACAGCAACGCCAACGGTGCCGGCCACCAGAGATTCCCGTGGATGACGTCACAGCAGTCCCGGCCAATCGCGGGCAACAGCGGTGTTTGCTCGGCTTTTTGCATTTATTTCCGGTCTTTTTGAATAACATATTCTTTTTCAACAGACTAAAAACTATAAAATGCCGCAGGGAACTCATTTTTTCGAAAAGTGCTTCAGCCCCCCACGACAAAAAGCAACTCGTGCTCTCATGCATCGCAATGCCATCTTCGTGTATTGTAGGCAAGAGAAATGCTCCAAAACGATCGGGCATCTTGGATCACCTATGAGTAAACATGCCAAATGACATATCTTTGACACTTCACAACAGTTTTTACCTGTCGTGAAATGTCTAGAATTCACATTGGTACTACTTAAAACGGTTAATGGGTGTCTACAATAGCACTTAAATATGTTTCAAGTATGTTTTACAGCACTATTGTATGCAGTAAGTAAAGGTGACACTGTTTAATGCATTTCTGCTTCCACCTTGCTGTTACTATGTATACCGGCAGGCTGCTGTTACAGTTGTCCGTGATAATGCTGTAAGCGTTGCTGTGGACGAATAACCCCATTATGAGCTGGTCCCGTGACAGGAAAAACACACAAAAAAAGAAAGCATAAGGCCCGAGGCAGTTCAATAAGCCTTCGACGTTTACTATAATAAAACGCTGACCACACAAAATAAATCAGGCAGAGCAGTTGCTGTGGACATCGGCATTTAGTTTGGGTATTATGCTTGTGCTCTTGAGCCAACAAACTACGAACTATACTACCAGGTTCAAACTCCGTTTTTTGCCCAGATTTAGTAAGCGTTTAAAAAGCTGGCAGCACACAAACAGTTGAATCATGGCGGCCTTCATCATGGCGGCCCACTGGCTTGTATAAGGCTCAATGCGCAGCTTTTCTTCTAGAGTTAGTATATTAAATTTATGCTTTCAGTAGAAGCAAAATGACTTTATATCTGTACATATTGGTTGAGATTTCAGAATGCCCTCCTAAAATGCTGAAGCTGAAACCATGGGTTTTAAGCCATGCAATGTGCCTCGGCAGGGAATCCAATATCCCTGAACACGGGCAAAACGAAAAGCACAAATTTCCATTTTTTTTCACACGGCTACCATAAAGGCCCGCCCCCCCCCCCCCGAATTCCTGCACATATGCTACTGCACATAGGCTAGTCTTCCCCAGGCAACCACGGTTTTTCACGATGCGAAACTGAGGATAGTGCTCCCGGCGTGTCCGTTGGCCTTGGCATGTGCCTGTAGGTTTCCTCCTCAGAGACGTGCATGTTTAATTCAACCGCGAGGTTACAGAAAACCGACCCTCACACGGAGCCGGTGATGCTTTCATCATTCCTCCACAGCCACACATTGGGTATATTGCCATTTCGAGAGCAGCCTCCTGTAACATTTGCCGCACTGGGATATATGATACAACACAAAATGGAGTGCCGCGTATGGTAACACATGAGATCAGCACTTGTCGAGGCGTGCTTATTGCAATGCCAAGGTTGCTTCTAAAGCTCTCCAATGTGCATGAATGAAGATGCATCAGTGCCTTAGCAGACATACAGCTCCCAGTCAACCACGGATATCCGTAGTACGTCCAATTAAAATCTGAATCTCCCACTGCCAAGCGAGGATGTCCGTGAGGCATCCCTACGGATGTCCATATCTGGATATATGCATGGGAGCTTCAGAGTGTTTGAGGGACATTCATTTCCGGATGGCTCGTGGATATCCGCAGACGGACGTCCGACGGATACATCCGTAAGTCGACCATCAGTCAGTCTGTTAATTCCGGTGCAGTTCCATGGCCTTTGGGTTGTTTTTCATCACGATGTGCTTCTTCCAACTATTATTTTTGCTATGGTGTTCGGTTTGTTTGTTGTTTGCTTGGCTGTGCTGTAAATGTGATGTGTCACCTATACTGACGGATACATCTGACGGGTATGCGTGAATATCCCTCTAGGGATTTGATTTTACATCACACACATTTTATTTTTCCTCACACTAGAAACTATAAAAATTCTGCAAATGACAAATTCAGCCACTCAAATTTCTATCGCAGCAAATTAGTTTAATATGCAGATTAATTGATTGAGATCACTCGATAATGGTGCTCTTATTAAAGAACCAGAATTAAACTATTTGTGTGACTTTTCGCACCAGTGCTCATAATTAGTGCCCTTTTCTCCTCCAGCATTTCACCGAGGTAAACAAGACACGCAGCCTTCCATGAAAAAAAACTCCTACCAGGGGCCGTTGCAGAGCGACAGGCCTAAAAGTTGATCCGATCAAATCTGTCAGTCAGTCCGTTAGTTCCGGTGCAGTTCAATGGCCTTTGGGTTGTTTTTCATCATGATGTGCTTCTTTTGACATTTATTTTTGCTACGGTGTTCGGTTTGTTTGTTGTTTGCTAGGCTGTGCTGTAAATGTGATGTGTCACCTATACTGACGGATACGTCTGACGGGTATGCGTGAATATCCCTCTAGGAATTTGATTTTACATCACACATTTTATTTTTCCTCACACTAGAAACTATAAAAATTCTGCAAATGACAAATTCAGCCACTCAAATTTCTATCGCAGCAATTAGTTTAATATGCAGATTAATTGATTAAGATCACTCGATAATGGTGCTCCTATTAAAGAACCAGAATTAAACTATTTGTGTGACTTTTCGCACCAGTGCTCATAATTAGCGCCCTTTTCTCCTCCAGCATTTCACCGAGGTAAACAAGGCACGCAGCCTTCCATGAAAACAAACTCCTACCAGGGGCCGTTGCAGAGTGACAGGCCTAAAAGTTGATCCAATCAAATCTGTCAGTCAGTCCGTTAGTTCCGGTGCAGTTCAATGGCCTTTGGGTTGTTTTTCATCATGATGTGCTTCTTTTGACATTTATTTTTGCTACGGTGCTCGGTTTGTTTGTTGTGTGGTTGCTTGGCTGTGCTGTGTCACCTATGCACATGACAAAGCCTTCTTCTGCACTTGAAGCTCTCGTGAAAAAGCTCCGATCTGACTGCTCCCTTGTTGATCTGCGGACGCTTTGTTGCTTCGGATGAAAGAAGCGGCCTTGCGAAGTAAGTAACTGTACTTAAAGAATACTTTAAGGCTGTTGCTCTGGGATCAGGGAAGCACTGTAACACAATTAACACTATTGCACAACTTGTCTGCAGTGGAATGGAAGTTACAAGTAAGATACAACAGCTGCCGTAAACGTGTTTTCCCACGTTCGCGAGCCAGTGCGTCGAGCCTGTCTCTTGCACTACTTTGTGAAAAAAGTTGAGACGAAGTGCATTTGCGTGGTGTGAGTCTTAAGGCAGTTGTACGTAGGTTCAAAATTACGGAAAAACAATGCACACAAAGCTTAATGTTTGTAACCGCATTTGTGGTGTTGCCTTTGCGGTTTGTATGTGGCTCGCCTGTGGAGTGTATTGGTGCCTAAATTGTGCTATTTCATGAAAAGCACACGTAGGTTGAAGCTAATGTAAATGTTGTCTACCTTCACAGTTTATCAACTTATTTCAATGTTAGGCTTGCTGAGTGGATGTTTCCAACCATCTACTGTACAGTGCTTCACACTGCACAGTAGAATTGTTTAGGAGAGCTGAAGTATTCTGTTAAGTTTGCAAAATTCAGTCACACAGTCTTCAGTTATCTTCCTATTGGTGTGCACTGAATGTAATCAGATCATGCAGTGCATTGGTGCAGCTTTGTCAAATATGTAAATGCCCACAGGGCTCAGTGCTGAGCAAGGTAGCAGGACCATATATGGCATGCCTAGAGCTAAACATGTCCCTGGATTATAAGCAGACTTCTCTTTCTTACTCCGCCGAAGCTGTCTGTTAGTGCTGGCTGCATGCATTATCATTGAATCTTGTGGGCAGGGTAGTCCCGACAAAGATCATGTTTTGCTGAATAGTGACGTCTAATGTTATAGTGACAAAGTGCAGTACAAGTTGCTCTCATATTTTCTTGGCCATGCAATGTGGATGTGACTGACCTATGACCTATATAGTACTGGCAGTGTGCAGTAGCAATCGTCAGGTAAGTTTGAACTACATTGCAAGTTTTCTCCCCTCATGTAATTCATACTTTCTTTTTCTTCGCACTGTGCAGTGGGTATCTAGCTGTAGTGCAATGTACTTGTATAGTGCGAGTTCTTGGGAAAAATATATTTCTGTACTATGCTGTTGGCCAAAGCAGTTTAATCAAAAGCCTACAATCATGAAGTAAACTGGATGCTATTTCAGTAATATGTAGGGAAACATAAGTGTGGTGTTATCTTTTCTCATTCAACCAGTCGGAAAAAAATTGCCTGCTCTCGCATTTTGCAACCTTCTTTCAGACCTTTGCAACCTGAAGGTAACTTCAGTAGAGTCAGTTCTTGGGCTAGTTGGTATTCTTGATTCACTATCATAGTATTCCAGTGCAATGGCACACAGCCAAAGAAAAGACGGAAAAGAAGGACGAACACAGTGCTGACTGACAACTGTTTAATCAGACGCACACAGCATAAGCGCACACTGTAAAAGGACCAAAAAGGAAAAAAAAGGAAAAAATAGGGAAACCGAATCTCATCTAATCTTTATCGCAAGAACATTGAAAGGAATGCCTTTTCTGCATTATACAAAAAGACTGAGGTGTCGCTGACACATCCTAACCCAGCTTTTTTAATATAGTAGGCCTCTATCGTTTCATGGGTTGTTTTTAATTTTCTTCTGCTCAGAATCCTTACTCCCGAAAACATCGGTGTGCAATACTTGCAAGTTGCGCAGTGCTCGACAAGGCTAGCACCTTCCCTATTCCTTAGGTCTCTTGCGTGTTCCCCAAGGCGGTCGTTGACGCAGTGCCCCGTTTGACCTATGTACGACCTGCCACACGTCAAGGGGATTTCGTACACAGCGCCTGTGGCACATTCCGCAAAGCGGTTCCCGTGCCTCTTATTATTCAGGATGTGTCAGCGATACCTCAGTCTTTTTGTATAATGCAGAAAAGGCATTCCTTTCAAAGCTTTTGCAATAAGGATGCGATGAGATTCTGTTTCCCTATTTTTTCCTTTTTTCCCTTTTTGTTCCTGTTACGGTGTGCGCTTAGGCTGGTCTAAGAGTATTTAAGCTGTGTGTGCGTCTCTGATTAAACAGTTGTCAGTCAGCGCTGTGTTCGTCCTACTTCTTTTCCGTCTTCTTTTCTTTGGCTGTGTGCCGTTGCGCTGGAATACTATGAACGTGACTGAAGGTAACATACCACAGCAAGCTTCGATTGGCACTGTGGTATTCTAGATCCCTAGCTTGATTTTGTTTTGTGTGCTATATGCATTGTAAATGCTTGTGTACATTTTATCATGTCACAGAGTTGCATTGGTATGTGACAGCAAGGCTGGAGAAATGTGGGTAAATATTATGAAATTCTCTTGACATTGTCTTTCATTAGCATTTTTACTTACAATATCTCGCAGTTCAAAAGTTTACCTAACCTTTCAGTAACAGCATTGCATTTGTGTTTTGCACTGCTTTTTCAGAACATCCCTTTCTGGAATACTAAGTTAAACTAAGAAAGTACTGCCTGCATGCAGTAATCCTTCCTACTGCATAAAACTTCTGCCCGTATGACCAGCTTGAAGAATTCCTCTTGAAGACTCAGAGCAGCTCTAAAATCATTAATAAAATTGTCTTCATGCTGATACATTTTGCTTTGTGGCTGTTAGTGTCATTTGTTGCTTCATAGAGGCATGCATCTGACATATGATGGATATATGTCCGATTT
This sequence comes from Amblyomma americanum, assembly GCF_052857255.1. Classification (NCBI taxonomy): domain Eukaryota; kingdom Metazoa; phylum Arthropoda; class Arachnida; order Ixodida; family Ixodidae; genus Amblyomma; species Amblyomma americanum. Next base: position 38,775,762 of record NC_135501.1, on the reverse strand, counting down.
CGGGTATTCTGTGGGCTTTTATACAGGCCTATAGGAACGGCCGGATATATTACTGGCTGCGGTCACGAAGGCCTGCTTCATGAAAGCGCACAAGGCATGACATGCCAATGGCCTCATTAGATCCGCGGGAGATATCCTCAGATATCTGGATCATATGTCCATAACAGATAGTCCGTTATGTATGTACCTAAGCCGGATGTTTGTGGGAGATCCGTCGTACATTGGCATATCTCCAACGGGTATCCGTATATCCAAAAAGGGGCGTATGTCATACGTCCAGTGGTTGATTGGGCTCGGACGTAACAGCAGCTGCCGTTGCAGGTGTAGATGGAGGCATCTGTACGCGAATACTGAGTCGGAGTACCTGGGTTCAAACCTAACCGCAGCATCAGCGTTTCGATGGAGGCGAAACGCAAAAGTCGGCTGTGTGCTGCGCAATGTCAGTGCACATTAAAGATCCCCAGGTGGTCAAAATTTATTTGGAGGTCTCTTTCTTCTTTCACTCCCACCTTCCTTCCCTTACTGCGGTTTGTGTTTGCATTCAGATGTGAGACAATTACAGCGTCATTTTCTTTCCACAAAAAACCAATTCCCTCTCTCCACCTCCAAATTCTCTGCGTAGTGCTTGTAGGTTTGCTCACATCCAATACAAGAATTTACCTCTGGCCCGTCCTGAAAAAAATCTTAGCTACATGCTTGATAGCGCCATTTACAATGGTGATACTGACAAAATGCAATTCCTAGCAATTTTTGGAGTACTAAAGTTTTCAATTTGGAGCACTTTGGAGCAGAAGAACGTTGATTTAGGAGCAGTCCGGAGCAGTAAAATTTCGACTCTGATGCACTTTGGAACAATAAAACATTGGTTAGAAGCACTCTGGAGCATGTACATTAGGATAGTAATTATTGGCACACAGTCATGCCTGAGTCTTCAATTATAAATTTCATGTAGTAGGATTGAAGAGGGGACCCCTTTGTGAAATATGTCATACAATGCTTAGTTGAACAGCCGATATACACACTGCATCTACTTTTTAGCATGGTAGTTCAAATGTGCTGAAGTGTGGCTCTTCACTTTTCATTACAAAGCTTAAAAAGCTTTATTATATCTCCTCCAGATCAAAACTGTTGGATTTTTCATTTATGCCAGCCAGTTTTGTCAAGCTTTCATGCACACTTAAGCTTGCTTCAATCAAAGGTAATTAGACTCAGTCACCACCTATATATCACTGTGAGTCAGGCCAGTTTTGATCAGCCCCTGTGCTGGCAGAAGCATCGCTGACATTTTTTCCTGTAGTGCACACAAAACTTACACTGACAGTGTACGATGTATGGAGCTCCATTTTTTAAACTAATGGAAGAGAGCCAGGGTCCCCGTCTTGCACAACTGGAATGAATAGCTAAGTGCAAACACAGCAATACCATGCAGGTATGCCCATTTATAATGAACACTGGCCTAGCACAAATGAGATTCGACACGGCAGCTGCAATGCGCATTGTGGCTATTTATTTATTAGGAGTACTGCCAGTCTCTGGTTGAGACCTTAGCAGGTGGGTATTACATGTATCATAGCAAAGGATAAGAATTATAAAAGTGGCTGTGCAAGAGACAACTATAAACTGGACCATTCATTGCACAGAGAAACTGAAAAGAAATTGACAGCTTTGCACAAGTAACTGAAAAAAAAAACATGCTAGTTCAAAAACATAAACATTAACATGGGCACAACACATTGTGTACTCCTTGAAATAGACAAAAATGAAGAAAAAGCTTTCTAACCACTACTCTAGTTTAGAATGTGGCTGCTAGTTCGGAACAAAAGTTTGAAAATGAATAAGCGTTAGTTATGGATGCGTCTAGGCGGTTCCATTCTTTTGTTATTAGCAGGAAGAAAGAATCTGAAAGTGTCACTGTGATAAGGATGTTCGGTTAGTTTAAATGTGTGCTGGTTTCTTAATGCACGTTATCGTGACAGAGAACTGTACTTTGATGAATCGATCTTAGAAGCGTTATTAAGAAGCTGATAAAAGAATTTTAGTCGTGCGTGCTTTGCCCTTACTGATAGTGTTTCGAGCCCAGAGATTAGAGCTAGTTGTGTCGGTGAGCCGGTTTTTTTTGGTATCTGTTGGGAATAAACCTCACTGCTTTACGCTGAATTCTTTCAATTCATGAAATATTGGTTACAGACTGAGGAAACCTAACAGTGTTAGCATATTCTAGTACTACATGTCCAACAAACTTTTTATAAGCTAAAAGTTAAGTTTCTGTTGGCACAAGACGAAGACACCTTTTAAGAAAAAACAGCTTTCGTAATGCAGTTGAAGTGATATTGTCGATGTGTTTGCCCCATCTATGATCGTCAGTTCATTGACGAAGGCCAGTGGAGTACCACTGATTTTGTACAAGAAATTTGATGGCTGTTTTTTTCTAGTTACTGCAATTACTACAGATCTCAGCCTGTTAATTGACATTTGCCAGTCCTTGCACCAGTCTCAAAGTTTTTGCAATGATCTGTTCAGTATGGCATGATCTTGATGGCTGCTGATTTCTCTGTAAATTATGCAATCGCCTGCAAAGAATTTGATGTTACAGGTAATGTAGGTGGTAATGTCATTATTAAATATAATAAACAACAGTGACCCAAGGAGAGAGCCTTGAGGAACTCCGGATGTGACTGGTACCATTTCAGATTGAATGTTATGATACAAAACGAGTTGGGAACGTTGCCGCAAGAAATATTCAATCCAAGCCAAAAGTTCCCCATCACCGATGTAGCCCCGCAGTTTTACGATTAGTTTGAAATGGCATACACAGTCGAAGGCTTTAGCAAACTCGAGTAATATGATATCAGTTTGGCTCTTATTGTCCATACTTAAAGCTAGGTCATGCACAACTTCTGTTAATTGAGTAACTGTTGATAAGCCATGGCGAAATCCATGCTGATGAGGCGATAAGTTAATGTGCTCTAGACAATCTGTTAGGTGCTTTGAAATTATATGTTCTAGTATTTTACATGTGGTACTAGTGAGTGATATCGGCCTGAAGTTGGAAACCGAAGAAGTATTGCCTGATTTATGGATCGGTAATACCTTGGCGAATTGCCAGTCCTCTGGTAGTCTGGAATTTGGCCACTTGCTTTTTTTACTGTCCAGACCGAGCAGGAAATTAAAAACACCAGCATCGGTAATGTTAAGGGGAAGAATTTCCAAACCACTGCATAATTCTGCTCTAGGTATAACACAGTTATCTACAGTAAAGACTGAACGAAGGTAATCATTAAAAGTGTTTCCTTTTTAATCTTTTCTTCAACTGGCAAATGAAAGGTATTATTTTTGTTGGTGCTAAAACATTTCCAGAACCGTCGCAGATTATTCGTGGGGAACTTAGGAAGTGTAACCTGAAAGTAGTGTTGTTTGGCCATTTCCGCTTTTTGCTTAAAGTCTGAAGCAGCATGCGCCAGTTTATTTGTTTCAAATGCGGTTACTCCTTTGTATTTCATGTTCTGCCTGAGCTGTTTAACTCGTTGTTTTGCATGAATAACCTCACGTGTAATCCAAGAATTTTTCATTCGAGGGCGTTTTGTTAACAGCGGTACAAAATGAGATATACAGTGATCTACAGTGTTCTTAAACATAAGCTATAGAGCATTAATATCTGTATCTGTATTGCATGAAAGTGCGGAAAGAGAATGAAGTTCATGCTCGAGATAAGTGAGTAAGTGAGTATGCTAGCGTCGTCAGCTATGTCAAAATTACGCACTGTTAGTAATTCGGTTCGAGGCGTGATATTGATTCTTAGGGGTAGTACGCATATGAGAATATCATGGTCAGACATCCCTTTGATGATGTCAGTCTGTGACTGGTCGAGCAGAAAATTATCGCAGAGAAATATAAAATCAAGTATTGCTTTCATTGTATCTTGTGTGCAAAGCTGCGCATGATACAGTGGCACTAAGTTGGATAGATTGAAAGTCCCTGGACGTTGTGCTAGGCTGCAACGAAGACAAGGTGCCAGGAGCCCACGTGCAGGAATGTGCCGCGCGGCCGCGATCTTCATCGCGAACATGAGCGACAAAAATATGTGGCACACAATGCAAGAATGGTGGGAATTACAGGTATGCGACAGAAAGCAAGAAAAAATGCTCCACGCAAGTCCAGCATTGCCCCGTCTCGAAGGAACTTTGAGATCACTGCGAAGCTACCCGAGTTAGGCATCATTCTCGCAGGATGGATGAGGAGGGGATCGACACTACGGTAAATGCTCGTTACTTCGAATATCAAGGAACTGGAAAAAAATTTGGCAATTATCCAAAGTTCTAATTATCGAATGAACCCGACAAAACTCACAAGAACCGCTTTGTTAACATTGCGCAATGGTTGTCTGCTGTTGAGATGGGCACAGTACGACAATAACTATTTTTCACATTTACATCAATGCTTTATTGTGTGCCCACTGCCGAGAGCGTCAAAGCAGAACAGCTCCAAAATGATAAAATGCTCTGCAGCATCTCTCACAGTGCATCATGGGATCGATGGAACCCTCTCACAAGCAGGCGCGTCACGAATGAGAAAGTGCGCAGTTTTGGCGCCCTCACTGGAATGGAAGAATCATGTGGATGGAAGTGGGGAAAGCCCAGTGGCGCCAATCAGCGTCTGAAACAGCGAACAGCTGTGTTCTGTTGGCTGGCTGATGCGCAGTCGATAGCTGACGCGGGCTGGCGAAAAGCTAAATAAAGTGAAACCGAAACTATGGAAGTGGTCAGACTACCCTTGGAAACGGGGCAGTTCGTGTTTCATCATACCTGCCGCTGCGCGCACATCAAAGGTGTGCGAAACACCACATCATGGAATTCAGGTTTTAGTAATGCTATTTTGAGGATCGCTTGCCATGCTGGTCATACCTGGACCCGACCCTCCTTTCGAATTAACCGGTGCGAGACCTGTGCCGCCCAAATGATCAATTGTCAGGTGCCTTAAACTTACAAGGGCACTGGCTGAGACCACACTGGCAATTAGAATTACGCATGCCTTATGATTAATGGAGGTCAATTTATACAAGCTATCACTGTAATGCTTTATCAATGCTTCTTGTCCTTCCATATCCCTTCCTCTCCCTCATTAAACTCCCGCTAAATGTAATCGGCCATCCAGTCGAAATCACTCCGATGACAGGTAGGTTCTCAAGACACGCAAGCCTGTGGTCATCGATCGGCCTCCATCTCGACTCGTGTTTTGTAATCTAGAAAGAAACGCGCAGCAGCTCGAAAACGCATGCCAAAACTTTACCTGTCCGAAGACTGCTTGTGCGTGTATAGGCATAAAAAATTCATTTTGTCTATTTACACCAAACTTAGAGACATAGAAAAGAATACCGTGCAACAGTTATGTTTGTTATAGGTGGGCTTCAATGGACCTCAGTCATTTGAAACGGCAGCAACATCAAATGTGGTTATATCGGCCTGGATAGTCAGCGCACAGTGCCATTCAATTTGAAAGCAGCGACTTCGGAGCGGTTCGGCTCAATTTTCACGATTTTTATCACGATGGCGCAGCTTATCTGGTTTGGCACAACTGAGACAGCAGTGGAGTCACTGCATTCACTGAATATTTTTCGCTATAGCCAATTATGCATGAAAGTATAGTTAAAAAAGCAAATTGTGTACCTATGTAGAAGCTAAAGGCACGCTTTGTTTCGAGCCCCATTAGGAAGACAGAAAAAGAATCACGCTTATGCTATGTAACGCAATTCACTAAATTCAGCAAAAGCTGAGCATCACATGTGTGCGCTGTATAGACTTTCAAAGCTTCGCGTAACATACACAAACACCATAAGGCTATGTGAATTCGCTCTTCCCTCCCAGTTTCTATTGTCTTTTCCCTTAAGGATTCCTTGCTGGGACACACAAGCGCTTGTTCTGCTAAGTCCTCTTCATGCCCAGACTCTACCGAGCTTTCCTCAACAGTACTCACTGTGAGAACCAAGCATGATGGCGTCGCGAGCTCCCCTCCCAGCTTCGGTCCTCATCCGCAAGGAACGGGTTACATGTCGGTCGCGGAAGGTGTCCAATAAATAGCTCTCGCTGTAAACGTTCAGACTCACTCGAGGCAGGGCAGCACGTAGGCGGTGCGGCGCACCATGTTCTGGCGCACGAAGAACACCAGCTCATGCAGTCGGTCGGTGCCATCCACCAGCTCCCACAGGTCGCGCCGAGGCATCAGTCGCATCAGCTGCAGCGGGGACTGCGAACGGTCATATATCCGGCAAAGCAGCATGCACAAACGGTTGACAGAAAACATTATAGAGGGGCTTCAGTGCAAACTTACACCAGCAAATGGGTCTGCAAACCACCAAGGCTTCATGTGGCCTCCAGAGTAGCATCTCAGACTGCTGTTTTACTGCTGCTATGGCTGCCCTGACCAACGCGTTGCCCGCCAGAAGGTTCGTCTTTCCCTCACACACAGCAAAGCAGAAATGTGTAAAAGGCAGCTAGAGAACTGCTGAGGAACAACGAAAGAGCGGATTGATCAACATTGGAGACAGAAACGTTGCCATGATGATCTTGGCAAAAACAATCTGTTTTGAAGCGAAAAGCTTCACTATGCTAGGTAAAGCCGTCTTCGGGTAGGCAGCACAGCGACCTTGAATGGCCTTCAGCCCAACCAAGGTTTGGTTTGGTTTTAGGGGTGTTGAACGTCCCAAAGCGACTCAGACTATGAGGGACACCGTAGTGAAGGGTCCGGAAATTTCGACCACCTGGGGTTCTTTCACGTGCACTGACATCGCACAGCACACAGGTCTCTAGAGTTTCGCCTCCACCGAAATTCAACCGCCGTGGCTGGGATCGAACCTGCGTCTTTCAGGTCAGTAGCCGAGTGCCATAACCACTGAGCCACCGCGGCAGCTACAGCCCAACCAAGGATAGCCGTGTACGACCATATGTGGTATAATTATGGTGTTGAACCCTTGACCCCCGACCTTTAGTTGACCTTTCATCTTTGACTTCGGGTGACCGTTGGGCTGACCTTTGACCTTTGAGAACATCTGATGGCGTGATGTGAAGCCACGTGATAACATCCGATTGAGGTGTCGTAAGACCATGTGATACCACGTCATAGCCACGTGGTCGTGTGGGTATATATAGAACTGCTGTCGCGAGCATGTAGAGGAGCTGCCATGGACGAGCCTCAGTCATTTGGCAAGCGTGCTTGCTTTTCGCTGAATTCCAGGGTTAGCCAAGTTAAGCCACTGGTAATTTTTGAGCAAGCTTTGATTTAAAGTTACTCATACTTTTTATTGTATTCCAACTTGCATGGAAATGGTAGCGAAACAGTTGAATATAGTTTGCTAGAATGGTTTGTTAAGGATATTCTACAATGGCCATGTCAACCGATCCAAGATTTCATTAGTCCATAAATATCTCAACATATGAGCCTGTTGACTGGGAGTTGCTATTTTCCCCTGAGCATCGGATGTCATGAATTTATATTGCACTGATTGAAAGACTAAGGAACAATTTAAATATGACTAGGAGCCCACGAGGCAGTGGAACAAAACGAAATTATGAGATGATCAGAAATATGATGTGCAAGGTGACTATTATAAAATTTATAAGCACATCGAATTTGTTGAATGGTTACTAGTTTTTGACTTACAGAACATGAATATGACTACTTCGAATCTCATGACCATTGTCACTGAGAATACAATTCTTAAAGCAGTCCAAAAAACACAGCTGCACCTTTAGAGGTCCTCAAAAGAGTTTGAAACGCTACTTCGCATGTAACTGAAGTAACACTCGAAGTTGAAGAACAATCTTAATCACTGGCTCGTACAAATGCTTTAGCATACTCACAGCACAGGTACTGTTTGTCAACGCAGTAAAGAAAGGCATGATAGGCATGTTGAGGCACACATGAACAATAATCCCAAGTTCTTTTGATAATATGCACATAAGAACTGTGTGTCGCATGTGGTAACCACTAAAGTATCAGTCAGGCAGGTTCCTTCCTCCCTCCTCTATTTTGTTTTCCTCTCCTCCCGATTCAGCCAGACCACACCGAACATTCCGATTACACAGTGCCTACTTTATTCACATCTATTCACAATTGCGGTGACACCACTCTGCCGTCGGAATGCGGCCTCTCGTCTCGGCATCCACCACCCGTCTGTCCCGTTCTTCTCGGCCATCTCTCCTCTCTTCCCGGCCCTCCTTTCCAGCTCGCTCTCCCTCGTCCTTGCTTCCCCGCTGCTCCCTTCGGTCGGCTCCCTGGGAAGGCATCTTGAGCTGGTTCTCGTCGTTACGGAGGCGGCGCGCAGACCTTGGTCTTATCGGACGATGCCTCCGTAACTGCTGTTCGGAGGGGGTCTCTCGTCCGTCGCCGCTGAGCGGCAAGCACACACACAGAAACACAAAGCGTTGGCTGTTTCTTGGCCGCACCGAATCGCCCGCACGTACACACACATAACCGCACATAACCGTTTCTTCCAGCTACGTTCGGATGCGGTAAGGCCGCGCACCCGACAGTATCCAATTCTTCTGGCCAGACAGTGTCTAATCCAGTTTGTACTTTGCAGGCCTTCACAGGCCATTTTTCACAGGCACACTCTCTAGAGCCTAATGCTATGTTGAACATTTTAAGAGTTCAGCGACTACTACCTTGCTTTAACGTCTATTTCGCCGATGACATCAGCAAAGCCATTCGTCTCCTGAAACCAAAATTGTCTCATGGCCATGAGAACTTGGCATCTTTCATTGTGAAATGGTGCGCTTCATTTCTTGTTGATGCACTGACGCACATTGTTAATAAGTGTATGTTGCAAATTATATTCCCAAACATTAGGAAGACGTCAGGCATTAATACCGTGCATAAGAGTGGCTCTTCTCGCCATGTTAAAAACTATCGTGCAGCTTCATTGATTCCTACATTTGCGAATATATTCGACATTGTTCTTCAATATAATCTTGCATTTTACTTTAAAAAAACAAAAGATCACAAATGTTCAGCACGACATAATGAAAGGCAGATCAACTTAACCTAACATGTCTTTTCCGCTCGGGTTGCTTTTATAGTTAAAAACGGTGGACAAATAGACTCAGTATACTTTGACCTTTTTAAGTGCTCAACTTTGTCAATTGCTCTACACTAACAAAAGTCAGGAGCTTATGATGTAAGTGGTCCTGTTTATATGTTGTTTTTTTTTAATGTTATCTTTGGGAACGCAAAAGCTGCATCTGCATTTTGGGTATACTCACCTACACACACACCACAGTACATGGTGTTGTGCGAGGCTGTGTACTTGCACTTCTGATGTTAAACATTTTCCTAGAGGAATTGTACATTGTTATCAAGAGCATATATGCTCCAAAATACAGATGATATTCAGCTGTTCTTGCAAGTTTTTTTACCTTGAAGAATGTATTCTGCTGAAGCTGTCACATTGAATTTTGTTCAGTGTTAAGCAAGATGTACATATCGCTAGCATTTTCATTCCGCGTGCTGGGTTTGTTTCACTGTAATTTTAATCCCCCTTAATCTTTTTGCCTGTTGTATGTATTATATGCTTTTTATACGTTCTTTACCTTGGCCTATAACCACGTGGTATGTGCGTTTCTCTATGCAAAGATGGAAAGCTTTGCTACTTGGTAAACCGTTGTCAATTCGCACTCCGTCCTGTCAGTGTCTACCTTCTGTGTTGTGTTCATCACATAAAGTGTATGGTGTAATAAGCATCATGCACAACCAACTAGGCCTCACCCTCGCCCTCTTATAATAAATGCATTTTGCCCTGTCAGCGGAGCAAGCAGTGCAGTCAGGTGTATTGTTCCAGTGTTGCCCCAGTAAATAAGGAGTATGAAATGCTCTCAATAACATGAGTGGATATAATAGCTTGCAGAATATTTAATCTGAGCACTCTTGTTTTGCATGAAGTAATGAAGGAACAGAATGTTGCCATGCTTTCCCCCGTCCTAGATGATTCATGCAATCTTTTCTGTGTCTCATGCCACAATCGCCCGGGAGGGGGCCAGGGCCAAAATTTGGCTCTGGCCCCCTCCAAAAAATCAATGTAAAACCATAGTTGACTGTGCCCGACACAACTGCGACCTGCACATTTTGCCTCATTGCCAAAACGCTACTGCTTGACCTTTGGGTATAACATTGTTAAAACACCACTCAACTTTTTTCTTTCCTTCACACAGTCCTGAAGACGTCCCGCGAGTACTGTTGAGTGAGATCGCAATGGTTCGCAGTCACTGCAAAAATTTGTCTTCACCGAAGCACACGCATTAAGCTTAAGTTCGTCTTAAGCAGATTCTTTTTTACACTGAGTCCTACGCGAAACCAGCCACATGGTCTTACTTGGTTCATCTTATCCAAGAACTCGTCCTAACCAAGGTGAGAAACTACATATAGGATTCTTAGTGGCCTAAGTTCAAATGGTTTACTGACCTATTCCTTGTAGCTGCCCAGATAGCATGCAACAATGTTTCTTTGGATAAACCAATGGTGTAATATGTCCTTACTTTTTAATCTTTTCTAAAAAGTAAAGGAGTGTTAAGTAAGAGTTTCCGAATAATAAGCACACTAAAAATATTAAGAAAAATGCCCGACGCCTGCGCTAAGATATGTCACCACGCCGGACTATACAGATTTGCTTACAATGAGAACACAATGCTTTAAAGCTCATCATTACTATCATCTTCACCAGCCTGACTACACCCACTGCAGGGCAAAGGCCTCTCCCATGTGTCTACAATTAACCCTGTCCTTTGCCAACTGCGCCCAGCCTATGCCTGCAAACCTCTTAATTTCGTCCGCCCACCTAACCTTCTGCCACCCCCTGCTACGCTTGCCTTCTCTTAGAATCCATTCCGTTGCCCTTTAGGACCAGCGGTTATGTTGCCTTCGCAGTGCATGCCCTGCCCAAGCCCATTTCTTCCTCTTGATCTTGACTAGGATGTCATGCTTTAAACCCAGCAAGTGCCAACAAGAACAACAACAAAGCACTACAATGCACACAAATTATATAAGGAACTCACACTCAGATTGTGACTGTCGGCTCATGCTTATACTTCTTTATTGCAGGTGCCCAATGGGTGTTAGTGGGGTATGGTTGATAGGCAAAGTTCTCTCCTTAAATTTTGGCACGAGGCCATTTCACCAGCAGCAAACTAGAAGGCTTCCTTCTGGGACCAGATGAAGCCAGAAACGAATTCGTATTAACATGGACTCAGTGATCCCCATTGCTTGAAGACTATTTTGTTCACTTGTGCACTCCAAGCATGAATTTGCATTGATTGTCTGCAGCATTCATGGCATTGTACTTAAAGATAAGATTTATATTGTTCAATGACACTTTCTTCACACATTATATGATAGGTGCCTAGGTCACCAATTTTAAAATGAGTTTAACAGAATGCTCAGAAAGTGCAGCCTGAAAAACAGCATGACATTTAGGAAGACAGCAACTAAGAGAGAAAAATTGGGTTTAATTTTTTTTTTACAAATGACTTGCTCTCACAGTTTAGAATATATCAGTTGTAAGTTTTAACACATAAAAAAAACAGCTCTGGCACCAGAATTTTTTTTTTTTGGCAAAAACAGTTTGCTGTAGTAACCCTGTAGTATGTATGCAGTTGTTACAGTCAAACTCAAATATATCGAACTCAAAGCCTATCTCAAAATAGTTTGATCTATCGATAATTCAATAATGAAAAGTGGCAATACACGAGCATTTATTTATAACCTAGAATCATGAATACATTGCACTTACGCTAGTGGTGCACTTTTTGCACGGACAAGTTGCCCAGCGGAATATTGGCAGCACCCTAGCTGCTCCCTAGGCGTTGCTAGGCCTAACCACGGCATCAAAGTCACAGCAAATGGCTCTTTGGAACTAGCCACTGCCTAGCCTAAGATGTACAATCCTGTTTCTATAATAATAATCTTCATCATCATCAGCCTGACTACGCCCACTGCAGGGTAAAGGCCTCTCCCATATCTCTCCAATTAACCCTGTGCCAGCTGCGGCCACCATATGCCCACAAACCTCTTTATCTCATCCGTCCACCAAACTTTCTGCTGCCCCCTGCTACACTTGCCTTCTTTTGGAATCCACTCCAGTACCCTTAAAGGGGCTGCGAAACAACGCTTGAACAAATGCCGGTTACACTTCAGATGGATTCTTTATGTCACACAGATGCTGACTCAAAACGAATCACGGGAATCGATGCATAGAAATGGGAGTTATTCAATGAAGAAATTTCAAAATACAAGCAAACAAAATGCTGCCCTCAACTCGATTTTCGCACAGCTGCCCATTCCCATTTCACTCTCCCAATGACGACACTTAGTGCGACCAATCAAAGTAGCCTATCTGAGCACGTGGTGGAAGTTTGCACTCCATGGTTGCCTGTTCTCTGTCACTCGTTCATGCCAAGGCTGGCAGCGTTGTTTGCATGGTTACAACAACCATGTGAATGCACAGCTGACCCAGCGATGCTTCATTGGCACGTCGACGGTGCAGAACGGAACACTGAGCAGTGACGTTCCCTTACTTATGGATCCGAACTCGAGCGCGAGATACTGTGACAGTGTGACAGCATGCGCAAGATATCACATTTAGCATAGCGCGTACCACTCCTGCTTACCACCTACCATCGCCCATCGCTCCTAGCGCGATGGTTGGTCACGGCGAGCAAGGAGCGCAGACTGTTGAGGGGAACGTGGCACCATCTGGCGCCGCCGCCCCGCGATCCTCCACAAGCTGACGATGCGCACTGCCTGCTAAATGTGAAATGAACGCATCCTTCCTTGGAACCGAAACGAACGCTTACAGAGTGCAATGGTTCGATCGGATCGATTCCACAAAGTCGCTCTCAGATACATGGAGAGCAGCCGTAAGTGTTGAGTGCTAGGTCGTAGGATGCTTACAGAGAGGCGCAAAGTCCTTCAGTGCAAAAAGTCTGTCTCAGGTGCCAGAGATGCCAGAGTCTCAGGTGGTGTATTTCTGTTTTACTTGCTTCCAAGAGGTTTTATCTAGGGCAAACAAGTTTGTTTTGTTAGTGTAATATAAAACACAAAAACTTGACGAAATGTACTAGTTATTAACACAGTTTGCAGTATATTTACTCTTTGTCCAATCATCAAGCTCCCACTAAGTGATGCCATATCCGCAACTAAAAACCGCCACTGTGTGGTGACACTGTCAGCGCCACGAATTTGTTTTTGCGAGCTAATTAAAATATTAAAAACCGCAGTATACGAGGTATGACCGATGCTAATAGCATCACTTTAACTCATTCTATGCAGCCAACAGGCAAAACAATGCACTGAAAATGTGTTTCGGGGCCCCTTTAAGGATGAGCGGTTATCTTGCCTGCGCATTACATGCCCTGCCCGAACCAATTTCTTCCCGTTGATTTCTACTCCACATTTGTTCCCTCACTCACTCTACCCTCTACACCTATCATTTTTCTTTCCATAGCTTGCTGTGTTGTCCATAACTCAAGTTACACTCTTTTCGTTAGCCTCCACGTTTCTGCCCCATAGGTTTCGGTAAGATACCGCTGTAGTATACTTTTCTCTTGAGGTACATTAGCTGTGATATCAGGTGAGATATAAGTTGCGGTATTAGGATATTAGTTGCATTAGCTGTGTGTGCCCATGGTCTCGCCTGAACAAGGTGCATCCTGCAGCATGCAGACAAATACGGAGGCAGAGAACTAGATAAGAAATTTTTCGTCTTCATTATACACAGGTAAAACTCAAGAATGAAGTGGCAGATGCTCCTCAAATGAGGCCCTCCAGTCAGTGGCGTTGACTGGTTTTCATACCGAATCTGTTAATCCAATTAAGCCATGGTTAATCCCCTGTCATTTGCCACCTTCCTGGTATGACTCCCTAGCAGGTCGAAGGGTATTAACTGTGATGGCATAAAAATTGGTCAACACGATTGGCAAAAGGGCCTCTTTTGAGGGGCATTTGCTGCTTCGTTCCTGACCTGTATCCGACAATAGCATGGCGCAGTTGTGGCGCAATGGACACAACATAGCAGTCTCACTGTTGTGGTGTCCTATGCTTCGAACCTTAGCTGCTACCTGCACAGTTGGGCATGCTTTCACTTGTGTCGCCGAAAAGTTTCCAAATGTATGTACAAGCAAAAACAATATGAGGGGAAAGTATGTGAATGTGTACCAATGAGCGCTGTGACTTGCAGACCTATGACTAACTTCAGGCACACATCATCTCAAAAACAATGGGGCATGACTCGTATGGTTTGTGTGGTACATGGAGTTCAAGGTGTCCCAAACTTGCACACGGGCTATGAGGGACGCCACAGCAGGTGGCTGTGGATTAATTCAGACCCCCTGGGATTCCTTAACGTGCACTGACATTGCACAGCACGTGGGCGCCTGTTGCCTTCTGCCTACATAGAAAATGCGGCTGCCACGGCAGGGGTCCGTTCCCATGTGCTAAGGATTAGCAGCTAAATGCACAGGCAATGAGCCATCCTGACGAATCCAACGAAGTTAAAATTTCAAGAACAGTGAATTTTTTTTCAGCTACAAAGTTTCTATAGAAGCTCTATAGCTTTCATTTGTAGCCATATGACAGTGCTTGGGTGGATGCTAATGAGTAATTACTTCCTTATTAAGAGGGCATGAAAGGTTGCCACAGCACTTTCCAAAGCAAACAGTACGCAAGTCCGCAGCACAGTGGGCACCCAAAGTTAGGAAACACTGACAGGCTCGTGCATTCTCTTTCACACTGTTTCCCCTCGTTAAAGGGGCATAATTTCACTGCAGTCAGGCAGAAAACTGTCACGGCCATAGGCGTCGACAAAAAATTGCACCTTCTGGTTACAGCAATCTAAATTAAGCAACAGCTGTTGCACAACTGGAGATGCACTGATGCCAACAGTTGGCAGCTCTTACACGGTAGATTGACAAGCCGTTGTTAATGCCATGAGGTCGCTGTGTAACCACAGATGATCACATTTAAGCAACTACAACCAAATTGAAAGAAAAAAACTTGAGGAATGTTTTCATGGCCCCATGGCTTTCGCTTGCCTCCTCGGACACCCCGCAGTTTCTGATCATATGATATGTACAGTGAAAGCTCGTTAATTCAAACCTCATTAATTCGAATTTCTGGATAATTCGAACCACACCGCTCAGTCTATCCAAGCTCCATTGGAGTCCATATAAAATATAGCATATCAACTCGAACATGAATGAGTTGCACCGCTGATAATTCTAACTATGTACTGCAGTGCCTGGTCGACGTGGGCATGCAGCGAACCAATCAACGCTCGGTGAGGCTGCATCACCTCTTTGGAGAAAATGTAGAGAAGGTAAAATTGGCGCATGAGGTGGGAGGTCGGATAGACGGGACTCTCTCTCCATGCTTGCAGCGACATGGTGATGGCAACTATGCATGAACTCCGGAATTGTACCGGGCTGTTGTTTGTCAGCGTTGGTTTCGAAAGCTTCAGTACCTTGATGCGTTAGCTTTGGTTGTTGAGCGATGGATGACGCAACCAGAGGAGAGATACAGGAAATTGGGTGCGTCACAGTGCCAACGGCACTCCGAACTCAGAAAACGCAGCCGTGCATAAAACCGCGACATGCACAACATTAATGAATTGGAGCGTTCGTTGAAAGATGGTGCACATCTTTTTTTCCGGCATCTTTTATTTTTCTGTCACATTTCATGCGATTCGTTGTAGCCAGTGTGCCGGTGTGCCATAGTGTAGTGGTTTAGAAACGTCGTGCTTTTTTGTGGTAATTATTGCACCAAATCCTTCAAGAGAACAGTGAAACCATACATGTAGTCAAGCAAGCTCATTGGTTTGGTAGTTTGTGACTCTGGGTCAGACGGCTGGAAAATCAAGCAATGTAAGTGTGGCCGTCCTGGTGATGGTCACTTTTCGACCCAAGTGGTCGCAAAATGTCCGTGATTCGCGAGTGTGAACCTGCAAGTTGCAGAGGTTGTGCTATCGTTTTCGTCGAAAAGAGTCAGTCGCATGGAGGTCACATGCTGCTCAATTTTTCAGCCATCATAAGACCATGCTCACAGGCGGCTGCACTATTTTTGTGCCTCCGGTGGACAAGTTGGGACGTGCAGAACATTGCCCGCCTCGGAAGTTTTGAAGGCGAAAAGGAGGCCTTCCGATAAGTGTGGGCTTCAGTACAGAAGGTGTTGACTGTTGCCTTCCAAGTATAAAAAGCGAAAGGTGATGATTGTATATTTTAAACCAATAAACTAAGGCAATCTCACCATCTGACTGCTTCCCGATCACAATGCATCGCATATTATGTTTATTTTCTTCAGTTCGACCTTTGGTTAATTCAAACTGCGTCAGTGACCCCGTGGAATTCGAATTAATGAACTTTTACTGTACTGTGATGTCTTGATGCTGAAGTCACTTTGCGTCAACTTTAGCAGCATGCACTGCACAGTCTTCATGCTACACCACCATGATGAAGCATGTTCAGCACCAGTGTTTCAGACTGAGCAGCTGCCGAGTAAGGTGTTCCATGTAGCTCACCTCTCTGAAGGTGGCACTTTGTGCTAGTTCATTTCAAATGCAGTCAGTACAATGGGCAGGCATGCATTGTTCTGCGAGACAAACTTTCACTCCCCTACTTCTTCACTTGGAGAGAGGAACACATACTGTAACAATACTCCATCTCACAAGTTGTTTGCAGTGTTGCAACATCTGCGGCGATCTGAGCCAAGCAGAATGGCATGCGCTGCAAAATCAATGTGTTCCACCGTGTCCCTCACTCCACGACTAGTGGCGCATTAGCTGGGAAGAAAAGAACACCGGTGACCCACTGCTGCCCACAGGGGGCTCGGCCAACATGGCCAAAATGCTTACAAATGGCGGAGCACCACTTCGCAGCAGCTGGCCTCTGCAGCACTGTGTTGATGCGGAATCTTTTCTGCTAACAGAGAATGGAATGCTTGTTTCACTTTCAAAACACCATCCTCAACTATCTTTTCCATTACTGCAATGATTGTTTAAAAAATAGTCGCAACACTGCTCAGATATTTGAGGGACTGTTTGTTGTCTTCCTTGGCCCTGATTGGACGAGAGGGTTCTAGTACCTTCACAGTGCTGCAAATGACTTGCGAGATGGAGTATAGGTCTAAGCAGCCACTCAGGCAGCCACAGCAGCTCGCTACAACAACCTCATCCCATATCACCCACTTAATAGCAACAATAGAAGAAGACCAGTTACTACTTTATTCGGCATTGAGCGCTATCAATCAATCGTGCACATTATCCAAAATGGAGATCAATTATGCAAAAACTTCATTTTCTACAACTTCCAATAAAACCAAAAATATATTTCCTTTTGATTATGAAATAGATGGCCACTATATAACTCGAGTCCATTATTTCAGATATCTAGGTGTCACTATTACTTCAAATCTAAAAAGGCATAAAGACATCAATAACATATGCTCAAAGGCAGAAACAAAACTGTGGTTGATAAGAAGAAAACTGAAGCTTGCTTCCACAAAAGCAAAACTAACAGCCTTTCTCGCACTGGTAAAACCGACACTGGAATATGTGAGCGTCATATGGGATCCACATCAGAGAAACCAAATTGACAGGATCGAAAAAGTTCAAAGGGCGGCTAGGTTCATTCTGTCAAAATACAGATTCAGTGACTGACATGCTTTGTGAACTAAACTTGCCTCAACCTTCAAAGCGAAGGAAGGTTGCCAGACTAAAAATGTTTTATCTGTTATATAATAACCACTTCAACTTGAACACAAGCAACTGCTTGAAACAGCGTTCCTCCAGAGCTGTGAGATCTCACACAGATCATGTTACACCCATGATGGCCCGAATCAATTCCTTTAAATACTCTTTCTTCCCCAGAACCATAGCTGAATGGAATTCCTTGCCTCAGGACATTTTACAAGCAGACAATCTACACCAGTTTGAAACTTATCTCTCCCGTTATTTAAGCCTATAGAAGCCATTTGTCATTGCTGTAATTCATTGTGTTCTTTACCTGCTGTTACGATCCTCGGTGGTCTGAAACCAAGCGTATTGTTATGAACACTTACTTATCTGATGCACTTGTGGCTTCAACTGCTGGCAAGATGATTGATGATTTCATATAAGTTTGTATAAATTTTGTACTTGTGGCTGTGTGTACTTCTTGAGTTGTATGCATCCGCCCTGTAACGGCCTTACAACTGACAATATCAATAAATAAATAAAATAAATAAATAGACTCGCCTTCTATGAATACATCAACTTTCATGGTCCAATAGAGGTGGCACTTCTGCCAGAACAAAAACCTTCTGGGAAAGGTAACCGCTTCCTCACCTGTTGTTTCGCTCCACGGGGTGGCAAGAACAGGTCACGGGACACCTGCACAGTTGTGGTCATTGAATGACTGTTTGCCCCGTGAAATCTGCATCTTAGGCATTTATATAAATAGAGGAAAAAGAGGTTGCATGCATTGCCGACAGCACTGAATGTTTCTGTGGTGGGCACATGCTGATCCAATTTGTTCCCGTCTTCTTCAGACTGTGTCAGCTCAACTTGCAATGTCTGTTTCTGTTCCTGAGGTCTGTCTTTTTGCAGACCATCCCACTACTTTGTTGCATTTCATCACTGTACCACCAGAGCCACCACCATTTGCTTACATCTCTTGTGTGGGTGTGCCACCATCTATAAAGTGAACTTTAGACAGCATAAGGATGAATAGCAGGGCGAGTTTGCAATAATTCATTGTGGGTGGTACAGCTAGCTCAAACTAGACGATGGACAAAAGCAAGAAGACCGCACAAACAAGCGCTGGCTCGCAATAAAATTTTTATTGAGAAGATCAAACGTATAAACACGATAGTCATGTTATACGACAGAGCATCGAGCACTCCGACAAGCAAAATCAAGGAAGTACAATTATCATCACTCATCTGCCGTGTCGTGAAGTCCGATCAAAAGCCTACCCTTTCTCACCTCCCACACCAACCGATTATTCCAAGCCAAAAAAATCATGAATTATCTGGAAATAAAACCTCCTTATCAACAAACAAGGAAAGCTGGCTGACACACTGTGACTGCTTCTTTCTGATGAAATAAGCTTCCATTAATTCCCTTTCTCCCAGTGTAATGCCATGTTGGCACTGCGGGTACTGTGATAGCCTGTCATTTTCAGATCGAAAGAAGACATGTGAATGTGTTCACTATGCTTTCTGCTAGCCTCTTTATAGGGCACAGATGTCCGTAAGCCAGCTTTATTGAAGCCAGTGACAATCACTTGACAAGGGTCACTTTCCAGTATTCCGGCATCCACCAGCACACTTCTGCTAATATTCATATTCTTTGAAAAAAAAATAGAGCAACTAGCACCACAAAGCATGCATGCAAACAGTCAGCCACAAAATGGCAATAGCGCAAGAACGACAAAAATCTGCGATATGAACATTTCATGCAGTACTGGGCAAATTTGAAAAAGAAATTACTGTGCAGATAGTCCGCAAAGTGCACAATTTTAACATTTAAGCATGTATAGCCTGCGGACCGTATACAGGAAATTATGGTACCCCTCTGCGCTCACTCTCCACTGATGCCATATGCACGCAACAGTGAGATGCACTACGTCAAGCAATAAACTGAAAACAAATTTCCGTTCAAAGAAACTCTTTTAGAGATCACACGTTTATGCAGCTCTCAAAAAAAACTTGTTCTAAAGGCCATCTGGCCAGATTTGGACCTTTCAAACAAACAGGCACTATGCATGCATTAAGCAGGCATAATGGTCTTTGCGAAATACCCTAGACGTATGCACGCAACCAAGGACGGTGAAAATTAAAACCAGAGCCCATTCATACTCTCGCTCATTGTTCTTGAAAGGTGTTACCCATCCTGAGTTAGCTACATACTGCTTCATTAATTTATGCAAGTCAAGACACAGAGTTTGAGTGCACAAAAAAATTCAAATATCATTCAGAAAATGCTTAAATAGTAAAAAGCATTACTGTTTACTCTAGAAGTCATCAAAGTTGAGAAACTTGAAACTTTCAACCTCCTGTGACATATGCCTTGTGCAGAACCTTTCTGCCGTTCTCAAAAACCTGCTTGCTAATAGGTAACGGCTATCATCACCATAATCATTAGCCTAACTGTGTCTACTACAGGACAAAACCTTTCTTCACAGACTTCTAACTAATGTTGTCTTTTGTGAACACACCCAATGTGAAGCTAAATAGGTAAGTGGCATGCATTTCTTTGTACTAAATGTGCACTTCATCCCAAAACAAATAAGACATTGAAAAAAAAAAAGTCCACCAGCAACAGGTGGCAATTTTCAAGACTCGTAAATAAATGTAATGAAGGACTCTGGTATTACCTGCATGAATGCAAACAAAGATTGCATGAAAGCACACCTCACCTCACCACACATCTTGATGTCGAAGAACAGCTGGTACAAGATGCTGATATCCCGATAATGCTTGAAGTTGCTTTCTCGGCCTGCCGTGATGTGCTGTGATAAGGAGAGAGCCAGACCACCTATTAGATGGCACACTGCCATGCAATTTCACGTACATGTTGAACGCTACGCCTTATAGTTTGGTGTGCCGCAAGTCTGGACTCGCTCCACGAGGAACACACCACCGCAAATGCCCGCTGTGACACCCGTTTATTGCGGACATAAAAAAAAACACTTCTGGAATACAAATAGTTGCAGTGCAGCAGCGCCACCTGTACTCTGGAAGAAGAAATAAAGTGAGAACAGCCTGCGATGAGGTCCGGCAGGGGGAGCAACGGTCACCAACCCAAACCATGAAATAATTAACAGCTTCTTTTCACTCCCGTGGTGCAATCCGTAGAGTATAAAAAAGGGCAGTCGGAAGCAACGGGAGGCAGAGAGTCCCCGAGCTATAAGGAAGCATTGGCCCCACCCTTCTCTTTTCTAAGCTTGCCGTAAACCGCTGGAGTCAGCGTTGCGGTACTGGTGCCCACCAGAAGCCCTCACTGATCCAATGGCTCCCTGTCGAGGCAGTGTAAACATCCCATGCTCGGACCCGCGTCCGTTGCAGCACTGGTTGCACACCGGAGCCCTCGTTATTTCCATGGACTCCGATCAGCTCCCCCAATCGTTTGCGGCAGCGTCTCGCTGCGTTAATGTTTATCCCCCTGCTGTCGGACCCTCAAGCAAGGTGTCGGACATTTAATCAACAAACCCCTGGGTCTGTTCTCAGAGTTGCATAACCCTCCTTCACAATCAAAGGTGCTTTCTACTACTTGCGACAGTGCATGCTCTAACCGTGTAAATACAATGTGCTACAAAGCCCCTGCAACAGAATGAAAGCATCATTCTGCATCATAGTTACCAGCATCATTTAGCATGGTTCAAAGAATTGCAGCGCTGGCCATGAGATGAAAGCAATCCTGCGCACACCACAGCTATTGCTTGGCAGGGTTCAAAGTGTTCTCAAGGAAGCTGCGTCAGTCATTCATGTGAAACCTTGGCTGTAAGACCTTTTCGCGGGCTAGTTGGATAATGATCTGCAAAAAATGTGAGTGGTCAGTTGTTGAAGACAAATAATGGACATTAACAACAGGACACAGCTTCGATCTTTAATGATGAGACATGACGCCAGGATAGCTTATATTGCGTAGTGTCTCCAAAGGGGTCACTGTCGCCAAATCTCATCCCTGGTGCGCCCACTGCAGCCTATGACCTAGCTGTCGACCACATGCACACTTTAACCACTGACCCTCTTGCCTTGCATCAGTGAGGCACACTAGAAAAAAACCCGCATGTGCTTCGTGCACCTCCTGCTTAAGAAAGGTGTCGCAGCGCCCTACTACACATGCCCGGCCTCCTCCACTACGGAGTCACTTTGGTGAGTGGCTACACCTGCACTTGCACGTGACGTGCGTCACAGACATGCCCAGCCTCAAAATGCATTAGCCCCGGCCCTTCAACATAACTTAAGCGCGTTTGCAACCAGCTGAAAGCATTCATGCTTAGCTTTTAAGAACTAGTTCTATTTTTGACATAAAGGTGCACTACATAAGAGCAAGTTGGCTAAAGAAACTAAAGTTTCGGGTAAGGTAACCGTTTCATCACCGTAAATGGCCTCACGCAGAGACATGTTAAGTTCTCCCAGAGACATCTGACTGCGCGCCTACAATTCCACTTGACTCTGCTACAAAGAGACACCGTAGTCAAGGGCAGCCCAAGGTAATTTTAGTGCAAAGGCACTACTCTAGACGTGCCGACTCCCAAGCAAGAATCTAGCGTTGTCTTGTGTATGAAAGCACACGCGAGAGAACACAAGAGCACTATGCAATCGCCGCAGTTGATCATGCTTTGTGTTAAACTGCAACACACTCTGCGCTGTGCATTGCACATCGTTGTCTTCATCAAATTCCATCTGCGGTGTGAACAGATCAGATCAGCTTAACCTCGGTCAGAGCTTAACCCGAGTCTAATATCGTCTCGAGACGTGCTGACAACCCAGAAAAGCAAAACCATGAGCCAATCAGGCTAAACAAATGCTTTCACACGTCTACTCGGTTCAAGTATGTTGAAACCCTACAATTTTTTTACTCTTTCCTTCCTTCAGAAACGCTTTCGCATAGACTGACAGCAGCCAACTTCTGGATGAAGCACAAAGTGCAATTCATCTGACAGAAAAGGCATCACCCCAACTGAAACAACTCAGCTGCGCAACACTTTCTGCTCAGTGGAGAACTTGCGGGCAAGTGCCAATTTTTAGGCATGTGCAAATAGTGGTTTCTTGGTTCTAAGTGAATTCGAAGCAAATGTAACTTTATTCGAATATTTGAATACTTGTGGCACACAAAAAAGGCTGAACAGCACAATAGGCATTTTCAACATCATGTATTTTTCGAACACACAAGGCCATTACGTGACACAGAGAGAATGCATAGAAGCTTTGTCACACTCACTGAAGCTGTGTCGACTTTCTGCAAAAATGGCCACTGCAAATTAGGAGAGCTGACCTAGATGTGGCGCTGACATATCTGTGAGATGCGAGACCCACATGTGCAGCCTCCAACTGCTAATCTGAACTGCAATTTCGTCGTTGCACAGCTGTTGCTTTTAAGCACTGCCTCAATGACACCAGCTGGGCGTGTGCACCAGGTGCCACTCCGCATCAGGCATAGGAAAGGGGCACCCATCTTCATGTGTCTCATGCTACCCCCTTATTGAGCTCGCGCTGCCGCACTAGTTTGGTGAATTCAGGGAAAGACGAGTGGCTGCGGCAGACAGCTCAGACTCATTCTGTGGATGCACGCTGAACGAAACAACATGCAGCATGAGCTCCAGAAGTGTTATTCGCTCAAGATGAATACTTGGAGATTTCGAATACCAAGCATTCGGATCGAATCGAATATCGAATACTTTACTATTTGACTGAATATTAGAAATTATTGAATGTTCGCATATATGCCTACCAATATGCCTACCCAAACCACCAGAGATAATATACAAGAATTTGCCTCAGTAACAAAATAACTAAAGGTTGCAGAAAACATTGAGATGATGTGCCCCCTTTTCTCTTGAGCTGCAGGATAGCTGTTGCTGTCAAAAGTGGCACTCCACCTCTTGGCGCCCCACAATGGGGCCTAAAGACTGGGCCCAAACATCGCCCCAACCTCAGTGCAATGTGGCAGTGCTCCATTGTGACCAGTTAGAAGGTGACCACATCATCGCGGAGTGGCAGCACCATGAGGTTTCCCACTGTGATGGAGACACTGCTTGCGACAACACCCTAAACCCAGGAAACCTGCTGGCTGATGTTTAAAAAAGTGCAGGGAGCACATATTTACAGTTCAAGCATGCTTAAGGGGGGAATGCAGCTTTTAAATTTCCCAAAAATGGCCAAAAAGATGATTTTTTTTAACTTGTTGTATCGGCTTCAATGCCTTGTTGTTTATGCTGTCCCAAAATTTCATTGCTGAAATCGACCAGGAAGAAGTTCATAGCTATGAGGGTTTAACTTCAACTTCCCAAAGCGACTCCAGCTATGAGCCACATGAAGGTCTCCAGAAATTTCGACTACCAGGGGATCTTTCACATGCATTGGCATTGCACAGGACACGGGCCTCTAGAATTTCGTTTCCATCGAAATTCGGGTCAGCAGCCGAGCGCCATAACCACTAAGCCACCGTGGTGGCAATGACCAGGAAGAAGTCTCAAGAAAATTTTTCCATGCACAACGCAGGCTGCACATTGCAGGGCAATGCCCGAACAACGGGAATTTTTCTCCATTACAGTTTTCGCCCTAGATACTCGCCTTGCAGAGAAGATTTCTCCACGACCGTTTTATCTATTTCGACCGCATTTGCTTTGTTGCACTCCTGCAGCCTTTTGACAAGATTTAGAGGAAAAATACGGTTGTGCCTCATTTATACGGACATTTCAGTTTCTGAGCAAAACTGTCCATAAAGAGAGTCGTCAGTAGTAACGAATCATGAATAAAAAATATTTAGAAAAATAACACGCTATGATTAGGATCTGCTTCTAAGCACGGTGGTGTTCAGTGAGGTTGAAATTGAACACAATTTTGGGAGACCCAAGGTCAATATCCTGGTCGCCGTTATGCTTGAAATAATGTGGTGCAGCTTCATGCGCCTAGTAATCTGTGTCTGATATGCTTCGTGGCATATGGTGGCCAGATGACCTAACTCCTAATACAACTGTTAACTTCCCATGACCCCACGAATCAGTCGGCTGGCAGCTGCTATGCAGCCGGGGGTTTTCTTCGCATCCATTCATGCAATATGGCAAATGGTAAGGGGCGTCAACTTAGCAATGTTGCACTGTAAAGCATAAAACCTGGAAAGAACAGGACCTCAGGCAGTGAATCTGAAATTTTCCACTGCAACACTCTGGTGATCTATACTCAGAATGTAGAAATTCAGACATCCGTTTGGGGTAGTAGAGATTATTTTCTCATCGCTGTCCATGTTAACACAATAACAATACAGGGGCCCAATGGGCTGTGTGCATACTTCCTCTGTCTATTGTCTGGACACCGAGTTTCCATATTAATGAGATGTAAATATAATGGAAAAGTTTGGTCCCCAGAAAAATTTCCATAATTTGAGTTGTCCATATTAACGGGGAGGCCATATTAACGAGGCACAAATGTATATACTAGCAAACAATTTTCTTGAGATATAACAGAGAAATTTCTCAAGAATGGTCAAACAATTATTTCTAATAAGGTTGACAGATTTCCTGTATATGCATCAAGAAATAAAAAAACATTTGCTCAAAGCCGCATCCCTCTTAAGAATAACAGGTATGAAAAAATACAGTTGCGCGCTGCATGTAAGCCACTACATGTGCTTCAGCCCATTCATAACTGAGACTATCCTAGTTCAACATCCAAAAACTGCTTTATCAAAGCTGACATACATAGTGACAACAAGACAGGCACAACTGCAGAGGTCTATATATGCTAACCTGGTAGCCAACGAAATGACCCTATGTCATCGCCATTTCTTGACCACTGCAGAAAGGTTTGTAGACATCATTTATTTCACAAGCTCTGGCATCATCCAAAACTAAATTCTTAGTTCACGACTTGTGCATCTTGATTCTTGCTGTGCATGGATCCCAATCACAGAGTTCAGCAACTCTGTTTTATCCATTCATCCCCCTGACATCTGCTGAATGAATGACCCTTCACAAGATGTCATGTGAACTAGTGACCCTGTCATTTTCCATGATTTCCAATATCACCTTCTATTGTGCTAACCTGTTTTAACTTACTTTCATATTTATTTTTGTATTTTATTTGTGCATTATGATTTCCTGCGTTTTCCTGTGCCACCACTCCCATTGACTTGGCAGTTCAGGATAAATAAAACGAAACGAAATGAAGGGTCAACACACAAGCTCTGCAGCCACAGATCAAAAGCTAGACTTGTTTCAATTTGGAAATATGATGCTCCGTTTCCTACCAGCTGGAAGTGGCACTGCACACTAAAGGTATGGGTGGCCGACATCTCGAAGGAGTGGTGCACTCACGGAAGCCTCTGTGTGGCTCATGAAAACCAGTAGGGGCAGACGCCCCAGCATGAAGAGTGAGGTGCCCATGGGTAGCTGGTGCAGCAGATAGCGCAGGAAGCCCACCTCACGGGAGCGGGACAGGCTCGCCACTAGCACCGCTGCGGGCTCTGCATAGTGCATACACAACGTCGCTCAATCAATCCTTTAACAACAACAGCTGTTAAGGCCATGTTTCCCGGTTCTATGGTAATGTTGGCATAACACAAAGGAAAAACAATGAATGGATGGATGGATAAGGCTGAACCCTTTAAATCGTGCACTGGCTCAAGCTACCTTGCCATGACTTATGAAATTTTACTCCTGTCTTGATTTTAGCCACCAATCAGATAACCTTCGCTTGGTTACTTCTACCCGCTTCAAATCTGCTTTCGCATCACTGTCCTTAAACCCCAATGCCTGGGATAAATCAGCCCCGCTGCTTTCCACTGTAGAGTGAAGCCCTTTACAGAAAAGTATCAAGTGTTCAGCCGTTTCCTCCTCCTCTCCGCACGCAATGCACAATGCAGTGAAGGGAAGTAGTGCACTCTATGCACAGCGGTGCGAACTAATGATTGCACCATTTATGAGCAGTCACCAGTTATTTGCCACCCTCACGCAAGGCTATTTAAGGAGCTTTTTCTGCAGTGTATTAATAAAAGTGTTGCAAGTAGCGCATGCCCCGTCGTCCTCCTTTCTATGTGCTGTCCTTGTTGCGCTTGAATTCTAGAAATCCTTTGTAGCTGTAGGGGCTTTGCTCAGGTGGATGCTAACCAGTTATTACCTCCTGATTACAAACCTACTCCGCATTGGGGGATTCCCCTAAACATTGAACTGGCCACCACCGCAAAGAGCTATCGCTGACTCTAGCGTTACACAGATGTAATAATTGCACGGTAAGTTTACAAAGTGAATGCGAACACTTTGCAAGGCAGTGTCTGCACCAGCAGGAACTCACAGGAAAAAACACATTTGCAGCACGGGACCGTCATGAAAAGTGTTGGGGACAAATTTCGACTTAACTGGCCACATTTTCCAGTTTTGCACAGTATACTCCGCTCAAACAGCCCACAAAAGAGAAAAAAAATGTGCTCCACTTACTGAACGTTGCGGTCACTGCACGAAACAAACACTGTACATTTAATTCAGAAAGTAGAAATGATCTCAACCCCTCCACTTCTGAGCTGAGGAAGTGCTGTGGTCCGGCATTATTCAGTGATGGTTCAAGACTAGCCTCGTCAATTGCCTACTGAACTGACTAGATGTCACCAAGAACGTCTCGTCTTCCCCTAGTGCCCTGTCTGCTGATGAAACTGACATGTGAAGGCCTTCTGCTGAGTGTGAGGCATGAGCATCAGCCCTTGTGCACATTGCATCTGAACCAGATCTGATGCCACAGCATCAAAAAGGCACAAGCAGTTTTGCTTTTATTGTTGCCACATCTGTGGACTCAGAGGCTTCTGGTAATCCTTTGTATCCCAGCAGCCACACATGTGGCCATAACATACAACCGGATTACTGACCATAAATCAGAAGTGAAGGTGTGAAATAGTATGCAATAATTGCTGCTACATACATGGCAGCAATGTTAAATGTTATTTTACAACTTCATTTCTGATAATATATGACCAGTAATGTGATACTCCATGGCCACACATGCGGCCACTGACATACAAAGGGTAATGTCTTCATATGTACGACCGCCGGCAAAATAGGTCGGGGCATGCGACAGGCGGCCACAATCAGATAAAACTGCATCGCCACGCTGTCTGACATCGCACTTCTGGGGTCGAGACAGCAGCGCGTGTGCACGTCCTTTCATTCTCGCAGACGTATCTTTTTTCTCACCTCCAGTGGACTACCTGATTGCATGCAGCGTTTGGCGGCAGGGGTCGCTCTCTTTATTCACTACCTCACGCTTGCACTTTGACGTGCGCCCGCCGAACTGCGAGCATTACGCTGTGAATAAAGGAAGCAACCCCTTGCACAGGCTTGCTGAGGAGCAATAGGCAATGTGGTGGCTTCAAATGACATAACTGACATGAATAATAAATGGTTCCATTGCAGCATAAGATATGAACACGCAGCCCAATTCATACTTTATCATAATACGGAGGCAAGCCAACCACAGAATAAACAGCCACCATTAGAGTTGCATGACACACACACTACTAGCTACTAGATGACATAACGAGAAATCTGCACTAAATACTACGCTTCAGCCTCTTGCTTCAGTCTTGCAGCCAACAGGTTAAAGCAGTATTTCTAGAAGGTAGTGTCTGCAATACTGTTCAACAGCATGGCTTCCCAACAGCGAGGATTACTGTAACGCTCTGGATAATTTTTTTTTTCCTCAAAACAGATAGCATGTTGATGACTTATCGTCCAAAGAAACAAATGCTGCAGTGGGACGACCAAAAGGAAATAAAAATAAAAGTCTCCCCGCTCGACACAAGCACTGGATGCCACTGGGAGGTGCGCTAACATGTACCGTTGCAAGGCGCTTTAACGCTCATTAGCAGCGTCACCAGATGGTATTCTGGATACTGCCCTTGAAAAAGCTGTAAACAAATATGCCACAGTCTTTAACTGAATCTCTTATCTACTACTACCTGGCATAATCTGCAATTGTATAAGCTTTCCTGAACCTGCGATGTGAAACAGCAAATGAAGAGTATCATGATCTACACTGTACCGGCATGAAGTGTACAAGAGCTCTCAAAGCTTACCAGAGTTCACCGAGGACCTGAATCAGGGTAGTTGGAACATCTCAGGAGGCAGCGCAGAAATGACAGGACAATACACACAAGATGACACTGGCACTGTAAACATGGAACAGCAAGTGTTGTTTTGCGTGTTTCTTTCTTTCTCTCTTGCCGTTTTTGCACTGCCTCCCGAAAATTACCACAGTTGGTGGGCACAGAAAGGTATGCAGCCTATACAGTGCACAGGTGACTTTGCCAAAGTGCCTAGCAGTGTGCCCACCCTCTGTCCATGGGCGTGCTGGTATGCCCTCCAGCAGCTGCTCCTCGTGGTTGTGCATGTGCAGCAGGTTTGCCTGCACCAGCTCCAGGCGCCCTGGCCATGCTTCCACCTGCGCCTGCGCATATAAACGCGCATGCGCTCAGCATTACCACAGCGAGGGCAGCCCCTCTTTGAGTGAGTGACATCTCAAGTGCTGTATGTGCCCCCGAGGCAGGGTTTAAAGGGAAGGGACTCTCAAATGATTTTGTGGGTCATATTCTAATGCAACAAATCTGTACAGGTCGTCTTTGTGAGCCATCATCATCACCAGCCTGACTACATCTGCTGAACGACAAATGCCTCTCCCATATCACAGCAGTTAACCCCGTCTTCCACCAGTTGTGGCCACTTCTTCCCCACAAACTTCCCAATCTCATCCGCCCACCTCACTTTTTGAGCATTTAAGTCAACTTCTGCATGAACCCTATCATTTACAAATGATAGAGAAAAAAAAAACAGCAGCGTAATCCATGCTATGCCTAGACTGCCCCAATGCTAGAATGCATGCATGCTGACCCGTGTTTTGTCGCCATAAAGAAAGAATAGTTCTCAAGAAAATGCACTTTTATGCATGCGTGTATTTTGTGCTGTCGCTCACAGCAAGTAATGGTATGTGATATCTGAAGTACAACATGTAACTCATGTTGGTCTTCTGTTGTGAAATATTTCGCCTGATGCTTCCTTAGGCGATTGCGTTGTCAGTCACCTTCGATGGTAAAGGTCTTGCCTGTCACTTCCAAAGGCAATATCGGCAACATCACTTGTGGAAGGACCCACTGATGTCGATGCCATTGCGTCAGGTCATAGCAGCACATTTAGCGAAATAAATGCTCAGAGGCAAGTCAAAACAGTCGCTCCATCTCGAGCAGCAGGAGATACTTTCGTGCCTCCA
This sequence comes from Amblyomma americanum, assembly GCF_052857255.1. Classification (NCBI taxonomy): domain Eukaryota; kingdom Metazoa; phylum Arthropoda; class Arachnida; order Ixodida; family Ixodidae; genus Amblyomma; species Amblyomma americanum. Next base: position 38,745,774 of record NC_135501.1, on the reverse strand, counting down.
GTGTGCACACGCTAAGTGGTCCCAGCACAGCAAGTTGTGCCCACCTTGCCAACGCAACACAAACATCTGGCACCCTCACAGGAATTCTTGTGTGCATGCTTACGTACCGCACGCTGCCAGTGCGCTCACGCTGGAAGCTCCTACGGACTGCCGCTTCCTGGTCTTGCAACAATTTTTGTGAGAAGCCATGCATACGTTTTATTGTAGGTGTTAACTTAAAAAAACCTGCGTATTTGGCCCTGCGAAAATTGACAATATCGTGAACAAACACTTAAAGAAACAGGAAACAAGAATTTTTGACCTCATGCCAGCAGCACCTTGTCTTAAAGGAGGGCAGGGGCTAAAGGGGGCTAGGTGCACGGATAGATAGAATTTGCGGATATAGAGAGATGCAAATGCAGCCGTTAATTGCATTCCTGCATTAAAACTTGCTCACAACCAATTAGGACGACACTTCACTATATGTTCTTTTAACCCTCCCCTCTGACCTATAGTGAGGAACTGGGCGAGCCTTTTCAGTGGGTGGAGCTGGGCACGATTCCAGCCTGTTTTCTTTATTTTATTTTGGCATGCAGGCATGCACAAGTTGAGGGGGAAGAGGGGGTGCATCAGTTTTAATCGCCAATATCTTTGGTGGTAACGAAGACAGCATAAAAGTTTCTACGATGCAGTGATGAGTAATGGAACACAAATTTCTCGTGTGGTTCTCCTCACCTTAGTAACTATCACTTCATGACCCCTTCAATGTCAACATCACATCTCATCCGACTGTGACATGTGACGGTAGCTAGCTGCTGACTTTTGCTAAATGTGTTTGTACGCCTCAGTAGGAACACTGAGGACAAACTGAAGTCAGCTACTGTATCTATAGATTGCTACATTCTAACAATAAAGTGGCCATTTTCGCTGGAAACATATCTCTCAAAAAGCTTGAAAAAAGAAGTGCAAGTGTTGTCACCACCGGCTGTTTTCACAGGCACACGGCTGTGAAGTCAAGACAACGTTCCTTTTTTTGAGCGGATCCTCAAGGTTAGGATACTCCTCTGTTCACTTCCAAACGGTAATCAGAGCCACCTTGGTTTTCATGCAGAAATTGAATGGAGTGTGGAGGGGAAAAATGTTCAATTTTTAGATTTCATTCTCTTTGTAATGCAGCCATGTTCTGTCGCTGAACAAACAACAACATAGCCATAAACAGCCGTGTAGTCAGCTTTTAGTAAGGACAAGAACTGTATGGAAACGTCCTCAGTGCCCCTAAAGTAGTGTTCCTCACAAAATGGCATGCAGATCCATCCCTCGTAATTGCAAATACACATTTTAATTGTGTGAAGAACTGAACATGTTCTTTAGCTGTCTCTGTCTCAGACAAAAAGCAGCACCACTCTGGGGCAGCTTTCTCGCATTTAATACCAGCAACTTGATTCTGAGCATTATAGCAAAACAAGAAATTTATAACTTCAATAAAATTTTCCTCATTAAAAGCGGGAAGCCTGAGTATCTCACTCCACACAACAGGTAAAACGGAGAACTAGCAGGCATGGACAGAAACCATCAAAAAATTTAAAGAACTAAAGAAACATAAAGTAACAAAACACTCCCTGATTTTTCACCTCCCCCAGCCTGAGGAAGTCACGAATATAATATTCAGAAATATGAAATACTACATGAAGACAAAAGATAAGCAGCAATAAGCAATGGCCCCAAGGTGCAACTTTCCATTTTCCAAAAGTTGGAAGTTGCACCTTCAAACCCATCACTTTGAGTTCCTTTTTTTTGGTTAGCATGTAGTGAGCGTAGTCCATAGTACAGTAAAACCTCGTTGATACGTTTTATGTTTTAACTGCGGGAAAACGTATTATCCGGGAAAACGTATGATCCAAACCGCCTGATTTTGAGCAATGTAACGGTTGAATGGGGTAAAAAGACATTTATTGACAACTTCACTTTATAAAAATGTCGATTGGCATTTCTCGGCATAAGAGCTGAACAGATCCTATTCCAGTGTTCGCTGAATTCAGTCCGCGTTCGCGCTGTCTTTAGCGCGGAAGGAAATTCGTAACGCGTCCGGTCCGTCGACGGCAGTGACGAAAGTAACCAAAATCTCTTCCTCGTCATTTTTCGGATGCCTCGCCCCTTTACTTCCAAGTATTGTGGAAAAGCCACCGCGGCGGCTGATTGTAGCAGGGTTTCTGCTTTTTAAGCCGCGTTTCCCAGACCCGGCCCGTTCGTATATATGCGCATCGCTGTAGCTCGTAGAAGCTTCGCCTCCTTTCCCTTACGCACCGCGAAGAAGCCTCAGCGTTTCTCCTCTTCATACCGCGTCCCCGCAGAAACGGCCGTCGAGAATGCTAGCGCGCCGTTTTTATATTTTGTCCTTGATAATGATGCTTCACCTCGTGGCATCGAGGTACTGCAGAGAAGCCGCCACAACGGGTGACTGCCGCAAAAACCATGTTGCGTGCCCTCTCGTTCGGCCCACTTGTATGTTTGCAGATGTGCGGTTGGTCAATAAACGTATTATACGACCGCAGTTTGTCGAAATTCTAAACGTAGTAGCCGAGAAATCGTGTTTTCCGGGAACGTATTAACCGGGAAAAAATACAGTGTAACTCTATGGGGCTTTTTTTAATGTCCGCGATGTTGAGCGTACGAACCGGGAAATCGTATGAACCGGGGACGTATCAATGAGGTTTTACTGTATTTCTCAAGATCATGAACCAACTGGCTAGCTAGAAAGTACGCTCTAACTGCACACATATATGAGAGTATGCTGTCCTCTAGAGCAAGTCTCGGACAGCTTACTCCCTTTCCTTTAGAGTGTACTCCCATAGAGCATTTCTTTTCCTTTGACAGTAACAGCCCTCCAAGCAACCAGGTGCCACCTCCCCAGACAATGAAAGCAGTCCTTGTGCATCCACTTTTTCTTTGGTTGCTTCTGCCACATGTACAGTCTAATTTACTTGACGCACTTCTGCAGTCGCTACTCAGCCACCATAGGAGTGCAGTTAGCATGCTTTGCAGTGAGACAGGCCTGTGAATACTTGCAACTACATAACTTGCTTCTGCCTGGCATAGCACAAATCTAAACAGCTAGTTTCTCCCTTCCTTTCACGGTTCTCCTGTACAAAGGAGGGGGCCTTTTTGTCAAATACCCTCCCTACATGCGGGAGGTACAACGTTTGATCCCCAGCACTGCTGGGTACCCCGTTACCCAATGGGTACCATCGGCATCAAATGAAACGTGTACAAGAGAACTAAAACACAAACAACAAAACTTGAAGATATTGCACTAGGGAGGCAGAATACCAGAGCGGTTGATTTTCGTATCAAAAGCATAAAGACCACTTGTTTGGAAGTGTTAGTAGGCCTCGCCTGCACTTCCTCTCGAGCCGCTAATGTTTTTATTTGTACTCATGTTTAAAGTTGTTTTGTTTGCATTTCATTTGATGCTCATAGTGAAAGCCTCACCCTGGCCTACCACTTCGCTTCTTAAGGGTGCCTCAGAGGAGTCAACCAATGGAGCTAGTTGGTTTTCAGCCATTATAACCATCTCATTTAGAGCAAAACACACACAATACAAAACAAAGGAACACACGAGACGAAGCACGGACGCTATTCACAACTGATTTATTGAAGGAAAGATCAAAGCATATATACGTTTCCTGACCTGCGCAGGCAACACCACACAAGGAATCTTGGAACTGAGCACACAGGAGGTTAATAGATGAAGTGTGCAAGAGGTGCATAGTTCTGAAGAAAATGATGGCCGGCATACGCACGAATGTTGCGAGTAGACTGGATAAAAACAGAGGCCGGAAGTGCTTCCATACATTCAATGAATCGGTTATGAGTAGTAAGCGTGTTTCGTGTTGTGTACCCCTTTCTTTTGTCTGGTGTATGTTTTGCGCCAAATGAGATGATTATAATTTCTCAAGGGTGAAATGCTTGAAAAAAAAAAAAAAGGCTCCTAGACCGCTTAGCCATGGCACTGTATGGCTATGCTGCTCTTGCTCCATTAAGAAACAAATTACTAAATCACTATCATCATCATTGTCCTGTGCGCCACCTTGCCTTCTGTTCACGCATTGTTTGCTCGTACGATGTGCATGATGACTGGAGGCCTGTCTACTGAGCACGGGAGGTGTAACAGTGTAACGTGCCTACTGGGCATTTGCATGGAACCTCAGCTGCAGTGGCTCTCCAGCACTGCTGCATTACGAAACAAGCACATTTGTCTCACGACTCTAGGGCCAATGCCTTTTGGAAAATGAAGATGGTATATAAGGTGCTTGGCCTACAAATAAAGGAGGTCACTGGCACCTCTGCTGTTTATTTACTACTAACATCAGAGACAGGTGGCTAAAGTGCTGCACAAACACCAGTGAAAAGAACCAAAGAACTACATGTTTATGTATAAACTATGCATAACTATGTATAAAATATGCATAGGCATGTTTCGTATATAACATATAAGGCACTTACTGTGCTCTATTCGTTGAAGCGTTCCTTAACATCTGCTGCACCTGACACCAAATTATTAGCGTATACCTCACTTGTTCGTTCAGTACTAGAATATAGCATAATTTGTTGGCTTCCGTCGACAGAACACTGCATTGATCAATTAGAAAGCGTTCAGCGAAAGGCCATTAGATTCATTTATATGCAACGGCGTTAGATTACAGCTTATCTTTTGATGTAGATTGCTGTTAACTGAGCTGCGCAAACTTTGCCACTTTTCCTGGGAGTCTGTTTTCTTCTAACAAGCACAGTTGCTAGTCCAGTCGTGTGTGTGCCTCGTCTCTTCGCTGTGTCCCGTTTTTTTGACTAGTTTTACTCCTGAACATGTACCAACTGACCCAGATTTCAACACTACTGCAATTCATTTATAACAAGTACCGCCGTAGCGATTCCCCTACAGCACTGTTACGCAAAACTGGTCTTCCAACAATACAAAATAGGGCCAAATTCTTGCGGCTAAAGTTTCTTTTTCTACTTTTAAATGATGCTTTCAAAATAGATAAAAATAAGTACTTGTCATTTTCTAAATCATTAAACTCGAGAAAAAAGCATACTAAGCACGTTACCGAGTACAGATTTCATAGTAACACATTCAAATCTTCGTTCCTTCCACAAGCCATCCAAGATTGGAATGCGTTGCCGAATGATGCGGTTACCTGTAATTCGTTTGATGCTTTTTTGGAAGGATTGTCAAATCTTGAATTGGAATAAGTGCACCGTTTTGGAAATGCTTTTTATTTTGTTTTCTGTGCACATGATTTATTGGATTGTATTGCATTGCCTTGTTCCTTTTCAAGTTATTTTGCAAGCAATTATTACTATTTTCATTCCTGCACTAACCTGACCGTAAACGTTTTTTTTTATGTGTATGTAATTTATCCCGGCCCTGTGAAAGCCTCCACAATGAGGCTAGCAGTATGTTGTAAATAAATAAAAATAAATAAATAAATGTACGTTTATGTACAAAAACACAGCAGTGCTGATGCTGTCTGCATCTTTCTGCCCAACTTTATTTGTGCTAATTCTATAAGTAATGAACCAACCAGCCCAACTTCATGCTAGCTCCTTCAATGATTACTGTGTTAAGCATGTGTAACGTCTGGCCTTGGCCCTTTGTTAGGCATGCACACACTAGCCTAAAGGCACACAAACCGCAGACACTTTGCCACCAGTGTGGTGTAGTGGACTTCTATGAACATAACAGTGTGCCTGACGAGCAGTTTTACCTCTCTGTGAGGAAGGAAAAAAATGAATGTGCACAACTGTTGGTCTCGATGCTAGGAGGATTGTGGCGGGGCACACTGAAGCACCCTCATAATATGGCATGCAAAATTTTCTCCCAAACAGCATCTCGGAGAAAACCCAACAAGGGAGAGGTGCATGCCATTAATTAAAGCCACACACAAGACAGCCTGCAATGACTTGTCATAAACCAAATTTTCTAAGCACCTGCCACACAACCATGCAGAAATTCGCCGCAGCAAATGGCTGACACACTAAACTGAAGTTTTCACTATGCAGCAGACACGATTGTAGCAGCAATTATTAGAATGCAAAATGGGAACAAATGCAGCCAGAACAATGATGCATAAAAGCTTTAATTATCATCACCTGGAACAGATTACCTCAGCTGGTCTCCCACAATCCAGAAGACGAATTTGTTTTCCCAGAGCCTGGTAGGCGACACCATGCTCTGTGTCGTGTGTTACAACTAAAACATGAATTACTTACCTTGCCACAATAAGGTAGTTATTCCTTTTTGCCACAGTAATGCACTTTTTTAATTTGTTGTCTTTTATTCAGAAAGTGAACATGATTGGAACCACCTGCCCGCTTCCATTGCAAATGGATGGAAGGTAGGAGCGTCCCCTTTGAAACAGGGTGATGGCAGCTGCCACCATGCTCAGCTTTTTTCTCTTTATTTTTGTTTAACTGTGTTGTAAGTTATTAAAATTCACCATTTTCTTTAAATACGTCTTCCTACACTTATAACCTTATGTCATCTCTCTGCTTTTGAGCCACCAATCTTAAAATCACTTTTTGCTAATTCCCACCGCAGATTTATTTACATTACTATTGTTATCTCTAAACACCAGGGCCTCAGGAAGTGTGACTGTGCCAGCATCGGCATCGGTATGGATACCATCACATTTTAGTATGAGGTGCTCTATTGTTTCTACAGGTTTACCACACAGCACATGTGTCATCTTTTTCGTTAAATTTCCTTTCATAGCTGCGCGTTCTAAGACATCCTGACCTAGCTTCAAAGAGTAGGGCACTGCCTCTTGAGTTATCATAAAGCGCTTTTTTCCTGATCTGCCTTTTCCAGTATTGATATAGTTCTACTCTATGCTTCTTTTCCATTGAATATGTCCAATTTTTACCTTCCGCGTTTTTAACCTGTCGTTTCATGCTCTTTCTCCGTCCTCGTGTCTGGCATACTTAGTGGTTAGCTTCCTAGTTCTTTTCTGCCAATGTGAGTCAATGCTCTTTCTGTATAGGTATTTAAATACCTTAGCTGACCGCCTACCAGTTATCGTTCAATTTCCTCAGGCGTCCTTGGTATAGTATTTTACTCTGAGCTTCTCATGCTTTGAACAATGCCCAGCCCATATCCCCCTGTACTGCCTGTAAAGCATCACTGCCATAGCGCCATATAGTAGCGACTTGTGAAACTTAGCTTTTGCTGGTGCATGACTTTTCAAATTTGGCTATGAAAAACAAATTTTTTTTCAAAATTGCGGCACCAAAGTTTGGAGTGCAGCACTTACACTAGTGTATAAGTTGTGCAATGTCAATAAAGCCTCCCAGGCCATGTCTGCACAGTGCCTCATGACACTACATGAGACAAGTCAAGCAAAAAGGTATTTTATTGAACTGACAGGAGCTCGCTCATCCGAGACAGGTTCACTACCCGGCTGCCCATTTCCTGTGCAGCTCTTTATACTGTCTTTACATAGTAGAAATCTCATAACACTATGATGTCATAATGATAACATCTTGCAATGCCTTTATGTGAAACTGATCACCTTATATCCCACAGTTATGCCACACTATCACACCTGGTCACACTACTATGTCATACTGATCACCTAATGTCAGGCATTAGTGTCATTGTGATCACCTCACATGACATCACATCACATGGACCACCTCACACTGTGCCACTGAGTCCCATGGATCACTCTGTGTCATGAAGTTAAGTCACAGCGATCACGTCGTGTCATGCCATTACATCACACTGATCACATCCCATCACACCACTCTGTCATGCTGACATGCAGTCGTGGCCTAGTGGTTTGGTCGTCCGCCTCGGCTACAGGAGGTGGCAGGTTCAAAACTCATTGCCGGCTACCGACCGCATGGGTGCAGGCGCCCCCGATCTGGCGACTGGTTTTTTCAGGGGGTGCAGTCCTGGGAGAGGCTCCCTAGATCCCGCTACTCCCTCTGGGGACATTCCCTGTCTCGAACAGCCACCTGGGAAGGTGGCTCGATATATGTCACTGTGCCTTCTCGTAGTGTTCTGTGTGTCGTCCAATTGTTGTATGTTAACCCTCATCATGGGTGATGCCCAAGCCATGTTTGGCGGGCAGAAGCGAATGAAAGGGCCTCAAATGGGCTTCTACCACATGAGGCGGATTTGCTCGACGGCGGAACTTATCTCTGATCTGTCGAGGCAATGGTTTGTTCTAAAACCCTTTTCCCAAGCATCTCATCCCAGAAAAGCCGAGCACCAGGCCGGGAGAAATGTTGTACCCATTAAAAAACCGGTGGGTAGCCGGCGGGACTAGGGATCGAACCCAGCTCCTGCCGAATGTGAGGTGGATGCTCTACCACGGGGCCACGCTTCAGTCAAGAAGTTTTTGGTCTGCCAAAGAATACTCCCCCAGCCACTGACGGAACAGGCCAGGGCCAGACCACTTCCCAAGAGTGAGTCCCATAAGTTAGAGCAAAGCTCAATAACTGGTGGACCCCCGCACCAGAGACTGCTCTTGTACCAATTTAGGTTTGGTCATCCTCGGGCACGAAAGCCCTCCCAGCGATAGTGGTGGATTGGTCCACTACTGCCACCCGTTGGTCATGTGTGAGTTCAACCCACGAGCGTCGGACAGGCGGGGTCGCTACTCACCATAGTGCGCATTCTGTGCTGCGCACCCCTGCCAGACTCCGAATATGACTTCGGGTAATCTCTTCATGCCACGCTCCAAGCGAGAGCCCGATTCTGCCAAGTTTTCTTACGCCTCTTGGATTTGAGGCCGGCCCTCGTGTACTAAGCCAGGACCTACCACCTACGTACCGGAAGCACGAGTGTGGGCTTCATCCCACACCCCTTTGGTCTCACAGCGGTGCTACTCACAGAGTCTCAAAGTATGCAAGCGGCAGTTCTGCTTTCGCTTCGCACTTGTTCTCTTGGCCTACTGAGATGCCTGCAGGCCTCTGCGTTTCCCAGAGATGGCCTTGGTTTCCCGGAGGGGGAATGAGGGCAGACCCAAGCAGCGCTCCTGAGTGATCAAAGGGCTTGGGTTACACAGGGGTGCCCCTACCCCTGATGACTTTGGTCAGCCGGGATTTCCCTGCAGCAATTCTTCTTGAGACTGAGTCACAGCAGCCTATCCCTAGGCTGCCCTGGCGTATGAACTCTCTCGCTTCGGGCCACTGGGAGAGGGTCACCACCAGCCCTTTCCAGGTTCATCATTAGTGTCGCCTCCTTTTCACTGGATTACAGGAGCACACAACTAATCCCAGCGTTACACCTAGGGCCTTCATCGCCAGTGCCCGCACCCCGCTAGGTATCAGGAGGACGCTACCCCTCCTGTTGTTAGCCGTCCTGGGGGCAAACCTAGTGCTCCACAGCCCCAGTCACAGACTTAGACTGTGTCCAGGTAGCCAACCCTCCGGTCAACAGTCGACAATAGCGCATCAGTCAATCCAGCCCATCATCAGTGAAACTGCTTATGTTCTAGTTGGGGCCGCGGTTCACCATCTCCAAATGACCGTCAGCACTGAGGCGCCGTACCCCCTTTAGGGTGCACAGATTAGCACTATTGTCAATAGGGTCGCCTCGGGTAAGAGCTCACCCACGTTCTTGGGAACGCAATCTCAGCCAGCCTTTGGCTTGCTTTACAGGCTCACGCCAAACGAGCCCAGGTGTAGAGACAGAGGTATTATGCAACACAATCTCCATCTCCGAACCGAGGCGTGCCCTTGTGGTAGAGCATCTGCCTCGCATTCGGGAGGTGCTGGGATCGATCTCCAGTACTGCCGGGTACTTACTGATTTTCTAATGGGCACAAGATTTCCACCGGCCTGGTGCTCGGCTTTTCTCGGATGAGATGCTTGGGAAAAGGGTCCTGGACCAAACGTTGCCTTGACGGATCAGAAACAAGTTCTGCCGTCAAGCAACCCTAAATCTGCCTCAAGCGGTAGAAGCCCACTTGTGGCCATTCCTGCTTTTGGACCCCATCCCGACCAGCTCAGCCCTCAGAGCCAATCCTTTCGCCAAGGATACGGATCCGTTTTGCTGACTTCCCTTACCTAGACTGGTCTAGTGACTAGAGGCTGTTAAACTTGGAGACCTGCTGCATGACATGGGTACAGTCCGGCATGAAAATCGCACTCCCTCACTCGTATTTTTAAGGGCCGACAGAAGCGCGCCGGACAGCGAAAGAGCCGCACTGCTCTACGGAGCCACCGTCGCTATCCCGGGGTGAACCCATTCCAGGGACTCGATCTCCTTACAGAGAAAAGAAAACTCTTCCCGGGGCTCCCATCGCCGTCATGCTGATTGTGCCCTGTCCTGCTTGTGCACCACATCGATCAACTCACGTCAATACTGTCACAACACCTTCACACTGCGGCACAGGTCCAGCGAGGTGAACCCACCTTCAGCTCAGCCAGGAAATGGCTGCGGTGCTCAAAGAGGCGTATACGAGTGCCGGCTGGCAAGTGGTCCCTTTCCAGCAGCCGACGGCTGAGTAGGCCAGGTCCCGCATTAGCCTCCAGCACCATGGGGGGACAGCCACCGGGCCACTCAGCCAGTTGCTCTGCCAGCAGGTCTGCACAATGCACACACCAGCAGCCCCTTGTGAGGAAACGGCCCCTCAGCAGCATGCACGCTAAAATGATCTAACACTGCTTGGTCAAGGGCTAGGCAGTTGGCACTGCATCAGACAAAGGGCGCCGATGTCCGGACAGAACCACAGAGACAGCGAGCAGTTGGGCATGAAGAAGAGAAGATATTGGACATGACTGTATGACCGATATTATACCTAATGCATAACTTGCTCGAGCATATTATACATGAACACATTTCAGTACATTTAGATAAGCATAATGGGTTGACTAAATTTCAGCATGGGTTTAGGAAAGGCTATTCAGCATGCACACAATTGATCAAAACAATGCACAATTTTGATACATCAATAAAGAACACTACTAAAGAACACTACACTACTTTCATGGATTTCTCCAAAGCATTCAACAAGGTTTCCCACAAAAAACTATAGTTCAAATTGGATAGATTTCTCAAAAATTTTCAGCTTATACAATGGACATCTGCCTACAATCACGACTGCCACCAATTCATTGAGTTCAATAACGAACACTCTAATGCACTTTCAGTTGAGTGTAGCGTTCCCCATGGCTCGGTGCTTGGACTCCTTTTATTTCTATTATATATTAACAATATGGTGCAAGACATTCCTGTTAAAATTAAATTGTATGCTGATGACTGTGTTCTTTATTCTGAGGTTAATACTGATTAAATAGTTTTAAATAATGCATTCAGTAAACTTATTGCTTGGTATGACACTTGGCAAATGCCTGTAAATTTTGAAAATACTGCGTATATCAAACTAACTCGCAGAAAAGTACCCTTACAATTCCAGTACTCCTGCAACCAAAATATATTAAAGAAGGTGCCCCAATATAAGTATTCAGGGCTTTGGATTACGAATAATCTTAAGTGGAAAAATATGTAGATTATGTGGCAGCTAATGCTAATACAAAGTTTTTTCTTCGAAGCGCCCTTACGCTTTCCACACCTAGCATTTGTCTCCTTGCATACAAGTCCATCACACTTTCAATACTAGATTATACTGCCACCATTTGGGAACCGCACACACAAACCAATATGCATAAAATTCAAACTCTGCAAAAAAGAGCTGTTCGCTTTATATACAACACGGTCCGGAAAGCAGCTGCAAGAGCACTACTAACAAGAGCACGTTTAGTTTGATTAGTTAACAGAAATCATGCGTTGCGTCTTAAATTTTTCTATCACGTAATTAACAGACATTAAAAATTTGATTTCACAAACATTATTTCTTTTTCATCTGGGTACGCCACAAGGAGCATCATAATCTGACAATAACCCCTTTTCGCACAAATTAAAGCACCGTTAAGTACTGCTTTTTCCTAAGAACTGTCACTAACTGGAATTTACTTACCAAAAATGAAGTTCTTCGGCCATCTTTGAAATTGTTTGAATGTCATCTCAAGGTTTTCAATAAGTTTTGTCATGACATGTTTTATTTTGTTTTTTTTAGTGCACTGTTGAAACACGCCATTGTTTTCATTTATTCCCCCTCCCTTGAAATGTTTTTTTTATGTATTCCCATCATCATCATCAGCCTGCTTACACCCACTGCAGCGCAAAGGCCTCTCCCATGTCTCTCCAATTGACCCTGTCCTTTGCCAGCTGCGGCCAGCGTACATCCGCAAACTTCTTAATCTCATCCGCCCACCTAACTTCCTGCCGCCCCCTGAAACGCTTGCCTCCTCTTGGAATCCACTATGTTACCCTCAAAGACCAGCGGTTATCTTGCCTTCGCATTACATGCCCTGCCCAAGCCAATTTCTTCCTTCTGATTTCGACTATAGGATGTCATAAACCCGCGTTTGTTCCCTCACCTACCCTGCTAAAATCCCTGCATGGGATTGCGGTATGTACAAATAAATAAATAAACATCCTGTTTGTACTTAGTCTACGGTCGTCTTTCTCCTTCTGTTAAAACTGCATTGTTTGAAGTTAAAGTTTAAAGCAAAGCTGCGTTGTTTAAATGTGAATGAAATGGTTGTTGAATGGATCAGGGAATATTTAAGTTTAAGGTATCAGTACGTCACAATAAACAGAGCCAATTCAAATGTAACTTCCGTCACATCAGGCATCTCACAAGGGTCAGGTTTGGGGCCATTGCTTTTTTGTGTGTTCATTAATGATATATCAGGAAATGTTACTTCCTGCATGCGACTCTTCAGTGATGATTGTGTAGTGTATAGAGAGGTGAAAAGTCCCCATGATTCCCATACTTTGCAGGAAGACATAAATACAGTGCACCAGTGGTGCGAACAATGTGTCAAAAAATTCGGCACATATTTGAAAAAAAAAAAAAAAAAACGGCGCAGCATGGAAGCAGTCGTGCCCGCACGCACTGTAAAGAAAACTATAACAGTGGAAAAGGAACCCCGAAGAGCAAGTAACCTTGTCTGTGCTGCTGCACTTTCCACTTTGCTCGCCGGCAGGGCGCCAAAGAAAACATGGCCGATTTTTCAAGAATGTCTCAGGAATTTCTACTCATTGTCGACCGAGCGGGCGTAGCCTTGAACGTGCTAGGAAATGCCTTCTCCCCTTCACTCTTGCGCTGCCGCCGGCACATCGCCAGCAAGATATGGTATGCTTTGGAACCCGGTGCCCAAGCCTGACCAATGGGGATGCGTACCCGGCACGAGAAAGAGAAGGAAATTCTACTGATGCTGTGTCTATACGCGCGCCTGCTTTGGCACGAAGAACGAACAGATGCTGACTGCACCTATAAATGAGGGGCGTTGACCACTGTCTGTCAGCACGAGCAGCCATTTAAGCTTCACAGAAGCGCGCCCACTCGACTCCTGGGATGACACCACTAGCCCAGCCACAGACCAGCGAGGCAGCGAGCGCCAACCTGCGGGACGCCACCGTCGTGTTCCTCAGGTCATCGGACTGTCGCAGTGCCCGGTTAACAAATTGTGTTTTGTTTGTCTCTCCTGCGTTAGTGCACTTTAGGTGCAAAGCTTTTGCTCTATTGTAATCTCTCTTGAGTGCTACTTTGCACGAGTTGCATTGTATTGTAAATCACTTTGTATGTGCTCATACGAGTGATTGTGAAATCCTCCATATCATCTCTTTGCTGAATCAACTTTGTTTTGTTCGTGAACCTTTGGCTCCGACCCATTCTCTGGCTTGCGACCTGCGAAAGCTGGGCACCAAACGACCTCCCTCCCTTGTCACTTGGTAACTGGTCTCCGGTTGAGCTTGACACCCTGAGTCGAGGGCATCTCCTTTGTGGCCGAGACCGCTACCCCTCACGCTCTAAGGGTGCCTGGGAGTGCATGCTAAGGTGCGCAAAAAGGTGACACAATGGCACATGAAATTAAACTTGCAAAAAAATAGTACACATGTGTTTCACCAGGAAAAAGAATGTACCTAATTATGCCTATAACATAAACGGCTACTTATTAAACACTGTTCTCGAATATAAGTATTTAGATTCCAACTTCTAAACTATGTTGGCATCGGCATGTTGATTATGTTACTGGGAAAGCTTGCAAAATGTTTTGTTTCTTACGCCGTAAGATTCTAAGGATTTACTGTTTAGAACATAATGCCAGGTGGCGCTAAAGCAAAAAAGACGTTGACGCTGCTGGCGCGGATTGAAGGAAGTTGAAGTTCGCCGTTTCTCCCACCGAAGGACGTTCTGCCGAGACCTCTCTTGCCGGGTCCCTGTCTTGTGACCAACACCGTGACAAATCGAAAATTTCGCTGACCTCGCAGAACCGCTGACTCGCCTCACCCGCGACGCCACACCTTTTGTTTGGCCCTGCGAGCAAGACGTGGCTTTCACCGAGCTCCGCCTGCGTCTTCAAACGCCACCCGTTCTTGGCCATTTTGATGAGCGGGGTGACACTGAAATACACACCGACGCCAGCAACATCGGTTTCGGCGCGGTTATCGTGCAGCGCCAGGATGGCGTTGAACGAGTCATCGCTTATGCAAGCCGCGCTCTGTCACGTGCAGAGGTTAACTATTCCACGACTGAAAAAGAATGCCTCGCCATTATTTGGGCCACTGCGAAATTTCGCTCCTATCTTTATGGTTCATTTCCATTTTCCATGGTTCATGCATTCATTTCCAGGCCATCTTATCACACTTCCTGCATAGCAGTTGTAGAACCAATGGCCTTTTTCACTCTTTTCTTCCCCGTATGTTGACAGAGTGGAATCGCCTTCTGCCATAAAACACATTAACACTACATCGCTACCAATTTTGCTCATCACTTGCAGGATACCTTGGACCTAGTCTTTGACAATTTCTTCTCTCACCACTTCGTCTTGCTTTCAGTTCCTCATGTGTTCTACATATATGTATGTTATCTCTGCTTGCGGTTGTTGTTTGAGCTGCTATGCGAACGTGTTTCTTTTTGCCATTTATTCTCATTTTCAGTTCTCTATACGTAAGGGTTGGGGTTTCTGGCTTTCAGTTTTTGAATATTCAGCGGACTTCTTTCGGTGTTTATGTCAAACGCAAGTTTCGGTTTTTTTCGGAAAATATTATTTTCGACAAAGGAATTGCTGACTTTTTTTGATGATTTAATGTGACAAACCTGTGTGGTCAAAAGTGATTTTAGACTGCATAGTCGTCATTTTTGTCAGCGTGGACAGTTAAATTAACAGTATTTAACTTAGAAGTGGGACACGAAATTGCTATCATCTTTAAAAAAGTAACGCAAATTAAATGAGATGGCTGGCACACAAAATGCAAGTGGAAGTTTACTGCTAAAAACTAGGTTGACATGTTATTGCTGGGTTGTCGCGCTGGTTTGAGCACGAGAGCGGAGCATCATGCGATCTACATGTTGATGGCAGCAATGGAACTCAGGCTCAATCACTACAGTAGCCAGAACATGACACTTTTTCATGATGCCCATGCATGATTTCGTGTCAGTGTCCTACACGCAGATGATTGATCTACTTAACCGACTAACTGCTCTAAGCCAGTGGCGATGGTGAACAAACAGTGCTTAGCTAGCAGGTGGCGCTTCCCAGCCTGCAGAGGCGTGTAAGTTAGCAGAGCAATACTGCAAATTACACAACTGCGCTGCTTATCTAACAATGCAACCGTTGCATCATGCCTGTGGCTTCACTACTTAGTTTTTCAACTCTGACTGAGTGCAACTCGTATTCAACAGCCAGCTAGCTGTGCCTTGGAGGGCAAGAATGCCATTTTTTTTTTTGGTTAAAGCTGAATTTGGAGAAATCAGTTCAATGTTATTGCTGTTTTTTTTCCAGTTCTGAAGAGATAAACTCCTACTTATATGGCTATATTTCAGTGCTTACTGGGTGCTCTGCATTGCTTTGTGTTTTGTTTAAGCCATCTTATGGTTCGTTTATTCTTATTGTATATCATTTACCACCCCCTATGTAATGCTTTTATACACATGAGGACAATAAAATAGACAGATAAATAAAACTCTCCTTCACTTGCATCTAAACAAAAGAAACAGGAACTGTTAGGTGCAATACTACACAGCATTGTACACAGAGGACTTTGCTTCTTGAAATTGTCAAGGTGACGAAAAGGTGCGACTGTCTCTGCAAGTCTTTTTGAGTGCTTCGTCCGCTCTGAGAATGCCAGAACATGAAAACTTTGTGTTTAAGTAAGCTAATCCTTAGATGAAAACAAGGATTTAGCTTAAAAGGTACGGTGGCACTCGGGCAGGCCATAACATATTTTATAAAAAATAGTGCTGAATCAAACATGAAACTGGCATTTTTACAGTTACAAGGTCTAGCCAATCTTTGAGCAGGCTTCTGAATTTGACAGGAAAATGAGACGTTGCACTCACACAATGCTGAAAGACTAAACTCTTTCAAAAGCATGTTTCTGACCGATTCATGAAATTCCGTGGAACTATGTGTTTTGTACCGGGAAATTTTTAAATTGCTGCAGCATTTCTTGTGAGGCTTGCTTGTGAAAAACCAATTTTTACCAGTAAATCTGTGTGCTTTGTCTGACACAAGCCAAGCCAAGCCAAGTATGGACCTACACGTGCCAGCATTTTTTCGATGACCATTCGGAATGCACGTTTCCCCTCTGGGTGACTGTACGAAATAATGTTAATGACAGGAAATGCTTTGTATTGCTGTCGCCGCTGCTTGACTTCTTGCCTTTCTGGCTTTGACTGATAAAACTATGCACGAATATAAATTTTACAGATAAAACTCTAAATAGAACCCTAAGAATGTTTACCTGTTTTGCAGTTTTTCCGCTGCATAGCAAGAATCCACGTGGAGTGTAATTTTAATTTAGATATACATTAAGGCGATAGATGGCTGGCCAATGCATTTCCCCATTCCATGTAGTGAGAGAAGCCTCGATAATCTGCTGATTCCGAGGCGATGTCCTACGCTGGTTTTGTGCACTTCTGGCTTGCTGAGTGCATTGTGATCAGTGGGCCAGCCACTCACCCAAGGCAGCACTGTGCACGTGGAAGAGGTCTTCAGCACGGCTAGTTCTGCGACTCAGAATCGCAGGGAAGCGGTGGCACAGCTCTGAAAGTGCTGGATCACTGATGTGCTGTGGCTGTGGTGCCGGTGTCTGCCTCTTGCACAGCCATCGCCTGGACAACATGCGCCCCCCGCACAAGCGCAGATGGGCACCGCAGACCACCATCTGTGGCATGAGCAGACCTGATTTCAGCCGACATCTACAGTTTTGCATTGTTCGTTGAACCTGTACATCTCTCCACAATTATCATCTGTTTCAGATTACCAGGCCACCTGCTTGCACTAGTATTTAATCAAATTCCATATTCCTCTGAACACTTGTGGTTTCAGTGTTCTTTTCCACGGCATCGCCTCACTCATTTTCAGCACTTGAGTTCGTGAGAAATGAACTCCACTAACGCTTTGAGAGCCGCATTAACAGCCACCCTTTCTCATTCACAAGAATGGCAATTTTATACCACTTTTCAACAATCCACTATCCTACAATCTCCACGATATGGTGGCCGATCAAGCTTGCTGGTGCTCTTAATGTTACGGTGGTGCAACAAAAGATGAGGTCAAAAAGATAAAAGACGACTTTTGGCTGACTGTGTGAGGCCACCCCCTCATTGCCGCCCTTCCCCGCATTTCCACAAAGTATATCGAATTCCCCTACCTCAATCAGAGCCATGCGAACCATTTAATACCACCAGGGAACGAAATTTGAAACCTGTGAAGTGCGCAGAAATCGTCCGCCCTGGCCTCCGCCGCCGGAAGGCAGTGTTCACCACGCGGGAGCCCACCGCGTGTAGGAACGGTGTGCAGCGCGGCTGCGCCGCATGACATCTACCCCTGCGAAGGAGAGACATTTTCATCTGCAGCCCAGTGCTGCCAAGTGTGCAGGCAGGCTGTTTCCTTGGTGCATTGCGATGAAAAACAAATTGTGCAGCGCTTAAACGGTACTCCCCAGTTCTCGCTTTGGGATATACGCTGGAACATATACTTCATAGCGCAAAAATCACGAAGGTTCTACGGGACGGCGAGACAGCACATTCACCTGTTTATTGCGATGACAACGCTCATGTAAAACTTGGTGCTGGGCTAGTTGGTTAAACAGTTCTTTGAAACAGGTCAGCGCTAAAAAAGACCAACACAACGTGAGAGAACGACAACACGACACAGATGAGCGTGCCGTCGTTCTCTCGCCTTGCGTTCGTCTTTTACAGCGCTGACCTGTTTCAAAGAAACACCACTCACACAACCAGGTGAAGGGTTCGTGATTCGAATACTTTAAAAACTGAATGTCACGGCCGAGCAGACAGTAACTCAACCTAAAATCCTCAAGACCGAATAGCGATGTTGTCGCCCTGCATCGCTCTGATGAAAACAAATGCACACGTGCACCACGAGAGTTACTTAAACAGTTTTCGCCTCCTTTCCCGTGCGCTTACACAACATCGTGCATGTGCAGCCACGATAAGCAAACCATATTGTAAGTAAGCTGTACGGAACGACCACCACCTTCACAGCCGCAGTGCAGCCCAAACGTGAAACGGCGCACCGGATACTCCGGTACTCGATCTGCACAGACGTTTTGGCAGACAAGTATCACCACACATTTAACGCGGCTTCAATGACGTACTACTTGTCAGCATCGCACAGAGAAAGCTGTCCGCGCGTTCATTAAGCACGTAAACTTTCATCGAAACCACGCGACCACGCTTCAAAACACGCGTCCGGAACCATTCAAGCCGGCATAAATGTCGGATTGGCTTGGCACCGGTTGCTTTTCTTCGGATTCTTTAGGCGCCTCTGCTGACGCCGCCG
Organism: Amblyomma americanum; assembly: GCF_052857255.1. NCBI lineage: Eukaryota > Metazoa > Arthropoda > Arachnida > Ixodida > Ixodidae > Amblyomma > Amblyomma americanum. The sequence goes on along the minus strand of NC_135501.1, from coordinate 38,726,907 downwards.
GCGCCACTTGCTGAAAGACGCTTGCGGACATGGCGCTCGGCCCTCTGAAGCTCAATCCTGTGGCTTTAAACCGTTTGAAAGCGTGAGTGCACGGCATCGCTTTTATCATTCTCGTTCTGTTATACGTAGCTTACATTGCATGCACGCCCAGGGCAGCGGGGTACAGGGCGTGCTCGGAGACGGACGCTCGCCCATAGAGAAACGCCGCCGTCTCCGCTTGGTAGAATGGTGCGCGGCGACAGCTTACGATTTTCTGCGCATTGTCGCTTTCTAGCAGATCTCTTTTTTTTTTTTTTTCGTCGGTGAAGTTACAGGAACTGCCATTGAAGCAGCGCGTCTCATTGTTCTCGCAACATCGGAGTTTTTTTTTGTTTGTGTTTCAGCATCCTTGGCTCCAATCGCGCACACCTTGGTGCTGCGCTAAACAAGGCAGTTGGGGAAATTGACCGGCCGAATGCCCGGCAAGGCATGTCAGAGTGGGCCGCCGGTACGTGTGAATAAGACAATTTTCACGTATCGGACAGTGACAGATTGTAGTACATAATAGTGTACAATCGTCTGCACACTTGTCTAGAGCGCTTGAAACGCGCGCTCTGTTGTGCGTTCATGAAAATCTCTGCTGCCCGGCGTGCCCGATACAGCTTTTAAGGACGTCAGGGTGCTAGCACGATCCATGGGAATGCGCATGCGTGTGATAAGGTCGGGGTTTAAGCCCTAGGCCCCTCGCAGATGACATGTTTGCTCACCGGTGGGGGGTTCGAATGCTTTAGACAGGTGTGTGAACTACTGTATATAGTGCAGACGTTGTTGCGCACTAGTAGGGAGAAGGTTGCGGTCTGTAAAGCTGCGAGGCGTACTGTCGTCGATATCTGCTGCTATAATTTTGCAAAATGAACGGTAGGTTAAGGCGGCACCAAGAATGCCGTAGAGGCGTGAAGAGAGGGAGAAAAACGGGTTTCCCAAATTTTGTTGTCACACGAATTGTGCGCCTACCGACACATGAAAACTTCTTTTTGGACGTGTTATGTTCAGCAAGGAAATGTTAATTCACCTCAGACTGTGAGCCCTCATTTGCTTTTGTTAAGGTAGCATGTTACATAAGCGTTTTTTATATCTTCTCTCATGTGGTTGTGTTTGCGCTCATGTCGTGATACGAGAGCCCACCAGCTAGCCAAACATTGTACTGTAAAAGACCCCACTTGGGGTTTTAATCATTGTCATCAGCCTAACTACACCCGCGGCCAGCTGCAGCTGCCTTATCCCTGTAGACATTTTTTAATCTCGTTCTCCCACCTGATTTTCTACTGTCTCTTGCTCTTCTTGGCCTTGCTATATCAAGTCTCATTATATAACATACACAGAGATGCACTGCTTGGTGCACTTTTGGACTACACCTTCTTTGTATCCTAGTTTCTTGAGGGTTGCACATCCTGTTTCTGTTAGTTTTAAGCTTTCCACTTGGTTGACTGTGTGTCTCGGCAAGCTCCTGCCACATGTTGGGAAGACCAAGATGGAGGAGGTGTTACATAGAAGCATGTTCGGATATAACAGTGGTGAATTTGGTGGCTTTGCAGATAAGAGTGTTGAGTTGTTCAACTTCTGCCTTTCTGAAATTCAAATATGGTGTCTCGTACATGAGATGACTTATGGTGAGAACCTGGATGATGCTGACAGTACCTTGTTCTTTCTTACCATGTCTTCTGTTAGCCACAAGGCATACCATGTGGGCCACTTGAGAAATGGTAGCCTGAAGTTTCGGCAGTGTTGTGGCCCCTGAGCCAACTTTCGGGCTGATTAGGCCAAGAATGCGGAGGGACTTGAGGGATGGGGCTCTGTCAAGAGAGGTTTCCAGATCTGGAATTTTACCTTTTTGGGGTCTTCCTTGAGTTCAGGTTTAAGTACCAGAATGCAGATTTCTCTGGTGCACAAATGAGCCTGCAATTTTTTTGGTGGGTGTCTTGTTGCTGCCCTGGGGAGTTGCTTCGAATCCAGATTGTTGTGTCATCAGCATGTTGGGCGTGCCATATGCCATTGATTTTATCCAGAGTCTCGGGAGTTTCAGCATAGTGATATTAAACAGGAGGGGTGAGATAATCGAACCTTGCCTTTTGCCACTACTCGTAGTTTGTTGGTCTGTGAGGTTTCTCAGAATGATTATGGCCGTGAGGTGGTTCGTCAAGAATGTCTGGACGTAGTTGTGTATTTGCTCCCCTCACTTGGTGTCCTGTAGGGAGCACACCATGTAGGACATTATCAAATGCAACTTTGATACCCATTGACATCCTTCCACCAGAAGGTTAGTAATACCTGTGTTACACGGGCGTTTTCAATGACAACTCATTTCAACAGAAAAAAAAGGCAGACGCCGACCAGAGGTTTTTGTCAAAACAGACGTTTTGTGAACAAGGCTTCCGTATGGAAGCCGAAACGTCTGTTTTGACAAAAACCTTTGGTCGGCGTCTGCCTTTTTTTCTGTTGAAATGAGTTACTACCCGACCAGACGAGATTTCGTCAGACCTTAGATTTCGTTTTCAATAACAGTTCAGTTAACCATCAGTTGAGGATTTCAACTGCTATTGAACTCAACTGGAATCGCCAGCTGTTACACGAGCACTTCGCGTTCAGTTCAGTTAGCACTCTAACCACTTGACCTCGTGTCTAGAGCGGAAGTGTGAATAAGAAAAAAGCAGTCGGTGCATTTTTTTTCTTGTTGTAAATGATCGTAGTGTATATATTCTTTACTATAGTGACAATTCTTTTTGTGTATTTTTTGCTTTGCGGCAGAAATTTGCGGGTGCGAAGCACACTGAGCCAAGGCAATCCAGTAAGGGGGCAAGTTTTTCGGTCCGTAGGTCGCCATCTTGTCAGTTGGCCGTTCAACTGGTATCCCCGATCTCAGTCGAACTCAACTGCCGTTGAGATTTCAACGGCAGTTAGCACTGCTGTGTAACACCGCTAACTGCCGTTCAGTTCAACTGAGAGTCAGCTGAACTGCCGTTGAAAACGCCCGTGTAACACGGGTATAAGCTCCTCCAAATTATGCTCGTGGTCTGCCACCTACCTGTCCCAGAAGTGGGTCAGCTGCATAGACACTGCGAGACCAGTGAGAACAAGATTCCCCGAGAGGTACAAGCATAACTACAACAGCAACAAGAAAGGAAAGGAAAAAAATTATGTTGCAAGGTTTGTTGGTTGCAAAATTACAGCTAAACTGCAGAGCAGTTGTTTGGACTAGTTGGTATTCCTTCATTATTATGCAATAGCACTACAGGACGAAGTCTGTTTGTCCCTCCTTGTTCTTGTCTTCATCCTGTGTATGATGCAGGACAGCGCTGTTGCATAATAATACAGAGATAACGCTATGACTTAAGATCCATGAAAAACCCTTAATAGGGTGGTTGTGGGGCCATTCTATTTACACAATGATTCTCGGTCCTTTTTCCAGAATATGGGGCTGCTGTGGTTTTCCCATGGAGAATTTATTGCTTGGTAGCAGAATGGTGCACCTGCTTCCCCACCTGCTTCTTTAAATCCACCGTTGAAGGCACCATAATTAAATTGTAGGGTTTAGCATCCCTAAGTGACTCAAAGGCTGTGAGGGATGCTGTAGTGGAGGGCTGCGGATTAACTTATACCCCTGTCACACGGGCATTTCGAGGGGGCCCTCGAACCGATAGTCTATCGACTCAAAGGCGATCGAGCGCTGCCACACGGGCAGCTTCAATGGCGATCGAGTCAATAGCCTATCGAGTCAACGGAGTAGCGCAGAACTCCATCGAGATTTCGAGGGCCTTCGAGCGCTGCCCAAGGTTGCTAGCGTTGCTCCGAGCGGCGCCAAGCGCACTTTCGTACACGACACATTCACGGTGCAAAAACATGAACAAACATTATTCGCATAAAATTTAATGTAAGCAGCCTGTAAAATTATTTTAAAATTATATTAGACTGGTTTTAAGCGCATTAATTTTGCGTTGCAGTCTTTGCGTTGCTTGCGTACTTAACGTTGACAACATGGCGGCACCCTGCCCGCCCGCTTCACAGCGATAACAGCTTCGTCGCTAATCCCTCAAAGCAATATCTTGTTCTAAGCTGTTGTATTCGCCTTCGATTTGCCCATTCTTACTCTCGCATAAAGTTTCAAGAGAAAAATAGCTCTTGCTTTTCAGATATCATGGCGATTTCCCCGGTCTTAAGCCTGACGAAGCAGCGCTCCGACGCAGTTGGACTGGCTTGGTTTTGGCTCGTCTTGTATTAGAGTGGCTACAGCAGTGTATGCATATGTACGTCGCGTACGTGCAATTAAAAGGGTTTTTAACGACTTTCGCGTATGCTTGTATTTCAGCATTTAGTATACATTTATCAAATATTTTTGTTATTTTTGCAAAATCCAAAGTAGCGATTGTGGCGCCACTCATCTGTGGCGTAAGACACGAGAACCATTTCAATGACCATTGAGATTTGCCGTGTAGCAGCGGCGAGTTCGATGGCGATTGAGAATTTCGAAGACCCTCGACTCGAGGGTGATTGAAACTGGCCGTGTGACAGGGGTATTAGACCACCTGGGGTTCTTCAGTGCACACTGAAATTGCACAGCACATGAGTGCATTGTGTATCCATCAAAACGTGGCCACTGGGGCTACTGCGATCGAATAGTGCTTTCAGTTCATGTGCTCAAAGGTTGCACCTATCAGGAGGAGGGTTGGCATATGACTGGTGATGCTGCACAGGCCAGGCAAATGACATTAGGGCAACCTCCCTAAATATGCAGAAGTTCAAAAGACTGGAGGGGGCACTTAAGGTCTGCCTTAAAGGTATAATGCCATGGAATTGGTCATTCTCAACTTTGCATTCAAATATCCCTGGGAGTCCTCATACCACCCCTGGCACAGTGGTGCAGCAGTGAAGTGACCACTGCCCTACGATGGCAGGTGCTGCCACCAGTGAGGCTTGTGAGACTTAGGTTGCTCTTGCCAAGCAACCTCTCGCAAACAGTCGTTAATTTAACTGCCACAGTGGGCAGGTTGTGATGATGTCACAAGATCATGCGACCTAGGTCACCCACCTAGGTTGCTTCTTTGGGGATTTTTTGCTGATGCCAACAGCAGAAGGTTTTCCGCTGAATGGGACCCTTATCACTATCGTGTTAAAATAAACCTTATTGCAGGGGAAACAGAGTGCACAACTGAAGAAACACTGAATTTATTTTTCACGCTGATAGGGTCGTTAAAAAGGCACCAAGGCTACCTTCAAAATTCATAGTCCCAATGGGGAATCCATACTTTGGTTATCGTTGCATTGAAGTCTTGGGTGATCAGCAAAAACAGGGAAAGTAAAAAATCGTCTTAGGGACCGCACAGGAACACGGTTGCACAGGCACCGATCTGGGAAATGGCAGGTTTTTCTGGAAGTCTCCGTAGTTTCAAGATGGTTAACCATAGCACATAGTGTGAAATGAGAGGCAGAGTGAACTAGGTGTTCAATATACAGATTTGTAGGCATAGATGTCACGCAAGTGGGAGTCTAATCAGAGACACAAGGCCACAGAAGAAATGATTTGTATAGACAAGCGTCAGGCCGTGACGTCAAGGAGATGCGGCGGCGCTGGCGTCAGCAGTGACTTTCGTTGTGTGCGTAAAAGTTGTGCCGATAAATTGTGGTGTGGTTGGTTGAGCCGCAATGCAGAAGAAAGAAAGCGGCATGAGTTTCCACTAGTTTATTGCAATCAAATAGGCACGAAAGCGACTGGCAGGGGCCAAGGAGCAGGACAAGTTTGGTGACGGATCATCTTCGTGACTACCATTGCCTTTCTGCATTGAAATCTAATTAGTTGTTTCGCATCTCTTAATCTGCATCGTTGCTCTTCGGTTGCATGGCGAACAGTGCAAAAATCAAGTAACGCCTACAACTCGTTCTCATTCTATCGTGCTGTCAGCATAAATTTAGACACGGTACTCCGTCTGCTTTTGATCGTAAGTTGAACTCACGGGGCAATTTTCAGATGGTAAACGCCCAAACAATGTTCCCGAGCATCACTTCACAAAAAAAAAAACGACAAAAAAGCTGCTGTAAGACGCGCCTTCAGCGTTCACAGCGTGCCGCTAGGCCCGCAACATTTGAAGTGGCACCAGACTGAGGTAGTACCACGCACAACGCGTAGTTCTTTCTCTAGTTTCTTTTTCACGGCCTTCAAAAAGTGTGACGTTTCAACACCGGTCCGATGGCGCTAGGATCTCTGCAAAGTCATGCAGTGTTATTTCCCAGATGATTTCAATGTTCGTATTGTAGGTTGATCATAATCTGGCGAACACAGCAAATACCACACCAAAAGCCGCTATGATCAAGCAGAATACACGTGCATAAGTGTAAATTCTAAAATAAGAAGCAAAATGATTTATTTGTAGCATTTATAGCTGAGCAGAGTGAGCGTAAATTTCGTTTGGAGCTCGAGGATGTCTATGCAGTGCTTGTGCAGCTCTCGGACAACGGTCACCTTATTCAGAGCAGCTATATGACATAAGTGTTCAGTAATTTCCACATCTCCAGAGTGAAGCGGCTTGGTGAAAATAGAAAGCACATCACAAGGTTCATCTTATGGGAAAAAGCAGCTTCGCGTCGTGCCTCACATCGTCCCGCGCTGTTACTTGTCGCCAACTAAGAGTGAAGAAGCGCCCGATGCAGCACTCCACCTACCAATTCCGTCAGGCGAACAGGTTGAGAAAGTGCAGAACTACTCCCCGAGCATCAACAAAAATGTTTTTGACTACAAGCGACGCGCACGCTTTGAAATATTCTCATACTCGAGTTGGTTTCGAAGGCAGCGTCGCTTGGCGCAATGTAGGTGTTCTACGTTTTTGCCTACACCCCGTGTCGCTGCAAATCCGCAGCACCACCTTTGTTTACAAACATGACGCTTGTCTATAAGGGCTCTGCAGGTTGCATGGTGACAGGTGGAGACTGGCTGAAGCAAACATCCTGTATTCCGTTTCATGCAAAGCAGTCAGTGCTGCGGAGGCTGCAAAAGTAGTGCATCCACAAAACCATATCACTTTACCACGTATCATTTGTTCGTTTCGAAGCTCTGTGAGTGTTGGGACGAAAACAAAGAGCGGCATAAAACAAAGTGCTAGCATTAGGAATCATGGTCGAGGCTATGAGGTGATAATTTTCATTGAGTGTGAACTACCTTTTGTGCATGGGTCTGAGTGAGTCACCCTACTAGCCACATGTTATGTCGCCACATGTCAATTTTACTTCTCGAAATGTTGATCAGTCGCAGGATGACAATGTGGCAAGAGGTAAAACGAAGGGCAGGAGGTTGCCAGTGAAGGTAGCTGAGATTTATCGCAAGAAAATATGCTTGTGTTCACTTTGGTTGTATGTCAGAACTCTTTCTTGGTGCGGACTTACCTTGTGCGAACAGGTGTGCTATCTTTGGCAGCGTTGACTGCTGTGTATGAAGTGGAGTATAGCTGAATGGTTTGCTTTGTGCTTGACTGGTACGCATGAGCACTGAGCTGTGCCATGGTGATGGTCTTCCTTTTCACTGTAGTGATGGTGTTGTTGCTGCTACAGACTGGAACAGAGGAGGCACAACTGCATTCTTTTCTTTTTCTGTTTTTCTTTCCAGCCATAGTGTTTGTCATGTGAAGAAATGGTGCATTTGTAGTGCCTCTGCAAACCTGATCGGCGATGTCAGCGCACGTTACAGAACCCCAGGTGGTCAAAATTGCCCAGGGCCCTCCACTACGATGTCCTCATAGCCTGAGTCGCTTTAGGATGTTAAACCCTATAAACTAGCTTTTGCAGCTGCATTCACGACACTTGCTTCGTGCGCACCGTGCAGGTTCCTGAGCGAGCCAGCCTATAAGGATGCGACTGAGAGCTCATCAGTGTGCAACACACGGCTGGTGGTGGAGCGCCGGCTGCGGCTGCCCTTCCTGGATGCGCAGACAGGCGTGGCCCAGAGTGACTGTGCCCTGTGGATGGCACGCTGGCAGCGCATGCCAGGACATGCTGAGGGGCAGCTCTACTCATACCCTTCGAGGAGGTGGCGCAAGCGGCGCCGCCAGTACCTCATGAACGACCGCTACCTAGGAGCCACCCGGCTGCGGGAGCACCAGCCACCTGACTACGGGGACGCAGGTGGGGCTGCAACTTCGCAGCAGATCGCCACTGGTGGTAGGGGCTGCTGCAGTTGTGATGATGATGAATATTTCTAGCTCGGTGGCATTTCCAGCTAAGCTCTGCCAAAACACTGCAACAGTGTGGCCTGGTTGGTAATGATCCATGGTATACTGCACTGTTGCAAGGAACACATCAAAAGTGGACACAAATTGAGGACAGTGGTTGCACTTAGTGCTGCGTGTCATCGTCTTTTATTTGTGTCCATTTTTGTTGCGTTCCCTGCGGTGCAGTATAACACACAACATGTGGTGACTGGTCTGCTTTGTAAAGCTCTGGCAGATGCGCTTGCGTGCTGTGAGTGATGCCCATTCATGCTATGACAATACATGACTTCCCTATGAGGTGTGCAAGAGCCAACTCTTTGCCACGCACCTAGTACAGTGCTGCCCACGTGCTGTGTTTCTTGGTATAGTTTGCAGAGATAGCGCGGGAAGAATGAGGAGCACGATTGCTGTTTTTGCTGTGTCTTTATGCTGATGAGGGCACGGGTGCCTGGATGCCAAGCTATAAACAAAAATACAGCAAGAAAGAGTGTTCATGCTTGCCCAGACTACAGGCCGAGGCACGGTATAGGCACCGTGCGCTCGTCAGGTGCTTCCACCAGCTGCGCCGTGCTCAGTGCCACCAACGGCCAGTTTGGCTTCCCGAGTGAGATGGCTCCGCGCCATAGCAGACAATTTTCCGAGACTATGTGGCAACAGGCGCCTGCGCGCCGCTACTTAAAGAAGCCTGGTTCTAGTCTGCCTTTGAGCTGACAACTTTTTTTCGAGGAGGGAACGCGGCTAAAGGCTTCAGGCTTTTTTAATCCTACCTTGTATACGACGAGAAAGAAATTTTGTCAGAAGACAGGTGTGAACTGTCGGCCTGATGCACTGTGCAGGCATGCGTCTCTGCACCCTCGAAATAAATCAGCTTGAAGCAATATTCGTTTGTCTGCAAGTGTTAATGGTTCCTCTTACACAACTGTCACCGACCAGGCACCCGGTTGAACCAGCCTGCAGCTGCAAGGCAGGTGTTGCAGGAAAATACTAACATCCCGCTTCTGTGGCAGCTTTCTGGAGCGGAGCAACACGCTGTTGAAAACTAGTCACCCTCTGGTATGGGGAATACTGAGCTGCAGAAACTGTACCCAGAATTTTTATAGTTGGCCAAATCAGACAAACTAGAACGTACAGTCGAGCCTGCTTATCACGAACATGAGCGTCACGCAGCGACCGTTCGTTATATCCCGAAGTTCGTAGTAAGTGGACCGCAGCTCTAAAGACAGTTGCTTGCCAAAACACAATTTTTTCTTTGTGAAAAAGTCTGTGATGGACTTTTTGCAGCGCAGATCCGATGAGGGGTTTCCAGTTTATTTAAAGCAGAAGCGTGCTCTTTGCCGAGGTCCTTGGCACAGACAAATTGTCTGAGGTTCTCTATGGAGCCCATTGCTACAGGCGTACTTATAGGGGCTGGCTCCGAAGTTTCATCCTCATCCGATTCCTCCAGCTCACTTTCGTCCCGCACTTCAGAAACGATGCCCTCGTCCGTGCACGGTTCCGCGGTGTCGGCGTCGTCATCGACAGATATAAAGTCATTCCACCAATGTCATGACCCCCATGTCGGAGTCGACGAAACGCTGCCACAAATTGCCGTCGGGCTGGTCATATTCCGAAGCATCAGGCTTGGCATGAGACACTGTGTCGACGAAGCCGGCCTTGCAGAAGCAGTTCTGCTCGTCAGTGGCCGTCACCTCCGCCCAGGATGCTTTCATCTCTACAGCTGAATACAGTGGAAATGGGCACGAAGTTCCCATCCGCCATCCCGAATTACAGCCAGGGCCCGAGATTTGAATGAAGCCAACGAAACGTCCGCACCGCAACAAGAGTCACAAAAACGCGCGATGGGTAGACGTGAAACATGCCTAGGCGGCAATCAAGCCAGTCAAGCTAAAGATATACTGACGCACAGCGCCAGCGGAGAGACCAATGAAGGGCGTCCGTGAGCGTCAGTGCAGCCACCTCTTGGCTCCCACGGAAGGCCTGCTTCACGGAGCGTGGCCTCCATGATCGGCACCAGCGGCGGCGCGGTTGATCGTGGAGGCCACACACGGATTTGGAAGGGAATGAGGAAGAGTGGAGCGGAGTTGCAAGGAGGAACGGGAGGGCGATTTTAGAAGGCGTGGTGGCGGGGAAAGGGTAGCTCGCTTGAGAGCAGCACGAAACAGGGCGGGCACTTCGCCGGCAATGAGGCTCGGGTGAACATACCGTGTGCCGGGCGCACAATGCGGTTGGAGGCAGCTTATCTCGCATCGTGGCGCCGAGTTTACACCGTCTGTTCGCTGTAACCGATCAACAGGGCTTAACGACGTTCGTTATTCGTGCGATTTTGTGCCATTGAAACAATGTATATTTTGACGGTCGTGCATGTCTCGGTCGCTATAAGCGAAAGTTCATCTTAAGTGGGGCCGTTACATGTGGGCTTGACTGTACTAAAAAACCCTTATGAAATCCTCCTCTTGTGAACAATGATAAGCTTTTACATTTCATGTGTATGAGGTTCATTTATCTCATGGTATCGTACATTGCATGCTACAACAAAAGTAAACAACAGTGTTTCCAAGATATTTTTGTGAGTGATATGTAATATTTGTTCGTTGTGGGGACTGCAAAGTCAGTTGAAGGTGGAGTATGTGCTCAACCATTTTGGAGGCATTAAGTACGGTCTGAATGACCTCTTGCGAGCTGAATAACTGGGAGAGCGCAAAGGCCTTCCTACTAGCAAAAACAATCAAGAAGGCACAATAGAGCTGCTCGAATGGGACAAGTGATCGTGGCCAAAATGCCTAACTTTGATACTGAAAAAACTGGATTTTCCAGCAATGTTTGGTTACTTTGAGTTTCTTGGAGGAAGTTGGATTTGAATGCTGATATGTATGAATATACCGTATAAACGCGTGTAAGGGCCGCACTTTTTTTCCCAGATTCGGGGGGCAAATTTCGGGGTGCGGCCCATACACGACATTTTCGAAAAAAAAAATTTTTTTTCAAGTGAAAGCAAACCAATCTGGAATGCTCGGCATTGATTTACCGTTCAGGCATCACTCACGGAGTCTTCAGACTCCAAGCTGGTGCTGTGTTCAGGTAAATGTTCAGCCCACAGAAAGTCGTCTTCGGTCCCGTCTAAACTGTTTGAAACTCCGGGTTACAATGTCGGTCGACACGGAATTCCACACGGACAAAATCCATCCAAGCACAGTCTCGAGCGGTGCCCTCTTAAGCCGCCCTGTCGGCGTCTCGTCGTGATTGCCATTGGCCATCCATTCCGAATACTGCCTTCGAAATTCAACCTTAAAAGGCTGATTGACGCTTACATCCAGGGGTTGCAGCATGCCGGTGAGGCCGCCCGGTATCACGGCCATGTCTGTGCGGATACCGCGCAGGCGTTCCTTAACCCTACCCGTCAAGTGACCGCGGAAGCTGTCCAAGACGAGGAGCGATCGTCGGGCCAGCATGGCGCCTGGGCACTTCTCCCAAACGCTTTTTACCCAGTCGAGCACAAGCTCATCGTCCATCCAGCCCTTTTCTTGGGCGCGAACTGCAATTCCCTTGGGGAAAACGCCTTTAGGAATCGTTTTTCTTTTCAGGATGACAGGGGGGAAGCTTCCGCCTGTCCGCGGTGACGCACAGCATAACGGTACACCGTTGGCGCTCCGCGCCGGTTGTCCGCACGAAAACACTCTTCTTTCTTTTCAGTTCAACTGTGCAGCTCTCGGGACAGTCGAACCACACGGGGGTCTGGTCGGCGTTCGCTATCTGCGAAAATATATAGTTGTGCTCACGACGCAGACCGATGACATACTTCTGAAAGCTGAGCACCTTGTCGGTGTAGTCGGGGGCCAGCCGCTGGCACAGCGTGGTCCTTCGCCGAAATGATAGGCCCTTCCTCTTCAGAAATCTTCGTACCCAACCGGCACTAGCCTTGAAGTCCTCGTGCGGTATGCTTTTAGCACGCGCCAAGGCTTGTGCCCTCACGCGCAGCATGTCCGTTGTCAATGCGTAGCTGTTGTTCCGCACTTCCATTGAATAGCATAGCAGCTCTTCTTCTAGCTCAGGAAATTTGCGTGGCTTGCCTCGGGAAGCGCGCTTTTTGGAGCTGGTATTCTTCAACGCATCCCTTTGTCCGCACCACCGTCGGACACACTTCTCGTCCACGTCAAATTTTCTGCCCGCGGCATGCTTGCCGTGTTCGAGAGCGAACTCCACTACTTTCAGTTTAAAGCCCGTAGTGTAGCTGTTGAGGTGCTTGCCCATCGTGCAACAGTGACAATGCTCGGAGGCAGTTCATGAAAAAGTTCAGTTGAAGGTGGAGTATGTGCTCAACCATTTTGGAGGCATTAAGTACGGTCTGAATGACCTCTTGCGAGCTGAAGAACTGGGAGAGTGCAAAGGCCTTCCTAGTAGCAAAAACAATCAAGAAGGCACAATTGAGCTGCTCGAATGGGACAAGCGATCGTGGCCAAAATGCCTAACTTTGATGCTGAAAAAACTGGATTTTTCAGCAATGTTTGGTTACTTTGAGTTTGTTGGAGGAAGTTGGATTTGAATGCTGATATGTATGAATATACCGTATAAACGCGTGTAAGGGCCGCACTTTTTTTCCCAGATTCGGGGGGCAAATTTCGGGATGCGGCCCGGCCCATACACGCCATTTTCGAAAAAAAAATTTTTTTTTTCAAGTGAAAGCAAACCAATCTGGAATGCGTGGCATTTATTTACCGTTCAGGCATCACTTACGGAGTCTTCAGACTCCGAGCTGGTGCTGTGTTCAGGTAAATGTTCAGCCCACAGAAGGTCGTCTTCGGTCCCGTCTAAACTGTTTGAAATTCCGGTCACTTTGAAACTCCGGGTTACAATGTCGGTCGACACGGAATTCCACACGGTCAAAATCCATCCAAGCACAGTCGCGAGCGGTGCCCTCTTAAGCCGCCCTGTCGGCGTCTCGTCGTGATTGCCATTGGCCATCCATTCCGAATACTGCCTTCGAAATTCAACCTTAAAAGGCTGATTGACGCTTACATCCAGGGGTTGCAGCATGCCGGTGAGGCCGCCCGGTATCACGGCCATGTCTGTGCGGATACCGCGCAGGCGTTCCTTAACCCTACCCGTCAAGTGACCGCGGAAGCTGTCCAAGACGAGGAGCGATCGTCGGGCCAGCATGGCGCCTGGGCGCTTCTCCCAAACGCTTTTTATCCAGTAGAGCACAAGCTCATCGTCCATCCAGCCCTTTTCTTGGGCGCGAACTACAATTCCCTTGGGGAAAACGCCTTTAGGAATCATTTTTCTTTTCAGGATGACATAGGGGGGCAGCTTCCGCCTGTCCGCGGTGACGCACAGCATAACAGTAAACCGTTGGCGCTCCGCGCCGGTTGTCCGCACGAAAACACTCTTCTTTCCTTTCAGTTCAACTGTGCAGCTCTCGGGACAGTCGAGCCACACGGGGGTCTGGTCGGCGTTCGCTATCTGCGAAAATATATAGTTGTGCTCACAACGCAGACCGATGACATACTTCTGAAATCTGAGCACCTTGTCGGTGTAGTCGGGGGGCAGCCGCTGGCACAGCATGGTCCTTCGCCGAAATGATAGGCCCTTCCTTTTCAGAAATCTTCGTACCCAGCCGGCACTAGCCTTGAAGTCCTCGTGCGGTATGCTTTTAGCACGCGCCAAGGCTTGTGCCCTCACGCGCAGCATGTCCGTTGTCAACGCGTAGCTGTTGTTCCGCACTTCCATTGAATAGCATAGCAGCTCTTCTTCTAGCTCAGGAAATTTGCGTGGCTTGCCTCGGAAAGCGTGCTTTTTGGAGCTGGTTTTCTTCAACGCATCCCTTTGTCCTCACCACCGTCGGACACACTTCTCGTCCACGTCAAATTTTCTGCCCGCGGCATGCTTGCCGTGTTCGAGAGCGAACTCCACTACTTTCAGTTTAAAGTCCGCCGTGTAGCTGTTGAGGTGCTTGCCCATCGTGCAACAGTGACAATGCTCGGAGGCAGTTCATGAAAAAGTAAAGAACGACAGCGCAAGAGAGCAACAGCTATGCCGAGCGACCACGCTAACACAACCACCAAAAAACGCATGCTTTGACAGCCAGAACAGAACAAAGTTAGACCTGGTGATACCGATGCCGATACGGATAGCGGAAGTACAGTAGCAGAAGCTCGCGGCAGAAGAAAAGATGATGATGATGACCCGCGGCCTCGGGCGCCATCCATGGGCGGCACCTCGAAGCTCCTGTGCGCATGTATTTCGAAGTCTATTCTTGCGTGTTTCCTGGAATGTTTGGGTGTTGCTCTTACACGGATTTTTTTTTTTCAAATATTTCCTTTGGAAATATGGGGTGCGGCCCTTACACGCGTTTATACGGTATATCTGCTGAACATGTCTCAGTTTGTCAGGGTGAGAAGCAAAAATATATCGAAAGCATGTCGGAGTAGCTCCAGAAAACCGGGCCGAGCTCTCCATAAGCATCCAGAAGAACAATGTTTATTGGAAAGGAGAAAGGATTCCGCGCATAACGTGCACTATTGGTGGGCAGTCTTAAATTAAGAATTAATCAGAGATTACTGTTGTATGATGTGACGTAATGGCCTGTAGCGTGTCAAGCGACAACTAAAAACATCCTGTGCCCCCCCCCCCCCCATTTCACTTTTATCTGAAAGCCGAAATTATGCACGAAATTATGCACTGCTTAGAAAAAGTTTTTCTTTTTCTGCATCCGCACGGCAAGTGGCGCATATTGTGCTTGATAGGAGCGCTTGAAAATGATTTATTACACGGTGCAGTAAACAATGTCTATTTTTTTTTTTCATGCACACAGAGTACTTTCTGGTCGACCCCAAAATTCTAAAGATACAGCAAGATCCCTTATCTTCGTGAGAGATTTCACAGGGCCGGCTCTGCAATACGGAATTGCAATGGAAGTAAAAGCTCGACTTGGTGTTTGGAAAGAAAAAGACGTTTTTTTGTCCCTTTTCAGTCTGGAAGCTGCACGTAAAACTTGGTCTCATGTAGATTCCGATAAGTGCTGTTGCAGCCAACAACACAGCAATTTCTTGTACTCTTCATGAAGTTCATAGGAGCCTGAAATAACCTCATCAGCATACCCCGAAATTCGGCTTCTCTCATTGTCATTCTGATGAGTTCCCACCGCCTTGTCCCTCTGGATGCGCGCCCCGCCGCCAGTGGCGCTCATGACACTCCATAATTAGATGTGCACGATGCCTATTGGCAAGAGCGATAACATTGTCACGCTTAAATGTTTTCCTGCGTGCACTGCAGCTGGTGCAGCAGTGATGAAGTCGCAGCAGTTTCTAGCTGCACTCGGTGAGCCTGCTGGCGGCATTGTCAAGTTTGGCACCATCTTGTTTAGCGATGATTGAAATGAGTGATGGGCGGGTGATCACACACATGGGCTTTTAAGTGCACTGATGAGTGACAAAACCACTACCACATTCACTGTGGGGAGATGCCGGAGGCTGTGCACATGTGTATTGTGTTGTGACTGTTTGTGGGGGGGGGCAGTGAAATTCCTCTATGTGGATTTGTGGCACTTTCAAGAAACAGTGCACAGAACGGCTCTGTCCCTGGCACTCTGCCCAGACATGCATCAGATCAGCGTGGTAGAAAATGTGGCGGCCCGCCCCGTGGCTGGTGAGGAGGACACCGGCATGGACAAGGCTGTGGTGGGAGAGGACTCGAACCAGTCGTGGTACCTGGACGAGGCCCAGGAGTCGGCAGCTGCTGCCCTGCTCGAGGTGACAGCACCACCCGACTTCCCGGACGACCCCGAGACAGACACCGAGGACTACGACGAGACATACACCCGCAAGAAAAAGAAGAAGCCCAAGGTGATACACTTGTTTGCCCCTAGAGCACGGGCTCCCAGTCTTTATCGGGCTCCCGGGCAGTTTTTTGCAGAGTATTTTTGTTTAGGCCTTTAGACGATACAAAATACTCTATTGTCATCACTACTTTATAGTGTAGAGCACCTGTGATGTCTACTACATGAGCTACAAAAACCAAAACTGTGAAACAGCTGTATCCCAGGTCACTGCACATGGCACAAACATAATGTGCTTATCAAATGTGTGCAAATGAGTCATGAGCATGAAATAGCACTGGAAGTTTACAAAATACTTTGGTGGTCGAATTTCGGTGCAGATGAAATTCTAGAGGCCCGTGTACTGTGCGATGTCAGTGCACGTTAAAGAACCCCAGCTGGTCGAAATTTCCGCAGCCCTTCACTATGGCATCTCTCATAGCCTGAGTAGCTTTGGGACGTTAAACCCCAATGAACCAAACTTTGGCAAAAATTAAATCGCATTGCAAAGGGTAGTAGGCTGATGCAATTAGTGAAGCGAAAATTCAAGTGTCATGGGATGTGAATATCGTTAATGGAACCAGTTCCTGCAATGTGATGGTTTCATAAAGAAGTGCAAGGTAAGGAAAGTAAGGTCTTGAATGCCGTGTTGGTTGCTTTGCATGTGTGTGCGTGGAGTACCTTGACACTTTAAAATGCACTGTGTTCTTTTTGGGGGGAGGGGACCTTTTATTGTGTAATTGCATGCCACTGACTTGGTAAATGAGTGTCTTTTCATTATCTAGTCTTGATGCCAGTTAGAAAGTCCGACTGAGAGGAATTATATTTATTTATTTATTTCAGTACCCTCAGGGGGCCCGAGGACATAACAGAGGGTAGTGGCGTACAATAGACAAAATACGAAAAAAAGAACAGCAGTCACTATTAAGGGGAGATGCTACTCGAAGACACTTTTTTTTTTAATAAGTGCTATAGAGCAATGAAAATTTGTGTGCTTATAGAGTTTTTCCTGCCCTTTCCACAACACTAATTAGTTTTTCTCTAGCTTTACTGTAGTTTGTTCAGTGTTCTCCTAAAGTGGAAAACAAAGGGAATTTTGTGCACACTTTTCTACATATTAATTTTTCACAAGGAACATGGGAAAACAGCTTATTCTACTTCATAATAACTGTAGAACACTGAAAACTAGCCACAATTTTCTTTTGAGAGCAGCCAGTATTTTTTAAAAATTTGCAAAGTTGCAATGCTTCTAATAATGCTTCTAATTCTCTGTGCTTCTAATAAGTTAGCTCCAATTAGCATAATGATATCTTAAGTACAGTCGAACCTCGTTATAACAAACCTCAATTTGATGAAATTGTCGAAATAGCGCACTTCTTATTTTTCCCAATTTCTGCCCCATTGAAAACCCATGTATTTTTTTTCGTGATTTAACGAGGTCATTTTATACTGTACTTCCGATTTAACGAAGTCCTCGTGCATCGCACGCACATACCAGGAGCCTCCTTGACAGGCAGACGAAAACTTTAGCCGGGCATACAGCGATTTGCATGCGCCCTTTAATGCTCAAATTTTCCTGGCGCGCTTCAATACGTGGAGCAGAACGTGCCGCTGCACCATCTATCGTGTACGTATGAAACCCGCAGCGGACGCGCTCCTGTAGTGCTAGCCGGAGTGCTTCAGAAGTTCCGGAACGCGTTACGCTGTGACGTCACCGGCCTGTTGGAACGGGAAAGCGCCAACCGGAAGTAGGTTTACAAACAGCGGTGGGCACGTTTTCTCAGTTGGTTATTTGATCTCTTTGGGCCTAGGTGGTTTTCCTATTCACGATGAGTGGTACACCTTGCAAGAGAAAAGTTTTGAGCCTTGATGTGAAGGCCAAAATTATCACCGAAGTGATGAGCGGCGAAAAGAAGGCGTCTGTTGCTGAAAGGTATGGAATTTCGTCGAGCTCTCTTTCAACAATTTTGAAACTGAAGGACAGTTTCATGAGTGCCGTCAGTGCTGGTGGTTCAGGCCAACAAAAAAAGAAGATAAAGGAAGCAGCTTACGTCGACATAGAAAAACCTCTTTTCTCATGGTTCCTCGATATGCGCGCAAAAAACATGCCGCTGAGCGGGGCCATTCTTCAACAAAAGGCCCTTAACTTTGCTTGTATCCTTGGGCACAACGACTTCAAAGCCAGCAGCGGGTGGCTGCAACAATTCAAGGAACGGCATAGTATTGTTGAGAAGGTGGCCAGCGGAGAATCAGCCGAGGCAAACTCAATTGGAGCAGCGGACTGGTTGCGTGATCGTGTTCTCGACATTCTATCACGTTACAACGTCTCCGACATATATAATGCCGACGAGACCGCATTTTTCTACCGGCTGTTGCCAAGGAAGCCGTTGGCTTTGAGAAATGAAAAGTGCCATGGTGGAAAACATAGTAAACAGCGTCTCACTGTTCTGTTGTGCGTGAACATGGACGGCAGCGATAAGCCTGTGCCATTCGTAATTGGCACAAGCGAGAAGCCGCGTTGCTTTAGCGGAAAAAGGAGCATGCCAGTCAAGTACGCCGCAAACACAGGCGTGGATGACAAGGGATTTGTTCAGCAACTGGCTGAAGGATCTGGATGCTGAAATGCGCAAAAGGGGTCGAAACATTTGCCTCCTTCTGGACAATTGCTCAGCGCATCACGTTCGAGATTGTGTGCTTACCAACATTGAGCTTGAATATTTCCCTGCCAACTGCACCTCCCTGATACAACCACTCGACCAGGGAATAATAAACAGCGTCAAGTGTGCATACCGCAAGCGGGTCGTCGAAAGGCTTCTGGTGAACATCGAGCTCCGCAGAGACACGAAAATCGACGTGTTCATGGCCCCGGAGATGCTTTCGCGGTCGTGGGAGGCAACAAATAGGGAGATCATAGCCAAGTGCTTCAGGAAGGCGGGATTGAACGAGAGCGTTTCTTTGAATGAAGAAGCGGAGTGCAGAGCAAATGACGGTGACGAAAGTATGGCGTACACAACAGATGTCGTTGACTCGTGGAAGCTGCTCTGTGACCAGGGAGGTGCTCCAAGCGACGTGACACTCGAGGACTTTGTCTTCAGCAATGCTTGCGCTGTGACAACTGAAGAGCTGGACGATGATGCAATAATCCAGAGCGTCACAGATACAGAAATGCAGGACGACGACTCGGATGAAGAACTCCAGGCGGCAAGCAGCATAGCTACATGCAAATCATGGATGTGCTGGATCTCTTACGCACGTTTGCGGGCGCGCACTCGCAAGAGCAAGCCTTAGCAGCCCTGTCAACCTACGAGCGACTTATAACCCCGACGCTTATTAAAAAGCGGCAGATGAAGCTGACGGAGTTCTTCGCTTCCCCCTGAGTTGCATAGAATTGCTCTGCGGGAAGTTAAATAAATATTCCAACGTTCATGAATCAACGTCATTACTTTACTGAGCGCGGTATCATCCGATGGCTGCGAGCATTAAGCCTGGACTCCATGTGCGCGAAAGAGCGAGCGACGCGACAAGGCGGCACGGCGACACTCGCTCCGTCGCTTGTGGGCAACCTCCATGCAAGCCAAGGCAGCAGGCGATGTGAACCCGCGACGTGCGCAGCGGACTCCGTGCTTTGCACACTCAAGCTTAGAAACACGCCCGTAACCTGTTCTCTCTCTTAAAATTTTGTGAGTGTGCCTCATAGTCAGGGCCAAAGGAATATTTCCTCTATGGCAGCGGTGTAGCGGCAAAGGAGATAACGAACGGTGTGCTTGCGGAGACGAAGTCACATCACGGGTTCATGGGGGAGGTGTGCTTTCGTTCGGTGCCTGTGCACTCCGGCTTAGTAAAAATACTCCCATAAACTGTCACCGCAATCTGATTGTAAGCATGCAAACTATAATTTACCAGTGAGAATGCACGCTGCGAGTGTTTCTGCACATTTGGAGTGCAGCAGCACGGTGGATCGAGCGCCGGTACCCGCGGCTCGACACGCATCTCTCCCTGCAGTACGCCTGCTCGCGTAGCCCGCTCCAAATGCTGTTAGCCCTCCGCACCCAACAAGTAGATTGTTTTAATTATTTAAATCATGCGGGTCTGCCTCTCAGCTACAAAACCAAATATTTTCTCGACGGTGGCCATGACCAAGACGACGGGCTGGTTTCGTGAGATGTACCCATGAGAAACCGTGGACAAACCGGAAACGGCTTTGGGGGGCTCTGATTGGCCAGTCGCATGGGGGACTGGGGGACTTCCGGGTGACGAGCGAAATTTTCTGTGGGTGCAGATTCGAGCGACACGGCAAGCGACACAGGCATTTTGCTTCGCTCGACGGCGTCGCTTGCCGCTGTCGCCTTCGCGTTCGCGAGTTTTCGCGTACATGGAGTCCAGGCTTTAAGCGCTCTAATGGTAAGTGGTGGCCTCATGGATCCACCAAGTTAATACTACTTCCAATTTTCTTAGAAAGAATATTCAAGTTGACAGCTCTGGTATGTGCATAATTTTTTTTCTTTGCGCCACAGGTTGCCCTGTCTTCGTGAAAGGAAATTTTTTTTTTTTAGTGATGACAAATCATGATGATGATGATACTTATGGCCACATCTAGTGGCAGCCATGAGCACTAGGCGCAGTGCTTGCTGCAGACCTGCTCTTCACCGTACGCGTAATGGGGAAAAATGCGTTCGTACCCGCTGGCTATCGGGCATCACGCTCTTGGTTGTTATTAGTTCCGGGGTTTATTAGTTATCTCTGTAATTTTGCTGTCTACAAGGTGCCATACGCCAGGTGTGTTCCAAGAACTTGCATCCTTATTTAGACTGCTGAAACATGCAAACCTCGACTTAACGAAACTCGCGATTTAACGAAATTTTCGGCTGCAAATTGGACTTCGTTATATCGAGGTTCAACTGTATATTGGTCTTATATGCAGATACCGGTGTGCTGTACATATTAAAAAACAAGTCTGCCAACTTTCATTAAAATAAGTCTGATAAGAGTGGAAAATGTGTGCACATACATTCAAAATTGCTAAAAAATGCGAAAGGAGAAAACAGCAATTGAAAGTTTGAAAGATGTGTATTTACTGAAAATCAATTGGCTATGCATGAAACTTTCCCAGGATGCGAAATGGGCTGTCCTGCAAATGTCCATCATCACTAGAACTGGCCAGCACTGTACGTGAGACCCTCCCGGTCCTTCCGACTCGAGTCTTCAACACGAGCCCTTTTTGCCATAGTGCGGTGGCGGGCTCGTGCCTCAGCAGTCTGCCAGGCAGACATCCTTTTGATCCGCCTCTCATTTCGAGAGTCGGTAAGCGTTAGCAGCTGGTGACCTGGGAGCACACTCAAGCTTCTCTAACACCTGTTGAAAGCTTGCATGCCCTTCATTGAACCATAGCACTGCAAGTGCTGTGGCCACCTCAACAACCGTTCGTGACGCAAACTTAGTCTTTGGGCAAAGCAGCCAGATTCTACTATTGAGAGATTCTGCGTCTTGCCTTGGATGCAGCGGGCCAAGAGGTTCTCATCTGTCAGCCGCTTATATATAGGAAGGACTGCCTTCCCTTGGGCTTTTGTGAGGACGCCAGTCCCCTGCGTTTGCTGGCCTGTTCCCGGGTAGCGAGTTGGTACTCACCACATGTTGGGCACAGTGCACCGTTCATTAGTGTTGTCAACACACCAAAGTCGCACACCGCAACGTTTGCAGAGCCGTGGTCGCTTGGCCTTTCATCTTTTTCGAAGAACGCAATCTTCTTTTCGGAAGCGCTGACAAAGCTAAACGCTGCATTGATCTTGTCAGAAGGGCTGTCTTCGTTAGGCGTAGCGGGTCGGGGATGCTTCCCGCAGAAGTCGTTCTCCGCTTCGCCTTGCGCCTACCTTTGAACTTGTGCTTCGCGCTGTACTTCCGATCACGGAAATCGCGCTTCTTCGGACTGGTCGTGCTGAATGAAAACTAGAGCGGCACAGATGCAACGGCGAGCGACGGGTTTGTGGTCTGCGAGATGCTGACCTGTCAGCTAACGAGAAAAAGGAAACCATAATCTGGCAGTGGAACTGCATGGGGATACCGTCGAAAAAGGGAGAACCTGCATCTTCATATCCAAAAACCTGGAGGAAGGGAATGTGCCGGACGTGACTGCCTTACAAGACGCGCAAGCAATTACTAAATTAAGAGACTACAAGGCACTCGAAAAGAAAAATACGGCGATACTTGTGCAAAGTAACCTTACGGCTATGGAACATGACATAGGCCCCGTAGATGTAGATTGCCTCCTAGTGGAGGCAAAGGGGCAAAAGCAGGCTTTTCGTACTGAATGTGTATAGTACACCCAGAGAAAAGCATCCCCCGGTAGTGCAAGCAATTAAAAAGGCGCTTAGTGTGAGCGGTAGACAGCCACTTACAGTGATTGGAGACCTAACGCCTCCTCGCACACTGCGTGGAAATACAAAATAGGCCAACCAAAAGGTGTTGGGATCTGGAACTGCATTCAGGATGAAGGCCTAACACTTCTAAATGATCCAATGAAGCCGACCCAGATTAGGAACAGCGTCCAACGAAACACCAGCCCAGACCTGACCATGTGTAAAAATGCGGGGGATGGAAAGTGTCAAGACACCCAAAACAGCCTAGGCAGCGACCATTTTATTATTGAAACCAGATTACCGATTAGGCATATAAGAGACATTCCAAAATTACAGGCGAATAACTAATTGGGACAAATTCAAGCTGATTAGAATCCAACGGGAAGAGCAAGGAACCCCTGAAGATATTAGCACTTGGTTGGGACAGCTCGAAAGGGACATTGCTGCAGCAGCAGAATCTGTGCCGATAGAGAGAGAACACCAAGCGCTAGACAGTAGGATATTACACATGTGGCAGGCAAGGGTTTCCTTGATGCAAAGGTGGTTAAAGCAAAAGCACAACCGGAAATGGAAGTTAAAAATCAACCAGTTGGATCTTAGCATAGAAAAGCACTCGCAAGACCTAATTAGGCAACAGTGGAATCAATTTTCCGATCAGATGAGTGGTAAATTAGGCAATAAAAACACATGGCAACTGCTGAGGCACTTATTAGACCCAGAAAGCAGGAAGGGTATAAATAGACTACTACACCAGGCAGGTTTAACAGATGAGGCTTTATTAAAGGAAATCGAATGTATCTGTATTGGCGACACTAATTTGGCACCGCATCGAAAATACAACGGTATTCCAAATTCAGATATGGACGAGGACATATCGGAGGCGGAAGTAAGAGCAACATTGCACCGGTTACGCACCGCCTTGGCGCCGGGAGCAGATAATGTAACCAACAAACACTAAGAAACCTAGATGACAGGTCTGTAAAAGATCTCACAGATTTCTTCAATCAATGTTGGCTAGCAGGAGAAATCCCGGATACTTGGAAACACGCAAAGAAGATGATACCAAAACCCGCCACGACCCTCCACTTAAAAAACCTAAGACCGATTTCTCTCACATTGTGTGTAGGAAAGCTTTTGGAACACATAGTACTGAACAGAATTCAGCATCACGTGGACAAGGGGGACGTATACCCGGATTCTATGCTGGGCTTTAGGCCTTCCTTGTCAACACAGGACGTCATGCGGCAGCTGGCCGAGAAGGTAATTAACCCAAAAAGCAGTAGGGATACCCGGGCAATACTAGCGCTAGATTTAATCAAGGCTTTTGACAATGTCAAGTGCGAAGCTATTCTAGAGGCACTAGGGTCGCTGGGGGTAGGGAAGAACACATACAGTTATATCTCAGCATTTCTTCAAAACAGAATGGCTGAGACACATATTAACACAC
The DNA here is from genome assembly GCF_052857255.1 of Amblyomma americanum. Taxonomy (NCBI): domain Eukaryota; kingdom Metazoa; phylum Arthropoda; class Arachnida; order Ixodida; family Ixodidae; genus Amblyomma; species Amblyomma americanum. The sequence continues at coordinate 38,703,069 of NC_135501.1, read as the reverse complement.
TCAAAATTGAAACCATTAAATTAGGAAGCAAAGGGACCCCAGAAGGATCAGTCTTGTCCCCCTTTCTATTTAACATAACTCTCATAAATATGGCTAAAACAAAGTGCCTAACCTGTCCCATGCACTCTACGCCGATGACATCACGCTATGGGCCACCAAGGGAAGTGATGCCGATGTGGAGGAAACCCTTCAAAGAGGCGCGGACACAGTGGTCAGGGAAGCCGACCGTGTTGGACTCACCTGTTCCCCGTCTAAATCAAAACTTCTAACAATAAGGCACCCGAGAATTAAAGAACACCCACCCATTGAGGTATTTCTGGGGCAAAACAAAATTCCGGAGGTCAAGGAACTTAAAATACTTAAAATACGCTGTGGCAACATTGTTGACACGGCGCATAAGCGCAGCTGTGGCAGCTCGTTTCGCCGCCGGCAGCAACAGCTGCTCCGCACCGCGTGGCTGGTCACGTGCTGACCACATGGCTGGTCACGTGACCAACCACGTGGTCAGCACGTGACCAGTCACGCCGCCGGCAGCTGCTCCACACCACGTGACCAAGCACGTGACAGTGTGGCGGCACAGCCATAGGGTGGTGGCGCTGCCACTGCCACGCTGGCGGCTCGAAATGCTACCGTAATGTAGCTATCGCTACAAAATATGGCTCGCACAAATCAGTAGGTTACAGCAATGCAATGAAACAAATTGACAGCTATTAGCAGAAAATTATGAGCAAAGAACAAAAGCAGACAAATATACCACAGAAAAAAACATCAGGAGCAATTTTTCCAATAGACAGGAAATAACCGTTGCTCAAATTTACTGCCATGCACTTAAACAGCAGAATTTGTGAAAAGAAACAAGGTTTGTTTGAGCCACCAGATGAGCTGAAAAGAATAAACAAATGGCAGTGCGAAAAATTTCATGTACTATGTTACGATCACGTTAGTTAAAGTGGATTTAAACACAGAATGGCCACATATTTCGACGACCGATCGGGGGGAGGTGATTCCATTGTGCTGATGTTCTGGGGATGAATGAGTTGTAAAGGTGATTTGTTTGGCATGAAAGAATACCAACTTTATGGCGATGATCGATCCGAGCTGAGACGCAGCAAGTTGGCATTATAAATTTGCTCTTAAGGATGGCGTTATCATAGTAAATCTTATGAAATAGACAAAGGCAGAAATATATTTCTATGTTGGGACAGTAGTGGGAGTGATAAGCTTGATTTCATGGTAGTGACACCAGAGTTACAATAATAAGTCGAGAGAACGGACCTGGCCGCATGGTTCTGTGTAGATTCGAGTTGGTATGTTATTGTCTGTTGACAGGAGTCCCAGATGGATGCAGCATATTCGGGTTTAGTACGAGCAAACGACTTGTAGAGAAGCAATTTTACGGAGCTAGAAGAAAGAATAAAGTTATGGCGTATGTAGCCCGGCATGTGGTTGGCGTTGTTGCTTACATACTTCAGACAGAGAAATGGCCAGGAAGGTGGAGGACAGATAACCAGTGGGCTCTTGGGGTGACCAAGAGGTTATCAGTCCCCTTGACGGCTTTACTTCGGGTGCCAGCAGAAGCAGACATTGATGCAAATGCGGGGAGCTCTGTGGGGCCCTTTCGTGGGGCAGGCAACTGTCACGCCATGTGGATGAGCACATGTTCAGGACAAAAATGGTTAGTGATGTTGATTAACGTGAATCATTGCCCAGGGAATGGGGACTACCAGTCAAGAGGAGCCTGGGCACTCTTGTGTTTGTGTGGGGTGTTTTTCTCTCAGGAGAAGGTTGACTGTGAAATCAAACCTTTACATTCCATGAGGGAGCCTTGATGAGCTGACAGCTTCCTCAGCCATGAGGAATGTGGTGTCCAGATGTGCTTGACACTGCTCCCTGGTCTTGTGGCTTGTTCGTGAGCAAGCCTCGCAGAAGGATCTCACATTTCCATGCTGCACTTCAGGTGCTCAGAAACCATGCAGCAATGGGAAGTGCACAGCGGAGATGAGGCTGTTGTGAAATGGAAGCCAGTAGAGGAATTGGGAGAGAAAGAGGATGCAAACAGGGCCCCGGCAGGGTGCACTTGTGCATGCAGTCAGTCCCCATTATCTGGAGTTCACTTCCACGTTGTGACCGTATAGCAAATGCCTAAAGTTGGTCCTGTTTCAGTGAAGCTTTCATTTACCTGCTGGTGTTGTTTTTCACTGCTTCGCAAAAGGCTGACCACAAGTGCAGGTGTCTGCTTTGTTGACTGCTGCGTAGGCTATGGAGGGGCTACACTGATTGGGACTCTTCTGCAGAATTCCGGGCAGAAGAAGCGGACACGCATCGAGTACACGGACGCCGAAAAGCCCTACAGCTGCGAGAGTGAGTGTCGCACTTCTCAGATTGTTTACTTGCAGCTGAAACTGCTGTGCACATTTTCCTTGGCTTCATTGCACAGCATAGCCACATGAGGATGGCAAAGTTCTAACTGATCAGAGTGAGCATAGGAAGTTGAGTTTTTTTTTTCTCAAAACACCACATACACTCAAACCCTGCTACAACGAATGCCGCTACAGCGAAATTTCCGCTACAACGGAGTATTTCTGATTCCCCGTCAGCATACCATACTAGGCAATGTAATTATTTTCCCCCACAGCGAACAATTTTCGGAGCGAGGTTCTGCTTCAACGAAATTTGAATTTCAGAGTAAGCGGCCGCTTTTTGTTTGTTTGTTTGTTTTGCATGTCCACACGTGCCCGTATCTTGTTAGGTTTCACCAAAAATGGCTCCCAAAGACAGTTTGCACTTTCAGTACCACGGCTTACATTCCCTGGAGAATCGGAATTAATGTGCAGTCATGTGCGAATAAAGATGCGATGCAGCGCACGACTGCCTGTGATCGTTTTGCCGACGGCTCGGACTCCGCACTTGCAACCCGCAGTCGTTGTTGCACGACGGCTTTTGGCTTTTTCCCTTGCTTCGCTGACGAAGGCATAAAGGAAATGAGTTCTACAGAATTCATTTCAGTGTCAAGGAATCATGTCAACGGAAATCAGTGAAAAGGTTAAATGTTATATGATAACCGGTGGCTAGTTCCTGGGCGCTTTTTCCAAGGCTTCTTTGCGGAGCACATTAGGCGTTAGGCCTAGCAACACCGAGAAAGCAGGGAGCAATGATCCGTTGTTGCCTGGCGCGCCAGTGGGCGTCACATCATTGCTAGAAGCCTGACGCCAGGTAGGGTGCACTCTAGTCTCGCTGTTGCGCTGCAGGCAACCATCGTGATAAGGCTTTTTTTTTTTTTTTTACTCGGTCTGGTGCACTCCGCCACTGACTGAATACAGCCACTGCGAGTGTCGGTGGTTCTTGGTGGATGTCTCAACAGAACGGCACTCCGCCAGTATGTTTGTACCGCGTGTTGCAAAACATAAAATGTGTTCGAAGAATCGCAGCAACTGCATTTCTGGTACATCGTCTAAAGGATTAATTTTGATGTGCATATGACCGCTACTCAACGCGCAGTGACACGGGTGCACGCACGTGGAGTCTACACCGAAATGCCTCCAGTCACCGTGGTCCAAGTTCCCGCACGACGAATGCAAAAACGCTTGTGGAAAAATTTGTTAATAGCAAATGTAGCGGGTGCGTTTATTACGCGCTTCTGAGATTTTTGGAATGCCAAGGAAATTGCCATGACACCCATTTGGAAATGGCAAAAAACCAAAACTGACAATTTTTGTAAAATAAACATTTTTCATGAACTATCTGGTCCAAACTGCCAATGTCTAGCCCAATTTCACGATATCAAAGCTTCTGCTTCAGCAAAGTTTTTCGTGGGTCCCGTGAATTTTGTTGAAGCGGGATTCGACTGTATACAGTAAAAGGTCATTTATTTGATCCCGATTAATTCAGAAATCCAGATAATTCGAACTGTCAGCTCAGTACTGTCCATCGTCCAGTGTAGGTCTGTGGTGTTGGATGCTAGCTTATTTGGACGCTGCAGGTCCCGAACGCGTTAATTCGAACAAGCTTCCAAAGGAAATCCCCGTCCAGGTATATCCAGCACGGCAAGAGATCGTCAAAATAACCCTACTAAAAACCTGAGTTGCATGATGCAAAGCCGCATGACGGCAGGCATGACGACGAACAGAACAGTCCAACTGCTTAGTTTCAGTTTCATTTTTATGAGGTCACACCCATTTGTGTCAGCCCGCAGCAACGATGGTTCAACCAGCTAGCATCAGCCAGCGAACCCAACTCAGTCGAGCACCGTTTCGAACGCTGATTGGCGCGTCACTGTTGTTTTCTCGCCCCACCCACCCACCTCACCCCTTCCCCCCCCCCCCCCCTTTTTTCTTGCTGCTTCGGCACCATTTCCTTCACTTATGTCCGTGTGGTGCCGTTGTTCCATTGCGGTGAAACAGTGTCCTTATCACGTGTCTCTTGCTCTGTGTGCTGTGAAGCCCACCGGAGCTTGTGGCATGTGGCCGTTAGCACTTGTCTGCATCGCTCTCTCCGTCCTTCTTGTGCCTTTTGCGCTATTTTTTCACCATGCTGTGAAGCCTCCTCATTCACGGAGGTTCCACCTGTGATGGGTGTGATGCAGTCGCAGTTGAGCTCCACTGCATCGCACCGTTAAGGATGCAGGAAGCCCTTACGAATTTGGAGCAGTTTTTCTTCGGCGCTCCCGACAGTATGCATGCAATATAAAGCATTGATGAAAGCATGAAAAACGATCATTGCCGTGCTGTTTTTTTTTCAAAATCAAGCAACCATTGCCCAGTCTTTCATCACATAAATTTACTGTGATGCAAGCAGTTTTTGAGAGTTTATTATGAGTCATTCGATAATTTGAACTTTCAGATTATTCGAACGTTTCTTCCGACTCCTTGAAGTTCGAATTAACGAGCTTGTACTGTCTACTTACATTTCTGCAGTTTAAGGATTCCAGGTCATCGCAGCTATTTCGGAGCACACCACTGTTGTTAGTATGGTTCCGCTTTTGCACCCAGCACCCCACCTTGCAATACGCTCTGGACACATGGTTATGCTGGAAGCCTGTTTTTGCCCATACATTTGAGTTCATAAAAATAACAATGCATGCAAGTGGAGCATTACAGTCGATTTTAAAGAAACACAGTTTGCTCTAATTGTAGGCAGTTTTCACTATAGAACTAGTATTTTGTTCATTTTTGCTCATAAGATACCCCAGCACACGGGCCACACTGTGCCCAATGTAGTTATGCAGGCTGGCCTTGAGGCCGATGTTTTTGTTGTATGGTACACTGTTTATTTTCCTTTGTGGCCTAAGATACAAAGTTTCTGTATTCTAATTGTTGAAAATTTAAAATCACTGATGTGGGTTCCACGAAACAGCCGCAACTACGTACACAGGCCGCAACTTCGCCAGTCCCACTATCCTCAAGAAGTTGGTCTCTCACTTCCATGTGCGCTGTGTCTGTTATTGTGGGGATGTAAAATGAGAGGGTCACTGTGAGTCAGGTTCACAGTCAGAATTCTACTGTATCATGACATGACTCAATGACATGCTGCATGGTGCTGTACTTAATACAACCTGTTGGCTTACAGCAGCTGTGCCGTGATTGATGGCCATCTGCACGTTGGTTTTATGCAAGGCCTAGCATTACTACCATCAAGCTTTTTCCGTGTGCTGGCTGCCAGTTCTATGGAGAAAGAGCACATTTACCCATGTGACAAATGCAAGGTGCTGCCATTTGTAAATCTCGTGATGTTTCTTCCTAAATGTAGAGGAGCAGCGAGTTCATAATCTACGAATGTTTATGAGGTTCAAAAAGTGAAAGTGTGGTATGAATCGATTAGCTAATACTATTTGCAAACTGTTCGAAATTTCGAATATCGTACACATTAGTATTTGATCGAATTCTTGCCTGCACGTAAATAATATATGCAGTTGAGCTGACTCTTAAGCACTGGCGTTCAGTGAAACTCACTGCGGCAAATGTAAAATGACCCATTTCACTTGAGAGGTCCCGTACTTGCACAGAATGTTGGACTCATTTAAGTAGGAAGAAATGAAAAATGCTACCATACTCTTTTGCTCTCTTTTGGAGCGAGCAAGCAATGGTGATAGCAGTGCCATGCCTCATCCCACAGAACTGTGTTGGGTGACGCGCACAGAGCGCATTCTCACATCGGGGTCACATTGTCACTGGACATGGGAGTTTACATCTAAACTATTGGTGTATGAATACCATTTACCTCAGAGAAAGCCCTGTCTATATAGGAGTCGCTGCACGAAAAACAAGATTTTAAAGGGCTCGGCCAGGTTTTGTAGCATTGAAATACAGATCACCACTCTCGAGCAGCTAACTACTATACTAGCCACACCAAAAATTTCCATCTATCAATCTTTCACCTGTGTAAAGGCAGCAGCAAGCCTTTGCACGGGTGAAAGATTGATAGATGGAGACATTTTTAATTTGGTGACTACATTAACTTTTCAAAAGCGCGAGGTGTAAAGCTGGGAAAGTCTAAGTGCACGATTTTTAAAGCAGTTAGCCACTTCAGCGGCTTTTTAATTTCAGGAAGATGTGGGGCTCATTTTATTTGGGTGCTAAGTTGACATTTATATTTTTGTGTTTTTGTATGCATAATGTTGTGCTCAAAGGTGGAAGTCTTTTAGATGTTGCATTGTACACTGCCTCCCTCTGTTGGCCAGCTCTCACGCGGAAACAGTATCAGTCAATAGTCTCTGCCAGAATGGCCAAGCTATGTAGGCAAGTTGAGTGCTTTTGAGGCGAGGGAGTTGTTGAAAGGGAAACACGACTGTCAGTAGAAATTTTTCTTGCTTCACGTATTTGCATGAAATTGAGTATATGAGAAGTAATTTTATGACTATCCTCACAAAATTTCACTGCTACTATAGGTCCAGAAAATTGGTATCTAATGAATATGCTTCCTGTAAATCTTGTGTAAAGGCTGCAGAATTAAGAAAATGTGGCAGAAGGCTGACTCAGCATTCTTTGCATTACTACTAGTGCGCTACAGGTAAAGTCATTCTTATAATTTTTTTTCCGCAAAGCACAAATTTTTATTGTGAATTTTTTTCGGTCCAGTGTTTGTTGCCATATTTATAATGGGAAGAAAATTTCATACAGTTGATTTAATACAAATTTGAATAACTAAGAATGCCTTGATCTGCAGTTTGGAACTAGGAGTGCGACAAAACTGATGGGGTCAAAATAGATAGAACAGCTGTGAATAAATCTGCACTGCAAGGTTAGTATCTCGGCAGAAAACCGCAACAGAGAAAAACGCTCATTGTTTGAGCATTTCCCCACAATGCGGAGCCATCATGGTTCACGAAACAATTTTTTCAAAGTGCATCCCGGTCGATTTCAGCTATGAAGCTTCAGGACAGCATAAAATACGAGGAATATAAGCGGATGCAAGAAACTTAAAAAAATAAATTTTTCGGTATTTCAAAGCAGCGTTGCCCCTTAGGGCACCACTACATTGCAGGCACTGTCTGTGTGGTCTCATGTGTGCAGTCTGTGGCGTGCGGTACAAGACGCGCCCGGGCCTGTCGTACCACTACGCGCACAGCCATATTCCTGGTAGCAGCAGCAGCAGCAGTGGCGGTGGTGGCGGGAGTGGCGGTGGTGGCGGAGGCAGTGGCTCTGGTGGTGGCAGCACCGGCGGTGGCGGCAGTGCCAATGCCAGTGGCAACACCGCAGCTCCTAGCACGGCCGATCATCATCCACCCTCGGCCGCAGCGCACCAGGTGTGCACCCACGCACTCATTTGCTTCCAGGTCATTTACATCGAGGAATAATGAAGCTGGGGTGATGCATCTGCACAAATGTGGCTTGTTTTTTCTGCTCTCCATGGGCTACTTATGAGGGCGCTGCGTTAAGGATGCAGGCTGTCAGCATGATGCAATTATTGTAACACTATGCAGAGGACCAGAAGGTTTGTAGCACTGTCACATTGGCTGGTTCTTCGTCCAGCCTGATTCATCGTGCTTGTGCTTAGGTTCCCTCTTTGGTGATAAAGTGAACTTTAGTTACTAAGAACCTCACATTCATGATTTTTCCCAGATATACGAAATTATCTAAAATATTTACTGCGAATTTCAGTATACTGAATGTTTCGAATACCTTGTGTAATTTATTTTTTAACCCATAGTAAAGGCACCTTATTGTTACAAACTGGGCCTGGACTAACGGTGCCGAAAATTCTATTGTGGTGCTCCATCACATTTTTTTTTTATTTAGGGTGCAGTCATTGAAGTGGGGCGTCAGAGTCTCATTCTACTTTCTTGTGCTTTCGCCATTGCGTGTGTTCAACTGCACCGCCAAGTTTCACGTGGTGCTGAGACAAGTGGCTGACTGCGAGTTCTGTTACAGTAAAACTTCATTAGCCCAGATCTCGCGGGACTAGGAAAAATGCCTGAGTTAACCGAATTCCGGATTATTGAATGTACCATGAAAACGAAAAAAAATATACACAGCATGAACGTACCTTTATTGCTTGAGAAACTGTTATTTTCGTTTGCTTCGTCGCCGGAATCTGCACTAGAACGATCTTTTTCAACCCCATCAGGTGAATGTGCGCACGCTCGCTGTCGCGGGATACTAGTACACAGAATTCCTCTGGAACGGCGAGAGCCTCGGCAGCTGATCTCGATTGTCATCATCCGAACACACGCCACATCGACCACTTCCGTCAATCAGCTGGCCAGTAACAGCAACACCATTGTCAGTAGCAGTGTAGTCGGCAAACCGGACATCAGCAGGCAGGAGAAACTCCATGCTGCTGTCATCAGTCTTTTCGTCACCCATCCTTTCAGTGTCCTCTGGAGGCACAGTCGTCAGGGCAGACAAACCTGCTGTGCCTGAAGGAGTTCGCAATGACCTCCGCAAACATGTTGCTTCAGACATGTGCTAAGATATGGACCGCACTGAGGAAGTTTGTGTCGTATTCACGCTCTGCCTCCTTGCAGAGCAGCATCCTTTCCATCACATGCCGTCTGTACTTGGTCTTCACATGCGGGATAATGCCCTAATCCAGTGGCTGTAGAGCAGCCGACTTGTTTGGCGGCAGTAATGCAAGCTCGATGCATTCCAGCCCTGTCACATTGGTGTGTGCGCTGCAGTTATCCGCGACAAACAAAACCTTGCGGTTTTTGGCTGAGAAGCAGCGGTTGAGGTGCCGCAGCCAAGTTTGAAAAATATCCATGGTCATCCATGCCTTTCTGTTTGCTCTGTACTCTACAGGCAGACAGTGAACGTTCTTAAAGTACCTAGGGTGATTTGCTTTGCCTATTAAAGAAGTGGTAGGTGCTCCGTGCCCAACTTATTTGTGGCAAGGAGCACAGTTACTCTTTCTTTGCTCCTCTTGCTGCCAATGCACAGGTCGCCCTTGAACGTGATCATTTTGTTTAGGAAGGCCTTGAAAAAAAGTGCCGTTTCGTTGGCGTTGAAGAAAGACGTTGGCAGGTTCGTAACAAGCCAGGTATCGGGGAAGCTCAGAAGCTCAGTCGATTTCCAATCAGTGATGCAACATTCATCTACCACTGCCTTCTCACCACACACGTTCCTGAAGACCAGTCTATGTCTTTCTTTGAAGCGTGTAAACCATCCTTCAGATGCACTGAAAGAGTCAATGTTCATTTTCGCTGTGTATCTCTCAGCCTGTTGACAGATCAGCAGCCCGCTCAAAGGAAGTTGCCCACTGCACATATCTGCAATCCATTGTAGCGATGCATTTTCTAACGCTGGGCGCGCTGCCGTCCTGAGCCTTTCTCTTGTTCCAGTGAACTTGCCACTTTCAAATGCTTCGAGCATTTTTTCTTTGTTCCTCACGTAGTCACTCAATGTGCTCCTCTTGATCCCATACTTTTTCATTACCTCTTGCCGAGAAGCGCCTTCACCGACCTTCTTTGAAATCTTCACCTTCGTTTATAAATTATTGTCCGGCTGCTGTGGCCACTTCGCTGGGGTGGCGGCCGCCATCACAGCAAAGCATGACTGAAGTGGCAGCATGCACCAGTCCGCACGCAGTGCGTCTTATCACACTCGTAACACAAAGAAAGCAGCTGCAGCATCAGCAAGGATGTGGCGGCAGTGACAGCCTGCACCAGCAGTCGAACGCAGCAGGCACGAGTCCACACACAACATGGCTTTTACCCACCCGCAACACAAAAGAACGCAGCTGCAGCGTCGGTGTAGCATGGGTGACATGGGCAGCATGTGCGTAGACCCGGTGACAAAGTAAGCCCAGCATGCCGCCCCGTTGTCCTTTGCAGCTTTTAGTGGTTACTGGATGCTCGACCAGTGCACTGGCTGGTGGCTAGTGCCACCTGGCCACTGATTGCTATCTCACTATCATCGCATCTCTCGCGTCCTGCGGCCGTTTCTAGTTTTGTTTGTTTGTGCGGCTCTCCTCGGCTGCGCCGGCTTCGTCGTCGGTTAAGGATGTTTGAACGTCCGGGCTGCCAAGTATGGACGTTGCGATAGCTGTCGCTGGGTTGTCCGAGTTAACTGATACGCGGCTAAATGCTGCCGAGTTAAGGGGAGATGCTGCTCGGAAAAAGAATGTGTTAATGAAACAACGGTTGTCGGACACGCGTCATTTCGGCAGTAGAGCTCCAGAAGCAATGCGAGTCCTTTCCGTTTTACGGCCGACTCTCTGACAGAGATCACACCATCCACAGGCAGGGCACGGCGCGCCATTGACAATATAAAAAAAATTTGAAGTCCCTAGTACAGATCCCTGAAATACACTGGAATGCACATTGGAAAGCGAAGAGTTATGACCATTAACTGAGACGAATTGCGAACGATTAGTAAGAAAGCATTCTATCCCCAATCAACCGCTGTACATCCAGCGGAGATACGATATATGTCCGTTTTCGGATATACGGATATCCGTGGGAGATCGGCGGATCTCCCACGGACATCTGATTCGGAAAGCCCCTGCGAATCTAATGAGACAATTCGTACGTCATGAACCAGGTCTTTGTGATTGCAGCCAGTAATATATCTGGCAGTTCCCATGGCTTTTGATTTCGGGCATTCTGTGTGCTTTTATACAAGTCCATGGGAACTGCCAGATATATTACTGGCTGCAATCATCATATGTTCATCATTTGTCAGAAATGCCTGCCTCTGCTGGTCATACCAGCAGAAGTTTCATGCTGTAGGAAGAGTTACGTGAGCAGACAGTACTTTCATGGTTGAACTTGTTATTCTAAATAGGGATGCTCTGAAAAAACATGAAAACACAAAGCTGTTACTAAAAGTTGAGCCAATTTTTTAAGTGCGAGATACTGCAAGTGAAAAGGTTAATGAAAGACAATACCAGGAGAATGTCATAATTTTAACCCAGCCCTGCTGCAACATACCAATGCAACTCACTGACGTGATGAGAGGTGCACAAGCATTTACGATGCATATAGCACAAAAAACAAAATCGGGCTAGTAGTGTACAGTGCCACAGTGCCAACCGCAGCTTGCAGAGGTATGTTACCTTCCGGCTGCAAAGGTCTGAAAAAGAGTGGAAAAACACGAGCAGGCAATTTTTTTCCAACCAGTTGCATTAGAAAAGATACCACACTTATGTTTCCCTACATATTACTAAAATAGCATTCATTTCCCCTAATGATCCTGAAAATTTTTATCCATCACTGTACAAGTACACTGCACAGAGCAAAGAAAAAGGAAGTGTCAATTGCATGAGGGGAGGAAACTTGCAATGCAGTTCAAACTTACCTGCAGGCTGCTGCTGTACACAGCAGGTATTGTATAGGTCATAGGTCAGTCACATCCACAGTGCATGGCCAAGGAAATAAAATATGAGCAACTTGTACTGCACTTTGTCAACACAATGTGACGCCATGACGTAGCAAAACGTGATCTCTGTTGATACTACCTTGCCCACAAGGTTCACTGATAAAGCAAGCATCCAGCACTAACAGTATATTTGATGATCCACAGCTCCGGCGGAGTAAGGGAGAAAGGTCTGCTCACAATCCAGGGACATGTAGCTCTAGGGGTGCCATAGATGGTACTGCTACCTTGCTCAGCATTGAACTCTGTGGGCATGAACATGTTTGACAAAGCTATACCAATGCACTGCATCATCTGACTGCACTCAGTGCGCAGCGATAGGAAGATAAGTGAAGAATGTGTGACTGATGTTCGCAAATTTCACAGCACACTTCAGCTCTCCTAAGAAATGCTACTGCACAGTGCGAAGTAATGTGCAAAAGCAAAGTACCGTGCCGTAGAAGTTTTGGAAACATCCACTCGACAAGCCTAACATTGAAACAAGTCGATAAGCTGTACAGGTAGACAACTTTTACATCATTTACAACTTAACTGCGCTTTTTTCATGACATGGCGTTATTTAGGCACCAGTACACTCCACACTCTGGCCAAATCCACACCGCAAAAGCAGTAACAAACATTATTCTTTCTGCACTTGTCCTATTGCAGTTGAAGGGCATGAGACAGGCTCGACGCTCTGGCTTCTGAGCTTCGTGGTAGGCTCGTGAACGCAGGCAAACACGTTTGCGGCAGCTACTGAATCGTAATTGTAACTTCCACTCCAGTACAAACAAGTGAGTGTAATTGTGTTGCAGCGCTTCACGCATCCCACAACATCCTCAAAGTAATTTTCAAGCACAGTTACCTCGCAAGTGATAACACCAGACCACTTTCCTCCGAAGCAACAAAGCGTCAGCGTCTCAGCAAGGGATCAGTTCAGTTTCACGAGAGATATAGGTACAGAAGGAGGTCTTGTCGAGTGTATAGGTGACATCACATTTCCAGCGCAGCCAAGCAACCACACTTTTTTTTTGCGCACTGTAGCAAAAATAGACTGAGAGAAGCACATCGCAACGAAAAACGACCACACCGGAAATGCTGCCTGACAGATTGGATCGACTTTTAGGCCCCGCAGGGGGGCGCCTGCAGCTTGCAGGCGTCTGTGAGTGGCGACACCGCGGGTTCCCGAGCATCCGCAGGGACATCCCCACAAGGGGATGATGGTGAATCGTGCATCACCACGGACCCGAGCACCCGCGCTTCGCCGTGCGTGGCATCGCCGTGTCCGGGGAAAAGGGGATCCTGGTGGTTGAGCCGATGCCGAGCGTTTGGACACATAAGGCCCCTCGGCGGAGGCAACACACCACTTTGGCCTCAGCTTCCTGTAGACGGCACCTCCGGCCTGACCCGACCGGGGGAAATCGGGAGTCGCCTTTTCCTATCCTCCCCTCCATCTTTCACGTTCCTACGTTTTTCTCACAACTCTCCTATCTCCTACTCGCTTCTTGGTTTTTCCTTTTTTTCTGGCGGCGAGGGTTAACCTTGTGTGACCAACTACCCCGAGTTGCTTCATATTTGGTTATAGTTGAGGTGTACAGCTGGCGTGGGCAGGACTTGCTTTCTAGTTCCTGTCCCGTCCCCTTGTTGGACTCCGTGGTGGGTGGCTGGCACCATGACCGAAAAACTAAATTTTTTTATGGCTCCCCAACTTTCAAAACCCGATCGCTCTCTCAAAAGAGGGCGGAACGAGGTAAACAACTTTTTCAAAAAAGAAAAGTAACTTTCCCCAAATATCATGTGATCCACTGTGAACAACAAGATAAACAGGCAAGAATAATATCCCCCTTCCTTGTGTCTAAGTGCTTGACTGAAACCTTAGGCATTGGCTATAAGCCGTCAAAAATGGCCAGCGGCGACTTATTGCTCGAACTGTGTGACAATGTACAACACTCTAAGCTCTCCAACCTAACGTCCATAGGGGAAATCCCGGTCTCCGTGACTCCTCATCGCTCACTTAACACTGTCCGAGGCGTAATATCGGAATATGATTTTCTTCACATAACTGAAAAAGAAATGCTCGAAGGGCTCATCGACCAAGACGTCATAGATGTCCACTGAATCAAAATCCGGAAGGACAACAAGGAAATAGACACAAAACACATGATCCTGACGTTCAACACCAGCACCCTGCCCGACACAATCGACGTGGGATATTTGAAAATCAATGTAAGACCATACATACCAAACCCTCGAAGATGTTTCAACTGCCAAAGGTTCGGCCACGGCTCACAGAGCTGCCGCGGTCGCAAAACTTGCGCAAAACGTGCCTCGAATGATCACCAGTCTGATGTATGTGACACAGCCCTGCGCTGTGCAAACTGTGAAGGAGAACATGCTGCATACTCCAGGGCGTGTCCGTCCTGGAAGAAAGAAAAAGAGATAATCAACATAAAGACAAAAGAAAACATTTTATTTAAAGAAGCAAGAAGGCGTTTTGTGATTACAAACACATTCTCCTTCACAGCAAAACAAAACTTCGCTGATGTGGTGTGCAGGGGCGTAGCACCACACAGCACTCCGGCACCTGCCAAGGCCGCTCCCACCGAGCCTATGGCAGGGCCATCCACGCCCCAGGCAGGGTGTCAGCGAAAGCTGCCCTGTCATCGCCAAAGCAGGGACCGCCGTTCCATGGGTCGGCTTCCCGCAGGACCTCCCCCCGTCCGGAGAAACCTGAAACTAACACAACCGCGGCTGCGCGGTCCTCCAGCACCTCTGTTGAGGTGATTGATACAACACCCACTCTGCCTCCATTACAGCGGCGGAACAGCTCTCTTGAGCGAAAAAAAGATAGGCCCCTCATAACGGGCCCACCACATAAGTAAATCCCCTTTCATTTCCTCTCAAAAACACAAACATGGCTTCTTTAATTCAATGGAATGGCAGAGGACTTAATGCGGAATTACAGTGACATAACATATTTTAGGGTCAATGTTGCCTATAGTTTTATGTCTTCAGGAGACCAATCTTGGTCCACAACATGTGCATATCCTGAAACATTATAAAACTTTTATACGCGATCGCAAGCAGACAAATCGACTCTTGGGAGGCGTCGCAGTTGTCGTCCAAAGCGGCGTCCCTGCTCGAGAAATCAAGCTCAATACAAAACTTGATGCGGTTGCAGTCAGCATCGTCAGATATAAAACACTAACAATCTGTTCCGTATACAGTCCTCCACATTTTACATTAACGGTCCATGATCTAGAAGAATTGATAGGTGAACTTCCAGAGCCATATCTGGTAGTTGGGGATTTTAACGCTCACTCCCCTTTTTGGGGAAGCGAGCGCTGCGACTCTAGGGGGCAAATAATCGGAAGATTTTATCCTCTCAAATAACATGTCTTTTAAATGCAGGAAAAGCCACTTATTGTTGCCCAAGCTCGGCAAAAATGAGCTTCCTCAATTTAGCTTTCGCATCACCATCTTTTTTTAAAGGTTTTAAATGACCCTCTGGGAAGTGATCACCTACCTATTATCATCAGCCTCTCATCGTCTACTCCAGTCATCCCCACAAGACCACGGCGCTGGAAACTTCACCTCGCCGACTGGTCACTTTTTACAGCTAATGCCACACTAGAAAAAGAATTTTGTGAAGACCTCACCATAGACGAAATTAACGAAAGGTTTACTACATGCATAATATCGGCCGCTACACTAGCCATACCACAAACAACAGGACTCGTACACAAAAAAACATAAAGTATGGTAAACACAAGAATGCACATTAGCAAAAAAACAACAAAATAAAGCTTGGGGCTCTCTGCGTCGGTATCCAACAGCGGAGAACTTGATTGCCTTTAGGAGGGCCAAGGCCAGAGCGCGATTCATTCGAAGAAATGCCGAGAAATCCTCTTGGCAGAAATATATGTCCTGAATAAACAGCTCAATAACCTAAAAAAAAATGTGGGAAAAAGTTCGTAGATTCAGTAGTGACCATACCCATTTCACACTTCCTCTATCGACTACACCTGGGACACGAACATCATTAGAGGAACAGGCCAACATACTGGGCGAGCATTTTGCTGAAGTTTCCAGTTCGTCCAATTACACAAAAACGTTCCAGAAGCACAAAGCAATAGCAGAAAAACAAAAACTTCCATTTGCAGCAGGTATGCACGAGGACTACAAGCAGCCCATCACACTCCAAGAATTGAATAGGGTATTATCTTCTGGTAAAAAGACAACACCAGGCCCAGACAATGTGCATTACACTATGCTCGCCCATCTCTCTGAGGCTGCCATGCAGGCATTGTTGAAATTCTTTTACAAAATAGGAACAACTGGGAATATACCTGAGGAGTGGAAGAAAGCAAGAATAGTACCTTTTCTGAAACCCGGAAAACCACCAACAAGTCCTAACAATTACAGACCGATAGCCGTCACCAGCTGCATTGCTAAATTTTTCGAAAGTATAATAAGCGTTAGACTGACCTTCACACTTGAATCTCGTCGACTCTTAGATGTACATCAATGTGGATTTAAGAAAGCATGCTCGACCACTGATCACCTTGTCCGCCTAGAAAACACCATCCGAGAGGCACTCATCCACAAACAGCACTGTATCGGGGTCTTCTTCGATTTGGAGAAGGCCTATGATACCACGTGGAAGTTCGGCATCCTCCATGACCTAGCAGAGCTAGGGATCCGCGGCAGGATGCTGAATTGCTTGAACGACTTCCTGACCAACCGCACATTCAGAGTCCGTCTAGGAGCTACTCTGTCAATGACATTCACCCAAGAGAATGGCGTACCCCAGGGATGCATTTTAAGTGCAACACTCTTCATAGTAAAAATGAATTCTTTGGCCAAAGTAATACCCAAGTCCGTAATGTATTCATTTTTTGTAGATGACCTACAGATAGCATACACTTCTTCCAGCATACTGTCCTGGGAGAGACAAATACAAATCACACTAAATAAACTGGCTGCTTGGGCAGAGAAAAATTGATTCAAATTCTCTCCTCAAAAAACAGTAGCTGTTCTGTTCTCATTACGATGAGACCTACAGGTCGATCCCAATCTGTGCTTGAATCAAACCACACTGCCAGTCAAACAGGAACATAAATTTTTAGGTGTCACTTTTGACAAGAAACTTACATTTCTACCACACATTAACAACCTTAAAAACAAAGCATCCCAAGCCCTCAGTGTATTAAAGGTACTCTCGCGAAAACGGTGGGGGTCTGATAGAGCATGCCTATTACAAATATACCGCTCTTTGGTGCGCTCCAAGCTGGACTACGGGTGCATAGTATATGGTTCAGCAGGAGCATCCTACTTGAAACGACTGGACCCTGTTCATAATCTTGGTCTGCGCCTATCAACTGGAGCATATTGAACATCTCCGGTAAATAGTCTATGTTGAAGCTAATGAGCCCACACTAGAGGATAGAAGAGTCACACTTACATGCACGTACATCCTAAAAACCCGTTCTCTTCCTAAACATCTCTGCTATCCCATTGTTACCAAGTGCCCATCTAGAAGATTATTCAAAAATAAACCACATTTTATCAGGCCACTAATAATGCGCTTTGAAGACAAATGTGAAGAGTTATCAGTGCTGGATGCCCGACCGAATATTGCACTAAGACGTGAATATCTGCCACCATGGCACAGCCTCTCTACGGTGTGTGACTTCACACTGACACACGTAAACAAAGAGCAAATGTCACATGAACACATACTGCAAGAGTTCTTTGCCGTACAAGAAAAATATGACACCTACACTGAATTTTACACTGATGGCTCAAAAACAGAAAGTCATGTCGGAAGTGCAGTAATTCAAGGAAAAAATGAAAAAACGATACGATTGCCACAGTATGCATCGGTATTTACTGTGGAGTGTTATGCCATCTTTATAGCCATAGAACAAATTGTAAAACAAAACAAAAAATAGCATAATTTACACCGATTCACTGAGTATGCTCAAAGCGCTGCACCCTACAAATGCTGCTGAACCCATAATAGGAAAAATCATACATAACATAGTTAAAATCACAAAGCAAAAACAACATTCTGCTGAGTCCCTAGCCATGTTGGAATTTTAGGTAATGAGAGAGCAGATGCTTGCGCAGCACAAGCTCAAATTGGTCATATAAAACAATTTAACATACCACAGAGAGATTTTTCTAAATTACTGCACAGTAAACTCGGGAATAAGTGGCAGATTGCATGGGACGAACAGACAAACAACAAACTACATTCTATAAAACCTGTTTTGGGAGAATGGAGATCATGTAAACATCAGGAGCGTTTTACAGAAGTTATTTTGTGTCGACTACGCATTGAACACACACACCTTACAACTTCTTACTGACAAAAAAAAGACAAACCTTTCTGCGAAATGTGTGGCGATGAACTCACGGTAAACCACATTTTAATTGTATGCACTAAACTGGAACAACTGAGGAAAAAATATTTCACAACATTCTACAATGAATACATCCCACTACACCCCATGTTACTTTTGGGAGATCAAGCACTGGTTGATTTTTCAAGCATTTTTAAGTTTCTCAGAGAAGCCAATGTTTTAAACAAACTTTAGATATAAAAAGCGTAACCTTTAACAAAAGCTCTAGCCGTGTGTTTGACACATCATAGCCTCAGCTGCTTTTGTGCCAATTAAATCAATATAACTAACATTTTAGGTCCTTTACACCACCGCTTCATTTGTGTCATGTAAAATCCGGCAGGAGACAATTTTCTATACCTTGCGTTTGGCGCATGATGGCCTTAGCCGCCTATGTGCCATAAAAAACCCAACACAAACGACTTTTAGGCCCATTGCCGCTATCGCTCTGCCGCGGCCCCTGGAAGGAGTTTTAGCTTTGATGGAAGTCTGCATCGCTGCATGCCTCGTTTACCTCGGTGGAATGCTGGAGAACAAAAGGGCGTTAATTATGAGCACTGGTGCCAGAAAGTCATGCAATTAAATCCAGGCTCTTTCGTATGAACACAATATTAAACTAATTGCTGATATAGAAATTTGATTGGCTGAATTTTGTCATTTGCAAAATAAAATACCTTTTCAATTGTCTGAGGAAAAACAAAATACATATGTGATGTAAGCTCAAATTCCTAAAGGGATATTCACGGATACCCACTGGACGTCCGTCCACAGATATCCGCCAGCCATCTGATGATGAATGTCCATCGGACATACTGCGAATCTCCAATGTGTATATCCGGATAGGGACGTCCGTTATTGTGCTCTACATACATCCTCACCTGGCGCCGGAGATTCGTACCTTAATTGGAGGTACCACGGATATCCATAGTTGACTGGGTCCATTTTAAAACGTAAGGCTTAATGTTAAGATTACTAAACTTATGAAATAGTAATTTATGACAGACTGTCAAAAGCCTTAGAAAAATCTAAATATATGCAATCAACGATTGAAGAACGGTCCACAATGCGGTGCAGATTGTGGGTGAAAGATAGATAGTAAAGGTAGGAAAGATAGGCGAAAGGTTTATTCAGACTTTTCCTCGGTCCCTGTGAGTGTAGATGGCATCAGAATCTCTGATCATTAGGCTCAACGTTAAGATTCCTAAGCTTATGATCAGAATCTGTTTGTTAGGCTCAATGTTAAGATTACTAAGCTTATGATGTAATTTTGTGACAGACTTTGTCAAAAACCTTAGAAAAATCGAAATATATGCAATCAGTGATTGAACGATCCAGAATGCGGTGCAGATTATGGGTGAGAGAGTAAAGGTAGGAAAAACAGGTGAAAGTTTATTCGGACTTTTTCTCGGTCCTTGTGAAGTTCATATAAATGGTCACCGACTGTACTGTGAAGGATCGTGAAAAATTCACCAAACTTCATTGATAGTCACAGCTTGACCCCGCAAACAAAGCAGGCCTCCTTAAACCGCCACTCTTGGAAGATGCCGACAACACAGATGATACGCTTCGCTTGGGACGTGAAGACGGCGCCAGTGCTAAGGATCTGTGAAACGAAGTCAAGAAGCTTCCACTGGACTTACATGTAACTGTTTACAACTGTATCGAGTACGACTGTGCAGCTTTCACGTCAGTGGAGCTGGCCATAGATGACATCATTACCAGCGTTTGTGACAAAGAAGATCCCAGTTGAGGATGAGCTGTATGGCAATGGCAATGAATCATACACGAGAAAGTAGATGTCATCCATCCCAGGGAGCCTGCGCCATAAATGCCAAAAGAATCACCGATTTCTTAAAATATACAAGGAATAAACTGCTTGTCCTCCTGTTTGATAATTGCCTTGCCTGCACGTGTGCCCTTTTTAAAGGTGGAAAAATTTCTTTGTGCAAAGCATTTACTACTTTTCATCTTATTACTGTAGATTCTCGGTGATACGATCACAGTTGATATATATTTTGCGATGAATTTCGGTCAGACTGCATTGTGTACAATGTGCAGAATTTTTTATGTTCTCATCACCCTCCCGTGCCATTTCAGATGATACAGATGTTCAAGTCACGACCTCATCCTTGTGTTGCTCGCATAACGCCAGTTCTACATTCGCCAGTTGTAAGGTATGCACCGCGAGCAGTGAGAGGCAGTGTGTGGCCCATGCGTGGCCGACGCCACGATTGCCAGTCACGCTGTACACACCCTAAGTTAGCAATCGCTGACACTACAAGTGGTGCGCGGCCCATACATGGCTAACTTCGGGACCGCCAGTCGCGCTGTAGTTACCGTCAGCATTGAGTGATGGCGCGGCTGTAAATAAAACCCATCATCCATAAACATCTGCATGAATGCATTTTCTGTGGTTCTGCGTACGGATTGCTGGTTCTGAATGATTCAAATTTTGGATCATGCAAATATTTTTTGTGATTCCAGAAAATTCTTTTCATCAACATCCTACTGTACTTTGTTTCATTATAATGAACAGGTCTTCATGGCACTGCGAAGTTCGTTGTATTGAGATTTTACTGTATGAGCTTTGATGCAAGCCATGAGCAGCCTTCTTTAATGTTTGTCATGGTGGGGTAAAAAGGGCCCTTTTTGGCAGATGCTAAGTGACAACGTACACAGCGAAACTGGGAATTTTCGGGGAATTCGGTCAATCTGGAAAAGTCGGGGAATGCCATTCTCAGTCACTATCAGTCAGAGTAATTGACGATTTGAAAAATCGTCCCAGCTTGCCTTGCACGGTTCCATCCTGGGGCCATTCCGAATGCAGTGTCACATAAGCTAGCTCACGGTTCCAGGCTGGGGCCATTCCGAATGCAGTGTCACATAAGCTAGCTCACGGTTCCAGGCTGGGGCCATTCCGAATGCAGTGTCACATAAGCTAGCTCAGGAGCAACGTCTCGCACTTAGATAAGGTGGTTGCGAAAGTGGTGCCTTTTGAAGTGGTGTTAAACACTGCTCCGTTTGAGCA
Organism: Amblyomma americanum; assembly: GCF_052857255.1. Classification (NCBI taxonomy): domain Eukaryota; kingdom Metazoa; phylum Arthropoda; class Arachnida; order Ixodida; family Ixodidae; genus Amblyomma; species Amblyomma americanum. The sequence continues at coordinate 38,681,845 of NC_135501.1, read as the reverse complement.
GACTTGTATATAACATGTTAAGGAGTTAAACACTGCTCCGTTTGAGCAGACTTGTATATAACATGTTAAAAGTAATTGATTGCAGTTAAAACTGGATATAACTAAATTGAGAAAAGTGGAATTTTTTTATTACATACAGGCTTTCATTACATAGAGTTTTCGTTTGAAAACTCCAGATGACTGTGCAGTATGGAAGCCTAACTGAAAATTAAATTTAGATAAAATTGCCTAGCACACATGCACAGTAATCCTCCGTTACTCGAAGTCATTAACACAGCGAGACATTTGATGATCTTGTTGATAACGTGAGTGGTGCAGCAACCGCCACCGTCTTAGCGGCAGGCCACAAGACGCATTGCCACAATGCCGATGGGAGAGTAGGAAGCACTCACCTCTTCCTAGTCGTATCTTTCTTAAGCGCCTCCTCAAATTTCTTTAAGACAGCTTAATTGCGGTAACGCAAAAGCCTTTGTGCTTGCATTTGGCACTTTCTACTGGGCCAGCGTCATACATTGCGTGGGGGTTTTCAGTGGGTGCCGCGTGATAGTGCTACAACACGCCAAGCAAGAAGTATATTTACCAGAAAAGTACTTTCGTACTTGGTTAATTACGACGTGTAATTTATATGCTCATAATTACTCATGTACACTTCTAAGACAATTGTGTATTCACTAGGTGCACCTTTAGTCACTGCAGACGTCGAACAGTTGTGGCGTAGAGGAATTGTCCCCGTTTCGCACGCCACAGGCGCGGGTTTGATTCGTGCCTAGTCCCAAATTTTCTTTTCATATTTTTCTTCATTGACAGTTCGTGACCTTGATTGGATTACGGAATGGATTGTGGATTATGGTTTGGCTTTTTGGCTTATGTATTGGATTATGGGTTGGCTTGTTAGATAGCTATGGATTGGATTGGCTAGGGATTGGTGCAAGCGTGACACGTGTGTCCGTGCCACTCATGAGGCAAGAGTGCCGCCACAGGGGCTCAGTAGATGTGCTCTACGGCTGACCCGGAAGACGCGGGTTCGGCCCCAGCCACGACGATTCGATTTCGATGGAGACAAAATTCTAGAGGCCCTGTGTACTGTGTGATGTCGGTGCACGTTAAAGAACCCCAAGTGGTGTAAATTTCCAGAGCCCTTCACCAAGTCGTCCCTCAGGGCCCCGAGTCAATTTGTGATGTTAAAACCCCATAAACCATGAACCCTCATAAGGCAAGAATTGCTTTTGCATTAAAAGTCTCGATCTGCCCGCTGCTGTTGCTTTCGGAAATGGACCCTTCACCTTGCGTTTCCAGTACTCTCCGCTTTCCCTGCTCCCGCCACACGTCTGCTGTTGGCGTTTGAACCATGCGAACAGCTAAGCAGCAGCGGTTGGCACACTTCTCGTCCTGTGCCTTTTTTGCTACGTCCTGTTGTTTTGCGCTTCTTTTGGGCTTGAGTTGTTATAGTGTCACTTGGTGTGACATCACAAAAACAAAATCTGCGGAGACTGCTGCGTTTCCCACAGACAGGCACTGATTGCACAGGAACGCGGCCCGTTCTATCAACTGTCTTTGCTCGTTGCGATTGTAGACGTTCCTTTCATTGTGGTTCTTTATCCTCATGAAGCTTTCGCATTATTCTGCCAAGTAACCCAGTACTAGTTACCTCTTGTGCTACTGCAGAAATATTGTCACGTAGTGGTAACGGCAGTCGAAGCAGCGATGAAGACGGACGAAAGGGTCTTCTAAACGAAAACTGTTTCTTGGGCTGACTTGCACCCAAAATGGACTCAATCACTCGGCGGCGGCGAAGCGACAAGCGTGCTCGGTGGTCGTCGAACAGAATGCCCGCCGCTGTCGGCCGTGCTCAAATTAAAGCTGATAGCGAACTTTCGAGATAAAGAGCGTAAAGTTACTAGAACATTCCGGAACAACGTAGAATCAGCTCTGCCTGGCTGCGATCAATCGAGATAAATCTAGTCGCGTCTTGCGTCGCAAACAAAGCGATAAAGTGATGTGGCGGCAGATTTGAAAAACGAACACGCTGCAAATATTCGCGGCATTACGCCCCTCTCAAAGAAGCATCGACCCGATGCATTAAAACAAATAATGCGACTAGTAAGGAAAAAAAACGGATCTTGCGAAAATAGAGCATGGAAATGCAGCGGCCCTTAGCGCGCATATAACGGCTTCAGACGGACTACATGGACAACTTCTGGTCGTGCGCGGCGTCGCTGGGATGCAGCCATTGCGTCAGGGATGACTTCATAATCCAGTTCACCCAGCTGACGAAGAACCTTGTATGGGCCGAAATAGCGGCGCAAAAGCTTTTCACTCAATCCACGGCGGCGAATGGGCGTCCACACCAAGACTTGGTCTCCTGGCTTGTATTCCACGTTGCGTCTTCGTAGGTTGTAGCGTCTGGCGTCGGACCGCTGCTGATCTTTGATCCGTAATCGGGCAAGCCTTCGAGCTTCTTCTGCGCGTTGAAGGTAGGCGACAACGTCGACGTTCTCTTCTTCTGTAACATTGGCCAGCATGGCGTCTAGCGCGGTCGTGGCCTCCCTGCCATGGACGAGTCTAAAAGGCGTCATTTGGGTGGTCTCCTGCACTGCGGTGTTGTAGGCGAAGACGACGTAAAACAGGATGACATCCCAGGTTTTGTGTTCGGCATCGACATACATAGCGAGCATATCGGCGATGGTTTCGTTCAGGCGCTCGGTCAGTCCGTTGGTCTGCGGATGGTATGCAGTTGTCCTCCGGTGGCTGGTTTGGCTGTAGCGCAGGATGGCTTGCGTTAATTCCGCTGTGAATGCTGTTCCTCTGTCCGTGATGAGCACATCGGGGGCGCCGTGTCGAAGGAGAATGTTGACGTTGGAAAAGGGCCAAGCAAGTCCATGCCAATCTGCTGAAAGGGCCTTGAGGGAGGTTCAATGGGGCTCAGAAATCCTGCTGGTCATGTGGGAGGAGTCTTTCGTCGCTGACAATCTCGGCAGGTTTTCACATAGTGTGCGACATCGGCATACTGTCGGGGCCAGTAATACTTGTCTTGAATGCGGCGGAGGGTGCGAGTAAACCCGAGATGTCCAGCTGTCGGCTCGTCGTGTGAAGCCTGTAGAACTTCTTCGCGGAGACAAGTAGGTACAACAAGGAGGTAGGCTGTTTTGTTCGCTGTAAAGTTCTTCACAAGGACCTCATTCTGCACACAGAAGGAAAACAGTCCTCGCTTGAATGAAGCGGGGGGTGAAGAAACCTTGCCTTCCGGGTACTCGATGAGGCATTTTAGGTCGGGGCCCGAGCGTTGCTGCTGAGCAAAAGAGCTGGGGTTGATGGGCCCCAGGAAGGCGTCCTCATCGTCGTCGTCATCATCGGCGTCAGAGTGCTTGCGTCCGGACTTGTAAACGACGTTGACGTCAAACTCCTGGAGACGTAGACTCCATCGAGCGAGTCGGCCGGAGGGGTCCTTCAAATTGTCAACCCAGCAGAGCGCGTGGTGGTCGCTGACCAGCTCGAACGGCCGTCCGTAGAGGTAGGGGCAGAATTTCGACGTAGCCCAGATGATGGCAAGGCACTCCTTCTCATTTGTCGAATAGTTTGCCTCGGCCTTGGAAAGGGAACGGCTAGCGTATGCGATGACTTTCTCCAGCCTGTCGCTTTTTTGAACGAGGACGGCGCCTAGTCCCACGCTGCTTGCGTCGGTATGAACTTCAGTATCGGCGTTTTCATCAAAATGCGCAAGGATCGGTGGGGACTGTAATCGACGCTGAAGTTCCTTGAAAGCTTCTGCTTGCGGCGCTTCCCATTTAAACGGCACGTCTGCCTTCGTCAGTTGGGTCAGGGGCTCGGCGATGCGCAAAAAGTTTTTCACAAATCGTCGGTAGTATGCGCACAGTCCGAGAAATCTGCGCACTGCTTTCTTATCGGCCGCCGGTGGAAACTGTTCAATAGCAGCTGTTTTCTTTGGGTCTGGGCGTACTTCTTCCTTGCTAACGATGTGGCCTAGAAACAGCAGCTCTTCGTAAGCGAAGTGGCATTTATTTGCTTTCAAGGTTAGGCCAGACGACTTGATTGCGTCTAGTACTGTTCGAAGTCTTTTGAGGTACTCTTCAAAGTTCGAGGCGAAGACAACGACGTCATCTAAATATACCAGACAAATTTGCCACTTCAGGCCTGCCAGCACTGTATCCATTACTCGCTGAAACGTCGCTGGTGCGGAACAGAGTCCAAATGGCATCACCTTGAACTCAAACAGCCCATCCAGAGTGATGAATGCTGTCTTCTCGCGATCTCTTTCGTCGACCTCAATTTGCCAGAAGCCGCTTTTGAGGTCCATCGATGAGAAAAATTTGGCGTTGCAGAGGCGGTCCAGTGTGTCGCCGATGCGGGGGAGGGGGTAGACGTCCTTCTTTGTTATGTTGTTCAAGCGGCGGTAATCCACGCAGAATTGAAGTGTGCCGTCTTTCTTTCTCACTAGAACAACCGGTGCCGCCCATGGGCTGTTTGAAGGCTGGATGACGTCGTCGCGAAGCATTTCTTCGACTTGGTCCCGGATGGCTTGTCGTTCTTACGGTGACACACGGTAGGGGCTTTGACGGAGAGGTCGGACGTGTTGATCCGTTATAATGCGATGCTTGGCAATTGGCGTCTGTCGCACCTCCGGCGATGTCGAAAAACACTCACTGTAGCTTTGAAGCAGATTGTGGATCTGGTCTTGTCTGTTCCAATGCAGGGCTGGGTTGATGTCGAAAGTGGGCGAGTTCTCTTGGTCAGGCGAATCTTCTGCGGAGGGGTCGGAGAGGGCGAAGTAGTCTCGTACGTCAGATATTTCGTCGAAGAAAGCAATCGTCGTTCCTCTGTTAATGTGTCGGTATTCTTCGCTGAAGTTAGCAGTACTTCGGCCTGGCCATTGCGCAAATGTGCGATGCTGATTCCTCGGTCTAGGAGCAACTGCATGTTGCCCTCGATGATGGCTTCAGCGTTAATGGCTTTCGTGGCGCCTACGGTCAGGATAACGCTTGATCGGGGTGGGACGCTCACTTCTTCCTCCAGGACACTCATGGCAACGTGATTTTCCCGAGTTTTCATCGAAGCGATGGCTTCGTCCGTCGAAAGCGTGATCAGCTTGGATCGCAGGTCAATGATCGCCTGATGCTCATTAAAGAAATCCATACCCAAGATCACTTCGCGGGAGCATTGCAGTAGCACAACAAAGGTCGCAGGATAGGTATGTCTTTTGACAGTCACTCGCGTTGTGCATCGTCCTGATGGTGTAATGAGGTGGCCCCCTGCGGTGCGAATTTGTGGGCCGTCCGAAGCCGTTGTGACTTTTCTCAGCTGAGCAGCGAATGTTCCATTCATCACCGAGTAATCGGCTCCTGTGTCGACTAGAGCGGTAACTTTCCGGCCGTCGATAGTCACTTCTAAGTCAGAGGTCCTGGCTCTTGCATTGCACGTCGCGTATGCGAGTCGCGGGTGGGGCGTGTGGTCCAAGCTCTTCTGAGTGGCGGCGTCGTTTTCAAGGCAGCCTGCGTCGTGGTTCTCATTGTGTGTGGTGTCGGTGCAGCGAGTGCCGGTTCTTCATGCGGCGTCGCAGGTGCAGCGTCTTTATGGGGCGTGGTCGGTGGAGGATCTTCGGCGTTTCGCTCTTGAGCAACCTCACCTCCAGAGGTTGCTGCCTTCAGTTTCCCGTACGGGGGCTGGGAGACCTTCCTCGTACCGCGGCTGCGTAGGTGCGACGTGGCGACGCAAAGCGCGAGGTTGACGGCGATGGTGAGCGCGAAAAGCGGTTCGGCATGTACTCTTCTCGACGCAGGTACTCGTCGATTTCCTGCAGACGTTGTCCGAAGTGTGGTCGTGGGGCGTTAACGGCAAATCCTCGAGGACCGATACGTCGGTACGGGCAGTGACGAAGAATATGGCCGGCCTCACCGCAATGGAAGCACAACGGCTGGTTGTCGGAAGTCCTTCAGGCGTCGCATTTCCTGGGGATTGAGCGTCGATCGTAGGCTGGGTGGGCGGGGGCAGAGAGGTGGCGTTCGGGAACAAGTTGTTCATGTCGGACAGGATGCACGAGTTGTCGTTGGGGCTGAGGAGTCCTTACTGCAGCGGCGTTGGTCATGTCCTGGGGTTCTGTGGCCGTCGGGGTGCCAAGTGCCTGTTGCACTTCTTTCCGTACCACATACATCAGAATCGCTCCTTGTGGCTGTGGGGAGGATGACAGTAATTGGCGTAGCTCCTCTCGGACTATTTCGCGGATAACCTCCCGCAAGCTGGTGGTGGCCGGCGTGTCCGAACGGATTGCACAGGCAGAGGAAGGGCGATTGTACTGCCGAGCTCGGACGTCCAGGGTCTTCTCAATCGCGCAGGCTTCTTGCATGAATTCCTCTACTGTTTTTGGCGGCTGGCGGACGAGGCTTGCAAAGAGTTGTTCTTTTACGCTGCGCATTAAAAACTGAACTTTCTTTTCCTCGGTCATCTGGGGGTCGGCGTGATGAAATAGGTGCTTCATCTCCTCGACGTAACCGCGGACGGGCTCATTCGGAAGCTGGATCCTGGACTCGAGGAGTCGTTCGGCTCTTTCTTTCCTCACGACACTGGTGAATACCTTCAATAGCTCTCTCTTGAATAGCTCCCATGTCGTAAGGGACGACTCGTAGTTTTCGTACCACGTGCGTGCGGAGCCATCCAATGAGAAAAACACGTGTCCAATTTTTGCCGCATCAACCTACTTGTTCAATAACGCCACGCGCTCAAATTGGTCCAGCCATTTTTCAGGGTCTTCGCCTAGGGATCCATTGAAAGTTGGCTGCTGCAGTATGATCGGTGTCGACATCTTCGGCGAGGTTGCTGTGCTCGTAGCAGCGTCTTTTCGCTGTCCGGTGTGGTCTGGCAGTTTCCCGAACTCAGGCTCTTCTCTCTGGAAACGTCGGCTGGCTCGCTGAGCTGCTGGCTCGTCCTCGGGTGCGAAGCGCTGAGGACTGGCTTCACGACTTGAAGGGGGCGTCCGGAACATGGAAGGCTACCCCGCACCTCCACCAGATGTCACGTAGTGGTGACGGCAGTCGAAGCAGCGATGAAGATGGACAAAAGGGTCTTCTAAAAGAAAACTGTTTATTGGGCTGACTGCACCCTAAATGGACTGAATCACTCGGCGGCGGCGAAGCGACAAACGTGCTCGGCGGTTGTCGAACAAAATGCCCGCCGCTGTCGGCCGTGCTCAATTTAAAGCTGATAGCGAACTTTCGAGATAAAGAGCGCAAAGTTACTAGAACATTCCGGAACAACGTAGAATCAGCTCTGCCTGGCTGCGATCAATCGTGATAAATCTAGTCGCGTCTTGCGTTGCAAACAAAGCGATAAAGTGATGTGGCGGCAGATTTGAAAAACGTACACACTGCAAATATTCGCGGCAATATGGATGATTTGGAGTGTACTGGAAGAATTTTTTTTTTCACAAGAAGTAACAAACCCAGTGCATATTGCAACACATGAAATTGTAGGTTATTAGTTCACTTCTGAAAGAAACAAACAGCAGAGTTGTGTGTGCAAAATTACTTGAACATTTATTAGTCAAATATGGCAAAAACACGGAAAAAATATAAAGAAAAAACAAATTGCCGGCTGCACTAAGCACGAACTTGATTAGACGAAAACTGGAATGTGCAAACTTTTTCTCATCTTTATAGCTGTCATTCGTCTAAGTTTCAGCTCTGAGGAAAAATTATTGCACTTTCCACGGTCGGTCAAGTCAGTGGTCACGATTGTGGTGCCACTGTGAAAAGCAATCACGTGAAGATGTGAATCAGAGGTAGACTTGACAGGTGCTGTACATAACGTTTGATCTTTGTTCGTGTATTGATCTCTTATAGCAGAGCTTGCAGTTCTTTATTCTCTGCATTTTTTTTTTCAGTTGGTGACGAATGGATTGTATGGGAGGATTGGGGGCGTGGACTTCTACCTCATCCATACTCACTTTTGTAGGTTTGTTGAATGAGCTGCTTCCTGAAAGCCAGCTGATTAAATTTGGCGTTTTGGGCAAGCTCTGGAACATCAGGATCAGTGAACTTTCATTGATGTGGTTCAAAAGCCAGGACACTTTCCAAGTCTTGCCATTAGATGCAGCCGTCTCCGAGTCCTCTGGGTCTGTTACATGCAGAAAAACAAGCAAACAAAAAACCAATTTCGGCAAATTTTATTTGATGGTTGAATGCCAGAACAGATGATTCTTCTATTCCAATAGAGATATAGTCGCAGCAGGTCAACAACAATTCCCATATGTATGATGATTCATTCCAATGAACTTCACCTCTTCCCATGAGCAGTCATGCCGAACATATGTTTGCTGGTCCAAAATCTTCATCCTAGCATACTTATTAATGTTTTTGTACACAGTCTTTGTACAGTTTTTGTACACAGGTCGAGCACATCTCCAAACGCCACTCCGCAACGATGCGCCGACATGGCTGTCATCTCAGTTGAAAAGCATGACGCAACCTTGAGCATTTGGCAAACTGTCTCGGGTATATGTTGTGAAGGCCCTGAAGTACAAAAATAAACCACTCTCCTCAGTTACAAAAACCGCATGCACCGTGGAAAACATAGAGCGAACGAAAACAAAACTTACGTGCGAATACACGCTGACGTTGCAGGCCCCTGAGATGAAGTCTCGTTGTCGGAATCGAAGTCCGACGTTTGTACATCGTTGGCTGACTAATCACCACTGCTTTCGTCGCAAAAACCGGAACCGAAAGCGACCGAAGCGCTGGGTGTCAAATTTCAATTTCAAGGCGCGCATGTCGAAGCGGACGCCATGTTTGCTGGATGACACTGCTGCGGCCGTTGAAAGTTTCATTCTTCACAGAACCCCCTCACGTTCTAAACTGAAAACAAAAGCTGCAATCATGAACTTAGTTCTATAAAAACAACCTAGATGGCGCAGCATGTCCACAAGCGTCGAAATGAAATTTCGGCAGCTGTTTGAAAACGTTCGTCATATGCGCCCGGTCGCCTATAGCACGGTAGCGAAAGAGTTAATGGGTAGCAGTTATGACGAGTTCAATATGTCAAGCTCAACCGCTGCAATACCTTCGTTACATAGAGTTTGCTAATATACACACTTCAGGGGGGGCAGCGTTAGAGGAATATAGAAACTCTAATGTCCAGGAATTCGTTATGTCCAGGCTTGTAATAGTTGTGCACGTGGGGATGTCTGCACATGCAAGCCTGAGTGGCCTGCATTTGACTAGTTCTGTGTTGTGCACATCACAATTCAGCACAGTGTCAAAGCGGCATGTCATATTTAGTGAGGTTGTGTTTCATCTCCTTAGAGCATGAACAGCAGCAAAACATGGCTCTTTGTGGTGGTGCACAAAGTTAGCTCATGTTAAAGCAACGTGCTTCCCTCTGGCACATGAATCAAGATGTTCTTCAATGTCGCTACTGATGTGTTCATAAGGAAGCATAAATGAAATGCCAAAGAAAACTTTGAAAAGCAACTGCAAGGGAAATTATCAACACATGTACTGCAACAGACTGTAGACCAAGCGAGCCGCAGCAGCTCATTGTTATCCGTGTGTATTTGTGCAATGCTAATAAAAGACTTTTCCAGGGCTGTAATTGACCACTGAAATCAGTTACATTTCGGTTGAAGTAGTTGTAATTGGCTGCTTGTTTTCTGAGACTGGATTCTAAGAGAAGGGAAGTGTAGTAGGGGGTGGCAGAAAGTTAGGTGGGCACAGATGAGATTGAGAAGTTTGCAGGGATAGGGTGGCCGCACTTGGCACAGGACAGGGTTAATTGGAGAGACATGGGAGAGGCCTTTGTCCTGCAGTGGGTGTAGTCAGGCTGATGATGATGACCCTTTGTTTTCTGTAATCTGTAAAAAACTGCTTTTTGCGAGTTCCATGGAGTGCTGGGGAGCTAAGAGTATGTATCACCAGCTTCCAGCTCTGCGTTGCATGTGCCTGTGGGGAGACATTTATAGACGCTGGTGACATGGGCTCATAACTTCTATAGTGCTACATAGAACTAGTGAGAGTCCTATATGACTTATGCATGTTGCCATCTGCCTCCCTGGTGCCACTTGCGAATCGTGTGTTGAGCCCAATGTGAGGAATCCTCTCCCGTGCAGGAGGACAGCGGCGGATCGAGCAGTGCGCCCTCGGGAGATGGCCCCTTTGGAGGAGCACGCGGTGGTGGCGGTGGCCCCTCGGGGGACAGTCCCCTGGCTGGACTGCGAAAGTTCCAGGACTCATTCCTCTCCTTCCTGAAGACACCCGGCTCATCGGAGGAGGGCGGTGCCCCCACCGGTCCCCCGCACCAGCAACCGCCCATGGGTGGTCCCGGAGTGCAACAGCAGCAGCAGCCGCAGCAGCAGCGCAGTGCCAGTGGGAAGCCCCTGGCCAACCCCAGTCCCTACTGTGACTTCTGTCTGGGCGACAACGGCGAGAACAAGAAGACCCGGCAGCCTGAGGAGCTCGTCTCCTGCTCAGACTGTGGACGCTCGGGTGAGCGGACCCTGCTACGTGCATCATGTGGTGCAGTGCAGTGGCATAAGGAACTTGGAAAGGTTTGCTGATCGCCCCGATAAAAGGAGGCGGACCGAAGCCACAGCAGAGTTCCTGCAGAGAACCAAAAACACTTTCGCAAAATATCATGTGATCCACTCTTGAATCCAAGAAAAACCAGCCCGAATATTGTCCCCATTCCTGGTGTCAAAATGCTTGACAGAATCCTTAGGCTTTAGTTACAAAGTCAACAAAATAGCCAGTGGAGACCTTTACTCAAACTTGACAATGAAGCACAGCATGCAAAGCTCCCAACCAATCAGTCTATTGGGGATGTTCCTGTGACCGTCAGTGCACATCGAACCTTAAATACCGTCCGTGGCGTAATATCCAACACAGACTTCCTCCACAGCACCGAAAAGGAAATGCTATATGGCCTTGCTGAACAAAACGGGGTCAATGTCTAGAGAATTAATCACCATACGTAAAAACGATAAAGAAATTCCTACAAAGCACTTGATCCTAACATTCTATGCAAGCACTACCTGAAACAATAGAAGTGGGATACCTTAAAATCCAAGTCTCACCATACATACCAAACCCTCGCAGATGCTTTAACTGTCAAAGATACGGCCATGGGTCAAAACAGCTGCCGCAGTCGTGAGACCTGCTCGAACTGTGCTTTGAAAGAGCACGCAAGGGAGAACTGCGTTGCAGTGGCCGTTCCTCAGTGCCAACTGCGAAGGTGGCCACCCTGCTTACTCCAGGTCTTGTCCAAGATGCAAAAATGAAAAAGAAATCATAACCCTGAAAGCAAAAGAAAACATATCATTCAAAGAAGCCAGAAAAAGGTTGACACTGACAAATTCATTTGTATTCACAGCAAAGACAAACTTCGCGGATGTGGTTCGTAAGGGTGGAGCACCACACCTGGCTCTAGCCACTGCCCAGGCAAAGCCTCTGGCAGGGCCATCCCCTTTCCCAGGCAGACACAGCGAAGGCTGCCCTGCCACCCGGGAAAAAGGGCCCGCCAGCATTTCAGCCGGCCACCTACAAGGCTTCCCCCAGCCGGGAGAGGCCTCTAAACAACACACCCGCGGGTTCTCCGCGGCCGTCCAGGACCTCTAGTGAGGCAATGGACGCAACTCAGAATTCGCCCCTGCTACAGTGGCGGCACAGCTCTCTTGAGCGAAAAATAAAAGACAGGGCCCCCATTACAGGACCCTTAAAACCTTGAACAAGTTTGTAACTCCCTCCTTAAAACTTAACTAACATGACATTCCTAATTATTTGGAACTGCCGAGGACTTTTAAAAAACTACAGTGATGTGACAGATCTTTTAAACTCTCTTTCCCTTGTGGCTTTATGCCTACAGGAAACTAATTTAGGTTATAAACATACAAACATTTTAAAAAAGGTATAAAGTCTTTCGGTGCAACCGAGAGCAAGTGAGTAGGTAGGCTCTCTGAAGGTGTTGCGATTATCATCCAGTCAGGTTGAAAACCAAATTTGAAGCTGTTGCAGTCACTGTTGTCCATTTTAAAACTATCACAATATGTTTCATGTATCTCGAGCCACACCAAATAGTTACAATTCAGGACATGGAAACACTTCTAGAACAGCTAACAGAGCCATATCTCTTAGTCGGGGATTTTAATGCACAGTCCTTTTTCTGGGGAACTGAACAAACTAACACTAGAGGCTGCGTTTTAGAAGATTTTATTCTATGCATTAATGTCTGTCTACTAATTTCAGGAAAGCACACATATTGCACCCCAAGCACTGGAAAAATGAGATGTTTAGTTAGCAAAATGGAAACAAAATAAAGCATGGGGAATTTTTTATAGGTACCCTACTCATCAAAATCTTGTAAATTTCAAGAAGGCAAGATGCAAAGCGAGGTATATCCGTCAAAGCGCTGGAAAAACATCGTGGCAGAACTATATAACAACTATAAACAGTTCAATAACATCGAAGAAAATGTAGGAGCAAGTTCATAAAATAAATGGCAGCTGCTCCCCTTTCACAATCCCTTTTGTCACAGGCCCAGGCACACAAACAAGTATTAAAGAACAGGCAGACATTCCAACTGAACATTTTTCTACAATTTCTAGTTCCGCACATTACACAGTCATTTTGAAAGCACAGAATCGTAGCCGAAAAACAGACTCCCAACAAGTGGCGGTTTGAAGAAGCCATATAATAACCTAATTACACTCGAGGAAATCCATAAAGTACTCTCAGCTGATAAACAGACAGCACCCGGCCCTGATGGAGTACATTATGAGATGCTGGCAAACCTTTCTGAAGCCTCAGTAGAAGCACTTCTAAAATTTTTTAACAAAATATGGAAACTAAGAAAAATACCAGAGGTTTGGAAAAAAGCAGTTATTGCACCATTACTGAAGCCTGGAAAGCCACTGCTGCTAGCTGCAGACCCATAGCACTCACAAGTTTCCTCTCCAAATCTTTGGAAAGTATGTTGAATATCAGGTTAATGTTTATCCTCGAAAGCCGTGAACTTCTTGCCATCCGCCAATGCGGGTTTTAAAAAAGATGCTCGAAAACTGACCATCTTGTGTGCCTCGAAAACGCTGTACGAGAAGCCTTCATTCAGAGGCAACACTGTCTAGCAGTATTTTTTGGCATGGAAAAAGCTTACGACACTACCTGGAGGGTTGGCATTCTCCGCGACCTAGCAGACCTAGGTATCCGCTGAAGGATGCTGAACTGCCTGAAAGATTTCCTGTCGAAACGTTTATTTCATGTACGCCTGGGTTCAACACTTTCCGAAAAATTCACTCAGGAAAACGGGGTACCGCAGGGGTGCATTCTTAGTGCCACACTCTTTATTGTAAAAATGAATTTCATATCGAAAATAATTCCAAAGTGCATCATGTAGTCTGCATATGTCGACGACCTTCAGATTGCATGCACATCATCCAGCTTATGAACCTGTGAGAGACAGATACAACTCACACTAAACAGACTAGTGGTTTGGGCACACAAAAACGGGTTTAAGGGGGGACGAGGGTCTTAAAACTAACTTTTTTTATTTATGGCTAGAATCTCATGAAATTTTGCAAACAGAAGCGTTTTTCCCTTCTGATTCCAAAAATGAAATCATAATTGAGGTGATTGTCTTAGATCAAAAGTTATCTTACAGTCTAGAGCATAATTAGGTATTTCTTATGCAGTTTTAATGAACTTTCTCATTGAGTTTTGTTGCTTTTCATTGCATGAATTCACAGCCGGAGAGTTCCCATTCCCGATGACATTCTTCATTTTTCTCTAAAGGCATGTCATCCTGATATATTATGTCGAGAGTAAAAGGTCACAGTATTTGACACTGAAACTCGTTAAGCTAATTGCAGATTGCTATTTATGCGTGGCCTAAACAAAAAAAGTAAGAATGTCATCGGATGCCTTATTTCTCTCCGAAGAAAATGGTACCAAGGTTATTCTTGTGAGACAAAATGAAGTTATCAAAATCCTGCGTAAGGCTGAGGAGATCGACCAAAAATATGAAACTGAGAAAAATGCATTTGAAGTTTGATCATACGTTATAAGATGAATGGTCGGTAGCTTCACTGTGATATTTCCCACCAAAAATGACATGTTCTTCCCATTTCCAAAGCTGTCTTCGGATTCTAAATATGTCAACTAAAAATGAAGATATCACAGACAACCTAAGGTCAATATGGCAAATTCCATTAGGAATTCAGCAAATTTTTGTGATCTGAAATCTAGCCAAGAAGGTGGCAATACTTTTTTAATGTTTTGCCAGTTATTACCGTAAAAACCGGACTATAAGTCGGATCGGAATATAGGTCGACCCCCTAACGAATTCTAAAAATGAAAAAAAATCTTTTCCAATGGAAAAAGTACCAAAAGACACCCTTACCTTGAAACAAATGCAACTCAACAGGTTGCACAATGGTGACAGTATTTATTTTCGTTTAAATGCTGCTCGTATGTACACCCGGCCAATTTCTTTAACAGTATCGCGCGCCCACCGATCCGCGTGTTTGTTTCTGGCACACAGAAGTACGGCGCCATAGAGTGAAGCCCTTCCCTCTTCATGAATCGCCGCACCCAAGTTGACGAGCCTTTGAATTGCGCCCTCGTGAGTCTAGAGGCAGGCACGCGTGATCTCTACCGTATTCATGCGGATGCATTCGGCAGTCACAGGCAGCGATCTTGCACGCAGCGCAACCTTTCCTTCCAACTCTGGATACGCTGCGGTCCGCCCACGAAATGTTTTCTTCTCGTTGCTGCAAGTTGTAATACGCAGCTTCTGCCTCTGCTTCTACTGAATGTTCTTTTCGGGTACTCCAAATTCGTGCCTTGACAGATACTCCAAATTCGTATCTTGCCACCAGGTTTCTATGAGCTTCCGCGTACTCATTTGTGCTTTTATTGAAGGCGACTGTGAATTGCCATCGGCTTCCGCTCATTTTGGAACAAAATGTGAAAAAGCAGCCTTTTAAGGAAATAGCTTTGAAATGACGGAAACGCAAAATGGCGGTGCCAGCACGCCGCACTGCTGCTGATGGCGATGGTGGGTGTTGACTTCAGCCGCCCATTGTTGCAAGATTTCCGTAGTTTTTCTGACGATGACTGGTATATAAGACGGAGGTCGACTTCTCGCCATGTTTTTTTTTTTTAAAGTTCGACCTATATTCCGGTTTTTAGGGTACATGAGGGCTGCAAAAGCTCAGTAACTAAACAGTTCCCGTCCATGATGACGGTGATTTGCAGTTGTTTTGGTAGTCTGGAGTGGTTCATGCTGGTGATCTACACCAGCCTGGGGCTGTAGTCCGGAGACCTGTCTCCACTGTGCCTCCTAGAGAGACTTTTTTTGTCTGCATTATTGCTCAGAAAGGCTGTTTTTTTCTTCTTCAGCCTTCTCTGGTCCTTTTCAAAGCTGCGACGAAGGATGTTGCAGCCTGCAGTGTAGCTGAGGCTGCGTTGCAAACTTTGCACCCATGCCAGGCTTGATCATGTCTGCGTGTTCCATGCGCACGGCGATCTCCTCCGTTGTGCAAAACTCTGTGTCGTGTCGACAAAACGTTGTGTGACCGGGCCCGGATTCTGGAGCAAATTGATCAGGCATTGGGGCAGGTGACGCTAGCCGAGGCTCCGAACAATCCTCATCCGACAAAGTCAAACATCACACAGGTGACGCTCGCTGTAACTTCGAACAGTTCTCATCCGGCACGGTCGAACATCGCACAGGCGACGAAGCAGGCGACGCTCGCTGTAACTTCGAACAATCCTCATCCGACACGGTCCAACGTAGGGCATACGATGAAGCAGGCGACACCCGCTGTGGCTGCAAACAATCACCCGGCACGTTCGAATGTCCCAACGTCGAACCGCACTCGCGTTGTGCGGGCGACGCTTTCTCTCGTATGTAGTACGCGTCGTCTTCTTCAAACGTACGTCTCCTGGCATCAGTTACTTTGTACTGACAAAGTATGCGACATAGGAGAAAAGAAACCGCAAAAAAGATCTTGAGAAACTTCACTAAGCGAGCGCTACGCAAATAGAGACGCAGTCAAACGCGCAAAACGGGAACCACGATGGAGGAAAACAAAAAAGAAAGAAAACAAAATGACGCGCCGGTCACGTTGGCCAATGGTAGGCCTCAAACGATAGGCTCGCCTTGCGCTCGCGCCCTCCAGCCAATTAGCCGCCAAGAAAAAGCCTTCGGAAAACTGACTAATGCGGTCGTTCTCATTGACCGACGCCATTTTGAAATGCAGCAAAATGCGCACAAAGAAACAAGTTTCAAAACGAGCCCAAGATGGTGCTGATCGGCCAGATGCTTCGCCCGCGGCACGCGCGGGAAGTTTGAACAAATTTTGCCCGTTTCAGGGCATTTCGTGGCTCCCGTGATGTTTTGAAAGTCGATTTTGTCGTATTTCCCAATCGAATTCAGCGTTAATATTTTGAGGGCAGGTGCTTGAAGGTACAAACGTTTTGAAAATGCATTTTTCTGAAAACCGATTTTTTGCCATATTTGGCCATTCTGAGACCCGCGTCCCCCCTTAAGTTCTCCCCACAAAAAACAGTCACAGTCCTTTTCTCACTCAAAAGAGGCTTGCATAATGACCCAACGCAACACCTAAATGAAACCATGCTACCAATAAAACAAGAACAAATTTTTAGGCATAACATTCGATAAAAAACTTAACATTTCTGCCCCACATAAACACACTAAAAAAGAAAGGAAGCATTGGGGTTCCGATAGAACATCTCTTCTATGCACATACTGCTTTTTGGTACGTTCCCCCTTAGATTATGGATGCATTGTGTACGGTTCAGCAAGTCCGTCATACCTAAAAAGTTGGATCTAGTGCACAGTGCAGGCCTACACCTGTGGCGCATACAGAACATCTCCCATAGTTAGCCTCTATGTAGAAACTAATGAATCTCCTATTGAAGTTAGAAGAACCACTCTGACTTGCTCATATATCCCTAATGTACGGTCTCTACCAACACACATCGGCTATCCACTTGTAACGAGCTGCTTTTCCAGAATAATATTCAACAACAAACCTCAAGCGACCAGGCTTCTACTCTTGCAATTTGAAGATATGTGCCAGGATGTCGATGTAACTGGTGTTGCACAAAAGCGAGATCCACTACCTCCATGGTACAATTTTCCTTGAATCTGCAATTTTACTCTTGCACAGTTCCACAAAAACAGACTCCACAACAACATATACAAGAATTTCTTGCACTTGATGATTTCACAGATTTTTATACTAAAAATGGATGTTCACATAAGCGGTGCTGTGGTGCAAGGAAATTCGGAGGACACAGTACAACTTCCACACTGCGCATCCATCTTCACTGCAGAATGTTACGCAGTCTGTGTAGCTATAGAAAAAATAGCAAACGAAAACCTCACCAACAGCATTATTTAAACAGACTCCTTAAGTGTACTTACATCTCTTCATCATAGAAATGCAATCACTCCACTACTTGGTGAATTGATACACAACATAATAACAGCCATAGCTCAAGGACAAAACGTATAACTCTGCTGGGTCCAGAGTCATGTTGGAATAAAAGGCAGCAAGAGAGCAGATTTGTGCGTTGCACAAGCTCGTGGCAAGGAAATAAAAAAAGTTAATATACCTTTTAGAGATTGCATGAACTTAGTACAGCGTAAATTAAGAGAAAAATGTCATTTGTCTTGGAACAATGAAGTCAATAACAAATTACACTTGATTAAGCTGGTTATAGGCAAATGGAAGTCATGTGTGCACCAAAAACGTTTCAAGGTAGTGAGTCTTTGCCGTCTCCGAATAGGCCACACACACCATACGCACAACTTTTTGCTAACGAAACAAGGCAAACCTCTTTGCGAAAAATACAGAGATGAACTTACGGTTAGCCATACCTTATTCCCTTGCGTGAAACTCGAAAAACAAGAAAAAAGTACTTCTTATAACGAACACATTCCTTTCCATCTTACACTGCTTTTAGGAGGTAATGGAATCGTAGACACGTCTTGCATTTCTAGTTTTTTAAAGGGGCTGTGAAGGGGGCTCTAATAAAGTTGCGGCATGCCTGGGATATTAAAGCACGCTGCTTCACGAATAGCGTCCAGCAAGAATTTTTTAAATGCGCTTTGTAGAAGCTGAGTTATCTGTAGTTAAGATTTGAATTTCAGCATCTTTGCGCCGTTCCCTCTCCTCTCGTCACTTTTTGCACACTGGAAGTTAGGCGCTTCTTCGCCGACCCCCCCTCTGGGAGCGGAGCTTCCTGCCCCGCAGGAGATAAGCGGCTTATAGGCCGCGGCCACGGTAGCTGCCTGACGTCTGCAAGAATCTAACCAATGGCCACCTCTCATCATGTCTACGCAGATGCGGGGTACGGAGGAGGGTGCAAGCGTGAAAAAGTCGCCGGGAAGGGCTCGCCAACTTTGACGCGTGATTGTGGGTCATCTGCTGCGTGTAGAAGAGTATTATTTGGCTCTGTTCATGGCAACACAGCGCAGTGATTAAGTGCGTTTATGTGCTCTCCTCGGAACGCGTTTCAGAGCCCCTTTATGAGAAACAGGATTTCTCGAAAAACTGACTACCCATTGGTCTGTTCGAATTTTAATACACCTCAGCCACTTTCTCAACCCTGAGAAGAAGGCTGAGGTCTTTACTTGTTTTATTTGGAGCCTCAAGATCCTTGCCGAGCCAAAGATAGCTGCTGAGGTTACCAACCCTCTTGAAAGCTTTTAGTAGTAGCCATTTCTAAGACTTCCCTATCTGTTCACTTGATAGCACAAATGTTTGAGGCCCTCTACAGCACGGATGATTTTCTTATTTCTGTAAAATTCAGCAAAAACCTTTTCCGATGCCTTGTGCTTGGCACATGATGGCCTTAGTTGCCTATGTGCCATAAAACACAACACACTATGACTATGTGTGACCATACTCTTCTTTCACCCTTCCTTGTGCGCTTTTGGTGCCTACATCTTCCACAACAAAGTCCCATGTCTGGGGAAGTTCGTTCTATTGGACACTTGATGTCACAGTCTCAATGTGCAGTTATAATTGTTTTGCCATTGTTCATACAAGTGAATGTTTGAGGAAGCATGAGGTTCTGATGGGTTCAGGAGGCTGGAGGCAGGCATGCAGAGGTGGGAAGTAGCAGGAGTCTTATAACTGGCTTTCGTGCGGATCAATGTGAACATATTCTGTGCATAGCCCATATAAACAGTGTTGCACTCGGCAGTAAAAGAAAAATTTTATTTTTTGTCTGGCATTTTTCTCAGCGTTCGTAAGTGTTTGGCACGATGTTTCCTAAGCTGGCACACTGGCTTGTATCACTGCTGTGTGCATGAATACCACGTATTAGTGCAGTGGCACTAAGCTGCCCAGAGACTGCCGCAGTTGGGGCTGGTGAACTGAAAGTGAAATGCATGTGAGGCGCAGATTCCTCATGTCTGGTTCATATGTGTGAGTGTGTTTTGCGTTGTTGCAGCTCATCCTTCCTGCCTGCAGTTCACTCCGAACATGACAGTGTCTGTAAAGAAGTATCGCTGGCAATGCATTGAATGCAAGTCATGTGGGCTCTGCGGAACTTCAGACAATGATGTGAGTGTGCCTGCTCACTTGACTGGACTTTGGCTAGTCTGTTCCTCAGGTGAAGGTGTATTGCAAATTTTGTTGTTTTAGTGTTCATGACAAATTTTGACTTAATTGAGAAACGTAATAATAATAATTGGTTTTGAGGGAAAGGAAATGGCGCAGTATCTGTCTCATATATCGTTGGACACCTGAACCCTGCCATCAGGGAAGGGTCAAAGGAGGGAGTGAAAGAAGAAAGGAATAAAGAGGTGCCGTAGTGGAGGGCTCTGGAATAATTTCGACCACCTGGGGATCTTTAATTGAGGAACATGAATCTGTGATTAGGTATACAGTCGAACCCCACTACAATGAAATTCACAGGGTGCGCAAAAAATTTCGTTGGAAGTGGAAATTTTCTTGTGGCAATATCAGCCCAAAAAACTAACGTCTTACTGCGCTCTTCAAAAATATCATTTATTTCCAG
Source organism: Amblyomma americanum (assembly GCF_052857255.1). NCBI lineage: Eukaryota > Metazoa > Arthropoda > Arachnida > Ixodida > Ixodidae > Amblyomma > Amblyomma americanum. The sequence goes on along the minus strand of NC_135501.1, from coordinate 38,661,794 downwards.
AAAATTCTGTCATCTTGGCTTGCGTCCTTTTAGTGGACATGAGCATCGTGGTGCGAGTTTCACACTCAGCCAACAACTGCATCGTGATGTAATCGTCATACGCATCAATGAAGGCACGAATGGTGTCAAATGCGTCGCATCACATGCACTGCGGACGGCAGGGCTGGTGCATCTTCCACTTCGCTCTCATCTTCGGACGAGGTGTCATTGTGGTGGGCCTCTTCAATTATTGCTTCATCGGTTAGCTCCTCGTGTGCTACCACGTCCGCATCAACAGCGATATATTCATCAAGGTTGCCATCCGCTGGCACGTTTCCGGCGCCCTGAAGTGCTGCCCACACCGCAATCACCTCTGAGGAGGGAGGCTCTGTTAGGACACGGTCATTGTCCGTTGAACTGGACATTGATTCAGCGCCATGTTTAAGGCCAGCGTGCACAAAGCAGTTCTCAATTATGGTCCGCCGAGTCATCGTCCACGCTGTGGCGATCATTTTGCAGGGCCATGTACAGGTACACTTTGGTTGGCCGTCCGGGCTCAATATTCAGCAACAGCCGTTGAATCAACCGCTGCTGGTAAGCACTTTTGACGCTGTTAATAATGCCTTGGTCCAACGGCTGAACCAGAGAAGTACAGTTTTCCGGAAAAAACCGCATTTCCACATTTTCGAGCTCAGTGTCCTTAACATTATGAGCCGAGCAATTATCAACCAACAAACACACCTTCCGGTTTTGTAACTTCATATCACGGTCAAAATTCATGACCCAATCATGGAAGATTGCCCGCGTCATCCAAGATTTTTTGTTTGCCACATATTTAACAGGAAAGCGCTTACCCCCTGTGAAGCACCGTGGCTTCACGCTCTTGCAGATGAGAAGCAGGCAGCACTTGTCGGAGCCGTCCATGTTGCTGCAGAGAAGCGGAGTCACACGTTTTTTGCTGTGCTTTCCTCCACTGCATGGTTGGCCCTTTGTGTCCAGCGTCTTTGCGGGGAGCAGTTCATAGAAAAATCCCGTCTCATCCGCACTGTAAATGTCGGACAGGGTGTAGTTTTTCGTTGTCTCCCAATCGATGGGCCGTTGACATCTGAAGAAGCCGACTCACCACACAACGCTTTTGCTACAATGTCATGCCGGGCTTTAAAACGTGTCGGCCAGCTTGAGCTTGCCAGGAAATCTTCAATGCCCAGTATGCAAGCTTTTTCTTGCAGCACGCTTCTACTGATGGGCATTTTCTTCGCACGCGTGTCGAGGAACCATGGGAATGACGCCTTTTTAAGATTCTCGTGTGCCGCTTGTGTCAACTTCTTGCGTTTGCCGGATGTCCTCGAAGAAAGAGCTACGGTGATGGAGTCTTTCGCCTTCAAAATGGTAGAAAGCGTGCTATTGGAGGTGCCGAAATCCGCAGCGATGTCACCTTTCTTCCTCCCGCTTGACGGCCTCTCGGATTATGCGTGCTTTATCCTCCAAAGAAAGGAACTTGTGCTTTCTGCACGGCAGTGCCATGCTGGCATCGAGTCTAGCACACTAACACAAATGAAACACTGGACAGTCGCACTGCGTCGGGCCGGCTCCGCTCCGCTTCTCTGTCGATATGATGGACGATATCGCACAATATGACGGACGATGTACAATGTGACGGACGATATCGAATGGTGCCACCTATTCGCGTTCGATGCACTATGGGGCACACATCATTTACAGCAAAAGTTTTCAGTGAAATTAAACACCATGAACATACGGACTGGGAACGTTATGCTTGTTTTGTTGTAAAATGAATGTTAAGCGCATCTCCACTGAACAAAAATTTTGTTGAAGCGGAAACGCACCGAAAAGATAATTCATTGTGGCGAGAACTAGCATGCATTGTTTTCTATGGCTAGTGGATGGGGAATCTGAAATATTTCGTTGAAGCGGCATTCGTTGTACAGTAAAACCTCGTTAATTCGAAATCGCTTAATTCGAACTTCCGGTTAATTCGAACTGACGGCCGGGTCCCGGCAAAGCCCTGTGTATTTCAATGGGTCAAAAGTCCCGATAATTCGAATATGCCGGTATCCACGTCGGTTAATTCGAACTAGGCGCCGATGGCTGGCATTGCTCCTCGCATATAGAAGTCACCTCGTAGCAAATACAATGCGCTGAAAATTAAAAAAAATGCAGAATGATGAGAGAAAAAAAAGCCAGCACGCATGAGGTGAGACGTGAATTTCGGTGCCCGAACCAGCCCTCCGGTGCATGCCGTAGCAGGTTTTCGCTGCCGGAGCGTCGAAGCATTGGCTTGTCTATTTTTGGCTGACGCGCGGTCACGCGGGTAGCCACCCTACCGCGGGCGCCGCCTATGCTCCGGCCACGGTGGCAACGGTGGCTCCGGAGCAAGCCGTTGCAGCAGGTCAACTAAAGGACTACCTTGCCGATTACTCGCTCAGCGATGTGTTCAATGTAGATGAAACCGCGCTTTATTTTAAGTTGCTGCCGAACAAGACTGTCAGTTACAAAGGCGACACGTGTTCAGGCGGGAAGAGAAGCAAGGAAAGAGTGACGGTGTTGGTGTGCGCAAACGCGACTGGCACGGAACGGTGCCGCTTGCTAGTTATAGGCAAAGCAGCGAAGCCTCGCTGCTTTAAAGGGCTAAAAACTCTCCCTGTTGATTATACTTTCAACAGAAAGTCGTGGATGATGCGAGCAATTTTCACGGATTGGCTGCGCACACTCGACAGGAAGTTCGCGGCACAGAACAGGAATGTTCTGTTGTTCGTTGACAACTGTTCAGCCCATTGCGACATCAGCGGACTGAAGGCGATCCGTCTGGCATTTCTGCCGAAAAACACTACGGCTGTGCTGCAGCCTATGGACCTTGGGGTTATTAAAAACCTCAAAACACTGTACAGGCGCCACCCCCTAGAGCGGATTCTTGTGTGTGTGGACAGCGGCAAATCGTACGACGTCAATCTCCTCGGAGCCTGCCACATGCTGGCAACATCGTGGAATGCTGTCAAGGCGGACACAGTTGCGCACTGTTATCGAAAGTGCGGCTTCATTGAAGGCCCAGAAGCCTGCAGCACGGCAGAGCTGGATGCTCAGTGTGATGACTCCGTCGCGCTGCACCCTGCCTACGCTGCTTTATCGGAGGGTGTTGACTTCCAGAGCTTCGTAGACGTTGACAGCGGCGTGGAGACATCGGGGCCGTTAAGCGATGCCGAGATTATTGAAGCGGCCTGCGGTGACCAGATGCCGCACAACTCCGGCGCGGCGAGCACAGCTGACAGCGACGACGAGTCCGACGGAGGCGACGATCCATTGCCACCCCCGAGTGCATGTGAAACAGCGTCAGCACTCGATCTGGCTGCGCGCTACTTCTCCGCCGATGATAATTCGGACGCTGCGTTGGAGCTGTTGGGCAAGTTGCAGACGATGCTTGTCGAGTCACGGCAAAGAAAACGAAAACAAATGCGCATCACCGATTATTTTTCTCTTTGATATGCTTTGCCAATCTGCTGTTAATAAACATGTTTTTGAAGCATAGTGTCATATTTAATCATTAAGCTTGCTGCTTACGCGAGTGCATTTTGATGTTAGCTCCAACCGCATAAACAAATTAACTTTATTTCCTTCGACATTCGGGCTCTATGATTTTAATTCGCGCAATCGCCCGCCGCAAATGTGTAGTAGCGCGTAGTAAGAGATAACGATCTCAGATATGCCTGTTTTAGCTTCGGCCCGTGCTGCCGGGCGTGATGGCCGCTTTTTTTAGCGCCCGCTCGTTAATTCAAACTCTGCTTAATTCGAACAATTTTCCGGTCCCCCTCGAGTTCGAATTAACGAGGTTTTACTGTAGTGGGGTTCAACTGTATGTTCCAATTTATGGTGGCATAGCAAGCAGTTTAACCTTGTGAGCTGAAGAGAGGGACATGCCACTTCCAACAGCCTATGCGGTTTGAGCAGACTATAGCCAGGGCATAGTATTTTTTTTTCTTAATTTCACACGTGTCCTTTAGCATAGTACAGTTATGTATGCATATGCAGACCTGTGTTGGCTATAAATGCCATCAAGGCCCGGTATTGGGCCCATGTGTCCAGATTCTTGTGTCTTGTGGTTGGCTAGGGTGGTAATCCTGGCTGCCAAGGTGTGCTTGTGTGCTGTCCGAAGTCTTGGCCAAGTTAGTGAGTAGTGGTCTACTGTCAGTTCTGTACTGGGAGTGGGGCAGAAGGGGCAAGTCAGAAGAGTCTGCGGTGTCCAGGAGGTCCTGACCGCAACCATCAGCGCAGCAACGCCACCTCTTCATTGCGAATTGAGCTGACAGGAAGGTTGTATCCACGCGATGGAATCAAAGTATGCATGAATCGGCAGAGAAATTCTTTTTCAGACACTGCGGCACCTCCTGTGTACAGTTTCAGTGTAGGCAATGGGTACATCACCTGCAGTGGTTTGCGCTAGGTTTTATGGCACATAAGCTACTGAGGCTATCATGCGCCAAACTGCAGTGGATGGCGTGCATTGTCAGTAGGGGTGTGCGAATATGGAAATTTTCGAATACGAATATGAAGAAAAAATGGCTTCAAATATCAAATCGAATATCTGTTCTGTACAGAAAAGAAATTTCAGCGAATGATAAACAAGCAATGTTGTTGCCCTTATTTTTTTCAAAATAGTGTATGGTCTTTGCAACTAAAATAGACAAAAATAAATTGCCTCAGTACCATATAAGAAAACATGATGTGCACAGAAATGTAGACTACTTGATTAGACAGCATAATAGTATCCGAAATGTAATGAAGTCATGCAAAACAAGCCCATAAAATGACAAGACTGGCAGCAAAAAATAGCTAGTAAGACCTCATTCACTCCGACTTCAGGGGACCGGAAGAAATGCCTGGTTCAACTGAAGGCCTCGATTTATAAAATTCTTCACCCGCCCTTCCGAAAAAAAAGAAAACCTGCCGAAAATGCAAAGATGCAGTAAGGCCTTATGTGCTTTTGCAGTGCTGGAAGGATAACACAAATGCAAGTAAGCGGCCGGGGAACACACACTGGCGTTGGAACGGCGAGACGGTTTTTAAAAAGGAAAAGGAAATTACCTGCAATGCACCAGTCCGCGTCCAAAAGCCGCATGAAGCTGGGATTGGACTACCGGCGAATTCACGGGCCGACAGTTGCAGTCGCCCGTCGGCCATCGGCCATGTTGTTCGCAGCACGTGTGGAGTGTGGGAAAGCCAACATGCGGAATTTCGCACGAGGTCAAGCCTAGCGGCATCGGAATGCGATCGGTCCGCGTGATAAACGACGCAGAAGGAAGGGAATAGGACTTCTGTATTGTTTTCCTGGAATTTTTAACTCCATCATCGGCTAATTTGCCCAGATACTATGGTATTGCCATGGTCGAATTTATGAAAGTCTGCACAGTATACGATCGCTGGCAAGTATTCAGGAATTTTCGAATAATCGGAAATTCTCAAATATCAATTTCTCGACTACGAATGGAATATCAAACATATTCGATTCGTATTCGAAATTTCGGATATTCGCGCACCCCTAATTGTCAGCTTCCCTATGATGGCGTGTAGTGCGTCGAGCCTGCACAACTCGGAGAGGGCGTGGCTATGATTGCATAATGTGCCACACATCGCCAATGACATCCAGGGGTCTGGCTATGCGCCTTAGAGCCTGAACTGCTTGTGTGGAATTTGTGTGTAGGAGAAAATGAGTCGGGGACACAATACAGAGGCGGTCCCTTAAAGTAGACACACCGTCGCCAATGGCTACGAGCTCTGCTATCACAGAGGGAAGTGGCGCCTCTGTGATGTTGGAACATGACTGGCATACATCGACGACAGCTGGACAAATGAGAGCCAAGTCAGTTGTCTGAATTTGTCCAGATGGCTGCAGTGGCCTGATAAGATCCTGGTTTAAAAACGAGCATGATATTTCGAATAGCAAATGATATCAGCTTCCAGCTGTATAAATGGTGCTTTCTGGCCATTAGTCCCTAATGTAGAGATGACACTGGGATTGCTTGAGAGAGGGAACGTGCACCAGGGCAGATGGTCCTCACTGTCTGTTTAACCACGTGTGAAGGGAATTTAAACACACTTTGGTCTGCTGGAAAAGGTTGGAGCGGTACTCGAATAGTGTCACTGGAAATACAGCATTAACTTTAAGGGGGCCAAGACCATAGTCAGTCATGTGCAGGCCATGTAATCAAGGGTCACTTGACCCATTGACTGTTAGTGGGTCACATGGCTAATGAATGGGCCGGGCCACATTGGTCATGCAGCTGGTAAAAATGCATCACATCATCTTGCTATGTGGTGACATTTATTCATGCAGGCAGTGACCACAAGATTTCAGGGAGGGGCCTGGCTATAAGAGTTGGTTGTGCAAAACACTGAATCCCTTAGGCATGATATATGCATTTAGCGTCCATTCTCTGCTGGCTAAGGAAAACTGGAAACTATGGCGAACTTCAAGCCGAAGTTATTCAGATATTTCGAAATTTGCCATCTGAATGGTAGTGGGATGAAAAAAATGTGCTATACCTGCATTAAGTCTACTTGAAATATAATTGAACTGTTCAACCCAAAAAACGTCCAACATAAGTCGAAGTGGGTGGAGGGGGGGGGGGGGTGTTCAGCAATCTAAGGGCATGGCCAATACCCCGTGCAGCTACCACAATCTGTGAGCCAGTACATGAAATGCACAACGCCTTTCCTACAGTGCATTTTACGATTGTCTACTCCTGACGACGATAAGATGGAATGTGAATTTTTTCTCACACTGGGTATGTTTTGTAGCTTATAACCTCATTCTTTCTTTTCATAGTCTTTCAAAAGAATACAGTGACATGGTAATGTGCATGGAGTCTTTTTTCTTTTCCTTGGTTCCTGTTTTTCTAGCTCATGGCAGAGTTGTTAGTACTGGAATGTCACTTGGTATGTCTGCCAGTTTTGGCTGCAAATGCTTATATTTACAGCAGCGGCGCTGTCTTTTGTGCTAGGCTAGGTTGAGCAGGCCCAACGAGGCAGCCGTGGTATTGGTACCTGCCGCGTCTTGCGTGGCGTGGATCGGCAATTCAGAGGGCAATGTCCATCGCTGGTAAAGGAGATTGGCTGCCTGCACATTGTGTCTGTGTGGATTTGTGTTTGCTGCAGGGGCCATTAAGCACGCTGCGCATTCCCGTTGAGTGCATGATCCCTGTTGGAGGGGGACAGCTGTGTAAGTTCGTGTGACCGATCCATGCAGGACCAGCTGCTGTTCTGTGATGACTGCGACCGGGGCTACCACATGTACTGCCTCCAGCCACCCCTGTCTGAACCGCCCGAAGGTAAGTGGTCACACACTGCTCGGGAGGGGCTGGACTGCATCTAGTGTCCTACCCCAGGGCAGATGGGGGAGAGAGTGTATGATTGAGTACACTGGTGGGTGGTAAGTACTACTCTGTTCACCCTTCGACTGTGGCGTGGGCATGCCCTTCTTTGCCCATGGCGACACAGTACTGGGTGAAACCTCTGTTGGGTTCTTGAGCACGTGAAGAGAGTATAAGTCGATGTTTTTCGTTAGTGGTGGTTCACTTTTTGCAAGAATATGTTTCTTGGGTTGAAGTATACTCCGTTTCATACATAGCAGTCAATGCAGCCAAGACTGCAGAGCCTGTTCGCGCTCCTCGTCTGCATCGTAATGTAGTGTGTCGAAAGTAAAACTTGTGATGAACTTAAAATTAAAGTAAATGTTGGTCGATATTGTAGTATACTGATAAAAGTGTTTTATTTTGCAAGAAAGATTGCTTTTTTCTTTTATGTTCTCCAAAACAGAGCGCCTTAGTTTTCTGGTTATTTCCGGCTCCTCCTGTATCAGGTTTTCGCAGCTAGGCCGGCCGGTCAGTTGTCTGCCATTGTTTGTCGTTTGTTTTCGTTTGGTTTTCGAGTCTGTGAAAATGGCGTCGCTGTCTCCTACTCGCCTGTTTTCTTCGCCCACTGCAACTGCAAAAACATCTCTTGCTCGCCTCTTTTTCAAGCTGAAGTCTCTAAAGATTTCGAAAGACTGCAAGCGGGTGATTGTCAGCATGTACTCTAGCATAAGGGAGCGCTTCCTGGGGAAGACTCTACGTGAAGTTCTCGCAGCTGTGGGCGAGATGACAGGGGCGAGCTCTAAAGTGTTGACCTTCTACAAAACTGTCAGGACAAATGGCATACAAGAGACTAAGACTTAAAGTGCCCTTTAATAAAGAGTTGAACACTTGTTATTTGTTCCCTTATGCTTGAGTGGTTCACTTGAAGTCTAGTGTTTTTGTTTTTTTTGTGGAAATGCTCACCGGTATCTATAAATTCACTTTTTCTATCACCACACAAGTATTGACTCACTGTGTGCCGCGTGCAAAAAAGTCACTGAATGCCCGAGAACAGTACTTCGCAATCACGTCCGTCGCCAATGCACTACACTGCCTTTTCCCTTCGAAACAAGTAAACACCACTGTGTTTTTCAAAGTAGGCATTACAGTTTGATGAAAAACAGCCAATGATATATAGCTTGCATTTCGACTTTCTACCTAGTAATTCTTTTAAGAAAAATTTAAAAAAAAAATGAGAAGTCGAACCATGGCCCCTCATAAAATTAACAGACAGGCGCGCACTTCCTACCACTCAGCCACAACGCGAGGCGGACGGATACATTTTGCTTGTTTTTTGCAGCGGACTGCTTTTGTACCTTCGGCAGCGTTGACTGCTATGTTGGAAATGGAGCGTAGACTGCTTGATTTGCTTGAGAGTTCACATAATATGACTGTTCAAGGCAGCAATGTGAACCATTGTATTGTTCGCTGAGGAGCTTCACCTTTGCGTATGGATGTTCAAGTTGCTTGAGGATGTCTATCTGGTAGGAGACAGTCTTGTACAAACATTAGCCTGTAAGCCTCAGCTGTACTGTGACGGCAGTAAGTATGCAAACTCCATGTGAAGCTTGCTGCATACAGTGTGTTGGTTTAGTGTTCGTGATCCCACCATGCCTGAGCCAACATGGGTGGTGTGTGTGTGTTTCAGGCCTGTGGAGCTGCCATCTGTGTGTGGAAGAGTACGGCCGAGTGGAGCAGCGACCACCAGCAGCAGGAACCCCTCCCTGAGATCATCCTTCACAGTACACCCTGCTCGAGGCTGGTCAGCTGGATTTGTGGGAAGCTTGAAGCAGAGGAGGAGGCGGTAGAGCGGCAGCAGTGGACGCCCAAGCACCGGCTTTGTCTGAGCAAGACTCTGACAGCAGATTTAAAGTGGATGCATGGATGCCCATTATGAGCCAGTGTGCCGGCACCTACATTATAAAAATTCTGGCTGCTGAGGCATTTCTTATGTGCTAAAGTATAGATGTGTGTGTCCTGTTCTGTGGCATCATCTGTAACAATAAATTCTTCCAACTAAACAACCTGGGACCATTATTGTGATCAGTCAGAGTTTTATCTACACTTTTTAGGGCCTGCTGGTAAACAGGGTCCCTACAGGCTGTGACTGTGTGTGATGCAAATGGGGCCTGTAAGAGGCAGCTCAATCCCAAATAGCTGAATGTAGTGAATCAAAAGGCACGTGAACAGGAGACACCCAGAACACAAAACATGCAAGTGTATTTGTTTTTCTGGCTCTGTACATGTGTTTGTTGATGCGCCGCACAAAGTGCACTCAGTGGGAGCCCAAGCTACTGCTCCAAGCTCGGCTGCTTTTCTATCTCGGATAACTTGTCACGAAACCTCCAAGGCAAAATGCCTGCATTTTATGTCTTGCCAGCCAGGATGCCCATCCTTTCAATAGCCGGGTTTTGGTGTATCCTTTTATACAGAAAGGCACCTCTCTGTAGCTATGTTTTGCATTGCGAACGTTGTTGCCTGTGAAGCTCATTTACAAGGGATGCCTCATACATGAAAGTAAACGTTGACTTATTCCAATATCTTTCCCGATTTGGTAAATTCGTATTGTCAGCTGTGCGACGAACCTGCCACCTTAGACCACATAATTTTGGACTGCATGGGGGATCCACCTCCGGCAGATCTAGTCACATCTCCCATGGTTGAAAAATGGGAAGCTGTTCTCGCCAGCCCAAACCTGGACTTTCAGTCCCGGGCCAAGGCAAGAGCGCAGGAAGTCACTGACAGACTTAAACTGCCAGCCACCTGGAGCGGCTCAAGTGACCCAAGAATATCGCCATCTTCCTGGCAATAAAGTTTTCTCTCTCTCTTGCCAACTAGTGATCAGCCGAAAGCATCTAGCCAACTAGCTTTTGGATAGTCATTCAAGGTGCTTTTTCTGAATTATAATATGCCTTCAAGTACAACTTTCCAAGCAAGTTGTGGCATTATCATGGAGGTTGTGTTTTCTATCACCGCACAAGTATTGATTCATTCTGTTCCGCGTGCAATAAAGTCACTGAATGCCCGAGAACAGCACTTCGCAATCACGTCCATCGCCAATGCACTACACTGCCCGTTCCCTTCGAAACAAGTAAACAGCACTGTGTTTTTCAAAGTAGGCATTACAGTTGGATGAAAACCAACTGTTCGTCTTGTGCATTAATAAAGATGTACTGAGATGTCTTACTGTGGCGTGCCCCAGTGCAAAACTGATGAATGAAAGAACGTATTGGGACTGACATCACATAAAATGCCTTCTTACACCAGCCACACAGAGCAAGATGAGTGGCCAACCATGTTGGCATGCTGTGGTGATCTGTTAGTATCTGTGTTCCCCACATACGCAAGTAGATAAACTACGATAGTTGCCTCAGCATTTTCCCAGAGTAAGGACCGCAATGAGTTGTGCACCCCAATGGCCACCTGCTCTGTTATCAACACAGTGTGGGACTTCACTGACTGCGCTGAAGGAAAACTCCACCATGGGGAAGCCACAGTGCACGTGGAGCAAGTAATACAACTCCAACCACAGGGTCTGCTTTCCCATTCCACAGGAACGCTGCTCAGTCAGCCTGACAGCACATTGTAGAATAAGGCAAGGGCAAGAAGAGCACAAGTGGCAGCCAGGCTCTGGTGCCGTTTTGTCTTTTGACAGTTTGCGAATGCTCCTCGATCTTTCCACCTCAACTTTCTGGCATGTTACATCATCATATCCTACAGTTGCCAGCAAAGGTTAACAGGGTGCATAGCCTGAGCAACAAATTTATTCTAAGTGTACTATATATTGCAAGTTTTTTGCAGCACTATGTATGGTAGAGCGCTCTCATTCAATCGGGTCAACGAAAACAGTTGACATATAGTCCTTCAAATATTTAGTTGTGACTGTTTGCAAACGATTATTGCAGTAATTAAAAAGGTAGTTCAGGGTACACTGAGCGTTTCATTCACTGGTGAAGTGGTAAAATGAACAGCGCTACGAGGCCTGAGCTGCGAAGCAGTGCACCACCATTCGTAAGCATGACGTTTGCCGAGTCAGCAGGATCTCCTGCGTGCAGCAGCTTGACACTGGTGCTCCTTCCTGCCCAAGGATGGAGTTCAGTCAAGGGGGTGAGGAAAGGGGAGGAATCCGTTCTTCAGTGCACACCGTTCAGATTGGCTCAGATCGCTGAAGAATTCACTGTGCTGCGATTGACTTGTGAGATGGAGTTCAGCTTGAAAACGGGAACAGGACTAGATAGGCTTTACCCCTCATGTAAAGCCCTCACCCAAGGGCCCTTGAGGTATCAAATGAAAAAAAAATTGGCAGTGGTTTAACTCTTCTAAACCTAGTTAGAGCGAAAGCTCCATTACACTTGCATACGCTTAGACTCTTGAAATGCCTCGCAGCTGTTTCAGCCACGCTCTCATCCATGGCGAAACTGCATGCAAGAGCGGCCTCACCGAGTCACGTGCATAATCACTGGCCACATCCGGTGAAGCGGCAGTCGGCACACCCTAGGAGGTTATAAAAAACTGTTTTTTTATATCCTCCTTGCGCGCACCACGGTCGGAGATACGTCAGAGCAGCGGCGTGTTGGCTGCGGCGAGTCGTGGTTTGACGTCATAGCCACACCTCCAGCACTCCTCCTGTTGAAGGTCAAACTGCAACACCCGATGACCTTGGTGAAACATGGCTTAGTGGAGCTCTCACTCCAAAATAAAAAGAAGGCAAAGTGCTGTGTGTTCTTCCAAACTAGGTGCCTCAATGGCCAGTGCCGCTTTCAGGGTGAAGACTAGAGTGTACAAGGGAAGAGTGCTCGCAACGGCTGCATATTGAGTCCCACACTCTAGCTCAGCTACACTGAATGCATTGTGGCGGCAGGTCGTTTCGAAGAGAAAACTGCCGCTACTGTATAGATTTACGAAAATTTGGTGTTCTATCAAGGCGGTGGTAGCAGTGAATCGGAATTCGTGACTCTGAAGTATATCTTAACTCCCAGCTCGTATGCTGAGAAACTCTCCGCCTTATGAATAGTCGTTACATTTTATTTTATTTATATATTTATTTATTTCAGATACTGTCAATCCCATTGGGATTTTTACAGGATGGGCACATAGTAAGAAGGTACATAGCGAATACAAATGGAATGGTATATATTAAGAACACTGTTGTTTGCAAGTAATTACATGAGTATGGGAAAAAAAACACAGATAGCAGAAAATGAAACACATAACGAAAGAGTATATTTCACAGAAATAGGTGCGATTTTATACATTGTAAGTAGTATGTTCATACAGATGCTGTTATATGCAGTGATACGAGCGGTCTGTTGTACTTGTATAATTATTATTTATTTATCTATTTTAATTATCGCGCAACTGTTCTTCTACCAGAGTTACAAATTTCTGCAAAGATGTATTAGTAGTGATAGAGGGGTTCAAACTATTCCAATCTTTTATGGCAAGCGGAAAAAATGAATATCTGAAACAGTCGGTTCGGAATGCGTACTCTCTAAGGGTTAATGGGTGCTTATGCCGGGATGGTCTCGATTCGTCTACAGATATATATAACGAAGTATCTATGTTTAACGAGTTATGAACTAATTGGAACAATAATTTTAGTCGTGCTAGTCTGGCGTGTTTCTGTTAAGTAAGAATACATGCTTGGTTTAGTAGTTGGGATGGTGAATCACTGGTCCTGTATTTGTTAAAGATAAATCTAATTGCCTTTCTCTGTACTCCTTCTAGTTTGTTAATGAGCTGTTGTGTGTAGGGAAACCAAATCGTGTTTCCATATTCGAGAACTGATCGTATAAATGTGTTATATGCTAACAGTTTGGTCTCCGGTGGCGCTTCTCGAAGCCGTCTTCTAAGGAAGAACAATCGTTTTAAAGCAGATGATACTATACTGGTAATATGCGATTCCCATCATAGATCATGTGAAATGATTAATCCAAGGTATTTGTGTTCGTGAACTCGGGTGAGCGGTATGTTATTGATGCTGTACACATATTCGGACCTTTGTTTTTTATGGGTTACACATAAGAAGGCTGTTTTTTTAATGTTCAATTCCATTTGCCATTTGTGACACCATATAACCACTTCATGAAGGGCGCTGTTTAAATCATCGTGGTCATTTACAGTGTTAATTTCGTTGTAAAGTATGCAGTCATCGGCAAAAAGTTTAATTTTAACTTGTATGTTAGAGGGCAGATTATTAATGAAGATAAGAAATAAAAGTGGAGCAAGGACGCACCCTTGGGGTACTCCCGACGTAACGAGTGCAGTAGAAGAAATTTCATTGTTAACTACAACATACTGAGATCGGTTAGTTAAGTAGTCCTCGATCCAGTTGATAATAGGGCCGTTACCTAAAGTTGATCTAAGTTTGCTAATTAGTTTTTTATGGCGCACTCTGTCAAACGCCTTAGAGAAATCAAGTGCAATCAAGTCAACTTGCTTTTGGTTATCGATGCTCTGGAACAAATCATGTGTTAGTTCGAGTAATTGGGTGATAGTTGAAAGTCCCCTTCGAAATCCATGTTGAACAGGCGATAAAATGTTTTCTTGCTTAACATAACTGGTGATATGCTTTAGTATGATGTGTTCCAATAATTTTCCTACCGTGCACGTTAGTGATATTGGTCTATAATTTGAAACGTCATCTTTGCTTCCTGTTTTGCGTATAGGAATAACTTTCGCTATTTTCCATTCATTAGCTAGACTACAGGTTGATAAAGATTTATTGAACAATAAATGTAAATATTTCGCGTTGACTTCAGCATATCTTTGCAAAAAAGTGTTTGGAATATTATCAGGACCATTTGCTTTTTTTGTGTCTATTGATAATAGTAGGTTGAGCACGCCTGTCTCAGTTATTGTTGGCATGTCTAGCGGTGTTTGAATGCGCTGAATACTCTCCGGTGTGCAGCCATCGTCAACTGTGAACACAGATTGGAAGTATGTATTTAAGGAATTTGCAAAATTTTGATTTTGTCCTTGCCAATTGAAGGTGTCTTCTTGTGTTTTGGGGCTGAGGTATTTCCAAAATTTTCCAGGGGAGTGTTTTAAAAAATTAGGAAGCGTAACTGAGAAGTAGTTTGTTTTCGCTGCCATAATTTTTGCTTTCATTTCACGGATGGCGTTCGCGAGCTTATGTTTTACCTGAGAGTCATTTTTTGATTTTAGTGATTTCCTTAGTCGTTTTACTTTGCGTTTCCCATGAATGATATCGCGTGTTATCCAAGGGTTACGCGTATTTGTTCGTTTGGTCTTCAATGGTACAAAGTTTTTGATGCAGTGCGATACAATGGCCTTGAAGCTTCCCCACAGCGTATCTATATTTGTACCTTGGTAATTAGCGAGTTCTTCAAACGATTCGTACTCCGAAATTAGGTAATTAAGTATGCTTGAATCATCAGCGTTTGTGAAGTCTGGGTAAGTAGTTTTCGAGATAGTACGAGCTGCTGTTGCTTGAATGGGTGTGGTGCACAATGTTAGCTTATGATCAGATATGCCATCGAGGACTGCTAAGTTGGTTTGATCGATCGCAAAGTGATTGCTGAGGAAGATGAGGTCAAGAATGTTAGATGCACTACCTTGAACACGTGTAGGCTCGTTGATAACTTGGAACAAGTCAAAACTAAACATAATATCAAAAAGAGTTTCAGAACACGGTGAGCGGTACGACATGCTTTGCCAATCTATATCTGGTAGGTTGAAGTCCCCAAGAAGGATCAGTCTGGATTTTTGAACATATTGTTGCATATATTCATACAGCGAGACCAATGCAGGCTGATCTGCCGAAGGACTGTGGTAAACACAACCTACAGTGACAGTGTTCGTTCCAAATAACAACTTACAAAAGAGTGCCTCGGCACCCTCAACTTCTGGTAAGATTTCGAAGGGAATTTTTTTGTTTATTAGTATAGCCACTCCTCCTCCACGTGTTATCCTGTCTTTGCGCACGATAGCATAGTTTGGTGGGGCAATTTCTTGGTCACTGATATCGCCAGTGAGCCAAGTTTCTGTAATCGCTATGAAGTCAGGTTCGAGGCCGATAAGAAGAGATTCTAGTGACTCAAGTTTATTAAGTATACTTCGCGCATTTACATTTGCAAAAGCTATTTGTTTCGTTTTGTGGGATGACGGGGGCGTAGGTTTGGTGCTTTGCCATGTTCGTTTTTTTGGCTTGTACTCGCATTTGTCTCGGGACACGAGTTAGTTGTCGCGTTTGTCTGTGTCTTTGCGGGTACTCGGCAGTTGTTTACTACATCCCATTGGAACATTTCACCGTTTATGCGTATTTTGTCGAACACTAGTGCAACCTTTGCCCCGGAATCTTTCAATGCTTTCGCACTAATCCACAACTTTTTCCTTACGTCGCGTACTCGGGCTGAAAAATCTTCACTGATCGCATATTCACTGCCTTTAAGTTTACTACAGTTTTTTAGCACAAGAGTCTTTTCGCGATAGTCAAGAAGTTTTAGTATTACAGGCCTGGTTTTTTCAGCTGAAGGCTTTCCCAACCTATGTATGCGTTCAATGGCGACAGGTTGAATTTTAAGGATATTTTTAGCAATGTCTTCATTAAAAATCTGTTCTAAGGACTCACTGTTTTAATCAGGATCTTCTGTAATGCCGTATACTAAAAGGTTACTCCGCCTCGATCGGTTTTCCAAGTCATCAAGCTTTAGTTCAAGTGAGGCAACGACTTTTTGCATGTTGGCGACCTGGTATATGCAGTCCAATATTTTTTTGTCAAGGGCAGCCATGTTTTCCAATTTAGCTTCAATTGATGCTAGTCGTTCCTCTTTGATGCTTTTTATGTCTCCGGCAATAGCCTCTAGCTGCTTGGAAATCTGAGCGAGATCTGGACCGGGGTTCGTCTCGATGTCCCCGGCCAACAACAGCAAATCCGCCACATGCATTGCCAGATCACACAATAAAGGACATAGCAGCGTTGGGCACGGCAGCACAAGAAGAAACGGATCATTTGAGCGAAGACATTTGCCGTAACGTCTTCTTACCTGCATAAGATAGACGAAATGATTATGCATCCGCATGCCGCTGTTGCTGCCGTGCCCAATGATGTTCGCGCTGGTCTGTCCTCGCTTTATGCAGAATGGGCTCCAGTACGCCATCTGGGGAGAGCTGGAGGGCCCGTCGATACACAGCGTCGTTGACGACTCTCGTAGGTAGCCGAAGGTGTCGTTGACCACCGCTGTCACAGGCTGGAAGCAGCAGGAGTGGTTCGTCTGCTGCAGCAGTACGGTCTGCGTCACGAGGCCAGGGCTGTGGTGTGGCGTCAGAACAAGCGTAGCGTACTCCAGTGCAATCTATTGACCCGGATGGTGTACATTTCGAATGCGTTTCCAACTATCAGAATGACTTATTTCGACCTGCAGTTTCCAGCGAAAACAGCCCGCGAATGACGGGACCGAGAAAAGGAGGCACACACACAGCGCTCTCTTTTTTCACACACATGCTCAGTGCTGTCCTTTTCTTTGTCCTGTCTTTCACGCACTCTTCTCATTGAAATCACATACCAACTCGCCCGGTAACTTTTCGCAACGACCTGCAGTTGCATATGTGCCGGACCATACCATTCCGCGCTCGGCATGAAATCAAGTGCGAGAAGGTTGACTGCTGCTAGTTTCAGTAATGATGTACAGATCTGCCCCTAGCAAAAATTGTTCAGGAATGCAAGAGTTTCGCATGCCTAATTACCTTGCATATTTTAATGTTTGGTTGGTTTCCAGCAGCCTTGCTTGGCAATTCCCACTCCTTTCTGTACGCATAGTCCCGAGCAAAGCGAATATAGCCGCTTCCCTTTTCTAGAGTTGACAGAACACCCATAAACACCACAGCCCTTCGTAGCTTGATCTCTCACTGCTGTATCATGCACGCACATGTGCGCACACACACCCCACAATAAGAGCTCGAGCAAAGGGCCCGTTGGGCGAAATTGTCCACTTCTGCCTCGGTATTGCATGTTTCCAGCGTTCCCCGCCGCCTTTCTTCTCCCAGTTACAACCACCTGCCTCAGTACACATCGTACCTTCTGCACCACGCTGTTAGAAGTTGCACATTTTTCCACCAGACCAGGAACATGCTAGCGCCGGTGACGTACGTTATACCATCTAGCCCCAGCGCCATAAAGCGGTGAATGCTAAAGAGTGCTCGGTGGACTTCGCTTAAAGTGATGTTGGCATCAAGTTACGGGTTAGGTGGAGGTAGATTGGGTGGATCTGCTAACGGGATGTTTGTGTATATAAGTGTCCCGTAGTTGGCCAATTACGTCTGTGCCCTTTTGAAGCTCTAGTTGTATTAGACGCGTGCTTACTTGTGTCTCAGATTTAGTGGTTTTTGGATCTAAGAGAGCGCGTAGGTGGGACCACATATGCTAAGTTAGAAGCCCACAGCGCCGATGGATCGTTCCCCCCCCCCGCACCTGTTCCCAGGAGCTTTCATGCCGGGGGGGGGGGGGGAATAGAGGAATGTACGTCGAGGCGTGACGCCCGCGCTTAGGGTGCCTCGATGCCAGCCAGCTATGGCACTAATTTAATCCTTTCGGTTCTGGCGCCGAGTCAACCTTGTCCCGCGGAAGACATTCCTTTGCTGTCAACGGAAACGGGAAATCCTACGTGTGGCAATCGATGGAATGCACATGCAGCGAGCTGCGTACGCGGAGTCACGCGCCCTGCAAATTCCAGGAGGTGCGGGGGTCCACTGGGCTCGGACCGGTGAGCCCTGTGCTCCGTACGTCCACTTGTACACTGCATGGCTATTGGTTCAAATTGGGTGAGAGCTGGTTTACTAAAGCTCCGCCCAATTATCGAAGGGGTTAAAACCCGCTGGAAACAATGACTGAGGACGAGCGCGTCGAGTCTCAAGCTCGACCGTTTTTAACGGTCAACAGCGAGCAAAGAAAAATCAATGCAAAAAAAAGCACCGGAAAAAAACCTGAAAAGGTGGTTTATAAAATACCTCTGTCATGCAAACGCACCTACATTAATGGTCAAACAGGGCGCTGTTTGAATGAACGGCTTCGAGAGCACAAAAGATCCCTAAAGAGCGTCACCAGCAGTGAATTAGCAAAACATTGCAGTGAGCATGAATGTGACTTGCAGCTTAGCAACACAATGGTCATCACGCCATGTTTTGATCAACGAACCATGCAGGGAGATTGAAGAAGCCTTCAACAACCGACAAAAGAGGGACGTATGCGTCAGCATACTTTCGATAGCGTTTCGTGACAGCTAAATTGTTTGCCTGCGTCCTTTTCTCTAATATTTTACCACGTGTACATCTTATGCGTTTGTCATGCTTTTGTCCTTTCCTTACTGCACGAGCGAGATGTATATATTCGATCGAACGTGGATTAAAAATCTGGTTGTTGGTCAGCGTTGATTCCCGCCTCTGCTGTGTTTCTTGCTGCGCTGCTCCCGCCACAAGAACATGAAATGTGTTAGAATTTTACACACAAAGCAAATATTAATTCAAAAAGGCGCCCGATCCCGCCCATATAACAGGAAATAGCAGCGCAATACAGATGTAAATCAGTTTATTAGATGTGTTCTTTGCATTTAAATGAATACAAACAGGAGACGTATATGTATGCACCATTTAACACCCAATGTACGGGGCACTACGGCACCAGCATATAATAATGACCAGATTTTTCTCTTGCTCTGAGAAATTGAAAAAAATGAAGCAATAAAAACATAATACAGGCTGAAAGCTGATGCACCTTAAGCAAACATTCTAAAGGGTACAAAAGCATGCATGCACACGCAAAAGCAAACGCATGTAAAGAGCAACCTGGGTGCCAAAAGAAAAGACGATATGGGCGTATGATACAGATACGCGGTTTGAGGTCACGGATATTCTGCAGGGTGAAACCTCCCTCTCGCTTTGCCTCTCGCACGAGGCAGTAATCTTGAGCGTGTTATCAAAACAGGAAAAAAAAAATTACGAGGCGAAAATAAAAAACGAGCATAAACCACATACCTTGACGACGTTGCCAATAGAAACCTGGGGATGAAATAAAATGCTGCAACAATATATATATGAGTTCAACGCAGCCTTCTGCCCTGCGCCTTCTCACGGCACAGCGAGCGCTCAAACATGCACGTTACATCCTCGTTACACCTCCGTTTTATTTTCTTGTGACTAAGTGTGGAGATAAGACTGCTTAGAGCCGAATGGAAAGGGGGGACGTCTTGCGGTAGGAGCCCTGGCGCGCCGCACCCATGGTACAGCAGACCGCGCGTGCGGCACAATACGGCGCGGGAGGCGAGATCAAGGCACAAGTAATCCGAGGGGGGGGGGGGGGGGGGGTGTTGGGAGTCAGCGAATCGAACACAACACAAACTATACCGCTGAGACAGAACGGCAATGCAGGTTAATGCATGAGCGCTCGCAGCAAGAGTCCGGTGGGCCTCCGAAGATCTCTCCCGCCTATGACCGCAGTGGACGGCCACGCTGCCACCAACAACACGCCACAGTCGTCGGAGGCGCTGAGGGATGCAGAGTGCGCCCTAGGAGTCGCCCATTGCCTTGGAATCCGCTGCTGTGAACGACGCCTGTAAGAGCGCCATTATGGTGTAGGGCCGTGAAGCTGAGCAAAAGACTTGCGATTCGGCGCTGCACCAGTTCCAAAAGGAATTATGTGGGTACGCCGAGGTGCGCGGGAAAGCTGCCGTGAATACGTAGCTACGAAGTTCAGGACAGCCCAGCGATGAGAGCAAGAGCTGCCGCACGCTGGGGCTGCGCGAATACGTCTACTCAAGATGGCTTCCGTCCAGCGAGGAAGCCGGTCGAGAGACGGGAGGCCATTACTGCGCCTCTGCTAGACAGCGGCGCAACGAGGACCGCTGCTAGTTGGAGATGCCTGCAGGGACCGCCGCACCGTGCTGAAGTTGGAAACACTATAGAAGACAGACGCGTTGGTGACCGCCGCTCGAGGCGGTGAGATGAAAAGGCAGACCGCCGTCGCCTGCCTGCCTGCAGCATGGAGCCGACGGCCCACGAGAGAGATGCGGGGTGAACTGCGCTTCCTTCGGCTGGGTGTTGAGGCGGGCTAGTTGGTGGATTTCGTTCATGATTGAACTTCGCGAAAGAAACGGGGACCAAGAAGAAACACGTACACACACACAGCGCTGTGTGTGTACGTGTTTCTTCTTGGTCCCCGTTTCTTTCGCGCAGTTCAATCATGAACGAATTCCTTCGGCTGTTCGAACAAAACTGTTTGATCTCTCAAAACGGCGTGTGCAAGAGCAAAACCTTCTCTTCCCATAGCTTTTGGCGCGAGGGAGAGAGAAAAGGAAGCGAGGAGTCAATTTGTATTTTTTGTTGAAAAACATTGGTCATAAAAACGTTCCCCCAGCTACCTTTCTGGGACCAAAATGCTATTTGTTTTTGTTCCTGCTTAATACCTTCAAAAAAAAAAACGTTCTAGGCCATTAGTGGGCGCACTGTCCTTTTGCTTGTGTTTCTGTGTCCTGCCTCTATGGCCTGGAAATGTTCTATAAATGTTGTACTGGGACATTACATCCTTTTTGGGCGCACCTGGGGAGGTACGTTGATTGCTGGGTTATTGCTGCTGTACGTGGCGCGTGTCTGCCACAATGTTGTAAGCGCTAATTCATGGAGCCCACATCCCTCTCTTCCCACCGACATGTACCTCAAAGTGCAATTGAGGCATGCACTTCCCCTGGGAGCCAGTTATGCGCCTTCCTTTCCACAATCATCTGAGTCTAGAGCGCCGTCAACGCTAACGCCGATGAACGCAATGAGCGCCGACGGAGATTGTTTTACCCTCGCACGCAGGCTGCCGGAGCGCTCCTACTCTCGACACCAGTCGCCATCTGTCGGCGCGTGCGGCACCTTGGACTGCGGGCGGGTCGCGCCGGGGCGCGTAGAATGCGTGTTTACGTATTATTCGCTTCCATCGCAGATGCGCTTTATCACCTAACGTTTGTGGGTGTGTCCTGTGCATCACTGCTCAGCTTTCCGCAGGCTGTTCTACGGTTATCTGACACACATTATTACACATTGTTACACACACATCCAAAGGTAGTCGACCAGGTAGGGTGCGGATTCGAAACAGGTACTTACAAGCACATTTTGCGATGGCGTGTCGTTTGTTGCCGTCTTTTAATTAGGTACGCTACCATCTATGATAATTTTACGCATCAGGATGTATATTTATTCATTTGACTCGATGGTGCAGTGATGTGCCAGCGGTAACCGGATCGGCCAGCTGCAGACCGAAGGCTGTCCAGGCGAAGCGCGTGTTTTCGATCAGGAGTACGTCTTCGACATCCGCGCGCTGAGCTTGCTATTGTTCCAGTTAAACACATTTCGTGCACGGGGATGTAAGCACGACCGCTACCAATTTAGATTGCTATTTCCACATGTATCTCAGAGGGATCGGCGGGGTAAAAGGCTGTCCGTAGTATCTCTCTGCTGTTGGTACCTGCTTGAATCACAGCAATATATGCACGATTTTATTACATTCTGTGATACTTGGCCAAGCGGCTACGCGACGCTGTCACACGCGCCGAGAGCTTGCGAATAAAATAAACGCGACTTCAGGCCGCAGAATTAGTGAAAGCTGGCCTCTGCTGATATTGATTCAAACTTTCAATATTGATTCAAAATACGTTTTTGCACGCCAGATAGCTTAAACCATGACTAAAACTGTTTTCTGTTAGCCCTGCCACTCAGTTGAGCTCATAACAATTAATTGCTGATGTAGCTGGCGCACAACGTAGCTGGCGACAAGAAAGCCCTATTTGTGGTAGGTGCTTTATGGCCGACAGGAAGGATTAAGAGCGCATTAGAGCGGAAATTGCATGCTAGCTGTGCACATAATGCTTGATACTGACCAAAAAAGGTTTCCCTGCGATAGAGCACCAAGACGGTAGCTATATACAAGCGCGAGCTTGTGCTAAGCGCCGCCAAAATTAACGTCAGTGCCGAACTAAATGTCATCAATTTTTATCCTTTTAATAACGAAGACTTCCTGCAATACAACCACGCTGTGGAAGTATGCTGGGCGAGGTTTTTATAGCGCCTGCAGGGCGGTAATTCACGGCTATATGCAGGCGCGGCCGCGGAGCTGCCGCAGACCCGCAGTCCCCAGTGAACCGCCGGCACCGCGGCGCGCCAGTCGGCGGAGAATGGCCGCGCCCGAGTGCGGCTCCGGATTCTGGTCTATAGCTTTATTGCCGCGTTTTTGCTACAGCGTTGTGAATGCCAACGCATATGCAGCGCACATCTGTCACTACCGCCATGTAGTTTAAAGCGCGACTGAGGTGTCCACCGTCCCAGGGGGCCGTGCGCCATTCCTTTGCTTTCGAAAAAAATGGCCTGGCTTAGCTTATGGTTAAGCCTAGGACGCGAAGCATACGTCGCTTGGCAAGCCGTACTTCTCGTTCTTCTCCCGTTTCCGTGGCTCTTTGTAACTTGCGCTTTGCGGTCTGGCGAGCCGCCCTCTCCGTGGCCGACATCTCGCTGCTCAACTGACTCAACGAGTGCGTCGCCTTTTATACAATTGCGTGACGTCAGTATCTCCTAGCGGTAGGAATGGGAGTTAGGCCACCGGCGGAGGCTGCGCGTCCGCAAGCGAGCGCACGAGTTGAGCCCCAGCTTTCACAGCTGTTGTGACGTCATATCACGTGGTGCGCCGATGTAGGTCAAGTGGTAGCTACGCGGCCGCGCGCGGCGCAGCAAGGAAGAGCTCGATGTGCGGCTAGTATGCTTCGCATAAAAAAGAAAATTGGTTTTGGGGGAAAGGAAATGGCGCAGCATCTGTCTCATATATCGGAGGACACTTGAACCGCGCGCCGTAAGGGAAAAGATAAAGGAGGGACTGAGAGAAGAAATGACGAAAGTAGTGCCGTAATGGAGGGCTCCGAATAGTTTCGACCGCCTAGGGATCTTTAACATGCACTTACACCACACAGAACACTGGCACCTTTAAGTTTCGCCTCCATCGAAACGCGGCCGCCGCGATCGAGTTCAAACTCAGCGTGTACAGTACGCGTTGAGTGGCATATGAACCAAGGCACTCACACGGAGAAAATGTTGCTTATTTCGCACGAAACGAGACCACAGAATGCAAAAAGTCAATTCAGCAGCCAGAAGAGGAAATCGATGCGTTGTGGGTGTGAAAAATGAGATCCATGCAAGGGGACAGAATGCCGAAAAAAACTCCTGTCCATAATCAGCGCGGCATTCTTTCCGGCTTTCCGACAGCAGAGCCTCGCGGAAAGCCAGCTTCACGCGATCGCATGTCCCCTTTAACAGTGGACCATATACTTATCTTCTCCACCACGCTATCAGAGCATGGAGAAACACACTAGCGCCGGTGATGTAAGCTGGAAAAGCTGTAACTGTACCGCACCAGAGGCGGCTTTTTTGTTCGTCAGTTGGCCGACACTGTGGCATTTGGAGCCTTGAGCTGAAATAGCAGCGTGCAGGGAAGGCGAGGGTTAAAACCTGTCATGCCGCGTCAATATTCGCCCAGTGCATGCTTCCTCATAGCCTCACGGCTTCTTTGTCGCTAAGTGAATTGTTTTTAGCCAGTTTGGGCAGGCGCATGCCTTGACAACGACAAGATTTTAAAGATCTTTAGATATGTTGACGACTTTTTGGTAGTTTCAAAGACTACTCAGGATGATAGAAAAGATGTTCTAGTTGAACGAACCTTGGAATTTGTTAAGTCTTCTGCTTATGGTGTTAATTTCACTCATGAGTTTCCTAAAGATGGCAGCCTACAGTTCCTGGATGTCCGGCTCTTTCTGATTGATGCACGGGTTTGCTAAATGTACCAGCCAAGGTCTAAAAAAGAACTTTTGAATTTTAATTCGGCCTATTCTAAATTAGTAAAAAGAGGTATCGCCAAGACATGCCTTCGTGCTGCCCTAGACAAATCCTGCTCACACAAGGTGAATGAGAGTGTGCACCGGCAGGCAGATCGCATGACGAAGGCACACACTAATCAATTTCTCACCCTTAAGGGTGTAAATCAGCTGTCCCCAGATGAGCACCCTTTTCCAATTGTTCGGTGCTAAAAAAGGGTGCAGAGATAAGCACCCTTAAAGATGGGTGCACTTCATGGTACTTTAGAGGATGTCATTTGTTGCACCCTCATTAAAGGGTACTAATTTTCCATAACACCTCTACGAATGCATGTTGGAAGGGTGCTCCACATTGATCCATCCATAAAGCAAAATCCTTCGACTGATGCGCGCCCTCTAAACTTTCATGCTGTGGACCCTTTCTTAAGGGTGTTGATCTCTGCACCCTTTTTAACACCCAAAAGGGTGTTCGTCTGGGGACAGCTGATTTGCACCCTTAAGGGTGAGAATTTGTTTAGTGTGCAGGCTTCCATAGGGAACTCGTGACATCTGTCGCTGAAGGCCTGTTGAAAATGATAACCTGGGCGAAACAGGCAACGACGAATGTGCAACAAGCTCATGAGCGGGCTAGATGCGTGGCACTGCCTTATATCCACCAGCTGACACACCGCCTAAAGAAGGTGGCGCAGAAAGGCAAGGTCCGAGTAGTGCTTACTGCACCCAAAAAACTCGGAAAAATGTGTAAGGCTGTTGATGCTGCCTCAAAAAAGAAAAAGCCCCATTGCCCGATAAAACATCAAATGCCGTATGTGGCTTGCAGGACCAATGTGGTTTACAGAATTCCCTTGTCATGCGGGAATTGCTACATCGGCCAAACTAGCCGTTGTATCAATGTTCAGATAATGGAGCACAACCTGGCTGTCGAGGCATTATCAGGTCCCGGACACTTGGAGGCACATTGCAAACGTTTAAAGGATAAATGTGCTCCGATTTATGATCAGACTAGGGTAATTTTTGCTAGTTCAGACCAGAAGGAACGCGAAATGCTGGAAACATTCCTCGTTCACTTGGAACGACAGTCGTGCGTCAACAGCCCAACGTTATCTTTGTCATCCAAAGAATTGTAGTTCATGAACGAGAAGGTGCCGTTGCACATGCGCTTTAGGGTGTGATCTATTGTACATGTTTGCCTATATATTGAATGTCTCTGTCCGGAATAAAACCAGTTGATGTCTAGCGTTCGTGGTGTCCGTCTTTCTTCCTTCTGTCCTTGTCTTTAGCGCTAGTTACCATGTGCATTGAATCTAAAGATGTTTCCCAGTAAAGCAGCCGTATCATTTAGGCGTCCTCGCTGGTAAGTGAGTATATGTGAAGCTCTCGTCGCTGCAGTTTGTTCAGTTTATACCAATTCCACGAAGGCATTCTACCCCCCCCCCCCCCCCCTTCGCCTTTTCTTTGCGCCAGTTCACTACGAATATCCTGGTACCGACCTACCTCCAGCATGCCAGTATAATTATAAGCAAAGACGTGAATTGCTTTTGAATGAGCCCGTACTGAGGCAAAAAGGCTCCTTTCGTTGGCAACACGCAGCCACATGCATCAGTAAAATTTGTAAAGTTTTTCAATTTTTTTGCCTATCTTAATGACAGCAGCGGGGATGAGAGCTTGTGTGCCGTGTTCACTCCTCCATGCCCCTGTTCCCGCTTTCGTCAGACATAAATTTCTAAATAACACACCTACGCTGTAATGAGAAATCTAATGCCTTGTCCGACGACTGTCGAATGAGGCGGTAAGCCAGCGTTTCTTGGCAACTGGATCAGGCGGTTCCGCGGAAGCAAGTCGCTCTGACTCCCCTTTGTTACTTTAGCCTGGAAAATGGGAATCACACGAAGCGGTTGTCGGGGCTGATTTTGTGAAGTTTCGTTATGATCCTACGTTTCATTGCAAGTCAGTCTCTGTTAATGGTTTTCATGTTTGTAAAGAAAAAATAGAAGTTTCTGTTAAATTCTTCGAATAAGCAAGACGTCGCACACTACAGTCGGTTTCAGACCGCGCTTATTTACACAGGACACTATGCTACAGCTAACATCAGAATTAAGTGCTTGACCCACTTACACCAACTCATCCTAAGGTGATATTGGCTATAGCCATGAAAAAAGCCTTCGATAATGTACAACACGTAGCAATACTACAGGCACTCACAAGCACATAACCAGGTCCTAGGATATACAACTACACAAGAGCCTTCCTCCAACACAGGACAGCCATGCTGCACATCGATAATCTTCACACCTCACCCTACACACTTGCCAATGTGGGCACACCGCAAGACTCCGTGCTTTCCCCCTTTCTATTCGATATCGCACTTATCCCCTTAGCTACAGAATTACAGAAAATCCCCCATCTTAGTCACACTTTATACGCCAATGAGATCACACACTGAACAACATACGAATCAGGCGGTGAAATCGAAGACACGCTACAAACGGCATCAGATAACATTACTAAACTCACGTCAAGAATCGGACAAGCGTGCTGGCCAGAAAAATCAGAATTACTCTTCATTCCTCCTAAGGGACCGACATACCAATCCCCCATAGAAGCCCGAATTCAGGGCAGAGAGGTACCCCAGGTCCATACCATGCGTATTGTAGGACTGCACCTTCAATAGGATGGAAAAACGGACGCACAGTTAAGCGACTCAAAAAGGCCATCGCGGCCACCACGCAACTTATAAAAAGGGTGACTAAACGCGCACATGGGCAGAGAGAGGCGGACACCCTTCGCGTAGTGCACGCCTATACCCTCAGCCGAATTTTTTATGCTACGCCATACCTGAAACTAACCACCAGTGAGGTCCTGCAAATAGACTTTTTAAGTCGGCAAGCAACAAAAGCAGAACTGAAATTACAAAAAAAACTCTAGAAACGATAAACTGCTCGAATTCAGAGACCGTACCACCCTACGTGAACTACGCGAGGCACACTTACAGGCACTCTATATTAGACTAGCCGCTACAGCTACCGGACGACACATACTCATTCAGCTAGGAATCCCTATCCCTGCAAACAATACATCACTAAGAACACTCCCAACCCACCTTCACACTTCAATATATGCCAAAACATTACCTAGGAACATGCACCCTCACCATGACCAAGGTCTCAGGAAGGCGCGCGCGGCAGCGCCGCACAAATGGTACGGGGATGAGCCCGATGCTGTTTGGGTGGATGCCGCCTGCGGTGAGCACGGAACCACTGCGGTTGTCCACAACCCACACATAGCACCCCTAACTTTCGAGCTTCCTTCAGGCACCACCTCTGAGGAAGCCGAGGAGACCGCTATAGCCATTGCTCTTGCATAAACAGATGTCCGTTACTTTATTAGTGGCTCAGTGGTTAGGGCGCTCGCCTACTGAGCCAGAATACCCGAGTTCGAATCCAACCGCGGTGGCTGCATTTCGATGACGGCGAAACGCATAAGGCGCCCGTGTGCTATGCGAGGTCAGTGCATCGGCATAGGAGGTACACGCTCGGACCCCCAGGACATGCCACACAAAGGCACGCCTCAGGGTTCGATCATCTCCCTTCTTTTCAACATCGCGATGGTTGGCGTAGCCCGAAGGCTTGAAACGCTTGATCCGTGAAAGGCTTGATCCGAAGATCGGATCTACACTGTACACCGACGACATAACTATCTGGACTACCAAAGGCTCTCTGGCGACCAAAGAAGAAACTGTGCAGCAAGCTGCCACCTGCGTCGAGGATGCGGCCGCCCAGTGCGGACTACGCTGTGCGCCGGAAAAGTCAGAGATCATCCGCATAGGACGAAACTACAAGTCTCCAGGAGACATTCAGGTCCTCCTACGGGGCGTCCCCGTCCGGGAACCTGACAGATACGCATCCTTGGCTTATGGCTCCAGAGTAATCGAAAAGCCACCGACGCCACCAAGCTGTTATCCACCACAACACAGCAAGTCGCTGAAATTATCAGAGGAGTGGCACGCAACCGGACAGGCATGCGCAAGGAGGACACGCTACGCCTCGTCCAGGCACTTGTGGTGAGCCGCGTTTCCTACCCGCAATTAACTCGACATGAACTCGCCAAAGTCAATGCCTTGTTACATACTGCGTACAAACATGCGCTAGGCCTATTGGCACGCGCGAGGAAAGCAGAGACGAGGCGTGGGGCTTAGAGTATCGGTGCCAACTGGTTTTATTCTTTGTGCGCCGGCCCTTTCTCGGCGGCCGGCTGGCTACGGTCGACTGCGGTCGGCTATATTCCGCGCTGGCAGCACCGCGGCTTATCCGCGGCATAATTGTGTTCACCACAGGCCTTCCTACCTACACTTCAAACGCCAAACTAGAGCCCTCGGCCTCTCCAACTCATTCGAGGAGATCCAGGAGGCCGTTCTCTATAGCAACGTGCACGCCTCCTTCGCACGGACACCGGTAGGCAAACTCTGGAGTAGGTCCATGGGCTACCCGGCAGACATCCGGATAACACAGAGCACGACCAACCTCCCAACAACATATCGCTCGCGGGTGCACGTCTCTCCGATTCCGTCTCTCCGATGTCGAGCGGAGCCGGGTCGGGCAGACGCTCAGCCAGTATAGACTACTTGAAGCGGACGGCGGCACGCAGCCCCCACACGGTGTACGTCGACGCAGCAACACAGCGAGGTCACGCGGGCGACGGCAGTTGCGGTCAACTCCTTCCACAACGATGTTGTGAGCGCCTCCTTGAAACACACAACGATCACGGAAGCAGAAGTGGCAGCAATCCTGCTGGTGATCCAGTACGGCGACGCCCGCAACCAGGGTGTACACGTCATGACAGACTTCCAAGAAGCCTGTCGGCTCCTACTTGCAGGCAGAATGCCTAAAAATTAAGCTGTTGGGCATAGTAACCAACTCTACGAGCGCCAATTCCTCCCTAAAACATCAGATAACGTGGGTGCCTGGTCACGCGGGATTTGAGGGCAACGAGGTCGCGGACGCACTAGCTCGAGGACATACCAACCGATCAGGATGCAACCCCGACTCAAGCTCTCTTCCCGAAGTTCCCGTCACCTACAACACACGGCTCCACTTATAAGAACACGACAGCACTTCCCTTTCCACATAAGAAGCTTAACGCTCAGGAACCTCGAGACTGGAGGCAACTCTAGACCGATACATTCCCCAATCTTTACAAATACATCATTTTCCCCGAGCGCTACAAAGGCGAGTGCCCGTGATGCGAAGACCGGCCCGATGCATAGCACATTACATGGGGTTGCAAGGGCCCGAAACCCCTGGACATCACAACATATAGACCGAAGGAGCAAAGGGAGATTTTCTGCTCAGCTCGGAGCTTGATCAGCAGCGCATACTCGTTGCGCGGGCTAGAGCAGTGGCCAAGGCCAGTGGACTCTTGAAATGAAGACACCACCCACTGTATATTAAAGCTAAAACATCACTACGCTAGCCAGCGAGCCATTTCGGCTCGGCGCGCACTTCGGCCGTGTGCTGTATGCCGTGTGCCGTGGGCGACGAACGACCTTGAGCCGCCGTTGCCTAGCAACGCCACAGCCGCGCTCCAACTGATGGCACCGCCGTCGACACCGGTGCTGTCGCCGCTGGTTCCACCAGATGTGCTCCGCTGGGGTAGAGGGAGAGGAGGTGTCGCCTCGCGGGGGTATATATATATATGCGCTTTGCTTCAGTGTATTGGTTCCACCAGATGTGCTCCGCTGGGGTAGAGGGAGAGGAGGTGTCGCCTCGCGGGGGTATATATATATATATGCGCTTTGCTTCAGTGTATTGTAGTCGTTATGGAGAGCGCGAAAGAAACGCAACAAGGACAGAACCAAGCGAGGAACAAACAACGCGCTCAAGAGACACCAGAAGAACGCGCCGCACGACTAGAGAGGCGTCGTAACGAAGATACGACTAGAAGTCGTGCCGCGTCCCGGAGTGACTCCAACTGCGGAAGAGAGCGATCTGAGTTCTCGAGAACGTCAGAATGAGACGCTGCGTAGACGACGGGCCGAGGAAACGAACGAGGGTGGCAACAGCGCTGGAGACACCCCTGGCCGTAGCAGGTGGTAGCGTCCTCCACTGAATCCCTGGAACGGGCGCAGGCACGGCAGGAAGTCTACGATGCGAAGCCGTAGAACGCGAGCTCACCGGAGCAGTAGCCGGCGTCGCTCTCTTCCAGCCGAAGCGTCCCTGACCCGCCGGAGCCTCCGCTTCTCTGTTCTTCCCTCCAGCCCCTCGCTCTTCCTCGCCCTTTTACAGCCTTGGCGTTAGTCCACGCAAGCCCCATCGTCGTCTTCTCCTCTCCACCTCACAGAATGCTTCTTCATCTTCTCTATTCTTCGGCTAACCCACGTCATCTTCCTCACACCTGTTTCCTTCTTAATTTTATTTTAGACTCCTTAACATATATGACAAGCCCCCCCCCCCCTTTCAAGAGTTTTTCGCTGAAAAACTGTTCACGTCATCTTCATCTTCAAGCCACCCAGCCAACCGACTATCTTCTGTGGCGATTCTGAACCCAGCACACAACACACCGAAGATGTTTCGCACACACCAAGAGCACACCACTAACTTAGCACACCGAACTGCGTTTTCAGAACACTAACACACCACTGCCGTTGTCCGTACAGAGTCCATAATAAACATGTTGGCGTCGACACCAAACTCCCTTGTATAATCACATAACACCAACAACAGCTACAACAACGACAAGATAAATTCCAGAGATGCATTAACACAGCAACAACAAGATACATCCCAGAGATACCTAGAGCTGCTCAGTTGGCTCTATTTGTAGAGACCTCTAATTCGGAACATATGACCTCTGTTTTGCGTGGCCCATCCGAAAAAGTCTCCCCCTTGATTTGGAGTAGAGCTGGGATCGTATGTCTTCATTCACCTTGGGCTTCCTTAGTACCTCATCCTCTCCTGCATTTTTCTTCCCACTGCACGAGGGCACCTCGGCGGCATCATCTGTCTCATTGGCCGCTACCGCACATGCTACCTTGGGGGCGTACCATACGGGACCCCTTCTTCGTACTTCTTAAACATATTTGCATGGAAAACCTCCTTAGTGTCATCTATCGATAATTCATAATCCATATCCTTTTTCTTCCGCGTCGCAAGATACGGGCCCTTCCATTGCATCAGTAACTCATTATGATCCGTGGGTAGCAAGACGAGAACCCTGCCGCCGGATTCAAATTCCTGTGAATGGCTTTCTTTGCATAATATCCCTTATGGCGTTCACGCACCTTTCCAGGCCTTGATGTGCAAGCCTGCATGTTTCCTTCAACCTGTTCCGCAACTCAAGAACGTACGTGTATGTTGTCTTGAGATCTGATGCAATCTCTTAATTAGCCCACAGTTCCTTGAGTATTGCAAGTGGACTTCTAACGGTTTTCCCATATAACATCTCGAAAGGCGAGAAACCAAGACTCGTTTGAGGTACTACGCGGTAAGCGAACAAAAAACCTGGGAGATATCTATCCCAATCAGTAGGTCTCTCCAGGCACATTTTCTTGATCATATTTTTGAGGGTGCCGTTGAACCGCTCTACAAGCCCATTGCACATGGGATGGTAAGGCGTCGTCAGTAACTGCCTTACTGGCAAAAGGCGGTAAACCTCCTTCATTAGTTCTGATGTGAAGTTCGAGGCCCGGTCACTCAAAATTTTCCTCGGGAACCCATAACGGTAAAGCATTTCCGCAAGACCCTCCACCACTTGGATACTGTCAATAGTTCTTAGTGGCATAGCGTCAGCAAAACGAGTGGCCACGTCAACCAGAGTAAGCACATATCTATAGCCTTTGGCGGGTACTGGAAAGATTGGCCCCACAATGTCAATCGCCACTCGCTGAAACGGTAGGTCGATGGCTATCATCTTGCCCAGAGGTACGGGACCAACTCTTCCCTTCGGAACTGTGCGCTGGCACACGTCACATGAGCGAGCGAAGCGTTTAAAGTCACTCTGAACACCCGGTCAAAAGAACTCCTCGGTGATCCTAGACACCGTTTTTTGAACACCCTGGTGTCCGGCCATAATGGTGTCATGTCCTAAGCGTAGTACGGTCTCTCGCATATCTCTCGGTAACACCAGCTGTTGGACCCGCCTTCCTTAACTAAATATGCATTCCCTGGGCAGAAGACCATTTACCAATTGATATTCGAAGGACGTACGACTCTTCTTTCTTTTCACTTCTTCCCCGACGCTTTCGAAGCAGGCCTTCAAGCTCGGGTCTTGATTTTGCCTAATTACAATTTCGCCCGGTGTTACGCTCAGGCACATCGTAACAGGAGCAGAGAGCGGACGCTGCGTTGCTCGGGCTGCCGCTTGAGCTCTTGTCTCCGCTGCCGACGAGAAACTGACTGCACCCGTCTGAGCTGTCGCGGGCCTTTCCTCCTTGGGATGTTCTTCAACGTCGAGCACCCTCCACTCGGGATCGGGGTCTTCGACACTTCTTGCACCCGTAATGTTTGCCAAGATAAGATCGCGGATGGGTTGGTCTACGCATTTTGCCACTACCTGCCCAGTATAATATGGCGTGGACACGAGAATCTTGGCTTCAGGAAGGTACCTTACTGTGCTGTCTACCAGAGTGACGACCGATGCTTCCCCTGCAAGATCCTCATCCTTCACCAGGCTTCTCCGAACAAAGACTGTGTTGGCTCCGCTGTCTCTAAGCACCAATATAGGACGGTCCCCTATTTGCCCAACCACCACTGGCATTGCTGCTTTCTACTTGGGTGTTCCACTCACTGCCTCATTTTCCAGAGGCGTTTGCTCTCCTTTCAGCTGTGGAACTTCGGGTAGCATGACAAGTTCTACTCTAGAGTCGACAACGCACGCAGCTTGGTCCTGCGTTCTGCATCGGCACTCATCCATAGTATGACCCCTCCTCTTACAACCTTGACACACAACCTGTGTTTTTTTTGGGCAGCACTACTAGTGCGACAGTCAGCTGCACAGTGTCCAACCTTGCCGCAGAGAAAACACCTTACTGGCGCCTTAGATGCAGCGCCATATGCTCTTGGTTTTGCCGCATCATTCTCTAGGATTTTTTGGGTTTCCTCCTTTGTCTTACTCAAACTTCTTAGCCCTTAATTGAGCCTCGAGGAATTGGTCTGCAGTGTCGGCGAACTCTTCCAATGAACACAACTTTCTTTCAGGAATAGCGCTAGCTTTGAGCTACAACAGGCTAAAAATTGCTCTGCGACCAGCTTGTCACGCACCCCTTAAAAACTCTTTTCTGTGTTTGGCATACCAAGCCACCTATCAAAATAGTTCGTCAGCCAGCAGGAAAACTGCTTACCGGTTTCTGAATCCTCAGGTTTCGCGGTGCGAAATCTCTCACGAAAACCCTCTGCCGTAAGCCTGAATCTTTAGAGGAGCGCCTATTTGACTTTCTCGTAGTCCATGGAATCAGCAGCAGGCATCCTTCTAAACACATTCAGCGCCTCTCCGACTAAACACATGCTCATGAGCATTGCAATGCCGTGGCCTATTCACTTCGATCCCAGCCTTGCCGCAAAGCTATCCGCTCAAACCGTCGGATATATGCGTCTTAATCATCTCTGTTTTCATCAAAAGGAGCCATCAGCTTTCTTGGACAAACTCTAGCCGGTCTATGAGATTCTGTAGCCGCTAAGGAACGCTGATCATTGTCCGTGATCTCCTCATATCCTCCCGCGACATGCGCCTGTTTCCACAAATAAACTCCTTCTTTCGTTCTATCATTCTTTTCTCCGGTTCTTCTGCCTCGCGAGCTCTTCTCTCTGCCTCGCGAGCTCTTTTTTTCTCGCTCTTCTGCCTCGCGAGCGTCTGCGCGTGCTTGCGCCCTTTCCTCTCCCTGCCTCTTTGCCTCCTCCTCATAGACACGCATCGCGGCTTCCTTGCTTAACCCTAGCTTGAGCGCCAGTTCTAACGTTTTTGCCAAATTCATACTTTCTGCCGTCGAGAGATCGGAAAGATCCGAGACAAAGCAAAAAGAAAAAAAGGAAATAAATCCTGGCACAGGCTCGCCACTTATCTTTGTCACGGATCTCCCCGGAGAACACCCGGACCGAAAGAATGGACTGGGCGACAGGTGTACCCACAAAGACGCACATTTAATACACCCTACGTGACACACCCACTACCACACAAAACTAACAAAACTAACACAAAAGACAAAGACTATAAATACACACGACCCGGGAACACTGCTACCAGCGTCTACTACTAGTGTTCTATTGTTAGTGGTCGGCGTTCGTGCTCACGGTTGGTTCGGTGCGGCTGCGGCGTTGTATGGATCCAGTAGCAGGCGTCGAGGCGGCGTTCGACGGGCTTTTGATGGCGTCGCTGGCTGCGTCGTACAAGCTCCCGGTCCAAGCTCCCGTGGAGGTGATGCCGGTGTTGTTGGCGTTGGGGGCACCACCCGGATGGGTGGCAACAGTGCTGGAGACACCCCTGGCCGTAGCAGGTGGTAGCGTCCTGCGTTGATTCCCGGAACGGGCTCAGGTACGGCAGGAAGTCCACGAAGCGAAGCCGTAGAACGCGAGCTCACCGGAGCAGTAGCCGGCGTCGCTCTCTTCCAGCCGAAGCGTCCCTGACCCGCCGGAGCCTCCGCTTCTCTGTTCTTCCCTCCCGCCCCTCGCTCTTCCTCGCCCTTTTACAGCCTTGACGTTAGTCCACGCAAGTCCCATCGTCGTCTTCTCCTCTCCACCAATCATCTCTCTCCACCTCACTGAATGCTTCTTCTTCATATTCGTCGTCTTACGCACACCTCTTTCCTTCATAATTTTATTTTAAACTCGTTATTATATGTGACAGCTTTGAACAAATCAGCCCCACTGCTTTCCATTGCAGGGTGCAACCCTTTACAGAAATGTGTTCAGCCGTCTCCTCCTCCTCTCCACACGCATCACACGTGTCTATCTCGTGGTACCTTATTCGATATGCCTTAGGCCGAAATACTTCCGTCCTAGCTTCGAACAACAAAGAGCTTCCTTATAATTATCGTAGCTACTTTATTTGGCAATTTCCTAATTAAAGATCATGTATGTTCTTAGTGCCGATTTTGTCAGCCTCCCAGTTTTCCACAGAGCTTTCTCCGTTTCTTAAACCTTTTTCTTAATAATTGCTGATTTGCCCACCCAACTGCTGTAAAGATATTTGCTTGTCAATTTTCTTGTTCGCTTTTTCCATTTTGCGTCCACATTCCTGGTGTACAGGTATCTAAAAACTTCCCTAGCCCACTGCTTTTCCGCCACTTTTCTTAATCGCTCCTGGAATGCTATCTTATTAGTATCTTCTCGGCTCTCGAACGACGCCCATCCCATGTCACCCTGCCCCCCTTATTTGGTGTATTGGCGTGTGGTCCCAAAGCTAGCCTCGCTACGCCGCGTTTGATTTCTAACCTTGCTTGGGCATCTGGTCTCATGCACAGGACCGCATTGCCGAAAGTTCGGCTACGAACCATCACTCCTTTTCCAGATCCCTCTTAAGAATTCTTACCTGCTGTAGTTCCACAGTTCCCTGTTTTTCTTGACAGCTGCATCCATACATTACATATTTTTCATGCTCTGTTAAATACTCCGAACCCTTATTTATCCACATCTCAAGATACTTGCACTAATCCACTACTTCTAGCGTGAACTCCTGTATTCTATGCTCGCCGCCCTCATCATTAAATATCATGACTGCCGATTTTTCCTTACTAAACTTGAAACTTACTCTATCTCCCTCTGTATCGAAGATGTCTATCGACTTCTGCAAATCTTGCTTATTGTCAGCCATTAGCACTATATCATCTGTGTACATTAGTCCCGGCAATCACTGTTTAATCTATTCGCCTTGCCTGAAAGAACGCGCATGGCATTGCCCCTCTCTGGGGAGAACGTCATACACCAACTGGAATTGAGGCACTAACAAACGTCGGCTTGGAGGTTCGTGGCCGTGCAGGTTCAATCACAAATGCCGGCAAAACACTATACACTACTGGCCGCGCTTCAATTACGCTTACTCGTGTGTTCGCCGTTGTGAAGGCAAGGGCAGCAACGGCCTTGTTTTGAATTGAAGTGTGCGCACAATACCGGAAATTAAGATATACAACTGCATCCTACTGCTGTTCTTAGTAAAAATCGATTCCCCGTCTCTTTCTGGCTGTGTTACGTTTCTCCAGGAGGAAAATACGCATTTATTGGCGAGATGGGCTGGTTGTTTTAAACTGGACGGCGGTGCAGCCTATGCCTTAATTTAGGGATCCGCACCAAAATATCGGTGTCGACGCACGCGGTTTCCTTGAGAGGAGCTACCGTTTCGAAAAAAGAACTGCGCGAACGAGACATGGACGGCGAAGGGCACACGCAAACGCAAACTGACAGCTTTACTACGTCAAGGAATACAAGGCGTATATATGAGCAATCTCTTCATCTCAAAATCTACTCGAAAAAAAAAAACAAACGCACCCGCCGTGGTGGCTCAGTGGTTAGGGCGCTCGACTACTGATCCAGAGTTCCCGGGATCGAACCCGACCGCGGCGGCTGCGTTTTTATGGAGGAAAAACGCTAAGGCTCCCGTGTGCTGTGCGATGTCAGTGCACGTTAAAGATCCCCAGGTGGTCGAAATTATTCCGGAGCCCTCCACTACGGCACCTCTTCTTCCTTTCGTCTTTCACTCCCTCCTTTATCCCTCCCCTTACGGCGCGGTTCAGGTGTCCAACGATATGTGAGACAGATACTGGGCCATTTCCTTTCCCTCAAAACCAATTATTATTAAAAACCAACGCCAGCACGTGAACAAGTGTCCAAGCAACAATTCAACCTATCTGAAAAACAGGTCTGTGGGGGTTTAACGTCCTAAAGCGACCCCGGCTATGAGGGTTGCCGTAGTGAAGGACTCCGGAAATTTTGACCACCTTGGGTTCTCTAACGTGCCCTGAAATCGCACAGTACACGGACATCTAGAATTTCGCCTCCACAGAAATTGGACCACCGTGGCCGGAATAATATTAATAATAATAATTGGTTTTTGGAGAAAGGAAATGGCGCAGTATCTGTCTCATATATCGTTGGGCACCTGAACCGCGCCGTAAGGGAAGAGA
Organism: Amblyomma americanum; assembly: GCF_052857255.1. Lineage (NCBI taxonomy): Eukaryota > Metazoa > Arthropoda > Arachnida > Ixodida > Ixodidae > Amblyomma > Amblyomma americanum. The sequence goes on along the minus strand of NC_135501.1, from coordinate 38,624,457 downwards.
CAAAGAAGGGAGTGAAAGAAGAAAGCGGTGCCGTAGTGGAGGGCTCCGGAATAATTCCTACCACCTGGGGATCTTTAACTTGCACTGACATCGCACAGCACACGGGCGCCTTAGCGTTCTGCCTCTATAAAAACGCAGCCGCCGCGGCCGGGTTCGAACCAGGGAACTCCGGATCAGTAGCCGACCGCCCTAACTACTGAGCCACCGCGGCGGGTTCGGCCGGGATCGAACCCGCGTGTTTCGGGTGAGCAGCCGAGCGCCATAACCACTCAGCCACCGCGGCGGCTCTATCTGGAAAACTATATATTGCGTACAAATTGATAGTCTTATACTGCAGGGCCGGGCCACTCTATGGAAACGTAGGAAACCATAAAAATCGCGCAGCGACAGCAAACAATGCAGTGCTTCACGATCTGGATTAGTTGATTCAACAACCATTCGATAGCAACAAATAAGACTAATCCGTATACAAGCACAAGTGCAGACAACTATAAAAGCGGGACAAGCCCCACCAAAACCAACAAAGAAAAATGAAACAATGCGCTTCAGTCTACACCACTGAACAACTTAGCAGTAAAAAAGCCACAACAGTACACAACCATGCATGCTTAAGCTCAGGAAAGCTACATCAGTTAAAAAACAAAAAAGGCACCAAGTCCGTTAAAAACGAACAAAAAACACACAAAAGTTGTGACCAAAGCATTTGGCGCGAATTTGTAATGCGTCCCCGCGGCTGCCGAAGTGCGAACTAGAGCTATCGCGTGAAGGTTCGAACAAGACAACAAACAGATCAAACAAAACAAAACGAAGCCGTATTTAAAATTTTAGCGCATTGTTTCGTTCTGCTTTGTTGGTTTTTTGGGGGCTTGTCCCGCTTTTATAGGTGTCTGCACTTTTGCTTGTATGCAGATTAGTCTTCTTTGTTGCTATCAAATAGGTGTTGTGTAAACTAATCCACATCGTGAGGCACTACAGTGTTTGCTTTGGCTGTGCGATTTTTATGGTTTTCTACGTTTTCATAGAAGGGGAACGCCATCGCAACAGGTTCGAACGAGGCAACAAACAGATCAAACAAAAGGAAGTGAAGCCGTATTCACAATCCAAAGGAAAAAGCCAATAAGAGACGAAAACATAAAGGAATACGCACACTCAACACGCGTACAACAGTACAGGATAAAAGAAAGAGTCCACCAGGTATTGAGCGTCTCAGGTGGAGCGAGAACGCCTTGTAGACAGGACGGACATCGATGGATGAAGTGCGACGAGTCGCTCGCGCTGCGTCGAAGGAAGCGGCGGAAGAGAGTCAGGTGGTAGTAGGAGCGGAGAGGACCACAGGAAAACGCCGGTGGATTCCGGTCAGCAGCCCCATGAACTTGGCAGCAGCAGGAGAAGCGTAGCTAAGACCCGTCGACGGCGTCCAGAAACGCCGTAGGCTAAAATGCAGGCTACCCAAGGGAGCCTTTCGGCAGCACGTAACCTCAGTCCATCGGATGCTACCTGCAAGATTAAAAATTGGCTGCGGTTTAGCTCATCGCTCCCTCGGCACGTCGTCTAGGCAGCGTCTCATTCCGACCCTCTCGAGAACTCCAACCGGACTCTTCCGTAGTTGAAGAGTTGTTCCGGGACGTGGCACGACTTATTCCAGCCGCATCTTCTTTACAACGCTTCTCGAATCGTGCGGCGCATTCTGCTTGCGGCGCGTTCTTCTGGCGTCTCTTGAGCGCGTTGTCTCTTCCTCGCTTCGTTCTGTCGCTGTTGCGTCTCTTGCGCGTTCTCCATAACGACTACAATACACTGAGGCGAACAGCACACACACACACAGACACACACACACACACACACACACACACACACACACACACACACACACACACACACACACACACACACACACACACACACACACACACACACACACACACACACACACACACACACACACACACACACACACACACGCACGCACGCACGCACGCACGCACACACGCACGCGCACGCACACACACACACACACACACACACACACACACACACACACACACACACACACACACACACACACACACACACACACACACACACACACACACACACATATATATATATATATATATATATATATATATATATATATATATATATATATATATATATATATATATACAGTTGCGAAAACAAGAGGTACTTGACTGCTTAAAATAATATACATCGAAGTATACGCTTCATTTAAGGAAACATTTTTATTTTACTCGACGTTTCGATCGGAGGACCGATCTTTTTCAAGAGTGACCATACAGTGCATGGGCGCGTGTTCTTATAGCATGGAACTTGACACACAGAAGGCTTAAAAAGAAAAGAAATAAAAAAAAGAAAAATAAAGAGAAGAAAAGGGGGAGGGGGCGGCCGGGAGAACGGAACACAACAGACACCTATGGCATATTAGGGAAGCAAAGGTGGCGTGTCGCGTACCCGTGAACAGGCGAGCCGCGTCTCGCGTGTCACCATGTGGAGCCACTTTGGGCGGTCTCAGCCTGTTCCGCCTCGTCCGGGCCCTCTTTCGGAGCCGCACGGGGCCGCACATACGCGGCCAGAGGCATACCGCAACCCACAATTGGAGGACGCATCCCTTCTTTTGTTAAGCCCCACCACGTTTCTTCTTTGCTTTCCCCTTTCTCACTGCTTTTGCTTCTATCTCTCTTTCTTTTTCTTTTTTTCTTTTTTCTTGTCGCAGTAGCCGCGTGCGCACCCAGCCCGGCCTCGCTGTTTCGCCTCGTGTGTGAGCGCGCGCGCGCGTGTGTGTGTGTGTGTGCAGTGAGTTCACGGGTACGCGACGCGCCACCTTTGCTTCCCTAATATGCCATAGGTGTCTGTTGTGTTCAGTTCTCCCGGCCGCCTCCTCCCCCCTTTTTATTCTCTTTACTTTTCGTCATTTCTTTTCTTTTTAAGCCTTCTGTGTGTAAAGTCCCATGCTATAAGAACACGCGCCCATGCACTGTATGGTCACTCTTGAAAAAGATCGGTCCTCTGATCGAAACGTCGCGTAAAATAAAAATGTTTCCTTAAATGAAGCGTATACTTATATATATATATATATATATATACATATATATATATATATATATATATATATATATATATATATATATATATATATATATATATATATATATATATATATATATATATATATATATTGCCGCACGCAAGAAGACGCCAAAGATGAAGACGGTCTACGAGCGCGAGGCAAGAAGAAGCTGAAGTGCGCAGGAATTTTTTCTGGTTAACCAGTAAACCGCTTTACCTTCAGCTCTCCTCGGGGTTCTACCGAGTCCCGACATTGGTGGAGCGTGCTGGGTATGCACAGGATTCCTTCCGGCAGTCCACAGCGAGTCCCGGACATCGACACGCCTGTCCATCGCGCTAGCCGCCGGCGTCTAGGCCTTTCCCCGGAGTACAACCATCTACCGGGCGACTCTTCAAACGTCAAAGTTCGCCGGGTCTTCCAAGCCATGGCACCTCCCACCCCTACGTCGGTGACTCTTCACAACACCAAGGTACCGGAGTGCTTCCGCGGGAACGCGTTTGAAGATGTGAAAGACTGGCTCGACCAGTTTGAACGAGTGGCCAAGTTCAACCAGTGGAGCGCGGACCAGAAGCTTTGCAATGTTTATTTTGCACTTCAGGATACTGCTAGAACTTGGTATGAAAACCACGAGGCCAGCTTGTCCACATGGAATGACTTCCGCCGCCAGCTGGTGGACACTTTTGCCACTACTGATCGACGAGAGAATGCGCTGCGCCTGCTTGAAGTGCGCGTCCAGAAGCCAAATGAAAGCGTAGCTATGTTTGCGGAAGACATGGCTCGACTTTTCCACCGTGCTGACCCCGAAATGACTGAGCAAAGGAAGCTACGACATCTCATGCATGGAGTCAAGGAGCAGGTGTTTGCCGGCTTGGTGCGCAACCCACCTCAAACCGTCAGTGAGTTCGTCAAGGACGCTACAGCTATGGAGTGAGCCCTCCAAGAACGGTGCCGCCAGTACGACCGACCCTTCACCGGTGTTCCACCGACTGCGGCGGCACTCACTGCAACCGATGGGAACACTCTTCGAGACCTCATTCGAGAAATTGTCCTTGAGGAGCTGCAGCGAATTACTGCTACGAGCGTTCAGTCACCAGAGGCCGTAGCAGCAGCCGTTAGGAAAGAGCTCCGGCATGCTCTATCACCGTCTGCACCATACCACGAGTCTCATCCAGTTGACAGCGCGGCAGCCGTTTGCGAACCATACCACGTGCCCCAACCCAGCAGCAACACGGCCGTCAACACGGCGCCTTACTATGAGCCGGAGTCGCAACCCGCGAGCTATGCGGAAGTCCTTCGTCGTCCGCCGCCAGACCACGCCTCACCGAGCTCAGCGAGCCGTCAGCAGACGCGGTTCTTCCAGGAGCCTCAGTGGGCACGTCCCGGCCGCCCTCAGCCGCGCCGAACTGACCTGTGGCGCCCTTATGACAGCCGACCACTCTGCTTCTTCTGCGGACAACCTGGCCATGTGTATCGGTACTGCCGCTACCGCCAAGAGGGGCAGGCCTTTCCGCCTGGTTCTGCTCGATGCCATTTCGACGCTGGCCGTGCCCAACTCGAGGACCCGCCGCTCAGCAGGGAAGCCGACTCACCGGGCTTCGGCCGCCGCTCCCCATCTCCACGGCGTTATTCTTCACCGACACGTCGTAGCGATGCTGACATTAGCGGACGGCGGACCCCGAGTCGTCGCCGGGGAAACTAACCGCCGCAACCTCGCGAGGGGAGGTTGCAACCAGTCGAAAAGTTTCAAAGCCCCCACTACCGCCGCAACTGCCGACCGCAACCCATGACTGTGACGCCTCTGTTCACATTGACGCTGCCGCACTACTACCGAAAATGCCGCCTACATTAGCGCTGAACATGCCGAACCAGATAAGCAGCCACGACGACGAAAATGAAAGCGCCGACCTTACCGCACTTCCGCCGCAAATGCCGAGAGAGACGAGCAACCCAGACGACGTTGTTAGCGCTGACCTCGCCGTTTGCATTGATGGGCGGGAGGTACACGCTATGGTGGATACCGGGGCGGATTTTTCAATCATTAGTCAAAAACTGGCTGACAAGCTGCGCAAAGTAAAAACCGAATGGACTGGGCCAGTAATAAGAAGTGCTGGGGGTCAGCTACTGGCATCGACTGGGAAGTGCACTGCCCGCATAGGAATTGGAAACTCAGTGTTCGTTGGCAGCTTCGTTATCCTCTCGGACTGTTGCAAAGACCTCATCTTGGGAATGGACTTTCTGCGCCTTCATGGGGCTGTGATAAGCTTTCGGGGCAACGTCGTTGCCTTCACCAAAAATCATGGAGACCTTGGTTATGAGCAAGTACCACTGATGCCCTTACGAGTTGCCAATGAGGGGGTGACATTACCTCCGCGATCGTGCTCTCTTGTTGAAGTGAAGTGCGACGTGGCGCCGAACAGGCCGTCACCCTGATACTCAGCCGAGGTGTTTCTATAGCTCGAGGACTAGTCAGTTTGGCCAATGGGCACGCCGAAGTGCTGCTGACAAACTTCAGCGACGAGCGTCGGCAAATTCCGAAAGGCACAACTGTGGCCTTCTTCGATAGCGTCCCAAGTGACCAAGACTATTTCGTGCTGCAATTGGAAGGATCAGTGAGCAAGGCGCCCGCACCCATAGTCGATGTGAGCCCAAATCTGTCGTCTTCAGAACGGGAACGTCTTTTGGATCTCATAGATCACTTTCGAGACTGTTTTGCTTCAGAATCGAGGGTTGGCCAAACACCTTTGACCAAACATCGCATTATCACGGATGACGTGATTCGCCCGATTCGACAAAATCCTTACCGTGTGGCTCCGAAAGAGCGCGAGGCTATTCAGCGTCAGGTGGCCGAAATGCTTCGAGATGACGTTATCCAGCCGTCACAGAGTCCCTGGGCTTCCCCCGTGGTACTTGTCAAAAAAAAAAGGACGGCAGCTTACGATTTTGCATTGACTACCGCAAGCTCAATCAAGTGACCAAAAAAAGACGTGTACCCTTTCCCTCGCATCGATGATTCCCTTGATTGGCTACGAAATTCACGTTACTTCTCTTCAATGGATTTGAAAAGTGGATATTGGCAAATTGAAGTAGATGAGAGGTATCGGGAGAAGACAGCATTCATCACTCCTGACGGATTGTATGAGTTTAAGGTTCTTCCATTCGGTTTATGCTCGGCACCAGCAACATTTCAGAGGCTGATGGACACTGTGCTCTCAGGACTCAAGTGGCAAACATGCCTGGTGTATCTTGACGACGTGATCGTGTTTTCGGCAACCTTCGAGGAGCATCTACGCCGTTTGGTAGCTGTTATTCAGGCCATACGATCTGCGGGCCTCACACTAAAACCCGAGAAGTGCCACTTTTGTAACGAGGAGCTGCAATTCTTAGGACGCGTGGTTAGCCAAGAAGGTGTCCGGCCTGATCCCGAAAAGCTCTCCGCAGTCGCCAAGTTCCCAACACCTACGGACAAAAAGACGCTTAGGTGCTTCATGGGACTTTGCGCCTAATACCGTCGATTTATTGCTGGCTTAATTCTCACGAATTGCCTGGCCATTAACTTCACTGACACGCGACAACGCTGTCTTTCGCTGGGGTGAAGAAGAGCACCAAGCTTTTAATGAACTTCGGAGAGGCCTACAGATGCCACCTGTCCTGGCCCACTTTGATGACGGCGCCTCTACCCTGCTTCATACCGATGGAAGCAATGTGGGTTTAGGTGCTGTATTGGTGCAGCGCCAGGATGGTGTGGAAAAAGCGATTGCTTGTGCCAGCAGGACTCTGTCTAAAGCTGAAGCGAACTACTCGGCAACAGAAAAAAATGCCTTGCAGTTGTATGGGCGGTTATGAAATTCCGCCCTTACTTGTACGCTCGCCCCTTTCAAGTTGTTAGCGACCATCACTCTCTCTGTTGGCTGACGAACGTAAAGGACCCTTCAGGGAGACACGCGCGTTGGAGCCTTCGGTTACAAGAGTTCGACATGACGGTTATTTACAAATCCGGAAAGAAGCATGCGGATGCTGACTGCCTTTCGCGAGCACCAGTCGGACCCTCCACAATGACCGATGAAGACACTGCTTTTTTAGAAGTCATAGATGACGCAACTCTTGCCCAACAGCAGAGAGAGGACCAGGAATTTCTCCCTCTTATTGGTTTCTTGGAGAAGCGAACTACTGATGTGCCTAAGATTTTCGCCCGCAGCCTCTCGTCATTCTTTCTTCGCAACGACATAATTTACACGAACTTCCATCCTGGGGGGAACAGTCATCTACTCGTCGTCCCAACAGCTCTTCGCACGGAAATCTTGCAAGCGTGTCACGACGAGCCAACCGCCGGCCACCTAGGCTACACCCGCACGTTGGCTAGAGTACAGCGCGGATACTACTGGCCGAAACTAACGGCGACAGTGAAGCACTATGTACGGACGTGCGTAGACTGCCAACGTCGTAAATCGCCCCCTGAAAAACCAGCCGGTCTACTCCACCCTCTTAAAGTGCCAAAGACACCTTTCAAGCAAATTGGCGTGGACCTCCTGGGACCATCTCCGACGTCTACTGCCGGGAATAAATGGATAATTGTCGCCACCGATTATCTAACTCGCTACGCGGAGACATAGGCTCTGCCCAGGGGTACCGCCGCCGAAGCAGCTCGGTTTTTCGTTGAGAACATTGTCCTCAGGCATGGCGCTTCGGCACTCATAACTGACCGAGGAACTGCCTTTACGGCCGAGCTTTTGGAAACCGTTCTCCGCCTCAGCGGTACCAGTCATCGTAAAGCGACGGCCTATCACCCCCAAACCAATGGATTGACGGAACGCCTCAATAAGACAATCGCAGACATGCTCTGTATGTACGTGGACGTAGACCACAAGAATTGGGACGAAATTCTTCCCTACGTCACGTTCGCCTACAATACGGCACAACAAGACACCACTCGCATGACGCCTTTCAGCCTTCTTCATGGCCGACCAGTGACAACTATGCTAGATGCTATGCTGCTCCCGCATGCCGACGGCGATGATGTCGATCTGGACGCCTAGGAATTCGCACAGCGCGCAGAGGAAGCTCGCCAACTAGCGCGTGTGCGCATCAGAACTCAGCAGGAGGCTTACGCACGACGCTACAATCTTCGCCACAGACATGTCATGTATGAACCTGGCGACAAAGTGTGGGTCTGGACGCCTATTCGTCGTCGTGGACTCTCCGAAAAATTATTACTGCGGTACTTCGGGCCATATGTTGTGCTGCGACGTTTAACCGACGTCACGTATGAGGTGGTGCCGGACGCGTTATCGACATCCAAGCGACGCCAGCAACAAGTCGACGTCGTCCATGTTGTACGTATGAAGCCGTACTACTCGGACCAATCTTGACCTCCTACTTCCTTTTGTTACCATCGAGACGATGCTTCCTGAGGAGGGGGCAAATGCCGCATGCAAGAAGACGCCAAAGATGAAGACTTGGTCTACGAGCGCGAGGCAAGAAGAAGAAGAAGCTGAAGTGCGCAGGGACTTTTTCTGGTTAACCAGTAAAAGACGTTGACGGCTGGCATTCGGCTCACGTGGCTGACTTGGCTCAGCTACCCAGGCTGCGGGGCAGTGGCTAAGTACCTGGCGGTGTTGCGTTAGCTTGCTAAATTTCTCCTTCTTTTTGTGTGTGCCTGTTTGCTCCTGTTCTGGGGTGATTGGGTGCGGGACGAGAGCTTAACGTCTACTTATTCTCCTGGCCAGGGGTTTTCCCCTTGGTCGGCATCTCTTCCTAAAGACCAGCTCCCAATTGATCTCTTTTTCCGCAGCGGTGTTTCAAGCATTCCAGTCGCATTAGTGCCTTCCGATGGAGGCGCTATCCGACTGAACAACCCGAAGGCAGTGCAGGCGGCCCTTCAGTCCACATCGAAGCACTTTATGCACATTATCGATGTCCGGCAGTTCGGCAGGGGTGGTATTTTGTGCCGGTCGCCGGATAAAGACTGTATTGAAGATCTTCTAAAGTGTACGACCTTCACCAGCCACCCGGTGAGCGCATTAATTCCGCCTCATCTAGCATGTTCCAAGGGCTTGGTCCGAGGGGTCGACTCTCGATTGAGCCCTGCGGAGACGCTTGAGAACCTCTCACCTGCGGGAGTTATTGCTGTCCATCGATGCAGCAGGATGGTTGACGGAGGGAAAATTCCTACGGAGTCCGTCATTGCCACATTTGCAGGAATATTTTGCCCGTCAGAGATTAAGGTGTGGCCATTGGTTTTTCGAGTAGATGCCTTTAACTCTCGGCCCCTTCAGTGTCAAAACTGCTGGCGATTTGGCCACAGCGGCAAAGCCTGCAAATCGGCCTTACGCTGCTGTGCCTGTGGGGAACATCATTGCAGAGAGGAATGTCCTGAACAGCAAGAGAAATGTTGTTTGTGTAGCGGTGCTCACCCTGCTGATTCGCCTGACTTTCCTGCACGAGCACAAGAAGTTCAGGTGCTCGAGCTTATAGACAAGCGCAGATGTACGCGGAGCGAGGCTTTTGCCGCAGTCAAGGAGAGAGCCTCAGCCTACTCTAGTGTGGCCGCCAAATGCCCACCCATAATGGATTCTAGTTGGTCCCAGGCTATTACAGCGGCAGTTGAGAAATCTGTGGCAAATGCAATGGATCGCATTATGGAAACCTTGTCCACGTGCATTTCGCAGGTCATAGCTGCTCAGATGACCAATCTTCTGCAGGCGTCCACCGCTCCGCTCTTGTCTTCTTTGGCTTCGGAAGCTACCCCTCCTTCTGTAGTAATTGATTCCGCTCCACAGGGCGAAAAACAATTTGAGCAACAAAAGACCTCTCAGGCCTCTCCTTCGACCAGCGTTATGGACGCATCCTCTATGGACTGTATGGATATGGAGTCTGATCTCCGCGCCCAGAAACGAATTGGGTCTCCTCTGAATATTGCAGGTCCATCTTGCCCCCAGTCAAATACAAAGAAAAGTAACGCAAGTCAAAACGCTAAGAAAAGGCAGTCGCGGCTGCGGCACTTCCGCCAAGATACGGTTCTTAAGTGTACTCCAGTGGAATTGTCGATCTATTTTCTCAGCTTCAATAGATTTAAACTGCCTATGCAATCAGCTTCTACCAGGTTTAGTTGCTTTACAGGAAACATGGCTAACTTCAAATTTCAATTATCATCTCAAGGATTACCATCCGTTCCGGCTTGACCAGTCATCACGAGGGGGAGGGTTGTTAGTGCTCATATCTACAAAGTTTTGCCACAGGGCATGCATTTCTTTTCAATATGCGGACAATGAATGTGAAATCCTTGCGGCTGACCTCAGTGTCCCAGGTCAACAGCCCTTTACGGTAGCTAATGCATATTTCCCGTCTGGTGTGCGTGACACTCGGCCCCTTGACTCACTCATGTCTAGTAGCCGATCTCAGGTTCTATTACTTGGGGACTTCAATTCGTACCATGTGACTTGGGGGTTTAAAACAGACAGCTTTGGTTCTAGACTATTTGATTGGGCTTCTGGCATCAACTTGATGTGCAACAATTCCGGATTGCCTACGTTTGTTCGCAGTCAATGCCGCTCTGCCTTGGATTTAACTTTTTCCTCCCCAGGAGTCTCTGTTATGACTTAGGCGCCTGTTGACTGTGCAACAAAAAGTGATCATCTTGCGATTAGTTTCAAGTTTGCGTGTAAATTAACTCTTCCTGAGGGACATCAGCGCACGTTAATAAATTACAATTGCTTTAAAGACACGCTAAAATCAGCCCTCCAAATCACTTCAGACACTCGCGCTCAGAGAAGTGCCGAAAGCAAGGCTGCACATCTATGTTCAGTACTGGACCATGCAAGGCAAAAGTCTGAATTTTTGGTTAAGAGAACAAAGGGTGCAGTCACGAACAATTGGTGGAATGCTGAGTGCACGCGTGCATATAGACGACGGAAAGCAGCTTGGAAGAAACTTCTCATCAATCAATGCCCCAAAAATTGGCTGGATTATAAGTATGTTGCAGCAACATTTAAGCGCACTGTGGCCCGTGCAAAGGAGGAGCATAATACAAATCATTATTATTTCCTTTCCCAATCAGGAAATAAACGAGCTTTGTTTAATTTCATGAGGCGCAACAAGGCGATTCCTCCGGCTGTCAACATTGAATCCCTCGTTCAGTCCCCTCCTGACATCGCAAAGGCCTTAGAGGATATTGCGTGTGGCCTAGAGCTGCGCTTTACATCTGCTTTACCTTCTCATACTATATTCATATGCACCTCAAGTGATTTCACTGAGGTCTCTATGCCTGAGCTGTCGCAAATTGTTCTGCGCTTATCCCCAGCGGCTCCTGGCCCCGATAAGGTCACTTTATCTATGATCAAAATTTTGTTCAATGAATCTCCTGCAGACCTGTTGGCTCTAATTAACCATTCTATTAAAGGTCCTTGGATACCGCAGGAGTGGCGTCTTGCTGAAATAGTTCCATTGCTTAAAAAGCAAAGGGAGGGCTTAACTTTAGACAATATACGCCCTATTTCGTTAACATCGAACCTAGTGAAATTGGTGGAAAGGGTCCTTCTCAGCCGTGTCATGTCATTCATTTCAGAAAATGCTGTATTGAATCCATGTCAAATTGGTTTCAGGCCGGGTTGTTCAATTTGGTGTGCTTATACTGACCTTGAGAGTCGTATTAAATTAGCTCGCAATAGAAAAAAAGTTCGCTGCGCTTGTCACCTTGGATGTCAGTAAAGCATACGACAGCGTGGAGCACTCGACTCTATTACTAAGATTACAGGAACTCAACTTCCCAAGCTATTTTGTAGCCTGGATTTCTGTTTTTTTGGAAAACAGAGAATTTTACTGCTGCCAAAATGGTGTTTCCTCAAGGAGATTTCCACAGACAAGAGGTGTTCCGCAAGAATCAGTTCTCTCACCTGTTCTTTTTAACATTTTTCTAAGCTCAATTCCATGCATTCAAAATGTGAAAACTTATGTGTACGCCGACGATATTGCATTTTTTGCATCAGCAAGTGACATTCACACTCTTTTTCAAACCCTGCAAAATTACCTCAATGTTCTTGACAACTGGCTAGGAAGAATTCATCTGTTCCTTAATGTGAAGAAATGCGCATTGTTAGTATTTCCAGTTTCTGTTCCTGTAAATATCTGCCTGGTCTATAGAAATAACATAATACCTCAAGTTCAGACGGTGAAGTATCTCGGTGTAATATACGACTCTACTCTCTCCTGGCGGCCACACATTGAGCATATTTCTGCAAAAGGAGTTCGGGCCATTGGCATCCTGCGCAGGCTTTGTAGTGCTAGGTCAGGCATGAGAAGGCATACGCTTCTGATGATTTATAAAATGTACGTCCGCCCAATTTTAAAGGTCGGGTGTGTTTTATTCTCAGGAGCTCCTTCCTATAAACTTCGCCCTCTTGTGCTTTTGGAGCGTGAGAAGTTGCGCCTTTGTCTGGGGCTTCCAAAATATGTCGGCAATGCTGTTCTGCACCTTGAGGCGCGAATGCCTTCGTTATCAGCTAGGTTTCGCCTTTTAACAGTTCAAACATTTTTAGAATTATGCGACTCACCTCTTCACGCTTCCAGTATAATATTTCTCAGTCAACCTTCCGCCTTTTTTAGTGCTGCCTGGTCTTGATTTCATACCCCGCAGATATGTTACGTGCAGTCCCTCCTTGATCGCATAAATATTAATTTCACAGATGTCCGCCAAATATATTACAACTCCTCATCTGTCCAGATTGAATTCGATAACATTTTCCCATCGAATGCAAAGCTGCAGCCCTTCCCGCTTCTTCAGGGTCTATTGCAGGACCACCTAAGGTCCTTTCCCTCTCATGTTCTTATTGCTACCGATGCCTCGCAGGATCGCGAAAAGGCAGGTGTGGGAATTTTTTCGCCTTCACTGGATTTGTCTTTTTCTCTCCGTCTTCCTGACTTCACTCCAATTTTTCCGGCTGAATTATTAGCAGTAATCTTAGCCTTACGAAAATTAGAATCTACCGTTTCCAAGGTCGTGGTTATGACAGACTCTGTACATTTGCTCTTCCTTATCCTCACCCACTGACTCTCGGCCGTTACGCCTCTTTAATTTACTGATTCCGCTCCATCTAAATTCGGTAAGGTTGCTTTGGGTACCAGGTCACATGGGCTTTCATTTAAATGAGGTTGCAGATTCCTTAGCAAGAGCCTCTCTCAGCGGCCCAATTGTTGCTGTCCTACCATCGTGTGCATATACAGCTGCGGTGAGGTTTCGCAGCTACACAATATTTCAGGAATTTGCTGCCTCGGCTCTTACATCATCTCCCGAATATCAGCATCTTCTGCATCCTTGGAGTAGCAAAGACTGGCGCTCACGCAGACTAGAGGTCTCTTTCACGCGCTTGCGTTGCCGGGTTCCCCTTCTAAATTTCTACCTTCACAGATCTGGCCTGGCAGCTTCCCCACTGTGCCCTTTTTGTGCCGAACCTGAAACAATAGATCACTTCCTGCTGTTCTGCCGCCGCTTTTCTCATTTGAGGAAGCGTCTCTTGCAAATTCCATTTCATCAACGGGGCTTGCCTGTGTCTTCCGCGGTTGTTCTTTCCATTGGCGCTTCTTTGCTTGGACGAAGCGACAGGAGTGTGCGCTCTGCTGTGCAAAATTTTCTTCAAGAAACGCAGCGACTCCCATTCTAATTTCTTTTTCCCGCTCTCACTCAGTACGACATTGCAACATTACAGGCATTGTGTACTATTATGCACATTAAGCAATTGTCCCGTCTTCGATCTCGAAGTTAACTGGACCCCTTTCCTTCCCTCTTCCAATCTATCAGACTACATACTATTGCCACTGCTTTTCCTGTCAAAACTTTCCTGTATCCAGTAATTAACCACCTGTGTCTTGGCCGCTCCCCCGTTGTGGGTATGAGCCAGCAACGTCTGAGGCCTTCCTTCCTTCCTTCCAGTAAACCGTTTTACCTTCAGCTCTCCTCGGGGTTCTACCGAATCCTGATAACAACCACGAATTCAGACGGAGAGCGCGAAGGCATGGAGAGAGAGAGAGGGAGCAGATCCTCTAGACGTTTTGACAATGCCGTGCCGCGCAGGTGCAAGTTATAGGTGAGCGGCGCAAATGCAGGAGGCATTTCCTATGTCAGACCCACGGCGGCGCACCACAGCTTTGTAGCATGGGCTTCGTCCTCACTGCAGGATAAAAAGAGACGTGCTGACAGCGTGGAGATTCCGAGCAGACTTACTTTATTTTTCACAAACAACCACGAATTCGAATAGAGAGCGCGAAGGCAAGGAGACAGAGATTGGGAGCAGAGCCACTAGACATTCTGATAATGCCGTGCAGCGCAGGTGCAAATTAACGGCGAGCGGCGCAAATGAGGGAGGCATTTCCTATGTCAGACCCAAGGCGGCGCTCAACAGCTTTGTAGCATGGGCTTCGTCCTATATGCAGGATAAATTGAGACGTGCTGACAGCGGGTGACGCCGAGAAGACTTACTTAATTCTTCGCAAACAACCACGAATTCGAACGGAGAGCGCGAAGGCAAGGATAGAGAGAGAGGGAGAAGAGCCACTAGACGTTTAGATAATGCCGTGCCGCGCAGGTGCAAGTTATTGGTGAGCGGCGCAAATGCGGGAGGCATCTCCTATGTCAGACCCACGGTGGCGCTCAACAGCTTTATAGCATGGGCTTCGTCCTCACTGCAGGATAAATAGAGGCGTGCTGACAGCGTGGAGATTCCGAGCACACTCAATTATTTCTTCACAAACAACCACGAATTCGAACGGAGAGCGCGAAGGCAAGGATAGAGAGAGAGGAAGCAGAGCCACTAGATGTTTAGATAATGCCGTGCCGCGCAGGTGCAAGTTATTGGTGAGCGGCGCAAATGCAGGAGGCATTTCCTATGTCAGACCCACGGCGGCGCTCAACAGCTTTGTAGCATGGGCTTCGTCCTCACTGCAGGATAAATAGAGACGTGCTGACAGCGGGAGATGCCGAGAAGACTTACTTAATTCTTCACAAACATCCACGAATTCAAACGGAGAGCGCGAAGGCAAGGAGAGAGAGAGGGAGCAGAGCGACTAGACGTTTTGATATTGCCGTGCCGCGCAGGTGCAAATTATCGGCGAGCGGCGCAAATGCGGGAGGCTTTTCCTATGACAGACTCAAGTCTGCTCTCCGCAGCTTTGTAGCATGGGCTTCGTCCTCAATGCAGGATAAATTGAGACGTGCTGACAGCGGGAGATTCCGAGCACACTTACTTAATTCTTCACAAACAACCACGAATTCGAACGGAGAGCGCGAAGGTAAGGAGAGAGAGAAGGCGAGCTGAGCCACTAGACGTTTTGATAATGCCCTGTAGCGCAGGTGCAAATTATCGGCGAGCGGCGCATATGCGGGAGGCATTTCCTATGTCAGACCCACGGCGGCGCTCACCGGCTTTGTAGCATGGGCTTGGACCTCACTGCAGGATAAAAGAGACGTGCTGAACGCGTGGAGCTTCCGAGCACACTTACTTAATTCTTCACAAACAACCACGAATTCGAACGGAGAGCGCGAAGGCAAGTACAGAGAGAGAGGGAGCTGAGCGACTAGACGTTTTGATAATGCCGTGCAGCGAAGGTGCAAGTTATTGGTGAGCGGCGCAAATGCAGGAGGCATTTCCTGTCAGACCCACGGCGGCGCTCAACAGCTTAGTAGCATGGGCTTCGTCCTCCCTGCAGGATAAAACGAGACGTGCTGACAGCGTGGAGATTCCGAGCACACTTACTTACTTCTTCACAAACAACAACGAATTCGAACTGAGAGCGCGATGGCAAGGAGAGAGAGAGGGGGAGCAGAGCCACTAGACGTTTTGATAATGCCGTGCCGCGCAGGTGCAAGTTATTGGTGAGCGGCGCAAATGCAGGAGGCATTACCCATGTCAGACCCACAGTGGCGCTCAACAGCTTTGAAGCAGGGGCTTCGTCCTCACTGCAGGATAAAAAGAGACGTGCTGACAGCGTGGAGATTCCGAGTACACTTACCTAATTCTTCACAAACAACCACGAATTCGAACGGAGAGCGCGAAGGCAAGGAGAGAGAGAGAGAGGGAGCAGATCCTCTAGACGTTTTGACAATGCCGTGCCGCGCAGGTGCAAGTTATTGGTGAGCGGCGCAAATGCAGGAGGCATTTCCTATGTCAGACCCACAGTGGCGCTCAACAGCTTTGAAGCAGGGGCTTCGTCCTCACTGCAGGATAAAAAGACGTGCTGACAGCGTGGAGATTCCGAGCACACTTACCTAATTCTTCACAAACAACCACGAATTCGAACGGAGAGCGCGAAGGCAAGGAGAGAGAGAGAGAGATGGAGCAGATCCTCTAGACGTTTTGATAATGCCGTGCCGCGCAGGTGCAAGTTATTGGTGAGCGGCGCAAATGCAGGAGGCATTTCCTATGTCAGACCCACAGTGGCGCTCAACAGCTTTGTAGCATGGGCTTCGTCCTCACTGCAGGATAAAAAGAGACGTGCTGACAGCGTGGATATTCCGAGCACACTTACCTAATTCTTCACAAAAAACCACGAATTCAAACGGAGAGCGCGAAGGCAAGGAGAGAGAGAGAGGGAGCAGAACCTCTAGACGTTTTGACAATGCCGTGCCGCGCAGGTGCAAGTTATTGGTGAGCGGCGCAATTGCAGGAGGCATTTCCTATGTCAGACCCACGGCGGCGCTCAACAGCTTTGTAGCATGGGCTTAATCCTCACTGCAGGATAAAAGAGACGTGCTGACAGCGTAGAGATTCCGAGCACACTTAATTCTTCACAAACAACCACGAATTCGAACGGAGAGTGCGAAGGCAAGGAGAGAGAGAGGGCGAGCTGAGCCACTAGACGCTTTGATAATGCCGTGCAGCGCAGGTGCAAATTACCGGCGAGCGGCGCAAATGCGGGAGGCATTTCCTATGTCAGACCCAAGGCGGCGCTCAACAGCTTTGTAGCATGGGCTTCGTCCTCACTGCAGGATAGAGACGTGCTGACAGCGTGGAGATTCCGAGCACACTTAATTCTTCACAAACAACCACGAATTCGAACGGAGAGCGCGAAGGCAAGGAGAGAGAGAGGGGGAGCAGAGCCACTAGACATTTTGATAATGCCGTGCCGCGCAGGTGCAAGTTATTGGTGAGCGGCGCAAATGCAGGAGGCATTTCGTAAGTTAGATCCACAGTGGCGCTCAACAGCTTCGTAGCATGGGCTTCGTCCTCAATGCAGGATAAAAAGAGACGTGCTGACAGCGTGTAAAAAGAGATGTGCTGACAGCGTGGAGATTCCGAGCACACTTAATTCTTCACAAACAACCACGAATTCGAACGGAGAGCGCGAATGCAAGGAGAGAGAGAGGGGGAGCAGAGCCACTAGACATTTTGATAATGCCCTGCCGCGCCGGTGCAAGTTATTGGTGAGCGGCGCAAATGCAGGAGGCATTTCGTAAGTTAGACCCACAGTGGCGCTCAACAGCTTTGTAGCATGGGCTTCGTCCTCACTGCAGGATAGAGACGTGCTGACAGCGTGGAGATTCCGAGCACACTTACTTAACTCTTCACAAACAACCACGAATTCGAACGGAGAGCGCGAAGGCAAGGAGAGAGAGAGGGGGAGCAGAGCCACTAGACATTTTGATAATGCCGTGCCGCGCAGGTGCAAGTTATTGGTGAGCGGCGCAAATGCAGGAGGCATTTCGTAAGGTAGATCCACAGTGGCGCTCAACAGCTTTGTAGCATGGGCTTCGACCTCAATGCGGGATAAAAAGAGACGTGCTGACAGCGTGTAAAAAGAGACGTGCTGACAGCGTGGAGATTCCGAGCACACTTACTTAATTCTTCACAAACAACCACGAATTCGAAAGGAGAGCGCGAAGGCAAGGAGAGAGAGTGGGGGAGCAGAGCCACTAGACATTTTGATAATGCCGTGCCGCGCAGGTGCAAGTTATTGGTGAGCGGCGCAAATGCAGGAGGCATTTTGTAAGTTAGACCCACAATGGCGCTCAACAGCTTTGTAGCATGGGCTTCGTCCTCACTGCAGGATAGCGACGTGCTGACAGCGTGGAGATTCCGAGCACACTTACTTAACTCTTCACAAACAACCACGAATTCGAACGGAGAGCGCGAAGGCAAGGAGAGAGAGAGGGGGAGCAGAGCCACTAGACGTTTTGATAATGCCGTGCCGCGCAGGTGCAAGTTACTGGTGAGCGGTGCAAATGCAGGAGGCATTTCCTATGTCAGACCCACAGTGGCGCTCAACAGCTTTGTAGCATGGGCTTCGTACACACTGCAGGATAAATAGAGACGTGCTGACAGTGGGAGATGCCGAGCACACTTACTTAATTCTTCACAAACAACCACGAATTCGAACGGAGAGCGCGAAGGCAAGGAGAGAGAGAGAGGGGGAGCAGAGCCACTTGACATTTTGATAAAGCCGTGCCGCGCAGGTGCAAGTTATTGGTGAGCGGCGCAAATGCAGGAGGCATTTCGTAAGTTAGACCCACAGTGGCGCTCAACAGCTTTGTAGCATGGGCTTCGTCCTCACTGCAGGATAAAAAGAGACGTGCTGACAGCGTGGAGATTCCGAGCACACTTACTTAATTCTTCACAAACAACCACGAATTCGAACGGAGAGCGCGAAGGCAAGGAGAGAGAGAGGGGGAGCAGAGCCACTAGACATTTTGATAATGCCGTGCCGCGCAGGTGCAAGTTATTGGTGAGCGGCGCAAATGCAGGAGGCATTTCGTAAGTTAGATCCACAGTGGCGCTCAACAGCTTTGTAGCATGGGCTTCGTCCTCAATGCAGGATAAAAAGAGACGTGCTGACAGCGTGTAAAAACAGACGTGCTGACAGCGTGGAGATTCCGAGCACACTTACTTAATTCATCACAAACAACCACGAATTCGAACGGAGAGCGCGAAGGCAAGGAGAGAGAGAGGGGGAGCAGAGCCACTAGACATTTTGATAATGCCGTGCCGCGCAGGTGCAAGTTATTGGTGAGCGGCGCAAATGCAGGAGGCATTTCGTAAGTTAGACCCACAGTGGCGCTCAACAGCTTTGTAGCATGGGCTTCGTCCTCACTGCAGGATAGAGACGTGCTGACAGCGTGGAGATTCCGAGCACACTTACTTAACTCTTCACAAACAACCACGAATTCGAACGGAGAGCGCGAAGGCAAGGAGAGAGAGAGAGGGCGAGTTGAGCCACTAGACGTTTTGATAATGCCGTGCAGCGCAGGTGCAAATTACCGGCGAGCGGCGCAAATGCGGGAGGCATTTCCTATGTCAGACCCACGGCGGCGCTCAACAGCTTTGTAGCATGGGCTTCGTCCTCACTGCAGGATAAAAAGAGACGTGCTGACAGCGTGGAGATTCCGAGCACACTTACTTCTTTACAAACAACAACGAATTCGAACTGAGAGCGCGATGGCAAGGAGAGAGAGAGAGAGAGGGGGAGCAGAGCCACTAGACGTTTTGATAATGCCGTGCCGCGCAGGTGCAAGTTATTGGTGAGCGGCGCAAATGCAGGAGGCATTACCTATGTCAGACCCACAGTGGCGCTCAACAGCTTTGAAGCAGGGGCTTCGTCCTCACTGCAGGATAAAAAGAGACGTGCTGACAGCGTGGAGATTCCGAGCACACTTACCTAATTCTTCACAAACAACCACGAATTCGAACGGAGAGCGCGAAGGCAAGGAGAGAGAGAGAGAGGGAGCAGATCCTCTAGACGTTTTGACAATGCCGTGCCGCACAGGTGCAAGGTATTGGTGAGCGGCGCAAATGCAGGAGGCATTTCCTATGTCAGACCCACAGTGGCGCTCAACAGCTTTGAAGCAGGGGCTTCGTCCTCACTGCAGGATAAAAAGACGTGCTGACAGCGTGGAGATTCCGAGCACACTTACCTAATTCTTCACGAAAAACCACGAATTCAAACGGAGAGCGCGAAGGCAAGGAGAGAGAGAGAGGGAGCAGAACCTCTAGACGTTTTCACAATGCCGTGCCGCACAGGTGCAAGTTATTGGTGAGCGGCGCAAATGCAGGAGGCATTTCCTATGTCAGACCCACAGTGGCGCTCAACAGCTTTGAAGCAGGGGCTTCGTCCTCACTGCAGGATAAAAAGACGTGCTGACAGCGTGGAGATTCCGAGCACACTTACCTAATTCTTCACGAAAAACCACGAATTCAAACGGAGAGCGCGAAGGCAAGGAGAGAGAGAGAGGGAGCAGATCCTCTAGACGTTTTGACAATGCCGTGCCGCACAGGTGCAAGTTATTGGTGAGCGGCGCAAATGCAGGAGGCATTTCCTATGTCAGACCCACAGTGGCGCTCAACAGCTTTGAAGCAGGGGCTTCGTCCTCACTGCAGGATAAAAAGAGACGTGCTGACAGCGTGGAGATTCCGAGCACACTTACCTAATTCTTCACAAACAACCACGAATTCGAACGGAGAGCGCGAAGGCAAGGAGAGAGAGAGAGAGGGAGCAGATCCTCTAGACGTTTTGACAATGCCGTGCCGCGCAGGTGCAAGTTATTGGTGAGCGGCGCAAATGCAGGAGGCATTACCTATGTCAGACCCACAGTGGCGCTCAACAGCTTTGAAGCAGGGGCTTCGTCCTCACTGCAGGATAAAAAGACGTGCTGACAGCGTGGAGATTCCGAGCACACTTACCTAATTCTTCACGAAAAACCACGAATTCAAACGGAGAGCGCGAAGGCAAGGAGAGAGAGAGAGGGAGCAGAACCTCTAGACGTTTTCACAATGCCGTGCCGCGCAGGTGCAAGTTATTGGTGAGCGGCGCAATTGCAGGAGGCATTTCCTATGTCAGACCCACGGCGGCGCTCAACAGCTTTGTAGCATGGGCTTAATCCTCACTGCAGGATAAAAGAGACGTGCTGACAGCGTAGAGATTCCGAGCACACTTACTTAATTCTTCACAAACAACCACGAATTCGAACGGAGAGCGCGAAGGCAAGGAGAGAGAGAGGGCGAGCTGAGCCACTAGACGTTTTGATAATGCCGTGCAGCGCAGGTGCAAATTACCGGCAAGCGGCGCAAATGCGGGAGGCATTTCGTATGTCAGACCCACGGCGGCGCTCGACAGCTTTGTAGCATGGGCTTCGTCCTCACTGCAGGATAAAAAGTGACGTGCTGACAGCGTGGAGATTCCGAGCACACTTACTTAATTCTTCACAAACAACCACGAATTCAGACGGAGAGCGCGAAGGCAAGGAGAGAGAGAGAGAGGGAGCAGATCCTCTAGACGTTTTGATAATGCCGTGCCGCGCAGGTGCAAGTTATAGGTGAGCGGCGCAAATGCAGGAGGCATTTCCTATGTCAGACCCACGGCGGCGCTCCACAGCTTTGTAGCATGGGCTTCGTCCTCACTGCAGGATAAAAAGAGACGTGCTGACAGCGTGGAGATTCCGAGCCGACTCTTTTTATTCTTCACAAACAACCACGAATTCGAATAGAGAGCGCGAAGGCAAGGAGAGAGAGATTGGGAGCAGAGCCACTAGACGTTTTTATAATGCCGTGCCGCACAGGTGCAAATTATCGGCGAGCGGCGCAAATGCAGGAGGCATTTCCTATGTCAGACCCACAGTAGCGCTCAACAGCTTTGTAGCATGGGCCTCGTCCTCACTGCAGGATAGAGACGTGCTGACAGCGTGGAGATTCCGAGCACACTTACTTAATTCTTCACAAACAACCACGAATTCGAACGGAGAGCGCGAAGGCAAGGAGAGAGAGAGGGGGAGCAGAGCCACTAGACGTTTTGATATTGCCGTGCCGCGCAGGTGCAAGTTATTGGTGAGCGGCGCAAATGCAGGAGGCATTTCCTATGTCAGACCCACGGCGGCGCTCAACAGTTTGTAGCATGGGCTTCGTCCTCAATGCAGGATGAAAGGAGACGTGCTGACAGCGTGGAGATTCCGAGCACACTTACTTTGTTCATCACAAACAACCACGAATTCGAACGGAGAGCGTGAAGGCAAGGAGAGAGAGAGGGGGAGCAGAGCCACTAGACGTTTTGATAATGCCGTGCCGCGCAGGTGCAAGTTATTGGTGAGCGGCGCAAATGCAGGAGGCATTTTGTAAGTTAGACCCACAGTGGCGCTCAACAGCTTTGTAGCAAGGGCTTCGTACACACTGCAGGATAAATAGAGACGTGCTGACAGTGGGAGATGCCGAGCACACTTACTTAATTCTTCACAAACAACCACGAATTCGAACGGAGAGCGCGAAGGCAAGGAGAGAGAGAGAGGGGGAGCAGAGCCACTAGACATTTTGATAATGCCGGGCCGCGCAGGTGCAAGTTATTGGTGAGCGGCGCAAATGCAGGAGGCATTTCGTAAGTTAGACCCACAGTGGCGCTCAACAGCTTTGTAGCATGGGCTTCGTCCTCACTGCAGGATAAAAAGAGACGTGCTGACAGCGTGGAGATTCCGAGCACACTTACTTAATTCTTCACAAACAACCACGAATTCGAACGGAGAGCGCGAAGGCAAGGAGAGAGAGAGGGGGAGCAGAGCCAGAAGACATTTTGATAATGCCGTGCCGCGCAGGTGCAAGTTATTGGTCAGCGGCGCAAATGCAGGAGGCATTTCGTAAGTTAGATCCACAGTGGCGCTCAACAGCTTTGTTGCATGGGCTTCGTCCTCAATGCAGGATAAAAAGAGACGTGCTGACAGCGTGTAAAAAGAGACGTGCTGACAGCGTGGAGATTCCGAGCACACTTACTTAATTCTTCACAAACAACCACGAATTCGAACGGAGAGCGCGAAGGCAACGAGAGAGAGAGGGGGAGCAGAGCCACTAGACATATTGATAATGCCGTGCCGCGCAGGTGCAAGTTATTGGTGAGCGGCGCAAATGCAGGAGGCATTTCGTAAGTTAGACCCACAGTGGCGCTCAACAGCTTTGTAGCATGGGCTTCGTCCTCACTGCAGGATAGAGACGTGCTGACAGCGTGGAGATACCGAGCACACTTACTTAACTCTTCACAAACAACCACGAATTCGAACGGAGAGCGCGAAGGCAAGGAGAGAGAGAGAGGGCGAGTTGAGCCACTAGACGTTTTGATAATGCCGTGCAGCGCAGGTGCAAATTACCGGCGAGCGGCGCAAATGCGGGAGGCATTTCCTATGTCAGACCCACGGCGGCGCTTAACAGCTTTGTAGCATGGGCTTCGTCCTCACTGCAGGATAAAAAGAGACGTGCTGACAGCGTGGAGATTCCGAGCACACTTACTTACTTCTTCACAAACAACAACGAATTCGAACTGAGAGCGCGATGGCAAGGAGAGAGAGAGGGGGAGCAGAGCCACTAGACGTTTTGATAATGCCGTGCCGCGCAGGTGCAAGTTATTGGTGAGCGGCGCAAATGCAGGTGGCATTACCTATGTCAGACCCACAGTGGCGCTCAACAGCTTTGAAGCAGGGGCTTCGTCCTCACTGCAGGATAAAAAGAGACGTGCTGACAGCGTGGAGATTCCGAGCACACTTACCTAATTCTTCACAAACAACCACGAATTCGAACGGAGAGCGCGAAGGCAAGGAGAGAGAGAGAGAGAGGGAGCAGATCCTCTAGACGTTTTGACAATGCCGTGCCGCGCAGGTGCAAGTTATTGGTGAGCGGCCCAAATGCAGGAGGCATTTCCTATGTCAGACTCACAGTGGCGCTCAACAGCTTTGAAGCAGGGGCTTCGTCCTCACTGCAGGATAAAAAGACGTGCTGACAGCGTGGAGATTCCGAGCACACTTACTTAATTCTTCACAAACAACCACGAATTCAGACGGAGAGCGCGAAGGCAAGGAGAGAGAGAGAGAGGGAGCAGATCCTCTAGACGTTTTGATAATGCCGTGCCGCGCAGGTGCAAGTTATAGGTGAGCGGCGCAAATGCAGGAGGCATTTCCTATGTCAGACCCACGGCGGCGCTCCACAGCTTTGTAGCATGGGCTTCGTCCTCACTGCAGGATAAAAAGAGACGTGCTGACAGCGTGGAGATTCCGAGCCGACTCTTTTTATTCTTCACAAACAACCACGAATTCGAATAGAGAGCGCGAAGGCAAGGAGAGAGAGATTGGGAGCAGAGCCACTAGAAGTTTTTATAATGCCGTGCCGCACAGGTGCAAATTATCGGCGAGCGGCGCAAATGCAGGAGGCATTTCGTATGTCAGACCCACAGTAGCGCTCAACAGCTTTGTAGCATGGGCTTCGTCCTCACTGCAGGATAGAGACGTGCTGACAGCGTGGAGATTCCGAGCACACTTACTTAATTCTTCACAAACAACCACGAATTCGAACGGAGAGCGCGAAGGCAAGGAGAGAGAGAGGGGGAGCAGAGCCACTAGACGTTTTGATAATACCGTGCCGCGCAGGTGCAAGTTATTGGTGAGCGGCGCAAATGCAGGAGGCATTTCCTATGTCAGACCCACGGCGGCGCTCAACAGTTTGTAGCATGGGCTTCGTCCTCAATGCAGGATAAAAAGAGACGTGCTGACAGCGTGGAGATTCCGAGCACACTTACTTTATTCATCACAAACAACCACGAATTCGAATGGAGAGCGCGAAGGCAAGGAGAGAGAGAGGGGGAGCAGAGCCACTAGACGTTTTGATAATGCCGTGCCGCGCAGGTGCAAGTTATTGGTGAGCTGCGCAAATGCAGGAGGCATTTTGTAAGTTAGACCCACAGTGGCGCTCAACAGCTTTGTAGCATGGGCTTCGTCCTCACTGCAGGATAGAGACGTGCTGACAGCGTGGAGATTCCGAGCACACTTACTTAACTCTTCACAAACAACCACGAATTCGAACGGAGAGCGCGAAGGCAAGGAGAGAGAGAGGGGGAGCAGAGCCACTAGACGTTTTGATAATGCCGTGCCGCGCAGGTGCAAGTTACTGGTGAGCGGTGCAAATGCAGGAGGCATTTCCTATGTCAGACCCACAGTGGCGCTCAACAGCTTTGTAGCATGGGCTTCGTACACACTGCAGGATAAATAGAGACGTGCTGACAGTGGGACATGCCGAGCACACTTACTTAATTCTTCACAAACAACCACAAATTCGAACGGAGAGCGCGAAGGCAAGGAGAGAGAGAGAGGGGGAGCAGAGCCACTAGACATTTTGATAATGCCGTGCCGCGCAGGTGCAAGTTATTGGTGAGCGGCGCAAATGCAGGAGGCATTTCGTAAGTTAGACCCACAGTGGCGCTCAACAGCTTTGTAGCATGGGCTTCGTCCTCACTGCTGGATAAAAAGAGACGTGCTGACAGCGTGGAGATTCCGAGCACACTTACTTAATTCTTCACAAACAACCACGAATTCGAACGGAGAGCGCGAAGGCAAGGAGAGAGAGAGGGGGAGCAGAGCCACTAGACATTTTGATAATGCCGTGCCGCGCAGGTGCAAGTTATTGGTGAGCGGCGCAAATGCAGGAGGCATTTCGTAAGTTAGACCCACAGTGGCGCTCAACAGCTTTGTAGCATGGGCTTCGTCCTCACTGCAGGATAGAGACGTGCTGACAGCGTGGAGATTCCGAGCACACTTACCTAATTCTTCACAAACAACCACGAATTCGAACGGAGAGCGCGAAGGCAAGGAGAGAGAGAGAGGGAGCAGATCCTCTAGACGTTTTGACAATGCCGTGCCGCGCAGGTGCAAGTTATTGGTGAGCGGCGCAAATGCAGGAGGCATTTCTTATGTCAGACCCACGGCGGCGCTCGACAGCTTTGTAGCATGGGCTTCGTCCTCACTGCAGGATAAAAAGTGACGTGCTGACAGCGTGGAGATTCCGAGCACACTTACTTAATTCTTCACAAACAACCACGAATTCAGACGGAGAGCGCGAAGGCAAGGAGAGAGAGAGAGAGGGAGCAGATCCTCTAGACGTTTTGATAATGCCGTGCCGCGCAGGTGCAAGTTATAGGTGAGCGGCGCAAATGCAGGAGGCATTTCCTATGTCAGACCCACGGCGGCGCTCCACAGCTTTGTAGCATGGGCTTCGTCCTCACTGCAGGATAGAGACGTGCTGACAGCGTGGAGATTCCGAGCACACTTACTTAATTCTTCACAAACAACCACGAATTCGAACGGAGAGCGCGAAGGCAAGGAGAGAGAGTGGGGGAGCAGAGCCACTAGACATTTTGATAATGCCGTGCCGCGCAGGTGCAAGTTACTGGTGAGCGGTGCAAATGCAGGAGGCATTTCCTATGTCAGACCCACAGTGGCGCTCAACAGCTTTGTAGCAAGGGCTTCGTACACACTGCAGGATAAATAGAGACGTGCTGACAGTGGGAGATGCCGAGCACACTTACTTAATTCTTCACAAACAACCACGAATTCGAACGGAGAGCGCGAAGGCAAGGAGAGAGAGAGAGGGGGAGCAGAGCCACTAGACATTTTGATAATGCCGGGCCGCGCAGGTGCAAGTTATTGGTGAGCGGCGCAAATGCAGGAGGCATTTCGTAAGTTAGACCCACAGTGGCGCTCAACAGCTTTGTAGCATGGGCTTCGTCCTCACTGCAGGATAAAAAGAGACGTGCTGACAGCGTGGAGATTCCGAGCACACTTACTTAATTCTTCACAAACAACCACGAATTCGAACGGAGAGCGCGAAGGCAAGGAGAGAGAGAGGGGGAGCAGAGCCAGAAGACATTTTGATAATGCCGTGCCGCGCAGGTGCAAGTTATTGGTGAGCGGCGCAAATGCAGGAGGCATTTCGTAAGTTAGATCCACAGTGGCGCTCAACAGCTTTGTTGCATGGGCTTCGTCCTCAATGCAGGATAAAAAGAGACGTGCTGACAGCGTGTAAAAAGAGACGTGCTGACAGCGTGGAGATTCCGAGCACACTTACTTAATTCTTCACAAACAACCACGAATTCGAACGGAGAGCGCGAAGGCAAGGAGAGAGAGAGGGGGAGCAGAGCCACTAGACATATTGATAATGCCGTGCCGCGCAGGTGCAAGTTACTGGTGAGCGGTGCAAATGCAGGAGGCATTTCCTATGTCAGACCCACAGTGGCGCTCAACAGCTTTGTAGCAAGGGCTTCGTACACACTGCAGGATAAATAGAGACGTGCTGACAGTGGGAGATGCCGAGCACACTTACTTAATTCTTCACAAACAACCACGAATTCGAACGGAGAGCGCGAAGGCAAGGAGAGAGAGAGAGGGGGAGCAGAGCCACTAGACATTTTGATAATGCCGGGCCGCGCAGGTGCAAGTTATTGGTGAGCGGCGCAAATGCAGGAGGCATTTCGTAAGTTAGATCCACAGTGGCGCTCAACAGCTTCGTAGCATGGGCTTCGTCCTCAATGCAGGATAAAAAGAGACGTGCTGACAGCGTGTAAAAAGAGATGTGTTGACAGCGTGGAGATTCCGAGCACACTTAATTCTTCACAAACAACCACGAATTCGAACGGAGAGCGCGAAGGCAAGGAGAGAGAGAGGGGGAGCAGAGCCACTAGACATTTTGATAATGCCCTGCCGCGCCGGTGCAAGTTATTGGTGAGCGGTGCAAATGCAGGAGGCATTTCCTATGTCAGACCCACAGTGGCGCTCAACAGCTTTGTAGCAAGGGCTTCGTACACACTGCAGGATAAATAGAGACGTGCTGACAGTGGGAGATGCCGAGCACACTTACTTAATTCTTCACAAACAACCACGAATTCGAACGGAGAGCGCGAAGGCAAGGAGAGAGAGAGAGGGGGAGCAGAGCCACTAGACATTTTGATAATGCCGGGCCGCGCAGGTGCAAGTTATTGGTGAGCGGCGCAAATGCAGGAGGCATTTCGTAAGTTAGATCCACAGTGGCGCTCAACAGCTTCGTAGCATGGGCTTCGTCCTCAATGCAGGATAAAAAGAGACGTGCTGACAGCGTGTAAAAAGAGATGTGTTGACAGCGTGGAGATTCCGAGCACACTTAATTCTTCACAAACAACCACGAATTCGAACGGAGAGCGCGAAGGCAAGGAGAGAGAGAGGGGGAGCAGAGCCACTAGACGTTTTGATAATGCCGTGCCGCGCAGGTGCAAGTTACTGGTGAGCGGTGCAAATGCAGGAGGCATTTCCTATGTCAGACCCACAGTGGCGCTCAACAGCTTTGTAGCAAGGGCTTCGTACACACTGCAGGATAAATAGAGACGTGCTGACAGTGGGAGATGCCGAGCACACTTACTTAATTCTTCACAAACAACCACGAATTCGAACGGAGAGCGCGAAGGCAAGGAGAGAGAGAGAGGGGGAGCAGAGCCACTAGACATTTTGATAATGCCGGGCCGCGCAGGTGCAAGTTATTGGTGAGCGGCGCAAATGCAGGAGGCATTTCGTAAGTTAGACCCACAGTGGCGCTCAACAGGTTTGTAGCATGGGCTTCGTCCTCACTGCAGGATAAAAAGAGACGTGCTGACAGCGTGGAGATTCCGAGCACACTTACTTAATTCTTCACAAACAACCACGAATTCGAACGGAGAGCGCGAAGGCAAGGAGAGAGAGAGGGGGAGCAGAGCCAGAAGACATTTTGATAATGCCGTGCCGCGCAGGTGCAAGTTATTGGTGAGCGGCGCAAATGCAGGAGGCATTTCGTAAGTTAGATCCACAGTGGCGCTCAACAGCTTTGTTGCATGGGCTTCGTCCTCAATGCAGGATAAAAAGAGACGTGCTGACAGCGTGTAAAAAGAGACGTGCTGACAGCGTGGAGATTCCGAGCACACTTACTTAATTCTTCACAAACAACCACGAATTCGAACGGAGAGCGCGAAGGCAAGGAGAGAGAGAGGGGGAGCAGAGCCACTAGACATATTGATAATGCCGTGCCGCGCAGGTGCAAGTTATTGGTGAGCGGCGCAAATGCAGGAGGCATTTCGTAAGTTAGACCCACAGTGGCGCTCAACAGCTTTGTAGCATGGGCTTCGTCCTCACTGCAGGATAGAGACGTGCTGACAGCGTGGAGATACCGAGCACACTTACTTAACTCTTCACAAACAACCACGAATTCGAACGGAGAGCGCGAAGGCAAGGAGAGAGAGAGAGGGCGAGTTGAGCCACTAGACGTTTTGATAATGCCGTGCAGCGCAGGTGCAAATTACCGGCGAGCGGCGCAAATGCGGGAGGCATTTCCTATGTCAGACCCACGGCGGCGCTTAACAGCTTTGTAGCATGGGCTTCGTCCTCACTGCAGGATAAAAAGAGACGTGCTGACAGCGTGGAGATTCCGAGCACACTTACTTACTTCTTCACAAACAACAACGAATTCGAACTGAGAGCGCGATGGCAAGGAGAGAGAGAGGGGGAGCAGAGCCACTAGACGTTTTGATAATGCCGTGCCGCGCAGGTGCAAGTTATTGGTGAGCGGCGCAAATGCAGGTGGCATTACCTATGTCAGACCCACAGTGGCGCTCAACAGCTTTGAAGCAGGGGCTTCGTCCTCACTGCAGGATAAAAAGAGACGTGCTGACAGCGTGGAGATTCCGAGCACACTTACCTAATTCTTCACAAACAACCACGAATTCGAACGGAGAGCGCGAAGGCAAGGAGAGAGAGAGAGAGAGGGAGCAGATCCTCTAGACGTTTTGACAATGCCGTGCCGCGCAGGTGCAAGTTATTGGTGAGCGGCCCAAATGCAGGAGGCATTTCCTATGTCAGACTCACAGTGGCGCTCAACAGCTTTGAAGCAGGGGCTTCGTCCTCACTGCAGGATAAAAAGACGTGCTGACAGCGTGGAGATTCCGAGCACACTTACTTAATTCTTCACAAACAACCACGAATTCAGACGGAGAGCGCGAAGGCAAGGAGAGAGAGAGAGAGGGAGCAGATCCTCTAGACGTTTTGATAATGCCGTGCCGCGCAGGTGCAAGTTATAGGTGAGCGGCGCAAATGCAGGAGGCATTTCCTATGTCAGACCCACGGCGGCGCTCCACAGCTTTGTAGCATGGGCTTCGTCCTCACTGCAGGATAAAAAGAGACGTGCTAACAGCGTGGAGATTCCGAGCCGACTCTTTTTATTCTTCACAAACAACCACGAATTCGAATAGAGAGCGCGAAGGCAAGGAGAGAGAGATTGGGAGCAGAGCCACTAGAAGTTTTTATAATGCCGTGCCGCACAGGTGCAAATTATCGGCGAGCGGCGCAAATGCAGGAGGCATTTCCTATGTCAGACCCACAGTAGCGCTCAACAGCTTTGTAGCATGGGCTTCGTCCTCACTGCAGGATAGAGACGTGCTGACAGCGTGGAGATTCCGAGCACACTTACTTAATTCTTCACAAACAACCACGAATTCGAACGGAGAGCGCGAAGGCAAGGAGAGAGAGAGGGGTAGCAGAGCCACTAGACGTTTTGATAATACCGTGCCGCGCAGGTGCAAGTTATTGGTGAGCGGCGCAAATGCAGGAGGCATTTCCTATGTCAGACCCACGGCGGCGCTCAACAGTTTGTAGCATGGGCTTCGTCCTCAATGCAGGATAAAAAGAGACGTGCTGACAGCGTGGAGATTCCGAGCACACTTACTTTATTCATCACAAACAACCACGAATTCGAATGGAGAGCGCGAAGGCAAGGAGAGAGAGAGGGGGAGCAGAGCCACTAGACGTTTTGATAATGCCGTGCCGCGCAGGTGCAAGTTATTGGTGAGCTGCGCAAATGCAGGAGGCATTTTGTAAGTTAGACCCACAGTGGCGCTCAACAGCTTTGTAGCATGGGCTTCGTCCTCACTGCAGGATAGAGACGTGCTGACAGCGTGGAGATTCCGAGCACACTTACTTAACTCTTCACAAACAACCACGAATTCGAACGGAGAGCGCGAAGGCAAGGAGAGAGAGAGGGGGAGCAGAGCCACTAGACGTTTTGATAATGCCGTGCCGCGCAGGTGCAAGTTACTGGTGAGCGGTGCAAATGCAGGAGGCATTTCCTATGTCAGACCCACAGTGGCGCTCAACAGCTTTGTAGCATGGGCTTCGTACACACTGCAGGATAAATAGAGACGTGCTGACAGTGGGAGATGCCGAGCACACTTACTTAATTCTTCACAAACAACCACAAATTCGAACGGAGAGCGCGAAGGCAAGGAGAGAGAGAGGGGGAGCAGAGCCAGAAGACATTTTGATAATGCCGTGCCGCGCAGGTGCAAGTTATTGGTGAGCGGCGCAAATGCAGGAGGCATTTCGTAAGTTAGATCCACAGTGGCGCTCAACAGCTTTGTTGCATGGGCTTCGTCCTCAATGCAGGATAAAAAGAGACGTGCTGACAGCGTGTAAAAAGAGACGTGCTGACAGCGTGGAGATTCCGAGCACACTTACTTAATTCTTCACAAACAACCACGAATTCGAACGGAGAGCGCGAAGGCAAGGAGAGAGAGAGGGGGAGCAGAGCCACTAGACATATTGATAATGCCGTGCCGCGCAGGTGCAAGTTATTGGTGAGCGGCGCAAATGCAGGAGGCATTTCGTAAGTTAGACCCACAGTGGCGCTCAACAGCTTTGTAGCATGGGCTTCGTCCTCACTGCAGGATAGAGACGTGCTGACAGCGTGGAGATACCGAGCACACTTACTTAACTCTTCACAAACAACCACGAATTCGAACGGAGAGCGCGAAGGCAAGGAGAGAGAGAGAGGGCGAGTTGAGCCACTAGACGTTTTGATAATGCCGTGCAGCGCAGGTGCAAATTACCGGCGAGCGGCGCAAATGCGGGAGGCATTTCCTATGTCAGACCCACGGCGGCGCTTAACAGCTTTGTAGCATGGGCTTCGTCCTCACTGCAGGATAAAAAGAGACGTGCTGACAGCGTGGAGATTCCGAGCACACTTACTTACTTCTTCACAAACAACAACGAATTCGAACTGAGAGCGCGATGGCAAGGAGAGAGAGAGGGGGAGCAGAGCCACTAGACGTTTTGATAATGCCGTGCCGCGCAGGTGCAAGTTATTGGTGAGCGGCGCAAATGCAGGTGGCATTACCTATGTCAGACCCACAGTGGCGCTCAACAGCTTTGAAGCAGGGGCTTCGTCCTCACTGCAGGATAAAAAGAGACGTGCTGACAGCGTGGAGATTCCGAGCACACTTACCTAATTCTTCACAAACAACCACGAATTCGAACGGAGAGCGCGAAGGCAAGGAGAGAGAGAGAGAGAGGGAGCAGATCCTCTAGACGTTTTGACAATGCCGTGCCGCGCAGGTGCAAGTTATTGGTGAGCGGCCCAAATGCAGGAGGCATTTCCTATGTCAGACTCACAGTGGCGCTCAACAGCTTTGAAGCAGGGGCTTCGTCCTCACTGCAGGATAAAAAGACGTGCTGACAGCGTGGAGATTCCGAGCACACTTACTTAATTCTTCACAAACAACCACGAATTCAGACGGAGAGCGCGAAGGCAAGGAGAGAGAGAGAGAGGGAGCAGATCCTCTAGACGTTTTGATAATGCCGTGCCGCGCAGGTGCAAGTTATAGGTGAGCGGCGCAAATGCAGGAGGCATTTCCTATGTCAGACCCACGGCGGCGCTCCACAGCTTTGTAGCATGGGCTTCGTCCTCACTGCAGGATAAAAAGAGACGTGCTAACAGCGTGGAGATTCCGAGCCGACTCTTTTTATTCTTCACAAACAACCACGAATTCGAATAGAGAGCGCGAAGGCAAGGAGAGAGAGATTGGGAGCAGAGCCACTAGAAGTTTTTATAATGCCGTGCCGCACAGGTGCAAATTATCGGCGAGCGGCGCAAATGCAGGAGGCATTTCCTATGTCAGACCCACAGTAGCGCTCAACAGCTTTGTAGCATGGGCTTCGTCCTCACTGCAGGATAGAGACGTGCTGACAGCGTGGAGATTCCGAGCACACTTACTTAATTCTTCACAAACAACCACGAATTCGAACGGAGAGCGCGAAGGCAAGGAGAGAGAGAGGGGTAGCAGAGCCACTAGACGTTTTGATAATACCGTGCCGCGCAGGTGCAAGTTATTGGTGAGCGGCGCAAATGCAGGAGGCATTTCCTATGTCAGACCCACGGCGGCGCTCAACAGTTTGTAGCATGGGCTTCGTCCTCAATGCAGGATAAAAAGAGACGTGCTGACAGCGTGGAGATTCCGAGCACACTTACTTTATTCATCACAAACAACCACGAATTCGAATGGAGAGCGCGAAGGCAAGGAGAGAGAGAGGGGGAGCAGAGCCACTAGACGTTTTGATAATGCCGTGCCGCGCAGGTGCAAGTTATTGGTGAGCTGCGCAAATGCAGGAGGCATTTTGTAAGTTAGACCCACAGTGGCGCTCAACAGCTTTGTAGCATGGGCTTCGTCCTCACTGCAGGATAGAGACGTGCTGACAGCGTGGAGATTCCGAGCACACTTACTTAACTCTTCACAAACAACCACGAATTCGAACGGAGAGCGCGAAGGCAAGGAGAGAGAGAGGGGGAGCAGAGCCACTAGACGTTTTGATAATGCCGTGCCGCGCAGGTGCAAGTTACTGGTGAGCGGTGCAAATGCAGGAGGCATTTCCTATGTCAGACCCACAGTGGCGCTCAACAGCTTTGTAGCATGGGCTTCGTACACACTGCAGGATAAATAGAGACGTGCTGACAGTGGGAGATGCCGAGCACACTTACTTAATTCTTCACAAACAACCACAAATTCGAACGGAGAGCGCGAAGGCAAGGAGAGAGAGAGGGGGAGCAGAGCCAGAAGACATTTTGATAATGCCGTGCCGCGCAGGTGCAAGTTATTGGTGAGCGGCGCAAATGCAGGAGGCATTTCGTAAGTTAGATCCACAGTGGCGCTCAACAGCTTTGTTGCATGGGCTTCGTCCTCAATGCAGGATAAAAAGAGACGTGCTGACAGCGTGTAAAAAGAGACGTGCTGACAGCGTGGAGATTCCGAGCACACTTACTTAATTCTTCACAAACAACCACGAATTCGAACGGAGAGCGCGAAGGCAAGGAGAGAGAGAGGGGGAGCAGAGCCACTAGACATATTGATAATGCCGTGCCGCGCAGGTGCAAGTTATTGGTGAGCGGCGCAAATGCAGGAGGCATTTCGTAAGTTAGACCCACAGTGGCGCTCAACAGCTTTGTAGCATGGGCTTCGTCCTCACTGCAGGATAGAGACGTGCTGACAGCGTGGAGATACCGAGCACACTTACTTAACTCTTCACAAACAACCACGAATTCGAACGGAGAGCGCGAAGGCAAGGAGAGAGAGAGAGGGCGAGTTGAGCCACTAGACGTTTTGATAATGCCGTGCAGCGCAGGTGCAAATTACCGGCGAGCGGCGCAAATGCGGGAGGCATTTCCTATGTCAGACCCACGGCGGCGCTTAACAGCTTTGTAGCATGGGCTTCGTCCTCACTGCAGGATAAAAAGAGACGTGCTGACAGCGTGGAGATTCCGAGCACACTTACTTACTTCTTCACAAACAACAACGAATTCGAACTGAGAGCGCGATGGCAAGGAGAGAGAGAGGGGGAGCAGAGCCACTAGACGTTTTGATAATGCCGTGCCGCGCAGGTGCAAGTTATTGGTGAGCGGCGCAAATGCAGGTGGCATTACCTATGTCAGACCCACAGTGGCGCTCAACAGCTTTGAAGCAGGGGCTTCGTCCTCACTGCAGGATAAAAAGAGACGTGCTGACAGCGTGGAGATTCCGAGCACACTTACCTAATTCTTCACAAACAACCACGAATTCGAACGGAGAGCGCGAAGGCAAGGAGAGAGAGAGAGAGAGGGAGCAGATCCTCTAGACGTTTTGACAATGCCGTGCCGCGCAGGTGCAAGTTATTGGTGAGCGGCCCAAATGCAGGAGGCATTTCCTATGTCAGACTCACAGTGGCGCTCAACAGCTTTGAAGCAGGGGCTTCGTCCTCACTGCAGGATAAAAAGACGTGCTGACAGCGTGGAGATTCCGAGCACACTTACTTAATTCTTCACAAACAACCACGAATTCAGACGGAGAGCGCGAAGGCAAGGAGAGAGAGAGAGAGGGAGCAGATCCTCTAGACGTTTTGATAATGCCGTGCCGCGCAGGTGCAAGTTATAGGTGAGCGGCGCAAATGCAGGAGGCATTTCCTATGTCAGACCCACGGCGGCGCTCCACAGCTTTGTAGCATGGGCTTCGTCCTCACTGCAGGATAAAAAGAGACGTGCTAACAGCGTGGAGATTCCGAGCCGACTCTTTTTATTCTTCACAAACAACCACGAATTCGAATAGAGAGCGCGAAGGCAAGGAGAGAGAGATTGGGAGCAGAGCCACTAGAAGTTTTTATAATGCCGTGCCGCACAGGTGCAAATTATCGGCGAGCGGCGCAAATGCAGGAGGCATTTCCTATGTCAGACCCACAGTAGCGCTCAACAGCTTTGTAGCATGGGCTTCGTCCTCACTGCAGGATAGAGACGTGCTGACAGCGTGGAGATTCCGAGCACACTTACTTAATTCTTCACAAACAACCACGAATTCGAACGGAGAGCGCGAAGGCAAGGAGAGAGAGAGGGGTAGCAGAGCCACTAGACGTTTTGATAATACCGTGCCGCGCAGGTGCAAGTTATTGGTGAGCGGCGCAAATGCAGGAGGCATTTCCTATGTCAGACCCACGGCGGCGCTCAACAGTTTGTAGCATGGGCTTCGTCCTCAATGCAGGATAAAAAGAGACGTGCTGACAGCGTGGAGATTCCGAGCACACTTACTTTATTCATCACAAACAACCACGAATTCGAATGGAGAGCGCGAAGGCAAGGAGAGAGAGAGGGGGAGCAGAGCCACTAGACGTTTTGATAATGCCGTGCCGCGCAGGTGCAAGTTATTGGTGAGCTGCGCAAATGCAGGAGGCATTTTGTAAGTTAGACCCACAGTGGCGCTCAACAGCTTTGTAGCATGGGCTTCGTCCTCACTGCAGGATAGAGACGTGCTGACAGCGTGGAGATTCCGAGCACACTTACTTAACTCTTCACAAACAACCACGAATTCGAACGGAGAGCGCGAAGGCAAGGAGAGAGAGAGGGGGAGCAGAGCCACTAGACGTTTTGATAATGCCGTGCCGCGCAGGTGCAAGTTACTGGTGAGCGGTGCAAATGCAGGAGGCATTTCCTATGTCAGACCCACAGTGGCGCTCAACAGCTTTGTAGCATGGGCTTCGTACACACTGCAGGATAAATAGAGACGTGCTGACAGTGGGAGATGCCGAGCACACTTACTTAATTCTTCACAAACAACCACAAATTCGAACGGAGAGCGCGAAGGCAAGGAGAGAGAGAGAGGGGGAGCAGAGCCACTAGACATTTTGATAATGCCGTGCCGCGCAGGTGCAAGTTATTGGTGAGCGGCGCAAATGCAGGAGGCATTTCGTAAGTTAGACCCACAGTGGCGCTCAACAGCTTTGTAGCATGGGCTTCGTCCTCACTGCTGGATAAAAAGAGACGTGCTGACAGCGTGGAGATTCCGAGCACACTTACTTAATTCTTCACAAACAACCACGAATTCGAACGGAGAGCGCGAAGGCAAGGAGAGAGAGAGGGGGAGCAGAGCCACTAGACATTTTGATAATGCCGTGCCGCGCAGGTGCAAGTTATTGGTGAGCGGCGCAAATGCAGGAGGCATTTCGTAAGTTAGATCCACAGTGGCGCTCAACAGCTTTGTAGCATGGGCTTCGTCCTCAATGCAGGATAAAAAGAGACGTGCTGACAGCGTGTAAAAAGAGACGTGCTGACAGCGTGGAGATTCCGAGCACACTTACTTAATTCTTCACAAACAACCACGAATTCGAACGGAGAGCGCGAAGGCAAGGAGAGAGAGAGGGGGAGCAGAGCCACTAGACATTTTGATAATGCCGTGCCGCGCAGGTGCAAGTTATTGGTGAGCGGCGCAAATGCAGGAGGCATTTCGTAAGTTAGACCCACAGTGGCGCTCAACAGCTTTGTAGCATGGGCTTCGTCCTCACTGCAGGATAGAGACGTGCTGACAGCGTGGAGATTCCGAGCACACTTACCTAATTCTTCACAAACAACCACGAATTCGAACGGAGAGCGCGAAGGCAAGGAGAGAGAGAGAGAGGGAGCAGATCCTCTAGACGTTTTGACAATGCCGTGCCGCGCAGGTGCAAGTTATTGGTGAGCGGCGCAAATGCAGGAGGCATTTCTTATGTCAGACCCACGGCGGCGCTCGACAGCTTTGTAGCATGGGCTTCGTCCTCACTGCAGGATAAAAAGTGACGTGCTGACAGCGTGGAGATTCCGAGCACACTTACTTAATTCTTCACAAACAACCACGAATTCAGACGGAGAGCGCGAAGGCAAGGAGAGAGAGAGAGAGGGAGCAGATCCTCTAGACGTTTTGATAATGCCGTGCCGCGCAGGTGCAAGTTATAGGTGAGCGGCGCAAATGCAGGAGGCATTTCCTATGTCAGACCCACGGCGGCGCTCCACAGCTTTGTAGCATGGGCTTCGTCCTCACTGCAGGATAAAAAGAGACGTGCTGACAGCGTGGAGATTCCGAGCCGACTCTTTTTATTCTTCACAAACAACCACGAATTCGAATAGAGAGCGCGAAGGCAAGGAGAGAGAGATTGGGAGCAGAGCCACTAGACGTTTTTATAATGCCGTGCCGCACAGGTGCAAATTATCGGCGAGCGGCGCAAATGCGGGAGGCATTTCCTATGTCAGATCCACGGCGGCGCTCAACAGCTTTGTAGCATAGGCTTCGTCCTAACTGCAGGATAAAAAGAGACGTGCTGACAGCGTGGAGATTCCGAGCACACTTAATTCTTCACAAACAACCACGAATTCGAACGGAGAGCGCGAAGGCAAGGAGAGAGAGAGGGCGAGCTGAGCCACTAGACATTTTGATAATGCTGTGCCGCGCAGGTGCAAGTTATTGGTGAGCGGCGCAAATGCAGGCGGCATTTCGTAAGTTAGACCCACAGTGGCGCTCAACAGCTTTGTAGCATGGGCTTCGTCCTCACTGCAGGATAGAGACGTGCTGACAGCGTGGAGATTCCGAGCACACTTATTAACTCTTCACAAACAACCACGAATTCGAACGGAGAGCGCGAAGGCAAGGAGAGAGAGAGAGGGCGAGCTGAGCCACTAGACGTTTTGATAATGCCGTGCAGCGCAGGTGCAAATCACCGGCGAGCGGCGCAAATGCGGGAGGCATTTCCTATGTCAGACCCACGGCGGCGCTCAACAGCTTTGTAGCATGGGCTTCGTCCTCACTGCAGGATAAAAAGAGACGTGCTGACAGCGTGGAGATTCCGAGCACACTTACTTACTTCTTCACAAACAACAACGAATTCGAACTGAGAGCGCGATGGCAAGGAGAGAGAGAGGGGGAGCAGAGCCACTAGACGTTTTGATAATGCCGTGCCGCGCAGGTGCAAGTTATTGGTGAGCGGCGCAAATGCAGGAGGCATTACCTATGTCAGACCCACAGTGACGCTCAACAGCTTTGAAGCAGGGGCTTCGTCCTCACTGCAGGATAGAGACGTGCTGACAGCGTGGAGATTCCGAGCACACTTACCTAATTCTTCACAAACAACCACGAATTCGAACGGAGAGCGCGAAGGCAAGGAGAGAGAGAGAGAGGGAGCAGATCCTCTAGACGTTTTGACAATGCCGTGCCGCGCAGGTGCAAGTTATTGGTGAGCGGCGCAAATGCAGGAGGCATTTCCTATGTCAGACCCACAGTGGCGCTCAACAGCTTTGAAGCAGGGGCTTCGTCCTCACTGCAGGATAAAAAGACGTGCTGACAGCGTGGAGATTCCGAGCACACTTACCTAATTCTTCACAAACAACCACGAATTCGAACGGAGAGCGCGAAGGCAAGGAGAGAGAGAGAGATGGAGCAGATCCTCTCGACGTTTTGATAATGCCGTGCCGAGCAGGTGCAAGTTATTGGTGAGCGGCGCAAATGCAGGAGGCATTTCCTATGTCAGACCCACAGTGGCGCTCAACAGCTTTGAAGCAGGGGCTTCGTCCTCACTGCAGGATAAAAAGAGACGTGCTGACAGCGTGGAGATTCCGAGCACACTTACCTAATTCTTCACAAAAAACCACGAATTCAAACGGAAAGCGCGAAGGCAAGGAGAGAGAGAGGGAGCAGAACCTCTAGACGTTTTGACAATGCCGTGCCGCGCAGGTGCAAGTTATTGGTGAGCGGCGCAATTGCAGGAGGCATTTCCTATGTCAGACCCACGGCGGCGCTCAACAGCTTTCTAGCATGGGCTTAATCCTCACTGCAGGATAAAAGAGACGTGCTGACAGCGTAGAGATTCCGAGCACACTTACTTAATTCTTCACAAACAACCGCGAATTCGAACGGAGAGCGCGAAGGCAAGGAGAGAGAGAGGGGAGCAGAGCCAGTAGACGTTTTGATAATGCCGTGCAGCGCAGGTGCAAATTATCGGCGAGCGGCGCAAATGCGGGAGGCATTTCCTATGTCAGACCCACAGTAGCGCTCAACAGCTTTGTAGCATGGGCTTCGTCCTCACTGCAGGATAGAGACGTGCTGACAGCGTGGAGATTCCGAGCACACTTACTTAATTCTTCACAAACAACCACGAATTCGAACGGAGAGCGCGAAGGCAAGGAGAGAGAGAGGGGAGCAGAGCCAGTAGACGTTTTGATAATGCCGTGCCGCGCAGGTGCAAGTTATTGGTGAGCGGCGCAAATGCGGGAGGCATTTCCTATGTCAGACCCACAGTAGCGCTCAACAGCTTTGTAGCATGGGCTTCGTCCTCACTGCAGGATAGAGACGTGCTGACAGCGTGGAGATTCCGAGCACACTTACTTAATTCTTCACAAACAACCACGAATTCGAACGGAGAGCGCGAAGGCAAGGAGAGAGAGAGGGGGAGCAGAGCCAGTAGACGTTTTGATAATGCCGTGCCGCGCAGGTGCAAGTTATTGGTGAGCGGCGCAAATGCAGGAGGCATTTCCTATGTCAGACCCACAGTAGCGCTCAACAGCTTTGTAGCATGGGCTTCGTCCTCACTGCAGGATAGAGACGTGCTGACAGCGTGGAGATTCCGAGCACACTTACTTAATTCTTCACAAACAACCACAAATTCGAACGGAGAGCGCGAAGGCAAGTAGAGAGAGAGGGCGAGCTGAGCCCCTAGACGTTTTGATAATGCCGTGCAGCGCAGGCGCAAATTATCGGCGAGCGGCGCAAATGCAGGAGGCATTTCGTAAGTTAGACCCACAGTGGCGCTCAACAGCTTTGTAGCATGGGCTTCGTCCTCACTGCAGGATAGAGACGTGCTGACAGCGTGGAGATTCCGAGCACACTTACTTAACTCTTCACAAACAACCACGAATTCGAACGGAGAGCGCGAAGGCAAGGAGAGAGAGAGGGGGAGCAGAGCCACTAGACATTTTGATAATGCCGTGCCGCGCAGGTGCAAGTTATTGGTGAGCGGCGCAAATGCAGGAGGCATTTCGTAAGTTAGACCCACAGTGGCGCTCAACAGCTTTGTAGCATGGGCTTCGTCCTCACTGCAGGATAAAAAGAGACGTGCTGACAGCGTGGAGATTCCGAGCACACTTAATTCTTCACAAACAACCACGAATTCGAACGGAGAGCGCGAAGGCAAGGAGAGAGAGAGGGGGAGCAGAGCCACTAGACATTTTGATAATGCCGTGCCGCGCAGGTGCAAGTTATTGGTGAGCGGCGCAAATGCAGGAGGCATTTCGTAAGTTAGACCCACAGTGGCGCTCAACAGCTTCGTAGCATGGGCTTCGTCCTCACTGCAGGATAAAAAGAGACGTGCTGACAGCGTGGAGATTCCGAGCACACTTAATTCTTCACAAACAACCACGAATTCGAACGGAGAGCGCGAAGGCAAGGAGAGAGAGAGGGGGAGCAGAGCCACTAGACATTTTGATAATGCCGTGCCGCGCAGGTGCAAGTTATTGGTGAGCGGCGCAAATGCAGGAGGCATTTCGTAAGTTAGATCCACAGTGGCGCTCAACAGCTTCGTAGCATGGGCTTCGTCCTCAATGCAGGATAAAAAGAGACGTGCTGACAGCGTGGAGATTCCGAGCACACTTACTTAACTCTTCACAAACAACCACGAATTCGAACGGAGAGCGCGAAGGCAAGGAGAGAGAGAGGGGGAGCAGAGCCACTAGACATTTTGATAATGCCGTGCCGCGCAGGTGCAAGTTATTGGTGAGCGGCGCAAATGCAGGAGGCATTTCGTAAGTTAGACCCACAGTGGCGCTCAACAGCTTTGTAGCATGGGCTTCGTCCTCACTGCAGGATAAAAAGAGACGTGCTGACAGCGTGGAGATTCCGAGCACACTTAATTCTTCACAAACAACCACGAATTCGAACGGAGAGCGCGAAGGCAAGGAGAGAGAGAGGGGGAGCAGAGCCACTAGACATTTTGATAATGCCGTGCCGCGCAGGTGCAAGTTATTGGTGAGCGGCGCAAATGCAGGAGGCATTTCGTAAGTTAGACCCACAGTGGCGCTCAACAGCTTTGTAGCATGGGCTTCGTCCTCACTGCAGGATAAAAAGAGACGTGCTGACAGCGTGGAGATTCCGAGCACACTTAATTCTTCACAAACAACCACGAATTCGAACGGAGAGCGCGAAGGCAAGGAGAGAGAGAGGGGGAGCAGAGCCAATAGACATTTTGATAATGCCGTGCCGCGCAGGTGCAAGTTATTGGTGAGCGGCGCAAATGCAGGAGGCATTTCGTAAGTTAGATCCACAGTGGCGCTCAACAGCTTCGTAGCATGGGCTTCGTCCTCAATGCAGGATAAAAAGAGACGTGCTGACAGCGTGTAAAAAGAGATGTGCTGACAGCGTGGAGATTCCGAGCACACTTAATTCTTCACAAACAACCACGAATTCGAACGGAGAGCGCGAAGGCAAGGAGAGAGAGAGGGGGAGCAGAGCCACTAGACATTTTGATAATGCCCTGCCGCGCCGGTGCAAGTTATTGGTGAGCGGCGCAAATGCAGGAGGCATTTCGTAAGTTAGACCCACAGTGGCGCTCAACAGCTTTGTAGCATGGGCTTCGTCCTCACTGCAGGATAGAGACGTGCTGACAGCGTGGAGATTCCGAGCACACTTACTTAACTCTTCACAAACAACCACGAATTCGAACGGAGAGCGCGAAGGCAAGGAGAGAGAGAGGGGGAGCAGAGCCACTAGACATTTTGATAATGCCGTGCCGCGCAGGTGCAAGTTATTGGTGAGCGGCGCAAATGCAGGAGGCATTTCGTAAGTTAGATCCACAGTGGCGCTCAACAGCTTTGTAGCATGGGCTTCGACCTCAATGCGGGATAAAAAGAGACGTGCTGACAGCGTGTAAAAAGAGACGTGCTGACAGCGTGGAGATTCCGAGCACACTTACTTAATTCTTCACAAACAACCACGAATTCGAACGGAGAGCGCGAAGGCAAGGAGAGAGAGTGGGGGAGCAGAGCCACTAGACATTTTGATAATGCCGTGCCGCGCAGGTGCAAGTTATTGGTGAGCGGCGCAAATGCAGGAGGCATTTTGTAAGTTAGACCCACAGTGGCGCTCAACAGCTTTGTAGCATGGGCTTCGTCCTCACTGCAGGATAGAGACGTGCTGACAGCGTGGAGATTCCGAGCACACTTACTTAACTCTTCACAAACAACCACGAATTCGAACGGAGAGCGCGAAGGCAAGGAGAGAGAGAGGGGGAGCAGAGCCACTAGACGTTTTGATAATGCCGTGCCGCGCAGGTGCAAGTTACTGGTGAGCGGTGCAAATGCAGGAGGCATTTCCTATGTCAGACCCACAGTGGCGCTCAACAGCTTTGTAGCATGGGCTTCGTACACACTGCAGGATAAATAGAGACGTGCTGACAGTGGGAGATGCCGAGCACACTTACTTAATTCTTCACAAACAACCACGAATTCGAACGGAGAGCGCGATGGCAAGGAGAGAGAGAGAGGGGGAGCAGAGCCACTAGACATTTTGATAAAGCCGTGCCGCGCAGGTGCAAGTTATTGGTGAGCGGCGCAAATGCAGGAGGCATTTCGTAAGTTAGACCCACAGTGGCGCTCAACAGCTTTGTAGCATGGGCTTCGTCCTCACTGCAGGATAAAAAGAGACGTGCTGACAGCGTGGAGATTCCGAGCACACTTACTTAATTCTTCACAAACAACCACGAATTCGAACGGAGAGCGCGAAGGCAAGGAGAGAGAGAGGGGGAGCAGAGCCACTAGACATTTTGATAATGCCGTGCCGCGCAGGTGCAAGTTATTGGTGAGCGGCGCAAATGCAGGAGGCATTTCGTAAGTTAGATCCACAGTGGCGCTCAACAGCTTTGTAGCATGGGCTTCGTCCTCAATGCAGGATAAAAAGAGACGTGCTGACAGCGTGTAAAAAGAGACGTGCTGACAGCGTGGAGATTCCGAGCACACTTACTTAATTCTTCACAAACAACCACGAATTCGAACGGAGAGCGCGAAGGCAAGGAGAGAGAGAGGGGGAGCAGAGCCACTAGACATTTTGATAATGCCGTGCCGCGCAGGTGCAAGTTATTGGTGAGCGGCGCAAATGCAGGAGGCATTTCGTAAGTTAGACCCACAGTGGCGCTCAACAGCTTTGTAGCATGGGCTTCGTCCTCACTGCAGGATAGAGACGTGCTGACAGCGTGGAGATTCCGAGCACACTTACTTAACTCTTCACAAACAACCACGAATTCGAACGGAGAGCGCGAAGGCAAGGAGAGAGAGAGAGGGCGAGTTGAGCCACTAGACGTTTTGATAATGCCGTGCAGCGCAGGTGCAAATTACCGGCGAGCGGCGCAAATGCGGGAGGCATTTCCTATGTCAGACCCACGGCGGCGCTCAACAGCTTTGTAGCATGGGCTTCGTCCTCACTGCAGGATAAAAAGAGACGTGCTGACAGCGTGGAGATTCCGAGCACACTTACTTAATTCTTCACAAACAACAACGAATTCGAACTGAGAGCGCGATGGCAAGGAGAGAGAGAGAGAGGGGGAGCAGAGCCACTAGACGTTTTGATAATGCCGTGCCGCGCAGGTGCAAGTTATTGGTGAGCGGCGCAAATGCAGGAGGCATTACCTATGTCAGACCCACAGTGGCGCTCAACAGCTTTGAAGCAGGGGCTTCGTCCTCACTGCAGGATAAAAAGAGACGTGCTGACAGCGTGGAGATTCCGAGCACACTTACCTAATTCTTCACAAACAACCACGAATTCGAACGGAGAGCGCGAAGGCAAGGAGAGAGAGAGAGAGGGAGCAGATCCTCTATGCGTTTTGACAATGCCGTGCCGCACAGGTGCAAGTTAGTGGTGAGCGGCGCAAATGCAGGAGGCTTTTCCTATGTCAGACCCACAGTGGCGCTCAACAGCTTTGAAGCAGGGGCTTCGTCCTCACTGCAGGATAAAAAGACGTGCTGACAGCGTGGAGATTCCGAGCACACTTACCTAATTCTTCACGAAAAACCACGAATTCAAACGAAGAGCGCGAAGGCAAGGAGAGAGAGAGAGGGAGCAGAACCTCTAGACGTTTTCACAATGCCGTGCCGCGCAGGTGCAAGTTATTGGTGAGCGGCGCAATTGCAGGAGGCATTTCCTATGTCAGACCCACGGCGGCGCTCAACAGCTTTGTAGCATGGGCTTAATCCTCACTGCAGGATAAAAGAGACGTGCTGACAGCGTAGAGATTCCGAGCACACTTACTTAATTCTTCACAAACAACCACGAATTCGAACGGAGAGCGCGAAGGCAAGGAGAGAGAGAGGGCGAGCTGAGCCACTAGACGTTTTGATAATGCCGTGCAGCGCAGGTGCAAATTACCGGCAAGCGGCGCAAATGCGGGAGGCATTTCGTATGTCAG
This sequence comes from Amblyomma americanum, assembly GCF_052857255.1. NCBI lineage: Eukaryota > Metazoa > Arthropoda > Arachnida > Ixodida > Ixodidae > Amblyomma > Amblyomma americanum. The sequence goes on along the minus strand of NC_135501.1, from coordinate 38,579,572 downwards.
ACCCACGGCGGCGCTCGACAGCTTTGTAGCATGGGCTTCGTCCTCACTGCAGGATAAAAAGTGACGTGCTGACAGCGTGGAGATTCCGAGCACACTTACTTAATTCTTCACAAACAACCACGAATTCAGACGGAGAGCGCGAAGGCAAGGAGAGAGAGAGAGGGAGCAGATCCTCTAGACGTTTTGATAATGCCGTGCCGCGCAGGTGCAAGTTATTGGTGAGCGGCGCAAATGCAGGAGGCATTTCCTATGTCAGACCCACGGCGGCGCTCCACAGCTTTGTAGCATGGGCTTCGTCCTCACTGCAGGATAAAAAGAGACGTGCTGACAGCGTGGAGATTCCGAGCCGACTCTTTTTATTCTTCACAAACAACCACGAATTCGAATAGAGAGCGCGAAGGCAAGGAGAGAGAGATTGGGAGCAGAGCCACTAGACGTTTTTATAATGCCGTGCCGCACAGGTGCAAATTATCGGCGAGCGGCGCAAATGCAGGAGGCATTTCCTATGTCAGACCCACAGTAGCGCTCAACAGCTTTGTAGTAGCATGTGCCTCGTCCTCACTGCAGGATAGAGACGTGCTGACAGCGTGGAGATTCCGAGCACACTTACTTAATTCTTCACAAACAACCACGAATTCGAACGGAGAGCGCGAAGGCAAGGAGAGAGAGAGGGGGAGCAGAGCCACTAGACGTTTTGATAATGCCGTGCCGCGCAGGTGCAAGTTATTGGTGAGCGGCGCAAATGCAGGAGGCATTTCCTATGTCAGACCCACGGCGGCGCTCAACAGTTTGTAGCATGGGCTTCGTCCTCAATGCAGGATAAAAGGAGACGTGCTGACAGCGTGGAGATTCCGAGCACACTTACTTTATTCATCACAAACAACCACGAATTCGAACGGAGAGCGTGAAGGCAAGGAGAGAGAGAGGGGGAGCAGAGCCACTAGACGTTTTGATAATGCCGTGCCGCGCAGGTGCAAGTTATTGGTGAGCGGCGCAAATGCAGGAGGCATTTTGTAAGTTAGACCCACAGTGGCGCTCAACAGCTTTGTAGCATGGGCTTCGTCCTCACTGCAGGATAGAGACGTGCTGACAGCGTGGAGATTCCGAGCACACTTACTTAACTCTTCACAAACAACCACGAATTCGAACGGAGAGCGCGAAGGCAAGGAGAGAGAGAGGGGGAGCAGAGCCACTAGACGTTTTGATAATGCCGTGCCGCGCAGGTGCAAGTTACTGGTGAGCGGTGCAAATGCAGGAGGCATTTCCTATGTCAGACCCACAGTGGCGCTCAACAGCTTTGTAGCAAGGGCTTCGTACACACTGCAGGATAAATAGAGACGTGCTGACAGTGGGAGATGCCGAGCACACTTACTTAATTCTTCACAAACAATCACGAATTCGAACGGAGAGCGCGAAGGCAAGGAGAGAGAGAGAGGGGGAGCACAGCCACTAGACATTTTGATAATGCCGGGCCGCGCAGGTGCAAGTTATTGGTGAGCGGCGCAAATGCAGGAGGCATTTCGTAAGTTAGACCCACAGTGGCGCTCAACAGCTTTGTAGCATGGGCTTCGTCCTCACTGCAGGATAAAAAGAGACGTGCTGACAGCGTGGAGATTCCGAGCACACTTACTTAATTCTTCACAAACAACCACGAATTCGAACGGAGAGCGCGAAGGCAAGGAGAGAGAGAGGGGGAGCAGAGCCACTAGACATATTGATAATGCCGTGCCGCGCAGGTGCAAGTTATTGGTGAGCGGCGCAAATGCAGGAGGCATTTCGTAAGTTAGATCCACAGTGGCGCTCAACAGCTTTGTAGCATGGGCTTCGTCCTCACTGCAGGATAGAGACGTGCTGACAGCGTGGAGATACCGAGCACACTTACTTAACTCTTCACAAACAACCACGAATTCGAACGGAGAGCGCGAAGGCAAGGAGAGAGAGAGGGGGAGCAGAGCCAGAAGACATTTTGATAATGCCGTGCCGCGCAGGTGCAAGTTATTGGTGAGCGGCGCAAATGCAGGAGGCATTTCGTAAGTTAGATCCACAGTGGCGCTCAACAGCTTTGTTGCATGGGCTTCGTCCTCAATGCAGGATAAAAAGAGACGTGCTGACAGCGTGTAAAAAGAGACGTGCTGACAGCGTGGAGATTCCGAGCACACTTACTTAATTCTTCACAAACAACCACGAATTCGAACGGAGAGCGCGAAGGCAAGGAGAGAGAGAGGGGGAGCAGAGCCACTAGACATATTGATAATGCCGTGCCGCGCAGGTGCAAGTTATTGGTGAGCGGCGCAAATGCAGGAGGCATTTCGTAAGTTAGACCCACAGTGGCGCTCAACAGCTTTGTAGCATGGGCTTCGTCCTCACTGCAGGATAGAGACGTGCTGACAGCGTGGAGATACCGAGCACACTTACTTAACTCTTCACAAACAACCACGAATTCGAACGGAGAGCGCGAAGGCAAGGAGAGAGAGAGAGGGCGAGTTGAGCCACTAGACGTTTTGATAATGCCGTGCAGCGCAGGTGCAAATTACCGGCGAGCGGCGCAAATGCGGGAGGCATTTCCTATGTCAGACCCACGGCGGCGCTTAACAGCTTTGTAGCATGGGCTTCGTCCTCACTGCAGGATAAAAAGAGACGTGCTGACAGCGTGGAGATTCCGAGCACACTTACTTCTTCACAAACAACAACGAATTCGAACTGAGAGCGCGATGGCAAGGAGAGAGAGAGGGGGAGCAGAGCCACTAGACGTTTTGATAATGCCGTGCCGCGCAGGTGCAAGTTATTGGTGAGCGGCGCAAATGCAGGTGGCATTACCTATGTCAGACCCACAGTGGCGCTCAACAGCTTTGAAGCAGGGGCTTCGTCCTCACTGCAGGATAAAAAGAGACGTGCTGACAGCGTGGAGATTCCGAGCACACTTACCTAATTCTTCACAAACAACCACGAATTCGAACGGAGAGCGCGAAGGCAAGGAGAGAGAGAGAGGGAGCAGATCCTCTAGACGTTTTGACAATGCCGTGCCGCGCAGGTGCAAGTTATTGGTGAGCGGCGCAATTGCAGGAGGCATTTCCTATGTCAGGCTCACGGCGGCGCTCAACAGCTTTGTAGCATGGGCTTAATCCTTACTGCAGGATAAAAGAGACGTGCTGATAGCGTAGAGATTCCGAGCACACTTACTTAATTCTTCACAAACAACCACGAATTCGAACGGAGAGCGCGAAGGCAAGGAGAGAGAGAGGGCGAGCTGAGCCACTAGACGTTTTGATAATGCCGTGCAGCGCAGGTGCAAATTACCGGCGAGCGGCGCAAATGCGGGAGGCATTTCGTATGTCAGACCCACGGCGGCGCTCAACAGCTTTGTAGCATGGGCTTCGTCCTCACTGCAGGATAAAAAGAGGCGTGCTGACAGCGTGGAGATTCCGAGCACACTTAGTTCTTCACAAACAACCACGTATTCGAACTGAGAGCGCGATGGCAAGGAGAGAGAAAGGGGGAGCAGAGCCACTAGACGTTTTGATAATGCCGTGCCGCGCAGGTGCAAGTTATTGTTGAGCGGCGCAAATGCAGGAGGCATTTCTTATGTCAGACCCACGGCGGCGCTCGACAGCTTTGTAGCATGGGCTTCGTCCTCACTGCAGGATAAAAAGTGACGTGCTGACAGCGTGGAGATTCCGAGCACACTTACTTAATTCTTCACAAACAACCACGAATTCAGACGGAGAGCGCGAAGGCAAGGAGAGAGAGAGAGAGGGAGCAGATCCTCTAGACGTTTTAATAATGCCGTGCCGCGCAGGTGCAAGTTATAGGTGAGCGGCGCAAATGCAGGAGGCATTTCCTATGTCAGACCCACGGCGGCGCTCCACAGCTTTGTAGCATGGGCTTCGTCCTCACTGCAGGATAAAAAGAGACGTGCTGACAGCGTGGAGATTCCGAGCCGACTCTTTTTATTCTTCACAAACAACCACGAATTCGAATAGAGAGCGCGAAGGCAAGGAGAGAGAGATTGGGAGCAGAGCCACTAGACGTTTTGATAATGCCGTGCCGCGCAGGTGCAAGTTATTGTTGAGCGGCGCAAATGCAGGAGGCATTTCTTATGTCAGACCCACGGCGGCGCTCAACAGCTTTGAAGCAGGGGCTTCGTCCTCACTGCAGGATAAAAAGACGTGCTGACAGCGTGGAGATTCCGAGCACACTTACCTAATTCTTCACAAAAAACCACGAATTCAAACGGAGAGCGCGAAGGCAAGGAGAGAGAGAGAGGGAGCAGAACCTCTAGACGTTTTGACAATGCCGTGCCGCGCAGGTGCAAGTTATTGGTGAGCGGCGCAATTGCAGGAGGCATTTCCTATGTCAGACCCACGGCGGCGCTCCACAGCTTTGTAGCATAGGCTTCGTCCTAACTGCAGGATAAAAAGAGACGTGCTGACAGCGTGGAGATTCCGAGCACACTTAATTCTTCACAAACAACCACGAATTCGAACGGAGAGCGCGAAGGCAAGGAGAAAGAGAGGGCGAGCTGAGCCACTAGACATTCTGATAATGCCGTGCAGCGCAGGTGCAAATTATCGGCGAGCGGCGCAAATGAGGGAGGCATTTCCTATGTCAGACCCACAGCGGCGCTCAACAGCTTTGTAGCATGGGCTTCGTCCTCACTGCAGGATAGAGACGTGCTGACAGCGTGGAGATTCCGAGCACACTTACTTAATTCTTCACAAACAACCACAAATTCGAACGGAGAGCGCGAAGGCAAGTAGAGAGAGAGGGCGAGCTGAGCCACTAGACGTTTTGATAATACCGTGCAGCGCAGGTGCAAATTATCGGTGAGCGGCGCAAATGCAGGAGGCATTTCCTATGTCAGACCCACAGTAGCGCTCAACAGCTTTGTAGCATGGGCTTCGTCCTCACTGCAGGATAGAGACGTGCTGACAGCGTGGAGATTCCGAGCACACCTATTAACTCTTCACAAACAACCACGAATTCGAACGGAGAGCGCGAAGGCAAGGAGAGAGAGAGAGGGCGAGCTGAGCCACTAGACGTTTTGATAATGCCGTGCAGCGCAGGTGCAAATTACCGGCGAGCGGCGCAAATGCGGGAGGCATTTCCTATGTCAGACCCACGGCGGCGCTCAACAGCTTTGTAGCATGGGCTTCGTCCTCACTGCAGGATAAAAAGAGACGTGCTGACAGCGTGGAGATTCCGAGCACACTTACTTCTTCACAAACAACAACGAATTCGAACTGAGAGCGCGATGGCAAGGAGAGAGAGAGGGGGAGCAGAGCCACTAGACGTTTTGATAATGCCGTGCCGCGCAGGTGCAAGTTATTGGTGAGCGGCGCAAATGCAGGAGGCATTACCTATGTCAGACCCGCAGTGGCGCTCAACAGCTTTGAAGCAGGGGCTTCGTCCTCACTGCAGGATAAAAAGAGACGTGCTGACAGCGTGGAGATTCCGAGCACACTTACCTAATTCTTCACAAACAACCACGAATTCGAACGGAGAGCGCGAAGGCAAGGAGAGAGAGAGAGAGGGAGCAGATCCTCTAGACGTTTTGACAATGCCGTGCCGCGCAGGTGCAAGTTATTGGTGAGCGGCGCAAATGCAGGAGGCATTTCCTATGTCAGACCCACAGTGGCGCTCAACAGCTTTGAAGCAGGGGCTTCGTCCTCACTGCAGGATAAAAAGAGACGTGCTGACAGCGTGGAGATTCCGAGCACACTTACCTAATTCTTCACAAACAACCACGAATTCGAACGGAGAGCGCGAAGGCAAGGAGAGAGAGAGAGAGGGAGCAGATCCTCTAGACGTTTTGACAATGCCGTGCCGCGCAGGTGCAAGTTATTGGTGAGCGGCGCAAATGCAGGAGGCATTTCCTATGTCAGACCCACAGTGGCGCTCAACAGCTTTGAAGCAGGGGCTTCGTCCTCACTGCAGGATAAAAAGGCGTGCTGACAGCGTGGAGATTCCGAGCACACTTACCTAATTCTTCACAAAAAACCACGAATTCAAACGGAGAGCGCGAGGGCAAGGAGAGAGAGAGAGGGAGCAGAACCTCTAGACGTTTTGACAATGCCGTGCCGCGCAGGTGCAAGTTATTGGTGAGCGGCGCAATTGCAGGAGGCATTTCCTATGTCAGACCCACGGCGGCGCTCAACAGCTTTGTAGCATGGGCTTAATCCTCACTGCAGGATAAAAGAGACGTGCTGACAGCGTGGAGATTCCGAGCCGACTCTTTTTATACTTCACAAACAACCACGAATTCGAATAGAGAGCGCGAAGGCAAGGAGAGAGAGATTGGGAGCAGAGCCACTAGACGTTTTTATAATGCCGTGCCGCACAGGTGCAAATTATCGGCGAGCGGCGCAAATGCGGGAGGCATTTCCTATGTCAGATCCACGGCGGCGCTCAACAGCTTTGTAGCATAGGCTTCGTCCTAACTGCAGGATAAAAAGAGACGTGCTGACAGCGTGGAGATTCCGAGCACACTTAATTCTTCACAAACAACCACGAATTCGAACCGAGAGCGCGAAGGCAAGGAGAGAGAGAGGGCGAGCTGAGCCACTAGACATTCTGATAATGCCGTGCAGCGCAGGTGCAAATTATCGGCGAGCGGCGCAAATGAGGGAGGCATTTCCTATGTCAGACCCACGGCGGCGCTCAACAGCTTTGTAGCATGGGCTTCGTCCTCACTGCAGGATAGAGACGTGCTGACAGCGTGTAGATTCCGAGCACACTTAATTCTTCACAAACAACCACGAATTCAAACGGAGAGCGCGAAGGCAAGGAGAGAGAGAGGGGGAGCAGAGCCACTAGACGCTTTGATAATGCCATGCCGCGAAGGTGCAAGTTATTGGTGAGCGGCGCAAATGCGGGAGGCATTTCCTATGTGAGACCCATGGTGGCTCTCAACAGCTTTGTAGCATGGGCTTCATCCTCACTGCAGGATAAATAGAGACCTGCTGACAGCGGGAGATTCCGAGAAGACTTACTTAATTCTTCACAAACAACCACGAATTCGAACGGAGAGCGCGAAGGCAAGGAGAGAGAGAGGGGGAGCAGAGCCACTAGACGCTTTGATAATGCCGTGCAACGCAGGTGCAAGTTATTGGTGAGCGGCGCAAATGCAGGAGGCATTTCCTATGTCAGACCAACGGTGGCGCGCAACAGCTTTGTAGCATGTGCTTCGTCCTCACTGCAGGATAAATAGAGACGTGCTGACAGCGCGAGATTCCGAAAAGACTTGCTTAATTCTTCGCAAACAACCACGAATTCAAACGCAAAGCGCGAAGGCAAGGAGAGAGAGAGAGAGAGAGCAGAGCCACTAGACGTTTTGACAATGCCGTGCCGCGCAGGTGCAAGTTATTGGTGAGCGGCGCAAATGCAGGAGGCATTTCCTATGTCAGACCCACGGTGGCGCTCAACAGCTTTGTAGCATGGGCTTCGTCCTCACTGCAGGATAAATAGAGACGTGCTGACAGCGGGAGATTCCGAAAAGACTTGCTTAATTCTTCACAAACAACCACGAATTTGAACGGAGATCGCGAAGGCAAGGAGAGAGAGAGAGGGGGAGCAGAGCCACTAGACGCTTTGATAATGCCGTGCAACGCAGGTGCAAGTTATAGGTGAGCGGCGCAAATGCAGGAGGCATTTCCTATGTCAGACCCACGGCGGCGCTCCACAGCTTTGTAGCATGGGCTTCGTCCTCACTGCAGGATAAAAAGAGACGTGCTGACAGCGTGGAGATTCCGAGCCGACTCTTTTTATTCTTCACAAACAACCACGAATTCGAATAGAGAGCGCGAAGGCAAGGAGAGAGAGATTGGCAGCAGAGCCACTACACGTTTTTATAATGCCGTGCCGCACAGCTGCAAATTATCGGCGAGCGGCGCAAATGCGGGAGGCATTTCGTATGTCAGACACACGGCGGCGCTCAACAGCTTTGTAGCATGGGCTTCGTCCTCACTGCAGGATAAAAAGAGGCGTGCTGACAGCGTGGAGATTCCGAGCACACTTAGTTCTTCACAAACAACCACGTATTCGAACTGAGAGCGCGATGGCAAGGAGAGAGAAAGGGGGAGCAGAGCCACTAGACGTTTTGATAATGCCGTGCCGCGCAGGTGCAAGTTATTGTTGAGCGGCGCAAATGCAGGAGGTATTTCTTATGTCAGACCCACGGCGGCGCTCGACAGCTTTGTAGCATGGGCTTCGTCCTCACTGCAGGATAAAAAGTGACGTGCTGACAGCGTGGAGATTCCGAGCACACTTACTTAATTCTTCACAAACAACCACGAATTCAGACGGAGAGCGCGAAGGCAAGGAGAGAGAGAGAGAGGGAGCAGATCCTCTAGACGTTTTGATAATGCCGTGCCGCGCAGGTGCAAATTATCGGCGAGCGGCGCAAATGCAGGAGGCATTTCGTATGTCAGACCCACGGCGGCGCTCCACAGCTTTGTAGCATGGGCTTCGTCCTCACTGCAGGATAAAAAGAGACGTGCTGACAGCGTGGAGATTCCGAGCCGACTCTTTTTATTCTTCACAAACAACCACGAATTCGAATAGAGAGCGCGAAGGCAAGGAGAGAGAGATTGGGAGCAGAGCCACTAGACGTTTTTATAATGCCGTGCCGCACAGCTGCAAATTATCGGCGAGCGGCAAATGCGGGAGGCATTTCGTATGTCAGACCCACGGCGGCGCTCAACAGCTTTGTAGCATGGGCTTCGTCCTCACTGCAGGATAAAAAGAGGCGTGCTGACAGCGTGGAGATTCCGAGCACACTTAGTTCTTCACAAACAACCACGAATTTGAACGGAGAGCGCGAAGGCAAGGAGAGAGAGAGGGGGAGCAGAGCCACTAGACGCTTTGATAATGCCGTGCAACGCAGGTGCAAGTTATAGGTGAGCGGCGCAAATGCAGGAGGCATTTCCTATGTCAGACCCACGGCGGCGCTCCACAGCTTTGTAGCATGGGCTTCGTCCTCACTGCAGGATAAAAAGAGACGTGCTGACAGCGTGGAGATTCCGGGCCGACTCTTTTTATTCTTCACAAACAACCACGAATTCGAATAGAGAGCGCGAAGGCAAGGAGAGAGAGATTGGGAGCAGAGCCACTAGACGTTTTTATAATGCCGTGCCGCACAGCTGCAAATTATCGGCGAGCGGCGCAAATGCGGGAGGCATTTCCTATGTCAGATCCACGGCGGCGCTCAACAGCTTTGTAGCATAGGCTTCGTCCTAACTGCAGGATAAAAAGAGACGTGCTGACAGCGTGGAGATTCCGAGCACACTTAATTCTTCACAAACAACCACGAATTCGAACGGAGAGCGCGAAGGCAAGGAGAAAGAGAGGGCGAGCTGAGCCACAAGACATTCTGATAATGCCGTGCAGCGCAGGTGCAAATTATCGGCGAGCGGCGCAAATGAGGGAGGCATTTCCTATGTCAGACCCACGGCGGCGCTCAACAGCTTTGTAGCATGGGCTTCGTCCTCACTGCAGGATAGAGACGTGCTGACAGCGTGGAGATTCCGAGCACACTTACTTAATTCTTCACAAACAACCACAAATTCGAACGGAGAGCGCGAAGGCAAGTAGAGAGAGAGGGCGAGCTGAGCCACTAGACGTTTTGATAATACCGTGCAGCGCAGGTGCAAATTATCGGTGAGCGGCGCAAATGCAGGAGGCATTTCCTATGTCAGACCCACAGTAGCGCTCAACAGCTTTGTAGCATGGGCTTCGTCCTCACTGCAGGATAGAGACGTGCTGACAGCGTGGAGATTCCGAGCACACCTATTAACTCTTCACAAACAACCACGAATTCGAACGGAGAGCGCGAAGGCAAGGAGAGAGAGAGAGGGCGAGCTGAGCCACTAGACGTTTTGATAATGCCGTGCAGCGCAGGTGCAAATTACCGGCGAGCGGCGCAAATGCGGGAGGCATTTCCTATGTCAGACCCACGGCGGCGCTCAACAGCTTTGAAGCAGGGGCTTCGTCCTCACTGCAGGATAAAAAGAGACGTGCTGACAGCGTGGAGATTCCGAGCACACTTACCTAATTCTTCACAAACAACCACGAATTCGAACGGAGAGCGCGAATGCAAGGAGAGAGAGAGAGAGGGAGCAGATCCTCTAGACGTTTTGACAATGCCGTGCCGCGCAGGTGCAAGTTATTGGTGAGCGGCGCAAATGCAGGAGGCATTTCGTAAGTTAGATCCACAGTGGCGCTCAACAGCTTCGTAGCATGGGCTTCGTCCTCAATGCAGGATAAAAAAAGACGTGCTGACAGCGTGTAAAAAGAGATGTGCTGACAGCGTGGAGATTCCGAGCACACTTAATTCTTCACAAACAACCACGAATTCGAACGGAGAGCGCGAAGGCAAGGAGAGAGAGAGGGGGAGCAGAGCCACTAGACATTTTGATAATGCCCTGCCGCGCCGGTGCAAGTTATTGGTGAGCGGCGCAAATGCAGGAGGCATTTCGTAAGTTAGATCCACAGTGGCGCTCAACAGCTTCGTAGCATGGGCTTCGTCCTCAATGCAGGATAAAAAAAGACGTGCTGACAGCGTGTAAAAAGAGATGTGCTGACAGCGTGGAGATTCCGAGCACACTTAATTCTTCACAAACAACCACGAATTCGAACGGAGAGCGCGAAGGCAAGGAGAGAGAGAGGGGGAGCAGAGCCACTAGACATTTTGATAATGCCCTGCCGCGCCGGTGCAAGTTATTGGTGAGCGGCGCAAATGCGGGAGGCATTTCCTATGTCAGACCCACGGCGGCGCTCAACAGCTTTGAAGCAGGGGCTTCGTCCTCACTGCAGGATAAAAAGAGACGTGCTGACAGCGTGGAGATTCCGAGCACACTTACCTAATTCTTCACAAAAAACCACGAATTCAAACGGAGAGCGCGAAGGCAAGGAGAGAGAGAGAGGGAGCAGAACCTCTAGACATTTTGATAATGCCGTGCCGCGCAGGTGCAAGTTATTGGTGAGCGGCGCAAATGCAGGAGGCATTTCGTAAGTTAGATCCACAGTGGCGCTCAACAGCTTCGTAGCATGGGCTTCGTCCTCAATGCAGGATAAAAAAAGACGTGCTGACAGCGTGTAAAAAGAGATGTGCTGAGAGCGTGGAGATTCCGAGCACACTTACTTAATTCTTCACAAACAACCACGAATTCGAACGGAGAGCGCGAAGGCAAGGAGAGAGAGTGGGGGAGCAGAGCCACTAGACATTTTGATAATGCCGTGCCGCGCAGGTGCAAGTTATTGGTGAGCGGCGCAAATGCAGGAGGCATTTTGTAAGTTAGACCCACAGTGGCGCTCAACAGCTTTGTAGCATGGGCTTCGTCCTCACTGCAGGATAGAGACGTGCTGACAGCGTGGAGATTCCGAGCACACTTACTTAACTCTTCACAAACAACCACGAATTCGAACGGAGAGCGCGAAGGCAAGGAGAGAGAGAGGGGGAGCAGAGCCACTAGACGTTTTGATAATGCCGTGCCGCGCAGGTGCAAGTTACTGGTGAGCGGTGCAAATGCAGGAGGCATTTCCTATGTCAGACCCACAGTGGCGCTCAACAGCTTTGTAGCATGGGCTTCGTACACACTGCAGGATAAATAGAGACGTGCTGACAGTGGGAGATGCCGAGCACACTTACTTAATTCTTCACAAACAACCACGAATTCGAACGGAGAGCGCGATGGCAAGGAGAGAGAGAGAGGGGGAGCAGAGCCACTAGACATTTTGATAAAGCCGTGCCGCGCAGGTGCAAGTTATTGGTGAGCGGCGCAAATGCAGGAGGCATTTCGTAAGTTAGACCCACAGTGGCGCTCAACAGCTTTGTAGCATGGGCTTCGTCCTCACTGCAGGATAAAAAGAGACGTGCTGACAGCGTGGAGATTCCGAGCACACTTACTTAATTCTTCACAAACAACCACGAATTCGAACGGAGAGCGCGAAGGCAAGGAGAGAGAGAGGGGGAGCAGAGCCACTAGACATTTTGATAATGCCGTGCCGCGCAGGTGCAAGTTATTGGTGAGCGGCGCAAATGCAGGAGGCATTTCGTAAGTTAGATCCACAGTGGCGCTCAACAGCTTTGTAGCATGGGCTTCGTCCTCAATGCAGGATAAAAAGAGACGTGCTGACAGCGTGTAAAAAGAGACGTGCTGACAGCGTGGAAATTCCGAGCACACTTACTTAATTCTTCACAAACAACCACGAATTCGAACGGAGAGCGCGAAGGCAAGGAGAGAGAGAGGGGGAGCAGAGCCACTAGACATTTTGATAATGCCGTGCCGCGCAGGTGCAAGTTATTGGTGAGCGGCGCAAATGCAGGAGGCATTTCGTAAGTTAGACCCACAGTGGCGCTCAACAGCTTTGTAGCATGGGCTTCGTCCTCACTGCAGGATAGAGACGTGCTGACAGCGTGGAGATTCCGAGCACACTTACTTAACTCTTCACAAACAACCACGAATTCGAACGGAGAGCGCGAAGGCAAGGAGAGAGAGAGAGGGCGAGTTGAGCCACTAGACGTTTTGATAATGCCGTGCAGCGCAGGTGCAAATTACCGGCGAGCGGCGCAAATGCGGGAGGCATTTCCTATGTCAGACCCACGGCGGCGCTCAACAGCTTTGTAGCATGGGCTTCGTCCTCACTGCAGGATAAAAAGAGACGTGCTGACAGCGTGGAGATTCCGAGCACACTTACTTACTTCTTCACAAACAACAACGAATTCGAACTGAGAGCGCGATGGCAAGGAGAGAGAGAGAGAGAGGGGGAGCAGAGCCACTAGACGTTTTGATAATGCCGTGCCGCGCAGGTGCAAGTTATTGGTGAGCGGCGCAAATGCAGGAGGCATTACCTATGTCAGACCCACAGTGGCGCTCAACAGCTTTGAAGCAGGGGCTTCGTCCTCACTGCAGGATAAAAAGAGACGTGCTGACAGCGTGGAGATTCCGAGCACACTTACCTAATTCTTCACAAACAACCACGAATTCGAACGGAGAGCGCGAAGGCAAGGAGAGAGAGAGAGAGGGAGCAGATCCTCTAGACGTTTTGACAATGCCGTGCCGCACAGGTGCAAGTTAGTGGTGAGCGGCGCAAATGCAGGAGGCTTTTCCTATGTCAGACCCACAGTGGCGCTCAACAGCTTTGAAGCAGGGGCTTCGTCCTCACTGCAGGATAAAAAGACGTGCTGACAGCGTGGAGATTCCGAGCACACTTACCTAATTCTTCACGAAAAACCACGAATTCAAACGGAGAGCGCGAAGGCAAGGAGAGAGAGAGAGGGAGCAGAACCTCTAGACGTTTTCACAATGCCGTGCCGCGCAGGTGCAAGTTATTGGTGAGCGGCGCAATTGCAGGAGGCATTTCCTATGTCAGACCCACGGCGGCGCTCAACAGCTTTGTAGCATGGGCTTAATCCTCACTGCAGGATAAAAGAGACGTGCTGACAGCGTAGAGATTCCGAGCACACTTACTTAATTCTTCACAAACAACCACGAATTCGAACGGAGAGCGCGAAGGCAAGGAGAGAGAGAGGGCGAGCTGAGCCACTAGACGTTTTGATAATGCCGTGCAGCGCAGGTGCAAATTACCGGCAAGCGGCGCAAATGCGGGAGGCATTTCGTATGTCAGACCCACGGCGGCGCTCGACAGCTTTGTAGCATGGGCTTCGTCCTCACTGCAGGATAAAAAGTGACGTGCTGACAGCGTGGAGATTCCGAGCACACTTACTTAATTCTTCACAAACAACCACGAATTCAGACGGAGAGCGCGAAGGCAAGGAGAGAGAGAGAGAGGGAGCAGATCCTCTAGACGTTTTGATAATGCCGTGCCGCGCAGGTGCAAGTTATAGGTGAGCGGCACAAATGCAGGAGGCATTTCCTATGTCAGACCCACGGCGGCGCTCCACAGCTTTGTAGCATGGGCTTCGTCCTCACTGCAGGATAAAAAGAGACGTGCTGACAGCGTGGAGATTCCGAGCCGACTCTTTTTATTCTTCACAAACAACCACGAATTCGAATAGAGAGCGCGAAGGCAAGGAGAGAGAGATTGGGAGCAGAGCCACTAGACGTTTTTATAATGCCGTGCCGCACAGGTGCAAATTATCGGCGAGCGGCGCAAATGCAGGAGGCATTTCCTATGTCAGACCCACAGTAGCGCTCAACAGCTTTGTAGTAGCATGTGCCTCGTCCTCACTGCAGGATAGAGACGTGCTGACAGCGTGGAGATTCCGAGCACACTTACTTAATTCTTCACAAACAACCACGAATTCGAACGGAGAGCGCGAAGGCAAGGAGAGAGAGAGGGGGAGCAGAGCCACTAGACGTTTTGATAATGCCGTGCCGCGCAGGTGCAAGTTATTGGTGAGCGGCGCAAATGCAGGAGGCATTTCCTATGTCAGACCCACGGCGGCGCTCAACAGTTTGTAGCATGGGCTTCGTCCTCAATGCAGGATAAAAGGAGACGTGCTGACAGCGTGGAGATTCCGAGCACACTTACTTTATTCATCACAAACAACCACGAATTCGAACGGAGAGCGTGAAGGCAAGGAGAGAGAGAGGGGGAGCAGAGCCACTAGACGTTTTGATAATGCCGTGCCGCGCAGGTGCAAGTTATTGGTGAGCGGCGCAAATGCAGGAGGCATTTTGTAAGTTAGACCCACAGTGGCGCTCAACAGCTTTGTAGCATGGGCTTCGTCCTCACTGCAGGATAGAGACGTGCTGACAGCGTGGAGATTCCGAGCACACTTACTTAACTCTTCACAAACAACCACGAATTCGAACGGAGAGCGCGAAGGCAAGGAGAGAGAGAGGGGGAGCAGAGCCACTAGACGTTTTGATAATGCCGTGCCGCGCAGGTGCAAGTTACTGGTGAGCGGTGCAAATGCAGGAGGCATTTCCTATGTCAGACCCACAGTGGCGCTCAACAGCTTTGTAGCAAGGGCTTCGTACACACTGCAGGATAAATAGAGACGTGCTGACAGTGGGAGATGCCGAGCACACTTACTTAATTCTTCACAAACAACCACGAATTCGAACGGAGAGCGCGAAGGCAAGGAGAGAGAGAGAGGGGGAGCAGAGCCACTAGACATTTTGATAATGCCGGGCCGCGCAGGTGCAAGTTATTGGTGAGCGGCGCAAATGCAGGAGGCATTTCGTAAGTTAGACCCACAGTGGCGCTCAACAGCTTTGTAGCATGGGCTTCGTCCTCACTGCAGGATAAAAAGAGACGTGCTGACAGCGTGGAGATTCCGAGCACACTTACTTAATTCTTCACAAACAACCACGAATTCGAACGGAGAGCGCGAAGGCAAGGAGAGAGAGAGGGGGAGCAGAGCCAGAAGACATTTTGATAATGCCGTGCCGCGCAGGTGCAAGTTATTGGTGAGCGGCGCAAATGCAGGAGGCATTTCGTAAGTTAGATCCACAGTGGCGCTCAACAGCTTTGTTGCATGGGCTTCGTCCTCAATGCAGGATAAAAAGAGACGTGCTGACAGCGTGTAAAAAGAGACGTGCTGACAGCGTGGAGAATCCGAGCACACTTACTTAATTCTTCACAAACAACCACGAATTCGAACGGAGAGCGCGAAGGCAAGGAGAGAGAGAGGGGGAGCAGAGCCACTAGACATATTGATAATGCCGTGCCGCGCAGGTGCAAGTTATTGGTGAGCGGCGCAAATGCAGGAGGCATTTCGTAAGTTAGACCCACAGTGGCGCTCAACAGCTTTGTAGCATGGGCTTCGTCCTCACTGCAGGATAGAGACGTGCTGACAGCGTGGAGATACCGAGCACACTTACTTAACTCTTCACAAACAACCACGAATTCGAACGGAGAGCGCGAAGGCAAGGAGAGAGAGAGAGGGCGAGTTGAGCCACTAGACGTTTTGATAATGCCGTGCAGCGCAGGTGCAAATTACCGGCGAGCGGCGCAAATGCGGGAGGCATTTCCTATGTCAGACCCACGGCGGCGCTTAACAGCTTTGTAGCATGGGCTTCGTCCTCACTGCAGGATAAAAAGAGACGTGCTGACAGCGTGGAGATTCCGAGCACACTTACTTACTTCTTCACAAACAACAACGAATTCGAACTGAGAGCGCGATGGCAAGGAGAGAGAGAGGGGGAGCAGAGCCACTAGACGTTTTGATAATGCCGTGCCGCGCAGGTGCAAGTTATTGGTGAGCGGCGCAAATGCAGGTGGCATTACCTATGTCAGACCCACAGTGGCGCTCAACAGCTTTGAAGCAGGGGCTTCGTCCTCACTGCAGGATAAAAAGAGACGTGCTGACAGCGTGGAGATTCCGAGCACACTTACCTAATTCTTCACAAACAACCACGAATTCGAACGGAGAGCGCGAAGGCAAGGAGAGAGAGAGAGAGGGAGCAGATCCTCTAGACGTTTTGACAATGCCGTGCCGCGCAGGTGCAAGTTATTGGTGAGCGGCCCAAATGCAGGAGGCATTTCCTATGTCAGGCTCACAGTGGCGCTCAACAGCTTTGAAGCAGGGGCTTCGTCCTCACTGCAGGATAAAAAGACGTGCTGACAGCGTGGAGATTCCGAGCACACTTACCTAATTCTTCACAAAAAACCACGAATTCAAACGGAGAGCGCGAAGGCAAGGAGAGAGAGAGAGGGAGCAGAACCTCTAGACGTTTTGACAATGCCGTGCCGCGCAGGTGCAAGTTATTGGTGAGCGGCGCAATTGCAGGAGGCATTTCCTGTGTCAGACCCACGGCGGCGCTCAACAGCTTTGTAGCATGGGCTTAATCCTCACTGCAGGATAAAAGAGACGTGCTGACAGCGTAGAGATTCCGAGCACACTTACTTAATTCTTCACAAACAACCACGAATTCGAACGGAGAGCGCGAAGGCAAGGAGAGAGAGAGGGCGAGCTGAGCCACTAGACGTTTTGATAATGCCGTGCAGCGCAGGTGCAAATTACCGGCGAGCGGCGCAAATGCGGGAGGCATTTCGTATGTCAGACCCACGGCGGCGCTCAACAGCTTTGTAGCATGGGCTTCGTCCTCACTGCAGGATAAAAAGAGGCGTGCTGACAGCGTGGAGATTCCGAGCACACTTAGTTCTTCACAAACAACCACGTATTCGAACTGAGAGCGCGATGGCAAGGAGAGAGAAAGGGGGAGCAGAGCCACTAGACGTTTTGATAATGCCGTGCCGCGAAGGTGCAAGTTATTGTTGAGCGGCGCAAATGCAGGAGGCATTTCTTATGTCAGACCCACGGCGGCGCTCGACAGCTTTGTAGCATGGGCTTCGTCCTCACTGCAGGATAAAAAGTGACGTGCTGACAGCGTGGAGATTCCGAGCACACTTACTTAATTCTTCACAAACAACCACGAACTCAGACGGAGAGCGCGAAGGCAAGGAGAGAGAGAGAGAGGGAGCAGATCCTCTAGACGTTTTGATAATGCCGTGCCGCGCAGGTGCAAGTTATAGGTGAGCGGCGCAAATGCAGGAGGCATTTCTTATGTCAGACCCACGGCGGCGCTCCACAGCTTTGTAGCATGGGCTTCGTCCTCACTGCAGGATAAAAAGAGACGTGCTGACAGCGTGGAGATTCCGAGCCGACTCTTTTTATTCTTCACAAACAACCACGAATTCGAATAGAGAGCGCGAAGGCAAGGAGAGAGAGATTGGGAGCAGAGCCACTAGACGTTTTGATAATGCCGTGCCGCGCAGGTGCAAGTTATTGTTGAGCGGCGCAAATGCAGGAGGCATTTCTTATGTCAGACCCACGGCGGCGCTCAACAGCTTTGAAGCAGGGGCTTCGTCCTCACTGCAGGATAAAAAGACGTGCTGACAGCGTGGAGATTCCGAGCACACTTACCTAATTCTTCACAAAAAACCACGAATTCAAACGGAGAGCGCGAAGGCAAGGAGAGAGAGAGAGAGGGAGCAGAACCTCTAGACGTTTTGACAATGCCGTGCCGCGCAGGTGCAAGTTATTGGTGAGCGGCGCAATCGCAGGAGGCATTTCCTATGTCAGACCCACGGCGGCGCTCCACAGCTTTGTAGCATAGGCTTCGTCCTAACTGCAGGATAAAAAGAGACGTGCTGACAGCGTGGAGATTCCGAGCACACTTAATTCTTCACAAACAACCACGAATTCGAACGGAGAGCGCGAAGGCAAGGCGAAAGAGAGGGCGAGTTGAGCCACTAGACATTCTGATAATGCCGTGCAGCGCAGGTGCAAATTATCGGCGAGCGGCGCAAATGAGGGAGGCATTTCCTATGTCAGACCCACAGCGGCGCTCAACAGCTTTGTAGCATGGGCTTCATCCTCACTGCAGGATAGAGACGTGCTGACAGCGTGGAGATTCCGAGCACACTTACTTAATTCTTCACAAACAACCACAAATTCGAACGGAGAGCGCGAAGGCAAGTAGAGAGAGAGGGCGAGCTGAGCCACTAGACGTTTTGATAATACCGTGCAGCGCAGGTGCAAATTAGCGGTGAGCGGCGCAAATGCAGGAGGCATTTCCTATGTCAGACCCACAGTAGCGCTCAACAGCTTTGTAGCATGGGCTTCGTCCTCACTGCAGGATAGAGACGTGCTGACAGCGTGGAGATTCCGAGCACACCTATTAACTCTTCACAAACAACCACGAATTCGAACGGAGAGCGCGAAGGCAAGGAGAGAGAGAGAGGGCGAGCTGAGCCACTAGACGTTTTGATAATGCCGTGCAGCGCAGGTGCAAATTACCGGCGAGCGGCGCAAATGCGGGAGGCATTTCCTATGTCAGACCCACGGCGGCGCTCAACAGCTTTGTAGCATGGGCTTCGTCCTCACTGCAGGATAAAAAGAGACGTGCTGACAGCGTGGAGATTCCGAGCACACTTACTTCTTCACAAACAACAACGAATTCGAACGGAGAGCGCGAAGGCAAGGAGAGAGAGAGAGAGGGAGCAGATCCTCTAGACGTTTTGACAATGCCGTGCCGCGCAGGTGCAAGTTATTGGTGAGCGGCGCAAATGCAGGAGGCATTTCCTATGTCAGACCCACAGTGGCGCTCAACAGCTTTGAAGCAGGGGCTTCGTCCTCACTGCAGGATAAAAAGAGACGTGCTGACAGCGTGGAGATTCCGAGCACACTTACCTAATTCTTCACAAACAACCACGAATTCGAACGGAGAGCGCGAAGGCAAGGAGAGAGAGAGAGAGGGAGCAGATCCTCTAGACGTTTTGACAATGCCGTGCCGCGCAGGTGCAAGTTATTGGTGAGCGGCGCAAATGCAGGAGGCATTTCCTATGTCAGACCCACAGTGGCGCTCAACAGCTTTGAAGCAGGGGCTTCGTCCTCACTGCAGGATAAAAAGGCGTGCTGACAGCGTGGAGATTCCGAGCACACTTACCTAATTCTTCACAAAAAACCACGAATTCGAACGGAGAGCGCGAAGGCAAGGAGAGAGAGAGAGGGAGCAGAACCTCTAGACGTTTTGACAATGCCGTGCCGCGCAGGTGCAAGTTATTGGTGAGCGGCGCAATTGCAGGAGGCATTTCCTATGTCAGACCCACGGCGGCTCTCAACAGCTTTGTAGCATGGGCTTAATCCTCACTGCAGGATAAAAGAGACGTGCTGACAGCGTGGAGATTCCGAGCCGACTCTTTTTATACTTCACAAACAACCACGAATTCGAATAGAGAGCGCGAAGGCAAGGAGAGAGAGATTGGGAGCAGAGCCACTAGACGTTTTTATAATGCCGTGCCGCACAGGTGCAAATTATCGGCGAGCGGCGCAAATGCGGGAGGCATTTCCTATGTCAGATCCACGGCGGCGCTCAACAGCTTTGTAGCATAGGCTTCGTCCTAACTGCAGGATAAAAAGAGACGTGCTGACAGCGTGGAGATTCCGAGCACACTTAATTCTTCACAAACAACCACGAATTCGAACCGAGAGCGCGAAGGCAAGGAGAGAGAGAGGGCGAGCTGAGCCACTAGACATTCTGATAATGCCGTGCAGCGCAGGTGCAAATTATCGGCGAGCGGCGCAAATGAGGGAGGCATTTCCTATGTCAGACCCACGGCGGCGCTCAACAGCTTTGTAGCATGGGCTTCGTCCTCACTGCAGGATAGAGACGTGCTGACAGCGTGGAGATTCCGAGCACACTTACTTAATTCTTCACAAACAACCACAAATTCGAACGGAGAGCGCGAAGGCAAGTAGAGAGAGAGGGCGAGCTGAGCCACTAGACGTTTTGATAATACCGTGCAGCGCAGGTGCAAATTATCGGTGAGCGGCGCAAATGCAGGAGGCATTTCCTATGTCAGACCCACAGTGGCGCTCAACAGCTTTGAAGCAGGGGCTTCGTCCTCACTGCAGGATAAAAAGAGACGTGCTGACAGCGTGGAGATTCCGAGCACACTTACCTAATTCTTCACAAACAACCACGAATTCGAACGGAGAGCGCGAAGGCAAGGGGAGAGAGAGAGAGGGAGCAGATCCTCTAGACGTTTTGACAATGCCGTGCCGCGCAGGTGCAAGTTATTGGTGAGCGGCGCAAATGCGGGAGGCATTTCCTATGTGAGACCCATGGTGGCGCTCAACAGCTTTGTAGCATGGGCTTCATCCTCACTGCAGGATAAATAGAGACCTGCTGACAGCGGGAGATTCCGAGAAGACTTACTTAATTCTTCACAAACAACCACGAATTCGAACGGAGAGCGCGAAGGCAAGGAGAGAGAGAGGGGGAGCAGAGCCACTAGACGCTTTGATAATGCCGTGCAACGCAGGTGCAAGTTATTGGTGAGCGGCGCAAATGCAGGAGGCATTTCCTATGTCAGACCAACGGTGGCGCGCAACAGCTTTGTAGCATGGGCTTCGTCCTCACTGCAGGATAAATAGAGACGTGCTGACAGCGGGAGATTCCGAAAAGACTTGCTTAATTCTTCGCAAACAACCACGAATTCAAACGCAAAGCGCGAAGGCAAGGAGAGAGAGAGAGAGAGAGCAGAGCCACTAGACGTTTTGACAATGCCGTGCCGCGCAGGTGCAAGTTATTGGTGAGCGGCGCAAATGCAGGAGGCATTTCGTAAGTTAGACCCACAGTGGCGCTCAACAGCTTTGTAGCATGGGCTTCGTCCTCACTGCAGGATAAAAAGAGACGTGCTGACAGCGTGGAGATTCCGAGCACACTTAATTCTTCACAAACAACCACGAATTCGAACGGAGAGCGCGAAGGCAAGGAGAGAGAGAGGGGGAGCAGAGCCACTAGACATTTTGATAATGCCGTGCCGCGCAGGTGCAAGTTATTGGTGAGCGGCGCAAATGCAGGAGGCATTTCGTAAGTTAGATCCACAGTGGCGCTCAACAGCTTCGTAGCATGGGCTTCGTCCTCAATGCAGGATAAAAAGAGACGTGCTGACAGCGTGTAAAAAGAGATGTGCTGACAGCGTGGAGATTCCGAGCACACTTAATTCTTCACAAACAACCACGAATTCGAACGGAGAGCGCGAAGGCAAGGAGAGAGAGAGGGGGAGCAGAGCCACTAGACATTTTGATAATGCCCTGCCGCGCCGGTGCAAGTTATTGGTGAGCGGCGCAAATGCAGGAGGCATTTCGTAAGTTAGACCCACAGTGGCGCTCAACAGCTTTGTAGCATGGGCTTCGTCCTCACTGCAGGATAGAGACGTGCTGACAGCGTGGAGATTCCGAGCACACTTACTTAACTCTTCACAAACAACCACGAATTCGAACGGAGAGCGCGAAGGCAAGGAGAGAGAGAGGGGGAGCAGAGCCACTAGACATTTTGATAATGCCGTGCCGCGCAGGTGCAAGTTATTGGTGAGCGGCGCAAATGCAGGAGGCATTTCGTAAGTTAGATCCACAGTGGCGCTCAACAGCTTTGTAGCATGGGCTTCGACCTCAATGCGGGATAAAAAGAGACGTGCTGACAGCGTGTAAAAAGAGACGTGCTGACAGCGTGGAGATTCCGAGCACACTTACCTAATTCTTCACAAACAACCACGAATTCGAACGGAGAGCGCGAAGGCAAGGAGAGAGAGTGGGGGAGCAGAGCCACTAGACATTTTGATAATGCCGTGCCGCGCAGGTGCAAGTTATTGGTGAGCGGCGCAAATGCAGGAGGCATTTTGTAAGTTAGACCCACAGTGGCGCTCAACAGCTTTGTAGCATGGGCTTCGTCCTCACTGCAGGATAGAGACGTGCTGACAGCGTGGAGATTCCGAGCACACTTACTTAACTCTTCACAAACAACCACGAATTCGAACGGAGAGCGCGAAGGCAAGGAGAGAGAGAGGGGGAGCAGAGCCACTAGACGTTTTGATAATGCCGTGCCGCGCAGGTGCAAGTTACTGGTGAGCGGTGCAAATGCAGGAGGCATTTCCTATGTCAGACCCACAGTGGCGCTCAACAGCTTTGTAGCATGGGCTTCGTACACACTGCAGGATAAATAGAGACGTGCTGACAGTGGGAGATGCCGAGCACACTTACTTAATTCTTCACAAACAACCACGAATTCGAACGGAGAGCGCGATGGCAAGGAGAGAGAGAGAGGGGGAGCAGAGCCACTAGACATTTTGATAAAGCCGTGCCGCGCAGGTGCAAGTTATTGGTGAGCGGCGCAAATGCAGGAGGCATTTCGTAAGTTAGACCCACAGTGGCGCTCAACAGCTTTGTAGCATGGGCTTCGTCCTCACTGCAGGATAAAAAGAGACGTGCTGACAGCGTGGAGATTCCGAGCACACTTACTTAATTCTTCACAAACAACCACGAATTCGAACGGAGAGCGCGAAGGCAAGGAGAGAGAGAGGGGGAGCAGAGCCACTAGACATTTTGATAATGCCGTGCCGCGCAGGTGCAAGTTATTGGTGAGCGGCGCAAATGCAGGAGGCATTTCGTAAGTTAGATCCACAGTGGCGCTCAACAGCTTTGTAGCATGGGCTTCGTCCTCAATGCAGGATAAAAAGAGACGTGCTGACAGCGTGTAAAAAGAGACGTGCTGACAGCGTGGAGATTCCGAGCACACTTACTTAATTCTTCACAAACAACCACGAATTCGAACGGAGAGCGCGAAGGCAAGGAGAGAGAGAGGGGGAGCAGAGCCACTAGACATTTTGATAATGCCGTGCCGCGCAGGTGCAAGTTATTGGTGAGCGGCGCAAATGCAGGAGGCATTTCGTAAGTTAGACCCACAGTGGCGCTCAACAGCTTTGTAGCATGGGCTTCGTCCTCACTGCAGGATAGAGACGTGCTGACAGCGTGGAGATTCCGAGCACACTTACTTAACTCTTCACAAACAACCACGAATTCGAACGGAGAGCGCGAAGGCAAGGAGAGAGAGAGAGGGCGAGTTGAGCCACTAGACGTTTTGATAATGCCGTGCAGCGCAGGTGCAAATTACCGGCGAGCGGCGCAAATGCGGGAGGCATTTCCTATGTCAGACCCACGGCGGCGCTCAACAGCTTTGTAGCATGGGCTTCGTCCTCACTGCAGGATAAAAAGAGACGTGCTGACAGCGTGGAGATTCCGAGCACACTTACTTACTTCTTCACAAACAACAACGAATTCGAACTGAGAGCGCGATGGCAAGGAGAGAGAGAGAGAGGGGGAGCAGAGCCACTAGACGTTTGGTAATGCCGTGCCGCGCAGGTGCAAGTTATTGGTGAGCGGCGCAAATGCAGGAGGCATTACCTATGTCAGACCCACAGTGGCGCTCAACAGCTTTGAAGCAGGGGCTTCGTCCTCACTGCAGGATAAAAAGAGACGTGCTGACAGCGTGGAGATTCCGAGCACACTTACCTAATTCTTCACAAACAACCACGAATTCGAACGGAGAGCGCGAAGGCAAGGAGAGAGAGAGAGAGGGAGCAGATCCTCTATGCGTTTTGACAATGCCGTGCCGCACAGGTGCAAGTTAGTGGTGAGCGGCGCAAATTCAGGAGGCTTTTCCTATGTCAGACCCACAGTGGCGCTCAACAGCTTTGAAGCAGGGGCTTCGTCCTCACTGCAGGATAAAAAGACGTGCTGACAGCGTGGAGATTCCGAGCACACTTACCTAATTCTTCACGAAAAACCACGAATTCAAACGGAGAGCGCGAAGGCAAGGAGAGAGAGAGAGGGAGCAGAACCTCTAGACGTTTTCACAATGCCGTGCCGCGCAGGTGCAAGTTATTGGTGAGCGGCGCAATTGCAGGAGGCATTTCCTATGTCAGACCCACGGCGGCGCTCAACAGCTTTGTAGCATGGGCTTAATCCTCACTGCAGGATAAAAGAGACGTGCTGACAGCGTAGAGATTCCGAGCACACTTACTTAATTCTTCACAAACAACCACGAATTCGAACGGAGAGCGCGAAGGCAAGGAGAGAGAGAGGGCGAGCTGAGCCACTAGACGTTTTGATAATGCCGTGCAGCGCAGGTGCAAATTACCGGCAAGCGGCGCAAATGCGGGAGGCATTTCGTATGTCAGACCCACGGCGGCGCTCGACAGCTTTGTAGCATGGGCTTCGTCCTCACTGCAGGATAAAAAGTGACGTGCTGACAGCGTGGAGATTCCGAGCACACTTACTTAATTCTTCACAAACAACCACGAATTCAGACGGAGAGCGCGAAGGCAAGGAGAGAGAGAGAGAGGGAGCAGATCCTCTAGACGTTTTGATAATGCCGTGCCGCGCAGGTGCAAGTTATTGGTGAGCGGCGCAAATGCAGGAGGCATTTCCTATGTCAGACCCACGGCGGCGCTCCACAGCTTTGTAGCATGGGCTTCGTCCTCACTGCAGGATAAAAAGAGACGTGCTGACAGCGTGGAGATTCCGAGCCGACTCTTTTTATTCTTCACAAACAACCACGAATTCGAATAGAGAGCGCGAAGGCAAGGAGAGAGAGATTGGGAGCAGAGCCACTAGACGTTTTTATAATGCCGTGCCGCACAGGTGCAAATTATCGGCGAGCGGCGCAAATGCAGGAGGCATTTCCTATGTCAGACCCACAGTAGCGCTCAACAGCTTTGTAGTAGCATGTGCCTCGTCCTCACTGCAGGATAGAGACGTGCTGACAGCGTGGAGATTCCGAGCACACTTACTTAATTCTTCACAAACAACCACGAATTCGAACGGAGAGCGCGAAGGCAAGGAGAGAGAGAGGGGGAGCAGAGCCACTAGACGTTTTGATAATGCCGTGCCGCGCAGGTGCAAGTTATTGGTGAGCGGCGCAAATGCAGGAGGCATTTCCTATGTCAGACCCACGGCGGCGCTCAACAGTTTGTAGCATGGGCTTCGTCCTCAATGCAGGATAAAAGGAGACGTGCTGACAGCGTGGAGATTCCGAGCACACTTACTTTATTCATCACAAACAACCACGAATTCGAACGGAGAGCGTGAAGGCAAGGAGAGAGAGAGGGGGAGCAGAGCCACTAGACGTTTTGATAATGCCGTGCCGCGCAGGTGCAAGTTATTGGTGAGCGGCGCAAATGCAGGAGGCATTTTGTAAGTTAGACCCACAGTGGCGCTCAACAGCTTTGTAGCATGGGCTTCGTCCTCACTGCAGGATAGAGACGTGCTGACAGCGTGGATATTCCGAGCACACTTACTTAACTCTTCACAAACAACCACGAATTCGAACGGAGAGCGCGAAGGCAAGGAGAGAGAGAGGGGGAGCAGAGCCACTAGACGTTTTGATAATGCCGTGCCGCGCAGGTGCAAGTTACTGGTGAGCGGTGCAAATGCAGGAGGCATTTCCTATGTCAGACCCACAGTGGCGCTCAACAGCTTTGTAGCAAGGGCTTCGTACACACTGCAGGATAAATAGAGACGTGCTGACAGTGGGAGATGCCGAGCACACTTACTTAATTCTTCACAAACAACCACGAATTCGAACGGAGAGCGCGAAGGCAAGGAGAGAGAGAGAGGGGGAGCACAGCCACTAGACATTTTGATAATGCCGGGCCGCGCAGGTGCAAGTTATTGGTGAGCGGCGCAAATGCAGGAGGCATTTCGTAAGTTAGACCCACAGTGGCGCTCAACAGATTTGTAGCATGGGCTTCGTCCTCACTGCAGGATAAAAAGAGACGTGCTGACAGCGTGGAGATTCCGAGCACACTTACTTAATTCTTCACAAACAACCACGAATTCGAACGGAGAGCGCGAAGGCAAGGAGAGAGAGAGGGGGAGCAGAGCCACTAGACATATTGATAATGCCGTGCCGCGCAGGTGCAAGTTATTGGTGAGCGGCGCAAATGCAGGAGGCATTTCGTAAGTTAGATCCACAGTGGCGCTCAACAGCTTTGTAGCATGGGCTTCGTCCTCACTGCAGGATAGAGACGTGCTGACAGCGTGGAGATACCGAGCACACTTACTTAACTCCTCACAAACAACCACGAATTCGAACGGAGAGCGCGAAGGCAAGGAGAGAGAGAGGGGGAGCAGAGCCAGAAGACATTTTGATAATGCCGTGCCGCGCAGGTGCAAGTTATTGGTGAGCGGCGCAAATGCAGGAGGCATTTCGTAAGTTAGATCCACAGTGGCGCTCAACAGCTTTGTTGCATGGGCTTCGTCCTCAATGCAGGATAAAAAGAGACGTGCTGACAGCGTGTAAAAAGAGACGTGCTGACAGCGTGGAGATTCCGAGCACACTTACTTAATTCTTCACAAACAACCACGAATTCGAACGGAGAGCGCGAAGGCAAGGAGAGAGAGAGGGGGAGCAGAGCCACTAGACATATTGATAATGCCGTGCCGCGCAGGTGCAAGTTATTGGTGAGCGGCGCAAATGCAGGAGGCATTTCGTAAGTTAGACCCACAGTGGCGCTCAACAGCTTTGTAGCATGGGCTTCGTCCTCACTGCAGGATAGAGACGTGCTGACAGCGTGGAGATACCGAGCACACTTACTTAACTCTTCACAAACAACCACGAATTCGAACGGAGAGCGCGAAGGCAAGGAGAGAGAGAGAGGGCGAGTTGAGCCACTAGACGTTTTGATAATGCCGTGCAGCGCAGGTGCAAATTACCGGCGAGCGGCGCAAATGCGGGAGGCATTTCCTATGTCAGACCCACGGCGGCGCTTAACAGCTTTGTAGCATGGGCTTCGTCCTCACTGCAGGATAAAAAGAGACGTGCTGACAGCGTGGAGATTCCGAGCACACTTACTTCTTCACAAACAACAACGAATTCGAACTGAGAGCGCGATGGCAAGGAGAGAGAGAGGGGGAGCAGAGCCACTAGACGTTTTGATAATGCCGTGCCGCGCAGGTGCAAGTTATTGGTGAGCGGCGCAAATGCAGGTGGCATTACCTATGTCAGACCCACAGTGGCGCTCAACAGCTTTGAAGCAGGGGCTTCGTCCTCACTGCAGGATAAAAAGAGACGTGCTGACAGCGTGGAGATTCCGAGCACACTTACCTAATTCTTCACAAACAACCACGAATTCGAACGGAGAGCGCGAAGGCAAGGAGAGAGAGAGAGGGAGCAGATCCTCTAGACGTTTTGACAATGCCGTGCCGCGCAGGTGCAAGTTATTGGTGAGCGGCGCAATTGCAGGAGGCATTTCTTATGTCAGGCTCACGGCGGCGCTCAACAGCTTTGTAGCATGGGCTTAATCCTCACTGCAGGATAAAAGAGACGTGCTGACAGCGTAGAGATTCCGAGCACACTTACTTATTTCTTCACAAACAACCACGAATTCGAACGGAGAGCGCGAAGGCAAGGAGAGAGAGAGGGCGAGCTGAGCCACTAGACGTTTTGATAATGCCGTGCAGCGCAGGTGCAAATTACCGGCGAGCGGCGCAAATGCGGGAGGCATTTCGTATGTCAGACCCACGGCGGCGCTCAACAGCTTTGTAGCATGGGCTTCGTCCTCACTGCAGGATAAAAAGAGGCGTGCTGACAGCGTGGAGATTCCGAGCACACTTAGTTCTTCACAAACAACCACGTATTCGAACTGAGAGCGCGATGGCAAGGAGAGAGAAAGGGGGAGCAGAGCCACTAGACGTTTTGATAATGCCGTGCCGCGCAGGTGCAAGTTATTGTTGAGCGGCGCAAATGCAGGAGGCATTTCTTATGTCAGACCCACATTGGCGCTCGACAGCTTTGTAGCATGGGCTTCGTCCTCACTGCAGGATAAAAAGTGACGTGCTGACAGCGTGGAGATTCCGAGCACACTTACCTAATTCTTCACAAACAACCACGAATTCAGACGGAGAGCGCGAAGGCAAGGAGAGAGAGAGAGAGGGAGCAGATCCTCTAGACGTTTTGATAATGCCGTGCCGCGCAGGTGCAAGTTATAGGTGAGCGGCGCAAATGCAGGAGGCATTTCCTATGTCAGACCCACGGCGGCGCTCCACAGCTTTGTAGCATGGGCTTCGTCCTCACTGCAGGATAAAAAGAGACGTGCTGACAGCGAGGAGATTCCGAGCCGACTCTTTTTATTCTTCACAAACAACCACGAATTCGAATAGAGAGCGCGAAGGCAAGGAGAGAGAGATTGGGAGCAGAGCCACTAGACGTTTTGATAATGCCGTGCCGCGCAGGTGCAAGTTATTGTTGAGCGGCGCAAATGCAGGAGGCATTTCTTATGTCAGACCCACGGCGGCGCTCAACAGCTTTGAAGCAGGGGCTTCGTCCTCACTGCAGGATAAAAAGACGTGCTGACAGCGTGGAGATTCCGAGCACACTTACCTAATTCTTCACAAAAAACCACGAATTCAAACGGAGAGCGCGAAGGCAAGGAGAGAGAGAGAGGGAGCAGAACCTCTAGACGTTTTGACAATGCCGTGCCGCGCAGGTGCAAGTTATTGGTGAGCGGCGCAATTGCAGGAGGCATTTCCTATGTCAGACCCACGGCGGCGCTCCACAGCTTTGTAGCATAGGCTTCGTCCTAACTGCAGGATAAAAAGAGACGTGCTGACAGCGTGGAGATTCCGAGCACACTTAATTCTTCACAAACAACCACGAATTCGAACGGAGAGCGCGAAGGCAAGGAGAAAGAGAGGGCGAGCTGAGCCACTAGACATTCTGATAATGCCGTGCAGCGCAGGTGCAAATTATCGGCGAGCGGCGCAAATGAGGGAGGCATTTCCTATGTCAGACCCACAGCGGCGCTCAACAACTTTGTAGCATGGGCTTCGTCCTCACTGCAGGATAGAGACGTGCTGACAGCGTGGAGATTCCGAGCACACTTACTTAATTCTTCACAAACAACCACAAATTCGAACGGAGAGCGCGAAGGCAAGTAGAGAGAGAGGGCGAGCTGAGCCACTAGACGTTTTGATAATACCGTGCAGCGCAGGTGCAAATTATCGGTGAGCGGCGCAAATGCAGGAGGCATTTCCTATGTCAGACCCACAGTAGCGCTCAACAGCTTTGTAGCATGGGCTTCGTCCTCACTGCAGGATAGAGACGTGCTGACAGCGTGGAGATTCCGAGCACACCTATTAACTCTTCACAAACAACCACGAATTCGAACGGAGAGCGCGAAGGCAAGGAGAGAGAGAGAGGGCGAGCTGAGCCACTAGACGTTTTGATAATGCCGTGCAGCGCAGGTGCAAATTACCGGCGAGCGGCGCAAATGCGGGAGGCATTTCCTATGTCAGACCCACGGCGGCGCTCAACAGCTTTGTAGCATGGGCTTCGTCCTCACTGCAGGATAAAAAGAGACGTGCTGACAGCGTGGAGATTCCGAGCACACTTACTTATTCACAAACAACAACGAATTCGAACTGAGAGCGCGATGGCAAGGAGAGAGAGAGGGGGAGCAGAGCCACTAGACGTTTTGATAATGCCGTGCCGCGCAGGTGCAAGTTATTGGTGAGCGGCGCAAATGCAGGAGGCATTACCTATGTCAGACCCGCAGTGGTGCTCAACAGCTTTGAAGCAGGGGCTTCGTCCTCACTGCAGGATAAAAAGAGACGTGCTGACAGCGTGGAGATTCCGAGCACACTGACCTAATTCTTCACAAACAACCACGAATTCG
Source organism: Amblyomma americanum (assembly GCF_052857255.1). Lineage (NCBI taxonomy): Eukaryota > Metazoa > Arthropoda > Arachnida > Ixodida > Ixodidae > Amblyomma > Amblyomma americanum. The sequence goes on along the minus strand of NC_135501.1, from coordinate 38,549,644 downwards.
AACGGAGAGCGCGAAGGCAAGGAGAGAGAGAGAGAGGGAGCAGATCCTCTAGACGTTTTGACAATGCGGTGCCGCGCAGGTGCAAGTTATTGGTGAGCGGCGCAAATGCAGGAGGCATTTCCTATGTCAGACCCACAGTGGCGCTCAACAGCTTTGAAGCAGGGGCTTCGTCCTCACTGCAGGATAAAAAGAGACGTGCTGACAGCGTGGAGATTCCGAGCACACTTACCTAATTCTTCACAAACAACCACGAATTCGAACGGAGAGCGCGAAGGCAAGGAGAGAGAGAGAGAGGGAGCAGATCCTCTAGACGTTTTGACAATGCCGTGCCGCGCAGGTGCAAGTTATTGGTGAGCGGCGCAAATGCAGGAGGCATTTCCTATGTCAGACCCACAGTGGCGCTCAACAGCTTTGAAGCAGGGGCTTCGTCCTCACTGCAGGATAAAAAGGCGTGCTGACAGCGTGGAGATTCCGAGCACACTTACCTAATTCTTCACAAAAAACCACGAATTCAAACGGAGAGCGCGAAGGCAAGGAGAGAGAGAGAGGGAGCAGAACCTCTAGACGTTTTGACAATGCCGTGCCGCGCAGGTGCAAGTTATTGGTGAGCGGCGCAATTGCAGGAGGCATTTCCTATGTCAGACCCACGGCGGCGCTCAACAGCTTTGTAGCATGGGCTTAATCCTCACTGCAGGATAAAAGAGACGTGCTGACAGCGTGGAGATTCCGAGCCGACTCTTTTTATACTTCACAAACAACCACGAATTCGAATAGAGAGCGCGAAGGCAAGGAGAGAGAGATTGGGAGCAGAGCCACTAGACGTTTTTATAATGCCGTGCCGCACAGGTGCAAATTATCGGCGAGCGGCGCAAATGCGGGAGGCATTTCCTATGTCAGATCCACGGCGGCGCTCAACAGCTTTGTAGCATAGGCTTCGTCCTAACTGCAGGATAAAAAGAGACGTGCTGACAGCGTGGAGATTCCGAGCACACTTAATTCTTCACAAACAACCACGAATTCGAACCGAGAGCGCGAAGGCAAGGAGAGAGAGAGGGCGAGCTGAGCCACTAGACATTCTGATAATGCCGTGCAGCGCAGGTGCAAATTATCGGCGAGCGGCGCAAATGAGGGAGGCATTTCCTATGTCAGACCCACGGCGGCGCTCAACAGCTTTGTAGCATGGGCTTCGTCCTCACTGCAGGATAGAGACGTGCTGACAGCGTGTAGATTCCGAGCACACTTAATTCTTCACAAACAACCACGAATTCAAACGGAGAGCGCGAAGGCAAGGAGAGAGAGAGGGGGAGCAGAGCCACTAGACGCTTTGATAATGCCATGCCGCGAAGGTGCAAGTTATTGGTGAGCGGCGCAAATGCGGGAGGCATTTCCTATGTGAGACCCATGGTGGCTCTCAACAGCTTTGTAGCATGGGCTTCATCCTCACTGCAGGATAAAGAGACCTGCTGACAGCGGGAGATTCCGAGAAGACTTACTTAATTCTTCACAAACAACCACGAATTCGAACGGAGAGCGCGAAGGCAAGGAGAGAGAGAGGGGGAGCAGAGCCACTAGACGCTTTGATAATGCCGTGCAACGCAGGTGCAAGTTATTGGTGAGCGGCGCAAATGCAGGAGGCATTTCCTATGTCAGACCAACGGTGGCGCGCAACAGCTTTGTAGCATGGGCTTCGTCCTCACTGCAGGATAAATAGAGACGTGCTGACAGCGCGAGATTCCGAAAAGACTTGCTTAATTCTTCGCAAACAACCACGAATTCAAACGCAAAGCGCGAAGGCAAGGAGAGAGAGAGAGAGAGAGCAGAGCCACTAGACGTTTTGACAATGCCGTGCCGCGCAGGTGCAAGTTATTGGTGAGCGGCGCAAATGCAGGAGGCATTTCCTATGTCAGATCCACGGTGGCGCTCAACAGCTTTGTAGCATGGGCTTCGTCCTCACTGCAGGATAAATAGAGACGTGCTGACAGCGGGAGATTCCGAAAAGACTTGCTTAATTCTTCACAAACAACCACGAATTTGAACGGAGAGCGCGAAGGCAAGGAGAGAGAGAGGGGGAGCAGAGCCACTAGACGCTTTGATAATGCCGTGCAACGCAGGTGCAAGTTATAGGTGAGCGGCGCAAATGCAGGAGGCATTTCCTATGTCAGACCCACGGCGGCGCTCCACAGCTTTGTAGCATGGGCTTCGTCCTCACTGCAGGATAAAAAGAGACGTGCTGACAGCGTGGAGATTCCGAGCCGACTCTTTTTATTCTTCACAAACAACCACGAATTCGAATAGAGAGCGCGAAGGCAAGGAGAGAGAGATTGGCAGCAGAGCCACTACACGTTTTTATAATGCCGTGCCGCACAGCTGCAAATTATCGGCGAGCGGCGCAAATGCGGGAGGCATTTCGTATGTCAGACCCACGGCGGCGCTCAACAGCTTTGTAGCATGGGCTTCGTCCTCACTGCAGGATAAACAGAGGCGTGCTGACAGCGTGGAGATTCCGAGCACACTTAGTTCTTCACAAACAACCACGTATTCGAACTGAGAGCGCGATGGCAAGGAGAGAGAAAGGGGGAGCAGAGCCACTAGACGTTTTGATAATGCCGTGCCGCGCAGGTGCAAGTTATTGTTGAGCGGCGCAAATGCAGGAGGCATTTCTTATGTCAGACCCACGGCGGCGCTCGACAGCTTTGTAGCATGGGCTTCGTCCTCACTGCAGGATAAAAAGTGACGTGCTGACAGCGTGGAGATTCCGAGCACACTTACTTAATTCTTCACAAACAACCACGAATTCAGACGGAGAGCGCGAAGGCAAGGAGAGAGAGAGAGAGGGAGCAGATCCTCTAGACGTTTTGATAATGCCGTGCCGCGCAGGTGCAAATTATCGGCGAGCGGCGCAAATGCAGGAGGCATTTCGTATGTCAGACACACGGCGGCGCTCCACAGCTTTGTAGCATGGGCTTCGTCCTCACTGCAGGATAAAAAGAGACGTGCTGACAGCGTGGAGATTCCGAGCCGACTCTTTTTATTCTTCACAAACAACCACGAATTCGAATAGAGAGCGCGAAGGCAAGGAGAGAGAGATTGGGAGCAGAGCCACTAGACGTTTTTATAATGCCGTGCCGCACAGCTGCAAATTATCGGCGAGCGGCGCAAATGCGGGAGGCATTTCGTATGTCAGACCCACGGCGGCGCTCAACAGCTTTGTAGCATGGGCTTCGTCCTCACTGCAGGATAAAAAGAGGCGTGCTGACAGCGTGGAGATTCCGAGCACACTTAGTTCTTCACAAACAACCACGAATTTGAACGGAGAGCGCGAAGGCAAGGAGAGAGAGAGGGGGAGCAGAGCCACTAGACGCTTTTATAATGCCGTGCCGCACAGCTGCAAATTATCGGCGAGCGGCGCAAATGCGGGAGGCATTTCCTATGTCAGATCCACGGCGGCGCTCAACAGCTTTGTAGCATAGGCTTCGTCCTAACTGCAGGATAAAAAGAGACGTGCTGACAGCGTGGAGATTCCGAGCACACTTAATTCTTCACAAACAACCACGAATTCGAACGGAGAGCGCGAAGGCAAGGAGAAAGAGAGGGCGAGCTGAGCCACAAGACATTCTGATAATGCCGTGCAGCGCAGGTGCAAATTATCGGCGAGCGGCGCAAATGCGGGAGGCATTTCGTATGTCAGACCCACGGCGGCGCTCAACAGCTTTGTAGCATGGGCTTCGTCCTCACTGCAGGATAAAAAGAGGCGTGCTGACAGCGTGGAGATTCCGAGCACACTTAGTTCTTCACAAACAACCACGAATTTGAACGGAGAGCGCGAAGGCAAGGAGAGAGAGATTGGGAGCAGAGCCACTAGACGTTTTTATAATGCCGTGCCGCACAGCTGCAAATTATCGGCGAGCGGCGCAAATGCGGGAGGCATTTCCTATGTCAGATCCACGGCGGCGCTCAACAGCTTTGTAGCATAGGCTTCGTCCTAACTGCAGGATAAAAAGAGACGTGCTGACAGCGTGGAGATTCCGAGCACACTTAATTCTTCACAAACAACCACGAATTCGAACGGAGAGCGCGAAGGCAAGGAGAAAGAGAGGGCGAGCTGAGCCACAAGACATTCTGATAATGCCGTGCAGCGCAGGTGCAAATTATCGGCGAGCGGCGCAAATGAGGGAGGCATTTCCTATGTCAGACCCACGGCGGCGCTCAACAGCTTTGTAGCATGGGCTTCGTCCTCACTGCAGGATAGAGACGTGCTGACAGCGTGGAGATTCCGAGCACACTTACTTATTCACAAACAACAACGAATTCGAACTGAGAGCGCGATGGCAAGGAGAGAGAGAGGGGGAGCAGAGCCACTAGACGTTTTGATAATGCCGTGCCGCGCAGGTGCAAGTTATTGGTGAGCGGCGCAAATGCAGGAGGCATTACCTATGTCAGACCCGCAGTGGTGCTCAACAGCTTTGAAGCAGGGGCTTCGTCCTCACTGCAGGATAAAAAGAGACGTGCTGACAGCGTGGAGATTCCGAGCACACTTACCTAATTCTTCACAAACAACCACGAATTCGAACGGAGAGCGCGAAGGCAAGGAGAGAGAGAGAGAGGGAGCAGATCCTCTAGACGTTTTGACAATGCGGTGCCGCGCAGGTGCAAGTTATTGGTGAGCGGCGCAAATGCAGGAGGCATTTCCTATGTCAGACCCACAGTGGCGCTCAACAGCTTTGAAGCAGGGGCTTCGTCCTCACTGCAGGATAAAAAGAGACGTGCTGACAGCGTGGAGATTCCGAGCACACTTACCTAATTCTTCACAAACAACCACGAATTCGAACGGAGAGCGCGAAGGCAAGGAGAGAGAGAGAGAGGGAGCAGATCCTCTAGACGTTTTGACAATGCCGTGCCGCGCAGGTGCAAGTTATTGGTGAGCGGCGCAAATGCAGGAGGCATTTCCTATGTCAGACCCACAGTGGCGCTCAACAGCTTTGAAGCAGGGGCTTCGTCCTCACTGCAGGATAAAAAGGCGTGCTGACAGCGTGGAGATTCCGAGCACACTTACCTAATTCTTCACAAAAAACCACGAATTCAAACGGAGAGCGCGAAGGCAAGGAGAGAGAGAGAGGGAGCAGAACCTCTAGACGTTTTGACAATGCCGTGCCGCGCAGGTGCAAGTTATTGGTGAGCGGCGCAATTGCAGGAGGCATTTCCTATGTCAGACCCACGGCGGCGCTCAACAGCTTTGTAGCATGGGCTTAATCCTCACTGCAGGATAAAAGAGACGTGCTGACAGCGTGGAGATTCCGAGCCGACTCTTTTTATACTTCACAAACAACCACGAATTCGAATAGAGAGCGCGAAGGCAAGGAGAGAGAGATTGGGAGCAGAGCCACTAGACGTTTTTATAATGCCGTGCCGCACAGGTGCAAATTATCGGCGAGCGGCGCAAATGCGGGAGGCATTTCCTATGTCAGATCCACGGCGGCGCTCAACAGCTTTGTAGCATAGGCTTCGTCCTAACTGCAGGATAAAAAGAGACGTGCTGACAGCGTGGAGATTCCGAGCACACTTAATTCTTCACAAACAACCACGAATTCGAACCGAGAGCGCGAAGGCAAGGAGAGAGAGAGGGCGAGCTGAGCCACTAGACATTCTGATAATGCCGTGCAGCGCAGGTGCAAATTATCGGCGAGCGGCGCAAATGAGGGAGGCATTTCCTATGTCAGACCCACGGCGGCGCTCAACAGCTTTGTAGCATGGGCTTCGTCCTCACTGCAGGATAGAGACGTGCTGACAGCGTGTAGATTCCGAGCACACTTAATTCTTCACAAACAACCACGAATTCAAACGGAGAGCGCGAAGGCAAGGAGAGAGAGAGGGGGAGCAGAGCCACTAGACGCTTTGATAATGCCATGCCGCGAAGGTGCAAGTTATTGGTGAGCGGCGCAAATGCGGGAGGCATTTCCTATGTGAGACCCATGGTGGCTCTCAACAGCTTTGTAGCATGGGCTTCATCCTCACTGCAGGATAAATAGAGACCTGCTGACAGCGGGAGATTCCGAGAAGACTTACTTAATTCTTCACAAACAACCACGAATTCGAACGGAGAGCGCGAAGGCAAGGAGAGAGAGAGGGGGAGCAGAGCCACTAGACGCTTTGATAATGCCGTGCAACGCAGGTGCAAGTTATTGGTGAGCGGCGCAAATGCAGGAGGCATTTCCTATGTCAGACCAACGGTGGCGCGCAACAGCTTTGTAGCATGGGCTTCGTCCTCACTGCAGGATAAATAGAGACGTGCTGACAGCGCGAGATTCCGAAAAGACTTGCTTAATTCTTCGCAAACAACCACGAATTCAAACGCAAAGCGCGAAGGCAAGGAGAGAGAGAGAGAGAGAGCAGAGCCACTAGACGTTTTGACAATGCCGTGCCGCGCAGGTGCAAGTTATTGGTGAGCGGCGCAAATGCAGGAGGCATTTCCTATGTCAGATCCACGGTGGCGCTCAACAGCTTTGTAGCATGGGCTTCGTCCTCACTGCAGGATAAATAGAGACGTGCTGACAGCGGGAGATTCCGAAAAGACTTGCTTAATTCTTCACAAACAACCACGAATTTGAACGGAGAGCGCGAAGGCAAGGAGAGAGAGAGGGGGAGCAGAGCCACTAGACGCTTTGATAATGCCGTGCAACGCAGGTGCAAGTTATAGGTGAGCGGCGCAAATGCAGGAGGCATTTCCTATGTCAGACCCACGGCGGCGCTCCACAGCTTTGTAGCATGGGCTTCGTCCTCACTGCAGGATAAAAAGAGACGTGCTGACAGCGTGGAGATTCCGAGCCGACTCTTTTTATTCTTCACAAACAACCACGAATTCGAATAGAGAGCGCGAAGGCAAGGAGAGAGAGATTGGCAGCAGAGCCACTACACGTTTTTATAATGCCGTGCCGCACAGCTGCAAATTATCGGCGAGCGGCGCAAATGCGGGAGGCATTTCGTATGTCAGACCCACGGCGGCGCTCAACAGCTTTGTAGCATGGGCTTCGTCCTCACTGCAGGATAAACAGAGGCGTGCTGACAGCGTGGAGATTCCGAGCACACTTAGTTCTTCACAAACAACCACGTATTCGAACTGAGAGCGCGATGGCAAGGAGAGAGAAAGGGGGAGCAGAGCCACTAGACGTTTTGATAATGCCGTGCCGCGCAGGTGCAAGTTATTGTTGAGCGGCGCAAATGCAGGAGGCATTTCTTATGTCAGACCCACGGCGGCGCTCGACAGCTTTGTAGCATGGGCTTCGTCCTCACTGCAGGATAAAAAGTGACGTGCTGACAGCGTGGAGATTCCGAGCACACTTACTTAATTCTTCACAAACAACCACGAATTCAGACGGAGAGCGCGAAGGCAAGGAGAGAGAGAGAGAGGGAGCAGATCCTCTAGACGTTTTGATAATGCCGTGCCGCGCAGGTGCAAATTATCGGCGAGCGGCGCAAATGCAGGAGGCATTTCGTATGTCAGACACACGGCGGCGCTCCACAGCTTTGTAGCATGGGCTTCGTCCTCACTGCAGGATAAAAAGAGACGTGCTGACAGCGTGGAGATTCCGAGCCGACTCTTTTTATTCTTCACAAACAACCACGAATTCGAATAGAGAGCGCGAAGGCAAGGAGAGAGAGATTGGGAGCAGAGCCACTAGACGTTTTTATAATGCCGTGCCGCACAGCTGCAAATTATCGGCGAGCGGCGCAAATGCGGGAGGCATTTCGTATGTCAGACCCACGGCGGCGCTCAACAGCTTTGTAGCATGGGCTTCGTCCTCACTGCAGGATAAAAAGAGGCGTGCTGACAGCGTGGAGATTCCGAGCACACTTAGTTCTTCACAAACAACCACGAATTTGAACGGAGAGCGCGAAGGCAAGGAGAGAGAGAGGGGGAGCAGAGCCACTAGACGCTTTTATAATGCCGTGCCGCACAGCTGCAAATTATCGGCGAGCGGCGCAAATGCGGGAGGCATTTCCTATGTCAGATCCACGGCGGCGCTCAACAGCTTTGTAGCATAGGCTTCGTCCTAACTGCAGGATAAAAAGAGACGTGCTGACAGCGTGGAGATTCCGAGCACACTTAATTCTTCACAAACAACCACGAATTCGAACGGAGAGCGCGAAGGCAAGGAGAAAGAGAGGGCGAGCTGAGCCACAAGACATTCTGATAATGCCGTGCAGCGCAGGTGCAAATTATCGGCGAGCGGCGCAAATGCGGGAGGCATTTCGTATGTCAGACCCACGGCGGCGCTCAACAGCTTTGTAGCATGGGCTTCGTCCTCACTGCAGGATAAAAAGAGGCGTGCTGACAGCGTGGAGATTCCGAGCACACTTAGTTCTTCACAAACAACCACGAATTTGAACGGAGAGCGCGAAGGCAAGGAGAGAGAGATTGGGAGCAGAGCCACTAGACGTTTTTATAATGCCGTGCCGCACAGCTGCAAATTATCGGCGAGCGGCGCAAATGCGGGAGGCATTTCCTATGTCAGATCCACGGCGGCGCTCAACAGCTTTGTAGCATAGGCTTCGTCCTAACTGCAGGATAAAAAGAGACGTGCTGACAGCGTGGAGATTCCGAGCACACTTAATTCTTCACAAACAACCACGAATTCGAACGGAGAGCGCGAAGGCAAGGAGAAAGAGAGGGCGAGCTGAGCCACAAGACATTCTGATAATGCCGTGCAGCGCAGGTGCAAATTATCGGCGAGCGGCGCAAATGAGGGAGGCATTTCCTATGTCAGACCCACGGCGGCGCTCAACAGCTTTGTAGCATGGGCTTCGTCCTCACTGCAGGATAGAGACGTGCTGACAGCGTGGAGATTCCGAGCACACTTACTTAATTCTTCACAAACAACCACAAATTCGAACGGAGAGCGCGAAGGCAAGTAGAGAGAGAGGGCGAGCTGAGCCACTAGACGTTTTGATAATACCGTGCAGCGCAGGTGCAAATTATCGGTGAGCGGCGCAAATGCAGGAGGCATTTCCTATGTCAGACCCACAGTAGCGCTCAACAGCTTTGTAGCATGGGCTTCGTCCTCACTGCAGGATAGAGACGTGCTGACAGCGTGGAGATTCCGAGCACACCTATTAACTCTTCACAAACAACCACGAATTCGAACGGAGAGCGCGAAGGCAAGGAGAGAGAGAGAGGGCGAGCTGAGCCACTAGACGTTTTGATAATGCCGTGCAGCGCAGGTGCAAATTACCGGCGAGCGGCGCAAATGCGGGAGGCATTTCCTATGTCAGACCCACGGCGGCGCTCAACAGCTTTGAAGCAGGGGCTTCGTCCTCACTGCAGGATAAAAAGAGACGTGCTGACAGCGTGGAGATTCCGAGCACACTTACCTAATTCTTCACAAACAACCACGAATTCGAACGGAGAGCGCGAAGGCAAGGAGAGAGAGAGAGAGGGAGCAGATCCTCTAGACGTTTTGACAATGCCGTGCCGCGCAGGTGCAAGTTATTGGTGAGCGGCGCAAATGCAGGAGGCATTTCGTAAGTTAGATCCACAGTGGCGCTCAACAGCTTCGTAGCATGGGCTTCGTCCTCAATGCAGGATAAAAAAAGACGTGCTGACAGCGTGTAAAAAGAGATGTGCTGACAGCGTGGAGATTCCGAGCACACTTAATTCTTCACAAACAACCACGAATTCGAACGGAGAGCGCGAAGGCAAGGAGAGAGAGAGGGGGAGCAGAGCCACTAGACATTTTGATAATGCCCTGCCGCGCCGGTGCAAGTTATTGGTGAGCGGCGCAAATGCGGGAGGCATTTCCTATGTCAGACCCACGGCGGCGCTCAACAGCTTTGAAGCAGGGGCTTCGTCCTCACTGCAGGATAAAAAGAGACGTGCTGACAGCGTGGAGATTCCGAGCACACTTACCTAATTCTTCACAAAAAACCACGAATTCAAACGGAGAGCGCGAAGGCAAGGAGAGAGAGAGAGGGAGCAGAACCTCTAGACATTTTGATAATGCCGTGCCGCGCAGGTGCAAGTTATTGGTGAGCGGCGCAAATGCAGGAGGCATTTCGTAAGTTAGATCCACAGTGGCGCTCAACAGCTTCGTAGCATGGGCTTCGTCCTCAGTGCAGGATAAAAAAAGACGTGCTGACAGCGTGTAAAAAGAGATGTGCTGACAGCGTGGAGATTCCGAGCACACTTAATTCTTCACAAACAACCACGAATTCGAACGGAGAGCGCGAAGGCAAGGAGAGAGAGAGGGGGAGCAGAGCCACTAGACATTTTGATAATGCCCTGCCGCGCCGGTGCAAGTTATTGGTGAGCGGCGCAAATGCAGGAGGCATTTCGTAAGTTAGACCCACAGTGGCGCTCAACAGCTTTGTAGCATGGGCTTCGTCCTCACTGCAGGATAGAGACGTGCTGACAGCGTGGAGATTCCGAGCACACTTACTTAACTCTTCACAAACAACCACGAATTCGAACGGAGAGCGCGAAGGCAAGGAGAGAGAGAGGGGGAGCAGAGCCACTAGACATTTTGATAATGCCGTGCCGCGCAGGTGCAAGTTATTGGTGAGCGGCGCAAATGCAGGAGGCATTTCGTAAGTTAGATCCACAGTGGCGCTCAACAGCTTTGTAGCATGGGCTTCGACCTCAATGCGGGATAAAAAGAGACGTGCTGACAGCGTGTAAAAAGAGACGTGCTGACAGCGTGGAGATTCCGAGCACACTTACTTAATTCTTCACAAACAACCACGAATTCGAACGGAGAGCGCGAAGGCAAGGAGAGAGAGTGGGGGAGCAGAGCCACTAGACATTTTGATAATGCCGTGCCGCGCAGGTGCAAGTTATTGGTGAGCGGCGCAAATGCAGGAGGCATTTTGTAAGTTAGACCCACAGTGGCGCTCAACAGCTTTGTAGCATGGGCTTCGTCCTCACTGCAGGATAGAGACGTGCTGACAGCGTGGAGATTCCGAGCACACTTACTTAACTCTTCACAAACAACCACGAATTCGAACGGAGAGCGCGAAGGCAAGGAGAGAGAGAGGGGGAGCAGAGCCACTAGACGTTTTGATAATGCCGTGCCGCGCAGGTGCAAGTTACTGGTGAGCGGTGCAAATGCAGGAGGCATTTCCTATGTCAGACCCACAGTGGCGCTCAACAGCTTTGTAGCATGGGCTTCGTACACACTGCAGGATAAATAGAGACGTGCTGACAGTGGGAGATGCCGAGCACACTTACTTAATTCTTCACAAACAACCACGAATTCGAACGGAGAGCGCGATGGCAAGGAGAGAGAGAGGGGGGGAGCAGAGCCACTAGACATTTTGATAAAGCCGTGCCGCGCAGGTGCAAGTTATTGGTGAGCGGCGCAAATGCAGGAGGCATTTCGTAAGTTAGACCCACAGTGGCGCTCAACAGCTTTGTAGCATGGGCTTCGTCCTCACTGCAGGATAAAAAGAGACGTGCTGACAGCGTGGAGATTCCGAGCACACTTACTTAATTCTTCACAAACAACCACGAATTCGAACGGAGAGCGCGAAGGCAAGGAGAGAGAGAGGGGGAGCAGAGCCACTAGACATTTTGATAATGCCGTGCCGCGCAGGTGCAAGTTATTGGTGAGCGGCGCAAATGCAGGAGGCATTTCGTAAGTTAGATCCACAGTGGCGCTCAACAGCTTTGTAGCATGGGCTTCGTCCTCAATGCAGGATAAAAAGAGACGTGCTGACAGCGTGTAAAAAGAGACGTGCTGACAGCGTGGAGATTCCGAGCACACTTACTTAATTCTTCACAAACAACCACGAATTCGAACGGAGAGCGCGAAGGCAAGGAGAGAGAGAGGGGGAGCAGAGCCACTAGACATTTTGATAATGCCGTGCCGCGCAGGTGCAAGTTATTGGTGAGCGGCGCAAATGCAGGAGGCATTTCGTAAGTTAGACCCACAGTGGCGCTCAACAGCTTTGTAGCATGGGCTTCGTCCTCACTGCAGGATAGAGACGTGCTGACAGCGTGGAGATTCCGAGCACACTTACTTAACTCTTCACAAACAACCACGAATTCGAACGGAGAGCGCGAAGGCAAGGAGAGAGAGAGAGGGCGAGTTGAGCCACTAGACGTTTTGATAATGCCGTGCAGCGCAGGTGCAAATTACCGGCGAGCGGCGCAAATGCGGGAGGCATTTCCTATGTCAGACCCACGGCGGCGCTCAACAGCTTTGTAGCATGGGCTTCGTTCTCACTGCAGGATAAAAAGAGACGTGCTGACAGCGTGGAGATTCCGAGCACACTTACTTACTTCTTCACAAACAACAACGAATTCGAACTGAGAGCGCGATGGCAAGGAGAGAGAGAGAGAGAGGGGGAGCAGAGCCACTAGACGTTTTGATAATGCCGTGCCGCGCAGGTGCAAGTTATTGGTGAGCGGCGCAAATGCAGGAGGCATTACCTATGTCAGACCCACAGTGGCGCTCAACAGCTTTGAAGCAGGGGCTTCGTCCTCACTGCAGGATAAAAAGAGACGTGCTGACAGCGTGGAGATTCCGAGCACACTTACCTAATTCTTCACAAACAACCACGAATTCGAACGGAGAGCGCGAAGGCAAGGAGAGAGAGAGAGAGGGAGCAGATCCTCTAGACGTTTTGACAATGCCGTGCCGCACAGGTGCAAGTTAGTGGTGAGCGGCGCAAATGCAGGAGGCTTTTCCTATGTCAGACCCACAGTGGCGCTCAACAGCTTTGAAGCAGGGGCTTCGTCCTCACTGCAGGATAAAAAGACGTGCTGACAGCGTGGAGATTCCGAGCACACTTACCTAATTCTTCACGAAAAACCACGAATTCAAACGGAGAGCGCGAAGGCAAGGAGAGAGAGAGAGGGAGCAGAACCTCTAGACGTTTTCACAATGCCGTGCCGCGCAGGTGCAAGTCATTGGTGAGCGGCGCAATTGCAGGAGGCATTTCCTATGTCAGACCCACGGCGGCGCTCAACAGCTTTGTAGCATGGGCTTAATCCTCACTGCAGGATAAAAGAGACGTGCTGACAGCGTAGAGATTCCGAGCACACTTACTTAATTCTTCACAAACAACCACGAATTCGAACGGAGAGCGCGAAGGCAAGGAGAGAGAGAGGGCGAGCTGAGCCACTAGACGTTTTGATAATGCCGTGCAGCGCAGGTGCAAATTACCGGCAAGCGGCGCAAATGCGGGAGGCATTTCGTATGTCAGACCCACGGCGGCGCTCGACAGCTTTGTAGCATGGGCTTCGTCCTCACTGCAGGATAAAAAGTGACGTGCTGACAGCGTGGAGATTCCGAGCACACTTACTTAATTCTTCACAAACAACCACGAGTTCAGACGGAGAGCGCGAAGGCAAGGAGAGAGAGAGAGAGGGAGCAGATCCTCTAGACGTTTTGATAATGCCGTGCCGCGCAGGTGCAAGTTATAGGTGAGCGGCACAAATGCAGGAGGCATTTCCTATGTCAGACCCACGGCGGCGCTCCACAGCTTTGTAGCATGGGCTTCGTCCTCACTGCAGGATAAAAAGAGACGTGCTGACAGCGTGGAGATTCCGAGCCGACTCTTTTTATTCTTCACAAACAACCACGAATTCGAATAGAGAGCGCGAAGGCAAGGAGAGAGAGATTGGGAGCAGAGCCACTAGACGTTTTTATAATGCCGTGCCGCACAGGTGCAAATTATCGGCGAGCGGCGCAAATGCAGGAGGCATTTCCTATGTCAGACCCACAGTAGCGCTCAACAGCTTTGTAGTAGCATGTGCCTCGTCCTCACTGCAGGATAGAGACGTGCTGACAGCGTGGAGATTCCGAGCACACTTACTTAATTCTTCACAAACAACCACGAATTCGAACGGAGAGCGCGAAGGCAAGGAGAGAGAGAGGGGGAGCAGAGCCACTAGACGTTTTGATAATGCCGTGCCGCGCAGGTGCAAGTTATTGGTGAGCGGCGCAAATGCAGGAGGCATTTCCTATGTCAGACCCACGGCGGCGCTCAACAGTTTGTAGCATGGGCTTCGTCCTCAATGCAGGATAAAAGGAGACGTGCTGACAGCGTGGAGATTCCGAGCACACTTACTTTATTCATCACAAACAACCACGAATTCGAACGGAGAGCGTGAAGGCAAGGAGAGAGAGAGGGGGAGCAGAGCCACTAGACGTTTTGATAATGCCGTGCCGCGCAGGTGCAAGTTATTGGTGAGCGGCGCAAATGCAGGAGGCATTTTGTAAGTTAGACCCACAGTGGCGCTCAACAGCTTTGTAGCATGGGCTTCGTCCTCACTGCAGGATAGAGACGTGCTGACAGCGTGGAGATTCCGAGCACACTTACTTAACTCTTCACAAACAACCACGAATTCGAACGGAGAGCGCGAAGGCAAGGAGAGAGAGAGGGGGAGCAGAGCCACTAGACGTTTTGATAATGCCGTGCCGCGCAGGTGCAAGTTACTGGTGAGCGGTGCAAATGCAGGAGGCATTTCCTATGTCAGACCCACAGTGGCGCTCAACAGCTTTGTAGCAAGGGCTTCGTACACACTGCAGGATAAATAGAGACGTGCTGACAGTGGGAGATGCCGAGCACACTTACTTAATTCTTCACAAACAACCACGAATTCGAACGGAGAGCGCGAAGGCAAGGAGAGAGAGAGAGGGGGAGCAGAGCCACTAGACATTTTGATAATGCCGGGCCGCGCAGGTGCAAGTTATTGGTGAGCGGCGCAAATGCAGGAGGCATTTCGTAAGTTAGACCCACAGTGGCGCTCAACAGCTTTGTAGCATGGGCTTCGTCCTCACTGCAGGATAAAAAGAGACGTGCTGACAGCGTGGAGATTCCGAGCACACTTACTTAATTCTTCACAAACAACCACGAATTCGAACGGAGAGCGCGAAGGCAAGGAGAGAGAGAGGGGGAGCAGAGCCAGAAGACATTTTGATAATGCCGTGCCGCGCAGGTGCAAGTTATTGGTGAGCGGCGCAAATGCAGGAGGCATTTCGTAAGTTAGATCCACAGTGGCGCTCAACAGCTTTGTTGCATGGGCTTCGTCCTCAATGCAGGATAAAAAGAGACGTGCTGACAGCGTGTAAAAAGAGACGTGCTGACAGCGTGGAGATTCCGAGCACACTTACTTAATTCTTCACAAACAACCACGAATTCGAACGGAGAGCGCGAAGGCAAGGAGAGAGAGAGGGGGAGCAGAGCCACTAGACATATTGATAATGCCGTGCCGCGCAGGTGCAAGTTATTGGTGAGCGGCGCAAATGCAGGAGGCATTTCGTAAGTTAGACCCACAGTGGCGCTCAACAGCTTTGTAGCATGGGCTTCGTCCTCACTGCAGGATAGAGACGTGCTGACAGCGTGGAGATACCGAGCACACTTACTTAACTCTTCACAAACAACCACGAATTCGAACGGAGAGCGCGAAGGCAAGGAGAGAGAGAGAGGGCGAGTTGAGCCACTAGACGTTTTGATAATGCCGTGCAGCGCAGGTGCAAATTACCGGCGAGCGGCGCAAATGCGGGAGGCATTTCCTATGTCAGACCCACGGCGGCGCTTAACAGCTTTGTAGCATGGGCTTCGTCCTCACTGCAGGATAAAAAGAGACGTGCTGACAGCGTGGAGATTCCGAGCACACTTACTTACTTCTTCACAAACAACAACGAATTCGAACTGAGAGCGCGATGGCAAGGAGAGAGAGAGGGGGAGCAGAGCCACTAGACGTTTTGATAATGCCGTGCCGCGCAGGTGCAAGTTATTGGTGAGCGGCGCAAATGCAGGTGGCATTACCTATGTCAGACCCACAGTGGCGCTCAACAGCTTTGAAGCAGGGGCTTCGTCCTCACTGCAGGATAAAAAGAGACGTGCTGACAGCGTGGAGATTCCGAGCACACTTACCTAATTCTTCACAAACAACCACGAATTCGAACGGAGAGCGCGAAGGCAAGGAGAGAGAGTGAGAGGGAGCAGATCCTCTAGACGTTTTGACAATGCCGTGCCGCGCAGGTGCAAGTTATTGGTGAGCGGCCCAAATGCAGGAGGCATTTCCTATGTCAGGCTCACAGTGGCGCTCAACAGCTTTGAAGACGGGGCTTCGTCCTCACTGCAGGATAAAAAGACGTGCTGACAGCGTGGAGATTCCGAGCACACTTACCTAATTCTTCACAAAAAACCACGAATTCAAACGGAGAGCGCGAAGGCAAGGAGAGAGAGAGAGGGAGCAGAACCTCTAGACGTTTTGACAATGCCGTGCCGCGCAGGTGCAAGTTATTGGTGAGCGGCGCAATTGCAGGAGGCATTTCCTGTGTCAGACCCACGGCGGCGCTCAACAGCTTTGTAGCATGGGCTTAATCCTCACTGCAGGATAAAAGAGACGTGCTGACAGCGTAGAGATTCCGAGCACACTTACTTAATTCTTCACAAACAACCACGAATTCGAACGGAGAGCGCGAAGGCAAGGAGAGAGAGAGGGCGAGCTGAGCCACTAGACGTTTTGATAATGCCGTGCAGCGCAGGTGCAAATTACCGGCGAGCGGCGCAAATGCGGGAGGCATTTCGTATGTCAGACCCACGGCGGCGCTCAACAGCTTTGTAGCATGGGCTTCGTCCTCACTGCAGGATAAAAAGAGGCGTGCTGACAGCGTGGAGATTCCGAGCACACTTAGTTCTTCACAAACAACCACGTATTCGAACTGAGAGCGCGATGGCAAGGAGAGAGAAAGGGGGAGCAGAGCCACTAGACGTTTTGATAATGCCGTGCCGCGCAGGTGCAAGTTATTGTTGAGCGGCGCAAATGCAGGAGGCATTTCTTATGTCAGACCCACGGCGGCGCTCGACAGCTTTGTAGCATGGGCTTCGTCCTCACTGCAGGATAAAAAGTGACGTGCTGACAGCGTGGAGATTCCGAGCACACTTACTTAATTCTTCACAAACAACCACGAACTCAGACGGAGAGCGCGAAGGCAAGGAGAGAGAGAGAGAGGGAGCAGATCCTCTAGACGTTTTGATAATGCCGTGCCGCGCAGGTGCAAGTTATAGGTGAGCGGCGCAAATGCAGGAGGCATTTCTTATGTCAGACCCACGGCGGCGCTCCACAGCTTTGTAGCATGGGCTTCGTCCTCACTGCAGGATAAAAAGAGACGTGCTGACAGCGTGGAGATTCCGAGCCGACTCTTTTTATTCTTCACAAACAACCACGAATTCGAATAGAGAGCGCGAAGGCAAGGAGAGAGAGATTGGGAGCAGAGCCACTAGACGTTTTGATAATGCCGTGCCGCGCAGGTGCAAGTTATTGTTGAGCGGCGCAAATGCAGGAGGCATTTCTTATGTCAGACCCACGGCGGCGCTCAACAGCTTTGAAGCAGGGGCTTCGTCCTCACTGCAGGATAAAAAGACGTGCTGACAGCGTGGAGATTCCGAGCACACTTACCTAATTCTTCACAAAAAACCACGAATTCAAACGGAGAGCGCGAAGGCAAGGAGAGAGAGAGAGGGAGCAGAACCTCTAGACGTTTTGACAATGCCGTGCCGCGCAGGTGCAAGTTATTGGTGAGCGGCGCAATCGCAGGAGGCATTTCCTATGTCAGACCCACGGCGGCGCTCCACAGCTTTGTAGCATAGGCTTCGTCCTAACTGCAGGATAAAAAGAGACGTGCTGACAGCGTGGAGATTCCGAGCACACTTAATTCTTCACAAACAACCACGAATTCGAACGGAGAGCGCGAAGGCAAGGCGAAAGAGAGGGCGAGCTGAGCCACTAGACATTCTGATAATGCCGTGCAACGCAGGTGCAAATTATCGGCGAGCGGCGCAAATGAGGGAGGCATTTCCTATGTCAGACCCACAGCGGCGCTCAACAGCTTTGTAGCATGGGCTTCGTCCTCACTGCAGGATAGAGACGTGCTGACAGCGTGGAGATTCCGAGCACACTTACTTAATTCTTCACAAACAACCACAAATTCGAACGGAGAGCGCGAAGGCAAGTAGAGAGAGAGGGCGAGCTGAGCCACTAGACGTTTTGATAATACCGTGCAGCGCAGGTGCAAATTATCGGTGAGCGGCGCAAATGCAGGAGGCATTTCCTATGTCAG
Organism: Amblyomma americanum; assembly: GCF_052857255.1. Taxonomy (NCBI): domain Eukaryota; kingdom Metazoa; phylum Arthropoda; class Arachnida; order Ixodida; family Ixodidae; genus Amblyomma; species Amblyomma americanum. Next base: position 38,531,576 of record NC_135501.1, on the reverse strand, counting down.
ACCCACAGTAGCGCTCAACAGCTTTGTAGCATGGGCTTCGTCCTCACTGCAGGATAGAGACGTGCTGACAGCGTGGAGATTCCGAGCACACCTATTAACTCTTCACAAACAACCACGAATTCGAACGGAGAGCGCGAAGGCAAGGAGAGAGAGAGAGGGCGAGCTGAGCCACTAGACGTTTTGATAATGCCGTGCAGCGCAGGTGCAAATTACCGGCGAGCGGCGCAAATGCGGGAGGCATTTCCTATGTCAGACCCACGGCGGCGCTCAACAGCTTTGTAGCATGGGCTTCGTCCTCACTGCAGGATAAAAAGAGACGTGCTGACAGCGTGGAGATTCCGAGCACACTTACTTCTTCACAAACAACAACGAATTCGAACGGAGAGCGCGAAGGCAAGGAGAGAGAGAGAGAGGGAGCAGATCCTCTAGACGTTTTGACAATGCCGTGCCGCGCAGGTGCAAGTTATTGGTGAGCGGCGCAAATGCAGGAGGCATTTCCTATGTCAGACCCACAGTGGCGCTCAACAGCTTTGAAGCAGGGGCTTCGTCCTCACTGCAGGATAAAAAGAGACGTGCTGACAGCGTGGAGATTCCGAGCACACTTACCTAATTCTTCACAAACAACCACGAATTCGAACGGAGAGCGCGAAGGCAAGGAGAGAGAGAGAGAGGGAGCAGATCCTCTAGACGTTTTGACAATGCCGTGCCGCGCAGGTGCAAGTTATTGGTGAGCGGCGCAAATGCAGGAGGCATTTCCTATGTCAGACCCACAGTGGCGCTCAACAGCTTTGAAGCAGGGGCTTCGTCCTCACTGCAGGATAAAAAGGCGTGCTGACAGCGTGGAGATTCCGAGCACACTTACCTAATTCTTCACAAAAAACCACGAATTCGAACGGAGAGCGCGAAGGCAAGGAGAGAGAGAGAGGGAGCAGAACCTCTAGACGTTTTGACAATGCCGTGCCGCGCAGGTGCAAGTTATTGGTGAGCGGCGCAATTGCAGGAGGCATTTCCTATGTCAGACCCACGGCGGCGCTCAACAGCTTTGTAGCATGGGCTTAATCCTCACTGCAGGATAAAAGAGACGTGCTGACAGCGTGGAGATTCCGAGCCGACTCTTTTTATACTTCACAAACAACCACGAATTCGAATAGAGAGCGCGAAGGCAAGGAGAGAGAGATTGGGAGCAGAGCCACTAGACGTTTTTATAATGCCGTGCCGCACAGGTGCAAATTATCGGCGAGCGGCGCAAATGCGGGAGGCATTTCCTATGTCAGATCCACGGCGGCGCTCAACAGCTTTGTAGCATAGGCTTCGTCCTAACTGCAGGATAAAAAGAGACGTGCTGACAGCGTGGAGATTCCGAGCACACTTAATTCTTCACAAACAACCACGAATTCGAACCGAGAGCGCGAAGGCAAGGAGAGAGAGAGGGCGAGCTGAGCCACTAGACATTCTGATAATGCCGTGCAGCGCAGGTGCAAATTATCGGCGAGCGGCGCAAATGAGGGAGGCATTTCCTATGTCAGACCCACGGCGGCGCTCAACAGCTTTGTAGCATGGGCTTCGTCCTCACTGCAGGATAGAGACGTGCTGACAGCGTGGAGATTCCGAGCACACTTACTTAATTCTTCACAAACAACCACAAATTCGAACGGAGAGCGCGAAGGCAAGTAGAGAGAGAGGGCGAGCTGAGCCACTAGACGTTTGGATAATACCGTGCAGCGCAGGTGCAAATTATCGGTGAGCGGCGCAAATGCAGGAGGCATTTCCTATGTCAGACCCACAGTAGCGCTCAACAGCTTTGTAGCATGGGCTTCGTCCTCACTGCAGGATAGAGACGTGCTGACAGCGTGTAGATTCCGAGCACACTTAATTCTTCACAAACAACCACGAATTCAAACGGAGAGCGCGAAGGCAAGGAGAGAGAGAGGGGGAGCAGAGCCACTAGACGCTTTGATAATGCCATGCCGCGAAGGTGCAAGTTATTGGTGAGCGGCGCAAATGCGGGAGGCATTTCCTATGTGAGACCCATGGTGGCGCTCAACAGCTTTGTAGCATGGGCTTCATCCTCACTGCAGGATAAATAGAGACCTGCTGACAGCGGGAGATTCCGAGAAGACTTACTTAATTCTTCACAAACAACCACGAATTCGAACGGAGAGCGCGAAGGCAAGGAGAGAGAGAGGGGGAGCAGAGCCACTAGACGCTTTGATAATGCCGTGCAACGCAGGTGCAAGTTATTGGTGAGCGGCGCAAATGCAGGAGGCATTTCCTATGTCAGACCAACGGTGGCGCGCAACAGCTTTGTAGCATGGGCTTCGTCCTCACTGCAGGATAAATAGAGACGTGCTGACAGCGGGAGATTCCGAAAAGACTTGCTTAATTCTTCGCAAACAACCACGAATTCAAACGCAAAGCGCGAAGGCAAGGAGAGAGAGAGAGAGAGAGCAGAGCCACTAGACGTTTTGACAATGCCGTGCCGCGCAGGTGCAAGTTATTGGTGAGCGGCGCAAATGCAGGAGGCATTTCCTATGTCAGACCCACGGTGGCGCTCAACAGCTTTGTAGCATGGGCTTCGTCCTCACTGCAGGATAAATAGAGACGTGCTGACAACGGGAGATTCCGAAAAGACTTGCTTAATTCTTCACAAACAACCACGAATTTGAACGGAGAGCGCGAAGGCAAGGAGAGAGAGAGGGGGAGCAGAGCCACTAGACGCTTTGATAATGCCGTGCAACGCAGGTGCAAGTTATTGGTGAGCGGCGCAAATGCGGGAGGCATTTCCTAAGTCAGACCCACGGCGGCGCTCAACAGCTTTGTAGCATGGGCTTCGTCCTCACTACAGGATAAAATGAGACGTGCTGAGAGCGTGTAGATTCCGAGCACACTTACTTAATTCTTCACAAACAACCACGTATTCGAACTGAGAGCGCGATGGCAAGGAGAGAGAGGGGGAGCAGAGCCACTAGACGCTTTGATAATGCCGTGCAACGCAGGTGCAAGTTATTGGTGAGCGGCGCAAATGCAGGAGGCATTTCCTATGTCAGACCAACGGTGGCGCGCAACAGCTTTGTAGCATGGGCTTCGTCCTCACTGCAGGATAAATAGAGACGTGCTGACAGCGCGAGATTCCGAAAAGACTTGCTTAATTCTTCGCAAACAACCACGAATTCAAACGCAAAGCGCGATGGCAAGGAGAGAGAAAGGGGGAGCAGAGCCACTAGACGTTTTGATAATGCCGTGCCGCGCAGGTGCAAGTTATTGTTGAGCGGCGCAAATGCAGGAGGCATTTCTTATTTCAGACCCACGGCGGCGCTCGACAGCTTTGTAGCATGGGCTTCGTCCTCACTGCAGGATAAAAAGTGACGTGCTGACAGCGTGGAGATTCCGAGCACACTTACCTAATTCTTCACAAACAACCACGAATTCAGACGGAGAGCGCGAAGGCAAGGAGAGAGAGAGAGAGGGAGCAGATCCTCTAGACGTTTTGATAATGCCGTGCCGCGCAGGTGCAAGTTATAGGTGAGCGGCGCAAATGCAGGAGGCATTTCCTATGTCAGACCCACGGCGGCGCTCCACAGCTTTGTAGCATGGGCTTCGTCCTCACTGCAGGATAAAAAGAGACGTGCTGACAGCGTGGAGATTCCGAGCCGACTCTTTTTATTCTTCACAAACAACCACGAATTCGAATAGAGAGCGCGAAGGCAAGGAGAGAGAGATTGGGAGCAGAGCCACTAGAAGTTTTAAAAATGCCGTGCCGCACAGCTGCAAATTATCGGCGAGCGGCGCAAATGCGGGAGGCATTTCCTATGTCAGATCCACGGCGGCGCTCAACAGCTTTGTAGCATAGGCTTCGTCCTAACTGCAGGATAAAAAGAGACGTGCTGACAGCGTGGAGATTCCGAGCACACTTAATTCTTCACAAACAACCACGAATTCGAACGGAGAGCGCGAAGGCAAGGAGAAAGAGAGGGCGAGCTGAGCCACTAGACATTCTGATAATGCCGTGCAGCGCAGGTGCAAATTATCGGCGAGCGGCGCAAATGAGGGAGGCATTTCCTATGTCAGACCCACGGCGGCGCTCAACAGCTTTGTAGCATGGGCTTCGTCCTCACTGCAGGATAGAGACATGCTGACAGCGTGGAGATTCCGAGCACACTTACTTAATTCTTCACAAACAACCACAAATTCGAACGGAGAGCGCGAAGGCAAGTAGAGAGAGAGGGCGAGCTGAGCCACTAGACGTTTTGATAATACCGTGCAGCGCAGGTGCAAATTATCGGTGAGCGGCGCAAATGCAGGAGGCATTTCCTATGTCAGACCCACAGTAGCGCTCAACAGCTTTGTAGCATGGGCTTCGTCCTCACTGCAGGATAGAGACGTGCTGACAGCGTGGAGATTCCGAGCACACCTATTAACTCTTCACAAACAACCACGAATTCGAACGGAGAGCGCGAAGGCAAGGAGAGAGAGAGAGGGCGAGCTGAGCCACTAGACGTTTTGATAATACCGTGCAGCGCAGGTGCAAATTACCGGCGAGCGGCGCAAATGCGGGAGGCATTTCCTATGTCAGACCCACGGCGGCGCTCAACAGCTTTGTAGCATGGGCTTCGTCCTCACTGCAGGATAAAAAGAGACGTGCTGACAGCGTGGAGATTCCGAGCACACTTACTTCTTCACAAACAACAACGAATTCGAACTGAGAGCGCGATGGCAAGGAGAGAGAGAGGGGGAGCAGAGCCACTAGACGTTTTGATAATGCCATGCCGCGCAGGTGCAAGTTATTGGTGAGCGGCGCAAATGCAGGAGGCATTACCTATGTCAGACCCGCAGTGGCGCTCAACAGCTTTGAAGCAGGGGCTTCGTCCTCACTGCAGGATAAAAAGAGACGTGCTGACAGCGTGGAGATTCCGAGCACACTTACCTAATTCTTCACAAACAACCACGAATTCGAACGGAGAGCGCGAAGGCAAGGAGAGAGAGAGAGAGGGAGCAGATCCTCTAGACGTTTTGACAATGCCGAGCCGCGCAGGTGCAAGTTATTGGTGAGCGGCGCAAATGCAGGAGGCATTTCCTATGTCAGACCCACAGTGGCGCTCAACAGCTTTGAAGCAGGGGCTTCGTCCTCACTGCAGGATAAAAAGGCGTGCTGACAGCGTGGAGATTCCGAGCACACTTACCTAATTCTTCACAAAAAACCACGAATTCAAACGGAGAGCGCGAAGGCAAGGAGAGAGAGAGAGGGAGCAGAACCTCTAGACGTTTTGACAATGCCGTGCCGCGCAGGTGCAAGTTATTGGTGAGCGGCGCAATTGCAGGAGGCATTTCCTATGTCAGACCCACGGCGGCGCTCAACAGCTTTGTAGCATGGGCTTAATCCTCACTGCAGGATAAAAGAGACGTGCTGACAGCGTGGAGATTCCGAGCCGACTCTTTTTATACTTCACAAACAACCACGAATTCGAATAGAGAGCGCGAAGGCAAGGAGAGAGAGATTGGGAGCTGAGCCACTAGACATTCTGATAATGCCGTGCAGCGCAGGTGCAAATTATCGGCGAGCGGCGCAAATGAGGGAGGCATTTCCTATGTCAGACCCACGGCGGCGCTCAACAGCTTTGTAGCATGGGCTTCGTCCTCACTGCAGGATAGAGACGTGCTGACAGCGTGGAGATTCCGAGCACACTTACTTAATTCTTCACAAACAACCACAAATTCGAACGGAGAGCGCGAAGGCAAGTAGAGAGAGAGGGCGAGCTGAGCCACTAGACGTTTTGATAATGCCGTGCAACGCAGGTGCAAGTTATTGGTGAGCGGCGCAAATGCAGGAGGCATTTCCTATGTCAGACCAACGGTGGCGCGCAACAGCTTTGTAGCATGGGCTTCGTCCTCACTGCAGGATAAATAGAGACGTGCTGACAGCGGGAGATTCCGAAAAGACTTGCTTAATTCTTCGCAAACAACCACGAATTCAAACGCAAAGCGCGAAGGCAAGGAGAGAGAGAGAGAGAGATCAGAGCCACTAGACGTTTTGACAATGCCGTGCCGCGCAGGTGCAAGTTATTGGTGAGCGGCGCAAATGCAGGAGGCATTTCCTATGTCAGACCAACGGTGGCGCGCAACAGCTTTGTAGCATGGGCTTCGTCCTCACTGCAGGATAAATAGAGACGTGCTGACAGCGGGAGATTCCGAAAAGACTTGCTTAATTCTTCACAAACAACCACGAATTCGAACGGAGAGCGCGAAGGCAAGGAGAGAGAGAGAGAGGGAGCAGATCCTCTAGACGTTTTGACAATGCCGTGCCGCGCAGGTGCAAGTTATTGGTGAGCGGCGCAAATGCAGGAGGCATTTCCTATGTCAGACCCACAGTGGCGCTCAACAGCTTTGAAGCAGGGGCTTCGTCCTCACTGCAGGATAAAAAGGCGTGCTGACAGCGTGGAGATTCCGAGCACACTTACCTAATTCTTCACAAAAAACCACGAATTCAAACGGAGAGCGCGAAGGCAAGGAGAGAGAGAGAGGGAGCAGAACCTCTAGACGTTTTGACAATGCCGTGCCGCGCAGGTGCAAGTTATTGGTGAGCGGCGCAATTGCAGGAGGCATTTCCTATGTCAGACCCACGGCGGCGCTCAACAGCTTTGTAGCATGGGCTTAATCCTCACTGCAGGATAAAAGAGACGTGCTGACAGCGTGGAGATTCCGAGCCGACTCTTTTTATACTTCACAAACAACCACGAATTCGAATAGAGAGCGCGAAGGCAAGGAGAGAGAGGTTGGGAGCTGAGCCACTAGACATTCTGATAATGCCGTGCAGCGCAGGTGCAAATTATCGGCGAGCGGCGCAAATGAGGGAGGCATTTCCTATGTCAGACCCACGGCGGCGCTCAACAGCTTTGTAGCATGGGCTTCGTCCTCACTGCAGGATAGAGACGTGCTGACAGCGTGGAGATTCCGAGCACACTTACTTAATTCTTCACAAACAACCACAAATTCGAACGGAGAGCGCGAAGGCAAGTAGAGAGAGAGGGCGAGCTGAGCCACTAGACGTTTTGATAATACCGTGCAGCGCAGGTGCAAATTATCGGTGAGCGGCGCAAATGCAGGAGGCATTTCCTATGTCAGACCCACAGTAGCGCTCAACAGCTTTGTAGCATGGGCTTCGTCCTCACTGCAGGATAGAGACGTGCTGACAGCGTGTAGATTCCGAGCACACTTAATTCTTCACAAACAACCACGAATTCAAACGGAGAGCGCGAAGGCAAGGAGAGAGAGAGGGGGAGCAGAGCCACTAGACGCTTTGATAATGCCATGCCGCGAAGGTGCAAGTTATTGGTGAGCGGCGCAAATGCGGGAGGCATTTCCTATGTGAGACCCATGGTGGCGCTCAACAGCTTTGTAGCATGGGCTTCATCCTCACTGCAGGATAAATAGAGACCTGCTGACAGCGGGAGATTCCGAGAAGACTTACTTAATTCTTCACAAACAACCACGAATTCGAACGGAGAGCGCGAAGCAAGGAGAGAGAGAGGGGGAGCAGAGCCACTAGACGCTTTGATAATGCCGTGCAACGCAGGTGCAAGTTATTGGTGAGCGGCGCAAATGCAGGAGGCATTTCCTATGTCAGACCAACGGTGGCGCGCAACAGCTTTGTAGCATGGGCTTCGTCCTCACTGCAGGATAAATAGAGACGTGCTGACAGCGGGAGATTCCGAAAAGACTTGCTTAATTCTTCGCAAACAACCACGAATTCAAACGCAAAGCGCGAAGGCAAGGAGAGAGAGAGAGAGAGAGAGCAGAGCCACTAGACGTTTTGACAATGCCGTGCCGCGCAGGTGCAAGTTATTGGTGAGCGGCGCAAATGCAGGAGGCATTTCCTATGTCAGACCCACGGTGGCGCTCAACAGCTTTGTAGCATGGGCTTCGTCCTCACTGCAGGATAAATAGAGACGTGCTGACAGCGGGAGATTCCGAAAAGACTTGCTTAATTCTTCACAAACAACCACGAATTTGAACGGAGAGCGCGAAGGCAAGGAGAGAGAGAGGGGGAGCAGAGCCACTAGACGCTTTGATAATGCCGTGCAACGCAGGTGCAAGTTATTGGTGAGCGGCGCAAATGCGGGAGGCATTTCCTAAGTCAGACCCACGGCGGCGCTCAACAGCTTTGTAGCATGGGCTTCGTCCTCACTACAGGATAAAATGGGACGTGCTGAGAGCGTGTAGATTCCGAGCACACTTACTTAATTCTTCACAAACAACCACGAAATCGAACGGAAAGCGCGAAGGCAAGGAGAGAGAGAGGTAGAGCAGAGCCACTAGATGTTTTGATAATGCCGTGCCGCGCAGGTGCAAGTTATTGGTGAGCGGCGCAAATGCAGGAATCATTTCCTATGTCAGACCCACGGTGGCACTCAACAGCTTTGCAGCATGGGCTTCGTCCTCACTGCAGGATAAATAGAGACGTGCTGATAGCGTGTAGGTTCCGAGCACACTTACTTAATTCTTCACAAACAACCATGAATTCAAACGGAGAGCGCGAAGGCAAGGAGAGAGAGAGGGGGAGCAGAGCCACTAGACGTTTTGATAATGCCGTGCCGCGCAGGTGCAAGTTATTGATGAGCGGCGCAAATGCAGGAGGCATTTCCTATGTGAGACCCATGGTGGCGCTCAACAGCTTTGTAGCATGGGCTTCATCCTCACTGCAGGATAAATAGAGACGTGCTGACAGCGGGAGAGGCCGAGAAGACTTAATTCTTCACAAACAACCACGAATTCGAACGGAGAGCGCGAAGGCAAGGAGAGAGAGAGAGGGGGAGCAGAGCCACTAGACGTTTTGATAATGCCGTGCCGCGCCGGTGCAAGTTATTGGTGAGCGGCGCAAACTATATATATACCCCCTACGAGGTGACACCTCCTCTCCCTCTATCTCAGTGGAGCACATCTGGTAGAGCGAGGGTCGACGGCGGCGCCATCTGTTGGAGCGCGGCTGCGGCGCTGCTAGGCAACGGCGGATCAAAGTCGCTCGTCGGCCACGGCACACAGCATACGGCACACGCCATAAGGCTGAAGTGCGCGACGAGCCGAAATGGCTCGCTGGCTGGCGTAGTAAAGCTTTCGCTATAGAAGAATGCAGGAGCCCCGAGCTGGCGATCCAAGGGAGGTCCACGGCAGCACGGACCCAACGTCCGACGGCTGCCACCTCCACGCTTGAATGACACAACCTCCGATGCGCAGTCTCCCTTCACACATCGGTTTTCTCACACGTCAGCGCTCTGCTCCTCGTGCTCGCCACGCTCTTCGCCGTCGTCCCCTTGCAAACAGCATTCGCACGTGCACACGCGCAAGTCTAGGCTATCACGTGTAGCGGTCCGCATGCAGGCGATGCACCGTTGTCAACGCACCACACTAAAAAACCTCCGACGATTTAGTACGCACCTCACATATGGCCCCTTCGGAGAAGTGTTTAAAGCGAAAGCTTTACTGGCCGTTGGTTGAGCAGCTTCGCCTGATTCCTGTGGAGAGCCGTGCTGCGCTTGCGCGAGGAGCAGTGACGACACACGGCGCAGTTCTCTCTCTCGCTTCCTAGTGACTACTGCGCATGCGCCACTAATAGCACCGATCCACAGGAGTTCCGCCGCTGCGCCACGCCGCGCCTTACCTCAAAATGCAACTTTCTGTTTTCAGTTTTTTGACCCGCCGCGGTGGCTCAGTGGTTAGGGCGCTCGACTACTGATCCGGAGTCCCCGGGTTCGAACCCGACCGCGGCGGCTGCGTTTTTATGGAGGAAAAACGCTAAGGCTCCCGTGGGCTGTGCGATGTCAGTGCACGTTAAAGATCCCCAGGTGGTCGAAATTATTCCGGAGCCCTCCACTACGGCATCTCCTTCTTCCTTTCTTCTTTCACTCCCTCCCTTATCCCTTCCCTTACGGCGCGGTTCAGGTGTCCAACGATATATGAGACAGATAATGCGCCATTTCCTTTCCCCAAAAACCAATTATTAATAATATAATTCAGTTTCCTCTTTCTTCTTTCTCTCCCTCCTTTATCCCTTCCTTTACGGGGCGGTTCGGGTGTCCACCGAGATATGTAAGACGGTTGTGTTTTCGCGCTCGCCGCGCCATCTGGCATGACGTCGCACCGCGAGGATCGCCGCCGCCGCTTTTTGGTATGACGTCACACCGCGTTCCTCGTCGTTGCGCTCGCCTCCGCTCGCTTCGCGAGCTGCGTCGCATGATTGATAACAAGGCCCCCTTCATAGCAACAACCATTACCATTGAAAAGGAGGGCTCGCGTGCGCCGCAACCACAGTTCTGTCGTCTTTAATGCGATGACAACATAGCTAGACAACCCGACTAACCTGACTTGCAATCAAGATTAAACAAGGCTAACCATGCTATGTCACAGATTTCGCTACGTATATCTTGGCATAGCCGAGATAAGCCACTAAGCCGCAGCGTTTCATTGGGTGATCAAGTTCTCGCGATCAACCATTAATTTAACCGCCACCTGCCTCGGTAGGCGCGTTGCCTATCCAGTGTGCGGAACGCATTCAACGTTACAGACCAATCCGCGTCTACTTACCCGATACACTGGAGCTTTCGCTCTCTAACTAGATTCAGCAGTAGTTGAACCGTAGGTAATTTTTTTTTATATAGAAAAAACTGCCGTTGGTGCACACAACACAAATGTTCACGTGGTAAACGGAAAGTTAGAGGCCGCCGAAGCCATCGGTCACTTTACACAGCGACACGTGGAGGCAGATAGAGACGTGCACAAAGGGAACGTGAGGCCAAAGTGTATACATGAGGCTGAGGGGAAAAAGAAAATTAGCTGCGATTCAACTACTGCTGAACCTGGTTAGAGAGCTTTCGAAAGCTGTGGTGCGCGGCGGCTCAGTGGCTAGGGCACTTGGCTACTGACCCAGAATTGCCGCGTTCAAATCGAACCGTGGCTATTGCTTTTCGATGGAGGCGAAACGCTAAGGCGCCCGTGTGCTGTGTGATGTCAGTGCACGTTAAAGATCCCTATGTTGTAGAAGTTATTCCGTAGCCCTCCACTATACGACTTCTTTATTCCTTTCTTCTTTCATTCTCTCCTTTATCCCTGGCTTCCCTTACGGCTCCACTCCACCTCCACTCCACTGAAAATCTGAAAACCTCACTCACTGAAAACCTGAAAACCTCCGCCTCCCCTGAAAATCTGGGTGGAAGGGCTCCCTGTAAAGGAAGTTCAAACTATAAGAATCCTAGGACTCTTCCTTCAGTCGAACTGGAAGAACAAGGAAACACTACAAAAACTCCAAACAACCATCAATATGACGGTAAGACTAATTAGACGAATTGCAAGCAAAAGGAAGGGAGTGAAGGATGCAGAACTTTGCAAAATAGTACAAGCATTTGTAATGAGCAGGCTTGTCTACGCACTCCCATATTTAAAATTAGACAGTAGTGAAAAAGCCAAAGTAGAGTATATGATTAGAACAGCATACAAGGTAGCATTAGGGCTACCGAACTGTACCTCCACCGAAAGGTTTCTGGGCTTGGGAATACATAACACCTCAGACGAGCTTACAGAGGCACACTTAACAATGCAGAGAGGCCGGCTTTCCCGCACCAAAGCAGGAAGAACCATACTTGATCGTTTAGGTGTAGGCATACAGTTGCCACCCCAAGATACCAAAACACAGATACCTAAACGCATCGCTAAAGTAATAAGAGTTAAGCCACTAGCTAAGAATATGCATCCTCCTCACCACGAGGGGAGCGGAAGGGCTAGGGCAAAAGCTCTACACAACATATACAACCAAGATGAACATGCAGTATATGTAGATGCCGCAGAATATCCCCAGAAACAAGCGTTCGCACTAACGGCGGGGGATACGCAAGGTAAACTGATAGTCTCCGGCACTACCATAACGAAATCCTCGGAAACGGCAGAAGAGGCGACAATCGCCCTTGCTATCATTAACACAGAAGCTACTGCCATACTCAGAGACTCTAAATTTGCCATACGCAATTATGCGAGGGGCAGAATTTCTCAGGCAGCAATGAGCATATTGGGTCAAACCAAAGACTTAGACAGAATTATTGACTTGATATGGGTCCCGGCTCACTCGGGGGACCCTGGTAACGAAGCGGCACACATAACAGCTCGAGGATTCGTCAGCCGATCAGGGGACGCTGTCGTTGCTGAGAGTTTTTCGAAGGACGGCCTATCATCTTTACACGATATTACTTATCATTTTAAACTTGAAAGTAGGATATTCCCTCCTCCAGACAAAGCCTTTAATAAGGAGCAGGAGACCACTTGGAGGCGACTCCAGACGCGATCCTTCATGACGTCTTACCTGTTGTCAAAATTCTACCCCGGTGAATACGACCCTGCATGTACATTAAGTGGTGATTTAGCCACTTATGATCACCTATTGTGGATTTGTAAAGAGGAGCCGTCCCCGAAATCTCTAATACAGGTTCCTACTCTCGAGCAGTGGGAGGCCGTGTTGGTCAGCTCAGACTTGGGAGTTCAAACTCGGGTCATTGAATGGGCTACCCAGGTCGCTGTCAGCCGTGGACTGATAGCCACCTAGCACGGATCGTCTGCATTATGCCTTTTCTGACGAATTAAATGTTTTTCAATCCAATCCCTTACGGCGCGGTTCAGGTGTCGGCCGATATGTGCGACAGATACTGCGCCATTTCCTTTCCCTTAAAATTTTCATTTTCATCAAGTAAGTAGACGCGGCTTGCCCTCTAACGTTGAGTGCGTTCCGCACACTGGACAGGCAACGCACCGACCTTGCCAGGAAGTGGTAAAATTATGGTTGATCGCGAGAGGTTGGTCACACAGTGATTGCTGCGGCTTATTGCTGCAGTGCCTTCCACTGCTGCGTTGTCTTCCACAACGTTGTAAGCGCTAATGTATGGAACCCACATCTTACTCTCCCCCTCCACACTGCCACGTACCTCTAAGCGCGATTAAGGCGTCCACTGCCCCAGGGAGGCAGTTATGCGCCTTCCTTTCCTCAATATCATCGAGTCTAAAGCGCTGTCAACACTAAAGCCAATGAACACAAAGAATGCCGACGGTCTGTACCTTCAGTGCCACGTTTTTGCTACAGCGTTGTGAATGCCAACGCACATCTGTCACTACCGCCACATAGCTTGAACTGCGACTGAGGTGTCCACCGTTCCAGGGGATCAGTTATGCTCCACTCCTTTGCTTTCGAAGAAAAAAAAATGAAAATTGGTTTTTGGGGAAAGGAAATGGCGCAGTATCTGTCTCATATATCATCGGACACCAGAACTGCGCCGTAAGGGAAAAGATAAAGGAGGGATTGAGAGAAGAAAGGAAGAAAGAGGTGCCATAGTGGAGGGTTCCGGAATAATTTCGTCCACCTGGGAATCTTTAACGTGCAATGACGTCGAACAGCACACGGGCGCCTTTGTGTTTTGCCTCCATCGAAACGCGAAGGCGTGCGTCGGTTTTTAATAATAATAATTGGTTTTTGGGGAAAGGAAATGGCGCAGTATCTGTCTCATATATCGTTGGACACCTGAACCGCGCCGTAAGGGAAGGAATAAAGGAGGGAGTGACAGAAGAGAGGAAGAATGAGGTGCCGTAGTGGAGGGCTCCGGAATAATTTCGACCACCTGGGGATCTTTAACGTGCACTGACATCGCACAGCACACGGGCGCCTTACCGTTTTTCCTCCATAAAAACGCAGCCGCCGCGGTCGGGTTCGAACCCGGGAACTCCGGATCAGTAGTCGAGCGCCCTAACCACTGAGCCACCGCTGCGTCGGTTTTTAAAATTGGTTTTGAAGGTACTCCTATCACGGGCGGCGCAGCATCCCATTTATCTCCATATCCTGTATTCGTACGTACATAGAGTTTATTACCCTGTACCTCTATCGTTTCTTACTATCGCTCCCCCTTTCCTTCCCTCTCCCTGTGCTTTTATTCCCGATAGCCGCATAACGCTGGGCGTAATACAAGCATCGCACTAAAATGATCGAGATACAGGACTCGTTTTTTCAGAAAGCGATTTCTCGTTTTTCTCAGTGATTTCATGCGATATTAGGCTACGCTGTGGATGCTTTGAGACCGAGAGTACAGTGAACTAGAATACTGGGTAGCGTGCTCACTCCGCAGCGGCTCTGGGGCGAAAGGTGGCCCCGCGAATGTCAACAGGCTTGTGCTTCGCGGCGTTGACACGAGGTGGCGCCACAGTAGACTTCATGGTAGGATTTGCCGTCGCTGGCAGTGCGCCGTGTGTATTTGTGGGCTCGTTGTTGTGCTGTGCGGTTTTGCGCTGGGGTTTGAGTGCTTCTCGGGGATCATTTCACGTTTTTGTTCACGTATGGTGCCAGTGCTTGTTCAAGCTCCCGTCGACAGTGAAAGTGTTGTTTACACCAAGTTCTACTAATAATCCATTTACGTGTGTGAGGTCGTGTTTTTCCACGTGGTTGGACCGCTGTTATGCTTTTCTTTCACACACGGCGTGGGAACAGGACATATGGCGTTTGCTAGCTGGTTGCTGCACTGGGACTTACTGCTAATATGCCGGCCCGCCGCCAAAACCACTGTTACGCGCCTGGTTGCAAGACCGGTTATGTGCATACCAATGGTGGCCGAAAGATAGCCCTGTTCGGAGTTCCCAAAGATGACGCTCTAAAAAAGCAGTGGGAAAGCAACCTCCGTGTGTCGGAGAAGAGGTTAGATGAGAGCTGCGCTGTCTGTGAACCATTTCGAACCGCGTTTCGTTCTACGGGACTATGTTCATATTGTGAATGGAGATGAAGTCCGCATTCCTCGTGGGAAACCAGCACTATCCCCTGATGCCGTACCAACGCTGTTACCGAATCTGCCAGTCTACCTTTCAAAGAAGCTACCGAAAGAAAGACAACGAAGAAAGAGGAGGATACCCGCTGATGCTGAATCTCATGGGCCCTCGAAAACAAAATCTTTAAGTCCGCCCGCTGTCAGTCTACCAGTGCCAACAGAAGAGCAGGAACCGGCCTCAGACCACCAGAAGCAAACGGAAGATCAATCCTCGGAGTGCCCAAACTCGGAATATGTTGACTCAGCATGCGTCTCCATTAATCATTCTAATGCCTGCGCATCAGAAAAAATATGCTGGAAGCCTGAAGATGCCATCGAATTTTTGGGCAAAACACATGCTTCCGGACCATGATGGCTCAGTTTTCTACTGCACTTCAGTATTCAGTATTAAGTTCTAAAATGGAAGTTGTCTCCGAAAAAGTTGTGATATTTCTTCCTGGCCATTCTGTCCACTCTTGCAAAGTGTATGTAAGACGCCTTTTGCTAGAGGAAAAAACCATTTCTTCAAAATTGGAAGCAGAAGGTGTCCTTGAGCATGTTGACACACTTCAACTTTGTACAGGAGCACTGAAGACCCAGGAATACAACAGCGCCTACCTGACTGAAAAGCTTAGCGGCCATGCTGTCACACATGATGACACATGCTTCAGCAATACCTTCTTAACAACAGTGACTGAACCAGGTACTCACACAGTTTTTTATTCTGTTTCATTTGAACATTTCTTTTCTGTAAGCGTGCTGCGGATATTTTGAGACCTTTTATAAACAATTAGAAATAATGTATTGCTTTGCTCTTTACAGGTAGACGATGCGTCTCCTGCAAGTACTTCACAAAAGCTGTGCTGACACGCTGTTCTAGGGTTCAGCGGAAGATTGCCACGCCAGTTCGCTCATATGCACAGAAGGTTAAGGCCCTGTCACGGAAGAACAAGCGACATGTGAGGCGTATTCAGAGCGTGACTGCAGCCTTGGAAAAAGCGCAGGAACGTGCAGCATCTACAGGGGAGAATGTTTTCAACGAAAAAATCTCATTGATACCCCCAAAGCAGCAAGAGGCTGTCCTTCAATGCTTTGCTGCTGCACGGGTGAAACCGAAAGGCATGCGCTACAGCAGAAAATGGGTGCTTGAGTGCTTATTCATAAAAATGAAGAGCCCACAGCTTTATCAGCACATTAGAAAAAATGACATCCTCCGTCTCCCAAGCAAGTCTACTCTGAAATGGTACCTTGTTTCATACCGACCATCATTTGGCTTCAATGAGAACGTTCAGAAAAAGATCAAGGCAAAGACTGCTGAAATTGACCCTCACAGGAGGCATGGTGGCCTCATTATCGATGAGCTGAAGCTCTCTGAAAGCCTGACCATGAAACGTGGTGGCGTTATCGAAGGCTTTGTAGACTTGGGCCCTTTCACCACACCCAACCAACAGCGTCTGCCATCTTATCATGGGATGGTTGTCCTCTTTGTACCCTTTGTGGGCAAATGGAGCCAAATAATTGGCTTCTTTGCGACTAGCGGCAATATGAAGGCAGAAAAATTAACAAAGGTAGTCATAGAACCTACTATTCTTGCTGAGAACAGTGGCATTTTCGTTGACTTTATTACGTGTGGTTGTGCGACGTGGAATCGCAAGATGTGGCGATTAATGGGTATTCAAGCAACTTCTGACTCTGTGAAATGTAAAGTTCAGCATCCAGTGGAGCCCTCAAGGGGCTTGTTCTTTATATCAGATTTTCTTCACTCATTGAAGTGCCTACGGAACTGCCTTCTGAAGAATGAATTTCACACTCCAGATGGACAAGTGAGTTTCACTCAATATGACCGTTCAGTTTCAGATAGTTGCTACATACACTGGTGTCTAACTAGAATCCTTTTTCGCAGGTAACTGTGGAGCATATGAAGGAGGCATTCAGAATGGACTCTACCACTGTGACACTCTAGGCTATTCCTGGAATCATGCGAAGCCACATGGAGCCGAACAGTTTTGAGAAGATGCGAGTTTCGTATGCGTTCCAGCTTTTTGGAATGAAAGTCCAGCAAGGTCTTCACCCGTACGAGCCGGAATTGAAGTAAAAGTATGGATGTATTGCTGGGACACAAGCATTTTTCAGGTGAGCAGAACTGTTTGCGAATTTCATTCAATTTGCCTTTTTTATTTGCATGAACAATAAAGAACAGGTTGGTGCTGCCTAGCGGCTCTGGCTACTCCTTTCCAAGAATTCATTGCAACCACTTGGTCCCAAGATATACAGTTCAACATAACATGACAGAAACAGTACACAACTTACAAAACAAAGTGCAAGCGTCAGGAGAAGCAACACTAATGAGCGAACAAAAACACTGTGAATGTTAAGACAACAGTACACAATACAATATACATAAGAGATATGAATAAATAGGACAGAAGAACGAGAAATAAGCTTATTTGCAGTACACACAACAAAATCAAATAACAAAGATATTGAAGCCCTCACGCTCTGAGAGGTCAGAGCTCTAGCATTGACTCCAATTCTACTAAACTAGTATTGCCGAAGGATGCCGCTGTCCTCAAGGAATGATATCAAGGGAACAAGTGCTCGCTTTTGCAGTTCACATGTCGGCCAAGGGCCTAAGAGCTTTTGTAGACTTATGGGTCTTTTATTGTCAAGAGCACTCGCGAGCCTTCTTCCTGATTCTGGTAAATATCTGTTATGCTCAATACTACTACAAAATAATACATTACTAGCAGCCAGCTACGAACCTATGTACACCTGTAAAACTCTGTTCAGAAACTCTCCAGGCTAGTGTTACAACGAATGTTTTGTCATTGTGTCATGTGCTGAGGGTCTCTTTATTTTGTGTGGTGCAGACGGATCCGCGAGCTCATAGAGGCCATGACTTCCCGGTTTCCACTAGAGGCTCTGCGGCCGGAATAAAAGCGTCACAATGCTTTGAAGACATTTTTAGCATTCCTCGACGACTGGGAGGCACTTGTAAGAAGTGGTAGTGGTTTTCTTAGTGCCTCAACAGCCACTGGTCTTCGTGTGACTATTTCCAGCACACTTCAACTGTTAACATACCTGACAGAAAAGCTAAAGTACTAATATATGGTGACTGCAAAGCTTACCCAGGATCCTCTTGAGAATCTGTTTGGAATAATAAGGCAGTCTTCAGGATGTAACCAGCACCCTACATCAACCCAATTTTTAATTCTAGTTAATTGCCTTTCATTTTTTGGGCTCATAAAATGTGTATCACAAGGCAACCATCCTGAGACAGTGCTAGATTCTCTGCTATATTTTGAAGACAAAGATGATGGTTCATGCCCAGATAAGCAGCCTTGAAATGCACTGTCAAGGCCCTCCGCACAAGAACATATTTCAACTTGTGTGCCTGCACATGACCACGATGAGCACGTAGCTAGAAGTGACAGTAGACTTTTCTACGTAGTAGGGTATGTTGCACGGAAGTGTGTATTGAAGAGAAATTGCCAAAAGTACATAACGTTGCTTACAACGCAGTCTACCGATGATAACTTTTTTCTTGCGAGGCTGACAAAGTACCGCGACGGACTGCTGTACCCATCGGCGCAGCGTTATGGCTTTGTTTTGAAGCTAGAAAACGTCTTCACAGAATGCTTTAGCTGCAATGAATTACATTCCGAAAGCATTCTTGATGTGTTGGAAGTGGTCAGAAGTACGCTGCAGAAAGAAGTCGATTGCCCCGCTCACGCCCCTCTCTAAGGAAATAATCAGGTTTTATTTGGTAACTAGTTTGCACTTCTATGTTAAAGGAGTTAATTAAAAAAAGCAGAGAAACGCGAACGGGCGAAGCACCTTAAATTGATCCGTTGCTAACGCTGCTCTATGTGCTAGAATAAGTTGGGAAAAATAACAGGCGAAATTGCTTGGTTTAGGGGGGTTTAACGCCCAAAAGCGACTCAGACTATGAGGGACACCGTAATGAAGGGCTCCGGAAATTTCGACCACCTGTGGTTCTTTAACGTGCACTGATATTGCACAGTACACGGGCCTCAAGAATTTCGCCTCCATCGAAATTCGACCGCCGCGGCCGGGTGCGAACCCGCGTCTTTCGGGTCAGTAGCAGAGCGCCGTAACTACTGAGCCACCGCTGCCAGAGGCGAAATGAGCGAGTATAAATGTAAGTAAGCAGTGATGACAAATCTGCCTCATTTTTTTTTTCAAATAGCAGTGGCGGCTGCATGGCTGTCCAAATAAATGTGAAGTTACTGTTTTGTCCACTCTTCGTGTTCAGCGCAAAACGCCAGTTGTAAATAATGTATATAACCTCCCCCCCCCCCCCCCCCCTTGTACTTTGTCTCACTTACGTGTCTTCCTTCTACCTATCGTCTCCCTGCCCCTCTGTTTTCTGTGTGCTGCAGCTTGGCTCCTTGGAAATAAATATAATTGTCGCCGTCGGCACTTTTCATTCCGCGTTTGTCCCTGGCATGAATCAAATGCCGCTACACCACATGCTACTACTGTTGACATTGAATATAAATAGATAAGCTGTATCACCCCTTGGCATGTAGTGCATTATAACTCCAGGGAAACATTGCAGGCACGAGTGACAATACGTGATCATCCCTGCGTACCAAACGTACTGATAAGAGGTGCTCATGTAACCCCTCATCAATGTCCTTTGTGGACCTTTTAGAAATAAATGAACATGTGCATATGCGAGAAATAAAATTGCAATCAAGATCCGCTAAGCCATTTCGGCGACACCCACGCGAATGTTGCGATAATAATTCAATTCGTCGGCGCGGCTACCACGGCTACTGCGACACCGGCCGAATGCGCCGCTCGTTTCTACCAGTGAAGACGCGTGCAGCGCCTCCACGCGCCGCCGCTCCCTGTCGACACCGACGGCGTCACCCCGAGCGGGGCCTGTGAGCACACTGCCCAGTATTCTAGTTCACTGTACCGAGAGTATGGCTGGAAAACTTACCTGAAGAGGGAGTAAAAATTTTTGGTGTTGACTTTGTTTTGTAAGCGTACTTACACGTGCGGACAGAAGACATAAGAAAACGGAGCAGTAAAAACAAACAGTAAACTCTATACAGTAAAAAAACCCAAGAAACTGCGAGTCAGCGCCGCCTAGCCGAGCCAGGGCCAGGCGAAAGCTCAAAATCTCTCCGCGCGCGTGCACGCCCCCATACCATGTACTGTGTTACCATTACTGTTACCGGAGTGCCGGGATCCCGCCCACTGCAGTGATGCAGGAGGCGTGCGTGCAGCTTCCGGGTAGGTGGCGCCATCTGGCACCGCCGAGGCGATCTGCGCATGCGCATTGGTGGTGGGCGGGCTCGCGGTACTCCGGTAACGGTAACACGGTACACGGTATGCTAAAGGTGTCTAATGCTCCGCTTGCCTCGCGTTTGTCCGGCTATGTCCGGCGCCAATGTCGCACTAATTATGACCATGATCGAGTGGGCGCGCCCATTCTAGCGAGCAGGCATTTCGCAATGTGCAGACCTCTGCCTTAATACGGCATAGCCCGCGGGGGCTGCGTTACTATTCAACCGTTTCGTCTGAGGCTGCTGTGGGCGTGTTTCTGCCGTAAATACCCAACTTAAGAATTTTTGTTGCCTCCGTACCCCGATTGCGTATTTCCGTTTGCTAGCCGCTGCTGACGAGCCCAATGTTGCCCATGCCCGTTCCAGGCAATTGCAATGTTGCCATGACAGACGCTGCAGCCAAGTTCAGTGTTGCCCACGCCCGTACTCGACAAGTGCAATGTTCATGGAATGTTGCCAAAACAGATGATGATGATGATACTGGCTATCCCTTTGTATCGGGAGATCAACGGTACTAAAAACCGGATCAAGCCAAGAAGGTAACAAAAAATAAAAATTAAAGAATAAAAACACCTAACACACGCTCATGGCACGTTTTGGTCCCCTGAGCCTTCAAGGAGCGCGACCGTGTCGTGTGCGCCACCAATGTTCCAAACGTCGCTTGGCTCGCTCAACCAGCTTCCATTGCGGTGGCTCGTCGGGTCGGCGAAAACCGAGTGCCATCGCTAGTGCCCCGAGGCTGTTGGATCCGCTGATCGCGTCAGGTGGCATGGGGCCTACTGAGGAATTGTCCTGTGCATCCGAAACCGACGGGCGTAGGCCTGCACATTCCAACACGATGTGCTCGATGGTTTCATCAGCGCCTCCGCAAAGTTCACACATCGTGCTCATACCCTCCGTGCACTTTGCTGGATGACGTCGGGTGCGACGCACACCGCTTCTAGCTTCGCACAACAGTCCACTGCCCCTAGTGTTGTCATATAGGGGCTCTTTTTCGACCTTCAATTTCCCTTGTTGGTAAACGGCCAGGGCTGGCTTCTCGCGGGCCGTCTGCTGCCAACGACGCTGCTCCTCGCATCGCACTTGTTCTCGGATCTTTTGCCGTCCGTTGGGTTGGAAACTTGAAGTAAGTGGGGGGGGGGGGGGGGGGGGTACCACTCCGTATTTATCCGCCAGACTTGCTGCAGCCAAGTGCAGTGTTGCCCACGTCCGTTCCCGACAAATGCAAGCGTCTGCCAGGCCCAAGTTGTATTGTAATAACGCTAGCCTAGTCTGCATTTGTGCAAACAGGTGAGTGTCACAGGCAGTGTGTAAAATTCCTGGCCTTTCACAATAAGAAAGCCAACATTCCTTCTGGCACTTTTGTTTCATTGTCGGTGATTTTTCTCTGTAACCGTCGCTTTCTTGAGCCTTTTCTCTTATCGGGTCTGCTGTAATGTCCCTGCCGGAGTGGTTTTTGTATGATGTAGGTTTTCAGCGTATATTTTCGTGGTTTACTGCAAAAATTGTCACGACAGTCCATGCTCATTTTGCCCATTCTTTGTCTTGGGTTGTGGCACTTTTTTTTTCAAATTGCTGAATCGTCAAACGTTCATATCTATCTCACACCTCTCATGAAAGCTGCGCGCGGTTACGGGTGACGTTGTCGCACGATTGATTAGGCGAAACTGAAATAAAGGAACTAAAGTGACAATTGTGTCAGGTAACCTAGAACAGTGTATTGGGCTGCAAGATCATTTCCTTAATTTAGACACTGTTGCAAACAGTTTCATGATGGCATACACTTGTTGTCTTATCTTAACATTGGACACAGGAAGGGAAAAATCCCACTAAGCACAACCTCCTCTAAATAAACTGTGCAAACAGTAGTCATTATTAATATTGCATCCACTGCTCTGTGTCTAATCTGAGCTCGATGTGGCATCCACATATCTTCTGCAATCTGTGATCTGGTAGGACCTAAACATAAGTGATATTGCTTCTGAAACTGCAAGCTTCTCTCACTTAGAGACCTGCTTTCCATGCGTGGTTTATGTGCTTGCTCCTTTTATCCAATGCATAATGAGCCTTATGATGTTGTGTAGTGAGCCCCCCTTTGATGGCTTGGAGCTTATCTAGTGTCCTCAATAAAAAAAAGGTGGCTACTTCTCTGAGCATCAATATATTTTTAATAGTTACTTGCACCACCCCATAGCATCCAAGGAGTTAAAATTGTTGAAAAAGAGAACAGTCTACTCATTGAAATTATGGAAGAAAGCACCATTGGATAAAATATGAACAGTACTTGACGCTAAGCTGTTCTACTCTAGGATAGGTAAAAAACAGAAGAATGGAAAACATCACCCTTTAAGGAAAGCTCTTTTACCTTGAAATGCTTCAATATGTAATTAAGTTGTTGGTTGAGTACATTTCTCACAGTTTACAGCAGTTTTAGCAAGTAAATATTGTAGAAAGATTTTAATCAAAGATTTTTCCCGTGGTCGTTCTGCTGCTGTTTCTATTTCAGTTTCCATTTGCTCTGTCATTCTGAGTTACTGTCTTTGATTTCCCGGTGGAAATCAAGCAGCACTGTTGTGAATTTTTTCAATTTACTTATAAGTGGCCATGTATGCAAGCCCCAACAAACACATCCATACTCAAGTATAGGTCAGACTTGACTATCAGCTGTATTCTGAAATCACTTTGCAAATGACCGAATCTCTACTGTAATAAACCCGGAGCTGATGGCTGCCTCGTTCCAAATGTAATTCACATGCTTAATCCAAGGCCTGAGATAAAAAGCACTCCTAAACATAAATTTATTGCTTCTTCTTAAAGTAATATGATTAACTCTGTACCTATCGGAGTGATTACAACACTTCCTTGTAAAGGTGATGTGAACAGTTTGCAAAGCTTTTAGCAAAGTAGGTGAATCATACACAATTTGTGAATTACACTGGAGGAATATCATCAGGACCAAATACCTTGGCCTAATTAACATCTTGGAATAATATACCAATCCCGTTAACTCAAAATCTGACCTTCAGCATGCGGTCTAGCTTAGCAGGCAGTGTGAAGCTAACAATATGTGAGCAAGACGGCATGCAGATGACGAATAACCACTGCAAAGTTTTGTTTGACATACATTATTGTTTATTCAAAAACTAGCGCAGGCATGAGGTAAATAAGTTAGTAGAGGAGGAGGCCCCGAGTAGAAACTGTCATGGGGACCTCCTGTTATTAATTGTATATATGACGCATATTAAACATATGGCAGATAGCAACTACATATCGGAGAACAGATGCAGCAGTAATTAACAATCACAACAAAAAATTAGATTAAGCATGCTCAATTTTACAAACTCATTAAGGAACATGGCAAAGAGAGAACACAATACTATACAAAAACACTCAAGCAATAAAAGCCATACACAATAAATACAGGGTTCATTGGCATGGCAAATGAAGGTAATTAAAAAGTACACACTTTTTCAACCTTTTATGGAATGATGCTTCTGTACTAGATGATGTGATGATTGTTAGTAGAGAGTTGCTGACAGTGATTGCTGATAATAATGAATAAAAACAAAACTCTAGAATTTCATCACTTTTCAAGCCAGGTATAGAGCTGTTGTCCGCACCAAAAAAAAAAAAAATTCCGGGCGTAGTGTACAGTATACCGTACAGAGACTGTAAAACCATGTGCATGTGGGTGAAAATGGAAACTTCGTTGAAAGGTTGAAACAGCACCAGTATGATGCTGCAAACAAGAAAGCTTCGTCAAATGCACTCGCCGAAAATTTTGAAAGCAAGCAGCATCATATAGATTGAGCAACGCGTGCATTTTGAAAACAGAAAGGAATCTCCAGAGCTGTCAATATCTAGAATCCTTAATGATTCAGACAGCCAAACACATTCTAATCGCACTGACGGGGCACTTCCTAGTGCATACGCCCGCTGCCTAGGGCACATTTTCAAGCTTAAATAGCCAGCCTTACATGTCTGCACCAGTTTGTGAACAAGGCTCCCGTGTGCGAGCTGAAACGTCATTTAGGAGTTCATTTTATTTTGCTCGGTGTTCTGCCTTCTCCACGTACAGCCCCGACCAGACAGGTTTCCGTCCAACCCTCGACTTCATGCAGCAAGCATATAGTTTCTAGAAAGCCCAACAGGGAACCTAAACTCAAATGCCAGCATGTTGCACAAAGCATTATCTAACGTTGTCTCTAATTTTAAATATCAGTGTACTCCAAAAATGCAGAAAGGTGACCCTGAGAAACTGCCAGAAAGCACATGCTAGGTCCAACAGGTTTGCAGCATAAGAATCGAGTTGTCTAAAAGCTTCCTGCTACATTTTATTCCATTGCAAGGAAAGTGACTTCAAACACTCTGTGGACTGCAGCTACTAGCCTGCTAAATATACCAATTAACTGAAACAGGTGCAATCAGACTTCACAGCCTTTGCAAAAGAATAGGAAATTGGAAAGGGGTAGGTAATGCAGGCAACACTGCAGCAAAGACCCTCTTATAACCAAACAGTAGACATGAAGGTTCATCGTGAGAGGCACTGAATGGAACTGTAAAGTGAGAGTGCGATTGATTTGTGTCCTAAGTCTGTGTACACAATGCTGTATCAAAAATATCGTTACAATAGGATGCGTATACTCTTAAATACTGAATAGAAAATTCCTGTTGACAGTGTCAGCATGGGGACTCTTGTTTTGTTTTGAGTTTCAGATTGCTGTTTTAGGCCAAGAATAATATTGGAGAATGGAAGATGCTCTTGGAATGCTCATTCAGAATGTAGTCCAAAGTGTTTAAGGGAAAAACTAGAGATGAAGTGCATTTCAATTAGGCTGTAATTACTCATGAATTTGTACTTGATCGTAGTTGTACGGTTGCAGAGCAAAGCTAGACAGCTTTCTCAGAAGCTTTGCAGCTGAAGGAAAATTCGTCTTCGTCTGAGGATAAAACCAGGGACCACTGCTTGCCTGGGCAGTCACTCTACATTTCAGCTAACCAGGATGCCTAGCAGATGTCATGGTGAGGTCAAATTGATCAACAACCTGAAGCAAGAACGGTGTTAGTCTCGCTCTGAGCTGTTGATCAATTAGCTCTCTTTACTTAAATGGTTAGAAGCTTCTGACACCATGAGACACTACGCAGGAAATAGTTCGGGATAGCCCTTGGCCTTTTGCTTCTGACAGCCTATGCGAAAGTTCTCGAGGCAGCATGGTCACATTGCATTAAGTGTATGTCTCTTCAGTCTTCTTTACGTGCTTGAAATTAATCTGGAGCCCTCCAGTACGGCGACCCCTGTAGCCGGCGGATTGTTTTTGGATGTTAAACCCTACAATTTACAAATTTTCCACGTGCGGTACGCTGGTGCCGTAGATGGGGCAGAGAGAAAGTCAAGAAGAGAGGCAATCCAGTGACCTTTACGCTGCTCAGAAGTAATGTCGCAGGTGTTGAGCGAAGGCGCAGCGGATTCGAGGGCAGAGAGGCTGGCAAGCTCGGCCAGTAGCGGGGAGCGGGACAAGGCATTAGCATCATGGTGCTTGCGGCCCGACCGATATACGACACGTATGTTATGTTGTTGTAGATGGAGAGCCCATCGAGCCATGGCAGGCGGCCGGAGGGATCTTTGAGCGAAGAAAGCCAACATAGGGCATGGTGGTCGGAGACCACGTCAAAAGGACAGCCATTACGATAAAGTCGAAACTTGCCGAGGGCCCAGACAATGGCCAAGCTAGGCCACTTTAGCCAAGCACTCTTTAGTATACTTCATACACTATCTGGCGACTGACTAGCGAGGTGGAGCTGCAATAAACGTTTTTCCAAGAACTCTCGTCTCGCAAACTTTTGTGCCCGATAGTACATATGTGAATAGTGGCGTGTCGCGTCCGCGAAATATGCGGTGCGGCACTGCTGTATTCTTGTAAACGCGGCTTATCTCAGCCTGCAATCTTTACCCGTCCAATTGTGAAACGAGATATGACGCCTCGAGAAAAGGGGTTGAGACTGCATAATTATAATAGCTTCGCCGTATCTTCCATGTACTTACATGAATGCCAGCACCTCCGTTCAGCCGCTGCTGTGATTATTGTGCTCAACTCCTGACCCGAAAGACGAGGGTTCGATCCCGCGGCGGTTGTCGCATTTCGATCGAGGCGTTAATGCTAGAGGCCCGTGTACTGTCTGATGGCAGTGCACGCTATGGAACCAAAACCAATCTTGTTTCGGTTACGAGAGAGCATTTGATTCGAGAAAGAGTATCTAGACCTACGGTGTACATATGTAGCTTGTAAATTTCTGCTTGAAATACTTCTCATGCCTGGCAGATCTGCCGCTGCCGTGACGCAGGCGCTGTCGCGACTCGGACAGGAAAAAAATGGTGCCGGTTTTAGGAAAAACATTTTCACGCTTCAAAATTGAGGCTCAAGTTGGTGCAGCTGTAGGTCAACGCGTCTCGATGACAAAAAAAAAAATGGTGAAGTTGCCTTCCGAGTGCATTCCTTGCAGAGGTTCGGTTTTGATTTTACGGTTGCCAGTTTTGTTTAAAATCTGTACTTTCGTTATTTTTGCGGTCAGCTTCCATTGTTTTTATGGTGCTATTGTGGTGTCATTTCTTAATAATTGTGAGCCATGTTTCCAGCGCATTTCATATCAGTTGCAGAAAAAGTTCATTTCGTAGGCAGCGTTGTAGCGCCATCTGCCTGGGACGGCCTGCCCATCGACATCAGCATCATCCTGCGTGCCGCGGGTCGTTTGTATCTGTGGCTGGATTGGTGCTGTTCTTGCGTTTGTTGTAACACTGAGTGCATCTTTAAGCGCATGCAAAAAATTTATGCTGCAGTGTTCAAGTATGACACGTTGGAGCCAGTTCAGGTGAGCTTTCCGTGCTGCGCGGCTACCTACACGGCCTTCGTTAGTACTGTACTAATCTTTGGGAAAACCGCAGTTGAGGTACCTTATGGTCACTTTTCTCTTCGGAGGCTTTTACTGCTGCGTTACCCTATCGGACAGAGTCGAGTTCATACCGCGTAAATGTATGTACCACCAGCAGCAAAGTTATTGGGGTGCGTGTTCTCGGGGAAGAAAAGTTATTGTGAGGATTCCTCGCGACCTAGTGCTTTAAAAATGCTATCAGCGCGTGGCGAATGCAAGTCCCCTCGTTCAGACACTTCGAGCGATTGGCTTACGTGGCGATTGGCTATTGTGCCGGAGTTCCCGGGTTCGAACCCGACTGCGGCGGCCGCGTTATCGACGGAGGCCAAACGCAAAGACGCCCGTGTGCTGTGCGATGTGAGTGCACGTTAAACATCCCTAGGTGGTCGAAATTATTCCGGAGCCATACACTACGGCACATCTTTCTTCCTTTATTCTCTCAGTCCCTCCTTTACCCCTTCCCTTACGGCACGGTTGAGTTGTCCGCCAAGATGCGAGACAGATACTGCGCCATTTCTTTTCCCCTAAAACCAATCTTCTTCTTCTTCCCCGTACACTCCCACCTCGTAAATTTTGCCTTCCGATAGTACCTCCATGTGACGCGATTCAAGGTTGATCACTTCAGGCCTGACCTGTTCAATTAACCGAGTTCACACAGTTAATTTTCTTACAAATACTGCGCGCAGTGCGCGAGTTCAGCCACTGTGACCCAGTATAGTAAACGGGTACCGCACAAGGGTGGGGGGAAATGGTAGGGTTTTAACGTAGTTAAACCGAGTGTATGTGTGAAAGCACGTGTTTAGCCTGGTTGTCTCATGGTTTTGCTTTGCTAGGTCGTCGGCACTTCTGGCGACGTGATTAGTTATAGAGTAGTTTTAGTTGATGGAAGACGACGACATGCAATGCACAGCGCGAGCGTGTATTGCAGTTTGACGCGAGCCGGCGTCGTCTGCGGCAGCAGCATAGTGCTTTCGTGCACAGGCCAGCGAAATTTATCTGCTCGCGCCGCCGCGGGTTCGAATCCCAGTCGCGGCAATACTTATTTTATTATGTTTGCCAAGGTCATCTTCAAGGCCAAGCTTCATACTAACTCTGTGAGCGAGTTAGACCTCGTGAAGTAGTACTTTCACACTAAAATATTAGCCCTCGTGAGCCAAAATGACAGTGACAACGTTTACAATTGCTGTACAGTTGACGCCTTCATAAGTGTATAAACACACTCCATAAGCACGTTTCTGACCAGTCCAGCTCGATTCAGCACCTCAAATGAGTGTGAACGCGGCTACCAGTTCAGTTTGACATAACTAGTGCTAACAGAGGTTATCAACATGCTTCAGCAAAGCATGTGTATTTGATAGCCTCTTCTCTCTCTTTTTTTTACTGTAAGTGTTTTTCACCACCACTGCCTGCTGATAATGACAAATGCTACAACTGGTTAACATGTTTTGTATTTGGCAACAGCATGGCAAGACAGCCTAATACATTTGTAGCGAAGTCTGCCAAACAAGTTGTGGTACTATGTATTGCCGAAATTGGCATCACAGCATGCGGATATTGTGAAATAAGATTGAGTGGCCGTTAAGTCTTCTTGCGTTTTTCTCAGATCTGTCTGCTGTAGGTCAGAGTTTGGGCACATGAGTGCAAAACAGATTTGTTGAAAATACTTTTCATGAAAACAGTTACTTAAGGTACTGAGTACTGTGTAACAAGAAAGTATCTGCTGAGGACTATGTTCAACTGTAAAAAATGTCTGAGCAGTGAAAAGTTAATCATTCATAGTGCTGTGGCGCAGGGGTTCACTCGAACCAGGGCTCCGTTGGGTAACGTGTCCGAGCCTTCGGGTTGAAGAAATATGCAACTTGAAGCTTTGGAAAACGAAAAACAAACGGGTTTACTGGCACTTTTCTTGAAACTTGATTACATAATTTAAAAGGAAACAGAAAGAGCAAACAGTCAAGAATTAAAAGTTCATAGCGTCTAGCCTTGTCGTCAGGGCCCAGAGCGATCGTTCGTACTCGGGAGACTCGTTAAATACACTGAGGCTCCGCCGCTTTCACCACACGATTCACAGATCGGAAGAGTCGCCGCACATAGCACGCTGAGCCCTGTGGGAATGGGCGAGTAGGATACGGAGGTCCGCTGCTACTTCGTCCTCGGGAATGCGCTTCTGCCCGCTTCCTTTCGTCATCTTGTCCATCGTGGGTCACGTCTCACGGTCCGACACAAGGGGAGCGTGCGTGGGAGATTCCACCGGTAGTTTCCCCGAGACAACTTTTTCTTTTTCGTAAGGCCAACGAGGGGTCAAACAACGTGTCCCTAGCAGGGTTGTAACAATAGTTAACAGCAAATTGAGAATAAGAAAAGGAGCATTACAAAAAAACCTGTGTTTACTTATAAGAACAGATAACGCAGTGTCCCCAAAAATATCTGGTAGGAATGTATGCAAAAAGACATAGCAAACATGTTTGAAGTTTTCTGCCAGCATCTCGCCTCCCCCCCTTTTCCCAGAAAAAAAAACTTGAACCATGTTATTCAAGAATGGGTACAAGTGTTTAAGTTCATTCTAAATATAGATTTTTTAAAGTATTTGCAAGATACCAAGTTATCATGAGAAGTACTGAATATAGAATATTCAATCTGGGGTAGAAGAAGCACAAAAAGATATTGACAGAAGAACTAGGGGGCGGTGCTGATCCTGTGCCATTGTCTTGTGGTGCTGCTGTTGCCATGGTATACCAACAATTCACCAATGTACGGTTCTCCTCTGTTGTATGTTAGCAATGTGCATGTTTGACAGAGTTTTCCATGGCCACTTTTGCTAAATCCTATCATCCCGAAATCTTGAGTCACAGTCATGACCTTGTGCTGCACTGCTATCTTCAGTTTTGTCAGCCTCAAAGGTTTGCAGAATGTGGCTGTGTAGGAAAAACTTCATTGGTGTGCTGGTGCCTTGTGTACCAGTTGCCTGACATTATGCCAGTGAATAGAGCGTGCATGTTCCCTCATGATTGCCTTAAAAATGTTGCTATGGGTTATGGCGCATGTATATGGGTTTTTCTGTACACCCAAATTTCGTTAAGTTTTGTCAGGATCATACATGTCAGAAGGGCTGGTAGTTGTTATATCAGAGCAGTGTGAATGTGAAAAAACATACTGCAGTGGGTAAATGACAACTAAAAAGACTGGTACGATGTAAAGCTGCTGAAACCGCTCACCAGTTCTTGAAAAAGTGAACATATCACCACTAAATTAAAGCTTCTGTTTCGGCGAGTTGTTAATGATCCATTTGCTTCAGTGGTTGTGTTGCTTGTCTTGCTTTCATGTGTCCCATCTTCCTGCACTCTTTAACAATGACATCACTACTACGCTTCACAATTTTTTACCTAATGTGTCTGTCTTGGGTGGCTTGCAAAAATGGCTCAAGCTTGCAGATCTGCAATGTCAACAGGCCGGCATATCAAGGTCCACAGAATGTTAAATTACGGAATAACTTGGACGGTGATCTGCGTGCATTGCTAAAAAATCAGTTTCAAAAAGAGCTGCCTAACTATGTTATTGACATTGTTGTAATCAAATGCTGTGTAGCCCACCCCTGTTATGCCTCTAGGAGAAGAGACAGTAGTATGTGTAAATAAATAAAAAATACTTGAATGCTTCCTTCCAAAAAAATTGATGCCATGCAATAACACCATTTTTTAGACATCAACTGATAATCCTTATCGCATGCTTTGTAGCATTTCAAGCCTTTGTAGCGTTTCCAGCAGTCAGCCTGTCTGTAAAGGCGTTTTTTTGTTATTGTTTCAGCGATGTAGGTGCCGATTAAACCAAGGCGCAGTGTTAGTGCATGAATCTGTCAATAAGAAGAGCATGTTTATTACTGTTTATCAACGTGTACTGTACGCGTTAAGTGGCATATGAACCAAGTCACTCACACATGGATAATCTAGTCCGCAGAAAATGTTGCTTATTTCGCACGAAACGCGACCACAGAATGGAAAAGATAATTCAGCAGCGAGAAGAGGTAATCGATGTGTTGCGGGTGTGAAAAATTAGATCCATGCATGGGGACAGAATGCCGAAAAGAACTCCGGACCATAATCAGCTTGGCATTCTTTCCGGCTTTCCTCAGCAGCGCCTCGCGGAAAGTCAACTTCATGCGACCGCATGTTCCCTTTAACAGTGTACCATACTGTACAGAAAACTAACATCCACATCAGTGTGACGCTGCATGTGACCGGAGGTGTGGTTTGACTGCCAATTTATGAGGACTGGAAGGAATACATCACTCGTCTGACATTCGCACTGTGCAGAAAGTTGTGTGAACTCTGGTGTGCAGCTCCTTAACTTATGTTTCGAAAAAAAAAAACTCGCAGTCCCTTAGTGCGAAGTACATTGTAGGAAATGGCTTGTTTGATGAGAAGGGGCCTGGTCTTGCAGCGTCAGTAATCGTAATTTTTTTTTTGGTTAAGTACACAGACATTGAATACAGGGGAAATGATGATTCACTGCTGCTGCTGCTTGCCATTTACTGTTCGCACTCTTGCACAGACTTATGCAGTAAAGAGTGCTGGCACTGTGAATGAATAAGAATCATCATCATGACGGCAGGTTTCTGCAGTAAAATGTCGGCCGGAGTAGATGTGCAGTTTTCTCTTTTCAGACTATGAATTATTTCTGTTCAGACAATTTCTCAGGTTATCAGATATGCTTCTTCCCGTTACAATATGTCAAAGATATGTTGGCATCTGCATACTCTGCGATGAAAGCTGAGGAAACCACCATTCTCTGACTTTTACATTTTTGCAATGCTCGTGAAAACAATCATTTAAATGTACCCTAGTCTGCCGTTAAGGAATCCGTACCTGAGACAGCGGGATAGAATGTACAATGAATCCTGTGCACTGAAAAAATCCGATGTCATGTTTTTTTTTTCGCATTCCATTCGTGCAAGAAATGGTTGGCCTAGTCATCTGGCACAACGATTGCAGCTCGTTTGGCACAGAAAACAACCACTTTGACATTGAATCGCTGTCCGATTTTCTCTTGGCTATATATATGGCAGTTTGGTTGCTCTGTAGAGCAATGAGGAGACAGTGCCTTTGTTAAAGGACTGCTTCCATAGAATTCATTCCACCGTAAACTTGTCAAGACAGCTATCGTGAAGACATCTCTTCAATGTCATGTTCACACCATGTTGGCATCAGGTCCTTAAAGAATGCACACTTAGTAGAAGCACAGTATGTCACCTACGTTTTGGCAAATGTTGCTGAAGGGTTATGGGGGCTTAACGTCCCAAAGCGACTCAGGCTATGAGGGACACCGTAGTGAAGGGCTCCGGAAATTTCGACCACCTAGGGTTCTTTAACGTGCACTGACATCGCACAGTACACGGGCCTCTAGAATTTCGCCTCCATCGAAATTCAGCCGCCACGGCCGGGATTGAACCCGCGTCTTTCGGGCCAGCAGCCGAGCGCCATAACAACTGAGCGACCGCGGCGGGTGTAGCTGGAGGCTTCATGGTATAGTCTCCAGGGCATTTCAGCGGTTGCATAGCTTGAAAATCAGGCAGCAAACTAATGTCAGTGCTTTTTTTTGCTCAGCACTAGTTGCATTACTTTGTAGGATGAGGGCAACCACTTCTGGGAAAAAAGTGTACAAAGAAATATGTAAGCAAAAAATTCCACTGCACAATATTCATTGTATTAGACCCTGCTGTCATCGGGCAGGTGTTCAGAAGGGCACACTGGGGTACATATTTTTACCGCTCCTCACGCCACAGTTTCACCTGAGGCTGCAGGATGTTAAAATAAATAAATTTTCAAATGACCACCTCCATAAGCATTTCAAAATTGTAAAGAAAAGAATGGAAGCTTCGTCAATCTTTGTTGCGCCAACCTGCGCCTGCAAAGAGAACAAAGCCACTCAAAAAATAATAAAAACAAAGCTGTTCACTTGCATTGGGATGACCACTCGGGAAAAAAAAAGCACACAAGAAAAACAGTTGCGGTGAAAATTAAGCGGTATTTGGTCTTGAGATATGACTGCGGTTAAGCGCAGAGGAACTGAGCTTAACAGCAGTTCAAAGCTCTAAATTTACAAGTATAAGCAGCAAGAACAATTTAATTTAGTCCAACCAGTGACGAATGAAACCTAAATTAAGCTTTGTGAGTTAGACAGGTCCAACACTTGACCTCAGCTTTGATGCACAGACTCTAGCATCGATACTGCCAGATTCGGGAACGGCTCAACTCAGCAGTGCAGTGTCTGTCATTGTGCAGACATCCTGCACAAGAATTGGAATTTCGATAGGGAACATGCAAATGCTGCTAACATGAACACAGAAACATATGCAAACAGATAGGTGAACCAGGGAACCTATAACTTCAATACAAAAGGTGCACACGCACACAGAAACCTGGAAGGATTCTGCATAGCCAACAAAGCCCACATATACATTGGCTCACCAACGTTGATACCGAGCAGCCAAGAAACCGCATTCCGCACAGCGAGGTCACAGGCAAATGAATGTGCGCATCAATGACATCCTCCTCGTGAGTCTTCAGGAATGCCTGCAGCTGATGCAGTAGACCAGGAAGTGATGAACAACTAGTAAACAAGCAAGTCGTCTACAGGGCCACTGTGGATACAACAGCAAACACGGAATCGGACACCCAGTGCGAATCTTGCCATCATGTCTCTCACGGCCTGTGAGGCACTTCGCACCGCAGCACAACTTTTGCGACCGGGAAAATGTTCAAGTTTCTAGGATTATAATTTGCAAATCACTGCTTGTTGTTACGCCGAAAAGCATACTGTTCTCCCAGTGTATATATCTGAATAAATGTCTTCTTTTCATTTTTCTTCACAATTTGTTATGGACTGTTTTGACGGGGGACGAAAGTACCATATTAATGAGGCATGCCTCTATAACCATGCAGTATTCGAAAAACACCACCTGGTTTCGCATGATATGCATGTCCTTCCTAAAGAACGTCCCTCATCCCTGCTATGACAAAACAAATACAGAAATGGTAGGGCAGGAAGTTGAGCACACAGAAAAGGTATTATGCAAAACTTTTTGAAGTAAACAGCAACCAGCCTAACAAGCTTCAGTGTTCATTTTGAGAGTCCTTTCAATGTTCCTGTTATGAGGAAGCCCGCTAACTTTGCATGCATCTTCTAATGTGGCTGTATCAAAGGACGAACAGCATGATAAACACTGCCACTATAGTGGGAGTGATGCATAGGGAGACTCTTTGTATACAAATGATGGCAGTGGGTTTATCTCGGCCATGGAAGAACAGATGTGGTAACTTGCAGACAGTGGCTATATACAGAGTGCTACAACGTGGAAATTCTGGAGTGCACCCATGGCAATAAACAATCTCACAGTAAAGTATTCCTGCATCATGGTCGGCTGCTGAAGTGTCAAGCAAGAGTGATTTCTGCATATTTCCAACTAGTCTGCTGGCACTTAGTGATTGCCAAATGGCCATTACTTCAAACAACATTTTTTGGTCATGTGCCACCCTGTGTCAAAAAGAGGTGGCACCTTGCCCATTTTCAAAGTTCACTCGCACTCGACAAGGAAATGCGAGAACCAGTCAGAAAGGCAATGCAGCAAGCAATACGGCACTTGATGTAAACAATAGGACTTCAAGTCAGCATGATATGTTCGGCAGTCTATCCCACACCTACATTTCAGAAGGGACGCAACTTTCAACAAAATTTAGTTTATTTGTAGCTGTATTTACAAGAAATTTTTTGAGCAATTTAAAAATAATTTTATGACTGCTCTCGTCAAATGTCACTGTTTTATGTGCAGAACATTATTTTCCGATATATATTTTTCTTGAAACCTGCAAAGCTAAGAAGATATGACAGAAGGGTAGTTCAACATTCATTGTTCTTGCAGGGTGAAGTCATTCTTGTAATTATTTTTGTTTTGCAAAGCTCAAATTTTTGTTTTGAATTTTTGAGATTCAGTGTTTGTTGACATATTAAATTGAGACGACAATTTCATACAAGAAATCTAAAATTCATAAATTTGAAAAAAAACCTAGACCTGCGCTGCGGTCCTAGGAGTGCAACGAAACAAGTGGTCCAGAAAACATAAAACTGTTGGGGACAAGTATGCTCTGTAAGGCATGTATCTAGGCAGAAAACCTTAACAGAGAAAACTGCCCGTTTCTTGAATGTTTTGTCACTATTCACAGCCGCAGAGGTTCATGAAACAATTTTTTTTACAGTACTTCACAGTCGATTTCAAGAATTAAATTTGGGGACAGCAGAGTCATTCCACGGGAAAGCAGATGCACAAAGTTTTGGTATTTTAAATTTTGCTGAGAAAATTCATGGAAGACCAGCCCAACAGAAGTGTAGAGACCTTCTTTCAAAGAAAAAAATTTTTGCTCCATATATCATGCTCCGAAGTGGAAGACATCACCTTCATCTGGCCATTTTGCAAGAATTATTGTTCAGGAACCGGTCCTTGTCGGCAAAGTTTATCTGCGCATGTAGTCTGGCATTGAGATGCCCTGTCATGCATCAAAAATTAAACTGTGGATGATGCCATTTTGGTTTAAAATAGAAGTGCTTAGCAGGAGAAAAATTTGAAGATTTCGCATTTTTTAAACTAAACTAGGAGTCTAAATTTAAGCAAACTTTTTTGCAGTTTTGCCTGAAACCTTGATCTAATCTTGATCTAAAACTTGAACCTTGCGTTGTTCTGTAATTTAATAAAAACTACATAGATTTCTGCGGAAACGGCCACCTTGAGAACCAGAAAACGCTATGTGGGCAACGGTGCTAGACAAAAAATTTGCCAAATGGTCAACCCATTTAGTTTCGCATATTAAAAAACTAGAAAAATATTTTTGTTGGCGAGAAATAAATTTTTATAAAGGAGTTCAGCGATGTGGTGCCAGCACCTGTTATGGTCCGTCCGGTAAAACGCTACTTTTATTTCCGGCCTTGCTAATCTAGCAATTGCCATTAGCATTGGACATATTGTGAGAAGATGGCGCAATGGAGCCATTTCAGTGTTTTCATTTATTCTTAAAGAATATGTTTGGGTGCAATAGTCATGGTATACAGGGTGTGCCATGTTATTCTCTATAGATATGACCTAAACGCAGGATTTAAAAAGCCAATCTGAAATTGTTAAATGTATAAGCATTTATTATTTACATTGCACTTGACTGAGGCATCAGCCTCACCGATTATTCAACTTCCAAAGCTGTGGTGTACAGCAAATGCAATGTTTAATAAACCATTTGTATTGAATTAAATCGGACACCTTGTATATGCACTAAATATGAAGGGAGACTGCATACTACAGCAGAAAAAGGGTTATAACATCATGTGGCCTGAATTGGGAACAGCTGGGGATAAGAGTTAATGGAGAATACCTAAATAATCTGTGATTTGCTGATGACATTGCCTTGCTGAGTCACTCACAAGGTGAATTGCAAAGCATGACCAATGATTTAGACAGGCAGAGCAGAACGGTGGGTCTAAAAAGTAACATGCAGAAAGCCAAAGTAATGTTCAATAGCCTAGCAAGGGAACAGCAGTTCACAATTGGAAGCGAGATGCTGGAAGTGGTAAGGGAATATGTCTACTTAGGGCAGACAGAGACTGTTGATCCGGATCATGAGAGGGATATAACTAGAATGATAAGAAGGGTGGAACCTAAATGGCAGGTTCTCTCAGATCATGTATAGCAGTTTACCAATATCCCTGAACAGAAAAGTGCACAACAGCTGTATCTTGCCGGTACTCGCCTATGGGGCAGAAACGTAGAGGCTAACGAAAAGGGTTCAGCTTAAGGTAAGGACAACATAGCGAGCCATGGAAAGAAAAATGTTAGCTGTAACGTTATAAGACCGGAAGCGGGCAGAGTGGGTGAGGGAACAAACACGGGTTAATGGCATCCTAGTCGAAATTAAGAGGAAGAAATGGGCTTGGGCAGGGCATGTAATGCGAAGGCAAAACAACCATTGGTCCTTAGGGGTAACGGAGTGGATTCCAAGAGAAGGCAACAGTAGCAGCGGACGGGAGAAAGTTAAGTGGGCGGATGAGATTGAGATAGGAAGTTTACGGGGATAGGGAAAGGAAAGGGTTAATGGGAGAGACTTGGGAGAGGCCTTTGCCCTGCAGTGGGCGCAGTCATGCTGATGATGATAATGATGAAGATAGATTGCGTGTTCATATATTTTTGTCGGCATTATTGGCGATATGAAAGCCTCAGTTACCTTCCTTTCAGCTTTACCTCTTTCCATTGCAAAGAACACTGTATTTTCAAGGGCGGGGCAGCACCCATGTTTCTTGCATTTACTACAGTGCATTGCCAAATGGGCATACTCCCACACGGTAGGCGAATCTCGGCCTTTATTCCAATTTGTGTCCCTGTTGAAAACGTCCCTTTCAGCGATACCTAATTGGCCAAAATGCCAGAAGCAGATGTGCATCTACTTCCGCCATTTGGGGCAGTCAGGTGTCACCGAATAGAATTTTGAAAAAAGACAGTGCGTAAAACAAACACAGGAGAAAGACAGACGAAACGAGTGCAACTCTGCAACTGTGTATTCACTTGGAAAGCGAGTGAATAGATCAGCAAAAAGGCAAGACCAGGCTTCAACAAGCTGGCTATCCTACTCTGCTCAGTTGCCAAAGTGTTACTGAAAAAGGTTAAAAAAAAGAAAAATGTAATAACAGAGCAAAAAACGATGTTGCCCAACAGAAAACTAAACCTGTGATAATTCCTTAAACTCATAAGATGGCACACAATCTGAAACATGTTGAGGCAAAGTTTAAAGTTCGTGTAGTTTTCTCCACCCCCAAGAAGCTGTTCTCCTTGTGTGGCAAAATGGATTCAAACAAACCGAAAAAAGCAGAATGCCAGAAAAAGCATGTGACGCCGTTTGTGAAAAGTGCAGTGGGCGTAGTTTATCAGATCCTGCTGACGTGTGGGAAATCTTATATTGACCAAACGGGCTGATGTATTAATGATAGCCTTGCTGACCATAATCACGCATTAAAGAACGGCACGGGTTCTTTATTACCGCATTACTGTAAAGCCTGCAGGGAAAAAGAAGAAAAAATGCCAGGCGAAGCTGAAGGAAACAAAAATCTTAAGC
Source organism: Amblyomma americanum (assembly GCF_052857255.1). Taxonomy (NCBI): domain Eukaryota; kingdom Metazoa; phylum Arthropoda; class Arachnida; order Ixodida; family Ixodidae; genus Amblyomma; species Amblyomma americanum. The sequence continues at coordinate 38,493,374 of NC_135501.1, read as the reverse complement.
AGGGGCAAAGATACTACAGCCCGTGAACTTATAGAGGCGTTCCACATCAACAAAGGCAGAAGAGATTATGTAAGCACACCCTCGCTTACAATTGACAGAAAAGAAAGTGTCTTTTTAGATATGAGCTGAGACATATTTTTTTCTATAGGCATTTGTTACCTTATTGTTTCTACTTGTCCGCATGTGTAGGTTCCTCTCTGCTCTTGCCTTTTTGTCTATATATTCACTTGCTTCAATAGGTGAATAAACAGTTGCACTTGTTTCGTCTGTCTTCCCCCAGCGTTGTCTGCTTTGCCCGTCTGTTTTCAAAACCATGCACCAACTTAGCCCCTCAGAGAGTATTACCGAATGGGATGTTTTTGAAAGAGCTGCAAGTTGGAATAAAGGGCCGTGTTGATGGCTCTGAGGCGCATTATGTTTGCTTATGTCTTTTTTGTTAACTCTTTCAGCTCTTAATCTTTTGCTCAACCTTGGGTACACCTTGGCGAGCTTACGAGAGGAGGTCTAAAATTTCTGGCCGTTACTTGATGGAACGAAAGACAAATGTTGTACCAAAAGAATCTATTCATTGAAACATCTCTCAACATATTTGCCATTGATGTCAGTGTGTTTCTTGTTGTGAAAGATTTATTTTTCCTAATATGCTTTGAAATTGTTCCTTTGTAGCTTTTTCATTTCACTGTTCCGAGTGACAGTGGTCTAATTTCTGGAAATAAACAGTGGTCCTAGATGACTCTTCATTCACAAAATGTTGTTGGAATTCAACAAATTATTAGGTGGGCCTGAGCTCATAGTGAAAATGGTGCAGTATCTTTGTTCATTTTTGTTCTTTCAAGAATGTCGCCGTTGTCTTTGCACGATCTCCACATTTTTTCTCATATTTATAGCCAGTATGTTTATTTTGAAAAGCACCATGAAGCAGTTATGCCTCTAAAACGACATAGGAACGCCACTCTAAGCTTGACAAGACGGAACATTCATGCAGCAAAATGTATTGCCAAAGTCCACAAAAATTTGGAGCTCCTCGCATAAATGGCACCAAAAACATAGGCTTACTCGTTACCTGCCTGCAGCTTTCTTGACGTGAGAAACATAATGCAGGTAAGGCATGGAACACACTCGCTTTCTCTCTTCATTGCTCTTCAAATGCTGTGTGTCTGTGTGTGTTGTTCTCATTTCTCCTCCTTCCTTTCTTGCTTTTTCACTGTTTTTTTTTTGCAGGACTATACCCACCAAATATTTGCTTGCGTGTTTTGTTGTTTGAAACGATGCGTTAGACATTAGTATGTATGCATCACCCCATACACATGAGTCGCTAAATAATTTACAATCAAATTTCCTCTTGATGCTGTTTTGATTCCAGCAGCTAGGAGATGGATGTGATATCAAAGGTCGGTGTACGCTACATGCGGCATAAAAAAAACTGCAATATAATTTCTTTGTTTTCATTAACTGCAATGCTAAAACCAGTCTGTCTCAAGAGTGAGAATGACTACAAATGAAGAAGCAGTGACCTATACTGACCTTTGATGTCATAGCCATTGTTCGGCTGTCTAAACCGAAGCAGCATGAGAAAATAAATTGAATTTTAAATCACATAGCAGGCCTAGCTAAATACCATGTGGTGATCCATGTATTCTAATATCTTATGCTTCACTACAGAGAAGACAAGATGTAACTAAAATTAGGTGTCATTTTCGAAAGTGAGTGACAGTATGACATTTACTGTGGCCTCCCTTTATTCTTGTTTAACTATGTTCACAATACATCAACCTTTTCTTGCAGTTCAGATTATAGTAACTGCATGAAGCTTATCTATGTTATTAATAAAGTACACTACTTGTGCAATGTATGAAAGAACTCTGACTGGCACCTACAAAATGTGCCAACTTTCTTCTTCTGTCATGAGCATGTTTGCGATTCGTAACGGTTGGAGAAAGCTTAGCTAGCAGCACAAGCGGCCATCTCAGCAAGAATGAAACTATTAATGACCTCACTGAAACCATGCCTGGCCTCATCTTTTTTTTAAATGCATATATTTTCGCATGTGTAGAATTGCAAAGGAAATGAGCAGAGCTCAAAACGGGACTAAGCCTTTGCAAGTTTGTCCACCGTTACACTATGTGTATGACCCTTTTAATTGTTGAGAACTGGAAGTGATTTCCTCACAAAATGCTCTTGAGAAATAATTTCATGCACCTACATATCGAGCACTCTATCTCGAGTCAACATACACTGAAGCTGAGTGCAACACTAATTAGGTGTATGTTTCAGTGTGTGCCGTTCAGAAACTTTGTACACCACAGCTCTCTGGAATATGAAATTGCACATATGAAAGATCTGTTTTAGATGGACCAGCTTATTAGTCATTATACAACCTCACTTACACAGCTTTAGACTCGATAGCTAAAAGTAATCTTTGTACAACGCACAGTTATGAGCAGGTTTTATTGCTCTCTCATTGCATAGCAATCGTGAACTTCATGTTAACTGTAAATTATTTAAGGAGAAAGTGCACTTTTTAAAGGAATTTAAAGTGCTCTAAAAAATTTCAGCCCCAAAATGAATGCTGCGTAACTACACACAACATAAGCTTGAGTTATCACTGGGCAACCAGCTTACCTTAAAGGGGAAGCCGCCTTAGTGGCTCACTGGTTATGGTGCTCGGTTGCTGACCCGAAAGACGTGGGTTCGATCTTGGCCACGGCAGTCGCATTTTGATGGAGGCGAAATGCTAGAGACCCGTATGCTGTGTGATGTCAGTACACATAAAGGAACCCCAGGTAGTCAAAATTATCTGGAGCCCTCTATTACAGCGCCCCTCATAGCTTAAGTCGCTTTTGGACGTTAAACCCCACAAATCAAACAAAACTTAAAAAGAACACTAAGGCTAAAAATAAAGTTGACCTGCTTTTCGACAGACTATGATGTTCTAATGTCCAAGGAACTGCTTTCACCAAAAGCTGAGCCTTAATAAGACGGAAAACACCAAGAGGTGAACGACAGGTGTTGTCATCACCAGTCGATTGTGCAAGCAAACTGCATGCGTAGGCACCAAATTTTGGGCATGGATTGCAAAGGCAATGCTACACTGCCATTCACTTCAAAACGGTGGTAACCCGACCTTCTCGGTTCGAATATCATGAGTTTGACTCATGGGGCAGGGAAAATTTTAAATTCAAATTTCTCAGTCATAATTAGCAATTGCCGTACAAACTTCAGCATGTCCAAAAAAAGCCAGAAAATACGAAGAAGTTCTAAACATTTCCATGATTGAAGAAGATGAAAATGGCCTAAGTTGTAGCAAATTTCTAACCAAAAACAGCATTGCCTAGAATATATACCAGTACTGTTCACAGAACCTTGTTCCTCACAACTTTTTTTGTTCCCTTCTAAGAAGAAAGTCCGCAGGGTAAACTGTTCTGTGGTCGTGGAAGAAGGGCGCAGCCATTGAAAGACCCCACTTCTCGCAAGAATTTCTGGACTGCTTCAAAAAAGTGAAAAACACATTTCAGACAGAGCACTAGATCAACTGGGCATTAACTTGAAGGAGATTGAATATGGGGCACTGAAAAATGATTACACAAATTTTTGATGCAAAATCTCCCCTCATAAAACAGGATGTTTGGTTAATTTCAGCTATGCATTTGTTCACAGTATGAATGACGATTTTGAGACATAGGTGAGAGGATGCACAACAAAGGACGCACTAAAAAAACGAATATCTTCACATGATGTGGCCCACAAAATCGTAATTTGCACATACATTTAATTAAGCTTGCCCAAGTGGCACTCTCTCACGCTATGTATTCATGCAGTCTCTTACGCACTAAAAAAACGAATACATCCACATGATGTGGCCTAGAAAGTCATAATTTACACATGACTTGAATTAAGCTTGTCCAAACGGCACTCTTTTATGCCATGTATTCATGCAGTCTCCGTGGTGCAAAATGCTTCTCATTCAGGTGTGAGTTCCTCAACTATAACAACTGCTATACAATGTTGAGGAAGTGCAAAAATAAATGTGAGAGTAAAATGTTACACTTCAAATATAAAAGTAACGTGGTTTTATTTTCCTGCATTTCAGCACTTTTCTGCAATGAAAAGAAAAGGCAACAAGTGCGATGTCCCAGTGACATCACAGCTCTCCCAAATAAATTACTCGTCTGCATTGAACTTATCCCATACTACCCAAACGGCAGACATCGTTGCTTCACCGCCTCACCGGCGTTCTAATAAATTACCTGCGTTATCGACGAAAATAGAGAAAGCGAACAAAATACTCACCTTGAATTAAGCTTGTCCAAACGGCACTCTCATAGTCACCGCAAATGGCAGACATAGTTGCTGTCATCAAAAAGCACGAAAACCCAAAGGCGACAGGACTCCGCCATTTGCAATTACCGGCATTGCGTCTATTTTCCACACTTGCCATGGCAACAGCTGCTCCACGTGCACGTTGGCGTAGGCAACATTGAGCTTGTCTGCAGCGACTAGCAAACGGAAACACTCTGCAGCATGTAGTAGTAAGTGGTTTTTTACTAAAATAATAGTAAAAAGGAAGGAAAAGATTTTTGCTAGCCCTGGCATCAGCCATCTATACTGAAGCACCTGAGCTGGGGCAGCGGAAATAAAGGATAGCAGGCAGAATGGAGAAACAATGAAAGAGGTGAGGGGACAGGAAGAGAGGATAGGGGGAGAAGTAATATACATAAACTATTTACTCAATAAGAACTGTGTCCAGGTTTTGCGCGTGATTAGTTAATGTTGAAGGAATAAAAACACGCGCAGCACTGTGTTGACTACAACTGGAGTGGGGCGTCCAGTTATTAATCGTTCAAGTTAGAATTCGCAGAGTGTTCGGTCACTGCATGTAACTACCTGGCGGAGAACAGCCGCATCGGGCACAAGCGTTTGCGGGTAGGTAGGCTGGAAACGCTGATTGGTCAAAAAATGTGATGTCACGCCCATAACGTCATAGTCACGTGACGTGACATCATGACCATGTGGTTTTATAATGACGTCATGTTTGGTTGGGGACAGACACATTTTCCCTAGATTTTTCTCGGAATTCCTCACGTTTTTGACAGCGCGTGCAGGATAAAAAAAGTGCATCTGATGCGCTGTGCTCTCACACTTCATACGCGCTTCTGCCGAGAATGGTGTCAGTAAGAAACACTACGGTTTGAACCAGCCTTGTTTGAACAAAGTGGAGAAGTATCTTCACACACTGTTCCTATTCGCGCAGTATGCAGTGGCGACAAATAAATCATCGCACGTGCAAGTTAAGCCCAGTATAAAATTCCGATATAAAATTCAATCATTGTGCTCCATCGAGTGCGATGTCGAAACCAACAGTGTCGAAATTTGGTTTTCGATCGCGTCGGAAGGTCGGAACTGACATACAGTTTCCAATCAACTATACCTTGTGCACAGATAAAACTTTTGTGTTGCATTAATACTTATTTGGGGTTGTATATATGGTTTTGATAATGTTTTTTTTTATTATTTGAAAGTGACCTACGCCAACCATGCACTAAAGATGTATGGTAGCGCAAGCTGCATCGCGGGCGGCATCAACGATCGCACAGATTTCTTGCGTTGCCGGTTGCTCAGTTCTTTGTTCCTGAATCTGTTTTTTACATGTTCGTTCTTGTGTTGTTAGTCTGTGAGGAGAAGCTTTGCTGAAGGAAATTCATGTGCCTACAGAGCAAAGGGAAATGCGTGCGACCCCGTGAACGCCACTTTTGCACCGTGTGCTAATGAGGACGTGGTCCGTCTTTGTTCGCGCTTGCCCATATGTAGCCGCACAGTCACAAAAGATTCGGACTTGTTAATGCCTTTACCAGTAACATGAAAGTCCCAAAGATGCCTTACCACAATGACCGATATATTTGCTTCGCTGAAACCTGGCGGAGTTATTCCTTTATATCTGCTTCTTCATTACTTGCATCTGCAGGCAAGTAGACGCAAAGCTGTAATCGGCGCTAATTCATGCCAATTCATTAGGCGTGTGTTCAGCCATCAGCATTTCACTGTCTCGGTCGCCGGTGAGCTTTCCGTGCCTTTTATTTCTTTAGTAGCAGGGTTTATCAAAGATAGCGCATTCGTGGAGATCGGGCGGTTCACCATTCTCGCATGTCTGCATTCTTCTTTGTGCGTAATTGCATTGCAAATGCAACAATTAGTTCTTTTGCAATCTATAGCTTTGCCGTGAAAGGGGTGATGCTTTATGAATTCTGTGGCGGTATGTGTGAGAATCTTGCTCGTGGTGCGTTAACGTGACTTGTGGAGGCTGGTGAACCATATCCCGATGGTGGTGCCTTTAACCTGCAGCTTACGCCGAAAACTGGTACAAACAGCTACTAGTTAGGCATGTCACCAGGCTTTTTTCATATTCAAGTCGTCCCTTTCTCCATGCTTGCGTGGCATACAAGTATAAAACCCTTATTCCGCGTCCGAATAGAAGCTACACAGGGCTGAAAAATGCATGCTACTCTTCGATTGCACTAAATGCAATCTTTTTTCAAAATGCAGGACTACCTGCCGTATTGAACAATGTTGGTTTCGTTTTTCGGCTTTCCTTTTTTGCTGGGCCTCTTTTTTGCGTCCTCGTTTTGCAGAAAGTCATTGAAGGAGTACCAGTAGCCAGAGGAAGAAGATTCCAGAGGAACCGCAGCCAGCTATGCCGACCCATAGCTTGATACTCCTATCCAGTAAAATAATGTATTAAGGGACATGTATTTGTGCAACGCACCAAGAAATCTCCCCTACGTCGATAACTATTGCATCCTCCTCATATCAGGCCGGCGGCGAGTACTGGCTTGTCTAGTAATTTAAAGTGGTGATTTGTTTTACATGTTTTGTACTACCTCTATATTTTTTCCCAATTTTGAATCCTGTTCTGTTTATATTTTTGCCATTCATGGTTTTTTTTTCATGCACTAATGTATTCAATTTCTGGGACATTTCGTGCAATTTATCCGTTCTGCTTTCACATTGCCTGTTAATTTTGCTTTCACTATCTCTAGAACCCAAGGCTACTGGAAGGCTGACTGTGTTCTTTTTGATATCTGGTTGCATTGCTTTACAGTCCATCATAACTTGTTTAATGTTTTCTGCACTTCCCCTTGTATGATGCACAAATATCTCACTGATTTTACTTGCTTCTGTGTATTGCCTGGTTGTAAGGCAACCTGATCTAGCCTCAGTTACATGGGTACTGACTCTTGAATTATCAAATAGTGCTTCCTTTCAGATTTCGTTCTTAGCAGCTCTGTATTCGCGTCTTCCTTCTTTTGTTCTAATTTTTTTGTTCTAACTTTTGTTCTAATATATAGCAGGCAATGCTGCAAAGAGTGCGGAAGTAGTGTGTTTGTGAATCCATACTCTACCAGATATTATTCATTCTTCTCAAAACACAGGTGAGAGTTTGGACGAAAACAAAAAGTTGTGTAAAACATAGTATCACTGTTGAAATCGCAGTTGAAACTTTGAGGCGCTCAGTGTTCAGGCCTTCTGGCTATAATTTTCACTGAATGAACTACTTCTCAGGCACGGATTGAGTTGGAGCGATTCGCCCTGCAAACCTCATATCATATCGCCTTGTGTAATTTGTGATTTTCGAAGACGTATTGAGTCGCAAGGTGAAATTCTGGCAAGAGATGAAACAATGTCCAGGAGGGGCCAGCCATGGCACTTAAAAGTGTATCACAACCAAACATGCTTGTGTTCACTTTGGTTGTATGGTGAACAACGTTTTGGGCGCAGACTTAACCTGCGTGAACAGGTGCGCTAGCTTTGGCAGCATTGATGGCTGTGAATGAAATGAAGTATATTTTTTATTTATACAAGTACCTGCAGCATCACAAGGCATTATTGCAGGGAGGGACAATTGGAGGAAGTTGAACATGTGACACAAACTTAAAACAGCTAAGCACAGTTGGTAAAAGCAAGAAAGTAACAAAACACAGAACATCGATAAGTCATCTCGATGGCAAACGGTCTTCAGTGTACCGCGGTGCAAAGGAGTCTCTGTTTCGCAAACTTTTTTTTGGTGTTGCATAGGCACGTTGTTTCATTCAAAGATCGACGTTCTGCAGGATTGAACACCACAGCGTTTTCGTGTTTTCTAGCAGAGAGAGAGTGTGCTTTCCAAAGTAACTCACTGACCTTTGCACATCATGCTTGGATGATGGTCGTGAAACGTTGACAACACACTAAATGAGATTTTCATCCGTCTTAATACCTTTTCTTGTGATTGCTGCTCCCAAGAATTTTACTTCTTGAGCACCAAAGATACACTTCTCATTGTTCAGGGTGAAACCAGCTTCGTGATTTGTCTTAAGGACTCCTCTTAAATGACTGTCGTGCTTCGGCTTTGTTATGTTCCTCATCGGTATGTCATCTCTGTACACTCTCACTCCAGGCAGGCTATCCAGTGCTTGACTGATTTCCCTTTGCAATATTTCCAATGTGGATTTAGAGGCAAAGCCCGTAAGCTGTACTGAAGGTGCAGATTTGGGACGATTATTCGTTTAATGGTATCTGATAAAACCCACAATTGGCATCAAGTTTGCTGAAGTGGCACCGGCCAAGTCTGCTTCGATGTCCTATGTTCTTTGAAGCTAGTACCTCTCACACTTGATGTTTTCGTTGGTATCCTATTTCTGACACCATGCTTCGAGTTACAAGACACTGGCACTGTGACTGGCATGGGAAGAACCACATGTATTGCATTGCTCTTCCTTTTTTGCCCCATAGATTTGGCCAGTGCGGCAGGATGACACAGCGTAATCCACCACGTATTGATACAGCGATCTTTGGAAGTCAAAATTTTTTGTGTAGGAGAGGAGGGTCGCCAAGTAGGCTGCCAGTATGGCAGTGGCATGGTAAACAACCATAATGTGGAAGGTGCTGCATCATCCCGTGATGTCCCTACAGCTTCTTATGTTGCCAGAAAGCATTACCACATTATGATCAGTCATGATAAATAAGACTTTGAGGTAGTATTTATTATTTCTGGTAAGTCAGCAGTAATAATGTAGCAATGTTCAAATTTTATTTTATATCTCCTAAATGGTTGGTAATATTATTCTGCTTTTCAGCTACATATAAATATATGTGACTGCAAAGATCCAAATTAAAGGTCATGAATGCATATAGTGCTATTTGTCCCTTTTTTATGCCAAATTAGACGTTGTATGTATACCTGTCACAAATCATATACTGATTGCAATTCGTCATGATAATACAAACTCTCAGCATTATCAAGTTAGGTAGTGTTTTATGTTTAAAGATCAATATCTCTTGAAGAACGAGCTTTCTAATGGTGTCTCTGAGGCTTTCATAAATCTGCTTGCTTTGATGATACAATCACTTGTGATTAGATAACCCTTAGGCCTGTATGTATCCTACCTAATGCAGTACACATGATAGGTACTCTGCAACTTGATTGATTATCAGTGTTATCAGTGCTAACCAATGACTTGATTATCAGTCTTATCAATGCTACAGGATTGATTAGGGTGGACTTCTACTCTACGATTGTTTAGAGCTGTTCTGGCAGGCCAAAAGAGTACTATTTCTGCTGCTTTTGCAGCAGCATATGTATAAGCTTTTTATTCCAGCATGCAGGGTTTGTCACACGAGGACTGCTTAGCGCAACAAATGCAGGTAATGGCACTGCGCTGCATTCAAAGGTCTAAGTTACTATGACATGTTTTCGAGAACAATCTGGGGTCCAACAGCTATCTGAGGATGTTATAATGCCAGTGATTGTTCACTCATTGATTCTAGGGTCCATAACATTCAGCTTAGCCCCATTGTCTATTAGTTTTTTTTACTTGTCAATTCCTTGAAAACTAAGATGTTGGGATAGAATAGCAGCAATACAGTAGAAAAACGTTTTGTTTCTAAACAGGGATTGCTACTCTGTGATGTCATATCTCTAGTCGGACACGAACTGTACATTCAGTATCACAGCCAGGTGGCATGTGGCCGCGTAGAAGGGGGGGGGGGTCATTTAAAATGTTTTTTTTTCTCAAAGCTGCCTGGCTGCCTTATGTCACAGGCCTGAGTCACCACCTGTAGAAACTGTCGTGTTCGAATGTTTCCCGTATACTTTGATGAAACAAATATTGGCAACAACGTGGGAATTCCCTGGGGCCTCACGTAAGCAACAACCAAAAGACCACTTAGAGAGCAGTGCTGTTAACGCACGTACCTTGTGTATGTGACTAGAGGGGATAAAGTGAATAAAAGTATGCTTGATGCAAAATTTGAGCAGGGATGCAATCTCAAGCTATGAGCTTAGATGCGAAAAGCGAAAAAGAGAAAATGCTTCCCCACCTGCCTTCTACTGTTAGCGCCCCGAGCATGAGCCCGCGGGAAATGTTTTTGCGAAGCCTTGTCGAGTGTCGCGCTGACATATCTGCATACGACTGGTTTTTGGGGCAAAAAGAAAGAGAGCTGTCTCGCCAATGCCTGTAACTGTCACTCCGTCTGTCGACGCTAGGGTCGCTGGAATGCAGGTGCCCTCCCTTGTCAGTTAAGGTAGCTAAGGAGGACGACATTGTGAAGAAGCAAACCCAAGGGCATAGAGCGGGCCGAGTGCCCACAGCGGAGGGAATGCGCTGTCTAGTTTATTTTTTGAAGTCTGCATTTGTTTCCACCCTTGATTGCATATTATCAAATGTCACTTTTAATTTGTCTCTCAGCGATGACATGCACAAAGATTTGCTTTAAAATGCTTAAGACCGTACGTGCTGACAAAATAGGCAGCTGCTGCAACATGTCTGATCTGCAATTTAGGGTGCACTCTGCTGGTCTCTGGTACTTGCTTGAGGCAGTGGGTCCGAGTTTAACCTTAGCCAGGAGTGTGCATGTAAAATTGCATCAGCGTTGCCTGGATGTATCACACCATTGGTATCCTATGCATGGGTGTCGTCTGCTGCCGTGGTTTCTTAGCGAGATGAAATGTATTCCTGCATTTTCATGGCTGCTTCTCTGACATTAAGAAGTAATGATGCTCCTCGATCACACAAAATATTCTCTGCCTTCCCCATGTACAATGGGCTACTGTATGAAACTCTGCTTTTGTGTAATTGAGGCTTTCTCTTGTGCATGTTATGCTTTTCTGTGTGTCATTTTGCGGGCAAATCAAGCGTATTCGCAGGAGGAGTGCTAAATGCTGGAGGAACAACCTGCATTGACAACTGCTGCCAAACTCTGCAGATGATATCCTCTGCCTCACATATTTTCAAACTGTATCTTTTTCTCTGAATTTCTGATGACAATGTGCAAAGTGAGGCACATCAGAATCCTTCTGGGTAATTTGTCACGAACACTGTGGGCCTTGACTTGGCAGCATCTATATAGGCGCTGCAGACCATTTTGGAGCTTAGGTTTACGACCTTTTGTGGCATTTCTGTTTTGTGCATTGCTTTCGCTTTTGCTATGTTGAGCTATATGGATTGACAGTTTTTTTGCAGCCAAGATCATCTGCCACTCCTGCAATAAACACGGTTTGTGAAAATGTAGGGCTGAGGCAAATTGTTCTCACATTCCGCTAAGTACTCAATCAGTTGCTTGTTTTAGATGAATTTTGTCCTAATGATCTTCGGTGTTCGCAAAATAGACACTGCGGTTACATTAATCTTATATATACGCATTTGCTTGGGATCCTAATCCCATAACCAAATAAAGGAGTGAGTTTGCTGCGTTGTTCGATACAACCAGGTGCACTGTTAATATGACAGGCATGGAATGACTACTGGAGTATGTGTGACACCATTCTGGGTCCCTTCTGGTTTATGGAACTTGGTACAGGGAGTGAACAAACTTTCAAGCATGGAAATCTTCCGTGTCACCTGCAACATTTTTCATGCTACGATAAAATAAATCCCTGCTCCAGTAACAGAATAATTCCTGTCTATTACCCAGTGAGTTTCTTTATCTCTTAAGCAGTGCTCCTCCTCAAATAACTGTTATTACCTGTGGCTGTTGAAGTTAGGTGATATCCCTTGCATCCAAAACTAGAACGCCAATCTATCATATTTCAGAGCACAAGGACGGGACACAGTAAGGAGACACCACGAACGCTGACTATTAGCTGGTTTTATTCCAGAACGCTCATGAACATATATCCTCGTCAGACCCCGCATACATCATAATGCACATTTGTCTTTTACGGGATCCTTAAAAAATGCAGCACTCCCGCCTGCAGCACTCGGGGAGGACTCACTGTGCTACCAGGAATTCACCTTTTCAACAAGTGTGAAACGATTGGCAAGCTTTCAGCAGCCTTCCAAATTTGTTCATTTTTCTAAGCGACATCTGCTTCCAGCGGCCAAACAATTACCAAGTTGCACGTGCTTTTCCATTAGATTTATTGGTATTTTGATTAAAAGACATGGTCTGTGTCATGTGTATTTAACTAAATATACGCCATAGAACGTTCTTGCATTTTTATCTAGTCCCAGAGGTCCTTAGCAGAGTCTATGCAGAAAACCCACAAGGAAAAAACGGTTGAAGCTACGGCTCTCAGATTTTGCGTGCACATTCACGAGAGTGCTAAGGCTTCATATGTGTATCTGGATTAACGCTGACTAGCCGAGGGTTTGCTCGGGTTTGACGAGGATATAGTCTTGACATATATATGGGAAGCATTCGTGTTTAAGAACAAAGACTACTTTGTGTGAGCACACCATCTATCACCCTATTTCCCAAGAAAATCGCTTTTATAGATTATCTTATTTATGACGCGCGTCCTACTGCTAGATTTTAGCTGCCTTATACATTGTTATAATTTTTTGTTTATACTTTTTTTCATCTTTTCGTGGTTCCCTCTCACATCATCATCGTGTTTCTGACGCATGCCTTGACGTTAGATTTCAGTTGTGTTGTACATTGTTATAATTTTTTTGTTGTTGCTTGTTTATACTTAGTTGAGAGAAAAAACTGACGCTGACCAATATCCTTAACTTTACCCAACGTTTCGGAACCAACTCAGTCCCTTCTTCAAAAGTTACTACAGTGTGCCAGCAGCAGCGAGTTACTGCCTTCACTCTCCCTTTGTTAGCACGTGGCCCAGTCCACTAACGTGCTCAGAGGGGAGCATACGTTAGTGGACTGTGCCATGTGCTAACAAAGAGAGAGCGAAGGCAGCAACCCTCTGTTGCTGGCACACTGTAGTCACCCCTGAAGAAGGGACCGAGTTGGTCCCAAAACGTTGGGTAAAGTTAAGGATATTGGTCAGCGTCAGTTTTTTCTCTCAACTATCTCAAGAACCCAACCAGACGGACTTCCGTCGAAAAAGTTTTCGTTCAAATTGTTTACACTTAGTTTGTTGCTCTTTATGGCTTCACATTTGAGACCTTGTTAGGTGGCCGAGCTTGGCACGTGCCGTTACCTCCGTCATGCTGCATGGTGCGATTTTTGGAATTATTTTTTGTTCTTAGCTTGTCAAGCCTATATATCCTGTGTTCCTACGGTTATTGGATCTACAGAGCACATCGGCACCTCTATTATTAACATTTCGGTTTTTCGCCTATTTATTGTCTTGCTCTGCTTGATTCTGCAAACAAATGTAGACCTGGTACTACAGGCTGCCAAGCATTATCCTTTTAAAATGCTTCCAACCCTTACATCACAGGTGTCTTACTACTGACAGCATGTAAATTCACATCCTCTATATTAGCAGTATCTGGCTTTGTACTTGCATTAAACCATAAACACAGCCAGATGCTTTTCAAACATACTTGTACCTACTGCATTATACAAGCTGTACACGCAAAGCATGTAAAAAATTATATTTTTTAGGTTTACAGACTTCTGCTTAGGCTACTACACACTGTTTGAATTTGCAGTAACCAAGGCAAAGAATACATGCTGCCTGAAGAAGAAATTTCGAAAGCAACCTACTGCTGCAAACATATGCAGAACAATGCTGTCACATATGCATTTGCTAATTTTGGTTCACATGAATCCATCTGTCTTTGCCTAGACAACTATACAGACCAGCTGTGCTAAATATCCCACAATTGACATTGCATTTTAGCTGTTAGAAAACATCAGTTTCAAATATTTGTTCTCTTCTCTTGTTTTGCTGCACAATGTTACTTCCACTTCTTTTTTCCTCACCATATTCTTTCACATTTTGTGCCTTGAGAAGAAAGAAGACTGCCAATGTGTTGTCAGATGCCCTTTCTGAGAATTTTCGCTACTGCTCTGTGCATTGCCGTTTACACAAAAGCATACAAGCGCCGCCCCTGGGGCATTTCTGTTCATTTTAAAGTGACTCTTTTTCTCTCCGTTATTTTGCAGGCAATCGATAACCCAATGTGTGCAACGTTCCAGAGGAAGAAGCCTTCAGTACCACGCCTGCGATCCTTCCATGACTCCATTCCTTGATGTTCATAACCTGAAAAATTGCATGTGCAGTGGTGCATTGGGTTTGAAAATGGTTTTTATGTAATTGTTTTAATTACAGGGATCTAAATAACGAGGAAATTAAGCATCGCCCTCAAAACAAAAATTTTGCTTCGACTTTCGTTGCATATGGAATATAATTTTTTTCTGCAGAAATGACGACCGCCTTGGCAAAGGAGAGGGAAGGAGAGAGTAATGGCAGTAATGGATGGCTGTACAGTGGCCTCTTCAGGTGTTACTGATGCTGAGAGGGCACCAGGTTCTTTTTTTCTTTTTGGCTCAAGAGTCGTGGAGCAAAAACCATTGGTGTACATTGGTAGAACAGTTTAAATGAGACTCTGTACGGGATTCCCATTTCAGTCTTGGGAAAACAGAACACATGGCCACGTACAGCAATCAAATGCAGCCTCCGACCTGTGTACTCTTGCGATGTGTACTTAGCTGTATTAGTAGTAGAATCAGTATATTTGGTCACTCAAAATCAAGCAAAAGGAAGGGAGTTGGACCTGACGGACAAGCGCCATCTGGTCTTGCAGCTGTTTTAGACAAGCCATGCACTCCATGAAAAACGGGCTGAGAGGCGAGGAGGTTAAATGGCCGTGGGGCATTCCAGAAGACAATGGGTTAAACTGGTTCATGTTCCAGGGCAGTTACAACATTCAGGAGATGTTCCATACTTTTGAAAGAAAGTCTGTGCTGGTTTGTCACTAAGACATTGCATGTCCGTTCGTAAAGTAACTTTGTGACTTGGAGAAATGAAAATAAGCAGCTGGAGCTCACTTTTGATAAAAGGAAATCATTGGTTCCAAAATATGCTCAAATAAAAAAGCAAATTGTAGAAAATGGCACCTTTATTTTGGTGCACGATAAGGTGAATTGGAACCCATCCTGTTATAAAGAGCTCGAAGCAAGATCTCTGTAACAGAGGTGATTGTGATTGTGAAAAACTTAATGCAACATCATATAAAGAAGCACAAAATGCAATTATGGTGGATATTGTGTGATAGTTATGTTAATCATGCACATTGATTCTTTCATTGATTCAATGTTCTTGTTTTCTTGTGAGAATCGCATGCTTCAGAATAATTATTCTTTTGGTGCATTTGTGTTTGACACTATAGTATTTATCTTCATTGTTGTGCTGTATGGCCGGGAATGTTTAAAAATCCATGTTAATGTAATTCAGCATGACTTCACCACTTTGCACTGTTGCTTTGTCTGCTGGTTGGGGCTTTGTGAAGGCTATAGCTGTGCAAGTCCTGTGCTGTATCACGTGGTGTATTACATCTACAGGTTATTGTATGTGCAGCTGTTTACTGCTTTAGGGTATTTTTTGCCTTGCTGAAGAGTATAACACGATTCCTTGTGGTTGGTCACGAGTGAATGACTTTATTTCGTGATGTCTACTGCATTACTTACTCTTTCAAAACAGTATTTCCTGCTGTGTTCATTTAGCCTGCATTATGACATCTTCCATTTTACTTTGAGCCTTTTTTAAGAGGAGGTGACATTTGTATAGGGCGTACTGAGACGATGTTTTTTTTTAGTTTTCTCATAATACTGATTGTTCTGCACATCTGTTCGTCAAAGTAGCGCCAATTTGACTAGATCTACTGGCCCGCAGTGCTCTTTCTTCAGTTGCCCGGCTGGAGTTCTTACACAAGTCGGGGCTTTATGCATCACAAAATTTGTGGAAATCTATTGTAGTGCTGCGATTTTGCCCAGAATAATGCAGCATCTGATGACAAGTCGCACTTTATTCACAACTTCTCGCCGCGTTCACTCCCTCTACTGCGGTGGCCTAGCCATTGGCGCATGCACCTCACACGTAGGATGTGTGATGTTGGATTCCCAGTGCCCCTGGGTACCCACCAGTGCTAAACTACGCAAGCTTTACTCATGGCTTCAGCAGGGTGAAATGCTTGGAAATGGGTTTTTGGCCAACACCTTGTGTCGCGAAAGTGCCTGATGCCAAGCTGCTCTTTGGCCAAAGCTGCCCTTGCGCCATGAAAGTTCACCATTGTCATCATCGGCTCCCACTCTCGTTCCGATGACCTCAGCTTATCAGTGTTCCCAGAGATGGGCTTCTTTTGTACCATTCATGGTGTTAGAACAACCGATCACCTCAAACCACTTTCAGTGCAGCACATTGATCATTGAGCAGCATCCAGCTGCGCATTGACAAGCTTAGTCTTGACGATTTATTTTTTCCTCAATTTTTCATCGCAAAGTGAAGGTGCCACCCTTACATATGTAAATATGGTATGCTCTAACAGCACTCAGGACCCAGTAGTGTGCAGTTTCAGGTGTGCAGCTACTCACTTGGTTAATTGCACTTTTGGAGATGCTGCAGTCGAAACACCAATTTGGGCATATTGATCACATTCATGGGCAGCTGTAGTCTTTGCTGCAAGTGAGCCGCCTGACAATTTTTAAACTGTAGCCATGCTCCGATAGTTTTTTCTCATCCAAAGAGCGAAAGGGCATAAGGGGCTTGATAAAAAAATTAGTGCTCTACCATTCTGTTGCATCCTTATGCATAACTGACCCTTGTTCACTTTTAAGCCCGTGTGGAAAGACTCGTACAGTCCTTCCCATACAGCCAGTAATTGCGGTAGTTCATTGGTCAATGCAGTGGCTATTCACTCAATTCTAATAAGTCTATAAATTTCTATGCAGTCATCAGTCTTTCGTGAGCATAAGTATAGTTCTCGCATGCATGCTGAATTAAATGTCGGGAATTGTTTGCTATGGAACACTTTTTGCCATACTCAGTTTATACAATCTGGCACAATTTCGTGTGTGATTATATTCTGTACTCATCATCTCGTGCTTGTAACATGAATTGAGCTGCTGAATATGTAGTCTTGTGTTTTAGTCAATGTAATCTGGCTTTCACATGCAGGCTTGAGCACCACGGGCTGCGAACATGGTGAACCTTCTGGACAGACCTCACCAGGTTAGAATCTTAAATTTTTAAATGTTTTCTCCATATGTGCTTTCCGGATGGTTGTCTTTCAAAGAGCAATTTGAAGCATGCGGAAGCTTCACTTCACTAAACTATGGTGAA
Source organism: Amblyomma americanum (assembly GCF_052857255.1). Taxonomy (NCBI): domain Eukaryota; kingdom Metazoa; phylum Arthropoda; class Arachnida; order Ixodida; family Ixodidae; genus Amblyomma; species Amblyomma americanum. The sequence continues at coordinate 38,475,871 of NC_135501.1, read as the reverse complement.
TGACGGTATTTTCCTTTGATAATCTGGAAGGTCGTCTTCTGTGATATGTGAACTACTGACTGAACTCTCACCCTTTTAGTTCAGTGATGCAAAAGCTTGTACAAGGGCCAAGGCCTCAACTGGCGTTTAGCCTTTAGCCTTTTCCTCCTTTTAAACAGTGTCTGAAGAACAAACAAAAATGTCATTGGTGTGCTTAACATTGCTGACTGCTACTTGTGTAGTTATTAGGACCACCTGTGTGGACTCAGGATAGCATGTATCATGATGCCAGTAACGTAACGGCCAGGGTCAAAGGCAGATTGCAAAGGCTGCCCTAGTGTGTGCATTTCTCGCAGCCTAAATGTTCTCTTCAACTGCGTGCAGAATTTTCTGTAGGGACATCTTCCTGCATGCCTGAATTCTCTTTAGGGCCAATCTAGTGAATAAAAATTATGGTAAACATGCACAGCTGTTGATGAATGTGTCCTCCACATTCATTTTTTTATCACTAGCTTCAAATGAACTGTGGACTTTTGGTTCTGGCATTTTATTAAAAGTATCCTGCTTTTACAACACAGGTTCAGTTGTCACACACAGCGGACATTTCACGACTCCTGCGCACGATTCGACCAATCAGAGGCTCATTGAATCTACTCCTAGCATGGGTAGCAATGGGGGTAAACCCGCAGGAAAGAAGCTACACAAATGCACCTCCTGCAACAGGGGATTCAGCAAAAGATCCCACCTTGTGACGCATCTTCGAGCCCATACTGCCGAGCACCCGTACCGATGTTACGACTGTAGAAGTAGCTTTACAGATAAAGCTAATCTGAAGGGACACCAGCGCACTCACACGGGCGAGCGTCCTTATCACTGTGAGCTCTGTGCAAAAAAAATTTCTAAAATATTCAACCTGCTGGCACACCTGCGCACTCACTCTGGAGAACGTCCATATCGTTGTGATCAGTGTGTTAGGAGCTTTACACAGCAGAGCCACCTGGTGAGACACCAGCGCACACACACTGGTGAACGTCCTTACCATTCTGGCCACTGTGGTAAGAGCTTTGCAGTGAGGGAGAGCCTGGTGGTGCACATCCGTACGCAAACGGGTGAAAAGCCATTTCAGTGACAGCTCTGCCCCATGGCCTTTACCTCACACTCAGGCCTTGTGTGTCATGTTAGATCTCATAAGGAGGAAAAGCCCTACCAGTGTGACTTTTGTCAAAAGACATTCCCTAAGAAGCAAAATTTGAAAATCCACAAGGAGGGGATGCACAAAGAATAGCAGTGGTCCCTAATGCCCATAGTCAATATGTTTTGCTAGCTGTCACTTTGTGCTCAAGCTAACGATATTCTAGCTGAGCACCCTATGAAAGATGTTGGTATCATTAGCCACACTTGTGTGTTTTTTCATTTGGAAAACTTGTCTGAAAAGACATTTGTTGTGCCCATAGGGAAACACATAGACAGTTGCTCGAAGTACCACTGATAATGATGCAGTGGCACAATTTGCGGTTGTTTTGTTGCTTCCTTTGGATTAAAGTTCAAACTTCTCATTTCCTCAGCCAGTGTGCATTTAGTACATTCATAGGCCGTTGCATACATTCATTCCAATAAAGATCGGTGAGCAACCTTTTAGGTGAAATCAGAACGAATAACCCCTGTTCTCTGTTTCACACTGTGCAGTCCTCCCCATGTCTTGTAGTGACATTCTTTGAAGCTTAAGCAGTTAACCCATACGTTCCTCGCATCCTTCATGCAAGACCGCTTGTGATTGAAGTGACTGAAAGTTTATTTAGCAAAAACTTGCGCCTGGTAGTGTTGGTTGAAAAGAGTCTACACTTCTGTGCAAGAGTTTTGTGTAGTTCGTTCACTTTTATGTGTTTAGAAAGATCAGACAGTCTTCTCTGGACACCAGTTTTGAAACTCAACCCCATCTGCAATAAATACAAATTCTTTCTGTCCATAGTTATATGGAAACCACAGCGCATGGTGAGAAATGCGATTTTAAAGTCAGTGTAAAATGTTTGAAGGTTTACCACACTAACAGGCAGCCAATTTGCCTAGTATCTTGCATTGCAGGATGGTTTGAAAATGCGTGTTGAGAAAAATATTTTCTTCAATAAGAGGATTCTGATTTGGAGTTGAAAAGAACCTTTTATGATAAAGAATGTTTCAATGTTTTCAAATTTCTAAAGTTTTGGCATACACTAGTTCAGCTGTGTACTCAAAAATGTTTACCTTCTGTATTCAAAGAATGATTACTAAGCACATCGCACTTACGAGGCCGCCGCCGTGGCGGCTCAGTGGTTATGGTGCTCGGCTGCTGACCCGATAAACATTGTTTCGATCCCGGCTGTGGGGGTCAAATTTCAATGGGGGTGAAATTCTGGCGGTCCCTGTAGTGTGCGATATTATTGCACGTTAAAGCCCAGGTGCTTAAAAATTTCCGGAGCCCTTCATTATGGCATTCCTCGTATTCCGAGTCATGTCAGGACGTTAAGCCCCTATTAACTAAACTAAACTTGTTACAAAGTCAGCTCTTGGGCAAATATTTAGGAAAATCCCCCAGTGTGAAGTAGATTTGCTGCGCTTCGGTGGATGCCAATGAGTAAAGTCACTCTGTACACACTATGGCCTCTCTTTGACTGCATAAAAAGGAAATAAGGTGCAATCTAGTTCAGCTGGCTCACGATTTCATGATAAGAGAAAAAGCTGGTAAGCAGCGGCAGTAAGGTCATGGTTCTCACTTACGGGGACGCCATTTGTTGTTTCAAAATTGTATGAACACAAGAAGAATCACTTCTGACTCTGCACAATGCATGAGTGACTTTTTTCAGCATACACACCACAACTTTGAAATGCGTCATCACCGTGGGTGATGTTAAGTGAGTGCTCACACATATACCACCACATCCCTTACACAAGAGAACCGCAGGAGAGGGATCTTGCTGTCAGCCTTGAACCACCATGGTAGTTGCATGTGAAATATAGTACACAATGCTGGTGCCCTAGTTTCGTCAGCATGTGTGCAACACCATGTTTTGGGACAGGTTTGACCATTGGTGCGAAGTCAACAAGTAGATGAGACGAGTGCGGCACAGTTTTGGAGTGGATGTGCATTGTTGTATGTTGAAGTGACAGCAGCGTGACGAAGTGCACTCCTGCATCACAGTTTATTGCTCGTCTGCATGTGCAAAGGCTTGCATTGCTTTGTCTGGTGTAGTTCTGTGCAGTTCAGCGCTCTATTGTTGCAGTGAATCATGGAACTGCTGACAAGGCCTGGAAGGCTTTTTATTGGTTAACAAGGCAAAGCTGACAGACATGCTTAATGCCGACACCATAGTACTCATCCTGTTAGCTTTTACAACACTTCTGGCGTGAGGTCTGCCTTCTCTTGGTAAACTAAGCTATGCGGGAAAGCCGAATTGTTGACTTTCGCATTCAGTCCCAAAAGAAGGCAGGGGGTGTAAGGTGAGTTGAGGTGTCATTGGCTGTGCAAGCGATAGTGGAAATTCCCGCCTATTGAGTGGTGCATTATAGTCCGTGCACCTCTGACACGTCCATAGCAGAAGGCATGGTGCCAATGATTGAAGGGTCCTTGCTGCTGGGTCAAGAAATAGACTAGACATGTTTTGGTTTCTGAGCTTCGCTGCTAGCCCAAGCTGATCCCTACTGTACATAACTGGCTTTCCAATGGGCATTTAAACTCTTTTAGACGTCCTGGACACCCACAGTACGTCAAAGGGAGTTTCAATGCCCATTGGGTTGTCGCAGGTGTTTGTTTTCATATGTAGTCTCACGTTTTTGATGCCAGCTTGTGTTCCCTTCATTTACGTCCGCTTTGTCTTTTTGCATGCTGAAGCTGCTCGTCACGTGCAGTTTGGGCAGTTGAATCTCCTTGTAAGCTGTTGGCACGTTTTCGACAGTTGCTATATTTTTTTCAGGGGGTGTCTGGGGTAGTATCTGATGCATTGACCTCTGGATAATTCAGGCATTTCTTCTGGTCTCTTGACATACGAGTTATGAATGTCTTAACACCCGTCATGCTATTAATTAGTGTCCACTTATGTGTCAGTTCATGGATTTCAATTTGTCACTCATTTTGCATGACCACATTTGATGTTGTATACTGTTATGCTGCCTAATCAAGAATTACACACTTCTCTGCACGTCCTTTTTTTGCATGGTGCAGTGTCAGTATAACTTGTTTACTTGAGTTGCAAAGTCCATACATTGCTTTGAAAATAATAAAGGCATCCACCCATTAACCTTTTTCTGTAATTTTTTTATACTGAACGGGTATGTGATAATCGATCCGATATTCAAAGACATTTTTTCCTTTGCATTGGTGTTTATTTCGTATTCTAAAATTTCAATATTTACATGTCTATGACACAGAGAACCTGTGCATTATTTGTTTTGTATTTGGTGGCCTGATGACGCTTCATAAATTAGCCAAAAGTATAAGCTTCTTCTGTTAACTTTTAAAACTTACACATGAAGCAATAAACACTATTGCAAACGCAAGTAATGGTTTTCAGAAGTTCCTCCATGTTATTGTGCCATACTACAAAAGGGTAATACCGTGAAAGAACCGAAACATAGCAATACATGGCAATGAGCGGGGTTAGGACATGAGATTAGGAAATATTTGGGATCCGATGACTCTATCTGTCTGGCAAAGCATAGAGTGTATTCGAGGTGAGCGGGAGAGACCTTTGTTGTGCTGTGAATGCAGTTGGCGTCGCAAAAGAGAAGAGAAATTGTCTGTGAGCAATTATGCCAGTTTTCGTGTTTTCATGAAGCCTTACTGAAGCTGGCATATTCTTGTCTTCACACAATACAACAGAGTGGCTTTAAAGACTGCCATTTCGTTCTGAGACCTTTCACCACGCAAGATGTAGGCTAGAATCGTTCCTTCCGATGCGCTTAATTTATTCTTTTACCCTCTCCTCCGGGTACAAAGTATAAAAAAGAGCAACATATCAACCCTATATGGACAGTTCAAACTCGTTGGAGTAAATGGACAGTAAAAGGGCCAATCTGCGTCTGCTAGGGCTCTAGGAGCATCTGGGCACTGGTTTCATTGTCAGTCTACGCACATCCTCCTTACGCACGCTAAATCAAGGAGCCTCTTGATGACGAAGGCTCCACCTCAAGAAAAAGAAAACTATAAGCATGGGTGTGGTGAATCGTATGCAACAGTGAGTGAGTAATGCGGGACATTGATAATCTGGCATGAATGCCGTCTACTCTGAGCTTAGGTCAATGTTACAGCGCCATGGTTATATGCTGCTCTCAGCTGATGCCTGCAAGGCGATCATATTGTATAAATGGAAGTTAAAGAAGCAACCCAGAATGCTTCTCACTATGGAACCAGCAATGTGTAGTTTCAAAGGGAGCAGCCATCCTGCGAATGTTGCCTTCAAAACTTTAATGGCATCAAAGAGAGAATAGGCAGATATAGGAGGTCCCAGTAGCAGCTGCGCTTACTCCGTCATTGACAGAGCTGCAAGCCGCCACGAGACTTGCAGAAAGGCACTCCACACGTTGGTTGATTCCTCCTACCTTCAGCGTTGAGTTAAAAAAAGGCGGTTGCCAGGACGTTTAATTCGATTTAAATGGGAGAAATTGGCCGCACAGGACAATAATTGGAAGTTTCTAAGAATGCTCGGAACGTGTCGTTCGAATTGCCGCTGTAAAAAGACTTGTTCATATCCTCTCTAGTGCACCTTTAAAGAACCCCAAGTGGTCGAAATTTCCGGAACCCTTCTTTACGGCATGCCTCATAACAGAGTCACGTTAGGACATTAAACCACCATAAACCATAAAATGCAATGCTCATCTCCCAAATACAACTAACCGGCATAACATCGCAAGACTATGTCTACATCAGAAATTCTATTGTTCTTCACGAGCTTATTATCATGCTTGCTTACTGCACCTACAGCCGCAAAACCATTAAAAGACCACCTATTCTCTGCCTACCTGCACATCTGTGCAACTGTCTTCATTTATTTGCACGCACTGCAAATGACTGGAATGACTTGCCCAGCCACGTCGTGCTCCATACACACATCACTATTCAAATCATCAACTGAAGCAGTGTTATGCTCTGTGACCCACTCCTTCATGCAATACCCCTAAAAGAGCTTTTGAAGTAAAAACAAATCAATACATTGCAGTCTAAATGAAATATTGAAGTAAATGAGCTGCACCTAGTAAGGCCTATCATAGTAGAATGGAAGTCATGGTCACACTAAAAACAATTCATTGAAGTCATTTGATGTATATAAAAACTTGATTTAAAGATCCTTCAAGTAAGTGCTGAGGTAAAATAAGACCCACTTCATTTTCATTGAAATGCATGGCATTTTGATCAAGCAGAGAGAGAGAAAGCAAGGATTAGGACTTCAATGCAGAACTTCCATCATATGTTTACCGGGGCTTCACAAAGCTGAACTTTTTTATTAAATACTAGAAGTGCAAATAGTTTGCTAATTAAGTTGTTAGGTTGAAAGCCCTTAACATTTGTCGTTATCAAAGCTGCTCAATCAAGAAAGCTATGTAAAGCATATATTGTATTCCATTTGAGGCGAACTATCAGATGAACCTGTGCTCACTGCAGAAGTAATCTAGACGGCAAGTACAATAAGAGCCAGTTACCACTCTACAAGAATTTAAATGCTAAAATTACACTATATCTATATTGTTACAGGTTCTATTTACAAATAATATTTACAAGGCAGGTCGAGAGGAGCCTGGTGCGCCGGCGGCAGGATACTTGACTTTTTCTTCTACTTCCAGCCGCCGCACGTCTTCTTTATTCCTCAGAGCCCATGCGCAGCACGTGACATTTCCCCGTTCGCAGACGAAGCCCTCTGGGCCAGCCAATCAATCGGGGTCCCGAGAGTGGAATGGCTTCAGCCGTGCGACATGCACGACCTGGGTTGTCCTTGAGCGGCGTCCTTGCGTTGATTGGGGAGAGATGACATAGTTGAGGTCATTGAGGCGAGCAGCAACGATGAACGGGCCTGTGTAGTGGGATAGCAGCTTTTCTGATAAGCCACGCTTGCGTAGGGGCGTCCACAACCATACAACGTCACCGGGCAGGTAGGAGACATCCTTGCGCCGGCGGTCATAACGCTGCTTAGAGCGATGCTGTGATGCCAAGGTGCGTATCCGGGCAATCCGACGGGCTTCTTCAGCGCGACATAGAGTGTTGGCAATAGAAGGCTCGGTGTCGAGAGAGAAAGGTAAGATACTGTCGAGGGAGCTTCGAGGCGGACGGGCATAAAGAAGGAAGAATGGGCTGTAACCAGTTATTTCATGCCTCGACGTGTTATAGGCGTATGTAATGAAGGGAAGCACGTCGTCCCAGTTCTTATGGCGGGAATCGACATACATGGCCAGCATGGTCGTGAGTGTCCGATTGGTACGTTCAACCAGTCCATTAGTCAGGGGGTGGTACGGCGTGGAGTGGCGAAAATGGCATGAACTAAGACGCAGAAGCTCTTCCACAACGTCTGCCGTAAACTGGCGACCGCGGTCACTGATAACAACTCGAGGAGGTCCATGCCGGAGGATGACAGCACGAAGAAGGAAGAGCGAGACCTCAGCAGCGGTGGCGCAAGATAGGGCGGCGGTCTCACAGTAACGGGTGTGGTGATCAACGCACACTATAATCCAGCGGTTACCGTTGGACGAGCGGGGAAACGGGCCGAGCAGATCGAGTCCAACTTGTTCATATGGCGTGCTTGGAGGTGGCAAAGGATGCAGGCGTCCAGGCGGAGAAGTCGTGGGAAGCTTGAACCGCTGACACTGCACGCAGGTGGCCACGTAGCGCTGAACCATGTGACGCATTTTTGGCCAGTAAAAACGTTCTTTGATGCGGTTAAGGGTCCTGGCAAACCCCAAGTGCCCAGCCGTGACGTCATCGTGCATTGCCTGCAGAACAGAGGAGTACAGAGTAGCCGGAACGACGAGGAGAAAGCGCGCACCTCCAGGCGAGTAATTCGTTCTGTAGAGTAAACCGTCGCGAACGCAGAAAGGGCTTGCGGATGTCGGGTCACGGGCTTCGGCAAAAAGCGGCGCCAAGTGCTGATCCTTGCGTTGTTCCATCTGGAAAGTGCCAAGATCTGGAAACTCTTGGGAAACGGCAGCGAGATAGTCATCGAAGTTTTCATCATCGGAAGTAGTAACCGTGAGCGGCAGCCGCGAGAGGCAATCTGCGTCGGCGTGTTGGCGGCCACTTTTGTAAGACACTTTGAAGTTAAACTCTTGGAGGCGTAACGCCCAGCGGGCCAACCGACCGCAGGGGTCGCGTAGATTGACCAGCCAGCACAGAGAGTGATGGTCTGTGACGACTGTAAAAGCACGTCCATAAAGGTACGAACGAAACCGTTGTACGCCGAAAACAACGGCGAGACACTCTTGCTCTGTTACAGTGTAATTGCGTTCCGACTTGCTGAGGGTGCGACTTGCATAAGCGACAACGTGTTGATTGCCCTCATGGCGTTGGATAAACACAGCACCCACGCCGATGCCGCTGGCGTCAGTGTGGAGTTCAGTCGGTGCTGTCGGGCAGAAATGACGCAATATTGGCCGCGAGGTGAGGAGAAACTTGAGCTGCCGAAACGCGGAGTCGCATTCGGGAGTCCAGTGGAAAGGGGTGTCTTTCTGCAGGAGACTTGTAAGCGGGTAGGCTAAATCAGAAAACTTGAGAACGAAACGCCGAAAATATGAGCAAAGTCCTAGGAAACTCCTGAGCTCTTTCACTGATTTGGGTTCTTTGACACTGCTTACAGCTTCAACCTTCTGCGGGTCGGGTCTGAGGCCATCCTTGTCAACGAGATGACCAAGCACAGTAATTTGGCGTTCACCGAAGCGACACTTCTTTGAGTTCAGCACGAGGCCCGCTCTCTCTATGCAGTCTAGGACAATGGGTGAGCGGCTGTTATGTTCGGCGAAGGTCCTACCAAAAATAACAACATCGTCCAGATAACACATGCAAACTTGCCACTTCAGGCCACGTAAAAGCGTATCCATAAATCGTTCAAAAGTGGCAGAAGCGTTGCAAAGGCCGAAAGGCATAACATTAAATTCATACAACCCGTCAGGTGTCACGAATGCTGTCTTCTCTTTGTCTTGCGGGTGCATCGGGATCTGCCAGTACCCGGACCGTAGATCCACCGAGGAAAAGTAGGAGGCTGAGTGGAGGCAGTCAATGGCATCATCAACGCGCGGGAGCGGGTAAACATCCTTCTTTGTGACAGTGTTAAGCCGGCGGTAGTCGACACAAAATCGCCAAGTGCCATCTTTCTTTTTGACAAGGATCACTGGAGCAGCCCACGGGCTTGAAGATTCCTCAATGATGCCGCGGTGCAACATGTCACGGACTTGTTCATCGATTATCTGACGTTCGGAAGGCGAGACGCGGTATGGCTTCTGGCGAATCGGCTGTGCAGATCCAGTATTGATCATGTGATGGGTACGGGAAGCTGGAATCGGCGGTGGTTGGTCGCGACCAAAGTCAAACACGTCCGCATGCTTCATAAGAACGGCCACTAGTACCTGGCGGTCGCGAGTGGGTAGGGATTTGTTGACCATGGCTAGGAATTGAGAGTCGCTCAGATCGCGGCGTCTAGTTGGACGAGACACGTTGTCAGTGATCGCGGCAACTGGTACAGAAAAACGTTCTTCAAAGCCAGCAAGTTTTAAACCACATGGCAATACTGCAGGTTCGTTGGAATGATTGACAGTCCAAAGAGTGGCATGGCCCTTGGTCACATGGACGACGCGGCGGGGTACTAGCACACTTTTCTTTGCACAGTTAAGGGAACAAGGTTCCACCACAGCATCGAAGGCATCAGAAATCGTGCTCGAGGACACAACGGGAACGAATATGGCAGACATTGCTGGAACGACGGTATCTTCAGAGACAGAAAACACTTGGGCAACCACTGGCGAGTCTTCTATGAGAGCTGACCGAACGCCAGGACTTAACGATATGCCACCACTGCGGAAGTCGAGAGTAGCGCCGCACTGGTGCAAAAAGTCAATACCGAGGATGATGTCATGCGTAGAACGAGGGAGCACCGTGAATTCAGTTTGGAACATGTGGCCAGCGATCACTACATTCACAAAACAAATACCAATCGGAACCAATGATTCTCCCCCTACACCCCGGAATATAACAGCACGATCCCAAGCGAACATTATTTTACGACCCAGACGGTTCTTGAAAGTTGAACTCATCACTGACACCGTGGCACCAGTGTCCACTAAGGCCATGACGCAAATACCGTCCAATAAAACTTCAAGGCGGTTCCTTAACATAACAATGGGCAGAGGAATTGGCACTATCGATGATCCGGCGACCGCACCTCCATCGGCCGCACACGCTAGTTTCCCGGGGACGGTGGGGAACGACGTTGGGGGGAAGGCGAGCGGCGAGAGCGGTGCGGAGGTGGAGTCAGACTTCGGTCAGAGGCAGGGGAGTCGTTCCGTGGTGGCGCGTAACTGGATGGGCGCTGAGACGATGTGAAGACACGGTCATGAACAGGCGCATTGAAACTCTGGCGAGGGTTCGACCATTGGCGCTGGGAGCGGGAAAACTGGCCCCGGCGACGGCAGAATCTAGAGATGTGACCGATCATACCACAGCGGTAACAAAGTGGTGGGTCGGGGGGGCACTCGGGATAACACTCCTCGTAGCCAGTGTCGAAACGACCATCGTACTCCGGCTGCCGCAGGTGGCGTTACGGATGAGCTGGCGCCCTGGGGCCGGGGCGGGTGATCCGGGGAGCGTCGCTGTAATCAATGCGAGTAGCACTGGTAGGGGCCTGGGCAGACAAACTCCAAGGGGAGGAGCGGTAGGCGGGAGCCGCCTGCAGAGAACAGCTCCCATACGGGACCTCACTGCGGCGCGCAAGATCTTGATGCCGGGAGAGTTCGTCACGCACGATTTGACGAATGACGTCAGGGAGAGTCGCCGCATTCACAGGCTCGTGGAAATCCACGCTGGCGACGGTGGTGACGTTAGGCAGGCGACCGAACTTGGGAGTAATTCGACGCAGTTTTAGAGCTTCAAAGGTGCGGCAATGCTTGATGATATCCGTGGGCGAGTCTAAATTTTCTTTACTAAGAAAGCTGTAGACGTCCTCTGCGATGCCCTTGAGGAGATGACCAACGCGATCTTCGTCGGACATACTGGGATTAACGACTTTGCACAGCTTCAAGACCTCTTCTATGTAAGTCGTGCAGGTCTCTCCAGGCACTTGCGCTCTCTGAAGCAAAGACTGCTCAGCGCATTTTCGTTTGGCAACAGTATCCCCGAAGCAGCTGCGGAGCTCTTCCATGAAGCGGTCCCAACTTGTTATTGATGCCTCATGGTTTTCGAACCAAGTTAGCGCAATGCCATCGAGAAAGAAGACGACATTGGCCAGCTGAAGAGTGGCATCCCAGCCGTTGTATTTGCTCACCCGTTTTTAATTGGTGAGCCAATCATCCACGTCTTCGCCAGCCTTCCCGGAAAACGTCCGCGGCTCACGGTAGTGCTGCCAAGCGGGCGTTGCGGCGCCGGTCGGACGTGCGTCGGCTTCCTTGGGCATTTGCACGGGCAACGGTGGCAATCCGGCGATTCTTCGGCTGCAGCGGTTGCGAGCGGAATCCGTGGTGATCGACCCAGCACCTCCACCACACTGTTACAGGTTCTATTTACAAATAATATTTACAAGGCAGGTCGAGAGGAGCCTGGTGCGCCGGCGGCAGGATACTTGACTTTCTCTTCTACTTCCAGCCGCCGCACGTCTTCTTTATTCCTCAGAGCCCATGCGCAGCACGTGACAATATTAAATGTTCAACAGTGCTTGCAAAGTTTCAAATAAGGTCATTTATTGAGCAGAAAAAATGAAAGGTACTGCACCTGTTCGATCTATACATTGATGAAAAGGCATGAATGCCTGGGAGTGTACTAGCTGCCTTAGCTCTTCCCTATTTATGTTATCAATTTGTCATTTTATATATCGCCTTCGCGTATATTGGACGCACGCACTTATACACAGTTTTATTCTTGCAAAAGAAGAGACATCAACATGCGAGCTGTGCAGAGAACTCACCATAAATTATATTTTATGTTCATGCACAATGCTGGACAAAGTGAGGAAAATACATTTTCGATTGTTTTATTTCAATGTCTACTTGTCTTTTCACACTTGTTTGCTCATTGGAGAAAGTGCGCTTGTATAATGTTTGGTTTTTATATTTTTAAAAGAAGCAAGCTTAACAGACTGATATTTTAAACGTATCAGAGGTTTCTTAAAACAAAACAAATTCTATCCTTTAGTTGGCTCATGGTAGTTCTAGTCACTTATTTGCTTAAAACTCAATGCAAGACAACATGTACCCTAATTTGTAGTGATGTTTGGTCTTCATTCAGGCCATTAGATTGCGTGCAGGAATTTTTTTTAATCTGAGTGAAAAATACTGGTCTGCGTACGTTGCGGAAAAGGGCAGGTGAAAATTTCGGACTGCGAATCTGCTGGTTCGAGCAGTGTTGGGTTATAAGCACATTCCCAACAGCTGCTGGAACCAGCAGCCACTGAAACCTCCGCTAAAATAACAGTCACCTTGCAGAACAACACAAATATTACTTATATAGCGAGAGCACAAGTAAAGCTTCAAACCCCACTCGGCAAGCAGCGACAGTAGCAACAACAAACTGCATTACCTATATAACTCTTGCAGAACTTGCCACTCATGCTTATGCATGCTCTCCGTTGAGGATGTAGTAGCAGCAAGCCATAGAAAGAAAACTGATAGGTTGAACGTTAAGAAGCAGGAAGTAAGCAAGTGAACAAATGCGGGTTAATGACATCCTAGTCAAAATCAAGGAAGAAATGGGCTTGAGCAGGGCATGTAATGCGAAGGCAAGATAACCGCTGGTCTTTAAGGGTAACGGAGTAGATTCCAATAGAAGTCAAGTGTAGCAGGAGGCGGCAGAGGGTTAGGTGGGCAGATGAGATTAAAAAGTTGGAGGGGACACGGTGGGCACAGCTGCCAAAGGACAGGGCTAACTGGAGAGGCATGGAAGAGACCTTTGCACTGCAGTTGGTGTAGTCAGGCTAATGACGGTTATGATTGGCACTTTTTATACAATTTATATTGGGCACAATCGAGGAGACTTAGCTTGAAACTTCTTTTAGCTAAAGGGCTTGATTAATGCAAACAATGGAAAAAGTACTCCAAATTGAACAGCAAAAAGTTAACTGGAACCAGCAAATCTCAGTTCAAATTTAAAGCACCATGCTAATATAGTTTTGACAAGGAGGTTTCTGCTGGAACCAGTTGGTCTTGTCGAAAAACAGCAAGGTCCTGGCTGGAAACAGTTGAACGAGTTAAAAACCAGCAAGCTCTATTGCTGGAACCAGCTAGTGCAGGCAAAACCTCTAAGGTTCTCGTTGGGACCATCTGAAACCAGCTGATACCAGCAGATTCCTAGCTGTAAATTTTTACCTAGGGCAGGTGCTCGCACCCTAAGGTAAAACTTCCTTTGCTTCACAACAAATGTGCCGAAATTCACTGCCAAAGTAGAAAGTAGAACATAAACCCGCAACGAAGCATACCTTGAAGGATCTCGGTGCATAGCGTCACTGGCCATGCAAAGAGTTGGGGATAGGTGTGGCATGCTTTGCGCGTGGAGGCACTGAGCTGGACGTGTTCTAGTACAGTAAATTCAGCAAAATAAAATCGGCCACATCGCGTCGGTGGAGTGTACATTCAACAGAGTGGAGAAATACGTCCACATATGGCTACTATTCTCGCAGTACGCAGTGGCAACGAGTAAATCATTGCACGTACAAGTTAAGATGGATATAGAATTAAAGCACTGCGCTCTGTTGGGAGCGGTATCGAAACCGCCAGTGTCGAAATTCGGTTTTGCTTTCGATTGCGTTGGAATTTTCAATCAACTATACCTTGTGCTTAGATGAAACCTTTCTGCCTCATTAATATTTATTTGAGGTTGTCTGCATGGTCCTGATAATTTTGCTTTTTTATATATATTTAAACGTGCCCACGCCAACCATGCAGGCAAGATGTATGATAGCGCAAGCTCCATCGAGCGTGGCATCAAAGATCGCACAAATTTTGTGCATTGCCGGCTGTGCTAGTTCCTCGGTCTGTTAAAGGAAAAAGGAATACGGTCACTGGCCAAGTCATGAAGTTCAAGACATTTCGGAACCTTGTATGGGTTCCTTGATCACTGTGTGGGACAAGAAATTGCCGAGACATATACCCAACACGTGGTGTGAACAGCGTGCATAGATGGGTGGCATGGTCCCTTACATCCGGTTCATGGTAGCTGGTGTCGATTAGATGATTAGAGGTTCCATCAGCCGCTGAGATGACACGTTCCTTTCCCTCGCAATGACAGTGGCGGGGTCGCAGACAATCGTGCAAGCATGCTCTTGCACATGCTGGGCAGTGGCGTTCGTCATGTGATTAATGTTTCATACGTCACGTTTTTGGTCGTTCAGCCTTCTGGGGAACTTTCCCATTTCGCCAATGTGAACTTTGGGGCAATCAGCACAAGGAATCTGGTACATAACACTTGGAAATGCTTTAACTGTCAGTTTCTCTTTCACGTTTATGAGCTGGTTACTGAGCTTGCTCAACGGGATGTGGGCAGTACGCATGTCGTATTTTGAAAATGAGCATGAGCAGATTCCCTGCAGGACCCACAACACATGGACACGACAAAATTTTACTGGGTTCTGAGCAGCATCGGGATCAGTGCCAATGAGAAAGAAGATCGATGTGCTACACGAGCTCAGCACAAAGAAATCAAAAGTGAACAATCCCTACAAATTTTACTCTATAAGCTGTATACTCTGTAAGCTTTCAACCACCATTTTCAAAACATTAGTCAATGTAACATTTGTACAGCCGAAACTAGTGTGTACATACGCTATTTGGGACCCTAATAGAAATAATCTTTCTAATACACAAGAAGCAATAGAAAACCTTGCCGCGAGGTTCTTCTCTGCTTATTGGTACCATGAAAGTGTCCACGAACTAAAATGCAATGCTCATCTAACAAATTTAACTAACTGAGGTCACACCGAAAGATTTGTGTATATTATAAACTCTATTATCATGTTCTGCGCGAGTCTGTTATCATCCCTGTAGCAGCTCCAGCCACATGATCCATGAAAAGACCACATATATCCTCCGCCTGCCCACACACCTGCACATGTGTCTTCATTTTTGTACGCACTGCGAAAGACTGGAACGACTTGCCCAGCCATATCTTGCTCCGTACTGACCCATCACTATTCAAGTCGTCAACTGAAGCAATGTTAGGCTCTGTAACCCGCTCCGTGATGTAATACCTCTTCAAAATGCCTTTGAGATAGTAAGAAAAAAAACTGCACTCTAAATGAAATATTGAAGTAAATAGTAAAATTTATCTATTAAAACCTATTATTGCAGAATGGATGTCATGGCCGCACCAAAATCGATTCATTAAAGTGATTTTATTTGTATATAGAAAAAAGTAGGTTTAAAGATCCTTCAAGTGAGCGCTGACCTAAAATAACACCCTGTACATTTTTACTTAAAGATATGGCATTTTAACAGTAACTCTTGTTGGGCTAGTTGGCGTAACATTGTGTAACAGAAAGACAGCGCCCATGCTGTCTGGTCTTTCTGTGTGGTTTGTGCCAAATTAACACAGTTTTTATCTTTTGTTACACATATGGCATTTTGATCAAGCAGAGGGAGAGAGAGCGAGGATTAGAGCTTCAACACGGGACTTGGATCATATGATTACTTGGGAATCACAAAGAACTAGAAGTAGAAATAATTTGCTTGTTCTTAAGTTTACAGGTTGAAAGCTTTGGACGGTTGTAATCAAAGTTAGCGAATCAAGCAAGAAAACTGTGTAAAGCATACATATATCGAATCCCATTAAAGGTGAGGCATGGGTGGAGTATACTATTGTCACAAATGGGTTGCAGAATCGGAGGCCGCAAGGAATCGAGCGTCACAGCTGCAAAGAGCACGCGCGTCTCACTTCTTTGTCCTCAAGGCGCCGCCCGTGAACACCTGGCGGCATTATTCCCCCTCCCCATTAAAAAAAACAAGCAAAAACGGGTGCACTTGGAGCGAACGAGGTGCCCGTTACTGCGTAAATTATGGCTTCATACGCAGTATGTGCACGACCTTAGGCTGCTGTCGACGGCGCGAACTGGGCAGAGTGCCATCGGGGAGGACTTTATACGTCACATCCGTGATGCGGCGCAGCACTGTGTAGGGTCCAAAGTAGCGGCTCAGGCGCTTCTCCGACAGGCCGGGGCAACAAACCGGGGTCCATACCCACACTTTGTCGTCAGGGTGGTACTCGAGGTGGCGATGTCGTTGGTTGTAGCGTTCTGCATCCGTTGGCTGCTGCCGACGGATGTGCATACGGGCCAGTTGGCGGGCTTCCTCTGCGTGCCGGGTAAATTCCTCGGCATCTGGCGTGAGCGCCTGGTCGTCAGGGGCGCACGGAAGCATGGCGTCGAGCATCGTTTGGACATCACACCCGTAGACGATGCGAAACGGCGTAAAGCGAGTCGTTTTTCGAATCGCCGTGTTGTAGGCAAACGTCACATTTGGGAGGATCTCGTCCCAAGTCTTGTACTGTACGTCGACGTACATTGCGAGAATGCCCGCTAAGGTTTTATTGAGGCGCTCCGTGAGCCCGTTTGACTGCGGGTGGTATGTTTAGTTTTGCGGTGGTTCGTGTGACTCAGCTGGAACACCTCGTGCATGAGCTGCGCTGTAAACGCGGTGCCCCTATCGGTGATGACGGAGGGCGGGGCGCGATGTCGTAAAACAATGTGGTGTATGAAGAAGCGCACGATTTCAGAGGATGTACTGCGCGGCACCGCTTGGGTTTCTGCATAGCGCGCCAAATAATCAGTCGCAATTATAATCCGTTTATTGCCGGAAGACGACACAGGAAATGGGCCCAGAAGATCAACGCCGAATTGGTCATAAGGTGTGTGAGGTGGCGCAATTTGTTGGAGCAAACCTGCGGGCTTGAACGGTGGTGGCTTATGACGCTGGCACTCACGGCAACCTCTGACGCTGCGGCCAATAATAGGTTTAGGCCAATAAAAGTTTAGGCCAATAATAACCCTGACGCACTCGAGCGAGCGTGCGTGCAAATTCCAAGTGGCCAGAGGTCTGCACTTCATGACACGCAGGAAGGATGTCGTCGCGGAGGTCTGACGGCACGACTAGGAGGTAGGGCCGGTCACCGTTACTGGAGTTTTTCTTGCAATGCGAATGCAAAAAGAGGACAAGTGGCGGGAAAAGTGTCGAGGTACGTTGGAAGCATGGCCCTCCAGATGGTCCATGACAGACTGCAGGTCAGCGTCAGCACGCTGCTTTGCCGCCAAGTCCGAACTGCTGATCACACCAAGGAAACGATTGTCATCCTCTGGCTGTCATCAGCTTGCTCGACGGGTGCGCGTGAGAGCGTTTCGGCGTCTTCGTGTTTACGTCCGGACTTATAGGCAATTGTGTAATCAAATTCTTGAAGGCGAAGGCTCCAGCGTGCTAGGCGGCCTGATGGGTCCCGGAGATTGGTAAGCCAGCACAAGGAATGGTGCCGGGTGACTACTTTAAAATGAAGACCATAGATATAAGGCCGAAATTTCATCGTGGCCCAGACTACAGCGAGGCACTCCTTTTCCGAGGTGGAGTAGTTGATTTCGGTGCGCAAGAGTGTGCGACTCGCATACGCGATCACACGTTCCACGCCTTCTTGATGTTGAACGAGGACGGCACCAAGCACGATGTTGCTAGCGTCGGTGTGTATCTCGGTAGCAGCCTCCTCATCGAAATGAGCCAGCACAGGGGTAGTGTGCAGTGGTTGGCGCAGCTGTGTGAAAGTAGCCTGTTGCTCGGCAGTCCAGACGAACGGTGTATCGTCACGTGTTAAACGGGTGAGGGGTTCAGCGATCTTGGAGAAGTCGGCGATAAAACGGCGGTAGTAGGCGCACACACCTAAGAAGCGCTTGAGCGTTTTTTTTTTGTAGTAGGACGGGGAAACTTGGCCACGGCAGCAGTTTTCTCGGGATTGGGTCGTATGCCATCGGCGGTCACAACATGGCCGAGATACTTGAGCTCTTTGTAGCCAAAGTGGAATTTCTCAGGTTTAAGTGTCAAGTCGGCCAACCGCAGGGCGTCCAACACGGTCCGCAGGCGTTCAAGGTGTTGGTCGAAGGTTTCTGAGAACACCACCACGTCATCTACGTAAACTAAACAGGTTTGGCACTTGAGGCCAGCCAGGACACTATCCATCATGCGCTGAAACATCGCTGGCGCAGAGCAAAGGCCGAAGGGCAGCACCTTAAATTCATATAGGCCGTCAGGTGTGATGAAGGCCGTTTTTTCGTGGTCACGTTCATCAACCTCAATCTGCCAATATCCGGTCTTTAGGTCGATCGACGAAACATACTTGGCGCGGCGAAGTCTGTCGAGCGAGTCGTCGTTGCGGTGCAGCTGGTAGAATCCTTTTTCGTTATGACGTTCAGCTTACGGTAATCCAGGCAAAAACGCAGTGTCCCATCCTTCTTTTTAACAAGCACGACGGGCGACGACCACGGGCTCTTGGAAGGCTGAATAATGTCGTCTGTAAGCACTTCCTTCACCTGCGTTTGGATAGCGCCGCGTTCCTTCGGGGAAATGCGGTACGGCTGCTGTCGTATGGGGCGAGCGTCATCGGAAGTGATGATCCGATGCTTCGTGATCGTTGTTTGCCGCACTTTCGAGGAGGATGCGAAACAGGTTTTGTACTGGAGCAGTAGGGCGCGGAGGTCGCGCTGTTGAGTCGCTGAGAGCCCGGAGCTAATATCGATGCGATCCAGGGCTGTGTCCGGACGGTCCATGGCCTCGGACGCAAAGCACTCAGTAACATCGGCCAATTGGTCGGCCCACGAGACGGCAGTAGCTCGGAAAAGGTGAGGTTCGCTCGTAAAATTAGTAATCGGGAGTTCCGACCGACCGTTACGGAGGTGGACAACACTTCGGGCCGCGCAAATGCCATGTGTCAGCAGCAACGAAAGGTTGCCCTCGGCGACTGCAGGTCCATCACGTAGCCCATCATCGCATTCGAAGCTTGCAAAATCACGAGCGCGGCGGGGTCAAGGCACTTTCAGTGGAAATATGAAGGGCGGAGCTGCGTTGCCGAACGTGGAGAGGACGCCGGCTTTCGCTGTCGAAAACGTAACGGTTCTTTGCCGCAGGTCAATAACAGCACCATTCTCACGAAGAAAATTTACGCCCAAAATCAGATCACGAGAACAGTCACGGAGCACTAGGCAGCTAATTATGAACGTCGAGTCGCTGATCTGGACCCTAGCCGTGCACTGTCCAAGCGGAGTAATGATATGGCCCCCACCGTCCGGATCTGCACGCCAGAGCAAGGAGTTGTAACTTCCTTTAGAAGAGCTGCCAATTTGCCACTGATAATTGAAAACTCCGCTCCTGCGTCCACCAACGCGCTAATACTGTGACCACCGAGAAGCACGGGTATCTCGAGGGAGAAGCGGTTCTTTAGTTCAGCTGCTGTCGTCGACGTCGTCAAATCTCTATCATCGGATGTCTGCGCCGTCTGCATCGTCAGGAGGTCTGTACAGCGTCGATATCCAGCGACCACGCCCTCAGAAGTCGCTGTCAGTCTTCTCGGTGAGGGTGGGGGCGAGCGGTCCGCCATCGCTCGCGAGGAGTTCTGCGCATTCGGTGAAAACGATGGAGGCGAGGTGACGGTGATCGGGACTGACGGCGTCCATGGACCACTGAGGTTGCTGGGTCAGGTACTCTTCAATCTCACGGGGCCGTTGGCCAAACTGTGGCCTTGGCGCATCGGAGGAAAAACCGTGCAGGCCAAGCTCTCGATATGGGCACCGGCGGAACAGGTGACCGGGCTCCCCGCAGTGGAAGCACAAACGCCGGCGGTCAGGGCCACGCCAGACGTTCGCTCTCGATCACTCGGGATGCGGTGCTGCCCTGGCTGCACGGAGGGTAGCAGGACGTCGTGATGGTTGGGAAAAACTGCCGCTGGGTTTGGGGCAGGGCGTCGCAGCGCGTCAGCGTAGGTCGGGCGGCAGTAGTCTGTCTGGTTGGGCGGTGGGAATGCCGGTGGATTTTGGGCAGGGCGTCGCAGAGCTTCAGCGTATGTCGGGCGGCAGTAGTCTGTCTGCGTAGGATGTGGTTCGGCGTGTAGTAACGGATGCCTGATAGCTTTCTGCACCTCTTCGCGGATAACGCTCATTAGGGAGCTGGCTGCTGGCTGCGACGTACCACAAATCTTCTCTAGCTCTTCACGGACAACAGCGCGGATCATGTCGCTGAGAAAGTCGGTATTGCTGTTGAAAACCAAGAGGGATTCCGTAACAGAAGCAGCAAGGACTGGCCGGTCGTACGCGGGGGAACGCTGCCGGAGGACCTGCTCCATCGTGACTGCCTCTGCTAGAAACTCGGCACCAGTGCTAGCAGGGGGGGGGGGGGGGGGAGGGGGGGGGGGCTGCGGACGAGGCCGGCGAAAAGCTATTCTTTAACACCGCGCATTAGGTGGCACAGCTTTTCGGCTTCCGACATGGCTGGGTCAGCCCGTCGGAAGAGCCGCGCCCTGTCTTCGACGTACATGGTAACCGTTTCATTGTACGGGGCTGCAAGGCTCGTTCAGCTCGCTCCCGACGATCAGCGCTTACATACACTGCGAGCAGTTGACGCCGAAACTCAGGTCATGATAAAAGAGTGTCCTCACGGTTTTCGTACCAAGTACGAGCACCGTCCTCCAAGGTGAAGAAAATGTTCCTCAGCTTGGCGGCGTCATCCCATTGGTTAAATGCGGCGACACGTTCAAACTGGACGAGCCAATCTTCCACATCCTCCAGTTGAGTCCCGTGAAAGGACTTTGCTAGCCGTGGGCTCTGGAGGCTGTATTACGCGGCGCCTTGCATGACCGGTTGAGGGGTAGGCGCCGAGGGAGAGTCAAATGGCCTGAGCACAAGAAGCAGTCAGCTAGGCGGCGAGGTTCTCTCCAAAACCCCATGCTCGGGAGGAAGTCCAAGATTTCGGCTGCTGACCCGGTGCACTGGCGTGTCGACAGAGAGAGGTCTGGGGTCCTCGGCGTTCAGAGGGGTGTGCGACATATTCTAGAGCGATTTACCCAGCGCACTCCACCACAAAATGTCACAAATGGGTGGCAGAATCAGAGGCCGCAAGGAAGGAAGGAAGGAAGGAAGGAAGGAAGGAAGGAAGGAAGGAAGCAAGGGAAGAAGGAAGGAAGGAAGGAAGGACGGAAGGAAGGAAGGAAGGAAGGAAGGAAGGAAGGAAGGAAGGAAGGCCTCAGACGTTGCTGGCACATACCCACTACGGGGGAGTGGCCAAGGCACAGGCGGTTAATTGCTGGATCCAGGAGTGTTTTGACGGGAAAAGGAGTGGTAATAGGTTCTAGTCTGATAGATTGGAAGACGGAAGGACAGGGGTCCTGCTAACTTGGAGATCGAAGACGGGACAATGGCTTAATGTGCATAACAGTATACAATGCCTGTAATATTTCAAGGTCGTACTGACTGAGAGCGGGAAGAAGAAATTAGAATGGGAGGCGCTGCTTTTCTTGAAGAAAATTTTGCACAGTAGAGCGCACACTCCTGTCGCTTCGTCCAAGCAAAGAAGCGCCAATGGAAATAACAACCGCTGAGGACACAGGCAAGCCCAGTTGATGAAATGGAATTTGCAAAAGACGCTTCCTCAAATGAGAGAAGCGGCGGCAGAACCGCAGGAAGTGATCTATTGTCTCAGGTTCAGCACAAAAAGGGCACAGTGGGAAAGCCGCCAGGCCAGATCTGTGAAGGTGAAATTTAGAAGGAGATCCCGGCAACGCAAGCGCGTGAAAAAGACCTCTAGTCTGCGTGAGCGCCAGTGTTTGCTACTTCAAGGATGCAGAAGATGCTGATATTCGGGAGATGATGTAAGAGCCGAGGCAGCAAATTCCTGAAATATTGTGTAGCTGCTAAACCTCACCGCAGCTGTATATGCACACGTTGGCAGGACAGCAACAATTGGGCAGCAGAGAGAGGCTCTAGCTAAGGAATCTGGAACCTCATTTAAGTGAAAAACCATGTGACCTGGTACCCAAAGCAACCTTACCGAATTTAGATGAAGCGGAATCAGGATCTTAAAGAGGCGTAGTGCCCGAGACTCAGTAGGTGAAGATAAGGAAGAGCAAATAGACAAAGAGTCTGTCATAACCACGACCTGGGAAACGGTAGTTTCTAATTTTCGTAAGGCTAAGATTACTGCTAATAATTCAGCCAGAAAAATGGGAGTGAAGTCAGGAATACGGAGAGAAAAAGACCAATCCAGTGAAGGCGAAAAAATTCCCACACCTGCCTTCTAACGATCCTGCGAGACATCGGTAGCAATAAGAACATGAGAGGGAAAGGACCTTAGGTGGTCCTGCAACAGACCCTGAAAAAGCGGGAAGGGCTGCAGCTATGCATTCGATGGGAAAATGTCATCGAATTCAACCTGGACAGATGATGAGTTGTTTTACAATTGGCGGACATCTGTGAAATTAATATTTATGTTAACAAGGAGGGACTGCACGTAACATATCTGCGAGGTGCGAAAACGAGACCAGGCAGCACTGAAAAAGGCGGAAGGTTGACTGAGAAATATTGTACTGGAAGCGTGAAGACGTGAGTCGCGCAATTTTAAAAATGTTTGAACTGTTACAAGGCGAACCCTAGCTGATAACGATGGCATTCGCGCCTCAAGGTGCAGAACAGCATTGGCAACATATTTTGGAAGCCCAGGACAAAGGCGCAATGCCTCACGCTCCAACAGCACAAGAGGGCGAAGTTTATAGGCAGGAGCTCCTGAGAATAAAACACACCCGAACTCCAAAATTGGGCGGACGTACATTTTATAAATCGTCAGAAGTGTATGCCTTCTCATGCCTGAGCTAGCACTACAAAGCCTGCGCAGGATGCCAGTGGCCCGAACTCCTTTTGCAGAAACTTGCTCAATGTGTGGCCGCCAGGAAAGAGTAGAGTCGTATATCACTCAGAGATACTTCACGGTCTGAACTTGAGGTATTATGTTATTTCTATAGACCAGGCAGATATTTACAGGAACAGAAACTGGAAATACTTACAATGCGCAATTCTTCACATTGAGGGACAGATGAATTCTTCCTAACCAGTTGTCAAGAACATTGAGGTGATTTTGCAGGGTTCGATAGAGTGTGAATCTTTAGTAAAACAGCGCGAACAACGTAGGACAAGATGAAGTAGGACACAGGACGGGCGCTGCTCTCAACTAAAGTTTATTAGGCAACACCTGGTGTTTATAAAGAAAAAATCACATAGACAAAGTACATGGCATGTCACACTAAAAGCGATAAAACAAGAGGCAGAGATGCATACGACGCTCAAACGCCACCAAGAAAGGCTATCTCTTTGTCACAAAGAATGAGTGACGGTTTGCTGACACAACTGGCCTCTTGACTGATATAAAAGGCTTCCATTAATTCCCGCGTGGTCTGTTCACTGTGCGTATAAAGCACCTTCGTGCTACGCCAGATGGCCGTGCATGTTTTCTTTTTCTTTTTCATTACCTCACACTTTTTGCAGTGGCTGACCAAGTAAGAAAGATCCTTGTCATTTTCCAGATTATTTTTGTGCTCCTGTAACCTTTTATTTAGGCATCGTCCTGTCTGTCCAATGTACTGGGCTCCGCGCTGTTTTACTAAAGATGCATCTATACCAACTCGCCCAAATGAACGTTCTACTTAGAGTGTGAACGTCACCTGCTGATGCAAAAAATGCAATATTGTCGGCGTACACATAAGTTTTCGCATTTTGAATGCATGGAATTTAGCTTAGGAAAATGTTAAAAAGAACAGTTGAGAGAACTGATCCTTGCGGTACACCTCTTGTCTGTGTAAATCTCCTTGAGGGAACACCATTTTGGCAGCAATAAAATTCTCTATTTTACAAAAAAACAGAAATCCAGGCTACAAAATAGCTTGGGAAGTTCAGTTCCTGTAATCTTAGTAATAGAGTCGAATGCTCAACGCTGTCGTATTCTTTACTGACATCCAAGGTGACAAGCGCAGCAAACTGTTTTTTATTGCGAGCTAATTTAATACGACTCTCTAGGTCAGTATGAGGACACCAAATTGAACCCGGCCTGAAACCAATTTGACATGGATTCAATAGAGCATTTTCTGAAATGAATGACATGACACGGCTAAGAAGGACCCTTTCCACCAATTTCACTAGGTTCAATGTTAACGAAATAGGGCGTATATTGTCTAAAGTTAAGCCCTCCCCTTGCTTTTTAAGCAGTGTAACTATTTCAGCAAGACGCCACTCATGCGGTATCCAAGGACCTTTAATAGAATGGTTAACTAGAGCCAACAGGTCTGCAGGAGATTCATTGAACAAAATTTTGATCATATATGAAGTGACCTTATCGGGGCCAGGAGCCGCTGGGGATAAGCGCAGAACAATCTGCGACAGCTCAGGCATAGAGACCTCAGTGAAATCACTTGAGGTGCATGTGAATGTAGTAGGAGAAGGTAAAGCAGACGTAAAGCGAAGCCCTAGGCCACAAAATCCTCTAAGGTTTTGCGATGTCAGCAGGGGACTGAACGAGGGATTCAATGTTGGCAGCCAGTGGAATCCCCTTGTTGCGCCTCATGAAATTATACAAAGCTCGTTTATTTCCTCATTGTGAAAGAAAATCATAATGATTTGTATTATACTCCTTTGCACGGGCGACGGTGCGCTTAAATGTTGCTGCAACATACTTATAATCCAACCAATTTTTTGGGCAGATTGATGAGAAATTTCTTTCAAGCTGCTTTCCGTCGTCTATATGCACGTGTGCACTCAACATTCCACCAATTGTTCGCGACTGCACCCTTGGTTCTCTTAACCAAAAATTCAAACTTTTGCCTTGCATGGTCCAGTACTGAACATAGATGTGCAGCCTTGCTTTCGGCACTTGTCTGGGTGCAAGACTCTGAAGTGATTTGGACGGCTGATTTTATCGTGTCTTTAAAGCAACTGTAATTTATTAACGTGCGCTGATGTCGCTCAGGAAGAGTTAATTTAAGGCCGCAAGGAATCAAGCAGTGTCACAGCTTCTTCTCCTTAGTAAGCATGGCATATACCCACGCAGGGGGATTGGCCAAGGTTCAGTAGATAATCCCAATGAGGTATTGTTGATTTTCTTGTCCACATACTATGGCACATGCCCACATAGGGGAATTGGCCAACAATTGGGGGGGCAGAGAGAGTTTTTGAAGTATAATTCCTGGACGAAATTAAAATGAATGGTAAGGACGGAAGAAGTAACCAAAAAAGAACAAAAAAATGAAACGGGAAATGCAGAACGCACGCAGGAGATTGAAACTGATGTTTATAGCCGAGTAGTTAAATGATAATGATAATTGTAAGAATAAAAATATTATTTGCGCGGGGCTGCAAAGAGCACGCGCGTCTCACTCCTTTGCCCTCAAGGCGCCGCCCGGGGTCACCTGGCGGCACTTTCATATGAGCCTTTGCTCAATACAAAAATGATGCAGAAAACACAATAAGTGCCAAAGCCCCTCTCAAAGAATTTAGTAGCCCAGATTACAGTATAAACCAATAATAAATCAATTACATGTTCAGAACAGTGCTTGCAAAGTTTCAATTCAGATAATGTCAGAATAAAATAAAAGGTACTGCGCTCGTTCTGCCCCACCCCCCCGCCCGCCCAGCTTACGATCGACGCTCAAGCCCCAGGAAATGCGATGCCTGGAGGACTTCCGACCACCGGCCGTTGTGCTTCCATTGCGGTGAGGCCGGCCATATTCTTCGTCACTGCGCGTACCGACGTATCGGTCTTCGAGAATTTGCCGTTAACGCCCCACGACCACGCTTCGGACAACGTCCGCAGGAAATCGACGAGTACCTGCGTCGAGAGGAGTACACGCCGAACCGCTATTCGCGCTCTCCATCGCCGTCAACATAGCAAAGCGCGTCGCCACGCCGCACCTATACGTAGCCGCGGTACGAGGAAGGTCTCCCAGGCCCCGTAGGAGAAACTAAAGACATCAACCTCTGGAGGTGAGGTTGCTCACGAGTGAAACGCCGAATATCCTCCACCGACCACGCCCCATGAAGACGCTGCACCCGCGACGCCGCATGAAGAACCTACACTCGCTGCACCGACGCCGCAAAAAATGACAACCCAGACCACGACGCAAACTTCCCTCAAAACGATGCTGCCACCCAGAAAAGCTTCGACCACACGCCCAACCCGCGACTCGCATACGCGACGAAACCGTGACCCGACGCCGAGAGCGACATGCAGTGCAAGAGCCAGGACCTCCGACTTAGAAGTGACTATCGACGGCCGGAAAGTTACCGCTCTAGTCGACACAGGAGCCGATTACTCGGTGATGAATGGAACATTCGCTGCGCAGCTGAGAAAAGTCACAACGGCTTGGGACAGCCCACAAATTCGCACCGCAGGGGGGCCACCTCATTACGCCATCAGGACGATGCACAACGCGAGTGACTTTCAAAGGACATACCTATCCAGCGACTTATGTTGTGCTACCGCAATGCTCCCGCGAAGTGATATTTGGTATAGATTTCCTTAATAAGCATCAGGCGATAATCGACCTGCGATTCAAGCTGATCCCGCTTTCGACGGACGAAGCTATCGCTTCGATGAAACCTAGGGAAATCACGTTGTCCTGAGTGAGCTGGAGGAAGAAGTGAGCGTCCCACCCCGTTCAAGCATTATCGTGACCGTAGGCGCCGCGAAAGCCATTAGCGCTGAAGCCGTCACCGAGGGGAACATGCAGTTGCTTCTATATAGACCGAGGAATCAGCATCGCAAGAGGCATCGCACATTTCCGCAATGGCCAGGCCGAAGTACTGCTGACTAACTTCAACGAATAATACCGGCACATTGACAGAGTGACGACGATTGCTTTCTTCGACGAAATATCCGACGTACGACTCCTTCGCCCTCTCCGACCCTTTGCAGAAGATTCGCCTGACCAAGAAAACTCGCCCACTTTCGACATCAACCCAGCCCTGCACCGGAACAGACAAGACCAGATCCGCAATCTGCTCCGAAGCTACAGTGAGTGTTTTTCGACATCGCCGAAGGTCCGACAAACGCCAATTGCCAAGCATCGCATTATAACGGACCAACACGTCCGACCTCTCCCTTAAAGCCCCTACCGTGTGTCACCGCGAGAACGACAAATCATCCGGGACCAAGTCGAAGAAATGCTTCGCGGCGACGTCATACAGCCTTCAAACAGCCCATGGGCGGCACCGGTTGTTCTAGTGAGAAAGAAAGACGGCGCACTTCGATTCTGCGTTGATTACCGCCTCTTGAACAACATAACAAAGAAGGACGTCTACTCCCTCCCACGAATCGACGACACACTGGAGCGCCTCTGCAACGCCAAATATTTCTCATCGATGGACCTCAAGAGCAGCTAATTGCAAATTGAGGTACACGAAAGAGATTGCGAGAAAACATCATTAATCACTCCGGATGGGCTGTTTGAGTTCAAGTTGATGTCATTTGGTCTCTGTTCCGCACCAGCGATGTTTCAGAGATTAATGGTTATAGTGCTGGCAGGCCTGAAGTGGCGAATTTGTCTGGTACATTTAGATGACGTCGTTGTCTTCGCCTCGAACTTTGAAGAGCACCTCAAATGACTTCGAACAGTACTAGACGCCATCAAGTAGTCTGACGTAACCTTGAAAGCAGAGAAGTGCCACTTTGCCTACGAAGAGCTGCTGTTTCTAGGCCACATCGTTAGCAAGGAAGGAGTACGCCCACACCCGCAGAAAACAGCTGCTATTGAACAGTTTCAACCGCCGGCCGATAAGAAAGCAGTGCGCAGATTTCTCGGACTACGAAGAGCTGCTTTGCCGAAGAGCTGCACAACTCTTTCGGCCCATACAAGGTTCTTCGTCGGCTAGGTTAACTGGATTATGAAGTCATCCCTGATGCAATTAGTGCATCCCAGCGACGCCGCGTGCGACCAGAAGTTGTCCATGTAGTCCGTCTGGAGCCGTATTATGCACGCTAAAAGACGCTGCATTTCCATACTCTATTTTCGCAAGATCTGCTTTATCTCTTACTAGTCGCATTATTTGTTTTAATGCATCGGGTCGATGCTTATTTGAGAGGGGGCAGCCGCGGTGGCTGAGTGGTTATGGCGCTCGGCTGCTGGCCCGAAATACGCGGGTTCGATCCCGGCCGCGGCGGTCGAATTTCGATGGAGGCGAAATTCTAGAGGCCCGTGTACTGTGCTATGTCAGTGCACGTTAAAGAACCACAGGTGGTCTAAATTCCCGGAGCCCTTCACTACGGCCTCTCTCATAGCCTGACGCGGCAAAAATTGGGCACGTATTTTTCTGACTGCATGGCTCCGCACGCATGTGGTACGCAAACCACGAGTCGTCCCTTACGACATGAGAGCTATTCAAGAGAGAACTATTAAAGGTATTCACCAGTGTCGTGAGGAAAGAAAGAGCCGAACGACTCCTCGAGTCCAGGATCCAGCTTCCGAATGAGCCCGTCCGTGGTTACGTCGAGGAGATGAAGCGCCTATTTCGCCGCGCCGACCCCGAGATGACCGAGGAAAAGAAAGTTGTTTTTAATGCGCGGCGTAAAATAACAATTCTTTGGCAGCCTCGTCCGCCAGCCGCCAAAAACAGTCGAGGAAATCATGAAAGAAGCCTGCACGATTGAAAAGGACCTCGACGTCCGAGCTCGGCAGTACAATTGACCTTCCTCTGCCTGTGCAATCATTTCAGACACGACGGCCACCACCAGCGACAGCTTGCGGTAAGTTATCCGCGAAATCGTCCGAGAGGAGCTACGTCGATTACTGCCATCCTCACCACAGCCACAAGCAGCGAATCTGATGGATGTGGTAAGGGAAGAAGTGCAACAGGCACTTGGCACCCTGACGGCCACAGAACCCCAGGCCGTGTCCTACGCCGCTGCAGTAAGGACTCCTCAGCCCCAACGACAACCCCTGCATCCTGTCCGACATGAACGTTAATGAAAAGGCATGGATTCAGTCGGAAGTGTCCTTAGTATCGAGGTTTCTTTCCATGGCCTGGGTTTCGGATATGTAAACGCGAGGACATTGAAGCCGACGTTCACCACTTGCTGTGTTGGGACTGCCCAGCTCGCAATTAAGCCTACACGGGTCGGGCACCTGAAGGTAGTGGGTCTTTCACCGAGCAACCCTGCTTCATAATTGCTTGGACGCAGAAACCGTACCATCGTTCATTACTGGACTTAATAAAGTCAGCTAGCCTTATTACATTATTTTAATCATTATTGCATCCTCTATCACCCTAGCCCATTAGTGCCCTGAGACAATAAATCGTATTTTATGTCGATGTAGGTAGGCAGCCCTCAGACGTTGCTGGCACATACCCATTGCGGGGGAGTGGCCAAGACTCAGGCCGTTAGTTGCTGGAGACAGGAAGATTTTGACGGGAAAAGGAGTGGTAATAGTATGTGGGCTGATAGATTGCAAGACGCAAGGACAAGGGTCCTGTTAATTTGGATATCGAAGACGGGACAATGGCTTAATGTGCATAACAGTATGCAATGCCTGTAATGTTTCAATGTCGTACTGACTGAGAGCGGGAAAAAGGAATTATAATGGGAGTCGCTGCGTTTCTTGAAGAAAATTTTGCACAGCAGAGCGCACACTCCTGTCGCTTCGTCCAAGTTAAGAAGCGCCAATGGAAAGAACAACCACGGAGGACACAGGCAAACCCAGTTGATGAAATGGAATTTGCAAAAGACGCTTCCTGAAATGGGAGAAGCGGCGGCAGAACAGCAGGAAGTGATCTATTGTGTCAGGTTCGGCACAAAAAGGGAGCAGTGGGGAAGCCGCCAGGCCAGATCTGTGAAGGTAGAAATTTAGAAGGGGAACCCGCAACGCAAGCGCGTGAAAGAGACCTCTAGTCTGCGCGAGCGCCAGTCTTTGCTACTCCAAGGATGCAGAAGATGCTGATATTCGGGAGATGATGTAAGAGCCGAGGCAGGAAATTCCTGAAATATTGTGTAGCTGCGAAATCTCACCGCAGCTGTATATGCACAGGTTAGCAGGAAAGCAACAATCCGCCTTTTTCACGACGCGACTGCGCATGCGCCCATCCCCTGGCGGCGGTGTCGCGAAACATATTGGAAGGGTCGCGCGCCACTCGAGAACGGCCGTGGAAGTGTAAACAAACCGGCTTCTTACGCGGGGTGCGTTGCTGCAGCCGTCGGGCGTTCAATGCGATGCATTTGGCAATGCCTACGACATGTGTTGCATACGGCTGCATTGCCCAATATGTAAAGGGAAGCAAACTCGGATTTTTTTGCTTTCCGAATGCTTCCCTGGACCGCCTTCAACTCTAAGCGTGGATAAAAGCCGTTCGCCGGCTCGACGATCGTGGCCTCCATTGGGCACCGTCAAGCACGTCAAGACTGTGCGGGAATCACTTTGTGACAGGTGTGGAGGAGGTACTGTGGTTAAATGCGTGCGCAGTCCATCACGAGAAGTTTTATTGATGGGCAGGAAGGCCTCGAATGTCACCGCGGCACCCAGACTTCATTCCGATGCTTTTTGCTTTCTCAAGCAAGAATGCAAAATGGGCAAGTGCTGTGAGCCGCTTTCAACGCGCGGTGGAGCGGGCAACGAAAAGAAGCTACGAGAGCCTTCACGCATGGTGCTACAATTTTGTCGTAATCTCCTAAGGAAATTTCCTTGTTTATGCCACTACATCTTGGCCAATACCCCCATGTAGGTATGTGCCTTGTATTAAGAGGCAGAAGAAGCAGAAGGTGCGTTATGCGTGTGTTCGCATCATATCCATGATGAAAAGTTCTGCGTGGTTTCGTCGGAATGGCTTAATGTGCGCTTCTCGCGCACGTCTTTATGGACGCGCATGCTTGTTTAACCTATGCAGCGGTGTGCTGCGGGAAAATAAAGTAAAATGCTAGCAGAGCTGCCATGTTGCGAGTACGCTTGTGCTTTTATCGCTCGTGTAGCTATTCGGAAGCGCTTGAGCACGATTGCTTGTGAAAACTTGGTTTGGTTTGCTTTAGTGGGGTTTAACTTGCCAAAGCGACTCAGGCTATGAGGGACGCCGTAGTGAAGGGCTCAGGAAATTTAGACCACCTGGGGTTCTTTAACGTGCACTGACATCGCACAGTACACGGACCTCTAGAATTTTGCCTCCATCGAAATTCTGCCGCCGCGGCCGGGATCGAACCCGCGTCTCTCGGGCCAGCAGCCGAGCGCCATAACCACTCAGCCACCGCGGCGGGATTGTGAAAACTGTTGTCCCCAGTAGTTTTCTGTGCTACGGCGTGCACGATGTAGTATCCACCTTTCATGGATGGTAGGCATATACAGCGGAAAACGCCATTCTCACGGGGATATTTCATTGAACATTATGTTCCGAATGTAGCCTTCATCTTTGAAGCGGCGGCCCTTGTTCAGCTGGCGATCGCATCGCATGCCGCATGATCGGAGGTACTGAAGAAATTGCTCTTCGGTGGGCTCAGCAGCCTGCCTCGGACTTCGCACACAGCCACCAGGTGCTGCCCAGGACACGTAATCGTTGACAGATTCCTACAAAACGTGCTCCGCAGCGTCACTCACTCCGGCCGGGTTGAGCGCACAGTACCCTTCCAATGAGCTTCCAGCGCTGTACGCGGGGTGGCAGCACAGGAACATGAAAAAGGCGAATTGGGCCGCAGAGAGAGGTTCTTGCTAAGAAATCTGCAACCTCATTTAAATGAAAGCCCGTGTGACCTGGTACCCAAAGCAACCTTACCGAACTTAGATGGAGCGGAATCAGGAAATTAAAGGGACACTGAGGAGAAACTGAAGTTGGCATGTATCGATAGAATAGCAGCTCCTGATCACAAAAACGCCACTCTTCCTGAAAACAAAGCTCCTGTAATGTAGAAAATTGCAAGAACCAAAATGCAGGTATCGCCGCCACAGGTCAATCTCGCAAGTACAAGCGTGACGACTTCCTAGGACAAGAGGCGCCACCTTGGAGGAATTTTCCTTACTTCATGGAACCACGCATCTCTGAGGCTGGCAAAGAAAGGTTGCGCACCGCACCGCTAGCCGTCAGGAATCACGGAGTCTGCGGTTACGTCACGTTTCACGTCACTCTGTTCTGTGACGTCATAAGAGTTCCCTGAGCTTGAATCAGAGCGGCGGGAAAAACTTTTTCAAATTGGAATCCAAATTTCTTTGAAATAAATGCATCTTTCGCGCCCGGACAAGCGGCAACAAAGCCATGAAATGCCGAACAATCCAGATTTTGCAAACAAAAAAAATTGATAGACTTCTCCTCAGTGTCCCTTTAAAGAGGCGTAATGCCCGAGACTCAGTTGGTGAGGATAATGAAGAGCTAATGGATATAGAGTCCGTCATAACCACGACCTGGGAAACGGTAGTTTCTAATTTTCGTAAGGCTAAGCTTACTGCTAATAATTCAGCCAGATAAATTGGAGTGAAGTCTGGAAGACCAACCCAGTGAAGACGAAAAAATTCCCACATCTGCCTTTTCGCGATCCTGCGAGTGAAGAAAAAACACTTTCCAGTGTCTTCTGGTATTTTCACTCTTGTAAATTTGCTCATTGGAGAAAGTGCGCTTGTGGACATGTCATCTGTTTTTAGGTTTTTAGATGAAGCAAGCTGGCAAATTGAGATTTTAAACATCTCAGAGGTTTCTTAAAAAGCAAAATTCTATCCTTTGATTGGCGCATGATAGAGTCGCTTATACCCAATAAAACTCAACGCAAGACAACACGTACACGGTCGTCCACTTCTACCTTGAACACCGCTCTAACTGGCCAGCGCTCCGCGGTGCGCCTCTCGCGGGCGCCTGGGGAACTAGCGCGCCAGCGCAGTGACAGCTGCAGGTGGGGCCTCCGTTGCGTCGTCTGCTTAAGCGCGGCGGCTCCGCCAAGGCGCTTGCTTTGCGGTAAAGCTAACTTTGCTCTTGCATTGCGCACGAAAATCGAGAGTTCGGCACGGTTCCTGAGAGGCGCAGCAACTGCGCTTGGTTCTGAGCAGTACGTGGTATATCGGGGGCAGTTGCTTCTCGCGTTTTATTGGTTTTGTTGCAAAAGGAACACTACTCCAGCCAGGCAGCCAGCTCGGCTCATCGCGTCGTCGCACTGCAGCCATAAGGTGTTGCCTAGCAACACCGCAGCTGCGCTCCAACAAATGGCGCCGCCGTCGTCGCCGCACGCTCCTCCAGATGTGCCCCGCTGGGGTAGAGGGAGAGGAGTCCCCTCGCGGGGTGTATATATATATATATATATATATATATATATATATATATATATATATATATATATATATATATATATATATATATATACATGCGCTTCGCCTCAGTGGATTCTAGTCGCTATGGAGAGCGCGAAAGAGAGGCAACAACGAAAGAACGAAGCGAGGAAGGGACAGCGCGCTCGAGACGCCAGAAGAACGTGCGCCACGACTTGAGAAGCGTCGTAACGAAGATGCGGCTAGAAGTGGTGCCACGTCCCGGAGTGACTCTTGAACTACGGAAGGGAGCGGTTTTAGTTCTCGAGAGCGTCGGAATGAGACGCTGCGTAGACGACGTGTCGAGGAAAGGAAGCTTTCGCAATTCAACTAGGGTTAACCAGAGCTAAACCACAGCCAATTTTTTTTTCATGTGATCACAAAAGTATTAGGCTGTCGTGGGCAAAACTTGCTCGATGCCTGAGCCAAGTCTCCAAGCTGTCAGGTACACGGTGTAAGAATAGAATGGTGCACCTACGGCGCCGCTTGTCCTGTGCTCCGAACGTTGCGCGAAGAGTCTCGCAGGTTCGCTGCCTGCCGACAGATGGCGGCACACAACAGCGGGCTCTCCCGCCGTCTGTGTCGTCGTCTGCTTGCAGTGAAAGCACCGTTGAACGTAAGTTTTCTTCGGAACGAACTTCCAATTTGGTCTGTATTGTTGTTCTTAATTTTTGACTGAGACATGACGGTATTTTGATTCTGGTGGTGTATGGGTCTATCGCTGGTGCCTCGGAGCTTCGAGAGTGGGACGAAAGTGCTTTGCTCCGCGATGCACGAGAGGCTACAAGTCCTGCAAAGAAAAGTTTTAATTGTTGCTGTTTTCGGCATCAAAGGACGAAGAAAGTTTAAAGGTGTGGAGAAATGCCATCCCACGTAAGGACCGTTTGCTGCAGCCTTCAGACTATTTATGTGAGAAACATTCGAGCCTCATCTCTTCTCAAAAACGTGGGAAGCCATGCACGAGGGCCGTACACTCGTACGTACACTGCGGCGAGCGTGTCTTGCGAAAGACGCGGTACCAACAAGGTTCCCTGACTGCCCTGCACACCTGTCGAAAGTCAGGAAGGAACGGAAAAGAGCTGCTGATAGGCACGATATATTCTGGAGCCAATTAAACGCCGCGTTCTTCAATCACGAGGTGCTCGAAGGTCCTCAAGAGGATGCGGGGAATCAAGACCCGTCTACAGAGGAGGTCTCGCAGGAATCTTCCTCCTCGGACACCACATCGCGCGTCTTCAACTACTTGTTTGAAGTGTCGGCGAACATTTTACCTCCTAGCTCTTGGGGCTGCCATCGATTCGAAGTAGATGATGTCAGAAGCGTAAACTTTTCGAAAGTTGAGCGCATCAAAGTTGACCACTTGACAACGCCGCCAAACCCGTCTCCTCCAGTCGTGTAGACAAGGATCGTAGACGTCACTCAGCCGAGCTATCCATTTTGTTTTGTGCGGGGCGGGTTGCTGCAGCGGAGCGGAGTTGCCGTGCGTTCTGTGCCAATTTTTTATCCTTATTCTTTTCTTACTCCTATTTGCTTCTCTCTTTTTTTAATTGTTTTGACGGCTGACTCGCGAGTTACATTGCTTGGGAGGAGATACATCGTCGTGCGCTTACGAGAGCTAGTTTTTCCTTCCCTTGCCCTGATCACTAGGAGACAATTATATGGCTCAGCTTTTACAGTGCTATGTGCCAATGAAGATGCGACTGCACTGCAAAGAAAAAAGAAATGGGCAACCGGACGCAAATACAGAGGAAACTGTCAAAGCTTTCCTAAGTACATCCTTGATTGCAGCGTGGAAAGGCCGGGGTTTTAGGGAGAAAATTAAGCGAGGTCTAACTTCCGTGCTGCTTCGTGTAGGTCGTACATGTGCTCTTTCGCTCATGAGTGACACCGATTTTTGAGTGGCTTACTTTCTTTGACAATAAAACTAGTCATATAAATGCCGAACGAGGTTACGAGTGCAATATTATGCAGTTTTAATATCTTGCGGACTGATTCGTCAGGCCTGAGCTCTTTTGGCGTGCGTACGATATTTGCACAGTATGCCAAGAATTTAAAGTTTCATTTATTTAGTGTCTGTAGCCCAGAAAATAGCAGATATCAGGTTATTCTCACAGCGTGGTCTGAACCACTGCTCATTCTGCACGCCGTGTGTTGCACTAGTACTAAATCCCCTGAATGTTTTTTTTTCTGTTTGCCGGGTTGATTAATTACTGATGACCGATAAATACAGGCATCCACTTTTTATCTGACTGGTGGCAAGCGAATTGTTGGAAGTCCCAATGTTTCGCACACGCTAAATAACCTGAGGGCCACGAGAACGCCTGGTGAACATGCGAATTATCGGAAAATATGCGTCTCATTTTCGGGTTATTTACTCATTTTAGCTAAGCTTTGTATTTAAGCTTGTTGTACTCATTGCCTCTCAATGTATATATTCACAATATTCCAACATTTCCTTCCTAACGTCTATTCCTACCCAATTTACTTCGCTGTTTCTATCTTCAAAAGGGGCCGCACTTGTGTGGCGCCATCTGGCCGAGAGTCGAGAACCACGAGGGGTTCTGCGTAACCTACCGAGCGCTCGTTGACACCCCTTTCTATTCCTACACCGTGTTAAGGTGGCTAGAATGAAGGGTGTGAAAACCGGCCAGGGAAACATGGCCCCGCAGCGCGCCGATGCCGTGTGGCGGCGCTGACGGCAGAGGCACGGTAAGGCGCGCAGCCGAAATGAGATCATCACGTAGGCTAAATTTTTACCACTGAGGCATAAATGAGCCCGTTTCGCTTATCGCGCGTTTTCTGTGAGTGTCAAAGAATGAATATTTACCATAAAAATAATGTTTCGTCAACTCGCATCATTATTCCCGTGAAATATGCTGCTTCACAAGCCCAGTTTGCATTACATAGCTGGAGTGAAGCGCGTTTTGTGCGTGCACATTTCGAGACGCTGCCTAGGATGTGAGGTACGCCGTGGTGGAAGGGTTCGAAATAATTTCCAGCTGAATTTCTAAAACGTGCACTGACTCTCTTCATTGTGCCACCATCGAAACACAGCCACTACGGTGAGAAGAGCAGGCTGTAAGGGCTAGCTGTAATGCGCGCCACAGTACCTCAAAACTACACTCGCATTGGCTGAAGGCACCCCAACACACAAACCAGTTTTTGTCGGCGCTTGCGAACATGTAGTATGTATGCCATCTTGACGTTAATTTGAGCAGGGACCCCAAAACCGGGGGGGGGGGGGGGTCCTCCCCCCTTCAACATCCAACGTTTTTCCAGCGGGACAGCGCCCCCCGTCTCCAATTGCTGACACTTGGATCAGATATTGCTGACAATTGAAACACTTCAGTTCTACGACTCATTTAACGCAAAGCACAGCGGGGCCTAGCTACTTGGCTTCGTAGCCAGTTGTAAAGCATTTCTTATGAGTAACCTAAACCAGTCATGTCCCAACAGAAGTCGACAGTCTGACCAATGAACATGATCATAATTAGCAGAATTTAAACAAACTGTGGACAAACTTCTTTTATTGCAAATGATCACTCCTCGTGCGTATTAAAGCTTTAGTTCCCATATCAATTCGTTTTATATTGCCGTGAATCTGCACCGTTTGTTCGTTCGAACTCAAAATCGCTGGCACGTGGCTTTATCATTTTGCTTTGTAATGCGAGATGCGACGAGACTCATTTCCATCGATCGTGGCCACGTGCAAATGCTTCCACAATTTTCCAGTTTTAGTCGCTTTTGGTTTCTTATTTCGAAGGTTCCTTGTGAGCTTTAAGTTGAGCACGGCCAAGTACTGCAGACATTTATTCCGATGACCGCAGAACACGCTAGTGGCTATCGACACCGCCGAGTCATTCAGTTCTTAGTGGGTGCGAGTGAGCCCCTTAAACAGTTCCTTTTGGAAGTTTTTTTTCGTTGTCTTCCTGACTGCTGGAGCGTCGTCACCACACGTGGCAGTTTGCATCAGCCTCTGAACTTTAAAAAATAAGAAATAATAAAAAATATAAAACTTATTGTATCAATGAGCACTAAATAAATAACAAAATAAGCTCGAAGTCTTGCTCCTCAAAAAAAAAAAGTTCCGGGGCCCCTGCATGTAAGCAATCTCCGACGATTACAGACAGTGAAGCAACACATCTGGCCATGAAATCGTTTATTTGCAAGTTAGAGGGAAAACTTGCAGAATTCGATCTACAACACACAAGGTTTCTGCGTTTTCCTTTTCATCTCATTGACTGAAGAATCTCTGCCGCAGCTTCGGCATGCAAGAGCATTCGGCTGAACGCATGTGTAAGTTTGTTTTCAAGGACGTTGACAAGATTGTAAAATGATACTGACGGATATAAAAGGCCCCTAATGTCCCACTCATTAGTTGCCTCAGCTGGAAGTTCTTTGGGAATGTTGCCTTTATCGCAGCGACATGCTCGTGTGCAAGTTTCACAATGAGTTGTCAACACACGGTTCCTGGCCACATAGCCTGCAATGTAATAAATCAGCTGCGCATCGCTGTGTCACTCAGCATAGCTGTGACGGCGTACAGCCACTTCAACGTTTTCCACAGCCGCTTTTCTGTTGAAGGCATCTCGCCCTCGCATGAGAAAACGGTGCTACATACACTTAAATACCGGCGACGAAACGAACTGAACTGACTAATTGCTGCGGAGTGGCGTATTTCCAAAGACCCGAAGCAGCAGCAGCGTAAGTTCCGGTTACGTCATTAAACACAAGCAAAACAAAACGATTACGTTCCTTACGTTTGTTCGAGCGTACCACTTTTTGGTTGTGGAAGCACACATGTTTGACAGATTAGTTTTAATCAAGAAAAAATGGACATGAGTACGATATGTAATGTGTAGGTCAGATAACGGGTGGTTCGCTAGATTAACGAAGTAAGTTTCAAGAGAAGATAAATGTGAGTGAAGGCAGACAGGTGGGCGATGACATTAGGAAATTTGTGGGGATAGGTTTGCTGCACCTGACTTAAGATGGGGTTGATGCTGATGGCGATTGTTGAAACTGCAGCAATACTCAAGCACCTTGCAGTGTGTTCTCAGTTGACGTATTCACATTTAACAGCAGCAGCATCCGTGTACTTAACCACAAGAGCTTATTGCTTTGAAAAATGACTGCATGCGTTCCCTTGCTGATACTGGTCTCATGTTCCGCAGAAGGTAAACAAAGATAGGGGAAGCTACATATCCCTAATGAATAACATTTCATAAACTATGACGGAAGCCAACATTCACTGAAACCAAGGTGCACATGGGGTGCTTTTTTGGTGTTGAATAATTGAAAATTAATACTCAAATTATTTGACGGCTTAAGGCATTCGATGAAAAAGCCGAAGACAGCCACATGCTGCTTGTAGGATCCGTACCACGACCTCAGATTTTCACGTCCGGATCTCTACCAACTGAGCTACTGCGACTTCTCTCCAGTCTTCTGCTTTCGAGGGTATTTATGTGTAGTGACCAATCGAGCCTTGAGAGTGTTCACCAGCACTACCCTCACCCACAGCAGCAGACATAGTGCACCCTGTAGTACCGCGAATAGCACATAGGAACGTGATCGAACGGTGAGGGCAGAAGCTGTGTGAGAACTTCCTTATTCTGTCTATGGCATCCAGATTGCCAGATTCAAGGCCCTCGTTAAGCTATTGAGGAGACAACTGAAGGGAAAAGAGGTGCTTGTCATGGCATGCATGACAGAAGCCAACAGTCAATAAAAGCAAGGATCATAGAGGATTTTTTTATTCGTAGCAGGGGGCGGCAGAAAGTTAGGTAGGCGGATGAGAATAAGAAGTTTGCGGGCATACGGTGGCCACAGCTGGCAAAGGACAGGGTTAATTGGAGAGACATGGGAGAGGCCTTTGCCTTGTAGCGGGCGTAGTCAGGCTGACAATGATGATGAATTGCTCAGTTGGTAGAGCACCAGACGAGAAATTCAGAGGTCGTGGGTTCATATTTCACTGGTGGCATGTGGCTTTTTTTCTTCTAGTAGTTTTTTCTAGTAGTTTCCGGTTGTCTAGTAAGCCGCCGCGGTGGCTGAGTGGTTACGGCGCTCGGCTGCTGGCCCGAAAGACGCGGGTTCGATTCCAGCCGCGACGGTTGAATTTCGATTGAGGCGAAATTCTAGAGGCCCGTGTACTGTGGGATGTCAGTGCACGTTAAAGAACCCCAGGTGGTCAAAATTTCCCGAGCCCTTCACTACGGCGTCGCCCATAACCTCAGTCACTTTGGTATGTTAAGTCCCATGAGCCAAGTCAAAACACTGGTTGTTATACCCTCACTTGTAGCCTTTAATTTACACCGTCTAGTTTTATGACAGGTACCTCACGAAATAATCTGCTTGTTGATGCCATTCCTGCTTAGAGTTTGCGTTCCGATAACTCATTGTTGCATTTCACACAGGTGGAATTTGAACACCACCTTAGTTTTGTGTATTCTCATATTTCATTAGGTTTTCTTTTTTTCTGAAACATCCACAACAGGTACTTAAAGAGGAGTGCAATTAATGCAATTGCAGGCGCTGTTCTTGGGAACATCCTGTTGACATCCTGCAGTCAAGGCAGGCTGAACCACGAGATGTCATGCAGACGTCCACTTAAAAAAAATCAGCCTGTCCCGAGATGGAGGCGAAACACAAAGGTGCCTATGTGCTGTGCGATGTCAGCGCACGTTAAAGATCCAGAGGGGTCGAAATTATTCCAGGGACCTTCACTACGGCGCCTCTTTCTTCCTTTCTTCTTTCACTCCCTCCTTTATCTCTTCCCTTATGGCGACCTGAACTGGGGAGATGTAAGAAATAGTGCGCCATTTCCTTTCCCCCGAAACCAATTTTCAATTTCTGCCCCAAGATGTCTTTTGCTGTTGAAACTGTAGAATGGCATGCACTAGTGCAAGAGATGAATCAATTTGGCAGTCACTACATATACAACAGCGTGAAACAAGAATATTAAGTTTTTTTACTTCATTCTGTGCCTAATGATCAGTGCATAAATCACACACATGCGTCACTGTGGCAAGTTTTGCTGGAAGAAGGCAGCGCAGCATTTTATAAGAATAATGCATCAAAACGTGAGATCCTACAACTGTGACAAAATATTGTTCACAATAACTAATGTATTTATTATAGTACATTCAAAATTCTCATTAACAGCAAACCAGTTAAGCTATCAATATAACGAATGGTCAGGAGAGAACCCTATTCAAGGCAGAAAATTCTCAGTGCACACTGATATTCTGACAGAGAGATCAGTGTAGAAATTAGTACAGCAAGATCACAAAAAACCTACAAGCATTAAAAAGCTTTCAGAGCTGCTAAAAGCTACAAATACTCTACGTACAAGGCACAAATCATAGTTCAAGCAGTACTATCCCACGAGATGAGATGAATTTTTACAAGCCTGCAAAGTAACCGGTACCCGGTCTTGTCCAAAGAAAAAAAAGAACAGGTTCATGAAAATTTAGGTAACCAGTACTACTAGGAAAATGTGTTGAAAGTGCCGCAAAACAGGAGTAAATCTCAACTAAAAGCAGCCTCTGTTCAAAAAATGCACAGCAAAGCAAGTTCACGGAGCACTACTACTTTAATATGACTAAGAAAATCTAATGCTAGACTAAATATGTGAACCATTAAAATGCACAAAAGACCACTGGCTCTGGAACTTTGAGTTAGAGGCTGACTGTGGTTAACCTTTCGCAAAAATTAACAGTCCTCACAAGTAATCGCATACTTTCATTTACAAAGGCTCCATGCGGTCAGCATATGAGATGTAAAATCTTTTCGGACCCTTTGAAGGAAGCTTAACATAATACGGTGACATAATACAGCACAATACTATTGGAATACCAAAATTCAGTTTCTGAAATCTGGTCACTAATTAGAGAGTAATTACACATTAGCATACACAATAATGTAGCCATACAAGGGAATGCCTTAAATCTTTCACAGAAAATTTGTAGATAAAAAAAATTTGCCTGGTACACCTTGGAGGTTTCCTCTAATGCATGGGCATTATATCATTCCCACTCCATGTTGTCAATAAATTCAGGCTCATTCTTGCTAGTGAAAGCTGTCCTGGGTGGGAAGAGTGACTGCCACAAACAGGTTTTTGTCTTGGGTTTGAGCCCTTGAACATGATTTTTCTTTCAATTGCAAAATTGCTGAGACAGCTCTACAAATTTCCTTTGTAGATTTATTGCTCCACACTGAAGCAGGTGTCAATGAAAATTACGCATTCAATTAAAGCCTAATGCATTTAGGAATTTCTCTAAATACATAGC
Organism: Amblyomma americanum; assembly: GCF_052857255.1. NCBI lineage: Eukaryota > Metazoa > Arthropoda > Arachnida > Ixodida > Ixodidae > Amblyomma > Amblyomma americanum. The sequence goes on along the minus strand of NC_135501.1, from coordinate 38,434,138 downwards.
AATTTTTGTCATCATAAACTAAACCTTCTATTATACAGCTGAAAGTTACATGCAGTCAACCTAAAAAAGTCTAAACTATAAAATGCGATGTTCCCACAAACAAAGGCAGATTTAAGACGGAACTAACCACTTCCAAGAACAAATTTTTCTGAGCGAAAGCCCTGTTAGCCCACATTTTTTTTTCAATAAAGAGAGTTCAATAAATGCAATAATTAAATACGGCAGCCCCTCCATCAATCTGCTCCTATCTGCACCAGCAAAATGCACTGGCACAGAACTTATTAGGTATAAGGTGACCAGAATTAGCACATGACAAAGCCAAAAGCCTACGCAGGTACCTTGGAGCTTTCATTTTTGACATGAAAGTGTTAGTCATTCCGTAGACATCAGCCAGGGAAGCTCAAAACCATACAGCTGATTTTATGGGGTCACCACAGATTAAAAAAGTTGTAACTTTGAGCTTGCATCTCACACACTTCATCCTTCAACAAAACAGTGCATGGTACTGTGTAGGTGCCCATTACTACCTCGTTCAAATTTAATTAGTCTTGAACACAAGAAAGTGATTCAAAAGAAAGCATCAAGGTGCACACATGGCATCTGAGTTATAGTGCACATTCGCAAGTGTTCATTAGCCATAAGGTGATTAGGTGGCACTCAGCGAAAATCACAATAGCATGAAAGGACATGTCGAACTTCAGTTAACACATGCAGGCAACGAATGTAAGGTGGACTGCGAACACAAACGGGACTCTTAGGCAGCCGAAAACAAATGACCAATTTGTATAGAGCAGCAAAAATTTCCCACAAATGCAAAACCAGCAACTGCTCCTCATGGCCCTAAGCCTTGAGCACCTGACCACCGCTGTGGCTTGTCCTCAGCTACATCATTCTGGGCGTGCACATAATGGCGGCAGGGATGTTTCTGTTGTAAGGCTAAAGAAGAAGATGCGTCTGATGATTTGAAAAGACGAAGACGAGGTGACAGTGTTCTCGAGAGTTTTTGCCAGCGCTACGCTTGTGTGTCTTTTGCCGATCTGATCCCAGACTGCTGCCGTTGCCGTTCCCGTCGCCCCAGTACCTCGTAACAAACCCCCCGTTACATTTGGTGGAGGTGCGGGGTAAAAACATCGGCCCTGGAGCTCCGTAGTCGTGCTCTCCCGGCGCGCACGATGCCTGAGGACGTCCAACACCAGGCCGTACAAGTGGGCCAGGCTGTCATCTGTGCCGGCTCTCTTCGTCAACGGGACCTGACCATTTTCAGCGGGACTGACGAGAACGATGTGGAAGATTGGCTCACATCGTACGAGCGGGTGAGCGTATACAACAAATGGGACGATGTGACGAAGCTAAACAACGTCATCTTTTATCTCGCCGGTGTGGCTAACCTCTGGTATCGCAACCATGAGGCAGATATTCAAACCTGGTCCATTTTTAAGACTAAATTTGCAGACGTATTTGGTCGACCGGCTGTCAGGCAACTCCGAGCCGAACAGCGATTGCGTGAACGATCTCAGCAGGCTAGTGAAAGCTTCACTAGCTACATTGAAGATGTCGTCGACTTGTGCAAGCGGGTCAACGCTCGTATGTCGGAAGCCGACAAGATCCAACACATCTTGAAAGGCATCGATGACGACGCTTTTCAGATGCTTCTAGCGCGCGACTTGCGTACCGTTGCTGAAGTCGTCACGCTGTGTCAAAGCTTTGAGCAGTTGCGCAAGCAGCGGATTCTGACACGCCAGTGGCCACAGCAGGTTGAGTCGCTCGCTGGGCTCACGCCTGCTCCTGACCCCTCGCTGGTACAGCAGATTAAAGACTTCGTGCGGGAAGAAGTGGCACGTCAACTTTCCTTTCTGCCGAGCGCTCACGACCGACCATCATATCTGACTCCAGCGCTCCGACATACAATTCAAGAGCAAGTTGCTGAGGCCCTTCCACCGGCTCATCCGTCACCACCTGTCACGGTTCCGCTGGCATACGCTGACGTTGTCGCCAGACCACAACCTGTGGCGGCTCCGCTCACATATGCCGAAGCCGTCGCGAGACCGCCTCCTGTCGCGGCTCCAGTGACATATGCCGATGTCGTAGCAAGACCGCAGCCGCCAATCTATAGTGCGCCTCCGGCGCATTTGCGAGGGCCAGTGGCTTACCGACGACCTACTCCAAGGGTCAGCGATTCCTGGCGCACAACGGACAATCGGCCGATTTGCTTCTTTTGTGGTCTCCCAGGTCATGTAGCTCCGCATTGCCGCCGTCGTCTCCCGGACGCGGAAATTCCTCCCCAAGCTCCTGGGTACTGGCCCCCACCGAGTCAGTACTCTGTACCAGCTGCGCCGCCGCAAAGTCGTACTTCCTCGCCGGACCATTCTACCGTCTCCAGCCGCCGGCCCTCTTCTCCACGACGCCGGTCTATTTCGCCTATGCGACGTCGCCCCACCGCTAACCAGGAGGAAAACTAGGCGCCGCAGTTCCTGAGGCGAGAACTGCGTCCACAACGAACTTCGAAAGGCCTCATCCGTCAGCCGCTAACCTCATTGAAATTTCCGTCGACGGCGTTTCTGTCATGGCGCTTGTCGACACTGGTGCTGCCGTTTCCGTCATGGACGCAAAGCTATGTAGTTCTTTAAGAAAAGTAAGGACGCCAATTGCTGGACTCTCACTGCGCACCGCCAGCGCTCAGAACATCCAGCCGTCGGCAGCGTGTACCGCTCGCGTTGTAATCCAGGGGACCATTTATGCCGTCGAATTCGTCGTACTGCCCTGCTGTTCTCATGCTGTTATCCTGGGCTGGGATTTCCTATCGCGCCATGCTGCTATCATCAATTGTGCTCGAGCTGAAGTCGAGTTCTCTCACCTGCCCGAAGCTGTCTTGGACACTGCCCCTCCTGGTGCCTGTGTTAAGGCCCTAGTTGCCGAAGACATTGACCTGCCTCCCTGCTCTTCAGTCCTCGTACCCCTCTCTTGCGGCCCTCTTCGCGACGACACTGTTCTCTTCACTCCGTCCCCTATCTTTCTGCACCGCAAGTGTCTGCCTCTGCCATACGCTGTATTGACTATATCCGCTGGCCTCTCCGTACTGTTCGTGTCTAACCCATTCTCGTTCCCCAACGCCTTGCGCCTAGGTGAATGTCTCGGCACGGTACAACCATTCGCGTCTCTGCTCATCCGCGAAGAGACGGACGACGCGCCGCACCTCTCCATAGCCGCACTCAGCCCACCTACTGCTGCGCCCGATCCCTCCTCAACCGAAGCATTCCTTCGCTCCATCGACGACAACCTTCCAGCGCCGCAAAGGGCACAGCTTCACTTTACTTAATCAGTTTCGCTCATCATTTGACTCACATCAAAGTTCCTTGGGCCAAACTTCCACTGTCACCCATGCCATCGACACAGGTGACCACGCACCGCTGCGACAACGTCCCTATCGTGTGTCTGTCGCCGAGCGCCAAGTTATTGAAGACCAAGTCGACAAGATGCTCCAGAGCGGCGTCATTCAGCCCTCAAGCAGCCCATGGGCGTCGCCTGTGGTGCTCGTCAAAAAGAAGGATGGCTCCATACGCTTCTGTGTAGATTACCGCCGCCTTAATAAGATTACGCGCAAAGATGTCTATCCCCTCCCGCGCATAGACGACGCTCTGGACTCTTTGCAAGGGGCCGAACTCTTTTCATCTCTTGATTTGCGTTCCGGGTACTGGCAAGTTCCTATGAAAGAAGCCGATCGCCCCAAAACCGCCTTTGTGACACCGGATGGTTTGTATGAATTCACGGTGATGCCCTTCGGGCTTTGTAACGCCCCCGCGACTTTTGAGAGGATGATGGACACCATTTTGCGCGGACGTAAGTGGAAGACATGCCTTTGCTACCTCGACGACATTGCGGTCTTTTCCCCGGACTTTGACACCCACCTCTCCCGTTTGAAGCACGTCTTGACCTGCCTCTCTGACGCCGGCTTGCAGCTGAACTTAAAAAAATGCCGTTTTGCCGCTCGTCAATTAACCATCTTAGGTCATGTTGTCTCTAAGCAGGGCGTCAGTCCCGACCCAGCGAAACTTCGTGCTGTGGTTGACTTTCCCAAACCTACCTCCATCAAAGACCTGCGCAGCTTCCTGGGTTTGTGCTCATATTTCCGCCGGTTTATTCGCAACTTTGCGTCCATTGCTGCGCCTTTGACTCAACTGCTGTCTGGAAGTGCGGATTTATCACTGTGGTCTCCAGCGTGCGACGACGCATACACCACCTTGCGCCGTCTCCTCACGGCGCCGCCCATTCTGCGCCATTTCGACTCGGCCGCTCCTACCGATGTTCACACGGACGCCAGCGGTGTTGGCCTCGGCGCTGTCCTCGCCCAACGAAAACCTGGCTTTGACGAATACGTCGTTGCTTATGCTAGCCGCACACTCACACCAGCAGAACGCAACTACTCCGTAACTGAAAAAGAGTGTTTGGCGATTGTATGGGCCCTCGCGAAGTTTCGACCATACATTTATGGGCGCCCTTTTGACGTTGTGACCGACCACCATGCGCTCTGTTGGATTTGCAACCTGAAAGACCCCTCCGGCCGCCTCGCTAGGTGGGCCCTTCGCTTGCAAGAATATGATATCCGCGTCGTGTATCGCACCGGCCGCAAGCATCAAGACGCCGATGCACTGTCACGCTGCCCCCTTCCAGCCGAGATCGCCAGCCTTTCCACCTCCGACGCTTCTCTGCCCTTGCTTCGCCTCAGCGACATGCCTTCAGCGCAACGCATGGATCCCTGGATCGCTTCCCTTCTCGACTTTCTCGCCAACCCGACGGCTGCTTCACCGTCACGTGCGCTCCGCCGCCAAGCTGCCCATTTTGCGATCCGTGACACCCTACTTTTTTGCCGTAACTACAACTCCGAAGGTCGCAAGTGGCTGCTCGTTATTCCACGTCACTTACGCTCGGAGATATGCGCATACTTCCATGCTGCCCCCCACAGCGGTCACGCGGGCGTTTTCAAGACCTACACCCGCATACGGCTGCGCTACTACTGGCGCGGAATGTACACCTTTATCATGAAGTACGTGCGCGCATGCATTCCCTGCCAACGTCGCAAGACACCTCCCCATCGTTCTGCTGCTGAGCTGCAGCCGTTACCATGCCCTCCACGCCCGTTCGACCGCGTTGGCATTGATTTATACGGTCCGCTTCCATACACTGCCGACGGCAACCGTTGGGCTATAGTAGCGGTGGATCACCTTACACGATATGCCGAAACTGCTGCCCTTCCGGCTGCCACAGCGACGGACGTCGCCTCCTTCATTTTGCACCGATTCATCCTTCGCCACGGTGCACCTCGTGAACTGCTCAGTGACCGAGGCCGCGTGTTCTTATCTGAGGTGGTGAAGGCGCTTCTCAAAGAGTGCAACACGATTCACCGAACTACCACCGCCTATCATCCGCAGACCAATGGCCTCACTGAGCGATTTAACCGCACACTCGGAGACATGCTCTCCAAGTACGTCGCTTCTGACCACACGAATTGGGATCTCGTCCTTCCGTACGTTACTTATGCGTACAATACCGCTACGCAGTCTACCACCGGATTCTCTCCTTTCTTCCTACTTTACGGCCGCCAACCCTCTGCTACTATCGACACTATCCTCCCTTACCGCCCTGATGAATCCGAATATCGGCCTGTTTCCGACGCTGCGCAACACGCCGAAGCCTGCCGCCAAATTGCCCGGTCACTCACCACTGACACCCAGCATCGCCAGCGCTCCCGCCTCGACCAAGACCAAACCCCACCGAACTACACTTCTGGTGCACTTGTGTGGCTCTGGATCCCTTCAGGAACTCCCGGTCTCTCCTCAAAATTTCTTGCGAAGTACCATGGTCCCTACCGTGTGCTGGAGCGCACCTCTCCGGTTAATTATATCGTGGAACCCCTCACGCCGTCTCCTGATCTCCGCCGCCGAGGACGGGAGACCGTTCATGTCCAGCGCCTCAAGCCCTACTACGACCCCGCCGTCTTGCCATCATCCTAAGTCGCCAGGATGGCTCCTCTGTCCCCGGGGTGATTGTAAGGCTAAAGAAGAAGATGCGTCTGATGATTTGAAAAGACGAAGACGAGGTGACAGTGTTCTCGAGAGTTTTTGCCAGCGCTACGCTTGTGTGTCTTTTGCCGATCTGATCCCAGACTGCTGCCGTTGCCGTTCCCGTCGCCCCAGTACCTCGTAACAAACCCCCCGTTACACTGTATACTTTTCAATCACCACCTAAAAGCAACACAGGAGAATCGACGTTGAAAAATACACAGTGAGTGCATATTTTAAAAAATTCTGAGCAAGAAAAAGGTGCAGCTATACACAGCTACAGTAATATAGTAGAAAGAATGTTTTTAATTTGCTCCCCTTTTTGCCAAAGGTATTTGGAAACAAAGATATTTAAATAATATTGGTTCCTCTTATTTACTAGAACAAAATCACACCGAACACAAGCCCACCTGCAAAAAGAGAAACAGGAATTTGTGGTAGCCACATTGCGGAAAATCATTCAGGATCAGCCGTCAATGACTGAAAATGTGAAAGTATAGATAGTGTAAAATGGGCTTTTCATGCATTGCACCGCAAATTAAAGAAAACCATGGATAAGCCGCAGTGCTATGCGTAATGAGATTACCATAATAAAGCAGAATCAAAGTGAGAAGAAGTAATGAGCTACAAAATTAATTACCAACAGCAATGACTTGAAAATATAATTTGAGTGTGCTGGTACCCTGAAACTAATCAGCTCCCTTGAAGGAGTATAGACACCTAACTTTTGGGAAGTGTTCTCTTGTTTGTAATGGTGCGTAAGGTATTATTATACATGGATTACCACCTGGTATGCTCCTACGAGCGCTAGATACTTTATTATCGCATTTGTGCTCTTTCGGCTTCAACAGCCGATTGAGGACATTTCCTTTTACTAAAAGCAGCCGCCGTGTTGGCTGAGTGGTTATGGCGCTCAGCTGCTGGCCCGAAAGACGCGGGTTCGATCCTGGCCGCGGCGGTCGAATTTCGATGAAGGCTAAATTCTAGAGGCCCGTGTACTGTGCGATGTCAGTGCGCGTTAAAGAACCCCAGGTGGTCGAAATTTCTGGAGCCCTTCACTGCAGCGTCTCTCGTAGCCTGAGTCGCTTTGGGACGTTACTCCCATATAAACCAAACCAAACCTTTCCCTAAAAGCAATTGTTCATTTCATTTTTCTTTCCTTACGGCCTCAGTTCAGGTGTCCGCCGAGATATTTGAGACAGGCGTCCTTTCCTTAAATTGTCCAACGGGCCACACGTCGCGCCGAACGGGCGATGGCGTTCCGTGTAATCCTCGGCAACGCTGATACAAGCTGTCGCGTCTCACTCTTAAAGACAAGGCTTAAGCGTCCTCCATTTTTGTTTCAGAAATTGCCCCTGAAACAGCTGAAATTAACAGATACTTTGTTAAACTACTGAGCCTGAACTGTGCAAATATATTTTACTAGGCGCTACAGCATTACTAGTGACAGAAGACGAATGCTTACAGTAAGGAATATTCAAGATTAACATTCAATGACAATAAATGGTGCTGGTAAACTGTTGTATGATATATGGGGTTTTAACGTGTTAAAGTGACATGGGCTATGGAGACTGAAATAATGAGTTATCACATCCTGAAACAGTACTCTCGGCCATGAGACAAGGCGAAGAGGCAGACTCTGAATCAGTTTTTAACTACACTACATGGGGCATTTTGAATTCTGTAGCCATATAGGCCAACCAACTAAACCACCAGTGTGTGCTAAGCTAAACTAAACAAGATATAATAAAACAATTGCCAAAATGACAGAATACAAGAAATCTAACACGTGCAAGTACGAAAGTGCAAAAAGCAAAAGAAGATATAGTGTTCGTGCTTTGAGAGACTAGATAACTAAAAAGGTTATGACGAAACAAGTGGCCCTATAGTGCATTTCCAGAATGCAGTCAGATATGGTCAGCAGAAAAAGTCCAGATGAAGGGGAGAAAGGCACTGGAACAATTCTTTTTCATTTTCACGGGGTTAACTCGCAGCATAAACAGGTATACTACCGTTTTACATGTCTTGTAAGGTGCTCCACAGTAGGATTTCTTTATTAATTACACAGTATTTGGCTTACCTATAATTTATCTGTCAGTTTCCCAGCCTGAACAACTAAACTTGTTTTTCCTTTTGACCCATGAAATCTCTGGTGCTAGCAGGTATCACTGAGTATGTGCTTTGTGACTGAGCTCGAATTTTTCCTCCAAGCTGGACAACTAAATTCACCTGCAATGAAAGGATGTATTGGTTTAAAGGAATACATCCGTAAGCATATTGCCACCTGGTGTTCTCAGGTAGCGCTGAAGTGTCTTCGAAGACGTTGAAGTGTCTCGCGCTGGCTGGCTGGCTGGCTGCTTGCTGTATTCTGCTGGTTAGCGACCTGTCTCCCTGTTTTCCGTTACATATTTTGGTGTAGGCGCTGGGTAAAGATCCCTGTATATGTCTCATACTCCTCCGGATACCCTGGGCTCCAGTCCTTCGCTAGTGGACACCCCCGTGCACCGTGCTAGCCGGAGAAATCAAGGCCTACCTCCCGAACACGGGCTTTTGGAGTCTGCCAGAGCACCCACCCATCGACCTGTCATGCCAGCTGCTGCCTACTACACCTTGCAGAATCCGCGACTGCCCAAACCATTCCACGGCAGTCAGCTCGAAGACGTAGAGGACTGGCTTCTCGAGTTTGAACGCGTGGCCTCATTCAACCAGTGGGACGACGCCGCTAAACTTCGAAACGTCTTCTTTAGTCTCGAGGATGGTGCACGTACCTGGTACGAAAACCGAGAAGACGCCCTAACATCATGGCACGAGTTCCGCCGACGCCTGCTGGAGACCTACACCAGCACGGATCGTCGAGAACGGGCTGAACGGGCTTTGCAGTCTCGCATTCAGATGCCGAATGAGACTGTAAGCATGTACGTGGAGGATATGACTCGGCTCTTCCGGCGAGCTGACCCGGCCATGCCCGAAGATAAAAAGGTGCGCCATCTCATGCGCGGCGTTAAAGAGCAACTTTTCGCTGGCCTCGTGCGCAGTCCACCTGGGACTGTTGCTGAGTTTCTCTCGGAGGCGGTCACGATGGAGAAGATGCTCTTGCGGCGGTCTACCACCTACGACCGGCCGGTACTCGCCGCTTCACTTACAGAGCCGCTTCCTGCCTTCGGGGCTAACCCTGGTCTTCTCCGCGACCTGATCCGCTCCGTTGTGCGCGAAGAGCTCCAGGCGCTTTTCGGTGCTCCCCTGCCGACGGCCGGCTCTCTCGCTAGCCTGGTCCGCGAAGAGGTTCAAGCCTTGAGACCTTCGTTCCCGTCCGTTGACCCGCCGCCTTTACCAACGGAGTGCCGTCGTCCAACGTACGCTGAAGCCTTGCAACGTCCTGCGCCCTCTTCGGCGCAGTTTCCTCCGTCCAATCAAGGCTCGCTGTTTTCCGCACACCCCGACACGTACTACATCGACAATCGACGATCACCCCAGCGGAAGACGGACCTGTGGCGTGCTCCGGATCGGCGGCGTCTCTGCTTTCACTGCGGGGAACCCGGTCATCTGTATCGCCTGTGCCCGTATCGACAGCTTGGGCTGCAGGGGTTCCCTATCGACATGCCCCGTCCACCAAGAGGTCAACGACCCCGGGAGATCGAGGACTACGTAGCCCAGCAGCGCATGGCGACAATTCCCCAGCGGCAGTCTCGGTCTCCATCACCACGCCGACCTTCGCCACAGCCCCAAAGCTCCTCCTGGATGGCGCAAAGACGGTCGCCAAGTCCCCGCCGGGAAAACTAAAGAGAGCGACCTCAGGGGGCGAGGCCGCTGGCAATCGATACGAACAAGACCCCCCGACAACGCGAACAGCGACCGACCGCGATTTAAAGGCAACGACTGCAGTACCTGAACTCGGAGATCGATTCTCGTTGGATATACCCGTGCTTCTCGATGGCTATAAGGTTAGTGCTTTGGTGGACACTGGCGCTGATTTCTCGATTTTAAGCGGAAAGCTAGCGGCGCTTCTTAAAAAAGTAATGACACCATGGTCCGGCACGCAGATTCGCACGGCTGGCGGACATGTCGTAACTCCGCTTGGCCTATGCACAGCAAGAGTCCAAATTCGCAGCTCCACATTTGTTGTCAGCTGCCTAGTTCTACCGAACTGCTCCCGTGACTGTATCCTTGGCGTTGATTTTCTCCGAGAGTATGGAGCTATTATTGACCTCCGAAAGCGCACTGTCATATTTTCTACCGAGAAAGCTGATGTTTACTCCGAGGACTGTCCACGCCGCGCCGCCCTTAGAATATCCGCCGAGAGCGTTTGGATTCCGCCACGCGCCAGCGTTTTTGTGAGTGTTCACTGCGACGGACTACGTGAAGGGACAGCGGTCGCAGAGGGCAACCTGTCCCTTTTGCTCACCCACGGCATCTGCTCAGCGCGAGGTCTCATCCATCTCCGCGACGGCTGCTCTGAGCTCCTGGTGACTAACTTCTCTAACGAGCCCCGGCACCTTTTTCGTGCTACTGCCATCGCATTCGCCGACCCCTTAGCGGAGGTTTCTGAATGTTTCGCGTTCGAAGCTGTTAGACCTGTGCGCCCATCCCTTGACATCAGCCCGGACCTTTCGGTGACTCAACAGCGAGAACTACGTGCCCTCCTACTTGAATACTCCTCCTGTTTCGCTTCTTCGTCGAAAGTCCGGCAAACGGCTCTTCTCAAGCACCGCATCATTACGCCCGACGATGCCCGCCCCATCCATCAGCAGCCGTACCGTATCTCACCGAAGGAGCGTCAGGCGATCCAAACGCAGGTGAAGGAGATGCTTTCAGATGGAATCATTCAACCTTCCAGCAGCCCCTGGTCTTCACCTGTCGTGCTGGTGAAGAAAAAGGATGGGACACTCCGCTTCTGCGTGGATTATCGGAAACTGAACAACATCACCAAAAAAGACGTCTACCCGCTGCCTCGTATCGACGACTCGCTCGACAGACTTCGTCGCGCCCAGTACTTCTCCTCCATTGATTTAAAGAGTGGGTACTGGCAGATAGAGGTCGACGAGCGGGACCGCGAAAAAACGGCGTTCGTGACACCCGACGGACTGTACGAATTTAAAGTGCTACCTTTTGGGCTATGTTCAGCGCCGGCAACTTTCCAGCGGATGATGGATACCGTTCTCGCTGGACTAAAATGGCAAACTTGTTTGGTTTATCTCGATGATGTCGTCGTATTTTCCGAAACCTTTGCCGAACACCTTGAACGCCTGAGGACAGTATTAGATGCCCTCCGATCGGCCGACTTAACGCTAAAGCCCGAGAAGTGCCACTTTGAGTACAAAGAGTTGAAGTTTCTCGGTCACCTCGTGAGTGCCGATGGCGTTAAGCCCGACCCCGAGAAAACTGCTGCCGTCGCCAACTTTCCTGTTCCTGCAACAAAGAAAAGTGTGCAACGTTTTTTGGGTCTGTGCGCATATTACCGCCGCTTCATCGCCGACTTTTCAAAGATTGCCGCACCCCTGTACCACCTCACGCGCAATGATACACAGTTCGTGTGGGCTGCCGAGCAGCAGGAGGCTTTTGCCGAGCTGCGCAGACGACTGCTAACATCCCCTGTTCTTGCGCACTTTGATGAAGAGGCTGAAACCGAAGTCCACACCGACGCGAGCAACGTCGGCCTCGGCGCCGTACTCGTCCAACACCAAGGTGGCGTGGAAAGGGTCATCGCGTATGCAAGCCGCACGCTTTCTCGCGCTGAAACAAACTATTCGACCACAGAAAAAGAAAGCCTTGCGGTTATGTGGGCAACCATGAAATTTCGTCCGTACCTCTACGGCCGCCCGTTCAAAGTAGTTACCGACCACCATTCGTTGTGCTGGCTTGCAAATCTTCGCGACCCATCGGGGCGCCTAGCCCGATGGAGCCTCCGCCTCCAAGAATTCGATTACACCATTGTGCACAAATCTGGCCAGACGCACGAAGACGCTGACGCACTCTCTCGCGCGCCCGTCGGGTTAGCGGATGATAGCATAGAGGACGAGAGTGGTTTTATTGGAGTTGTCAGCGCCTTAGACCTAATGACCCGCCAGCGAGCTGACCCAGACCTGCGACCTATCATTGATTATCTGGAGGGCCGAGCTTCTGTCGTACCCCGACAATTTTCTAGAAACCTGCCGGCCTTCTGTCTCCGGAACGGCATTTTGTTTAAGAAAAACTCCAGCACTGTTGACCGAGCGCACCTCCTCGTCGTTCCGGCAGATCTCCGCGCCGATATCCTTCTTGCTTGTCACGATGAGCCGACCTCCGGCCACTTGGGCTTTGCCCGCACACTTGCACGCGTGCGCCAGGCGTATTATTGGCCCAAACTTTCTCACGCCGTCCAGCGTTACGTCAGAGGCTGCCGCGATTGCCAACGTCGTAAGGCGCCTCCTCTCAAGCCAGCGGGCTTGCTCCAACCTATTGAATTCCCTCGGACGCCTTTTGATCAAGTCGGCATCGATCTTCTGGGCCCATTCCCTGTGTCATCGGCCGGTCATAAATGGATCATAGTCGCGACCGACTATTTAACAAGGTATGCGGAAACTAAAGCGGTGCAGCGCGGTACGTCATCTGAGATCGCCCAGTTTTTTATGCAACAAATCGTGCTGCGTCATGGCGCACCGTCCCACGTAATCACTGATCGAAGTACGGCGTTTACGGCACAGCTCATGCGCGACGTGTTCGAGCTCAGTCACACGAACCATCGCAAAACTACTGCCTATCACCCACAGACGAACGGGCTCACAGAGAGACTCAACAGAACGATCGCCGACATGATCGCAATGTACATAGACTCGCAGCACAAAACCTGGGACAAGATTCTCCCGTACGTCACATACGCTTACAACACGGCCACCCAGGAGACGACCCGATTTACACCATTTCGTCTGGTCTACGGACGTGACGTTCAGACGATGCTGGATGCAATGCTTCCATGCAGCACTGATGACCACCCACTCACGCCAGACGCCGAGCAGTTCGCTCAGCGCGCCGAGGAAGCACGTCAACTTGCCCGTCTTCACATTCAGCGGCAGCAGGGCACGGATGCACGCCGCTACAACCTCCGTCATCAGCACGTCGAATACCATCCGGGAGACCAAGTTTGGGTGTGGACCCCGGTACGCCACCCAGGCTTGTCTGAAAAACTGATGTGCCGTTACTTTGGACCGTACCGAGTTTTGCGCCGCGTCACCGAAGTGACCTACGAAGTTCTTCCTGACGGGACTGTGCAGCCTCAGCGTCGTCCACCCCGCTCTGAGGTTGTGCACGTTGTCCGCATGAAACCCTACTTCACGCGGTAATGGATAGTACGCTCAGTGTTCTGCTAGTTTTCGCGTGGGACACCTTCGCCCACCTCCCTTGTACATTTTTGTGTGCTTGTGCTGTTTTTTTTTCTCTTTCCACTGCCCATACTGCAACCCCGCTTTTGTTTTTCTTTTTTTTTGGAGGGGGAGTAATGCCACCTGGTGTTCTCAGGTGGCGCTGAAGTGTCTTCGAAGACGTTGAAGTGTCTCGCGCTGGCTGGCTGGCTGGCTGCTTGCTGTATTCTGCTGGTTAGCGACCTGTCTCCCTGTTTTCCGTTACAATATAAAAGAGGAACACAATATTTTAACAAATCCACCATACTGGCTAAGTGAAGGGAAGCGAAACCCTTAGAAGGTAAAAAAAGGTACGAGCACAATAAACAAAATCACAGCCACAAGGGTGGCTTACTATGGCACTGCATCATAATCACACAGCCCGGAAAATAAACTGTTTAATTCTAATTTCTAACATTGCAAACGAAAGCCAAGCACAGCAAATGCAGGGCTTCGCTCTTAAGTTTTAATCCAAAGGCTTTGACTGTATGTTTTCTGGCTTCCTTTATCGCAAAGCTTTTTGCTGAAGACAACTTGCACTTCCTGGTTTGTGGAGATTTATTACAAGTTCTTCACTTCGTTTTAGTTGATCCGAAAACCACATTTCCTTGATTAAAAAAATCCGCTATCCTCGCTCACAATTTCATTAAGCAAACAAGGAATACCAGGAACAGAATAAGCACTGGAAAATTCAGTCAGTTTATCTGCTGAAAGGCAGCACGCAGGCATTTTAATAAAAAAATATAGAAGGGAAAAATTTAGCTACAAGAATGAGTACTGCCTTGCCAAAAAACAATGGCTCACAAGGAAGCAAAGAAAAAACTGCAGACCTCGTCGACTTTTTTGTGCAAAAAATGCAAGGAAATGCACAGCTACTAACACGCTGGTCAGGTTAAAAATTTTGTTCTTCCTGCAAATGAACCTTGCTCAGTTTTAGCAGTCAATAAATTTTTTGCTCCATACCATATTATAACGTTAGGAAGCTCCTCTTTTAAACAACCCTCGGTGCATGCAACTACACCTGTATTTAAAGAGATGCGTTGCTGGCTAGTTTTTTCATGAGGTCAAGGAGGTTGATTAGAGCAAAATTTTTTAGCCCAAAACAAAGAGAGAACAGGTTTTACTATCGTTGTACACATCTGTTTCTTTGATGGATCTTAAGTATGTGGTATGAATCTTTTGTGCATATTTAAACCTCTCATACTTGCTGTCCTTTGAGATGGAAGAAAGCGGACTGTAGTAGCAACTATTTAAAGTAACCATGTTTCCTGTACACCCCTGTCTGGCCTTGTTATGTACAGACTTGCGTGTACCATCTGGAGATGCTCAAAATTCTAGTGGAAGCTTAATGGGCCATCTGTTGAACTGATGAACTGAACGGCTTGCCGATAAGAGTAGTATCTAATAACTGCATGACTTATGAGCACATCGTACAGCTTATTCAGCATTTCTCGGTGGTTCTGCAGCCTTGAACGGATTATATTTACGGAACTCATAAGGCATGCTGCTTGCGTCCTGAAGTAGCAATACAGAAGCTAACAGCCAAAGAAAAAAAAGGAGAAATTTTAAAGTCTGAATATGTGTCCATAGTTTCATAAACAAAAGTGTGCATCAGGTGGTCATGTTTCCATACATTTATTTCGTTCAGAGGCACAGCAATGAACAATTTAGTTCTTCAGCAATGCCGCATAAAAGCTTAGTGGCCCATAAAAATGAAATGCCGATAGTGACAATTATTCAGGAAGAGAATCATTAAAATCTAATTGTCTACATATGTGTCTGAATTAAAGAAAAATTACAGAAAAATAGGAATTTGAAGTTCAATGTCCAGATTATTTTAAAAATTCTTAGAACACGTTGAAACATTACTGAGTTGTGAGATGCATGATGGCATCTCTCCTATTGCAGCCGTTCACATCTTGTTAACCGCTAGTACCTAGCTAACAACACAGCGGATAAGTGCCAACTGTAATCAGCAATGTAGGAGATGCTGGTAAGAGGACTTTCCCCACAGGCGTTCACTCAATACAGCATATGGAAAGGTATGTTGACTGGAGACATAGGCCCTGTAAAGCATGAAATTAAAAAAGAAAAGACCATCGCTGACACATGCTACTTTCCCAATGCCTTTCCTGGTGTCCGGAAATCAGAATGTGGGAAGGAATTATTTGGTTAGGGCCGCTATCATCACTGCCCATATTAATGCGACAAAAATAAATGGCCACCCTATGGGGCCTGGGCACTTTCACATTGTTCATAGCCCGAACAAGTTTGTTTTTTTTAATTTGATGTAAATACACTGAAAAACTAGTGCAAAAAATAGCTGTTCATAACTGATGGTAGAGAGAGGGAAGGAAGAAAGGATTTTCGATAACATAAAACAATTTGAACAAGGGTTAAAGAGCCTCAGCCTGTTAGGCAATGTTTCAAATGAGCAGACAGACTTAGGCTCCCTTTCAACCCTCGCTCACTTTAATTCGTATCCATAACATTCATTCATATTAACATGGATCATTTGCAGTAATGATAATATTACTTTAAATATTCCTCATGTATAACATTACATGGACTGCAAAAAATCGGACCATTCAAGATAACGGAAGGTTAGACCGAAATTACCGTATTTAACATTTTAGGCTCACCCCCACTTACTCTTGTACAATAACAATGTGACAACACTATTAAACCCTCGTTATGTACAGACCTAATTAACTAGAAAGTTTATGGTAAGAATTATGTTAACGAGAAACCATAACACCAAGGCTGGGTTTTATTTTACGCCTGTCATAACATGTATGAGAGAAGTACCTCAAGTGTAAGTGAAATCAGACCAATTTATGTAGATACCACGGTCACTCTTCCAAACTGGAATGCATATTATTGTTTACCCGCCGTGGTGGCTGATTGGTTAAAGCGCTAGGCTACTGAGCCGCAGGAACAGGGTTCAATGCCGGCCTCGGCACCCGCGTCTCTGAAGGCTAAGCGCACAAGGCGCCTCTGTGCTCTGAGATGTTAGCGTGCATTAAAAAACTCCAGGTGGTCTAAATTAAACCTGAACCCTTCATTATGGCGTCCCTCAATGCCCATGTGTCTCTTAGCGACACTTGGACGCACGCAATTTAAAATTTCTAATTATATATACAATAAGTAACGAACACCCTGCCCATGCTAACGAAAAGAGGAGCCGATAAACGAGCATAGAGCTCGGGGCTAGAGAGCAGGAGACCAGAAATGCGCAGCTCATATGCTACTAATGCCCATGAAATGAAAGAACCAAGATAAAAGCAGGCCGATTTTCGAAGCAAAGGCTCATAAAGGTAACTGGCCTGCTTTGTTTCAGCACGCCAACACTTGAATAATCAAGAAGCGTCAGCGATTTCCGGAGCTTTCATGTAGTATTTCCATCGCTATAATTATATTTGCTAATGCATGCACACAAAGAAACAATCTCCTTCATTCTTGCTCCAAGATTTAGCCATGATAGCCCGTCCGATTTCAACACGCAAGTTGCAGCGCAACATGGTAATGAAGGTGCACTCACAGGTTTCGTTTCCAGCGCCTCGCATCTGTCGGGGTGCTCGATATGCAGTGAGTGTCAAAAGCTGCCTTGCTAATCAGCAGACTAATTGGCCGCGAAAAAGCGAGGTGCACGCAATATAGCCACTACAGCACAGGCTCGGCTTTCAAACGGCGCCAACGGACGTAGATGTCCATGGCGATCCGAAGTGCGCTTGGTACAGTGGTTGAAAGAAGAACTACATCGCACCAAATTTTCAGGTTATTTTTAGGACAGTGCGAACGGCAATGAAAACTATTGTTAAAATATATTTCAGCGCCATGTAACGATCTGTTGAAAGAAAAAAATCTTGCACGCATGCGCATAAACATTGTCGGCCAGAAAATTACAGTGGACTGCCGCTGGATATTGTACTAGGGACTGCTCAATGAGTCCAGAAGAGTGACTCCTCGGGATGTTATCTGGTTTTAAGTTAAGGGACGTCCTGCAGCGGACATTCCTGGGATGTCCATTGGATTATAAACAAGGAACCTCATTATTGCCAAGAAGAGACATCCGGAGGACATCCCACGGATGTCCAAAGTGGGTCACGGACGTTCGGATCTGAATTGGATGTCCGCCGGATATTTATGGTCCAGTGGGATGCTGGTAATGTTGCTCTAATGGGGTCTTTTCACATTGCAGCAATATTGTCAAATGCTGAATAAATGTTGAACCACATACTATGGCATTGCTATAACATTTATGTTATAGATTAACTGTCTACTCTTTCAGGCCATTTCTGCAGTCCAAATAGAAAAGCCGATACCAGATCACTAATCCTCACCGTGACAATATCTTTTACTTCGAGTGCAAGCTTGAGCATGCAAGTGGTGAGCAGTTAAAGTGTACTTAACTCTGTGACCCTGAAGTAGAAAGATATGTCTCTATGGCCAACAGTTTTAAATAGCTGGAATTATTTTGTTTTATTTAAACAAGCAGACTAAATAAAACTGCCAATGAAGTTTAGTTATGTTTACACTAACACTCTTCTCTGACGACCGTGGCGATCACCAAATCCAATGCAATCCGAATGTTCAAATCGCGGCCTCGCAGCCGCGCCGAGAGCCAGTGTGCGACGCGCACTCATCTAGGAGCACGCGGCAGTCACGCCAAATTCTTCACGTTTTTTTTTTACTAGTGTAGGTTTCTTGTGGTCGCCGTGCCCGTGCTTCTGTGTTTCGTTGTAGTTTCACTGGGATACAGCTGAATACAGAGGATGATGGGATACATAGGATGACCTCAATGGTGAGTGATTTCTAGACTTGAATTGTGCTGTGACACGTGTTGGTTGGTGCAAAGCCAGTAGTTTATGTATGTTACCCATACCCTTCGTGATAGTTTGATACAGTGCTACATTCGTTGTATCACGAAGAGAGTGAAGTGTTCTCTAAGCTATGTGTCCATTCGGCAACGACGACGAAGAATAGCAGAGGCTGTTCACGACGAACTAGAAAACTGGCAGTTGCCAATCTTGATAATGATCGTGACAGCAGATTGCGCGCAACAAGAGCAGAACAGGATCAAGGTGCCTTTTCATGGCATAATGTTTTTTATCCTCTTATCAGCACCAGCCGAATACACAGACGAAAGCCGCAGTTCTCACTTGCCGGTTTTTGGCGCCGCTAGCAGCGTCTCTGACATAAGAAGTGCAACGTCAGAGTTGTTACGGATTTCTGACAATGACGAGTATGAAGACAGGTTGACACCTGAGTAAAGGTGCCGCTAATCAGTGTCTGGAGTACGACTTACGTGTATGGGCTATTAGTAGTCAATCGCCTGCTTCACACCTGAATTCTCTGCTTAAAGTGCTGAAGCAATACCATCCGGAGTTACCCATGAACGCTAGAAGATTACTAAAGACGCGGAGGTATACTGATTCAGGAGTGATGACCGATGGTCATTACCACTATGGAATTTCTCGTTCGCTGGAAGAGCATGTTGCGTATGTTCAAGCAGGTTGTCGGACATTGCCACCCACTGTGAACGTGGACGCATTACTGGAGCTTAAATTTTAACCTCGGGTTGAACTTGGGGCAGACAAAATAGGAAGTGTTTAGTTAATTTGGAACGTACTTTAGCGCAATTATATATGTTTATTTTACGTTTCCTCATCCTTGACTCATATTTTTGAGCAGCACCAATAACCTGCACTTAATGTTTGCACTTAGTGCGAGGGCATTATACCAGTTCTCACGCATTCTGCTTGAAGATAGCGTAAATTCAGCGGAACTGTAGGAAAAGAACCAGTTTATTCTGTCACTCGAAATTGACGCTGTTGCATCATGCATAGTAGTATAGTCTTTGCCCTCGGCCAATCAGACGTACACCCTTGTAACTAAAATTAATGGCACTGTGCAGCGGTTTGCACCAAGGGTAAGAAAAGTGAAATATTGATTGCTGTTCAATCACCCTTCATCATCATCAGCCGGACTATACCAAATGCAGGGTGAAGGCCGTTTCCATATGAGCCAAGTGACTGGCATAAATTTTCTTTAAAGGGCTGTTCTTTGTCTCTGTTCATTGGGTAGTGTAAAAAATTTTTATTGGAGATGTGCCCACCAAGATGCTTAGATAAGGTTTTTTTTTGCAGGTATGCAGCTTCGCTTAGGACGTCATAGACGAGACCATCATCGCGAGCGGCTGGAGGCTACCAGGGGACAAGCATTTTCTAGGCATGCTAAATTAATATACGTGAAACAGCGCAAGGCCCAAGGCCTAAGAAGAGAGCAGAGGAAAAGTGGAAACAGACAACACAGCGCTGAACTAACAACTGGCATTTATTTGGCACGCCGTGCGTGCAAATACAATTTGCCACAAAAATTGAAAACACCACAAAGAGCACATTCAAACTACCGGATCTCTGCAAGACAACGCAAGCTAAGATGCGCACAGCGTGCCAAATAAATGTGCGTTGTTAGTTCACCGCTGTGTTGTCCGTTTCCTCCTTCCCTCTGCTCTCTTCTGAGGCCTTGAACCTTGCGCTGTTTCACGTATATCATGCATAACTAACTCACCCATCAGTTCGTGCTTTCAAGGTTTGTTCAGGAAAATGTTGACAGTACTCTAAACTTGTAGTTTTCCAGCGTAGCGGCGCATGGCCAAAGAAGGGGAGGAGAAAACACGGCGCTCACTGACAACTGGCTATTTAACGGCAGAGACACTTCTTAAATGCCCTCAGACCAGCGCAGGCTCACGCCGTGGAGGGAAAAAGGAACATATTACACTTTTATCACAAAAACCTTGAAAGAAACGTCACTTCTGCTTTATATGATACAACTGAAGTATTGCTCACGCATTGTGAACCAGCTTATTTAATATAATGCGCCTCTGTCGCATTACATGTGGTTTGGGGTCTGCTCCTGCTAATGATCTTCATACTTGAAAATCGGTGTACAATCACTGCAGTGATCGACCAGTTTGGCACCTGCCCACGTTCTTTAAATCTCTTGCGTGCAGGTTACATCTACGGGCCTCAAGCGTTTTGCTTTCATAGAAATGCAACCGCCGAGGCCGGGATTGAACCCGCGTCTTACGGGCCAGCAGCCGAGCACCATAACCACTGAACCACCGCGACGGCTCATGTGTACGTGTGCCCTTGCACTGGAAAACTATGAACTTATATCGATGATGTTAACTAGCATGCAATTAACTTTACTGTTCATAATACTTCTGCTTCTTGTTTGTGAATGGCCAACTAGGTTGTACTTCTACTTTCATATATTTGTTGCAAGTTACTGCTCAAAATGAATGTCATATATTTGTGAAGTACGAGTCCAGGTGGTGCATATTATCAAGGTGTGCTATTGTATTTGGGTAAATAGTTTACTGAAGTGTTTTATATTTAAATCATGCAAGTTGTGGGGTGTGTGTGCGTTTTCATTCTATGCTAATGTGCCTAGTTACTGTTCAAAACCTGAGCTCTGGTTCTTGTTCCTGAGTAGCCGAATAGGCTGTGTGCTGTTTTGTAGATTTGTTGCGTTTCTTTATAAACTAATAAAATAAAACAAATCATATCTGTGAAATGTAAGCCCATGTGGCGCATTTTTCAAGCTGTGTCAATGTGTTTGTGTAAATGTTGAGTATATGATATATATCTGCTTCTTTTTCTGAATAGGCTGTACTGCTATTTTGTATATTGTTGCTAGTTTGCATTGGATAGTTCACTAAAGTGTCTTATATTTGTTAAACATAACTTGAGGGAATAATAATTGGTTTTTTGGGGAAAGGAAATGGCGCAGTATTTGTCTCATATATCTTTGGACACCTGAACCGCGCCGTAAGGGAAGGGATATAGGAGGGAGTGAAAGAAGAAAGGAAGAATAGATGCCGTAGTGGAGGGCTCCGGAATAATTTCGACCACCTGGGGATCTTTAGCGTGCACTGACATCGCACAGCACACGGGCGCCTTAGCGTTTTTCCTCCATAAAAACGCAGCCGCCGCGGTCGGGTTCGAACCCGGGAACTCCGGATCAGTAGTCGAGCGCCCTAACCACTGAGCCACCGCGGCGGGGCAACTTGAGGGACATGTGCATTTTGAAGCTATGCTAATGTGTTTAGTAACTGTCGACATTATCTGTGCTTCCTGTTCTTGAGCAGATAAATAGGCTGTGTGCTATTTTGTACAATTGTTGCAAGTTTCTGCCTAAAATGATTGTCTTCATTTAAATGCGTTATATTGGGAAACGAGTTGCATGCCAAGCAGGTTCTCACATAATGTGCGACATCGGCAGACAGTCGAGGCCACTAATACTTGTCTTGAATGCGGCCAAGAGTGCGAGGAAAACCGAGATATCCAGCTGTCGGCTCGTCGTGTGAAGCCTGTAGAATGTCTTCCTGGAGACAGGCAGGTACAAGAAGGAGGTAGGCTGTTTTGTTCGCTTCGAAGTTCTTCACGAGGACGTAATTCTCTACACAGAAGGAAGACTATCCTCGTTTGAATGAAGCGGGGGTTAAGAAACCTTGCCTTCTAAGTACTCGATGATGCGTTTTAGGTTTGGGTCCGAACGTTGCTGCTGTGCAAAAGAGCTAGAGCTGATGGCTCCCAGGAAGGCGTCCTCATCGTAGTCCGGCGGCAGTGCATCTACAGGGGCTCGTGAGAGGCTATCGACGTCAGAGTGATGTGTACGGACTTTTAAACGACGGTGACGTCAAACTTCTGGAGGCGCAGGCTCCATCGAGCGAGGCGGTATACGGGTCCTTCAAATTAGCAAGTCCTGCAGCTTAGAGCGTGGTGATCGCTGACCACTGTTGGATGGATGGATAAGGCTGAACCCTTTAAATCGGGCGGTGGTTCAAGCCACCTAGCCAAGACTTGAGAAAATTTACTCGTCTTGATTTTAGCCACCAATCAGATAACCTTCGCTCGGTTACTTCTACCCGCTTAAAATCTACTTTTCCT
Source organism: Amblyomma americanum (assembly GCF_052857255.1). Taxonomy (NCBI): domain Eukaryota; kingdom Metazoa; phylum Arthropoda; class Arachnida; order Ixodida; family Ixodidae; genus Amblyomma; species Amblyomma americanum. The sequence goes on along the minus strand of NC_135501.1, from coordinate 38,411,752 downwards.
TCACAGTCCTTAAACCCCAAAGCTCTAGATAAATCAGCTCAGCTGCTTTCCACTGTAGGGTGAAGCCTTTACAGAAAAGTATCAAGTGTTCAGCCATTTACTCCTCCTCTCCGTACGCAACGCACAACGCGTCTATCTCGTGGTACCTAACTCTATATGTCTTAGTCCGCAAAACTCACATCCTGGCCTCAAACAACAAAGAGCTTCCCCTATAATTATCATAGATATTTCCTTTGACAATTTCCTGCTTAAATATTCTGTATGTTCCTAGTGCCGATTCCATCAGCATCCCTGCTATGCACAGAGCTGTCTCCGTTTCTCTAACCTTTTTCTTATCTTAACCGATAACTGCTGATCTGCCTCCTACTGCTGTCCAGATATTTGCTTGTCAATTTTCTAGTTCGCTTTCTCTATTTCGTGTCAACATTCCTTATGTACAAGTATCTGAAAACTTTACTAGACCACGGCTTTTCCCCCATTTTTCTCAATCGCTCCGCAAATGCTGTCTTACTGCTAGCTTCTCTGCTCTCGAACGACGCCCATCCCATAACACCCTGTACCCCCTGATTTGGTGTATTGCTATGCGCTCCCAAAGCTAGCCTCCCTACGCCGCGTATTTTGATTTCTTACCTTGATTGAACATCATGTCTCATGCAAAGTACCGCATTGCCGAAAGTCAGGTTAGGAACCATCACCTCTTTTCAGAACCCTCTTACCACTTCATAACTATTGTAATTCCACAGTGTCCTATTTTTCATGACAGTTGCATTCCTACTAGCTTTACTCATTACATATTTTTCATGTTCTGTCCGAAACTCTGCACCGTTATTTACCCACACCCCAAGATACTTCACTCATCCACTACTTCTAGCGTGAGCTCCTGTATTCTATGCTCGCCGACCTCATCATTAAATATCATGATTGCAGGTTTTTGCTTACTAAACTTGAAAACTAATCTATCTCCCTCGTTACCACAAATGTCCTATCAACTGCAAATCTTCATTGTTGTCAGCCATTAGCACTATATCATCCTCGTACATTAGTGCCTGTAATGACTGTTTAATCCATTCTCCTTGCTTGAAAAAAGAAAGGTTGAAGCCTAATCCGCTCCTCTCTAGTCTGGTCTCCAACCCTTGCAGGTACAGCATGAACAACAAAGAAAACAGATGACATCCTTGCCTAAGCCCCCGATGTATCTCTAAAGACCCTGATACATTTTCTACCATTTTATAAGCACTCTCTTACCTTCACACATATATATATATATATATATATATATATATATATATATATATATATATATATATATATATATATATATATATATATCTTTTAAAGCATTAATTACTCTCTCTTTGACATCCAATGTGCCCAGTATCTCCCACAAATCCTCTTGAATAACGTTGTCGTAGGCTCCCTTAATATCCGGAAATGCTAGTCATAGGTGCCTGCGTTCCTTTTCAGCAATGTCTACACACTGCCTCAAAGAAAACAGATTGTCCTCAAACCCCCTTTGTTTCCGGAACGCATTCTGTAGCTCCCTTAGCACTCCCTCGTTCTCCACCCAACTCTGCAGTCTGTACTTTATAATCTGCATCACCACCCTGTAGACCACAGATTTCACTGTTGTGGGACGCTATTTTCTTATGTATGTTAGCTTTTTCCCCTTTCCCTTATATTTCAAGTTCATTCTACTTAATCGTCATTCATCGGGGGCTTTGAAATCCAGCATTATTTTGTTCACTACCTCTATTAATGTTTGCTTCGATTTTGGTCCTAATTTCTTTATTAACATAATCGGAATACCATCTGGTTCTGTCGACGTGCCACTAGGAACCTTCTTTTCTGGCCTATACCACTCCTTTTGTTCAAGTGAAGCAATTGCAGTTACCGGTCTATCTTCCTTCGATAAATTATGTGCAACATTTCTTTCTTTAAATTTTTCTGTCATTCTTGTTCCTATGTGTTTTATTGCTTCATCCCCTTCTATTCGAATACCATGATCTGTAACAATAAACCTTTGCTCTAGCCTAGTCTTCTTTCTCATTGTGTTTAGATGTTTCCAGAATATTTGAGCTGCTTTTCTATTTTATTTACTTTTGAAATCCATTCGGCACCCTTTATTCTAACTTTCGCAATTATCAAAAAGGATGCTTCCCTTCTATACTTTATGAAGGTATCCCATTTTCTGTCTACTTGAGCTTCTGGCTCCCCCTATTCTTGTAATATCTGTGTTCTCTGTACGTTTCCTGACGTTTCTCTATCGCCTTCTTGACCTCCTCATCCCACCAATTCTGGGTTCGCGCCTTTCTCCTTCTGGCTTGACTCACATCTTAGCTAGGTCTAGCTGAAGTAATCTTATTAATTTGGTATAAGTCCATTCTGTTTCATTATCCTCAATAATTGCTTTCTCAATTTGTTTGACAGCTGCTTCCAATTGCTTTTCTTAGTAAAAATTTCCCTCTGATTGCTAATCTCGCTTCATTCCTGCATTGGTTTCTCTTCTGAAACTAAACTTGATACGTTTGCGATCACTAAGTAGACTTCTGGAACCATGTTCATCGGTGCTCATTACCCCTAATCTATTATACATCCTATGCGACATAAGTGCATAACCTATCGTCGAGTGCAGACTCCCTGCCTTCCATGTTATGAGCCCTTCACGCTTCTCGGTACAGTTGCATACAACTAAATCATGCCTGTCACACATACCCAGCAGCATGCTTCCTGTCGAATCTGCGTACCTATCCATGTCCTCTATATGTGCATTTATGTCGTCTAATATAATTATCTCGCGCTGTCCTCCTAGCTCATCAACTTCGCTTGCAATACATTCTACCATTTTTCTGTTTTCCTCTTTGGCATTATGTCCTGTCCACAGGTTCACAAAACCAAGGAATGTTTGCTTCCCCTGCCACTTTTCCTTTTAGCCATAAATGTTTCTTGCATCCCAGATCAACCCTTTGAAAATTCATAGTTTTATGAATGAATGCCCCAATTCCACACCCCTTTCTGCTGCCCTCTGTTCTATTGCATTATTCTCATGCGTAGTCTGGATTACAGGGTGGTTGCTTCAAGTCTCCAAGATGTCTTTTCACTAAACTACATACCAATAACTCCTCCTGTCTTCACTGTTATGCAATTTCCTCCCTTTGCAGCCTATTCCTGCCACCTTGCATGTTAATGTAACCTGTATCTGAATTAACTTGGTCCGGGGCTTGTGTCTATTCCTTCTCCTATGTTTGCTTCGATTTTGGTCCTATGGTTCCATCGTCTCTTTGAACTTGGTTTTTCCTTGTCTACACTGGTTCCCTCAGAGCTCAGTGTCCTCCCAAAAAAGCTGTTGCCTGTTGACTTATCCTGTTATGTACCCTCTTGCCAGTGGCACCACCATAGTGAGTGCCATCCTGTGCAAAAGGGGGGGGGGCTGACCTCCTACACTTCCATTACCCCGTATCTTAGTACTCGACTCATTAACCTAATTACATGGTTAGCCTCAACGACCCTCCTTTCAGTTCCTCTAGACTGCCTCTGGATATCTGGGACTGTGCATATGGTCACATGCGCACTCTCAGAGGCCTCTCTAAGCCTACGCATCCCCACTTCTAACTGCTTCTCGAGGTTCTGGCTCCTCCCTTTCAGCATATCGTGGAGATAGGCATGGATAACGACAAGGTGTTCGCTATCCATGTTGTCGCCTACCACCTCCCGGGCTTTGGCCATTGCATCTGCCATGCACTTCCCTGACTGGGCCTCCACCTGCACCCCCTGTACGCCTTCACTGTCGTCAAATCGCCTTCCTCAACCCTCGGTACGTTCGAGTCAGCGACTACCAGAAGCCTTCTGCGCTATGACCGTTCGCTTCCTGACTGCGACAGTTGCCCTCCGGATCGCGCTAGCTGTCTCTCCCGCCGCCGTACGCTACTGTCCCGCGTCACCGTGCCCGTTTTTACCTCTCTGTCTTCCCCACTCAAAGTTTACTGCGCTACAGCGCTGTAGGATCGGCGAGCCTCGTCCACCAGTTGACACTGCTCCTAACCGGGGTGACCTGCCGGTCGCGACTTGAGCGCTTCTACCTGCTCTTCTAGCTGGGCCCGCTTTTCCCGCTCTTCTTACAGCTCGCCCGCAATTCGCTGCAAAAGGTCGGTCTTTGCCCCCGCCCTCTTAAGCGACTCGGCGACCTGAGTTTCTAGCTTAATCCATTCCTCTCGTTCCACCTTCAGGTCCCCTTTGAGTTCTTAAATCCTAGCTGCCCATTCCTCTTTTAACTTCCGAACGGCCTCCTCAAAACGCTTACATAGCCTGCACGCGAAGCTAGCCCCCTCTGCCTCGGCTAAGCTCCCGAACTCGGTCCCGTCTAAATAACTCCAACGCCCGCACTCCTGGCATTGCACTAGCTCCCCGTCCACTTCGACTTTCCTAGCTTGCGGACCCATCGTCCAGCCGACTACGTAACGTAAAGCCCGCCAAAATTCCTACATAAAAACCTTCGGAACACACCTTTCCGCTAGCCATCCTACCATTAACACGGTTTAAAAATACCGAGCCTGCAGCATGTACAAGAGAAAATACCAAAAAGCACTTAGCTTCGGACAAAGTCGCTGGAGCTCGGAAAAAACAGTCCTCCTCCGACGGCGTGACGTTATGTATCATCTCTCGCGCCCCCTACACATCCGACAGTTAAATAAAAGGCTAGGTCAGTCGTAGCCAGAAGAGTTGTTCCTCTCAACGAGTGTGTCACTCGCGGCTTCGGGCCGCCGCATGTTTAACGCAACGGAACAAACCGAAACTACGTAACATGGTGTCAGAATCGTAAGCAGATTAGAGGGCTTTAGCCCCCGTACGGTAAACATGGCAACTACGTACGGCAACTTCTACCGCACGGCAAATGTGGCTAGGCAAGACTGGCAACAGTAGCAACGGCAACGCGGTACCGTATTTTCCGTACGGCTGTCCGGCTGCGCTAAACTCTCTATTGTCTCCGCAACGCCTGAAATCAAGAAAAATGGCCAACGTTTTCATTCATCCCCCGGCTCACTTCGAACCTGGCGACACTCCTCAGACAGCATGGGAAGAATAGCGGGAAGCATTCACCTTGTGCGTAGAACACTAAGCCTAAATCAGCGCGGAAGGCATTGTTCCTTCATGTACTTAGGCCGCATGCTCTTCGCATCGCACAGACGTTCCCTCCAGACCCTGCCGCCGAAAACGAAGACGCAGACCCAGTGTAATACATACTTGACAAGTTTGATGAGTTATATCGCCCGTACAACGACGTCATACTGGCAGCGGCGGTGTTCAACTCGATGGTACAAAAGCAAGGTCAATAAATTGACGATTTTGTTACTGACCTTCGAGGACAGGCGCAGAAATGCGAGTTAGGTGACAAATGCGACAGATTATTCGGCGACCGCGTGGTGGTTAGAACCCGCGATGGAGCTCTCCGCGAACAGCTCTTTCGGGAGCGAGCGCGACCTTACTCTGGAAAAAATCGTCTCTGTGTGCAAAGCAGCGGAAATATCAAAGAACCATGTGCAAGAGATCGTAACCAGTGATCAGCAGCCAGAGGTGAATGCCGTTCACACGCATAATCGGAAACCGACGAAGACAACTTGTCATCCGCTAGGTATCAACAGGCCTCAGCAGCCTCATCGCTCGTCTCAAAGGTTTAATCGTAAATGTTGTCGCTGCGGAACCTCGCACGCTCCACAACAGTGCCCAGAGTTTGGCAAAAATTGTTACAACTGTGACAAACTTGGCCATTTCGCGCACCTGGGCAAGCAGCCACGTCGACAGACCGCAGCGCATCGACCGCGAGTCGGACGGCTTCATGAGCATTCACAAGACTCACAGCAGGAATTATACTTGGGCTGCTTGACTATGTGCAGTGCCAGTGTCGACGCGACAGACTGAAGCGAAACTGTCAGTGTTAATGGACGCGAGGTGACATTCAAGTTAGACACCGGTTCGGACGTCAACATAAATCCAGAGCAGATGTTCAAGCAATGGTCGTGCAGACCAACAACCAAACCAACCACAGCTAAAATGACTACGTACAGTGGCCACCTGCTTCCAATAGACAATGAATTTGAACTCTCTTGTGCCGTAAACAACACGGAGTGCCGCCTGAGATTTCTGCTGGTGAAGGAGCCACTCAAGTCGATACTAGGAGCCACTGCATGCACAACCCTGCACTTGCTTTCCCGTGTGAATACCCTTATAGCAACGACAAAGTCAACTGACACAGTGCTTCAAGAACAGTTTCAGGAGGTACTGAAATATTTCCCTGACATATTGGAAGGAATCGGCTAGCTTTCGGGACTTTATAGCATCCAGCTGCGTGAAGGTGCAATGCCGACAGTTTGTGCTCCCCGCAGAGTACCTAGTGCGCTCGAGAACAAGGTCAAAGCAGAGCTGAAGCGCATGGAGGGGAATGGCGTAATCACGCCAGAGACAGAACGTAGTGAATGGATCCATCCTATAGTGGTGATAACCAAATAAGACGGAACTGTTCGTTTGTGCCTTGAGCCACGGAACCTCAATGCAGCACTAAAAAGGCAACTCTACCGCATAGCAGTACCAGAAGAGCTCTTTGCAAGCCTGCATGCCTCAACAGTCTTTTCTGTCCTTGATGCCATGAGTGCCTTCTGGCAACTGACTTTGGGTGAATCTAGTTCATGGCATTGCACATGCGCAACGCCATAGGGCCGTTACCGTTTCTTCGAGTACCGTTTGGGCTTGCGACAGCTCCCGAGTTGTTCCAGGAGGCCATTGACAAGGTATTTGAAGGGAAAGTCATTGTGAAGCTATATTTTGATGACATACTGGTTGCTTCAAGGACTTCGGAAGAACACGAAGTCCATCTCAGAAGTGTTCTGACCATAGCTAGACCAAACAACCTGAAGCTTAACAAATGAAAACTGAAGTTAGGACTTTCAGCCATTAAATATCTGGGTCACCAGCTCTGCTCAGATGGGCTATCCTCATAGCCTGACAAGGTCAAATCGATTGAAGCCATGTCACTTCCATCAAACAAATCAGAACTGCAGATTCTTGGGGATGGTGACATATAGGACGAAGTTCGTCCCTTATTTTTCAGCAACTACCAGTCTTCCGCATGAGCTTCTCAAAACAGGTGTAGCGTGGCATTGGACAAGCCAGCACACAGAGACTTTCAAGCTCATCAAACAAGCTCACATCAGCACCTGTGCTGCGTTATATTTACCCATCCAGGACGATCACAATTTCAACAGATGCCAGCTCATACGGCCTGGGATCGGTTTTCTTTCAGGAAGGCAGACTAATCGCATATTCTTCTGCAGCCCTTACGCCTCCTCAACAACGTTATGCACAAATAGAGAAATAGCTTTTAGCTGGGGTGTTCGCATGTGAGCGGTTCCACTATTACACTTTTGGCTGTTCTGTAACAGTGAAAATAGACCACAAACCTCTTCCTGGACTGCAGACAAAGGACCTAACAAAATTGTCACCAATACTCCAAAGACTTTTGCTCCGGCTACAGTGTTACAGCACTAAACTTGTGTATGCACTGTGAAACAGCTGACTGTGGCTGATGCATTGTCAAAATCCCCAAATCCCGAATCCAAGATGTAAACTGCAGACAGCGATTCAGGACTGTTGGTGTCCAGTCTGCTTTAAGCGTCGCCACCAAGCTCATGCAGATCGAAGAAGCAACAAGTCGGGATCCAGTCTTGCAGAAACTAACCAAGTACATTCAACAAGGATGGCCTGATCGCCTTTGTGATGTTCAACCTACATTTTCATTTATTGATCCCTTAAAGGCCCGAAGGCATTACATACATTTAGACCATACTTTCCCATAAGGAGGGAACTATATATCACAGACGGCTTCATTTGCTGTGGTCAACCGCTTGTCATTCCAGCAATTCTCCAGGCTTATGTCCTTGAGAAACTTCATTAGGCACATCGTGGCATTGTGACTTATAAAGGACTAGCAAGCCAGATAGTTTATTGGCCCACACTCAACGAGGACATTTCCACCCTTGTCTCAAGCTGATACCTGCCAATTCACCCAGAAGACAAACCCTCAGCAGCCATTGCTTAACAGAGACCTGCCAGTACGACCATAAGGAAAGTTGGCCGTTGATTTATATCACTGACAAGGCAATACCTATATCCTTGTTGTTGACTAGTCTTCAAATTATATTGAAGTGAAACGTACGGAAACCACTACGGCAGCTTCAGTTATTTTGGTCCTGAAGGACATCTTTTCACGTTTTGGACTCCCAAATGTGCTTATCTCTGATCAGGGACCACCGTTTGACTCGCAAACATTCAGAGCATTCGTGAAAGAATGGGATGTTGCTCATGAACCGTCATCACCCCACTACCTGAGGTCCAATGGGCAAGTCGAGAGAACAATACAGGCTGTTCGGCCCATGCTGATCAAGTCGCACAGCGATGACAAAGATATGTCTTTGGTTCTCCTCAACTACAGTGACACCCCAACCATGGGAGCATGTTTCCAAGCAGAGTTGTTAAAGGGACAGTGAGGAGAAATCTATCATTTTTTTCATTTGCAAAATCTGATAATTCGGCATTTCATGGCTTTGATGCCGCTTCTCCGGGAGCGAAAGATGCACTTATTTCAAAGAAATTTGCATTCGAAGGTAAAAACGTTTTTCCTGCACTCGCATTCAAACTCGGCGCACTCTTATGTTGTCACGGCGACTCTTATGACGTCACCGGATGGAGTGACGTGAAACGTGAAGTAAACGCAGACTCTATGACTTCTGGCGGCGAGCGGTGTGGTCTAGCAGCAGCCGAAATGAAAGCTGCCGTCGCCACACGTTGAAGGCCGGGGTAGCTACCGTCGCTTCGTTTAGGTTTGCATCGGCGTCTTACGATGGATCCCGTTCCCTAACCTGCCAAGTATGTTCTCGCAAAGTATCCGGCCTGCATTTCAGAGACCTCAGCCCCACACAGCGTGCGATGCTTTTGAGGGAGCACGGTTAGGTTAGGCGCCGGTGGGTCGTTTCCCCCTTCCCCAGTGAGAAGCCGTTGCTAATTAAATGTCTTAACCGCAGTGCGGGGAGTCTCTAGGGGCGAGGACACGGTCGGCACGTCGCGCCCATCGGAGGCTGGCCGAGACTTTGGGGCCAATGGATTGTGATTCCTTGAAAGGCGCTGTTGCACGGTGCAGCAGGCGGTGTCGAGGTTTCTCGCGGTTGCAAGGGCCAGGTTATTTTTTGTTGCCACAAAAAATGGGAGGGTGCTCAATTGCGCTTGCGTTTAAAGTTGGCGGCTTGAAACTAATACCGATGCACGACGCTTCAACGGGTTCCGCGCGTTTCCAAAGGAACGGGGTCCACTGGATCGGGTTCTCTCGACCGCTTGCATGTATACCTTCAGATGTGTACTATGAATGAATTAAAGTAGCCGAGAGCTCGAAGAGAAGAGCTCCGCCCAACTGCCGAAGCTATTTAATGGAGCCGCAAACAAACGAGTTGGAGGAGAGCGGAGTCACGGTCTCTGCAGGTTCCAAATCTCTTTTAAAGCGAAAGCTTTACTGGCTGCGAACTTGCGATTTCACCGTGGCGGTGCTCCGAGGAGGCACATGATGTCACAACGCGCGCCTCGCCGCGGCGCCGAACCGGTCTGGCCGGGCCGGCGGCGGCTGTCGCACTCGGCGCAAAATAGACGTGCTCCAAGTCTCTGCCAGTGCGGTCAGTGCGAACGCGTCGGCGGTCAAGCGCAATTGGAGTATAGAGGCCCTTCTGAAAATGGTCTATAGACTGTCTATAGACTTTTTATAGACTCTATAGACGCCCTTTGGACTAAATTTTCTCAATAGACAGTCTATAGGGAATCTATAGACTAAAGTTTATAACCGCCCTAATTTCCTTTTGTCTATAGATGGTCAATAGACTACCTATAGACTGAAGTCTATAACAGGATCAATTTCCTTCCGATATAGATAGTCCATAGACTATCTATAGACTATCTATACACTAAAGTCTATAACTGACATTATGGTCCTTTGTCTACAGATGGCCAATAGATTATCTATAGACTAAAGTCTATAACCGCCTTATTTTCTTTTCCCATACACTGTCTATAGATCATCTATAGGCTAAAGTCCATAACAGACATAGTTTTCCTTTCTCTATATTCAGTCAATAGATTTTCTATAGACTAAAGTCTATAACAGCCTTAATTTCCTTTCGTCTATAGGTGGTCCATAAACTATCTATAGACTGAAGTCTATAACCGCCTTAATTTTCTTCTGTCTATAGATGGTTCTTAGAATATCTGTAGAATAGTCTGTAACAGACAAGTTTTCTTTTGTCTTTAGACGGTCAATAGATTATCTTAGACTAAATTGTTTAAATGCCTCATTTCCTTTTGTACAAAGAAAGTCTATATACCATCTATAGACCAAAGTCTATAGTAGACAATTTTCCTTTGTCTATAGGCGGTCAATAGCTTTTCTATAGACTAAAGTCTATACCTGCTTTATTTCCTTTTGTCCACAGACAATCTATAGACCATCTATAGACTAAAGCCTATAACCGCCATAATTTTCTTTTGTCTAGAGACAATGTCTAAACCATCTATAGACTAGTCTATAGCCGGTTTAGCAGCTATTTGTCTATAGACGACCTATAGACAATTTATAGACCAAAATCTAACCGCCTTAAAGGGACACTGAGGAGAAATTGAAGTTGGCTTGTATCGATAGAATAGCAGCTTCTGATCACAAAAACGCCACTCTTACTGAAAACAAAGCTCTTGTAATGCAGAAAATAGCAAGAACCAAAATACAGGTATCGCCGCCACAGGCCAATCTCGCAAGTACAAGCTTGATGACTTCCTAGGACAAGAGGCGCCACCTTGAAAGAATTTTTCTTACTTCATGGAAGTCGTGAATCTCTGAGGCTGGCAAAGGAAGGTTGCGCACCGCACCGCTAGCCGTCAGAAATCACAGAGTCTGTGTTTACGTCACGTGTCACGTCACACCGTTCTGAGACGTCATACGAGTTGCCGTGGCGCCATAAGAGTTCCCCGAGTTTGAATCAGAGCGGCGGGAAAAACTTTTTCATCTTCGAATCGAAATTTCTTTGAAATAAATGCATCTTTCGCGCCCGGACAAGCGGCAACGAAGCCATGAAATGCCGAACTATCAGATTTTGCTAACAAAAAAAATTGATGGAGCTCTCCTACGTGACCCTTTAATTTCCTATCGTCTATAGACAATCTTTAGACTGCACATAGACTGTTGTCGTTGTCTATAGACGTATTGTATATTGTTTATAACAATCCTAATTTTATCTAACCATGTATAGACTGCCTTTCGACTAAGTCCATAAAATTCCATTTCTTTTCGCACTGCATGCTGAGTAGAACTGCATCGGGCCGCCGCGGTGGTTAAGTGGATATGGCGCTCGGCTGCTGACCCGAAAGACGCGGGTTCGTTGCCAGCCGCGGCGGTCGAATTTCGATGGAGGCGAAATTCTTGAGGCCCGTGTAGTGTGCGATGTCAGTGCACGTTAAAGAACCCCAGGCGGTCGAAATTTCCGGAGCCCTTCACTACGGCGTCCCTCATTCCCTGAGTTGGCTTGGGACGTTAAACCCCCACGAACCAAACAGAATCGGGTGACCGCAACTATTGTCAGAGTCCTCCGCTTCCTTTGCTATTTCAGGAAAAAAAAATATTGTCCAACGGCAATGCAATACCTTCCTGTATGTTGTTTTTAGAAGCTTTGAAGAGCTAATTTTCCTTAAACCGCGACGCATATTGAGAATATAATTCAATAGTTTTTGATGCTTACAGGTAGAGCGAGGAAAGGCACCCATTTCTGAATTAAGGGTGCTGCAAACTGTACTACATCAAACGAACACGCTCTCCCTTAAAGGAATCGCTCGAGAATATATCATTACATCGTTCTATCGTTACTGTCCAACGCGCTTAATTAAGAAGCATTTCATCAGTGACTGGGCATTTATTTCTCCTTAAAACCTCCTTTAAAATAAGAGGGAATAACGGGGGTGAGAATTCAAGGATGTGCCCATCTCTCAGAAACATGATTAGTAGAGTCTCAAAGATCATGGTTCTCTGCGGAATGAAGATATGCCATTTATACCTTTGCAGTTTCCTTTCACGTGAAAAAGTGCTGCGACTCAACAATCAGAAACCCAGTATATTTTCGTTCTTCGCTGTACACCTGCTGCATCGGAGGCGATAACACGCTATTGTCCATACCGGTTTTCCAAACACGAGCACACGGTAAAAAACGTTATTGATTGTAAAACATTTTATTCGCCGGGAAGAGCTTGGCAAGAGGTCGCGTTAAGTGGTCGAGAGTACATAGCCCTCGACGACTTTGTCAGCCCACTCCACCGCCAAAACTTGCGTTCTGGGGTCAGAGCTAGCCAGCACGGTCTCCCACCGCTCGAGAGAAGGAGCTGTAACTAGATCACCCGGAGGTGGCTCTATTTTGCAGTCCCACAGGATGTGATCGTAGGTAGCACGTTGGCCACAGTGGTTGCAGTTTGGGTTGTAAAGAACTGGATAAATGTGCGCGAGGAGTGATGGGGTGCGTATCGATCTCGTCTGTAGACGACGCCACGTAACCTCTTGTTCTTTAGTAAGTCTTTTGTCTGGAGGGGGGAAAATTCTCCTCTCTAGTGTAAAATGATTGGTGAGATCGTGATATGTGATCATTGAGTCCTTCGTGAAATTCAGGGAGCCAGACTCATCCACTGCCCGGTCGACGAAACCTCGGGCTTTATTGTGGGCTGCCTCTTTCCCCGGATTCCCCGAATGGGCTGGGACCCATATCAATTCGAAATAATTTGGTGAGAATTTGGTTGCGTTAAGGATTCTAAGGGAGGTGTTTGTAATTCGCCCTTTAGCGAAATTATTGATACCCATTTTGGAATCGCTGAGGATGATGCTCCCTTGGGTATGTGCTAGGGCGAGGGCTATAGCCGCCTCTTCTGCCGTTTCAGAGGATTTCGTTTTGATTGTCGCCGAGACGATGTGGTCACCATTCTCGTTCACAACCACAACTGCAAAGGCATTGGTATTTTTGTATTCTGCCGCATCTACATAAAGTGTTGCAGCGCACTGTCTGTATTTCTTATGTAAGGCTTTGGCTCGTGCTTGTCTTCTACCCTCATGGTGTAAGGGGTGCATGTTTTTGGGGAGTGGTTTGATTAGTAGGGCCGTCCTATAGGCGCGGGGTAAGTCTACTTTAGCATCGTTATTCGTAGGTTGAAAGTTAATTCCGAGCCTGGTAAGAATACTCCTGCCAGTTCTGGAATTGGCTAATCGCGCTGTTTGAGCCATTAAATGGGCTTCTTTCAGTTCATTGTAGGTGTTATGTATTCCTAACCTCATAAGCCTTTCGGTTGAGGCATTTAGTGGGAGTCCTAACGCAGCCTTATAGGCCTGCCGTATCATGCTATCCAATTTGTCCTTTTCTGCTTTCGAAAATTTCAGATAAGGGGTGGCATAGAGTATCCTGCTCAGCGCAAAGGCCTGCACTAGGCGGCATAAATCTCTTTCCCTCACCCCTTGTCTGCGGTTAGCTATGCGGCGGAGTAATCGCGCCGTCGCTTCTACCGTGCGTTTTAGCTTAGTGAGTGTGTCAGTATTTTTTCCATTTGTTTGTAAATACAACCCCAGTATTCTCATGGTCTGTACCTCTTTGACAGATCGTCCATTAACATAGACGTTTATTTGCGGGGGGGATGTCGTGGTACGCCTACCTCTTTGTTTACGACGGATCACGAAGAGTTCAGATTTTTGCTCAGAACAAGTGAGGCCGGAATCCCATGCGCATGCCTCGATGATGTCCACTGCTGCTTGGAGTGTGTCTTCTATGTAGCCTTCGCATCCTTTGGTTACCCAAAGTGTGATGTCATCTGCATAGAACGTGTGATGTAGGTCTGGTATTTGTGCCAGTTTGGGGGGAATTTTGGTGAGGGAGTGGTTAAAAAGGAAAGGGGACAGGACGGAGCCCTGTGGCGTTCCTTTACTTCCTAGTTTGATTGGGGCAGACTCTATTGTTCCGACCGTTATCACTGCTGTTCTGTTAGTGAGGAAGGATCGGATGTAGTTGTACGTCCTTTCTCCGGGGTTGATTTCTGACAAGTTTGTCAAGATGGCTTTGTGGGTGACGTTGTCGAAAGCTTTAACAAGGTCTAAACCCAATATTGCTTTCGTTCCTGTTCCTTCGTCAGCTTCAATTATGTCCTTGTTAAGCTGCAAGAGAATGTCCTGGGTAGATAGTTGGGCCCTGAATCCTAACATTGTTTCAGGTAGGAGGTTCATGTCCTCCGCATAGTTTTGGAGCCTATTGAGGATGACATGCTCCATGAGTTTGCCTAGGCATGATGTTAATGAAATTGGGCGTAGATTCTCAGTGCTGAGTTTCTTACCCGCTTTAGGAATAAAAGTGATTTTCGCGTGTTTCCACTCTGGTGGTATGTTGCCTGCATGCCAGTATTTGTTCATAAGGTCTGTAACCGCCGCGATCGACGTTGCGTCTAAGTTCCTGAGAGTCTTATTTGTTACTTTGTCTGGTCCTGTCGCAGATGTTGTCCGCAGTTTTCCAATTGCGTACCAGACCTCTGCGTCTGTGATGTCTGCGTCTAAATTTGGATTAGGAGTCCCCCGGTAGTCTGGTTGTGTGGTACTATCATCCGTGTTTAGATAACGTTCTGCTAGCTCTTTGATTAGGTCTTCAGTTGTACCCTCATATTTATGTATGAGTCTGTACAGTTGACTTTGTTGCACGGGACGTGTTTGTTCTGGATCGAGCAGGTGTCTTAGAAGATGCCATGTCTTCTTATTTCCGAGCTGTCCATTGACGCTTTCACGTATTTGGTTCCATTGTTGTGTTTGGAGAGTAAGTGTATGTTCCTCGATTCGCCTCTCGATTTCAGCGATCTTTTTGCGTAGTCGCTTGTTGTGTTTTTGCTGCTTCGAGCGTTTTTGGAGGCCTTTTTGTGCCTGCCACAGGTGTAACAGTTTTGAGTCTGCAATCCGCTCCTCCTTCTCAACTGGCACCACAACGCTAGTGGAGCTGACATCCTCATTCAGGGAGATAACCCAGTCGCTAAGGTTAGAGATCTCCTTTGGAGCTGTTTTGTCGCGAAGTTGCCTGAACTTGTCCCAATCCGTGGTTCGTATTTCTTTTGCTTTGTTTTTAAGTTTTGTCGTGGGGAAGGTGATGCTAAGGATGAAGTGATCACTACCAAGGTTTTGCCCGGTGTTGACCCACTTTGCGTCCTTGACGTTTTTAGAGAGGGATAAGTCTGGAGATGTGTCTACACATACACTGTTACCCATGCGTGTGTGGTCGCTCGGGTTGTTTAGCGCTGTGAGCCCTAGTGACTGTATGATTTGCCAGAGCAGGTTCCTTTTCGGAGTTGCTTTGGTATATCCCCATGCTGGGTGTTGAGCGTTGAAGTCTCCCACAATTAATAGTTGAGCCCTAGCAGCCAGCTTTACTGTGTTTATCAACAAGTGTGGGAGTCCATTGCCTTTGTTTCTGGGAGGGTTGTATACATTATGGATGAAGAGATTTGAGCCACCTTTTTGCCTTGGTACTATTTCAAGTAGGGTGTAATCTTCTTCCGAATCATTTATAAAATGTTGAATTGCGGTGATATTTCTATGCACCAGAGTGGCTGTGAAGGAGCCGGCTGCGTTACTAGTATCATAATGAGGTGGCAGATATGCTTTATAGCCTGGCAGTGTAGCCCTGTCGCTAGCTTCTTGCAATGCAATCACGTCTGGGGTTGGAACAGACGGTGCTTGTTGGATGTGGAGCTGCAAGTGGGCCCGCTTGCGGCGGAAGCCTCTGCAGTTCCATTGCCAAATTTCAAATTTTTGGCATGGTGCCATGTTGGGTTATAGATGGTTGTGGCGTCGTGGACAGATCCAAGGTGGGGGGTAGGCGGGCCTCGATAGTTGTAAGCCTATCCATTATTTGCTGCATGCAGGTGGCTATTTGGGATACCTGTCCCTCTAGTGTTGCAAAGCGAATATCTATCTCTGCAAATTTGGTAGTAACGAGGCCTTGGAAGGTTGCTTGTTCTGTTGATATAGCGCTAGTTCTCTCTGACAGAGTACTGATGTCTGCCCTGAGTTTGGTAGGCGCTTTCGACGGCTGCGGGGTGTCGGCTTCCGAAGCCTCGGCCTTTCTTTTGGATTCCTCGCCTTCTTTTGTAGGATGCGGTCTTTTAGTTGCTATTCTGGCGTCTGTGTCCGTCGCGTTATGTGCTGAAGACTGGGACGCGTTGGAGGGAGTGTGGCAAATAGCGTCTGTTTCCATCGCATTATTGGTCGAATCCTGGGACGCGGTGGGTGGCATTCTAGCCGCAGTGGCATTCTGTACCTGATGCGCTTGTAACAGGCGTTTAATGTCAGCCAACTCTTTTTTAAGGCTGGCAATTTCTCTGTCTCGGGATTGTAGTTGGATCTGAAACTCCTTCTCTCGAGCGTCAATAGATTGGGAGGCCTCTGCTGGCCAGCTCACCTTTTTATTGGAGCGGCTATCGCTGCGTCCGCGGCTTGAGCTTCTCTTGTCGTTCCCTGCAGGGTTCCCCAGGGGCGGGAAGGAGCTGGAGTTGTTCCGGCTGTGGCTTCCTCCTTTTCCGGTAGCACCGTGTTCCTTCTTCCTGGGCCTAGACTGGTGTCCGTGTAGTGATGAGTCGTTGTCCCCTTGCTTGGGTGTCTGGTTGCCATGGGGCGTTCCTTGTTTGTTCTGGTTGATCAGCCGGAATTTGCAGTTCCGGCTGCCTGTGTTGTGGCCCCCGTTGCAGACGATGCATACGGGTTGGCAGGTTGGCTGGTCTCCCTCAGGTGGAGGCGAGTGATTTTCTCCGCAGCGGCGGCAAAGGTTCGTTGTAGGTTTGTAGCAGACATCGGCCCGGTGTCCTACTCTCCTGCAGTTGTAGCATACCTCATGTTGCTCCCTGAAGGGGTGGACCCGAAAGACGCCGCACTGATAGATTACTTGGCTGGGTAGCTTCTTTCCAAAAAAGGTGATTTGTATTGTTCTGGATTTCCCGATCCTTCGGGCATCCACAACTTCTATTCCTTCGTTTCGGTTTCCGAAGCCTTGGCGAACCGCTTCGGGCGAGTCTCCCGCGTAGGCGTTGTAAATGACCCCTTTTACCGAGTCTTCGGGCGCCGCCACGTACGACGTTACGTTGTAGGTTTGATCTTGGAGGTTCAGTTTTTCAATATTGGCGTATGCAGTCGCCCGTTGACGATCGGGCGTGCATAGCGTAAAGGTGTTGTTGGCCGTATTGACTCTGATAATGTCTTCATTCTTCACCGTATCATACGGCAGCCTGGCCACCTCGCAGGCGCAGAAGAGTAGTAGTCCGGGCGCAAAGTCCCTCAGATTCCAACCTTGTGGTCGGCAGACGATTTTGTAGTCGTCGGTCGGTAAGCGCGGGAGAAGGGCTTTCTTGCTGAGTGCAAGTAGCTTCTTCCCGTTCTTTCGCGATGGAAAATTGGAATTAGACTTGCCTTGGCCGTGCCCCTGCGCAGGCTCGTCGTCGGTTGATGCGGGCCCTTTATTCTTCAGGCCTCGTTGTCGGTCGCGGTAACGAAGAATGGTTTCCCATTTTCCGGCCTCGAGCTCCGACGGTGATATTTTCTCGCCTTCCACGGCGTACTCCATCTGTGCGGGTCCCTGGGCGCTCAGTTCCCGGCGGAGAGGTGACGAGCTAGGTCGAGCTCGATGGCTAGGCCGGCAGTCAGCCGGCAATATGCCTAGGTGTCCGTAGATTGGCAAAATCCGGCTGCAGCAGGCACTGGACAATGGCCCGGATGTCGTCCAAAATATTCGAGCCCGAAGGCTGACTCTTTCTGCCGAAAAGTGGCTTCGAGGCGGGAGCCCATGCGAGACACGTCAGCACAGCTCCGTGGATTCAAAAAAACGTTATGCTATGCAGCACTGTAATTATTTGAAAAGGGCGCCACATACTATTCGATGGGAGATGCGGCGCGCATCAACAAAGTAGTAAAGTTTCGGTTTTGGTTTTCGCGAAAGTAATAATGTTTTTAAAGCGCGAGTGGAGAATTTACGCTTTAAACCAATGACCCTTTGTGTTATTGGATGCTAGAGCAAGCTACACTTGGCAAGAGTGTAACCAATACAGACATGACCGTGAAATTGGGTTGTTTCACTTTTTACCCATTTTGCCCGGAGGCGGCGGAAAATCATCCGGGAGGCAAACGACTGTGTGCGCCGGTGTGTCGGCGTCGGTAATTAACCGCCTGTGTCTTGACCACTCCCCCGTAGTGGGTATGTGCCAGCAACGTCTGAGGCCTTCCTTCCTTCCTTCCGTCGGCGGCGTTTTCTCTCGTGGATTACGTTTTGATTGAAATTCAACCAAATCGTCCACTTACGGTAAGTCTACGCCATTATTTTTATTCATTTGGTCTCCTTAGCTACTCTAAGCAGTGCTGTGTGTGCACAGCAGATTATGTGCGCAGCGACAAACTTCCTATCCACGTTTGTCAGCACGTTTGTGTGAGCAGCGGCAGCCGTCATGTTCTCGAATAATGCGCTTACGTCTGTGCCGCGAGGTCTTTCCTAACGCGCGGAAAGGCACTCGGTGCGAAACCCGGGACGGTAAGCCCTCCTCGCCAGCTCTCTACTGGCTTTTCTGTGTTCAAAAATAAGTGCGCAGCCAGAAATTTCGCTTAGCCCGTGAGTGAAGGCCGAAATGAAACTATGCGTTAGAGCCGTGTGAGTACGATTTACTTGGCATCTGCGGAAACGCACAATCAAGTTCTGAGGTGGATTACATTTATTTTTTATTCTTTGTGTTATCGCCTCTCGGGACCATGGAGTGATGTTCATTGAGACGTGTGTATTAATTGCTTTGTTCAAGAAGAACAGCGCGAAAAGACAAGGACCACAGGAAGATACACAAAGACAAGCGCTGTTCTTCTTGAACATGGCATACCAACTCGCCCAAGCATCAGTCCTAACGATATTAATTGCTTGTTTGTTGTAGCCGCTCACTCGGTGCGCTTCGTGGACAGCGACGTTTCAGCAAATATGTTTTGTAACGCTATTGACTAGAGCTCGAGGCGTTTGTCAAAGTTGTAGTGAAGCGGCGGTGGAGGAATGCTAATAGTGTGATTGTTGAAAAAAAAAATTGGTTGCCGGCGCAAATGGCGAGCGTGTACAAACACCGCGAAGAACCTACGAGCTGCAGCCCGTCTCCCCTTTCGTTGCACACGTATGGATTCGTCCATCCCTGTTATCCGAGCCGTTGGCCGCCGCCGCTGGCCTGCGGGCAATTCATTTCAAAAGCTGAGTAAAGGTCGCCTCGACAAGAGATGGCTTACATTTCGTTCCGAGAGGCTCGTTCATGAACCCCGCTTACGCGTGCACAAATTTCTCCAGTACCAATTGTTCGAGAGGCAAAGTATGCGTTTCAGATCTCAGACTGCTACATTACAAAAACGCCAATGTAACTTGGCGCTTGTTTGCGCCACGAATGCAATTCTGCTCGCGATGTTTTATTATTGCTGCGCCTTTTGATGAACACGTTAATTGTTTAAATGAAATAATTCTTACTTTGAGCGTGTTCGTTGCTTTCGTTGATTTTTCTATCAGCGTTAGGTTAGGGTACCTGCATGCAAGCGTCTCCTTTTTACTGCTCTGTCCGGGCTGCACTTGAAGTAAAACCTTAACTGAATTTGAGATGGTATTTCATCCTTACAATAATGAGCTTGTTGTCTGAAGCTCACGTATGGTTCGGAAATGGCGCTGCTGCAGCCGCTGTGTGCTGTTGGAGTTTTTCTGGATAATGAGCACGGCATGGAAGCGCTGTAACCCGCTTGTTCCAAATAGCGCACGCTGGTGTATGAGTATGCTGTTTCGTCTTAGTGTTTCAAGTTATGGGCACAAAACTGTGGTGAACTGGTTCGCAGTCTACCTGGTAGGTTTTGCATGACTTGTGCCTGTTTGAGTATCGGCGTACGTACCAGGCTTCATGTGGGTATTTTGAAGCGCTTGTTCAATAGCGGGTATAAGAATAAATGCTTGAATATTCTCCAGTTGGGATCCTTTTGCAAGGAGCACTGAATGTACGTTTTATGGGGCAGCATTCTCAACAGCTCGTAGCGAGTCAATGATGATTAGTGGCACAAGTTTTCTAAGTATTCTATTCCAATTAATGTAAAGGGAATGCATACAGAGGTCAGTATTCGCAGTAGGTATTTAGTGTAGAGGTAGAGTGCTGCACGGAATGTGGGTATTACAATGTTTTATGACAGCCTCTTAGAATTTGTCATGCATATTTACTGAAATAGAATTTGTCATGCATATTTACTGAGATGATGATACCGGCGCGATGGCTCAGTGGTTATCGTGTTCTTCAGGTGCTCAAGTTATGCCAAGTCGTCAGTTATGTTATGTAAAGCTACGTCAAGTTATCATCACCACTGCAACGTAGCGACGATAACTGCGAGCATCACATAACCGTCTCTGCCTTTGTGCAGATTACCCACTGTGCAGCCGTACATCTCACTGGTCATCGCACATGCCCTGAAGATGGACAGTAGTCTCGAGCAGCAGACCAGGAAGGCGTGGTCGTCGGTGTCACCCGGAAATCCGGCACAACATCAACGGTTCACTGTGGGCTATAAAGGAAGATTCCTTCCACTGGGACCTCACTTGGCAATGGTGACCGTAACTGCAAGCATCATGTAACCGTCTCTGCCTTTGTGCAGGTTTGTGCATAATTATGCCTCACTCAATGTGATTTTGTTTTCCTTTTATGCCGTCGCTGCTGCTAAGTGGATGGGTTTGTTGTAAAAGATCTGAGCATACTATAGCTAGTTGTTGTGCTTGCCGTCTTCCACTCACTGATAGCATTTGCAACATGCTCAGAGTGCAAATTTAATTTTCATCATGGTGCATGTGCGGGAATAACAAGAATATTTCAATGCTAAGCGTGAAGCCAAAAAGAAAGCATGGAAATGTGGCTCTTGTCGGGGCAACCACAAGGGCACAAGCACCACAGAAAATCCGCAGCATGATTCCGACGTGATACTCAGATTACTGCAGACTGAAATGAAGCTTGATGCTCTTTTGCCTTTGTCAAAAAAGTTTGATGCATTTGAGTCATAAATGCAGTTGCTCTCAGATAAGTTTGACAACTTTCAGAACCACCTGACTGTTCAAGAAAAAACTACAAAACAACTAACGAAGTGAGTTGAAGGGCGGGAATCTAACAATGTAGGTAGTGATATAACTCAGCTGAAGCAGGACCTAGATGATTTAGAGTGGCGTAGTCGCTTTCTAACCCTAGAGCTTCATATATTGACTGAAGACCCAGGATGAGGACTTGCTAAGCAAAGTAAATGAGATTGTAGAAAAGCTGCAAGTTAAGGCTATTACACAAGACGACATTACCGCTGTGCATTACCTACACAGGGCTGAATTGACAAAAACATTGTAAACCTTTTCAACATGCACTTTGTAGAAGTTGGTGCCTCAAATGATATTCATTTTACATTATCGTGTGAACAATACATGAATGTTCAATGACCTCAAGCTGTATTTCTCACTCCAACTTGCGCCGAAGAAGTCCTCAACATAATCATGATGCTGAAGGACAACTGTGCATCAGCCTATGATGATGTGAAAGTTTCCCCCGTGAAAGCTGTAGCCACACTGATAACTCCATTCCTTACGCATATATGCAACTGCATACTTCAAGTAGGGATATTTCCAAACCAAATGAAGCTTGTGCATGTTCCAGCTATTCATAAAGGTGGTGCTTTTGAAGACTTGGACAACTATAGACCAATGTCAGTGCTTCCAGTCTTTTCAAAAGTTGCTGAACACTTAATGAACAGAAGAATTGTTGATTTCCTCACTCTGCATAAATTGATAGTGAAAGAGCAGTTTGGATTCAGAAAGAATGAGTCAACTGAAACTGCTTTACTTTATATTAAACAGAAAATTCTTGACAACATTAAGAAATGAAAGCTTACTTTGGATTTATTTCTTGATTTCAGGAAAGCCTTTGATTCTGTCCATCATGATATATTAATAATAAAGCTACCATTCTACGGAATCCAAGGTACAGCACATGCCTTGATGAAAAGCTGTTTAATTTGCAGGGAGCAATATACCACAATAAAGAGCACTGAATCCGATCGAGGCAGTATTAAATACGGAGTTCCATAGGGATCCATTCTAGGCACCATATTATCCTTGATATATATGAGTGATATTGTAAACACCCCAGGATGCTCTGAAATGGTATTACATGCAGATGACACTGATGTATTTTTTTTCAGGTTGTAATGAAAGCTTCGTTTACAGGGAAGCAAATGAATGGCTTCACTATTTAGACTTTTGGTTAACCTTTAATACACTAGACCTAAAGATAAACAAGACGGAATACCTGATTTTCAAGCCTAAAGGTAGCAAAAATGATAGTTCAAATTGAAGTTCTGGAATAACATTATTAGCCAGTCTAAGAGGATTTGCTTTCTAGGTGTTATCTTTCATGAAACGTTTCTCTGGAATTCGCACACAGAAGCTCTTCGAATTGAACTTTCACGTGTTTTTGGCATATTAAACAGGTTGCCAGTGAAGCAACAAACTTACTATGCTCTCTTTCATTCACGTTTAACATACTGCTCCCTGGTATCGTCAGACACAACACAAAGAAACCTTGATTAGCTGCACCCTCTGCTAAAGCGCTCAATATGTGGTATTCGAAAATTCCAAAAATAGAACATTGCTTGCCATACTTTAAGATCTATGACATACTAAAGATCAGTAAGCTATTCAAATATGTTATTTCTGGAAATCGTGCACCAGTATATGTTACACCGTTCAAATATTGAGGTTCAATACAAAAAGAAACACACTCCACATCTCCTTAGGGAAGATAAAATACAGGTGCCCCGATCTCGCACCAACTATGGTGATGTTAGATTATGTATGCAAATAGCAAATTTATTGAATCAATATCCAGCCATCTTTGAATTTTTACCAATCTACCCATCACTACCTAAAAAAAGCACTAAGCCATATGTACCTAATGGAATAAGTCAAAGAATTTTTTTTGTGTCATCGATGATATTTCGGTGTTGTATGTGTAATTAGTATTCGGGAATGTGTAAACCTTTTTTTCCATATACAGAAGCATGCACACAGTCCTCAGGGTTGTCCATTTGTTTTGTTTTGTGTGCTTGCATACATATTGGTTGTTGTACGATGTACTGTACTGCAAATGCGTTTCAATATGCCTATAGTGATTGCCACTGCTGTCAGGGGTGGGATGGCCTCATCGGGCAAAAATGCCATTAGCCTTCTCACCCAGGACAAATTTTGTATATTTTTTGCCCAAATAAACTATACTACTACTACAACTTGAATGATGCAGGTTCGATCCTATTCTGGCTGGTCGCGTTTTGATAGAGGCAAAATGCTAGAGGCCTGTGTTCTATGCAATGTCAGTGCATGGTAAGAAACCGCAGGTGGCCGAAATTACTCTACAACTTTTCACTACGGCGCCTCGCATAGCCTAGTCACCTTGGGTTTTTGGACCACTTAAAACCAAACCAAAACATCGACTAGCTTTCTTGAATGGGATAGCCAGGATATATATGCCTTGTGTTGTAAGCACATTTGTAGAGATGGAGTGGAATTTTTTTTTCAGTTCCTCTTATTTTTTTTCTTCCACTGTACAGGTCAACATGCCCGGATGACTGACTGCAGACAACAGGTCGCAAGACTGCTTCTGAGGGAACTATAGTCGGACCTATACTTTCAACATTTATTTTTATGTGGTGCATTCTTATGGTGCATGTATTGCATATTCCTTGCCTGCATAGCTTGGAAATAAACTAAATTGTAAGTATATTGATCGTCATGTCATTTGTGAAGACCATGCAGTGACCTTTTTCAACAGTTGTAGACTGTCTATAGGCACTCAACAGACAATGGTCTATTAAGGTTTTTTAGACAGAGCTCTATAGACTGTGTATAGACAAATGTCTACAGCATTGCCAGGTCACATAACTGTGGAATGTATATAGACAGTCTATAGACCTATGTTTACTGGACCAGTAGACTTTTGTCTATAGAGAGAAACCTACAGGAAGTGTATGGCCTAAGTCTATAGATCTATAGACTGCCTATAGAACTGTGTCTCTTATCAGTAGACATTTGTCTATAGACGGTCTATGGACAGAAGTCTATAGGAAGTGTATGTCCATAAATCTATAGTCGGGTACAACTTAAGAAGGCAGCGGCATTTGCCCCTCAAAGGCGGATGCACACGAGCCTCCGCCAATAGGCGCGCACTTCAGGTGACGTCATGAGCCGGACGGCCGGTGACCCCGCCGACGGAGAACATGCCGAACATGGCCGCCCTCGCTTCGAACTGGGCTGAGTCGCATCAGCTGTGTGCGTCTCCCTTCGTCAGAGTGAATTCGAATTGTTTGTGGGCGTCTGTCATGTCGGAAATATTATTGCAAGCTTACGATGCACAACTTGTGCCGCGTGCTTTTGTTCTGAGCCGTGAGGCGATGAAAAAAGGTTACAGCGAACATCGGTGACTGCGCTGCGCTTCGTCTGGAAACAGGATCCCGCAGCGGCACACCGCTGCAAACAAACATCGTGCGTGTTTGTTCTATGGTGTTTTGTTTTGCTCCTAAGTGAAGTTACGACGAGGAGAATTTGGCAAAGTCTGGTACCTACTGTGAGCGGCGGGTGTGTTAGTGTACTTTGCCCCTGCGTTTCACGTCGGACGTGGCGAAGTGATGGAGCAAAACCATTCTCAGGATAAATGAGAAAAGCGTGCGCGGATGATACCAACCTACGAGTTCCTCAACCGAAAAGATTTGTGGAAGCAACCTCCAACGCAAAGATTTGTTGCTGCCAGCTCAGCGCGCAAACGATCGATCGTTGGCAGCAGTATGATAAGATAGCCGAGCGTCTAGCAGGGCGTCGTTCGAGTGTTGTGTAGCACCGTCGATTGATCACTTCCCACCAGTGCTTACAATCAGTGACTAACACGCGCTGCTTGAGCGAATGTCATTGGATTATTAACGGCCAGGCGTGTGGGAGCAGTGTTTGTTTCCTTAATGTCAGCCTTAGTACTAATATAAAATTATGACCGATACACTGGTGCCTTTACAAGGGAGCTTGGCATGAATTCGCGTCTCTGTATGGCTTAGAATTCTTCACTCACTGCGTGTGCCAGCTGTAGAATGCCTGCTGTGACACAATCGCACATCAGTGGTGCTGCCAGCGCTTGACTTGCTTTCCCACAACACAGCTTTGCGCTGCTTTTTGATTGTTATGATATGTTGCTACTAAAACAATTCCAAGACAGTGAAGGCAACAGAGCCATTATGTACATCAAATAAAAGTATGACAAAGTAGGCACAGCTGCTTGTGAACTGACTCCTAATACCTCTACTCGCATCTGCATTAAATGTGTGTGCATGTTTTCTTGGGTGTTTGTTTATATTTGTTATTTTCTCCTTTTTTTTCATTTTAGATCTTAGTTTTCGCGCTCGCGTTTGTGTGCATGTGTGTGAATATGTGAGTGCTTCTGTGCGTGTATGTGTTTATTATTCCTATTTGTGTCCTTTTATTTTTTGTTTGTTCTTGTAAGCATGCTGCATCCACCTCTTCCTTTACAAATTCATTAACTCGTCTCATTCAAAGCACCAAGTCCTGTGAATAGCAGGGCTGGCCTCTTCGGTGTCATTAAATCCTTACACTCTTGTCTACCTTCCCTCCTCAGTCTGCCATCTTGCTGTGTTTTCTCCTACTATTCTGACCTTGCTTCTTGTGTTGTTGTCGCAACGTGATTAACGAACTTGCACTAAAGAAACATCTATCAGCTGTGACGACAGAAACATTGACCGATACAAAATGTTAAAAGCATCACGTGGCTTGCGCAATAACTTCGACTCTTACACCTGTTAATGTGTTTATGCATCAATGCATACGGCAGCTCGCCAGGAGTGCACATGAAAGGGTGCCATATTGTGCAACAGCATCTTGCGATGTTGTTGCATTCAGTCTTAATAAATCGATGGTTTCGCTGCCCGTCACATGTGGGGGTACAGATAACGTTGTGCAGTGGATTATCATTTCCTGTCTTGACGCTTTCATCATTACAAATGCAGTTTTCTAGTGAATGGAGTCCAGCAAAACAGTGCTGTGAGAGCTTTTTTCAGCTTTCACCATTTATTACCTAACCAATATCACTGTCTGAATCTGGCCGTCATTTTGCCTATGGCTTGTAATGAACAAAGTGACTCACTAAAACATGTTCAGCCTTGCGAGCATTTTTCCGGTACGTAAATATGACAAAAAAAAATGCTAGCAAAGTTATTCACGTTAATAATTGTGCTTGCATTCGCGTTAATGCCAGAGTCAGATAAATAAATTAAAAATTGGCTATGACAAGGCTGCGCTTTTTAGTGCATACTGCTAACAGAGCCATAAAGCATGCTCTGACGATTGTTATTTCAACATGGGGCCCGTCAAACTCGACGATGGCTGCCTGAATGAGCATTTTGGGCCTCAATAAGCTAAGGATGTTTTATATTTATTCTTATTCTCATTACTTGTGTGAGCCAGATAACCAAAATAAACAATGCAACCACATGAATGTGCTTTGGCGTGCAAGCTGCTAACAGGGGCTGTCAGTTTCGTGTTGACTACTGGTATCGCAGCAGCGCTGCCTATGACATGACTGCGATTTCCAGTGCATACTGCTAACAGAGCCATAAAGCGTGCTCTGACTACTGTTATTTCAACATGGGGCCCGTCAAACTCGACAATGGCTGCCTTAATGAGCATTTTGGGCCTCAATAAGCTAATGATGCTTTATATTTATTCTCTTATTCTCATTACTTGTGTGAGCCAGATAACCAAAATAAACAATGCAACCACATGAATGTGCTTTGGCGTTCAAGCTGCTAACAGTGGCTGTCAGTTTCGTGTTGACTACTGGTATCGCAGCAGCACTGGCTATGACTTGACTGCGATTTCCAGTGCATACTGCTAACAGAGCCGTAAAGCGTGCTCTGACTACTGTTATTTCAACATGGGGCCCGTCAAACTCAACGATGGCTGCCTGAATGAGCTAATGATGCTTTATATTTATTCTCTTATTCTCATTACTTGTGTGAGCCAGATAACCAAAATAAACAATGCAACCACATGAATGTGCTTTGGCGTGCAAGCTGCTAACAGTGGCTGTCAGTTTCGTGTTGACTACTGGTATCTCAGCAGCAGTGGCTATGACATGACTGCGATTTCCAGTGCATACTGCTAACAGAGCCATAAAGCGTGCTCTGACTACTGTTATTTCAACATGGGGCCCGTCAAACTCGACGATGGCTGCCTGAATGAGCATTTTGGGCCTCAATAAGCTAATGATGCTTTATATTTATTCTCTTATTCTCATTACTTGTGTGAGCCAGATAACCAAAATAAACAATGAAACCACATGAATGTGCTTTGGCGTGCAAGCTGCTAACAGTGGCTGTCAGTTTCGTGTTTACTGGTATCGCAGCAGCGCTGCCTATGACATGACTGCGATTTCCAGTGCATACTGCTAACAGAGCCATAAAGTGTGCTCTGACTACTGTTATTTCAACATGGGGCCCGTCAAACTCGACGATGGCTGCCTGAATGAGCATTTTGAGCCTCAATAAGCTAATGATGCTTTATATTTATTCTCTTATTCTCATTACTTGTGCGAGCCAGATAACCAAAATAAACAATGCAACCACATGAATGTGCTTTGGCGTGCAAGCTGCTAACAGTGGCTGTCAGCTTCGTGTTGACTACTGGTATCGCAGCAGCACTGGCTATGACATGACTGCGATTTCCAGTGTAGACTGCTAACAGAGCTATAACGCGTGCCTTGAATACTGTTATTTCAACATGGGGCCCGTCAAACTAGATGGTGGCTGCCTGAATGAGCATTTTGAGCCCGCCAAGGATAATCACAGTTAACAGTTGTGTTTCAATTCAGATATACCAGCATTTAAACATGTTTCTATGCCACTTCTTAAATCGAGCACAATGTGTGCTGGACGTTGCTTATCAGAATTGAGCTTCTATTATAAGGAATACGCCATAAATGGAACTGCTTATTTATTTCAGAGGTCACGGAATGGATGGTTGTCTGTTGCGAACCAACGGGAAAAATTTTGGTAGCCCTAATAAAGGTTAAAAAAAGCCGTTATGCTTCGTCGAGTGGCTCAATGCCAGACAGCTCGCAGTCGGAGTCGCTTTCTTCAGTGTCATCTTCACCCAGCTGGATGATGGTGGGTTGAATGTGCTCACTCCCAGACGTGTCAAGTCTGAACTTTGCCTCCAAGTCCATCACGTGCTGAATGCTCTTCGCCCAGTCTTCCGCCGCTACGTGCTTGATTTTCTCCCTCAAGATGGCGTCGACCGTGGACGGCTTGAAGTCTATGTTGTCCGCAGCGATGCCATTTTTGACCTTGGCCCAAACAAGCTCAATGGGATTAAATTCGCAGTGGTACGGCGGGAGCCTGAGTACAATGCAACCGGCGCTTACAGCTGCATTGTCTACGATGTAGCTCAGAAAGCGTGACTTTACAGATGCCACCAGCTCAAGCAGCTACTTCTATATCATCCTTTCAGCGTAGGTGATCTTCTTGCTTGTGAGCCACTCCTGTATCTTCTTCTTCCAGGCCGCCGTTGGCAATTTCTCTTCTCACCGCCTATGGTAAGGTACATTGTCTAAAACAATGACGCTACCAGCTGGCAACGTCTGCAGAACGCCATTAAACCAGCCCTCAAAGCGATTGCCGTCCATTTCCTCGTGGTAGTCGCCTGTCTTTTGGCCTCGGAATACATCCAAGCAGCCGTCGACGAAGCCATCCTCGCTGCCGATGTGCGTGACGATCAGGCGCTGACCTTTCCCAGAAAGTTATTTTAGACCCGTCGTTAGGCCATTTGCTCGAGTGAACAGGCGTCTGTCCGCACGACCGACCGAGTGTGTCCCGCCGTCACCCATGTCGCGTCCAGGTAGATCTTTCGTCCTTCCGCTCGGTAGCGCTCCACGTCACGGAGGTAGCGATTCCGCCAATCGGTGATGTCATCCCGGTCGATAAGCAGCGAGTTGCGGCTTCTCTTTTCGTGCTTGAAGCCGGTCTCGGCAAGCAGGCGACGCACAGTCCACCGCCTTAGTGATGGGAGTTCCATACGTTCCGAGAACTCGGTAGTGATCTTCTCGACCGTCGGTATCTCGTTGCGGCGAAAGAAATCGTGCACACATGACCTCAGCGCGCACAACGTGAAGCTGTCAAACTTCGCGCTGCGTCTTCTCTTCTCCGCATTGCGTGGGCGCTTTCGGGACGGCGTCGTCAATTTGCCACCCGAAAAATGCGAAGCTTTAACTTCCTTCCTCACCCTGAACACAGTCCTTTCGCTGACACCGAGCATGTCAGCGACAAACTTGCTCGTCTCCTCTACGCTGCGTTCAGGCTCCCTGTTACGCCAAAACGTGTAGCAGGGGAAGATCATGTTGCGTGAATCGCTGTTCAGGATGCGGCCGCTCTTGCTCTTGCCGAGGCTCCTTGGGGGTGTGATCATCGATGCGACACAAGGCTCGTTCGGCAACAAAGGCTCTCGTTCCGATGTCACCTCGCTGGGCTCCGTGGCGGAAAAGGGGTACGGAATGCCGTGCGCGAGCGTGCGTGTACTCACGAGATTGTAGGTTCGCAACCGCAAAAAAAAAAAAAAGAAACAGGTAGCAATTGAAAAATAAGCCTCACACATTAAAAAATAAGCTTGTGAAAACACACAAAAAGTACATATGAATCCTATGCTATTGAGCCAGACTGTTTTGTAATTACACGCCCGGTGCCGTCGATCTCGCTCCGTAGCAGACGACGCACAGCGTTGTAGAAGGCACGGAGTTAATTTTCTCTCGCGATCCGGCATGTGCTGAAGCATTTGCATCATGATAGTTTTACTAAACCACTCATCAAGATACACAAATCTTATTTATACAGAGAAATACGCGTTTTAGAAGCAGTCACAATTTTTTGAGCGGGATTATTTCTTTAGTCGCGGAGGCAATTGGCTGCTGCGCTTCGGTCATCTGGGCGGGGCCTCTCCTGTCTTCTAAAGTTGTACCCGACTATATAAATCTTCTATAGACTGTCTATGGACCTATCTACATTCAGTAGACATTTGTCTATGGACTGTCTATAGACAAAAGTCTACTAAAAGCCATAAATCTATAGATTGTCTATAGACTGGTCCAAAGGATTTGTCTATAGACAGTTTATAGACTTCTTAGACTAAAGTCTATAGAGTCTATGGACTTTCTAAAGAAATTTTTGTAAGGGGGGTCTCGCTTTGGCCGACGTGACGTCGCCCTGTAGCGCGTGCGTTACGCCAGAGTATAAACGTGCTTTAACAGAGCCTGCGCTTAATCGCTAACCAACGTATTTAGTTGCGGCATCTATGGGAACCACTGAACCCCCCCCCCCCCCCCCGCACTCTCTTTGAATAAAAATAAAAAAACCCTGCGTGAAGGCACGGAATCGAACCATGGCCTCGGGCGTTTGAAGTGAAGGCGCTACCACTCCGCCACGACGGCTCGAGCGTCAACCATGAATAAAGGCGCATCTAGTGAATGCACTCTTCCGATGAAGAAGTCTCCGCGCTTTCACATATCCTAGCCTAACAGAGCTGGGCCATCAGCAATTTTTTTTTCTTAACTGCCTTGTATCTTGTCTCCCGTCCCTAATAAACGATTTCCGTTAAGTAGTTCATAGTTGACTGGCACAGCCGGGAACGTTTCACTGGGCAAGCGTACGAAGACACAAGCGCTCTTTATACTACGAACTCCCTTGTACGATCACCGACCATCGTGCCATCATAGTTTTTCATCGACCGTGGCAATCATCTGACCAGCCTTAACAGGCTCCTTCAAAGGTTAACTAGCACTTGAAGCGGCACTTGCAGTTCCTCTGCTGTTCGGCGCTTGTAAATCGAGGCGTGTCAAAAACAAAACAACGGGGAACGCAAAGCTCATAGACGCGAAGCGCCATAAAAAAACCGAAACTCTCTTGGCCGCCTGTTGCGCCACCGAGCATCGGTTTTCTTTGCTTCCAACATTCAGGTTGTCTTTTGTCTGTCTTCCTTGTGTGATAAAAGTGCACTATCGGTTTCAAAACAAAACTTACTTCAGTACTGAATCGCGCAACCATCCTACCTTCCTTTGTCAGCCTCAGAGATTCAGGGATTCTATGCATTAAGGAAAATTCCTCCACGGTGGCGCCTCTGGTCCTATGACGTCAGCACGCTTGTACTTGCGAGATTGGCCTGTGGCGGCGACACCTGTATTTTGGTTCGTGCTATTTTATAGCTTACAAGAGCTTTGTTTTCAGTAAGAAAGGCGTTTTTATGATCAGGAGCTGGTATTCTAACGATACAAGCCAGCTTCAATTTCTCCTCAATGTCACTTTAATGGGCAGGAAATTGAGAACGTTCTTACCGACCTTGCACCGTAACCTTAAACTATACTACCCCACACATGCACATCAGAAGCTCGTCAAACACAGACAGAGTGCACAGCACAGATATGGAGACATGCACACTTGCGTACACTTCTGAAGAAACATCAACCTGTATGGGTGAGGAACAAGAATGACTGGAAAAAAGCAGTCGTCACAGAGGTTGGTCGTCAACCGAGGCGCTATACAGTGCAATCCACAAGCGGATCAATTTATGTGCGTAACCGTGTGCACCTGAGGCCACGCACTCAGGTGGTGCGTGAAGCCACTCGTACAGCAGAAGACTACACCCTGGATGAATCGGGGCCAACAAGTGCCAACGATGCTACGCCTCACAAGTATTCTGAAGAAGCAAGACATGCTTCGATATATGTTACACGGGCTGGAAGAGCGAAGCGTCCACCGGCTAGGTTTCAGGACTGAAGTGTTTTCTTTTTTGTTTTTATTGTTTTAATAATCTTCACTCAAAAAAGGGCGATTTATGTATCATCACTGGCGCCGCAACAAACCCAAACGACACAACAACCACCTTGAACGGTCGTCCGTACAGGTAGGGGCGGAATTTCGACGTAGCCGAGATGAATGCAAGGCACTCCTTCTCAGTTGTCCAATAGTTAGCATCGACCTTGGAAAGGGAACGTTATGCGATGACTTTCTCCAGCCCGTCGCTTTTTTGAACGAGGACGGCGCCTAGGCCGACGCTGTTTACGTCGGTATGAACTTCAGTATCGGCGTTTGCATCAAAATGCGCGAGAATCGATGGGGACTGTAAACGGCGCTGAATTTCTTCGAAAGCTTCTGTTTGCGACGTTTCCCATTTACATGGCAAGTCTGTCTTCGTCAGTTGGGTCAGGGGCTCAGCGATGTACGAAAAGTTTTTCACAAATAGTCTGTAATATTGTTACGAGTGGACGAATCATGAACGAAGAAGTGGCGGTGCGCGGAACGACGACGACGTTGACAGTTGGTAGCTGGGCGCTCGGTTCTGAGCTGAGTGCTGGCCTTCTCAGAGCAGCCGCCATATAGACTTACCGCCGTAACATCCCCGTAACATCTTTTGGTGGAGGTGCAGGGTATCGATCCCAGTACCTCTCGCACCCTCAAGCTCCACGCCCCGCCTTCGCTCCACCGAGTACGCTCGCCTGCCCCCCGACTCTGCCGTTTATCTGCTTATGTCCCCATTTCCTGCGGTTCCTGATGGGGATTATCTTGCCTGTCCACTCGCCGATGTCGTTCTCTCCCGCAATGTTGTTCTTCCGCACCTCATCGTGACCGTCACCAAGAATAGCACCTCCCTTCCTGTCCTCAACTTCAGCTTGTCACCACAAGTTCTTCCTGCAGGCATATCACTTGCTACTTTGTCTTCTCTCACCGACTGTACCGTCACTGCTCTCTCACCTGGACCGCCTTCTACTGTCTCTCAAGCGGCCGACATCCCGGCCAACGTTCCGCAATCCATTTCTGCGATGATTGCTTCTGACCTGAGCCCCGAGCATGCACAGGATCTTCACAACCTTTTGGTGTCCTACTCCGACATTTTTGACTTCGCTTCTGCTCCTCTGGGTCAAACGTCGGTAGTGACTCACCGCATTGACACCGGCGATGCCAGACCTATACACCGGAGGCCTTATCGTGTGTCGCTACCAGAGCGCCAGATCATCCAGCGGGAGGTGGACAAGATGTTGGCCAACGATATCATCGAGCCTTCAAACAGCCCTTGGGCATCTCCTGTCGTGCTCGTGAAAAAGAAAGACCAAACTTGGCGGTTTTGCGTCGACTATCGTCATCTCAACAAGGTCACGAAGAAAGACGTCTATCCCCTTCCGCGCATAGATGATGCCCTGGACTGTTTACATGGCGTCCGCTACTTTTCTTCCATCGACCTTCGTAGCGGGTATTGGCAAATCTCTGTTGACGCAAGAGACCGCGAGAAAACAACTTTCGTCACCCTTGATGGCCTTTACGATTTTAAGGTCATGCCCTTCGGCCTTTGTAACGCCCCTGCCACATTTGATCGGATGATGGACTCGTTACTCCGGGGCTTCAAGTGGACGACCTGCCTTTGTTACTTAGATGATGTAATTGTTTTCTCGCCCTCTTTTGAAACCCACCTGCTTCGCTTTTCGTCCATCTTGGCACTTTTCCGCCGCGCAGGTCTTCAACTCAACTAAAAAAAATGTACTTTTGGCCGCCGCGAACTCAAAGTCCTCGGCCATTTGGTGAATGCGAGTGGCATACAACCTGACCCTGATAAAGTTCGTGCCGTCAGTGCTTTTCCCTGTCCCCGCTCGCCCAGTGATGTCCGCAGCTTCATCGGTCTCTGTTCCTACTTTCGCCGGTTCGTCCCGAACTTCGCAGCCGTCGCTCGCCCTCTCACCAATCTGTTGCAGAAAGGCGTTCCTTTTTCCTGGGGCCCAGAGCAGGCTACTGCATTCTCCAGCCTTATCGCCGTCCTCACCAACCCTCCTGTATTGGCCCATTTCAACCCGTCTGCCCCGACTGAACTTCGCACCGATGCCAGTGGTCACGGAATTGGCACCATCCTTGCTCAGCGACAACGTGGCCAGCACTGCGTGATTGCGTACGCCAGCCGTCTTCTTTCTTCCGCCGAGAAGAATTACTCCATCACAGAACGCGAGTGCCTGGCTCTTGTTTGGGCCATTGGAAAATTCCGCACATACTTGTTCGGCCGCCCATTCACTGTTATAACCGACCACCACGCCCTGTGTTGGCTCTCATCTCTCAAGGACCCTACTGGCCGTCTTGGCCGGTGGGCATTGCGATTGCAAGAATACACCTTTTCCGTGGTTCACAAGTCCGGTGGCCTCCATCAAGATGCAGACTGCCTGTCCCGCTATCCCGTCGATCCTCCTTCTACAGACTGTGAGTCGGATGCCTGTGTCCTCTCCATCTCCGACCTCTCCCACATTGCTGACGAACAGCGCTTGGACCCCACCCTCACCTCTCTCATCGACTGCCTCAGCACCGACCGCCGCGACACTTCTCTGGCCCGGTTTTTGCTGGACGGGAACACGCTGTACCGCCGCAACATGCGACCTGGTGGCGCTGAGCACTTGCTCGTTGTTCCCCGCCACCTACGGTCCACTATCCTTGAACAACTGCATGACGCACCTACGGCTGGTCATCTTGGTGTCTCCCGTACGTGCGACCGCGTGCGCCGGCGTTTCTTCTGGCCTGGTCTGTACCGCTCCGTCTAACGCTACGTCGCCGCTTGCGACGTCTGTCAGCGCCGAAAGAAGCCCGCTGTCCTGCCGTCTGGACACCTGCAGCCGATCCCCATCCCGACCGACCCGTTTTCTCGTGTTGGGCTAGATTTACTTGGGCCCTTCCCGGAGTCCTCCACGGGGAACAAGTGGATTGCCGTCGCCACCGATTATGCCACGCGGTACGTGATCACTCGTGCCATTCCAACCAGCTGCGCCACTGACGTCGCTGACTTCCTTCTGCATGACGTCATATTACACCATGGCGCTCCCCGTCAACTCCTTACCGACCGTGGCCGCTGCTTCCTTTCCCGAGTTGTTGACGAAATCCTTCGTTCGTGCTCCGTTCGTCACAAGTTCACCACTGCTTATCATCCTCAGACAAACGGCCTTACGGAGCGTCTCAACCGCACGCTGACAGACATGCTCGCCATGTACGTATCCGACGACCACCGGGACTGGGACATAAGCTTGCCTTTTGTCACCTTCGCCTACAACTCTTCGCGCCATGATACCGCTGGTTACTCGCCCTTCTATCTTCTCTTTGGACGAGACCCCTTACTGCCCTTCGACACTCTGCTGCCCACAGCTGGCCCTGTCACTACATATGCGCGTGACGCTATCGCCCGAGCAGACGCCGCCCGCCAGGTTGCTCGACACAAGCTCTCCGCCTCCCAAGAGGCTCAAAAACACCGCTACGATGGCCTGCACCGTGATGTGCGATACCCTGCCGGATCTCTCGTCCTGCTGTGGCTCCCATCCCGTCGTGTGGGGTTATGTGAAAAACTTCTGCCGCGCTACACAGGTCCTTATCGTGTATTACGGGCAGTGACCGACGTAACGTATGAAATCACGCCGCTGCACCCAAAGTCGACGTCCGCTCCACTGAAGTCCGAAGTCGTTCATGTAGCTCGCCTCAAGCCCTATCACCCACCATCGACATCGCACGCCTAACACGCACCGGGACGTTGCCTTCAGCCGAGGGGGATAGTGTTACAAGTGGACGAATCATGAACGAAGAAGTGGCGGTGCGCGGAACGACGACGACGTTGACAGTTGGTAGCTGGGCGCTCGGTTCTGAGCTGAGTGCTGGCCTTCTCAGAGCAGCCGCCATATAGACTTACCGCCGTAACATCCCCGTAACAATATGCGCACAGTCCGAGGAATCTGCGCACTGCTTTCTTATCAGCCGGCGGTGGAAACTGTTCAATAGCAGCTGTTTTCTGCGGGTCTGGGCGTACTCCCTCCTTGGTACCGATGTGGCTTAGAAACAGCACCTCTTCATAGGCCAAGTGGCACATCTCTGCTTTCAAGGTTAGGTCAGTGGACTTGATGGCGCCTAGTACTGTTCGAAGTCTTTTGAGGCGCTCATCAAAGTTTGAGGCGAAAACAACGACGTAATCTAAGTGCACCAGAAATTTGCCATTTCAGGCCTGCCAGCACTGTATCCATTACTCGCTGAAATGTCGCTGGTGCGGAACGCAGACAAAATGGCATCACCTTGAGCTCGAAGCGGCCGTCCGGAGTGATTAATGCGGTCTTCTCGCGATCTCTTTCGACCTAAATTTGCCATTAACCGCGCTTGAGGTCTATGGATGAGAAATAATTGGCATTGCAGGGCCGGTCTAGTGTGTCGTCGATGCGGGGGAGGGGGTAGATGTTCTTCTTTATTATGTCGCTCAAGCGGCGGCAATCAACGCAGAATCGAAGTGCGCCGTCTTTCTTTCTCATTAGAACAACCGGTGGCGACCATGAGCTGTTTGAATGTTGGATGACGTCGTCGCAAAGCATTTTTTCAACTTTGTCCCGGATGGCTTGTCGTTCTCGCGGCGACACACGGCTTTGACGGAGAGGTCGGGCGTGCTGGTCGGTCATAATGCTATGCTTGGCAATTGGCGTTTGTCGGAACTTTGGGGATGATGAAAAACACTCGCGGTAGCTTCGAAGCAGATTACGGATCTGCTCCTGTCTGTTCCGGGGCGCGCTCACTTCTTCCTCCAGGACACTCATGACAACGTGATTTTGTAGAGTTCTCATCGAAGGGATAGCCTCGTCTGTCGAAAGCTTGATCAGCTTGGATCGCAGGTCGATGATCGCCTGATGCGCATTAAGGAAATTCATGCCCAAGATCACTTTGCGAGAACATTGCCGTAGTACTCCTACAACGAAGGTTGCAGGACAGGTATGTCCTGTGACAGTAACTCGCGCTGTGCATCGTCCTGATGAGGTGGTCCCCTGCGGTGCGATTTTGTGGGCTGTCCCAAGCGGTCGTGAATTTCCTCAGATGCGCAGAGAATGTTCCATTCTTCACCTAGTAATCGGCTCCTGTGTCGACTAGAGCGGTAACTTTCCTGCCGTCGATAACTAATTCTAAGTCGGATGTCCTGGCTCTCGCGTTGCACGTCGTCCTGGGCGTCGGATCACGCCTTCGTCAGGTATAAGAATCGTGGGTAGAACGTGTCGTTGAAGGTTTTCTTGGTAGCGGCGTCGTTTTCAAGGCAGTTCGCGTCGTGGTCGAGGTGGTCGTTGTATGCGGCGTCGACGGGTCGGGGGTGGCGCCTTCGTGTGGCGGTCGTTGGATGATCTTCGGTGTTTTGCTCGGGAGCAACCTCACCTTCAGAGGTTGCTGTCCTTAGTTTCCCCTACGGGGGCTGGGCGACCTTCCTCGTACCGCGGCTGCGTAGCTGCGGCGTGGCGACGCAAAGCGAAAGGCTGACGGCGATGGTGAGCGCGAAAAGCGGTTCGGCGTGTACTCTTCTCGACGCAGGTAATAGTTGATTTCTTGCGGACGTTGGCCAAAGCGTGGTCGTGGGGCGTCAACGGCAAGTCCACGAAGACCGATACGTCGGTACGGGCAGTGACGAAGAATATGGCCGGCCTCACTGCAATGGAAGCACAATGGTCGGTTGTCGGAAGTCCTCCAGTCGCATTTCCTGGGGCTTGAGCGTCGTTCGTAGGCTGGGTGGGCGGGGGAATGGAGGCGGCGTTTTGGAACAAGCGGCTCATCTTAGAGAGGACGTAGGGGGTGTTGTTAGGGATGAGGAGTGCGTACTGCAGCATCGTAGTTCATGGAGTGGGGTTCTGTGGCCGCCGGGGTGCCCAGTGTCTGTTACACTTCCTCCCGCACCACATCCATTAGAGTCACTGCTTGTGGCTGTGCGGAGGATGGCAGCAGTCGTCGTAGCCTTCGTGTCCGAACGGATTGCACAGGCAGATGAAGGGCGATTGTACTGCCGAGCTCGGATGTCGAGGGTCTTCTCAATTGTGCAGGCTTCTTGCATGAATTCGTCGACTGCTTTTGGCGGCTGGAGGACGAGGCTAACAGTAAAAATGTTCTTGTACGCCGCGCATTAAAATCTGACGTTTGTTTTCCTCGGTTATCTCAAGGTCCGCGCGGCGAAATAGGCGCTTCATCTCTTCGACGTAACCGCGGACGGGATCATTCGGAAGCTGGATCCTGCGCTAGAGGAATCGTTCGGCTCTTTCTTTCCTCACGACACTGGTGAATGCCTTGAAAAGTTCCTTCTTGAATGGCTCCGATGTCGTTAGGGGCTACTCGCGGTTTGCGCACCACGTACGTGCTGAGCCATCCAGTGAGAAAAACACGTGTCCAATTTTTGCCGCATCATCACACTTGTTGAATGATGCCACGCGCTCAAGTTGGTTCAACCATTCTTCGGGGTCTTCGCAAAGGGATCCATTGAAAGTTGGCGGCACCCGCGGCTATTGCGGTATGATCGGTGTCTTCTTTGGCGAGGTTGCTGTGCTCCTAGCAGCGTCTTGTCGCTGTCTAGTGCGGTCCGGAAGGGTCCCGAACTCAGGCTTCTCTCCCTGAAGACGTCTGCTGGCTCGATTAACTGCTGGCTCGTCCTCCGGTGCGATGCGCAGAGGCCTGGTGTCACGACTTGGAGGGGGTGACCGGTACATGAAAGGCTACCCAGCACATACACCAGGTGTCACGAAGTGGTGACTGTAGTCCGGAGAGCAGAAAGGCTGCGGAAATGGTGTCTAAACAAGACTATTTTGGTGACTTGTGCCCATAATGGACCGAATCACTCAGCGGCGGCGCAGCAACAAGCGTGCTTGGCAGTCGTTGAACAGAATCCCCGCCGCTGTCGGCCGTGCTCAATTTAAAGCTCATAGCTGATAAATCGTGCAAAGTTACGAGAACATTCTGGAACAACGTAGAATTAGCTTTGCCTGGATGCGATCAATCGAGATAAATCAGGTCGCGTCTTGCATTGCAAACAAACAGACGAAGTGGCGTGCCGGCAGCTTTGAAGAATGAACAAACACTGCACAGATTCGCGGCAATATTTGTTTTGCCTGCTAACCGCATTGCCCGACTATTCCAGTACCGGTGACTGTCCCTGTGGGTTTGTAAAAGAGCCACCCTGAACTTTTGTTCTAGTAGCTGCGAAGCGCGCTTTGCAATATACCCGTGACTTTGTTTCCGAGCTACCGTGCCAAAACTTCGACCATTTTACACAGAGGCTGTCTTTATAAGTTGAAGGCTTAGTTTTCTTTGTAATTTCAAGGTGGTTTCTGTCCTACAATCGACAGCACTTCTGCTGGCCTTGCTAAAGCACCGCCATAAAGCACGCACGCCTACGGCTGCTGTTGGTGGTATGAGCTGATAACAAAGCATATTTATGGGCCGATTGGTCAGACATGCTATTTGAACGAAGTGTTGTCTAAACGTTTCGTTCTTTGTTTAAATGGCATTTCAGCTGTTGCCGTGCACTGCTCCTCTTGTGCAGCAAGGCGGCGTTGCATGGTCTGCCGCAAGTTGTGGTGCCGTGCTTCCGAGACAACGGAATCACGACTCGCGTGAGCACGCGATGGGCATGAGGACAAAACAGGCCGCAGGCAAGGTAGGGCAGCAGTGATGTTTTACAGCATGCTTTGTCTTGTTTAATGAAGTTCTTTAATATTTCTGTTTATTGCTGTCGCAATTCATTAGAACCCCAGCGACGTCGGGTGTCGGAATTGACGCGTTGCCTGAGGCGGACAGAGGGCTCCCGGCGTTATTTCCTCGCGTTAGTCGTCTGGGTCTGCAAGGGAAAGAGATAAACGGAGATGAGCAGATATTTTAGCTCACAGGAATGCTTTCCAAACCTAGCTGTACCTCTGTTCGTGGAAGGCAGACAGCAGCTGCAACTGTCCGCACCGGTTTCGTTCCACTAGAAACAAATAACGGCGGCAGCCGGTAATAAGTAATGATCGCGGAGTGCCTGTGTATGTGTGTGTGTCAGTGTGTTTAGCACCCCGGCGCTTGGCTGTGCATATTCCTTCGTCTGAGCGTCTGTCCCAGCGATGTTTGTGTGCCTCCTGTGTCTTTTCCTGAGTACGTTTTCGCTGTTGCCACCTTCTATGTATTCCTACGCAGCGCAACCTTCGGGATTGATCTGCAGTCAGCAGACACCGTAGCTCAGGTGACAGAGTACAGCACGCAACTTGCCGAAGCCAGGAGTTCGAATCCCATGGTGGATACTGGTGTCGTTTCTTCTACTTCCCGTGCCATTATCTTCTAAGCGTTTACGAAATTACTCGCCAATACCAGTCGACATTAAACCGTGAAAAACAAAAAGGAATGCCCTGTGCTTTACTTGGTTTCAATGGTTTCAATGGTTGCCTTCCTGTATGCGTATCAAAGCTGTTAACCTAAGAATAATCCGCGTGCATAGCATACTGAAATGTTTCATCGTGCTTTGAATGAAAACGAGCATTAGTGAAAAACATTTGCCCTCGGCATTAGTTTTCCGGCATGGTAGTGAAAATTGTAAACTACAGCTTGCCACTCTGGGATTATCTAGCGGGAAATGTTTTCTAGATGGTGCCTTAGTACAGACGAAATTTTTGAGGAAATCTTAAACACTAGAAAAAAAGAACATGTAATCATAGGTTTTTCAGGACAAATTGGAGAGATTAGAAAATGCTCGGAGTTCCGCACCAAACATTTATTTTTACACATTCTTGTTCAAATGCATTTTAACCACGACCGGCCGTGATTTAAACATTCCCCAGCACTTTGGCTTCACACACACTGCTGTTTTATGGCCCACCGAACATAAGGTGATCTTATCAGCACCAACAAGGCGGCGCTGCAAGGATTACATTTGACTACAGTCGTTAGATGAGCCAATTTAATGAAGCTATGAGACCTAGGAGCACGCTCTCGAAAGCTGACAGCCCCACAGGTAAGAAGGAAGCTCACAAATAAGCCTATCAGTATACTGCGACAGAAACGTCTGTTGAACGAATAGCCCAAAGTGCTACACGAGATTTGATGAGGCGCTGCCATGAACGATGCAATCCAATGGGGCATCTTTGTTGTTCATAACTGATGCGAGCTTGAATCCTACCAACTTTATAGTCTCGCATTCTTGCTTGCTATCAAGGCACTCGCAAGGCTGGCGACTGCAGGAGGTTCAGTATGACATCATGATGAAGCGAGTATAAAAAAGCGCAGCCTATTTGGTGTCTGCGCTTAATGGTCACCAGCTGCTGGACCAACGTACACTCGGGGACAGTTTGTTTAACGCTCTTGCGGATACGTTAGGGCTAACTGTCTACATTGCAGGGAAAATTGATGAGCGCAGGTTAGCAGCATGCCATACCTATAAACATAGTATATATCTCCAAAGCGTTCAAGGGTTATTGGAGAGCTGGGCCGTGAGAAAGAACTGAATTGCTATATAGTTATAAGCAATATGATCAACTTAATGCTGCATAAGGGTGATCAGAACGCAACGTTAACCAACGTCAAAATGCCGGGTTGCTCCGCCGCGTACAAGACTTGCATTTGTTTCAGTGTAATTAAGCTGATGGCGCTCTAAGAAGTTAAGAACTTCAAATGTGCGATCAGGTAAATATGTAACTTTCTCGCAGCGTCCACTCGCTCTACAATGCAGTAGAAGAAATGGGCTTCGGCAGGGCGTGTAATGCGAAGGCAAGATCATGGTTTAAGAGCAATGGACTGGATTCTAAGAGAAGGCAAATGTAGCAGGGGCGGCAGAAAGTTAGGTGGGCGGATGAGATTAAGAAGTCTGCGGGGATACGGCGGCCACAGCTGGCGCAGGACAGGGTCAATTGAAGTGGTATGAGACAGGCCTCTACCTTGCAGTGGGCGTAGTCAAGCTAATGAATCTCTGTAATGGAATCTCTCCTTGTTTTCCTGTCATCACTGCGTTTGGTTGTTAACTATAATTTATCGAAAAATGAAATGCAGAAGTACCCTAATGTTTCTAGGCCCAGAAAGATCTATCTTGTTTTTTTTTCCCCCTGAGGAAGGTAATCTTAATGCGTAGTTAAGTCTTCGCGAGGGAATAGAAGTTGATTCAAGATCTTAGTGTTACAACTTAAACATCATGAAGAAGCCCCATTTTATTTAACAGCTTACTCATATTATTATTAAAAACGAACGGCACTTTTTCATGCTTCGGAAAAATAAAACAGAAAACAAGTTTTTTTCCGAGAGCTCTCTTTTCTTCCGAGCCCTCCCATCACTAGCCCTAAGCAGCATACCTTCAGTGAAAGCTGGATCCTGTATCGCCTCTTTGCTTCAATCACACTGGAAAGTACAGCGCATGCAGAGTTCACAGTCCGGAAGATTCAAGACGGCAGGTGCTCAAATACTTTTGTTCCGGTTCTGCTTGTCCCTTACGCTTTCGATCTTGTCTTTTTCACGCCCTTTCAACCTTCACTACAACGAGTGGGTACTTCAGAAACTACTCCCCTAAAGAGCCTCCGTCCGTCTGAATAAAAGAACGTAGAGTACCTACCTGACTGGATTACGGCCGAACTACTTCGCTTAATCGTTTCACGATTCTCCACCACCAATGAACAAAATATATGTTGCACTGCTGATATGACCTATGCAGGTGTTTGGTTGTTGTGGGCGGCTGTATCGTTGTCCGCCGCCTCGTCAGCACGCGGGTGAGCTTTACCTGGGTTTTAGTACACCTTTTCTTTGCTGCTGCGTTATGTTAACATTGGTCTCAAGCTAACCGCAGCGCTGTGCTATTCTAAGTAGAACAGGGAACATATAACTCAGGGGTGTGCGAATATTCGGAAGTTTCGAATACCAAATAAAATAAATATTCTACTTGATTATTCGAACAAATGAAACAGTGTCTTTTCAAAGTTATTCGAAATGAGTCAAACATGTTCTCAAGTTTTCGAATAATTGGCTCAATGCTCGAATAAGGCCTGCCGTATTTTTCTCCCACGACTATTTCAAAACACAGACTATAGAGGCCGCGTACCACGCGGCCGCGATCGGTCGGCGCGGGATGGAGGGTTCATCGTCGCGGTGTGGTCCATTCGTTTGGCGGTGTTCATAATTCTCGTACATGGCCTCAGAGATTCGACGACGTGGCAGGGCACAGGCCGGTTCGACAAACCCAGCCTTTATGCGTGACCTCGGAGGCCACATGCCTCACACGTAGCTCTCGCCTGGCCCGTGTACTGAGATGTGGCCCTAGTTTGTAGTCTTTCATTATAAAGAGCAAAATGTGTTTTTGCTGTGTGCGCACAACATGAAAATGATGAAGTTAATACACTGACTTGGTGTTTCAACTCCCCAAACGGAGATCAGTCCTGACAACAAAGCGCGCAGAGAACGACGAAGACGAGAAAAGACAGACAACGCAGTGTTGCGTCTTTTAAGCGATGCAGTTAAAGCTGGGAAGCAGCGCTTCGCAGCTTCTCACGATTGCTCATTGAATATTCGCACAAGTACATAATGCCCGTAAAAATATTCGGTCCGTATTCGGTTCCACTTTTAGCCAACCTATATATATTCGATTCGGTTTTAAATACGTACTATTCGCACACCCTTCACCCATACGTATATCGCATGCATATTTTTATTCACATATCTTTTGCATCCGCATTAAAGTCACGTTTAGTCGGAAAGAGGTATGTCTTCTCAAAATACACTAAATATCTAAGTTGCCAGCATTACGTACAATACAAACATAAACCTGCGTCGATGCACCAGGGGAGATCGATTTAGCTCAAATTGTGCAGCTGGCATTTCCGATACATCGTTTCGTCATTCCTCGCATACCGAGCGCACACAATTAAATACATGCACGATCTAGCCTAAAAGTGTACGTAAATGCAAAAAAAAAAACAGCTTGGCACTTTTGTAAACGCAAAAAAGCAAACAGGCGGAGCATGATGACTGCTTCGTCTGCAGAAATGATTAAATCATAGTTCATGATCCCGAGAAAGCGTACGCAGGTAGCAGTGCTCGTCGCATCCGGGCCGGTCTCGCTGCACTCTCTGCCATCTCGAAGGTCACGAGCACAGAACCAACTGCCCCCACCGTAGCTGGCGATTAGCAGAGGTCACTAACACCTAAGGAAACACGACGCCAAAGTGAGCAGCTCCGCAAAGCAGAAGAAAGTGCCTGAAGCAACGCGGCCGATGTAACTGACAAAATGAGAAAGGGACACGAACTATGGTTGCAGTTGATTCTGCGAAGGGTGCGGAGGTAGAAGAGCTGCGGTGCATATTTCGATCGCCATCTTTTTTGCGCAACCGCTGTTGCTTCGAATGAAGTAAATTTGGGCTTTCGCGCTGTTGGAAATTAAGTTCATGATAGCCGGAGGAGTCACAACATAGTTATGGCACTACACCAATCGAGACTATGCTGCAATCAAGATCGATGAAATCTCTTCAGCTGCCACTATTTAGTATTGCTGAAAGCCCATGCTCGTATAGCCACCCAAAGTCTCTTCATAAACATCATCTTTCGGCAGAGCACTCAACAATATTTCCGCTTCAGAAGTGCCTTTCCTACAAAAGCACGTGAATGCCCTCAGGCAGTCGCAATTGCATGTGAATGCATCTTAAAACAGCGGGTGTGCCATAAGCCATCTGCTCCGGCGTCGCTTTGGCCTCTCATTCCATAATGTTTAAGCGATAAATGGACACTGGCTTTATCTTACAAGCGTGAGGTATCACTAAACCTCTG
The DNA here is from genome assembly GCF_052857255.1 of Amblyomma americanum. Taxonomy (NCBI): domain Eukaryota; kingdom Metazoa; phylum Arthropoda; class Arachnida; order Ixodida; family Ixodidae; genus Amblyomma; species Amblyomma americanum. Next base: position 38,366,961 of record NC_135501.1, on the reverse strand, counting down.
ATGTTACGTGCACATTTAAACACGAAACTATAGTTGATGTCAGGACGGCGCGAAAGAAACAAGGACAAGAGAGGCACACGAACACAACACGACAGGCGCCGACTTACAGCTGAAGTTTATTCCCCGCACCCTTACAATTTATGAAGCACCCGAGCCGTATCACAGTAGCCTCTTACAAAAAATAATTAATACGAAGAACAAGAATTGTCAATAACAGTCAGAATTCAGACCGTAGGTGCTACTTCTAACAGACAGGAAGAGACAGTTAAGCACTACACACCTGATAATAGCAAACTTGGACCAAGTACCAAGATTATCTGAGCGCAAAACCAAATAGGAAAGCAAACCATCCTCATAACCGAGACGCACACTCGGCCAAGGCAAACAGGGCGCAATCTCAACATTCCTGCTTTAATGCATCAAGAGAAAATAAAAGAATGACCAACAATAACTAGTAAAAATTGGTGCACACGAAAGCCAAATCATCTCAACGTCAAAGTACCAAAAGTAATGGCTTCTCCACAATTCTTTTTCGACCGATAAAACACATCCAAGACCAACAATCTATGTACAAAAATGTTAAAAATATTAAAACCTAAATACACCCTTCACGACAAGCCACCTCCGCGTCACTGATCGGAGTGGACGCACGCGAAGGTGCGCACATTCACTTTCAGGGCCGTTTGCTAGCGGACTGGGAGGGCATTGACAGCTTTGTCTTGCTGTTCCAGCCACTATGATGCGAAGTTGGCATTTCCATGCTTTTATATTTATAAAGACGTGAGACGTGACCAAGGGAAGCTAGGAGTGACGCATGGTACGTTGTGTCTGAACAAAGACAGAGCGAATCGGACACCGGCATTACAGCGATTAGTGGACGGCAGCTTTCTGCAACAGCACCCCTGTTAATGCAAAGGAAACGCGTTGAACACTGGGATCATGCGACACCGACATGAGCTGCAGAATTTCATCCTCGACAAATTACACGAACAGGGCACAGGACACATCTTTCTCGCTTGAGGCACTGCAGTGCAAGTGTGGGCTGTGAATTTAGTCCCCCGCTATCTGAACAGTATTCATTACGAATGAAGCCAGAAATCTTTAAAGCCTTGAAAAGCATGGGAAAGTGCGTTATTGCCCCTATTTTGCGTTAGACAGCGAATGTGATTGCGTAAGAATTCTAAATGCGACAATACAAGTACAAGAAAAGACAGAGTTTACAGTAGGAGCCGAACCCAGTGCGCCAAGATGTCGCTGCGTGTTTTATCACGCTGCGAATATAAATAGATGTGTTTTTGTGTGGTGAAAATTCTGCCTTCTGCATTGATTTTTAACCATCGCAGCTACAGTTATGAACTGCAACTTGGTTGCTTCGCTACAACTTAATGCAGCTCCGCTTTGCCTCAATCGCATGTAACGAACTCTTAAGCGATCCTCGGCGGATCGTTCGAATGCGTTAGCAGCCAAACGTTCATTATATCCGCGGTTGGCACAATAATGCTCTTTATAACCCAGGTTCGTCTTAACTTAAGTTCGTTATATCCGATATAAATTCACTCTAAGTTCGTTAAATCCGAGCTCCAGACAAGAAAGTTCATTATATTCGATGTTAATGCATGAAAGTTTGTTATATTCGAGGTTAGACACGCGAATGTTTGTTATCTTCGAGCTTAACGCACGAGTGTTGATAATATCCGAGGGGGCATAGTTAGGTTCGTCATATACGAGGTTAACGCATGAAGGTTAACATATGTAAAGTTAATGATATTTTCAATAAAACTCGCTTTATGTTGTCTGAACGTGCAACGCTTTTCCTGTATACTACCCTCTTCCACACCTGACCGATTGTAGTTTCATTTTGGGAACAACCACAAAAACAAGCATTGACAAAATAGTACTATTACAAAATGAAGTGGTAAGCGTTATTGGTAATGCTTCATTTTCTTCACATTCGCAGGGACTATCTGATCAATGTAAAATAAAGCAAGCAGTTTGTGCCAATACCGATTACACCAGACCAACCGTAGAGCAATTAAGAACAATATTTTATGCAGAACTATCACGATTCAGCCTCAACCTTCATATGTACACCACTCGTTTTATGAAAAAGTAGTATATTGCGACACCCAAAGATAATTACGGCTTGGAATCATTAAGATACAATTTTCCAATGATGGCAGTCAGTTTAATAATTTTTGAATGGATGGTTGTCGCTTTTCAAAGAAAGCCTTCACGATTTTGTTCTTGTGAGGTAAATCTTGGGACGCTACCATATTTTATCATCGAAATTGATCCTGCTGTGCACGATTTACTTATGTGCAAAATACGCAGGAAATTTCAAGGAGCCCCTATTTTTGAAGTATTTTTCCTATGTTCTTGCATTTGCTTGCATGTTTATTATTACAGTTCGTTCTTCTTTAATGTTTGCGTATGTGGAAATAGTTGCTTGTAACTTTACAATACTAAGAGAGTTATGTACGCCCTTTATCTGAGACCAGCATATTTTAACTATGTTCTTCAGTGTTTATTTTTTCTTCAAACTGACTGGTATTTTGTTTGACATGATACCAGCTGTAGCCACATATGCAGGGGCAGCCGCCTTGTCAAGCTGCCACTTATAAATACTTGATTCCAAAAGTCATTATATCCAAGGTAGCATATACTAATTCGTGTAGGAAACATACCAAGTTTTTTCGTAGCCCGGGTGGTCAGGTTGCCACCTGCCCACCGTAGCAAGTGAGTCCCCTGCCACTTGCTCAGAACCCTCTAATGACGACGCATTAATAATGTCGAGCTAAATGTGCGGCCGAAAACAGGTTAGAAGTTTCAATTGTCTCACACTTCAGATGCATGTCAAGAAGAACTGAAAGCTATCAGTGTGCCATGTGCTTGCTCACGGTTTAAAAGCATGAAAAGAGCAAGGCCAAAATGAAAGCAACAAGCAAAACGATACAGGGAGTGAGAAAGTTTGTTCCTCTCTTGCTCGTTTTTTTCTTAGGTCGTTGTTTTTTTTTAATGCCGTTCAACGGCAATCATGAATCGACAGGCCTCTTAATGCGTTGTACGTTCTGGAACGAGCGTTCTCGCTGGCGGCCGTTTGTTTGTGGCGTTGTGCAGCAGAAACAGTAATAAATGCTAAAGTGCCTACATGAGGGCAGCATACGAGGCTGCGAGCCCATTTAGATCTACTGTTTTCACGTTGTGATGTCAGTCAAGACACATTACGTTTGTGTTACGGTGCCTGTAGCCTCTCGCGGCTTCTTTACGCTGAAAAGGTCTTAAGAAAGAATGTACGCTCTGAAACACACTTACCTGCTGCGGAAGTTATGGGCGCGAAAGCCTCTTCGGGTATGAACTGTTGGTTTTGCACGTCTGCAAGTAAATTGTGAGGAAAGACTGTGCCTTAGACATGTTGTCGTTGTCTGCAGTATCAGAACGCTTTAATAATTTGTACTCATCACGAATTTTCCTGATAGTCGAAATAGGAGAGCTTCTTACAATGTCAGAGGCGACCGTGCGCAGGTGCTAGCGAACTCGAGGGAACATCGGACAGACGGCAGCGAAGTTGGCTGTTATTAGCGCCGCCTCACGTGCTGCCATCGTCACTAACACATCATTTGCACTCTCATTCATTTTGCGTGGCCTGAGTGGAATGTTGCTCGTGGCTGCGGAGGTGGATGCCGAATGCTCGTTGTGTGCCGCGCTGTCGAGACGGCTGTCAAAGAACGCATGAACACGTCCCGTCGTAGTAGTGGACCTCTTCGATTAACCGCGCTCAGGCAGTCCTCCGCTGGCTGCCAACAAGTTCGCCCCTGACAGGAAAGCGCATCATGGTCACATGGGCAGCGGGCAATCACGGCGGCAAGCGAAGCACGGATCACGGAGGGCAGATGCTCTCCATATCTTCGCGTTCTGCAGCGTCTCGTTGCTACGCGCGCGTACGGCACAAATAGGATGCTTGAGATCGAAAACAACGACCTGAAGTTACTGAGGGCTGCCGCATACCGCAGGGCAAGCAGCTGATCGTGCTCGCACCAGTACACACCGGCCGACGGCAACGATAGCGTGTGCCTTCGGTGCACAGTGTGCTGTGTGAGCTACAAGAAATCCTCAAAAGCATGCGATGAGCAATCGCAATCTAACATCCTTCAGTTGACAACACATAGGAGGGAAAAACTGCCCGTGCTTTGCACATAAGACGACACGCCGTACTCTCGGATTATCGCGCGTTTGTTTACTACGCAGCAAATGTGACTGGTATGACCGCAGACTATCGCAAAAGACGCCATTGCAGGCGACACAGACGATGTGCACCGTGGTCTAGACGAAACAATCTCCTGCATCGCGCAAAACATCACATGAATAACCGCAGTCCATCTGGTCAATATAAAAATGGCCGCGGATGCTCTCGCTACCACACCACCTTTCCGTCGTCTGCTAGTTGCCCAAGCGCTGCCAGCACAAAATCGTCCTGGCGAGTCTGGCTGCCCGCTGGCAGCCCGAAATCGCCCAGCCAGAGAGAAACGAACGCGTTCTGGGCAGCCACCGGAAGTGCGCGGAGCAGCCCGAAAATCGAGCGACTGGCTGCGCGCTCTGGCAGCCCACAGGCGCCTTAGCGAAAATTAATGCACACGGAATATACGGCGGGAATGTAATGTATTTTAAAAATATTTTCTATTCACGAATGCACTAAAATATGCCGGAAATATGTTCCTGAAATTTTATGCTTGGTATTTGAAATATATTATTAAAATTTTCCACTAATACTTGACTTAAAGCATGCTGCTTCGAGCACGTTTCAAATACGTAAAATATTATGAATGCTGTTTCAGCGTCTTGTCAATACCATAAATGTGTACTTTCGTAAATACGAAATTAATTCGTCTGAAGTATACTTCGAGTTTAACAAACAGACAGTCCTTTAAATTATATATGAAGCACTCTTAACTGCCGTAAAACCATCCAGTGTTCGAAATCGCGTTTCGGGAAATGGCTTTTGCATCTTGGCAATGTATTGAAAGTGTACTTTCGCAAATTTGACACTAATTCGTTCAAAGTATACTTCTATTCTAACGAATGAGCTGTCTGCGTAAACATACTTGTATTTGCAGCACACTTGAAGCTCCCGTTGAGCAGTTAGTGATCGAAATAGCGTTTAGAGAAATGGCATGTTGATAATTAATTTAAAGTGTGCTTTCATAAACACGAAATTAATTCGTCCAAAGTACACCTAAGTTATAACGAATGAGCTGTCCGCGTAAACATATTTGCAGCACACTGCAAGCTGCCGTTGAAATACTTGGTGCTGGAAATCGCGTTTCAGGAAATAGTATTTGCATGTTGGAAATGTATTTAAAGTGTGCTTTCGTAAATACGAAATTAATTTGTCCAAACTATAATTTCAATTCCAAAATTTGGGTAGTTGGCGTCAGCATATTTGTAGCTCATTTCAACCTGCCGTGGAACAACTTAGAGCTCGAAATCACATTTCCGGGAACAGTGAAAACTCTCCCTTTTCCTGTCTTGCATTCGTTTATGGTAGCTTCTAGCAGGAAGGCAATCACCACTTGTTTAAATTACGTGTGGACAGCGTGATAGCATTATACGGCAAGGGCGCCATGCACACCTCCGGGCCCGAAAATGCCAGCAAAACGGACCCCGACTGGAAAGGCCGAGCGGCTCTCATAGGCGCCCATGTATTTGTTGGTTGACAGTTCGGCTCCTGACCGATGCCTGACGTAAGTTACGACTAACAATTCGATTCTAGATAGTCCGAAGATTTTAAAGCGACCACTTCGAAGATTGCGCGACAATTTGTGGTCCACAGTGTTTGTGCAAAAAGCGCACCACCGGGCAAGATAATGTGTCTCCTCGCGGGGGGGGGGGGGGGGGGGGGGGGTATATGTAAGCCAAGCCAAGTATCACGCTTGTCGGATCAGTTCCTGTTTGCTGACGTCACTTTCCGTCGGAATTTCCTGCGTGTAGAAATCTTTCCCGTACAGGTCCGGTCACGTGACCTTCCGTTCTCATAGTATTCTTGATGACAACGCGTTTTCTTTGGGTTTGTCTGTCTCCTGATGCTCACAGCCAGTTCAGTCATTACTTCTACTGCTGACAACATTGATCAGTATTATGCGGTGAATCCGACTAGTACGCCTTTTTTAAACCGAGCCAAAGTGAATATGTTTTAAACGTATTAATTGTATATTTTAGTATATCTTTAATGTAGTGTAAAGTATCCAATGTATATATTTAGTATACTTTTACTGTATTTAATGTATACTTTTAGTATATGTTTAATGCTTTTAATGTACATCTTTAGGAAATTTTTAATGTATAATGAATGATATAGTTGGAACGAGAACTGCAGAAACTACTTGTCGACGTGTTCCACTTCGTACCGCCTCACCATAAGTCACTGTACTTCAGGCTCCTCTGCCACAATGGGTCCGCGGCTGCGTTGTATGGCTTGCCAAAGATCCACAAGGAGGGCGTCCCTATGCGACCGATAGTGGACTTCACTCGTTCCCCCTTGTACGAGCTCTCGGGCTACCTTCACCGCGTCTTCGCGCCGCTAGTCGGGAAAGGATCCACGTTTATAGGGAACTCGTACGAGTTCATCGAAAAGGTGCGTGATATTTCCGTGGATGACGATGACTTGATGGTGTCCTTCGACGTCAAGTCTTTGTTCACAAGCGTCCCTGTGGATCTAGCGGTGGATGTATACGGCGCTGCCCTTCACTCAGACGAGAAGCTCGGCGAAAGTACACCTTTCGAGGCACTGGACCTGTTGAGGCTCTTGAAATTTTGCCTAGAAAACACGTATTTCGTCTTCCGAGGCACCTTCTACAAACAGGTGCATGGAACAGCAATGGGCGCGGCCATTTCGGTTACGGCTGCTAACCTGAACTTGGAAGCTATAGAAAACCAAGCTCTGGCGTCCTTCCAACCTCGGCCTAAGATCTTCCTGCAATATATTGATGATTGCTTTTGTATCATAAAAAATGATGCACTCACCGCCTTCACAGAGCACCTCAACAGCATCGCTGAGGCCATTACGTTTACTGTTGAGGAGGAGGTTGCCAACCGTCTGCCTTTTTTGGACGTGTCAGTAGAGAGAGATGGCCGCCGCCTTTTGTTTCAAGTCTTCAGGAAGCCCACCCACACGGGCAGATACCTACATTTTAACTCTGTTAACCCGGCATGCCACAAACGTGCAGTTGCGGCTTCGCTAATTCACCGATCCCGAAAAATCTGCTCAAGACCTGAAGACGGTGCCTCGGACTTGATACAAATGCGCCGTGATTTGATGAACTGCGGCTACCATAGGAATTTTTTGGACTCCGTTGAACGTCGCTCGGTGTGGTCAGCGGAACCTGTCGGCAGCCATTGCAAAGCACGTGTCGCCATACCTTACGTACCAGGCACTAAGACGTGAAGCACTGAGACGTGTCCTGCGCACGTACGACGTGCACGTTTCCCACGTTCCCACCCGCAAGTTACGGCACGAGCTCGTGAATGTCAAGGACAAACTAAAGAAAGAAAAATTTCTGGGTGTTGTGTACAGAATCCCCTGCGCCAAGTGCGACTATGTTTACATCGGCGAGACCGGGAATTTTGAAAGGCGTCTGAAAAAACACATGTCGGACGTGAAGAACAAGAAAGTCGCTTCCAACGCACTTGCGGAGCACGACGTATCGGCAGGTCATGATATCTGCTGGGAAATGGCTTCTATCATCACCAAAGAAAAGAACTGGCTTTCACGCCAGTATCTCAAGTCCTTGGTGATTCAGACCACCGAAAAAAGACTTAATCGTAACATCGGCAATCTCCCGCCAACCTATGCAAAATGCCTGGGACGGTTATTGAAGCCTATTTAGGCGTCGCAGTTCTACAATAAAAATTTAGTGAACAAGGCTTCCGTATGGAAGCCAAAACGTCTGTTCTGACAAAAACCTTTGGTCGGCGTCTGCCTTTTTTTCTGTTGAAATGAGTTATATTAAATATACTAAGCGCACCGAAAATGTATTTTTCATGCATTTGTAAGAATGTTCAAAATATTACTCTTAGCATACTTAGAAAGCATTCGCAATGCAATGAAGCATAGGGACAAAAATGCAAAATTAATATGAAATTAATACATTTGCTCCATTATTTTGGAGCAAAACGTGGTGAATGATCTACCTTACTCCCTGCACTAAATAATGGGACAAGAAGGAGGATTCTCTTTTTAACTCCTATTTTGAAATGGAGTTTCTTGGTGTCAGTGTTCCCCAAGTCCTAGAGTGGAGTAAGAAAACACCATTTTACGCCGTCTGCGACGCCACATTGCGTTTTGTCAGCTTTTGATGATTCGTGCGTCCCTTTGCTTACTATCGTCGCCGAATCCCTGCTCGCTTCTGCTACTTCACGGTTCTTGCCAAGGTACAAGATGTTGGACCGTTTTCCGTTACAGTAAGCTACATTTAACTGCTCCTCCGAAGCCTTCAGTGTTCTCACCACGGTAGAGCGCCCCGCTCAGGCGTTATTCCCACTAATATTTTCGGTGTGGTTCGCCCGGTGCCTTGTAGAAGGCTCTATAGTGCGCTGCATCAGCATGTAATTGCGATGGAGCGGAGTTTCAACGCCCAACTTTTGACAGAACTGATGAGGATACATTGTTCCTCAATCACATTAATACCCAGAAATTCTGGAAATAAGCATTTTTGAGCGGGAAACTCTTTATGAACGCATTTTTTATATAATGTAAGATTTCACTATACAATCTATATATCTACAACTCACCCGATGGCAGCCTTGATTTTTTTTCTATTAACGTTTTTGCTATCGCCAGAAGAGTTCCCAATTGATATTTTTTATGGGAGTCTTAACTATTAGATGCTACCGATGGAAACATCTTAAAAGATTTTGCTATATGTCAGAAGAATAGACAATTACCTTCAATATTACCCTAAAACTCTCTCACAATTTTGAAATTTTCAAAATTTTTGTTCGAAATTCCTGGACTTGTGAGAAACCAATATCTAAAGTGTCCCCGAAAAGTGTGTTTAAGCCATTTAATCAAAGAGTTGATGTTTTTGAGAGCCGCAGAAAGAGATGGTGTTGCTCACGAATGTGGCGAGTGTTTCACAAAAAATAGCAAAAGCGATGCTTCTCTCGGTGAAATAGTTAATTAAAACAATGAAAGAAACTTTGTGTTCCAAATTCCTTTATATGCATGAAAAACCAAAATGCATATGCATTATCAATAAAAGCTTTTTTATCGCAAAAATAGGATATTTCAATTTTTGTAAAATTTTAGCGAGGCCAACTTATGCATTCGTCTGAGAAATTGAAAGGGCTGTCGATGACCAGGAAAATTTTTTTCCATATAGTCAATGAGCCGGGTAGTTACTTTGGAGAGTACAATAAAGAGCCATGAATTTTATGAACTTTATGAGCGCTAACTCCGGTTCGTTTTGGTATGGAAGGACCCCTGTAATAACCGCACAGTGGCCCTAACTTTTCTCGCTGGACGATATCAAAAACTTTGAAGCCACTGTAGCTGCGCACAATACCCCTCGAGCGTCGTATACTGGGCCAATAACTGCGCGAAACAAGCTTCCACACGGCAGCCCTTTTTAATGCAGCCGCTTTTTCAGTTGTATATTTGTTGGCTTAATATAACGGCAAGGAAGTTCTAGGCTGCGTCTGTAGTTTGCTATGCAAAGTTTGTTCTTGTTCGTATTCCGGTAACTTAGAAAACTGCTACCATGTCCAAGCGGTTACCTGTTCACTACAAATCGCCGGAACAATACCTTGAATGCACAGATATAGGAAGCGTTTTGTTATTTTCCAGCATCTGAAACCGCGGCAACGGTGAGTACTCTTTAAGAGCGAATTAATCTGGCACTTACGCTGCAAGCAACTGTTTATAGTAGCCGCCGGCATAGTACACTATTACGGCGACAAACATGCCATGATGAAGTGACGCTCTAGAGCGTGGAATGTAACAATAACCGGAAGGAAGTGACAGCGCTGGCCTCATAGCGGTCAGTGCTGCAGTGGAAATGAATGGTCATCCTAAAATATAAACTTGACCCGCAGGAATCTTAAATAATCTTTCAGCATTTCACAAGTAATCGACATCAGAAATGTCTCAAGAATGTATTTCTTACACCAAAAGTAACATGGCTGGGACAAGCTAAATTTCTTCAAAGACAACGGGACAACTGCTCTCGGATTAACGCAGACTTCTTAAGCACACGATACTCCTAAGCTCTCGCACTACAAAACCCTCCCAAGCTCGCTCGTAGCCTCCAGAAAATCCATCTCAGGCAAGATGAGTGGCAAGGCTTTTGTAAAGAGCCAGTCTGTTTCACTGATGCTGTCAACCTGGAACTCTTTTGTGTTTCCGTAGTTGAGGGCTTGCTGTCAGAACCATTCTGTGATTACAAGTATAAGCGGCCAAGACCATAATCGCAGGAAGGAAAGAGATGAAATCTCATCAGACAAGCTACGGGACGTTCTTAAGACGTTTGATCAGCGTGCCAATATTTAGAGACGTTTCTTGACTTATGAAAAACTGCACAGGGCGTCCGTGATGTTTTGGCGGGAATCTGATAAGAAGAGAAACTGCCAGAAGCAGATGGTACCTTCACAGAGCGGGCATAAAATCTCGAACATGTTCCTTAGCTTCCGGAAGCTCTGAACAGAACGAACAGTCATTTTTAATGTTTTTCTATGTTTCCTTAGAGTGGCCCGTTGCAGTTTACGATTATCAATTTGTACGCGATAGTTTTCCAGCTGTTCAAAATCTTGCCTGGCCATATGTTCACGTGCTGACTTTTTTGATAAAATGCTGAGATCTCCTATATGCACTCGTACGTCCTGTATTCCTCCTTCACGTATTAAAGTTGTCAGTCTGCGTTTGCGTCTTTACCTCTTCGGCGTCCTTGTCTCGTTGGCACAGTTCTTTCTTCGCATTTTTAATGAACCAACTAGCCCGAAAAGTTCCACTAGGCAGATACATTGTCGCACAGTGACCCCATTTAGCATGCGTAAAAATTGTTTTTTAGTACCTGTTCTTACACCGAACAGTAATTCATTGGAATCTTCAAACCAGTGACCAAGGTTCAAAATCATCATTGCTGACATTTGTTTCAGGCTTACATAAGTAAAACAGCGCGAAAGGAAAAACCTGAAGGGCTTATTCTTTCCTGTCTATTTTTCCTGTCCAGCGCTCTTTCTTGTCCCTTCGTTTCGCCTTCGGGTCGCCGCGGTGGCTCAGTGGTTAGGGCGCTGGGCTACTGATCCGGAGTTCCCGGGTTCGAACCCGACTGCGGTGGCTGCGTTTTTATGAAGGCAAAACGCTAAGGCGCCCGTGTGCTGTGCGATGTCAGTGTACGTTAAAGATCTCGAGGTGATCTAAATTATTCCGGAGCCCTCCACTACGGCACCTCTTTCATCCTTTCTTCTTTCCACTCCCTCCTTTATCCCTTCCCTTACGGCGCGGTTCAGGTGTCCGCCGATATATGAGACAGATACTGCGCCATTTCCTTTCCCGAAAAAACAAATATTATTATTATTATTATTATTGTGAGGCAGAAGAACGCACCAGCAAATTCACCTTTTTACTTCAGGTAGGCCGAAGCAGCAGCTACCGACTAGTCACAGCTTAGCAACACTTCGTCTTCTTCGCACGACCCGATGACCGATGATGATTACGCTGAGATGAAGATGAAGGTCACTCACAGTGCTTACAACATTCCCCCTCCCGAACGAAAGCGACCATCCTGGTCGCAAATTAAATCTTAAGGTCGGCGGTTAAAGGGTTTCAAGCGCGACACGTGCACAATCTCGGTGCCGCGACACCGACGATCGCGAACAGGCGATGCAGGTGTGATGAGATAGTTTACAGGGGAAGTTTGTTCCAGAACCGTGTACGGGCCAATAAAACGGCTCAGAAACTTTTCACACAGGCCGGGGATGCGAGTAGGTGTCCAGAGTAGCACTTCGTCTCCAGGGCGGAAAGACACTGAGCGATGAGTCGCATCATACGTGCTTTTCCTGGAAGCTTGAGTGGCTTCAGTTTGAAGGCGGGCACGATGACGGCAGTGGGCGATACGAGACACGAACTGTTCGTGGGAAGGCGCGGCAGAAGGAGTAGAAGCTGTGAAGAAAGATGCTTCGAGGGAGAAGGTAGGATGGCGGGCATAAACAAGAAAAAACGGAGAGTAGGTGGTGGTTCGTTGAACGGCAGTGTTGTAGGCGAAGGTTACAAAGGGGAGTAAAGAGTCCCAGTTGTTGTGCTGAGGGTGAATGTAGGTGGATAGCATATCAGAAAGGGTGCGATGAAAGCGTTCTGTGAGGCCATTGGTCTGAGGGTGGTAAGGAGATGTAGTTTTATGCACCGTGCCTGAAGCATGAAGCACTGCGGCGAGGACGGTGGAGAGGAACGACTTGCCACGATCGCTAAGGAGGAGGCGAGGGGCGCCGTGGCGAAGAAGTATGGTGTGGAGGAAGAAGTTGGCGATTTCGGAAGCGGAGCCGGAAGGAAGTGCTGCGGTTTCAGCGTATCGGGTGAGGTGGTCAACGGCAGTAACGACCCAGCGGTTGCCAGCTGGAGTCAAGGGCAGGGGTCCATACAAGTCGATTCCGACGACTTCGAAAGGTGTGGAAGGACATGGGAGAGGTTGCAAGAGACCGGCAGGAGGCGACGTAGACCGCTTGCGTCGTTGACAAGGGATGCAAGACGCTACGTATTTTAATACTGAGGTTGAAAGGCCAGGCCAGAAGAAACGACGTTTGATGCGGTCATAGGTTTTGTGGTACCCAAGGTGACCTGCGGTGGGGTCGTCGTGGAAGGCTTGTAGAACTTGAGGACGCAGGGAAGAAGGAATTACGGGAACCCATGTGTGGCCCAGTGGGCTGTAGTTGTGCCAAAATAATGTGCCATCCTGTAACTTGAAATTTTTGAGCCGACGACGGAGACGGGCATTTGGAGGTCTAAGAACACCGCTGAGACTATCAATCAGCTTTTGACAATAAGGGTCAGCACTCTGGTGGTGAGCAAGATTGCAGTGTATATCTGGCATGGGAGCAATAGAGGCGGCGCTCAAAGACTGCATAACTGTAGGGTTTAAATGGCTTGACTCCGTTGGGACAGGAGAGGAATGCGAGGACATGGGTTGCGACGGCAAAGCAATAGGGCAACGAGAGAGAGCGTCGGCGTCCTTGTGCTTCTTGCCCGATTTGTAAGTGACAGTAAAGTCGTACTCTTGAAGGCGGAGGATCCACCGCCCGAGACGACCGGACAGATTTTTCAAAGTGGATAACCAGCATAGGGCGTGGTGGTCAGTGACGACTGTGAAGTGACGGCCGTACAGGTAAGGACGAAACTTCTGAACAGCCCAGACGACGGCGAGACATTCTTGTTCGGTAATAGTGTAGTTTTGTTCCGCAGAAGTCAGAGTTCGGCTCGCATAGGCAACAACATTTTCTGTAGAGGTGTTTTGGCGTTGCAGAAGGACAGCGCCAATGCCATGGCTACTGGCGTCGGTGTGCAAAATTGTCGGTGCTTTATCATCAAAATGGCAGAGGACGGGACCCGAAGTCAGAGCACGCTTCAGAGTTTCAAATGCTTCTTCGCAAGCAGGAGACCAGATGAAAGGCGTGTCGTTGTGAAGAAGCGCATGTAAAGGTGAGGCAATAGAGGCGAAATTGCGGATGAATCTGCGGAAGTATGATGCCAAGCCGAGGAAACTGCGGAGATCTTTGACCCGAGTTGGACGGGGAAAGTGCAGCGCAGCAGCGATTTTTTCAGGGTCAGGCTTAATTCCTTCGCTGCTTACGAGATGGCCAAGAACTTTAATGGATTTTGATGCAAAACGGCATTTCTTCGTGTTTAGCTGTAGGCCAGCGCTGGAAAGTGCTGTCAAAACTTCATCGAGACGAGTAAGGTGATCAGGAAATGACGAAGAAAAAATGACGATGTCATCTAAGTAACAGAGACATGTTTTCCATTTGAGGCCGCGGAGAACTGTGTCAATCATACGCTCGAATGTAGCAGGAGCGTTGCAGAGTCCAAAAGGCATTACATTGAATTCGTATAAACCGTCCGGTGTTGCAAAGGCGGTCTTCTCTTTATCATCTTCATTCATGGGGATCTGCCAGTAGCCTGATCTTAAGTCAAGGCTGGAGAAAAATTGGGCACCTTGCAAACAATCGAGGGCGTCGTCAATTCGAGGGAGGGGATACACATCCTTACGAGTTATTCTGTTTAGAGCACGGTAATCTACACAAAAACGAACCGAACCGTCTTTTTTTTGCACTAGCACAACAGGCGATGACCAGGAACTAGACGATGGGCGTATGATGTTGTGTGCAAGCATGTCAGCAACATTTTCCTGAATAACTTTGCGCTCGGTTGGAGAAACACGATAAGGCCGGCGTCTAACTATGCTTGATCCGTCGGTGAGTATGCGATGCGTTGCTGCAGCGGTTTGACCCAGTGTGCCGGAATTGACGTCGAACGAGTCTGCGTGCTTGTTCAATACAGCGAGCAATGCGTCTGTCTGGTCTGTTGTCAGGTCGGTGCTGATCGTGTGGCGAAGTGCTGCACTGAGCGAGGCAGGGGATGAATCAGAGCGATCGGAGGTGGAAATGGGAAGAAGTGTGACAGGCTGGGCGGAAGCAATTGATGCAACAGTAGAGTCGCGTCGCAGAAGAATGGGCTCTGATGTGGTGTTGAATGCGGCGAGAAGAGAAGAACCGCTGGAGAAGCGAAGAAGGGACACGATGATGATAATACCTCTTGACAGGAGACGAGGGCTGGGTGTAATCAGGACGTCGCCATCGGTGACGGCGTCAGAAGTCACAGATAGAATATCTTCGTTGCCCGGATAGAGGACGTGATCGGCAAGCATAACTACACGGGAAGAAAGTGGTTCTCTATCGGCAAGAATGTTGCATTCAGTGACTTCAATAGTGGGAGGGAAACACGTAATGACTGCTGAGGCGTTTTGGAGGAAATCCCAGCCGAAGATGAGTTGATGGACACAGGAGGATAGGACAGCAAACTCAATGAAGTGCAAGATGCCATCAATGGTGACTCGGGCTGTACACGCTCCACAAGGGTTAATATTCTGTCCATTTGCAGCACGTAAAGGAGGACCGGTATAAGGTGTGCGCACTTTTCGCAGTTTTAAACACAAGTCAAGTTTCATAATAGAAATAGCGGCGCCGGTATCAATTAAAGCTTCCAGTTCATGTCCCTCAAGGAATACAGTCAACATGTTTGATGGGAGCAGAGGAGGAATTGGAGCGACGACAGGCGGTGCAGTTTTACCTCCGGAAACTGCACAGGTTAGTTTTCCGTTTGGCGGGCAGAAGCTGAAGATGGAGGGCGAAGGGGCGACGAAGTCCGGCGAAAGGGTGACGGGGAGCGACGACGCGATGGCCGTGCTGTCCTAGACCGGTCAGGAGAAGTCGACGGGGAGGAAGAGGGACGGAGGTCATTATCGGTGTAGTACTGGCGAGGAGGAAGCTGGTAGGCGTCGTCACGTCGAACGTACCCATAGCTCGCACGCTCATCTCGCAGTCGTCGGCGACAAACGCGTGTTACATGGCCGCGGATTCCGCAGTAGAAACATACTGGACGAGGTGGGAGAGGCCGCCAATTACCATACACCGGTGGTCGCGGGGACAGGGCGGCGAGGCTGGGTGGGACGGGCGCGTGATGGACAGGAGGACAAGGAGGAGGAGCCGCAGTGACTTCAGCATACGTCGGAACGTAGGGAGGGGCTGGTGGTTCTGTAGCCATGGGACGATTGAGTGAAGTAAGCTCCTCCTTGATAATGCCACGCAACCCAGTAGATTGAGCAGGTGGGCGTGAGAAGGCAGGAACCGACGAAATATCATTGTGGAGCTCTTCCCGTATTATAGATCGTATGATTGTGCGCAGATCAGTTTCGGGAATTTGGCTCGGATCCCAGGTGTTGTTGAGGCGGCGCGACTGTAGATAGTCAAGTCGCTGGCAAGTGGCACGAATGTCTGCCACCGTGACGGGATTTTGGGCAGCTAGAGCTGCGTAGGCAAAAGAGCCAATTCCTTTTAAAATATGTCCGACACGTTCAGCCTCGACCATGCCATTGTTAACTCGCCGGCAAAGGGCGAGTACGTCCTCAATGTATGATGTGTATGTCTCTCCTGGAAGCTGCACACGGGTCTCTAGCTTCTTTTGAAAAGAGGTCGGACCAGCACCAACAGTTCCAAATATCTGGCGGATCTGTGTCGTGAATTGAGGCCAGTCAGGAATGGCGTCCTCATGGTTGAGGAACCACGTCTTAGCCACGTCACTCAGGTAGAATGAGACGTTGAGTAGCTTCATAGAAGCGTCCCAACCGTTAAAAGCGCTCACCCGATCGTACTGCTGTAGCCAGTCTTCGACGTCGTCACCGCGGAGACCGGCGAAAACCGGAGGGTCGCGCTGACGTGAGGTAACTGACCAAGTTGGGTGGGTCAAATGGTGCTGAGCAAGTGCACCTTGGGACGTCAGTGGTGCAGAGGTGGCATGGGCAGCCGTGGGATGCCCATCGGTAGCTACAGGCGCCGGAACGGTGAGAGCAGGGGGATGTGACTGCGCCATGGCGGTTGATGTGCCGCCAAGAACACGACCGGAACGGAGCTCCAGGGGGTGCCGCGTTGAGGACGCTGGGATCAGGAGTCACCTCCACCACTTGTGAGGCAGAAGAACGCACCAGCAAATTCACCTTTTTACTTCAGGTAGGCCGAAGCAGCAGCTACCGACTAGTCACAGCTTAGCAACACTTCGTCTTCTTCGCACGACCCGATGACCGATGATGATTACGCTGAGATGAAGATGAAGGTCACTCACAGTGCTTACATTATTATTATTACTATTATTACATTCTTTCCCGCTGCTTCACTTTGTAAGACTGGACGAACTAGCCCAGCAAAATGTTTTACTCCATTTATTTCAGGTATTCTTTAAAAATATGTTGTTTATTATTTACGAAAATAGTCAAGCTGCGCCTACCTGATTTCTTTTTATGTACATTGAAGTGTTATTCTTTTGTGTTTACTTATGTTTATTGCATCCCACCCTGCTATTATCCCCATTGGGGATTACAATATATGCAAATAGATTAGTTACCATGAAGTTTTTTTCTTTATATGATATCTATATTTTCACATTGTCACTTTGGATTGTTGAACGCCGTGGCAATGTGGCGTAACGCCACCACTATCTGAAGGCTCTATCTTTGGAACCTTTAACCTTTTTACTTCTCATGGACGACTTGCGTAATAACCTCTAGTAGCAGTTTACGCCGACGAGTGTGTTGTGCACCACGGAACAATCCCAACTATTACCTGTCTCTCAACGAGTACTTTGCTTTATGGTCAAATGCCAAGCAACATAATACTACTCAAAAAAGATTTTTTGCGCCAAAAGACCTTTTTTTAGTATTGTGCAGTAGCATTATGAGCGCCCGTGGTGTCCTCGTATTTCCTGTGTGTGTTGTTCTGGCGCAAAAGTCTTTTTAGTATTTATGATCACAAATTAGCCCAGCAGTTAACTAGAAAACATAATACTAATCCAGCACACCCTCTAGGCCTTTTTGTGGAAGGCTATTCGACTTTATATTACACTTATTGATTTAAGAATTCCTCATCGCAGATGGTATTTCAGTCAAGAGAATATTAGCGCCACCCTCTTGCACAAAGCGCTTCGTAGTTGAAGTATACAATTTATTGTACAGCTCCAACACTGAGTAAAGTTGGCTACTTTCATGGCGTGCTGCCAGGAGATCATGAGGATACTATGATGGTGATGAACTTGCATAAATAGCCCCGAAAGCAGAATATTGAACAGCCGCTGCCGTAGCTCAGTTGCTAGCGCACGGGACGTGAAATTCGGAGGCCGTGGGCACGGATCCCACCGGTGGGCTGTGGTTGGTTTTGCTTCTGCTTTGTAATCAATTATTTTTAGCCATAAAATAATTTCAATATCAATTTATCTTCGGTAAACCCCGGAATTTATAAAGAGAAAACTTCTGTGCTACTTGGGTTCAGTGACTGTAGGTTTCCTTCAAAGAAAACTCTTCCTAGTCTGGTTTATGCTTCCTTAGTACCAGCTTACAAACAATATATATCCCGCTTTTATTCATTACCCCAGCCTTTGCAATTCTGTTTCGCTTCAAGTGCGCCAGCGAAGAGAACACAGTGCGTCTTGTCTTTCGCAGGATGATTATTAATGCGAAAGCATTACTAGGCTATGGAGACAAGGTCGTGTCCGCAAAAGGTGTCCGTAGCAGTTGTGAGGGACTTGGAAGAAGTAGCGCCAAACGAATGGTTGTAATCGAAAGAGGATGATGTGAGGTTGATGTCGAAAAAACAATTATGTCGATAAGTTGATTAGTTAATTAGAGCCAAAAATGGCCAAAATTAAGCATGTCGATAAGTTGATTAGTTAATTAGAGCCTAAAATGTCCAAAAACTAAGCGTAGCCAGGACGTGTCGCGCCAAATTTGAAAAACCGAAGTGTCAGCGGAGCCAAGGCGTGGGGCCAAATTTGAAAACGAAGCGTGGTGCCAAGTTTGAAAACTCAAAATGGGTAATTTATGAAACTTGATTAATCAAGACAATTATTTGTGGTAGCTAGGAAATGGGATGAATGTACATCAGTGCTTAATCGAGTAAATGTGAGGAGGAGAAGGAACAAGTGAAGCAAACAGAAGACGAGTCTAGCAAAGACAGGAAAAGAGGGGCAAAGAGAAACGAGGAGGCGTCAATGCTTTCGCATTCCTCCCATGCGGGTTACCGCAGTGACCTCACAAGTTAATTTTTTTATGTTTCGAAGGCGGAAGCAAGCCCCCCAAAAGTTTTACTATTATGTTATCGTTTCAGGTGTTGAGGGTTAAGACTCCTCCGCTGCTTGGTGCGCAGGATGTCGTAATTTTGCATTTGGATTTTAATCTATCGGTTTCGATACGTGGTAGCATTGCCAAGTATATTGAGCTGGCCCATTGTTTTACTCAGCGTTGTTTTCCTCTCACTTTTCTTCTGTCTTTACAGCCTCCTGCGTGTAAAACATATAGAGAGTTTCATGATCACATAGCTTGAAGCAAAAAGGAAAAATAAAACTGGCTGCATTGTAATGGTTTTCTTTTCGTCGCAGTGCAGTGCAGCGCTCCGATCCATACCGGTGACATGCTGGTTTCGCCCTGCGTCCACTCCCGGCCGGGAAGACAACTCGCGGCACGCCGGCAGGT
Organism: Amblyomma americanum; assembly: GCF_052857255.1. Lineage (NCBI taxonomy): Eukaryota > Metazoa > Arthropoda > Arachnida > Ixodida > Ixodidae > Amblyomma > Amblyomma americanum. Next base: position 38,347,687 of record NC_135501.1, on the reverse strand, counting down.
AGCACGGGGACGGAGCTGCACAGCGCGCGTGAGAAGTGTCCAAACGAGTTAGCAGTAATGGGCACCATGTCACTTCATGTTGAGCCGCCGCGGTGGCTGAGTGGTTATGGCGCTCGGCTGCTGGCCCGAAAGACGCGAGTTCGACCCCGGCCGCGGCGGTCGCATTTCAATGGAGGCGAAATTCTAGAGACCCCTGTACTGTGCGATGTCAGTGCACGTTAAACAACCCCAGCTGGTAGAAATTATCCTGAGCCTTCTACTACGGCGTCCCTCATAGTTTGAGACGCTTTGGGACGTTAAACACCCATAAATAAAATCAAAGCAATTCATGTAGATGGGAGCGGCCAAGGGGCGGTGTTCAAAATTCTATCCACATTAAATTTCTCTAGGGCGAACCTGAAAATCTGCTATTCAGGTGAGCTCTGGAGTGTAAAGCCAATAGTTGGACATGCGAAAATTTGGCTCGCGTACGCCCTGAAAAAATGTCGACCCCAAAATTAAATGAAATACAATAAATGTGTAAAGGCTCAACGGGCCCTATTTTGCAAAGCTCATTTCGCTTTTATTTACTTTGGCTCTGACGTCGGTTGCGACGAAAGCGACATGTTCTGGGAAAGCAAACGACCAATCACAAGCAGTGCCAGTCAGATCGGGGTGCCGCCGCTGGCCATTGTACTGCCGCCCGGCGCATCCTGTGCGGCGGAGTCACACAGGCCATGCTCCACCCGTTCGTTGGCCGGCTACCGCAGGGTATCTTTGCAAAGGCGTAATTAGCGCCGTCTGACGTGTCAAACGTGTCGTCGCCCTCCTTCATTGGTCGGCTCTGCCAGTGCGACGTGGGCATGGGACGCGTTTATACTAGCAAATGGCATTACTGGCGTGACGTTAACCTCTAGGGGCTACGTCGCCGGGTGCAGCGACCAATGATACAGAACCCAAACGAAACGAAAAAGAAATGAATGGTTACATAATGCGGCTTCCGAAAAAAAAAAGTGGAGATGTGTAACTTAAAAAAAAGCTCTGGCTGATTGAATGTGTTCGAGAGCGCACAGTTGAAGTGCTAATCGAATCTTTATGATGTAAAAAAAAGAGCAAAGGAAACAAGGAAGAGACGAAGGACGACGCCCAACTTTCACCAGGAACGTTCATCAACTCGTCCAACTTTCGGCTTTACTTAGCGCTTATCGAAGTAGCCTCTGGTCATAGATAGCATGGCCCACTCAACGGGCGTAGGCAACAAGAAGCTGTTGTGATGACAGAACAGAGGCCAGGTGTTGTCAGTCTTCGGTTGCTGTTCCAAAGGACATGAACTACCAGATGTTCATGAGAGGCGCCGCTACCAGATGCTCATGATTGTACCTTTTCGTTGCTGCGCATGCCCGCTGTACACCATATATAGTCGCTCGCACAGCAATAAACTTTTGTTGAAGTCGGCGCTTTGTGGTGTCTCCCCTCGTGTCCGTGTTCGTCTTGCGCTGTGAATGTTAGCATGAAGTACCAACTCGCCCAGCAACTGATTTTAAACAAGGCAGTTAGTTGCGCATCACTTTTCTGTACTTGGGCCAACTGTGCTCCTCCCTTGCGTTACGTGAGGCTTGTCGTGCGACAAAACTTATCTCTTGCATTGACTGCGCACGAACTCTGCCTATACGCCGGTATGGATGCATAAGACTCACCGCTCCATCTCACCTACGTGCGTACAATTTGATGTTGTGGGCTATGTGAACCATTTTGTTTTAGCGTGTCCGCGTTTTTGTGCTGGCAGTGAGACGCTTCTGGAAAACCTGAAAAGGACTGAACGTTCCTTTAGACTATGTCTCTCACACCTTCTACAGTGTGGGCTCCCGAACTGAGCGGCGATCAGAGGAGACTGGCCTTATGAAGCAGTGGCAGATAAGCAATCATTAAAATCGCTGACTCAGCGCAGCTATTAACGACGGGACACTGTAAGGCTAATCCCACGTGTATATTTACACCGCCGCCAGAGATATGACTACGCGTTTCACTGCTAAAAAAACGCACTAATTAATTGTCTGGCGCTCCAGTGTTGGAAATTAGCACAGTCGAGCCTACCTTAAAAGGAAATAGTTTATAGCGAAATAATGAATGCAAATGAAGGAATTCTAATTCTCCTTGGAAGCTTCATAGAAGCCCATGTATCTGATATCTCGTTTTCACGAAGTCCCCGTTTCCTGCAACGAAATAGAATGAACCTCCAATTAGCCCTACTTGTCATTTCACGCGATTACGTCAATTTGTATCGGTGCCCAACATTTCCGTACGATTTGATGTGGCAAACTATAAATCTTCCCCGAGCTCGAACTCCGCCACTGCAGAACTTCTGTGCGCTCTGCTTTCCCGATTCCGTTGTTCCATATACATTTTAGTTTTTGTTTTCGCTGCATGGCTTCTCGGTTAAAACAGTTTGGCAATACGTGCCAGCCTTTACTTTCAGCCGACAGTACAATTCACCAAAGAAGAAGAACAGAATGGCGCCATTTCCTTTCTAGACGTACCTGTGCAAAGAACAAGCAATGGGTTCGCAGCGTGCGTATACCGCAAGACCACTCACACTGGTCGGTACCTCAGTTTTCATTAGTCACGCCCTCTCGCGCATAAACGCTCCGTTGCGTCCGCACTTTTGGCCGCGCTTTCCGCCTTTGTTGAAGCCCGAGGACACTCAAATCCGAACTAAAAATCGTGAAAAAAGATCTTGCCAACAACGGGCACCAGAAAAGTATGATAATTACCGCACAACGCCGCTATTCACGCCAAAACGTGAAAACAACGGCCACCCAGAAAAGCAAGCGGGCAAGCATCCTCTACGCTCTAGGAGTGAGCGAGGCCTTAGCCAGGGTCATCAAGGACTACAATGTCCATATCGCCCACGTGCCACCAAGTAAATTGAAGTAAAAACTTGGCAGAGGTAAAGACCGGGTTGAACGGTACAGATTTTCCGGAGTGATGTACAAAATTCTCTGCAAGGAAGTCAAAGCTGCATACATCGGCGAATCAGGCAGTTTAATTAGGCACTTAAAACAACATCAAAATGACGTCGCCAGAGGCCGCACGAAAGAATATGCCTTGACTGAGCACTATCAAGCTTCATCACATGCCATCGATTGGGACAGCGCCTCAGTCATCGCGACGGAGAAGTATTTATCGTCCCACCTACTTCTAGAATCACTTCACATCCAAACGACACCGCATGTTTTGAACCGATCGCGGGGTGATCTTCCTGAGATTTACGCATGCTCATTACTCCACCTGCACCGTACATAAGTCACCACCTTCGCCCATCCGTTTCCATTGTGAACAAGGGGGTCGTACAGGCCCGGAAACGTTAATTGTAGTTTTCTTTTTCCCTTTTTTTTGGCGAGTGCTCCTCTCCTCTGCTATTAAGCCCCTCGCATCGGAGTGAACTGGTCGCTGTTACGGCCGTTTTCAGTAGGTTCACGGCCGTAAATGGGGCACGGGTCCCTCTCCTCATCTCATCTCACCAATAACAAAACGTATGAATTACAAATTTACTGTACTTTTTATTTAGAGTGATAATTCTTCTGCTTATAGGCCTAAAAAGGACCGTCGATTTGCCAGATTTGTTTCCCGTTATAGCTACCAGACTGCGCCACTAGGGGGAGCTTATTGTTGCGTCTGTATTTACAGGCGCTCATCAAAAAGGGCGAATGAGACAAACGCCGCAACGCCCCACAAAATGCTTGCGTTTAGCCAAAGAAAGCGTGCACACGCTTATGTAACGTGGACAGCACTGATTTGTACTTCCTTCGAACCGTATCTGTGTACGCCGCGATTAGACGAGACGCAGACAAGGAACAAAGGAGCATGTTTAACGCAAGAGCTCGCGGTCGAAGCGGCGACGTGGTGGCCGGGAGTGAGCGAGTGAAGGACTGTATATTCCAACAGAAGAAGACGACCTCAAGCTACCCTCCGGCTCTCCCGCTCAGCCGAGAGATGAGGGCGAGGAAGGATCAGGGTGGACAGGGTTGCCGCGTCAGATGCTGGCTTGGATTTGTTGAGTTTCGGCGGCCTCTTCCGCAAGTTGGACGGCGAGAAGCTGGTGTTCAGGGTCTGGGCTACGCAGCAAGGTCTCCCAGGAGTCCCTACTATCTATTTTATTCGCACTGCCTGGGGATTGTGTGCACAAGAAATCAAGCTTTTAGCTTACAATACATTTGTTCGGCCAATATTGGAATATACTGCGGCAGTGTGGGATCCCTGGACAGAAACTAACAAACTAATATAGAAAATGTCCAACGCAAAGCAGCCAGGTCGCAATATTTCCCCAACAGCCCTACTGTAAACCGCAGGACTTGAACAGCTGGTCATGCGTCATCATCGCGAAAAATTAGTTGTTCTACTTATTTTACCACAATAAAAAAATAGAGGAAGGAGTTTTTGTTGAGCACACATCTCGCCGCCCTACACGCTCCTACAATTCTAAAAAAACTTGACACATTTTCATGTAAAACCAGTTTCTAAATCCTCATTCTTTCCCCATACCATCACTAAGTGGAATGGTTTGCCCACTGACGTTCTCAATTGCGAATCGGTGAATTTATATTTACAAGCTCTGAATAGGGCTCATATGTATCCCTATTTTAGGCCAAGTTCGATGCCTTCATTCGTTGCCAAGTTCGATGCCACTGACAGTTCTCTACCTTTGTAATCGATTTTGTGCTGTATGTTCTGCTTTTTATTTTATTCGCTAGCTACTTCTGTTGCAATGTACATCTGGTTTTAATTATTATGTTTCTGCCCCACTCTTGCCTAAGGCCTGTAAAACAGGCCGGTAGTATTTGCTGAACAATAAACACACAAACAAATAAATAAATAATGTATGGTCGGTGGTCCCTCAATATCCACATTTATTATATTTGTCATCCTCAATTTCCGGGATAATCTGTTAAATTAATATTGGGTGCGGGTAGACGCCTGTTTGAAGATGTCTCCACGCCGCCACTTGCTGGTTATTAAGCTTCCCACTGGGCGGCGGCGGGGAGCGGGTGAAGTTGCCTGCGGTGTTGCCTGTAGCGCTGAGCTACTTCTTGATATGATATTAGTACACCCATTTATTCCTCTTCATTTCGACTAGGATGTCATTAACCCGCGTTTGTCCCCTCGCCCATTCTGGTCTTTTTCTGTCTCTTAACGTTGCACCGATCCTTTTTCTTTCCATAGCTCGCTGCGTGGTCCTCTAGAGACTCTCAGCGCGGATAAGGCTACAAAATTAAATGCGCTCAGTTCACAGCTGACATCCCAGTCGAAATCAAGAGGAAGAAATTAGCTTGGGCAGGGCATGTAATGCGCAGGCAAGCTAAACGCTGGTCCTTAAGGGTGACGTAGTGGATTCCAAGAGAAGGCAAGCGCAGCAGCGGGCGGAAGAAGGTTAGGTTGGCGCATGAGATTAAGGAGTTTACGTGGATACGGTGGCCGCAGCTGGCAAAGAACAGGGTTATCTGGAGAGACATGAGGCCTTTCCCCTGCAGTGGGCGTAGACAGGCTGATAATGATGAGATGGATGGCCACTTAAGAGGAGACATTAAACGATCAGTCCGGCTTGAAGCAAAATAATTTGACATAACTCTGCGATCAGCTGGCCGTCAAGTAACTCATGTGGTGTGTCGCCGGGACTAACCTTAACATGGCGGGGCGCAATGAACTTCTCAATCCCAATATCTGCCAGAGGCTGTGATTAGTTTAATTTGAGACCGCTTTTTGTATTTGGGTGCATGTAAGGAGCCCTTTCATGCCAGCTTTGTGGGCCCCGCTAGCATAGCATTTGTCCTATACATTGATATACCTAGTTCACCCCAGACGCCGCTTTACCACAAGTAGCTTTTCGCTGCTAGGCAGACCTCATTTAATAGTACTGTTGCGTTTAACTTTTCCCGCATGAAGTACTTTGTAAGGATGCTGGCACAATTTGAGGTCAATATCGCTAACGTCGTGAACCGGCAAGTTGATGCAAAAAGTTATATAAGCAAGAATTCAATGACATTTATATAGAAGTGGCCTCTTCCCAAAAACGATGTTCGGGTTCAGACCAAACCTTTCGACTCAAGATGTACTTTTACATCTAAAAGAAGAAATCATTAACAATCCTAGAGGCTTTCCGACCAGGGCAAATCTAGCATTCAACCTCAAAGGTGCATTTGACAATGTCAAACATTTACACGACTGCAGTTGTGGGGTAGGGACGTAAAATTATATCAAAGAATTTCTCTCTAACCGAACAGTTAGGCTTACTGTCGGAGAAGTAAAGCCGGAGTTCACGCGGCTGGTAAGTAAGGGCACACCGCACGGGGGCAGTGCTGTCCCGTATACTTTTTACCACTGCCCTATAAGGACTACCGAGTAGGCTGGGCAGCATACAGGGTGTCAAGCACACGCTATATGGACGACATTACGACTTGGAGCTCCGGAGGGTCAAATGGCAGCATGCAGGAAAGACTGCAATATGCGGCGGATACCGTGCAAGAATACGCAAATAGCTTTGGACTCCAGTGCGCACCCAACGAATCGGAGTTACTAATATTTAGGAAGAAAGGAGACACTGACCCTGTCGAAGTATTTGTGGGGGGTGCGCAACTTCAAGATGTGTCACTTGCGAAAATCTCAGGTCTGTTAATAGGCGCCCAGGTCTGTAATGGGGAAGTGATTAGGCATTTACAGGCAACAACTGAGCAAGTTGCGAGAATGATTACTAGGACATCAAATTAAAAACCCGGATTTGAAGAAAAAGAAACCATAAAGTTAATACAGGCTTTTATAGTAAGCAGGATAGCTTACACAGCACCTTATCTGAAATGGAAGAAAAGTGAGGAAAACAAAGTGGACGTCATAATACGCAATGTATATAAAAGAGCTCGTGGCATCCCGGTGAACGCATGCTGAGAAAGATTACTACACATCGGCATGAACAATATTGTAGATGAAATTACTGAAGGTCATTCGATATCGCAGAGGATCTGGCTGTCAGGAAGCAGGACAGGAAGGGACGTACTCGATAGACTAGGCCTCATATGCATTTGGTCTACGGAGGACAGAGAGGACTTGGGAAACCAGCTTAGAAGCAAGATCGAGGTGCAGCTCATTACAATAATTATGCCCTAGAATTTTATAAGAAAAGTAGAAAGGCTAGGTCAAACGGCTCCAGGAAAACATGGCGCGCGATGTAAAAGCAGTTTATGTGGACGTGGCAGGACCGCCGAACAGAATATCAACGGCAGCATGCACAGGTGTGCAAGGAAAATTATTTAGTAGGCCATCAATTCGATGCCAGACAAAAGCCCAGGCTGAGGAAGCGGTGATAGCTTTAGCGATGTTTTCCACGAAGGCCTCGCGTATAATTGCAGACTACCAGGCCGCATGTCGTAACTATACAAGAGGAAGGATTGGTAAACACGCAAACAAAATACTCAAAACTTAACATGATAAAAAATAAGTCCACAGTCATATGGACTCCAGAACACTTGGGATGTTGGAAACGAAGATGCTCACGCTGCTGCCCGCGCGCTGTTACCCTGGGTCCCCCAACATTAATCATCACCGCCATCATCAGCCTATGTCCACTGCAGGGCAAAGACCGCTCCCATGTCTCTCCAATTAACCCTCTCTGTTGCAAGCTGCGACCGCCGTATGCCTGCAAGCTTCTTAATCACATCCGCCCGCCTCACTTCTGCCGCCTCCTGCTACGCTTCCCTTCTTTTGGAATCCACTCCGTTACCCTTAAGGATCAGCGGCTATCTTGCCTTCGCATTGCATGCCCTGCCCAAGCCAATTTCTTCCTTTTGAATTCGACTAGGATGTCATTAACCTGCGTTTGTTCTCTCACCCACTCTGCCAGTTTCTCACACCTATCATTTTTCTTTCCATGGCTCGCTGCGTTGTCCCTCACTTGAGCTGAACTCTTCTCGTTAGCCTCCACGTATCTGCTCTATAGCTGTGTACCGGTAAGATACAGCTGTTGTGCACTTTTCTCTTGAGCGATATTGGTAAACTGCCATTCATTATCTGAAAGAACCTGTGATATACGCTCCATCCTATTCTTATTCTTCTATTTATTTCTCTCTCATGATCCCGAGCAGCGGTCGCTACCTGCCCTAAGTAGACATTACCACTTCCAGCACCTCGCTACCAATTGTGAACTGTTTTTTTCTTGCTATACTACTGAACATTACTTTCGTTTTCTGTATGCTAATTTTAGACCCACCGTTCTGCTCTGCCTGTCTGACTCATTGATCATTTTAGACCCACCGTTCTGCTCTGCCTGTCTGGCTCATTGATCATGCTTTGCAATTCATCTCCAGAGTGACTAAGCAAGGCAATGGCATCAGCGAATTGCAGATTATTTAGGTATTCTTCATTAAATATTATCTCTCACTTTGCTCAATTCAGGCATCGGAGTACCTCCTGTAAACAGGTAGTGAAGATCACTTTCGAGATCGTGTCACCCTGCCTGACGGCCTTCTTTATTGGAATTTTATTGTTTACTTTATGGAGGACTATGGTAGCTGTGCAGTTGCTATAGACATATTCCAGTATTTCAACACAAGGCTCTTCTACACCCTGATTCCACAATGCCTGCATGACTGCGAGGTTTCCACTGAGTCAAATGCTTTCTAGTATTCGACAAGGCTATATATAGGGGTTGGTTATATTCGGCGAATTTCTCTATCACCAGATTGATAGTGTGAATATGACCTATTTTGGAATATCCTTTACGAAAGCCTGCATGATCATTTGGTTGATTGAAGTCTAAGGATTCTCTGACTCTATTAGCGATTACCTTAGTAAATACTTTATAGAGAACGGACAGTAAGCTGATCGGCCTGTAATTTTTGAAGTCCTTGACATCTCCTTTCTTATAATGTCAACGTTCTTCGAATCTTCTTGTACGGTCGAGGCCATAAGGCATTGCGTATACAGGGTGGCTAGTTTTTCTAGCACAATCTCCCCTCCGTCCTTCAACAGATCTGTTACCTGATCCTCCACCAGCTGCTTTTCCCATTTGCATTGCTCATAAGGGTTTATTTACTTCCTCGATTGTTAATGACGGGATGGCGCATTGCAGTGCGCTACTGTCTCTCTCATAAACGTTTTGATTACATTGGCTACTGTATAGATTTGTGTAGAACTCTTTGGCTGCTTTAACTATCTTATCCTTGTCGCTAATGACATTGCCCTCCTTATCTCATAAAGCATATATCTGGTTTTCACCTATGCCTAGTTTCCTCTTCGCCACATTTAGGCTATCTGCGCTCTTGAGAGCATGCTCGATTCTGTATATATTGAACTTCCGTATGTTGGCTACTTTGCACTTATTTATTAATTTAGATCACTCTACTAGTTCTGTTTTGTCGCTAGGGCCAGAGGCCCTCATGATTTAACGTTTCATAATCAGATTTTTCATCTCCTGAGATAGCTTGCCGGTATCCTGTCGAACTGTCGTACCGCCTACTTCTACTATGCACTCCATAACGATAGCAGTCAGATTATTGTTCATTGTATGAACGATAATCTGTCTATTCTGATAATCTGAGTTAAAATTGAATATCTGTGCTGCAGTGAAATGCTGAATTACTCTACCTCTTGCCGCTAACTCGTGAATGGGCTTCCGCTTCACTAGTTTCTTACGTTCCCTCTTGAAATCTACGCTAATTCGAGACCTTATCATTATGTGGTCGCTACAACGCACCTTTACGGCGGCCTCCAGATCCTGCGCGATGCTAGGGTGAGTGCATAATATTGTTTATTTCATATTTAGTCTCACCACTGGGGCTCTTCCAGGTCCACTTCCTCTTCTATCGTTTGCGGAAAAAGGTATTCATGATCTGTAAATTATTTCTGTGAACTCTACTAATAACTCTCTCCTGCTATATCTAGAACCTATCCCATAGTCAATTACCGCCTGGTCGCCAGCCTGCTTCTTGCCCACCTTCGCATTGAAGTCGCCCATCAGTACAGTGTACTGTGATTTTTGTTTATTCATTGCCGATTCCATGTCTTCATTGAAACTTTCAACGGCCGGGTCATCATGGCTGGATGTAAGCGCGTAGGCCAGCACCACCCTCAGCTTGTACCTCCTATTGAGATTAATTACGAAAGCTGCCACCCTCTCGTTAATACTATAGACCTCCTCTAAGTTGCCAAATACATCCTGTTTGATTAGGAATCCCACATCTATTTTTAGTCTGGCCTCTAATCCGCGATAGTACAGTATGTGTCCGTCCTTTAGTACTGTATGCGCCTCACCTGTCCTCCTAACTTCACTAAGTCCTATGAGATCCCATTTAATGCCCGCTAGTTCCTCAAACAGCACTGCTAGGCTAGCCTCACTAGCTAAAGTTCTAGCGTTAAACGTTGCCAGGTTCAGATTCCAATGGCGGCCTGTCCGGAGCCAGAGATTCTTAGCACCCTCCGCTGCGTCACAGGTCTGAACACCACCTTCGTCAGTTTCTCCGCAGCCGTTGGGTACTGGAGGCCGAGAGTTAATTGGTTTGTTCATAGAAGGCCAAGTACTACACCAGGGTTGGCAAATCCTGTTCTGGTGAGGGGGTGCGTTGTCGGTTCTGGTCACTGAGATCAGGCCACAAACCAGGCCTGGATATGCAGTATCATCGACAAGCGGAGTAACATTCGCAGGAACAAAAATATTCTGAACCACAATTAAGCTATATACAGGGATTCACTGCAGCATTTGAGATTTACGCGGAAAGTATACGCCGAACCACACAAAAATTTAAACAGGAGGAAGGGGTCATTTTGAGGAAGTTGCAATCGAGTACTTATTTTAGTCATGTCAAATTCAGCTATATGTTTCTAAATTCGCACGATACGCACTGCGCCTTCTGCGATGAAGTGGCTGACTTGTACAACATGACATGTGCATGCCAGAAAGACCCGGGTATACCAGAAATCGATAAACCGCAAATGAGGACTGGGAGGCGGCGCTGTTCAGCTCACACTTGGACGGCCAGCTTTCGCTGATGAACCGGGCAAGAGCGGAGGCAAAAGCCCTGGAATGAGGGCCCACACAAACATTTTATGCAATAAACGTTTTCCGCTTTCTCGTGCCCACGTGCATTTTTTGAAGTCTTCTTTTGCTTGATCCGATAAAATTTTATTTGATAGTCGAGCTTGTGTACTGTTTTCTTCTCTTTACTGTGCTGTGTCTTTTGGCTGGTTTAAGAAGAAAGGGCTTGGTTAATGGGTTTATGGGGATATAATGTCCCAAAGCGACTCAGGCTACGATGGACGCTGTAATGAAGGTCTCCGGAAATTTCGACCACCTGGGGCTCTTTAACGTACACTGACATCGCGCAGTACATGGGCCGCTAGAATTTTGCTTTATTGAAATTCGAGCTCTGCGGCCGAGATCGCACCCGCGTCTTTCGGGTCAGCAGCCGAGCGCCATAACCGCTGAGCTACCGCGGCGGCAAGATGAAAAGGTGTGTTCTGGAAATTTGGAACTTTCATCTCTGCCCGAAATGAAAATGCACCCTGCTACAGAGCATTCCGTTCGTGCTGGAACAAATAGCTCCTGCAATCTGTGCAGTGTTTTTCGACGTTGCACTCTATCATTTGCCCTTGGTTCAAGGAGCATCTTCAAATGCGTGACATGTAGCCCTGAGCCTAGGCGAGTGCACACGGTCACCGCAGCACCCAGCAGAATTGTATAAAATGGAATCAACAAACTTTGTAGGATTATTCCGCAGCAGCCAGCCCGCGAACACTCACCCCAGCAGATCTGCCAGTCTGCGATCGCTGCCAGGGCTATCATCAAGTACCAGAACAGCACGTAGGCCAGGACGTGCTTCCAGTACTTCCGCAAGATCGGCTGTGGGTTCGGGCCGCGACTGCAATGATAAGACCAGAGACGAAGTCATCCCGTTATTTTTTCACGCGTGATAATTTACAAGGCACTTGATACGCATATATGCGATAACTCGGGCGCAGGCCGCAGCCGGGTCGCCACAATAACAAAGCGTCCGCCTCTCCTCGGCGATAGCGATGCAACACGTTAGCGGGGATCGTCTGCATTAATTCGGCCACTTTTGGACACTAGCAGCTACGCTCTAACCAGCGCCTTCTCTATTTGTACAATGCCAGCCGCATCGCCCGCTTCACAATGGGAGCCGCCGGTATACGCCTCACTTCAGTTAGTTGCCGCCGCGGTTATACTGCTTGCGTCATGCTTGCCACCGGTCGCGCGCTGCTGGCGTTATCTGTACTACTCCTAAACTACAGACCTACAGCACGCGTCTGTCCGATTTCTGCTTCGTACCCACTTCCTGCGTAGCTCTCGATTCATCCGCGGCGCAGCGCTTTTTCCAACGACAATCGGCTGGATCAGCAGCTTTGCTCGCCGTTTGCAGAGGTGGGCTCAGGCATTCGCTCCGCCTTTCAGTTTAGTTTAGTTTAGTTTAGTTTATGGAGGTTTAACGTCCCAAAGCGACTCCGGCTATGAGGGACGCCGTAGTGAAGGGCTCCGGAAATTTCGACGACCTGGGTTCTTTAACGTGCGCTGACATCTCACAGCACACGGGCCTCTAGAATTTCGCCTCCATCGAAATTCGACCGCCGCGGCCGGGATCGAACCCGCGTCTTTCGGGCCGGCAGCCGAGTGCCATAACCACTCAGCCACCGCGGCGGCTGCTCCGCCTTTCACTTGAGGATACCGTTCCTTGCCGGACGAATAGAGCGTTGTAAGTTGTTACGTTTGTTCGTTTCGTGGCACCATGAATAATGAAAATTGTTTTGCGCGGATAAATGGTGTGGTCCGCGAAGCTGACGACGTGTCCTCGCAGCAGCACTAAAATGGCGCCAGTTAATATGGCAAGCGCGGCTGCTGCTTTCAGTTTTGTGCGAAGTGTGGGAAATTTTAAGCTCGTTTGTAGAAAAGAAGCGGACGTTCACGTGAATTTATTTACATATATTTTCGACTCTTTACAGCAATAAAATATACAATATTTTGCATGTGTCTGCTGCTATATACTTTACAACTCTGTGTTTATAGCCATTTACATTTCTAGAATGTGTGTATTTGCCTCTTTGACACTTATATACAGACATAAGAAATATGCATTGCAGCGCAACCACATTTGTACGCTCGAGGCGGACAAATCATCTCGTACGCAAGCGGAACATATCAGTGAACGAAACAAAGCACACCTAACGCCCGTCTGGACAACCAGTTCGTACGCCCTTGTGTGTTTGATCGCCCTCTCCAGCGGCCTGCGAAGCGACAACGACTAGAAAAAACGCTGATGCTGCGCCGAAGAAGCGCTGCCTTGTGGTTCGGCCTTTACAGTGACTGCGCCGGAAGACGTGCTCAAGGGGACTTGATTTCGATTTTATCTGCCTCCTTTTCTTCAAGCGGTTTTTTTAGTTTTCCTTCGTTTTATTAGCGCCTGGTTGTAGCCAAGACCACGCAGAACGTCCGAAACGCTTCGGCGTCATGCAGCTGCCGCGCCGTGCATTTGCGACTGGAGTTCGATTCGCTTCTTAAAACAATCGTAGTTGCAGTCTGCCACGCAGAGAGAAAAATCTTTATCTAGTTGTCGTAACGATGACAGCTTAGCCTGCAGAAAGTAGAGCTACGACTTGAAGGCTACTGCTACTTGGCAATTTCGAAAAATGCCTTCTCGGGAAGCTATATTACTCCTTCTTTATTTCATTCTCTTATTTTCCTCACTCAACGTGATTGAATCGCAAATCAATACAGTAAAACGTATTACTAACTACTTTTACCCATTGATTCCATATTTCCGCAAAGCAGTTTCATTACTTCTCTCAGAATGTTTCAGCACTGTAGCTAAAAGACATACACGATTCGAACAAGTAGCCATGCCAACACTGCCGCACCCCACTATCTGTGGCCCTTTTAAAACCAGTGCCTGCAGCAGCTCCACGGCGAGCAGCGCCACGAACGGCGCGCTCTATGACCCGTCAATACCTGACAGGCAGCCTGATTACTTACTATGAAGGATGCAGAGCGCCGCCTTACGAAGAAAGAGACAGTGTTTCAAAACCTGTCTTCGTCCGCTTTCCGTCGTCTGGCACAACTCAGATGGAACTCTCTCTCAAAGACATAGAGCAGGCGCGAAGGCTAGCAGACGGGGAAGAGCAGGAAAAGAGGATAGGAGAAGTTGTTGGACGGTCGGATCGGCCGTACTCGGCAGGCATTATAAAAATAGAGGAGGCGCTGCTCCAACGCTTCCTGTATTATCAGTGCCTATAGGATCCTTAGTTTTCCAATGGGACCAGCGGGAACACCACGTTGACCGGATATTCATGCTGTGAAGCAATGCAGCTGCAGTCCCGCGTTACATCACCCTGGCTGCGGCGCTGTGCAGAGCTTCATGACGCGTCGGAATTGCGGCAGGAGCCCTCTCTTGACCAGCTTAGCTAGCATTGGCAGAACAGCTGATTATAGCGGTGAAGTTCAAAAGAGAAAAGGAGGAAAGGGCTTGTTTAGCCATTTTCGGCTGACCTGACATACATTAATAATTCAAAGGGCGTCGCACGGATACACGATAACTCACGACAGAAAAGAATCGCTCAAGGACTGTGCTGTACTATGTCGGCGCAAATTGATTTTATTTTGGCATCACTTTCCTAGTTCTAAACTGTTCACTTTGTGTCAACCGCGTCAGATAAGACAATTTCTCACACCGCGGAGGGCACAAAGATTACTCTTTTGGAGCCTGTAAACAGTGTTGCATTTTTACGTAAAAAATCATTCCAGTGTCTACATTAGGCCGTCTTGTGAAGTTCAGTATGCTGAAGTGTTTCGTAACTGTTTTATGAAGTATTGTCACAGACCGTTGCGATGTCCGAAATGTTCGCCCATTTGCTCTTGTCATCGTCAGGGAAACCTGCAAGCACGTAGCTTCCGGAGCCCTGTCATTCTTGAAGGCATCAGTTTTAATACTAAAAGAATCGCGCCTATTCCTTGCGAGGTATGTGCACCAAATGTCCTGAATTTTCTTAATTTTAGCAACTTCCTGGGGCAGAACACAATCCACTGACGTGTTTCCACTCAAACATCTCCAAAACCAAGCACTTCGCTATCATTTAACGCCCGTTGACTGTTTCGAAAATAAAATAAGTTCTTGCTTATGAAGTTATTCATCGCGACGTAAAATTTGAAGTCTTTCCCAATAGATATTGTATCTACACTGATGAACCTTTTTTTTAACGTCTGTCTTCTTCCAAAAGTGCCAACTATGGAAAATTCTCTGCAATATTCACAGTTAGAACGTTATGAAGTTCCTTACGTTGACAGTTATTGCACAAGAGATACATTTTTCTTAATCGCGTTAAGAACTATTTTTACGCTGCACTCTTACGGGTCTTTACTGTGATTTCTGTATAAGCTACTAGATGCTTGTTCAGTAAGATGTTGTTATTAGAGAGATTTGTACATTTATTTTGCACCAACTAAATACCACTGCCCCAGTATTTATTGAAACTATGCTATTTTGCATTACGAGGTTCCCTTCAAGGTTTGTGAACCATGGGACCCCCTACAACACTAACTTGCTCTCACATTTTGCTTGTATCACTAATGTTCAATAAAGCTAACTATTTTAATGAATACCTACGTCGGAAATAAAAGAACAAAGAGAGAGGGGACCGGAATTAGGACGATGCTTTAATTTACAATTGTCACTCAGGGAACAAAGGTAGAAACAAGTGCACAATATAAATAACAATAAAAGAGAAGGGAAAATTAAAAAAATACTCAATTGCAATTAAGATTCTTCATGCAGGATGAGCGTATGGTACGTGTTTTGCGCCTTCATTTGTTTTAAAAAATAGACATAGGAGAAATCGCCCTTATATAAACGCACTGTTGAATTTTTTCAATGATTCATCTACGTTGGCTCTTCAGCTAGTTGCATAAGTTGGAGCTCTATAATTAATGGCTTTGGTGTATGTTGCAGACAAGAATGCCATCGGAGGTTGGTGGCTTCCCGCAAGTAAATGATTGACTTGTGGCAATCCCGAGACCCATTAAACCCTTGCTTCAGCCTTTTTTGGCGCATACTGGGCTGACTCTGGAATGAGGCAAGCAGCTGCCTCGTTTGGGAATTTGCTTATTTGCATTGTGCTCATGCAGAGATGGAATGCACAGAAAGACGTACGGAATAGGTTCACTATACTCACATGGTACAAGTTCGTCTTTGGCGTGGCAGTACAACTGTGGAAAAGTGGAACGCATACATCAGCACAGTGAGTAAACTGCGAGTGCACAACGTGAGTGCTTGGCGCGTGCGCGCACTATCCACAAGCGTTTGTGCCAAAAAATCTCTGTGCTGACCGGACTCATAACAATAAGGAGAGTTTTGTCTCTACGTTTGACATCACAGTTCTTACAACGACCGGAAAGCAAGACGAGTGGGAAACGTACACAGGCATTGAGTAACAAGTTTTGTTGCGTTGGCAAAGTAGCATAACCGATACATAAAGTGTACTCAACGAAAAAAAAGTTGACTGGTCAAAAATGAGAAACGGCTGGAAATATCTAAAACGAACGTTGAGTCCATTTGGGCTGGGGCAAAAGGTGGCAATGTGCTGTTTATTATAAGTGCTATTGAGGCAAAAAGCGTCATTGGTGAAAGGACATCTGGAACAGCTGATGGAGCACAATCGCTCAGTTCCTGGCTTATACCCCGCTCAGCTTTTTGCAACACACTGAACAAGCCTCTCTGTGAAGTACACATGCCAGGGAACAGAATGTTCCTCAGTGCTTTCCCGCGAGCGCCACGCCGGCCATCTGATAGCGAGCCTATAAAGAAGGTCGCGTGCGTATCGGCGCCTTGTTATCTGTTTTCTTAAGGGGCATAAGCTCTTACTGAGCTTCTAGTGAAATATATCCTCAGGTTTGGGTGCTCTGATTGCTGGACGCTACCACCGCAGGGTCTGGCTGGGCCGGAGCCCTCCAAGTATTCTTGTGCATGGGCTCAGACAATATATATGAGACAGGAAGCGAACCCTGTGGAAATATGGGGGCAGGCCTTCCATCCTCGAACTCCCACACCGCGGATGCAGCGTTTCCACTCGCTAACCACGGAGGGGTTCGTGCTCGAGGGAACAAAGCGTTAACACTCATATGCTATTTGTTACACTTGCAAATAATACACGGAGCTGGCCAGCTAGCTACAGAGCATCAGCGAGGCATTCCTCGGAAATAGAAAGCTACGTAAGAAGCACGTCCGACCTAATGGCTGGGGCAGGGGTGCGACTTCAGAGGTATCGGCGGCGGACGTTTGTATGCGCCGACAATGGCGGCCGGGTTTTTCCCGTGCGCGCCGCACTCTTGGGGCAAAGGCATCACCGAGCATTCATTAGCTGGCTGGGGAAGGTGCCGTGAGCGCGCATTTGCTGCACTCGCTTCGCTGCCTGGAACCAGAAGTTGGTCCCCAAGAGTGATGCCCTAAGGGCCAACATACGTCGGGACCAGTATCCCCCCCTCCCCCTTTTCATAGCAACAACCACCAACCAGAAGTCCCGCGGCAAGGCTACAGTGAACTAGAATAGGGGTAGAATAGGGGTAGTGTGCTCACTGGCCAGCCTGGCATGAAACCTCCGCTGTCGCAAAAAGGCGGCGGCGCTGCTGTTGGGTTCACTGTAGGAAGGCAGGGAAAGTGGTCCAAGCCTATGCGGGATAAATTGCCGTGTTATTTCCAAAAGGTTGTGCCTGCGTGGAGTATACTAGGTTGCATCATGTGTGTTGTTCAACATTAGAGGATGGAGGTTTAATAAAATCCTCATCAGCGCGAAGGCATGGCAGAGTTAAGCGCGTCGAGCGCAGGTGCACAGCGGCCGCCACTTTGCGATTCCAGGAACTCATGAGCTCAAATTGCGGACTCGACGATCTGCATCGTCCTCCCAGCGCGACTTAAAAGCGAGTATGCTTTGAGCACACCAGTTTGGCCACGGCGTATCACTTTTTTCCCAATTTTAAAGCAGACAAATATCTCTTCAGATATACTCTAAGGGCGGCTGTGAAACTTCCTATACATGCTCGCCGATTTAACTCCGGCGTTCTACTACTTTGAGGTTCATTTCCCTATTGACTCGCTCTTTTCGAATTGCCTTTACGTATCCACCCGTTTGAACTTGCAGGCAGTAACTCCTCTGCCATAGCATCGATCGGTCCAAAGGATTTCAGCAGATTTGAATTTAAACAGTACACGAAGCCCTTCATGTTCAAATTGGGCCAATACAAATTCTTTAAATTGTTTGAGATAAGCGAACATTGGAAGCAACTGTGGCAGTGGTTCAGCTACGGCTCAATATTAAGTGCTTGGCCAGTTCACGTCTGCTATAGGCCTGCCTGTGTTTACTCCTTTCACAAGAAAATTTAAGCCTGACTACGATGTACAATATTAGTTTCCTTGGAAAAAACTTCGGCAAAGCCTTGCCCTTGACCACATTCAGCACTTCAAAAGTTCCCTCTGAATAGATTAGTTTGGTTTATGGGGATTTAACATCCCAAAGCGACTTAGGCTGTCAGGGACGCCGTACTTAAGGGCTCCGGAAATTCCTACCACCTGGGGTTCTTTAACGTGCACTGACATCGCATAGTACACGGGCCTCTAGAATTTCGCCTCCATCTAAATTCGACCGCTGCTGCCGGGATCGAGCCCACATTTTCGGGCCAGCAGCCGAGCGCCGTAACCACTCAGCCACCGCGGCGGCTCCCTCTGAATAGAGTTGGCTCTGGATGAAGCGTTCTGTAAAGAGGTTCTCAAGCTTCAGCAGAAAATCGTACAGCTGTGCGGAAGGGTAGATGAGTCCTCCCTTGACGCAATATTTTGTGTACCTTGCAAGTAGAAAACTCATCATTGGCTAGCATAGTTAGGAGGCCAATGTAGCTTTCACTTTGCCTTTGAGACACATTTTCGCGGTACATAGGCTGATCAACCGGCAACTTCTCTGTATAATTTAGTTCCTGCTGGCATGCGACGTTCAGATATCTCAGTAGCGTCTTTATCTTCCACATCGAGCAAGGAGGCCAATACAGAATCTTCAGTTTTCAGGAGAAATGCATTTTACCAAGCCATAAAATGAAAGGCAGTTCGCTGTGACTAAAAACTGCGTTGGTGTAGGGGGCTAATGATTGTCTTATGATGCCGAAAACGTTCTCTATAGGGTCTTGGCATAGCTCAGATGTCACCAAGTACTTATATTTCAGCTTTCCATTAGGGTAATTAAGCAATTATAGAGTGCTTGAAATCGTTACACGAAGGCCAGTGAAGACGACCCGGCATTTTTTTTTCCTTTATGGAACACTCTCGCAATCTATCCAGGATGCATCCTGCCTTGCAGGTTCATGGGACACAAAACAATGTTCTGAGAACGACGCTGAATTTACTAAAGTAAGCACAACACACAACGACGACCAAAAAAACTACTCCCAAGTGCGTGACTGCGCCTACTTGAACTTATCACGCGCACAACCTGGATACATTTCTTATTGTGTAAATAGTTTGTACATATTACTTCTCCCCCTATCCTCTCTTCCTGTCCCTCACCTCTTTTATTTCATTTATCCATTCTGCCTGCTATCCTTTATTTCCGCTGCCCCAGCTCAGGTGCTTCAGTATAGATGGCAGATGCTGGGGCTAGCAATAATCTTTTCCTTCCTTTTTACTATTATTTTAGTAAAAAACCACCACCACCACCACAACTTGTGCTCCGGTAACTACAGTGTTCGGAACGGCGGCGGCACCTAACGAACAAGCGGGAAACTAAAAAAATGTCGACACCAGCGGCTTCACCTTGGCCTATGGAGACGCGGTGCAGTGAGCACACTACCGAATTTTCTAGCTCACTGTAGCAAGGCACGACGGATCTCCGTGCGCCTGCCGCGAAAGGTGACGAGAGCGTGCGACTGCAACCGCTCACGACGCTGGCTGGATACCGAAGAGACCATCTCCGGTTCAGCAGAATTCCGCGTAACCTACGAGGTGGTGCTCCCGTCGCTCTTTCCGCTTCCCCCATGCGGGAGACTTTCCTCCTCGCCCAGCCGGTGCTTTCCTGACGCACGATGGTGAAGATGGGCCAGTTGAAATAGAGGGGGGAAACAGGTTCTCCACAACCTCTTCAGTTCCATACGAAAACATGGAAAGGCTCTGGCCTGCTTATCCCCCCCCCCCTTCTCCTCCCCCTCCCAGTGTCAGAGTCACTGCTCTCCTTTTTTTAAAGATAACTGGCGCGCTATCCTTTAGAAATTTCTCTTTACACGCTAATCGCAAAGGATTATCTGCCGCACTCAAGCAGAAAAATGTCACGGCTGTCTGCAGTATTTGGATGGATGGAAGGTAGGAGCGTCCCCTTTGAAACGGGGCAGTGGTAGTTGCCACTATGCTCAGTTTTTTTCTTTTATTTTTGTTTAACTCTGCTGTAAGTTGATAAAATTCGCCATTTTCTTTAAAATACGTCTTCCTACACTTTAAAACTTATGTCACCTCTCTGCTTTTGTGCCACCAATCCTCCAATCGCTTTTTGCTAATTTACAGCGCAGATTTATTTACATGACTGTTGTGATGGTGACCAGAGGCGCCGCGTAGAGGACGACCGGCTAACCAGGCCGCGCAGAAACACGCCGTACCGCCAGGACAAATGGTCGCATCTCCGCGGGAAAGGCGAAAAACAGGAACACACAGAACTGGCTGTTTGAGCACGGACAACAGGGGGCAGTTTCTCATTGATCTCTGTGCTGGGTTACAAAGCAGCGCTCCATTTAAAACTACCCAACGTGTGTAAGAGCACAGCCAGTGAGGTTCGCATCATAAGCCGGACGTAGTGAGTAAAACGCACCTAAGAGAATAAGCAGCAAGAATTTGCGGGACGGAAATAATTCGCAGCTCGCACTGATGACGTGGGCGTTCCGCACATCATCAGTGGGAGTGCGCAGTCGGCTCAAACCCTGGTACCAGCCTAATTTTCCACCAGTCAAAAAAAGAAGTGAGTTGCTGTCTTACTTCGTTCCATTCTTTTGTTTTAACTGTTTGCTACTGGCCAGGAAGGGCTGTGATAAAGGAACCTGCGCGCGGCAGTCCTTGCCGGCTGTGACCTCACAGGGGGACTGTGACTTTGATAAAAGAGTGAAATAAAGAAATGGAAAAAAAGAAAGCTTCCAAAACACGGCCTCTGGTGCCGACTGAATTGGGACAAGGAATGAGGAGCTGCGTGATATTAATGAACAACTAAGACGGCGAGACAGCCTACGGTAGTAAAGGTGCAACAGCTCCAGGAAAAGTCCATGGGGGCCAAGGGATGCACATTTTCACCGGATCTAGATTTGTCGGGCCTGAAGTATTTCTTGGAAACTACGTCCTGTACAGCTCTATCAATTCACCCTCCACCTACGGAATCCAGCGGCGGGAGACGCTCAAATATTTGACATATCTCAGAGTGCTTAAGACATATGTAGCAGTACAGACCTTCATTTAAAGGCCAACATAACGGCGGTTCCCTTGTTACCGCAAGAGTTGTATACACTGGGGATAGCCAAGCTGTTTTGTTTAAGGAGCTATCAGGAATTAGATGTTATCATATATGGGATCCGCAAATTTATCACGACTAATGAGGGATATATACTATACACAGTGCAAAGGAATCGGTCGCGTCGCGCGAAAAGACACAAGGAAAGCAGGTCTGTGCGATGAAAACGAAACATGACGACGAGGTGCGCTCACGATGAGAAACTAGAATGAGCCAAAGAAATTAGTAAAAAAAAAATCAGGAACCATTATTTTTTTTTACCGTGGTTGAGTTCTCTTTCTTGGAATGGTTGCTTTCAAAACAGAACATGCGCAATGAAAGTATGTTTTACCGCCACCTGCTGCTTATTGCCTGCGTTGCCGCATTTTATGGCTCGTCTTTTCTTCTCAGTAACAGAAAAGAGGACCACTTTATGATGCAATTAGCCGGCAATCTGGAATTTTGCGGCTTCGAGCATCAGGACCTGAGCCGCGGAAGACGCCAGCGACAGTGATTTGACAGCAGTAACCCCACAGGGCGTAAAGATGGCAGTTATCGCTATTAGTCGTCTGTTACTTTTACTCGCCCGTGTGCGCTTTGTGCTAGCACATGCAATCTGTTAGCGACCACCAGCTAATCGAGCCTACTACCCTTACTAGAGAAAGCTCGCTTACTTGAAGCGATGATGCTCACGCGTATCGCATTAAGGGGCAGTGCGCTTCTAGCCCTTCAAGTCGGGTCGAGGATGGAGGCAGGCAGCATGAATTGGCACTCACTCTTGACACTAGGCAGGTCTTGACCGCTATCAGCAGCAGGCTGACGGGCGGCCTGTTCCCCGGCACCCAGTGATAGGTCCGCGGCTGCGTGGTGGTGATAGTGGTGGTGGTGTCCCTTGTGATGTTGATATGATGGAGCCTCTGTAAGCAAGAATGCATTTCCTTTTAGTGCACCGCCGCCGACGACTTCGACAAAACCTACGGCGCCGTACTTTGTGAAGAACGCGATCCGTGACTTATATGGATGCATAGAACCACCGTAAGAAATAATTTGTCATGTATCTGCTGTGCTTCATCTATGCCATGCAAATACACACACGAGACGCAGAGTACAGCCGTACCACTTTAGTAAGAAAGCAATATCATGAATAACAATACAAAACCAAATAAGCAATGCAAAACACACACTGCGCTTATGCTCTTAATTCGCATTTGGCCTGACTAGGCAAATAAACCGTCATTTCTTTTATTCACTTCAGGTATAACATTCACGCATGGGAAGGCATCAGTGGCAATGAGTTTCAGCGAACACAAACACCTCTCAGGATGCCGTTACCGATAAGGGAGAGATGAAAAGCGATTTGGTATCTATCGGCACGTACCGGAATCGAAAAACAGCCGCTCAAAACTGTCTGCTGTTGTCAATGCTATCCTCTGGAACACCCAACTATACAGTCTTTGAAAAATAAGCTACAACAAATTGGTGCGATACACAGTTTAAACCATCCCAGTAAAAATTACAACCAAAATGTTTGTCCTTACAAGAGATATTTTGTGAACTTCTTGACCAGACTTTGTATTAACAACCAAAAATTTCAACAACAACAAAAACAACAACAGAATTTCATGTAGTTACCACAGAAAAGCAACAGGGTGGAAAATTTGGTGAGTTGGTACGGATTCATGGCTGCCTCAATAAAATGGTACCACAGAAAAGTACTACAGAACTACACACTACAGAACATTACTATAGAAAAAGGTAAAGTATGACAGCAAAATACTACAGAAAAGTAAAAAATCTGTCGTTACGACAAGTGTACGAAACATTTCGTCGTATTTTTGTGGTGGTCCTGCTGTTTTTTTCGACTGTGATGCACGTTCTTTGGGTAGCGTAAGGCGTACAAAAACTCGCCAATCCATACCTTGAGGGTGACAGTGCTACTGACGGCGCGTATAACTGTACTGACCCGAGGCGCTTTGCGGCTATGCACAGTGTTCGGTTTGATGTCTATACACCTCTGTGACATTTGTGTCTTATTCCTGAATGGTACTTGATGAGCACAGACTTTCTTACCAACTATACCGATTTAATGGCTAGCATAAGTAATCTTCGGCTTTCCTGTGGGCGGCCTGACCCGGGCCGTTCCTTCTTAGCGAAGATTGGCGTCAACTTAGACAACAACAGAAGAAAAAATGAAGAAATCCAAAGTCTGACGAAAACTCGTCTGGTCGGGTAGAAGATTCATGTATGAAGAGAAAGGAATGCCGACCAAAAGGTTGTTGTTTAAAACGAAGACGTTTCGGCTTCCTTTCGTTCCTTTCTCTTCATACAAGAAAAAATGAAATGGAGTAATAAACACCAGCGGCCTGCCCGAAGGGTACGACGGCTAATGAGCGCTAGCTGCTTCGCGAAATGATTAAACGCGATAATGTCGACATGCACGACTGTCAAACATACAAATACGTAGTCATCATCACCATCAGCCTGACTACACCCACTGCAGTGCGAAGACCTCACCCATGTCTCTCCAATTAACTCTGTCCTTTGCCAGATGCGGCCACCCTATGCCCGCAAACTTCTTAATCTCATCCGCCCACCTCACTTTCAGCCGCCCCCTGCTACGCTTGCCTTCTCTTGGAACCCACTTCGCTATCCTTAAGGACGAGCGGTTATCTTGTTTTCGCAATTCATGCCCTGATCAAGTTCAATGCTTCCTCGATTTCAAATAGGTGGTCAATATCCCGCGTTTGTTCCCTCGCCCACTCAGCCCTCTCCATGTCTCTTGACGTTACGCGGTCGCAGTACAATAAAAAAACTGTTTAAATGGGACATGGCTAAGTGAACGTATAGAGTCCACCACGGTCCGGGCAAAAAGTCTCCGCTCCAAATCACGTTGGCCAAGCTGGACCTCGCCAGAGAGTATCGACCACGGCAAGGAGATCGTGTCCACGTTCCTGCAGCGTTGTGCACATGCATACATACAGTCAAGGCCACTTGTAACGGCTGCAGTTATAACGAACGCACGCTTGTTACGAACAAGGGTGGAGCTGCCGTCAAAAGGGGCATTAGGTCTGTGGCACAGCGACGAAGATAAAACGAACAAATGTGGCCGCACCACACGGCTATAACAAACAACGAACGAGGAGGTGCCGTAAACACGATCCGTAGTGGAAAAACGCGCTCTTACCGTCAGCGCGGAGACAGAAGAGCGACTCTCGGCTCCCGTGATGCCCCCTAAAAGAGAGTGTCATTCCCCCCCCCCCGGCCCCCCCCCCCCCCAAAAAAAACAATAAAAAAGGCGGCATTGAAACTGAAATTAACCGCCGACCAAGCCAATCGGTGCGTGCGTGTGTACCGGCTTGGCGATGAGCCTGAAACGGAAGCAGTACATTCGTAGAAAAAGCGGTAGTAAGTAACGGCTGCTGTTACCAGCTTATTTTGACAGTTATGACCGTTGTGCTTTGTAGAGCGTTCAGTTGGCCGAGTTGGTGTAAGTTCATGTTAGTAAAAACAGCGCGCAGAAGACCAGAAGAAAGAAAGACTCCCAACCAAAGCTTTATATATAAACACCTGAGCTAGGCGAAAGATGCAGAGGCATGACAAGTGAATTAAAGGCAAAATATTAAAACAAACGCTCGCACGGCGCTCAAAATTGGATAAGCAAGAAGAGCTCCTTGTTAGATAAAACAACGGCAGGCTTACTAACGCAGCCGCGTTGCTCCGTTCCGATAAAATATGCTTCTGCCACTCCCGCGTGGTCTGGACCTTGCGGGAGCATAACACCTGAGCATAAAAAGAAAGCAAAAAAGAGTGCTGTGTCTCACACAGTGATCCGTTCGCCAACTGCCGCTCAAGCGTTACTTACAGCATTCCCCTTATCTTGTGGATCCCGATACATTGGGCAGGCTGGCCGCTGTCTGAACAAGCGTTTTAAGTGCACCGAAATAACCTTACCAAGAGCAATGACCAGTCTCATCTTGTCACACACTGTGGGGGTGCGAAGTGATGAAAAAAATGCTCTGTACTGTTAAGTCACAATCAGGTGTTATACTTCCACAAGGACCAGACCACGCGGGAGAGGCAGAAGCATACTTTATCGGAACGGAGCAGCGCGGCTGCGTTAGTAAACGTACTGTTGTTTCATCTAATCAGGAGATGTTTTTTCCTGGCCATTTTTGAGAGGCGCGCGCTGGTTTGTTTTGTTTTCATGTTTTGCTTTTAATTCACGTGTCATGCCTTGCCTAGTTTTTTTTTTAAATATAGCCCACGTTTAATGAATAAAGCCTTAGTTGTAATTCAGCGCTCGTCCTGTGTCTTTCTTTCTTCTGGTCTTCAGTCTTTCGTGCGCTGTTTCTTTTTTCCAATTTGTACAGTAAACCTCCCGGCAAAAGTATACGGCCTAAAGGGTTTTTGTGAGGCCTCCTGTAAGCTTCGTTAGCATCCTCAGCGGGCGTAATCGCTCGAAAGAGGAATGGATTTGCGCCCTCAATCCTCCCAAGCTGTGGATTGCTAGATGTGCTAGGAAGCCCCGCTAAACAGCGTAGAAGCAAAACCCTTGGGTTGCATACTTTTGACGAGGGCTGCACCTTTGTAGAAGCTTCTTGAGACCTCGTTGCTACGTTCATGAAAAAGGAGGTTGTAAAAAGGTTGTAATTACTGCTGTTACTACCTTTACTGACCGTTACTACGTTTGTAGTACCTCATTACAAACTCGCCGCAAGCGCAGGTAGTAAATGCGGCTGCTACTCGTATGACACCACCCAGAACAAAAGCCGAGGAAAGGCTGGTCCTCAAGGGTAACGGAGTGGATTCCAAGAGAAGGCAAGCGTAGTGTGGGGCGGCAGAAAGTTATATGGGTGGATGAGATTAAGAAATTTGCTGGGATAGTGTGGGTGCAGCTGGCAAAGGACAGGGTTAATTGGAGACATTTATTTATTTATTTATTTATTTATTCACGTTGCCTCACAGGCTCCAAGCATGGAGTATTGTGTGAGGGGGGGATTACATAAATAGGGGTAATAACAGGAGCTTGAATGACACGATTATATAATGCTGATTGACTGTTAGTACTCATTAAACAGTAAAAACATCATTATACAATAGTTATTGACGCGTCAGTAATTAGAAAAAATGGCTGTTATTTCGGTCCTAAAAGAAGCTGGATCACGAATATTGACGATGTGACGATGGGAAAGGCCTTTGCCCTGCAGTGTGTGCTGTCAGGCTGATGATGGTGATGATGATGTCAGCGGTTTGAATCCCTGCCTGGATCTAGCCTCCAACCTGACTAAGATACGTACGCTACATGCAACAAGAAACTGCATGACACTACCCGCAGCTCTGTACAACGAACAGTTGTGTCACAATTTTCATACGAAATTCGGGAAAAACTGCCGCCACATGGACGCCTGCCACTGGCGCAGTCCTACTCCACTTGCGTCTGCTCACACGTGTAATGCCCGCGTACGTGTTAGTAACAGCTGGTAAGACTTTCGCCTTAATTGTTTTGTTTCCCTTCGAGTAACTTTTTTTTTCGAAGCCATACAGGCGATCTGCTTCACTTTGTTTCTAACTGAATTGGAGGCATAATTTTACAAAGCGAAGTGGCGCAGCGATGGTGCAGTGTCTGCGTGTTATCCTTCATTAAGATTATGCGTTATTTCACCCAGAAGAAAACCGCGCCGTTTGCTAGGGGTAGTTGCTGTATAGAGCTAAACATTGCTAAATGTAGTTCCTGTAACTCTTTTCTAAGGTATTTAATAAAATTAACGGTAGTCGCTGTTACTACCATCAGAGGTATTAACTGTAGCTAAAGATAGTTCCTATAAGAACGTTCGAAGGCAGCAAGTGATATTAGAGGTAGTTACTGTTAGTAATTTCGGAGGTAATAAATGGTGCTAAAGATGATTGCTGTTACCACATTAAGGACACCTGCAGATACCACCCTAAGGGCTATAAATACTACTAAATGTATTCTCTTTTGCTTCCTCCTAGAGACAGTACCCGTTACTACCTTGCAGTGACTACATACAGTTTCTACCCAGGTAGTACCATATGCGACGTGCAGTTACTACCCTTGAAGTTAGTAAATGCAACTACATTTGTTTTTAGAGTGTAGCATGGAAAGCACGAGACGCAGGCAGCGTTGAAAGGGAAACTGCTGCCAAGGCTTTTAATTGGGCTAGTTGGTTATTGAATTCAGAGATAGTGACTAACCCAAAAAGACACAGACAAGGAGAGAAACGACAGGACACACGCTGCGCGCATGGTAGGTAACGAACCAATGAAAGCAATTTGAGAACACTAGTCAGGAGGTGTGACTTGCTGGCCCGCCCAGTCACGTGGCGTGCGTCGTCTGCCCAGTCGGATTGTCGCCTTCTGCACTTGCGTGCAGGCATGGAACAGCTTGCGTCACTTTTGCGCATAGTGGTCGAGTAGTGCGCACCACTGAATGAGAACCCAAATAGAACAGTGATCGATGGTTTCCTGGTAAGGTGCTGATTCCCACCGCGTTCGTAGGCCTACGCGGCTCTGCTTCAGCGCAAAGGAATTTTAAAAACCTAGTAGCCGCGGTGAGGTGTAACTTTATTTGGCGCCCGATGCACTGCTCAAGCGTTAACACAAGAGTGACACATATTGACAGTTCTGTGCGCATAAGGACTGCGGTAGTTTCTTTGCTGCATCCTTAGAATACCGATAGAGATGTAACACGACGATAACGACTTACAATCACTTGCCGCGAGCGCCTTAACCGCTATTGCGTCTCTAAAGCGGCTTTTCCGCTGAAAGCGTCTCTCGACCAAGAGCGCATGACCGCGCTGAAGAGCATAGAAAGCGGCTTGACAGGGTCTGCTTTGATGATACAGAGGTGCAGAACGGACGTTTTGAAGAAATAAAAACCGTTTTTCCCGACTTAGTATTTTTTGGCTGTAATGAGGCATGTCCAATTACTGCGAACCTTGGTTGCTACGAACGCAATCCACGTGACCGTCAGCTTCATTATAAGTGCGCTCGACTGTATTTGTACCATTTTGTTTCAGACTGGGATATGCCGACAGGAAGCTATGAAACCAATCAAGACGAAAAACGGAGAAGCAGGGTAATACAGAAGAGCTCATCATCATCATAAGCCTAACTACGCTCACTGAAGGACAAATCTCTCTCCAATATCTCTCCAATTTACCCTGTCTAGTGCCAGCGGTGGCCCACCTATCCCCACAAACTTCTTAATCTAATCCGCCCCCCCCCCCCTAGACGTTTTTTGGAATCCTCTCTGTTACCCTTAAGGGCCAGCGGTTATCTTGCCTTTACATTACGTGCCCTGCCCAAGCCCATTTTTTCGTATTAATTTCACAAGGATGTCATTAACCCACGTTTGCTCCCTCACCCACTCGGCCCGCTTACGGTCTCTTAACGCTACATATATTGTGGTGGTGGTAAACACGTTTATTTCCTCTGAAAAGAGGGAGTTACATGGAGGGTGCTCTGGAGTCAGGCTTAGTGCCCTTCCCCTCACAATCACTAGGTGGAGTCCCTAGTACGGGACCCCAGTGGCTTCCGCTGCCGCCATAGCTCGTTCGACCATCGCCTTTTGGGCTTTCAGGTCGCAACAGGCGAGTAGGGTCGCCTCCCAGTCCTCCTGGGTGGGGTTTGGGTTTGGAGTAAAAGCAGGGTTGGAGGGGCACGCCCACACCATGTGGTAGAGGTCCGAGGACCTCTCCCCACATTGCGGGCACTCCCCGGAGAAGGCAGGGTCAAAGTGCTTTAGCGAGGCCGGGCACATCATGGTGTTCGTGACAAGGCGGAGGAACAGGCGTTCCTCCCCTCTCGTTAATCCTTTACACGGGTGGGGGTACAGTTTATGTCTATCTTTGTATAATTGCGTTATTTCCTTGTAAGTGTAGGTCGGCGTGGCTTCCGCTACTTCTTCAGAGGAGGCGGGGGACGAGGTTGCCCGGTTAGAGAGCGCGCGGGCGGCTGCATCTGCTGCCTCGTTTCCTCCTAGCCCCGAGTGGGCCGGAGCCCAGACTATGAAGCGGTGGGATGGACCTCCTACGTACGAGCTGTTTTGCAGTAGCCGGTAGGCCAGGTACGAGACCCAGCCCTGTTGGACGTTCCGACACGCCCCTCGCGAGTCGGTTATGATTGTCTTGGAATCGGAGTGTGTTGCCGCTAATGCGATGGCGACTTCCTCTGCTTGAGTGACGCATCGGGCTTTGAAGGTGAGCCCGTTCACCGTTTCGGACTCGTGGATCACTGCCGCCGTGTACCACCCGCCTTGGTGCTGGCCGGATGCGTCCACGTAGTATACCCCGGGTTTCCTTCCGTAGTGGTGAGCTAAGGCCTCTGCCCTGGCCCTGCGTCTACCCTCGTGGTCGTCCCTGGACATCTTAATTGGGAGTGGGCTTACGTGCAGGGCGTAACGCCACTCCTGAGAGAGTCTTACTCTCTCCTCGGTTAGAGTCGTGTGTTCTATGTGCAAACGGGCTAAAAGGCGGCGTCCTGACGGCGTCTGCGATAATCGCGTGTATTGACCTGTGAGGTGGGCTTCTCTAAGTTCATCGAAGGAGTTCGTCATACCCAGACCTTGGAGTCTCAGGTTAGACGTGGTTATCGGGAGGTCGAGGGCCTTCTTCGCCATTTTGCGTATTATCACCTCGATGATGTTCTGGTCGTGTTTGTTGAGGCGGAGATAGGGGGTCGAGTACAGGATTCTGCTTGTTACAAAGGCATTGGCCAGCCGCAAGGCGTCTTTGCTTCGCAATCCTCCTTTCTTGTTCGAGACTCTGCGGACCATTCGGCCCAGCTGATCTCCCACCTTCTTTAGTTTGTCGAGCGTGGTCGTCGCCAGCCGACGCTGGTGGATGAAAAGACCTAGGACTCTAATTTCTTTTCTTTCGGGTATCGGTTCCGATCCAAGTCTCAATTCTATCTTGTTTGTGCATTTTTTGTTGGGGCGAATGTGCACGAATTCGGATTTTTGAGGGGAGCAATGAAGGCCACATCTTTTCGCGTACTCGTTCACCGCGGTGGCCGCCTCCTGCAGGCTGGCCTCCATTTCACCGAGAGAGCCCTGCGTGGCCCAAATGGAGATGTCGTCCGCGTACAGCGCGTGCTGCACACCCGGGACTTTCTCCAGGTGGACCGGCAGGTTCTTCATTGCCAAGTTGAAAAGCAAGGGGGATAGCACCGCTCCCTGTGGCGTCCCTCTCGTGCCTAATAGAAAGGGGCCGTGTTCCGCGTTCTGGATCCTCACGTAGGCCTGCCTGTCCGTGAGGAAGCGTTTTATGTACTCGAAAGCGTTCCTGCCGCATCCCGTCTCTGATAGGTGTGTGAGGATCGCCTCGTGTGTCACATTATCGAAGGGTCCCTTCAGATCTAGGGCCAGCACTATCTTATCCCCGTTCGGATGTTCGATCGGGTTTAGTACCTCCCTGCTGAGCTGCAGCAGGATGTCCTGAGCCGATTTATTTGGCCTGAAGCCGTACATCGAGTCGGCGAAGACTCGCTTGTTTTCTAGGTACTCAGATAGTCTATCTCTGACCATAGCTTCCATCAGTTTGCCCACACACGAGATGAGAGAAATAGGTCTTAGGTTATCCGTATCTATGGCCTTGCCCGCCTTGGGGATGAAAGTTATCAGCGCCGTCTTCCACTCCGTGGGAAGTGGAGCATCGCCCATCTAAACAGAATTAAAGTGTTTTAGGAGGGATTCGTATGCGCGGTCCGGCAGATTAGCTAGGAGTTTTACCGAGATCCCGTCCCTTCCTGGCGCGGTCCCGCGTTTCATCCTCGCTAGAGCGGCCTTGAGTTCGTATATTTTGAAAGGTTCGTCCAGCTAAGCATTTTGGGCTCCACTGTATCTGTAAGCTTCTCCCCTTGGATTTTGGGTCGTGCTCAGGTACTGGTCCCGAAGCTTCAGTGCGAGCTGGGCCGTATTTCCTTGAAATGCATGTACCGCTCTCTGCAGGTGCTTCTGCGTCTCGGTGCGCGTCTGGTTGGGATCTATGAGCGCCCGGAAGAAGCGCCACGTGTTTTTGCTAGACATCTGCCTAGCGGCCGCGTTGCACCTATCTACCCAGTTCGCGTCCGCGAGTTGCGCCGCGTACTCCGCCGCTTCTTTAGTGATTGCCGCGATCTGAGCTCTTAGCTTTCGGTTATGCTTCTGTCTACGCCATCTTTTGACCATGCTGCGTCTGGCTGCCCAGAGGTGGAGGAGGTGGGTGTCCACGTCCGTCACCGCCTCTGAGAGCTTTACCTGCGTCTCCGTCGAACGCAGGTTGATCAGCAGCTGTTTTGTCCAGGCTTGATAACCCTGCTCCTGGATGGAGCTTACCTCGTATTCCTTTCTAAATTTCGTCCAGTCCGGCAGCATAGTGTGCCCCGTAGGCCTGGTAAGGGGTTTCGTACGGATCGTTATGGTGATCAGGCAGTGGTCACTACCGAGAGTTTCCTCCGTATTCGTCCACTCCACTCGCCTCGCGTTTTTCGTGAAGGTTAAGTCGGGACACGTGTCCCTCTGCACCGAGTTCCCTATCCGCGTGGGGCACGCCGGGTCAGTGTGTAGGGTTAGACCTAACGCGGACGCCGCCTCCGCTAGCTTCCGTCCTCGTATGTCTTCTCGATGATAGCCCCATGAGGGACTCTGCGCGTTGAAATCTCCCATTACTAGTAGCGGGTCTCGTCCTGCTTCCCT
Source organism: Amblyomma americanum (assembly GCF_052857255.1). NCBI lineage: Eukaryota > Metazoa > Arthropoda > Arachnida > Ixodida > Ixodidae > Amblyomma > Amblyomma americanum. Next base: position 38,315,472 of record NC_135501.1, on the reverse strand, counting down.
GATAGCTCTGCTCAGGAGTGTGGAGAAGGTTACGTTTTTTGCTTTAGGTGGGCAGTATACGTTCAGGATGTGTAGCGGCGAATCCTCCTTTTTCAGTGGCAGAAGAGTCACTATCACGTGCGAAAAGCTGGTTTGTAATTCCAGATCTACCAAATTTGCAGTGAAATTTTTGTGCACAAAGATGCACGTTAGGGGGTCGAGTTGGAACGTTTTGTAGTTTGTGAGGCTCACGTTCCCGCCAGGTTCCTGTACGGCCACTACTGCCGGAGTATGCTCGTACGTAGACAGGTGCATCCTAAGATCCGCTCTCTTAGTCCTCGATTTCAAGCCTCGACTATTCCACTGCGTTAATGTTATGGGACTCTCTTTAGTTTGTCTCGCCATGTTGTATCTGGAGATTGTTGTTATTCTGGAGGGGAAATTGCTCCTGGTGGTCTTCCTCCTCGTCCTCGCTCAGCACCCTACGCATCCTGTAGGCTCGGGGATTCTGGAGTCTCCTCGCGTTAGCGTATTTGCGAACCGTCATCGCTTTCGCTATCTGTTGTGAGACTATGGTGGGAATGGATTCCTGGACCCTTCTCATCATAGCTTCTAGTTTATTTTCAAGACTAGGTTCTGTGTCGCTTTCCATCGCCTCCTCTTGCTGAGGTGGCTGGGGTTTAGCTAGCGCACTTTCTAGTTTGCTCGTTAGCACCGCGATTTGCGCTTTTAGGGCTGCTATCTGGTCTCGTAACTCGGTTTCTACTGGGTTGGGTGTGGGTGGAGAGGAAGGTTTGGTTATTGTAAGGGAAGACTTCAGGGGAGACGTTTATTCTCACCCGCTGGCAGAGACGTGCTCCCAGCGAGCAGCGCCAAGCGATGGCGATGGAAATTTACAGGTGAAAGAGAATGAAGTCGTAGCCAGAGAGGCGACGACGACGAAAGAGCATAAAGTGCTCACGCTACCTAACCGCGTGGTCAGACGCGGCCAGCCTGGCCGCGATCAGTCTGATGCAAAGCGCCGAATGAAGGCTTCAGGCGGGAGACGTGGAATATTTCAGTCCCCCGTAACGGCGGTCCGGGGAAGGATCAACAGGAGTGACGCGGTAGTTAACTGGCGAAGTTTGGTTGAGCACCAAGTAGGGACCAATGAAAGGAGGCTGAAACTTGTCGCAAAGACCAGGCGTCCGCAGAGGGGTAGACAGCAAGACTCTCGTCTCTAGGGTTGAACGAGACAACGCGGTGCGTCGTGTCGTAGTGACCCTTGAGATCTACCTGGCAAGCTTCAGTGTTCAGACGAGCAGGGTGCGGCATCGGGCCACGCGGGAGAGGAATTGTTAGGGGAGAGACGGTGAGGAGCTCGCAGGCGCCGAGAAAGAGGCGTCTAGAAGGGTAATGGGAGAGCTGCCGTAAACAAGGAAAAACGGGGTGTAACCAGTGGTTCGTTGCAGCGCGGAGCTGTAGGCAAAAGTGACGAAAGGAAGCAATGCGTCCAAATTCCGGTGGTCAGGTTCGACGTACATAGTAATCATACCTTACAGGGTGCGATGGAACCGCTCAGTAAGACCACTGGTCTGGGGGTGGTAGCTGGACGTCATCTTGTGAAGTGTAGAAACTTGCAGAACTCCGGCAACGACGGTGGAAAGGGACGTCCGGCCGCGGTCACTGAGAAGCACCTGAGGGGCGCCATGGCGCAGCGCGATGGATTGGAGAAAGAAGGAGGCGACTTCGGGCGCCGAGCCATCAGGCAAGGCTGCGGTCTCGGCGTAGCGTGTCAGATGGTCGATGACAGTGACTATCCATCGATTATCTCCTGTAGAGAGAGGAAGCGGGCCATACAAGTCGATGCCGACGACGACGAACAGCGTGGAGGGGCATGGTAGAGGCTGCAGATGTCCAGCGGGAGGTGAAGGCGGCCGTTTTCGGCGCTGGCAAAGCGGGCAAGATGCGGCGTATTTAGCGACGCTGGAGGAAAGGCCAGGCCAGAAGAAACGTCTCTTGACGCGGCCATAGGTTTTGTGAAATCCGAAGTGACTGGCAGTCGCGTCATCGTGGAGGGCCTCCAAAATACGGGAGCGAAGTGTACGTGGTACCACTGAAAACCAGCGGGTGCCGTCAGGGCAGTAAACGTAGCGGCAGAGCACATCATTTTCGAGCTTGAACTGGTGAAGCTGTCGACGCAACCGAGCGGTAGGAGGATAGGAAGCTCCCGTGAGACAGTCTATTAGGGAGCGGCAATACGCATTGTAGCGTTGATCCAACGCAAGGTCGTTTAAATCGTCAGAGGCGACGCAGGGGAGGGTGGCGAGGTGCAGAAGAGCTTGCGACGATGAGGAGCCGCTGTGACAGGTGGGAGGTGGTGTTGAAGACCGGCACGAATAGTACAGAAGAGGGCAACGAGGAAGGGCATCGGCGTCTCGGTGCGTTCGACCGGACAAGAAGGTGACGTCAAAACTGTATTCTTGGAGGCGAAGAACCAAGCGGCCAAGGCGGCCAGTCAAATTTTGCATGCTAGACAACCGGCATAATGCGTGAAGTGGCGACCGTGAAGTGGCGACCGTAAAGGTAGGGGCGGAATTTATGAACTGCCCAAACGAAGGCAACACATTCTTGCTCAGTGATAGTGTAGTTACGTTCCGCAAGAGTAGGAGTGCGGCTGGCGAACGCAATTACTATTTCGCGAGAAGTAGTATCACGCTGCAGAAGAACAGCACCAAGGCCGTGGCCGCTTGCGTCAGTGTGTGTAAAATGGTTGGAGCAGCATCGTCCAAGTGGCCAAGGTCAGAATCGGAGTCGAGAGCTTGCTTCAAGGCTTGAAAAGCACTTTCGCATTGCTCAGTAAAAACGAAAGCACTGTGAGCAGTTAGCAGCTCATGCAGTGGCGCGGCAATGGTAGAAAAATTTCGTTTAAAGCGGCGAAGATAAGAGGACAGACCGAGGAAACTACGCTGTTCTTTAGTCTGCTGGGGACGGGCCAAGTTCAGGACAGCGCAAGCTTGTCAGGGTCGGGTCGAATGCCGTCCCGACTGACGAGGTGGCCCAGATTCGTGATTTTCTTCCAGGCGAAATGGCACTTTTTCGTATATAGTTGAAGGCCAGCAGAAGCGAGGCAACTGAGCACTTCATCGAGGCGGCGTAAGTATTCAGGAAAAGTTGAGGAGAAAATAACAATGTCATTCAGATAGCATAAGCACGTTTCCCATATCAGGCCGCGAAGGACTGTATCAATCATGCGTTCAAAAGTAGCAGGAGCGTTACACAGTCCAAACGACATAACATTAAATTCGTAAAGGCCTTTGGAGTAGCAAACGCGGTCTTTTCCTTGTCTGCTTCATGCATGGGAATCTGCCAGTAACCGGAACGAAGATCAAGGGTGGAAAATTATTCATCTCCCTGAAGAGTCGAGGGAGTCATCAATCCGGGGCATAAGGTAGACGTCTTTACGAGTAATTTTGTTGAGTGCACGGTAATCGACATAAAAGCGCACTGACCCATCCTTCTTCATCAAAACCACCGGGGAAGACCAGGGAGGGACCGGCGGAAGGGCGAATAATGTCGCGGCGGAGCATTTCGCTCACACTGTTCTCGATAACTTTGCGTTCAGATAAAGAAACGCGGTACGGGTGGCTGCGAATAACCGAGGTACCTTCGGTCACAATGCGGTGCTCGGCCACAGAAATCTTGCCCAGGGTAGTGGAAGCCGCATCAAAAGAGCCTTGGAGCTTGCGAAGCAAGTCCAGTAACTCTTGCCGTTGCGACGCCGGGAGATGTGGATTGATGGTGGCAGAGAGGACAGAGAGAGAAACGTCCGTTGAAGGGGGCGACTGGGAGGAGGGCGTGGTAAGCATGACGAGGGAAACAGGGTGCATGTCAAACGTGCAGAAATAAGAGGCGCCTTTCGGTAATACTAGAGGTTCACGGGAAGTGCTCAAGGCAGCGGCGACGGCTTATTCATCTTCAAACCGAGCCAGGCTAGGCGGAAAGGCAATTCCCCTGATCAGATGTCGATCAGAAGGCGCGATGAGGACATCCCCATGAACGATGGTATCAGAAGCAAGCCTGTCAAGATCTTGACTTCCAGCGGGAAAAACCGAATCAGCAGCGGCAATGAGGCGATGACAGGGCTCGAGGACTTCAGATGATGGGTCGCTCTCGGTCATGTGCACAATGCGGTCACGGCAAGAAATAAAAGCACTTACAGAAGACAAGAAATCCGAGCCAAAAATCATAAGGTAAGCGCAAGGAGAAATCAGAGCAAATTATACGTGGTGACGGATAACGTCAATAGAAACCCGGACAGTGCACTTAGCGAAAAGGCGAATGACGACGTCGTTAGCTCCACGCAGGGAGGCGTTTTACGGCGTTTTCACCTTCCTCAAGCGAGAACACAAGTCTTCGTGAATAACAGAAACTGCAGCGCCCGTGTCAATCACAGCCTGAAGCTGTAAACCTTCAACCCACACTAAAACCATATTAGACAAGCGCTCCGGAGGTAATTGTTGGCGTCCGAAGCATGCAGCTTTCCCTCCAAAAACTGCACTAGCTAAATTTCCGAGCGCAGGTCAGGTGCCGGAGAAGCCGACCGGAGCGGAGAGGAAGAGCGGCGATACGATGAAGGGGATCGAGCTCTGGTGGGCCGATAACCAGGACGTGGAGCAGAGCTGGGGGAAAGTGAAGAAGAACGTCCCGAAGAGTCAGTGAAGGCACGGCGTTGATGAGAGGGACCGCTAGTAGTGTAGCCGCTTTCAAAGGCTTCATACCAGCGACATTCATTTTGAAGGCGCCGACGGCAGAAGCGGGAAATATGGCCCCAGAAGCCGCAATAACAACAAATCGGGCGGCGGGGGCGCCAGGGCGAGTAGAATGGTGGTGTTGAGGTTGGAGGTGCCAAAGCTGTGACATGGTCGCGTAGCAGCGCTGGCGTTGGAGGAGGATCAAAGACAGGTGGCATGGCAGCGCCCTGAGCGTACGTGGGTGCAGTGCGATTAGCAGGGCTGTCTGGTGCAAGAGAGCAGGCTACTTACGCCAACAGTTCTTTGATGATGCTGCGAAAGCCAGCACCAGCAGAGGAGGGAACAGGAGGCGCAGGTGCGGTGAGGCACGGACAACCGTGTGTGAGAAGCTCCTCACCAATGAGCGCACGAATTAGGGCACGCAGGTCGGAGTCGGCGGGCAAAAGGGAGGCAGCCGGCTCATGTTGCAAACGGATGGATTGCAGCTGATCGAGCTGTTGGCAGGTCGCGATGATGGCATTGACGGTCGAAGGGTTTTGGATGGCAAGGGCATTTAACGCCAGAGAGACGATACCCTTGAGGACGTGGCGAACACGGTCAGCCTCGGTCATGGTGGCATTGACACGCCTGCAGAGAGCAAGGAAATCTTCAGTATATGAAGTGTACGACTCGGCAGGGCGCTGGATGCGGTCAGCGAGCTTCGCCTTGGCTACTTCAGACCGACCAGCCGGAGAGCCAAAAATCTGTCACAACTGCAGCTTCAAGCTTGTCCTGTCGGGAATATCCGTCTCATGATTTAAGAACCATGTGCGTGCAACGTCAATCAAATAGAAGGACACATTCAGGAGTTTAAGGGAGTCGTCCCAGCGGTTGAGCGAACTCACGCGGTCCTAGTGGTCAAGCCAGTCGTCGATGTCGTCGCTGCGGAGGCCAGCAAACATCTAACGGTCGCGTTGACGGCTGCTCACGGTCCAAGTTGCGGGGGCAGCAGAGGGCGAGCGGGAGGAACCCGGGCCGTCTCGTATTGGGACATGACGGTTAGAGTACACAAGCGGCGACCGTAACGCAGCTCTAGGGAGAAGCGGTTAAAGAGGATACGGGGATCCAAGGCGCACCTCCACCACGTGTAAGGGAAGACTTCACGGGAGGCATTTATTCTCACTCGCTGGCAGAGACGTGCTCCCAGCAAACAGCGCCAAGCGATGACGATGGGAATTTACAGGTGAAAGAGAATGAAGTCGCAGCCAGAGAGGCGACGACCACGAAGGCGCATAAAGTGCTCACAATATCATTTTTCTTTCTGTAGCACGCTGCGCTGTCCGTAATTTAAGCTGAACCTTTTTTGTAACCGTCCACGGTTCTGCCTTAGGCGAGTACCGGTAAGATACAGCTGTTGTATGCTTCTCTCTTGATGGATATTGGTAAAGTGCTATTCATGATACGAGGGACCCTGCCAAATGTGCTCCACTCCAATCTCCTCCTTCTAGTTATTCCGCTCTTCTGATTCGGAGCTGCGTTCACTACCTGCCCCAACTAGACGCATTCCATTACCACATCCAGCACCTCGCTATCAACTGTTAACTGGTGTTGCCTTCCCAGACAGTTGAACATTACTTTGGTAATGTTCTACGTCTACTGCGGACTTCGTAATGAGAACTGTGACATTATAGTTCATTGCTTGAACATTATGTCCGTCGTCCACAGATAAAGCCGGATATCTGTTCTGCAATGATATCGTGAATTCCTATACTTTCCCTCCAACCACTAACTCGTTGTTAGTCTTCCACTTCACTAGTTTCTTGCGTTCGTTCTTCAAGTCTATGCTAATCCGAGACTTTATCGTCCTGCGGTCACTACAACGCACCTTTCCGAGGACCTCCACATCCTGCGCGATGCCAGAGAGAGTGAGCGCAAAGTATGAAGTCTTTTTCACTTTTAGTCTCACCATTGGGGCTCTTCCAGGTCCATTTCCTGTTCTCTCGTTTGCGGATAAAGGTATTCACGGTCCCTAAATTATTTATATCTGCGAACTGTACTAATAACTCTCCCCTGCTATTTCTAGAACCTATTCCATAGTCGCCTACCGGCTGGTCGCCAGCCTGCTTCTTGCCCACCTCCGCATTGAAGTCGCACATCAGTACAGTGCACAGTGATTTTATTCTGCGCATTGCCGATTCCACGTCTTCATAGAAGCTTTCAACGAAGTGCTCATCATGGTTGGACGTAAGCGCGTAGGCCTGCACCACCTTCAGCTTGTATCTTCTATTGAGCTGAATTACAATAGCTGCCACCCTCTCGTTAATACTACAGAACTCGTCTACGTTGCCAGCTGTATCCTGATTAATAAGGAATCCCACGCCTAGTTTTCGTCTATCCACTAATCCGCGATTGCACAGTATATGCCCGTCCTTTAGTACTGCATACGCCTCACCTGGCCTCCTAACCTCACTAAGTCCTATGACATCGCATCTATGAGCTTCCAGTTCCTCTAACAGCACTGCTAGAGAATCTTCTCTGGATAAGGTTCTAGCGTTAAACGTTGCTGGGTTCAGATACCAATTGGCGGCCTGCTCGGAGCCAGAGATACTTAGCAGCCTACGCTGTGTCACAGGTCTGACCGCTGATTTGGTCTGACCGCAGCCGCTGGTTACTGATGGCAGGAGGTTGCTCAGTTTTTTCATATAAAAGGTTGTGGCCGAGTAAAAAACCAGAGGGGCGAAGTCCTGTTCTGGCGAGGGAGTGCGTTGACGGCTCTGGTCACCGAGGATAGGCCGCACCCCAGGATTGATGACGCAATTACATCGACACGCGTTTTTTTTTAGCCCGCTGGAGAACAAAGCGGCAGCGGGATTCGAGCTCCGGTCCTCTTGCATGTGAGGTATATGCTCTACCTGTACGCCATCGCTATTTCACCGACAACCGTATCAGGCTAATACAGTGACAGCTGTAAAAGGAATGATTAAGTTATACTGGCCAGGCGTTGTTCACGGCGAACTTAGTCGTTGCAGGAGCTTTTCAACGGAGGTATTTAGTGGCACAATACTACGCATTACGCGTTTTTCTACTTGCTAGCGCTGACTCCGGCAGATGGAAGGACAACACTAAAGACGAATTCCTCCCCCCCCCCCCCCCCTAAAAATTGACGTTGTGAGAATGGTTCGGAATAGGGTCGCGGTCAGGACTTCACATAACATCACAGCTCGGAGCACGATGGCCCTGGCCGCAGCCAGGCATCAGGTTTGTAAAGTGCAAAGCTTTGTGCACCCAGTCCCTCTTTTATGACTCCAGCGTTGTCAAAGTCTAGAGGATGCAAATTCGTGGAATAAAAAAAATTGCATGGCCAGACACCACACCAACACCATGTGACCAGCACGTGTAGACTGTTCTGCAAGTGCGCCGCGGCATTGCTTATAGCGCCTCACTGTGGTATTAGCTTTCCTTAGAGATCGCATGGCATAATCAAAAAGCGTGATGTCCTCTCACCCAGGGCAGACTTGCTGCGTGGCCCTCCACGGTGGGCAACGTCTCCGTGCCGCTTGTGGCGACCTGTCTTCGGCGGCGAGGTGCCGGTTTCCGTCTTCTCTGAGGGTGTGGTCATCGGAAGGACAAGAAACATGAACACATATTGAAAACGAACATTGCGAATTCGTTGAAGCACGCGCCGAGTATGTTTTGCACTGCCCTTGGTGTAATCACTGTCATTTCGCTTTGCTGTGAACGAATAATAATAATAAAAAAGATATTTCGGAAATTTAGAGCTATGTAGAAATTTAGGTACATGACGACTCAGAATCTATGGACACCATAGTACGTCCGGCTTGTAACGCGCAGTTTCGAGTTATGTGGAACCCTTATAGCTCATACGAGCAAACTTGCTCTTATCTATCGGGGACGGTGTTCTCCGCATTCACAGAGAAGGAAACTTGCCGCTTTGGCTGAGCGAACAGGGCACTCGTCTACTGATCCGGAGTACCCGGATTCGAACCCTACCGCGGCGGCCGCGTTTCGATGGAGGTGGAACGCAAATGGTGCCCGTGTGCTGTGCGATGTCAGTGCACGTTGAAGATCCCCAGGTGGTCGAAATTATTCTGGAGCCCTCCCCCCGCCGCGGTGGCTCAGTGGTTAGGGCGCTCGACTACTGATCCGGAGTTCCCGGGTTCGAACCCGACCGCGGCGGCTGCGTTTTTATGGAGGAAAAACGCTAAGGCACCCGTGTGCTGTGCGCTGTCAGTGCACGTTAAAGATCCCCAGGTGGTCGAAATTATTCCGGAGCCCTCCACTACGGCACCTCCTTCTTCATTTCTTCTTTCACTCCCTCCTTTATCCCTTCCCTTACGGCGCGGTTCAGGTGTCCAAAGATATATGAGACAGATACTGCGCCATTTCCTTTCCTCAAAGAACCAATTATTATTATTATTCCGGAGCCCTCCCCTACGGCAACATTTTCTACCTTTGTTCTCTCATCAATCCCTCCTTTATCCCTTGCCTTACGGCACGGTTCAGGTGTCCGCCGTTATGTGAGACATATACTGCACCATTTCCTTTCCCCAAAAACCAATTTTCGAACTCGACCACGGCGGCCGCGTTTCGATGGAGGTGGAATGCAAAAGGCTTCCGTGTGTTGTGCGATGTCAGTGCACGTTAAATATGCCAAGTGGTTGAAATTAATCCAGAGCCCTCCACTACGGCACATCTTTCATCCTTTCTTCTTTCGCTTCAAATTTCCTCCGCTCCTTTACGGCGCCGTTCGGGTGTCCGCCGAAATGCTTGAGGCAGTTACAGCGTCATTATCTTTACTAAAAAACCAATAACTAACCCAATATACGAACTCATGCTGTAAAGAAGAATATTAGTTCGTCCTGCTTCCCGTGCAGACAATAACAAATTTCAAAACGTGAATCTACTTTCCCGCGCATAGGAAATCAGTGTATGTGGCGAAGCGTTGCGCAGTCTTATAGCAACGATATGGAGTATTCAGTTGTTGCGCTCCAATGAAGGATAGAAAGTTGCGGGCGTTCTTAACTCTGTGGTTGGACGGACATAATGCTGCAATTTCGTGGTTTTGTTCGTTCTGCTTTTCGGCGCCAATGTCTTCTTAGTATTATTCAAGTAATTGGAGAGACATGGGAGAGGCCTTTTTCCTCTTGTGGGTGTAGTCAGGGTGATGATGAAGCTATCTTTGCGAACCAATAGGCTCGCATGTATACATATAAAAAAATTCAGATTTTTCTGTGTAGTAGACAATAATGCGCGTATGCAGGGTTAATATATCTTCAGTGTCGCTACTTCTGAAAACTGTAATCTTGTGATACCGAAGGGCACAGTTGCAAGCCAATATGGAGTACGCAGTTGCGCCTTCCACTTTGTAAAGAAAAAGGAATGCGGTCACTGACCAACTCATGAAGCTCAAGACGTTTCAGAACCTCGCACGGGTTCCTTGATGACTGAGCGGGACAAGGAATCGTCGCGACTTATGTACGCAAACGTGGCGTAAAGAGCGTGCGTAGATGGGTGGCATGGTTCCTTGCACCTGGTTCATGGTAGCTGGTGTCGATTGGATGATTAGAGATTCCATCAGCCGCCGCGATGACACGTTCCTTTTCCTCGCGATGACAGTGGCGTGGTCCCAGTCAATCGTGTGAGCATGCTCTTGGAAATGCTGGGCGATGGCGTTCGTCGAGTGGTTATTATTTCTTACGTCATGTTTGTGGTCGCTAAACCTACTGGGGAACTTTCCTGTTTCGCCAATGGGATCTGGTAGATGACACCTGGAAATGCTTCAATCGGCAGTTTGTCTTTCACGTTCACGAGCTGGTTACGGAGCTTGGTGGTCGGGATGGGGGAAATGCGCATGCATATTTTGGAAACACGAGCGAGAGTGCCTCGCTGATTCACTGCACGTAAAGAATGGCAGCACGTGCCTGGAATGTCTTGTAGCACTGTGCTTCCGGCTTTAATATCCGCTTCTGAATATTGCAGACAGAGTGACTAGGGTGGCCATTATTAGTCAGCTCTCGGTGAGCTAGTTTTTCAGTGAATTTTCATCTGAGCAGATGCGTACGGCACGTGTTAGTAAGAACGATACCACCGACGTCTTGAGGCCAGCCGGATGACAAGACATAAAACTAAGGTAGCGACCTGTATGTGTAGGCTTCCTATAGACCAAGAAGAGGCCGTTCGAGGAGGCACGCACCCGTACCATTGGTGTGCTCTCCGGTTTGCGGAAACACTGTGCAAGAACGTGGTCGTCGGTAGCAGAAAAGCAAGCCATCGCCATGCTTCCTTCCGACAAAGGCAACGCCATAGTCTTGCTTGACAGAAGCAAGTACCGCAAGAAACTGTCGGCCCTTCTTGGAGACCATCGGACTTACTCATCTAGCCCGGGACCCAACAAGCAGACTACACACCAAGCTGCAACAACTGCTGGCCAGACCGTTCAACTTGGTCCCTCCGCACCAAAAGAGTGCCTTTATTACCGGCTGCTCTGAACAAACGGTTCAGCTCCTCCAATTTACGGCCTGCCTAAAGTCCACAAGCCCTCGGGTACCCCTTCGACCTATTGTCTAATTCATCAGATCGCCACCTTATCGACTGTCAGGCTATCTTCACCAGGTGTTGAGCCCTCTAGCCGGTACGACACCAAAGCATGTAGGAAATTCGTCTACGTTTGCATCTAAGTTGCATAACATCTCGCTGAGTGAAGGCGACATTATTGTTTCGATTGACGTGACATCGCTTTTTACTAGCGTACCAGTGGATTTAGCAGTAGCTACGTGTGAAAAAGCTCTGGAAGCTGACACTGGTCTCCCTGGCCGCACACCTTTCGACGTTCCGGAATTTTTCGAGCTGCTTACATTTTGCCTAGGCAACACTTATTTTACCTACCATGGCAGTTTCTATCAGCAGACACAAGGAACGGCAATGGGAGCGTCAGTATCAGCTATACCGGCAAATTTAGTAATGGAAGCCATAGAAGAAAAGGTACTAGCCACCTTCAATCCTGCACCGAAAGTCTTCTACCGCTACGTAGACGAATGCTTCTGCATTTTGAGGAAACAAGACGTCTCACGCTTCCTAGACAGCTTAAACGCCTAGAATACGCATATACAGTTCACCCTTGAACTTGGGAAAGTTGGCTCTTTGCCATTATTGCATGTATTGGTTCGCAGGGATGAGGGCGCCCTCACCTTCTCGGTCTATAGGAAACCTACGAATACAGGTCGCTACCTCAACTTTATATCTTGTCATCAATCTAGCCACAAGACGTCGAGGGTGTCGTCCTTAATAACACGTGCCGTACGCGTCTGCTCAGATCAAAATTAATTGAAAAACGACGAGCTTAGTATGATTCACCGAGAACTGACTAATAACGGTTACCCTAGTCGCTTTGTCTACAATATTCAGAAGCGGATCTTACAGCCGGAAACACAAAACAACAAGACATTCCAGGCACGTGCTGCCATTTCTTACGTGCAGGGAATCAGCGAGGCACTATCGCGCGTGTTTTGAAAATATGTCATGCGCATTGCCCACATCCCGACCACCAAGCTCCGTAACCAGCTCGTGAACGTGAAAGACAAACTGCCGATTGAAGCATTTCCAGGTGTCATCTACCAGATAACATGTGCTGATTGCCCCCAGGTTTACATAGGCGAAACAGGAAAGTTCTCCAGTAGGCTTTACAACCAAAACGTGACGTAAGAAATAATAATCACACGACGAACGCTATTGCCCGGCATGTGCAAGAGCTAGCTCAAACTATTGACTGGGACCACACCACTGTCATCGCGAGGGAAAAGAAAGTGTCATCTCGGTGGCTGATGGAATCTGATCATCGAATCGACACCAGCTACCATGAACCACACGCTCTTTACGCTACGTGTTGCGTATATAAGTCGCGACGATTTCTTGTCCCGCGCAGTGATCAAGAAACCAGTGCGAGTTTACGAAACGTCTTGAACTTGATGACTTGGCCAGTGACCGCATTCCTTTTTCTTTAATCCATTGCATGACCAGACGAATTTTCGTCAAACCATAAATTTTGTCCACTTTTTACGTAAGAAAGTTCGTTCTTCATTGTTCTGCTGCTGACGCAGCGGCCTGTTTGTCCAGAAGTTTTCCATGCATCATGGCAATCACACTTCGTGTACTACACCACTTGCGCATCTTGCTACCTATTTGTACCTTTTCTGGAGCGCAAATGCCATTTTTATTTTTTTATCCGTGCCCGCAAACTCTTCGCAGTTTACACGGGGCAGAGAAAGCTACGGCGCCTCCGGACCTGCCTGACGCATTTCTCTTTCTTGCATCCTCTTGCAGGTGTGCCACTGCCAACCTGGCGGAATCTTCTTGCTCGATGTCCGACACTAACCTTTTCGAGCAAAGCTACCGGCGCGGCAGGGAACATTAGGCCGCCACAACCACGCTGAATAGAGCCTACGCCTGCATGCAGGGTTGCACATCATCAAATGATGCTTTGATATCACATGAGCCGATTCCGGTGCAAGAAATGTTCGTGTTAGGACGAGTAGAGCGAGAATAATTGAAATCATTTGGCACTGTCTATGGAGGCGAAGAACTTGCTTTAATCTGTGGATCATAACGCATTAATTGCTCTGTTCAGGCGTGAAAATATAAAATTGGCGTAGTTCCCTTCTAGAATTCGGCAGCGCTCAGTGTCAAAAGCTCCCGATCTGGTCTTAAGTTTTCCTTAAAGTTATTTTTCTTACGCGATAATTTAGTCACTCACCCACCTCTAACGGATTTTCACTAAATTGTGTGGGACTCCAATTTTAACCAACATGTTTTATCTGAATTTGATGTGTACATTTTTACAGATTTCAAGTATCCGGAGTTAATACCATTTCGGAAACGGGTAATCTGTTGAGATTCAAGTTGCTAATATTTTTGAAACACCAGCGAAGCATCTCTTTTTAAGTAAGTAACTATGAGAGATTAATAACTAATTTTTGTCTTTTGCGTATTTTTCAATTAGTCATACCTGCCGCATTTACGCTCCCAACACCGTCGGAGCTAAAACAAAAGTGGTACGTTTTAGGGGCGCATAATTTAAAATATTCGATCACGCTTGTGAGCAGCTGAGGATTGTGCTTTTTGTTCTTATGTTACAAACAGATCTGTCGGGACCGGCAAAGAAAAGCAATGCGACAAATAGACACTGGAGTGCACCGTTGCATTGCTTCAGACAAATGTGTGGTACTGTATGTGAGTCTTAACGCACCGATGCCGCATAAGGGCTATGAAGTATGTCGTATTGGAGGTTACCAGAATATTTCTGGCCTTTTTTGCGCGCGGTCATATCAGGCAGCTTAGATGTGTGTTGCAGCCAACGACATGCGGCCGCTTTGGCAGTGTCAGGGGCCTTATTCTATAAGCTGTCCATTTCCCATTGTTCATTCCGCGTCCATTCGTTGCTCTGTCAGCGGCCATTCAGGTATACCCGCATCTTTAAAGCGACCCGGCCATTGGGTCATTGGCGAGCGGACTTCAGCACTAACTGCCAATAGCAGCCAGTGGTTAGGTCCGGTCGTCTGCTGTTGAAAGAGCGCTGCGATGCACCTTAGCAATGGCTGCATAATGCATCACATTTCAGCCACTTGATAGTAAGCTCCGGTCACCAACCGCCCAACGGCTGAGTCGCTCGCCACAGACGCTTGGAAGGTGCGGGTATACCTGAGTGACCACTGACAGAGCGACGAATGGACAGCGGAATGGACAACTCATAGAATACAGCCCCAGATCTCGGGATCCTGGGTCCATTCGACGAACGCCAAGACCAATGAGCCAAGCGATAGGTTAAAACAGGCATAGGGAAGTCTGTGTGATAGAAGCCACAAAATGTTGTTTCTATGCTCTGTCTGAACCGGGTATTGTCAGATCGCGACATTATTTTATGAGCGACAAAAGTAACAAGAAGGATGCTATGCTGCTATGCGCAGGTTTTGTTGCCCTTTATTAGCTGCTGTGCAAGAAGCCTTGTTCCAAAAGACGAAGCGTGGAACTACGAGCGGGAAGGAATCCGTGAGGCTGGCAATAGGCTAGCATGCCGGAGACGTGCTACCGGATACGTATAGCGGTTTGCCGGACCCCTCCTGCGCATGCGCAGGGGCATTGTTGGGGTGACGGGGAGCCACTGCGCGCGCGCAGGAGGGGTCCGCTAAAGCCTCCTCAATTTGCGTACGGCAGGGAAAGCTGTTCCGATCCCATCCATTGCTGGCCACTTCTTTCATGTTGTGCTCAACCTTACGTCCGTACGTACAGCATCATCAGACGTTTTTAGCATACCGGATACGTATACCGGTTTACCGAACCCCTCCTGCGCAGGGGCATTGTTGGGGTGAGGGGGAGCCACTGCGCGTGCGCAGGAGGGGTTCGGTAAACCGGTATACGTATCCGGTATGCTAAAAACTTCTGATGATGCTGTACGTACGGACGTAAGGTTGAGCACAACATGAAAGATGTGGCCAGCAATGGATGGGATCGGAACAGCTTTCCCTGCCGTACGCAAATTGAGGAGGCTTTACCGGGGCGTGCAGGGAGGGAAAAAAGTACTGTTTGCTGTGTACAGCATGCGAATAGTGATGTCATGCACGTGGTCGGTGCAAGATGCGAAACAGGCCTTTCATTGTGTAAGGGCTACGCTGGACAACCATTTCTCTGCAGGCAGCACCAGACAGCAGTGTGTTATGCGCTTCCTATAAGGAACACATACCCAACAATATTGGACAAAATCATTTTTGAACGAGGAAAAGTTTATGAACGGAGTTTTTTTCATACGTAGCAAGTTCTCACTATAACAATCAATATATCCGCAGGTCTCCTGTCCACACGCTTACATTTTCTTGCGTTAGACAATTTTGTGATTGTCAAAATAGTTCACCTTTGGTTTTTATGGCAGTCCTAACTGCTCCACGCGAGTGAATGAAAAACTTTAAATGAAAGATTTTGTTAGGCATCGGAAGAATGGACCATAACCTTCAATATTTCCATAACACAGCTTGGCAATTTTTCAATATTGAAATTTTATGTGCAAAAATGTTGGACATGAAGCAAAAACATTGCCTACTCACTGCTTAATTTGCGAGCACATTTCTCGCTTTCACATGACTTAGTGTGTCGGCAAAGGCAGCGTTTATGAGGCCAGATTAAGCTGGAATACATTTTCAGCGCAGAAAGACACCACAGGAAGGAACGCACTTCACAAGACTGCGCCTAAAACGAATTCTAGTAATTTAACAAATAGCCTGAAAAAACATTCTCGCAAATTCTGCTGTCGGTTAAAGAGAACTGATAAGAGTGAGAAAATGGGAGTGCGAAAATACGAGAGACAGAATACACCACTTCAACTACCGACAAAGAAAACTTGGAAATTACTTGAATATGCAAGCGTCCTAAAAGCAGACACGCGCTTGGCGAAAATAGATGAGGGGAATGACAGATTAGATCACAAACAAACAACACCATAGAAACGGTGATTAAAATGCCTACCACGCCAAAAAACAGCTCTCTATCAGTGAAATCATTGGAAACGGGAGCCATGAACGTGTCCCGAGGAAAGAATACCCGTACATTCGATGTTGTTTGTTCTACTTTAATCAGCGTCCAGGAAGCCACTTCAAAAGTATCAAACAAACAAGTACGTCCCCTCAGTCGAACGCGAGTCTCAAGATTAAACTGAAAACACCCCCTTTATAGCCATACTTTTGAAGCCTGTCGCTGCTTAACTAAGCAAGAAAATATTTACTTCTTTTTAAAGTAACGAAGATGTATTTGCCTTTTAATGCTACCAGGAGACTATTATCATCCACAGGAGGATAGGGGTAGAGCAGGCTAACCTCATTGCACTACAACGTCACTCAGACCTTTTCCCGCAGCAGACGAAATCCTCAGCGTAGCCGCTCCACCGCCAGCGTGCTTTTTCCGCGGTCACGGCAGCCTGGTTATGTTAAGCAAACACTGTGGGTGGATTTTACTGCAGTTGTAGTTGACGACTCAACTCCCCCGCAAGGAAACAGTAAGCTCCCAGCTGAACAGGTGCAGTGGGACAGCGGTACATGCAAGAAAGACGTGAAAAGCAACTGCCGCTGTCATTAGAACTACACGTAGGATGATCGTCTCCAATTTTGTAGCGTGAGCTACATTGGCCGAGGTTGAGCAGTTTCGCGTGGCTCCTGGATAGCCGTGTTGCGCATGCGCGTGGAGCGGTGATGTCACACGGCGCACAGCTGGCGTGCCGGAGCCGCCGCCGCGCGCGTCTGGCCGGTCATAGCCGCGTCACAGCCGCTGCAGACGCTCTGGAGCCGGGGCGTGCCCAGCTGTGCGCCTCCGTTGCAAAGTAGCCAAGCCTGACGCTGCGCCGGAGCCGCTTGATAACACCTCTATTTTTGTGCACATGAGCAGGGGTATCAGTGAGGGTATACATATAGCGGGGCGTTTGCCAGTGTGGTATAGCCATGGGGAAGGAGAGCGAAATTGCTGCTCAGCGGCTCAGCGTAGCTTACGCTGCGCATATCCTGGCATAGCCGAGCTAAGCCACTGCTATTTTTTTTCTTCAAGTGTGTTTATTGTTGGAGTATGTTTATAGGCGAAAGGCGTTTTTTAAAAGCAAAGGTGAAATGTGCATGCATTTCTTTTTCTTTTCACCGATGCTGCCGCCCCACGCTGCGCTTACTTTCTCTTGGAATTCACTGCGTTACCCTTAAGGACCAGCGGTTATCTTGCCTTCGCATTACATGCCCTGCCCAAGCCCTTTATTCCTCTTGATTTCGACTAGGATGCCATTAACAAGCATTTGTTCCCTCGTCCACTATGCCCGCTTCCGGTCTCTTAACGCTACACCTACTATTTTTCTCTCCATGGCTCGCTGCGTTGTTCTTCACTTAAGCTGAACCCTTTTCGTTAGCCTCCACGTTTCTGCCCCGTAGGTGAATACCGGTAAGATACAGCTGTTGTACAATTTTCTCGTGAGGGATACAGGTAAACTGCTGTTCATGATCTGAGAGAACCTGCCATATGCGCTCCACCCCATTCTTATCCTTCTAGTTATTTTCATCTCATGATCAGGATCAGCTGTCACTACCTGCACTAAGTAGACACATTCCTTCACCACTTCCAGCTCCTCGCTGCCAATTTTGAACTGATGTGCCCTTGCAAGGCTGTTGAACATTGCTTCGATTTTCCGCATGCTAATTTTAAGACCCACCGTACTGCTGTGCGTGTCTAACTCATTGATCATGATTTGCAGTTCATCTCCTGATTGACTCAGGAAGGCAATGTCATCAGCGAATAGCAGATTATTTAGGTATTCTCGTTAACTCTTATCCAAAACTGTTCTCAATTCAGGCCTCGGAATACCTCCTGTAAGCAGGCGGTTAACAGTATTGGCGAGATCGTGTCTCCTTGCCTGACGGCCTTCCTCATTGGAATTTTATTGCTTACTTTATGGAGGACTATGGTAGCTGTGCAGTTGCTATAGACATATTCCAGTATTTCAACACAAGGCTCTTCTATACCCTGATCCCGCATTGCCTGTATGACTGCTGAGGTTTCCCCTGGGTCAAATGCTTTCTCGTAATCAATGAAGGCTATATATAGGGGTTGGTTATATTCGGCGCATTTCGGTATCTCGTGATTGATAGTGAGAATATGATCTATTGTGGAATATCTTTTACGAAAGCCTGCCTGACCATTTGGTTGATTAAAGTCTAAGGTTTCCGTGGCTCTATTACCGATTACCTTAGTAAATACCCTTAGGCAACGGACAGTAAGCTAATCGGTCTGTAATTTTTCAAGTCGTTAGCGTCTCCTTTCTTATGGATTAAGATGATGTTTGCGTTCTTCCAAGTTTGTAGTACGGTTGAGGTCATAAGGCATTGCGTATACAGGGTGGGTACTTTTTCTAGCACAATCTCCCCTCCATCCTTCAACAGATCTGCTGTTACCTAATCCTCATCTGCTGCTTTTCCTGTTTGCATTCCTCCTAAAGCTTTCTTTGCTTCCTCTTTCGTTACTGGCGGGCTGACGCATTGCTGTGCGCTACTTTCAATTTCATTAGCTTTCTGGCATCGTTCAGGATGTGGACGTCCTCGGAAAGGTGCGTTGTAGTGACCACAGCAAGGTATGGTCCCGAATTAGCTTAGACTTGCAGAAAAAACGGAAGAAGCTAGTAAAGAGGAAGTCCATTAACGAGTTAGCGGTAGGAGGGAAAATAGAGGAACTCAGGATATCGCTGCAGAAATGGTATTCAGCTATAATCGATGAAGACGATCTTAATCCTCATACAAAGTATGATAATCTGACAGCTATCATTATAGAGTGCGCGATAGAAGAAGGCGGTAGGACAGTTCTATGGGATACCGGCGGTGGCTGCGTTTTTATGGAGGAAAAACGCTAAGGCGCCCGTGTGCTGTGCGATGTCAGTGCACGTGAAAGATCCCGATGTGGTCGAAATTATTCCGGAGCCCTCCACTACGGCACCTCTTCTTCCTTTCTTTTTTCACACTCTCTTTTATTCCTGCCCTTACGGCGCGGTTCAGGTGTTCAACGATATATGAGACAGATACTGCGCCATTTCCTTTCCCCAAAAAAACAATTATTATTATTATTAAGCTATCTCAGGAGACGAAAGATATGACTAAGAAACGTCAAAGCATGAGGGCATCTAACCCTGCTGACAGAATGGAACTAGCAGAACTATCGAAGTTAATAAATAAGCGCGGGGGGGAGGGGGGTGGTAGCCGACATAAAAAAGTTCAATATGGAGAGGATTGAGCATGCTTTTAAAGAACGCAGGTAGCCTAAAAGCGGTGAAGAGAGAACTAGGCATCGGTAAAAAGCCAGATGTATGGGTTTAGAGACAATCAGTGCAATGTCATTAGCAATGTGGATAAGATAGTTAATGTAGGCGAACAGTTCCGCACAAATCTATACAGTAGCCAATGTAATCAGAACTTTCAAGTACATACTCATCAGCAAAGTTCAGTAGGAAGCGGCACTGTGCGTGTCTTTTGTGATAGTGTGCTCGCCTTCTAGCGCCCGGGAAGCTGTTCCAAATGTGTATGCTCGAACCACCCACGACCCTCCGGATGTACTGACGTTCCCGCAGGTATCGGCGCTCGAGCTTCGCCATTTCCTGCTGGGCGATGGCTGTGACGCTGTGCGGCGTATTCTGCGGGGATCCAGGATGGTCGTGATGGTGCTTCCTGAGATGGGCCTTTTTGGTACCACGCTCTGCAGTGTTCATCACAAAGAAAACAAAACAGTGTAACATATTTGATGGTATAAGGCCGTCAGAACACGTTTCAGAAAAATTGTGGAGAACACTTATTTCCGCCTTAAGGGTATGACGCGTTTGCGTAATGGTTTAATTCCCATATATGCACAAGGTCATTCTCTACATTCATAGATCCCTGGAAGTCCTCAAACCACTCCTGGCGCAGTGGTGCAGCGGTTAAGCGATGCGCCACCGCCCTGCGATGGTAGGTGCTGCCACCAGTGGGGCTTGTGTGACCCAGGGTGCTATTCTCAAGGAACTTCTCACGACCAGTGACTAACTAAAGTGCCGGCTCCCACGGTGGGCAGTTTTCACACAGTCCGATGGATAGGTTGCAATGAAGACACAAGATTTAGTGAATTAGGCGGTGCACCTACGCTGCTTCACTGGAGATTTTTTTCGTGGATTTCTCGCTCACGACCAACGACGCCGCCAACGACGCCAGCTTTTCTGCGTCACGGGTTCCTTAACGCTACCGCGTTAAAACACTTCGCGTGCACCAACAACACCAGCGCAACTACGCATCACCAGCTGACGTGCAGTGAACTAGGGCTGCGGCACCCAGTGGATGCCACATGGCACCAGCGCACGTGCAGGAAATGGGGCAGAGTGGCGCTGTTTATGTTCACGCACACTGCATTCGCAATGTTTATTCACGAATACGAGCAGAGTGTATATGTGATCAGCCCGAAAGAGACGGAGTGTTCAGTTACTAGCTCGCTGAACGCTTGAGCTTCGTTATTGGTGGCTACTGACTAATTCACGCTGATGTGGCTGGATTCCTGGGGTTTGAGAGAACTTCTCTCACGTCAAGCGAAATTTAGATCTGCAGAAAGAGAATGCTGAGAGCGACGAATGTTTTTTCTACGCAGCTATCGACGAGCGAATGTAGGCGGCATCGATTGCAGAATACTTTCTCAAGCCGGAAAACAATACTGCGGCACGAACTTCTGACCCGTCGCGGTGGCTCAGTGGTTAGGGCGCTCGATTACTGATCCGGAGTTCCCGGATTGGATTCCGGTCGCGGCGGCCGAGTTTTGATGGAGGCGAAATGCTAGAGGCCCGTGTTCTGTGCGATGTCAGTGCACGTTAAAGATCCCCAGGTGGTCGAAATTATTCCGGAGCCCTCCACTACGGCACCTCTTTCTTCCTTTCTTCTTTCACTCTCTCGTTTACTCTTTTCGTTACGGCGCAGTTCGGGTGCCCACGAGGTATGAGACAGTTACTGCGCCATTTTCTTTCCTCAGAAAGCAGTTTTTTTTCACGAACTTCTAATCTAGGCACTGTTTCTGAACATATTCTGCTCATTATAAATAATAATTTATTGCGAGTAACCTGTGGCTTGAGTCTCCCTCCTGGTTTCCCTCTGGATCCTGCAATTTTATCTGCAGGCCAAACCAAATCGGATGCAACCCATCTTACCAACGATATTTTCGACATAAATTGGGAATGTTGGTGACCAATGTCGAACTCCAGGAAACAGGCAATGAGCAATGCAACGTTTTGCAGCAGACAGGTCCGTTGCACCGCAGGTGTGACTACCTTTCGATGTTCCTACGCGGCTTCGTAACAATCGATCCATCCGGCGTGCTAAACCATTTAGCCGATAGGAAGCCTAAACATCTCGACTCTCACTTCACAGCTACTTCTAGGAGAACACGCGCTCCTAAACCCTTCCTTCGTTTTTTACTTATTAAGGTGAGGCTGCCGTCTGGCGGAGGCAACTGGTCGTTTTTGACAATGTTTGCGCAATCATAGTGCCCTTATCAATGGTGGTAGATTAACATGCTTTAGTTCATTGGTAACCTACCTCTTAACCCACTTTTAATGGTATGTCTTTTACGTCGATCAATTTTGGTACGTGTGGAGTAACAAAAATACGGAGTGCATACGGAGGTATTCTTGTTCACCTTTTCTGCCTTTGCGAATTTTTACAGCGACAGCTGTTAGGCGCCCATTCCTGGCTTTCTACTCGCCGTCGGCGTAACCGGTGGTTGCGTTGCCATGGTTACCACGATTACCATGGCATCCCGAGTATGGTTATCATCCCGCATAACACCACTTAGGATGTGTTAAGGCCTTTACTAATGATGTGCCTCTGTTTGTGTCTCGTCGTGAGATGTCACCTTATGTCACGGTCAACTTGGGTCGCATAAGCGTATGGGTGGCTCTGTTTGGAAAAGTCGCCTGAAAAACTAAATGCCTACACAGCTATCGCTGAATCTCGGGTTACATAGTCGTAACCGTCCTGTAAATTTTTTGAATAAAGCATTGCGGCAACAAAAGAGCTGGTGCCCCAGCAATTAGAAGATATTGCTGAGTGATTTGTGCCTTCAGCGGCTAGTTATATAGAACCGGCGCTCTAAAGAAGGCCAAAATGAGAAAAATGTCTAATCTTGAATGTACATTAGGTTCTGGGCGAATTGTGAAAAATTCCAGAATATTTCGCAGATATGTAGATCACAGATATTTGGTTAGGTCTGCGAAATCTGTCTGAGCTACATTTTGCATTTATTTACTTTTCTTGGTTAACATTTTACTGCAATCATGAAAACGTGCCTTTCGTGGTGGGTTCCTTTGATGAAAGAAGTCACGTTTTCTTGAATACTGCGACCTTTGAACCAAACAAGTAAAGAAATACAAAGGTATATTCAAAGATATCTTGCACAATATAAGGCATACGCGACTTCTACAATTGCACTAATGATGCTTGCGTATTGTAATTTAGACCGGAAGCTATACGGCCTTTAATATGATTCAATTGTGGTGATTTTTCAAAGAGATGGCTCTGAATAACTGCCGCTAGAGACAAAAACTTTTCCTGAAATCATGAGACTAACAACTATTGTAAATACGTGAGAAGGAGCTGTCTTTTTAGCCCGTTAGTTTTTTTCCGCAAAACCTTCGTAAAGGCAGGCAAGGTGTTGAAAAAATGCGATTTAATGCACCGCACTTTGCTTACCGCGAACATAGAAACATTATTTGGCATTAAAAACGCATACCAATAAAAATATGCGCACAGCTCTTTCCAAACAGCCAAATTGTGATCTTTTGGCTGGAACGGTAGGGCCACAAACATGGCGTGGAAGTTGTGAAAAACAGGCAGCGGCCGCCGCGAGTGCACGGCCGACGCTTATACTAACCGAATAATTTAAATAAGAATATTTTTAAAGAATAGTTTATCGGAAATTAAAAAAAATGACATAATGCCAAGTGTAGATGGTCGTCGCTTGTGTTTGATTAACGCCAACGCATTCTACACATATTTGACACACGACTTTTCATTTTCTTCAACGCTGCCGCGGAGAGTTCAAGTCCTAGCTTTGCGACACAGTTAAGCAGAAAGTTTTAATGCGAAAGCATTTCTAGGCTATGTCGGCCGTCTCGTGTCATCTAAACGTTTCGGCAACAGCTGTGACGTTCCCTGAAGAGGTAAGATCAAACCTGTGGTTGTAAACGAAAGAGGATGATGTGAGGATGATGCGCGGAAAAAAAATCAAAATAGGATGATTTGTTAATCAGAGCTGAAAATCTCAACAAAAAAAAATGGATGGGGCCGGTGCAAAAGTGGTGCCAAATTTCAAGACACCGCAAGTCGGCGGAGCCAAGGCGTGGCGTCAAATTTGAAAAACCGGAAGTCTGGCCGGAGTTAAGCGTGGCACCAAATTTTAAAGCTGCAAAGAAGATGAACTTTAGCAACACTTGCTGTTGGGCTAGTTGGTTATCCATGAAGTCCGAAGGACCAGCGCACAAAAACAACGGACAGAGTAGAGACTTATTACCAAACCTATTACCAAACCTATTACCAAACCTATTACCAAACCTACTGTCTACGTCGTCCTTCTTCTACTCTGTCCGTTGTTTTTGTGCGCTGGTCCTTCGGACTGCAAAAAAAAAGTTTGAGGTGAAAGTGGTCTAATCTGAGATCTATATCCAATAAATTAAATAATGTGTAATTAATCGAAATAATGGGTGATCAGCCAATAGTCAATTAATTAAGCGATTGATACTTCATTTAACAATCAGTTCTTTGCCAACCGCTACTTACCAACCGATTAATTGATCATTAATTTATAGGTTATCTATAGATTAATGGATAAATGAAATTAATTACGTCAGTTCGGTTGATCAAGTAAAATGTGAGGCAGCTGGAACAAAAGTTGGAAATGTAGCGGCGTTTAGACAACGCGATTACCATGGCGACATAATGTGACGTTGGTGTGACGTTAATGGGTGGCAGAGGACCGCGCCCGCCACGGCATTTCGGCGAGTCAGCGCATCAAGGCGGTTTCCATCCAAACAATTCGCGCGCATGCGTCGGTCCGTGGGATTAGGCCACCGTCACGTAAGCGGAGACGTACCAGCGAAATAAAAAAATCAAGAAAACAAATTTCGGAGCGTGTCCGGGCGCGCTTCTCGTACGTCAATCGCTCTCTCGCCTCCCGTGTGCGCGCGTGCTGTGTTCGTGCGTTTGATGCGGCGGTAATTTCGCGTGCTGCATAAATGTGCTTCATTGTGCGCAACACGTCGAAGTCATAAGCAAAGAGTGGCAAGGAGAAAAGAAGAGGCGTCAATGCTTTCGCATTCCTCCAATGCGGGTTACCGCAGTGATCTCGAATTTTGTTTATTTCGTTGCAATAACGCATGTGCACGCACACACGCACGCACACAACCGCACACGCGCACACAGTGAACTGTACCTTCTGTTGACGGAGGGTGCCCATGGCCTGCGTGCCCATGATGACTCGGCTTTCCCGTCGGAACCGCTGCGGTCGACATTCCTGGGTCTCGCAGGTGGTTCTGTGATTATGCAGATCCAGCTTTAAATAAATCTGCGCAGCGGATATCCTTCAAAATTCCCTGGGCATAGTTTTCCAACAAAATATTTCGAAATGGGCCCATAGAATGAACCCGCATCAGCAATGAAAGAAATGTACACCTCTCGAGCACTAAGTGGTCTCTGCGTAATGATTACATTTGTCAACATCAGAACATTCGATGTGTAAACAGCTCATCGTTCCTTGATTGCTTTCTCGAACTTAGCGACAAGATGTGGGTTCCTCCTCTTATGACGTTCTCTGCGTTTGTCTGTGCTCTGTTTCTTGCGTTGACCGCTAAGGACAACGGGTGCGCTCCTATATCGAGTTTGATTCCCCCTCCTCTAATTCTGCACTCGTACTCCTCACGCTTTTCCCTCTTTCCTCGCTTGGATTGTTCGCGGGGCGCGTGCCCACCTTTTTTTTTATTCGAGAAGTGTGCCATGAGGCATAAGTTGAAAAGGAAAGGGGGGAAGGAATGCACGGGACTGAAAGTTAAAAGAAGGAGTGAAGAACCGCTGCGCTGAGGTAGTCGCAGAGGTTGTTAATGAAACGGTTGTCCATTGTCCACTTCACGAAGTCACTTTCGCGGTTCCACCGCAGGCCCATTTCCCTGAGGAGCCGTTTTCGGATAGCAGCCGTCGCTGGGCACGTCCACAAGTGCCGCACATCACAAATGTCCGGTGCAGCGCTACAGTGAGGGTGCCTGTCAGGTACTGGCAGATTTTTGGCCCGCCACCGATGACGGACAGATGGTGTCAGAGCCGCCCCTGCTCGAATCCGGCGCACGGATACCTCCTCCTGCCGAGTAAGACTTTGGGGGAGAGGGTGCGAACACGGAGGAATGAGAGCGCGTGTTCGCTGGCGCAGAACTTCGGCATCGGAAACATGGGACAGGAACGGATCTGGGGGAAGATGGGAAAGGTGGCGGATCGTCGAATGTATGAAGATGAGTCATAGCATCCGCTTGAATGTTATGTGGATCCTGGGCATGGCCGCGAATCCAGTGTATGCGCACAGGACATGGATACTTTGCGCAGAGCACATTGGAGGGGAAAAATGTCCGGCAGCAGAAAGATCACGCTGTATCGAACCGTAGCGAAATAATTTTTTTTATTTTTTTGCTGACCGGATTGCTTTTTATCAACTGTTCGCGCTTTAAAGATCTGCACTTGTTTTCTGCGCGACCATAATTTCGTCACGAATTATACCGGTTGGGTTGATTTCGCATTACAACAACGAACGGCAGCTGACTTCTCCGGCTGCTCATGCTGTGGGTCAGGGTGTGCTGCGGGGATACTAATTGCTCTGGCGTGGTGCAAACTTCGACCCACTCTCATGGCTTAGTGGTGACACGTCACGCTGCTGAGCGCCAGGTAGCAGAATTGAATCCGGGCTTCGGTGGTTCATTTTGGAGGTGGCCATGGCTGTGGTGCATTAGTCAAGCAACGAATTATAAATTGGTTTCGAGATAGTTCTTATCGCACTTCTTAACTAGTTAAGTTGTTAGCAAGTCAAGAAGAAAGAAAAATTGTGACTACCACTAACTGTAGCATGAATATGACGCATTCAAGAATGCAGAAGTCATTACCAAACCTACTAGAACACAAGAAGAGCGTTGTCCTTTATTCCTAAAACCGAGTTATGAGTACGCTACGCAGGAACTTGATCCCTGCGACGGTTGCTGTGGCCTACGCTTACTTGAGAAAAAAATTACTGCAACGACGGCACTGCCGTTCATGGAATTCTTGCTGACATATACTTGAAAAGATAGCGTAAAGTTCTTTATATTTTAATGCACGTGGTTTAAAATGGTGGCGCTGTGCAATTTGCATGACCAGAATTACCTCAAATGTCGGCCACATTCTAGGATACCAATTGTCCTGAAATGCTTATTAACCAGAGTGATTCATCGAGCCGTCGCGGTGGCTCAGTGGTTATGGTGCTCGGCTACTGACCCGTTAGACGCGGGCTCGATCCCGGCCGCGGCGGTCGAATTTAGGTGGAGACGAAATTCTAGAGGCCTGTGTACTGTGTATGTCAGTTCATATTAAAGAACCCCAGGTGGTAGAAATTTCCGGACCCTTCACTAAAGCGTCCCTCATAACCTGAGTCACTATGGGACGTGAAATCCCCATAAACCAGCGTGATTCATCACCATACATTACCAAACAAATCGGAGGCCCTTAAGGAGCTCATGATATTCCCTTGAGCAATAGCTGTAAGAACACGTTTCGATTCGCGTTGGCAACGGCTGCCGATTGGCTATGGCGCTACTGCTCTTTTAGCAAGCGCCTTGCTTGCTATGCCCTGCGGGGCTTTTTTGCAGCTGTTGTTATTGTTACGTCCGGAAAAGTGCGGCAAAAAGCAAATAAGGCCGACGAACTCGTAATAGCAATATGAAACTTTACAGAAGTCTATTGCACAAACGCGCGTGCTTTTCATAAGTTTTAATTTGCTAGAACGGCGTCGTTTCTAGTTTAATTTTTGCCTTGTGCTCTTCCGGCTGTTAGAAAAATTGGAGGAGAGACTTAAAACCGCCTAAAGGGTATGGCGCGATAGCATTAATGGGCTAAAGCACATATATGAGAAATTAGTCATTATCTGCTTTAAATTCACAGATTTCTAGGAGTCGTGATATGTCACTCTTTGCGCAGTGGTGCAGCGGTTCAGCAATGCTTCACCATCCTGCGATGGCATGTGCTGCCACTGGTGGGGGCAAGGTTGCTCTTACCGAGCAACCTCTCGCGATGAATCATTCGCTTAACTGCCACTTGCCATGGTGGGCAGGCAGTAATGACGCTACAAGGTCACGTAACCCAGGTGCTCCCTCCTAGGTTGCTTCTCTGGGGATTTGTCGTAGATTTTTCGCTCAGGACGGACGCCGACATGACGCTGATTTTCTTCGAAACGGGTTCCTTTACACTATCGCGTTGAATCACTCCGCGTGCACCACAAAGACCAGCACGACAGTGCAACGCCAGCTTAAATGCAGCCAACTACGGGTCTGGCGCCCAGTGGATGCCACATGGCCAACGACGCCGACCCGGCTTTTCTACGGCACGGGCTCCTTAATGCTCTCGCATTAAAACTGACTCAGAACGAACTAGCAAAGTTGCAGCTGCGTGCTGGGCCCTTCCATGTGCAGTCCCATGTTCCCATGACGTCAGTGTGCGTTTGCCTATGGATCACAATCCTTTTGCTAAGCAAACCTCGTTCCCGCGTCGTGGCAGCACGTCGTGACAGGGCGCTGCCGCAGATTCAGAGTCGTGCACTCTGTTAGAATCCCACATTCTGGCGCGGGGGGGTGTTCGGGGGGGGGGGGCTCATGGCGCCGATGCAGCGCCCACAAAGCTCCTCCGATCCGACAGTTTGCGCCGTAGCAGGCAAGCTGCTAGAACGGGCGCACTAGAACAGAAATGGCCTTTCTACATATAAACCTTCGCAGCATTAAAATGACTCAGAAATGCGATGCTCGAAGGCCGTAAAAACTTGAGCGATTTTGCACTGCAAGAGAACAACGAGCCATGAAACGGAATTTTCATAGCAGATTCCTCGGTCGACAAGATGGTAGTTGTGGTCACCACTGAGCATTGCACACTCAAAACAGGGGTTAGTATAGGCACAAAGCACACATATGTTGGAGAAGAAACAGCAATTGTACTCTAGCCATTGCGGGATCCTCGGCAGAGACCGTCGTTAGTGACTCAAAATTGGCGACACGGAACTACACATAAGAAAGAATGTTCCCGCAAGCAGCACGGATTCTGCAAAAAATTTCAGCCTACACGACGCATTCGCCTAATCTGGACGCCTGCTCATACCTACCTTGCTGGTTATGAGGCGGCTCATAACCGAGCTTGAGAACTGCACCACCGAGCTGGGTCGTGCGGCCCGTCCTCCCTACACTCCGGCAAGGACAGGTTCTTTTCGTACAGAGAAATCCTGCATAACTACAGGCTTGCAAGGCTCGAATTCCGCCCAGCAGATAAAAAGCCCTCTAAATGACAGGCCAAATCCTGGCGTAAACTTCAAACTAACGCCTATCCAAACCCCCCCTTGTGTAGCTTCTTGTCTTCTATTCGGAAGCACATTACTGAGACAAATGCAAAAGTTGTGATAGCAAAGCCGACCTAAATCATATGATCTGGAAGTGTCCGACGACTCTATACCCGCGAGTCACTTCATTACCGACTCTGATCATTGGGAGGCTCTAATGCTCAGCCTCGACCCGGGGACACAAATCAAATTACTCCAGCTGGCTGGAGACGCCGCCGCTGCCCAAGGGATAGCGGCCGTCGTTTAAGCGGGGAGTGGTTTCGGGTCGCTCTTCTGTATCTGCTGGTAATAAGTTTCACCACCACCACAGGTCTCAGCTTTTCACATATCTATGCATGTTCTCTCACCTCACGTACTGCTTCGTACACAACGTAGGCGCATACCTTAGCAATCCCTTTCAATGTGCTTCTAGAGGCAAAAAAAGACTGCTCATGTGCTTTCAAGGCGAAAAAAATACTGTCATGGTGAGAACTCGACCTCGATGCAGGTTGCGCACTGATAAATGAAACGAAGTTGCGCCTCCGAACGCTGATTCACAAATGCGGAATCGAGAAAGATCCGAATGAAACACTCGGACACTCCGTTAAAATGCGTGTCGCGAGCTGGCCTCCAATCTAAGAGACGTATGATACATGCAACGGGAAATCGTATGGCACAAACCGCAACGGTGTACGACCAACGGATGCGGCACAATTTCGATACGAAGATTGGTTTTTGGGGAAACGAAATCGCACAGTCACTGTCTCACATCCAGATGGACTCATGAAGCGCGCCTTAAGGGAAGAGGTAAAAAGTCTGGGAAGGTATGCAAATGAAGGTGCATTGTTGTCGGTTCGAATCCCTGTCGCAAGCTAGCCTCTAACTTGACTAGCATACGTAAACTATATGCAAATAAAAATCGTCTGACCCCACCTGGGATGCTTTACTACAAACAATGGCATGAGAGTTTTGTACGAACGTAGTCGGCAAAACTGGCACCGCTTTGAAGTCGGCCAGTAGGAACTATATATAGACAGACGAACGTCATGTCATTGTGTGAAATGGTGGTGCGCGGCTTGCTGTGTGCGTCCTACGGCCGCTTGATTACGTCGGCCTATTTTTCTTGCCATCGAAAGGATTTTTTGTACCATCGGCGAGTACACTAACACATTCCACGGCTCTTGTCGCAATGGGACTAGTAATAGTTTCTAATTAAAAAGTCGGGGAGGTGATGCATTTCAGCGAGCCTTTGGCGATTCACCGCTGAAAATCCCTCAGTAAGAAGAGAACACCCTTAGGAGACTACAAACAAACACATACCCAGCGCCAGCTAAGTTACACCAGTGGTACCGTACACTATACTCTCTGCAGTGCCGACTCCGTGGAGAGGTAGCTAACCTCTACCACATGGTGTGGGCATGCGAAATTAATCACATAGTTGACCCCATTCCAAACCTCTCAGAGGAACAGTGGGAGGCTATTCTGCGCAGCGATCATCCTGACCGTCAGGTATAACAGAGAGAGAGAGAGAGACGGGCTAGTTGGTGACTATTAGTAGAGTGAATCTTGAAACCGCGCAAAAAAAGACAAGGGACGAGGAAGAAACCAACAGGACAGAGCGCGGAAGGAGCGGTTTCTTCCTCGTCCCTTGTCTTTTTTTGCGCGGTTTCAAGATGCACTCTACTGACCGTCAGCACTGGCTGGTGGCGAGGGCCAGCGCAGCAGCAATAACCAGTGGACCACAGGACTAGGCGGCCCACCCACATGTTCTACCACTTTTCAGTAAATAAAGATATTTTAGATCAATGACAACGTCAGGCATCGAAGGCATCAACGACAGCCGACACCAGGAGGCGTAAAACCGTCAGCGGCGCACGTGACCTTCAGCACAGGTGCCTGTGGAAGCTGCGACTGCATACGCAGCATTCACCGGCCAGACTGGTCGCATGGCAGCAGCGACGACAGCTTGACTGCCCTGCTTCCTTCTGCAGTTTATGCTCGCGGACAGCTTTTTGTGGGTATGCAGTGGAAGCTACGAGGGCGAGGCGCAAGGATTTCACAAGCGCGCTCTTATCGCGCTCTCACGAGGGAGAGGGATGGGCGTTTAAGCTGGCGGCGCGCGCCCGTAGCTTCCGCAGCATAGCCACAAAAAGCTGTCCGCGAGTATAGTGTTGGTATATTTTAACTTTAGTTGAAATATTTCCCTTGTCGTCGCTGGTGCCAGGTTCTTAAGTGTACTACTTTTTTGTGTGATAGAATGCCTAAGGGTATCGCTAAATTGAAGGAGGAATTCCGTAACGAGGTCGTGAAGGTTAGAGGAGAATTTGAAAAAGAATTAAATACGTTACTAGAATCCAGCGAACGCGGCGTACGGAATGAAATCCGCTAGGTAAAAAAGGAGCAGATGGAACTCACCAACAGTATAGAATATGCACAGAAGAGCATTGAAGATTTGAAGAAACAGCTCGAAAATGAAGTAGCGAAAAACGCTAAGCTAATGAGCGGAAATCAAGAGCTTAATTACCGATGTGCTGTATTAGAAAAAAAGGTCTCAGGACCTTGATATGCGACTGGTGCAAAATGAACAATACTCTAGTAGCTTCAACACTGAAACTCAACGTGTTCTACAAAATGGGTTTGAAAACGTATCTGTGATTTGTCAAAACTACGAGGTGCTGTTAAAGAACCTATTGCGAAATTGGATGTCCAAACTTGCCACCGTGTTCCCACTCGCACCTCTGGCAAAGAAAACGCCGTGGTTCGATGCAACTTCGAACCGATATTGCTGTCCTGCGGCGAAAGTCGAAAAAAAATGCGACTGACTGGAAAGATGTCGGAATTGATAGCACAGATTCAATATGCGTGAAAAAACCCCATCTAACTCTTGAAAATAAAAAAAAAACTTCTTTGGGCTGCATTCGCTAAGAAAAAAGAGGTTGCCTGGAAATAAGTGCTGAAAAGCAACGGCGCTATCTACGGTAGTCAAACTGATGGATCCGAAATCAGTCATCTATATCTCGAGGATGATTTGTGAAAAATGACGCAGTCGCTGCTTTTGTTCGTCACGCGCCCCTCTGAGCGATTCGAATTCGACTAACATGAAAGAGACTCCACTTCTTACACCATGTGAATTTAACACGTTTCTAAGAAAGACGAAACGTGGTAAATGCGTGAAATTCCTGCATCTGAACATTCAGTCTGCTTTAAATAAGACAGATAAGTTGATAAATATTTTGGCAAGCCTTACATGTACATATGAACTAATCATGCTCTCTGAAACTTGGTATCGCTTCGACACCGATGTTTCTAGAATTGCTGTATTTGACACATTTTTTCTCAATCGCTGCTCAAAATCTGGTGGGGGCATTGCCCTTCTAGCTAAACAAAACTAGTCGTGCCAGATCTTATCAGACCATTGAATAAGCGACAATAATATCGAGACGCTTATGGTTTAATATGGCCGACAATCCTTCAGTCTTTTTTACCGCCCACCACAAGGAAATTTTACCGAGATCTTACCTATATTTAATAAGGAAATAGGTTTCTTATCAATTCATTTCTTGTCCTGTATAGCAGGCGATTTTAACATGGACATGAGCGCAAGCAGTTCTGCAGAACAAGAGTTTACAATAATGTCTAGGCCGCCGCGGTGGCTCAGTGGTTATGGCTCTCGGCTGCTGACTCGAATGACGCGGGTTCGATCCCGGCCGCGTCATTCGATGGAGACGAATTTCTAGAGGACCGTGTACTGTACGGTGTCAGTGCACGTTAAAGAACCCCAGGTAGTCGAAATTTCCGGAGTCCTTTACTACGGCGTCCCCCATGGGCTAAGTCGCTTTGGGACGTAAAACCCTCATAAAACATAAACAATTTACAACAATGTTTCAAGCCGAGAGCTTCCGAAATATCATCTATAGATCAACACGCATAACTTCTAAATCTTCATTCATGTTCGACCTTTTTGATGATAATAATGGCTTTTTATGGCGCAAGGGCATCTGTGGCCAAAGAGCGCCATGATAGGTATTTTTCAACTTCTCAAGGTGGGGTCAATGGCCCATTTCCCAAGCAATTCACCCTAAATAAGCCGAGCACCCGACCAGGGAAAAGCTTGTGCCCATTGTATCACCGGTGGGTACCCGGCGGCACTGGGGATCGAACCCCGTCCGTCCCGCATGCGAGGGTGATGTTCGGACCACTAGGCCACCGCTACGCTGTCGAACTTTTTTTTCACAAATTACAGTCTGGGCGTATTGTGGTAGACACTAGAGGTCATCTCCCCGTTTTTCTGCACATTCAGAAACAACCCCATCCAACAGCAAAAGATACTTCAAATTCGCGTCGGCAGTTTATCTCGCAAAGGAATCTGGAAACACTTAGAAGTCGCATAAATCTAGTGGGTTGGGAACCTGTTTTCACAAGCGCTGACTCGCATATTGCTCATAGCATCTTCTTGAAGCCGTTTTTTATCAGTCTACCACGAATGTTTTCCTACCGTTGAAGAAGAAGTCGCAAAAAACGCTCGCAAATCCTGGATGTCCCCACGACTTTTAAGAATCGTGAAAAAAAAGCACCGGATGTTTGCTAAATTTATTGTAACTATGGTAACTACATAATTAGACAGTTTTAAAGTAATTCGATATATTTTGAACAATAAAATTAGGTTGGCTAGGGTAACTTAATACAGTAACCTATTTGATAAATAACTCACCTGTAATCCCGAAGAAAATGAAAACGCCTTAAGCTGCTTCGAAATAAAATTAATCATCCAAATAAAATTACAACTTTAACAGTCGAATGTACCGCGCTATATAGATGGTACTTGGCTAATGATTTTCATGATTTTTTTGCAGCTGTTGGGAGTCGCTCTCAGAGCCCTGGCTTCTCGATGTTCTTGGGCGACAGAGATTCAGAATCTCTCTTTTTTTGAAATAACTGATGAAAATTACATGTACTGTTCTTAATAGTTTTAAGGACAAAACAAACTTGGACTCTTGCAGTGTTTAGAGCCGACCGATAATGTATGTCTCACATGTAATAGTACCAAGCTTAACGCAATATATAACACCACGCTATCTTCTGGCTGCTTTCCTTCCGACATGAACCTTTCTAGGGTGGCCGTAATTCTAAAAAAAAGAAGATAAAAACTTTTTAATTAATTACAGACCAATGTCTGTCCTGCCTTTCTTCTCTAAGGGACTACAACGCGTAATTCACTGTTGTACTCATATCTTTCTGCAAAAACACTCCGTAATAAATGACTAACAATACGTGTTTACCAACGGAACATGCAACGGAACATGCAATACTTGATCAGGAATAACTAATATTAAGCAGCATTGAATCCCAAAGGCTGCCTCTAGAAATTTTCATAGATTTCAGTAAGGCGTTCGAGAAGCTTAACTATAATACCCGTTTTCAACTCGAACATTATGGTATACGAGGTCATGCCCTCAACCTTTTTAAATCATATGTGTACTTGAGATCACAAACATTTGTCATCAATAATCGCCCCTCTGACGGCTTAAATATGAGAAATGGTGTTCTCCAGGGCAGGTTATATACTGTTTAAGATATATATATATATATATATATATATATATATATATATATATATATATATATATATATATATATATATATATATATATATATATATATATATATATATATATATATATATAGAGAGAGAGAGAGAGAGAGAGAGAGAGAGAGAGAGAGAGATGAAGTATATTACTTATGCTGAGGACACCAGTTTATTCTGATATGTACTGATAACAAACAACTGACGGATATTGCGAACACAGCGCTGGAGAGTCTAATAGATTGGTCTTCCTTAAAATTATTGTCAGTAAACAAACAAAAAAGAAAGGCGA
The DNA here is from genome assembly GCF_052857255.1 of Amblyomma americanum. NCBI lineage: Eukaryota > Metazoa > Arthropoda > Arachnida > Ixodida > Ixodidae > Amblyomma > Amblyomma americanum. The sequence continues at coordinate 38,280,737 of NC_135501.1, read as the reverse complement.
TAATACTTCACGCTAAAAACAAGGTAGCTAGCTACCACCTTCTTTTTCAAGGGCACTGCAATCGGGTACTATGTTCCGGCATGTACCTCCCTTGGCATAGATTTTGCACCCACAATGTGATAGGAGGCCCAGATAAATTTTATTGGTGCTCTAAATTTATTGGTGTTGTGTATTATCATAAATATATGCCCGAAAAAACAATGTTTGACCTTTACTGCGCATTCTTTTCTCTTATGTAGGGTATTGTCATTTGGTATGGGGAAGCACTACTACTTCGAATGTGGATAAGCTTCTTGTTCTACAGAAAAAAATGTGACAAGATATCACAAATGCCTCCTATGACAGAAAATGCAATATGTGTACTACCCAGATGTTGAACGAACTACGGTTTCTCTATGTTGAAATATATTCCACTTAAATGATGAACGCTACTCTCTACGTGAACATGAACAAAATGACTTTGCACTTCGAGAAACGTTCATCGATTAGGTTGTATATGTGACTCAGTGGATTGTACTTGATCGTTTTTCATTTATTTTTCTTGTTTCACAATGTATTATGTTCCTCTCTACTGTATTAACTTCTTCTCCTTTCTATAACGCATCAATTGCCACTGCTGACGTCTCGAATTTTATGGGTGACGAAGCTCCTCAAGGGGTCATCGTGAACCGTTTTTTTTCGTCACCCACAGTTTTTATACTGCATGGCAAAAACTGATTCATTCATTCATTCATTCAAAGTGACGAAAGGAGAAAGAGAAATAGGCGTTATCAGTCAGTTACCATGCTGCCTACTTCCTGAAATGGGAATGGAATACAAGCAAAATGTACCAGGTAAACAAATGGGAGCAGAAATGTTGGCTCAACTAGGCAACGGCACAGTTCAACAAAAGGCGTTTGTCGGCGGCTAGGCGGCGGCGGCTGCTTCGCGCTACGGCGCGGCTTTCCAGCACAAACATCGTCTGAGACGGCAGCTCCAGAAGTTGAAGGTTTGCCCCTCTACGCGTTACGGTCGGCACCGCTCTTGCTAAGGCATAAATGCAATGCGCCTTTTTTCGTGTACTACAGTCACAGCTTGTTTTCAAAGGCAGCATACAGAGGACTGAAAAGAGCGTTTTCTGGGTGGCAAAACTTTCATCTATACGGTGAGTGTTCTCGCTCTGCCGCTTAGAGCTTAAAATGGAAATATATTAATACGCGCCAGCGTAGCCGTCACATTGGAAAGCATGTGGGCGACTAGTTTCTTTACATTCGCTATTCTCAAGTCTAATAAAAGTATCGTGAATACCTCCCCTCCACCCCCTTTCCCAATTTGTGGTAGATGGTGCAGAAGGTTTGTGTTTGTCGATTGCCAGTTCTTGCGTGATGAGCGAGTGGCTTTCAATACGAACAAGTATACACGAAGCAGTTGCCGAATATTAACACCGACAAGCTTACAATTAATTAGTGAAGCAAACTTAATAAAGAACGTACCCTCCGACGTACTGGTGGTAACCGTTTAAGGGACACCCCTGTCCGCAGGCTATAACCTCTCCGAGGGTTCATCCTAGATTATAAGCTTCTCCTATTGCGTGCACATCAATAGTGTTTGCACACAATTTATTAAATAATTACAGACTGCTTACTGCCGCTTTTGTAAAAACTAGTCATCACAATGGTACCGTCATCATTCTGTCTTTCCTGTCTCACAGGATTCTCAGAATTGTTTGAAGCTGAAAAAAAAATCTTATTCGCTTTCTGTTTGTTTTCTGAGGTCGAGCAGCCAACCTTAACCTCAAAATTTTTCTAGTGGTCTGGGCGTCCGCATCGGCTACGGGAGGTGGTTGGTTCAAACCCCACCGCCGGACACCCACCGGTAAAAATGGGTACAAGCCACCCCCGGCCCCGCGCCCGGCTTCTTCAGGGGTGTCTGCTTGGAGGAGGCTCCGCGAACCCCACTGCGCCCCTTAGGGGGCAAACCTAGTTTCGAACAACACAGCCTGCAAAGGCGGTTCGTTTTTCACTCCCAAGTGAAGACTTCGGCTCAAGACTCGTACTCTCTAACCGGCATCAAGTTCAACACTAAGGTCCTTCGTCAGAAACGATTCAGAGTTATCACTGCGGTCCTGGGCAAGTCGTTTTCCCGGCTGTCCGACATTGTGAGAAAAAAACAAACAAACCTCAACCTCAAAATTTCAGGTTCATTTGAGGTTAAGCGAGGTCGCCAGTGGCCCCTGGAAAAATGAGGTGAGGGCGTCTCAGTAGGCCTCAACCTCAACTGATGAGGTTGAGGTTGAGGGAGGTAGACAAATTTTTTTGAGGTTGTGGTGAGGTCGAGATGTTTGAGGTCAAAAGCCCACCTCAGCTCGCGAGAGCCATAGCGTACGCCAGCCGCTCTTTATCAAAGGCAGATTCCAACTATTGCACTACGGATAAACAGCGCCTTGTGACAGTTTAAAAAAAACTGAAAATTGAAATTTTTTTTGAGGAAAAGAAATGATGCAGTAACTGTCTCACATATATCGGTGGACACGCGAACAGCTCCACAAGGGAAACAAAAAAGGAGGGAGTGAAAGAAGACAGGAAGAAAGAGGTGCCGTAATGGATGTCTCCGGAATAATTTCGACCACCTGGGGATCTGTAACGTGCACAGACATTGCACAGCACACGGGCGCCTTAGCGTTTCGCCTCCATCGAGACGCGGCCGCGGCGGTCGGGTTCGAACCCGGGTATTCCGGCTCAGTAGACGAGTGCCTTAACCACTGAGCCACCGCGGCGGGTTGGTAGTGTGGACCACTTCAAAATGCCGCCCTATACTAGTACGGCAGGCCATTCAAAGTTGCAACTGACAAACAGGCGTTGTCCTGGCGCGCCAGCTTGAAGAACCCGTCTGGCCGCCTCGCTCGATGGAGCTTACGACTCCAAGAGTTTCACGCCATAGTCGTTTACAAGACTGAAGGAAAGCACTTTGACGCAGACTGCCCCTCACGAGTCCATGTAGATGCACCACCGCAGGACAACGATGACGAAGCCTTCCAGGACCTATGAGCGCCAGCAATTTTGCGCAGCAGCAACGCTCGGAGCTCGATCTCGAGTGCCTCATCGAGTACTTGAAAAGCAAGAATTCTTCACCCTCAGCGCCTTACAAGCGCGGAGTGTTCTCCTTACACACAAAAGACAACGTCCTCGTGAAGAACTTCGCACCTAACGAGACCGTGTGCCTTGTCCTCCCTGTCTACCTTTGCGAAGAAATTCTGCAGGCTTCGCACGACGAAGCAACAGTGGGACGCATTTGTTTTGCTCGTAGCCTCCACGGAATTCAGGTGAATTATTACTCACCCGTCTGTGCGCTGACGTTGCGTACTACATGAAGAGTTGTCTTGGCTGTAAACGCCGCACACCGCCGTCAACGAGGCCTGCAGGATTTCTACAGCCCATTCAGCCATCAACCAAACCTTTCCAGCAGATCGGCACAGACCTTCCTGGCCCCTTCCCTAAGTTGACGTCCGGAAACAAATGGGTAATTATGGCGACTGGCTACCTGACCTGCTACACCGAAGGAAAAGCGCTTCCCAACGGCACAGCAGTAGAAGTCGAGAAATTTTTCGTGCACTGCATTCTGTTGTGACATGGCGGCCCCAACACGGACAGGGGAACAGCGTTCATGGCTGAGCAGACGCGAGCTATCCTGCGCTACAGTCAGACAAGCCACCGGAGGATGACTGCTTACCATCTGCAAAGAAACAGCGTCACGGAACGCTTGAAAAAGATCATCGCAGGCATGCTTTTCGTATGCCGACGCGGGGCACATGACCTGGGATGTTGCCCTTCCCTACAACGTATTCGCCTAAACACCGCACTAGAGGAAACTTTCTAGATGGTGCTTTTTCGTCTCGCCCACGGCAGGGATGCAACCACCTCGCTTGGCGCCATGCTCCAAAACATCACCGATAAATACATTTACTGCGCCGCCCAGCTTCAGCGTGCAGAAGAAGCCCGACGACGTGCCCTGCTGTGGATTAAGGACCAGCAGCGCACAGATATTCGATGCTGCAATGTGGGCCGACGTTACAAAATGCAAGCCTGGTGAGCGTGTGTAGGTGTGGACGCCATTCGCTGCCGCGGTGTGAGTGAAGAGTTTTTGCGCCCCTATTTCAGTCCGTACGATTGTTCGTCGAATAACAGAAGTCCAAGATAGAGTTGAAGCACCCCAGAGGCGCCGTTACACCCAGATGTCTATGTTGCGCGCCTTAAGCCACATTATGGACGTTAACGGCAGCTGTCTATTTGCCTTTTTAGTGCTTTTATTTTTGTGTTCTACGTGTTTCGTCTGCCGACTGTTAATTTTGTTGTAAAGTGCCGGGTTGATGCCAAGGGCAGGAAGATTTCATATATAACATTGCCCAGCCAGTACAGAAATCAGCGGCCGGAGGAGAGATAACTAGAGCGTGGAATCGCTGTCATGACAACAATATCAAGCAGAAAAAAAGATGCACATGCGGACTTCGAACAATCGCCGGCGATAAACGAGCAGCTTCGTTTCCTGGCGCCTCAAGCCATTCGGCCAACGCCGCAATCTGCAGAGCTGCGTGCATCTCCAGGATTTATTCATTGTTTAACAGGTCTCTTTCAGTCACCAGGTGCGCTCAAGTAGTTAAAAACGGAAGTAACGGACGCTTGCTACCTCCATGGATGCTTCTTTGGAAGGGCCGTAATTCCGCAAAGCTTTGAGTTGTTTGTTGATGCTGAAAGCCGCCGTAACGCGGCTTTATCACTTTTCTTCAGGCGTGAGACGCGACCAGGTTTATCTCGATCGACTGCAGTCACACGCAACTGGTTCTATATTGTCACAGAGAAACGGTTGACATACGCAGGGCTGGTTTACTTATACGCGCAAAACGCTGTTGGGACGTTCAATGCAGCAGGCAGCTCGAGAGATGAAGACGAGAAAACATCCAGCGCCGAGATGGCTCAAGGCTTGCCAACTACCAGGTAATACAGTTTAGCCCAATACGGCGCCACTATAAGAGTTAGTAGTATGGCAATATTGTTCAAGACTACTCTAGCTCTTTTTGGCGCTTTATCAAGATTCTTAGCAAATCGAGTGCGGCCGAGACCGGTGGTGATTGCGTTCTTCGACGACCGCTTATCACGTTTGTTTCTATGTGGACGTTTATGGTTTTGAGAGCGCAAAACAGCCCCGTAAAGAGTTTGGTTCAGTGGCACCTCAGACTGCCAGTTTCTTCTCCCCGGCGTGCCCTCTCGGTTGCCCAAGCGCCTTGTATTTTGAGAGCTGCCTGGTCACCGAGGAGCACCGAGTTAAATGACGCCGGGGTGTTACATTGACACACTGTGGTGCCACGAAGGGCTTCCTCTCCATGTTTTGCTCATTACGTGCCTGCAATTGTGAGTACCCATGGTTATGGGCCCACAGACACGGGTTGGACGTTATGGCAACCAACAAATGAAAATTTTGCTTCACGCTTCAAAGTTGCTTGTGTTCCACCTCAACGTCCAGGATTACTGTGGCTCGCGGAGCGTCGCCATCTGACGGAAAACAGTACGAAACAGGCCTGAAACAACAGACACTTTAAAATTTACATTATGACAAGAGCACCCGCTGCCTGGCTGTCACGCTTGCGCATTATATTTAAATGGAAAACTAGGAACTTGTTTTTGGAAGACCTCATGCACACCAACAGCATGTCCTGCAATATAAATAAGCCAAAAGGGATAGATACGGTACCAAAAAAAGGCTCGCGCTCACACCGTGCTCTAGTTTAGTAAAAATGGCGCGCCAAAGGCTGCCCCTACTCCTCCGAGGGACTTGATGGCGTCGCCTTGCGTTTTCGTGATACCTAAACTATCGGGGACAAAAGATTGCGGGAGGCGAGTTCTAGAAAAACGTTTATTACGTACTTCCACCTCGCTACCCAATCGCCTGGTATTGTTACCAGAAGAAGGAGCATTTAGGTCTTTAATATTTTAACACAATGTCAGGATACTGGGTTGCGAGGTGGCGCTACATTAAACTTTTTCCTGCACTCTAAACAGAAAGGAGCGAAAAGGGAGTAGGCTGTACGCTAGCGCACTCGCTTTTATAAAAGAGAGTGCGCTAGAGAACACTTTACCCTCTTTTTATACCCTTATAGGCCTATTCGTGTTTAGAGTGTAGAACTCGCGTGCCGCGAACTTTTGTCCCCGATAGAACACCATCGAAATGAGGACAAAACTTGAGATGCAGTTACGTGGAACACACCGGAAGTGGACGCTGCGTTCTCAGCTTAATCACGTGCAAACACGTAAGTTCGCTACATCGCGGTGGCGTATTGGTGGTATAGTGTTGTTGTCGTGCTTGCGTCGACAACGCACCACCTCTGCTAGGCGCCTGTGTGGCTGCAGAAAACCCACCGTGCCATCTCACATCTACACTTAAGACGTAGTGGTTGATGGGAAGCATTTTCTCCTAACGCACCCACGCTTTCGGGCTTAACGTGAGAGACCGTTTCGCAGCCCCGAGAATGTACCACTGCACAGCGTCGTTTGTGGGGTGTTGCCCGCAGGACTACGCACTGAAAGGTGCGCAGTTGCTGAAGTTGTGTTCAATTCTTAGATGGCACTGGCTTTCTGGGGCAACAGTTGGAGGTTTTTAACGCGAAAGCGTTAAAGGCCTCGTTACGCATAAAGTCTGGTGTTGTGAAGAATGAATAGGGTGGCGTAGGGTGGCCGAGGTAGCCACTTCCGGTGAAGCAACCAAGGTGGGCAACCTATGTCACGTGACCTTGCGGCATCATCACAACCTGGTCAACGAATAGTGAGCAAGCTGCCCACCGTGGCAGGTGGCAGTTAATTTAATGATTGGTCGCTCGGGAAGAGCTACCTTGGTCGCACAAGACCGACTACTGGGAGCACCTGCCATCGCAGGTGAGAGGGGCGTTGTTTAACCGCTGCTCCACTGCGCCAGGAGGGGCACGAGGTCGCCCAGGGATCTAAGAATGTAAATTTGAGAACAACCTTCTGCAGATATGGAAATTACCACATTACGCTTTCGTGTCATACCCACAATGCGCAGCGCGCTCATATAGGGCTTAGATATAAAATAGAAAAGTGTAGAACATGATATCCCTGGCGCTGTGCAAACGAGATAGCTTTAGTGTGGGCCAGCAAAGACGTGAGGCAACATGTCGCACAAAGGGAACAGAAACCGAAGCAGTTGGTCGCAGTAACGACGGTTAGGGTCTGACCAGCCTATATCATGTTTCAAAAGCATACGCATGGCAAAGCGCGACTGGCTGGGTCGGAGGAGTTAACCATTGAACCGAACGCTTCTTCATCGCCTGGGCAAGCACCGTGTGGGCCGCAACACCACAGAAACCAGACAAAGTGCTACCAAGAACCTCCCTCTAGAATTCTTGTGGTGCCCACGCCTTTTTTTTTAGACTACATCAATTGGAAAAAGAAATAAGCCGGCCTCAAATGACGAGAGATGGCAAAGGACGTCAACTTACGTCCAGCGGGGTAGGCGTCAAGCGACTGATGATGACAATGATTGTTGGCGGTGTGGCGCGTGGCGGTGGTGCTGTTAGAAACAGGAAGGAAACGAATTACGTCCACTGCGGGGTAATGGGCTAGCAGCCTTGTGGTGACGACAGAGCGCTCATAAAGGCGCACTTGTAAAACAGAATACCAGTTTAATTCTGGGAGTAAGAGGTGAAATTATACGAGATAAATTAATATGTGAAACACAAAGCATAAAAAAGTGAAACGATTATGGGACATGAAACTCAATTTCGAGATGAAAAAAAGAGGAAAAACTTTAAAGAAATCTCGACTGCCCATGATAGTTCTGCACGACGAAGACAAATAATTCTGTGCCTCTGCACACATGTAGAGGACCATACTGAGGCAACTCTATTAGCTGTTTCTTTCTCGTCTTCACAGCAGGTGGTCTGGAAACGAGTCGCGGCGTTAATACTGCCGTGAAATTATTATTTATACCGTGATGGCTGCGAAAGAGAATAGGAAAAGAGAGGCAGTCATTAATTCATTTTTACGTGCTGATGCTACGCTGCCAGCTGGGAGACGAGCCGTCAGGGAGGGCTTCCAAATAATTTATACGATTTTGGATTTCTTTCACTCGTCATCAAGGCGCACGCTTCCTTGATTTCGCCCGCGTCGATTCGCGGTGCCAAATAATTGAACATTGTGCTTGGTAGCACATGCACTAAGCAACCGGGACGAACGTAAAATCGCTTGATAAGAAAATGCTGTACAGCGCTAGCCGATTCGTACACATTCTTACCGTGGCGGGTATGCGAAAGTATGGAGCCACCGCAGTCACGGTGGCTGAGCCTGCTGTCAGTTCGATCGCCGTCCACTGCCGAAAAACAGCGCTCAACAACTTCCGTAAAATTTCTGGCAGCCTTGCTCTGAACAAAAAGTCGGGATTGCATATTAGTCGAACTACCTCCACTGTGGGACAGAAGTCTCCCCGGGTAAACTGAAATTAGCCCCGACTTGTACCAGCCACGGCCGCGTTATCCGTGCAAAGCATCGATACGAATCTCACCCGCGTAATCGACTCTTTGCCAGCACCAACTGCAGTGTTTTGACCTTAATTTTCACGTTTCTCATTTTATCAGAGAGTTGACAGCCGACACGCCCGTATAAAATTTTTCATGACGTTGTAAACGCCCTAGTGTGTTTTGAGGTGGCATTAAAGTCCCGCTTTAAGCGTGATAAACTTAGTGAATTCTTTCAAGGGTGGCATACGAGACGTTGCTAATAGCCGACAGGAGCTACGTTGCACAAACTCGTAGATGTCTTAATGAACAGGCACGCGAATATAGTTTACCATAGAAGCAATAAAAAGAGGGAATGCAGCTGGTGAGGACCAGGTAATAAAAGATCTGTTGAAGGAGAGAGGAAAGATTGTGCTAAAAAAACTAGCCGCCATATATACTGTTTGCCCTACGACCTCGAGCGTGCCAGAAGCTTTGAGGAGCGCCAACACTATCTTAATCCATAAGACAGGAAGCGTAAATGAATTGAAAATTACAGAGCGATCAGCTTACTGTTCGTTGCCTACAAGGTATTGAAAACTAAACATTTCGAAAGATTTGCCTGTCTGGTTGGGTTTGAAGACTTATAATGAACTGCACATCTCCAACCAAAAAAATTTACATTCAAACCCAACGTTTCGAAGCCGGCTCGGTTCCTTCTTCTGGGGTTACTGGGAGCAGTAGCTAGAGGCTTCAAAATACTTAAACACCTAGCTACTGCCCCACGTCACCCCTGATGAAGGAGCCGAGCCAGCTTCGAAACGTTGGGTTTTAAATTAATGTTTTTTGTTGGAGATGTGTACAGTTTATTACAATCCTACAAGGTATATATTAAGGTAATGGCTAATAGAGTCAAGAAAACCTTAGACTTCAATCAACCAAATCATCAGTCAGGCGTTCATAAACCATACTGCAGTATAGACCACATTCACACTATCAGTCAGGTGATAGAAAAATGAGGAGAATATAACCACTCCATATATATAGCTTGGAAGAGAGGAAAGTTGGGCCAGTTTGTGCATAGGTCTTTTTAGCTATGCATTTCCCAATATATAGCCTTCACTGTTTACGAGAAAACATTGGATTTATTTATTTATTTATTGGAAATACCTGCAGCGCCCGAAGGCATTATTTAAGGGGGGATGAGGATGCATAACAGAAGAATAGGCCAGAAAAAAAAAGCAATACAACAAGGCATGACACAGCAAGTACAAAATGAATGAAATATGAAACAAAAAGACATGACGAAAAAAAAGCCAACTAACCAAATGATGCTGGACCAACAAGAACGAAGACCGCGTGATTAAAAAAGCCAAAAGAAAGCCAACTGCGCACTCATACATCCGACAGTAACGCGCGGAACATAGACTCGGAACGGCACTCAACAATTTCATGGGGCAGGCGATTCCAGTCATGAATGCTAGATGGGAAAAATGCGTTTTGATAAGTGTTAGTTTTGCATTTAATTTCTCTAATTTCTCTAATTATTCAGGAATTGCGGAATCAGGGTGTAGAAGAACCTTATGTCGAAATACTGGAAGATATATATAGCAACTGCACAGCTACCATAGTCCTCCATAAAGTCAGCATTAAAATTCTAATAAGAAAGGGCGTCAGGCAAGTAGACACGATCTCGCCAATGCTATTCACCGCCTGTTTACAGGAGGTATTCCGAGGCCTGAACTCAGAACAGTTGGGGATAAGAGTAAATAGAGAATACCTAAATAATCTGCGATTCGCTCTTGACATTGCCTTTCTAAGTCACTCAGGAGATGAACTGCAATTCATTATCAATGAGTTAGACAGAGCAGAACAGTTGGTCTTAAACTAACATGCAGAAAATAAAAGTAATGTTCAACAGTCCAGCAAAGGAACAGCAGTTCACAATTAGTAGCGTGGTGCTTCATGTGGTAAGGGAATACGTCTACTTAGGGCAGGTAGTCACTACTGATCCGTGTCTTGAGAGAGAAATAACTAGAAGAATAAGAAGAGAGTGCAGCGTATATGGCAGGTTCTCTGAGATCATGAATGGCAGTTTACCAATATCCCTCAAGAGAGAAGAATACAACAGCTGTATGTTGCCGGTACTCACCTTTGGGACAGAAACATGGAGGCTAACGAAAAGGAGGATGAGGAGGAGGAAAAATAAGGTGGCATAACAGGCTTTATGAGTAAATACTTTATGAGTTAATAGATGTACGACCGTTCTTTCCGAATAAACAGTTGCGAGTTAGCGCTTGTCTTGGCCCTTGTTTGTGTCGCGCTGAGAAAGAAATCTTCCTTGGAAGAAACATGGAGCAACTAGTCCCCAAGCAAACGCTGCTGAAATACGCTTCTTTTATGTGCCTTTTCTGTGCCCACCTTTACCTTTGATTGCGGATGGTTTTTGTTTGATTGTAGATTTCCTTTTCGAGAAATGCTTGCTTTTGATCCTGCTTTTTAGACAATGCTTCCAGAAGTGTGACATCTAGTGCTCTCTTATAGTTCCACCTGGCTTCCCGTAAAGATATATCGCTTGTCTTGCGGTGTTTTTGGTTCTTTTCATTGTTTGTCGTTTCCTCGAAAAGACAGCATGCAAGTGATGCAACATTTGCGGATGACAAAAATGCTTGCAATTTTGTGTTTTTACTCACTAGTTCCCCTGATCTCGCCCCATCTGAACGAGTAATTCGACGTTCGTGACCTAGAGCGCCGTTTCTGTTTCGTTCCTTTTCTTTTCTCGTCCTGTTCGCGCAGTTAACTTTTCAGGACATGAACCAACTAACGCGCAAAAACAGCTTTTGAAGACACGAAATTGGTGACACATACGGAATGTAGAAATTTGTGTGCAGTCACTTGAAGGCCCCGATGCGGTGAAGATATCTACTAGCTGAAGCCGCACTTGTCACGTTTATCTTACACAATCGATCAGAATAAGTGCACGAATCACACCTCATAGCCGGAGATTGAGACTTTAGAAAGAGGGAGAAAACTGCATTGCGCGTGAACATATTAAGTAGTGACTACTCTGCTGCGCATTGACACTTGATTAACATAGTAATATTTTTAAGGGAGTAAACAGGAAAAAGTAAGCCGTGAAAAAATCGGCAAAAGAAGACGCGCATATTTATTGTAATACCAGAGGGACGGCCACTAGAGTCTGACCTACGGTCACAGCTATAATGCTGACAGGACGAGGGGGGGAGGTGATGGAAAAGTAGCATTGTTTAACTCCGGTAATGTTTACCACCTGACCAACATTAATCGGACTTCATTTATTTTCTAAAATTGTGGTTAAAGTTCTGGCTGTTTGGTGTCGACAGAAAATTAGTTTTTGCCTTTTCATTTTTTAGGTAGCACAATAGAAGGAGAAATGAGCGTAAAGCAAACAAGCGTGTCAACACAAATAGGTCTTGCTAATCGGAGGGACTGAACATCTTCAGGAGACGCTTGTCACGTCTATATTGCAGATTTCAGCGAATAATATTGTTACGAGCAATTCGAAGAAGAACATCCGGAGACGAAACGTAAAACTGAGGCGGTCCCTAAGAGGTCCGAGCGCGCGGGCGGGAGAGAAACATCTTTCTCCACGGATGCAGGCGCTTTTTCTCCTTTTTCCACAGTGGCACGTATCACTGCCCCCTCTTCTGCAGCATCGCCACGATGCGGCTAGGAGGGAAATATCAGCAAAATACAGCTGCCGTAAACCGCTGTTCAGTCAGGGAGCCTGTCGTGGTAAGGCTTCATGCGAACAATGTGCACGACTTCAGTACGGTGCAACCGGCGCGATGAGCAAGCCGCTTGGACGGGAGTAGCTGCATACGTGACATCACTGATGCGGCGCACTACTTCGTAAGGGCCGAAGTATCTGCGCAGCAACTTTTCAGAAAGGCCGTGGCGACGAACAGGTGTCCACGCCCACACCAAGTCTCCAGACGCGTAACTGACGAAGCGGCGTCTGAGGTTGTACCTAGCGGCGTCAGTCTCCAGTTGGCGGTTAATTCGCAGGCGTGCCAATTGCCGCGCTTCCTCAGCACGCTGAACGAAGGTGCCTGCGTCGAGGTCAGCGTCAGAGTCGCAGTAGGTGTCAACGGGCAACATAGCATCCAACAGAGTGGTCACTTGCCGACCGAAGACAAGCTGAAAGGGGGTCAGTCGGGTTGTCTCCTGCAGGGCGGTGTTGTAGGCAAACGTTACGTGCGGAAGAATGGTATCCCAAGTTCGATGCTCGACGCCAACATGCATAGAAAGCATGTCGGCTAGAGTGCGGTTGAGTCGCTCTACCAATCCGTTTGCCTGTGGGTGATAGGCCGTAGCACGTCGATGGCTGGTGTGCGTCCGAGTCATCACGGACTGGGTTAAGCGGGCAGTGAAGGCAGTTCCCCGGTCAGTAACAACGACGGCGGGGGCTCCATGACGCAGGACAATGTTGTGTACGAAGAACTGCGCCACTTCAGCAGCAGTGCCCTTGACAAGAGACGTGGTCTCAGCGTATCGTGTCAGGTAGTCGGTGGCAACGACGATCCAACGCTTTCCAGATGAAGACTTCAGAAAAAGGCCAAGGAGGTCATGCCCACTTGGTGAAAAGAGATCTTCGGTCGTTCGACGGGGTGAAGAAATCCGGCTGGTTTCAACGGAGAAGGCTTACGACGTTGGCAGTCGCGGCATGTTTTTACGTATGCCCGCACTGATGGGAGTAACCTGGGCCAATAATACTTCTGCTTAATGCGCGCGAATGTACGATTTACTTCGAGATGGCCGGCGGAGGGTGCATCATGACAGGCACTCAAAATCTCTGGCCGCAGCTGTGATGGTACGACAAGCAGGAACGCTTCTCTGTTGCTCGAAAAGTTGCGCTTATAGAGAACACCAGATTGTAAAGTGGAGGTGTGGAGCCCGCTACGAAATACATGCGGGATGCGAGCGTCGACGCCTTCGAGGTAAATGATGAGCGGCGCGAACTCTGAGTCCGCCCGCTGAAGCTGTTCCATTTGGGTGGTACTAATAGCGCCCAGGAAAAGAAAATAATCAGCGGCTTCCTCGGGACCGATTGTGATAGGCGCACGCGACAAACAATCCGCATCCTGATGCTTACGGCCCGACTTGTAGACGGCTGTTAAGTCGTATTCTTGCAAGCGTCAGCTCCATCTAGTTAAGCGTCCTGAGGCGTCTTTGAGGCTCGCCAGCCAGCATAAGGAGTGGTGGTCGCTTACCACACGGAAGAGTCGCCCGTAGAGGTACGGCCAGAACTTGTTGATGGCCCATACCACTGCAAGGGACTCTTTCTCCGTCGTAGAATAATGGGTCTCGGCGCGCGTAAGTGTTCGGCTGGCATAACTGATGACCCGTTCTGCACCGTCTTGCCACTGGATCAGTACCGCACCAAGGCCGACATTGCTGGTATCGGTGTGGATGTCCGTGGCAGCGTGTTGATCGAAATGGTCGAGTATCGGAGTACGTTGTAGACGGTTGCGAAGCTCGACAAATGCAGCCTTTTGGTCGCTTCCCCATACGAAGGGTGTGTCGTCTCGAGTCAGTGTGTTTGAACGGTTCGGCGATTCGCGAGAAATCTTGAACAAAGCGTCAATAATAAGAGCACTGACCCAAATACCGGCGAACGGCCTTCTTGTCACTTGGGCGTGGAAAACATGAGACGGCAGTGGTCTTGTCAGGGTCCGGGCGAACACCTTGTGCGCTGACAACGTGACCAAGAAAGCGAAGTTCTTCAAAGCCATAATTACATTTCACGACTTTGATGGTGAGTTGTGCAGATTTTAGTGCTTGTAGCACAATGCGCAACCGCTCCAAGTGTTGGTCAAACGTGGTCGAAAGTATAACGACATCGTCCAGGTACACCAGGCAGGACTGCCACTTCAAGCCGGAGAGAACGGTGTCCGAGCGCGCGAGCGGGAGAGCAACATCTTCTTTCTTCTTCTTCTTCTTCTTCTCCTCAAGTAATATGGCACATACCCACGTGGGGGGGATTGGCCAAGGTATAGGGTAGAATGCCAATGAAGCATTTGCGCGGGGAAGGAAACGTCAGAAGACTGAATCAAGATAAAGAAAATTGGGAAAAATAAAATGAATGCAGGCGCTTTTTCTTCTTCTTCCACAGTGGCACGTATCAATATAAAAAATGAAGCTTTATAGCAGAAGATATGTTCTCGGGAACGGGTAAGAAGAAAAGTATTCGGCATGAATATGCGGCGTTTTTGTGTTTGCATGTATAAACTTTACCTTAAATATCTTTAAAATGAAGACCATGTGGCCGTTGTAGGTATACTGCGCGGCATGGCGGACTTCAGGTACGTGGCAGCTGGTAATTAAACAAGATTAGTAAATATTGCTAACTACGGGAATTCTTTATTTGTGATATTCGGGCATATTATTATATGGCGGAACCGATGCAGTGAACATGGTAAGCGAAGCCTGTCTCAGAATTGCTCAATCGACAAGACGGTTCAAAACTATGAGGCGCAAATTATATTAGCAAAAAATATCTCAAGTCACTAAATTAGTACAAACTGCACCTCCACTGTAGAGGAGACAGAAGGACCTTTAAAGTTTGCCTTAAAATTAGACGCGATAGTGCCTTCTCTTTTTTTCCCCATTTTTATTCATTTTCTTCCTATTTCTCATATATTACTAATGCACAATCACATTTAAAAAAATTCAGGCGGCACTTTGTTGACCTAAAGTGCACTGAGGCGAAAGCCCTTAGCGCAGTGTCGCTGCTTGTGTCACTGATGTGTGGCTAAGATGTTAATTAAGTACACAATTCTTTGTGAATCTTAAATGTTGGAGACACTGGAGGGCGTTTGGGAGGCATCCGTCTGATACGACGCCTTTCCGCAAACACGCTCCAGCGTCCTTATGCTAGACAAGGAGAACTGCATATGGGTTCGCAGGAAGTAGCATAGTCAGCGCGCGCGAATATAGACAGTTCCTTTCCCTACAGTTTTCGTGTACGCGTGGACAGTTCTTGAATTTTCTCCTTCCAAAACTCATCGTTATCTCGATACCTGATGATAGGAACACCTAGGTATTTGGAATGTACATGTGACCATTTTACACTTGCATGAAACAAAGGTGCTGATGCCCAGTTACCTTGCCAAAAACCCACACATTTGTCCAGATTAACAACGCTATTGGTTACATCACAATACCTGCGAACAAACGACATCTCATGTTCTATGCTGCTATGGTCACTGCAAAAAATTGCCACATACATCATCGGCATAAGCCAATACTTTAATTTCACGTGCTGCTAGTTCAATACTACGAATAGAGCTGTTGTTTATTGCATTCCGGCAAAGTGGCTCTAGGTACAGAGCGAAAAGTAATGGTGACAATGGGCAGCTTTGCCGCACGGATGCTCTAACGGCAGTTCTGTCTGAGTTCTCGGTTAACGATGAGATTCATGGTACAGTTACTATAAGCCATTTTAACTCCTTTTAAAATTAATTATACAACACAGACATGCTCGAGGATTTTAAACAGAAAGTCATGACATGCACGGTCAAAGGCCTTCGCTAAATCAATTTGCAACATTGCGACTCGCCTATAGTAAGCGTCGAAGCATTCCGGCATACTCCGAGTGACATGAACATACGTGAAGATGGTCCGCCTTTGAATTCCACACGTGTGGGGGGGCGCAACTGAGGTGTCCGTAACTCACTGTAAACGTTTGGCTAATACTTTCACAAAAAGTTTATAATCAACATTAGTAAGCGTTATTGGCCGATAACCAGTTACTTGCTTAAGCTTAGCGGGATTTTCAGGATTTGTCTCTAAAACATCTGTAGTGTATACCTGGTTTCAAAAATGTGCTATTGTTTGCAGGTTCTTTCGTGGTCTCGACTTAGCATTAAAAAGTTTCACCGTCTCTTCGCCTATTTTGTTTGGCAGTCGTCATGGGAGAGAAGTAAACGTGATAATTTATTTCTGCGTTTGAGAAAAGGGGGTCTTTCCTTGCCACACTTGTACCTAAGACAGGTGGTGCAAAGATTTATGTTTCTTGGAGATCAATGAGACCCTTTCCTGCGGGCTTTTATTCAAGTGATTTTTTTCGGCTTTGCCACACTATGTTATTTCCACTGTAGACGGGATGCGATACAGTGCAAGTAGATTTTTGAAAGAAGTGATCTTTGCTTTCCGGTTTCTAAATGCTTGCTTCAGTTTGGAATAAATTTCAAATGTCGCACGTAAGAAAGTGGGAAAAGATTTGCTTGGCTGTGTCTTCCCCGAGCCAATGTATCGATCTCTGTATAGTAGAGGCGAAGGAGGAAACGTTTTAAAAAGAGTACGGAAAATGGTGGTGCCACCGGGTGTGGAGACGTTTTTCTTCAAGCTGCACACTGGTACTTTAGAGGTTAAAACATGGATGGAGGAGAAGGGATTGTTTTTACCATTGGGTGCTGACGGTTTCTTGTGTCACATATCAGAGTCAATAGAGCATGTCTTTATTGATTGCTAGGATGCGCTTCCCTTTTCGGGCGTGCTGCAGCGGACAATAAAGAAAGACTTACTATTGACGCCGTATGGGATGCGATTCCTGGACGTTGAGCCGGATCTTTATAAATACGATCTATTTTCCTTCTTGGCGTGCGCAGTATTTGGCGAAGCAGTATAGCTGTACGACACGGCGATGAAGATCCGCTGTCTGTACGAGATTTTACTGCAAAAAAATCGTATTTAAGCTGCGTGAAATGCACAAGGAGCTATGTTTTGGAGAGGACGTTATCGAGTTTATGGGAGAGTTGTGCTCCTTGAAATAGTTTTGATTTTCTCACGTGAGTGAAGCACAAGCCCGCTCTTGAGGTTTCAGAGTAGAGTGCAGAACATACGTTTGTCATCTGTTGTAAACTGTAAGAACAGGCAATAAAGACAAAAAGCAGGAAGTAGCGTAGTCGTTAGCACGCTCGGCTGTGGAATGGAAGGATGGTGGTTCGAACCCCTCCGTGCGCAGGACGTGACTTGAGACTGGGCATGACCT
Organism: Amblyomma americanum; assembly: GCF_052857255.1. Lineage (NCBI taxonomy): Eukaryota > Metazoa > Arthropoda > Arachnida > Ixodida > Ixodidae > Amblyomma > Amblyomma americanum. The sequence continues at coordinate 38,263,224 of NC_135501.1, read as the reverse complement.
GAGACCGGACAAGGTCATGGCCACAAGTATAAGCCATTGAAGGCTTTCACCTTAAAACCACTGCACGACATACTACGCCGCTACATAGTCATACACATACACACCATTTGATTCAGTACAATGAATCACTATAGCATCTCCCTTTAATTCCGTGCAATTTCTGACCCCTAATTAGCATAATCATGTTGAGCTATTTTTTATTTACTATAACATAAGTACACATCTCAAACGCATGTTACTAAGTGATGCACACCACAACGAATTCACTAGGCGTCCTTCTAACACACTGGAACCACACTTGAACTTCGTGGTCTATGCGGTGCGTGCACCCGCCTAGCTTGGGTTCGAACCCCAACGCCAGCTAATATATTTTAATGAAGTACTTTTATATTAATAAATGCCGCCATTGGAGTAAGCTACGTGCCAGTTTCGGCTTCATTTCACGTCTCTCCTAAATCTGTCGGCTTCATTTGAAACCTCTGGGAATTCTTCCGACTGACACAGGACGACGGGAGACGCTGGGTTTTCAGCAGAACGATCCCCTTAGCTATCGCGTAAAATAATAGGACGAGGCAGCTCTGTGTGTAGCAGAGATGAGCAGAGGGACGAACGAGATCATTTTTTTCCGCAGGCTCTTGCTCTGCTTCCCTGTAAGTCAACAACTTTAATGACATGTTTGGTGCTTAAGCAATAGTTATCTTTTGCAGTCGAAGTCCGCGAGAACAAGGAACAACTTGAAAAAGTAATGAGATAAGGTTGTTGACGGACAAGAGCACGGTCGCTATCCTTGCGCAGGCCGAAGGGAAGGAGGGGATGGAGAAGGAAAGGCGGGGAGGCTGACCAGGAGAAGAAGCCGGTTTGGTATCCTGCATTTGAGGAAAGAGGCGAGGGGTTATAAAGGGGAAGGAGAAAGCGGTAATATAGGAAGGTGAAAGTCTTAGCACCATCAGAGTGGTCAGCAACTGAGAATGTGGCGATGTTGACATGATGCTTTCCGAAACAAGTGTAGGGGGGATTTGCGTGCTGTGCTTAAAAATATGCGCCATTTCATTTTGTCGCTTTGAATATACTGGCTAGAACAGAAGCATTGCTTGAAGTAACAGACGGCTGCTCGTTGTGGCGGTAGCGTGGAATCGACGTCGCCTGGTGCAGTATATCGCCGGGCTGGACGGAAAAACTGAACGATACACCCGCGGCGGCGACGAGGAAAGAAGACCGAGCTGATAGAACGCCAGGGCGACTCGAGTGAACGTTGCGGCTGTCGCGGTAACGCCGGCTGCTGTGCTGAGCACCGTGCGTCAAATCACAGACCATTCGGTCACACATTTTACAAGACGCTGCTATAAGCGCTCCGTCTGTTTGCAGCGTTATTAGAGACTGCAGCGGAAGTGTATCGCAAAACAGCCACGCATTGCACGGCTGTCATGAGAAAGGCGCAAATTAAATAAGAAATAGTAAATCACGACTGAAGATCAAGTCACTAAAGACACTGAAGAATTTTTGTAATTTGGAAGCAAGTAGCCAGATGAAGAGAAGGATGGAGCAGGTGGTTGAAAAGGACAACCACTGACTTGGATCGGAGCAGAACCTACCAGCTGTCTTCGTTCCTGCGTGGCTGTCGGCACCGTCGTTTGCAGTGGCCTCCCGTCCAAGTGTGATCCCTTTTACCCTTTTAATCGTCCTCTCAGAAAAAATACAAAAAGTCATAAATGAGAGAGGGAGCCCGGACCACAAACGATTTACGGGGCTTAAAGCCAATACAAGAAATAGAAAAGGAGCTAAACGCCCCAAAAAATTTAAAGCGAAAAGCAGGGAAGTAAAAATAACGCGCATTTTTGAATTACTTCACGTTGAAATTCAGAGCACTGGGAATAAATCACATTGTGTCAGCACCAACGCTGGCCCCCGCAATGCTTTGTTTTAATTAGACAGTCGGATTCCCCTGGTCCATGACAGTTCTGAGCTGGCTGGAGAAACTCGGGCACGAAGCCCCCGGAACAAGCACAGCTGTGGCTTTCCACAGGAAGGTCCCGACGCTGGTCTGGGCTCGGACGCACCGCTATTGACGGCGGCGAGCCTCGCCCAGTCCCGGTGCAGTGTCATTCCTGATTCTGGACCCCAGCCCGACCGGCTCAGCCCTCAGAGCCAATATTTTTCCCAAGGTTACGGATCCGTTTTGCCGACTTCCCTTACCTACATTGGTCTAGAGACTAGAGACTGTTCACCTTGGAGACCTGCTGTGGATATGGGTACGGTCCGGCACGAAAATCACACTCCCTCACTCGGATCTTCAAGGGCCGACAGAAGCGCACCGGACAGCGCAAGAGCCGCACTGCTCTACGGAGCCACAGTCCCTATCTCGGGGTGAAAACATTCCTGGGACTCGATCTCCTTACAGAGAAAAGAAAACTCTTCCCGAGGCTCCCATCAGCGTCTCCGAGGTGGTTTGCATTGCCGCACTGGGCCCCGAAGGACAGATCTCCGTAGCCGGGTTCGGGACTGTTAACCCGATTCCCTTTCGGTTGCAAACAAAATAAGTCAAAACCTAAATTTACAGAACAGTCAGAGGGACAGACAGAGAGAGGCGCAGCACAGTAAAAGGCACTGTTTACAGTGAGGCAGTCGAAGCACAGTGAGTACGGCACGACGAAAAGCAGGGAAGTGAATAAAAAAACGAACAAGAAAAAACTGCAGTCACTGTCACAAACAGGCAAGACACAGTGGGTAGACCAATACGAGAGGCACCCAAGTCTTACAAAGGAGCACAGACGCCCTCCTCCCTGTGCAAAAGGGACAACACAGAATAAATCCCACGGTCACAGTCAAATTAGGGTGACAGGCCACAACGAGAGGCACCCATGCCCCACAGAGGAACACGGAGCCCTCCCTCCTGAGCTGAGGTCAAGTCACAGCACAGATGATGTCACAGGCACATCTGGTCCAAATACAGTTTCAGGCCACAGCGAGAGGCATTCATGCCCAGCAAAGGAACACAGAGCGCTTCTCTGTACAGAGCTTGTGCAGGAGAAATGAGAGTGTTGAAGGAACTCATCGGGAATATGTAGGAGCCGGTGATACCCGCCGGCTTCCGCTCCGGTTCCGCGGGCCACGACGCTTTCCCCGTCAACGCAACGAGCGCCCTGGATGCAAGCAGTGGGAACGCCGGCGCTGTCGGTTTGGCCTTGTCGGACCTTCGTCTACGGCACGAAGGCAACAGACCCCCGTCGCCGAGCTACAGGTCACGTGGCGCTGGACATCGGTCACCTCCTCTGATCCACCATAACCTCTATCACCGTCCACACCACCCGACTCCCTCAACAGCTGAAGGTACTGTTACCATCGATACGCGGGGCCCATACACCTCGGTGGCCGCGTTTCGATGGATGTGAAACGCAAAGGCGCCCGTGTGGTGTACGATGTCAGTGCGCGTTAAAGAACCCATGGTGGTCGAAATTATTCTGGAGCCCTCCGCTACGGGTCATCTTTCTTCCTTTCTTCTCTCAGTCCATCCTTTATCCCATCCCTTCGGGCGCGGCTCAGGTTTCCGCCGGGATGTGAGACAGATACCGCGCCATTTCATTTAACCAAAGAAAGAAAACAATTTTCAATTTTCGACAGTACCGCTTCGCCGAGTAGCGTCTCTCCAGCGCTTCGTACTTTTCGGACTCCAACGCCTTCGGTAGAAAGCTCGCGTGTTAGGATACTGACAACTTTTCCATTTTTTGCGTGTTTGCGCTTATTTTTCATGATTATCGTTTGATCGCTTTTAATGTGCGTATAATCGGTTTTGCCCTTGTTGGTGCTGCCATGTGTAAAATGTCCTCTCTCAAGTGCAGCCTTGGAGTCTATCCCTCAACCTTTTAGGCACGCACACGCAGAACATGCGGACCACCCAACTTTGTGACAATGACTAAAGCAATACGTCTCATAAATCGCCGCTCAACGAACTGGGCCACAGTTACCTGATAAATATTTCATATATAATCCATGTATTTAGTTAACTGGACGGGTTATAGTAGTTTAACTGGTTGTAGGAAGACGAAGCCGTTCTGAATGGCCATGTCCCGCAATGCTTCTTGCTGGAAACAGCGCATCTGCCGTTGGTCGATGGCTTCCAACGTCTGCAATGACTACGGACCCGCACAAAGTAGTAATATGTCGTCTTGCCGCCGGTAATGTTGTTCTCAACAGTTTTCCTCTATGCTAAACTCGAGGGTCATAAGACGATCTCGATCATATTTTGGCCCTATGTGAGTGTCTGTGGAATGGGCAGCACCAAATGAGTCACGTCTAGATGGTTGTCTGTGATAGTAGTTACTCCAAACAGAAGCTTGTTGATAAAACACATTTTCTTGTCTTTGAAAAAATGGGATTTGACCCAGATAGTAATAACGTCAAGGTTACGCTGTTTGGCCTCCGCGCTATATGGACCACCCCAGGAGTGTAGAATCTTTGCAGCGTGAGAAGTGGCGGTGCCCTGAGGTGCAGCGCACGGAAGCGGCGAACAGTGAAATCTCGGTCTCGCTCAAGAACGGAGTGTCAGCAAATGCAATTCCTCACACACTTAACATTACTGGCGCACAATCTTCAGTTCTGATCATAGGGTTTTGCAGTTGTGCAGTGGTGTGTATGTAGCCGTTTAGGTCATGTAAGGCGCCAGTGTAATTGTGCGCCTCGGTGCACACAGTGCGGACACTTTGGCCGTACAGTAGTGAAATGCGTTATGGGCTATGCTCACAGCTAGCGTCAGGGCGACGGGACACTTGAAGATGAGGTGGCCCCAGAATGTGAAGGTATTGTGAGCGGATCGATGGCTGGTTGGCGTCGAAATTATAATCCATCGGGCCATCCTGCCCACCACTGCACTTTCCGTAAGTGTGGAGGGGAAGAGAGACAAACCTCTCGCCCCGCGGCGAAAGATGAGGTTCGACTACTGACCGGCATAAAAAGGGGGCCACGCCTGATTAGCCGTTCACCGGAGGCATGGGGCGTAGTCATGTTCCGTAACGAACCCGCGCACCATGTAACGAAGCGTGCACCACCTCGTCGCATCACCAGTTCTCCACAAAGGCTCGCAGGATCGCGCAGTACCACAACGCCTCACACTGCGCACTTCCACACCTCACGCAGTCACGTCCCAGTCAATAAAAACAATTCGAGGCTGCACATTCAGTCCAAACAGTTAAATCTCAAATGCGACAACACACAAACACCTTGCGCTGCATGAAATTTGAAAACACTGGAAAACGCTCCACAAAATACAAAGAAAAAATGGATTGACAACGTAGGGGGACAAGAGCGTTCGTAGCTCGCGACCGTTTAGGTTCCGGCAGCGGTACCCAGTGGCGGCATCGTTTCTCCCTTTGCTATAGCATTCAGAGTGGCTGCACCGTACCTCTTGGTGTGGGACTTTCCGCAAAGAAACTTCCTCTCTTCTGCCTCGATGCTTAGGCCGTCGGCATGAGAGGCTGTTCAATCTTCAGACCAAGGTTTGAACTCGGCGTGAAAGCGGCTCTTGCCGTTTGAGCGTTTCACTAGCCCGGTAAGACTTATGAAAATCAGGTGCCCTATGCCTTTTAGGCTGCTAAGAAGCAGCGCGGAAATTTCTTCCTCCCTGTCCCGATGCCCAGCGATAGGTGACGTGTACTGCCTGGCAGGGATTGTCTACTCGGTTGCTGATGTCGAGCTGCACATAGCCCCGGTGCTGTAACCGGGCTGCTCGTGGAAATAACCCACTTGGCGGTTGCCTGACGACTGTACGTCATTTGCCGCTTGTGCGGTACGCTTTGCGGATACCGCAGTCTCGCAGGAACCGGCTCGCCCTACTCCCCCGCAGGCCTGTACCGCCATCTACTGCTGGATCCTCGCAAAATGCTTCCTCCGTAAAAGCGACCGACTCCCTATCGGCTGCTTGCAGCTGTTCCAGCCGAGCAAGAATTGTGGCATCATCGCGATCGGCTGGTTCCCATAAGGGGCACAACTGTGCGACATTCTTCTGGTCATGTTTTGCACCGGACGCTTCTGAGCAATGCTCCTCAACTCTGCTGACATAACTGTTCAGCCAGTTCACCTGCGCCGTCACCGAACTCTGGTCTACTTGGACCAGCGTCGAGCTCAGCCCTTCTTCTAGCTCATGAGGGCAGGGACATTCCCCAGCTCGTTGCTCGGTCAGGCGCTCGAAAACCGCTACATCGCCGGGACCTTTTCTTTTCCCGAAAGTCTGCATCAATGTCCCATCTTCTATGTCAGGCGGCACTGTCGCCGCCATTGTAACGTCTGGGGGTGGTATGTGCACTCGGCTGAAATCCTACTCCAGCGTATTTGCTTCAGGCGTTTCCGAGCTCACCTCTGCCCCGATTGCACAGTCGAGCTCACCACATCGTCCACTGACGATACAAAGTTCATTCTCTTGCAGGCTCACTATGCTCAGGAGGTGTCGGCAAAACCTGCCGGTGCCACTTCTGCTTCCGCCGTGCAGTCGCATTGCCGGTAATTCCGTTAGCCGGCCTCAAACGCCTTCTCTGCTGTCTCACATGTCACTTGGTTTTCGTTTGAAGTAGCATTGATACCTCCAGTCCTGCTATGTTTTCTTCGTGCTCGGAAAGCCTCAATTTATTTTTGCATCTCGAGCATCCTATAAGTTCTGAGCGCGATTTGTGTAGTTCGTCCTCCTGACGACAGCACTCATTCCTCACGACGACGTTCGCGTTGACGCTCATCATGCGCTTTACGCTCGTTTCCATAAATTTCGCAAAGGCCATTTCCCTCGAGGACCAGCACCTTTCCTCTTTGAATGAGGCTAAGTCCTCCATCTCGCACGCTTTTTCCAGTTCCAGTTTTGGACAGCGTGCGCGATCTCACTTCAGCGCTATGCCTCGCGGTCAAGGGCAATCGTGGTCAGCAGGTACTGTCGTGAACGCCAGTTTGTCACGATATTGTGGTCGGCTCGATAATCGGTTGACGCTGAATTTATAACAATTAGGGCCAACCTGCCCACCACTGCACTCTCTATAAGTTTAGAGGGGGACGAGCGAAAAAATGTCTCAACTTCGCGTGCGAAAGATAATATTCGACTGCTGACCGTTGATAGCGGCCACACCTGATTAGCCCTGGATCGGAAGCATGATGCGTTGACAAATTCTGTAACGAACTCCTTTAGGGCAAAGAACAACAACAAAAGGTTACACAACCAAGCCCAACAATGCAGCGTGCGTACAGAGGTGCGACGCAAATAACAAGCAGAAAATGAGGACGCGAACACTAGAGTTAACACAAAGGAAACATGAGGGCAGTTATTATACAACAACGCTAGGCGAGAAAGAAATGTTATATAAAATATTAAGGCGAAAAACAGCGAGCAACAACACAAACAATAGATTTACAGAGAATGGTAAGGAATGGTGGCTTAGTTGCGGGTTGGCAAGGTCAAGTCGCAGAGAGTGTCACTCTGCGATTGCTCGTCGCGGGGCTGATGAGGTGTTGCGGGTACGGGCGAACTTGGGCCACGCGTCTTCGGGGCCGCCGTCACCACGCTCTATAGTTGTCAGACCCCGCCTAGGCAAGCTTTCCGACCACTCCTCTGCCTGACCTGACTCCGGTCCGCAAGCGCCAAAAACTTCAGGCGAACTGCCCAGCTCGCTGTTTTTCCGCCGTCGAGTTCTCGTGGGAAACGACAGAAAAAAAAAACTTCAGGAGCCGCTTACAAACGAGACGGAGATTTTCAAAGGAACAAAAAACGCGAAGCAATGGTGAAAGAACACGAGAGAAAGTCACGGTCCTAACGAAGAGCGTTTGCGAATTTGCGAAGGCCGCGAACGGTGCCTGGGCCTTCACCCCACAGCTCCCCGTTCATACAACGGGCAAGCGCTCGCGTGCAGGCGACAATATGAGTTGGGGGCGGAGTGGCCTTCACTACCCTCCAGCGTCAGGAGGTGTCCACCGTCAACGCAAGGGGGGGTGGGGTCAAAATCGTCGCCTCCGCACCGCGCCGCGACGTGTTTGCGAAAAAATGGAGGCGCCGTGGCTGCCTCAGCCGCAAGGAGGAGGAGGAAAGTCGGGGAGATTAACCGGTAAATGAAAGCAGTTTGCTACGCTGCACAGGGGGAAAATGATGACGGGACATAAAGGTGAGGGAGAGAACAGAGTGACTAGAAAAAGCAAGATGCGAAAAGGCCTCGGCAAAGTCACAGACTGTCGCGCAGTCGATACTCTTAAGAACTGCAGGGGGGCCTGGCAGGCCTCTCACCGCCAATGATTACCGCGACCAGTGTCCAAGAATCTTGAGCTCCATTAGCGGGTGTAAATCGATGTGTTATAGTGCACGGCGTAGAGAATGTCTTTCAAAACTGTACGCTGGAAATTCACAAAGAATATGAGATATGGTCTCACCGCGGCCACAGATGCCACACGGTTACCAGCCATGCTGATCACAGTAGAGAAATGGTTTGTGAAAGCGAGACCAAGCTACAAGCGAAACAGAAAATTTGCCCAACGTCGTAGTAGGCTGGATCGAAGCTGCAGCTTCAAGTCATGATCCAGGGATAATTGACGCGGGTTCGAAAACTGGCCGGAATTCCACAAGGCAAACGTGATCTCCCGCGCCAGTGTTTGAACGAACACAGTTCAGGCACGAACTTTGTGACAGAACACACCTGTGGGTGTGTCAGACGCTGTGGATGTGTCCGTGAGCTGGGTCGCGAATTCCCAGCTGAAGAAATGCCGAAGTCTTATACACCTAATGGCAGCAAGGGAAAACCTGCAAGGGCTGACCATTTAGGATCCGCCTCTCCGAAGTCAAACCCATGGGAGCTGGGCACGGCTGGGCCTGGCGCTTAGAGTAGTGTGCTTGATGCACTCCTCCTGCAGAGACAACAGAGACGCTATAACTAGTGAATACCCACCAAGCCAGCTTCGTTGCTAATGCTTATTTGTTGTTGGAGGGCAGCAGAGTGGAGAGGGTGGTGGCCACCTCCAGCGGGCTCTGTGCATTGTAGGCTGTCAGCGCGGCGGCTGCGAACGACGTGCTCCACTCGGGTTCATGGACTGAAGCCTCGACCGTCAACGAAGAGACCATGCACGCCTGTGCACCCCTGAAGCGCCCTGTAGGTGAGCAGGAGTGTGGCGGTGGGGATGTGCGGAAAGCATCCGGTGTGGAGGCTGCGGGGAGGGTAACTTCATACCACCGGGCAACATCTTCCTAACAGGCCGCTAACTTGCAGGCTGGCAACTCCATTCCAGGGGATAGCTTTAATTAAGACAGACACCAAAAATGACGAATGCCGCATATTTCATGCGGCTACCTTTAACGTTAGTAGTTTGAGTGCTCGGTGGAGGCAACATCAGTTAAGGCACCCTATGAAGAAACGGAGCGTGAGTGTGGCAGCCATCCAGGAAACTAAGCTGTCTGCTCATGAGAAGACGGAAGCTGCTCTTGACCCATTTTATCACAATACAACGTAATCGCTAACCGCTCGTGAATCATGTCAGGAGGGTGTATGCTATTCCTGGACAAACAACTGGAGCTGATTGCCGTGTCGCATTGCATAGATGGCGAAGGGCGACTTATGTGGTGTGATATCGCAATATCAGATGCAAAGTGGCGAATTAGAAGGCTTCGTTTTGTGCCATTAGTTGACCCGTAGTACACTGATCGCAAAATTATGTGGTTGAAATATTTTGTGTTTGTAAAGATGAGGATCGTTTGATGTTGTGCAAACGGTTTGACCCTAGTGCGGCTTTACTTAATGGTTTTGCACGTGATTATAATGCGCATTCAGGACAAGAAAAATAGGACAGTATTCGCTTTACACCTTTCTTTTGTTCCTCGAGTGCCCGGCTTGCCAGAATTTGCGTTTTCAGCAGACGCGTGAGCCAGTGCGTTTGGTTACTGGGAGTGGTATATATTCTTCAGTGGCCACTGTGTTATATCTATTAAGATAGGAAGGCAGTCAGATAGGAAGCACTCAGCGGAAGATGCGGAAGATAAAGCCGGTCAGTTCTCAGCAGAAAAACACTTTACACTCAACTTTAAATACTTGCTTAGAAAATATATGATCACGAGATGATGTCAGTTTGTAAAAATGAAACATTACATTTGGATATTCAAGCCCCAGTAAGAAAGGCGCTCCAGAAGAGACATCACCTTCAGAGCTCTGGCGTACTTGAATTAGGCTACATGAGCTAAAGATTATTAGCCAGGTGTCTATGCAGGAGATATAAATACTATAAAGGACAGCTTGAACCGTTTGCAGCTGAAAGGTATAAGGTGAAGGCTTTGATCTCGTACGTTTCTAGATGAGCAACAATATTTTCGGACCCTGAATGATGAAAGGCAAACAGGTCTTTAAAAGGGAATATTCGCCATTCAGAATATTCTTGATATTCTTGATGCATATTTTTACAGCAGAATGGAAAGTTGGGCTAGTTGGGAGCTGTTCATGCTGAAAATGGGGGCGCAAACAAAGCGGAGACAGAGGAAGAAGGCAACAGGACGAGTGCCTTTTCTACAACTGGTTTATTTGGAAGGAAATTTATGAACTCTTAAATACAAAAGGATTCTAAAGGCCGCGAAGAAAACATAGTAAACATATCAGGGTTAAAAGAGAATGCAAAGAGGACGAAAAACTAAAGCTTACACAGATAGCCTACTTCCTTCATAGATAGCGAGAGCGAAGGCTTGCTCACGCAGTTTCCATGCGATGCTATGTGTAATGTTTGCATCACCTCTCTGATTATATGTTGTAGGTGACGATACAACACCTGCGTGGCCTCAAAGAGAAGACGGCAGTTGTTGAATTCTCGGAGATGTTCACACACCCATGACGGACAATCATTTTTGCGCTCTCTAAGGCGCATGTTCACACACCACCCAGTTTAACCTATGTGCGCCAATCCACAGAGGAACGGTACTCTATACACCTCCGTCCCCCCAACATCACGTCGCACAATTTTACAACTGCTCGGAGCAACCTTGGAGTTGTTTGTGTCAAAATAGGAGATCAGATTTCAATTGTTACCTCGTAGCCTTTCCTGGACTTGATGAGGAGAGTGCTGTAGTGGAGAGACCTGCCACTTTGGACGAAATTAAATCGGCCATTCCTGAAGTTACAGGTCGCAAATCTCCTGGCCCAGAAGGTATTACTAATAAGTTCCAAAAAATTTTTTTCTTGCATTTATCCTCTTTTGATCAAAGTTTTTCAGGCATCCTGTGATGTTGGTTTTTACTTCCCATTTCCTTTTCTGGGTATAATAGATGAATTCCAAAAAAACACGGATGCTATTCGGTTGAAAACTGTTGAGGGTTGTTGTAAAATTTCTTTCTCCATTGTAGATCACAAACTTTTTGCTAAGCTTTTTGAGGCCGTCTGCAGCTAGTTGTCATGAAATTAATAGGCTCGCATCAGATATGTGGTATTAGAGGCAGCAGTATTTGAACCTGTACCAATATTGCAAGTTCGATATTGGAGATAGTATAAGATTGGACTGTACAAGTAGCTCTAATTAGGATTCACTTTCAAAGGCGTTTGATGAAGTTTGCAACATTTTTTGTTTGCGGCCTTGGGACATACAAATGTTGCTGTTTTGCTCAGGAGCATTGGGCTGTGCGATTACGAGTCCTATACAAGACTCGTTTTAACCAAGAGAAAAATAAAGCTACCCCATTAAACTCATCTGCTCGCCAAAAATGTGCGTTGTTGCCTTTGTTGTTTGCCCTATACCTTCAACCTCTTTGCCTCAGCACTATTAACAGTAGCTATCCATAGTTTCTTTCTGGCTCAATGTGAAATTAATATTTTAGCCAATGCTGATGATGCCGCCTTTGTTTATTCTTACAAGAATAGTGCACTTGAGGCTTTAGATTTTACCGAACAGCTTTGGGAGGCATCAGCGAATGGCTAATCGGGCAAGTTGGTAATTCATGACAGCTAGGAATGCAACACAGTGGAACAATTAGACAAGGACGAAGAGAGAACATCGCCGTGGAGAGACGCGATACCCGACACACTTCTTAAATTACACAAATCTTAAGAATTGTCGGGTAGACTTGGGGAGATAAGTACGTTCTCCCCACTCAATCGTGGCTGATGTCCCACAGATACTCTTGAATAACGTTGTCGTAGGCTCCCTTAATGTCCAGAAATGCTAGCCATAGGGGCCTGTGTTCCTTTTCAGCAATCTCTATACACTGAGTCAACGAAAACAGATTGCCCTCCAACCTCCTTTGTTTCCAGAACCCATTTTATAACTCCCCTAGCACCCCCTCGTTCTCCACCCAAGCCTGCAATCGGTCCTTTATAATCTGCATCACCACCCTGTACACCACAGATGTCACTGTTATGGGACGGTAGTTACTTACGTCAGCTTTTTCCCCCTTTTCCTTATATATCATGTTCATTCTACTTAATCGCCATTCATCGGGGACTTTCCCATCCACTATCACTTTGTTCGCTACCTGTATTAATGTTTGCTTGGATTTTGGTCCTAGCTGCTTTACTAACATAATCGGAATATCGCCTGGTCCTGTTGACGTGCCACTAGGAACCTTCTTATCTGCCCTTTCCCACTTTCTTTGCTCAATTGAAGCTATTGCAGCAACCGGTCTATCCTCCTTTGATAAATTGTGTGCAACATTTCTTTCCTTAAATTTTTCTGTCATCCTTGTTTCTATGTGTTTTATCGCTTCATCCCTTTCTTGTCGAATACCCTGATCTGTAACAATAAACCTATGTTCTAGCCTAGTCTTATTACTCATTGCATTTAGATGCTTCCAGAATTTTTTAGCTGCTTTTCTATCCTTTTTATTTACTTTTGACATTCATTGGTCACCCTTTCTTCTAATTTTCTCATTAATCAAATAGGATGCTTCCCTTCTACACTTTATGAAGGTATTCCATTTTCTGTCTACTTCAACTTCTGGTTTCCCATTCTTCTTGGCATATCTGTGTTCCCTGGACGCTTCCTGACGTTTCTCTATCGTCCTCTTGACCTCCTCATCCCACCAACCCTTGGGTTTGCGTCTTTTCCCTTTTAGCTTTACTCGCACCTTAGCTAGCTCTTGCTCCAATAATCGAGTTAATTTGGTTATATGGGCGTTCATGTCGCCTAATATAATTATCTCGCTCTGTCCTCCTAGGTGATCAATGTCGCTTGCAATACATTCTAACATTTTCCTGTTTTCCTCTTTGGAGTTTCCTCCTGTCCACAGGTATACCAAGGCAAGGAGGGTTTGCTCCCCTGCCACTTTTCCTTTTAGCCACAAATGGTCCTTGCATCCCAGTTTAACCCTTTGAAAATTCTTACTTGTATGAATGAATGCCCCAATTCCACCCCCTTTCTGCTGCCCTCTGTTCTATTGCCCTCTGTTCTCTGCTACCGCGCAGCGACGCTGGCGCCCTCTCTTGCCAGTTAATGTTACTGAGAAGTGAATGCGTTCCTCCTCGAAATGAGACTGCTGTTGCACGGTGCCTCGCGGGAAAGCAAACACAGGGGGCTGCGGGGCAGGTCCTCACAGAATGTTGGTGGGGTCATTCTGGTACCAGGTCAAGTTGTTTTGGTAGTATAAGCTGGAACTGTAAGGTACTTCAATACGCAGGATTCTCAAATGTGAGGCTGGGAATCACACATATTGTTCAAGAAACCACAGACACAGGCTTTGGAAGGTTGGGAACCCCCATTTATTGCTTCGGCACAAGTTTGCAACATCTTGGCGGCAAAGCTTGCCGACGTACTGGAATCCTGCTTACTACGAGGAAGAAGGCGGGTAATGCAGAGGACATTCGCAGCCTTCATGTGGCGCTCTAAACAGGAGTCAGTGCACAGTGAGAACTTGTTTCTTTCTATAGAGTCAAGTGGAGTAGGCATTGTGCACTTGTTTGCACTTCAACTTCTGCCGCGTTTTTTTTCTTTTTTAAATCACCAGACCACTATTTTTTAGTCGTATGGTTAATGTCCTAGTGCTATTTTGTCTTGCCTGTTCGCGCTGACTGCACAGGCTAGCGAAAAGACACTATGGGGATTCCATAAGGAAGTTGCTGACACCTTCTAATTCTAGCGTATGCGCTTTTTAAGATTTACTGTATAACTTCTCCTTGTGACAGATTACTCGTATTTTGAGTACTGTATAACATAGTAGGCAGCCTTTTAAAGCCTGTTAGGTAAATGTGCATTTAATCTGGTGAAACAATCTTCTTTTTACAAGTTGCACACATCTATGCTGCCTGTGAAGGCATGGCTTCACGGAAAGGAGATGCTCGTTCCGTGGACAGTGAATTGCGGCCAGCACAATATGCCAGAGAGCTCTGATAATTGTTTCATTCTTGGTCGAAGGGATATGTTATTGTTGGACATATGACAAAGAAGCCTTAAGAACGGCACTGAAAGCAAAAACAAAATTGTGCAGTCTATGCAACGCTTGTGCAGAGTGCTCGAGTTGTGCACCTCCCTCCGTGACACCTCGTACGCAGGTCGAAGGTTTTAGAGGCAAAGTTTACATGGAAGTAAAGCCACAACAGACCTGCAAGCAAGGTCTACGTTTGCTCGGAGGCCATGGGCTGCTTGGTTATTTCAGTTTGTATTGCGAAATGCACTCTTCCTGAGCGCTCTACACAAGAGTGACGCAGACTGTAGAGTATTAGGTTTTTTCCTGTTGACGAAAGCTTTCTTTTGCCTTGTGATTTGTTTGTGTTAATGAAACTAATCAGTCTGAGGAAGAGCCGTATGATAAACCGACATGCCGAATCACCAAAATCATGGAAGTATGTGTTCGAGAGCAGTGAGCTTCTGTGGCGGGTGGGTATGCTGCTCTCGAAGAGCCTGCTAACTGCGGCTCTATCTTGATGCGTATGTGCCCCCAAAATTTTGATGTCCGTGATGGTGGTAAAGTGCGGGGGATATGACGGGCTCTTAATATGCAGCCCGGTGTTTTAAGGCACCAGTATGTTCGAATTTTTCTTTTTCACGCTAAAATGTTTTGGCTGTCATCTGACAAAATTTTCGGCAGCTCCGCAACGAAATTCTCTGACTGGCCGATTCCCCTGAAGAGGTAATCAGCGTCAAGCGACTCCAGTTGACTAATCAGACAGCACCGTGAATTTCTCTGTTACGACTCAAGAGTGGTAACGTGACCAGCCTACGTAATCTCACCCTGCCCACTATAGAAGGTGGCAACCTACCCACTGTTGCCAAATTCTAAGCAGTTGTCACCTGCCCATCCTGGCTCTGTGTATGAGCCTTGCCGGAGCTCGGGAAGGGAGTCCCTGGCTCTCACGAGCCCCACCAGTGGCTGCGTTTGAAACAGCCACCTGCCGGGGCAGTGGCGCATTGCTTACCCGCTGCACCATTGCGCAAGCAGGGATATGAAGTCTCCTAGAAACCTATAAATGCGATTGAGAGGGTCGTGACGTCAGCACCGCTTGAGCACCAGTGGACCAATCATAGGACACCAACAAAGTTGAAAATGTGAGAACTGTCAAAATGTGATAGCTAGCACCCCCAAAAATTACTAAGGAGCACCAAAATTTTCGAAGTAGGCATAATTCAGAAAATTCATTATTCTTTATTAGTGGGTCGGATTCATGCAATCCCATATGATAATCCAATGAAAGGCACTCGAACAAACTAGAAGGTTACAAGGGGAGTCATGGCGGGAAAATCGCAGAACAAGATTAGACACTCATTGTAGGCCCATCAGCAGCCAGCCTAAATGCTATTGCATTTTCTTCTTTAAGAATGTGGCTAAGAAGGTTCTCAAATATTCTAGGTAGTTTCACTATGCATTAAAGAAACAACTGTCCTCATTATTAGCCTCACTACTTCCTCTGCAGGGTAAATGCCTCCTTAATATATCAAATTAACCCTGTCGTATGCAAGGTACGGGGATCCTATCCCAGCAAACTTTTTGATCGCATCCACCCGTTAAACTTTCTGCCGCCCCTGATACGCTTGCCTTATCATGGTTTTTTACCCTCAATGATAACCGGTTTTTGCAGTGAACGAGCGCTGACTATATTAGTTGCTGCTGTTGTTCTCTGTTGGAGCATATCCCCAGAGTGGGGGACTGGCCAGGGTCCTTTGCACATTCGAACAGTTGTTTAAGGTTGACGAGGTTGAATTTTGTGTTCAAGAAAATAATTTGGAAATTATAGGTACGAAAGGAGTTTGGCGTCAGCGTTAGTCCGAGTCGTCTTTTCCTTTGATGAAGCTTTGATGTTAATTGAAGTTGGTGTTCCCCAGATTAAAAGTCAGTAATTTAAATGAGATTGTATCAAGTCATAATAACGGGTGATGTAATTTTCTCAGGAATTTGATTTCGAAGCTTCCACAGCTGTTACAGCTGTTACGTACTTTCCAGCTCCCAGCTCTCAATTGACGGGACCGTGGTTCGATGTCCACCATGCCCATAGTTTTTTTTTAGAGCGCTGGAGCATATAGTGGCCGTTCCTCCCATTTAGCTGTTGTGCGTTTGTCTGTTTCTCTGAAGCCGGTTTTGTGGCAGGCTGCCCACCTGCCCACAGGGCGGTGGGCAACGTACCCAGGCATATATATATGTTTAGTAATTTGGGGAAATCACATTGAAAAAATAACGGATCTATTCCATGTGCCTTGCCCAACTTGCTATATTTTTAATCAGTTTACCCTCTATAACGACTCGGGCAGTGTACGCCGCTAACGGCTCAATAGGCTGCGCGCTTGACATGCACAGCCAGAATCCAGAAAGTGCTGTTGTCATTTTTCGCAAAGAACGGCAAAAGGATGCGGTGAGCGCCAGTACCGAAATACAAAAAACTTCGATAAGATTGTCGGGGAAGAAATGAGGCCTTTGACATTCCACTGGTGGCGCAGTTCCCGTCTCAGGAACTGCGGCATCTAGTTTTCCTCATGCGGAAGAGTGGGCTGCGGAGAATGGGAGAGAGGATTCGGCGAAGTGGTGAGGATGAGCGCTGGTTGGAGAAAGCGGAGCGGTCGGGTAAAAGAGGACGACTCCGGGGCGGCTCGGCTGTCGCTGAGTGTTGAGTTTGAGGAGGCCAGTAGCCGGCAACTCAGGGGACGTAGCGGGGATACTGGCACACGACGACGACAAAACCGGGCCACATGACCAGGCAATAAAAAAGAATAACAGATGGGGAGATTCTCACGAGTACGCCAGTGATTTCCGATTGGTGGTAGAGGTCATAACGTTTGAGAGAAATGTACTCAGAGAAGAGGTGGTTGGAAAGATCAATTTCCTGACCGTCCAAATGAAAGGCTTCGTTTGTTGAAACCAGCATATTTCTGGAATTAAACATTATTGCTTTTGTTTTGGATAGATTGAGCCTATGAGTCTCGACCAAACAGATAGCTTCTCAAGCATCTTATTGCATTTTCTAATTGTGTGCGGAATATTGAAGCCAGACATGGGCACGGTGCTGTCGTCGACATATATAATAGACTGAACTGTAGTGTCTATGCTCAAAATATCATTTACATATATATTAAATCCAAATTAAAAACGTCGTTAGTGTTTAAAAATATGGTAGTAGAGCAAAAGACCAATATGTGCATAATTAATATGAATTCATTTTAAAATAATACACTTTTTCGATACTGTTTTCCCGTACTAAACACACTCCATTAGTATCACCGCTCATGATGTTTTCTTCGTGTGTTAGCAAGCAGAAGAAACAGCAGGGTTACCGTTGTGTCCTCATCGTTTGCACAATTACACATTGCAACCATAGGTGGGCAAATACGCTTATTTTTACTTTTCCTCCCTCACCCTCATTTTTGAATCCATGACCCACCCTCGTCCTAGCCGTCATTCTGAAAAGTTATCCGGCCCTAATTTGCTTGCTCTCCCTCGCCCTCACATCGTCGGGCCTTCCTCACCCTCACCCTCACTAGCAGTCATGGTAAAACTCGATTTATTTTTGCAGTCGGCAACTGCTGGAGGTTTTACTTGGTAATAAACAAATAAAACAAGCCTTCAAGGCACTAATGGACGAGAGTTTAGGCTCTTATATTGTTGTGTGTGTGCGTGTACGTGTGTGTGTATGAGTTGTTTGAGCTAATGCATGGGACAAAATGGACACATTCACGAGTTGAGCCCCAGAATATGACTCTGCCTTTACTTCAGGCACACACTGCTTACATACATGTGCCCCGCACTATAACATTTCATTGTTACGTATATGCACTACTAAAATGAGTCAGCCCATTGTTGTGTCGGTGTACAAAAACCTATGTACGCCAATAATATTCAGAAAACTATGCAGTGGCGTCTACCACAACCATTGCAATAAGTGATAAGCAGAGTAGACTCAGAACAAGGAAAGTTTTTAGGCCCAAGGCATTACGATAGAACTGCGTCTTCTGAATTTTACTGCTTCTAATCTTCCTCCATTTCGTGCGATTTCCTGCATGCTTGTCTGATGACGCTTCCACACGCACGGATGGAAGATGATGAAGACCACGCTTTGAAACTACAGCGTGAGACGACAACAACAACAACAACAACAACTACTACTACTACTACAGCGTGAAAGACTGGCACTTTCAACAACAAATCTCGTGAACGCGGCAACGTGACGAAGACGACGACATTGCAAGCACAGCACGAGAGCTTGGCAGCTCGTACGGGCAGGATGTTAGGATTTCTCCCAGCTGACTGTTCATCTGAGGGAAGTGTATGAACCGAGCGACTTTAAACCGTAGTGGCAATCCCTCTTGGTGATGTGCTCAGCCTTACCTCGAGTCTAGTGCTTTTACTCTGTCATTTTTGCGATGTGTTTCGTGGCGTTCGCTAAAAGCTTTATAAATAGTTTAGATTATGTAAATAGGATATATTTTCAATGTAATAAATACCATCCCTAAAAAGAAGCTGTGGCGATGATGTAGTGTTCTGAAGCAACGGCTTGCGAAACTGATTTCGCGCAGCCGCGGGTTCGGATGCCGCTCCCCCAGCTATGAATATTTTTTATTACTTTAGTGTCTTCCCCCAGTGTGATGCCGGTTTTTTGCTTCAGTGAGGCTCTTATGCTGTCGCTTAAAACAAAATATTAATCAGGCCACCTCAAAGTCAAACAGAGCGCTAAAATGCAGCATTTGGTCTGAATAATGATAATCACTAACTCCACGAGTCCGGATTAAACGATTCCTGAGGTTGCCATTTTAGTGCACTATCGCTTCCACTCAGCCGAAAAGCGGTTCTCTATCTGTCCGAAGCCTGATTCTAGCACGTGGGCCACCTTGGTCATGTAACGTTGTGACGGCATCACAAGCTCCCCAGAGGATTGTGTGCAAACTTGCCACCGTGGCAGTCCAATTAGTGATTAGTTGCGAGATATTCCTCAGGAACAACATAGGTCTCACAAACCCCACCGAAGGCACCATCTACCATCACAGGGCAGTGTCGCGCAGCCTAACCGCTACGCGCCACTCCCAGGTATCTGTGAATGTAGAGAATGACCAATTCTACCACAGTACAAGTATAAAATGGTGTAATGACACGCAAAGTTACATCATGATATATCAACCAAAGTAAGCCAGTTCAGGCCGAGCGAAAGCATAGAAAGTCAAGATAAACCATGCAAAACCTGGTCTAATCGTGCTAGCGCACGATAATTCGTGGTTAACCCCAAGCGAAACCACTCGTGATTTTTTTTTTGCACAACTACACATTACCCAAACGCTGAGCTTGAATTCCCTACCATGTCTACGAGAAATTTGGTTTATAGAGTCAGGCGCGCGATTACGTCGTCACACGTATCGGCAGGGAGAGAAATAAGCCGAGATTTTCCTGTTATTTGGAGAGCAGTACAACTTTATCCTTTTCGGCACATCGTGCAATGCAAGGCGGATCGAGCGATGATAAGGTGGCTAAGCTGCTTCTTTATTTCCATGGTACGACTACAGTGGTTGGCTTTGCCCAACGCACTGCGGCACCAAAAATATAAAAAAAAGATACGACTGTACTGAACTACGCACAGTGTGAAGGAAAAAATTCAGAACCAACGCCACCAACAGGTTTTGATTTGACAGCGGAGTTTTGTAGAAGCGATCTTTTGCGCTGCAGCCAACTCTTCGAAACCTCACTGAGCATAAATAGAACGTTGTTCCGGGAAACAAGGCTTAGAACTTGGGAATCCAACATCTTGCTAAGTATAATTTATACATGTTTTATTCCACACTCTGATCATCTGACAGACTCTGGGCTGATAATCAAAATGTAGGCTACAGTGTCACG
Source organism: Amblyomma americanum (assembly GCF_052857255.1). Taxonomy (NCBI): domain Eukaryota; kingdom Metazoa; phylum Arthropoda; class Arachnida; order Ixodida; family Ixodidae; genus Amblyomma; species Amblyomma americanum. The sequence continues at coordinate 38,243,006 of NC_135501.1, read as the reverse complement.
GTTCCCGTTGTACATGCGGCCACCCGCACTACCCGGCCTGTGCCCCCTTGTTAGCGCACAATACAGGGTGTTTTGCCTAAGACTTTACACAATATTTAATTAGGTTTTTCGAGTTAGAAGAGCAGTTTTTTCGGCATAGCATTGTTAGCGGTGTAGTACATCGCGGCGACGGAGAAGGCATGCGGCACCCCGCCTTTCGTATTCGCCTTATGCACACCCAGACTGCGGAAACTACGTCTTCCCCAGGAACCTTCACCCTAACAGCTAGCGTTTGAAAACGGGTATTCATAACAGGCTGCAGAGACAAAAACGGTAGCCCGGAGTACGGTTCGGGCCACCACCCTCGTCGTCAGACAGTGCATCTTGACCTCCCTCGCCCTCATCTCACGATGTGTTTCCTCCCTCGCCCTCATCTCACCATGTGCCTCCTCCCTCGCCCACGTCCTCACGAAGTTTCTTGCTCCCACCATCCCTCACCCTCACCTCACCGAGTGAAATTCTCAGGAGGTGGGGGTGAGGACGCCCTCTTCAGGGCTCGCCCTAGTGAGGATGCACATCTCTGATTGCAACTGTGCATGCCTGACTTTCGCGGCACGCCACGTTGCTCTCTATATCTTCCCGCTGTACTACACGCCTGCTGCCAAACAGTAGCCAAACTAAATGGTTAGTTCACAATTGCCAGAATTCTTACTGCTTAGACGAGTTCATAAAGAAATGCGTATAAAAGCAACACGTATTTTTCCTCCAGGCAGTACTGGGAAACACTTTGGTCAACCATAAATGGCACAAAAATGTGGTGCTATTTTTTGCACCGATTAGGGCAGGCGGAATATGGCAATAACCGGACAGCAATATGTGAACCTTTTTCCAGGCGTAGCTGCTGGCGGCATGCAAAGGCATGTGCACGTGCAATGATTTCTTTTTTTTTTTTTGCAGAGGAGAGCGTACGTTGCAGTTAATTCTGCGTGGGCAGTGCTTTGTAATACTTGTCAAGCTGACGTTTTTGTGCTGTTTCAAACTACAAAGTGCGCTGCCGTAATGTCCAAATATTTGTAAAGATTACTTTCTTCTCTCTCTCTGACGTCGCATGTTCCTGCAGCCCTATCTTCTCCTCAGCTACTGAATGCTTTATGGATGTCGTGGAGAGGCGCCACTATCTTCTCATAGCCATTGGGTGCGTAACAAAACCCCTTATACGATCATTGGTTGCCGATTGTTATGCAATTATTGATTGCCGAATATGCTTCATTAAGAGATGTAACACCCCATCAGAGGTCGCTAAGCAAAATTTAGTGATGTGATGTGAAATTTCCTGGAGGAAGAACGCTACGTTCGCACCTTTACCCTTTAGGGCAAATTATTGTAGCTAAAATAGTCAGCTTACTCGGGAAATTTGTTGCTTACAAACATCATCCTCTCCTTCACCATTATTAAGGTAACTGCAGTCCAGGAGCCCGTTTTCGTGGTCATTTCTATTGCCTGGCTTGGCTATCGCACAGTCGGGAATTTCGCCGGTCTCATTACCCAATAACACTTTTTCACACCCATGGTTGCGTTTCCTTTACTCAGACAACCATTCTTATAATATAACGACACGGCTCATGCCAGGAGGAAAGGAAACCAACCAAGAAAGAAACTACCGGCGTCTAGGAACGAAGCTCTGCCTGAAGCTGCAAAAAGAGAGCCAAGTTTTCTCATTGTATTTTTACTGTTTTTCCACCTCGATTATTTATTTATTTATTTATTTATTTATTCATACTGTTAACCCTCTGTGAGTTCATTACAGGGAGGGAAACATATACAGACACAAGTGCACTTCTCTTCGCTAAAAAAAAGAAACACTCAAATGCACAGAATTACAGATTTGCACAGCAATCTTCCAGGAACGCGTTCACACCTATCACAAATTTTTCTACATCTGTTTGGTCCACAACGTCACTTGGTAGTTGATTCCAAATTTCTACAGCATCGGGAAAAAAGGAGTAGCGATAGACATCAGTACGTGTAATAAGCTCGGAATTCACCGCGCTGATAAACCGGAAGGATGAGAAAGTATGTGGCGTGCTGCTGTATTTGCTTCTGTATTGAACTCTGCCATTTTAGTAGCGTTCTACCAGTGATTCACTGACGCCTTAACATGGTTAATCTGGCTTGTTTAGAGTGCTGGAAACGAGCATCCGAGCGAGCCGGTTTGCTAAAAGTTGGTGTTGATTTTCCCTTTAATTTGAACGGCAGAAAACACGCTATGAACATCCTTAAAGCTGTAGGGGGCTAGTTGGTTGTACATACTGAGACTGGGGAGCGCTACAGTCAAGACAAGAGGACAACACCACATAAGAACACCACGAGACACGGGCGCAAACTTTGAACTGAGTTTATTTTAGACATGGCGCATATTTATACGCATATAATCATGAGACACACAAACATAAAAGCGTTAGAGCCAGCCAAGATTACAAAGTTTTACAAAAAAAGAAAAATTGTTTTTAGCCGGTCATGTGTGAAATTCATGACTTGCGAGGATAGTTTATATCTCGCGTGGTGTAGGTGATTGCTTTGATATCTTGGCTGGCTCTAACACTTTTATGCTTGTGTGTCCCATGATTATATGCGTATAAATATGCTCCATGTCGAAAATAAACTCAGTTGAAAGTTTGCGCCCGTGTCTCGTGGTGTTCTTATGTAGTGTTGTCCCCTTGTCTTGATTGTAGCGCTCCCCAGTCTCAGTATGAATATCTTGCAGAGGTAACTAACGTTATCCCTCAGCAAAGAGGCGCCAGCATGGCGTGAAAGGCATATATGAGTATCAATTATAATAGCGAATATCGTAATTCTGCTACATTTGAAACAGCTCGTGGGCAAGGTTTGGCAGGGTCTTTTCACCTTTTCTCTGATAGCCCACTCAAACAGAAATGCCCAGTTTGTTGGAGAGCAGCGGTTGCTTCAGCAATTGTTAAAAATCAAAACTTTTACGTGCAACTTCAACGCAATGGGCCAAAGAGGAACCGTGGTGCACACCATTGCACTGGCGTAAGAGTCCAAGCTTGAATCAAATTTCGGGGCAGGCAATGGCACTTGTTATAGGCAGAGCAATGCATCTTTTAGTGTGCAAATTTCCTCAGTGGCCTGCGTTACCCGGCTGGCAGCGTGTATGATGTTTTCGTTCCCGTTGGCGCGCTATAATTTGTAATCATGGTGACAATGTCACAGTGAAAATCACACGCAGAAGCTAGTGTTAGCTTCCAGTGCGGCACAAAGTCATTAAAAATGTAGAAAGCCTGGAGGATTCAGTTTGGAATGTGGAGCCAACAGTCAGCTTCGGCTGCTGTGCGCGGCAAGTATTTTAAAGAAAAGTTTTTGTTTCCGGTTTGGAGGATGCTAGATAAGTCCTGTATCAACACTTCTTCGTGCTGGTAGTGAGCTTTAAAAAAATTCCAGGTTACAAATGCAGAAAGCTGTTGCCAGATCTTACTCCACCCATAAACCTTCCAGTGCGTGCAAGGGATGCGAGGCGATCGCATGTGAAATGATCGAGGTGGCGTAGTAAGCCCGTCATACCTTGATCTAATGCTTCTTCGCGTAGTTTCAGTGCAAGTTCCGAGAATTTATTCAAAGTGCGCAAGAAGAATTCGTTTTGCTGTTTCAATGGAGCGCTCAGCAATATGGCACGCACAATACGTGTTCTCAGCTGCAGTCAGGCGGCAACTCCTTGCACGCCTTGTTCACGCAGTTACACGCTAACTGCAGAGAGATCTGATACACAACAAAATATTTGTAACTGCTTTGTTCTTAATTATTTATTTAGTAATTCCTCCAAGGTCCCATAAAAGGGTATTAGGTGATGGGTTATAGAGAGCTGCGGCGCAGCGCGCACTTAGCGATCAACCTGAAAGGAAGGGTGATAAAGTAACATACATAACTTTCTCAACAATCAACGAGTCAAACATGCATAGGTATGGCTAGAACTCATGTTTATGTACAGTTCAAGAATTAAAAAAAGAAACGCAGTTATTTCTGAATATGCATTTATTAAAGTTGAGCGTGCAATCGAAAAAATTACTGAATTCTGGGAAGTTGGAAACGAGACACCTGTCATCCATTCTATATGCCACTGAAAACTTTTTTTTTGTGGTACATAAACAAACAATTATTCCCTCGTTCTTCTTAACACCTGTGTTGCACTGACCTATATTCTCGTTTGAATTTGATTTAAAATATCACTGCCTCGCATTTTATTTCATATCCTGTTTGCTCAGTTTTTTTACGATGCTTTAATACGCTTATTTGCATACCACACTCATTTATTTTTAAGAACACTGACTAGATCATCTTCATACTCAGAGTTTAGGCGCCGTAGCTTCGAAGGCTGTATGATAGGTTATATACTTTGTTTTTAGAGAAGTGGTTAATGTGCGGCTCATAACTTTGAAGTGCCACTTCAACCCATCCCACAGCATTCCTGTTTACTTACCTACCAATTATGTTGTTGACGTGTCGTGACCACAGAGAGAGGGTAGTTTTACTGTGTCAAAACGATTGCATAACCCCACTTTTCTCATTCGTATTCCCTTCGTAAACGCTGGAGTATTGTTTTACATTTTTACCTTAATTTTAATCTCAGTGTCGTGCTGTGCGAGTTTACGTCTTGTACAAGCCGCTACCATTCATTTACTGCTTAGCAGCGCAGTTTGCTAGCAAATATAACGTCTCATTGTTTCTATGCGAAGTTTTCAATCCGTTCCTCTGATAACTGTTGGTTATTACTGATTTAAAGATAGCGTTTTCCTGACTCGCACAGATTATCTCACTGTGTGACAAAATATATTGGCTCACAAACGTTTATCTTCGGCAACATTTCAGGACACGTTCAGCTACAGGATATAGGAACCCCCGTGGCAGTTCTTTATTATATGGAATGAACTCCAGCTAGCCATATCCTCGGTTTAAATCACAGACACAATGGTGCCGTGGAGGTTTTCGCACTCTTTCTAAAAAAAAAATTGGCGGTGGTTTAGCTTTGGTTAAACCTGAAGTGACGCGATAGCTACAACTGGCCGAATGGAACTTGGTCACGTGACCAACCACGTGACGAACCACGTGATCAGCCACCGCGCCGCGCCGCCAGCAGCTGCTCCGCACCACATGACCAACCACGTTACAGCGTGGCGGCGCCGCCACGCGGAAGGCTCGAAATGCTACCGTAATGTAGCTATCGCTACAAAAAAGAGAAAAATACGGAGTCCGCTTAAGATTGCTTACGTGCTTCGAATGCAAGAGCGTTGCTAGATTTTGAGCTCTTTTGCGAGGTTCATTAAAGATTCCTTCCTTTCTAATGACAAACCCATTTTTCGCACACAGTAGTTACGAAACGCATACGCAAGGTTCACTTTTATTGGCGAAGAAGGAATGCGGTTCTGTGCCTATGGGTTGAGTGCTCGCCTCGCAATGGAAGATCCTTACTTGAATTTCCCGCACTTTCGGAAAAAAGTTTATTTTTCTTTGATGTAGACTGTCTTATGGCCTACTGCTGACGTTATGCGAGAGCATGGTAACGACACTGAGGAATTTCGTGCCATGGAAGGCGACGGGAGCCGGCTTTTGTGCTAATGGGAGATCGAATGCTCTCGCATTAAAAAAAAAATATCAGACGCAGTGTATAAAGCGCCGCACGGCATCAACGCTTTCTTTCCTTGAAGAGGGGGGGGGGGAGGGGATAATCTTAGCTTATCGCCACGAAACCGAAGTGGATAGCAGATCAGCTGCTAAAGGCCACGAGACTTCACAATCGCAGGCGCAAACAGTTACAGCCAGCTGACTGCTGTGACCACTTGACCGTTGTCCTTCGGGCCACTTCATCGCTTTGGTGCCAAAAAGCATGCACACGGCACGCCTACACTCTTGATCCTTGAGCTCAGTCCTCTTCCGACCGTAAATGACGGCGTCATTTGCGCCTTCTGTTTTTTATGCGCTTATAATTTCTTCTCTTCTGTGGATGTGCCTGATATGAATGCAGTTAGAATTTTTGGCGATATCACTGGGTGAGTAAATACCGACGCATTCAAATGATATTGCATCGAAAGATAAGGTATAGCTTTACAGTAGTCCTCACCAGCATTCTACAGCAAAGTTTCCATCTGCCAAATGGCTCCTTGAAAAAAAAAAAACTTCTATATCATGCCTGTTGACTGCTGTGGCTATTATGGAAACATAAAAATGTCTAAGTTATATACTACAGTGATATATATTAATATTTACTGTATACCATAAAAGGAACATATAAAGGGAAGATGTGTAAAAAAATGGAGTAACGCTGGTCGTAGATATCTAAAATATAGATACCTCGAAGAAAAGTTAAATTATGATAATGTCCAAGATAGGCATCGATCTTATTGTAGTGGGATATTCCTATATTATATGCAAGTAATTGTAGTGCGTGAGAGAAGCAGTAAAGTAGAGGACCAACTGAAACTGCTGCTGCTATTAGCATTAAAAATATTTTAAAGGAAGCGCACAAAATTGCGAAACGCAAATTTAGTGCAGTTTATGTGGTTGAACCGAAGAAGACGAAGACCTAGTGGGTGGATACGTGTCTGCTTCTAGGTCTGTGTTTTCGCTTTTCGCTGTCTTCTCGTGTGTGGCGTGGGTCGGACAGTGCCCTCCGTGCGACCGAATGCTGACGACGCCCCTACGGAGAAATTCCCGGCACGGCGGGCGCATTCTCAAGTGAGAAAACCCAACCGGAACCCTCAGGGGCAAGCTAGGCTTAGCTCGGCGCTGCCGAGCGAGGCCGCGCTACGCGTCTGCATGGATTCTGCGTTGTCGACGACGGCTACGCGGATGCCCGCTGTGTTGCCACCTGACGCAGCCTCCACGTCCACGCAATCGTCAGCGCCTCTAGGCCTCCAGCCTGCGCCGTCTTCCGATGCTACGACTTTGGCCTGTGACATGGACTGCTCTACCGCCTCCGTGCCCGTGGCACTCCCTCAAGAAACTGTGCCCGTCGCGCCAGTTCAGTATTCCCACCAAGGGCCGTCACCAGCGTCTGAGCCTCCTCCACAGATGCCTCCCGTGAGTCAAGGCTCTCTTCCGCCTGCTGCGAACTCGTTCCGCGTTACCATCAAGCCTACATTGCGCTTTGATATGACTGCCATCCCTGCCCGGAATGTTCAAGCCACAATTGACCATGCCCTTGGCTCTTCGAACTACTGCGGGTTTGTCGTCCATCGCCCATCGAACACCATCACGGTAAACTTGTCATCCTTGATGGACGCCCAGAAACTTTGCGCAGTTACGCGGATCCCCCTGGATGACAGCAAGCATGTCCCGGTGCAAATATATTTTGCATCTGGTCCTGACACACTCCGCTGCATGGTTTATCATGTCGACAGCACGAGCCCTCCCGAGGAGGTGCGCGCAAATATTCGCTGCTCAACTCATGTTGTACTGCAAGCACGGCCTATGGGTCGCCGGGGCTCATACCTGCTCATCCTGCAAGGCCCGTTGACTCTCCCGAAGTACCTTACCTACTACGGTGCGATCGTCAAACCACAGCCCTTCCGACCTCGTCGTATTTTTTGCTATCACTGCCACAAAGAAGGACATATGCAAAATACCTGCCCTAATCCAGCAGCTGTGGCCGACATGAATGAACCAACAGCTCATTGTGCGCTGTGCAAATCGCCGGACCATGACATTCGCTCCCCCGCTTGTCCAAAGAAGAAGCAAGCGAAGAAGTTTCACAAGTCGCCTGCAAAAATGGATGTCCCTACAAGTAATCGTTTGCAGCTCTCGCATGTGACGACAACAACTTCCCTGAACTTCCTTTATCTGAGCCTGCTGCTCACCATACGTCTCCTCGCCAGCGTACATATGCACAAGCGGCTCACCTTCCCGGATCAAATGGTACGCCCAAACGTCCAGTGCATCCATCACATGTGGATACTACAGATGAAGATACAGCTTTAGACAATGCAATCGCGGAGGCTCGCCGCCGACTAGACGAACTCACCCAGCGCCGGGAACAGCGTCGTTCTCAATCCTCTCGAAGAATTCTCATAACTCGGGAGCAATCATCAGAGGAATCACCTAGGGTAAGCACTGGCCCACAATCAGGTGCCGACCACCTGTTAGCCGTGACTACCCCGACAGTGGACAAGATATTAGCGCTGATGAAGCAGGTGACATCCCTCATCGTGGAAGCTCTTCGGCCTCGTCATGGATAGCGCATCATCATCGGTGGTGGTGCAGTGGAACTGTCGAGGTTTCGCTAATAAGGCCTCTGAAGTGAACATCCGCCTTCGCGACGGAAAGCTGAGGGCATGGGCGTTCCTACTGCAAGAGCATAATGCACTCCCACGCCTTTCAGGTTTCTGCGCATACCATTCACCATCTATCCCTGATCGCCGTTGCACCGCCTCCTCCCTCAGCCCAGGTAAATCTGCAATTTATATTCACAGTTCAGTTCCGCACACACCGCTCGACCTTTCACGGTGGTGCAACACACGTCAAGAGGTTGTCGCCCTTCTCGTAAAACCTGCACGCGCACCCCTTATTCTAGTTTCTTTTTATAGTCGTCCTGGCTCCGCATCTCCCAATTTGGGATGGGTTCGTTTTCTACGTTCTACCAACTCGGGTATCCCTATTCTAGTTGGCGGTGACTTCAACGGCGCACACACTGCGTGGGGTTACCCATCGGATTCCTCAAGGGGTTCACACATCCAAGGGAGCTTTTCAGATCATTCCTTTCAACTTTTAAACCACCCGAATACTTCTACCCGCCCACGAGGTGGCCCGTATTCACCTGATTTGACTTGGTGGTTAGGCCCCGGTAACCCTCGTTGGGCTGTTGATTCTGATACTTGGGGTAGCGATCACAGCCCTATTTTTATCTCCCTCACGCCTACGCGTCTACGGAAAATACGCCGCACTGTACGAATAACATCATGGGATTCTGTACGCGCAGACAATCATTTATCTACATTCAACCCCTCTTCAGCATTGTCTACTCTATCTGATGTTCTCGCTACTCACACTATTACCACTACTGTAAATGAAGATGACCCAAACCCGGACATACATCTCTTGAATCTGTGGGCTCTTCGTCGCCAGGCGGATCTTTACGCTACTCGTCACCCCGATGACCCTTCGGCTCTTCCTACTCTTCACCGCGCTACCGCACGGGCGCGGCGCTATGCAAAGCGGCTAGGCAGGCAACGCTGGGCTGCATGGTGTGCCCGCCTGTCCTCTACGCAGGGCAATCGACATCTTTGGAGAGTGTTTCACGCCATGGAGCGCCCTTCTCAGGTTGCAGATTACACAGAGAGCATTCGCCTCGCGCTAAATGTGGATGAGGACACATTTGCACAACAAGCGGCCCGTCAATTTTTTCCAAACCATGACTGCACCGCTACGTCTCCACCTGACTTATCGGTAACAGAGCCCCCCGATGGGATTACTTCTGACCTCACCATGGCAGAGCTGCTGGCCTCCATTGACCGTTTAAAAACTACTACTACTCCCGGGCACGACGGCATACCTAACTCCGTATTCCGTAACTTGGAAGGGAGGGCTTTGGAAACCCTACTTGATACTTTTAACGAAGTGTGGCTTTCTGGCATCATGCCGGGAGACTGGAAGCATTCTATTGTGGTTCCAATCCCCAAGTCAGGTCAGCCTCCAGTATCTCTCTCGGCCCTTCGTCCAATTTCCCTTACTCCTACCATCTGCAAGCTTTATGAAAACATTCTAGCCGCACGCTTATCATGGTGGCTGGAATCCCATGATTGTTACCCAGATTCCCAAATTGGTTTCCGCCCACATATTGGAACGGAGGACGGCCTTGCTACTTTGGCTGCTGACGTGCTTGACCACTCTCCACAGAGTCACCTTGTACGAACCGTAATCGCTACAGACATAACAAAGGCATATGATAACATCCTTCACTCTGCCATTCTTGCCTCCCTTCAAACTCTTGGTCTCCCTCACCGGTTCCTCCTCTCCATTCACGCCTTTTTAGCAAATCGAACCTTCAGCGTGCGTGTCCACGGAAAGCCCTTTGGTAATTTCACTTCCAATAGAGGAGTGCCGCAGGGCTCCGTTCTCGCCCCCACATTATTTAATGTGGCTTTAATTCCTCTGGTTCGAGCCCTAGAGACCATCCCTTCTATCCGCGTGCTTGCATATGCCGATGATATCACCTTGTGGTGCTGTCATCCAGATGCGTCTATTCATCAGTCGGTCCTTCAACACGCGCTGGATGTATTGACATCTCGCCTCCCACCTTTGGGTCTAACACTCTCTCCTACTAAATCATGTTTCATTCGAATTGGAAATAAAGCCGCCTTACGGAAAGCTCCCCCTTTAAATTTTACGGTACATAATTCTCTGATTCCTCAGGTAGAAACTGTTCGTATTCTTGGTCTTCTCCTCCATACATCTGGGACTGGCACCCCGTGGCTGACAGCCACCCGTAAATCGGCTCACGCTACTCTAGGTCTGATTCGTCGCATAGCTATGCGCTCTGGTGGCGCACGTGCTCGTACGGCCCGCCAGCTTGTGCGCTCTATCCTTCAGCCACGGATAGTATATCAGGCTCAATTTCAACGTCTCACCCGCAGACAGTGGGACTCCCTTGAAGCTATCAATCGTGAGGCTATGCGCGTCATAACATATCTGCCTCGTTTAACACCCATACCTGTGCTACAGGAGTTCGCCCAACTTAATACACTCAGTGAGATCATCGACCAACGGGTGGCAAATAGAGCTCGAAAACAGTCTCTCAAACTTCATCGTTTAAAAACACTTCCACCGTGGTCCTATTGCCAGCTCACTGACAATCGCCCCACTGTTTCCCCGTCGGTATCAGCAGCGTATCTGCCTGAAGGGTGCATATTATACACGGATGCATCTCATTCTGCAGAGAGGGGAGTTACTGCTGTGTATAGTCCATCTCATCCGCATCTCAACTCTCGCGCGACGTATACTGCGGATACGTGCACTCCCCTGGCATTGGAACTTCAAGCCATTTACAATGCCATTGCTTCCCTTCCGCTCGTTCCAACATTCAATACAGTTCACATTTACACCGACTCCCGCGCCGCCCTTAAACAGCTGAAGGCTGTTCGACGAACGTTCCAGATTTCACAATCTATTCATGTGCTCTGCGCAAAGTATCCATGTCCTGTGCGCATACACTGGATTCGCGGCCATGCCCAGGATCCACATAACATTCAAGCGGATGCTATGACTCATCTTCATACTTTAGACGATCCGCCACCTTCCCCTCTTCCCCCAGATCCGTTCCTGTCCCACGTTTCCGATTCCGAAGTTCTGCGCCAGCGAACACGCGCTCTAATTCCTCCGTGTTCGCACCCTCTCCCCCGTAGTCTTACTCGGCAGGAGGAGGTATCCGTGCGCCGGATTCGGGCAGGGGCGGCTCTGACACCATCTGTCCGTCATCGGTGGCGTGCCAAAGATCTGCCACTACCTGACAGGTGCCCTCACTGTGGCGCTGCACCGGACACATGTGATGTGCGGCACTTGTTGTGGACGTGCCCAGCGACGGCTGCTATCAGAAAACGGCTCCTCAGGGAAATGGGCCTGCGGTGGAACCGCGAAAGTGACTTCGTGAAGTGGACAATGGACAACCGTTTCATTAACAACCTCTGCGACTACCTCAGCGCAACGGTTCTTCACTCCTTCTTTTAACTTTCAATCCCGTGCATTCCTTCCCCCCTTTCCTTTTTCAACTTATGCCTCATGGCACACTTCTCGAATAAAAAAAAAAGTAAAAGATCGACGTGTTCGATTTGATATTTTTGAGTATTTTTTTTCTTTCAAAGTAATTTATTCCTTACTACCTGTATGACAAGTTTTGAAAATTTCAGATAAATGTCTTTATCCACACAGAACCGAAAATGCCATCTTGCCTTTAAGCCGCGTCGCCCCGTACAGTTCAACTTGTGGGAATACGGGCATCTCGCCGATGCCACGGTGAGGCCACTGCCTTCGACCCCGCGATGTTCTTCTCTTTCCCCTTCCTTCACCTCACACGGCAGAGAGGTGGCTCGGTGACCAAACACTGTCAATGGGCAACCGCTCCCCTTCCCCCCCCCCCCCTGGTCAAGCCCTTCCCCCCCCCCCCCCCCCGGCCCGTTTCCCAATGGACCATTTCGAGACTCGTTCTGTTAGGCGCACACCGCTCTACTGTCGAAGTCGGCACCTCAGAGAGAATATCCTTCGAGACAGCGACAGGTGCGTACCCTGATGTTCTTGTCTGCTGGCCGCTCTCCGTTCGGACCAGTGCATGCTCCAACTCTCCAACACCATGTCCTCTGACCTACAGCGGCTCCAGCCTGTCTAGCGAGGTCCAGTGGCGTCCGACAGGCGCACCTTGCTTTGATCGGCCACACTCTCTCTCTTACCCGCCCACTGCCGCCGCGAGAGATACCACAGCCCTGTCGCAGGGATCTTTACTCCCGTCGCCTCGTGTGCGCATCGCAGCCTGGCTGCTCGTGCACATGTGCACCCGGGACGGGGTGACAGTGACTTCGTGGGATGACGGCCTGAATAAACGTCTACTTTGTGAGCTTGGAGGCCTGTGTCTTTGCAACGAGCCGTTCTCCTGCCTGCGGAGGCTCAGTGCACCGCAGCTGTGCTCCAGTGTCCGTGTGGTGACGGCTGGTCAGGGCCTTTGGCTCGCGGGAAGCTCGAACCCATGGTGATTGGTGGTTTGTACTCGTCGTAGAGACCACTAACTGACTGGACAAACAACAAATATTTAAGTGGAGCAGCCTCATGTTACCAGAATTTATTTGCGCCCTTATAACGCTATTGCTTCTAGTACTCTGTAATCAAAATAACGTGCGCTAGTCGTTAATAATTTGCTCGCGTTGCAGACGCAAGACTTTGAAATTGTGACTACCACGCCTGCTTTGCTTGTTCGTAGAGACTAAGGAACTATAAAACCACATAATAAAGTGAACTAACTATGTCATATTTGATCACTTCGGGCCGCATCTTATAAGGTTTCTCATGATGGGAAAAAAGATCGCGCTACTAGAATTTTGACGCAAAGTGCGGCCTTGTGCATAACGCAGGTTTTGATTTACACACTGAACCTCAAATTCATTTACCAGCACTAGTTCTGCGCCACCTTTTATACAGCAAAAGGTTTTCTTTTCGTTTTGAGCTAAACGACATTCATGTCCCATTCTACGACTCAAGTGCTTTTCAAGCCTATTCGGAATTGGATATGTACTTGTTCCGCAACTGGTACAAATCCAATGAGTTTAAGATTGTTGTCACAAAGGTTAGTAATCATATTTCAACACTGTGGTAATGTGCTTTAGCAATTATTTTTTTCACTTTATGCTACTTTGCGTTGAATTTAAAGAAGGAAGGTTTTACGGACAAAAAAAAAATGGAAAAAGACTGTACCTCGCCCACAGTCGCAGCCGCTCTGAAGTAATCAGTTCTTTCGCCAGATATACTGTGATATGGTCTGGTGCACACAAGGCAAAATGGCTTTGTTGCAAGCTACTGTGCTTAAGGTCGCGCAACATTCAATTCGCATTTTAATGATGCACTGACCGTCTTACATAGGTGATATTTTCCGTGACCCGACATCGACGCGCGTTGGGAGCTGTAACAGTATAAGCAAGCCTGCATGTCAGACTGCGGCTCATTTACAGCCATGCCTCGAGAAATGGGAAAAACAACAATTAGGCTGGTATCTTGGGAATAAATTCTGGTTATTTGAATCCAACAAGTGTCATAATTATTGTGGACTGCATTCGTCATTGACGGCTAAATTTTGAAACCTTTTCAACCACATTAAGGCGACCTTTTATTGCTAGAATTAACAGCTGAAAGATTGGGCCAGCAGCGTGGCTTTAGGCTGCTGACTTGAAGAGGAGCACGAGGTGTCAAGTTCTCAGCATCATCTCCTCCCAATGCGAGAGATGCGGACGATGACGATGGTGCGGATGGAATTTTTGCTGGTGCGTCGAGTCCGCTTTACTCGCCACGTTCCACGCATCCGTGTCGGTGGATGCACACCTACAGTCGCTGGGGACTAGGTAGCCCTTGCGCTTCGTGGTGCCGTCCGGAAAAGAATACGTCACGTTGAACGTGCGGTAGACCTGGATGCAGCGGAAGCCCTCTTCAGGCGAGCACGGCACTCCCATGCAGCGACACAACAGAGTGGGTATGGATTGCGGCTCACGTAAGGGGGACACATCCACCCGGTAGTCGAAGGTGCACAGAGAACGCTCACCGATGAAAGGGGACGAGTTGTTCTGGGCGCAGTTGCGGAGCGTCTGGATTGGAATGTACCCGCTTCTGTTGGTCGACGGGCTGGACACTACGCTGCCACTTGCGGTTGTTGTACTCTGACGTTCACCGTTGCCCAAGCCAAGAGAGAAGAACGAGAGCGCCACAAGAGCAGTGGCTACGAATGCGCTTCTGAGCATTGTGGCTAGTGTTTACTCAGTGTCTTGATTCTTGCGGGCGCGACCGGAATGCGCTGTGGTTCTTGGGGCGTATAGCGGCTTTTCTTGAAGTGCCGCTCTCGGAAGGAAGAAGATGCTGCCGGGTGAGCTTTTTATGGAAAGTGACAGGCCACGTGGCACCAGGCATCACTTCTGTCGCAAGCGGCTTATCATCACTCTAGCTGCTCTTGCAGCTCAGAGGCGATTGGAGGAGGGGAAAGGGAGGACAACAAGAGAGGTGGGCGGGCGATCGGCTTTTGGAATTCGCACGGCAATCACACAGTAAACAAGAGAGTGGGCAAACTTGGCGCTTGTCGCCAGCGCCACTGCCAAACACTTGCAAAAGAAAAGACTCGCGCATCGGTGCTTAACTGTCCCACGTGATGGCTGAAAGTCCAACCGGTTGTACGGATACTAGATTGCTTCATTAGGTAGCGTGCAATGTACACATGGACGGACCGTACATAAAAGCATCGGAACCCTTCCTTGAAGGTCCTCTCGCCATTGTCGTCGAGACATAGAAACGGCAAGTTAACTTCCGCTGTCATTTTTGTGCCTGATTTCCTGCCATTAGCTAAAGGGCGGAGTTGCAGCGGTGGATCAGTGCTTATGGCGCTCGGCTGCTGACCCGAAAGACGCGGGTCGATCCCGGGCGCGATGGCCGCATTTCGATGATGGCGGTACTCTGCAATGTAAGCGTACGTTAAAGAACCCCAGGTGGTCAAAATTATCCAAAGCCCACCACTACAGCGTCCCTCATAGCCTGAGTAGCATGGGTAGGTTAAGCCCTATAAAATCAGAAACCAATCCTAACAGGGCGGATTTCACTAAACCATTTTTTTATTTCATACAATTTGTTGTTTGCTTAAGGGCGCCACGGGATTACATAAAAGGGGTAGTTATGGCGCTCGGCTGCTGCCCGAAAGCCGCGGGTTCGATCCCGGCCGCGGCGGTCGATTTTCGATGGAAACAAAATTATATTGTGGCCCGTGTACTGTGCGATGTGAGCGCCCGTGAAAGAACCCTAGGCGGTCGAAATTTCCGGAGCCCTTCACTACGGCGTCCCTCGTAACCTGAGTCGCTTTGAGACATTAAACCCTTAAATCCGAAAGCATTGGATTTCTCGGCCTGTACTAATGATCGGTGTCACAAGTCGGTTGGGAGCCTTAAGCGCCTTAAATATGTTCCGGTGCTACTGTTGACACTGTCCTGCTCGTGCGCTCTTGTTTGAAATTTACGTGCTGTGTTTGCCGATCTATACGTGCTGTAACTATGTCACACGTCACCATAAATGGCTGTAAGCAAAAAAAAAAAACGATTATGGACCTTAATGATTATGGAGTCGTCTTTTTTATACCTTTTGTTTGCTTGTAATGTTGACGCGAAAGCATTGCTTTGACTGATTGGATCTACGGATTGCCGTTCCAAATTATGTTCAGAGGTGTGTGTGTGTGGGGGGGAAGGACAGCATTTACTTCAGGGGAGGACTGTTCATTATCAGCAGGAGCACAAATGCATTCACGAGTTTAAGTGTCTCAGAAAATCAAATCACAGAACCTGGACAAATACACCTGAAGATGAATACAGTAGTGTTCTAGAGACTGGCATTGTAGCCAACTACGAAGAACTACTGCTGTCTGTTTTTGCTTGCCCAACATTTTAGTTGCAAGAAAGGAGGTGCTGTTTAGTTATTTACGCATCCTGCAGCCCATATATAGGTCTATTGCAGGAGTGGATTAAACAAACTATCAATAAACTTATGCTTACTCAGTGCAGGCTGATGCGTGCACTCATCAGGCATGAGCACTGAGCAGTCATTTGCGACGCATAGATATTGCACGCTGTTTCTATCAAATCATTTTGCGACTCGCTAAGCTAATCCTTATGTAATCCAACAAGTTAATTTTCTATTATGAATAAATTTGTAACTTTAGTGGGAAGCGGTTGATGTTGACGCAAGGCTTAGATGTGCGGCGCGCATCTTTTTTAAGTCAGCATGACAAACTTCTTGATATCCAGACTTTCCTGCAAGCCACCTAGGTATTGTCATTTTTTATTTCTGACCGCTGCGATAATTGTTTCTTAATGCTAGTAGTAGCGCCAGGGTGATGATGGAATCTGGTTTTAATTTTGAGGATGAATACCGCGAGAATTTAACCCAAAACATCAACTGCTGTGCACCTGGGAACAATGTTTTCTGCCTGCTACCTCTGTACATAATTTTTTAGGCTACAAAAGATGTAGTAGGGCTGTTCGTCGTAACTGATAGCTATTTTTCATCTGTATACATTATCTGACTCAGAATTGGTGCCGCCATTCCTAGCGTTCTATGTGCAGTTGTTCATCCCAATAAAAAAATCTGCTCGCTCCCTATGAAATCATTAGGATTCCTGCGGGAAAGACAAGTGACAATATGTAACGATGTTATCGGCTTCTTCTCTACAGCGGCAATAAGATTTTAGTCTACACGAATATGTATGTGTGGTTTGCTAATCCTGAGCAAACAACAACGAACTGGGAAGAAACATCAAGAAAGCCGCAGTGCAGAAATCCGTCATGCAATGGCCGGGGGAGGGGGGGGGGGGGGGGGGGGCGGTCCGGTCGCTGAACTGTGCGGACGTGTCCGCGATGAGCTCAGACAATTTCGCCTATGATTTTTCTCAAGAGCCTGGATACATGGTCCAAATATGCACATCCGCTTCAGCTAACTGTGCTGCTTCTGTGGATATCGGCCTCGGGAGGTAGGACCGCGAGCAAATCGCGAGCAAGAGGCATGAAGAATTCTACCTACGCGAGCGCCGTGAGGACGCGGAGCGATTAGCTCTCAAAGCGCTGCCGAAGTCGACCGACTGATCCAGCTCACCCGTTGACAAGGCGTAGAACAGTGGCAAGAACGGCGCCAATTGGAATAAAGAAAACCGATTGACAGAATAAGCTGCCTAGTCGACGCCTACCATGTCACGACCGCAAGATTGTCGTCAAACCGCGTAATTTCAATTTACGGACCATTCTCCCCGGTCCACTGCTGGCGATGTGTGCGCGGAACTGAATCTCTCGATGCAGGCGATCAGGAACAAAGACCAGCTACGGATTAACCTGTAGAACGACACTTTCATCGTCAGACCCCCAGTTGCGCACGCGTCCAACTCTCGTGTATCTTCCCGGTATCAGCATAAACGATGACGACCACCCAGTCACTGCGTGCCTCTCGGATCTCTATAACGCCGTACGTGGAGTCATCTATGGAGCCCTGAAAAACGAGTCCGTGGAAGAGGTCAGCCAGCTATGCATCATCGAGAACCCGTAACTCTAGATACTATCTGCTAGGCGACTGGGAGAATCGAGGGCCATAGTGATCATTTTTGGCGGCGCGAAGCTCCAGAGAGTCGTGAAATTCAAATCTATGTCGTTCAACTACTCTTACTTCAGGGAGCGAATAGAAACGTGCTACAACTGCAGGAGAACCGGACGTCGAGGTTACGCGTGCTATCAATCTCTAACGCAGCGGTGCCGCCGTTGCGGAGAACTCTCAAGCTGTGCAGCCACTGAATGATAGGCGACGGAGCTCGTCACAAGCAACCTTAACTGTAAGCAACACTTCACTGCTAAACCCAAGAAGGTCCTACCTGCGTTAATCCTAACACCACCGACTTCGACTAGCAAAATATTCCTACGTTTGCGTCTGATGACGATGACTGTTTATAAGGCGAACAAAAACAGAACAAATCTACTGGCCATCGCTGGACGTTTGCTGCGAGAGCCTGCTGGGCTGTGTTGTGCTGGTGCTTGGATGAGACATCAACTGCGCTGTCTTGGGTATGCCTGCGTGCTCATCACTGGTGAGGCCGTTCAACGAGGCAGGATTTGGTCAAGTTTTAGGTGAAATCTGTAGGCACGGTCATTGTGATCTTGAGGGCGCGTTTGCTTCACGTATATCGCTGATCTCACTGGGCGGAGGGTCGGCAGCCTGGTTTTCCAGCTTTCCAGCCCAAAGATTCCCTCTAGGCTCTTTTAGAAAAGCAGAATCTACGTCATTTTTCGTGCCTTCGTACCAATCTGTGAGGACATGATTAAAATGAAAAGCTTGGATGCTGGTCAGAAGGAACTAAGGTGTCTAACTAAACACTATCTGCGGATCTCTGACGTGAGACTGTTTGGCCGTGGAGGCGTTATCTTCAAGTATTCTGACATTTCTGTCAGAGACATGCTTCAGTGCATCAGTTTCGAGCCAACGCCAGTGAAAGCCTTCATGCCGGAACAGTTGGCATGCATAAAGGGTTTTGGGCCTGGTGTCGACGCACCAGCTTCTCCACGAGAAATACAGGAAAAATTTCGAGACGCAGGAGTAGGGGTTCCTTCAGTCCACCGATTCAGTAGAGAATCGAATGGTTTGCGTGTAGCGACATCATTAGTCACACGCTTGCTGGCTTCTCCTTTCCTTCCGAACTCAAGGTCTGGCCGATAGCGTACCTTGTGGACTCTCTGCAGCCCCCCCCCCCCCCATCTGCTGGCGGTTTGGTCACAGTGCCAAAGCGTGCAAATCGGTGACTCGCTGCCGTATTCGTGGAGAGGGCCATTCGGCTGACGGCTGCAGCTATGATCAGGCCCGGTATTTCCTTTGCAACTGCGACCATTCAGGTGATGATGCCAGCTGGTAAAAAGGAGCTGATAAACAAAGCATTTTAAGGCGAAAGCCTTTAACGGCTCATATTCCCAGTCGACATCCTGTCCGTCCGTTACATCGCCAGCCGGAAGTCATGACAATGGAAGTGACATCATACCGTCCGTCAGTCCGTTACGCTCTTAAACTCGATAAGAAAAAAAAATCTTTGAGCACGATTGAATTCGAACCACCATCCTTCTCTTCCACAGCCGAGCATGATAACGACTACGCTACTTCCTGCCCCCGTATATGCAGTTACCGTTGTCTAGGACGCAAGGAGTGTTTGCGGAAAGGCGTCGAATCAGGCAAATGCCTCCCAAATGCCCTCCAGTATCTCCAGCATTTAAGATTCACAAACTGTTTTGTACTTAATAAACATCTTAACAACACATCAGTGACACAAGCAGCACCGCGCTTAGGCTGTCGCCTCAACGCACTTTAGGTCAACAAAGTGTCCTCCTGAATTTTTTAGACGTAATTGAAGCGAAACGATGCTCAAGAGCAGATCTGTACGCTCTTCTTGACCGTAAAAATAATTCATACACAGCCGTGTCCACAACACAACTGGCTTTTTTTGCGGAGGTAGAGCAAATTATGCGTAGTTTTTCCGAGGGTTTGTCTCAACTTGTTGCAAGGCAGCCTATTTCTTGTCAGTCATCTGTTCCGGCAGTGACGTCTGCATCTGTCCCTAATTGCTCTGCTAGTACTAGCCACCTGATGCACCCCAGGTGCCGCGTGCGACCAGTGCTCCTGGCAGTGTCTTTCATGCAGATATCTGTACCACGGACATCGAAATGCTGCGCCCTTTCCAGAAACATGGAGCTTCTTCTTCACCCTCAAAGGGAATACTTCCGCAAGTTGAAACCAAGAATGGGCCGCCCAATGTCGCCTCTCAGACTGATGTGCTGAAAGAGCCTGTTGTTGCCTCTCTCAGTTGTCAATAATCATGGCGGGTATAAAAGGAATTCAGTGCAATTGCCTCTCCGTACTGTCTTCCCTTCGGAATCGTGAAATTCTTCTAAGTTCCTCTTAAACACAATCTCGATATAGTTCGTTTGCAAGAATCGTGGCTATCTCTTGTTAATAAATTCTCAATGAAAAAAATTTCGCGTTCCCATAGCAGATCGCAGTAACGCACGGTAAGGGGATTATTAACTATGCTCTCTACAAAATATTTCATCGGGCCTCTATCTCACAGAATATTATGCTTCCCGACTGTGAACTGTTGGCTTTCGATATCTCCCTTCCACATTGCGCCAAAGTAACTATTGTAATGTCTACTTCCCTACAGGTGCGCCCAGGACAGATTGTATTGATTACTGAGCGGCGCCAGCAGTGTAGTTCTCGCAGGGTACTAATTCACACCACAGTGTCTGGGGTAGCCACTGACTCCTGTGCAGAGCTTCTCTGGCTGGTCATGAATAGCTATGAATTCCGTGTGCTGCGGCAATTCCGGAGCAGTAACCTTTATACAAGGAACTTCTCGGTGAGTCATAGATTTAACGTTAGCAGCTCGTGCGGTTGGGGTGTCTGCATGGTCAACAGAGGACTCAGATACATCTACTAAACACTTTCCAATAGCCTTTACTTTCCCGGCCTACCCCATTTCCCCCTAAAAAAGGTGGTGCTACTCTTATATTTGTAAATCATATATCTTTAAGAAAATTTGATGTCTGCCTCACTTTCCTTTTCACATAGATCAATTCAAGCAGAAAGAGCCCCGCTAACGATCTTTTTTCTACAAGATAATAATAATAATAATAATAATAATAATAATAATAATAATAATAATAATAATAATAATAATAATAATAATAATAATAATAATAATATAATAATAATAATAATAATAATAATATAATAATAATAATAAATTTATTTCCAGGCAATTGTACATGATAGTAAACAGCCCGCTTGAGCATTGATGCTTGTGAGCGTGGCTGGGCAGTACAGCACGACTGCATCAGGACAAAGCCTTTCAAAAAAACAAAAAAAGAAAAAAATATTTAAAGCACATACATACATACATACATACATACATACATACATACATACATACATACATACATACATACATACATACATACATACATACATACATACATACATACATACATACATACATACATACGTACATACATACATACATACATACATACATACATACATACATACATACATACATACATACATACATACATACATACATACATACATACATACATACATACATACATACATACATACATACATACATACATACAAGTTTTATTCTCCACAAAGAAGTGGAAGGAGGCGGATTGAAAAGCCGTACATTTGTGGCTTGAAAAATCCTCCGCCCCCTTACAGTGCATACAGCAGCAGAGCGGGACAATAGACAGTCACATTTTTTTTTGTTGCAAAGAGGAAAAAAAAAATACACAACACTATATCGCATCACAAAATAAAATAAGCCTAAATAAGAGTTTCAATAGAACACTGGGTTTGGACTTCTGGAAAAACATTTTTTTTTAAAAGTAAACAATGCAATGTAATTGAACATAAAGATAGACCTGTGCGTTCATTCACAAAAAAGAGTATGAGTAGCAAAATATTTGTACATATTTGGAAGATACATATTGGATACATCAGCGCGTTCTTTTTCTGCAGCATTCAATAATCGCGGAAGGTTATACCGGAGTGTTGGTTGTCCATAGGCAGTACGACATTTTGGAACTTTCCATCGTTCTGGAGTTCTGGTGCTGTAGATGGGATAATTGGGTTTTAGTTCTGCCATTTCAGTAAAAACTGTACTCTCTCGTTGGACACTTAAACGGTACTGCCTGCATAATTTGTATTCGTAAATATTTCTTACTTTCAATAAACTAAGCGAAGCAAAGATATCTGAAGAAGGCGCTGTGTATTCAACGTTTTCAATTATTCGTACTATTTTTTTCTGTAGCCTTTCAAGCTTCAACAGATTAGTTCTTGTTGATGTTCCCCAGACTAAATGAGAGTAGTTTAGGTGGGAAACAAAGAGAGCGTTATAGACCATTAGTTTAACTTTTTTTGGAAGAGTATAGCGGTTGCGATTCAAAATTCCAGTTATGCAGCTCTGTTTGCTGATTAGACTGTTTACATGATCATTCCATTGTAAAGCTGAAGTAAACTATACCCCTAACACCTTGACAGTATCTACCACATCAATGGCTGCGGATCTAAACATTACGGTTCCTTGTAACGAAATTTGTTTACTTTTTGGTCGCAAAATTACCACCTTTGTTTTGTTTGCGTTAAGTTTTAATTGATTGCTGGAAATCCACGAGTCCAATTTGCGCAGAAAAATATTTGCTTTAGTAATTCCTTCAGCTTCAGAACGTGATGGCACCAAAGCACTCGTGTCGTCGGCATATATAACGAACTTGGTATCTGAGCAGATGTGTACACTATCGTTAATGTACAAATTAAATAGGACAGGGCCTAAAATGCTACCCTGTGGGACTCCTGAAATTATTTTTTTTCTGTGAGAAATGAAACCATTTATGTCGACATATTGAAATCTATTTGATAGATAACTTTGGAGCAGGGCCAAAACATGTCCCCGGATACCATAATGATGCAGTTTTTCAAAAAGGATAGTATGACTTATATAATCGAAAGCTTGGCTAAAATCAACAAAAATACCGATAACAATACATTTCTCTTCAAAATGTTTTAGAATATATTCCTTATGGTCCAACAGCGCCAGCTCTGTAGACCTGTCCCTTCTAAAGCCATATTGCGAAGTAGTTATTTTATTATGCTTGTTGCAGAAGCGCGATATTCGATCTAGGATGATTTTCTCGAGACCTTTCGAAAAGGCAGGAAGAATTGACACCGGTCTGTAGTTAGATACATCATTTTTATCACCTTTCTTATATAAGGTTATCACACGGGCGACTTGCATTTTTGTTGTAAAAACAGCTGTAGAAATGCAGAGATTAAAAATATGCGCTAGAATGGGGCTGATTATACGTATCACATACTTGACATGTCTTATTTGTATACCATCTGCATCAACACTATGAGAATTATTTAAACTCAAAAAAAGAGAACACACTTCATTTGCATCTGTTGGTTCAAAAACTATTGTGCTTGAGTTTTTCTGCCCTAAAGTTTTGTATGATGTTGTCTGGTTTTTAGTAAAATCTCTGTGAACAAAGTAGTCATTAAAAATATTTACCATTTCTTCTCCTTTTAAAAATTGTCCTTCGTGAAAAACTTCTTCAACTATCTGTTTTTTCTCGCTCCGACCCATCAGTGCATTTAAGTTATTCCACATTAAGTCAGTGCGCTTTACGCTGGAACCGAACATATTCTGATAGTAGAGTTCTCTTGCTTTTTTTAGCTGCTTAGTCAAGTCATTACGAAATTTTTTGAACGTAGCGAGATCAGATGCTGTACGAGTTCGCATAAATGTTTTAAACAGACGTTCTTTCTTTTCAATCTTCTTCAATAGGTACTTTGTCACCCAAGGTTTTCGACATCTCTTATTACCCGTGTGGCGTTGGAATGTTAAACAGAAATAAACAAACACATGTATGTCACAAAGTATTAGTACTGGCATCCTATATAAAGAAGATTGTATTTTCCTCAATACACATAAAAAAAACAACAGGCAGACAGGTGAACACACTGTATTTACCGTGCCCGCTACAAAACCTGCCAAACAGCCGCCTCCATGGCAAATGGAGGAGTATGAGAACGCTTATCGTCGTAGGAAAGCTGCCCGGAAGAGCCTTTCTTATAATAAGTTCTTTGCATGTTTCAAACTAACTATCCAAGAATCAGAGGAGGAATATAATGAAAATTTAAATACGTAAATCTCAAGTGCGCACAAACGGAAGGCTCTGTATAGATTCGTGCAGCAAAATAAGAATTCACCGGCCTCCCACCACTCTAGCTCAACAGTGCTGTCTCCTCAGGAGGCTAGCAAAACATGGAATGAGTCATTCAGGGGATGGCTTTACGTTTCCAGTCGCAGAGAACTTATTCACGCTCACCCCGAGCTCTGACTATACTGGGGTTGACATGTCGGAGATGAATATACAATATATAATTGGTTTTTTGGGGGAAAATAACTGGCGCAGTATCTGTCTCATATATCGTTGGACACCTAAACCGCGCCGTAAGGGAAGGGTAAAGGAGGGAGTGAAAGAAGAAAGGAAGAGAGAGGTGCCGTAGTGGAGGGCTCCGGAATAATTTCGACC
Organism: Amblyomma americanum; assembly: GCF_052857255.1. Classification (NCBI taxonomy): domain Eukaryota; kingdom Metazoa; phylum Arthropoda; class Arachnida; order Ixodida; family Ixodidae; genus Amblyomma; species Amblyomma americanum. Next base: position 38,218,626 of record NC_135501.1, on the reverse strand, counting down.
ACCTGGGGATCTTTAACGTGCACTGACATCGCACAGCACACGAGATCCTTAGCGTTTTTCCTCCATAAAAACGCAGCCGCCGCGGTCGGGCTCGAACCCGGGAACTCCGGATCTGTAGTCGAGCGGGCTAACCACTGAGCCACCGCGGAGGGGCTGTCGGAGCTCATGCCAATTGTTTCCTGAATGTAGTCTGCGGCCCGGGATATGATGAGGCCACCGTCTGCATGCTGAAGATTTTAACGCAAGACTGCACAACTCACATTACGGCCATTGTTAACGCTTCATTGGAAACATTATAGAGTCCGCACAGTTGAAAGATCGCGAAAGTAATTTTGCTTTTGAAAAATGCATGGAATTGATTTCAGTGAGATAACATACGGCTAATTTATTTAACCTCAAATTTAGTGAAGTGATATATGAATAGTAGCATACACAGTCGCCTCACAGATCATGTCTATGAAGTAAACGGCCTCAGCTCCGCACAGATTGTCTTTCGTCGCGGTTGTTCCATATGGACCTCGCAAATGAATCTAGAGAGCCGAATTTGTCCCTTAACACGCACGATGAAAGTTTCTGCGTTGGTGACGTTTGATATTGCTAAGGTATATGACAGTGCAGAGTACCCGGTACTTCTTAACATGCTTGCAGAGCTAAATCCGCCGCACTACATTTTTTGCCTGAATTCGAATTTTTAAAGTGAAGATTTTCCTTCCAAACAGACGGATCCTTCTGTTCCGATACATATGTTCAATCAAGAGGTGTGCCGCAAGGATTCGTTCTGAATCACTGCTTTCTAAAAGTATGGTTCTGGACATTCCCATTCATGCTGACATTATAGTTTTTGTGTACGCAGACGATATGGCTTTTTTTGCCTCAGCAAGGCATATTCATGCTCTTTACCAGTATTCGCAGCATACCTGAAAGCTCTTGAACTCTGGTTGAACCAGAGTAATTTATCGCTTAATGTGAGAAAATGTGCGTGCATGCATTTCCACCAGACAACCTTTTTTTACACCCGGTTAGTCTACCGCTCGGGCGCAATTCCACAGGTGGAGACGGTTAAATATCCATGCTTTACTTATGACCAAGTTTAGATGGGCGCCCGCATAATAAGGATAATGCACTTAACACAGGGTAAGCCCTATACTTCCCATGCATTTTAGGCCATGTTGAGGTACATGTTTCTCACTAACTAATAACAGTAGCCTAATAATACATATATCATTGTTTGCCAAATTTTGTGCTCTTTTTACTGAACTAGAATATTTGAAATGTGTTGAAAATTCGATTTTTAATAAAATTTTTTCCGGTAGTACCCAAATCTGGCCTTTTTTGCGCATTTCAAAATTCATAACAGAATAACTGCTCAGTGAAATTGCTTAATTCTAGTTCAGTAGTTGGCAACACTTATGTAGATGATTACAAAAAAAAATCAGCCGTCTGTCTTGAAAGGCATTGGAAATAATGGTACCTTTGTAAGAAAAAACAGTTTTGAGATAATAGAGCGTAAAGAGAAAAAAGATGTGAAAAACCATTTTTTATTCGCAGAAACGCCTCCATAGTAATTGGTTTAATAGCCCCCTGCTTCGTAGTCACTGTCGCCGTCATTTTTTCGCTTTTCGTCGTTTTGACTGTCGGGCCTCTTTTGTAAGCTGTCGTGTTGCTCGGTCCGCAAAGTACATGCGCTTATGGTCAGCTTTCCTCAGCCACTTGATGGTGTTGCTCCCTGGGTTCAATCCACACGCCTTCAAAACGTTGGCCCGTGCGATGCTACCATCATTAAATGAAAGAACAGCATCCAGTGTTGCCATCCGTAGGGTCCTAAGCCTAACAAACACATTCTTTGGCGCGCGTTCCCAAACAACATGGTTGAACGACTCATTTGCATTTTGAGTTCACCCATGCAGGCACTTCTCTAGGAGCTCAGCCTTCGATAGCTCCCTATAAATGGGTTTGATAGCCTCCAAGACAGATGCAGGCAAACTCTCCTTGTGGAAAAATGGCTTGCCCTCTGACTGACTTCTGTTGAAGGCACACCACGTATCAGGTCCCTTTGGGCAAAGTCCATGGCATGGGTCATCGTCTGTGGCTGATAAGTGGAAGAAGGTTGCCCAAACGGCCTTTCGCATTTCATCCAGGTTTCCTACATTTCTTCTGATGGCCAAACCATAGTACATCTGGAGCTTGTCTATTACTGCATCCGTCAGTCGGCCTCGGCCCGAGAGGCTCTTTCCATCAGAGAGTTTTCCTGCTTTGTTTCCTTTTTTTACCCTTCGTAACCTTGTGCCCATCCTTTTTTGCACGTGCCCTATGCACTCAACCTTAGATATTTCAACGGAATCACCATATGGCATTTGTGCCTTCACAGCCATAAAAGCCTTGCTGTCACCATCCCCAAGGTATTTGACGCATCGAACGCCGTGAAGCTCCTCACTCCTGCCGAAAATTTTCAGTGCTCCTGCGACTTCCATTCCACCGCTGGTGCCTTGGTAGTTGCTTTGGCACACCTCTCTATGAAGGGGGTCACTGTTTGTACCCTTGATACTGCACTTTGGACAACGTTTAGACAAAACCTCCACATCCAGCACTTTCCCAGAGTCTACACTGGTCGCAGAGACTATGCCGTTATTGGAAGTATGGCCTCGCTTCTGCCAGCTTCCATCAAGAGCAACTGCGATGTCTTTATCCCGCTCATTCAGCTGCACAGCTTCGTCAGCTGCCCTTTTCATCGACTCCTGAGCAGCAGCTTCGATGTGACCTAGAAGCTCTTGATTGTATTTCGCAAACTTTGTCGGCGGCTTAGGAAGGTTTAGCATAGCACAGAGTATATTTCCTGCAGCCATTCCCTTACCAATGAACCTCAAGGCATACACTAACCTGAGGTTGGCTTCATAGAGGCCAGAAGTAGTTTTCTTCGACGTCTCAAATCGTTGTGCGGCATTACACACTTCACAGTTCAAACTGTAAACGCTTGCAACACCTACCCGTTTTGTCACAATTTCGATGAGCTCAACACTTCCACCGCACTCTCTGCACACGCAAATCTGTGTAATTGCGGCACAAATGCCGTCCATGTCCATTAAGGCATATTGGCTGCTGCTCTGTAGCACATCCTCTTCCTGGAAGCACAGAGAAAGTCTTGAAAGCTTCGATGTCGAGGAGCTGGCGCGTTCGGCGTTCGGGATCTCATTCGGTCGTGGACATCCTTTTGCTTTTTCACGATGAGCGTAGCGGTTGCCGTGAAATTCACGCCTGACGAAGGCCTTCTTTGCCCTGGGCATCTCAACTTATCAGCAGCAACCAACACCGGCACAATTTACAATACTGATCGAAAGGGATAGCACTCGGACGCAGCTGCATGAAGGTTGCAGAAACGTGGAAAAAACGTGCAAAGCGTCTCAGGATTGTCTTGGCTAAAAAAGTGGAGCTGTACAATAGTTGCCAGACAATTGTTTATATGTAGCTGATTTTAGACAAGTTTTGAAATCAGGTGGTGGACTTTTTGGTTGAAAAAATTGACGTTAATCCTTAAAGGGGGCGTGGCCGCTCACTACTTGGTTTCGGAAAAAGCGTTTTTCAGCCGCAAATATGGCTTTCTGAGGAAAGTGCGATCATGGAACATGTGTAGAAAGAATTGAACTTCTAAAATTCCAAAAGAAAAAAAAACGATTTTTTTCTAATTTTACCTTACCCTGTGCTCTTAAAGGAAAACCTGCTCAAGGCTGGTTGACACGCGTAACAAAAAACTTTATACAAAAGCATCTTTGAGCCGAAAACCGTTTATGAACAAAATTTTGCATAAAATGTAAGATTTCACTTTGAGCAACAGCTGCAACTAACATTGAAATGCTTTGCACCGCACAATCCTCCTTTACACCAGCATGTCCTCGCAACCTCGGCTCCTTAACACTTGCCAATAAAACTGCAGAGATGTAGTTTTTTTTTTTGTAGTGCGAGCCGCTGTATCGTGAAGCAATAGTTATCGCATAAAAACCAGGCCAAAACTTCAAGCGAAATAATCGAGGCATTTCAGACATTGAAGGAGGGGAATGCATGTGTCAGCGCCCCTTCGTTCGCACTGTTGCAAGAAGAGCTGCCACTTCTGAGGGACTGATAGTCTCTGTTGATTTCCCGAGTGTTTATGTGAGTGTTGCCACGTTCATTTTTTTCGAGCGCATCTCTCAACGTAGGACATCATGCTCCTCATTAGTGAAGATATCATCCCGCGCAGTAGCTGTGTGAAGGCAGTCCTAAGCTTCGAGCTGCACGGAAATAAGCCTCTAGTTGATAGTCTGCGCTTTGTTCTGCTTTTTCCTTGTCTGTTGTGCTAATCTGTTCGCGGTGTCCGATGCAAGGAAACAAACCTAGCAACGTGATCTTCCGAGCCACACATGCCCTCAACAGGCCAGATGTAATAGCACTTCAAGCAGCTTTCTTACGTGCCCGTCTCGCAGGCTACACCCCTTTCGTACCCGCAAATGAGAATCCACATGGCGGCGGTAGGCCGGGTGTGGTAGCTCTATTCAAGAGAAATGTCGCGGCCACACAACACGAATTTGATAACACGTCGGAAACGCACACCATGATAGATATATACATAGCAGTGTGACCGACGGGACAATAAGGAAGAGACACAAACGCTAACGCTAGAAATTCCGCCAAGAAAGCACGAGGGTGGAAACCTCTTAAATATTAATGTGTATACTCCACTCAACAATCGCAACAGCGCCATATCAGGCCTAGTTAGCAAAGCGGTCAAGCTCGCCAATAAAGGGCACTGTAGAAGCTTGGGCAAGTTGGTGTGACATGGTTTGTCAGCAGCGCAGGGGACAAAGGACGTGACAAGTGCACAGACACGGCGCTGAACTTATAACTGGTTTATTGAGATGATTTTCACTACTTAAATACAGTGGCAACCAATCACAAATGAAAAGACAAATACACATAACAGATTGACGAAACTGACAATTCCTGAGCACAGGTCTACAGTGGCACAAGACCAGCTGCGCACGTTTTCCTATTCTCATCAAAAACAAAATTTCAAGTTGTGTACATCAGGTAGCCGACCTGCAAGAAGTGCTGTCACTTGAAACTCGCATTGATGACCGGAAAAATCGATCAAGAAGGTCTAATCTAATAGTGTGTGGTGTTTTTGAGGACGAAACGAATAATAAAGCTTGAGTACACACAATAAATGAAGAATTCATTCACAAAATTTTCGAGATTCCTTCTGTAGAAATTGAAAGAATGTATAGAATCGGAAGGTAGACTCCCTTTATTCTTTTCTTTAGAGCGTATAACTCGCGGTTAAACCATGGTTTGCTTTTAGCTTTTCTATGGGATATAGATTTTGCAGGAGATTTTGCATCATCATCATCATCGTCATCATCATCATCACAATCATCACCATCATCATCATCTGGAATGCTGCCGCTGTAGTGAAAAAGCCTCTCCCATGTCTCTCCAATTAACCCTGTCCTTTGCTAGCTGCGGCCACCGAATTCCGGCAAAGTTTTATTGCCATCTAACGTTCTGCCAGCCCCTGCTATAGGCTTTTATTCTCTGGGAATCCACTCCGTTACACGTAGGAACCAATAGTGATCTTGTATTCACTTTACATGCTATGCCCAAGCCCATTTTTCCCTCTTGATTTCGACTAGGATGTCATTAACCCGCGTTTGTCCTCTTACTCATTCTGCCCGCTTCCGGTCTGTTCGCGTTACACATATTGCCACGGACCTGGCTCGAGCTACCTGCGCGCTATGCCGTGACGAGGACGAAGTGGTCGCGTTCGCGTGAGGCGCGCTCGAGCTGGCTCTGTTCTGGGCGATTAAAAACCTCGGCCGTTCTGCGGTCCCCCTCTACGTCTACGACTGTTCTCCGTCTGGCCTGTGACATCTGGTGGAGGTCGCTTGGGTATTCTCGGCTGATGCTCCATCCTTCCTCGGAGAGCCGAAGCACAAGCCCGGTGCCTCTTTTGCGAGCCCCCGTCCATCGTGTCAGCCGCAGGCTCCGCGGCTTGTCTCCAGAATTCGGACTCCAGCCTCAAGAGAGCGCACCCATGGCTACGACCACGGCAGCAAGGTCAGAGAGCGCCCCGTTCATACCTGCTTCTTTTGTGAGCCTGCAAAATCCCCGGATCCCGAAGCCCTTTCACGGCGGATACTCGGAGGACGCCCAAGACTGGCTTGATCAGTTCGAGCGCGTTGCGCGTTTCAACGGCTGGGACGACAGTGCTAAGATCCGGAACGTTTACTTCAGCTTAGAAGACGCCGCTCGGATCTGGTACGAAAACCGCGAGACGAGTCTAACGACGTGGCAGGACTTTCGTCGCCAGCTGTTGGAGACTTACACCAGCAGCGATCGCCTTGAACAGGCCGAGCGTGAATTGACCGCTCGCATTCAGCTACCAAACGAGAACGTAGCGATGTACGTGGAGGAAGTGACGCGCCTCTGCAACCGAGTGGACCCGACCATGACGGAAGAGAAAAAGCTCAGACACCTGATGAGAGGCGTGAAAGAGCAATTGTTCTGCGGTCTTGTGCGAAGCCCGCCCAGAACAGTCGCCGAGTTCCTCTCCGAGGCTGTGCTCATGGAGAGGGCGCTCCAGCAACGGTACAATTTCTACGACCGGCAGCTAAACCCTATCTCGGCTCTACACCCCCTGGATGCTTCTTCGGGGGCCAATACAAGCTCCCTTCGGGAAATCGTGAGTTCTGTGGTCCGTGAGGAGCTGCAGAAACTTCAAGGGATTTTTCCTGTGGACTCTCTGACTAGCGCCATTCCGGAGGAAGTTCAGCAGGCGCTCAGATCGCCCGTCGCTCCAGTAGAGCCGCCACCACAGCCAGCTGCTTGGCCCGCCGTCCTGCGCCGGTTCCCTGCGCGCCACCGTATGCCCCTTCGGTAGTCGCAGTACACGCCGAGCAGCCGGTTCCCTACTGGCAAGCTCGAGGACAGGCGCCGAGGAAGACCGATATTTGGCGTGCGCCAGACCGACGTCCCCTGTGTTACCATTGTGGCGAAGCCGGTCACATCTTCCGGCGGTGTCCATATCGGCCTCTGGGATTGCGAGGCTTGTCTGCAGGTAGTCCCCGTCCGCGGCATGCCGAACAGCCTCAGGAGTTTGACGAATACGTCACCCGCCGGCGTGGTTCACCACCTCCTCCGCGCTGAACGTCCCGATCGCCCTCACCTCGCCATCCGTAGCCTCATCAGTCCGGTTATGGACCTGGTGCACAGCGTGGGTCCTCGAGCCCGCACCGGGAAAACTAGAACAGGCGACCTTTGGAGGCGAGGCCGCCGAACGCCGTATTGCCGAAAAGCTTCCACCGACGCGCCGACTGACCCTTCCCGAATCGACGACCACGATACCGATGACGACGACGACGACAACGAAGACGGCGCCGACGACTGGGTCTGGTAAGACCAAGGTCTCCCTTGACATACCCGTGCTGATTGACTCTAAGGAGGTTAGCGCACTAGTGGATACGGGTGCGGACTACTCGATAATGAGCGGTAGGATGGCTAAGGTGCTGAAGAAAGTTATGATGCCGTGGGCAGGGTCACAGATACGTACGGCTGGTGGCCACGTGGTTACGCCGCTCGTAATGTGTACGGCAAGAATTACGGTGCGCGGATGCACGTTCGTGGCAACGTTCCTCATTTTGCCTGAATGCTCACGAGACGTCATTCTCGGTCTCGACTTTCTTCGAGAAAATGGTGCGACTATAGACCTTCGAAATCGATTGGTTACATTTTCAACTGAACTCGCTGCCACCAAACCCGCCCCCGAGAATTGCAGAGCCGCACTGCGTATATCCGACGATGCCGTAACGGTGCCTCCACGGGCGAGTATTCTGGCTAGGGTCACTTGCGACGCGCCACATTGCGGACAACGTGTTGTTGAGCCAAATGTCTCTCTTTTGCTCACCATGGGTGTTTGCGTAGCAAGAGGGCTCGCCTTTCTATCTGACGGTCGCACTGAAGTCCTCGTGGCCAATTTCAGTAATGAACACCGCCATTTATTTGGTGGCACAGCCATCGCCCACGTCGACCCCGTCCAAGAGGTGGCTGAGTGTTTCGCATGCCTAGAAGACACGCCTGGTGAAGTTGACGAAGAGGCAGCACGCGCCGTTCAAATAAACGAGGGCCTCCCACCCGCAGAAAGGCAGCAATTGCAAGAATTGTTGCTGCAGTTTAAGGACTGCTTTACCTCGTCGTCTAAGGTACGTCAGACGCCCATCACTAAGCATCGGATAGTCACGCACGATGGCGCGCGCCCAATACATCAACAGCCTTATCGCGTATCTCCCCGAGAGCGGGAGGCCATCCAAACGCAAGTGAAGGAGATGCTCAATGACGGCATAATCCAGCCATCGAATAGTCCCTGGTCGTCTCCTGTCGTTCTCGTAAAAAAGGAGGATGGCACGCTGCGCTTCTGTGTGGATTACAGAAAACTTAACAGCGTAACAAAAAAAGATGTCTATCCGCTACCTCGTATAGATGATTCCCTCGACAGACTGCGCCAAGCAAAATACTTTTCTTCGGTAGATCTGCGCAGCGGATATTGGCAAATAGAAGTTGATGAGAGGGACCGGGAGAAAACCGCCTTTGTCACCCCGGACGGCCTCTATGAATTTCGTGTGCTCCCCTTCGGACTCTGCTGTGCTCCAGCAACGTTCCAGCGAATGATGGATACCGTGCTCACCGGCCTTAAATTTTTAATGGTCTGTGCAACTCTCAGTTTTCTCTTACATCAAGCTTTTTTCTTTTTGCTATCGTCAATTATATTTTCCTCTCTCTCACTTGAATTTCCCACTGTGTTTTTAGTGCTCGCAATGGGTCCTCTGTATTTCAATCATGACTATTGTTTCATTTTTTTTCAAGGGACATCGACTTGTAATGACGAAGCCGGAATGTATCGGTTTACACACATAGTATATAAAGAGAACAAGCAGTGCAAGACAACGTAGCGCGACAATAAATGTGATCCAATTGAAACCCATGATACCAATACTGGGTAAAGTGCATGACGTTTTCCCTCTTAACATTTCAGTTCAGCTGTCCATCATTTTCTGGCGCAAGAGAAGTGCAAGTTCTCATCGCTTTCCTGATCGCTGGGAGTGCGTTCCGAACGTATTTGTTTCCTCTAAATATTCGTCTCGAGCGGAAAAAAAGTAACACAATAGAGGCAGTGCGACATATAAAAACATAATTGTTTGGATCCATGGAAAGCGGGAAGAAGTTTTAAGATCTCATACCACTTCACTTGCACAAGAAGAGTAGTTTAACATATTAATGACACACACATATTACAGCATAATACACCGGGTTCTTGCGCCAGCTTGCAAATGCTGGTCTCACGAATTAAAATGCTTGGAGAGGCAACACAAGAAAACAAGGCACATCTTGATCGTTCAATGGTTCCAACTCTTACGAAAGGCACATTTATTTTTTTTCATTCATTCAAAATTTATTTCAGACAACGAAGAGGTTGTCCAGGGTGACGTGGCAAAAGGCATACATTGCCTGACGAGGCCACGCCACCCGGATGACAGGCGGCACCACTGGCTACACAAAATCAAGAAGAGCATTACATAATAGAACACACTTTCAGTATTTTTACACAATATATTAAGACATCTTTACAAAACACTGGCTTTACAAAACACACACAGCAAACATTAACCAGAATTCGACCAGAGCAATATTTACAAAACACACACTAGTGATAGGTATACGTTAAGTTTTTATCTTTAAGGTTCATTTATGAGCATTGCTTTAATTAACATTTTGTATTTACGTATAGAGGGGGTAGTGCGTGCAGTATCCAGAATAATAGGGTATTGGTTAATTAAGTCAAGAATTTGCCATCCTAACCTCTGAAAACCATAATTTGTGCGTACACGAGGTGTTTCCATACATTGTTTTCGAAGTTCGTATGTGTTAAGATTAGTGTGATAGGTGGTTTCGAAGGTTATTTTGTCTAGTTTGTACTGGCATAATATTTCGAGACATAGTTTGTATGTGTGCAGTTTACTTATTTCTAATATTCCATAAGACCTAAACAAAGGCCGGCAGCTGCGCAATAACTGTATTTTTCCAACAGCTCGTAATGCCCGCTTTTGAATTGCAAGGAGGGAATCTCGATTTGTCTGCGTCGTCGTTAACCACACAAGGGAGCAGTAGCTTAAACGGGAATGTATTAATGAATAGTATATTTGCCGCTTTACGGACGCCGGGAGATAATATCTAAGTTTGTTTAAAATGCCAACCGCCCGACAAAGATCACTGCGAAGATCACTTGGTTTGGTGTGATTTATGGAGTCAATGTCCCAAAGAAACTCATGCCTTGAGGGAAGCCGTAGCGGCGGGCTTCGGATAATTTTTTAACACTTGGGATTCTTCAACGTGTGTCGACCTCTCACAGTACTCATGCCTCTAGCGTTTAGACTCTATCGAAATCCGACAACTGTAGTCGAGATCGAACCCCCGTCTTTCGCGTCCACAGGCGAGCACCGTAACCTCTAAGCAATCACGGCGGCATTCGCTTCCGCCATGACATTCCGCCAATCGGTGCCTTACTAAAGAAGCTTTGCGCATGACGTTGACTTAACTCCCTCCTGTGCGGTGAGGGGAGGCCGCCTGAGTCAACAACTCCTAGTGGCGCGTAGCACTCCATTGCCTATACATTTTATTTTTTTTTTGCTTCAATGTCATTCTCTTTTTTTTTCCTGATAAGGGGGCAGTAATGGCTTCCTGAGACACGAGAGAGAAAATGATTTCTCGTGATATTTGCGTTTCATGTCTGCATTGACGAGGCCATGCAAGAAAAATAGAATGATTGATAAATATTTTCATTGCTTACTATTACTTTTAGAAAAACTCAGCCACGCGAGGATAAGCGTTTGCACGAGCACTTGACGTGTTATTTTTGCAGCTAGGCGGGTAACGGGCCAAAGCAAGATCTCTTAATGCTTTCTGATTACATCTCCTGATACGAACGTGGTTCAAATAAAATAACACCTTTTTTTCTTTTCATATGAACTTGACCTGTTGCGCGGCAGACAAGGGTAAGTACACCGTTGCATTTACTTTTAAGGGAACTGAGGACGTCCTGTAGTTCCTCCGCATTTTGAAGGGTATTTAGACACGTTTTCTCAGCAACTAACGCACAGTGATCATCCACCTTTATCATTTTATTCCCCATATTGTTTTCCTTGAAATAAACTAGAATTTCTCGGTTGTGACAAATATGTACAATTTCGAATATTTTCTCGCAGCAAATCTTGTTTCTGATTTTGTCGAGCAGAGCAGCGCTACATTCAGAGACCGAGGCGAAGGTGAGACTAACCACTTGGTCGCTAAATGATTTATTCAGCGCCAGTACTCATGAAATTCATGGTCCTTTTATAATCATTGTACCGTGAAGGACACCTGGCAGAAAAAGTCACAAAAACTGAGCCACATCTTCATCATCATCAGCTCGATTACACCCAGTGCAGGGCAATAGCCAATCTCATTTCTCGCCAATTAGCGCTCTCCTTTGCAAGCTGCACTCACCGCATCCCCAAAAACTTCTTGATCTCATCCGCCCACCTAACGTTCAGCCACCCCCTTCTACGCTTGCCTTTTCTTGGTATCCACTCCGTTATGAACCAGCGGTTATCTTACATTCAGAATCAGAATCAGAATATATTTATTTAACATCATGGCGATGTTGGGTGCACCGGCAAAAAGCCAGTGGCAAGGCTTGACGAGGCCGGCGCACCCTACAGAAGCTTGGCAGTGATATACTTGTTCACGTTAATAAAACAAACGAAAGAAACAATACGAGGGCACTTTCAACAAAAAAATGTACAAACATACAGGACATATAACAGTTTTTGGCATTATTTAGCTATATATTTATAAGGATTTCTTATTTAATAAATGTGGGAGAGTGAAGTTCAACATTTGATACCCGTAATTTGTGCGGGTCTTAGGTACAAACCAATTCAAAACTATTCGAGTAGAGTATTTAGACTCTTTGTATTTCAGTCCAGACAGCTGTAACATAAAGCAATTGTTTTTAACAACACTTGTTTCATACCGTCTTAAGAGCAACGTTTCATACAACTGGGGAAGGGGGGTGATGCCGAGTGCCTGAAATATCGGGCCACTATGCTCTAGTCGCGGAGCATTCACAATGCTACGAACAGCTTTTTTTTGAAGAAGGTGCAAACGATTAATGTTGGTAAAAGACGTAGTGCCCCAGACCAAAAAGCAATAGTTAAGAACAGAAGAAAAAAGTGCGTTATACAGCATTTGCTTAATACGCTTCGGCATAAAGTACCTTAGTCGACATAAAATACCGACAACCTTGGACTGTTTGTTTATTACCATTTCGACATGATCATTCCATAATAAGTTCTCATGAAAAATCACACCTAAACTTTTGATGACTGGAACAATCTGGATGAGTGACGAGCCCAATCTTAAAGAAAGTGGCGATCCGTTAATAGGCTTACTGCGAGGTCTGAAGAGCACAGCTTTTGTTTTCTGGGTATTAATGCTTAACAAATTGCATTTAGACCATTCTAAAAGCGAGTGTAGACAATGTGATGCTTGTTGCTGAAGATCTTGTAAATGTGAGGCTCTAAAAAATAAGGTGGTGTCATCTGCGTAAATAATGAAAGTTGGCAGCTTACTAATGCAGACGACGTCATTAACATAAAGGAGGAATAGGAGTGGTCCCAAGATACTGCCTTGCGGAACGCCTGAAGTGATATGCCTAAAATCTGAGGAGTCATTGTGTATGTTTACCTGTTGTACTCGAGAACTTAAATAAGACTGAATTATTTGAAGAAACTTTCCGCGAAAACCATAGTGCTCGAGCTTAGCTATCATTATTCTGTGATTCATGCGGTCAAATGCTTTGGAGAAATCAATGAAAATGCCAAGAGTGAGAAGTTTCTGTTCAAAGGACTCTAGTTCTGAGTTAGAAGCGCGGTTTCCGTCGAGAAGTGTTTTCTGAAACCATGCTGACTGGGCGTTATTATGTTATGTTTGTCACAGAAACCAGATATTCGTCTAAACGGGATTTTTTCAAAACACTTTGAAAAAACAGGAAGAATGGATATTGGTCGATAATTTGACAGAATGTTTTTGTCTCCGCCTTTATGTATAACCGTGACTCTGGCAATCTGCATTCTTTTGGGGAATACTGCATGTTCAATGCAACAATTAAAGATATATTCTAACACTGGGCTAATTACATCGGCTACATACTTTACTGGAGAAATTCTGAAACCATCAATGTCAAGTGCCTTGCTGTTGCGTAAAGACAAGAGGCAATTTTTAATTTCAATAGCATCTGTTGGCGATAGGAATGCACTGGAAACAATCCGTACGTCAAGACACTTCACATCCGTGAGATGGTCATTCCCATCCGCCTGAGACACAAAATGATTATTGAAATTATCTGCTAGCTTTTTCCCACTCACTAGCTCATTATCAACAAAAAGTTCAAGTACATCAGTGGCAGCAGAACCTCGGTTTAAAATTCTTTTAATGTTTTGCCACACAAGATCGCTCCTTTTTAGTAAGTCTTGGTTGAATAGTTTTTCCATGTACTGTTTTTTTGCCTGACGGAGAGTAGACGTAACTTGGTTGCGATATGTTTTAAATCGTACAAGATCTTCAGGTAACTTTGTTTGAATGAAGCGGTTGTAAAGGTGCGTCTTCTTTTTTATCATTTTAAGACATTCTGCAGTTATCCATGGTTTTCTGGCTTTTCGAGGTTTTTTGAAAGCGACAAAAGGAAAGCTTTGCTCATATATAGTCCTGAATATGGCGATGAAGGCATTGTAGGCATCCTCTGGAGCATTTTTGTTTCGCACAACGTTCCAGTCAACATTTGCAAGTGCGCCTCGAAAGAAATTCAGTGTTTCATTATTAATGCGCCGGTATTCTATCGCAGAAGGTACGCATTGTTTCCTAGATGTTTCACACTCAACAATCAGGTATATTGGAAGATGGTCACTGATATGGACATTCCCACTAAATTCCCTGCCTAAGCCCATTTCTTCCTTTCGATTTCGACTAGGATGTGACTAAAACACGTTTATTCCCTCACCCGCTCTGCCCGCTTCCGGTCTCTTAATGCGACACGTATCATTTATGTCCCAAGGCCATCTGCGAGATCCTTAAGTTGAACCTATTTCGTTAGCCTCCGCGTTTTTGCCCCATAGGTGATTACCGCTAAGATACATCTGTTGTATACTTTTCTCTGGATGGATATTGGTGAACTGCCATTCATGATCGAGAAAACGTGCAATATGCGCTGCACCCTAATATTATTCTAGTTATTTTCCTCTCATGATCCGGATAAGCGGTCACTAAGTGCCCAAGTGGAGGTATTGTTTCCAATTTCCTGCACCTGGCTACCAACTGTGGACTGTTGTTTCCTTGCGAGAATGTTGAACATTACTTTGGTTTTCTGCGTTTTAATCTTCAGACCCACCGTTCTGCTCATAAACTATAGTTTGCAGCTCATTTCCTGAGTGATTTATGAAGGAAATGCCTTCAGCGAATCGCAGATTATCAATGCATTCTTCTCGACCAAAGCCTCGGATTACCACCTGTAAACAGGCGGTGAATAGCATTGGCGAGATGGTGTCTCCGTGCGTGACATCCTTTCTCACTGGACTTTTATTGCTGCTTTTAAGAGGGCTATGGTTTGTGTGCAGTTGCAATATATATATTGCAGTATTTTGACATAAGGCTCTTCTACACCACGATTTCCCAAATGCCTGTACGAATGCTGAGGTTTCCACTGAGTAGAATGCTTTCTCGTAACCAGTGATGGATATATATAGGGGTCGGTTATATTATGCGCCTACCTGATAATCTGGTTGACTAATTCTAAGGTTGTCATGACTCTATGAGCGATTACCTTTGCAAATACTGTCACGTAGTGGTGACGGCAGTGAAGGCATTCAGAAAGACAGCGAAAGAAGGCTTCTAAAGGAAACGCTCTATTAGGCTGACCTCTGCCTGTAATGAACAGTATGACTCGATGGCAGGGAAAGCAACCAGCGTTCATGGTGGTCGCCGAATATAATGTCCACCGCTCTCGGCCGTGCTCGATTTAAAGCTGATAGCGTACTTTCAACATAAAGCGCGCAAAGTTACTCAAAGCGTCTGAAATAACGTAGAATCGGCTCCGCCTGGATGCGATCAATCTAGACAAGTCTGGTCGCGTGGTGCATGACAGTCAAAACAATAAAGCAGTGCGTGCTGGCAGCTTTGATCCATAAACAAACAAACAAACAAACAAACAGTACAAACAGTACAAAGATTCGCTGCAATACCTTGTAGGCAACGGACAGTAAGCTGACCAGTCTGTAATATTTTAACTCCCTGGTGCATCCTTTCTGAAGAATTAAGATACCATTAGCGCTCTAGCAAGCTTCTGGTACACTTGAGGGCATAAGTGATTGCGTAGGGAGGGTGGCTAGTTTCCTACCACTATCCTCCCCTCCGTCCTTCAAGACGTCAACTGTACCTGATCCTCACCAGCTGCTTTCCCATGTTGAATTGCTGCTAAGGATTTCTTAAAACTTTCTATTTCGTTACTGCCCGGATGACCCACTGTTGTGCGCTACTGCCTGTTTCATTAATGTTCTGATTAGATTAGTTACTGTATAAATTTGTGTAGAACTGTTCGGCTACTTTAACTGCCATGTCCATATTTCTAATAACACTGCCCTCTTTGCGTTTTAACACATACATCAGGTTTTTACCAATGCCTAGTTTCCTCTTCACCACTTTTAGGCTACCGCCTTTCTTTAGAGCCTGCTCGATTGTTTCCATATTTAAGTTCCTGATGTCGGCTACCTTGCACTTATTTATTAGCTTCGATAGCTCTGCTAGTTCAAATATGTGTGAAGGTTAGACGCCCTCATGCTTTAGCGTTCCTTAATAAGATATTTCGGCTCCTGAGATAGCTTTCCGATATTCCGTTGAACCATCCTACCGCCTACTACACCTTACGTAGTTGTTTCCAGCGTCCCTTTTACGATAATTATTTTGGTTTTCCTTTGCCTGTATAGACCACGTTGTAGTAGCTACTACATAATTGGAATTAGAATGCTTTTGACAGCGACCCAATTCTGGCAAATGTAACAATATGTTGCGCATCAATTATATTACATATTCCTTGAGGATTAACCTTGCCCTTGCTGCCATCACTGAAAGTGACAGCTGTGTCTAAAGTGGCAGTTCGGACAGGCATACTAGGGAGAGGAATTTTTGGGCACGTACTCGGAACCGACGTGGCTGTGGAACTGGTTCATATTTTCTTTCGCCAATAGTGGTAATTCTCGAGAAGCTCTAGCTGTGCTAGTTGCTCGAAAACAGGCCTTATGATGCTAAGAACTGGATATGGCGGCTGTGTGTGCACAGAAGGTTTATTAATCATGTGACACTTTACACACTCGAAACATCAGGTTCTGTTCAAAATTGCAAAGGACTCCTAAACTCCGCCTTAAGTGTATGACGCAATAGCGTAATGGGTACAGCTTTCAATTCTGAGCCTACAGCGCAGTCAACGCCAGTGCGAATGAGCCCAATAAACGCCGGCGACCTATTTCTCCAGTGTGGCGTTTCTGCCACAACGTTGTCAACGCCAACGCACGCAGCGCACATTTCTCTTTCTCACCAACCCACTTACCTCTGAGCTTGAATGAGTAGTCCACTGACCCAGGGAGCCAGTTCTGCGCCTTTCCGTTTCTCAAACCATAAATTACCATGATACAATTTTTTAAGCAGCCCCCAATTACAGGCCGCCGGTTGAAATCCCTGCCGCAAGCTAAGCTCTAACTTAGCTAGTGTGCGTATGCGGCACGAAACGCTGAATCGCATGAAGAGTGTCCGGAACATTCTGTGGCAAACTGTTAGCATATGAAGCGATTATGTTTATGCAGTGCCCGATTACTTCCTACACGAGGTGCCAACTACGTCGACGGCTTTTCGACCGAACGAGCTGTGTACTCTGTTGTGTAAATGACATCGACTGGGGTCACTCTCGGCAGGCATTATTTGAAAATTCACGGCTCAAAGAACTTTGCGCATGTTTTCTAGGTTAAGCAATAGATTGCGCGCCTACATGTGTGGAGAACTATCTTACCCTTGTCTTGAACATTGTACTGTTGAGAGCTGCTAAATACTGCGGACGAACTGAGCGAAACTGGCGCACCTGGTCTGCCAGAGGCACTAACTCTCCAACCAACAGAAACACAACACTCTCAAGACAATCACGCAGGGCTGAAGAAATCGTAGGCCTCAAAGGAGGAAGTCAGTACAGAGAGTATAATAGATCAGATTTCCATCAAACGTGTCAAATTTTGATTAAAAATTTTGTTTTTTTTTCGACGTCATTTTTCACTGCAGAAACTCGAGTTAATTTGAGATACTATAATCAAACATCAAACTACCACGACGATAACTATAGCTCCAAAGTATCTTTGGAAAAGTCCAATTTCAACTTTATGTGATTGCTGTAGAGAGAGACTACCTTGGTTGTCTATCAATGTAACTAACATCCGTGCCTTTGACAGTAGGATTCTAAATCATGCACCTGATTTCAAACGATCATTCCAAGAGATTCATTAGCCGCACTAGGTAGGCAAAAAAAAAGATTAGTTTCTTGGTGTTCTGCTAATCTCTAATGCAAAAATCATCCTAAGGTCACTAATTGACCCCGGTATTCTCCACTTATGAGTAGAGACGGAACAGATGAATTTTAAAATAAAGCGTCGACCAGGTATGTCTGATTTCTTTGTATCTTTCATTGGAAAGTTCAGGCATTGTAAGGTATGCATGCATAATACTTGACTTAATTACTGTGCAAGAGCTTATATATGGCTCTTATACGGCTGGGCTCAATTTTGAAGTACCTTAGCCTTTTCGGATACAAGCTGCACATCGAAGGCAATGATGCGCCTCTCAGTGATGATTAAAGACTGGTTAGTATCGTAAGAAGTGGCAACGCATCTGATGTTTTTTTTCATGAGGACTACATGGGAAAGTAGAAATCGTGGTGGGACTGTACACAGCGCCGGTAATATTTTTTTTGTTTCATAGAGAGGTTTAGGAATGAAATTATTCAGGATAACTTTGCTGAGGTGACATATTACAAGCGTGTATCTATGACTGAATATTTCTTGAAAAAAAAAAAAGCTTTATCACAGGAAGACATACTGCACTTTTCGATTTGACAACCGGAGCGGATGAGAGTTCGGGCCCTGAAAACAAGCAGTTTTTCGTGCGATATGCTCGCGCATATTCTTTGCATTTATACGCTACAGTGTATTGCGCAAAGAAGCCCACATGGACTCTATACTGCTTGTCGTTTAAATCAATAACGCGAAATGATTACATATCCCATGACCACAAACCTCGTCCGCGGCTGTTTACCGCCCATAGTTCGAAATTACTCAGTGACGTCACCATACTCTCGCATGGCATCAGTATAGACCATAAGATAGTAACGTCTGCAACAAAGAAGATAAAATAAAATTTCTTCTGAAGGCGCGAGGAATTGAATAAAAAACCTCAGATTCCAAGGCACACATGCAAACCATAGGCCACAACACCACGTTATTTGAAGAATGAAAGTTAACCTACTTTATGTGCTTCCTTACGAATGTATGCTAATGAGGAGAATAGTCATTAGAACATCTTTAATGAATCTCGCTCGCAACAGATATTACGATGAGACGAAGCTTTCGCATTCACACATAAGAGCAGTCGCAAATGACCGGGCCGAATTTTTTCACCTATAGTAAAGCAGGCAGTACAGAAGGGGTGCCGTGGCAAGGACTGTGAATAAGCTACGCCTAAACTCTCTATTCAACAATGCAAATCTTTGTGCAAGATTTTGTGTAGAGGGTACATTCTCTAGCTCAACATGCACATCCTGGCGGCGCAAGCTCACATCGCCAAGTCGTTTTCATAGTGCCAAATCTTTCAACATAATTCTCTATGTCCATTAGTAAGATTGTCAAAATCTCAGCGGTAAAACGCATTTAATTAACCGCTTTCCTAATAAGAGTGCTGGATTTCCTCTTTATTAATCTCTATTATTTCTAAACCTTTTCGCACGACATATGCTGACGGCAGACTGCTCAGCCGGTACAAGAGAGGTATACAGGTTTCTGCCCTTGAAAACGTTTATTTGAGAATCTCTTGTGCTTCCTCCAAACGATGTAATGGATGTGAAGTTACGTTATAGATATCAATTCAGCCGGATCAAGGTGCATAATTGCAAACGATTAATGAGCTTTACGTGCCAAACTTTACAAGCGGCAGCCACAGCACACTGAAGTGGAAGGCTGGGAATTTATATTGACGCGTGGATTTTCATGCAGCTAACAAATCTCAGCCTAGGGCATTTTCGCAATTTGTTACTGCACTGTGCTGTAGTGGTAATGTAGCCACTGGCACTGGCAGTTACAACTTGTCGCAAATAAACTTAGAAATAATAAGCGGCCTGGCCTCAAGAAACGAAAATGAGAATACGGAGTTGAAAAGAGAACAAAGTTCTTTGGCAACAACTTATTCAGAGTCCGACATAGCTGGATGGGCTTTTCTGTTTGTCGCGTTTAAAAGGCGCCATAATTCACACGGGCTGGTCTTCGACAATGAAAAAATATTTGTTCCAAAAATGTGCATCTAGCGAACATCATCAGACATGTGTACGAGCCACCTACTTGTTGATAAGACTGCCATCTTCCACAATATTGTCATGTGTGTTCCAGGTATTTTTTTTTTTCAGGTTATATCAGGGCTGTGAATGTTCGTATACCTCCCGTTGTCCACGTATTACAGACGCTACCGCCAATTCCTCAAGTTACGTTTAAAACTGGCGATGAACGCAATAAGGGCGCATTCCATTCTCCATTCTCGTCCCCATGTAGTCACCCTGTATTAAGAAAAAAGCGTTCGGTGATTTCTCGAAGTGGAATATATCACTCTGAGCTGAATTGACGTTTGCTACTCTCTTTCTTGAAACAGGAGGACTATTTCAATGATTGACTATAGCCAGATGCATCGACTTTATTAACCGCCAGGGCCATAACCTTTCTTACCTCTTTGCGCTGCACAAGTTTTGGAAAGAATGACATGTGCACGTTGCAATTTCGCCTTTTATTTCACCGCCTTGCTTAGAACAGGGTGTCTCTTACCCACTTTATTCCAAACAAGGCCACTGCTGAGTCCTCTGTGAAAACTTTGTGCCTTCGAGCGCAATTCTGCACAAAAAGAAAGAACGTCATCCACCGAGGTGAACGGCTTAGCAAATTTCTTCTGCTGTATGCGGCTAGCTGTTATAAATAGCGCGTGTTTAAACATGTTCAACAAGGTTTAGCAGACGTCAGCACATACAAGCATTTGTGTTTTTGATTACGAAGAATGATATGAAAACTAAGCTTCGAAGTGCATAAAAGTACGCACACAAAATTTTGCATTTGTAAGATCATGAATTACAGTAGAGCGGTAGGCTGGGCTACTTTATTGTCGTTCATCTCGCAAAAAGCGGGGTACTGCGCAAAAAACACACGGAAAAAAGAAGTGAACCAGACGCGTGCAGACTCACTACTAAAATTTAATTGGTGAAAGATGAAATATATAGATTAAAAAAAGAAAAGGCATCACCATGTTCTGAGGTCATCCAAAACACGATAACGTTACCACCAAAACCTTGCATCGAACACTTTCACCTCACAATCAGCAAGTACGACCTAAGGGTCGCTTACACAAACACGAGTTTTTTGCTTGACATCATACGCATCGAAAAGTTCTCGTGTCCGCCGGTCCTTATGAAGTACAAAATCATTGTTTTGTCAAGAAGCGAAATGCATACCTTCTTCGTCTTTTTTTCACAAGCCCTGCAGTGTTTGCAAGGTGGGAATGCTCGTCAGATGACAGATTTTTAAAATGTTCCTTTAAACGAATATTAATACAATATCCCTTCTGCCCGAAGTTAACACGCTTGCAAAAGACAAGAAACTCGTACACCACGGCGCACACGCAGGGAACATACCGTGACCTATGGTTTACATTGCAAGAAAAGAGGCTATGACTAGGCGTCTTTTCAATCTTTTTCATGTCTTGTAGGTCAAATATTTAGGGGAATACCTTAAGGGGGAGTAAATTTGTAATAATGGAGTAAATGCTGATTGGCATCCGCCCAAGCGCAGCTATACGACTACTAAGGAAATCTACACAGCTTTCTGCAGAAACTTCGTAGATAAAGAAGAATTCGTCCTGGTCCGGGGTTCGAACCCAGGACCGCCGGTTACACGAAGCAATCGCTCTACCAACTGAGCTAACCGGGACGGCAAGCCTGTGGTAGGGCGAGAGCGAATTGATCAATAAATCGAATTGGTCGAATAACTCAAGAAGCGGATACCTCGAGAACAAACTGCTCAATTCTCATGACCTGTGAACATAAACAGGCCATTTTCAAGGGCGCAGAAAACGCGGCGGTACCTCATGGCGTTGCGCAACAATCTTTAAGTTGTGCGCCACCTCATGCGCTTATGAAAAGTTCCTAAGCGCAGGGGGCGATGAATAGCATCGGTAAATATTTGTGCTGCTCTGTATAACAGCTCTGGAAACCTGTATGCACGGAACTTTTTCCCAAGCAGCACAAGTAATTGGCCCAGCATTGGAACTGTATTGGCAAAGCTGGCCCTACAAGGGACCAGGATGGGACCAACCTGTTGCAATATTGGGCCGATGACCTGTGCTGCTTGGGTGACCGCAATATATTGCGCTGGGTGTCTTTGGTTTTAAATGATTTCTCACTGAAGGATAAAATAAAACATCCGCTGCCAATTGCGACTCCAATCCTACGCTGTGATAACGTGTACTGAAAAGAATGCTGAGGGAAACACATACAAGTTTTCAGTACAATGCACAATATTGAAAATGCGGTTACGAATGTAGTTACGAAGGCCCCCAGGTTTTCTGTTTCTAGTCATAAGTGGGCTATAATGAGCAAGGAGACAAAGCATGACGGAAGGAGAACAAATGACAACAGTCCTCCTTTCTGCTTTTTGTGGGGGTATTGTACATCCCTAATTATGGCTCAAGGCTAATTTTTTCCACTACCTATTATTTTGGTCTTGTTGTACGGCTAGTTCCTTTTGTGCGTAATATCATTGAGGAGCATGCTCATTTTCTCAGGAAATTTTAAGCCACTTTTTACTAAAGTGGCTTAATACCCGCGTGTAACAGATCATTTTATTATCTCTACAGCTGTTTGATCTAAGAGCGCCCAAGAAGAGCGCTTGTTACTGTATCATCTTGATTTATTGCTGCTTTGTGTCTCCTTGTGAAGTTTGTTTTCTCTGTATGTGTATCGGGGAAACAGGGAACTAATTAAGCTTAATTTTCAGCTTTTATTTTCTCGGAATCCTTCAGTTCTTCAGGAAAAACAAACATATTATATTTATAATACCTTTACTCCGGCGATATGCTAAGTTACTCTACGATAAGAGGTCAGTGACCGCAGCCATTTCTAGTACAGTACTCCCATGGTACAGTGAACCTGCATATAGTGCATATTAACGAGATCAAAAACAGGATAAAGAAAGCTATTTATCGTTAACCATATAAAGCTCACTGGACTTCAAATCTTCAAAAAGATGTCAACCTTCTGCCTTTAGTGTAGAACTAATTTATTGGCATGTTCTCAGCCAAATAACCATTCTTTGGCATTTCATGAAGCAGACATTCCAGAAAATGCGCATGCATCTGCCCGTAGAGATTAGCCATATTGCTGCGAGTGATGTATACAACCAGAAAGCTTACAAGCACATGCGATTGCCAAGAATCCGTAATATACGATAGTCAAACCATGGCGTCAGGGAACGACAGCATATGATGCAACACAAGATAAAGCATTGCTTCCGAAAGTGGGGCTGACGAAGCACAAATCAAGAGGACAAAGTGACGGTGCCTCCTGCATAATCGGAGTTTATGTCTGCCTTCGGCGTTATTAGGACTGCACTTAACAGAGCACAGACTTAAGCTGAATATCGCTTAGTTGGGTGGGTTGTTTTAAATCACTGCAGTTATATGTTTCTTCAAAATGGCTTGATGACAACGAATGTAATAACATATTTGTTCAATTTTGCGTATTTATTTTAGAGTAAAGCTTGGTGTTATAGCAAACCAAGGCGGACGCACATAGCCTTATAAAATCTAAAGTCTGACGAAAACTCGTCTGGTCGGGTAGAAGATTCATGACTGAAGAAAAAGGAACGCCGACCAAAAGGTTGTTGTTTAAAACGAAGACGTTTCGGCTTCCATACGGAAGCCTTGATCACTTCCGTATGGAAGCCATATGGAAGTGATCAAGGCTTCCGTATGGATGCCGAAACGTCTTTGTTTTAAACAACCTTTTGGCCGGCTTTCCTTTTCCTTCAGTCACATAGCCTTATATACTCGCTTTAGAGACATGGCTTTAAAAACTCGCCGTCGGCAAGAACATAGAAAAAGAGAATCCTTTTAATTAACTCTCTATCTCTCTGTTTATGTTTTTGAAAACGGCATATATTCACGCATCATAATGCTCTCCTCAAGAACATTCACATGCTCTCTTATTGATCCCTGTGCGCTGATACTCACCACACCATCGTAATAAAGCCCCGAAGGATCCGCGTTAGATTTTTCATCTATCCAGTCCTGAAACACGAAGCAAACACAAATTAAGCTTAAATACACTTATAAACAAAGATTCATAGAAGCCTACCGGTGAATAAGGCTAAGCAAATTCTTAACACATCTTTCAAAGCTAAAGGCGCAAAAACTTGGGATGAACAGCGTAGATGGAGGAATGCTTAATATGCTTAACAGTGACGTTACGAATGATTCAAAATTCCTGCTCACACAGTAATTTGATTATTGAGTGCTTACTTCCTCTCGTCGTTACTAGTGTCTTCTTTATGCTGGAGACCTCGCCAACTTGAGGTTTCCTTTGCGATGCTACGTTCCCTTATCCCTCGTATAAATTTGCACTTTCACAAATCTGCTCTGGTCGTCTCCGCTCTGGTCATTCTGCGGCAAGCTTTAAACTATTGACCAATTTCTTACTGCGGCGACACTTTTCCCCTATAAGGAGAAATTTTCTTGAAATCTCACTTTAAACAGATCAACTTTAGTTTTCTGGCATTGGCTTTCCTTCGGGGGTTCCATGTTTGATCTCAATAACAGGAATGCGTACTCGGCCATACCAGACAGCCCTCTACAAAACTTGCGTATTTGAATTAAATTCAATTCGTTTTATTCGGACATACATAGATGACACAGTATGTCCACGAGGAGTGGCAAAAGGAGACATCAATGCCTCCTAGCAAGGCCTTCACCTCGGGATTATACATCAAGACAGCATTCTAAGCAATAAATATGACACCTCACAGAATGCAGAACAACGTTAAGAAAGCATGCGGAATTAGCTTGCGCACAGATATTGAACCTCTTTTAATCCCTATTTCCTGTACGCAATCCACCTTCCATTATTGCATTTTTATCTATGTCACAAGAAATCTTTTCGCTATTCATTAATAAGTGTTTCTCCTGGTTTTAATTAGGTACTAGATTATATTTTTAAGTATTTGGACATCACCTCCCGAGTGTTGGCAAATCCTCCTCTCATAATGGGCACGTGTTGGTTTGTAGTAGACAACAATCAAGTAACTCGTTTATAAAAAAAAAAATTGAAAGGGCAAAAAAGACGGATTTCCAAAAAAATCTGCGCGTAGCGTAAAGAAGAGAGCAAAGAAACACTCGCGTATGCAAAGAATTTAAGAGATATAACATATGACAAGGAGCAGGAGTCGTCGCTTACTAAAGAACCAAAGGCGAAAAATGAAGAGGTTATATAGCCAAACAAGTACATAGCATGCGGAATTAGCTTGTGCACAGATACTGCACCTCTTTATCCAGAACGACTACAGATGTCACGCTCAAGCACATGTCTCTTCCCGTGTGGTGTGCCGTCGAGGCCTTAAAAATGTCCTCACCCTGAGATGTACTGACTGAATCGTGAATCGGGAGAGTTTCTGCCCCAATATTTCCTTGTCGTGGCGCATAAAGAGCTCTAGAATCAATAATTTACCTTATTTTGAGGACTATAGTATTATTATCAGTGGCTATCTTGCTGCGGGATACCATACGGGCAGACATTTTCATAACTGCTCTCAAAAGTATGGGGAGAAGTTCTGTGTCGAGTTTAGATTTATGTTCGACCTCAGGCTCGCGGAAATTTCTGGTCAATGTTCAGGTGTTGACGCTGAAAACAGGAGCTAAAAGTCTGTTTCTGAAAATGCCACTCATTCATTGCGACTTGCGAATTTTTTTTACTGAAGAGAAAAGAAGGCAACATTATCTTCATCAAAACAAAACGAGATAGAGTTCTGAAAACGAATAAAAAAAAACAAATAAATATATCAGGGCAAAAACTAAGATCTGCTGAATACTAGCCAAACTCAACACTCGAAGGTGAACAATTCAACAGATCAAAATCAACACTCGGCGAGGAAGCGCACCAGCCTTAGAGACGGCGACCTCGCGTCGCCAAATCTATGAGGCCACAGTGTCACTACGCCACTACGAGCCATGCCTGCAGCCGCTTCTTTTGGATGGATGGATGGATGGATGGATGGATGGATGGATGGATGGATGGATGGATGGATGGATGGATGGATGGATGGATGGATGGATGGATGGATGGATGGATGGATGGATGGATGGATGGATGGATGGATGGATGGACGGACGGACGGACGGACGGACGGACGGATGGTAGGAAGGAAGGAAGGAAGGAAGGAAGGAAGGAAGGAAGGAAGGAAGGAAGGAAGGAAGGAAGGAAGGAAGGAAGGAAGGAAGGAAGGAAGGAAGGAAGGAAGGAAGGAAGGAAGGAAGGAAAGAGCGTCCCCTTTGAAACGGAGTGATGGCAGTTGCCCCATGCTCGGAGTTTTTATTTATGTTTGTTTAACTGTGTTGTGAATTGTTACTGTTATAGTTGAGTATAGGTACTGCGCAAAATAATACAAACATGGACGAGAAGGGCACAACGACGGGCGCCCTTCTCGTCCATGTTTGTATTAATTTGCGCAGTACCTTTACTCAACTATGTACGACCGACTCGACCAACAACATGCACTGCTGTTACTGTTATTGTTTCGTATCTGCAGCGGCATCTAACGGAATTGTGGGACGCCGAGCTCGGCAGCGAAAATGCTCGAGTGTCCACCTTAACGTTTATGTTACTCTATGGGCGAATTAACTATACGCAAATGATAAATTTTAATGGTAGAATATTTTTACTGCTCCCGCTTTCTTCAACGTATTACTCGTAACAGCCTTAAAGCATTTATTTGAATAAACACTGGCATAAGTTACTGCTTTCGTATGGAATGCAATTCGGGTTGGAAATATTGTAAAAAATGAGTAGAAAACCGCGTGCAATGCCGAATGCCACCAAACTTCATCTTCGCTATAAATTTTGCAAGTTTGTGTTTTAGTGTGTGACTAAAAAGCTTTGAACTATCACTGCCATGGGAAGAGTTTAACATATCCTGTTATTTTTGGCCCCGATATTTGAGCACACAATTAATTTTTCATCATTAATGTAATTGTTAAGCACCTTTTAAGCCCCTAGCAGACTTTGTTGAGGCAGGCTGGTCAAAGGCCGACTCTCATTTCTGACTAATGGCGAGTCCAGCTTGTGTGTTTTCTGGCACTCTTTGTCCGCTTTAAGGTGAGCCGGGCTCATCGAAATGCATATTTTTGGTCTGCCGACCGGAGGCACCACGGGCATTGAAGAGTCATTTGGGTGGCATCATTTTATAATAAAAAAGATCTTTCGGGAGTTAAGTACAGGGACAATTTTCGAACAAAGAGATGCGTGTCAGTTCTGTCTTGTGAATTATGCATCTCACACGCATCTGACAGTGGCTCACGTGTATGTGTTACATTAAACTGTCAGCACGTGGCGGTAAATTGTTTTGATGTCTGGTGTCATGGATTAAGCACATACAGGTCTTGTGTGAACCTCGACCTATTCGACAAGTAAATTGCATTGGAGAGGAGCAAGTTGGTCATACGGAAGCGCTATAAATTCAAAGCCAGTCTTCCTCACAATAACTGGTCGAAGCATCCGCCATGTTGGGCAAAAGAAAAACAGGTATGTACCCTTAATACAATAGAAGAGTTAAATATGATTCAGTTCATTCAAAACCGAGCTAAGAAACGTCGCAGTGACGGCGAACTGATAAACCATACCGGATTTAGGCGGGCGGTGAGAAGTGATGACATGTTGCCGATACACTCGTACACTCCCTCCCGATAGGCGTCGGAGCCCTGCACACGAAGAGGGAAAGAAGAGAAAATATACATGGTGCCCGGTAACCCTTTCAATGGGCCATGCTAAGCAACAATTCGAAGCTTCTCTAAGAATTTTATAAATGTCTCTTTTTCTGAACTTGATCAAGAATGAAGACAGAAGCTGCCGCCAAAATTGTACGGAAGCGTTTTCTGCAATACCCATGCGCTGCAATTTCTGAATGGTTGCATTAGAAAGTGGTAGGAAGAACAAAGCGCTGCTTGACCGTTGGTCAGCTCGAGCCAATTCTAGAGGTGTGATTTTACGTTGCTGGACAGAATCTGCCATGACTTTCCTTATATGATTCTCTTTACTCCATGCACTGTCGAAAGGGAAAAAATGAATTGGTTTCAAAAGGGCTTCTCTTCTTTTAAATTTGCTGTGATGATTGGTGCACTAACCCGAAAAGCTCCGGCAGAGTAGAGGAACATTATAAGTTGCAACTCCATCTTCCGTGCACAAGAGGTTAGGAATCATGTCCGCGTGTTAAGCAGCATTGCGGAAGGAAATGCCCCGCAAAGAAGCCCACTGTCGTGGGAAGAGAATGCCTACAGCCACGTAGCGCGCTGGGCATTAGTTGTGGTCTTTGAGAGCTCAAGAGCGCAGGAAGAAAAGGCAATGCATTTAACTCCGCAAACGTCGTGCGTAGGGTCGCCTTTCTGGCTTGGCTTACGAATTTGCGGTGTTTAGCGTCTCAAAGCGACTCAGGCTATTAGAGATGCCGTAGTGGAGGGCTTCCGATAATTTTGACGACCTGGGGCTCTTTAACGTGCACTAAGATGGCGCAGTACTGAAGCCCATAGCATTTTTCGGAAGTGGTAAAGAAATACGTCTGTTTAGGACACGCAGCTACCGCTGATCAGTATCATGAGAGGGGAAGAACTAGAAGGTTAAGATAGGGCTGGAGAGCATATGGCAGGTTCTCTCAGATCATGAATGGCAGTTCAACAATATCCCTCAAGAGAAAAGTATACAACAGCCGTATCTTACCGGTACTCACCTACGGTGGCAGAAACGTAGAGGTTAGCGAAAACGGTTCAGCTTAAGTTAAGGACAATAAAGCGAGGCATGGAATGAGAAATGTTACGTGTAACGTTAAAAGACCGGAAGCGGGCCGAGTGGATAAGGGAAGAAATGCGGATTAATGACATCCTAGTCGAAATAAAGAGGAAGAAATGGGCTTGGGCAGGGCATGTAATGCGAAGGCAAGATAATCGCTGGTACTTAAGGGTAACGGAGTAAATAAGGTAACGGAGCAAGGGCGTAGCAGGGCTCGGATGAGATTAAGAATTTTGCAGGCATAGGGTGGATGCGGCTGGCAAAGGACGGGGTTAATTAGAGAGACATGAGAGAGGCCTTTGCCCTGCATTGGGTATAATCAGGATGATGATGATGGTGGTTGTGGTGATGACGACGACGACGATGATGATGATGAAAAAGTGGCGCTTTTTTTTCTGTCTCGGTCGAAAGGGCGTGGGGCGAGTGAAGTTATAATTAAATAGTTTTTAGGCGCAAAAAAGGACAAGACACATAGGGTAGGTGACAGGACGAAGCGCCAACTTCCAACTGATTTTATTGCATGCGTGAAACGTACTTAAATACCTTGTCGTCACATGTGCAGATGGGATGTTTGAGCTGTCTGAAAATGCTTCTTGGATTTCAAGTTGCGTTTTGACCGATGTAGCCATTTAGTGTAATGTCCGAGTTCAGAAGAAAAAGCAGCGGTGGAATCCTTGCTGCGCCCAGAATACCCCACTGCAGGTATGCATTCAGGCTTACCAGTGTTCTTAGGTCATAGCAACACAGTTTGCGAAAAATTCTCAGAGGTGAGTCAAAATGCTCCTTTTTTATCGGGCGCCGGGTGATGGTTTTATGGTTTGTGGTGGTTTAACGTCCCAAATCGACTCAGGCTAAAAGAGACGCTATTGTAGAGGGCTCCTGTAATTTCGACCACCAGGGGTTACTTAACTTGCACTGATGTCAGAGTACACGGGCCTCTAGAATTTCGCCTCCATTGAAATTCGACCCCCACGGCCCGGATCGAACCCGCGTCTTTTGGGTCAGCAGCCGAGCACCATAACCACTGAACCACCGTGGCTGGTCGAGAGCAAAATGTAAAATTTGCCGAAATTGCGGCCAGCTGTAAGTAGGCAACAAGCGCATATTTGCAAATACCGTATGTCGTGCGGACGGCCTGCTGGACAGGTGCAGAGCACGTGCCGACAAGGCGTCACGGAGGTGCGCGTGCATATAGAGATGGGGATGATGTTTGCCTTGTAACGGTGTCGTGAGGCAAGAGATCAAGTATGCAGCGAAAGAAACGAGGACGCTTGCTTTGGCACAAGCATAACTGAAACATTTACATGGCGCGTATCGCTACCGTATCGCGCGCCGGCACTGCTAGCGCTCTGATTGTCAAGATCCGTCAGGCGTGCTATCTTGCCTCTCCTGCACACGTCGTCGCGAGGCTAATGATCAGGGCCTGCTTATTCGTCTCGACGCGACAAGCGTGGTCCAAGCTCGCTAGAAACGCTTATCCAGTGACTGTAGATCTCACGGGCACGTGGCGCCTTTTGTAGCCCCCAAGGTGGAGTTTAAAGATATATGGCTGTCGTTGCCCAGCCTTTTCAGTAGAACGAACCCCTTTGTGATGCCCTGCATATACGTCATCGCAATGCTGTCATAGTAGGTTGTAATTAAAACACCCCGGCCAGTTGGCGTACTTAAAATCGACCCCATGGTTAAATGACAAAATTTTTGAACCTTATTCAAACAGTACCTAGTGCACTTATGCAGCTCTCAGAGGACGGCCGATGTCATGTTAGCAGGCACCAAGCAGCGGACTCATGAAAATATGCGGTGTGAGAGCAGGCAATTTGAAGCATTCCTAAAAAAAAGTAGTTCGAATACAAAGAAAACCCTTTCAGGAGCACATTCTCAGCCACGGCAGGCGTTATTTATTTGAAAAATTTTGCTCCATAACTAAGATCCACTAACAACCATTTCAAGTAAGGCAATGGGGTAGTTAGTGGCAGTTGCGACTTCGGCGGCACAGACCAGGTGACGCGATATCGCTTCATCTTTGGGCCTGCAGCCCGAAGAAATTCAGTGCTTTTTTCCGCACCCAGCTCTAACTGAGCGTTTCATGCGCACAGGCAGCTCTGTGCAAATGGAACAATTTCTTGTGACGTGTTGCCGGACTTACGGCGCCAAGTTCAAACTTCCTTAAAACGTCACTGGGGGTCAATAGAAGTTGGTCTGTGGCGATGCGGTATCTCAGTTTAATTGCAAAAAGTGCACTCCCACCAGACGCGGAGCTTTTATATACTAGAAAATAACAAAAAGCAACATAGAGCTGTCGGCATCACGGACCGATTTCGGATGGAATTTGTATGCGTCAATACTAATTATATACCGGATCCCTGATGATACGGTGCCGCACCTTTAACTTCAAAACGGTGCAAGCCGTCCTTCCGGTAAGGACGCCAGGACTTTGAGTTAACTGGATGGAATATTTTAATAACATTTTTCTGCCGACAAATGCGTCTTTTGTGTGCGTACCAGCTTCAACGCAACCAGAAAGAGCCAGGGATTCATTTTTTGCTTACAACATTGATCGGACGGTGTTTCCACTGTGTCTCATTATTGTCCCGCGGCTTGGGCTTCATTTCGCATCGTCGCTCTGAAAAATAGCTGCCACGCAGTGGGTGTTCACTATCATTTTCCTTGCGCCAAACGACAACGCAAAACAAAGTCATTGACGTGGTACAAAAGAGCAGGCAACTGAAATTTGGCGCCATATGCACTGCAACTTGTCGCCAGCGGACGTTCCGTCTGCACTGTGCTTCCCCCGGGCCTCATGTGCTCAGTGTCGGCTTTATGCGGTTGAAAGCACAAGTTTTCTTCTAGCTGCAGAGCTTTACTGAATATTTTTTGTGTTTTCAAAAGCTGATATGGCATCGTCTGGCCCGTAGCAACTAACTCGCCATCGACACTAAGCGCCAGATCGTGAAGCTCGATAGAAGAGGGCCTTAGATAAGGAAGAAGCCTTCATCCCGTCCACTACAGCCATCCATGGAGGCTATGCAAGTTTTAAACATGTGTGTGGCTGACGTCGTAGGAACACTCGCCTGACTGCGAGAAGAACGAGGTGGAATGGTACATAAAGCAATGCAAACAGAATAGAGCGGTTTGTTTTGTAGCAAGTGGAAGATTCTTGTTTTCCTTACAAAGGGGGAAAAAAATTGGGCTTAGATTTTTCCAAACTACATTTTAAGACACTTTTGCGGTGATGTAGATACACGCCATGGACGAAACTCGCTAGCCAGCTGCAACAGATTTCCAAAGACATCTAAGAAGTTTAAGATGAACGCTTGTCATCAATCGACGTGAAATTGTAAAGCATAGCTGCCCTAGAGAGAAATATATTGTATTCAGGTTATGAGGTTATTAACTTAGAGAAAACAGTTTCTATCCTGCATTAACACTGGATGACTTCGAAAATATTTCTCCAAGGTCCAATCTGATGGTGTATGGTGCCCCAGAATCCCCAGAAGAAAATACCGACTTCCTTGAACAGCTAATGAATGAAAAAATTGTGAAAGACATCCTTAATATTGAACCTGCGGCCATTAATAGAATTCATGGGTAAACGCAGCCAGCGGCTGATAAAACATTTACAATAATAATAAGACTACAGTAATAACCATACAAATAAAAAGCATTAAAAATTGTCGTAAGCTAAATGATTTTAAATACTCGATAGGTGAATATTTCTCTGCAGGTTTGAGAGATGAAAGGAAAAACCTGTGGAAGAGTGCAGAATCGGACAAAGATATAGAAGACAATTCGTCGCTAGTCTATGATAAACTACGCTTAAATGGCCAATATATCGCTGGGATTAATCAAAAGATTGTAAAGTCAGTATGTAACCTGATGTTAGCACTAAGGCAGTGAAAAAAACATGCTAGACAGGAAAGGCGACGCTAGGCAGCAGAACATCGCTAGGCACAGCAGTGGGCTAGGCAGCAGCACATCGGACATGATGCTCAATCAGTTCTGCTTTATCGTGCAGGCCTTGGCGCTCTTTCTTCAAGTTCAGCCTTCCCTTGGTTGCGCTGAAGAAGGATTTACTGCTGCTCTTCCGTATCAACCAGACATCAAGTCATTCGCACGAGCCAGCCGTTGCCCCGTCATCGAGATTGTCCAGCCTTTCTTCGTTTCAACTTCTGCCACCCCATCGTTGACGTCAAGTCAGGTGGACATACCTGCGGCTATAAGAAGTTGTCCCCCGGCCATCTCAACCAGTGGGCTAGGCAGCAGCACATCGAACATGATGCTCAATTAGTTCTGCTTTATCGTGCAGGTTAGTGATTATTCTCGAATGAAGTGTTTTCGAAGTGATGACCGTTTTCTATTGCTGCTGCCATGCCCACTTGGCTTACAAAGTGTTGTCTCTGCTGTTTCTTTCAAAATAAGCTTTTTGATCTATGGTGACATTGAGTCGAATCCGGGCCCTACAGACCTGGAAATATTGCAACAACTTCTCTTGGGGCAAAATAACGTAACTGCATCAATCAACAATGTACTGACTAGACAAGAAAAATTTGAACAAAATGTAGCTAGCTTACATGAACGAATAAGTGGCATAGAAACTCAAATGGCTTCTCTTGGTACATTGAAGACAGAGGTAAATGGCCTGAATTCAACTATAGCTGAACTAGAACAAAATGTTTCCAGCCTCTTGAATAAGGTAGATGAGTTAGAAAACCGGAGTCGAAGGAATAATCTGATAATTTATGGCGTTAAAGAAGAGAGCACTGAAACATTTGATGATCTTATCAAGAAGATAAAAGAGAGTGTGTTTCTTGAAAAGCTTGATTTAACCATTAGTGGAATTGAACACTGTCATAGGATGGGAAAGAAGAAAGATGGTGATCGTCCAGTAATTGTGAGATTTTTAGACTACCGTGAAAAAGTATCGATAATGAAAGCCTGTCCCAAACTCAAGGGCTCTGAAATATCGATTTCAGAGGATTTTTTTCTTGGCGTTCGTCAGATAAGGCAAAAACTATGGGAAAGCTCTGCAGAGGAAAGGTCGAACGGTGCGAAGGTCAAGTTATTCTTCGATAAATTAAGTGTGAACGGGACTTTATTTGCCTGGGACAAAACTGAAAACAAGCGTTACAGGATTACCAAGCACACCTGACAGAACAAAACAAAAAAGGTTGTTTTCGATTTTTAAATACTAACTGTCGCAGTGTTGTTAATAAAGTCGTTGAGTTGGAAGGTCTTTTACTTACGCATGACCCTGATGTAGTAGTGCTAACTGAGACGTGGTTAAGTGAAGATATGACAGTGAATTTGTTCCAAATAACTACCAGGTCTTTAGAAAAGATCGTGACAGAAGAGGTGGGGGAGTTGCGATACTATACAAAGCATCTCTACAACTTATAAGATTACCTGATGTCACCGGAGTCGAGGGCATATTCTGCAAAGTTTATGCTGATAACATCAAGTATTTACTAGGCGCCATTTACAGGCCCCCTAACTCTCCCGTCCCTGTCTTGCACCATTTAAAAGAGTATATCCAGTGTCATATAAAACCGGGAGACAGAATAATTATGACTGGTGATTTCAATTTCCCGAATATTGATTGGTGCACTTTTTCTTCACAGTCCTGTAATTTGATGGAAAACGAAATGCTGGACCTTGCCTTAAACTTTGATCTGCTGCAAGTTGTAAATGAGCCTACAAGAATACAGCACGGTTCGATGTCCATCCTAGATCTCTTCTTTTTAAGTGGCAACATCACGGAAAACATCTCTTGTGTTGTTGCTACTGGTATATCAGATCACAAGGCAGTTTTATTGTCACTAAATGATGTTTCTTTAAAGCATGAAGATGCTCTTGATTCCTTTCCAAATTTTTCACGAGCAGATAATGAGTCCATCATTGACATTCTTGACCTTCGTTATGACGATTTCCAAACGAATCCTTGCAGTATTAATGACTTGTGGCTCATCTTCAAGAACATGGTTCATGAATGTATCCGGTGTTTCGTGCCGAAGATATCTAAGCAGTCTTGTAGCCGCAACCCTTGGATCAGCAGAGAGACGCTGCACTTGCAACGTCGACTAAAACGTCTTAAAAAGCGAGCGAGATCAGCCACCCCTTCCATAGTCCCTGTTATTGAGGAGGTGTCACAACAATTAAAAGATCAGACTTTACTTGACAAAGAAAGATATTTTGGTGTCCAACTCCCATCATTTATTAAAAATCTCCCGAAAAATTCTGGAGGACGATTACCCCGAGTTCCCGCAGTGCCGACATGTTTGTAATAGATGGAAAATGTATTCGCGATGATAATGCAGCCTGTGTAGCCTTTAATAACCACTTTAAAACTGTTTTTACTGCAGACAATGGTCATCTCCCATCTTTCAGTCTGTCTTTACCCCCTATACCTGATGTTACCATATCTGAAAATGGAGTATTCAATTTACTTCTAAATCTTGATGTTAAGAAATCGTTTGGCCCAGACGACGTCCCAAATTCCTTTCTGAAGCAGTACGCGCAATGGTGCTCCAAGTATTTATGTGTCATTTTTGGAAGGTCTATAGAGGAAGGCGCCCTACCCGATGACTGGCGAGTTGCCAGAGTTAAACCTTTACATAAAACTCGTGACAAAACACAGGTGCAAAACTATCGCCCTATTTCACTTACTTCCACAGCGTGTAAGATACTTGAGCACATTATTCATAAACATTTATCTACCTTTCTTGAAGAACATAACGTAATATCGAAAGCTCAACATGGTTCCAGGAAAGGATATTCGACATGTACGCAGCTAATACAAACAATTCATGATTTTGCAGAAGCCATAAACAAAGGAAAACAAACTGACGTAATATTTTTAGATTTCCGCAAGGCCTTTGATACGGTTTCTCATAACAAGCTAATATATAAATTGAGTTCTGTAATAAAAAACGATAAACTAATAACCTGGATTAAGGCTTACCTGACAAACAGGCGCCAGTTTGTTACACTAAATGGTGCCCTCTCACATTGCATTCCAATTGAATCGGGAGTTCCTCAAGGATCTGTGCTTGTACCGCTTTTGTTTATTATTTATATTAATGATATCGTCCAAGATCTCTCTGTTAATGTTAAGTTATATGCCGATGATTGTGTCCTCTATGAACGAATTAACTCAAGTGAAGATCAAATCAGGCTAAATAATGACTTTCGGAAGGTAATGCGCTAGTGTGATAGGTGGCAAATGGTGATAAATTTTGATAAAACAGTATATATGAGAATAACGCTTAAAAGGAATCCTCTTCTCTACCAGTATGGTACTTCCGATAGTGCACTCTCAGAGGCAACATGCTACAAATATCTCGGCCTATGGATTTCCAATAATCTTTCCTGGAACAAACATATTGATACCATCTCGGCAAATGCTCTGCGCAAAATATTCTTCTTGAGGCGTGCACTACGGTTCGCTACTCCTGAAACACGTTTCCTTGCGTATAACACTATTGTGCGGCCAATCTTAGAATATGCCGTAATGATCTGGGACCCATATACCAAGATTAACATTAACAAATTAGAAAGGATTCAAAAGAAAGCAGTAAGATTTATTTATAATTCCTATGGTCGCACTTCTATCACTAATCTTATTAAAAAGAGTGGCTTACCATCCGTTACTGATAGAAACCGTATCTGTCGTTTGAAATTCTTTTTCCAGTTAATTCATGGGCGGAAAGTTGGGCTAGTTGGTTGAATTACATACTGAAGAAGTTGGCGCGGAAAAACGGGGACAAGCGAGACAAACAAAGACGAGCGCTACTCACAACTGAAGGTGTATTCCAGACAATGCTCGAATAAATAGTGAAACCAACAAGAACAAAAAACAAACAAACGTCATGAACACCACAAGTTACCCCATGAATCCCAATGATTTGGTTAAGAACAGATACTCCCTATCAGAGAATCGGACGGAAGTCTGACTAATGCACTTATCGCCACTGATGAGCATACGAAAGGCTTCCATGAGCTCCCGCGTGAGTTGCTCCCTGTGCCTGAATAGGATGGTCGTTTTTTCAAAAAGCGGTTTACACTGGATTTTCTTTTCCTTGTCGTTTGTAATGCACGTGCGGCAATGTTTAGGGAGGTTATCAAGAGAATCTCCCCAGAGCAATCTTCGGTGCTCTCCTAATCTCTCGTTGACGCATCGTCCAGTTTGGCCGATGTATAGAGCGCCACACGACAACGGCAATCTGTACACAACCCTCCTGGTACAGGTAACGAACGGGGTTTTGTGTTTGATGTTGCATTCATTTCTTGTTTTTCTTGTTTTTCGTACCGTTCTTTCGCCTCCTTCTTCCATCCGTTTGTGCACCTGTGAACAGATTGCTCCCAATTTCCGAGGGGCGGAAAACACAATCGGAATTTGATAACGCCCGGCAACATTTTTCAGTCCATGCGCCAATCTGTGCACACATGGTATGACTGCAAAATTGTTTTGACGCTCTTTTTCCCGGAGTTTAGGTCGCGACCCATCCTTGACCCACCTTACCAATCTTCCACAAGCTTCCACAATTATATGCTGAGGGTACCCGCTTTTTTTCAGCCTCCTCACCTGGGTCTCGACGCTTTCCTTGATAGCATGTGAGCAAGACTTGGTGATGGCCGCTTTTAGACAGGAAGTGACTATCCCGTTCTTTATGACTTTGGAGTGACCGGATGAATAATCAAGCAACGCTTTTTTGGCCCTAGGGTGGTATGCCCAACAAACATGTTTGGGGCGAAAATGCAAAGACAGATCTAGGAACTGGAGCCTTCCATCTCTTGGTACTTCTACTGCGAAATTGAGACCAGGGCCGCACTCCTTAAAAAGTTTTAGCACATTGACGACGGTGCGTTGCAGGTCGCATTCGTGTCCCGATGTGGTGTATCTGTTGGGACTTTTTTGGAGATACTCACATTTTATCTCAAAACAACGGTCATAGGGTGGAACGGGAAATTTTTCGTACAGCGAACTGGTGTTTGTATCGGGTCTCGCATAGCCCCGATCCTTAGCAACATTTTTCTGGCTAAGGTGGACAGAGCCATAGAAAAGAAATCAGGAGGGATAATTTGGAAGGCATGTAGGTATGTTGATGACTACTTAGTGTTGTCTTCTGAACCCAACCTGCAACGCACCGTCGTCAATGTGCTAAAACTTTTTAAGGAGTGCGGCCCTGGTCTCAATTTCACAGTAGAAGTACCAAGAGATGGAAGGCTCCAGTTCCTAGATCTGTCTTTGCATTTTCGCCCCAAACATGTTTGTTGGGCATACCACCCTAGGGCCAAAAGAGCGTTGCTTGATTATTCATCCGGTCACTCCAAAGTCATAAAGAACGGGATAGTCACTTCCTGTCTAAAAGCGGCCATCACCAAGTCTTGCTCACATGCTATCAAGGAAAGCGTCGAGTCCCAGGTGAAGAGGCTGAAAGAAAGCGGGTACCCTCAGCATATAATTGTGGAAGCTTGTGGAAGATTGGTAAGGTGGGTCAAGGATGGGTCGCGACCTAAACTCCGGGAAAAAGAGCGTCAAAAAAATTTTGCAGTCATACCATATGTGCACAGATTGGCGCATGGACTGAAAAATGTTGCCAGGCGTTATCAAATTCCGATTGTGTTTTCCGCCCCTCGGAAATTGGGAGCAATCTGTTCACAGGTTCACAAACGGATGGAAGAAGGAGGCGAAAGAACGGTACGAAGAACAAGAAAAACAAGAAATGAATGCAACATCAAACACAAAACCCCGTTCGTTACCTGTGCCAGGGGGGTTGTGTACAGATTGCCGTTGTCGTGTGGCGCTCTATACATCGGCCAAACTGGACGATGCGTCAACGAGAGATTAGGAGAGCACCGAAGATTGCTCGGGGGAGATTCTCTTGATAACCTCCCGAAACATTGCCGCACGCGCATTACAAACGACAAGGAAAAGAAAATCCAGTGTAAACCGCTTTTTGAAAAAACGACCATCCTATTCAGGCACAGGGAGCAACTCACGCGGGAGCTCATGGAAGCCTTTCATATGCGCATCAGTGGCGATAAGTGCATTAGTCAGACTTCCGTCCGATTCTCTGATAGGGAGTATCTGTTCCTAACCAAATCATTGGGATTCACGGGGTAACTTGTGGTGTTCATGACGTTTGTTTGTTTTTGTTCTTGTTGGTTTCACTATTTATTCGAGCATTGTCTGGAATAAACCTTCAGTTGTGAGTAGCGCTCGTCTTTGTTTGTCTCGCTTGTCCCCGTTTTTCCGCGCCAACTTCTTCAGTATGTAATTCATGGGCAATACAACATTGACATCTCGAAAATTGTTAGTTACTCTAGTGGTTATGCAACACGCCTGAGACATTCTCTTTCCGTAAAACCTTTATCCACAAGAACGAACTGCTACAAATATTCCTATTTTCCTAGAACTATTACCGAATGGAACAACCTTGCTGGTCATATAGTCGAAGAGAATAATTTGTCCCATTTTGAGGCGCTGCTGCAACAAGTGACGAAATTTT
This sequence comes from Amblyomma americanum, assembly GCF_052857255.1. Lineage (NCBI taxonomy): Eukaryota > Metazoa > Arthropoda > Arachnida > Ixodida > Ixodidae > Amblyomma > Amblyomma americanum. The sequence goes on along the minus strand of NC_135501.1, from coordinate 38,179,623 downwards.
GAATTTTCGGTTGATGAGTAATTTGTTGAGATTTACTTAATTATATGCTTGGCTCTATGACTGCAGTATATATATTCTGAGGTTGTGAAACAATACAGTACAGTGTGATGTACTAATTTCGTTGCTGTGACGCCTTGTCTGCTGTATTTCCTTTTTTTTGTCCTTTGGTGTTACACAAATTATGTACCCGCCTGCGATGGTCTTGTTGTTCAAGACCGCAGTATTTATAAATAAAAAAATAAAAAAATCTTTTCCGTCCATGACCACAGGTGGTGGTGGAATTGCGGTTCTAGTAAAAAAGAAGGTTCCCTTAGAACTCTGTACTGCTGGATGTTCAGGATGAGGAGGCAGTCTTTTCTAAGTTGATTATTGATTCATGTTTTCTCGGAGCGGTGTACGTTTGCCGCAGTCCTTCAAACGGTCATTTCGCTATTATAAATTTGTATAACTATTCTCCGCATAATGCAGTAGATTCATGACTAATCTTACTATATCTTTGATATATTTTCCAGATATAAACCGGAAAGCCATGCAGTTTCTTTCCCTAGCTCTGAAGTCATTCTAGACGCAATGCTAAAGTTTAATTTTGGTGAGGTAATAAGCGAACCTAGACGCGTACAGACAGCAACGTTCAATATACTTGACCTAATATCTTTAGCGACCGCTTCTGAGTAGAAAAGGCAGAATTGGACTTTATGGGTGGCTTACCAGGCCCCAACTTAGTTCTCTGTATTTTCCGTATTTGTAACAGCGAACCTTCTATAAAATCACATATCACGATTATAGGCATGCGACGATTCGGACATACTCGATCAACTTATTAATTATTTCGCGGCATTTGAAAAAAACAACAACGTTGAGTGAGCCTTTCCTACACATTGAATTCTTTAGTGCAGGTTCAAAACATCGTATATGTCTGCATGACTAAATGTTTACCAACTGAAAGAAAAATATCTTGTAAACATTACCCTTGAATAACAAGTGTGTGATCCATGCTAAACGCGAATCCGAGAGGTTGACAAAACCATTAAAACGTAAATATTGCAACAGTAGTCGTCCTGCCATAGCCATTCACAATTTATCACCGAAAATAAGAACAGCTAAAACAGAGAAGCTCTCCACAAATATTATGGAACTTTCTAAAACACAGTACACAAATCAAGAACTTATACTCTCACCTTGAAAATCCGAATAAAGCAGATGCCATGAATAATTACTTCAAACCAGTCTTCACACTTAATGATGGGGACACGTATTGCATAAGGCCCTTTTATTGGATGCCTTTGGCGCCGATAAGTATCAGGCAAATAGGTATGTTAAGTTTTTACTTGCCAAGACAAAAAAGAAAGAATGAGGCCTCGACAACATGCCTAATGTATTCCTCAAAATATATGCCGAATGGATTGCTAAATGCTTGCTCTTACTGTTTAATAAATCATTATCCACATGCACTCTACAGAAGGAAGGGAAACTGGAAGCGATTCCTGTGCACAAATATGGAAGGAAAATCCCTCTAACTTCAGACTGATATCCTTATCTTTCACAGCATTTAAAGGTCTCGAACGTATCGTGGACAAGCAGAATCCACGTTCCTTCAAGAAGAACACGGCTTGTCTTCATGGCTTCCGAACTACCTTGGACTGGTAGTCAGCTTTTAGAACTAATACTTGGTCTGTCCTTAAGCACCGACAATAAAAAAAAAGCAGATGCGATTTTTTCCCGGTTTCTTATGGCTTTTGACCACGTATCACGCAGAAAACTAGAATTAGAATATACTTTCGGCCGCGGCCTTGTTGCTAACTTGCCCCGCGCATTGATAGCCTTATAAGAAATGACAAGGAGACACATGAAACAGAACTTGCCGGCTGTTTTAAGAATTTTTTTGCCGAAATACGTGGAAACAGCGGGCGTAGCTGATCAAATACTCAAGTACCAATATATCTTAAAACCATGTTCCTTCAGCCAACCTGTGCAAGCCAAGTCAGTACTGTATTCCAAAGCCTTAACAACAGTCATAGCATGGACGCAGATGGTTTTAGAGATACGGCCTATTAAATATGTAATTGATCATAATGAACCTTTGATAGCACATATATTTAATTCAGCACTCTCAGCAGGAGTGTACTCAAGGAACATGCAGTTAGCGCATGTTATCGTAATATATAACGGAGGTGACAGAAACGATATAACTACCGTCCAATACCCATTTTACCAATATTTTCTAAACGGATAGAAAAAAAAGTAGTATTCGAATGGATAGTTTTTCTCAAAAACGCCGCCTGTTAAGTGAATGTCAGTTTGGATTCAGGAAAAGGCGTTCCACACAAAGTGTTTTGCCGAACGAAAAAGAATTTGTCGTGGAAAGTATAGAAAAGAAAGTAATGACTTTGGGAATCTGTATAGATTACAGCAAAGCCTTTGATCGTGTTAATCACAATCTATTAATAGACAAGCTAGAAAAACATGGTTTCCGTGGTTCGTGCACTCGACTAATCCGTTGGTACTCATCCTCACGCTCGCAGTTCGTTGAATTTAATGACCATAAGTGACAAATTCGATCTATACAAAGTGGTGTGCCACAATGCAGCATCCTTGGTTCCTTTATTTTTCTATTTTATATAAATGATCTAGTGCTGATTGTCAACTTGTCCAAATTCGTAATCTACACTGATGATTGTCACATCTTTTAGTGGAAAAGATCTGACCGATATTCTACCACTCGCAAGTTCAGCTTGTTTTGGGCTGCAGGTGTGGTCTGAGAATAACCTCTTTTTAAATGAAGCAAAAACAAAATATGTTTTGTTCCGTACACCTGGCAAGTGTGTGGAAACGCCTGGAAGCATTATCAATGGTCAATATGAAATTAAAAGAGATATCTGTGAAAACTCTTGGAGTTGTTTTCTCTGAAAACATGCTTTGGAACGACCATGTCGATCATCATTGCTCAAAAGCGCGAAAAGTAGTTGGCATTCTCAACAGAAATCGCCATTTATTTCCTGACAATATTAAACAGCTTTTATATAGATCCTTCTTTTATTCCGTGCTCAGTTACTGCGCATTGGTGTGGGGGAACGCAAGTGCACAAAATTTAAACAAACTAATCTTATTACAAATAAAGCTATTCGGGCAATACAAAATGTTCCATTCAACGCGCATGCTAGACTCTATTCTACGTATGAAAAAAACATGAAAGCCGATAACATATACAAGTACAAGCTAATAAAAAGTCACACTGGAGTAATACAGGGCAAATCAGAGCCATTCCTTTCATTCGCTAATCTCCGCAAACTTGAATACGTATACCCTGACCGCCGTAAACTGCCCTGGAAAGTTCCTGTCACGCGCACAAGTTATGGCAGCCAGCGCGTTGAATACACACTCCCCCACACACTCAATGACTTCGCGAAGCAAGATATACACATTACGGCACTTAACAAAGATGACACAATGCAGTCGTTTGTTAACGACCATTAGTGTAAATAGAGACTACAATTTTATACTTTCTTTTTCAGTGCGATTTTTTCTTTTGTTTCTAGTAAAATGATCAAAAATTGAACTAGTGCAGTGCTTTCATTGTTGCCAGGGTGGTTGGGACCTTGTCAAGCTGCTATTGTGCAGCACTTTCTCCTACTCCCCCCGCCCATTTCACCATGTATATTCATTTTGATGAAAATAAAATTCAACTGATTGATTGATTGGCTGAAAACTGGATTAAGGACTACTCGTCAGGTCGCTCCCGGTATGCCAGGATAACCCCCCCAATATTCCACAATCACACCTGTAAAATCAGGAGTATCTCAGGGGTGCGCCTTAGCTCTAGTGTCATTTTTAATTTGCGTCAGTGATCTGCCCTCTTGTGTGATTGTTAATTGTTTGAATCGTTAATTATAACTTTCCGCGAAATTCGCACAGCCTGTGACCGATTTTCACCAAACCACGGTGCAAAAAGACGTATTTAGGTGGTGTGTAGATCGGAAAATGGCCCTTAACATTAGTAAGGCGGCTTTTCTCACACTATCTAAAAAAAACATTGGTCTTCTTATCCCGACATGGTTAATAGAGCCGCTCACACGAGAGTTAAGTTATAAATACTTAAACGTGGTAATACTGCAAAAACTCAAGAGAAATCAAGCATCAACAACGTCGCACCAGTTGCCTCATAACAGCTGGGGTTCCTCAGAAGAGATCTGCGACAAACTCCATCCGCAACAAAACAGCTATAATAAAATGCTTTCGTATTGTTTCTGCTATAATATGTGAACGTTGCTTGGTTTCCGCAAACTAAACACCTGAAAGGCAAATTTGAAGCTATCCAAGGAAAGGCATCTACATTCATGTTTAACAATATAACACTACTGGCTTACTCACAAAACTACTCAATGAAGGAGCATTTTAACTTTTGAAAATAGAGCTAAACTTGTACGACTAAAACTACTGTATCAACCTCTACACAAATGACTTAACATTGATAAAACTAGGCACTATCAGCAACGCAGTCAGCAACAAAATTTAACAAGCACGATGTCAGGCCCAGAGACACAATCTCGCCAGTGTTATTCACCGCCAGTTTACAGACCCCTGGATTGGGCACAGTTGTGGATAAGAGTTACTGAAGAATATTTTCTTGTTCTGTGATTCGCTGATGCCATTGGCTTGCCAAGTCACTCTCGGAATCAATTAAAAAGCATGATCAATGACTCATACAGGCTAAGCAGAATGACGGGTCTAAAAATTAATATGAATAAAACGAAATAATGTTCAATAATTCTCGGAAGGCAACCGCAGCTTCCGATTGGTAGCGAAGCGCTGGAGCTGGTAAGGGTATACATTTACTTATGCAAGGTAGTGACTGCAGATCCGGGTAACGAGAGCAAAATAACTAGAAAAAAAAGAATCTGGCGAAGTGCCCTTGGCAGGTTATGCTAGATCCTGAATGGCAGTTTTCCAGTATCCTTCGAGAGAAAAGCGTACAACAGCTGTATCTTAGCGGTACTCACCTAGTGGGCAGAAAGGAGGAGGCTAACGAAAAGGGTTCAGCTTAAGTTAAGGACAACGCAGAGAGCTATGGAAAGAAAAATGATAGGTATGAAGTTAAGAAACACGAATAAGGCAGAGTGAGTATGATAACAAACGCGGGTTAATGATATTCTCGTCGAAATGAAGAAAAAGAAATGAGCTTGGGCAGGGCATCTCATGAGAAGGCGAGATAACCGCTGGCTCCTAAGGGTAACGGACTGGATTCCAAGATACCGCACGCATAGCAGGGGGCGCGGCGGAAAGTTATGTGGGCAGATGAGATTAAGAAGTTTTGTGGGGATAGGGTGGCCGCAGCTGGCACACGAGAGAGTCAGTTGCAGATACATGGGGGAAGCCTTTGGCCTGCAGTAGGCGCAGTCAGGCTACAGATGATTATGATCAGCAAGAAGTGAAATACGACCAAGAGAACTGAAATGCCATCAGAAAACATGAACATACTACCTCCTGGAGAGGAAATTGAAGCCTGAATTGATTAAACCCCCCAAAAGAGCGTTTCGGGCCTACGAAACGATATCTGCTTACCCAAATGAAGAGCTCCCGCCAACTAAGATATTTTCATTTTGCTGTTCGTGTTTCAATTGTCTTGTTTGCGTTTAATTTGTTGCTTATAGTACGTCAGAGCTTGAAAGACGACCGATAAGCTAAAACATTCATAATCAGAAAAAGAGGACTCATTGCACGCCGACTGCTTGGAATACTTTTTTATACTTACAATATCAGAATGGAAAAGCTTCTATGATTCTATTTTTAGCAGCTCATCATTCGACGTTTTCGTAAAGCCAGTATAAAATTATCTTTGTGATAATTGCATATTTCGTGTCATCCTGGTTTTGTATTTTTTCTATTATTCATTTAGTGTTTCACCACTGTTTCATTTCGTTTTTGTGATGCTAACATGGCCATATGACTAGTCTATCAAATGCGCACGTATTTTCTGATAAGTGTCTCCTGTGTATTAGACTGTTAAGTTTTGTTACGTGCGGTCCCATTATCACCTTATATTACCTTTATGTTCTTTCTTGGTGTACATATTTTGTATCTGTTATTTTTTAACGATGTTACGCTGTCCTCTTTGGCAGTATTTGTGCTAAATGCAGTTCCTGTTCAAATGCACAACTGATTAACAGTGTATTAGATGAATAAATAGGCTACAGGAAGAGTATAAACGTTGTTATGCACTCACCTTAGATTTCTTGAGTGGGATGTACTTGTGAAAGCAGAAGCGGAACACCAGGCACATTTTATACGCAGCCTGGGGAGAGTTCAAGAAAGGCCTGTGGTTTGTACTGTTTCCAAAAGCCGGTAATAAATCATTACGTAGTGTTATTATTTGAGTAGACAGGTACCTTGAATGAAATTATTTTGCACAAAGAGATAACTTGGGTCAGGTAATGAAATCCAACGTACACAAGAGACTAAAAAAACTTTCACTGTCCTAGTCCTCTCTTTGCTGTGGCGTGTCTAGAAATCAGCTTGTGCTACTTGAAATTTTATTTAATTGGCACCGTTCTCTCAACACTTATGTTTTAAAGGTTTTTTTTTATCGGCGTGTAGCGTCCCAAAGCGACTCAGGCTATGAAGGACGCCGTAGTGAAGGGCTCCGGAAATTTCAACCACTTGGGGTTGTTTAACGTGCACTGACATCGCACAGTGCACGGGCCTTTAGAATTTCGCCTCTATCGAAATTCGACCGCCGTGGCCGGAATGGAACCCGCGTTTTTCGGGCCAGCAGCCGAGCGCCATAACCACTCAGCCACCGCGGCGGCTAAAGTTTCTTTTTCAGAGCTTTTTCAGAGGCCCGCGACTGTTGAAACGTGCCAGTATAGAAAAATTTGCATTTCATGTGAAAATATTCAGTTCGTAACAGCTTAGCTTAGGGCATCGTGATGCAAATCTAAACATTTTCAAAGGTAGATCACTTACGGCCTCCACATAGACACATATAAAATGAATAAAAATAATAAAAATTCGTTTTCCTCCGATTACAAAGGACCAACAAGAACTTTGTTCGCGTGTATAGAACAACGCGTTCTGTTCTCCGTAAGCCACATAAAAAGCGATAGTTCCACGGCCATACCCATAAAGTGAAGAGATGAGACACTGGAGAAATAGGGTATAATCAAAGACATGGACGAACGCTCGTCCGGCACCCTGTGAGTTATCCCTCGAGCGCTAGAATTCTTTGCTCTGCCAACCAACTAGCTCAAAGTGTCACAATAGTGCATAAATAGTGGTGAAGCCAGTAATGTCGGTGCCTCCGACACAGGCTAGCTGTAGTTCTGTAGCTTTACAGAACTGATGTGTAATTGCTTAAAAGCAAAGGTTACACAGTGCAAATGCAGTGTCACACTCACCAAATGCCCACTGAAGAAATAAATTTGCAGTAATTGACAATGACGTCTTATATTCACCACCTTCATAGTTAAATGCACTCGACTACTTCGACTTCGCAATCGGGGAAACGTTCGCAGTGTTCAACAAAATACACGCGTAAATTTGAGATTCGGGGTAGGGACGTGGGCGGCGGCGGCAAATGTAGAGCTGAGTGCGCTTGGTTCGTTCTCCCAAATCATAGTAAGAACTCAAGTGGAGGCACCTACCCTTTGAAACATCTTGGGGGTGAACTTGTACTTGCTGACAATAGGCAGAAAACACTTGTCCACTAGCTTGGCGCCAAGCTGCGTTGCTTTCGCCTTCTGCGCAATTCCTAGGGAAGGATGCGTCCAGGTTACCGTGAAATTTAATATAGATGTGCCGATCGCTTATGGCTACGATAAACTGGATGTAAGGCCAACAGTGTGCATTAATATATACCAGGAAACAATCAAGCATCTTGAACACCCTCAGAAAGGAGGCTTTTAAGATGCATACATAAAATAATTACGGGCATCGTAAGCATTTAATAAAGAATGTTTCCTTCGCAACAGAGGACTTCTCTCTTGAAGCCCACCTCATGCAGTCGCCATTATCACAAAACACGCCCACCGACCTGCAGGGCAGTGGAAATACGATTACGCATATACATCGTCTTATTCCTAAGAACAAACCAAACATCACCGGAATGTAAGAAACGGAAACATTACACAGCCGATCAAAGCTGTTACCTAGCACAATAAAAAGTATTCTTTTGATTTAATAGTTTGAAAATAGTACATAATCTTAATATTATTATTCCTAATAGTCCTAAGTTAACATCACCGTCACAGCGGCGATCACCAGACCCGTTGTCTATTGTGACCGGCTTTCGTGAATTATTTCGCGAGCCAGCTCCCGGTTACAGCTGGCTGGCTACCATTCGGGTAACCACGCATCCTTTCTATTTAAAAAAAATGCACAAGAGACGCATTCTCAATTATTAGTTCTGCTATTGAGAGAAGTGTCAGGGAAGAGTCAACAATAGAAACCGGAAATCAATAAATCATTCTTTTCTTTCCACACTATACAGTGAAAAAAAGGAGCCAAGAGAAAAGCCGTTCAAGCACGGCTTGAGTTGTCCTTGGCCCCACTGATCAGGCAGTGGCAGCAGCGAGAAAAGCACAGAAAGCAATGTCCTAGAATGGAGATAGCTCAGTCAGCATAAAGCGAAATATACAGCAAACAAAAAATGGAACCGTAGCAAGTGGTACAAACATTCAACTTATCAAAACAAACTACATCACACGGCACTAATTGAGCGCATATCACATGCTACACAAAATAATAAAGATTCAGCAGATGAACATGGCGATGAGGATATTAAAGACTTGAGGCTTCAGCTGCGCTAAATGTATACAATTATTTCCGCCCATCCTTTTTAAGACTTTCGAATTACCACTACAAATCAGAGCGCCCAAACGCTTCACGATAGATGTCTGAGAGACTGTAAGTGTTCCTTGGTCTTCTGTATTTCAGCGCGCAATCAGTGCATTAAGTATTCCGGCTTCATATCCAGAAAAAAAAATATTACTTGTTATTTCCATTAATACAACGGGTGCCGCCCTTATTGTGTGTGGTGGTTGAAAGCTGCGCAAAAATCTAGAATCATGCCTGCACGCACGTCGGGTCTAACAACGATGGAAGCCCGTGACAATAGCGCTAGTCTCAGATCTCAGCCAATCTCAGCCTCTTCAGATCTCAGCAAAAGTACGAGTCGTCAGTGCTAGTCTGAATATATTTTCGACCACCAGGGGTTCTCATCCTGCACTGACATCGCACAGTACACGAAGGTATTGGGTTCCATCCCGCCTGCCGCGGTTGTATTTCGATGCAGTCAAAAATCGTGAGGGCCATGTACTGTGCGATGTCAGTGCGCGTTAAAGAACTCCAGAAGGTCGAAAATATTCATAGCCCTCCATTACGGGTTCCTGCATAGCCTGAGTCATTATGACACCTTAATTCGCAGAAGCCAAATGTGCCACAATCCTATTTGCCGACCCGTTCAAGCCTATATACATTTTTCGGTACAGATATTTGTCTTGATTTTTCCAAAGAGTCGGAAAATTTTTACAGCCGTTGCTCAAATTTTTTGTTTTTCGTAAGCTTTTTCTGCACTTTGACCTGAAGTCACCCTTTGGAAGCATGCTAGACGTCTTATGATGTACAATTAATTGTATTAGCGGAATAATATACTGCTAGGTCCTAGAGCACGACGAAGCAGTCAGTGGCACGGCTCAGAGAGCTCGTGCTAGGGCTGCCAGCTATTAAATCATGTCATCGCCATCAGTCTTACGGCAATGCTCCTCGATTTGCAGATAACCTTGAATTGCTGGAGATTCTGCAAATCATTGCCATCATGGCCGAGCAGGCAACGCCTTGCGTCCACCTTTACATCAGGCAGGGAGTTCTTGGTTTTTGCCTCTTGGCAGAGCCCCAGCATGCCAGGATAGATTGAACCTCGGCGCCCTCCCCCATCCCTTTTCCTAGCACAGAAAAAATGCCCGAAGGATTGGAAGACGACGACAATACCCCGACGATTCTCCATACCTAAGAAACCGCACACGCCCGAGAAGACAATTCCCTGTCACTGCCGTTGTGTGCATCGAGGTACCTCGGCCGTGGATTGTGGAAACCGATAGTAATTAGACATTCATAATCCAAGCATCATTCGTTCATATTCTGAATTGTGGCAGTGAGCAATTCATTTCCTTCCCTGCTGTGCTAAACAGTCATGTCACTCCCACCGTGAAGTTGCGCATTTCGTCGCCAATGCGTACTTCTAGTCGATGATTGCGACATAAATTAGGTTACGCTCATAAAAAGAACAAAAAATTGAGGGGGCACGCATTAACGCATTCTTAATTGAAGTCTGCTGGGCTTGCTTCTCCTCCGTCACTGCTACTCGCCGCATACGCTGAGCCTTGTGCAACCACCGATACTGTTCAGTGACCTACTTCTGTGGTCGCCCTCTCCGTTTGCAGGGACTTTCCATTGCGGTAGTGAAAGGCGACGTTAATTCTGGTTTCATTTAAACATGATATGTGCAGCTATCTAGACACTTCTGCGCAAAACAGGGTGCACTCGTCAACGCTCGCCGAGAGTGTAAATGTACGTACTTTGCCTTGTCACGCCATCAGCGCACTGCCAACTAACAAGCGCGGCTGCCAACATGCCAGATGACGTCGCACATTTTTTCGACCAAGAAGATAATTGATGACAGACGCCACCGTACGCTGCAGAGTTTTTTCTCCAATCAGGTTGTAATGCTAACGTTTTAAATATGTAAGTTATGTACCCGCACCGCCGACAATCACTCGGCAGACCTGTGTATTCCACTGTCTTTGCCAAAAGTAACCGGGCAACGGTGGTTTGTTTCTTAGCCGCGTTGCGAAGAGCTTATACCAGCAGTTAAGCTATGAATCTGTTTCAAACAAGGTGAGCCCTTGTCCTCACGTTTTGACACCTTTCGGTCGTTAGAGGTGCCGTAAACGCTCCGTTATACGGTTGAGAAGCAAAAATCTGCTGCTCGGTTACTTTTAGCAAAGGTTGTGCGTTCCAGCTGAGGAGGAAGTGTGCGGTGGCGCAGGACTCGGCGCTTGCGTTAGGATCGCCAGCCAATAAATCATAGTATATCCCTATCAATCCGGTAATGATGCTCATCGGCTGTCAGCCAAGGGCCAGTAATTAGATAAAAACTACAAATAAAGGCACTTTGAAGTGCAAGACATTTGGAAGATTTGGAAGATACGAAAGCTATTTAAGGTAAAACGACCAACTTGGGTTTCACGCCTTTTAAGCAAATCGAACCTTCAGCGTGCGTGTCCATGGAAAGCCCTTTGGTAACTTCACTTCCAATAGAGGAGTGCCGCAGGGCTCCGTTCTCGCCCCCACATAATTTTATGTGGCTTTAATTCCTCTTGTTCGAGCCCTAGAGACCATCCCTTCTTCCGCGAGCTTGCGTATGCCGATGATATAACCTTGTAGTGCTGTCATCCAGATGCGTCTATTCATCAGTCGGTCCTTCAGCACGCGCTGGATGTGTTGACATCTCGCCTCCCACCTCTGGGTCTAACACTCTCTCCTACTAAATCATGTTTCATTCGCATTGGAAATAAAGCCGGCTTACGTAAAGCTCCCCCTTTAAATTTTACGGTACATAATACTCTGATTCCTCAAGTAGAAACGGTTCGTATTCTTGGTCTTCTCCTCCATACATCTGGGACTGGCACCCCGTGGCTGACAGTCACCCGTAAATCAGCTCACGCTACTCTAGGTCTGATTCGTCGCATAGCTATGCGCTCTGGTGGCGCACGTGCTCATATGGCCCGCCAGCTTGTGCGCTCTATCCTTCAGCCACGGACTGTATATCAGGTACAATTTCAACGTCTCACCCGCAGACAGTGGGACACCCTTGAAGCTACCAATCGTGAGGCTATGCGCGTCATAACATATCTGCCTCTGTTAACACCCATACCTGTGCTACAGGAGTTCGCCGAACTTAATACACTCAGTTCGACCAACAGGTGGCAAATAGAGCTCGAAAACACTCTCCAACGTCATCGTTTAAAGACACTTCCTCCGTGGTCATATTGCTAGCTCATTGTCAATCGCCCCACCGTTTCCCCGCCGGTATCGGCAGCGTATCTGCCTGAAGGGTGCATATTATACACGGATGCACCACATTCTGCAGAGAGGGGAGTTACTGCTGTGTATAGTCCATCTCATCCGCGCATCTCAACTCTCTCGCGACGTATACTGCATATACGTGCACTCCCCTGGCATTGGAACTTCAAGCCATTTGTAATGCCATTGCTTCCCTTCCGCTCGTTCCAACATTCAATAAAGTTCATATTTACACCGAATCCCGCGCCGCCCTTAAACAGCTTCGACGGACATTCCAGATTTCACAGTCAATTCATGTGCTCTGCGCAAAGTATCCATGTCCTCTGCGCATACACTGGATTCGCGGCCATGCTCAGGATCCACATAACATTCAAGCGGATGCTATGACTCATCTTCATACATCAGACGATCTGCCACCTTCCCCTCTTCCCGCAGATCCGTTCCTGTCCTATGTTTCCGATTCCGAAGTTCTGCGCCAGCGAACTCGCGCTCAAATTCCTCCGTGTTCGCACCCTCTCCCCCGTAGTCTTACTCGGCAGTAGGAGGTATCCGTGAGCCGGATTCGGGCAGGGGCGGCTCGTACACCATCTGTTCGTCATCGGTGGCGTGCCAAAGATCTGCCAGCACCTGACAGGTGCCCTCACTGTAGCGCTGCACCGGACATTTGTGATGTGCGGCACTTGTTGTGGACGTGCCCAGCTACGGCTGCTATAAGAAAACGGCTCCTCAGGGAGGTGGGCCTGCGGTGGAACCGCGAAAGTGACTACATGAAGTGGACTATGAACAACCGTTCCATCAGCCACCTCTGCGATTACCTCAGCGCAACGGGTCTTCACTCCTTCATTTAACATTCAATCTCGTACATTCCTTCACCTTCTTCTTTTTTTCAACTTATGCCTCATGGCACACTTCTAGAATAAAAAAAAAACTTGGGATAGCCTGACAGCGCCCCTATTGCTACACGTAGGAGCACCGTGAGCACTCTCCCACTTCCGCTGAAGAAGTGATGCGATTTATAGAAAAGGCTTCAAGATAAAAAGGTAGACGCTTTACTACACTACTTAAAGAGATTATAAACATGAAGAAAAGCGTCTATTACTCCACTATTCCGCGAGAGGGCACGGCGACATCCATGTAGACATCATGTACAACTGAGCTCGGCTCGCTGTGCAGGTCGGTTTTTACACTTCCCGTGGTTCAGTTAGGACTAGTTGCTATGGAATTGTGATTTTGGCGTGCCCTGAAAGATGTTTCCACATTGCTGCTGAGGCTGGTCTGCTCTCCTACTACTGTTGTGTGGGGATGTTGAGACAAATTAGGGACTAACCACGAGGAAGGCCTGAACAATTTTTTTTGGCAGAATTGCAGGGAAGTAAAAGTATCTAACGCTGCTAAGGATGAGACACTTAGTCAGATCAACGACAAAATTTCAGAACTTGACGATGTACTGAATCTGACTGAAGAAAATGAAGAAAACGTCAGAAAACTCGATAATGTGGCACTTCGTGTACAAAACACTGTAGCAGAGCAAGAAAATAATCTTGGGGATTATGAGACTCGCACTCGAAGAAACAAAATTTTAGAGTTTGATATTAAAGAACCACCAAATGAAACATGATCACACTTAGAAGAGAAAGTTATTAAAGAAATATGCAGCGAGAAGCCTGGTATGACATTAGCACAGTCGAACGCATCCACCGGCTTTATTTTAAAGCCCATCAAGATCGACATCGGCCAATAATTTTTTGACGATACAGTTACAGCGAAAACTCACAATCTTGAGGAACTGCCATAAGCTGAAGGATTATGACGTGTCCATTTCACAAGATTATTCTGACACTACGCAACAGAGAAGGAAAAAGCTATGGCAGTCCTTAAACGATGACAAACGCTCGGGAACCAAACTGAAGTTAGTGTGTGATAAATTGGTGATAGATTATGATGTCTACATATGGGAGGAGCAAAAAAACTGTCGAGTTCTGCTGCGGTGCCAAGAAGATGCAGGACTTAATTGACATCATCATTACTCTAACAATTCCGTGAATAAATTGCTTTGTGTAATCTGTGTCAATGCGCCAAGTGTATGTAATAAACAAGAGCACGTCGAACATATCTTATTATCTTTAGACCCGCATATTGCTGTTATAAGCGAGACCTGGCTGCACTAAGACATTCCTGATAACTCTGTCTTCCCCCCATCTTATGCACCGCAAGGATCGAGGGTCAAGGGGTGGTGGTGAGGCTGTTCCTGTTAAAAGTGGTATTCCATCACGCATGATGCCTAATATTGGTGACGACCATGAAAGTGGCATTTGTGAAATCGATTTCTTGGGGAATAGTGTCATCATTGTTGGCGTATACAGGTCACCTGGAGCTCAGTCTTATTTTGTGTACCATCTACATGATAGCTTAGGTAGTTTAAAAATGAAGGAGTCTCCTAGTCGCTGGAGATTTTATTCTCTCGCACGTCGACCGGGACAGAATGGTTACTGGAACATGTGATGTTAGACGTGCAGAGGGGTTGTTGGCTATGCTTTTCGCCTTCGACCTCATCCTGACAGTCCTCTCACCTATAACTCCACCGTATAACTCCAACCGGGCAGTCTATTCTAGACTTAGTTTTTTGTTCCAGTGCCATACAGGACTATAGTACTCATTTACGTGATGGAATATCAGACCACAAGTTAGTATTTTTCTGTTGCCTTCTACCAAAACTTTTTAAACCTAACTCCCCGAAATACGTTGGTAGAAAAAAACTTCGAGTTAGCTGACCATGCTATAATTACTTATTAGTTGCAAGATTCATTCTTCACATTCAATTTGGATAATGCCAGTACGCTTTGGAGAAATTTATGTTCTATTTGTCATTTCTGTATATGAAAAAAATTCTGTATATGATCCCTGAAAAACGAAAAAAAGGTCAACAGAACAAACCCATGAATTTTAGAGAGGTAATGCACCTCAAGCGTAAAAACAAGTGTTCCCGTAGACACAAAACTCCCAACACTACAAATTATTCAGCAATTAAGTTAACACTTTCCACAAAACTGCGTGAAAGGATAGAAAAATACTTCACTGAAACACTTCATCGTTTTCTCGCCAGAAATCCTCTAAAATTCTGGAAACTACTTTCCCACAAATATAATTCCCACAATATAATTTCCCGCAAATTTCAAGCGATCGCACTATCACCGATAAAAATAAAATAGCGAAACCCTTCAATAATTACTATTAAAGAGTATTTTCTAAAAATGGGCATATTAGCGATACCGGTCAAATTTTTACAAGTCAAACAAATTCAACGTAACTAGAGACGATATCCTAAATCTGTTTTCGTATCTTGATCCTCCAAAAACGCCAGGTCCAGACAAAATTTCAGCTTGATTTCTCAAAACGTAGGCTGAAGCTTTTAGCACCGTTTTTAGTAATAATATTTGAGTGGTCTTGAGAGTCTGGCATAGTATACCTAGATTGAGAAATTTCATGGGTCGTTCAGGTTTGTAAGAAGGGTTGCAGACAGCAGGTCAATAATTATCGTGCAATCTCGCTGACATCGACTGTTTGCAAACTCACTGAACACATCGGTCAAACACCTTGATAATTTTCTAGAACACAACAACAAAAATGTAATAATCAACTTGGTTTCCATCGGGGTTTTTCTAACACTACGCTGTTAGTCACGACTGTCGGTGAAATTGCCTAAATCCTAGACATATCCGGACAAACGGACATGATTTTCTTAAATTACTCGAAAGACTCCGACAGGGCGCCGCACGATACGCTGATCGCAAAAATGCAAATGACTGGGGTGCCCAGTAAAATTACACGATGGATATCTTCTTATCGCAGAAAACGTAAACAGTTCGTTGCTATAGAAGGAGTCATCTCACATTTATTATATGTTCATTCTGGCACTCTTCAAGGATCGGTTTTAACTGCTACCTTGTTTAATATTTACACTAAAGAGCTTGTTCAAGCACTACAATTTTCAGTCTCGATTAAAATATTTGCCGATGATTGTAAATATTGAAAGATATTCAATCGGTCTCTGAGCAAATAAATCCGACCGATAACTTGCAATTGCTGGCAAGATGGTGCAACAGGTGGGCGATGACCACTAACTTTGAGAAGACTGTTGCGCTTAGCGTCATGAATAAAATTAGTAAATAGGAATTTCAATAACAAATCAACAGGAATCTATTGAGTACGGTACATGAATATATATACTTAGGCGTAATAGTAACATCCAGATTAAAAGGGACGATACACATCGAGAGTATATGCTGCGCAGCATTTAAAAAGGTGGGCTTTCTAAAAATCGTATGGGCGCATGGGCCAGCTCATTAAAATTTAAAGCACACAAGGCATATGTGAGATCTACATTTGAATATGGCTGTGTGGCATGACACCCGCATACTTCAAGTGACATTGAGAAACTTAAGAAAATTTAACGCGTAGCAGTTCGTTTGATTTATGACAGATACAGGCACCACGACTCAACCTCATCCATGCTGCGTCTTGCTGGCCTAGATCCTCTAAACGAAAGGAGAAGGCAATGCCGACTAACCTTTCTTCAATCCCTACATTTTTGAAAACTAGGTATTAATCCCGAAAACTACCCACAAACACTAATGTAGAGGGAGGCCAGACCCGTCCAGCTATATCCACCGGCGAACGCAAGAAACCAGGAGAAACACGGCTGACCGCGGTAATTCTTCATCGCTCTCTCCCTCGCGTTCCCTCCGCACCACCTCTTCGTCGATGCAGGACATTCGGACGGCGGCAGGCTGTCTGCCGAACGCTATATCTCGTTACACTCTTTTACCATATCTCCTGTATTTGCACGAACAAACACATGCAAATTCTCGTTTTTCCCACGCACGATATCAGACTGGAGCGCACTACCGATCAACTCACCATTTTTATCACACAGCAGTTGACATGTGACATTTTGAACTGTGATTTGCTTTTTCACTGTAATTATCAATGTGCTATTGGGTTATGTATTCTTTGTTGATCTTTTTGCAGTATATTGATTGTAAAAACCTCTCCTGCTTGGAAGTTGTATGCCTGCAGTATTTCTTAAATAAATAAATTAAGCCCAGCTCACTTATAACGGCCGCAGTTGTAACGAACGCTCACTCATTACGTACGAAGGTGGTACTACCGTTAAACATGTCCAAGATTCATAGAAAAAATTTTAATTTTGCTAAATTGTAAATTATCTTTTGAAAATATTAAAGGCAATGGCCAATTCTTGTAATGCGTAGCAAAATCTTTATTTTAAATTGTTTCCATCGATCGCATCGAACAGTTAAAACCGCCGTAGAAAACCAATGGGGAATGCTTTGGCGACAGCAAAAATGTTACTAGAAAAAAAATGCAAATCTGCCGTCGGGTTATCTGCGGTTATATTGATTATTACAGGGAAATCTTACATTATATCAAAATATGAAAAAATTGCGTTCATAAACGATTACCGGTTCAAAAATGGTTTCGTGCAAAATTGTTAGGTATGAAGGCAATGGCGTCTTAGATAAAACGAACAACCACAGCTGCGCCACTCGGATACCGCGAACGAACA
The DNA here is from genome assembly GCF_052857255.1 of Amblyomma americanum. Lineage (NCBI taxonomy): Eukaryota > Metazoa > Arthropoda > Arachnida > Ixodida > Ixodidae > Amblyomma > Amblyomma americanum. Next base: position 38,161,964 of record NC_135501.1, on the reverse strand, counting down.
GGCGATATAAACATGTGCCTGGTGTAGGAAAAAGACAGCGAGCTCCTATGCAACCCTTTGGAAGCCGAACGCGATATTGTTAGAAGTTGCATAGCCTTTCTTCGAACTCCGCACGGCCCATTACATTACGCACGGATCCGTCTTGGAATCTGTTCTTTGTTTTTACACAACCGAACTTTTTGTCGTACGACATTCACCCTCGCTGTTTCGTAGCTATGGATCGCTTTGGCGTTTAAGCCGGATTGCTACAGCCTCAGGTGCTAGTCCAGAGGCAACTTTGTAAGCGCGCGACGCACATTAGGCTCCGCCGTCCTGTTTGAAGGCCCGCCCCTGGGCGGTCTATCGAGACGCCGCGAAGGAACCGACTCTCCACTCGCCGAAACTCCGGCACCTGTCGAATGTACACTTCCATCTTCACAACAATTGACACGACTGATAATCACTTCTCCGCCGCTCCTCAACCCAGCCCCTCCCCCATTCACATCACGCACCTTGTCACATGACTGGATACGCCACTTACAGAGTCACAGAGCAGCGGAAACTTTCCACACATTCTGACTTCTAGCGCAGCAGGCAATCCGCCAGTCCCTCATCCGTCATTCCTGACATCACTCATCATGCCACTCTCCATGGCTGATGTCATATTGTAGCGACTGGAAGAGAAAGACGACGAGCGATCGCCGCGTGCCGACGACGGCGTTGCTGCTTGCGGACGTTCCTGATTTTGTGTCCCCTGCTTTCACCTCTTCTCGCTGCCGGCTTGTACGTCGAGACGCGACATTTGGTGGAGATACGGGGTAACAAATCTCATGCATCGCACCCCACCTCGTAATTGGAGCCCGGTAGTAAGCCCTGGCGGTCGGGTTTTCTTGGAACTCTCGGCACAAACTGAGATCCGCGCTAAAAGTCGTCAGGAAGGCCAAGCGCAGGAATTCGGACAATTGCCCCAGGGATCGAAGACATCTAGGACCAACTACACGATGGCGTCCCAGTCACAACAAATCGACCCTGCGATCGCACCGATGATCGTTTACCTGCCTGTCACCCCAAGATCTTTCGCTTCGTTCCGTGGAGATGGCCTTGAAAATGTTGAAGACTGGGTACAGCAGTATGGACGGGTACCTATACATAACCGTGTGATAGGTGACCAATGCCAGCAGAACATGTACTTCTCCTTGGATGCAACAGCGAAATACTGGCTCGAGAACCATGAGGCTTCGCTAACATCCTAGTAGAACGTGCAATAGCGAACTGGGACGCACATTCGCGAACGAGCACCGGGGGCAGCATGCTGAAGATCTGCTCCAGGTGCATATCCGGGGTCCCACCGAAAGCGCCAGAAGCTCCGCTCCTCTTCAATCTGGCTATGATGCACCTGCCGGCTCAGCTGCGTGGTGTCGCGGGCGTGCAGCACTCCCTGCACGCCGATGACATCACCCTGTGGGCCACGCAGAGGAACACATGGGGCATTGAAACCAGCCTGCAAACAGCGGTGACGAAAATAGACGACTACTCCGACCGCTGCGGTCTTTAGTGTACCCCTCAAAAATAGGAACTTGTGCCCCTCCGCACCTCGAGAAAGCACACAACTCATATATCTCTTTCTCTTGACAGTGGTTCCATACGCAAAACGTACGAGATATGGTACTCGGACTCTACATCCACAAACACGGACGGCCAGGCACTACATTGGCCAAACTTGATAAGGTGGAGGACAAGGTGAGCCGCCTGCTCCACCGAGTTTTCACAATCGCGGGGGTTACGAAGCAAGAATGCCTTGCGGCTGGCAAACACCTTCGTGACCAGTTGAATGCTCTATTCGACTGGAATTCTCTGTCTCCACCTACGGAAACAAGAGGAGGATGCCCTTGAATTCATCCTTTGCAAAATTATTAAGTGTGCCCTTGACCTTCCCATCACTTCTTCAAACAGCCGTCTTATGGCCGGGAGGCGTGCCTTACAAACCAGTACAAGTGCTTTTTGCAGAGTCGGGCCGCCGCCTTCTTGGTCTACTCCATATCCAACGCACCATTCTCACGGAATGCAGGTTTCGCATCCCAGACCTTCTTCCAGCCAACATGTAACACGAAGATCATAACGATCGGCGCCGGGCATGAGCGGATTCCATAGCCCGAAATTATGGTAAGAGAACAGGTGTGTACTACGTGGACGCCTCCGGCCTTCAACACGGGGGATGGTAGACGGCCGCTGTGGCTCACAACCGCAACACAGTTAACGGCCTCGCCTATAAGACCACGCCGTGGAATACACGCAGAAGAGATCGCGATTGCTCTCGCGGGCTCACATTCCGATTCAAAATATATAATCATCGACCAGCGAGGGGTCTGCGGGAACGTCGAACAAGGCTGGACTCTTTTCCTAGCTTATGGCATCCACAAAAATTGCATGCGGGATAAGGACCCCGCACACCATTGCCTTATATGGGCCCTGCTCATCAATGGTTTGCAGGAGACAAAGCAGCAGATGCAGCCGCCCGCGCGCTCTCCCACCCCACCTGGCTGTTTTCTCCTCCACACCCAATTAGGACCCTGATTTCAATCACGGATATTATAACATACTATCAAGATCATCGCCTTACCCCCGCTCATGTATAAAGGCCTCAAAAAGGCGGATGAGCGTATCCTTCTCCGCCTTCTAATACTTTGCTGTGCCTGGCAGCACTAAAACATTTCGACCTCTTCATTACCGGCAGCTGGCCGCACTGTAGAGCGGTGTGTTCGGAAACCTATGGCGTGGGCCTGCCCCTCCCGCCTGGCTATTCCACCCATCCCCAACCCAAACTGGGAGGCGACCCTGCTCGGCTCCACGACTTACAGGCCCAACAAGCCTTAGTCGGGCGCACTCGGGTGGCGGCCGCCGCCTTTCTGGTCTCAAACTAGGGACCTTGACCTAGTGTTTGTAAGGACCGGTTTCTTGCGGGCTGATCCAAGCATACCTCATGTCCCTTGTATATCCCATAAATCTTTTCAGCACTACCTTCGTCGAAGACGTGCTACGTGTGAGTGCCCGCGCTGACCCTGAGGGCTACTGAAGAGAAAAAATTAGCTGCGGCTTAACTGCTGCTGCACCTGGTTAGAGAGTGAAAGCTGTAGTGGATCGGGCAAGTCGACGTGGCTTGGCGTCTGTAACGTTAAGTGCGTTCCGCACACTGTATAGGCAGCGCGCCCACCCTTGCTAACCTGGAAGGCTGCAGTTAACTTATTGGTACATCGCGAGTTTGGTCACCCAGTTAACGCAGCGGCATAATGCCGCAGAGACGCGTGTCTGCCACAACGTTATCAGCACCAATGCATGCAGCCCACATCTCTCTCTCTCTCACCACGCCACGTACCTCAAAGCTAAATCGAGGCGTCCACTGACCTAGGGAACCAGCTATGCGTCCTTCCTTTCCTCAAAACCATCGGAGTCTAGAACGTTGTCATCGCCAACTTCAACGAGGGTATAGGGCCGTGGCGTCCTGGCTTTATGGGGCTGGAATCTAGGGGCTCTGCCACATGTGGAGAGGGCTCCGTGTTACTGGGGCTACCTGTTGCTAAACTGTCGTCGTCCCTTCAGATGATGCGGTTGTTGCGAAGCGCGTCCTTTCTTTCAATCTTTCGTCTCATATCTCTTTTAACTCTCCTACTGTCTGCACGTGGCAGTGATTGCGGCTCAGCTTGAGTATGTGGGCAGGCCCATGCACTTTCCTCTTCATTCTTCCTGTAGCCGCAACAACAAAAACAACGAACACAATGAACGCCGACAGCCTATAGAAACAGAGGCAAGCGCTCGATTTTGGCCGTGGCGGCGGAGTGACGTCATAGCTGTCACGTGTTTCTTCTCGGTTCAAGGTCAGCCTTGCGCACACGGCGAAGAAGCTACGGAGGGGAATGGCTTAGGTGCGATCCTTGATGAGGGTTCTCCGGTATGATAACTTTGGAGGGCTCAACCGCAATCCTCCGACTACAGTAGCCGGATTCGCCGCAGAAGCGACCAACATCGAGCGCGCATTGGCGACAAGAACCAGTTACTTTAACTGTCTAAATGCCCTTCGTGTCGTTTCTAGTCTTGCCTCCTCTGGTCTCGCCGGTGCTGGCCTCGCCGACGTTCACGAAATAATCCGCGGCGTAGTCCGCGTGGAGCTGAAAGGGCCCTTCCAAGGTTCTGAGCAGCCTGCATCCGCGACGGCTGTTCGGAAAAATCTGCGACACGTTCTGACACCAGAAGATGCCAGAACTGTGGTTGCCGCCGACTAACAAGCTCTGAGTTACGCCGCCGCCGTCCGTCGCCCGTCACTCATCCATCGCCAGTACCAGAACGCTGTCGATTCCGGCCCTCAACGCCGGAGTTCCTATCCCCGTCTGGTGCACGCCTGGAACCGCTGGGCCCCAGGAAAGCCGACATCTGGAGGACTGCAGATCGGAGGCCACTGTGCTTCCACTGCAGTGAGCCTGACCACATGTATCGCTACTGTCCGTGCCGCTAACTCGGCCTTACAGGCTTGGCTGATCCGCGCCCCCGGAACGGTGAGCATCACCGCCAGATACAGGACTACCTTCGACGTTCTCCATCCCCTGTGTCAGCTCCACCTCGCACCTAACGGTCGCCGCCACCTCGCCACTCACCATCCTCTTCTCGCGGGTCTCGCCGTGAGGGCCTTTCACCACTTCGGGAAAATTAAATACGGCGACGCCTGGAGGTGGCGCTGCCGGAGCCGTACCAAGCAAATAACCTCCGTCTACGTTGGAATGTCTCAGTTGGAACGATAGCACCCTTGGAAGCGAAAACGGTTTTGTGGCCTTGAGCAATGTAAATGTTCTAATCGACGGTCGCGACGTAACTGCGCTTGTCGACACCTGCGCCGATTACTCGGTCTTCAGCGGCAACTTCTATAAGCGTCTTCACAAGTTACCACCCAGTGGGGCGGCGCGCCAATACGTACCGCAGGAGGTCAATTCTTAAACCCTGCTGGCAGGTGCGCTGCCCGCGCCGAGATTCACGGTGAGCTGTGCCTCGCCACATTTGTAATATTGGACAATTGCTGTATGGGTGTTTTTCTTGACGTAAAATTTCTCCGTGAATATGGCTCCGCGTAATCGACGTAAGGCAGAACAAGTCTCTCCGCACAGGTTATTCATCGCCAACACCTCCCCGAGCCATTCGCGCTGCGCTGAAAGTTGATTCCGGCCATGTTTACTTGCCGCCGTTGTCGACAGGTTTTTCCTGCTAGCCAGAGCCGATACAAACACATGCGGTGAAGGCGTTCTGGCAGGAAGCGTCCAGGTGCTAGTTAGGCTGGGCATGGGCGTTGTGCGAGGGATCGCAAATGTTCAACGTGGGCGTGCCAACATCTTCGTGTCCTACTTCAGGAACAAGCCGCAGCACCTGACGAAAGAGGTAGTTATAGCCCAAATGGACGAACTTATTGACGGTCGCGCAGCTGTTGCGCTGCCTGAGGAGGAGGCTCCGCCCGCGTCACGAGACCTACATCGTTGCCCCTGAAGATCGATTCCAACCTTGAGTCTTCTGAAATACGAGAAATACTCTCTCTTTTGCATCGGTACAGCGACTGTTTCGCAAACTTCTTAATCTCCTCCGCCCGCCTAGGCCGCCGCGGTGGTTCAGTGGTTATGGCGCTCGGCTGCTGGCCCGAAACACGCGGGTTCGACCCCGGCCGCGGCAGTCGAGTTTCGATGGAGGCGAAATTCTAGAGGCCCATGTACTCTGCGATGTCAGTGCACGTTAAAGAACCCCAGACAGTCGAAATTTCCGGACACCTTCAGTACGGTGTCCCTCATTGCCTGAGTCGTTTTGGGACGTAAAACCCCCATAAACCATAAACGAAACAAATCCGCAGCTAATTTGTTTTCTCCAGCAGCTGAGGCTCGGCAAGATCACGTGGTCAAGCAGCAGCCCCTCCGCGGCTGTAGAGCCACAGCGACGGCGAAGACGGCTTGGCGGCGCTGCGAAGTCATATGATGAGTTGCTAAGGCAGCGGCGCCATGTCACCTGGTTGTGACGTCACGTTCCTCGGAGCCGAGTTTGCTCGCTCCTGCTAGGCCGCTGAAGCTTTTGCTTTAAAAATAACCGCCGGCGAAGTGCGCGCCGATAGCCGATAAGGTCAGTCATTGCCTGGGCTGGAGCCGGCTAAGAGAAGCATCCCAAATCAAATCATGAGCGCGTTGGGCGTCAGAAAGTGGCAGCGTCAAAAGTGAAGCTAACGCGCATGCTAGCGGACCAAATAGCGGCAGACATTTCAAAAGAGAGAACACCTTGCTGGGCACGCTGGTCACGTGGACTGCGTCGTATGCACCGTCAACTTCAGCTTTTGGGCTGCTACTACGTGCAGGCAGAGCCAGACAGACAGTAGACAGGGCAGATGATGTATTATTTGCGCACGTACGCTACGCTACGCTCTTCCGCTGCATAAGCCCAGGAACGATAGACGAAGGAGTCGAAGACACCATTATCAGGCGCATGAAGATTTGTGGCAACGCGTCACTGATACATGGCTGTCCTGCTGTTGCCTCGGATGACTTCGATCGTGCGGAGGACAACATCGCATGGCCGAGATCTGGCGAATCCGTCGTACGCAAAGGACGAGCACTCCCCTAGCTTTAGGACTGTGATTAATGTGGCCGACCTGTTAGCAGCCGGCGTGGAAGCTTCAACCGCGACTTGTTTTATTCCGTTCCTAGAGCAGATTTTTGGCAGCAAGCATCTCGGCGAGGAGAACATGACCTCCCTGGAGAGTTCAGAAACCGTCTTGGTAAAACCTGCTTTGAAAAAATAGGCGCGCATGATTATGTTTTTAAGCCGGAAATATTACTTTTGGCTAATATAATGTTTTTGGCTTTAATGCAAGAAATCCACTTACTACGAGCATCCTACGCAACGAACGCAATACACGTGACCGTCATATTCATTATAAATGGCTTGACTGTATAATCGCCGGCCAAGCGCGCCGACGAGATACATAATCAGCCAATGCATACAGTGTGCTGGCTGGGCGAAGTGTCTGAAGTGAAAGGATAGGCGAGGCGGGTTCGAAACAGTGGTATTCTCGGAAACGAAACAACTGGCACGGCCGCTTGATCGAGTGGTCGTTACTACTGCGCACGGCGAGTTATGAATCAACGGAAGAGATTTCAGATGTTTGGACAGCAGTCACTACTGGGTGTGCCTCGCTTGCCCAGCCAGTCCGGTGTCATGCGTCGCCTGCCTAATGGGCTGTCCATCATCTGCACTTCTACCGACTGCACTTCACGCGCACAGAGCAAACACTGTAGTTGATGCCAGCGACTTGACAAGTTCTTCGCGCACGTGCGGTGCGCTAGTCACTTAGGTGAATAGGTCAAGGAAAGACAAATTACACCGTCGAAAATCTACGGGATGAGATGCAACTAAATTATTGGCAAAATCTTCATCGTTCAACTAGCCGGACCTGATGTCGCATAAGGTGACTTTGTTGGTGCAGAAGATGAAGTCAACAGCACGAAGCCACGAGCTGAAGAACCCTTGAACCCGAATTATGAGCACTCACCGACTGCCAAGAATTTGATGAAGATGGTCAGGAGAAAGATGGCATATCACTAGCTGCCGTCAACGCTTCAACCTCGATTAGTTACAACGAATCTCTGGAGCAGATGTTTAGCAGCAAGGGTCTCTGTGTTTGGCGCATGGCTGCGGTGGAGAGCTTAGACTGCTTTGGGAAAGGGTCTCCTATGAAGACGTAGACGCGCGTAGCACATTTTGTTAAAGACAGACGTTACTTTTGTGGGACTATTTTTGTCTGTTATCGAGCAAGTCCACTTACTACTAACTTCGAATAGCACGAAAGCAAACCGGGTGACTGCAATATGACTGGTGACTGCAAGCAAAGGTGGGTAAGACTGCAATATTTTTATATTCTTCAGGACCCACTATGACATCATTAAAGATTAATATTGAGTGATAATTAGGATGCGCAGCTAAACACAGAAATATCCCCGGAAATACCTTGGAGCAATACCTTGGACAGCTTCCAATGCGCGGGCCGCGCCGTCATTGTTCTGACCCCCCTCGTCTTGCCCCGAAGACGGCAGCTCCCAGCAGTAAGGGGAGACGAGCCACTGGCGCTGTACGCTTCTTACTTAATAATAAGGATGAAGTGCATTAACGAAGTGTCCACACACCTGAAAGTTGAAATAGAAGATGACGTGGGAAGTATAAAAGCGCCTGACATGAAGTGGCCGAGGGGGGCTCCGGGTTTGCCGTTCCTTCGACCGCATCGCACCGTAAGCCCCGGCGGTGTCTGTGCCTTTTCTTCGGACAAGCGTCAACTTCAACCGCCTGCAAAGCACAGGGGTTCTAGGACGTCAACGCTGACGCTTCCTCCAACGTGGACGCCAACGGCGTCAACTCCGACGCGGACTGACCTCGACCCAGCAGCGCCGAACACCTTGAGCAGAAAACTCTGAACGCTTTTCTTTTTTAGTGCTTGCTGTCTGGTTTGGGTTAGTTTTTAGCACTGCTTAATTATATGTATTTCCTAATATTTCGAGCAATGTTATTAGAATGTTAATTTTTGCTTCAGTTTTCATAAGTTTTGTGTGATAGTGTTTGTTGCTGTTTAGTGTGTATTAAATCTGGTTCTGCATATTCATTGTATCTTGCGTGTGCATTTATTCGGCGTGTGCTGTCTCCGTTGAGATTAGTGAGAAGTTCTCTGACACGTTCCACGTTGTCCAGGGTGCCCGCAGCGAAAGGTCTCCCAGACCGCTCCCAGTTATTCGGGGATGCTCTGCCACATATCAAGCGCATATAACACTTAAACATTTGCGTACAACTCACTGCCTGATTTCTGTATGATTGCCGAAGCAAGACTTACGTTCGTATGTCCCATTTTGAATGTAAAATGCAAGACTTCACAAAGGCTCTCTGTTCCAACTCTTCAATGTTGCATTCGCAAACTAGGACACCCAGGCGTTTAAGAAATTAGCCCCAGAGCAACCCTCAGTGGGTGAGATTGTCGTGCCACAAATCCGTCTAGCAGATAAGATGCGCAAGCTTGCTTCGCCCCGGCAGGTAAACTGGTTTATTTCGCAAAGAGATTTGTCCAGGGCAGCCTACATCTCAAGAAAGGCATAGTTACTCATTATATTTATGTTTGCACCCTGCCATGCGGGTATGAAGAATATTTATGCAGCCTCACAGAACGTTCACCAGGCCTCCAAGCCTGAGCCTCGCTACCTACTAATGCCCCCTCTCTACCAACTAACGTCACCAAGACGACTTGACGATGAGGTGGCGAGGCCAATTCGTCATTTCGGGGCAAGTCTGGTTTTAGACCAATGCATATTATTGAAAATACAGCAAGGTATTGGCAGTTATGGCATCGGGAGTTAAATGCCTCGATCCTGACTGTTGCGTGCATGAAATGAGTCAAACTTGACTACGGATTAAATTCCAACATCTCAGATTCTTTGAAATGCCCTGACTTTCGACAACGTAAGGGCTCTTTTATTTTTCGCTCTAGACGGGGTGTGGGCACCGCGTACGTAATTAGATCTCTCGAAATCATGCAGTGCAGCAGAATGGACGATTTTACAGCGTTAGCTGCTATTAGATCTTTCCTCAGTTTTTCGTTGTTGTCGCCGTCCACACCAAGGCGACGGCAATGGGAATACGTGGCGCAACATGCGTCATGCGTAACGACGTTAAATGCAGAGAAGTCAGCGTGCAGCTATCAGGAAGCTCGAAAGAAGGCGGCGACAGGAGCACTTTTACAAAAGAAGCCGACAACACCAGCGTTCTGAATATGAACAACGTCTAACTCCAGTAAGAATTGCAGGCGGTGCTTTTTGGTTGCTTGAAATGCCTGGGTAGTGAACAGGACGAGCCACACGCTGCGAGACGCGCGTGCTTTGAAAGCACCGAGATCAGTTACGTCAAAAAATTGTGGAAGCATTCCATATCGCAGAACGACCAGTGCGCTAGTAAGCGTTCTATTTTGCTGCATGAGAAGGAATTGGGAAGTGCATGACAAGTGAGAGGTTTTCATTTCTTCAATGCCTTTTTTATTAGCAAAGAGTCATTTGCAAGACAGTGGTTTTTGTGGGTTGTAAACCTGTGTCCATTTATTTTTTGCACTGCTGACCGCGCAGGCATGAAACCTTCATGTGTCGCCTCTGATTATTCTTGCTGCAATTTCATGGTGAAGGCAAGACCTTGAGACTACAAAGCCATCCGGCGAGCTCGAGATTGGCAGCGAACACGTCGAGCCTGCCAAACCAACACTGTTTTACGCAAATGGGAGGCAGCAGCAAAGTGCACTCATCGGTTGTGGCAGCAGAAGCCTAAACAAATCTGCTTAGACACGATGACCTGCAGTTGGAGACGCGAAAATCCACAGGAATCGCCGTAGCGACCCGTTCGAGCCGCGGAGGAAGGAGCACAGTGACGGATTCGGTAAGCCAGTACAGCACTCAACCAATTCAACACAGGGGATGTAACCAATGCATTCAGCAAGCAATTTTCTGAACAAACCGTTCGTCTAAATCTGCTCAGTATGCGAATGGTTGTGGTCCGAGAATGATCTCTCTCTGTCCTAGCTCTGCCCCAGCAGCCAATACTCTCGTCGGATTTTTTCCGCAGCAACCTCACAATGTCCTGATTGTGCCAACTTCGCGTTCAAACTCTCGTAACCATCTTGTGAGTAGTTGTTTTGTAATTCACTCATGCCGCGAGCCCTTCACGGACCAATGCATGTGTAGCTTACAGATTTCGCCAAGCACAAGAAATATAGGGATATAGCTATTTAGAAAACACGAGCGCAAAAGCGCACTATACAGGAAGCAAACAACTAAACTAGGGTTACAAAAAGAAGTCATGCGCTTAAACCAAAAGAACAAAAAATAACCGACAGATGCACTGAAAGATGGCCTCCAAATTATATGTTATTGAAATAAGAAGCAAAGGCATCGGCGGTGGAGCACCTAACTGCCACTACACGCGAGCTATTGCAAGGTTGACGGGGCTATGAGAGAGAGAGAAAGAGAGAGAGAGAGAGAATATTTAAATTAATTAACGTGGCTGCGCGGCTGTAGTGCTGTTTTCATGCAGTTAGTTCAGTATCATTGTTAAAACAGATTTTGAAGATAAAGTAAGCGGAATATTTCAAATGCCCACGATAAAGCCACGGCGCCAAGGCACCGGATCTTTCCCAGAGAATGAACGAGGTAACCAGCGAGGGTTACCAGCAGTCCGAGCCACGTGGCTTCGAAATAAGGCTGTGCAGCTTTCCATTACAGCCGCATGGAAGTGGACAAGTGGGGTGCTGTTATTGCTCTCCTAATTTACTAATTAAAGGGTTGCACTTTAAGGTTCAACGTAAGCCGCGCAGCATGTTGCGCATGCTCTTCTGCTGGTGAAGGCAACCGGAATCAAGGCGTTAGTTATTGCTTTTAGCGCGAAAACGCTATTGCGATGGTTGAACACCGAGTAAGATATTGCGATGTTAGTGGGTTTGCGCCAAGTAACTTGCTATGTTTGTGGTTTTGTGGCAAGAGAAATAAATAACCAAAAGTAGGCCAAACACATTGCCGCAAGAGGGCTTCGAACATGCAATGGCACGACAACAACAGCTTCGCTGGCAAGTGCACCGCTTCGCTGTGCCTCGCTGGCCAGTGAAGCTTCGCTTGCCAGTTCTAGGCTATCGCCGCGGCCGATCACGTCTTGTGTTAAACTGCAACATACTCTCGCGCTGTGCATTTGCACAGCGTCGTACTTATCAACTTGCATCTGCAGCAAGAAGACACAAAGCGCGAATTGTATTTTTTCATCGCCATCATTCATGCAATTCTGCTTTCGCACATGTATAGAATTTAGGCAAATTTCTGCCATTTTTTTTCGGCACAGTAGGGCGTTAAGCCTCGCCCAGAAATGTAAATTTCGATATGTATGGCTGGATACCAAATGCTCATTACAACTATAGCCAGAGAAGAAAGTAAAGTGGGGGACAAAAGTCTCTGGGCCACGAATTCCTCAAACAAATCTCATAGCTCTGCTTTTAGCCGGCGGCTGGAGACTCCACTTGTGAAGATGAAAGAACAAAATATTGACTTTCACCTTCAAAAGTCTGGTCTCCAGCTGCAAGCTAATAGCAGAGCTATGCGCTTCGTTTGAGGAACACTTGGCCCAGTGGCTTTTGTCCCCGACTGTACGACTACCTAAGAGCCGAATGTCGGCGACTGTTCTTAACACGAACTGAGGTACTGGCGCAAGCGCTCACCTGCCTTTTCTTCGCAGACGTCGAACCTCTCTGCGCGTGACACAGCCAAGGAAATCAAGGAAGCGGCCAAGAAGAAGCAAAGAACGAAACGTGCAGGCGTCATCTTGCCTATCACTAGAGCTGGCTGCCAAGTGCGCATGAGGGTGCTTGTGCATTTATATCCTAGCTAGGACCGCGACGAAACTTACCCGGTGTCTAAATTCCGCACCTGTTTCTGTGTGTGCGGATGCCAGGCTGCATGGTTACACTATTATTTTATTGCATTAAGCACGCAAGTGGTGTGAAGGACGCATGCAAGATCCACCCAAGACAGATGACCAGCGAAACAAGAGTAAACTCCAAAAATGAGCCATCCCAACGCCTTGGGTACTGATGGCTTTGTAGACACAGCACAGTGAAAACTGATGCTAAGGTAAGCAGAGAGAACATGCCAGCTGCACAAATAACGCTTCGGAACACGGGAACACTGCGAATATTTCGGAGGGGAGCAATCGCATTTTCGGGGAAATTGCTGTTTAAAAGATGCCTGGGTGTTCTTTCGTGACAGGCATCCGACGGCGTATGCCATGCAATATTTCAATGCGGCAGAGAGCAGAGGTCTCTGATGAAATTTGATAACCGACAATGTTCATCTTGGCGTGCGCATAAATTCTACGAGGCCAGGCAATTTTTCTCATCTGCTACTGCAGCCGTGCTTACGCTCCTTTGCGTCGATATTTTTATGCGCTATAACAGCGCTATGCGATAAGTAGGATTTCTTGTTTTTTGTTTTAATTTTCATCAAGTTCAGGAGTTATATTTAGGTGTTAATTTGTACCTTCTGAATTGGTGTTTTTCGGTTTCTAACTTCAATTCCGGAGAGAAATCTGTGTTTATCCAGGCTTGTATTATAAAGCGACTGCCTAATTACTAGTGAAAATTTTACGCATCTGACACTACAGGAGTTCACGTATACCAAACACTTTGCAGAACACTTTGCTCCAACGAGCAAACAGATAAACTTGAATGCGAGGCTCTAAGGAGCATCATGTTATTAAGTTTTGAAAGAAAAAAAACTGATATTTACGTTGTGAGCGATTTGGCAGCCATCGGAAAACTGCTTGTGGCTCAGGAAACGCCGGCCAGAAAACAAGAGTTCTAAGGCTGCAGTGGACCCGCAGACAGTAAGAAAATCTATGGAAGCTTTTGACAAGACAGGCCATTCTCTGCTGTGGGCCCCTCGGAAGCGGAGAGGACAAACTTCAGCAGAGGTAACTTTATGCGATGAATATTCTACGAGCTCCTCTTTCAGTATGAAGAGATCACGACAGCCGAAAACAATTGATTTAAGTTTTTTCTCGGTCATTAGCTCCTCCTTCATGGCTGGGTACACATATAGTAAGAAGATGCCAGAAGACATTTCCCAAGAAATGAAAACTGGCCGAGAGGGGAGGAAGAGCTGGAGGAGGAAAGGCAGGAGGTTAACCGGAAGAATAACCAGTTTGCTACCCTGCTCGGGGGAAAGGGGTAAGGGGATAAAAAGATGAAGGAGAAAAGAGAGTAGCAGAAAATTAGTCACTATGCGAAGTCAAAGCGTTCGGTACACTCACAGCCTGTAGTGCAGGCCAGTAGTCCTCAAGAAGCGGAGCAGCGCGTTGGAGGCCTTCACAGCCGATGATCGCCGTGGTAAGTGGCCTAGAATCATCATTTCCATCAGTGGGCGTGGATCTAGACGCTCCAGCGCACGGCAGACAGACTGCCTTTCGGCGTTGTAGGCAGGGCATTCATTTACAAAGAATGCGTTCTATAGTATCGTCACAACCGCAGATGGCACATGCAGGGCTGTCAGCCATACCGATTAAGAAAGAGTGATGCTCGGTGAAAGCTACACCAAGCCACAGGCGACACAGCAAAGTTGCTTCACGTCATGGTAGGCCGGATATGAGCCGGGGCTTCAGATCTGGGTTGAAGGATTTTAAACGCGAATTGGAAAATTCGCATGAATTCCACGCGGCAAGCGTGATGTCCTGCGCCAGTGGTCTAAGCCTACCCGCTGTGTCGGCTCTTGAGATGGGAAGGGACACACAATCGTCCTCATGGAGAGCAGTTCGCACGTCTTCGTCCGCGTGGTGGTTGCCTGCGGTGCTGCTGTGCAGCCATTGGTAAACAATATCATGGCCGTTATTGATGGCGGTATGGTGGAGCTTTCGGATTTCCGCGACCAGTTGTTCATGGGACGCATGACGAAGAGCAGATTTAAAGGCTGGGAGGGCTGCCTTTGTATCAGTGGAAACAGACCATTGCTGGGGTGTTTCTTCATTGATATGCTAGATACCGACACGAATACCGATAAGTTCTGCACCAGTGTATGAAATCTGGTGTCATGTTTTCACTTTCTTAACTATGGTCCTTACGGGGATGACCACGGAGCACGAGTAAGTGGAAGAGGAACTGAGCCATCGGGAGAGAGTTGACGAAAATGCGCTCTGAAGACTTCGATTGCTACATTGACAGTCACTAGATTATCCTGGGCGATGCGTACTGTTGAAGCTGTAGACGGGCATTTTGGCAGTCCTAGACACGTCCGGAAAGCTTGAGCCTGAACCCTTTGTAGACACCGTATGTTCGTTTTCCTCAAGTTTCCTAGTGATGGGATATCTACCGAAGGAATCCCATGAATAAGACGGTGTACAGCTGCATGCACTAATCGACTGTACTGATTCTCCCCACAATTTCCATCTGTGAAAGGAGAGCACGTGAATGATCGATGTCTGTCGCCTTATCATGCAAAAGACATGTCTGCTCCATGTCAGACTACGATCGATGATTACTCCAAGGAAGCGATGGCTTCTTTCGTACGATATTTTGCATCATTTATGCATACGGGGTAATGGGACGTGCTCTTGCGCGTAAAAAAGACATGGGAACATTTTTCATCAGAAATGTCGAGGCCTCGCAGGCGGAGGTAGGCCGTAAGAATGCTTGCTGCCTTTTGAAGTCTTGCCAGAACTTGTGGTCGCATAACTCCTGACGGCCAGATACAAATATCGTCCGCATAGACTGAGAGTTGCGCCGACTGTATTAGTACGTCGATAAGGCTGACAAGCGCAAGAGTGAAAAGAGTTGGGCGAAGAACTCCAACCTGTGGGACCCCGCGGGAAGTGAAATCGGAAGATGTTGGTCCGTCCTCAGTCTGCATAATAGTGATCTATTGAATAAATAACTGCGTATCATGCAAAACATGCGATCAACAAGTTCTGCAGATTCCAGAGAGTACAAAATAGCTTGATGAGTATCGTTATCGTACGCCCCTTTAACATCTAGACACATCAACGCAGTCAAACGTTTCAGATGCTTCTGATGTTGAACTGATGACACCAGGCCAATCACGCTATCAATAGATGAATGTCCACGCCGAAACCCGGGCATTACATCTGGGTACATTTGGTAGCTCACCAGATATTGCTCAACTCGCGTAAGTACCATTCTTGCCATGAGTCTGCCTAGGCAAGTAGATAATGCAATTGGACGGTGCGATGCTAGGTCAAGCGTCGATTTTCTGGGGTTAAGGACTGAAACCAGACGACTTGATTTCTACGTGTCCGGAACTGTACCCGCACACCATGATGATTTGAAGTTGTCTAAAAGCGCACGGCAAGCCTTCTGACCAAGGTTCGCAAGTGCAGAGAATATTACTTCATCGCGGCCCGGAGATGAAGACCGGCTGCAGCCAGCCATGGCAGCGTCTAGTTCTTCCATGGAAAAAAGAAGGTCCATTCGCGAATCCCTAGATCTAAGCACTTCGTAGCAATTCATAGTTGTGGATGGGTTCCTGGGGCCTGCTATTCTTGCACAAAAGTCTTCACCAATCTCCGCTTCGCTACGTCCTTGGTGAAGTGCGAGAGACTTGAATGGTTGGAGCAGCTGAGATGTTCGTAGACCACGCATCACAGTCCAGATGCATGAGAGAGGCTTTCGAGGATCCAGTAACTCCTAGAATGACTTCCAACGGTCAGCCTGCAAGATTTGAATTCTGCGCTGGATTTTCTTCTGCGTGCGCATTGCGTCCTTTAAGTCGAGCAGCTAATTTGCGCGCCTGTATCTTCTCTCTGCTCTTCGTCGAAGTGATCGGCGGCGCTGCAGCACCACATCGAAGTCTGTAAACTTTGGCATTGGATTCAAGAAGCATCTTGCGTTTTCCACAGCCACCTTGATGCGCTCTTCAATGCCTGTTGTAATGTCCTCTCTGCAGGCACCTTCCATACGGGTTTTAAACATACACCAGTCTATGCGTTGCAAGCGTTTGGCAGATCTGCATCCAGCAAGATCAGGAACAATAATATAGGTGTGGATGTGGTCACATCCACCCTCTTCTACATCGGCAAACCACCGGACGCGTCTCGCAAGCCACCGAGACACAAATGGCACGTCCGGACAGCTGCTGTAAGACAGCCCGCGAATGTAGGTTGGAGAACTGTCGTTAAGGCGTTGTTGATCATGTTCAGAGGCAAAGCAGAGAAACCTTCTTCCCTTCGAATTCATCCGGATGCCTCCCCACATGGCGCGATGCGCATTAAAGCGACCAGTGACGATCCAAGGCCAAGGTGTTACAGTCAGCAAGGTCCTCAGTCTGTCGTCGTCAAACCATGTTGTTGGAGATAAGTACGCACCCGGAGGCGTAAACGTCAGGGTGCGCCTTTTCATCGTGAGGCAGATGTACTGCTTATGGCTGTGTCAGGGAACCTATGGTGCACTTAAGTTATCTCCTATCGAGTGTAGATGATCAACTTGATGTTTCCCCAGATCGTGGATGATGTAAACGCTTCATTGAACGAAATTCTGGTGGACGTTTTTAAACTGTGCTCAATAATCAAAACGACTGGAAATCTGTATTTATACAAGTATTCGCGAATGTCTGAGATGCGGAAATTGACTTAACATGCATTCCACTGTAAAATGGATGCTACTCTGACTTGGTTTTCAAACGGTAATGCTGGGAGAGCCATTCTGTCTGCTACAGGAAAGCTGCAAGGACTGGAGTTAGCGCGTCCAATACCTGCAATGCATTCCGTGCTGCTATATTTCTATTTCATTCAGCTAATTCAGCCAGGGTTCAGATATGGTTTATGACATTTGGCCTGTAAAATTTGCATAACCAAAAGCCATACATAAAGTCCACACGAGTAACGTTTAGTTTTTTGAATAAGTGAGCTGTAGGATATTGGTATGGCACTTATAAATCTAATGGCACGTTTTTGCAAAACTACCAACTTGTGCATGTTTTCTGCACTTGTAGTGGCCCACACTAGGATGCCATAGTTCATCAAAGATAGGAAGAGTGATTTAAAAATGAGGGTATTAACGGATGTGGGGAAAGTCGAGCAGTAGCGACGTATAAGGCCGATGGTGCTAGAAAATTTACCGGACAAATGTTCAATGTGTCTATCCCATGACATGTTTTCAGTGAAGTAAACTCCTAAAGTTTTATAACAGGGTCAACTTCCAGTACATTTTCGTTGAGCAGGAGGGGAAGCAGATCAATATTCGTGTTTCGTGTGCGAAATATCACTGCTTTTGACTGGTTGGCATTCAACTATACATAGTTGTTACATGCCCAGTTGTTTATTTGCGAAAGGGTGCCATTCGCACGAGCACTTAAGTCTGGGCCTTTGCTTCCCGAAAAGAACATTGCTATATCGTCTGCATATAATATGTATTTGTCAGGTTCACCTATGTGCAAAATATCGTTAATATATAACATAAAAAGAAACGGACCAAGAATACTAGCTTGGGGAACGCCTGTAGTCACCGTTTTAACATGTGAGAAGTGTCCATTTATATCAACAAATTGTGTGCGGTGCTGTAGATACGATGTTAATAATGACATAGCCTTACCACGAATCCCGTAGTAGCTAAGTTTTTGAAGCAATATCTGATGATTAACGAGATCAAAAGCTTTGTTGTAGTCAAGAGAAATACCCAGTACTATACGCCTGTTTTCAAAATTATCCAATATGAATTCTTTTTAAAAGAGAAGGGCCAATTCCGTTGATCTGTTTTTTCGAAAACCATATTGCGACGGGCTTATGATACTGTAACGGTCGGTGATGGATGTGAGTCGCTCAAGTATCAGTTTCTCAAAACCCTTTGAAAATATTGGAAAAATTGAAATGGGACGATAATCTGATAAGTCGTTTCGGTCACCTTTCTTATGTACTACTGTCACTTTGGCGGATTTCATGCTCCGAGGAAAAATTCCCTCTGAGATACAGATGTTGTAAACGTAAGATAAGCTGAGGGCGATTACATCTATAACATATTTAACTGGCTTGATCTGAATTCCAGATGCATCGGAAGATTTGCTATTTTTTTAGAGGCGCTCCTTCTGGGCGGCTGCCGCCGACCCATCGGGTTCCAGAGGAGGCCTAACGTCCTCAACATCCATCGCCGTCACGAAGAGGGAGCGGCACCTCCTTGATTGCGCGAGAAAACGAAAAAACTTCAGAGGCAAAGAGATAGCTTCCTGGTCTGGAACGACTTCGTCTTTGTTTTAACTGGCCGGGAAGTCCCAGACAACCTTGAGATTCAGACAAAGTGAGAAGTCATTGATATCTGGCTGGGAAGACGCTGTTAACAAACGCTTCTCACTATGTCTGAATCTGAAGGATGTCTGCGCAGATGCTAAGTGCACATTTCTCTCGGACGTCAGTGCTCTTCGTGTCCATGTGTTTGCCTGTCCTCGCACGAAACACTCGCCTTTCAAGAAGGCATTGGTCAGCATGGGTGGACTCGACGAACCATGGCTCAGTAAACAGGGCAGACAAGCGCATCCGAAGGTTCCGAGATTCCACTGCAGTGAATATTGCCTGGATGTTCTCAGCCAAGTAGTTACACTTCGAAAAACGCACAGTCAGAAGAGCTACGACTGCGACGAGTTGGTATATTTGGTGTGCGTGTGTGTCGTTTCTTGAATGTCGCTCGCGCTTTCCATATCGTAAAGTGCAGTCTCGCTTTTCTTGGCGGAATTGCCCGCATTTTCTCAAGATTTTCACCTTTAGTAGTGCCGTCCATGAGGTTTTAGTGCCAATGCACTACTTCACTGGGTCAAACTGGCTCATCGGTTTGTGTGAAGCTTCACCTCGAGAGTGACCTTGGGAAAATCGTAAATAAAAAATAAGATAAATATTGCCGCGACGGGGATTCCTACCCGCGGCGGCACGAACAGATAACCTTCGTTAGCCACTGCACGAGAAGGCCATGCAGCCGATCGCGCCTTATTTTAAACTGCAACACACTCTCTCGTTGTGCATTGCACTTCGTCTTCTTCATAAACTAATAGCTCTACAAACCCATATTCACGCTTAAAGCCACGTGGCGGTAGTGACAGAGAGACGTGTGCTGCATGCGTTGGCGTGGACAACGTTCTGGCGGAAACAAGTATCTAGGGCATGCATGCACTGGCACTGACAACATTGGTGCAGAAACGCGGAACTGGATAATAGGCCACCGGCGTACATTGGGCAAATTGGCATTGGCGATAGAAAAGTACAGGACGCGTATAACTGGCTCCCTGGGCCAGTGGACACCTCAACAGCACTTTCATGTTCGTGGCGCTTGTGTCTACCTCGAAAAAGATGTGCTTTTGCGCAATATTTTGCTCATAGCAATGCTAAACGGCCAGTCAATTTTTTGTTGCTCTTTAGTAAGCAAGAACATAACTGAGCGCTTCAAAAATGGACACCAACGCGTGGCAAGCACAGTGGTAATTTGCCGAACCGGCAACCTGAGATTAGTGGAGCGAGGGGAGATTTGTTGTTTACTTCCTTGGTGCGTTTAAACATTGCTGCCAAATAAATATTTTGGGGATCCCTCAAGGTGGAGTAGATTTGCAATAAGGGAGTAATTACTCAATCGCATTCACTAATGCGCAGCCAAACGGCTACAAAGGAAAGCGATACAGCTTTCTCAGAAACTTCGAAGTTAAAGAAAAATTTGTCCTCGCCAAGGGTTCGAACCAGGGACCACCGCTTCACCGGAGCATTCACTCTACCAACTGAGCTAACCTGGACGGCAAGCTTATGGCAGGGCGAGAGCGAATTGATCATTAACTCGAAGTGGGAACAGTACTGCTCAAATGTCTAGGGAAATCCCCCAAGGTGGAGTAGATTTGTAATATGGGACTAATTATTCATTGGCATTCACCCAAGAACAGCCATACATATGGCTACAAAGGAGAGCTATACAGCTTTCTCAGAAACGCTCTCGCCCTACCATAAGCTTGTCGTCCTGGTGCGATCAGCTGGTACAGCGACTGCTCGGGTTAAGTGATGGTCCTGAGTTCGAATCCCGGACCAGGACAAGCTTTACTTTAATTGCGGAGTTTCTGAGAAAGCTCTCTAGTTTTCCTTTGTAGCTGCATGGCTGCACTTGGGTGGATTCCAATGGGTAATTGCTCCCTTAGTATTGCTGGTACACGAATAACGAACTCTCGCGCAGCACTGAAATATTGAACTTTCATGGACAATGTTAACGCAGCGTTCAAAAGATGACAGACGTCTGTTATGTGTATCACGACGAAATAAAGACGTGAAACCCTTAGTTTGTGAGCCAGTTTCTCCATACACGATGCCGATCCCGAGGCTTTCTCTGAAACATCGATAAAAGACTTGTCATACTTCGTGTGCCCTTCTGGAAGTAGAAGGATTTTTGTAGTGGAGTTGCGCTGCGTCAAAACATGCAAGTCAGCAAGCACTGTTCTTTTCAAAAATCTATAATCCGGTCTGACAACGTGAAACCCAAACCAACAGCCGGCCTCCCGTGCTTTTCGGCGGTTTCATCTACAGTCAGCGATAACCGATAATCAGCGACTAACTGATTCAGTGTCCACGTCCTTCGCATAATCTTCAAAAAAGTTTACTTTTTCTAAAATTGACCCGATGCAGGCAGCGTCGTCGTGGCAGAGCAATGAGTGCGGAAGATTTCCGCCTCTTGACCGTCAGCTTGGTGCAGTGCCACACCACCCTGGCATAGACAATGATAACATTCGCGAGTGATGTCCTGCCCAGTCTTGCGTTTATCTGTAAACTTTGGGACTTACTTGGCTAGTGTCATCTGAGCTGGTGATCCTGAAACAACTGAATAGGACGCATTACTAAAATAGCACTTCTCATTGAGATGCTGATGATTATGATGATTATGTAATTTTATGGCGCAAGGGCATCTATGGACAAAGAGCGCCATGGCGCAAGGTATTTTCGACTTCTTAAGGTGGGGCCAGAGACCCATTTCCCAAGCTTTTTACCTTAAATAAGCCGAGAAACAGTCCTGGGGAAAGCTTGTACCCATTTTATCACCGGTGGGTAGCCGACGGCACTGGGGATCGAACCCCCCACCTCCCGCATGCGAGGCGGATGCTCAACCACTTGGCCACCGCTGCAGTCTCTCAATTAGATGCATTAGTATCATTCAAAGCGACGGCAAAACTTGTGACCAGGTGGCAACTGTCACAACAAAATTAAGGGGAGATGCGACGGGAGCTGTGCAAGCCCGAAGACAGGAACTGAGTGGAATCAGCTTACTAACAAAAAAGTTCAACAGAATCATCTGCCATCATTCATGGGGAGCCTGAGTGTTAATTAATTACTACTCCTCTGTTGTATTGTGACCCTGACTCCAGCGTTGTTCTGCATTTTCATATTATCGACTTGATGCGCTTTGTGGTCAGTATTAATTTATGCGGTCAAGATTTGATGTGTCCTCACTTTGGCATGACTACTGTTTTGTTGCACGGGATTCGTTCATTCATTTCTGCTTTATTAATTACCTGTTTTGATTGCGTATTAAACATTTGTGCCACAGCTTTGTTTCCCAATTCCTGTACGCCAGCCCTGCAAGAATACCTTCCTGGGATTGCAGTATCAAGAAATGAAATAAACAAGTGCTACAGGCCGCTAAATCGACACGCCGACGCAAGTTGTGAGCGGCGGAATGTGCAGCATGCGAAAGATGCGAGCTTGGTGTTCGGCATCCTACTTTAAAAATTTATGCCTAGCCTTTCGGCATCCCAGTTCTAGAATTAAAGAAAACAATTGTTTTTATATTTGTGTCTCCGCGTAAGAGGTGGCGAATGGTGAAAATTTGACCTGAATCATATATACGTGGTTGTGCCTGAGGCTTTTTCAGCTCTAGATATTGAGCGAAATTTACACGCTTGTTAAGGTGACTGCTGATATAAGGAGGACACTCGGAAATACCTAGGCGGCAGCGCTAGCGCGAAAGGCATTCTTGGACACAGTCCTTCAAGGTTGTCATTATCTTTCCGCCCATGCTGACCCGGAGGACCAACCAAATTGGTTTCGATGTTTTTGAGGAAATGAAAGGCGCAGTACCTGTCTCATCTCATTCTGCGCACCTCCACCTGGACTTGAGCGAAGGAAGAAAGGTGGAAGTAAAGACAGAAATAAGTTGTTGCCGTAGTGGAGGAGTCCGGAATAGTTTCGACCACCTGGGGATTCTTAACATGCACTGACATTGCACAGTACCGGGGCACCTTTTGGGTTGGCCTCCATCGAAACCCGGCCGCCGAAACCGGGTACTCCTGCTCAGTAGCCGAGCGCTCTCACCAAATACTGGCTGGTGGTTCGGGCGCCTAAGAGAGTAAACGCCAAAGGGCGAGGAGCTGGGCTGCTGTCCTCTGTTTGCTCTGCTTAAAGGAAATATGTAGAGGAATTCGCGAACGGAGCTTGTTATGGGTACTCCAGTGTCCACTTTTCTTCTGTGGAGCAAATTCCAGGCACTGCATAATTTTGCAATAAAAAATTAGCTGTGGTTTAACTACGGTCAGACATGGTTAGACAGCGAAAGCTAAGGCGTATCGGGCAAGTGGAACACGGCTTCGCGTCTGTAACATTGAGTGCGTTCCGCACACTGGATAGGCAGCGCGCCTACCCTATCACCCTGGCAGGCGACAGTTAAATTAACGGTTCATTGCGAGAGGTTGGCCTCCCAAGTGAACGCTGCGGTATATTCTACCGCCCTCTTCTGGCGAATTAGTCAATGGTCAAGGTCAAAGGTCAACTGGTGCGACACCTTGGTTGACCACATATGGTAAGGCCTATAGCCACACTTGACCTCTAACTTACTTGGAGGCCAACCGGCAACGCATGGCGAAACCGGCTTTACCTAGCGTAGTGAAGGTTTCGCGAGATCGGTTCGGGTCTGAAAGGCTGGGGAATGACCGGGCGACGCAGGTCAAGAACTCACGGCCGACGACCACGGCTGACGGATGCGCCGAAGCTCCCGGACCAGGACGGGAATGAACTCCGCACCTCCACCAAATGTTACGTGACGTCCAGCAGAAGACTGAGGCGGTTTGACTGATGGCAATGAGGTGATTTAATGGCCGCTGGCCTCGCGCGAATGCTCCATCCCACGCCACTGCCAGCTTCGTCGCTTCGTCTTCTTCGTAACACTATGGGCAGTAATGTACAGTTTTAAAGGCGACGCAACTGTTTTGCGTAGAGAAAATTGCGAAAGAGGTTAGTATATTGAAAACATTTTTTAAAACTTCTTTACACAATACGCCTTCTGAGGTGCTAACGAAGTCATGCAACCCGCTGCTTTGCCGTCATGAATCAGCGCGCCCTTAGGGAGGGCGCCCTAAAGTTCATCAGGGTTCCCTTCATTTGCCTTAGGCATGTCTCACTAGTCCCTCAGTGTGAAAGAAAGTGAAAAATACGTATCGAGATTTTTAATTGTTTAATGCTTTTAATTAGACGAGTGGAGAATTAAAACGTCCTTGTTGGCCACATGCGGTCAGTTATCGTCCATCCGGCGGTCTTGAGATTGTGGCTTGACCGGGCCTCTCATTATCCTGCGAAAAAGGATAAGGCAAGGTTGGCATTGAAGCTACTGCGCATCGAGTTCACATAAAAAAACAGGATCGACCCATGAACGCATGAAGTGACCGCAGTCGAGTCTCGTTGGCTACAAACCAATACATCGAAATTGCACCAGAAGAGACAAAAAGGCAATAGAACAGTTCAGCGGGAATACAAGCCACCATTTATGTCAAACGGAGGTGGCATATTGAATAGCTGTCATTTCGTGATCGAGGGTCGTATGATGTAACGAACCGTTTTGTTTTCATTTTGTTACGAACTCTGCAATTTGGCGCTGCTGCCAGAGACGTAGGCTGGGGTGAGGATGACGTCAAGTTGATCTGAGAAATGGGACCATGATTAAGTAGAACGTTCATTGGGGCTAATTGGTAAAGATACATCTTTTTCTAAAAACAGCGCGAACAACGTAGGACAAGCCACTGTAAAAAGTCAAGCCAGTGTCGGTAAGCCACTGTAAAGAGTGTGAAGTAATAAAAAAGAAGAAGGAAAAATGCACAGCCGTGTAGAATAGCACAATAGTGCTTTACACGCACTGTTTTCAGACCGCGAGAGAAGTAATGGAAGCCTTCCATATAAGTCAAGAGCCAAAATGCGCCAGCAAACTGTCATTCACTCTCAATGACAAAGTGATGGCTTTTCATGGTGGCCTTTGAGCGTCGCGTGCTTCTCTGCTTCATGTTTTATTGATTTTAGTGTAACATATGATGCACTCTGTGTGTGTTTTTTTTCTTTATAAGCACCACATGTTGGTAATAAAACCTTAGCTGAGAGTCAGCGCTCGTCCCGTGTCCTTCTTGTTCTTGTCCGGCGTGGTCCGCACTGTTCTACAAAATATGAACATAATATCGCATGAACATATATTGGTGCTAACACACTATCCGTAAAGAAACTTCGTTGCTTGGACGACGCATAGGCGTAGCGTGGTGGCTCAGGCCGAAGCGCATTTTAAGAGCGCTAGCTCTTGCTTATCACGTTTCGAAATTTCGTGTGGTCTGCTACCACCCGAGATCACAGCGTCATCTGTGGCAGCAACTACTCATCACGTTTCGAGATTTCGTGGGGTTTCCTGCCACCCTCAGATCAAAGCGCCATCTGTGGCAGCAACTAGAAAACAGGCAATTTCTCACTAAGACTTGTAGCGCCGTCTATCAACTGCCGCGTGCCAATGACGACGTCACCGTCCAATATGGTGGATAGAGGTGGAACCACACTTACACTGTGGGTGTAACTTTGTGAGTATGAAATCAGGGACGAAATGGCGGCGTAGTTTCGATTTCTCGAATCCGAGACGGCCACCATTAAAATTAGTCGCGCCCTCCCATCCCTTTCTTCCTTCCCCTAAACCATCCTATAATGGGTAGGAAACTATCGCCGTACGGGACTGCAATATATGTACAGATTCGTACCGCTATATGTACATATAAATATATTATTTACTCCGACATTAAGAGCCACCCAGACGGGGACAGATTGTGTACCTAATTTGGTAGGCAAATAAAACCATATGGGTTATGGTATAGAAATAAAACCGCAATTAAATAATAGGTAAACATTGTATACATGAAATCACTAATTAAATATTTACCGAAACGCACTGCAAGCCGTATTTTAGGCCCACCTTGACCCCCCCTTCAAACGAAGCAAATTCCGTATGGGACGCGTCCTGAGGTGGTGTAACTCGACAACGTGTAGACGTGCATCGTAACTTTTCTGATAGATGGCGCAAGGCGTCGATCGCTCCGCTAGGCGGCGTTTGTGCACGCGTAGCCGAGCATGGTCTCAATCCACCCCGTTTGAAAGGGTATTACATTCCGTTTCGCGAGACGAGCGGCGCGTTCTTCTTCGCTTTCTTCGTCTAGTAAGCGAGACTACTAACGCTCGCTTCTTCAACGCCTTCCAGACGGTGGCTGCTTTTTTTGTGTTGCTGTGCAGTGCAGGTTAGTGTCGCCATTTCACTGGAACTCGAAACAGAACAGTCAAGAGGTGTTAGATTGTTTAGAGGTGAACAAGGCGCACAGCGAGTCTTGAGACAACTAGAGTGCCTCCTTGCTAGCCGTGAACATCGTGGCTGCCTGTGAGAACCAAAAAGCAGAAAATTTGTTTCGAGGAAACGTAATGGCGCAGTAACTGTCTCACATATCTCCGTGGACACCCGAACCGCGCCGTGAGGGAAGGGATTATAAAGGGAGGGAAAAACAAAGGAAGGAAGACGCACACTATTATTGCGAAAGAAACCCGTGCAGTATTCCAAATAAATACTCAGCCCTTCACTATACGTTGCCTATCGTAGATAATAGCACTGCCTTGACTCATTCAAATTATTAATTCATAACTACGCTACGCAAAGGCGCCCGTGTGCTGTGCGATGTCAGTGCACGCTAAAGATCCCCAGGCGGTCGAAACTACGGCTCTTTCTGTCTTCCTCCGCTCCCTTCTTTATCTCTTCCCTTAACGCGCGGTTGGAATGTCCACCGAGATATGTGAGACAGTTACTGCGCCAATTCCTTCCCTCAAAGAAGGGACCACACACAACGGCGCCGTTGTGTGTGTTCCCTTCGTTCTTGGGGCCTTTCTTCTTGATCACCATGAGAGTCGAAGCAAATTGATGATGTTGCCAACTACAGGTGGGGCTAATTGGAGATACATGGGAGAGGCATTTGCCCTGTAGTGAGCGTGGTCAGGCTGATTACGATGATCACAGGTGGGAATAGCCTTGCGGATTGCGCCGGCATTTGCGCCACCGTAGTGACGCTTAAATGTGAAATAATGCCGACAAATCAGATACATTACTGAAATCTGGCTGATATCAAACGCTATACACACAATAACAATAAAAGTCAATAGTTAACTCCTGCTGACACCATCTGGAGTCCAGTCCACGGGCTAAAACTACGTGCTATGCAGGACAGATGCCTGTCCCACCACTCGCCAATTAGCGTTCTCCTGTTAATTGGCAACTAGTGTAAACTTAAAAACTTCACTTTGTCGCCCTCTACTACGTTTACCTTCGTTTAGAGTTCATTTGTTATCAGAGCCAAGTGCATGCTATTTGCTGTCGATATTACGTCTCCTGTTCATGCGCATGTTCTCATCATAATCTGAGCCGGAAATACCATTAGTGGCGTTTGTTTCAGATCCGATCCGCTGTCCTCCTCTCTGTGAACATTACATCGGTCTATATTTACTTCGTGTGTGTTTTACCCTTCATTTACCTTCATTAAAAGTCACGTTATGGTGGCGCAGTGCCATTGCGTACCACGAAGAATTTACTATCTCACTGAAGTGCTTTGAGCACACTTTGAGAAAGATTGTGGAATGCTGCATTTGCAGACCGCTAAAAAGTAGCACAACTTGTAGGTGACGGATTAGTTACCAATTTATCTAGAATGCACAACCTCAACAGAACAGGAATTGCCCCGAAATTCAGTATTTGGCGACCATTTCTCACAGAAATATATCAGTTGACCTCGAGACCTTATTCCCCAGCATTGCGGGTCAATTGATCAAAACCATTATCAGACCTATGGACATTACGGAGGGCTGAAATTATCTCCGGTTACGGACAGGCCGGAATTTCGAAATGAACCAGGCATTGTTTATTGCAAGCAGGCTATCGAATGATCGTATCTTAGCTGTACTGCTTGGGAAGCTCTAAAGCAAAAATACAGTATCGTATAGCTTAGCGAGTGCGAGACAGCTTAGCACTGATGACGCATGTATGGTAGCAAGGACCGTGCACTTATTTAGTTATCGGAAATCGCCAGAAAGAAAGAATTTGGGGCAGGGCCCTAATCCATTATATATGGAGCTGGTAAAATCGACAGACTCTTGAGCGATACCCATACAGTGCCGTGTATAATAATTAAGCTTAAAGAGAGGTACAAGTGCAGGTAGTGCAAGTGTAAGCACCGGCACCTAGTTACTATGACATAATGGTTAGAATGTTCCTTGAAAGCACCAAATTATACGGAAACGCAGGTCCTTTTACTACGTTTTTATGGACTTTAGTGGTACACAAGCACTTCAGCACCAGCTTGAGCATCCTGTTCAATATATTTTTTTACCTGCCTAGTTAGCCATTGCGAGTTGAGGTGTGGAGTGTAATCAGCGTACTGAACCTACCCTTAGCGAGAAAAAGCTGTGCTAGAAATGCATTTCGAATACAGTGTATTAATTTAGCATTTTTGTCGCTATGTTTAAATTGCCATACGAGTGCTTTCCAAATATGCTAGGAGAACTATTTTGAAGACTCTTACAAGTGCATCAAGAATGCATTTTCTGTCCGCTTATTATATTTATTATACAAAAAGTATATAAAGATACACAATAAATACATTAAAAAATACAAAAACTTTAAAATTGTACATTAAATAATGCTAATATATACGTAAATACATTAAACGTGCACTAAAATATACAATAAATACATTACACATCATTAAAAATACACTAAAAATATACAATTAACACATTATAAATATATTCGTTTCGGCTCGGCTTAAAAAAGGTGTGCTAGTCGGATTCGCCGTACAATACTGACTAATGTTGTCATCAGCAGAAGTGATGACTGAACTGGCTATAAGCATCAGGAGACATACAAATACAGAGAAAATGCGTTGTAATCAAAAAGTCAATGCCAATGCAAGGTCACATGACAGGACCTGAAAATGAAAGATGTCGCCACGCAGGAAATGCCGACGGAAAGTCACGTCAGCAAACACGACTTCCTCCGACAAGCCTAATACTTGGCTTGGCATATATATACCCCCCGAGAGGAGACACATTATCTTGCCCGGTGAGGCGCTTTTTGCGCACAAGCGTCGGAGTGGTCGCGTTCGAATCTGCGGTCAGTCTAGAACCGAACTGTTAGGCGTAACTTGCGTCAGGCATTGGTCAGGAGTCGAACTGTCGACCAACAAATACATGGGTGCCTACAGGAGCCGGTCGGCCTTGCCAGTCGGGGTCTTTTTCGCTGGCATGTTCAGCCTAGGAGGCGCGCATGACGCCATTACCGGTATAATGCTATCACGCTGTTCACACGTAATTTAAACAAGTGGTGATTGCCTTTCTGCTAGAAGTTACCATAAACGAATGGACCACAGGGGAGAGTTTTCACTGTTCCCGGAAACGTGATTTCAAGCACTATGTTGTCCAACGGCTGCTTGAATTGTGCTACAAATATAGAGACGCGGACTACCCATTTCTTAGCATTCAAGTATACTACGAACGAATTAATTTCGTATTTACGGAAGTACACATAAAATTCATTCCCAACTTGTCATTTCCCAAAACGCAATTTTCAGCACTAACTGTTTTACGGCAGCTTGAAGAGTGCTGCAAATGCCTTTACGCGGCAGCTCATTCGTTAAAGTTGAAATATACTTCGGACGAATTAATGTCGTATTTGCGAACTACATTTTCAAGACATTGCCAACATGCAAAGGTCATTTCTCGATATGCGATATCGAGAAAAGAAAAATATGCCCAAATTACCGCCCTTCATCAGTTCGCGATGTCGAGCACAAGATTGTTCTACGGCAGCTTAAAGTGCGCTTCAAATATGTTTAAAAGGACTGCCCGTTTATCAAAATTGAAGAATACTTGAGAAGAATTAATTTAATGTTTACAAAAGTACACTTCTAATACATTGACAAGATGTTAAAACCGCATACATATTTTTTCACGTGTTTGAAATGTGCTCGAAACATGCTTTAAGGGACGTATACTTCGAATGAATTAATTTCATATTTACTAAAGTACACTTTTAACACATTGACAAGGTGCTCTAATCGCATGCATATTTTTTCATGTGTATGAAAGGTGCCAGAAACATGCTTCAGACGAATTAATTTTCATATTTACTAAAGTACCTTTTAAATATCTTGACAACATGCTGAAACAGCATTCATATTTTTTCACGTTTTTGAAACGTGCTCGAAACATGCTTTAAGTGACGTATACTTCGAATGAATTAAAATCTTATTTACGAAAGTACACTTTTAATATATTGACAAGATGCTAAAACAGCATTCATAATTTTTCACCTATTTGAAACGTGCCCGAAGCATGCTTTATGTAACTTATTTGTGGCAAGTTTTAAATATTTTTCGGATACCAAGCATAGAATTCCCGAAACCTTTTTCTGGCATATTTTTAGTGCATTCATGAATACAAAATATGTTTAAGATACATCATAAAAATCCCGAAGTATATTCCAAACGTATTAGTTTTCACCAATGAATAGTCTAGCTGCTTATTTAAATTTTTGATATGAAGTGGCCCTGCACACCATTTAATACTTCTTTTCAAATTCAGACTCGTTAAAATATCCGGTAGAGCCTCAGTAGCACGCTTAGTAGCGAAACTTGGAAGAGCAAGCATATCCAGGTCACATGTAGCACAATTTTTTAAGGTAAGGAATATAGCAATTCCTGCTCTTCAATGCCACAAGAATCAATTCGAGAAGACTGCTGCTGTAGATAAAGAAGCTTAGACCACAGGTGGTTGCCAATATTTCGGAAAAATTCCTACTCTCATTGCACACATTTGATGCGCGGTAGGAATTCGCGAGTAAATATGAGCTACCTACGGTCTGGAGGAAAAAAAGACGATATATCCACATGCAACGACCTCCGAAATTCTAACAGAAAAGATTTTGGCTAGGATAGGAAATTTGAGCCATTTATTCATATGAAAGCCACAAACGCTCCAGCCAGACGAAGGCACCCACAGCCGGACAGTTATCGCACTTTCCTTTCTGTTATAGCATGATCCTCCACCTTCAGAAGGCTTTTAATTAAAATTCGACAGAGGACTCACCTATTCGGTAGTTATCAATCTTTTAGCGTGGAATCAATGTGCATCAAATTCACGAACGTATATTTCACAAAATTCTGAAAGTTTCAGAAACCAGCCTTGCAGGCTAATCGCGGCAGCCCTAAATAAAAAAGAGTAAAGATTTGTCTTTTAAGTACAGGCGCTGAAATAAAACTTTGGTTTGCGCTAGTTGATACTTGAGGTTGACAGAAACTGGAGAGCGCTAAAAGAAGACGATAAACAGAGAAAGAAACGATCACAAAATATGTGTAGGCGGAGCTCGCATTTGACCTAGAAATGGTTGCGTATCTCTCTATACCATCCAGTTAATGTACACTTGTTGGCTGGCTTGGGACGTGTCGTGCTTTTCGATATTTTGAATATTTGCTTAGGTTCGGCGAAACCTCCCAGACACAACTACAATGTGCCGCATCACGTATCCACATATCACACCATCTCTTTTAATTTATGTTATTAGTTGTTGCATGTTATGAAGGTAAACTTATTTTTAATCATATAATAACTGCCTTGTTGAGTTTAGGCCTACAATAGGCACGTCGCTAAGGATGAGAGAACGCGACCAGGTTTAGTGTAAACCTTACAACACCGACTTATTTTAATGCATAGCGGGCATGTATTGCTTCGCCCTCGTGGCTCCCTCGTTGACATCAGGTTGGGGCGTAAGCAGCAGGGGAATGAATTAATGAAAAACTTTATTGAATTCTTTTGGTCAGTTCCGGAGAGTCTCCTTGCAGCTGCGTCTTGGCGCTTGCCGCAGCCGCCGCCGCCGTCGGGGGCTCCTTAGCAAGGGTGGTCCCTCATTCCAGGGCTCCAGCCGCCGCGGTGGCTGAGTGGTTACGGCGCTCGGCTGCCGGCCCGAAAGACGCGGGTTCGATCCCGGCCGCGGCGGTCGAATTTCGATGGTGGCGAAATTCTAGAGGCCCGTGTACTGTGCGATGTCAGTGCACGTTAAAGAACCCCAGGTGGTCGAAATTTCCGGAGGCCTTCACTACGGCGTCTCTCATAGCCTGAGTCCCTTTGGGACGTTAAACCCCCATAAACCATAAACCATTCCAGGGCTCCACTGGTCCTGGCCACCTCGCACGCGTGCTGCACCAATGCCCTTTGGGCGGTGAGCTCGCTGCTGGTGAGCAGGCCCTCCCATTGCTCCGCACTCGGGTTAGTCTGTTTGTGGAAGGGGAAAAATATTGTCTCGAACTCACGCTGTGAAGGTGGTTGAACAGCGAAGCTAGGCTGTTTCAGTTCAATTTTTAGCCTGGCGTTTTTTGCTTACAACAACGACACGGAAATGCAACCGTAATCTTTACCGGAAAACACACGCGGGGAGAAGGAACGTGCTTTGCATTGTTTGCAGGCGCAGTTATCATACATTATGCGGCTCGCACTTCACACGAGGGCTTCGAATGACGTCGACCCCTTTCGATGCAGCTGCAAACCTGACGTTTACCGGGAACGCGTAGTTGTAATTGTTGCCACCACGTGTCGAAAATATTCGTTCCCTTACGGCTCCGTTTGGGTGTCCACCGAGATATGTGAGACAGGGGCCATTTCCTTTCCTTAAAACCAATTTTAATTTCTTTTTTTTTTGCCTTACGGCACGGTCCGAGCGTCCACCAAGATATGTGCGACAGGCGTCATTTCCTTTTCTTAAATTGTCCAACGGACAAGGCATCGCGCCAGACGGACGATGGCGTTGCGTGGACCCCTTGGCAACGCAGCAACACGCTGTCGCGTCCCGAGTGTTTCTTTAGTTTTTATATATATATATCAATATTTTGTCTTTCATTTTTTATTGCACTGTTTAATGATCAGTATGATGTACAATTTCTATGCTGTAATTTTTTATTCTGCTTTTTTCATTTGTTATTTTTGTTATGGTTTTAATTTTTTTTATTGCGACTCCTTTATGAATTAGTATGGTATACGATTTCTATGCTGTTGGGTACTTTTCCACTCCTGGGTTTTTTGCCGACGATGACGACGACACGAAAATTTCCTTGGATGGTAGAGGCATACCGCTTCGCTGTAAGAACACCACCACAAGGGCTCTCTCCCCGCAGTGACGGAGTCGCAGGTCGGATGATTCACTAGGAAGGTTGGAAGTTGCCTAGACGAGAGTAGACGAGGCTCCGGTGCGATCACGATTCCAAGTAAGAAACTGCCTGGCAGCCTGCTGCTCTATCAACAGGAGGAGAAGTGAGCGGATGCTGGTGAGATGAGCGAGGCAGCATCGGCAAAGACATAGATGCAATAGCACTGGTATTGTTGGGGCATTTCGCGCCCGTCCAACGTGTTGTATGCAGGAGCAGGGCGTGGGCTAGGGCGGGAGGTTGCTTGCCGCGTTAAGGCGTAGTCGAGGGGGTTGTCGGTATAGTTCCGTCGATGGGTCGGTGCTACTACGAACACCGCGATGCGGAGCAGTGAACAGGTTGATGGTGTGACGCTCTTGAAGACAGCTTGCCTGCGGTGCGGGTTGCGCGTGCAGGAAGCGAGGCCTTGGTGAAGAGGGTGGATGTGCTCCTGAAGGGTTGCTGAACCATGCTGCATATGGTAGATCTCCGGAGAAGGGACAGTGGCAGGCGCTACCTGGACGGAAATCAGCCGAGTGCTGAGGTAGTGAGGAGAATACAGGCACTACTCAGACACTCTTCACAATGTTGGCATTTCGAAGGTGGAGAGAACAGAGCAATATCCAAGTCACAGTGACACAAGTAGATGGTGCCAAGGTTTAACCGGATGACATATCAAAGGCACGTGCGGCACTATAGTTGGTTCGGCTTGTGTGGTGGGGCCGGACGACGGCACTGTGATTTACATGCATTGGCGAAATTGCTGGGCTGAGTATTGTCCGAAGAGAAGACATTAGGATGATAACTGGGCCGATGCGGTAGGATCGCTGGCGGCAGAGAGGGGCCCGCAGCTGCATGCATCGCTGGCGGATGAGAGGTGGCGCTGAAGACCGCGAGGACGGCCGGTGGCCGTTTATCTTACGGATTAGAGCTGGAACAGAATAGAGGTGTAGGTATCGCTCCCGGAACAGCGATCTCTGACGTGGCGAGCTGTAGCGGGACGAGAACTTCGGGCACACTGAGGAGAAGGGGCAGCTGCAGCCTACAGGCTTGGGGACGAGGCCATGAGATGCCTGTTGTAAAGGTAGCCTGAGCCGAAAGGAAACCAGGCCGCAGCAGCGGAGCGATGTGAAAAAATTTCGTCCGGAATGAGGTAATAAATAGTACATTATCGGTTGAAATGGCAGCCCGGACGTTTTTGTTAAGGTGGAGGGCCCAGTGTCAGAGCAGTGAAAATTTGGAGGCTTCGTGGAAAAGCGGCGAGGCGTGCAGCGTACCGGAACATTGTGATGCCGTTTAGGGTCGGGCGTGTGTCGAACTGCAGGGATCAGACGCTGATAGAAATAGACTGCAAAGCCGGAAGCTGAGAAACGGAGCTTGGTTCCCGACAGAGGTCCTTTTGTGGGTCGCTGCACATTTTGAGCTACCCTTTAGTGAGGCCTACCTAGGGTAAAATATGCAATGGCGAACTGTCAGCGTCAAAAGAAAAACCAAGCAGGCGAATAAAGGAAAACAGCAAAAAGACAACAGCTCAGGAATCCTGAATACAAACTCACTTTCTTTTCATTTGATAGCGCGATGATCGGCATGTGTACGTGTTATTGGGCACTGCTTGTTTTTTTCCTCCAGCAGCAAACATTTTTGCGCTTTTGTGTTCGCGTTACCGTATTTCATTTCCCATTTTATTTTACGCTGATCGTTCAGGAACTATTTACATAGGAAACAGTTTTATTTTTGTGAAAGCGTTATACGCCCCATTAGGTGACGTCCGTCACGTTCATGACACAAAATTCCTAAGTGGCGTCACCACCCTCTCACATGACATCTGCAGTAGACCATACGGTAGTGACGGCTACAGTAAAGAAGAAAAAATAAAATTTCGAAGGTGCGGGGAATTGAACCAAAGGCCCTTAGAATACGATGCGAACATGCGAACCATAGGCCACAAAACGGCATGTTTCTAAACTAGGTTTTTCTTACACTGAAAATATGTTATATTTACATGAACTTTTTACAAAGGTGCTAGGAAACGCCAAGTCAGACGCCTCAAAAAGGCAGAGTAGTAGACGGAAGGTAAGCCTGAGCACGTCACTAAGATTGAGTTACACTCCGGTTCAAAGTCGGCCTGTTATACACTCCCCTCAGGTTAACAATTATTTGGTAGAATGAGATTTCATGGAAACAACTGATTCACGGTACCTGTCCATCATTCTATAGTTTTCCATAAGCTGTGTAGTCCAACAACAACAAAAAACACATATCAAGATGTTTATCAGCATATCGTACTGCACTGAAGTACCGAATGATATGAAAATAAAAAATTCGCATTTTCGAGGTCCATTGCAAGACATTCCAGAACAGAGTTGTGGCCTTAAAATTGATGAAACGATGTCCAGTTTCAGGAACATCACAGAGGCGGCAGTTCACAGATGACACGAAAATTCCCTTTTGCAGAATTCAAGTCTCCACAGGTAATATTGGCATATGTAACTTCTAGAAAAGTCTTAGTGCAAGGTGAACGTAACATTTTTCGCACCCGCGTAAGGACATCATGTCCTGATAATACAAAGTACATCGCATGGTAAATAAGAGAAGGGAAAATCTTCGAAATCAAGCCTTTGTAGAAGTATTTTCGAGACAGAAAATAAGAGCTCCGTTGAAAAACAGACTGTCAGGAAACGCACAGAAAAATATACCTCTTTCATAATCCCCCGTAAAGAAGGGCAGTCTGTGAAGTTACAAGACACAGTTAGTGAAGGGAAAGCCTTAATTTCACTGCAAAAACGCTCAAATATTGGGTAGGACTGCAGCAGTGGCCTTGCGGCTTGAGCATTCGCCTCGCATGCGGGAGCTGCGGGGTTCGATCCAGAGTGCCGTCGGATACCCACCAGTTATACAATGAGTACAAGCTTCCCTGGCCTGGTGCTCGGTTTAATCAGGGTGAAATGCTTGGAAAATTGGTCTTTGACCCGGACTTGAGTAAATGAAAATACCTTGTGCCATGCCGGCCTTTGGCCGCACATGTCCTTGTGCCATAAAAAGTCAATATCATCATCAACATTGGGTAAGAAGTGTAACCAGAACGCATAAATCGGGCAACAATCTGCTGCATATCAATGCGGATTGTACCTGGCCCAGCCATGCTGACAGGTCAAAAAAGGTAATAATGTTTTTCATGTCACATGGGTTCCATGCAAGCACTCCAAACAAATGTAGCAAAAACTTTGTCAAAGCAATAAATAAAATCCTGCCGAAGTGAATAATCTGCAAAACCTAATAAATTTTTGTCCGTAGTGTAAAAGAGTTGCGGCTCAGCTGAATCTGGGTCACTTGCGCCATCTGACAGCAGTACTGGCTAAGTGCTACGGCTAAGACAGGACAGTCTTGTCTTGTGTGTGTCGTCTCCGTCTTTTAGCGCCAGTACGCTTTTTGCGTAAACCATGTCATTCTGACCTCTGGGTCGTCGCCTTCTATCACCGCCGGAACTGAGCGCAGCTGCCACGCTACAATTACGTCTGGGTGAAAAAGGAGGCATCCTGCCGACTTATAGAACACGAACGATGGGCGCATCGTAACACGATTTCAAGCGGTGGACGTGCACTCGTTCACAGCCACGATGGCGCTCATCCTGGGGTGGGAAATCGCCTCAGTAACCTAGCTAATTGGAGAGGTCTGGCAGATAACGCTGTACGGGCCTTGGTGCTTTAAAAGAAGCTTCGTGGGGAGCCCGGGTCCGCTTGACAGAGCCCAAAGGCGCATGAGTGAGTCTGGGCTATACGACGGAAGACGACTGGTGGGGCGCGAAGGCGCTTCTGGTGATTCTGATCCTCGGTGGTAAGAAATCAGACAGGCTGGCGGAATTCTTCAGCATATATGCGGTTGAAACATTCTGTCATGCCATTTGTTTGAGAGTGGTGGACTGTTGTAGAGGGGTGAAGGATGCGGCATCGCCGAAGCAGTGCTTCCACGATGTCTGAGAGGAATACACGGCCCCGGTCGCTCAAAAGGTCCTCAGGGGAACTATGACGCAGAAGAATGTTACGCAGGATGAACGACGCAACGTCTTGCGCTGACATGGATGGCAAAGAAGAGGTGATCAACCGCCACGATGACGCAGCGGTGGCCCGCCGAAGTGGTTCAATGGGGGCCATAGATATTGATGCCGACGCGGTCGAAAGACGTGTGGGGTATGACAAGGGCTGCGTCGGAGCGGTGGAAAGGCTAGGAGAGGTTTTGTGAAGTTTGCTTTCGGGGCAGGAGCGAACGTAATGACGTATGTCGAAACGAAGATGCCGAGGAATTACAAGGAGCCATTTGCGCCCGTCGGGAAGGTAGTTGCAGCGATAAAGGAAGCCGTCCCGAATTGAAAGTGGCGGGCTTCATGGCGCAGAGTTCCAGCTGCAGGACATGTAGATGGTGTAGATAGGAAAGCGAGGAAGGAAACGATCCAGGTGTTCTGACGTTGTTCAAATGGCATGTCTGCAATGTCTAGAGACTAGGAATCACTGGTGCCGAGGGAGGCAAAGTCGCAGTCAGAGGGCATAGGTCAAAGAGAGAGACCATCGTCATCGGAATTCTTACGGACAGATCGGTAGATGAGGTGAATGCCGTATTCCTGTAAACGGAGAGCCCAACGAGCGAGACGGCCAGTGTGGCCTCTGAGGGAGGAAAAGCAGCAGAGGATATGGTGACCAATAAGGACAGAATGGGAACGTCCCGATGGCCCAAATGATCGCCAAGCATTCTTTTATTGCTACAGAATAATTCTTTTCGACATTTGTCAAAATGCGGCTGGCACACGCAACAACATGTTCAGAGAAACCGAGTTTTTTTTGGGCCAGAACAGCGCCGAGGTCCACGCCGCTGGCATAAGTATTAATTTCCGTGCGCTGACTGGGGTCAAAATGCCGAAGGATCGATGGGGTATCATAATGCGGCGAAGAGTGCAGGAATCTGCATAACCGGCAGATGGCCAAGACGAGAGATTTGGTCGCCTGCAAGCAGTTCAGTCAACGCAGCCGGGATGAAAGCGAAATTCCGGACGAAGCGGCGGAAATACGAGCATAGGCCTATAAAGCTACACAGCGCTTTAAGTGAAGTGGGTTGAGGAAACTCGGGTACGGCACGCATCTTGGGGATTGACAATAACGCCGTCTTTGAAGACGATGTGACCCAATATGGTAAGCCTTCGGGCACCGAAGCAGCACTTATTCAAGTTGACCTGCATGCAGGCGTTGGTCAGGCATTGTAGGGAACGCTCGAGGTGGACCAGTTGGGACTAAATGCGACATCGTCGGAATAACACAGACACGTGTGCCACTTCAGTCCGTGGAGAACTCTGTCCATCTTGCGCTCGAATGTGGCCGGCGCGTTGCACAAACCAAACAGCATTACGTTAAGTTCGTAAAGGCCCTCAGACGGAAGAAAAGCCGTTTTCTGCCGGTCACCAGCTGCAATGGGCACCTGCCAGTAGCAGGAGCGCAGGTCCAGCGGGGAAAAACATTCCGCGCCTTGCAGGCATCCGAGGGCATCTTCATTTTGGGGAATTGTATATGTTTCCTCTAATTTTATTCAGGCGACAGTAATCAACACAAAAGCGGATGGATCCGTCCTTCTTTCGTGCGAGAACAACGGGGGAGGCCCATGGGCTGTGCGAAGGGTGTATGACGGTGCGCTGGAACGTGTCCTTCACATCTGTGGTAATGACGTCACATTTAGTGGACGGCATGCGATACGGACACTGGCGCAAAGGGGCATTTGTGCCGGTGTCGATGGAATGAATGACGACGGTTCATGCGGAAAGTCGAAGGACCAACGGAAACAATGAACCTATTCAACGAGTTGATTTCTTTGAGCTGGCGAAAGGCTGGCATCAATAGAGCGGGAAAAAGCAGAAACGGATTGAGGGCTTGGCGCAGCAACAGGTGAATCGAGGGCTGCTATCTAGTGAGACGAGGCCGTCAGAGACAAGTATGTAACAACGCGATCATGTGGCTCGACACGTTCCAGACATTCGCCACGGAGAAGCGTTTACGGGCAAGAAAAGGGAATTGTGACGTAAATTGAGCTGTGGCCATCGCAGATAGTCAGAAGGGCGAAAGGAAGGAGGACGCAGTGGCGACCGGCAGCGGCGTCACACGGATTGAAGGGAAAGTTGAATCAGATAAGCAGGCGCCGGGGAGGGGGACAAGGGCTGCGGATAAGGTGGGAATAAGGTGGGGTTCTATTCTTGGCAAGTCAGTGTTTATGCATCACTTCCCGAGCACAAATTTATTACATATTCGTTCTCCTCCCAACTTGTGTCCCCGTTCAAGCGGCTCACCAAAGCCAGCTCGAGTCGTTTAATTTACCAGTTAACTTCTTTGCCTTGGTTTCAATATATTAATAATCATCAGTTCCATTCAGTGCCCGCCCTTGATCATGTTCGAGCTAAATTTAGCGATACTTTTCTGACACTATATAAGGGAAACTTGCGTTTGGTAAAACCCAAATTTCCCGAGGGTTCCATTTGGTGGACGCCTGCTTTGAGCATAGAGCGGTCCCGTGTGCGCGTTCTTCGTTCGCGTTTTCAGCGCATTTCACACCCTGAGTTTAAAATTTTCCACCCCTCAATTTATTATAGGGCTCTTGCAACGTATCGACCTAATATTCGAAACACCCATGATGAGTATTTAAAGGAGATCTGCTCCACAGCTACGCAAAAATTCCTGTTTGGCAAGCCATACAAACATGCTTTTTGCAAGCTCAGGTGCCCTTCTGTAATTCCTCCTCTTCAGTACTCTGATGGCACGTATACTGAAATGCTTCCTGACTCTGTGAAATTGCTACTTCGTACTCACATCGCTACAGATACTTTTTCCCACGATCTTCCTTTCCATACTCCCGTTCGTGGCATTATAGCACAACCTTACAATAGCTCAGTTCAAGATTTACCCCTTACTGCTGCGGAGATTGAAGCTGTAATCAATTCGATCGCTGTGACGTCTTTTCCTGGCCCTGATCCAATCTCTCCTCGTGTTGTTCGCGCCTTGTTTAATTCATTCCTTGTTTTTCCTCTCTATTTTTAATTCTGCTTTGCATTTGGGTCAATTTCCTCAGACTTGGTGAGTTGGAAGTATTACTTTTATTCCTAAACCGAATAGACCAGCGCACCTTCCCAATTCTTACCGGCCTATCTGCTTTAATTCGTCTTTCGGAAAAGTGCTCGAGCGTTTTCTGTTTGGTAGGCTGTAATATTTCCTGTTCTGGAATAATCTACTGCACAAAAATCAGTATGGTTTCGCACATGGCCGTAGTTCTGTTCAGGCTCTCTATCGTTTGCGGGAGTAATTATTTACATATCAGGAACAAAAAGGTTCCTGTGGTTCTCATTTCTCTTGACTTCAGAGGTGCATTTGATAGTGTTTAGCACCCTTTGGTTTTAAATTTTTTAAGACAACATCGTTGTCCAGAAAATTTATATTCCCTCTTGCCTTCTTTCCTAGATAACCGATATTTGACCTGTCAATCTCCTTCTTGTACTATTTCTTTGCCTTATTCTGTCAGCAGTCAGCAAGGTTCGCCTCTCTAACTTTTACTTTAGAAAATTTTAATTTTAGACCTCTTAAATCTCCGTCCCCTCACCTATCCACATTCAGGCATATGCTGACGACACTATTATCCTGGTCCCTGGAA
This sequence comes from Amblyomma americanum, assembly GCF_052857255.1. Classification (NCBI taxonomy): domain Eukaryota; kingdom Metazoa; phylum Arthropoda; class Arachnida; order Ixodida; family Ixodidae; genus Amblyomma; species Amblyomma americanum. The sequence continues at coordinate 38,121,234 of NC_135501.1, read as the reverse complement.
AGACTAGCCGCGAGTTGTCAACATTGAGTTCAAATGGTTTAACATTAATCGAAAACTAGTGTGGCAAGTATCGTTTTCACTTAAACCCTCAAAAGTGTTCTTATGTTTTATTTTTTAATGGTGGCCCGGCGTTGCGCAAACGTAAGCCAACTATACGCCTAGACAATTACAGTCTCAAGTGTGAATCCAATGTAATATTATTAGGAGTTGTTTTGACTCCTAGCTAAGCTTTATTCCCGATGTTAATCATTTCCAAGAAAAAGTTATTGCATCTACGACCATGCTCCTTAATTGTTTCCGTTTCCATTTTCGTGTTTCTACATCGCATTCGCGCCTAATGTATCATCAGGTTATTCTTCCTACAATCACCTATGCCGCCCCAGCTTGGTGGTTCCATTGCCCGCTTTCCAGACTCAGAGATCGTGTCTTGTCGCGGCAATGCATTCCGCTTCTTGCTCTTACTGGTGCCTACAGTACTACGAGAGCTGTTGCTCTTCATGTCCTTGCCAATGTTCTTCCATTGCCTATTTATCTGGACCAATTATGTGCAGAGTTTATGCTTTTTACATTACGGCAACCCGTTGTCTACAGCAAGACATTTTATAACCCGTCTGAAATTCAGCCTGTACTTAATATCTTTTCTGACCATCCCTCACTGCAATTTAAATTTTCTTTTGCTCAACTTTGTCATCAGGAAGCCTTGGCCCTTTAGCGTCAACGAGCATCACACATTTACACTGACGTGTCATTCATTCATCACAGTGCTGGGGCTCCTTTTGTTGTTCTAAGCACCACACAAAAGATTTTATAAGTTCATCGCATATCCTTAGAACCACCTTCTAGTGCCTATGCCGCTGAGCTTGTAGCATTCCATTCTGCTGTTGCGTTTGCTATTAATAACCCTCCTTCAATGCCCGTTCATTTCTACACTGATTCTCTATCTCTGCTTTCTGCGCTGTCTTCAGTTACTTCATTTAACCCGACAATTATTTCCATTAAGAAAGATCTCTATCGTTTGTCTTCTCTTCCCTCATATCTTTTATTTCATATCTTGGGTCACTCCGGAATTTTCGGAAATGAGTTAGCCGACAAGGCTGCTCGTAGTGCTGGGCTATATGGCCATTTACACACTTGTACCCTTTCACGCCGTTGCGTGCGTTCCCGTTTACACCATTCTTCACTTCTTTTATGGCGAACTAATTGGCAAGAAAATAATTGCAGCAGAGAATTATTTAACTGGATGCCTGATACGCTCAATATTCCTTCCATCTGTCTACCTAGGAGTCGTCTTATTTTTTTACTCACTGGGCATATTCGATTCGCTTTCTACTTCAAAAAAATTGGCTTATCTCGTTCTTAAATTTTGTCATGCGGTATTTTGTGCGAAGTTGTCAGTCATTACTTCCTGAATTGCTCCCTTACTGCTCCTTTAGTTTCCCGTTTAAAGTCTCTCTGCTCATCTGACATTACACTGTCTACTTACCCCTCTCTTTTGAATAACCCTGCTGCTTGTGCTGTTCTGAATCAAATGGTTCATCTCATCAGCAGCACAATTACTACACCTTCCCGATGAGTTCCTTCGTCACTCTCATTTCTCCTGCATAAGCTCTGTACAGAGAAGTGCTATGTGTTCTTTTGATAGACAAGGATGCATCTCTCTGTGGCCTGACACTGCGTTTGGACCAACTGTGCCTGTGACTGTATGTGGGCTGACTTTCTGTGTGACATTATCTGTGATTCTGTCTGTTCTGTGCCTTTGGGGTTTCATGTTTTTTGTTTGTTGTTTTTATTTTCCTGCTTTTCTCTTTAAATAAGTTTTTTTAGCGTTTAGTTCTTTTTATTTTTTATTGGATTTAAGCCCGGCAAAGCGCTGCTGGTCCGGGCTTCCTCTCTCTTTCATTTATGTTTTTTGTATTTTTTTAGAGGACCAATAAAAAGGGGTGTCAGTTCCCGGAGCGACCAGCATTTTACGGGCACGGGGAGAGGAATCTCACGGTGGAGCGGGACAAAACGAAGACATTTGAATGCTAGCACGGACACAGCCGACAATCGCATGATGAACGGTGACAAAATCAGAGCCCAGAATGATATCATGACAAAAGCGGGACACCACGAGAAATTTGGCGACGTACGAAATGCCTTGGATAGCAAGGCGATCTGTGCACGCCGCCAGAGGATGGACGGGGTGTGAGCTATTGGTGCAAAGTCAAAAGTTGGTAGGAGCCGTCGTCACTTTACGCAGTCGGTGGCAAGGGCCGCAGTAATAACAGAGATAGCAGGACTAGTATCCACAACGGCGAGAACGGCGATACCTTCGACAAACACTTCGACCACATTGGCAGGGGAAGACGGAGGACATGGATAATTCGAGAGAAGCGCAGTTTTTGCCTCCGGAACTGCTGCCGTTAGCTTTCCTCAGGGAGGGAAGGAGAGCGAAGGCGTATGAGAGAGAGAGAGAGAGATCGGTGACGGAGAGAAGGCAACCGACGTGAAGAGTACGAGTTAGAGTGGTCAAGATGGCAGGGGCTAGAAGAAAGCGGTGGTGAAAGAGGCTTAAGGTCGTAGAGGAACGGGTGTGCACCGTCTCCGAAACTCGGCAAGTGCTGGGCACAGAGCTGTGCGACATAACCTGGAAATTCACAGACATAATAGATGGGGCGGTTATCCGGGGTGCGCCACAGGTTCACGACGAAGCGGCGAGGCGGCGGGTAACGACGGGTAGGTGCCGGCGGTAGGGGCAGCAGCCCGACGCATGTGTGGGAAACGTAGGCTTCAGGGCAGCGTGGTATCGCGGCAACTTCGGCGAAGGTGAAAGGGTGGTCACAGGCAGAAGCTGAGGATTGGAGGGCAAGACCTTGGCGACCTGCTCCTGGATGGCGCTTCGAAATGTGGGATCTAAGAATGGCGCAGGGTTTCTAGTCGAAGGCAGAAGTGACGGTTGGCGGGCCACCTCTTTCCGTATAAATGGCTTGATCCCAGAAAGGAGTGAGGTAGCGCTAGAAGCGAGACCGCAGAACGCCGGCGCAAAAAGAAACTCGTCGTGCACGTCAGAGCGGATAGCAGAAACCCGCTGTTGCTTCTTGACTTCATAACTTTGGCAAAGTTGGATTACGTCGACGGCTGTTTGCGGATTCTTGGCGAGAAACATCTGAAACACGTCGCCGGAAATACTCTTCAGGAAGGGTATTGGTTGATGCGTTTGCTCAGGTGGAAAACGTCTTCGATGTAACTCGTGAAAGCTTCGTTTGGCTGCAGAGCGCGGGCGCGGAGCCGTTGTTCGGCGCGCAGATTGCGCACCGAGTGGCGGCCGAATACCTCCGAGAAATTGGTCTTGAAGACAGACGAGGTAGGTCAGTCTGCATCAGGATTGCGGAACCAGAAATTAGCCGCGTCGCAAAGGTAGAATAGAATATTACGAGCTTGGTGCATCATCCCACTTGTAGGCGCTGACACGCTCGTACTGCGAAAGCCCTCGCATTGTCGTGGTCCTGAGCGCCGCTGAAGACGCTGGGGTCGCTCTGCCGGAGCCTGCCGTAACACACAATGGTAGGCGAAGGCATGGGGGCTGCACGGCAGGTGACTTCAGGCACACCGGACGTCAGAGCTAAGGTGTGGCTACGGAGCTCCATGATGAGAAGAGGAACGTACAGCAGCCTCCTCCAAATGCAAAGGGGTTTGTGGCTCAGTCAAATATTGGACATTTGCGGCGTCCGCCAACAGTCCTGGCCAAGTGTTCGGTAAGCAAGCGAGCTTCAGACCTCTGGGTCGTCGTCTTCATTCACCACCGAAACTGAGCACGGCAGCCACGCTACAATAGAGAAACAAGTTTTAGGCGGCAGCCCGGCTGAGTATTGCATACCATGTTGGACGAACGCGTGATAATGGCGCTGTACAGCCAATACGCGATACTTTCAAATGTTTTCACTATGCTTGTGCGCGCTTGATGGTACGTCAAGCTACTTGGCGCTACAAACGTCCATTCCAGGCCAGCATATTCAACTGGTTTAGATTCAAACAGTCCAAACTACAGACCTAAATTCTTGGAACGGTTTATCGGTGTACCTAAAACTGTGCCAAATTTACTGCTCAGTACAGCGGACAACTTCATGCACACCAGGCTTGTTTGCACAGAAAAATGCCAAATCATCTGCATAAGCTAATACTTTCAGCTCACTAACTAGGATACGCACACCTCAAATAGCACTACTACTCAGCTGAATGCTCATAGCGGCTATAAGCAGAAGTAGATTGCAAGCAGAAGTGGTCATATTGGACACCCCTTTTTGGCAGACGAAAATATGGAGACTGGGTATGAAAGAGAACCATTCACAATCGTTAAAGGCCACAAAACCGCGTTTTTTATTGGCGAATAAGTGTGAATGCAGTATATGCGTTTTTTTAGAACTGTATGCTAATGAGTAGGTGTGTGATTACAAAGCGAGAAGTCTAAAATCCTAACAACAGGGCTCATGATAATACAATTCTTTCGCATTCAAAGCACATAAGAAGTCTTAAGTGCCCTCCGTACTTTTTTAATCAATATATAACATCACTGGCCTCGGCATGCCCTCAAACAGCGCCAGTTATGCATTTTATAGGACAGAAAACTTCAGATTAAGATCATCAGCTTTTCAAGTTGTCGACGTGTAGGTAAAGAATATAATGCGCTATCCGAGAACCTTATAGAGAGCAGTCTTTAAAGCAAGTTTTTTTTTTCATGGCATTGCATCTTGTGTATTACGTCCTACACCACCGACCGCCTCATTAGACAAGATTTACGTAATTGTGCAATAAGCAGATGTTAGACCTTTTCAATTTGATTATAGACATTTTTTAGAAAGTGATGATGAGAGTTATGATTATTTTGTTCCGTTATTCCTGGTAGTTACCTCGGCTGCTGATTATTTATGTATATTTTTTTAAACGAAATGGAAATGTTTTCCGAACTTGAGGCCGTTGGTTCAGCGTCCACCACAGTGTCTGTCGCTCTTTTGCGTTTGAGAAAATAAATAATAAAGCCATATTAGCATATAGTTTAAACACACTAAATTAGACACGCTATAAATGTAGTGACCTACCAAGCACACATTAAAAGTAGGGACCCACCCAGGAATGTCGATGTATCTACGTCGCACGGCTTCCGAATCCAGGTCAAGCCGCCGCACAGTCTCCGCCACGCTGTTCCAATAACCAAAAATAATAACATTATATTAGCGGGTATTGTAAATATACACAAATAAACGACCTAGAAAACAATGCATAATTACCACCCCTGCTGTCATTACTGTCGACTTAGAGTGATTATTCTGCTAAGCATGCGGTTACGCGAGTGCAACCCTGCTCTAGGGAAACAAAAAAAAGAGCTGCTCCTGTTCATTGCCCATCGCCAACCGAAAAACAGAATAGCTGGACTCCTGCGGTGCGCAGGCGCCTTTGACAGAGGCGCCGCGGCGACTAAGGCCAACAAGGATTGCCCTTATAAAAGAGAATAATCTCGCTACGCACAAGCTACCAGGCCAAAGTGCTGGCTTCGTAAACTAAACCGTGTACTAGCCCGGCATGAATCAACGGTCTTATTAAAAGGCCACGGGTTCATTATGACCGCTGTATTGTAAGCCCCCCCCCCCCCCCTCCACCCCCCCCCCCCCGTAAAAAAAGCGTCGCTGCTCTCGTAGTTCGTATCCGGACCACGAAGCCGGGAATTTGAGAAGAAGGTGATTTCCAATCGATGAGTGTCATCGCCTTTGCCATAATAAGCTGCTTACGGTAGAAATAAAAGCTCCGTGTGGAAACCGAGACGACGCGTACGTACTTATCCGCTCGGCCGGCGAAAGCAGATCAAGCGGGTGTTCATGGACCATCGCCACTGCGGGTTCAAGGTCGTGCTATGCAATTATCATATGATATGTTAGCCAATGATCCGACAATGGCATTACAAATTAAAAAAAATCGAAACATTCCCCTTGGATCTTGGTTTCGGTGACTGTTGGCTTCCTTAATATATTTGTCAAACGAGCCCCTCATTTAATTTGCCGTGTCTGCTAATAGCTTAACGGTGGTCCCGGTTCTGGCGGTCTTGATGCCATAAGTGGCATAAGAGGGCTCTCGTACAGTTTCCGCCCTCGCCATTAGATGACGTTCTACGTCACACTCGCGGTATTACAGGACGTGCTACGTCCACCGCTATGGACGAGGGTGGCGCTGGTGAACACTCTCAAGGTTCGCTTACACGCAAAATAATAAATACCCACGAAAGCAGCAGATTGGACAGCCGTCGCCGTAGCTGAGTTGGTAGAGCACCGGACGCTATATTCGGAGGTCATGGGTTCAGATCCCACCGGCGGCATGGCTGTTTTTTCTGCTGCTTTATAAGTAATTTTCTTGAAACCAATTGACTGGCATTACAAATTAAAAAGATTAGAAACTTTCCCCTTGTACCTTGGTTTCGGTGACTGTTGGCTTCCTTAATATATATATATATATATATATATATATATATATATATATATATATATATATATATATATATATATATATATATATATATATATATATATGTGTGTGTGTGTGTGTGTGTGTGTGTGTGTGTGTGTGTGTGTGTGTGTGTGTGTGTGTGTGTGTGTGTGTGTGTGTGTGTGTGTGTGTGTGTGTGTGTGTGTGTGTGTGTGTGTGTGTGTGTGTGTGTGTGTGTGTTTGTGTGTGTGGTTGTTTTTTACGCTGCTTTATAATTATTTTCTTTAATTGACAGATTAATGCATTATTCTCCGATTTCAGCACGACAAATAAAAAAAAGAAACGTTCACCTGTGCACCTTGCTTTCAGTGACTGTAGGCTTCCTTCGTTTGTTTATCAAACGAGCCCCTCATTTCCCTTCCCTTGTTTGCTAATTGCTTAACGAGGGTCTCGGTTCTGGCCGTCTTGATGCCATGGGTAGCAATGAGAGTTCTCGCAAAAGCTCCCGCCCTCGCCGTTAGATGACGGTCCACGTCACACTCACGGTAATAGCGGATCTCCTATGTCCGCCGCTATGGATGAGGGTGGCGCTGGTGAACACTTTCAAGGCTCGCTTGCACGCAATACCTAAATACGCTGAGAGCAGCAGATTGGACCGCCGTCGCCGTAGTTCTGTTGGTAGACCACTGGACGCGATATTCAGATGTCGTGGGTTCGGACCGCACCGGCGGCATGGTTGTTGTTTCTGCTGCTTTATAATTGATTTCCTTTAAGCGACAGATTAATGCATGTATTATTCTGCCATTTCAGCACTACAAATAAATAAATAGGAACTTTTGTTATGCGTGTTCGTTTCGGTGACTGTTGGCTTCCTTCGTATGTTTATCAAACAAACCCCTCATTTCCGTTCGCTTGTTGATATATATAATTATACTGGTTACTGACATCTGCGCATTCCTCTATCACCTGATTGAGGGGGTGAATATGGTCTATTGTCGAGTGTCGATTACGAAAATGGGCCCGATGATTTCGTTCGTTGAAGTCTGAGGTTGTCCTGATTCTATTTTCGATTACCGTAATAAATATGTTGCAGGCAACGGATAGTAATCTAATCAATCTATAGTTTTGTACGTCCTTGACGTCTCCTTTGTTAAAAATAAAGATATTATCGTTTTTTGATGCTTTGGTACACTCGAGCTTTAAAGGCATTGGGCACAGGGGGTGACTAGATTTTGTTGCACAATCTACGTTCCCTCCTTCAAAAGATCTGCTGTTACCTGATCCTCACCAGCTGCTTTGCTCTTAAGCCTTTATTCACTTGTTCTTTCGTTAGGGGCGAGATGTCCCAATGCTGTGCACTTCTGCCTCTCTCATTAATGTTCTCATTACATTAGCCACTCTACTTTGGCGACTGCGTAGAACTGTTCGGCTTCGTTAACTTTGTAGGCCATATTAATAATGATGTTGCTGTGCGTTTTTCTTATTGCGCACATCTTTTGTTTTAGCTATGCCTAGTTTTCTCTTCACTCGTTTTAACCTGCCTCCGCTCTTTATAGAACGCTCGGTTTTCTCCATATTAAAATTCCTTCTGCCTGGTGCTTAGCGCCTATTTATTAACTTAAATATTCTGCCAGTTGTATTCAGTCCGAAGTGTTAATACGCATTCATGCTTTGGAGTTTCGTAATCAGATTTCTCGTCTCCTGAGATAGCTTCTTGGTGTCCTGTCTACCAATCCTACCGCCTAACTCTATTGGGGCAGTACGTAATGATAGCTTTGAGGATATGGTTCATTCTTTGAACATTAATATCGTCTTCCTCAGTTATAGCCAAATATCTGTTCTGCAGCGATATCCTGAATTCCTCTCTTTCCCTTTCACAGCTAACTCGGTAATGAGCTTCCGCTTAACTAATCTCTTCCGTGTCTTGTTAAGGTCTAAGCTAATTCAAGACTTGTCAATCTTGTGGTCGCTACGACGCACCTTTCCGAGGGCGTCCACATCCCGAAAGATGCCAGGGTGAGCGCAGGGTATGAAGTCAATTTCATTTTTAGACTCACCACTGGGGCTCTTCCAGGTCCAATTCCTGTTCACTCGTTTCCGGAAGAAGGTATTCATGATCTCTCAATTATTTCTTGCTGCGAACTCTGCCGATAGCTCCCCCTACTTTTCGTGGAGTCTATGCCACCGTCACCTACCACCTGGTCTCCAGCCTGTTCCTTGCCTACTTACGCATTTAAATCGCCCGTTCGTACAGTGTACTGTGATTTTGCTTTGTTCATTGTCTTTCGCCGTCTTCATACAAGTTTCCAAAGACCTGGTCATGATGGCTGCATGTAGAACCTACATGAAGTAGCCTGTGCCTACTTCAGCTTGTGAATGTTAGTAAGCCTAATGACAATGATCATTTATTCGTCACTATCATTATCAGCCTGACTACACCCACTGCAGGGCAAAGGCCTCTCCCACATCTCTCCAATTAACCCGGTCCTTTGCCAGCTGCGCCCACCTTAAACCTGCGAACTTCTTAATATCATCCGCCCACCTAACCTTCTGCCGACTCCTGCTACGCTTGCCTTCTTTTGGAATCCACTTCGCTAACCTTAAGGAGCAGCGGTTATCTTGCATTCGCAATACGTGCCCTGCCGAAGCCTATTTCTTCCTCTTGATTTCGACTAGCATGTCATTAACCACCGTTTGGTCCCTCACCCACTCTTCCCGCTTCCGGTCTCTTAACGCTACACTTATAATTTTTCTTTCCTTGGCTCGCTGCGTTGTCCTTAACTTAAGCTGAAACCTTTTCGTTAGCCTCCACGTTTCGGCCCCATAGGTGCGTACCGGCAAGATACAGCTGTTGGCCACTTTTGATTGTTGTTGGTAAACTTCTATTCGTGATTTGAGAAAACCTGCCATATGCGCTCCACCCCATTCTTTTTCTTCTATTTATTTCCCTCTCATGATCCGGATCAGCTGTCACTACCTGCCATATGTAGACGTATTCCTTTTACCACTTCCAGTACCTCGCTTCGAACTGTGAACTGCTGTTCCCTTGCTAGGCTGTTGAACATTACTTTGGTTTTTTGTGCATGTTAATTTTTTGTCCCACCGCTTTGTTCTGCCTGTCTAAATCATTGATCATGCTTTGCAGTTACTGTCCCTACTGACTCAGCGAATCGCATATTATTTAGATATTCTCCATTTTCTTTTATCCCCAACTTTTATCCCCGGCGGTGAATAGCATTGGCGAGATCGTATATCCTTGCCTGACACACTTCCTTATTAGAATTTTATTGCTGACTTTATGGAGGAGTATGCCAGCAGTGCAGTTCCTATAGGTACCTTCCCGTATTCTCACATACGGCTCTTCTACACCCTGATTCCGCAATGCCTGTACGACAGCAGAGGTTTCCACTTAGTCGAATGCTTTCTCGTACTCAATGAAGGCAATATATAGGGGTTGGTTGTATTCTGCGCATTTCTCTGTCACCTGATTGAAGTGTGAATATGATACGTCTTATTCACACTATAATATTCACACTAATGACAAAAGCTGCATCTATTCGCTTCGGCCGCAATTGACACCATATCGTTGCCACCATATTGTGGACGCTATAGACCTCTTCTATATTGCCACCTATGTTCTGATTGATGAGGAATACCATGCCCAGCTCTCGTCTATCGGCTAATCCACGATAATACAGTACATGCCCGCCCCTCAGCTCTGTATACACCATATCTGTCCTCCTAGCCACACTAAGCCCCATGACATTTAATAGCCTCTAGTTCTTCTAACAGCACTGCTAGAGTAGCCTCACCGGGTACATCTACAGCGTTACACGTTGCCAGGTTCAATTTTGAAATGGCGGCCTGTCCGGAGCCAGATATTATTAGCACCCTCCGCAGCGTCACAGGTCTATACCACCGCCTTGGTCAATTGCTGCGCAGACGCTCGGCATTGAGGGCCCAGAGTTATTTGCATTGTTCGTAGAAGTTTGGAACCATGTACTACATCAGGGTGGCCAAATGCCGTTCTTGTGAGGGAGTGCAATGTAGGTTCTGGTCACCGAGCTCAGGCTGCAATCCAGGCCTGATTATGCAGTTCTATCGAAAATGGGAGATCTTTTTTTTTCAAACCCGGTGGAGAATTGCGCGGCACCGTTATTCTAACCCCGGTCCTCATGCACGCGAAACGGATGCTATAACTCTACGTCGTCGCTTTATCAACTTAAAGTTATTTCTATCATTTTTCATTTCATAGCTTTCTTTGATGTGCTCAATTAGCATCCAAGTTTCTCACTCTTGGTGAGTGCCAGGAGATCACAGGTGCTTTGTTCCCTCCTCTTAAGCGGTACCGGTAAACTATCATTCATCATCCGAGAGAACACGCCAAATGATCTGTATCCTATTGTTATGTATTCTTCTAATTATTTAACTCTTGTAGTTCATGCCAGCTGTCACTACTTTCCCTAAGTTAATGCATTCTCTTACCGCAGCCTATCGTAAACTGCTGTTTCTTTACGAGAGTGTTAAATACAATTTTTTTTCTGCATAACAATTTTTAGACCCACCGTTTCATTTTACTTGTCTACATCTGCGATTCCGCTTTGCCGTTCGTTATGTGAGATAGCAAGCCAATATGACGAGCAAATCATTGAATACTAAGGTATTTTTCATTTACTGTAATCCCCAGTTCCTCCGAGTCCAATTCCCTGAATGCCTCTGGTAAACACGGGGTGAATACTACAGCACATTTAGTGTATTTTTCTCTACGCCTTTACTGATTGCCATTATACGACTTACTTTGTTTATATTGACATAGTGCATTCCGCATGTTCGCTTAGCGCTGACCTGAAGCACGCGCCGCCTCAAAAGAAGAAGAAGAAGCGATCTGGAGCTGTGGTTGCTGTGGTCAAGACGTTCGTAGCGGTTACAGGCAATGAAGTAGCGGACTGTATGGCAAAGGCGTCCCTCAATGGCCCCGTGCTACCTATCGTTCCGGTTACAGCGTACATTACATAAGAGAGGTTCCGGCGACAAAATTTGTTAAGAATGACAACTGGTTCTCTTTTATGATCTTGATTACCTGCACCTGAGGTATTCGTGGACCAGGCAATCATGCCATTCACGGCAGGTTGAGATATCTCTATCAAGGCTCCGCTGTCGGATCCCACCCTTAAATTTTTATTTGCACAGGTCTGGGTTGGCGCTTTATCCCGTATGCGTATTCTGTGGTGAGCACGAAACCATAGACCATATTGCGTTGTTTTGTCGCCGGTACACCATGATGCGAAGACGGTTTTTAGAGAAACTTCTACAACAGCTTGGCCTTTGTTTGAACAGCCCATTCTTATTGTCGTTTGGAGCCATCATACTTGGGTACAGCCACAAGTTTGTTTTTACTGCCTTGCAAAATTTTTATGGAATCAAGACGGCTACCTAGTTAGAATTTTTTAAAAATTTTTCAATATTATTTTTATCCTTACAATTATCATTATCGTTTAACTACTCGGCTATAAAAATCAGTCTCGATCTCCTGCGTGCGTTATGCATTCCCAGTTTTATTTCGTTCTTTGTTTTTGTTTACTTCTTCCGTCCTTAAAATTCATTTTAATTTCGTCCAGGCATTATTTACCTCAAAAACTCTCTGTCCCCCAAATTCTCGGCCAATCCCCCTATGTAGGCATGTGCCATAGTATATGGACCACAACAACAACAACAACATTCGTCGAAACCTGCCGCTGTCTCTTGTGATCAGTGATCTCGCGCATTCACGCGTGGCAATATAGTGGCTATGCAGCCGGTACAGATATTTTTCAGCCCATTTCGTATCATATGCCTCTTCTAAATGTTCATTCCGCAGTTCCTGCAAGCTTCTACAGTGTACTGAAACTTTTCTAACCTGCCATTCTATGTGACATCTTTGAACGTCAGCCGATCACCGCTCAGCCGTCCTTCGCACTACCCCCGCAACTCTACTAATCGGAAAAAACATCTACGCAAGCGCAACACTGCGGACCTGTAATGTATTGTCTTAGGCCAATATCTAGGTGCCATGCTAGTCGAAACCATGAATAAATGGGCATGGGCAGGGCATGTAACGTGCAAGGCCATACAATCAATGGCCGTTAAGGGTAAAGGACCGGATTCTTAGACTAGGCAGGCGTAGTTGAGGTCGGCAAAATGTCTTTTGGGTGGAAAAGGAAGACTGCGAGGTCGCGATGGCAGCAGCTGGTAGAGGACATTTTCTTTATTTTACAGGGGTATGGGAGAGGCCTTTGTCCTATAGTGGGTGTAGTTAGGCTGATGATGAAAGTGATCTCACAGACCGAAACATAAAGGCTGACGAGAGCTTGTTCTTCTTTGACTAGGTGTCGTTATTCAGTAACATTCCAATGCCCCTCGCCGGCTCTGTTGCTCGCAGCGCAATAGAGAACAACCCAAATCGGCGTGACCTAACACTACTGAACAAAGACGAAGTTATTAATGTTATTGCTGGCAGACAAGGCACACACTGCGACTGGAACTAACAAGAGTTGTTATTTCCGGTCGCAGGGTGGCCTCGTCTCTCCTCTGTCCGTCGTTTGACTGGTTTATTTATTCAAGAGCATCTGTCAGCTCACCGAGATCGCCACTCTTATATAAATATACGGAAAGAGTGTCACTGAAACAACTTTTTTACAGCGCCACTTCGCAATCTTTCCGGATTCTTCAGATTATCAAGAGCTCCTACCTCTTGAACACTCATTGCCACAAAACTTCTCTATATATACAAAGGGGAAAATACTGCAAATTCTTGTACCTGAAGCTAACATTATCAATCTAGGCTTACCCCAATAAGGGTGCGCAGATGGTTCTGCGGCCTCATACAAAATATGTTGAAGTTTTGATCTTGTCGCCAGATATAAGGGTGATAAAAATATAAAGAAATGACTGGTGGTTCAGCATTGCTTGGCAAGGAATACTACGAGGAAACGGAATTATATGAAGGTTCACACTCCTTTCACATGTCTGAAAGCGCGATTGAGGTGCCCCCTGACACAGGAAGCCAGTTATGCGCGTATTCAACGTTTTGAACTTCAACGCTAATTTATGAAATGTACGCCGCAGGCCTATGCTCTGGTGACCCAGGGAGTCAGTTTTGCGCATCCTCAATAGTTTCATCGTCCATGCTGATTTACTCAATGTATGCCCGCGGCCTATGCTACAGTGCCGCGTTTCTGCAGCAATTTTGTCAACGCCAATGCGTATTGCTCTAGTGTGGTGTTTGTGCCACAATGTTTCAACGCCAACACATATGGCGCATATATAGCTCCAATAGCAAATGTCATTTTGATAGTAGTAATAGTTGATGAAGAAGATGAGGTGCAATCCACCCTTACAAACATTTCTAGACAGTCTGTAGACTGTCCATATACCTTTTTTTATAGTCTATAGACTCTCTATAGATAAACCCTAGAGAACGGTGTATAGGCAATACAATTGCTATAGACAGTCAATAGAGAATCTAAAGATTTATGGCCATATACTTTTGGTAGACATTTTCTATTGACAGTCTCGACTATGAACAGAAAAAAAGAAATATTTATAGGAAGGCAATAGTCTATAAGAATTCTATAGACGGTCTATACACCATTTTTGTAAAGGCACAGCGTGAGAGTGTATTGTATTGCGTTTTAACATGAGGCGTGTTCGGCTGTGGCGGCAAGTTGCTGTCCTCGTGCTCAGGCCAGTGAAGTGGACCTGTCTCTGCGGACACGGGTTTTGATTAACAGTTGCGGACATATATTTGATTTATTTTTATTAGTTCATTTCATTTGGAACAAACCCATAAACATTCCTTGACCTTGCTCAATATTTACGCGTCGAAATAGTGCTCTTGAACTGATAAAAAACGACAAATTCTTACCCGAGAAGGAAGCTGCTCAACGTGGGCCGCTGGTGGCACCTCTCTCTCTGCCTCTGCTCATATTCAAGGCGTTCCTTCTCAAGCTGTTCGTATCGTCTCCTCCGTTCCCCTTCTATCTGCTCTAGCATCTCTTTGTGGGCACGGGCCAGCATCTCTTCAGTCCTTTCCATCCGCTCCATTCTGGCGTCGTGGTCCTCGCTCATACGGGACATGTTCTCGTCAATGGCGAGCAGAAGGCCTTCGTGAATGTCGCTCCTCTTTTTTTGTTCGCGCTGCAGTGCGTTTGGCCTGAAATAAAAGAAACCAATCCAAAGTTTCGCAACACTAGGCTCCAAAGGCGTTTCACCGCTTAACAATCCTACAACCTCAAGTGTCGCCAAGGAAAGTTTGCGTTGTTGCGTATGTATTTATACTTACGGCCAAATCTAGGATCCTCACGGAAGTGTATGCTTCGTACGGGAAGCAGTATGCTTAAACATGTTAGACTGCGGCTTAACTGTAGCGCCGATACCTTATAGCCCTTCCGAAACCGATTGCACTGAATTTTGAGGCCATTTTCCCGCTATCACAGGGCTTAAGGCCATGAGGAAAACCGAACGCAGGACATGACGTCGGTACAGAGAAGCAGGTAGCAAGGAAAGCACCACAATAGAATGGAATCGGTTTCAGAAGCTGATGTAATGTTAGCACAAAATCTGCATTTCTCAGCACATTCCGACTACGTGAACCAAGCATGTTGGCACAAATCCACGCATCCTGACTTCGAGTACCGCGTGAAGCGGGTGCACTGAGAGATTATCTTTTTTATCTTAATAAATTTGTGTAGGCATTTTTTATTCAGGCATGCTACTAAAATGACGATTTCAAGCCACCTATTAGTGTGTTTAATGAGAAGTTGAGTGCTTCTCCTAGAGACAACCTACGATCGCTAGCCCACCAAACTTGTTGGTCATAAATTACTAATGGTAATGCCAGAACTCTACGTTTAGACTTTGCCGAGGAATGTTTATCATTGTGTGTCTTAATTAAGTGTTGTATACGAAGCGACATATATTTCCATGTGTCAGATCTTGAGTCAAGCAATTTTGCGTCTGTAAATATAGGCTTAGCTTACATACTAGCTCAAAAAAGGCTTTAATGAATGCGACCAAGTATCACCGCCCCTTGTTGCCGAAGAGTGTCTTGCCCAATAACGGCCGAATTCAAGGTTACATTGTACAGAGTTATTGCAATAAATAAACATGCGGCCGAACGGAAAGCCATCTCACGCAAGTCAGTGTTTGAACAAGTGCACTGATCTATTCCTTTATCGTACTCTCGAGCGGCCTGCTTTTAAACCAGAGAACTGGTTAAAAGAAAAAAATACCGGAAACGTGGTAGAGAAAATGCATGAGATTAAAAGCATACGAAAAAATAAAAGGTTTCAATCAATTAAAATGCAAAAAGTTTAAACAACATATGAAAGAAACAAGTAAAATGAAGTTTTTTGATGTCGTTATAAAAACCGAATTAATTGAACGACAGCTGAAGAGAGCGGGTATAGTGAAAGGTGCAAAAGACATACATCTGCACAAAAGTGGTTTCAATCAATGAAGGTATAAGGGATAAAACAATACAAGCAGGTGTTTGTGCGACAGTCCGTAGAACCAACCATCTGGTCATGATGAACAAGTAGTGAGTTATAGTTAGGCGCGATGATTAATTTACTCTGTAAAGATTTGTGATGGTGGAACAAAAACAGAACAGTGACGGGAAAGTTTTGCTCGCAATGAAAAGCTGGGAGCGATAAATTTTCTTTCATTGACCCAATACAGCTGCAGACTGGAATGGCCTTCCAATCGACACTGCCATCATCACCTGGTCATCGAAGTTAATTGAGAACGAAAAGAAATTATGTACTGTCGTGAAAATGTTTTCCCAATAGTTTCTATCCCATATGTAATACCTCAGTAATGGAGCCTTTAAGGAAATGAAAATAAAATTATACTTGCAACGACGTTAATATTTAAAAGATAAACGAACACATTTGTTCTACGCGAGTGCGGAAATGTAGAATTATTTTTATGGGTCCCAGATGAAGGCAGCATATTTGAAGCACGTACGAGAGCGTTACAAAGATCTGGCTTTAATAAGGATGAGGCTTCACTGAAAGAACGACGGAAATAAGATATTGCGGGCAATATTGTTAATTTGCGCTTTCCAACTTTGTGTTGAGCTAATGAACAGGGCTTAGCATTAATATGATGAAACGGAATGCAGTTGTCTTCGCTTGTCCTTCACTTAAGGTTGACGCACAATTGAAGACGTGTTGGACATGTCCACCAGTGAAACTTGAAGATTATGGTCGTTACAGGTTGGCGTCTACTAGCTTGACGTCAACCATTTTTGTGGACTCCCTATGTTGGAGCGGAGCTGCGCTATTACAGGCTTTTGAGTAGTTATCCTTGCCTGCCAAGGCCGGCGAAAGGCCTTATTTTTTTCAAGTCGTGGTAAGTTCTCTAAATGCGCCCAGTGGGCTTTCCTAATTTCTGAGGCATCACACTGAGCTTTCTTCCTCATGATTTTCGTGTCCCTGCTTTCTTCTGAGCTATTCACTCTGAATGCGGTCGTGAAAATTCGTTATTTTAAGATTTCAAGTGACGTTGGAGAAGCCTCCCGAGAACTTTTTTCTGGTTTAACTTGAGCACACAGCCAATGGCCGCAGGCAATACGATCTCGGTGGCTAATAATAATAATTCGTTTTTGGGGAAAGGAAATGACGCAGTATCTCTCTCATATATCGGTGGACACCTGAACCGCGCCGTAAGCGAAGGAATAAAGGAGGGAATGAAAGAAGAAAGGAAGGAAGAGGTGCCGTAGTGGAGGGCTCCGGAATAATTTCGACCACCTGGGGATCCTTAACGTGCACTGAAATCGCACAGCACACGGGCACCTTAGCGTTTTTCCTCCATAAAAACGCAGCCGCCGCGGTCGGGTTTGAACCCGGGAACTCCAGATCAGTAGCCGAGCGCCCTAACCACTGAGCCACCGCAGGGGCTGCCGATTGCGCATGTCGCTGCCTTTTTCACGCAGCTTTATGTCAGTAATTGTGTTCTACGTCTGTGTTTGTGTACGCGTAAAAAGAGAAAGTAACGTTTCGCTTTGAGACACATCTACCTTCCGGTCTGCTTTCACACAGTAGTGTACCGGCTGATTATATAATAGTTCATGAACAACAAGGCAGATATCTCCACGAGCAAGTTCCTAACATTGCTGACTGGAGAAAAATCTCGTTATTCTGTATGTTCCTGTTCCGCGAAGCAAAGAAGTTATCTTTAGAGGAAGAAAGAAATGAGAACAACATTAATAATTAAGGTCTTTCAAAGTACACGTCATGTTTATTATTGCAATATAAAGCTTTACAGTACAATACTGACAATAATGTAGCCCCCATCGACAGTACTAAATAAAGCTAGTCTGAGACTTCAGCTTATTTTAGCAGTGCTCAACCGCGGCTAAATCATTGTTTGCTTCTGTGTGGCACCATCACAGATCAGCGCCTGTGTTTCATCCCTTTTGGCTCTGGTTTTCACTATGGGTCCCACTGTACTTGTTTTATTTTGTTACCTGTAATATTTCCACTCGGTATTGAGAGTGAATCTGAAATAAATCAATTAATGTGGAATGTCTCTGCTTGTTGCATTATAATAGTGGCCACCGCTGTATTGAAGAAAAAACATATCGAGGCGCGATACAGTATTACTTCATTTTTGAGGAGAATCGTATTGTTTAAGTGACAAAATTGCTTAATTGACAGCATTATTTAAGTGACGATTGCCAGATACTGCCGTAAATATTTTTGAAGCTAACAAAACTTACTTATTTCGAAATATACATAAGTAGAGGCACAATACGTGTTTATGAGAGTAAATTTCATAAAAACAAATAGTAGGCCGAATTCCGGAGCAATGTTCCTCGCGCATTGAACAGTTACCTTTACCTAACACGATAGAGAAGTGCTCCTTGTTGCATGGTCTTTAAAATTATCGAAATTATTTGTTCATATATAGTGCATAACATGACTTGAGTTTGTAGACGTTGAAGGTTTGGTATACCTGTCATCTTTAAAATAATTTATCTGATTATCCCTTTGCACATGGTAAGTGAATTATAAGTATGCTGTAGTTGTCACAATTTGTGATTTTCGAAATTTACTGTCTTTTTGTACGAGTCTTTCCTGCTCCATTATATCCTTTAGAGTCGCTCGATACCTTTTTTCTGCGGTGTTTCTTCTATGCAAACTGATTTCGCATTGAATACCAGCCACTTCCTGCTCTTTGAGCCCATAGTAGTTTGAGCGCAAAGTAGTAGTCTCCACAAAAAAAATTACAATTGTCACAATTTCTGAAATACACTCATGTGAAGGAAAATATTGCATCAGTATGAATACATTTGTACTAAGCCGGAGAAAGATTACTTCCAGCAACTGTTTGTACCTACAATTCTTGAAGTGCTCTGTAAGCTTTGTCGTCTTCTTCAGTGAATCTGAAATGTACAAAAAAATCAGAAAAATAATGTTCTTAATATAGGAATTGTGAATGTGAGTTTGTTTACAGGTTTCTGTTTCAATCGTCAAAGAGACGTATCAAAACATTCTGGCCGACTGTAAAAAGGTAACGGAACTTATGAAATAATTGATGATGATCTCCTTCCAGCTCTGCTTTTGAGTACTGGCATAACCATCTCCAACATGCTTCTCACCGTTGTTGCGATTCACATTGTATTGTTAAGCCGTGACGACATATACTAGATCAATTCATATTTTGCAAGACTAATCTTTGGAGGCATGCACTATAACTCCCGTAATTTGCGTTTTCTCTTTAAATGACAGCAATTGCAGTAATGAAAGTCCATCTAAAAAAAAATAGGGATGACCATCTCACGTGTTGCGGAGCATGGAGTCTCTCAGTTCCTCGGTGCCCGTCAGGCTCCTTCAAAAGGAAAAATCAGTCAGGATTACATAGATGCAGCAAGCAGATATCGCTTTATTGATTTATTATTTGTAGTTCAGTTTTTTTTCCTAGCTCAGTAGGGGTGTGCGTATATTTCAACTTTTGAATAGAGGTTCGTATATTCTCATATTCGTTTCTTGTATTCAAAAAGTAATGCACGTACTAATTTATTCGAAACTGATCGTATTTTCCCACAAATCACTGAATAGTTAACGAATAATTGGCACCAAGTTCGAATAAGCCATGCCGCAGTTTCCTTCGATGGCTGTCACAAAAGCAAGGTCTGCTCCGGCTCTGCACAGCGCGCTGCCGCCGTTTGTCTGCATGGGATGGGCGTACACCGCTGCATCAGGGTCCATTCCTGTGGCGGCCGTTTGTCAACGCGCGCAGTGCAGGCCTTATTCGATGTCATCGGGTGCTGATGGGAGGCAAGTGTTCTCGTTCTTGTCGGCGTGATGTAAGAGAGAGAGAGAGAGAGCTGTGAAACCCGCTGTGGCCCGCTGTCTATCTTCCTCCTTCCTTCCTTCCTTCCCGGCCACTCCTCTTCGTCTTCCTCCATCCCTCCCTCCGACGAGGCCACGGCGGCGGCGACGACGGAAGGCGCCGTCGTCCCGTCGGGTCACGAATCAGCTCGGCTACTCGCAGGAGGACGAGGGAGACACGAAACCAAAGCTCATAGCGTGTGCCAAGACCTCATCATCTGCGCGGTCTTGTATACGAAAGACGTGCTGAGGCGGCTCGCAAGCTCCCACCGCGAACAAGAAGCAGTGCGATACCAGTGAGGATGCGAGCAAGTGACGCCGTTGCGTTGTCTATGGCGAAAGAGAGGAAAGCTAACCGACCACTTTTAACAAAATCAGAGGAGGTGGTAGAGGTGGCGAGTGGCACACAAGTTTCGGAGGATCCTAGATCTCTATGCTAGGAGATTAATTTCGACGCCACAAAATGTCATTGCTACGAAGTAAACTTCTGGTTTTGCCGACTCCGCCACATCGCCATTTAACTCAATAGGCACATCACCATTGTCCGAGACGTTTCTTATCAGCTAATATATGAACCTTACTGCTTTCTGAAGGCAGTTTATTAAAAGCGGAAATTGTGCTAGTGGCTCTGCGGAGGCGCTGATTGATGTGGCTTTTCATTACAAACTAAACCCGATTGTTTTCCGGCCGTCAAGTGTCATCCCTAAAGGTAAAAATATTCCACAGCTTACGTTCATTCGTTTCAACATTGAATGAATTTACTGAAGGCTTTTCTTATCACAGGGAAACAGAGAATGTTTTGAAAAGTCAGCTGAAAACTGATAAATAGGTAAGGAAGTCGAGGAAATGCTGGGGCCACTGACAGCTTCAAGGTCATGAGTATCTCGTACTGTCTAAATGCACAGTGTTGGCCCGTATAAATTTTGACAGATCATACCGTTAAACCGCAAGCTTTCTAACCTAAGAAAATTTTGTAACGAACCTTCATTGCCAGGACACAATGATTTACTCTTGTGACCGTTTGCGCGGGCGGAAGGTGGCCATTGTGCGAGCTAAAGGAAAACAGCAATGTCTCTGTAAACTGTTTTATTAAAACATAATCTCAGAACATTTTGAAGTGACGAGATGCATGAACAGCGTTTTTTTAGCCGACGAATACTTTTCACGAGGCGGAAAATTAAAAAATTACTTTCATATTGCCGTCACCGCTGATAATGACGCGATGTCGACCACAGCCTCTTAGTCACAGAATGAAAACTAAACATTTTGACAGATTTGCCTGTCTGGTTGGGTTTGAAGACTTACTAAAAACTGCACATCTCCAACCAAAAATTTTAAATTTAACCCAACGTTTCGAAGCCGACTCGGCTCCTTCATCAGGGGTGACTGAGAGAAGTAGCTAGCGTATTTTAAGTATGGAGGGGGGGGGGGGGGGTGAAAGGAACCACAGCTGTGGCGCGGAAGGCGCGGGGGAGGGGGGTTTCGGCTATTAGTCACGCTGGCGCACTGCAGGGAGGTGATGAATGGCTACTTTTTTCGTTGAGTTGAAGAGCGAAGTCCCTGGGCATATACTGGGGGCAGGTTTCCTTTTGTGCGGTTGATATTGTTTGGGGTGGTTTGGATATGCCAGGATTCCAGAAGAAGCCTTTTGTGGTAATTTGTTTCGGTTCCGAGGATGCGGGTTTCTTCGCAGTTGATTCTATGGTCGGAGTCCTCGGAATGTTCGGCCACTGGGTTGCGCTCTCTTGCAAATTTGCGGACGTCGTTCTTATGTTGCCGACTTCTTTCCTTGAAATTTTTGGTTTCGTCGATGTAGCTTGCGTCGCAGTCGGCGCATGGAATTTTGTAGACAATGCCTTGGGCTCTTTCTCTCGGCGGCCGGACTTTGGGTACAGGTAGGCAAAGCGCAACAGTGTTTGTGGGATTGTGCGCAAAAAATCGGGTCTCCAGGTTGCCCACAAGCCCACAAACACTGTTGCCATTCACCACCTCCCTGCAGTGCGCCGGCGTGACTAACAGCCTAAACCCCCTCCCCTTCCCCTGCGCCTTCCGCGTCACAGCTGTCGTTCCTTTCACCCCCCCCCCCCCCCCTCCATACTTAAAAGACGCTAGCTACTGCCCTCGAGGAGCCGAGTCGGCTTCGAAACGTTGGGTTAAATTTAAAATTTTTGGTTGGAGATGCGCAGTTTTTATTAGTCACAGAATCAACGACAGAACGAGAACGGATTCTGGAAAATTATTCTTACTGTTAGCCAATAAAATTAGGAATGCTAGGAGTCTTTACTTTATACCTAGCCATTATACAAACAGATATGCTTTACGAATAAAGGCAATAATTTGACACATTTATGATAAATATTCGCGCACTACTTGCGTACAACTTGGAGAAAAGGACTAATATATTTACTATAACAGCCCCGTTTGAAAACATTTAAAGCTTGTAAAAATTTTGAGCACGTTATTCCCGAACACACACAGCGATTTGTATGAAAGAGAACAATTACATCAGCTGTATTCAACATTAATTCTGCGGAACGTTTGCAAAAGCCTCGTAATTAATTGGAACAACACGTGAGCTCGCGTTAAATATTGAAAGTGGCTGGCAATTTGTCGTTATTTCTCAGGCGTCAAAAGCATTTCACCGGGTATGACCGCAATTCTCACGTGAGAAGCACACAATATTCAGCACTACGAACGTCTCACACTTACTACAAGCTCACCTCCCAAGCCGGGATCAGAACAACAAATCGTACCGACCGTATGTTCTCAGACGACTGCTTCACGTACGAAGATAGATATCGTGAAGAAAACACAATTCCTATTAATTCCCTCGCGAAGGTCGTCATATCGTGTTGGAATTGGCAGTTAAGGCCTACGGTGGGGACACTCTAGAAGCAGTAACACAAACTAGCCTTCATCATTGGCACAATAAAATCTACGTCAATAATACTTGGCACAAATCATGGACAAAAGCTGTAGAAAAAAAATCATAAAAATCTGCATAGAGAAATTGTGCAACTGATTTGTGCCTGTTTTACTTTTTGCACATTATTTGCAGTTTTCTCAGAAGTGGCTCGTACAGAGCGTCTAAATTAGTGCAGAAAGGCGTAATTAGGCCGAGCAATACTATCTAGACTTGTAAGCACACAAAACGACGTTTCAGTAATTTATCCTTATTTTCACTGAATGCATTCAAATGATAGAAAAAACCTAAAAAGTTTTTTTCAGGGTTCTAATTATACTTTCCTTTCTCAAATTTTACAAGGAAACTCTATGTTTTTTTTACGTTTTAAATAGGTAATCCCATCACATTCCATACAGTCTCTTCTCTGTGATACAAAAAACAGTTTTTCAAGAACCCAATCTAAACTGTTTTAAAGAGAAGAAACCACGAGAACCTAAATTGGGTTTCGATCAAAAGATGTCTCTAGAGGCCAAAAAATGACCTCACAGATATTGTCAGAAAACCTATCGTTTATGGGTTCATTGACTCAACTGACAGCTGTAAGTGGCAGCTTGGGTCATCTTTTGTCTGCAATGACCAAAAGAAAATTAAAATTGGTTTTTGAAGATAGGAAATGACGCAGTAGCTGCCTCTCAGACTTCGGTGGACACCCGAACCACGCCGTAAGGAAAGGGATAAAGGAGGGAGTGGAACAAGAAAGAGGCGGCGTAGCGGAGGTCTCCGGAATAATTACGACCACCTGGCGATCTTTAACTTGCACTCACACCGCACAGGGACACGGGCGCCAATCGAAACGCAGCCGGCGCGGTCGGGTTCGGACTCAGGTACTCCATCTCAGCAGATAATCGCCTTAGCCAGTGAGCCACCGCGGTGGGTCAATGACCAAAAGGAGGCACGAAATTTTGTCTAGAGCGAACGCAAAACAAATATCGACGCCATTAATTCAGTGACGTCGGACACTCTAGGTTGTGCGCAGAAATCTCTCTGATAGAGGCAGAAATTGGAAAATTTCTAAAATATTTGGCGCTTCAACAAAACGCCAGCAGACTGCGGAATTTCACAAAAAAGTCCAGAAAATTACATACAGCTTACCGTGAAAGTTTCAGTAAAATCCCCCATAACAGAAGAAACGGCGTTGTTGTCCTTTAATGTGCCTTTCCTTGCTGTTAATATCAGGATTAGGTTGCGAGTTGTTTAGGAGAAAGAGGTTTAGATGCCTAAATATTGTAAACAATTTAGCGCCCAGTTTCAGTTGTCTACTGCTACTGTACGTTATATATGAAAGGATTCAGTAATGTAACTCTAGTACTACCGCTGCTAAAAATCATTTCAATTTTAAAAATTGACCATCCCAGCTACTGGCAAGAAGGTATCTGCGATTCACGTGCATTGAAATGGATATTAGAAGGTAGCACTCGGGGACAAAAAAATCTACTATGGGATGCTATTCTCGTTTGACTTCAAAAGGAATAGCCATGTTTCGTACAAAATACGTAGGCATTCGCATCTCTTAAATTTTTTTTGAAGCTTAAGCGTGGCGTTAAACCGGCTACACCTGCCACCAACTCTATTAGATTTAGTGTAATTTTTTAGCGCAGATTGACAACACTCGGCTGTCTTTCTGCTCTAACAAACAATTCCGGTAATGAAGCAACTAGCCACCAACACGTTCTGTCTTACATTTCTGTAGATTGCTCAGCTGTAGAGTACACCGCCTGTTGCTGATTTCCTTCTGCTACCGACCAGATTACCGGACAACTCTTCAAAGCAAGGCAAACAGGTTTCTATATCACAAATATCACCGTCGAGGAAACAGCAAAATTTTTCCTCAAAGAGCATACACAAACGATCGGAAATCGCGAAAAATTGTGGCGTTATTAATGTCTCCTTCGGCTTTCAAACAGGAGTTTAAGTATAGACAAACATAACTACTTAACATTTTATGACATCGTAAAAGCAAAAACAAGCCTCGCGAATTGTTTATCCGTATTGCGGTTCCTAAACGGCACATTGAAATTGAATTCCAATGCAATGTCGGAAAGAGTGCTTTCATAACTCAAAAAGCAATCTCTAAAAATGGTCTCAAGTCTTAACTTAAACGCCCTCCATATTAACGACCTGCTTTCCGCACTAACATATAGCATCTAGATTTACGGGGATGATTGCACTCTCTACCGCCCTATAACTAACGCCTACATCGCTTCTGTCGTCCAAAGTGGGTTGGACGGTATACAGCAATGGTTAACTACGTGGCTAATGTCCCTGAATACTACAACGTCTGTACAAATTTGTTTCCACGGCCGCTAAATCGTGCTCCACCTACTTATAAATTAACAATGCTGCTGCTGTACTGCTATTGCTGATAGGAAGAAAGAAAAGGAAAGTGCACGGGCCTGCCCACTGGCTCAAGCCGAGCCAGGCTCGATGCCGAGTGCTGAAAGTATGAGGGTTAAAGAATAGGAAAGCAAAACAGAAAGAAAAAGCGCGCGCTATTATGCCCCGGGCCGATACCGGAGGCAGTGCAATACCGGGCCCACCAGTGCCAGAGTGCTTGAAACCGAGCACTCCGTCATTTTCCAAAAAATAATTTTAATATCTCGGGTCCAAGGACCCGCAGCAGATATTAAATCAGGTATCAGGTATCAATGCTGCTGCTGCTGCTGCTGTTACTGCTCATATGAAGAAAGAAAAGAAAAGTGCACCGTTCTGCCTACTGGTTCAAGCCATTATTTCCTTTAACTCTTAAGTACCTTTGTAATAACCTCACGTTGGGTATATCTGTACCAAAATTATGACGCGATGGTTTGTGGTACAGTGTTCTGACTGGCGCCGTGCAATTTCTCTTCGGATCACACTAAAATGTGATAGTCGAGTTCGAAGCTGGCTTGAAATAGGGATTCTAACTGATGAGATGCGCCTTCAAGCGTACGCCTTCCCAAGCTCTCTACCTCCTTTCTGAAAAGGCGCTGCTATGGTGTCCACCGAGAATTAAGACAGTTAATGCGCCATTTCCTTTCCTCAAAAACCAATTTCTATATGAAAAATGTGATGCAGCCGTTCTTCGTGCGGCGTTCCAGGTGGTGTCATGCACACACGTGTATATGTGTGTGTAGGTGGGTGGGTGTCAGTGCAGCCAGGTAAACTAAAGCTTTTGCAATTACACACGTGAGCATTCCTAAGTGTATCTTTCGAATTGTTTTAGATGGTGTCTTGACGCTTACAAAATTCTTAGCCTCGATTGATAAAATCCGCTCGGGCACGCATGAAAAGCACGCGTTTTCGCCTTAGATGCTACTGGCGGGAATATTTTGAGTTTGTATCACTGCGTGTTATATCATGTTATTATAAAATATGCCCGTTTTGAGTGGTGTGGTTAAAATAGTTTAACGCCCCAAAGCGACTCGGGCTATGTGGTACGCAGTAGAAGAAGGTTACGGTAATTTCGGTCACCTGGCGTTTTTTAACGTGCACTGACATCGCTCAGTGCAGCGCTCGTGTCGTCGTGTTTGTCCCGTCCTTGTGTTTTTTCCGCGCTGTTTTATCATGGATAACAGTAACCAGCTTGCTCAGCTTTCCGTACTTCTAGATCGCTCAGTACTCGTGTCTCTAGGATTTCGCCTCCGAAGAAATGCGACACCACGGTCGGGATCCAAGCAGCGTCTTTCTGGTCAGGAGCCGAGTTTTAAGTTTGTTAGTAGTGCGGCAGTGATTTTTGCATCAGTCGTAAAACACCGCAGGGCCTCGCATTAAAATCACACGTTTTCACCTTAGACACCAGGGTAAGGTACATTTTGCAGCTCTTGCGTTGCGGTACATATGACGTAATATAAAATATGCCTATAGTTTTCAATACTGTGTAAAAAATTTTATGTGTTTAAATGCAAACTGGATTTATGTAAACTACAGCAGGCTTCCTGAAGTTAAAACAACGTTTTCATATTTTCTTCCTCTGTAGCCCATTACAGTTATCAAAAGCTTTCGACAATTGATATTTTTTGCTACGAAGTAAAGCTTTCACTCATAATGACAAAGCCTTTAGCGCAAAAAAACAAGGACGTGAGAGGAAGTCGGGACAGGACTAACTTTCAACTGGCGTTTATTGAAATACAGAGGCATATATGTAGCGAAGCAAGCATGGAAATACACAAAGGATACAAAAGATCACACTCTACGCATGCGCCCACCACTGCAGTCTAGGAAAGCGATTTTCTTGTCAGAAAGATTAACAGAAGGCATGCTAACACAGTCCGCTCCCCTTTTCTTAATCAACCGGGCTTCGATTATTTCACGTGTGCAGCGGTCTGTACTTCTCGCCTCTACTGTGCATGCGCCGAACATGGGCTGCATGTTTTGCTAGGACAATGATGACAATGTTGTCATGATGATGTCATGATGACGACATTGTCTTCACTGTCCTAGCAAAACATGCGCGCCCATGTTCGGCGCATGCACAGTAGAGGCGAAAAGTATAGACCGCTGCACACGTGAGATAATCGAAGCCCGATTGATTAAGAAAAGGGGAGCGGACTGTGTTAGCACGCCTTCTATTAATCTTTCTGACAAGAAAATCGCTTTCCTAGACTGCAGTGGTGGGCGCATGCGTAGAGTGTGATCTTTTGTATCCTTTGTGTATTTCCATGCTTGCTTCGCTACATATATGCCTCTGTATTTCAATAAACGCCAGTTGAAAGTTAGCGCTGTCCCGTCTTCCTCTCACGTCCTCGTTTTTTTTTTTTTGCGCTAAAGGCTTTGCCATTATGAGTGAACATTACCAACTAGCCCAAGAATCAGCATTGTTGAAGTAAAGCTTTATTGGCTTCTTGTTTTTTTCAGTCTGCTTTAAACATCACAAAAGTACTGTCATCGGGCAGAGTCAAAAGGCGACAACACTGATCAACGGACTAGGCCCTTGTCCGAGCAAAACCTTGCACCACAAGCAGGCAGTTGCACTTACACAATAAAGCGGACATATACATTTAACAAGAAAAATAAAGCGAAAACAGCATTCTATACAATCACGATTCATAAAAAGTATGAAGATGATAAGCATTCAACTATATGGATATATTCTTTTGAGGCAATTGCAGGTCTCAAGATAAAAAACACTGCATATAAAGCAAAATTTAGCGTTAAAGGAAGAATCAGTATATTGTACTAAAGAAAAAAAGCGGGAACGTCGTAAGAAGCCCAAACGATTCATAACACCCTGTATTCAGTAAATATGAACTATTTCACCTCGAAGATAACGAAAAGATCACTGTGAACATTCCACACTGTCGAATGTAAGGATGCATGAACAAACTAATCAGACGACATTCTCTGGGCTTTATGACATGTGCCGCCGTCGAACAAAATCTGTAGAATTTTTAAAGGTTATGAAGATAATAAGCTTTCGCCTTTTATTTAACGGAAAGCATGGAGGAAGAACAATCGATTATTTCAATTAAAAAAGGGAACAGGGTTAGAAAAACACCATCTACCGGGCTAGTTGGTTGCGATCTATATGTATCAGCAGCGCGAACACAAAAAGAGGAAGAAGAAGGAGAAGATAGTACAGAGCGCTGAACTTCCAACTTTTATTTGAACGAAAACTGAACCCGCACTTATATACACACCAAGAAAAGCCCACCAGAGGGAGTGGTCAAGCCACGCGAACAAACTGGGACCCACACGATTTACAGGGCATCAAAAGATAACAGGAATCACACACTACAATGAGATCAAAGTTATAAAGCATGAATGACACGTGTAAACAAAATGGAAAAAACAGGGTTCAGTATGCGCGAGTGACAAAACAGAGTTGAGGGTGCGATTTTGCTAAAAAACCTAAAATGAGACAGCGAGAATACGAAAAAAAAATAGCGAAACGAAGGATGAGCGCCAAAAATTAACACGGCTAGAACGACAAAGCGACATGTGAGGTTTGCCTCTAAAAACCGGGTAAAATCAGAGAAAACCAGACAGGAAGGTGATTTCTTTTTGAGATAATGAAATAGAAGGGGTGCTAACGCAACCTTCCTTAAGCCCTGAGATGTGGGCTGCTTCAATGCTTTCCCGCGTTATTTGGTTTTTATGTTTTTTCAAGACAGTTGCCTTCTTAAAGTTAGGAATGCATTTCTTTTTGCTGTCACATACCCGGCAATGTGCGGGCAAGTTCCTCAATGGCGCCCCAGTTAAGTCGTTCTTGTGTTCCATTAACCTTTCATTTAAACATCTTCCTGTTTGGCCTATGTAAGCCTTACCGCAAGTTAAAGGGATGGAATACACGGCGCCGTCCACACACGGCACAAAAGGGTCTCGGTGCCGGATTGTACAGCTACTGTTCTTTTTCTATTTGTTCACTTTGTTGCACAGGCTGGACAAGCGCAGTGGGGCTGAAAAGACAACGTCTACACATGCTGTATCTGCACCAAATATCTCATAATCTTAAAAAAAAATGGTAAAAAAGCAGGTGTAGACGTTGTCTTTTCAGCCCCACTGCGCTTGTCCAGCCTGTGCAACAAAGTGAACAAAAAGAAAAAGAGCAGTAGCTGTACAACCCGGCACCGGGACCCTTTTGTGCCTTGTGTGGAGGGCGCCGTGTATTCCATCCCTTTAACTTGCGGTAAGGCTTACATAGGCCAAACAGGAAGATGTTTAAATGAAAGGTTAATGGAACACAAGAACGACTTAACTGGGGCGCCATTGAGGAACTTGCCCGCACATTGCCGGGTATGTGACAGCAAAAAGAAATGCATTCCTAACTTTAAGAAGGCAACTGTCTTGAAAAAACATAAAAACCAAATAACGCGGGAAAGCATTGAAGCAGCCCACATCTCAGGGCTTAAGGAAGGTTGCATTAGCACCCCTTCTATTTCATTATCTCAAAAAGAAATCACCTTCCTGTCTGGTTTTATCTGATTTTACCCGGTTTTTAGAGGCACACTTCACATGTCGCTTTATCGTTCTAGCCGTGTTAATTTTTGGCGCTCATCCTTCGTTTCGCTATTTTTTCGTATTCTCGCTGTCTCATGTTTAGGTTTTTTAGCAAAATCGCACCCTCACCTCTGTTTTGTCACTCGCGCATACTCAACCCTGTTTTTCCATTTTGTTTACACATGTCATTCATGCTCCATATCTTTGATCTAATTGTATAGTGTGATTCCTGTTATCTTTTGATGGCCTGTAAATCGTGTGGGTCCCAGTTTGTTCGCGTGGCTTGACCACTCCCTCTGGTGGGCTTTTCTTGGTGTGTGTATATAAGTGGGGGTTCAGTTTTCGTTCTAATAAAAGTTGGAAGTTCAGCGCTCTGTACTATCTTCTCCTTCTTCCTTTTTTTTTTGTGTTCGCGCGGCTGATACATAGGGTTAGAAAGCTGGCAATTTGCCAGATAATTAGCTGGAGCAGTGCCGAAAGGGTTTGGAATTTCAGTTTATTCCAACCTCTCTGTTAATGGCCAGTAAACCACGATTCTCATGTCTGTAATAAATAGTCAGTATAGAAAGCACCTGGATCAGAAGTCGATCAGCCTTACCTGGCTCCTTCAGAGATGACCTCGTCCATCGCTGAGGCTGAAATGGATTAGTATAAAGGTTACTGATTAATGTGACAACGGAACAGTTAAAGAGGTTTTCAAGCTGTGTGACTGCGTTCATCATTTTTCAAGGCAGTATAACAGTCAACCACCTAAAATACACATTAAATAAGGCCAGTCGTTGAGGGCGGGCACTTGCGCTGTCATATGCCTGTAAAAGCTGCCAGCAAGGTTATTGTAACTGTTTTATTCCATACGTGCCACATGGAAGGACGAATTTTCTCCTAATTTTAGAAAAGAAAAGGGCATGAATACACCTTGTCATACTAGTTTTATAACAGTTTCTTAATTATAGCTAATATACAGTATTGAACAGAAATATCTGGTATTCCAGAATGAAAATTTCACTTCTTCTAAGGCACAAAGACTTGTGAACCAGGTTGGTGAATAGAAATGCCAGAGTTTCTTCCCGATAGCAACCAATATTTATCATCATAATAAGCGGCCATTTTTTTCAATGTCATGTTATTTGTTATTTTGTGTTTTTTTATTAAAAGTGGCAACGATTTCAGTAATGGCTTTTCACAATGACCTAATGCGTGAGTACCTTGACACGGAAACCTTTACTCCGCCTTAAGCTTGACTCCGCGAAAGTACAGTCCATGTTTGTCACTTTTGCAACAACTTCTCGACTTCCTGCTTTCGCGTTGCTGGCTTCTTGTTCCGTCAGACGATGCGTAATGCTTATCCAAATGTGTTTCATTGAAATCATCTCAGCAGGCTGGTTCAGTCGGTCCATATGGTCCACTACCCTCATCATCCAATTTTTTCACGAGTGTAGAAAAGTACTTCGGATTGTAACTTTAATGAAAAACATATCTAAATCCCATATAAATCCGCCCCTATGAAGGCATAACCCTTTTAAGAATGTCCTGATAAACATCTTCACTCATAGTACCTTGTATATAGTCAGACACACTGAAGGAGCAGAGACTCTGTCCCTTACTATTACGTTCCCGCCTCTGTGCTTTAACGTAGAAAGCTGATCACGAAGTTCTTATCATTTACATTTGGGGCGATGAAAAAACGAAAAAACGAATTTCATTACTTACACAAGCAAAAGCTTTGATTCGTCTAAAGAAATCACTCAATCACTCTTTCCTATTAGTGACTGGTCCATACAAGTGTTAATTATCCTGACAACAAAGTTGTCTTCAGCGATTTGTCACATCACGTGTGACCGTTCATGAAGTTGCTGTAGGTACTGACTGCAGTGACTAATATTCCTAAACGTCCATAACAGTCAGCTTAGAGTTTTTGAGGCTCACGCCAACTCTGACTTTTGGACCACATGGTTGGTAGTTCTTACGTGTGTCATATGAAGATTGAAAAACTAAACCTACTTTGAACCTATAGCTTTTAAAAACTTGCGCACGCGTGTATTGTGATGCATTGAAATTCAGTGAAAGCTGATGGTGTTTATTCTCATCATTGGGGGCACGGCTAATTTTTATTGGCGCAGTCTTATTTTTCAGTTAACCCCAAATTCCATTCACTGCTAATAAACATATGAAGTGATATATGTAACATCACAGTATGTCTCCTGAAAATCGCAGGAAGGTAATCATAATTTTTAACAGACGTAAAATGAATCCAATGGGATTATTCCTTGAAAGGATTAAAATCAGAACCGAAATGAATGCAGAGAGTTACACCCCAACAAATTATAACGAAACATGCCATTAATATATCATAATATAGTGGGAAATAGCAAATACGTGTTTGATATAAGCATGTTGTGAATTGATATGAAATAATGGAAAACATAAACTTTTGGTTGACAGCTGTATATATATATATATATATATATATTGGCGCGTGCTCATGGGAGCGCGCCGACGATGAAGACGGAGTGTGCGTGTGCCGGTGGACAAAGACGAAGTGTGTGTGTGGTTCGGACAGCCATCTTGTGAGTTCCCTGCTGTGCGATGGACTTCGCTGAGACTGTGATCTGTGCCGGTCCTGTCTTCGTTACATTTTTGGTGGAGGTGCTGGGTACTTTCCAACATCTACGTGCCCCGAAGGCTCTCTATGAACACGGATTTGACTCCGATTCATCGCAGTACGAGCCGCCGAATCCAAGGTCAGTCACCAGAGTACGGTCCGTTATCCCCTAGGACCAGGGCTCCAGCTGCGACGCGCACGACTGACGCGGCACCTATGGCTAGCAACGGAGACGCGGCAGCTATGGCTGACAACGGGAACTCAGCTGCTCATTTCCTGGTCCTCCAGCCGCGATCGCCGCCGACCTTCCATGGCGAAGTGTTTGAGGACGCGGAGGACTGGCTTGACCAGTTCGAGCGCGTTGCCAGGTACAACGGCTGAGATGCGGAGCGGAAGCTCCACAATGTTTACTTCGCTCTTGACGACTCGGCGCGGACGTGGTACGAGAACCACGAGACAACGTTTCCTTCTTGGGAACGGTTCCGTAGCCAGTTGCTGGCGACCTACGTCAACACCGACCGTCGGGAACGAGCTGAGTCGGCGCTGCAGTCAAGGAACCAGCGACCCAATGGGAGCGTCGCAATGTATTATGAGGACATGACACGACTGTTCAGAAGGGCGGATCCAAACATGGCCGAGGACAAGAAAGTGCGCCACCTGATGCGCGGGATAAAAGAAGAACTGTTTGCTGGGCTTGTGCGAAACCCACCTAACACCACTTCGGAGTTTCTATCGGAGGCCACTACCGACGAAAAGACCCTGCAACAACGCGCCCGCTATTACAATCGCGCCATGAACACCGTATCAACTGCCGACTTTGCGCCAGCCTCCAGCGACTCCGCTGACACCCTTCGGGAACTGGTTCGATCTATCGTCAAAGAAGATCTGCACAAAATGCACCTCTCTGCCCAATCGCAGCCGCAGTGTCCATCGTTAGCACAAATTATCAGAGAGGAAGTGCAGCAGGTGGTTCCTGAACCTGTTGGCCCTGCTGCCCTTACACCGATGCCCCCGCGCCAGACGTACGCGTCGGTACTCCGACAGAACTGCGACCTCGCCCCTTGGAGCACCAGCCCATCTGCATCTGCTTTCCAGCCGCGTCCCCCGCCTGTCCCTGTGTTGCCCGAAGCCAGGCTGCGGAAGACGGACGTGTGGCGGGCACCTGACCAGCGGCCCCTTTGCTACCACTGCGGTGAGGCTGGCCATATCTTGCGGTGGTGCCCTTATCGTCGAGCTGGAATTCGCGGATTTCATCCGCGAGTCCCCTGTCCGCCCAATGGCGAACGGCCCCGCGAAATTGAGGAGCACCTGTCAATGCGCCGGGATCACACTCACACTGATTTCCCTCGCCCTGACTACCGCCCACCAACCTCTACCCGCTATCGTTCGCCGAGTCCCCGTCCTTCGACAAGCCGTTTCAGCCGCTCACCGAGTCCTCGCCGGGGAAACTAGACCCAGCGGCCTGCGGAGGTAAGGCCGCTGACGAGCGAACAGCCGAACATCTTCCATCGCGTTCCCGACCAGACGACGGCTATCAAACGAGGACACGTGACGATCACAAAGGATGTGCAGCTTCGAACTTACCGGTCGATATCGACGATTTAGCGGTTACGGCATTGGTTGATACGGGAGCGGACTATTCGGTTATGAGCAACGAGCTAGCAAAAGAACTGAGGAAAGTTTTAACCGCGTGGACTGGGCCTCAGATTCGCACAGCTGGTGGGCACCTAATTACCCCTGTTGGCCGGTGTACGGGGAGAGTTACAATCGACGGATTTATTTACGTTTGTGACTTTGTTGTCCTACCTCACTGTTCGCGCGATGTCATTGTCGGCCTGGACTTTTTAGAAGCTAACGGCGCCGTTATCAATTTACAAGAGCCGCGCGTGACGTTTTCGCCGACGCAAGCAATTGAAATAGCCGACCCAGATGACTCCAGGATACCCGCCCTGCGTATTGCTGCTGATGACGTGACGGTGCCTCCGCGGTGGAGCATGATGGTCCCCGTGCAAAGTGACTCGCCCGGTGATCGAGACGTTATGGCAGAGAGAAACGTCAGCCTTCTACTCGAGAAAGGGATCTGCGCTGCAAGAGGGCTTGCTCGCTTACGGGATCGCTCTGCGACACTCTTGATCACCAACGTCGGAACAGAGTTCCAGCCTATTGCGAAAGGATCGGCCGTCGCATACGTTACCGACTTCGTTGAGCCCGCAGAAATATGTGCTCTGGAGCTACCGTCGCCGGACGGACGCGATGCAGCAACCGTTCTTTCTACCGTGGACATTATTCCCGGCTTGTCGGTGGGTCAGAAGCAGCGCTTGTTAGAGCTCCTTCACGATTTCGCAGAGTGCTTCGCCACGACATCAAAGGTAGGGCGCACCCCGGTAGCCAAACACCACATCATCGTCAACGAGGAGACTAGCCCCATATCCCAACACCCGTACAGAGTGTGTCGCCGGTGGAACGGGAGGCTATACGATCCCAAGTGCAAGAAATCCTTGCAGATGACGTAGTCCAGCCGTCCACGAGCCACTGGGCTTCGCCTGTGGTATTGGTGAAGAAAAAAGATAACACCTTGCGATTCTGCGTCGATTATCGGAAGTTGAATCGTGTTACGAAACGTGACGTTTACCCCCTTCCACGTATCGACGACGCCTTGGATCGACTGCGTGACGCTAAATATTTTTCTTCACTCGACCTTAAGAATGAATGGCTACTGGCAGATCGAAGTGGACGAAAGGGACAGAGAGAAGACAGTGTTCGTGACACCTGACGGCCTTTATGAATTCAAAGTGCTACCCTTTGGACTCTGTTCTGCGCCAGCAACCTTCCAACGCATGATGGACACCGTTCTTTCTGGGCTGAAATGGCAGACATGCCTAGTGTACCTTGATGATGTAATTTTTGCTCCTAGCTTCGAGGAACACCTCAACCGGCTGCGAATGGTGTTACAGGCGCTCCGTTCGGCACAGTTGACGATAAAGCCACCAAAGTGTCACTTTGGTTTCGAAGAGCTCAGTTTTCTTGGTCACGTGATAAGCGCTGACGGAGTCCGTCCTGACCTGGAGAAGACTGCCGCTGTGGCACCGTTCCCGCGCCCAACCGACAAAAAGTCCGTTCGTAGGTTTCTGGGCCTCTGTGCCTATTACAGACGTTTCGTTGAAAACTTTTCCACAATTGCCGAGCCCCTTACAATGTTTACTAGAGACAATGTATCTTTTGTGTGGCATTATGATCAGGAATCTGCCTTCAACGAGCTACGCAGCCGCCTACAAACTGTCCCAATACTCGCCCATTTTGATGAACGAGCTGCCACTGAAATTCATACTGACGCCAGCAATGTTGGTCTCGGCGCTATTCTCGTTCAGTGGCAGGATGGCAACGAGAAAGTCATAGCGTACGCCAGCCGCTCCCTCTCGAAAGCAGAGGCAAACTACTCTACCACAGAGAAGGAATGCCTTGCGGTAGTGTGGGCGATTAGCAAGTTCTGACCATATCTCTATGGTCGCCCGTTTCGAGCTGTCAGTGACCGTCATTCGTTATGCTGGCTAGCCAATCTCAAAGACCCTTCGAGACGGCTTGCGAGATGGAGCCTTCGCCTCCAGGAATACGACATCACGGTAGTGTACAAGTCCGGCCGTAAGCACAATGACGCCGATTGCTTGTCACGTGCACCTGCCGACGTTGCTCCGGCTGAAACGGAGGACGACTTCCCGTTTTTTGCTCTCGTCACGTCGTCCGATATGTCCCGGCGTCAACGGGCTGACTCAGAGTTGCGTCCGCTCATCGAGCATCTGGAGGGCCTTAACGTCGCTGTCCCGCGGCTTTTCGTTCGAGGTTTGGGTTCCTACTGTCTCCGAGATGGCGTCCTTTACAACAGGAACTTCGCCCATAACACGGAAACCTTTCTTCTGGTTGTGCCATCCGAACTCCGTCCAGAAATCTTGCACGCCTGCCACGACGAGCCATCGGCTGGCCATTTGGGTGTTACGCGGACGTATGCCCGCATTCGTGCGAAGTATTACTGGCCAAAGTTGCTCTCATCAGTCCAGCAATATGTGAGGACCTGCCGTGACTGCCAGCGACGAAAGACACCACCAGTTAAACCCGCAGGGCTTCTCCAGCCCATCCCACCGCCTACAACACCTTTCCAACAAGTGGGCATGGACTTGCTGGGCCCATTCCCATTGTCTTCCTCTGGGAAAAAATGGATTGTTGTGGTGACGGACTACTTAACGCGGTACGCCGAGACACAGGCGCTCCCCCACGCTAGTGCTGCAGAAGTGGCTCAGTTTTTTATGACATCAATCATCTTGCGTCACGGTGCGCCATCAGTCGTCATCACGGACCGTGGAACCGCCTTTACGGCGGCATTAATGCAATCTCTCTTCGAACTCACCCACACCAGTCACCGGAAGACAACAGCCTATCATCCCCAAACAAACGGCTTGACTGAACGCCTCAACCGGACGCTTGCAGATATGCTTGCTATGTATGTCGACGTTGAGCATCGTACGTGGGACGAAGTTCTTCCTTATGCAACCTTCGCCTACAATACGGCAGAACAGGAGACTACCCGTCTTACACCTTTCCAGCTGGTCTACGGACGGTGTGTCACTACCATGCTGGATGCTATGCTACCTGCTGCTCACAACGACGGAGACATCGGCCCCTACGCTGACGTTGACACATTCGTCCAGCGGGCTGAAGAAGCCCGCCAACTCGCAAGGTGCCGGATTCGACATCAACAACAACTCGACGCTGGTCGCTACAACCTCCGACACCGATGCGTTCGGTACGAGCCCGGCGACTCTGTATGGGTATGGACACCTGTGCGCCACCACGGACTCTCCGAAAAGCTCCTCCGACGCTACTTCGGTCCGTACGAGGTGGTTCGTCGTATAAGTGATGTCACATACGAAGTTTTTGCGCGGGACACGACCTCCTCACCACGTCGGCGCCACCCGACCGAGACTGTCCACGTGGTGCGCATGAAGCCATACCATGACAGGCTGCAACCCGCCGCTTTACCAGCTTAACAGCTCTCTGTATTCTCTGCCGTCCGCCGTCTATACCGAACATTACTTTTGCTGTCCGTGTTCGTTTCCGGCATCGGGCCGCCGCCTTGATGGAGGGGGGTAATGGCGCGTGCTCATGGGAGCGCGCCGACGATGAAGACGAAGTGTGCGTGTGCCGGTGGACAAAGACGAAGTGTGTGTGTGGTTCGGACTGCCATCTTGTGAGTTCCCTGCTGTGCGCTGGACTTCGCTGAGACTGTGATCTGTGCCGGTCCTGTCTTCGTTACAATATATATATATATATATATATATATATATATATATATATATATATATATATATATATATATATATATATATATATATATACCTATTAAGGGAGCCAACAGTCACCGAAACCAAGGTGCATAGGGGAATGTTTTTTTTGTGTTGTGCTTATCAGTGGGATATTAAAGTACTTAGATTAATAAAATGCTTAATGAAAATTACTTATAGACCAGCAGAAAAAACAACCATGCCGCCAGTGGGATCCGAACCCACGACCTCCGAATATCGCGTCCGGTGCTCTTACCAACTGAGCTACGGCGACGGCTGTCCAATCTGCTGCTCTCGTGGGTATTTATGTCCATTGGGTGTAAGCGAACCTTGAGAGTGTTCACCAGCGCCACCCTCGACCATAGCGGCGGACGTAGCACGTCCTGTAATACCGCGAGCGTGACGTGGAACGTCATCTAACGGCGAGGGCGGAAACTGTGCGAGAGCCCTGTTCAGCTACCTATGGCATCATGACTGCCAGAACCGAGACCCTTGTTAAGCTATTAGCAGATAAGTTAACGGGAAAATGAGGGGCCCGTTTGACAAACCTACTAAGGGAGCCAACAGTCACCGAAACCAAGGTGCATAGGGGAATGTTTTTTTTATGTGTTGTGCTCATCAGTGGGATATTAAAGTACTTAGATTAATAAGTTGCAAAGAAGATTACTTATAGACTAGCAGAAAAAACAACCATGCCGCCGGTGGGATCCAAACACACGACCTCCCAAAATCGCGTCCGGTGCTCTTACCAACTGAGCTACGGCGACGGCTGTCCAATCTGCTGCTCTCGTGGGTATTTATGTCCATTGGGTGTAAGCGAACCTTGAGAGTGTTCACCAGCGCCACCCTCGATCATAGCGGCGGACGTAGCACGTCCTGTAATACCGCGAGCGTGACGTGGAACGTCATCTAACGGCGAGGGCGGAAACCGTGCGAGAGCCCTCTTAAGCTACCTATGGCATCAAGACTGCCAGAACCGAGACCCTCATTAAGCTATTAGCAGATAAGTTAAATGATATATATATATATATATATATATATATATATATATATATATATATATATATATATATATTCATTCATTGAGTAACACTGCTACACCCAGCATTATTTTTCGTTAGTGTTTATTGTTGTTTTGCATTGTCACACTTTTTACTGTATTGCCCCTCCTGCTAGGGCCAGTTTATTGGCCTGCAGTATCAATAAATAAAATAAATAAATAAATATATATGAGCAATCAAGGGAAGGAAAATAGAGGGCTGGTTTGACAAACATATGAAGGAAGCCAACAGTCACCGAGAACAAAGGTGCATAAGGGAAAGTTTCTATTTGTTTTTGTTTGCACTGCCGAAATGGGAGAATAATACTCCGATTATCTATCACTTAAAGAAAATTATAAAGCAGCAGAAAAAACAACCATGCCGCCGGTGGGATCCGAGCCCAAGACCTCCGACTTTTTCGGTGACTGTTGGCTTCCCTCACACGCGCGCGCGCGCGCGCGCACACACACACACACACACACACACACACACACACACACACACACACACACACACACACACACACACACACACACACACACACACACACACACACACACACACACACACACACACACACACACACACACACACACACACACACACACACACATTTATATATATATATATACATATGTATATATGTATAAGGGATATGAAATTCTTCACGACCACAGATTAAAAATATAGTAAGTTGGGGAAGTCACATTGAATAACGTAACGAAATTATTCAACGTTCCGACCAGGGACTAGTATTTTGTCAAGAATGATCATACAGTGCTTGGACGCGTCTTCTTTTAGCATGGCACACAGAGGGCTTAAAAAGAAAAGAAATATAGAAAGAAGAAAAGGGTGGCGGAGCGGAACACAGCGGAGACACGTATGCCATGATAGGGAAGAAAGGCGCCACGCCGCGTACGCACGAACTCACTGCACGCACACGAGGCGTGAGAGGGAGGCCCGGCCGGGCGGGCACGTGGTTACTTCGGAAAAAAAAAGATAGAAAGAAAAGCAATAACAAATAAAGAGAAAAACGTGGTGGAAAGTTAACGAAAGAAGGGAAGTGCCCGCCAATTCTGGGTGTCTGTACTCCTCTGCCGCGTTTGTGTGGCTTCGTGCGACACAAAAGATAGCCCATGGAGGCGGCACAGGTGGCGACAGCCCATATGGCGACACGTGAGCCGCTAAAACCAGATGAGGTTTCCAGACGAGCACCACAAAAGGCTTGTTTACAGGAAGGCAAGAAAGAAATAAGGCACAGAGAAAACTGCACAGCAACGGCCGAGAGAAAGAAAAAATAGAAGACACGAATACACAAGATACACACACAAATATGTAACGGTTGTAGCAGCTTTGAGCAGACGCTATGCGGGAAAGCATAGCGCCAAAGTGTTAGAAAGTACCCCAAGAACGGATTACATCCCAGGGAGCAGTGCTCACAGCAAAACAACAATAATAGGATAGATACAGATGACAAGCGGAATCATAAAAGGGCACAAATGAAAGCAAATACGACACTAGTGTAAATAAAAAGTGTGTTAAAAAGCAAGTTTTACCTAAAATGCACCGACCAGCAACAAAAAAAACACAGCAATAATAATAGTAGGATGAATACACATGGGACTCGAGCGTCACAGAATTAGACAGCGTTGAACCACAAGAAGAATTTCAGTACATCGACAAGAAATTAAACTGTTAAACATAGAAGAATGCATTGTAAAAAGTCACCATAGTAGTTTTAAGGAACATCCGCTTTGTAAGGAATACAGAACAAAAGCATCGCAGGAAGATTCAGTCTGAAAGGGAGGACAGTTTGCCACCGCTCTCAATAATGCCACCACACAAGGACCGCAGCCGTGGCCTCGTGGTAGAGCACCCGCCTCGGCTTCGGGTGGTGGTGGGTTCGACTCCCGCTGCCGGCCGGGTACCCACCGGTTTCCTCAAAAATGGGTACAAGCTGTGACCCGGTCTGGTGCTCGGCTTAGTTGGGTTACATGGCTTGGAAAAGGAGCCTGCGACTTGAAATCCTGTCGTTGTGAGCTTCGTTATATTAGGTATGATTCACATGCTTCCCTGTCGTAATGTGTCTGGAAGCTAGATTGCAGGATGGTGTCCTTGAAGCTTCCAAATGGGTGGCCTTTCGTGGTTACGTGTCTTGAAAGAGGCAGATCTGGCAGTGATGGTATGTGTGCTCTGTGGCTATTTATTCTCAATTGGAAAGGAGTTTCAGTTTGTCCAGTGTACTGCGCACGGCACCCACCGCATTCGAGAAGGCAGACAACGTTGCTGGTGTCACAGTGGAAGTGTCCTCGAATTTTGAATGAGAAAGACGCCGCTGTGCTACGAACTTCTGTGACCACACTGATCATCGGACAGAGCTTACAGGACGGTTTATTGCAAGGGTTGCACCCTGAGACTTCACCGTTGTCTAGTTTCGAGGAGGTTACAGCATCTTTGATATTTCTTGTCCTGCGATATACGACACAGGGTGGTTCTGGAAGCAGGCGCTTCATTTTGTCTCTCTGAAGGAGAACGTTTTTATGCTCTGTGATACCAGCAACGCTGTCTACCTTATCGAATGCGGTGTGTGCCATGCGCAGTACATTGGGAAAACTGAAACTCCTTTCCGATTGAGAATAAATAACCACAGAGCGCACATACGATCACTGCCAGGTCGGCCTTTTCCAGGACACGTAAACACAAAAGGCCACCCATTTGGAAGCTTCAATGCCACCATTCTGTTATCTTGCTTCCAGACACATTACGACAGGGAAGCCTGTGAATCACACCTAATATTCAAGTTTAACACTTTGTCTGGTGGCCTTATTGAGAGCGCTGGCAAACTGTCCTGCGTTTCAGGCTGAATCTTCCTGCGATGCTTTTGTTCTGTGTTCCTTACCAAACGGGTGTTCCTTAAATCTACTATGGTGACTTTTTATAATACATTCTTCTATGTTTAGGAGTTTAATTTCTATATATATATATATATATATATATATATATATATATATATATATATGGTTTAATCGGAAGCAAACAGCGGTCACAAAGTAGAAGATCTAAATAAAGACCTGTAATTGCCTGTATTTGGGGGACATAGTGAGAAACTGCTTTCGGCTACGAGTAAAGTTATTGCAGATGCGAGCCAAGCACCCGGTCTCATTGGTTGCGCCATCTGCCGTATTAACATGGAACTCGCAAGCGACGACTTGACAGTTTTTAATGTGTGCACTGCTGTTGATGTCACATTATCACTGCGGCATTTAGCAGCAGAACCAGTGATGGTCCTTGTGATAATAATTCCGGCGGGCAGGCGAACCCAATCTTCGAAGAGAGCGCGCTTCTCGAATGCACCGAGCCGAGACGTCGTTTGCCCCGCCGTCCGGCAGATGGTAAAGCCTGCGAGACCGGCTACTCGGCTCGCGTTTGCAAAAACTGCATTCGTAACCGAAAACAGTTTCTCGCTAATTCTACCAAATACAGACAAGTACCGATGTTTATTTAATTTTCAAACAACTTAGGCAACAATATCCTACCTTGTAAGCGGCGAATGCTCTCTATTAGGTCAGTATGTTGCGCACAGGAACATTTAAAAAACCGGCACATAAAACGTGAGTCCCTGTTTAAGTAGAAACCTTAGTAATCTTCGCTAAGACATTTACATGTTATCGTCTTTCCAACTAGGGCCATTGCTTGTAGGGTGGATGCCCCTTTCTTATTTTACAATCTTCAGTACTAATCTTTTTCTACTACGCTCTTTATGAGCATAGCATCTACCCACTCCCGAATGCTGCCGCTGTTTGGAGGAATAGAGAACGAGGGCAATTTAAGAATGGAGTGCCGTAATCGGTTTTCTTGAGCCTTGCAGCCAATGATAAGTAGATAATGGTTGCCAGTAACTTTGTAACAAAATTTTTCGTGATAGCAGATGCCGAAGTTCGTATGTAAATAGGCGAATTTGCTTGCAAGAAAAGGGATGAGAAACCACGAAGTTTAGCTTACATTTTTCAGCGAAAAAGGCCAGAAGCTTTTTCGCTTCATGCGATGAAACAGTGCCCTCCAGATCGCTTGCTTTCACCTCCGACATCTGATCTTCAGAACGCACGCCAAGCTCGTTCAGTTTCTTCATGAGCACACTCAAACGGTGGCTCGTAACATAAGGAAGGGCCCTTCTTAAGGCGGAGGCTAGCTCGTCACTCTGCTTCGCCGATGAACCGGCCTCGAAAACAACAGCGCTTCCTTGCTCTTGCACATGTGACATATCTGCAAAAATAGGGAATTGGGGTGAATCTCGAGAAGTAAACACAAGCTGCCATAAAGTAGTAGGTTTTATATAATACAATGCGCACAGATTGGCTCAAATTGTCGACATTTATTATGTCGAATGCTTCAAAATTTAATCGCAGTGGGTACTCGTAGGCACCAGTGTTTTGCCTGTGGCGGTCCTCTTTCGACGATCACAAAAAAATCTGCGCTCCTGTAATACATTTTTTGGTGGCCTGAACGATATTCTTCTAGACCGTCCAGTTCTGCAGACGTTGCTTCAGGAAGCTAAACTACCGCCATTTAGTTTAAAAAAACTGCAAATCATGCTCAATGTACAACTGAATCTGAACCTTGTGACGATGCACCACCAAACTGAGCAAGGTGACACATCATCAGTACCTTTGCTTAGCTGGCAAGACAATTCAGTCAATGTGGCAGAAAAAATAGAAATAATTCCGATGGATTCTGCCCACCATGTCTACAACGAGAAGGAGCTCTGTCTTCACTGCGGAGCAAGTCGCCTTTCCAGAATATGTAAAAGACCTATTGAGACCTAAGGGAAATAGCGACCCTTTCCATCTCTGGCATCATGTGTGCGAGTTTCAAATAAGTGTTCACAGGACGCCAAGCGTTTAATCAAAGGCATGCATTTTTGTTCCGTGGCACAGAATGCAGTGCAGGAAATGAAGTCCATGAAAGCAAATTAATCGACGGCATCAAAATGCCATGAAAACAAAGGACAGCCACTCACTTTCCTTGGAGGTGATGCCGGGCAGGTGCTTTTTTTTAGTACTCAGGTGTCTGGTAGCACAAAGTCCAACGCTGTACCCCTTGCGTAGGAACAAGTGTTACGACGGGAGCAACTGGGGCGTCTGATGGCCAAAACTATTGCACTACCAAGAAAAAATGTGAGTTGTGCTTCACAGAAGGGCGGGCCGCAGATACTCATAGTCTCTTTTATTGGCGGCTGGCTTTATGACGTCAAGAAACGCCAGCGCTGTATGCTTCCTCTGTAGAGAGGAGACCAGGAAGTTTATGTTGCCTGTTGCCTCCATGCATGCAAGAGTCCTATAGTCAGCCGAGCGGCACCGCTTATCTGCCGGGACGGTCGTTTATCTTTCTATATACGGAGGTTTAAAGGAAAAAAAGATATGAATCACAGCTCTCCTGCTACTCTTGTTATCGGCCCACAGAAACCGCGGTGGGCCTGATTGCACACATGAGAGGACGGCTTCAGTCTAACGAGTAATTTAATGTATTAGCTCACCGTTCATTTCTCTAAAAGACCAAAAAACATATTGCATAAAGAACATAGAACAAATCCTACGTTCCTTAGAGGTGCCTACACATCAAAGCCTTGCTCTTTCCGAGCAGCTGA
The DNA here is from genome assembly GCF_052857255.1 of Amblyomma americanum. Taxonomy (NCBI): domain Eukaryota; kingdom Metazoa; phylum Arthropoda; class Arachnida; order Ixodida; family Ixodidae; genus Amblyomma; species Amblyomma americanum. Next base: position 38,076,906 of record NC_135501.1, on the reverse strand, counting down.
CTCCACCTGAAATTTTCCTGAAAAACACCTGTACATATAGAGTGGAGGTGTTGGTGGTAGCAGTAGTATCACCAGTAAAAGTAGCAGTTTTGTTCTAGTTGTGTTGGTAGTAGCGGCAATGCACTAGTAGTAAGGATAGCAGAAGTAGTAATAGTAGTACTGTTAGCATTAGCAGTAGTAGCAGCAATAACAGAAGTTGTAGTAGTAGGAGCCGTATTGCAGTAGCAGTAGTAGGAGTAGGTCCTCTATGCGCACCGAGTTTAGCACAACCTGAAAAACGTTGCCCCGAGGGGTTATGCGCGCCTGTCGTTTTCCCAGCTTCGAGAAAGCTGAGTGGATTGTGCGCACGTGTCGGCTGAAAGAAGAAGCCTCAGTACGAAAAGAGGCATGGCAAACTTTTTTCGATCTGTTCGATTGGTGTTGTGTATGAAATACCACTGACGTGTGGAGGGGTCTATGTAGGCCAAGAGGGCCGTTGTATGAACGATAGGGCATGGAAGCACCATAAATTGTTAGAAACGGCAAGTGGGTAGAATTTTCCCCTTCAATGCAAGCAGTGCAAAAGTGAGACGGTGCTGGAAGGTATCAGGACTCTTGGCAGGAGACGCGATAAGATGGCTCGGGAAGTAGGTGAGGGCGTTCTGATTGAAAAGAAACGCGACGAATGTTGCAGTGACTGCTCTACTGCATTTGTAAGAAAGGAGGTTGCCTATATGAGGTCTTTTATATAACCACAGGAATTTCGTAGGAGACAACAGAATTTGCTTTCCAAGAATGAAATTGAGTTCCACTTGATGAAGTTATCTTTGTTGGGCTCTGAGTAGTAGTAAAAAGAATTATTACGCCAAGAGTGCTTAGAAAACAATTCAGAAGCGTTTAGCACGACAATTACAATAAGTGCTAAGCACAGAATAGGCTCAGAACAACTAAAGTTTGTAGGTCGCTGAATTACCATTACCCGACGCCATTGCGATTGCACTGGGTCTTCTGAATTTCACTGCTTCTGATCTCCCGCCTTTTCGAGCGGTTTGCTATGCTCCCTGATGACGCTTACACGCACACGGATGAAAGATGATGAAGACCACGCTTTCAAACTACAGTGTGAGAGATTCGAACTTTCAGCAACAACTCTCGTGAACGCGGCTACGTTACGAAGACGATGACATTACAAGCACAGCACGAGAGCTGGATACAGGAACATTTTGACCGCCTGTGTCTTGACCTCTTCCCGCGGTGGGTATGTGCCGGCACTGTTTAAGGCCTACCTACCTACCTGCCTATGAGAGCTTGGCAGTTCGTACAGGCCGGATGTTCGGATTTCTCCCAACTGACTGTTCAAATTAGTTAAGTGTATGAACCGACCGACTTAAAAACGGAGTGGCACTCCTTGGTGAGGCGCTCAGCCTATACCTCGCGTCTACTGCTTTGTTGCTGTATTTTTGAAATGTGTTGCATGGCGGTTCCTAAAAGCTTTGTAAATAACTCAGTCAATATAAACAGAACATATTTTCAGACTTATAAATGTGATGCTTAAAAAAACTGTGGCGACGGCGTAGTTGTGTGATGTAGCGGCCAGCGGAACTCATTTTTTAGTGGCGCCGCGAGCTCGGATCCTGCTCCCCAAGCTTTATATTTTTTTATTTCTTTAGTGTTTTACCCCAGTGTTGTGCCGGCTTTCCCCTGCAGTGGGGTTGTTACGGGGTCGCTTAAAAGAAAACATTATTGATGCTACTTGAATATCAAACGGCTCACTAAAATGCAGCATTTTGGCTGAATTATAGTAATCACCAACTCCCCAAGTCTGGAGTGAACGACTCCTGTGGTTGCCAATGTAATGCTCTAGAGCTTCCAATCCGCCGAAAAGTGGTTGTCCCTCTGCCCAAGCCTCCTCCTAGCACGTGGGCCACCTTGGTCCCGTGACGTTGTGACGTCGTCACAGGCTCCCCCTCAATTGTGAGCAAACTGCCCACATGGCAGCTCAACTGAATGATTTACCGCGAGAGATTCCTCAGGAACAAAATAGGTCTCACAAACCCAACTGATGGCAGCACTTGCCATCGCAGGGCAGTGGCGCGTAGCTTAACCGCGGTGCACGTCTACGCCTGGAGCGGAATCAGGACTCCCAGGTAGCTGTGAATGAGAGAATGACCAATACTATCGCAGTACAAGTCTAAAATGAGGCAATAACAAGAAAACTTACACCATATGAGATATTAACCAGAGTAAGCATGTTCATTACGAGCAACAACATAAAATTCAATATAAACCACTCGCAACAGGACTAACTGTGCTAGAGCACGATAATTCATGGTTACACTCAAGTGAAACCGTCCGTGAATTATTTGTTTGGACGCATACGCCTTACTCAACCGCTGAGTGTCAATTCCCTACCTTGCTTGCTAGAAAGTTGCGTCATAAAATCAGACGCGCGATTACGCGGTCACAGGTCTTACCAGGAACCGAAATAAACCAAGAGATGTTCATGTTTTTTGGAGAGCAGTCCAACATTTTCTTTTTTAGCACATTGTAGAATGCAGGGCGGAGCGAGCGGTGAGTCAGACCAAGGTGGTTAAGGTGCTGCTTTGTTTTCTTGGTAAGACTACAGTGGTCGCCTTTGTCCACTACATGGCGGCACCGCTTACCTATACCGCAGTCCCAGAGAAAATAGAATAAAGAAAGAAGACATAGCAGTACTGAACTACTCACAGCATCAATAAACAAATTCAACACCAACGCCCCAACAGGCTTTGATTTGGGAGTGAAATTTCGCAAAAGCGTTTCTTGCGCTACAGCGAATTCTGTGAAACCTCACTCAGCAGAAATCGGATTTCGTTCCGGCACAGAAGGCCTACAAATTGAGAATTCAATACCCTTGCTAGGTATAATTTCTACGTGTTTTACTCTACACTCTGATCATCCGACAGACTCGGAGCTGATAATGAAAATGTTGACTGCGGTACCATGGTATTCGTTGGACTGGCGGCCACCCGCACGGCCCGGCAAGTGGCCCTTTGTTAGCGCATTGTAGAAGGTGTTTCAGCGACTACTTTAAACAGTCTAAAAAAAAAGGTTTTTGAGTTAGAAAAGCAGTTTTTTTCGGCGGTGTAGTACATCACGGCGACGGAGAAGGTGTGCTGTACCTGCGTTTCGTGTTTGCCGTGTGTACCTCCAGAGTGCAGAGACTATGTCCTCCCCGGGATCTTCACCCTAAGAAGTAGCGCTTTAAAACGGGAACTCATAAGGGGCGGCAGAGACAAAAGCGTTAGCCCGCAGTACGGTTCGGGCCACCACCCTCGCCCTCAAACAGCGAATTATGCCCTCTCTTGCCCTCACCTCATCATGTCTTTCCTACCTCACTCTCGTCCTAACGTATTTTAATCCGCCCATCCTCCCTCACCCTCACCTCACCGAGTGAAATCCTCATGAGGTGAGGCTGAGGACGGCCTCATGAGGGTTCGCCCTCGTGAGGATGCACATCTCTCTTCATTGCCAAATGAGACGCAGGGCCTTTCCCCTGCCGAGAAGGAAACACTCTTATGCTGACGTGGCCCTGCTAAAGCGGCCGCTACTAAACCGGATGATGAAGCCTACTGCGACTGCATGGGGCCCTAGATGTGCCGTCTAGGTTCACACATACATCTAATATCTGAAATTAACTTTAAGAATGGGAAAACTTATATTACAACTGACTTAATTACCTACTTTCAATATAGAAAGTTTCCGTAGTGCCTTTCGCATTTGTAATTGAAAATAACGCGACAAAATGCGGTTAATTTTTAATACACCATTATTTCAAACACCCACAGATATTAGCATATAAGTATTATAAGTATTCTGCATTTACCAGTTAAAATGAAGCCAGCATGGAGGCTCGAATTTGAATGAAAACTACGTGCGTGCAAGGGTCCAGAAAAGCCGCAAGGAAATTTAAATAATTTTTTTCAGCAAAGGAAATTTAGGACGTCTAAAACACTTCAATGATTTAATGAGAATAAACTGTAGCTTAGTAATTTAAAGTACATGATCTTAGCCAGATGAAAAGTAAGTTTGAATTTTGAAAGTTTATGATTAATAGCAAATCGTTCTGTTAACATACAGCATTTTGGGGCTGAAATCATCAAAAACGAGCCTGTTAAGTTTTCCTTGCATACATATGTCAAATGCAGAACATGTGGAATAAAATTTATAAACCGTTATGGCAGCCCGGCATGCATTGATTGACAGGTTAATCGACGTTATCGCGACGTGTCAAGCATTTTTGTCACTTTCTCTAATATAAATGTTCAAATTCGCCAGGGATGTTGCTTTTGTCGTGGTGTCGTTCATGGGCGCAGGAGGCGACCTCACTGATCGAGATCTTTGGCGATCAGAGCCGTTTGCAGTGTTATCTTCGACGGAAAACATAGCAGCTAATAACAACGATGCAACTTATTCTTTAGTTTCGGAGGATTGAATGCACGCAAGGCAAAAGTCGCAGCCCTTCCTTTGCACTGGCTTTCGGGTCACAGAAAACCCTGAGGGCCTGAACACAAACGTAAGAGGACGGCTGCAGTCTAACGACTAATTTGATTATACGAGATTACCCTTGCACTGTTGCATGTATGACGGTGATGCAAGGCATTGAGAGATCTGGGAAAATGGAATACCTGAGCATACCGATTTCCCTCCCTTGCCGCCCCTATTTCATGTCGGGCTACTTATGTATAACCATAACTACTGCACAACGATGCCCTTCAAAGTGCAGCAAGCAACTGACCAAAAAATGCGCCAAATTCATATAGCACCTTGCAACACATGGCATAAGCATGACTTTTAGAAGGCATTTCTTAAATTCAGGTAATGAGTCTTGTAGAGTATCATGACCTACCTGCCTTTCGCTTGATATCGCCCAGCTGTGTGCAGTCTACAAAGGCACCATAATTTCGTCTATACAAGCATATGCTGCCAGAAAATGCGAAGCTGGAGAAAAGAGGAGTAAGGCTGATATATATATATCAAGTATTCGCTATGACGCTTTTCATTTATGTTGTATATATACGTTTAATACTGTTTCTGAGTTTATAAATAAACCATCCAACAACACCTTCATTCGCAGCCATTCGATTGCATTCGTGCTTTAGAATGGCTGAGTGAAAGACCTTACGCTTTTTACGCAGCAACCAAATAAAATGACATGTTTCTTCAATACGCAAACATTATACCTCAGCAAATATTTGCAAATTTGTTTATAATAGACGACGCATTTCCTCGACTTCAGCAGCACCGTTGCGTCAAATTACCACTTCTATGCTCCAATTCAGAATCAAATAATGAGAAAGGAGGAACATCTTACGCTCGTATTCTTGTACGGTCACATTACATACTAAGTCGGGATTTTATTCAGTAGGTTGCTGCATTTTACACCGTGTGTTCAGTGGTGTTTTTGTAGGTATGCAATATCTTTCTCGTGAGGATTTTGTGACACCTCCAAAGTGTGCAAAAATTCAGGTGAGGGTATATCACTCCAATTATTCAATATACAGTGAAACCTATTCAATACAAGCACGTGCCTGGTGATATTGTGAAATACACCACCATATAAAAAGATGATCAAGTATTGTAACGCCATTACTGTTCATTTATTACAAGCCAACTAGTACAATGCGAACCTGTTACGACTAAAGTGAACTGCAACCTCTACTTGCTGTTATATGAGCAAAACGAGCAGTCACAGCAAGCTTCCTTACGCCGTGCGTTTGCGCTATAGCCTTGAGCAGCTACAGGTCAAAAACTGATGCACTGGTGCGATTGACTCAGGCAATGTGCCTGCCTCTCCACATTACGATGAATGACCCTGCGAGATGAAAAAAGATTACCACAGTTGAAGCAAAAAGGAACTGCGAAATAGCTTGGCAGTCTTGTTATCATGTTGACGGCGTGTTCGTGTCCGCAGAACCGGATGCTGTCACCTGCCCATTCTGTGACAGGTCACGCCATCCAGTTCCTCATCGACACATATCAGAAAGACAAGAGAGTGTTCAAAATGGGCAAAAATTGCGTCACCGGTACCCCGCTATTCGAAGCGGCTTTTGTTGCAGCCTCTCGCTGCAAAAATAGATAGCATACACTTCGGACAGAATTACTCGCAATGTACCAGGCTCAAATGAAGAAACAAACGGAGAACTTCGACTACGCATCACCTTTCTCACAAACCTCTGACAGCCGCTAAGCGGCCACTTAAAGCCTCAGGAAGTGTGCATTCCGAAAACAAACAACTTTGTGCGTTCTTCAAATTTGTCGTAAAAACTAAACTGAAAATTTGACTCAGATATAAGCGCCGCTAGGAGCACAGCAGCAGAGACGGCGGCCATATTCGATATGGAGTCGCGGACAGCCCCAGAGTCCAGTTCGGCGTTTACTTTTCTCGAGCTGCCCTATATGTGCCGCACACCGCTCAGAAAGCATTCCACATCAGCACAGGAACGCATTCGTTTCTCGCCGCTGGCAGTCGCCAGACTACTTTGGGCGGGACGGAATTTCTGCTTTGGCAGGCAGCAGATGACATGATCACAATTATCAGCCTATGTCCCCTGGAGGACAAATGCCTCTCCCATACCTCTCCATTTAAACGTGTCACGTGCTAGCTGTGGTCTCCTTATCCCTACAAAGTTCTTTATCACATCTGAATAACTAGTTTTGTTCCGCCCTACTGCGCTTGTCTCCTCTTGGTATTAAGGCAATTACCCTTAACGACTACCGGTCATCGTGCCTTCGTAGTACATGCCCTACTGGAGCAGATTTCTTCTGTTGATCTCGACTATGATTTCATTACCCGCGTTTTTTTCTGGCCCTCTCTGCGCTATTCCTGTGCCTTAACATTGCACCTATCATTCTCTTTTTCTTAGCTCGATGCATGGTCCTTACTTGAAGCGCTACCCTTTTCATTAGCCGCCACATTTCTGCCCCATAGAGGAGTAGCTGTAGGATAGATCTGTTATAAATCTTTTTCTTGGCAGATACCAATAAAATGCCTTTCACGTTCGCCGAAAACCGGCCAAATGCGCTTCACACCTTTCTTTTTCTTCTAGTGTGATCTACGGTCACTACCTGCCCTAAGCAGACGTATTGCTTACCTTTCCCAGCGCCTGGCTACCAGTTATAAACTGCTGTTCCCTTGCTTCTATTCTCAGGCAGACACCAGCTGCCCGGAAATCGGAGCACCACGCTGGCGACCATTCTGAGTGATGCATGTTGCGTATTATGAGCACTTTCTATGTCCCTAGAGGATGATATTGTGAGTTAAACGTTCACATGAGCTTCGTGACTGCTCTCTAAGCCGCGGGAAGACTTTTCAGTCCCGTATCTTCGCTTTCCATTACACGCCGACGCGTTTTTAGCGGCGATCGCGGATTGTTGGCTCGTGACGTGAAGATGTGGCTGTTTGGTTGTTTCGCAACGTTTTCTCCGCACGTATAGTCGTGAGAAAAAGTGGTATACAACACGCAGCCTATGGCGGAGCTCGTGAAAACTGCATCGAAAAGCCATCTAGCGACAGCGACAGGGGCCGGGACAGCTCGAGGGGGACCCATCATATCTGCAGGCATGTCATTTGGCTCCTTTCGGTGTGTTGCGCTACTGTTGGATGAAATCCCGAGCGTTGCCGCATCAAAACCGCGCCTGTTAACGTCGAAATAAAGCTGGACGACAGAGACATGGCCTTTTCTTCGGCGACTTAGCGTCACGCGAACGACCATTACGCTGGCGATATCGCAGCGCGGCCAGAGGCGGCCATGCGCCGGTTGTCGCATTTCGACCACGCAGTGAAAACAAAACTATGAAAAAAATAAAAACGCCACCCACGCGACTTTTATTGCGTCGGAGCATTTAGGCGAGAAGGAGCGCGACACATCGAGCCGAGCTAACTGACATGCTTGTCGATGAAATGGGGCACCGGCACTACTGTCTAGGTCCAAGATAGCTGCTGCTAGATGGCATTGCAATGCAGTTTTCCAGAGCTCCGCTACCGGCTGCGTGTTGTGCAATACAGCTTTAGCTCACGACTGTACATTAAAGCAGTGCCGGTAAAGTTGTCGTTTACTGAATCATCTAGTGCTTTTCCTGCGGTACGTTGACGACTGTTTCTGCGTCATCCGACGACAGAATGCAGAAAAATTTCTACGGCACCTGTACTCGTTTCAAGAAAGCGTATAATTCACTACGGAAGAATAGAACAATGGGCGCCTCCATTTCCTCGGCGTGTCCTCATCGAGCGAACAGCAAACGGCATCACGACGAGCGTGGACAGGAAGCCTATTCACAAAGGAAAGCACCTGAATGTTCTTTCTGCGCACCTAATAGGGCACAAACGCTCACTTGCCACGGCGCTTTATAATCGGGTCTTCATGCTTTGCTAAAACCCATGCAAAAGAACTCGCGAAGCCCGCCGCATAAGAAAGGAGCTGACAAAGAACGGATACCCGCGTCAAGTACTACAGTCACAAGATCGACACGCTGCGGGCCCTCCAGCCGAAGCAAGAGCAGCCATAAAGAAAACACTTGCAGCAAACTCTTATGCCCCTAGTGTCAGCGAGACGTTATGCCGGATATTGACTCACTATGACATCCAAGGTGCCATGTCACATCCAACAAGCAAAGAACCCATCTGATACGGGTAAAGGACCTGCTTGAAAAGAAGCTACCCTCGTGTCGTTTACAAAATATACCCATATATGGGTGAAACAGAGGACTTCAAGAGACGTTTTAAAGAACACTAGCCTGACGTCAGGAACGAAACAGTGACTTCTAGCGCTCTCGCTGAACACCAGCAAAACACGGGTTACTTGATTGACGGGATTGCCAACTTGAAAAAGAAAAATGTTTGTCAACTAGCCTGCTACAAGAATCCCTTCACATACAAATGAAAAGCCAAGCGATTAACAGGACACGGGGAAATCTACCCGATATATACATCCGCCCGATACGTAACTTTTTTCCTACATGAGCAGCAGCCCATATGCTCATTTTCTCACGTTTTCAAACATGGTTGCTCTATACCTAACAAGTGCGATTTTCTAGCAATATGTCGGGTGGTGCAAGCGTTATTCATTTCTATTTATGGTTGTTTATTTGCAGCTTTTTATAATTGCAACACAATCAAATTTTCAATACATACCTGGAAGGCTGCCTGCAGGCAAGTCAACTGGCAATATAGAAGGAGATTCCTGTTGCCAACAAAGCTATCCATCTGTGCTTGTAAGTGTTTAACATGGGTCGACGAAATATACCAGATACTGTGCAGTTATTATTACTTCTCTTTATGTTACGTCAGCTTCCTGTTTTCGGCAATGGAAACAGTACTTGGAATTGTTTATTAAAAAAGAAGTGCAGGCATATGGTCGATATATAATGAGTACGGAAGAAGGTCCCGAAATTGAAACTTTAAGGCGGACCTCCTGTTATTGATTGCACATAAAATGCATGATAAAGGTATTGCAAATAGCAACACCTTAGCGGAAAGCAGCTGCAGTGGGAATTAATAATAAAGTTTTATTAAGTATGATAAATTTTACAAATACATTAAGAAACATGGAAAAAAAAGACAACGCACTACTGTACAGAGCCACAAAAACAATAAAAGACGTAGAGAATATTTACAGCATTCATTGGCATGATAATTGAGGTTAATTAAAAAGGACATATTTTTTCAAGTTTTACAGAATGATGCTTCGACACGGGAAGATTTGATGATTGTGGGTAGCGAGCTCTAGACAGTGTTTGCTGAGAATAAAGTAGACTGTTTGCCATAATTAGTTTTGACTTTTGGAAGCAAGGTATGATGTTGTTCTGAGAATCTACTATTACTGACTTTAGACAAATGGGAAGCTGTAAAGTTAGGGATAGGAGCGCTGTTGTGAGGGGCGCTATGAATCAGCAAACAAACGAGAGGTAATATGTGGATTCCGAGGTAAACGGGAGCACTGGATGCGGTTTATGAGCTGACTGTCAATATTCTATCAGTTTGGTTTTGAAGATGACATAAAGACAGATGGCTGTAATGTGTTTTATCCCACTACGATAAACAGTAATTGAGGTGGCTATCAAGGAATGCATAATAAAGTGGACGAAGAATATGTTCAAAATAATGAGGCTTTTTAATTAGTACACATATAACAAATCCAACTTTTTTGCTACTAGATTTAGATTGGAGGTTAAATTATAAATGCGGAGCAAGCGCCGCACCCAGCAATGTTAGAGAACTTGATGGGAGAATTATGCGTTCAAGTATATGTCCCAAACGATTAGAAGTCGTTTACTTTGTGAGTGAAATACGATTAGCTTTGTTTAATTGGGTTTATTTGTAAAAAATTGCATCGGCCCTAGTCCATTAGAATTTTAAGATCAGTAATATTTTTTGTTATTAGGTCACTTAAGTCACCTAGTTCAAAATCGACAAAAAAGCGACCTAAGGCATTAATCGATAAATCATATTTATCGGCTCAAACATAAAATCTTACGCCGGAGATTTTTCTACTTCTCATCAAGGCATGCTTCATATATAGTAAACTTGTGACGAAAAGATTATGTTATTACTCAACCACTGGATTGCTGTTACTGAATCTAACGCAAAATTCATCTTCAGGACAGAGCTAAATGAGACTGTTGGTATATCTCAAAGAAAATAATGGGCCAATTTCATGTTGCTGCAAAAGGACAATAATAAAAGATAGAAGGCACCACTGAATTTATAATTATTCATCATCCCCTGACATAAATGCGACGTGGTGGCATGCATGTTTATAGTACGCACTGCCACACTGTGAGCCACTTACTGGTGCCGCCGTGCGCCCTTTCCGCCCTTTGTGCTAAAACTATAGAAAATTTATCTGGGGTCGATTTTTGAGCTTGTTTTTTAAGTCTCTAGCTACATTTAGAAAATTCAAGTTTTCACACAGCTTCTTCACCTGCTTTCTTGCTCTGGAAATTGGAACTACACAACACTTATGAAAAGAAAACTCAATCATCTCAAGTGCTTAAGAAAGATAAACATCTTTGGGAATAACACCGAAGTCCCCTTTCTTGTCGGCAGTGAGAAAAGTTAGATTCCTTTCTTTAAAAAGGCTACAGTTTTTTTTTAAAGCAAGTTCGGTGTTATTACCTTCACAAATCATCAGCTTGTCGACTCATTCAGATATGCACCGATCTACTTCAGCTTGAGGCGCAAGACGTCAAGCCAGTAATTCCATTGCGGAAAGTCTTGGCTCAGTGGCGAACATCCGGCCTGGGCTAAGCAGGCGCTGCACTTCCTCATGTAGAGAGAGACCTTCCGCGAGATGCACCTTTCATGGAAGGACAACTAGCCCAACAGCATGTGTCACTGCTCGCGGCGCGGTTCACATGAAGTTGACCAACAAGCTGCGATAGCCAGCTCGAACCTTCTCCATAGGCAGAAAGGCAAAAGCCTACGCAAAACGTTTCCAACAAGCGCTAGCCGGTCCAGTAAACTCACGCGATGCTTTCTGGTAAAGGTGCAGAAGACTTCGCAAAACAAGCGAACACAAACCTCTTGTCGACCCCAGCTAACAATCCACGCACGCAGCTCTGAACGCGTCCGTGTGTGGTGGAAAACAGGTACGCAAGAATGAAAAGCTTTACGATGGCTGAGGGAAGGGCTACGGACCTCATCTGAGGTGTATGCGCGATATCCTCCTCCGGAAACATGTGTAGTGTTAAGAATGTGCACCGCATTTAACTCAATGGGACTGCCAGCGCGGCACTTCGCTTTCGGTGCAGTTGTTTGCCCCGAAAGCGAATGAACGGAACAGCAGTTTAAAGTTGGTAGCCAGGCGCTGGAAATGGTAAAGAAATACGTCTACATTGGGCAGGCAGTCATCTCAGAACCCGATCACGAGAGGGAACAAGAGGAATAACAAGGGGGGGAAGCATGTTTGGACATTTCTCGATGATCTTGCATGGAATTCTACCTTTATTCCCCAGGAGAAAAATGTACATCTGTATTTTTACCAATACTAACCTATCGGGCAGAAACGTGGCAGCTAACGAGAAAGAATGAACTCAACTTCAGGAGAACGCAGCGCTCTAAGGAAACGAAGATGATAGGTAAAACGTTAAGGGACAGAGTGGGTTAAAGAAAAAACGGGCGTTAATGACAACCTAGCAGAAATCAAGAAGATGAAATAAGGCATGCAATGCGAAGGCAATATAACCGATGCCCGTTAAGGGTAACAGGCTGGATCCCAATAAAAGGCAAGCAGAGCAGGAGGTGGTATAGAGTGAGGAAGTATGCGGGGATAAGGAGGCCGCAGTTGGCATAGGTCAGGGTCAATTTGAGAGGTATCGGATATGCCTTCATCCTGCAGTGGACGTAGTCAGGCTGATCAGGTCGTCTGCTGTCCGCCGGAAGGAAATTCCCTGGTAGCAAGTAGTGCGCGGAGTGCCAGAGGTTAAAAAATTGGCCATGGTTTAGCTTTGGTTAAACCTAGAGTGACACGATAGCTACAGCTGGCTGAGTGGTATTTGTTCAAGAGACCAACCACATGAAGAACCACGTGATAGCCACGGCGCCGCGCCGCAGGCAGCTGCTCCACATCACGTGACCAACCACGTGACAGTGTGGCGGCGCAGCCACAGGGTGGCGGTTCCGCCACCGCACGGCGCCGCCACGCTGAAGGCTCGAAAAGCTACCGTTATGTAGCTATCGCTACAAAATAAAATCGTGGGTATTGCGACGCGAGCTGCCTTCTAACTGGCGTATGGTGATTTGGGACTCAAACGCCGGAATGAAGTCACCAAGTAGCCCGTGACAGCGATAAGTTGACATCTACAGCATAGGTACTTTTTGCTGACGAGAGCTCGTGCTCGCAAATGAGAGCCTTCCTATGATGTAATGAGAAGGCTGTGAAAAGCGCAGTCTTCATACCAAACGTTAGGGAGGGATGAGAATATTGTCAACGAGAAATGTAAAGACCTCATAGCATTGATGGTACGCCCTTCACATGTGAATGAGACTCCTATGGCTTGCAGAACTGGAATAAATTTGAGAAAAATTTCATTAGCTCTCATATTACATGAGCGCGTATACAGCACGTTATGTCGAAAAGTCGTCGGTGCAGTCGGGACCGCGTCTCGGAAATAATCGTATCATGGCAATTTCTGGCTCTAGTGATTGCTCATTAAGTGCTCTGTGATAGGCGATGACAAGTTAATGAAGTCCTTGAAGTTATTAAATTATTAAAAAAATAAAAAGTGAAAAAATTCCAAAAAGGCAGTTCAAAAGCACCAAAATGCTCAAAATTAAAATCTAATGCTTGTAGATGCTAAGTACAAAAATTTCGAGTGTGTAATTGACCAGGTGATTACCTTAAAGTATTGAAAATTTGAAAAAAAATAGCCTTAAATAGTTAAAACTGCTCAGAATAGAAATCTTAACCCACTACGCTATTGCGTCATACCATTAAAGTGGAGCTTACGTATATTTACTGATTTTTATTCTTCTACTGATCATATGATTTTGTATACGGCTCGTACGGAATCAGACTCCTCTCGTTACTATTTTTCAGCGGGGTGACACCGCCCAACAAACTATACCTCATTAAGCAGAACTGAATTTCATTTTTCAAAAGCAAACGGAGTTCTTCCTTTAAAACCTTTGTAATTATAGAAAATTCCATGAAGCAAACTTTTTTCCCAAGGGAAATGGAGATGTCACTACAGCGTGCGTCGGCTTTCTTTCCAGTCAGAAAGGACTCAAGTGCTTCACGAGCGACCTGATCGCTACTCCGGCGCAGTATCCTGATACCTCCAAGAACGGGCTCACATTTGCACTCTTTGTATTGACGGGGAATATTCGACCAAGTTATTTTTTTTAATGTTTTATGGTGCTCCCATTCACAGGAGTTGATACAGCGTCCCGTTAGCCCTACAGCGACCCCTCCACACGTGAAAGCTGTTTGATACTGAACACGAATCGCATAGTCCACAATGGGTTCGCTATGCCTCTATTCGCAGTGGGGTTTCTTCTTTCGCCCATTATGTGAGCACAAGCTGCCTCAGTATTCTTTGCACTGAGAAGACGACAGGCATGTCATGCCTGACTACAACTTTTCTCGGGTTGTGCGCCGCTGATTGCACATAAGAGGATTTTTCCAACTCCTGCTACTTCACAACTGCAACCACTACTGCGGCCGCTACTACTACTACTACTAATACAACTACTACTGCTAGTAGTAGTAGAGCTATTGCTGCTACTACTGATATTGCTAATAATACTACTACTGCTACTGCTGCTGGGATATCTACTACTAGTGCCGCCACTGCTACAATAAATACTTCTAAACGTACCATGGTACCATTAATGATGCTAATACTAATACAACCAACACCTCTAACACCACCCGTACTGCTGTTTTCCAAGAAAATTTCAGGTAGACTGCAATGCTTGGAAAGAGCAAGGCTTTGATGCGTAGGCACCTCTAAGGAACGTAGAACTTGTTGTTTGTTCTTTATGCACTACGGTTTTTGGTCTTTTATAGCAATGTACGGTGAGCTGGTATATTAAATTACTCGTTAGACTTAAGCCGTTCTCTGCCTTGTGCAATAAGGGCCTCCGCGGTTCCTGTGAGCTGAGAACGGCAGCAGCAGGAGAGCTGTGATTCATATCCTATATGCTTTTAAACCTCCGTATATAGAAAGATAAACGACCGTCCCAGCAGATAAGTGGTGCCGCTCGGCTGACTATAGGACTCTTGCATGCATGGAGGCAACAGGCAACAGAAAGTTCCTGGTCTGCTCTCTACAGAGGAAGCATACAACGCTGGCGTCTCTTGACGTCATAAAGCCAGCCGCCAATAAAAGAGACTATGAGTATCTGCGGCCCGCGCTTCTGTGAACCACGAATCGCATTTTTTCTTTGTAGTGCGATAGTTTTTGCCATCAGACGCCTCAGTTGCTCCCGTCGTAACACTTGCTTCTAACCAAGGGGTACAGCGTTGGACTTCGTGCTACCATACGCCTGAGTACTAATAAAAAAGCACCTGCTTGGCATCACTTCTACGAAAAGTGAGTGGCTGTCCTTTGTTTCCATGCCAATTTGATGCCGTCCATTAATTTTCTTTACTTGACTTCTTTTCCTGCCCTGCGTCCTGTGCCATGATCTCTGGAATGAAATTTCGAGTCTCTAATATTTTGGCGTGCAGCCAACACTTGTTTCATGCTGCTAGACTTGAAACCGTAGATGGAAAGGATTGCTGTTTTCATTTGCTATGCCAAAGCAGTGCGAAGGCACAGAGAAGCAGAATGGACACGGTTTGGTTTAGCCCGCATGCTGGATGTTGAATTCAGTGCTTTTGATAGCCATACAAATTGCGAGTTCAACAAGCATTCAAATATTCATTACTAATAAGAAAAACAGCTAAAGCCTGCAAGGTTGTTGTCAACATTTCAAATTTTTCCAATCCACAAGGTCGCAGTGTGATGCTCTAGTGAGATGTGCTGAAAGAACCGAAAATTGTGATAGGAAGGGTATTGAATGCTTTGTTAGCTTCTTTTCACAGCTACTTTGTTAGTCACCACTCTAATTTGTGACCTTCTGATAAAGCGTAGGGAATGTTTCCAATAACCAGTAGTAAAAACTATGAGACCACTGCAGAAAATGCATTAGAGAAATACGAAAGAATGCACGTTTGCTGCAAATTTCGTTGCTCCTAGTGAACTTCGGTAACTCTTTAGTGCTCTTTAGTAGCCCCTAGTCGACTTTGGTAACTTATTAGTGTTCTATAGTAGCTCCTAGCCAACCTTGGGGGATCCTTAAACCTCTTCTGCTCTTTTGTGGTTCCTTTGGCATCTTTACAAGCTCCTAGTCGACTTTTAGACTCCTTAGATGACTTTGGTAGCTGTTAATCTACAACCACTTAACAACTCCTTACTATCTAACCGCCAATATTCTACGTCTGATGCTACCACTCGGCGCCGCAGCGTTCAATGGCTGAACAACCTCTGCGTGATAAACCATTAATTTAACGCTTTTAAATTGGCCCTAGCCCCAACGCTCAGGAGGCCGCTCTTCATGTTTGCTCCTCCTTAATGAAGTTAGTTCGCTATCAGGGGACACGGGTACTGAGGGGCGTAGTCCAACCACGAACTCTGGCTGTACTGCAGGCAACGGAGAGGTCACCTCGGATGCCGTAGTGAAGGACTCCGGAAATTTTGTCCGCCTGAGGTGTTTTAACCTCCACTGACATTGCGCAGTACACGGGCTTCTAATTTCGCCTCCATCGAAATTCGACTGCCGTGTCCGGGATCAAACCCGCGTCTTTCGGGTCAGCAGCCGATCGCCATAGCCACTTAGCCACCGCGACGGCTCATAGTACACTATAATATGCGAAAAGTTCAAAAGTTCAATGCGAAAAGTTCAATAATATGCGAAAAGTTCAAAGTTCAACATTGTAACAAAGATCATTATTTTATATTTAAAGGAGAGTGCGTAAGGTAAAACGTTCATATCTTCCAGAAGTTCAGGAAATAGGAAGTAATCCATAATAAATCAGGGAAGCTTACTCAGGTGTGGGTGCGGGCTAGTTGGTGATAGATAGTAAACCTAAAGCGCGGCAAACACAGGGACGTCAGACAAACTACGAACAAGCCTGCGTAGTCTTTCCTATGTCATTGTTTGCCGTTCTTTACATTTACTATAAATAAATGACACATATAAGCTCCCATCAGAAGAAAATCATTTCATTCAGGCTAATATCTGACCGTCATTATTAAAAACACTGCATTTAAATAGTACCAATGCATGAAGGACAGTCTCAAACGCCTTAGCAAAACTAAATGAGCTCAATTTCATAACACGAAGTAACTTTTAGTCAAAGATAATTGTGCTTTCCAGAAAAAGAACTTTTCTGCACCCGTGCCGATAATAATTACAAATGCTGCTGATTCGAGTAAACAAACAAGCTGAGAATAAATTGTGCTGAAGACGTTTCCTGAGTGCGCTGGATCACGGGATGGGCTGATAATTATATGCTGAACAAATACTGCCTGATTTATGTAACGAAACCACCTTTGGCTCATCAGTGGCGGAAAAACTCTACAATGATGGTAGAAAGATATCCCGAAGAATGAATGAAGAGCAGGTAGATGTGCTTTTCACGAGCTTCGTTCTTATGCCCTGAATACCTGAGCGTGCTGAAAGCTTCTGTCTTTCAATTAAACATAACCCACCAAGAGAGTCAAGGACAATCGGATCTGAAGAGCAATAAAGCTGTGCGCGATGGTGGGGATTCATACATTCGTAGCGCAAGCCAACTACGAAACGCAACAGAGGTGCAGTGTTTTTTCACGTCTTGCGCTATGCCTCTGGGTCTTCCCTACAGAAACATCCCATATGAGCAGCTCGTATGGAATTATGGGAATACAGAGTCCATATGACATAGAAATATATAGAAAAATCCACTTATTTTCTGTATAGTGTATTTATAAATCAAATTGATGTTTCTTGAACCAAGACACTTTTTTTTTTGGATACAGTAGTTTGAAGCTAGGAAGGAAGTTCACGATTCGGTTCACGATTTATAGAGTAAATGTCTGCGTTAATGGAGACAGGAATAACTTTTGTCGTTTCCGCAGAAGGAATAGAAGAGCGCAGTTCTCTTACACGAAGTATACATATTGGAAAGGAACGCGCTGATATCTGGTAGTGAGAACGAGTTGCAGAATATTAGCAGATTTTTCTGTAGATCCTGTATTTTTCACATCAAGCTGCTTAAAATTAAGATCCAGGCAGAGCTTAATGAAGCGAGAGCACTCGGACGAACCCTCATTTGCGAGAGGGAAGTCCAGCCAGGTAAGAGCTAGAGAATTGACACCACCAAAAAGAAAGAGTGGACTTCGAGGCAACCGGACAATTTAATTCGCTTAATACATCATGTCGCTCAGAACTGAATTTAATGGAGAACTGGGCGAGCGCTTACACGGGCAAAAAATTAAATAACAATTTCTGAGAGTGACATGTGCACTAGCTATTTCTAACTGTCCAAAATATATAGTAATATTTAACACAGAAGAACTCAAACAACCAAACCATCAGCATGTCACCACGAGTATGCAAGGTACAGTCACAACGGAAAAATTTTCAAGCATTGTCACAATCAAAGATATAATTATCAGAAATATCTCTCGAGAGCAGCGTTTTGATGAAGACAGGAAACAGCTGAACACGTCTTAGCAACTGAAGATAGACCTTCGCGTTTCTTGGGCCCAGTGAGCACATAGGAACAAAAGAAGGCAACTGCCTTTACGAGTGGACAGATAAGTAGATACTGCAAGCGGTGCACAAAGCACTGGTGTTATTACTCGTTGAAGTAGAAACGCAAGATGCGTGTCTGTCAGCGTTGAGAAAACTGTCGGCAAGGAGTATAATTCACACACAAGGTCTGTGGCAGAACAGTAGTCGTATAACTTTTAGTACATGTGCACTTTTCTCCATCGCAAGAGATACTCTTCTCTAGCCGACTTACTGAATTGCACCAACTTCTTGGGGGACTAGCGTGTGGTGCGAGATATACCTCACTAATCGATATCTTGGATTTCCTAAGCTTCAGACGCTACGATATATTCTTATCTCTTGCTTTGAAGGAACCGAATTTCGGAATTGTTCATTCCTCTCATTGATACAGGCCCTGAACACCATCATCAGGGGAAAATACGTCAAGCGTGTCAAAAAGCATTTTGTGAACCTGTTGTGTAGACAACGCTTAAGGTTTAGTGCTCGGATCCGGGATAGATCAAGTTGCCGGGATGGGATCGCTCCTCAGGATCGTCCAGCCATGAATTTATTAAAACTGACTCAGTTTGAGCAGCTTTGGATAAAGTATCAGTGAGTGCAGCAGCATGTTCACTGTCCACCGAGTGTGCATGGAATCAATAGCCGTGAGCGTGGTGGTGAGATCAGGCCCTTTCTGCTCGATCCCAAATTGGTTTTAATTAAGCCGGAATCGTTTAAGATCACCACGGCAGGGGTGTTTTTTGCAGCCAATGCAGCAATAGCAGCAAGCACATCAGCTTTTAGGTTAGACTGCTATGTTATCCCTTCGCCAGCGTTGACTCAATGTCTCCTGCTAACATCAAACTTTTCACAACATGCTCCCATTCATTGATAGTTGAAACCTACAGAAGTGGACTTAGGACGGCCAGCGTACAAATATCGCTGGCACGTTTAGCGTGCATGGAAGGACCGTTACCAACCTGCATAGCAACCTGAACATATTATCAGGCATCCGCATTGCAGACGCTCTTCCCGGCCCACTCAAGGGGTTTGCTGAACAAGCGGGCTCCGGTGTCACTGTCACAAAGTTCGTGCCTGCCCTGTCCTTCATAAGCTTTTGCAGCCGAGATAGCCAAGACGTCTCTATTCTTCCGGAACATGTCGCGGCAAAGCGGCGACAATTTCGACCTCCCGCGGAGACAGAGGGAGTGAAGGGTAAAGGCCATTACGCTCCCTCCCCGTATTGTAGCCTGGACGTGAGAGCTTGCACGTTGCAGGAACCGAGAGCTATGAGCTGAATACCCCCGCACCCTTCGCGACCTTCGCATACGATACTCGTTGGCACCGCGGATTTCTCTCGTGTTCCTTCAGCATTTCTCCATCTTCTTTTCCCCTTTCAATATCGGCGTCTCGTTAGTACGCAGCGACTGAGGACTTTTTTTCTTAGTTCGCCACGAGAACACGGCGGCGCGAAAACCGCGACGCGAGCAGTGGGCCTGCCGAAATCGGTGCGTGCGGACGTGTGTGAAGTCAGACAGGAAAGTGGTTCGCAATCGAGCCCAGGCGGCGGTCTCACACGTAAAGCGCGGTACGCGTGGCCCAAGCTCACTCGTATACGTGAAACCTCAGCCCCGCCCCGCAATGAGCATCCGCAGCCACACGCTATCTGCGACCGGACCTTGCCACTCCGCAGCTAAGCCACCGTTTCTCCCCACTCTCTCGAATTCTTTTTTTTCTTTGTCACGTCGCCTACAGTTTCTCGTCTTGACCTTTTGTGCAGTAGTTCTTTCTTGCGCACAATTGATCATCATCATAGCCTGACTACGCCCCACTGCAGGGCAAAGGCCTCTCTCATGTCTCTCTAGTTAACCTTGTCCTTTGCCTGCTACGGCCACCACATCACAGCAGATTTATAATCTCCCCCATCCACCTAACTTTCTGCCGTCTCGTGATAAGCTTGCCTTCTCCTCAAATCCACTCCGTTACCCTTAAAGACCACCGGTTATATCGCCTTCATATAACATGCCATGCTCAAGCCCGTTTCTTCCTCTTGATATCGACTAGGATGTCATTAAACCACATTTGTTACCTCACCCACTCTGCCCTCTACCGGTCCCGTTCCGTTACACCTATCATCTTTCTTTCCATGGCTCGCTGCGTTGTCCTATCGTACTCCACGCATGCACTGAGAACTTATGCAACGTCAAACTCTATTCTTCAGCCGTTAATGCCAGTTCTTCTCCCATGGAAGTTTGTACAGCTCAGCGACAGCAAGCCAACAGATAATCGCCGACCAACATCTGCAAATTGGGCATCGTTGCTTCGCCAGAAATTTGAGGAACAAGATGCTTGTCTGCCTGAAGGATACATTGTTGTCTACGTAGACGCAAATACAAGCCTGCGAAGCAAAAACAGCAATCGACTTCCTGTGCAGACCTGCCCTGAATCAAACATCTAGGTTTCAGCTACGGAACGCCCTTCTTCCTTTTGTGCAGAGCTCGTTGCAGTTCAAGAAGCACTCTGCTCCGTGGCCACCATAACTATGGTCCTTGCGGCCCGCGTTGTCATCCGCACTGACGCCGTTCAAGTTGTCCGGTTCCTACGACGTGTTAGCCGCAGTCCGACGATATGTCGGGACATCCACCGGCTCGAGGCATGCATCCCGCAGCCAGTACGCATTGAGTGGGTCTCACGGGATCTTCTGATCTCTCAAAGTCAGGCAGATTTAGCGACCCGCCTTGCGAATCAAGACTCATCACAGCCTCGGTTCCATCATTTGGACAACTTTACCCTCCTTTCATCAAGAAAGTAACTCCTCCAGCGCTGCACACGTGCTCTCCTTCCTCCGTGAGCGTTAACTCTCCACCGCGGCCTTAACCGTGCAGAGGAGGTTGCGCTTAGGAGGATCCGGGTCGGGGTTGCCCTCATACCAGTCGTCACTCGGAAGTGGCCTCAGTACCGAGATTTGTTTCCTCGGCCAGGGTGTCCGATATGCAAACAGGAGGACATTTAAGCCGACATTCATAACTTACTGTGGGACTGCCCAGCTCTCAAGACTACAAGGATCCGGCACCTGAAGGTAGCGGCTCTTTCGCCAAGCAACCCTGCTTCGTACATTGCCTGGACGCAGGGACCGTACCCTCGTTCTCTACTGAACTTCATCAAATCAGCTTGCCTTTTTCCATTTTTTTAATCACTACTACATATTTCATCACACCTTCACCAATCACGGATGGTCTGGGGCGATAAATTTCGTTTAAAAAAAAAGGCTCAACCCTATTAGTTCCCAAACGTTTTTGCCCGTTGATGAGTACCGATAACATACAGCGGTTGTATATATTTCTCTTGACAGATACTGGTAAACGGTCATTCATGATCTTAGAGAGCCTTCCATTTGCGCTCCAACTCATTGTTATGCTTCTAGTTGATCCGTCTTTATCCGGATCAGCAGCCACTACCTGCCCTAAGTAGACGTATTCCCTTAACACTTACAGCACGTCGCTGCCAATTATGAATTGCGCTTCCCATGCGAGACTGTTGAACATTCTTTTGGTTTTCTGCACAATATTTTTAGAGCCAGCTTTCTGCTCTGTGTGTCTAAATCATCGATCAAGCTTTGCAATTTATCTCTTGAGTGACACAGCGATGCAATAATGTCCTCGGCAAATCGCAGATTATTAGGTATTCTCCATTAACTCTTATCCACAAGCGTACCCAATCCAGGACTCTGAAAACCTCCTGCAAACAGGCGGTGAATAGCGTTGGTGAGGCCGTGTCTCCCAATCTGACACCCTCGTTATTGGAACTATTACCCTTTTCTTGCTTCCTCATATCTACGCGTTTGTTGGGATCGCAGCTGTGATCTGGTTTATTGCCTCTCGCAGGTTATTATTCTTGGTATTGTAATATTTATTTGTGATTCTTTATGCAAGTAAAAGTGTATTTTACTCAATTCGTCTGCTTCTCATGGCTTCGGTAAACGGCTATTCAGGCGTAGCCCCTATCGCAGGCCTGCAGTCCGAACCTATTCTTTCGCACGCCGGGAGAAGTCGGTCACTCCACCCGCTCGAAACTTACCGAGAGTGCAGCAGTGCAGCGATTAAGAATAATCTTGGCGGAAAAAAAAACCATCAAGCCACCCAGAATGTCCTGACAATCACGGATGACGCTTCGAGCATGCTTTGCTACGTTGTTGGCAGGAGTATATTCGCGAAATAAAGGAAATCCGCCATCCAGTTTACGGAGATTTGGATTTGGGAGAGGTCTTTCTGCTTCGACGGACGTTGTTAAGTTGATGGTGATGATGAATTTCTTCACCCCTACTTTCAAAAGCAGATGCAGCGATGGCGTAGAGGTAGAACATCCGCCTCGCGTGCAAGAGGACCGGGGTTCAAATCCTGGTGCCGCGAAACTCTCCACCGGGTTTAAAAAAAAAAATCCGCGTGTCGATGGAAATGCATAACCAGGCCTGGAGTGCGGCCTTATCTCGGTGACCAGAACCGACAACGCACTCTCTCACCAGAGCAGGATTTGGCCACCCTGGTGTAGTACTTGGCCACAACCTTCTATGATCAAACCAATTAACCCTCGGCCCTCAGTCCTCAGCGGCTGCAGAGCAACTGACCACGGCGGCGGTCAGACCTGTGACGCAGCGGAGGGTGCTAAGAATCTCTGGCTACGGACAGGCCGCCATTGGAATCTGAACCTGGCAACGTTTAACGCTAGAACTTTAGCTAGTGAGGCTAGCCTAGCAGTGCTGTTTGAGGAACTAGCGGGAATTAAATGGGATGTGATAGGGCTTAGCGACGTTAGGAGGACAGGTGAGGCGTATACAGTACTAAAGGACGGACACATACTGTGCTATCGCGGGTTAGAGGATAGACGAGAACTAGGTGTGGGTTTCCTCATTAATAATGATATAGCTGGCAACGTAGAGGAGTTCTACAGTATTAACGAGAGGGTAGCAGCTATAGTAATTAGGCTGAATAGGAGGTACAAGCTGAAAGTGGTGCAGGCCTACGCACCCACATCCAGCCATGATGACCAGACCGTTGAAAGTTCCTATGAGGACGTAGAATCAGCAATGAATAAAGCAAAATCGCAGTACACTGTACTGATGGGCGACTTCAATGCGAAGGTGGGCAAGAAGCAGGCAGACGACCACGCGGTAGGTGACTATGGGATAGGCTCTAGAAATAGCAGGGTAGAGTTATTAGTCGAATTCGCGGATAGTAATAATTTACGGATCATGAATACCTTCTTCCGCAAACGAGAAAACAGGAAGTAGACCTGGAAGAGCCCCAATGGTGAGATTAAAAATGACATCAACTTCATACTATGCGCTAAACCTGGCATCATTCAGGATGTTGCCGTCCTCGGAAGGGTGCGTTGCAGCGACCATAGAATGGTAAGGTCTAGAATTAGCTTAGACTTGAAGAGTAAACGGAAGAAGCTAGCGAAGAAGAAGACCATTAACGAGTTAGCCGTAAGAGGGAAAGCACAGGAGTTTAGGATAGCGCTGCAAAACAGATATTCGGCTTTAACTGAAGAAGATGATCTTGATGTTCATTCAATGCACGATAACCTGACATCAATAATTACGGAGTGCGCAGTAGAAGTAGGCGGTAGGAGAGTTCGAAGAGATACCGGGAAGCTATCTCAGGTGACGAAAGATCTGATTAAGAAGCGCCAAAACATGAAGGCATCTAACACTACCGATAGAATAGAACTAACGGAGCTATCAAAGTTAATAAATAAGCGCAAGGTAGCCGACATAAGGAAGTTTAATATGGAGGGAATCGAGCATGCTATAAAGAACGAAGGTAGCCTAAAAACAGTGAAGAGGAAACTAGGCATAGGTAAAAACCAGATGTATGCATTAAGAGACAAGCAGGGAAATGTCATTAGCATTATGGATAAGATAGTTAACGTAGCCGAAGAGTTCTACACAGACCTGTACAGTAGTCAATGTAATCAGAGCGCTAATGAGAAAGACAGCAGTGCACAGCAATGCTTCATCCCACCAGTAACGAAAGACGAAGTACAGAAAGCCTTAGAAGCAATGAAAAGGGGGAAAGCAGCTGGGGAGGATCAGGTAACAGCAGATCTGTTGAAGGATGGAGGGGACGTCGTGCTAGAAAAACTAGCCACCGTGTATACGCAATGCCTTATGACCTCAACTGTACCAGAAGCTTGGAAGAATGCAAACATTATCCTAATTCATAAGAAGGGAGACGCCAAGGACTTCAAAAATTACAGGCCGATCAGCTTACTATCCGTTGCCTACAAAATATTTACTAAGGTAATCGCTAATAGAGTCAGGGCAACGTTAGACTTTAATCAACCAAATGATCAGGCAGGCTTTCGTAAAGGATATTCCACAATAGATCATATTCACACTATCAATCAGGTGATAGAGAAATGCGCAGAATATAACCAACCTCTATATATAGCTTTCATTGATTACGAGAAAGCATTCGACTCAGTGGAAACCTCAGCAGTCATACAGGCATTGCGTAATCAGGGGGTAGAAGAGCCTTATGTCAAAATACTGGAAGATATATATAGCAACTGCACAGCTACTATAGTCCTCCATAAAGTCAGCAATAAAATTCCAATAAGGAAGGGCGTCAGGCAAGGAGACACGATTTCGCCAATGCTGTTCACCGCATGTTTGCAGGAGGTATTTCGAAGCCTGAATTGGGAACAGTTGGGAATAAGAATAAATGGACAATACCTAAATAATCTGCGATTTGCTGATGACATTGCCTTGCTGAGTCACTCAGGAGGTGAACTGCAAATCATGATCAATGAGTTAGACAGGCAGAGCAGATCGATGGGTCTAAAAATTAACATGCAGAAAACCAAGGTAATGTTCAACAGCCTAGCAAGGGAACAACAGTTCACAATTGGCAGCGAGAGCCTAGAAATTGTGCCGGAATACGTCTACTTAGGGCAGGTAGTGACAGCTGATCCAGATCATGAGAGGGAGATAACTAGAAGGATAAGAATGGGCTGGAGCGCATATGGCAAATTCTCGCAGATCATGAGTGGCAGTTTACCAATTTCCCTCAAGAGGAAAGTGTACAACAGCATAATCTTACCGGTACTCACCTACGGGGCAGAAACGTGGAGGCTAACGAAAAGAGTTCAGCTTAGGTTAAGGACAACGCAGCGAGCCATGGAAAGAAAAATGATAGGTGTAACGTTAAGAGATCGGAAGCGGGCAGAGTGGGTGAGGGAACAAACACGGGTTAATGACATCCTAGTCGAAATCAAGAGAAAGAAATGGGCTTGGGCAGGGCATGTAATGCGAAGGCAAGATACCCGCTGGTCCTTAAGGGTAACGGAGTGGGTTCCAAGAGAAAGTAAGCGTAGCAGGGGGCGGCAGAAGGTTAGGTGGGCGGATGAGATTAAGAAGTTTGCAGGCAAAGGGTGGATGCAGCTGGCAAAGGTTAGGGTTAATTGGAGAGACATGGGAGAGGCCTTTGCCCTGCAGTGGGTGTAGTAAGGCTGATGATGATGATGATGACTTTCAAAAGCATAGCAGAGGTACGAGAAGCTTCCGGATATAAATGGGAAATGGCGATCGTATTCAGGGTGCCCAAGGCGTGCAAACAAGTTCGCAGATTGAGGTCGCTGGCAAAGATCTGGCGTCAAAAGAAAACCTTAATGAAATGCCGGGGTAATATTAAGTTGTGGTTTGGTTCATATGGGTTTAACGTCCCAAAGCTAGTCAGGCTATGAGGGACGCCGTAGTGAAGGACTCCGGAAGTTTCGACCACCTGGGGTTCTTTAACGTGCACTGACCTCACGAAGTACACATGCCTCTAGAATTTCGCCTCCACGGGATCGAACCCGTGCCTTTCGGGCCAGCAGCCGAGCGCCATAATCAGTTAGCCACCGCAGCGTCTAATATTAAGGTATATACTTCCTGCCATATTCAATTGCTTCTGCTGCGTCTTTAAAACTACTTAAAATGTAATTGTTTCCTTGTCTCCGTAATCACTTTGCATCTCTGCCCGAGAAATCGCAGGTTGGGGCCGTCATGCAGAGTATAATAAATATTTACCAACCACACGTAGAACTCCAAACACCTGTTTGCGCAACTTTTACTATTCTCATTTTCTAATTAGAGGACGAAAGCACGGAGTGTTAGCTCCCCGTCCTTTCAACAGTGGAGGGAATCGAAGGCAGCGGCGTTGTTAACCCAGTGTGTCTTAATAATCGAGAGCCTGGAAAAATGGCAAAGTGGTAAGAAGTAGAAAAATAGAAACGGGCTAGAAAAACAGAGCTACTCGAGCATTGTTGATGCCCGCAGTGAGAGAAAAATTTGAGCACCCCTCGGTGCAGCGTGACATTTTAAATAAAGTGTTTGAAAAAACTAGCCAACTCATCACCGCTCAGTGTTACTATGAGGAAAATCATAGAAGGCTTATTTCTTTCGAAAAAATTAAAGGTGTGAATGAGGAAAAGAGTTCAATAGTTTCTGTTTTTGTGAACAGTGTTCTCTGCGCTTTCCGATTAAAAATTGTTTTTCACTGCCCCATTTTTATGGGTCCCAAATTTGTGCCTGCAATGCTTTGAAAGTGCATAAATCTTTGTACGACAAAAACGCTAACTTCAAAATTTCTAATATATGTCTGTATTTATAGTGAATGAAATGCTTCGCACACAGATTTAAAGCATTATCAGAGGCAAATTTTGATGCGTCCCAACTTCCAGGAGCCCTTCACCTAGCATCCATGGACGCCTTCGCTCATGTCCTCGAAGCTGTTTTCCCTGATTGGAGTGAAGACCAGCGGACCCAAGTATTGGCCTACTTGGATCTCAAGGGTGTGAGATCTGTGACCGACGTGGAGAAAATAAATGAGGAGGAACTTGCTGACATCATCGGAGACCAGGTTGCAAGAACGTTCTTAGAGTGTATGAAGATGGCAGCCGGGGCAGGTAAGTTTTCATCGCTGTTTTAATTGGCATTCCTTTGAGATGTCGGTGGCCTAATACACGAATTGAGTTTATTATATTTAGGTTGTGATAAAAAGAGAGTAAGAAACACAAAATAAGCAATGTGTTTGCCTGCTATCAATACCAACAAGAAATATATCTACTTGTTGAGAGCAAGAAATCGAACTACTACGATGAAGTTTTATTCAGTGACTATAACAGCTCGACCTAAACTTAATCTAAAAAAGGGTATAAGGCATCTAGCAACCTAAATTAAGAAAACAAAAGAACCCTAATATATGTGCATTAATTATGTCATTTACATATTATTTGCATTTTCAGAGATGAGGAAACCTTGGGTTGTTGTTGGCCAAACAGACAGACATTATTTGCAAATGCGAGTGTGTGCTCACAGACACAGCTACAAGATGATAGTCTTGCGAACTGGTCCGTGCGAACAGAATTGCTGTATGCCGTTAAATTTCAGATGTCATAATATTTTCGTTCACTAACGTAACTACGTTCAAGAAATGTTAGTTCATAAAATGCGCATAATAATATTTATTGACCTGCCGAAAC
Source organism: Amblyomma americanum (assembly GCF_052857255.1). NCBI lineage: Eukaryota > Metazoa > Arthropoda > Arachnida > Ixodida > Ixodidae > Amblyomma > Amblyomma americanum. Next base: position 38,049,122 of record NC_135501.1, on the reverse strand, counting down.
GAGATAGGCGGCACAGTCAGCTGCAAACGTGTCTCCGGTCTCTGATGTAAAACAATTTTTGTATACAAAACTTTCGCAGAAGCCACAAACAACGAGGCTCCTCCCACTCCTGTCGCGAGGTAAGAGACACAACGCGAAATATCGTCACGCTGTTGTGACCCAATGTCCGGCAGGCAGAGAGACAGCGATGAGCGCTTAGTAGTCGTCGCTTGGTAGCGTGTTTGTAGTCGTCAGAGATCAAATTGATCACTGATTTCACCTGCGTTAAATTTCGGGTGCCAAATAACATTTGGTTTTAATCTGAGAAAGCGCCTGCGCCAATCTGCAGCATTATATAAGTAGTTTTATGCGGCTGCAGTCTTGTGTGATGTGCTTGTCTCTTAGGAATATTCATTCAACTAAAATGGATGCAATGTTGTCAAGAACTGGCAATGCCCGCTCCACGTACACCTCGGTTTACTTCTGCCACTTCGAAGCCCTGCTCCAGGCGTAACTTCTGCATCCCGCGATTAACAGTTACTGCGCCCCTCTCGACCTGTTTGTTCCACCACAGTGCCTCGGCTAGCACGAATACAAGGTTCGTCACCTACGGTCTGTGGCCGTATATCCTCGAATCCCGGGGCATATCGTTTACTGCTTGTGCTACGTGACCCTTCAGAACATTATGTAGTCCTGTGTCTGTAGCATTTCCGGTAATTTCCTTTTTGTTTTTTTAGCACCACGGTCATTGTGCTGCGCGGTAAAATCAACTGCTACGGGGCTTTACACGCTCCTATCTCTCGAGTGCCTATGGGTCCGCAGCGCCACCTATCAACAGAGGAAGGTGGCAGGGTGTGAGAAGGGAGAGAATGTGGGAGGGGACAGGCAGCCTTATTTATGAGGTGTCCGCCTCAGCTGCGGAAAACGGTTGGTTCGAAAACTACTGCAACCATACCAGTGCAGCCGAACACCGCTCCAGAAGAAGCCCCGATTCACGTCTGGCTGTGTACTTCGGCGGAAAAAGATAGATGTCTGTAAAAAAATATTCGCTGGTACAACGCAGCTAACGCTGAAACATTCGCATTGCCCACTCCATTGAGCGAGCGGCCAGACGGTTCTTTCAAGCGGGCGATCCAGCATGACACAAGACGGTTTGCGGATCGTGGGGGTTTAACGCCCCAAAGCAACTCAGGCTATGAGGGACGCCGGAGTGAAGGGCTCTGGAAATTTGGACCATCTGGGGATCTTTAACGTGCACTGACGTCGCACAGTACACGGGCCTCTAGATTTGCGCCTCCATCGAAATTCAAGCACCGCGGCCGGGATCGAACCCGCATCTTTCGGGCCAGCAGCCGAAGCGCCATAACCGCTGAGCGAAAGCACCGACATGACATAATGATGAGTCACAACTTTGAAATGTCTGTCTTACAAGTACGGGGAAATTTCGACATTGCTCACACAATCGGAAGGCCCTCTTCCCCTGTCGTGGAAAACTTCGCCTATGCCTTCGGTAAAGAGCACCTGGTGTAAGCTATTACCCCCCTCGCTCCCTTGCTGCTTCGGGACGAGAACGACCCTGAAGCCAACATTGCGCACGTCTGCATCAATTTAGATTTCGCGGCGACTGTATCAGCGCTTAAGTTCCTCGAATGTTTTATTTTGTGGAGCTTCTCACTTGGATAGAACATCAGACTTTGTTAGCTGCGTCAAAGGCAAGGTGTTGCGCGAAAAGATCTTTGCAAGTAATCGGTAATGCGCATGCAGCCCAAGATTCGACGCGACGCTTTTTTGTCGTTTTGCTGCGGGAACTGTGCAACAGCAGCAGTTTTATCGGCCCCGTTTGTATTCCATGGTTGCTTACCATGTGGGCTGGAAACAGCAGCTGCTCACAAGTAAAATGGCATTTACTTGTTTTCTGAGGAGCTGTGATGACTTGATGGCCCCTAGCAGCGTTCGAAACCTTTTCAGACGACAGTCAAAGGTCCAGAAGACGACGCCAACGTAAATGTTGTATACGAGCCAAATATGCCGCTTGGGGCCTGGTACTACTCTGGTTATTACACGCTGGACGTTGCTAGGGCAGAACGAAGTCCAAATAGAAATAACTTCAACTCGCAGCCCGTCGGGTGTGAAGGCGGCCTCCTCGCGGTCCCTTGCATAGGCTTTCGATTTGCCAATAACCGCTCTTTAGGGCCATGAGAGAGAAGTATTTACACCGCGGAGGCGTTCTAAGGTAAGGTCGATGCGGGGTAGCGGGTAGACATCTTTCTTGGTTACGTTGCACAGTCGGCGCAAATCGACGTAAAACTGGAGATAACCCTGCTTATTCGCCAGGACGACCGCGGCTGCACATGAGCTCTTTGATGGCTGGATGACATCGTCACGGAGCACTTACTCAACTTGGTGCCGGATGGCTTGGCATTCGCAAGTTGAGACGCAGTAGGGGCTTTGGCGCACAGAGCATGTGTCTTCGTCGGTTATAATGCGAAGCTTTGCAACAGGTTTTCTTCGGGCCTTTGACGAGGGAGAACACAATATTGGCGGTTTAGCACTGCTAAGGAAGAATTATTGTGCGAAAAAAGGATTTTGCTGGTAGATTCACCCGCCGCGGTTGCTCAGTGGTTAGAGCGCTCGACTACTGATCTGGAGTTCCCGGGCTCGTACCCGACCGCGGCGGCTGCGTTTTTATGGAGGAAAAACGCTAAGGCGCTCGTGTGTTGTGCGATCGATGTCAGTGCATGTTAAAGATCCCCAGGTGGGCGAAATTCTTCCCGAGCCCTCCACTACGGCACCTCTTTCTTCCTTTCTTCTTTCACTCCCTCTATTATCTCTTCCCTTCTGGGGTCCAACGATATATGAGACAGAAACTGAGCCATTTATTTCCCCCAAAACCAGTTATTATTATCAGGTAGATACTACCGCGATCTGCTGTTGCTGAGAAGACCCAGGTGTGCTATCCTTCTCTTTGCAGGCTGAGCCATCCCGGGCTTGTCAAATTCGTTTAAAAATCTCAGCCTTGTTTTTCGTCTCCTGTAAATCAACTTAGTCTTTCATTTTCAACGTCTTTGCCAATTTACTCAACGTCGGGGGTCTCAAGTGCCACGTTCTGTCACAATGTTGTCAACGACAGCGCATATTGCTCCAGCGCCACTTTTCTGCCAACGCATGCAGCGCACACCTGTCTTTTACTATCGCCACGTAGCTCAGTGCGCGAATAAGGTTTCCATTCACCCAGTGAGCCAGGTATGCGCGTTTCATTCCTTCACGTGACTCCCTCAAAGGCTTCACGCCCATCTGCTGACTCTGCAGGGTAGAAAAAAGAATTGGGTTTGACGAAAGCAAATGACGCAATAACTTCCTCACATATCTCGATGGACATCCGAACCGCGCCGGAAGGGAAACTATCATAAAACATGAAGCTAAAGAAGAAAGGAATAAATAGCTGCCACAGTGGAGCAGTTTCGAACCCCTGAGATCTTTAACGTGCAATGACATCGTACGTCACACGGGCGCCTTTTGAGTTTCGCCGTCAACGAAACACCGCCGCCGCGCTCGTGTTCGATCCCAGGTGCTCCGGATCAGTATATGAGCGCCTTAACCACTCAGCGACCAAGGCGTGTTCGCGGGGTAAGAGGCTAATGTGCTTATTGCAGCCGCATGCAAGTTGATGAAGGCTACGACGTGCAGTGCGGAGCCCAAGTGTGGGAGTTTAACGGAAGGTGCGATCGGTTTCGGCGGCAGCATAGTGCTCGTGCAGTGGCCTGCGAAGATCTGTTCGCTCCACCGCGGGTTCGAAGCCCACTCGCGGCAATAATAACTCGATCGCAGTAAAGATACCCTGAAATGATTGCGATTTGCATAATGCCACAAATTTTCTGTGTATCGGTCAGGGAGGGCGAAGGAATCTCGTACGTCGGCTATTTCGTCGAAGAACGAAATCGTCGTTCCTCTGTTAACGTGCCGGGGTTCTGCCCTGAAGTTCTTCAGCAGTACTTCAGTATGATCATTGCAAAAATTTACGATGCCACTTGCGATGCCGTTTCCTCGGTCAAGAAGCAACTCCCTCTTCCCCTCGATGAAAGCTTCTATCTTCTTGGCATCCGTGACATTTACTTTGACCATGACACCTGACCGGGGTGGGACGCTCACTTCTTCATCCGGGACCCTGAGGGAATGTGCTGCTCCTCGTTTGTCATCGAAAGGATGGCTTCGACCGTTGAAAGCGTGATGTTCTTGGAACGCAGGTCGACGATCGCCTCATGTTCATTAAGGAAATCTATTCCAGTAATAAGTCACGGGGACATTGCTAGCACTACGAAGGACGCTGGAAAGGTATATCCCCTTACGGTGACCCGTGCTGTGCATCGCTCCGATGGCGTAAAGAGGTTGCCTCCTGTGGTGCGAATTTTTGGGCCGTCTCGAGTGGTCATGACTTTCCCAACTGCGCGGCGACTGTTCTATTCATCAGCGAGTTATCGGCTCCTGTGTGCACTAGAGTGTTAAGCTTCCGGCCGTCAATAACGACTTCATAGCAGGATGTCCTGGCTTTTGCGTTGCACGTCGTCCTCGACGCCGCGCCAAAGCTTCGTCGGGTATATTAATCGTGGGTAGGGCGTGTCGTCGAAGGTTTTCTGTGTGGCGGCGTCATTTTGAAGGAGGTTAGCATCTTTGTCGAGGCTCTGATTGTATACGGCGTCGGCGTGTCGGGGAAGGCGTCTCCATGCAGCATGGTCATTGGATGATCTGCGTTTCTGTCGTCAACAACCTCACCTCCAGTGATCGCTGTTTTCAGTTTCACCTACGGGGACTGAGAGATCTTCCTCGTACTACGGCTGCGGAGCTGCGGTGTGGGTTCCCGAACCGCGAAGCTGACGGCTATGGTGAACGCGAAAGGCGGTTGGGAGCATACTCCTCTCGATGCAGGTGCTTGTCGATTTCTTGACGACGTTGGATGAAGCTTGGTCGTGGTGCGTGAAATAGAAAGCCACGAAGGCCGTTAAGGTGGTACGGGCAGTGACGAAGAAAATGGCCTCCTTCATTCCAATGAAGGAACATCGGGTGGCTGGCGGAAGTCCTACAGGCATCGCATTTCCTGGAGTTTGAGCGTCGTTCGTAGGTTGGGAGAGCGGGGGCAGGAGGGGGGGGGGGGGGCGGCTTTCGGGAACAGCTGGTTCGCGTCGAAGAGGCAGGCTTTTGATGTGTCGATGGGGCTGAGGACTGCGTACTGCAGTGGCGCGTATAGTCAAGGCTGGCGCTTCAGCTGGAGGCCTCGATGACCGAGAGCCAAGAGCATGCCGCACTTCTCAGCGGACGATTTCTTCAAGCGTCGCTACTTGAGGCTGGTTTAAAAATGGGAATAGGTGATGCAGGTCTTCCGTTAAAACTTCTCGCATGAAATCGAGCAGGTTGCTTCAGAATTCTGTGCCATCCGAAATGGTTGTTGAGGTCATTTAGAGCTGTCGAGAGAAATAGAGGGCTTGTGTCGCCAAATGTTTCTCAATGGTGGCTGCTTCCCTGGTGAATCCAGCGTCAGTCTTCAATGAACTGCGGGTGAGACCAACGAAAACTGCCTCTTTAGCACCACGCACCAAAAGCTCCACCTTCTTCTCGTCCGTCATGTCAGGATCGAGACGTCGAAAAAGGCGCTTCATATCTTCTACGTATTGGGTCACCGTCTCATTCCTTTCCTGTGTGCATGACTGTAGAAGAAGCTGAGCTTTTTCTTTCTTGACGAAGCTTCTCAATGGTTTTAGGAACTCCTTCTTGAATTATCCTTGCATCACCAGAAAAGCTTCGTGATTTCAGGACGAAATTCTGGCTGGACCTTCTAGGGCAAAGAAAATGTGGCTCAATTTAGTCTGGTCATTGAAACTGTTGAATACGGCGACACGAGGAAACTGTTTGAGCCATTATTCAGGATGCTCACCTGGTGAACAGTTGAGCGTGGGCGGGTGTCGGATATGGTGCAAAAAAAAAATGGGGCCTGGTGTCATAGCAATGGCTGACGTCGGCATTGAGGACTCCTTCTTCGCAAACGCGCACACCGGTAGTAGTCCGTATTCAGGTGAACGCCTCTGGAGACGATAGCTCTTTCGCTATTTTTCTTCAGTTGAGACGCTTTCTGCGGCTCTCTCGTGATCTGCCTCTTCGAGACGGTTCGGGCTGCTTTGGCTGCTTGCAGGGGTGAGGATGTCAGGTACATTTGTTCGCCGCTCCACCAGATTTCACGTAATGGGGACTGCAGTCCGAAAAGCAGGAAAAGAGAGAAAAGCGCTTCTAAACAACTCTTTTTGAGGGCTGACTTGCGCCTACAATGGACTTAATCACTCGGCAGCGGCGTAGCAGCAAGCCTCCTCGGCGATCGCCGAACAGAATGTCCGCCGCTGTCATCCGCGCTCAATTTAAAGCTGATAGCGAACCTTCGAGATACAGCGTGCAAACGTTTAGAACATTCTGAAACAAGGTGGAACCGGGTTCGCCTAGATGCGATCAATAAAAAAAACTCTTTTCGCGTCTTCAATCACAAACAAAGCGATGAAATGGCGCGCCGACAAGTGAAATTTGAAAGTACTGCGTGGACCTTACAGTTTAAAATCCTTGCTAAGTTATTTTTAAATTATGTCTGGGAATTTCAGAGGACAGCGGGTCTTCAGCAATGACTGCATATTGCGGTATATAGACACGGGATGGTGGGCACCGTAAAAATCAAGTAATCATTATCATCATCATAATCATCATCAGCCTGACTACACCCACTGCACGGCAAAGGTCTCTGCAATATCTCTTCATTTAACCCTATCTTTTCCAGCTGCATCCACCCTTTGCCTACAAACTTCTTAATCTCATCTTAATCTCACCTAACGTTCTGCCGCTCCCTACTACGCTTACTTTCTGTTGGAGTCCACTCCGTTACCCTTAAGGACGAGCGGTCATCTTGTCTTCGAATTACATGCCCGGCACAAGCCCATGTCTTCCTCTTGATTTCGACTAGGATGTCATTAACACACGTTTGTTCCTTCGCCCACTCTGCCCGCTTCCGGTCTCTTAACATTACACCTATCATTTTCCTTTCCATGACTCGCTGTGCTGTCCTTAAGCTGAACCCTTTTCGTTAGCCTCCATGTTTCTGTCCCGTAGGTGAGAACTGGTAAGATACCGCTGGTAGAGTCGAACTTTTTACCAGGCTTGACGATGCGATTAGGCCTACCTTAAGGGGGCTGCAAGGGCTCCCGGACTGTACCGCGAAGGACAAACCTATGTGTCATGTTCTCAAAGTCAAAAGGAACATAGAGGTGCTCACGGTATTGTAGATGTTGCGGGGAGCAGTTAAATCAGTGATGGGCCTCTGGGGAAGAGCAACCTGGGCTAAACAAGGGCCACCGCTGAAAGCAACTACCATCGCAGGCCCGTCGCGCATCGCTTATTCGCTGCACCGATGGGCAGGAGGGGGGTGAGGACTCCCTAGAAGCGATGAATCTAAAGCAGAGAGTGTGAGGTGCCCACCAAATCATCGTGGATTTTCGAACGCGGTGCGCCGGACAGCGGAGCCCTGCGCGTGCCAGCCCAGCGTTGCGCGTGCGCACATGCGAATGGTGTGTGCGAGAAGATGGCGAGGAAGAGCGTGGCGAGTACGAGGACCGGAGAGCTGACGTGTCAGAAAACCGAGGTGTGAAGGGAGACAGCGCAGCAGAGGTCGCGTCATTCAAGCGTGGAGGTGGCAGCCGTCGGACGTTGGGTCCGGGCTGCAGTGACCTCATTTGATCACCGGCACAAGCCTCCTGAGTTCTTCGCAAGTGCGGAGGTGGAAGCCGATGGACTGAGGGTCCGTGTCGCCTAAAGGCATCCTTGGATAGCCTGCTGTAAGCCTCTGGCGTTTCGTGACGCCGTTGACCAAGGGCGTTGATAAATTACGTCCTGCCAGAGTCAATGACGAGGTAGCCAGTGAAAAGGGTGAGGTCGAGGGCCAAAAAATGGTGTTGGCTGGAAAGGAAGTTTCTGATCAAAGGAGGGAAAGTACTGCTTTAAGCGTTGGTCCTATGAGGTTCACCATGGAAGTGCAACAAGCAGAGCAAAGAAACGATGAGTCATTGAAGCGTGTTGGGTGAAAGTAGGAAAGGTGTTCCATGGCAAGCACGACACTTCGCACTCGTATTCTGTTGAAAATGGTTTGCTGTACCGCCTCTATCATCTCGCCTCCCGCAGAGAAATTCGACAGGTAGTACTTCCCAACTCTTGCCGATCACAGGTGTGAAGGCTCGCCCACAATAACCCGTTTGCGGGGCATCAGGGCATTAAGAAGACAGATCGAGTTCTGGAAGAATTCTACTGACCGGGACTGCAGGAGAAGATTAAGAGGTATATCAGGTCCTGGGACACCTGCTAAAGGACGTGCCCGAAAAGCAGAGTAGGGAAAGCTCCATTGGGAAGCATGCCTCTTATCGAAACGCATTTGATTCGGTCGCTGTCGATATTGTCGGTCCGCTGTCACCCACATCTGTGAAATGGAATAGACATATTCTCACTCTCGTAAATTTTGCCACGCGGTATCTCGACGCCGTGGCTCTGCCAAAATAGATTCAGCAACCGTAGCAGAAGGTTTGGTCGAGATGTTTTCAAGAATAGGTTTTCCGAGAAAGATCTTTTGTTATCAGGGCTCCTGTTTCACTTCCGAAATGATGAGAGAGCTCAATGATCTCTTAGCAATGAAACATCTCAGCACGACCCTTATGTGCATTGTGCAATGTGCAATGTGCAATGGTATGGTGGAAAAATTTAACAGCACGCTCAAGCAGATGCTGCGGAAGCTGTCAGGAGCTGCCCAAAACATGGCATCATAATATCGCCAGAGCTTCTGTTCGCATACAGAGAGGCGCCGCAGGCGAGTCTTGGGTTTTCTCCTTTTTTTGTTGATATTTGGACGACATGTGCGAAAACCGCTCGCAGTCTTCAGAGAGCTTTGGACAAGAGAGGAGCTGGGAGAAGGCACGAAGACGACCTATGGTTTCGTTCTCAATCTAAGGAAACGTCTCAAGCAAACTGTGAGAGCGGCACCCCAAAAGTTTGCTGCGTTCCCAACAATCTCAGAAGAAATACTATATCAAGAACAGCCAGAAGCGGCATTTAAAGGCTGGAGATCGTCCCCTCATTCTTTTGCCGAGCTGCCACAATAAACTGCTAATGGAGCTGAAAGGTTCAGTTGCGGTTTGCGGAAAAAAAAACGACGTGGATTATTGGATAGATTTAGGCCACACTATGAAGCTATTCCACATCAATATATTTAACGGTACGAAGGGCGTGCGTCCCAAGAGACCATGCAGGCGTCTTCTTTTCTCGTAATGCGCTGGTTGCATGAGTGGTTTATAAATTACCGGACAGTAATGCCCAATGAACAGTGCTGCTATCCGGTGGGTTTGCAATGGTTACCTGTGCAAAGGTAGTCTAAGAGTGTCTAAAAGTTGTTTATTTTTCTTCGTTTTCCGGTTATGTGTTGTTCAGTGGGAAAATTATCACCTTTACGAAGCAGACGGGTTTAAAGTTTGTGCCCGAAGATTTGTGTGGTTTTTATTTTCCCTTTTTCTGGATGTATTATGTTAGACCACATGTTTCCTCTATGCGCCTTTCCATGCACCTCCATGAGTCACTGTGTAATGTTCCTTCTGTGATTACGGCGACGTCTATCTTGTCCGTTTATCACGTGAACATTATTGTTCGTGCATCAGCGGCGTTTGTCTACTTCCCACATGAACATACGTGTTGTGTGCACCAACGGCAGTTTTTTTCTGCGAAATAACTCTTTAGAAGGGGGGCGTATGTAAGGTGCACACCAAATCATCGTGGATTTTCGAACGCGGTGCGGCGACAGTGGTGTGTCGGACAGCGGAGCGCTGCGCGTGCCAGCCCAGCGTTGCGAGTGTGCGCGTCCCAATGGTGTGTGCGAGGAGATGGCGATGAAGAGCGTGGCGAGCACGAGGAGCGGAGAGCTGACGTGTCCGAAAACCGAGGTGTGAATGAAGACAGTGCCGCTAAAAAGAATGGGAAGTTGATATTGAGATGCAGGACATGAACATGCATGCCTCTATAAAACACTGATTAAAGCTACTGGCACGTGATACATCTAATGCATGCTTTTTTTTTTACTGCCGCACTCGGCATTCTTTAGTTCGCGTGCTGTGTTCTGACAGTCACCGCCTGCTCTATATTACCCCCTTTTCGTCACGTCAGCTGAAAACGAAAATTTGCGATGAGCACATTATGAAGAAGTGAGCATTGTATTGGATTGTAAACAGGAGTGAGTGACTGACCTCTTTAATAGATTAATATTTTTGATATTTATTACTTCTCAACAAACCTAAATGACAATACTTGAGCATTGAGCATTGAAATGGTCTACAAAATTATGAGCTCGATGAGTTCTTTTCTTATGTAGATTTCTGGAGCCACCTGTTCGAAGGGCAAGGGCTTAGTAACCACAGCACTGTGGGGTAGATGAACAGTGTCGTCTTTCAAGGCGTGAACAAAAATGAATGAAGTTGAAATGAAGTTGTCTAAGGTAGCTAACACACATCTCTGTTATTTGGAGTAAAGCAGGAAGAACCGTGTTTCGGAATAATTGAATTGGTTACGAGATGGTCCGAGGCCAACAATTAGCTGCTGTTTAAGTATGCGGTACCGAATGGTAGAGTGGTAGCTCTTGCTTCTATAATGATAATTTATTTATTTATTCAGATACCTACAGCGCCGGGAAACGGGCATTATTTCAAGGGGAAAACATAGAAGAATGGCACAGATAGCACAATTCAGCAACGAAAAATGTAACGCTATGTTCAAACGATTTCCCTATTCTTACCTCGTGGCTTGACATCTAATTTCCGATGACAGCCGGGGTTAAGTTTGGAGACTACCATCATATTAAAGGGACACTGAGGAGAACTCTATCAATTTTTTTTTGTTAGCAAAATCTGATAGTTCAGCATTTCATGGTTTTGTTGCCGCTTGTCCGGGCGCGAAAGACGCATTTATTTCAAAGAAATTTGGATTCGAAGTTGAAGAAGCTTTTTCCCGCCCCTCTGATTCAAACTCAGGGAATTCTTATGACGCCACGGCAACTCTTATGACGTCACAGAACGGAGTGACGTGAATCGTGGCGTAAACGCAGACTCCGTGATTTCTGTCAGCTAGCGGTGCGGTGTGCAACCTTCCTTTGCAAGCCTCAGAGATTCGTTTTGAGATGACAGATGATATAGCCTGTCAATAATGTTTTAATATACGAAACTGTGAAGAGAAGGTCGCAATGAATCTAGTCAAAAGGCGATGCACAAATGCAATCCTTGGCAGATGCCCGAGATTGCAGTGGAAAAGCAAATTGCATAAGAATTAGCATTTGCAGCTGCCGACGACTGACTGTTAACTCTTGAATACAGTTTAGAGCAATTGAGTGGAAGTCAAAGAACAAGGAAATCAGTCTTATAAATTTGAGGGTTCTTATCACACACTCTTTAAAAGCCATGCAAGAAAGAATGTCTAGCGCGGTGTTGCAGTGAAGGAGCAAGCGCAAGTCATGAAGAAGGAGAGCAAATTGGCTAGTGCAAGAAGGCTTTTTACGCTTTGCCTATTTGGGTAGGAAAACCTAATGGTTCATAACATCCTTGCAGTCTAGAGTACATAATGTGTTTTATGATTTCGAAGACATAACATTGGCAGAAATACGATGGTAGGGGCGCTGCCTTATGTTAGACAAGAAGCATCCAGGGGCCAGGCTACGATAATTTGGGAACGATCTATAGAGCACGCAAAAGATATAATGCACACTTCTCTGACATGGTTGTCTTGTTAAAATTTTGCAGCGCTTGATTCGAGTGCATTGCCGGGTTAAGTTGTGGCAAGGCGGTGCGCTGAAACTGTGTTTAAGAGACTAGGGCGACAGCGCATATTGCTACCCAGTGCAGTCGCGTTGTCCGTTCTTTCCAGTCGTCTTTGTTACAAGTATAAGTTTATCAGTTCACTTTCTAATCTGGTGCTTCAAAGTCGTGTCAGATGACCCAATTACTATTCTTCAACTATCAAACTTCTGTGCCATACAAAGCATTCTCCTAATCAGCTTTAACAATCTGCTAAGACATATTGACTTCTTGTCCCTCATATTCAAATAAAATAGACACATTGCTTTTGAAGTTTCATGTGCTAGCATAGCCTTATTAATGCGCATTAGAGTTATGGGCAGTTTTCGGGGGCGACACTTTTTCCTTCCTTTTACTCTTTGTTAACATAGGATCTCCCTTATAAAGTCGCTAGGGTAAAATGGCATTTTTTCCTACTCTTTTATTATGCCTCAATGTACCATAAGTCGTGTATGTTTTTTGTCCCATATGTTTTGGTGTCAAACTCATAGACAGGCCTCAGCGAGTGACTCCATGGCACACATTGCTCATTGCACAAAAAGAACTAAGGAGTTCAGTGTAAACTAACACAGCCACTTGCTTATATTACACTTTCATAGATGTCTTCCCGCAACATACAACGCAGAGTTAGCGCTTTTTAAACAGAACACATCCAACGAAACAAATAAAAACACAATGCGCGTGTTTCAGTCCTACATGGGGGGCAGGAACCGAGCTTGGTGCCGGTGAAAGCGGGAAACCTTCGAATGCAAGCGGCAACAACCATCCAATTCCATGAAGAATTCCACAATCAACAACCATTCTATTCAAGCATAAGGAAATCGGTTCAAATTAAATATTATCTCAGCCTCGAAGGACTGCGATTTCATTGATACTGCAGATCTTCCGGAAGCAGCTATATGTTGCCATTGCACACTCAACCACCATGCGATATTGCTTAGCACAATTCAAAAATCTGAAATAAGCCTTGTTAATGCATTTGGAAACGTGTTAAGGGATAAAGCTTTCGTGACCATGTAAACAATTCTCAATGGACGCATTCCCCAGGAATTCTGGCTGAGCACTGAGGAAGATGCAAATACTCATCTATGTGTAATGAAAAAATAGCTAGCAGGGTTCAACTATGATACAGAAAATGGTCGAGCGATAGCTGTTCTTGCTTCTACTATAATTTGGCTGTTGCTTACTTCTTGTTTGACTTGGTTCATGCGGCTGGTGTCTCAGGTCAAATTTGGAGGTTCCAATCGTGATGCAGTCAAATTATCCTGGACATGCAATTAAAAGGCAAGTTAACCGATAGCCCTTAAGGTAAACGGAGTGGATTCCAAGAAAGAAAAGCGTAGCAGTAGGCAGCAGAAAGTAAGGCGGCCGGATGAAATTAAGAACTCTGGGGAGACACGGTGGCCGCAGTTCGCAAAGGACAGAGGGGCCTTTTTCCTGCAGTAGCGTAGTGAGGCTGATATGGGGATGATGGTCAAATTTCGGGGGTTGGTCGGGTTTAATTACTGGATGTCCATGTAAGGTTAGGAGGCCACCATCATATTAAGAACATTCATATTAGCGTAGCCATCATTTTGGCCCAAATACTTCATGGTTAAATTTCGGATGTAGAGTGAGCCAAATTTGAAGGTTGTTCGGGTCATATTTGGGGACTGTCATCCTATCGAGAAAATTCAAATTGGCATGTAAATCAATTTTGGTCCAAATCGATTAACATGAAATATGGGGGTCGGTGAGGGACCATATTTTGAAAAAGACCCGGGTCTAATTTGGAGACACTATCGCATTGGTCATAGTCAAACCACGTGGCCGTATCTGAGTAAAGGTTCTTGGGATAAAATTGCTACTTGGAAGGGGCACTTCAAAGTTAGCCATGCACAGGGACTGAAAATCAAGTTTTGCATCGAGCATAGCTACCGCTCTAGTAAGTTTAAGAACGCGGAAAATTCAAGGACAAAGGAAACCAGAGAAGCAACCTACGCTGCCGACACGCAGGTTTTTAGAAGCTCACAATCGCTGCCGCTCCGCGCTCGAGTAATCACGTTCGTTACAGACGCTCGCAGGCAAATAAAGGTAGCAGATGAACAGGGCATGCGGGCATCATGAAGTGACGCGAATTTATTTACGCCCATTTCGCTGCGCCGTAGCCACATTTTTTTCGAATGACGTGAGAAAACATCCTGCTCAGCTGAGCAGCAGCGGCCATGGTAGTCGCATTTGCAATATTCAGGAAATTGATATGCCTCTCTGTAACCGCCGGTTACAAATTTATAATTGCAAATCGGGCACCTATTAGAAATAGCTAAAAAGAATTGAGTTATTTAATGGGACTGACCGGCAGCAGTTCAAGCAGCGAAGCGAAGAGGTAGACGTTGTGCGGCCTGGATTTCGAGGGACGCCTGTGATTGTGTCCGTCGTGTCGCTGTTCGACCGACGCCTTCGACCTGCGCTTCGAATAAACCTTTACACTTGGCGGAGGTGACTCGATCCCGTCCCGGTCCTCACCCTGGAAACTCGAAACTGAAGGCTTCTCGTCGTACCCTCCAAAGTCCTGGCGAACCATAATATGCCATCCCTACCACACTCCTCTGTCACGGGGTGTAGCGCCAGCGTGACCCATCACTCTTTAGTGGCACCGACGACCAGGATGTCGAGGATTGGCGGTCCTCCTGCGAGCGGGTCCGCTGTTACAGTAGGTCGGACGATTCCGTTAAACTTAGCAAGGTCCTCTTCTACCTCACGGACGTTGCCAGCCTGTGGTTTCGGGGCCATGAAGCCGACCTTCAACCCTGGTCCTCAGTTAAGACCAGCTTCAAAGACCTTTTCGGCCGCCCCGCCGTCCGGAAACTTCGCGCCGAGCAACGTCTTCGTGCTCAAACTCAGCTTCCTGCCGAGACAATCACTAGTTATACAGGGGACATCGTTGACTTATGAAAGCGTGTCAAACCGTCCATCACCGAAACTGATAAAGTCAACCACATCCTCAAAGGGATCGCCAATGACGATTTTCATATGCTCCTGGCGAAGAACCCCAGCTCCGTCGCTACCGTCATGCAGCTATCCTAAAGCTACGACGAATTACGAAAGCAAAGCGCTTCTGCGTGGCAGTCCGGCGCGTCTGCGGAGGGTCATGCTGGCTTTGCCCTTGGTGTCTCCTCTTCTGAGCAGTACGAAGAAGTCCCGCTTTTTGTGCTGGCTTGCTCTGCTACATCACATTCCCGACCCCATCTGCCCTACTCCCGACCTGGCGCCATCCTTTGTGCCCACTATCCGGTGTGCAATTCAGGAGCAAGTCGCTGCAATTCTGCCATCCAGCTCCCCACTTCCCCCTGTGGCAGTACCGCTCACCTATGGTGAAGCAATCACAAGTACACGGCGCTCACCCACCCCTGCCGCCTGCCGTAGCAGCACAGCCTTTTATGCTCCAGTGCCGTCCATGCCACTGCCGCCAGCCCGGCTTCGTCGACTCCGCCGACACCCTACGAACCCTCGGCGTATCGACCACAATCGGCCAATATGCTACGCTTGCGGTCTTCGGATCCATGTCGCACGTGTTTGCCGTCAGCGATACCCTCGTTCTGGGGATTCCGTGCGCACGTTCAGATACGATTCCGACCCTCCATTGCCAAGTGTCTCTTCTGGCTCATCCAGGCTTCGCCCCCAGTACACTAATCGCCACTCGCCTTCGCCTCGCCGACGTTCCATTTCTCCGATGCTCCGCCACCCGGACCCCTTCCCAGAGGAAAATTGAATGCCGCAGTTCCGGAGGCAAGAACTGCGTGTTTTGCGAACTCGTTTAGTCCTCTGTTCCTTCCTGCTAACTTCGTAAGGTCACAACACCGCTGTCTGACTTCTCACAACGCACGACTACCTGTCGCTGCATCCACCCCGTCGCAGCCTGCACGGTTCGCGTTTCTATTAACGACGTCGCCTATCCCAAGCAGCACAAGTAATTGGCCCAACATTGGAACTGTATTGGCAAAGCTGGCCCTAAAAAGGACCAGGATAGGATCATCCTGTTTCAATATTGGGCCGATGATCTGTGCTGCTTGGGATGCCATCGAGGTTTTTGTGCGGAGTGCCTGCTGTCGCGATGTCATCCTCGGCTGCGACATCCTCTCAACCAACCGCGCAGTTATTGATTGTGCCCGTGCGGAACTTGTGCTTTCTGCAGTGTGTAACGTTTCATTGTGTGACCTGCCTGCGCGCTCTGAAAAGCTTCTTGTAGCTGCTGACACCGACATACCTCCCTTCTCTTCTGCCCTCGTTCCGCTCAGACCTGACTCTTCCCTCAGCAGCCCGGTTTTATTCACACACACCACAGCCCCCACCCGCCATCACCGCCTTCTGCTTCCTTTCGCTATTCTCACGGTTTAAGATGGTCGCTGCGCCATCTATGTCACCAGCCCATTTCATTGCCCGTCGTCTGTTGTTCGCGGCGAAAGCTTCGGCTCTATTGAAAAACTGGACCCTGCTCTTGCTACCGAGTTCTCCGATACCCGCGCCTCTCCCCCAGTTACTGCCTTCGAATGTTGTGCGACTGCGCCCGGTCCGCTTTACTTCGACATCTTTCATCGTAGTATCACTCCCGACCTTATGTGACCACATCTTGGAGCTTCACCATTTCCGCAAATCTTTCGACCTTTCCCAGCCCTTTTTTGGCTGCGCGTTGGCCGTCTCTCACGTGATTGACACTGGTGCGCACGCCCCCTTGCGCCAGCGAGCGTACCGCGTCTCGCCGACTGAGCGCCGCGTCATCCGTGACAACACCGACGACATGCTTCAGCGCGGCATTGTACAGCCCCCCACAGCCCTTGGGCCTCTACTGTTGTCCTGGTGATTAAAAAAAATGGCTACATCAGGTTCTGTGTGGGCTAGCGCCGTCTCAACAAGATCACTGGCAAGGATGTTTATCTTCGACCCTGAATCGACAATGCATTGGTATGCCTGCAAGAAGCGGAGTATTTTTCATCCCTAGAATTACGCTCCAGCTACTGGCAAGTCCCGATGGCTGCCGCTGGCCGGCCTAAAACCACATTTGGCACACCAGACGGCTTGTATGAGTTCAATGTGATGCCATTCGGCGTCTGCAATGCTCCAGCCACATTTGAGAGACTGATGGATAATATTCTCAGCGGGCTGAAATGGGAAACATGTCTATGCTACCTGGATCACATTGTCGTTTGTTCAAAAGGTTTTCCTTCCCATCTGCACCGCCTTCTGCGCATACTCACGTGCCTTACCGACGCCAGACTCCAACTCAACTTGAAAAAAATATTATTCGGTGCTACGCAGCGGACAATACTAGGCCATGTCTTCTCTATGGATGGCGTTCTTCCTGATTCTGCCAAACTTCGCGCCGTCGCTGACTTCCCCAAACCGACCACCTTAAAAGAAGTTTCATAGGGATATGTGCAGATTTTCGCCGCTTCATCCGCAATTTCGCCCGTATCATCGCCCCTTTAACGCAGATTCTTGCCGGCAGCCCGAAACTCTCGTCTTGGTCGCCAGCCTTCTATACCGCGTTCAGCACTTCACGTCGCCTGCTGGTCTCCCCCCCCCCCCCCCAATTCTTCGTCTTTTTGGTCCCACCTGTCCAACAGAAATTCACATTGACGCGAGCGGTGCGGGCTTGGGTTTATTTTTTGCCCCATTAAAGTCTGGGCAGCCAGAATATGTTGTCGCTTACGCCAGCCGCGCCCTCCCAATGCAGAATCGAACTACTCTGTCAATGAAAAACAATCTCCTGCTATCATTTGGGCGATTTCAAAGTTCCGACCTTACATTTACGGACGGCTCTTCTTTGTCCTCAAAGACCATCACGCCCTCTGCTAGCTGTCCTCTCTCAAAGATCCTTCCTGCCGACTCGCCCTCTGGGCTACGCCTCCAGCAGTCTGATATTCAGGTCATTTATCGCTCCGGCAGAAAGCACATTAACGCCGACGCCCTTTCTCATTCACCGCTCCCATGCGATTCCGCCTCAGCCTTCGTCTGTGCCTACGATTTCTCATTGTTGACGTCCCTGATATGCTTTCAGAACAATTGAAGGATCATTGGTTCACATCGCTGCTCACCTTTCTGAATAATCCCTCGTCGAATTCTTCGTCGCGGACCCTTCGCCGCCAAGGCCGCTATTTCGTCGTTCGCGATGACCTCCTATACCGGCGTAACTAATTCTCCGACGGGCGGAAGTGAGTCTTAGTGATCCCTCGACACCTCCGTGCTGCCATCTTCGCCTCTTTCCGCGCAGATCCACAATGCCGCCATGCCGGTGTACTGAAAACGTATGCTGGCTTTCGTCTGCGATATTCCTGGCGAGGTATGTACCACTACATACGTCAGGACATTCGGTCATGCACCACTTGCCAACATCGCAAGACACCTCGCCCCGCCGCTGCTCTTTTGCAGCCGTTACATTTCCCTTGGCGACCTTTCACCGCGTCGCCATTGATATTTATGGCCCGCTTCCAACCACTTCGGCTAACAACCGCTGGGTCATCGTGAACCTTCGCCATCTCACACGTCACGTCGAAATTTTGGCTCTAATACCTGCTACCGCAAACGATGTCGCTTCCTTCACTCTACACAGTCTCGTTCTTCGCCACGGCGCCGCGAAAAGACTGCTGAGTGATCGCCGCAGTGTTCTTTTTTCGGACGCGGTTGAGGCACTGCTAAAGCAATGCCAAATCGCTCGTCGCTACACCAGCGCCTATCACCCTCAAACCAACGGCATGACTGAGCGGTTCAACCACACACTCAGTCATATGTTCGCTATGTATGTTGACACCGCCCACTCGAACTGGGACCAATTAAGTGCTCAGTTTCGTCGCGTACGCGTATAATACGGCTACGCAGACAACGACAAGGGTTTTTCTTTTCTTTCTGTTAGTGGGTGGGGGCTCACATCCACCATGGACACCACTTTCCCTATATCTCGCCCTGAGCCTTCCCAGACCACATCACTTTCCGAAGCTCACCTGTATTCCGAAGAATGCCGGAAACTTGCCCGCTCTTTCACTACACAGCTCCAGTGGAATCAGAAGCACCGTCGGGATTCCTCGGACCCTGCCGCGTCATACCCATCTGGCACCCTCGTTTGGCTCTGGGTGCCTTCCTCCGCTCCCGGCCTTGCCACGAAACTGCTTTATCGCTATCACGGACCTCACCGCGTTTTGCAACCAGAGGTGTGCAAATGCCCTCATTTTTACTTTTTCTCCCTCACCCTCACTTTTGAATCGATGACCCACCAACACCCTCGCTCTCAATTTGAAAAGTTATCCGGGCCTCCCTCTTCCTCACTTCGAAAATTTTTCTGGCCCTCCCTCGCCTAACATCTTCGGTCCTCCTTCATCCTAACCCTCACTAACATTCCTTTTAAAACTAGTTATATTTTCTAGTCAGCAACGTCTGGCGATATTACTGAGTAATAAACATACGAGACAAGCCCTCAAGGTACTACAGACGAGAGGCAAGATACTTATACTGCTGTGTGCGCGCGTATGTGCGAGTTGTTAGGGCTAATACATGAGACAAAACCAAGAGAGTTTCGAGTTGAGCCCTAAAATATCACTCTGCCTTTACTTCTGCCACGCACTCCATGCAAACATGTGTACCGCAGTTATAAAATTTCACTTTTATCTATAATTTGCTGATACTGCAATCTCTATTGGGGATATTAGCTGGGTGCGTTACTGATAAGTAAACAGAATGTAATTTATTTATTTTACAAGTACTGCCGTCGTTGTGCAAGTCCTTGGGCAGTTGTGGCCGGCCATGTACATACAGAATATGTACATATAACAATAAAGCGCACTTCAAGATAACAGATGGTCTCCATCGTCAAAATTCGCACGGTTCCTTATACAGAGTTAAATTGTGACCGGGGAAAAAATGTATCATGGGTGTAAAAGGTGAATGCGGGGCACAAGAACAGGCTCAGGACAGATTACAATGCATTTGCTTTTTTACTCAGGAGTGCGTCTGTGAACTCATCAGCAGTGGAGCGTTCAACAGTTTGGGCATCCAGTGAATTCCAGTTACGTGTCGTCCTGGGAAAAAAGGACTTCTTGAACACGTTGGTTTTCCATGTGAAGTCCTTAGCCTTTTTGCGGTGAAACGAACGGGTTGTACGCGCATTTGCGGGCAGAATGTATGTTTTTTGTTTATTCGTGTTTTGTCACTGTACACTAAGTAATAAAACTTTAATCTTTCACGGTACCGGCGTGATTCCAGTGTTTATAAGTTAGCAGTCTGTAATAGACTGATAAAGGACATGCGCCGTCTATAGCATTTGTAGATAAACATCGCGGATTTGCGCTGGACGTTTTCTAGTATCGCTATGTTTGTTTTTGTGCAGGGGTCCCATACAGTGGCTGCGTGTTCCAAAATCAGTCTAATGTATGTTTTGTATGCTAGTAGTTTTATTTCAGGCGGGGACGTTCCGTGGGTTCTTCTTAGATATCCCAGTCGCTGCATTGCTTTATTTTTAATAAAGTTTATGTTATGATCCATAGCGCAGAAACAAAACAGGGGACAAACACACTACAGCTTTATTTGGTGCACGCAGAATTTATACATGAAGTAAAGAACGATACCAGTCAGATTAGACAAGATACTTTGTGAACAAAGCTTAAAAATCACATGCAATACATTTCACCAGTTGGCATACTGCTCCGAGGCTAAAAATGCCATATCTTTCTTTGTCAGCGACAATGACGGGCTGCTGACGCAGCTTTCAGGTCCAGCTCTTTCGATTGCGGCAGCCTCGATAATTTCTCTTGTTAATCTATTGGCATTTCTGCCTATCACCTCGCATTTTTTAAAACCAGGCTTGCATTTATGAGCACGACAGTGCCGTGCCAAATTGCTGGAACCGCCATCCCTAACTTCCCTATGGTGCTCGCTTAACCGCTCATTAAGGCATCTGCCTGACTGCCTCTGCATCTGCATCTGCCTGACTTTGTTAGCTGGAATCAGGAGATATTTCTGCAAAAGGATGGAGTATGCATCAGCTCGTGCATTGCTCCAGCGCTCAGTGATCTATCTCTACCTTGATAATCTAGACAGGCGACTGCAAAATAAACTGGATGTTGCTGTTGTCATTCGGACGTTTAGGTATGTTGATGGCTACCTAGTGGTCCTTCGTAAGAGCCATAGAGATGTTTCTGTAACAGCCGCTACCGCTATTTCTACCTTCTTTGAGTGTCTGCATTCTCTGAAGATCGCCCATGAGCTTCCGGTTGAGGGCACTATTCGGTTTCTTGACCTAAAATTGGTTACTGGACAGCAGGTTTGTTGGATGTATGAGCCCAGAGCTGAGAAGCCCCAATTACCCTTTTCGTCTGCGCATACGAGGCTGGTCAAGCGAGAGGTCGTGAAGACGTGCTTTTCAAGTGCAGTTAGCAAGTCCTGCGCATGCTTGATAAAAATTAGTTTTTATAAGCAGGTGGACCGCCTTGGAGCAGCAGGATTCCCCAAACACTTATTAGTTTCGGTTGCTGAGAGATTGCATTAGCAGGAAAAGGCCAAGAAGACTGGAACTGATGGCGAAGTGGGAAACAAGGTAGTGGTGGTGCCATATATCCACAAGCTGTCAGACTCCCTCAAGAAGGTAGCAAAAAAAGTGGGAGTGAAGGTGTATATGTCTGCACCAGAAAAATTGTCCCGCATTTGCAAGGCCACCTGTCCCTACAGCAGGCTTCAGAATAGTTGCACGATTCGGCATAGAAACCCTTTCGTGCAGTGTACTGAAGATATAGTGTACAGTATCCCGCTTTCATGCGGCAAGGCGTACATTGGGCAGTCTCGCAGATGCCTTAATGACCGGTTAAGCGAGCACCATAGGGAAGTTAGGGATGGCGGTTCCAGCAATTTGGCACGGCACAGTCGTGCTCATAAATGCAAGCCTGGTTTTAAAGAATGCGAGGTGATAGGCAGAAATGCCGATAGATTAACAAGGGAAATTATCGAGGCTGCCGCAATCGAAAGAGCTGGACCTGAAAGCTGCGTCAGCAGTCCGTCATTGTCGCTGACAAAGAAAGATACGGCATTTTTGCCTCAGAGCAGTATGCCAACCGGTGAAATGTATTGCATGTGATTTTTAAGCTTTGTTCACAAAGTATCTGGTCTAATATGACTGGTATCGTTCTTTACTTCATGTATAAATTATGTGTGCACCAAATAAAGCCGTAGTGGAAGTTTAGCGCTTGTGTTTGTCCCCTGTTTTGTTGCTGCGCTATGGATCATAACGCATACCCACTAGCCCGAACCATCACCTTGTTATAGTTTATGTGCTGGTTCCAACTAAGGTCAGGTGTGATTATGATTCCCAGGTACGTAAAACTTGACACTGTTGCCAGAAAATGGTTCACAATTTGGTATCTAAAGGTTAGCGATTCTTTCTTTGGAGTTACAGTCATTGCAACTGCTTTTGTGTGTGTTAATAGGCATTTGTCATGTGGAACACAAGGCCTGTAATTTAGCGAGTGATGAGTTTAAGGTTGCTTGGTCGTGAGAGGTAGATATTGCATGGTAGATTATGAAGTCATCAGAAAAGAGCTTTATTTTTACTGGTATGTCTGTAGTGATATCGTAAATGAAGACCGCGGCCCCAAAACTGAGTCCTGCGGGACGCCCGACTCAACTGATGAAAAATTGGATAGCACTTCGTCGATGCTGACGGCCTGGTATCTATCAGAAAGATATGCTTCAATACACGCGAGTAACTTGTCATTCTTAAGGATCGGTTTTAGCTTAAGAAGTATCTTTTGTGGGATACGCGATCAAAGGCTTTTTCAAAGTCAAGAAAAATTATGTCAATTTGACCTTGCTTATCTAGGGCAGATGCAAGGTCTTGGACTCTTTCTAGCATTTGTGTTACAGTTGATAATAACACAGGCAATGACCACAAAAAGAAAGTAGAAACACGTAGCTCGAAAATTTTGGAAAATAACCATGAAATACACATAATAATCAATACTGGAAAGAAATGCCGACATAGGTGATTCTGAAATGTGGTCATATGTTAGGAGATTCTGTTAAATTACTGTTCGTGGAAGGAAAATATTTAAAACGGTTCCCAAATAACTCAAGCATAGCGTAGTATCGGCCGAATTAGGCTTTTGTATGCGAGCAGTAAGGCAGAAGGAGCAGAAAGGCTGAAACCTCTCATCAGAAAGAACTTACGATGAGCATTAACCAATACGTAGTCAATGTGCTTAGCCCAAGTGAGGTCATTAGTGATCAAGAGTCCGAAGTACTAATAATCTACCTCGAGAAAATGTTTGATATGATGAATTTTGAGGTTTCGTATTTAAAGCGGTGTTTGCAGTAGTGAGCTGTACAGCTTTGTGGTCCAAATATTCTATCCACTATCTGGCAGTTTGTTTTGGCAGTAATTGATGCGCTAACAAGAGAGGTCGAGCATTGATTGAGAATTGTCCTGAAATTTGGAATTTTCTTCTAACATTTGCTTAAGTCGAAGGCAAATTCCACGTCCAACATAGCTTCACCTTGGGGGTCATGCTTTCTTAACTGAAAAATTTCACCAGTCTACTGGAGGAGAATTAAAATATCCTGACAATATATTACGAATATCGGGTTGAACATTCTGCTCTCAAATTGTTGCAGTTCGCTTCATAAGGCAACGAGAAATTAGGGGGGCCTGTACATGGCTCCAATAATACGTCTAAAGTTTCCATAGCACGTTGTTCAAAAATTGCCCTCTACATTGGTTATATCAGGTATTGGTAAAACTCGCAGTAATCGTTTAAACTGAATGCGAACATCTCCCTTCCCTTGTTAAAAGAAAGTGGTAAAGGAATTCGTCTACTTAGGGCAGGTAGTGACAGCAGATCCGGATCATTAGAGGGAAATAACTAGAAGGATAAGAATGGGGTCGTGCGCATATGGCAAGTTCTCTCAAATCATGAATGACAGGTTGCCAATATTCCTCAAGAAAAAAGTGTACAACATCTGCATCTTACGGGTACTCACCTACGGGGCAGAAACATGAAGGCTAACGAAAACAGTTCAGCTTAAGTTAAGGACAACACAGCAAGCCATAGAAAGCAGCTTTCTATTCGATATTCTATCGAAAGCTTTCCAGAAATCGATAAAAATTATACCGATTTGTCGCCTTCCATCAATACATTCACCAATCTCATGTATAAGCTCAGTGAGAATTGTAGATGTTGTGTACCTTCGTCGAAAACCATGCTGACTGGTCCCCAGAATGCCGTTTTCCTCCACAAATTTCATTACGTGGTTAGTTAAAATATGCTCCAGCGTTGCGCAACATGTGCTGGTCAGGGAAATTGGTCGGTAATTCGTGATATCATCTTCGAGGACTTGTTTATGAATTAGTATAACCTTAGCCCCTTTCTAGCCATTAGGTACTTGACCAGATTCCAGGGATTCTGGGAAAACTTCTAAGAGATAAAAGGAACACCACTCTGAATATCGCTTTAAAAAGCATTAGGAATTTCATCAGGACCTGGGGATTTTTTTTTCATCCAGTTTTAGACGATTGAAAATGCCGGTCTGACTTAATTTAAGCTCACGTAAAGGTTGTATATCAAGTGATTCCGTTTGGGGCTTAGTACCGTCATCCAAAGTAAAAATTGATTGAAAGTATTCATTCACGAGGCATGCCATTTCTGTCCTATCGGTGACAATTCTATCTTTGCTTATCAAAAATTCTAGGTCAGATTTTGGCTTTGCGACTTATCTCCAAAATTTTAAAGGAGCCGTTTTGATAAAACTAGTTAGTGTTTGACTCATATAAAGATCCTTGGCTCGGGTAATTTCTATTTTCAACTCCATAGAGAGTACTATAATAGACTCGCGTGCTGTTTAGAGGCGGATTGTTGAGCCCTGAGACGTTTCAAAAGGCGTTTTTTATGAATAATCGTTCGTGTAATTCATGGGTTTCTTTTGTTGACTTTTTTAGTGCGTATGGAAACAAATCGCTTTATCGAGTCAAACTACACAGTTTTAAACCTCTCCCACGCATTGTTTGCAGACGTAAATTCTAGAGAGATATAACGAGTTAAATCATCTTACCCTAGATCTAGGTTATGTTATATTGCGACATCATCAGCTTTAGAGAAGTCCGGGACGGTCAAGGTTTGTTTAACGGTCAAGGTCAAGGTTTTTTACGTCTGCGTACGGTCTGTAGCCCATACGTTAACGTACTTCATCTGTCAGCCTTCAGTACCACGTTTAACAAAGAACCAGAAAAGAAAAACGCAAAAAATTATTTGTGGCACCATAGCCCTAAAAGAATACACCACGCGCCGAGAAATCTATCAACCACAATCAATCCCACCACAGAAGCACGGTACCCTTCCTTATGTCCGAAGCGGCAACGAAACCATGCCCCATATCCTGAAAAAGGTCGCCACGAAAGGGGAACACGCCTGCGAACAGGGATGAGCTTTCCCTACCTGCTCCCAAAGATTGTCCACACAAAAAAAGCTATGGTGCTCGGCTGCTGACCCGAAAGACGCGGGTTTGATCCGGGCTGCCGCGGTCGGTTTCACTGGAGGCGAAATTCTAGACTCTCGTCTACTGTGCGATGTAGGTGAATGTTAAAGAACCCCAAGTGGTCGAAATTTCCAGGACTCTTCACTACGGCGGGCCCCATAGCCTGAGTCGCTTTGGGACGTTAAATCCCGTTAAACCGAGCCAAACCAAAAAAAAAGCGCAAGGCATTCTTTAGAAAATGACTTGCGCTGATTAGAACGCAAGCTTTATTGACGAAACTAGAAGCCTAAAAAAAGGAATTCAACAGCACAAGAAAGACGTGCGCAACTTCGCAAGAGAAGGCAACCCGGCTGCGTTTTCCGGACATCGCCCAAAAAACCAACTTAGAAAAAACCATCCCCTTCGAAACCGGCAACAGTTACGGACAACGAATCTTACTCAAATTTTTGGCATATTGTTACTAATAAAAATAATGTCAAACACAAAATAGACAACTTGTCACCTCTGTATGCCCAAGAACATAGCTCCACAGCTCACAGCAGGAAAGGACGTAAAGCCCGGCACTGTGGCTCACATCCCAAATGGACCGCCGGTATCCTAAGAATGTACCAACGACTCGATACCAGATGTACGGATATCGGATGCGCGTCCAAGTTCGCCTCGTATACGAACTGGGACGTCCCTGCTGAATGGCTCGTGCAAAAAAAAAGAGGCGGCTAAATGAACGTCCCACGTACATAAACGAGGGACATTTTGACCTCCTTGAGATGCCAGACTTAAGATGTAGGCTTCTCAGAGACGTCCACGGAACGTCCCACACCGCATTTGACCCCCGTATGACATCCGCTAGTCACCACAGTTTGGGTGATCAGACCTGCGTTGAAGAACCCAATATCTGCCCTCTCATCTCTCAGACGCCAGGAAAAAGACGTTTCTTGGACCATTTTGTTGTTGCTACAAACATTTAAATATGGCTGAAATTAGTAATTTTTTGGCATTATTTGAATACCAGAGGGCGAATTAGCCTGCATACGACTTCTAAAGAACTGTGATGCAATTCTGCAGGCAGACAATCTCTGAAATCTTGACATCACGATATTTCTAATTATTTACGCCTCTAACTATTCCGATCACCTTGCAAGGCCCAAGGAGTGCGAGAATAAAAGAAAGGACAAGAACGCAGCTCACACTCTAATCGCTCAAATCACGCGCTTCTCCTCATATACTCTGGTCTGACATGTTTCAACATGTTGTAGTGGTTGATGGATAATAAGCGAAGTTTTTAAATGAAATTTTAGCGTGCTCTATGCAAGGTGAGGAAGGCGCAGTTTGAGATATTGAAATAAAAACATTTTAAGTTGCAGGGTATCATTGTTTCATAAATATTGAAAAAAAAATCTGGGACACAACACTTGAAATAATCTACTATTGCCGTTTACACAATCAGCTTCTATTAGTCGTTTCCCTCTCTCTCTCTCTCTGATCCTTACGATCTCGTCCCTTCGATCAGACTGTATCTACCGGATTTCTGCTGCCAGGAAAAGTGATGTTTTTCTTCACTGCTGTCTTATTGACCGCATTTCAAAACATCTATGGACTAAAGTCATCTGTCAGACCCGCAGACATCTTGACTCTGCCGCTCGTTTCTAGGCGTATATCGTTCTTCTAGTGAATGTGTGGATTTAGTTCAGAAGTATCGATCTTAGTCTGGCGTCAGTCGGACATCACTGGCCGTAGTTTCGCAGGCAGTGGCAATACCAGCAGTTATTGCCCCAATTGAAACTCATGCCGCAGAGAACACTGGTTTAGCGAGTTGTATGACTCGTATGTCGGAGATGCCGGCTGTGTGCCTCTTTGAGACATTTTTTTCGTGCGTGCGCAGCAGCCATTTTACTTTTTCGTTTCCCTCCGGCGTGCTCTCGTTGATGCCAGAAGCACTTGTGTGGAAAACACCGGTGACAGGCCATCTGCGTCTGCTTCCCTCACGCCAGAAAAGCATTTTTCTGGCGGAAAACAGTTCAGTCACTCTAGAAACCATGCAGTAAAGCGCACTGCGCAGCACATGTTCACATAAAGGGGCAGTGTAGGGATCTGAGAGTGCAACATCCGTCTGATTGTGACAGGAATGGAAGTTATGGCCCTCTCCATCTGAAGTACAGCGGCGGAAACATTGCGGCACATTTAAATGCAGACAATAATAGTTTTTATTGAGATAAAAAATAGTTATCCTCACAAAACGTGTCCCTACGTTTGAAGAAACTGATAATAGCACATCTGCTCATGAAAATTGTCTCAGGAAAAAAAAAACACCTTGGATGACCGAGCCTATGTGGGACATATTCATAATCCACAAAGAGTGAATCCGCAGGACATCGACAGGTTCGCTGCCGGCGGACGTCCAAAAGCTGATGTCCGCAAGCCATTCATTGGTTCAGAAAAGGTGAGCCTTGATAACTGGCCAGAAAAGGTATCCGTAAGACATAACGTAAACATTCATTCTCGGCCGCGGATGTTGAAGCCTAAACGGGATGGCCGGCAGATATTTATGATCCAATCGATCTATATACCTCATGAAAGCGCCTTCAATGCTCTGCCAGATTTCAAAACGCTCCAAACGCAATTTTGTTCCTACCGTGTCCTTAAATACTCAAGCCACAGGACCCTGTCACCCGTGAAGCCAGCGCTTACACTCCAAGATTTTTAAATTAAGAAAAGTTTCTTCGGAGATGGCTCCGCATTTACTATTATTTTCAAACCTAAACAGGAAGGAAATTCTTTTTAAAGGTTTAACATCCAAAATAAAACAGCGCTTTGCTAATTAACCGCGATTTCACGGTAACTCATTCCTTCTATAAGCACAACTTACTTGGGCCCTGGCAAAGTTAACCTGTGAACTTTAATTGCTTTCTGTCCAGGGGACCAGTCGCGTCCAAACCAGCAGCTCCCATTCAAAGTCTGGCCACCCTGGGAAATGGCGCCACCATGGCCAACCTGTAAGTACATGGCGAGCGTTAATCCCCACCTTAATAATGCTTGTTAAATCAGTGTCATATCTTAACAACTGATGCTGGGTAATCAAGGCACAATTTTTCTACAGCATTAGCGTTGTAAATTCACCGTAGAGATTCTAGCTACAACAAAAGGGCGAAAACGACCCATGAGAATCAGATAAGCAAAAGTCACACTTAGATGCAGAACGTATACATGTACACATTGCTTTTAGAAAGAACTGAATAAAGCCACCGGAACGTGCTACTTGTAATTCATACTTCATTGGAGGGCCACAACCTGTACGCTTCAGTTTAGGTGCTTTATTCAGACTGTGACCTTCTACTATCCATTCACAGTTTTCATACCGTCAGATTAAAAGCATGGGATAAACTCCTGCGTTAAGAATAAGATCATTTTATTGGTTTGCCGATGTGACCGAGTTATTAAGCACTTTATTAGATGCCGTGAATATTCCATTCTTGGGAAGGCCTTAAAATTAAACAGAATATAGTTATGCAGATAGTAAAAAATATTGGTGCAAACTTAGTAACATTGTCAAATAGGCCAATCATCATCAGCCTTACTACACCCATTGCAGGGCGAAGGCCTCTCCCCCGTCTCTCCAATTAACCCGGCCCTTTGCAAGCAGCACCCACCCTATGTCTGCAGACTTCCATATCATATCCGCCCACCTAACCTTCTGCCGGCCCCTGGTACGCTTGTCTTCTCTTGGAGTCCACTGCGTTACCCTTACGGACCAGCCGTTATCTTCCCTTCGCATCACATTCCCTGCCTAAGCCCATTTCTTCCTGTTGATTTCGACTAGGATGTCATTAACCCGAGTTTGTTTCCTCACCCACTCAGCCCGCTTCCGGTCTCTTAACGTTACACCTATCATTTTTCTTCCCATGGCTCGCTACATTGTCCTTAACTTAAGCTGTCTGTCTGTTGCTGCCGGGAAGAAAGAAAGGAAAGTGCACAGGCCTGCTCACTGACTCAAGCCGATCCACAATCGCTACCACGTGCAGATAGAAGGAGAGTTTAAAGATGGGATAGGAAGACAGGATAGTGAAGGCGCGCTAAAGACAAGGCCGATCCCGGAAGTAGTGCAATACCGGACCACCCGGTGGCGGGAGTGAAGCATCCTTCAAACTTTCCGCCACATTTCCAGAAATAAGTCCAACTTGGACCCGTAACAGATAGCCTACGGGTCCGGATAACCGCGCTGAAACCTTTTCGTTAGCCTCCACGTTTCCGCCCCGTAGTTGAGTACCGATAAGATACAGCTGTTGTACACTGTTCTCTTACGGGATATTGATAAACTACTATTCATGATCTCAGAGAACCTCCCATATGCGTTCCACCCCATTCAATTTGTTCAAGTTATTTCCCTATCATGATCTGAATCAGCTGTCACTACTTGACATATGTAGACGTATTCCTTTACCACTTCGAGCACCTCACTTGCAATTGTGAACTGCTGTTCTCCTGCTAGGCTGTTGATCATTAGTTTGGTTTTCTTCAGGTTAATTTTTAAACCCACCATTCAGCTCTGCCTGTCTGAATGATTGATCATAGTTTGCAAATTCAACTCCTGAGTTATTCAGCAAGGCAACGACATCAGCGAATCGGAGATTATTTAGGTATTCTCCGTTAACTATTATCCCCAACTATTCCCAATTCAGTCCTCAGAATACCTCCTGTAAACAGGCGGTGAATAGCACTGGCGAGATCATGTCTCCTTGCCTGACGCCCTTCCTTATTGGAATTTTATTGCTAACTGTATGGAGGACTATGGTAACTGTGCATTTGCCACATATAACTTTCAGTATTTTGACATGACTCTTCTACACCCTGATTCCGCAGTACCTGTATGACTGCTGAGGATCCCACTGAGTCGAATACTTCCTCGTAATCAAGGAAGGCTCTATACAGAGGTTTATTATATTCTGCGCATTTCTCTATCACCTGATTGATAGTGTGAATATGATCTATAGAGGAATATCCTTAACAGAAGCCAGCATGATCATTTGGTTGATAAAAGTCTAAGGTTGACCTGACTCATTAGCGATTACCTTTGTAAATTCCTTGCAGGAAACGAACAGTAAGCTGATCGGTCTGTAATTTTTCAACTCCTTGGCGTCTCCTTTCTTATAAAATTAAGATAATGTTTGCGTTCTTCGAAGCTTCTGGTACGGTCGAGGTCATAAGGCAATGCGTATATACGGTGGCTAGTTTTTCTAGCACAATTTCCACTCCGTTCTTCAAAGGATCTGCTGTTACCTGATCCTCGCCAGCTGCTTTTTCCCTTTGAATTGCCCCTAAGGCTTCTTTTATTTCCTGTTTCGTTACTGGCGGGATGACGCATTGCTGTGCGCTACTCTCTCTTGCATTAACGATCTGACTACATTGGCTACTGTATAGATATGTATTGAACTCTTCGGCTGCTTTAAATATCTTATCCATATTGACAATGACATTGCCCTCCATTACTTTTAACGCATACATCTGGTTTTTACCTGTGCCTAGTTCCCTCTTCACCGCTTTCAGGCTACCTACGTTCTTTAAAGCATGCTGAATTCTCTCCATACTGAACTTTCTGTAAGACTGGCCTTCGGCTCCGGCATCTTCAGAGGCTGGCGCTTAACGAGGAAGACAATGAAAAGCGCCGAACGCTCCATCCATCGTTCGTGCCCTGGACTGACCGCTACCTCTGGCCTGTACCTGCATGTACCTCTGTTGTTCGCGAAGCAGTGCTTTGCAGGACGTTCCTTATTAAAAGTGGTGGTGGTTCCAGCGATCCCGTCGCCCTGGAGCTTCGTAAACGAGCATTGCCTACCGCCTCTGCGGTGCCTCAGACCGTCACCCAAAGCGCTTCCCCGCTTCTGCCAGCTGTCTTCTGTTCCGGAGCCGCGCGGCGGCGCGACCCGGTCATCTTCAGTTTCACAGATGACATGGATGTGGAGGATTGGTTGGGCTCCTAGATCGCGCAAGCGCATACAATAAGTGGGACGATAGCGTCAAGCCCAACAACGTTATATTTTATTTGAGCGACGTAGCCAATCTTGGTTTCGAAACCACGAGGCTGACATCTCAAACTGGGCAGCTTTCAAAACCAGTCTGACAGAAGTTTTTGGCCGTCCCGCAGTGCGTAAGCTTCGCGCCGAGCAACGCTTGCGAAGTTGGGCCCAGCAAACCGGGGAAAACTTCACCAGTTATATAGAAGATATCGTCAACCTCTACAAGGTGTCAACCCTTCTTTGAGCGAGGCCGACAAGATCAGGCGTATTATGAAAAGCATTGAGGATGATGCCTTCCAAGGATCCCCAGACTGTCTCCGATTTCATCGGCTACTGCCAAAGCTTCGATGAGCTGCGCAAACAGCGCCTTTCTACCCGGCGTGCTGGCTTTCAGGAGGCCACACTTTCCAGCTTGGCTCTCCCAGGGGACGGTGCTCTGGACCAACAGTCGCTCCTCCAGCGCATCCAGCAGTTTGTACGTGAGGAAGTCGCACGCCAGCTGTGTTAGTGTGCCTGCCCGCCTACTCCTGCACCGTCGCTCACTCCCAACCTACAGCGTGTCATCGCTCACCCCTCAAGATGCCATGCATCCCATGCCATGCCATGCGTTTTGTTGCCATTGTCGACAAAAAACAGCCGATCACGCTTTCGGAAGCAGGCCGAAATCAATTCCGAATATGTAGCGAATTTGCACCCTAATCGTAGTCATATACCATAAAAAGAATTCATAAGCGCACGGGGCTAGATACAAACAGACGCCGTGTCTCATCCAGTAGCTTTCCTGGGTGAAGCCTCAGATCACAAAACCATCGCCTCAACGGTGAGAACAAACACAGGCATGGGCATGCATGGGCCGTACTTTTAGAGATTAGTTGTACAAATTGAGGGGCAGTGTATAAAACGCACCCCTTGCTAGATTTACTTACCTATAAATAAAGGTGATGAGGTTCGAAAGGAGTCTATACACTAAATTTTTGGCTGCATGCATACGTCTGATGCAAGTTAGCGTGACATAGGACGAACACGAGAGAGGAAGAGATGACAACGCGCTTAGTTGTAAGATAAGTTGTAAGTAAAAAAATAAATCTCGCGGTCCTGTCTGCCTACCTCGTGTTTGCAATAAGTTGCGCTAACATGTTAACGAACAAATTAGACCAACTAGCGCCGCACCAGGTTTTATTTGACCATGTTTTCATCTTTATAACACACACGCCTTAGCCATTAGCATACATCCATCACCTTGTGATGTTCGCTTAAAGTTTATATGCATATAAATGGTTGTGGCCAAATACTACACTAAGCTATCCATACCCTGCTCTGATGGGCAGCATATAGTCGGTTATGACAACCTATATCAGGCCGTACCTCAGGCCTATCTACCCAATTCCACTGAGACGCGAATTTTTTATTTATCTGGTCAAAACATTTGTGTCACCGGGATTCGAACCCCTGTCCTATAAGCAGTCGAGGCAGATGCTCTAACTCTACGCCATGGCTGCAAAGAATTGCAAAGCATGATGAAGGATTTAGACAGGCGGATCAGAAGTATGATCCTGACAATTGATACGGAGAAATTAATTGTAATGTTCAACACTCTCGGAAGCTAGCAGGTTTTTACGATTGGCATCGAGGCGCTGGAACTGGTAGGGGAATATATCTACTAAGCGCAGGTAGTGACCGCAGGTCCGGATCGCGAGAGTGAAATAGCCACAGTTACAATGGGGTGGAGCACATGATCATGAATGTCAGTTCACCCATACCCCTCATGAAAAAAGTCCATAACAGCTTTATACTACAGGTACTCGCCTATGAGCCTGTAGAGGGACAGAGACTTAGTCCCCAACAAATTATTGGAGCGCGATGCGTACGAAGCGAACAGGCCGGGAGCCTGGAATCAACTGCATATATTCTACGCCGTGCGTGGGCCCACATAGCCAGCGCGAGCGCTTTTCTCGAGACGAGGAGGCACAGCATTGCTGATGAAGATAGTGCCACTACAGGGCTCCCTCCGCGGAGAGGATGGAGGATGGTAATTAACAGCAGGGCGCCCATGAGACATGCTTGCTGACGGCGCCGATCGAGGCAGTGGAAGAAGAGGGGCTTGAGAATTCGTGGTGGGAGTTGAAAGAGAAACGTGTGTGATGAAGGCGGGTTTCACGCGGTCGATGGCAAATATTTCGTCTCGTCCATCGACGGACATCTTAAGAGTTTTCTCATCCCGCTGCAGGACGGGGTAAGGGCCATCGTAGGGAGGGGTGAGCGAAGGCTTGATGACATCATGACGCACAAGGACATGGGTGGACGTGGCGAGGTCTTTGCCCACGAAGACTTGCGGTGTCGATGGACTTTGGGTCGTGTTGCAGGCGCCTGAAGAGCAGGCGTAGTTTTTCAACGTAGGTAGGGGGCGAGATGTACTCGGTGAGGGCCGGAATGAAGAACTCGCCTGGCAAACGGATGGTACTCCCGTAAACCGTTTCGGCCGCCGTTCACTGGAGATCTTTTTTAAAGGCTGATGAAGGCTGAGGAGGACCAAAGGAAGGGAATGGGGCCAAAAGGTGTGAGTTTCGCGTGCAACAAGAGCAGCCTTCATCTGTTGCTGCAAGCGTTCAACAATGCCGTTCGCGGAGGAATGATACGCGGAGTAGTGAAAATGGTGTACGCCAAGTAAAGTTCTCAGGCCGAGAAACAAGGCGCACTCAAACTGGCGGCCACGATCCGTCGTCACTACAGTGGGGCAGCCGAAACGGGAAATCTCCACTGAGTGAAGTCGACAGCACTGTAGACGCCGTGATATCAGCCAGCGAAAAGGCTTCGGGCCACCGTTTGTAGCGGTCAACACACGTAAGTATGTAGTAGAAACCTCGTGACGGAGGAAGAGGGCCAACAATGTCGACGTGGACATGGCAGAAACGACAGTCAGAGGTCCGGAAAGGGTGGTTGGAGGATGGCGTGTGGCGCGTTGTTTTGGCACGCTGACATTGTAAGTTCTCATGAGCCCAGCGACCCAAATCTCGGTTGACGTTTGGACACACGAACCTAGACGTCACGAGCCGCTGCGTAGCACGGGTGCTGAGATGGCTTGCGCTGTGCAGCTGTGCAGCTGTTCGAAGACTTGGCGGCCGAAAGCGGTGGGTACAAAAGGCCGTGGAGAACAACTGGAAACGTCGCACACGATGGTGTCCGAGCACAACGGCAGGGGTTTTGGCGACAAGGTCAGAGAGCCAGGGTTGGACTGAAAGTCTTGAAGCTCATTGTCTAACACCTGTGCGGCTATCCGGGCTTCGAAGTCGTGCGCACCTGATCCAAGAGCAGCGTCACGGGAGAGCGCATCGGCGGCATTGTTCGCGGGACCTTCGATGTGTCTTATATCAACCGTAAATTCAGAAATAAAACTCAGGTGCCGTATCTCTCGTGCATTGTATGAGCTCTGATTCACACGAAAAGCAAAAGTTGTGGTCCGTAACCACATTAAAAATGGCTCCTTCCAAGATGTGACGGAAGTGTCGAATGGCGAGATAGACAGCCAGCAATTCACGGCCGAAAGTACTCTACTGCGTTTCTGCGGGCTTGAACTTCTGGGAGAAGAAACCCAGCGGGCACCAGCAGTCGCCCTGAAGCTGTTGCAGAACGGCGCCTACAGCTGCACGAGAAGTGTCTTTGATGAGAAGCAACAGGGCGTCGGCCAGCGGGTGCATGAGCAGAGTAGCGTCGGGAAGGGTGTCCTCGGCGGCTTAGAAGGCAATTTCGGCAGCTGGCATGCACTCGAGGGGACTTTGAGGACCATGCGGTGACTTTAAGAGATCGGTGAGGGGCAGGGTAATGCGGGCCATGCCGGGCAAGAAACTCTGTAGAAGTTCAGGAGGCCGAGGAACTCGCGAAGCTTGCGAAGAGACTTGGGGCGAGGAAAGTCGCGGATGGCGCACACCTTGCTCTCCAAAGGGCGAATTCTCTGCCCTTTGACGTGATGGCCAAGAAACTTGATGGCGACGACGCCAAAAACGAGCTTGGCCGGATTTATGACGAGACCGTGCTCTTCGAGGCATGAAAAGAGCAGGCGTAGGTGTTCAGCGTGTTCGTCTGACGAGGAACTGGCAACCATCAGATCATCGAGATACGCAAACACAAAACGCCGGCCACGAGTTACCTCGTTAATGGAGCGTTGGAATGTCTGAGAAGCGTTCCGCAGGTCGAAGGACATACGGACGTACTCGAAGAGGCCAAACGGTGTTAAAATTGCAGTCTTAGGGATGTTGGCAGGCTCCACCGGGGTCTGAGGGTAGGTCTGCACCAGGTAATTCTTGAAAAATATCGTTATGCCATGGAGGTCGGCCGCAAAGACATGAATATGAGGAGGAGGATATTGATCCGGGACAACGCGGGCGGGCGTTAAGGGCCGAGGCGAGGCGGCGCAGCACTGCTAATGATGATAGTGCCGCTAAAAGCCAGAATCGTGGAGGCTAACGAAAAGTGTTGAACTTAAATTGAGGACAACGCAGCGAGCTATGGCGAAGAAAACAACATGGGTAATGCTGAGAGATAGCAAGAGGGCAGAGGAGGTGAGGGTACAAACGCGGGTTAATGACATCGTAGTCGATATCAAGAGTCACAAATGGGCGCAGGCAGGGCATGTAATGCGAATGGAAGACAATGAATGGTAATTAAGAGTAGCGGACTGGATAGTAAAAGAACGCAAGCTTAGCAAGTGGGCGGCTGAAAGGTGCGCGGCAGAGATAGAGAGGTTTGAGGTGATAAGGCGAGCGCAGCTGGCATAGCACAGAATTTGCTGGACAGATATGGAAGAGGCCATCGGCCCAATGTGGGCGCTGTCAGGCTGATGGTGATATTTCGCCCCACGGCCTTCTCGGTCTTGTTTTAGTTTCGCTTCCATCATCCGAGTGATATCTATGGCTTCGAAACTCACTACAGGCCATGTCAAGCATGAAAAAAAAAACTCCAAGGGAATCTGCTTCTTCGTTAGTTGTGATTCCGGCTCTGGAAGCAGGGTTGCTTTAGCGTTCAAGTGAATTCAAACGATGCAGTAGCAATTATATGGCAGTTATTTAGCCTCATGATATATGCGCGGAATTCTGTTGTTATAAGTATCGCTCACCTGTTCAAACTGAACGGAAACAGCATGACAGAATAAATACAACTATAAATTATTTAGCAGTCGCTGGCGAATGTCGTGTGATGATCTACTATACAAAGGTCTTACGCGCGATTAGAAAGAAGAAAACATGCAAACAAAATTTGTTATCCGTACTGCACTCGGGAGCGGCTAGCTATAGCAGAAATGACCATGTGGGGATGGGTGCAACGCCTAGGTAGACGGGGACAGCAGAAATTATTATTGTGGTCATCTATCGTCCTTTAAGCCTGCCTTGATCATGCCGTGCGTTGAGGTGTTCGGTTGCAATAGTGCCGTAGCGGCTCGTGTGGCCTGACACTGAATGAATGATTAGCGCTTTCAAAATTTGAGACGACGCATGTGTTACACAATTCTGGACGAATGCGCACGGCTTATCCCTTTCGGCGACGCTAATCCATCGAGTGCGAACTCGAGAAAATAGACAAACGCGTCGCTAAAGCAGACGAGCACCCCGCTAAACGCGTTGATAACCTGGCCGAAAGCTATACAAAATAAGATGGATATCTAGCAGTGCCTATGGTCGTCCAAGATAGTACAAGGCCCTCCTGCATTAGATAAATTCCTTTCGGAACCTTCTCTCCTCGAGAGATAGATCGCAAGTTGTTCATTTACCATCGTTCATCGTGATTTCAAATTTCTTGCCACGCGATGTTGTTGATAGCAATTTTGTGTCTAGCTTTTTCACTGAAATAGGATTTTTTTCAGTTCTGTCGCAAGGAGGAAGTTTGTGTTAGGTCTTTTAAAACCTGAGCGGTATTATGCGTTTACTTACGTAAACACTGATGTGTTAATACCCTGTACAAAGTGGCATACATATTGAATGCCCCTGTAAATCCACTTCGTCTGTGGACATGCCAAGGCTCGTAGTATTACTAAATAAATAAATAAAACCTCAAATTAGTTACCACTTGATAAAACCTGTAACCCGCTTCTATTGTATTTCAGCTTTAAATGGGCCTTTCTGTATTGCAGGGCAACGTTCCATTATAATTTATTTTTGCTGTATGTTTGCTTTTTTCTGCCAGCTTTTCCTTCCACCATTGCTGGAAACCCCTAATTTCGTTGCTTGAAGCAGCATGATCTGGTTGAACACGAGAGGCTGAAAAATTTCCGTTTAAAAACAGCGTTGTCCCTCTCGGTGCCATCCACTGCGGCGTGCCACGTACTCCTTGTGTAGCGCACGGGAAGTAAATGCCCACATACCACACTATCCAGGACTAATGCGGTCCGGTAAACACGCTTGAGCTTGAGTTTGTAGCAGCGCCACGACGACTAGTGACGTATTATGACCAGCAGATATAATGGGACGTTCTTAGCGCCCACGTATCGTGAGGAAGGCGTCCCAAGAACGATTGAAGTAGCCAGGGACTTACAAGAAAGGAAAGTCGCCAATGTGCCGCAAAACGACGACACCGAGTTATTGCTGTTGGCGATGCGGAGACGTAGTTCAGCCGTAAAGCTTGAAAGCCTGGTCAACAGAGAGCCGGATCAAGAAAGACAAATAAAGCAGCATTTCTGTCACCAAACGTGACTTCATAGTACTCATTCCTTCTAAGAACAAAACTTGCTTATTCACTAGCGAAGCTAACCTGTGACATTTAATTGCTTTCTCTACAGTGGCACAGTCGCGTGCACAACAGAAGCTGCCGCTCAAAGTGTCGCCACTGCGGGAAATATCACTGCGGCCGACATGTAAGTACACGACGAGTGAAAACCCCATTTTACAAAAGCATGCAGGGCCAATGTCATCAAAAGGGCACTACACAATCTATTTCATTTGAACAAAATGCTAGGCGCCAAAGGCAAAATTATTGTACGGAACTAGGAGGAGCTGTAAAAACTTTGACCGTACATGAAGGAAATAGAAAAAAACTAGGCTAAAAAGTACACGTGACAGCCATAAAAAAAATCGTACAGAGATGGAGAGCATGTAGCATAGCCTTTATAAAAAAACTGGCCAAAACGACAGATACGTGATATTTCTAAAGCACAGTGCTGGCTGTTTCAGTCTGGATGATTTAGCTGACGTGCTTTTCAGTTAGTTTTTATCATTTTGCTCTACGTTAAGCCTTCTTTATGTCAGCAGCTAAAATTCACATCGCCAGGTTATAATGGGCGCACTAGTTCTGGCGTTTCGGCTTTCCCAACATGCCTGGATGTACAGACCGCTGGAATGATAAAATTCTCGCTTTTAATCCGACACCATTCGCATTCACACCGTGATTTCGCGCCCCGCGTTACTCACAAAATTAGCTGAGCGCTCGGCAAGACGATGGTGTCGAAAAGTAACGTCTCCTCTTGGCGTCCTGGCAGCCTGCCCACCGCGCCAAGAAGCAACCTCCCACAGGGTTGTGAGCAACGGGGCCTCCGTGGCAGGGAGCTGTTATGGTACAGCAGGCAAAATACATTTCAATTTCGACCTGACCACTGTGACACTTCGCATCAAGCAATTTCTCCTCCCGCGTTAATGACAAAAGTATCTAATTGGTCGAAAGGCTGAAGACGTAAGAAGGACGCGCGACAGTGGCACGAAAATTCAAAACAAAAAAGCAAGGAAGGAGTGCGCAACTGGGAAAGGGAGGGACGAGCAGGTGAAAAAGTTTAAGGGCGCACTCACTCGGCGTATAATTATGTGTGCGCGAATAAGGATACGCTGACAGCGACAAACGTGTGTGTGGGAAAGAATTGACAAAGACAGAAAAATAAGTAGCAGGAACGCTGTCCATTGTTAACGTGACTTTTGCGTCCACATAATTTTTTCAGTGTGGCTAGTCCTGATGTGGTTCCCGTAATAAAAGGCCGTGGCAGCATTCGGACCAGGTAGTTAATTATCCACTACTAGTAAACCAGCCTGCTAGTTACCACGTCTTAGTTGTAATTCTGATGTGCTGCAGCGCTGAAAAAGCAATGGGAAAAAAGTGCTCCCCTAACTCGAAAAGCCAACTTATAAAAATTGTGTAGTCAAACAGTCTGTCTATCTGGCCATGCATTATGCTGTGTTCCGCACGTCCAACTCCAAGGTGGCTTCAAGTCACTGTACATTTTTGGTGGTTGCGGGCAAACAGCGTTAGATATTGATGACACACACTAATTCGTAAATGTATTGGAGTGAAACATTATAACATGGAGCTTCAGTGTCTCAGACTTGGCCTAGGTTTTTGTAGAAATTATTTTGCCCATAGTTTGTACACGCTGCACAGTTTATCTTAATGACAGTACACGTTGAAGCTCACCTTAGTGAAACTAAAAGCAGCAATCATTTAAAGCATTCTCAATATACATGACGCCATAGGGCGAGCATCCCACAGAGGTAAGAGGAGAGTTTGTGCGTTTTAGCTTGCTGAGCAAGACGAACAAGTGGAGCGAGGAGCAAGCACACAGTAGCCTTCGGAAACTGCAGGTGCTTCTGCGGCAGATCAGTCAGATTGCAATTTTTGCAGCAGTTTCCTCCAACACATTTGCGTTTGGTTTTTGGTTTAATATGAATGCACTTGCTTCGAAGACTTGGACCCTATTTTGTCAAAAGTTTATTATGCTTGAAAATGGCATCTTTTTTTCATTTGACTAATAGCACCGGTACATAATCTCTTGTTACAGCCTGCTTGTTACAGAAAATTTATCTCACTGCACTGTCCTTTCATGCGCTGCGTTGGTCTTTCAGGATGCAGATGATGCTTGCCATGCATCAGATGGACTCTCAAAGAACCGCCGAGCTGATGAAATACGAGGGTGACAAGACCAGAGAACTCGTCACGACACTAGCCACTTTGCAAAAGGGTACTCTGGACGCCATGAAAGAACAGATGCAGATGACAACGAACACATTCGACAAAACGCTAACGACGATGAACGAGCATATGACCGAGCAAGCACAGTGGCACCGCGACCACATGAAGCAAATGGGCGAACAGATGGCCAATACAAACAAAATGCATGCAGATACCATCCAAAAGATGCAGGCTGCGATGGCGGCGCAGGACACTAGGCAAGCCCAAACGCTCCAGGCGATGAATAGCTCCATGGCACAAAGCGCGGCAGCGCACGAACAAACAATGCGGCGTATGCAAGAAGAAATGGCTAGAAGAAATAACTCGGATTGCGTTATATCCTGAAAAACAATTTTTTAAAAGAAATCAAGTTAGAGAAGAAAAGAAAATATTCCTTGTTTAAATAAAGTACCATTATTGAACCTTTTTGGAAGGGGAGAGTGAATCACTGCTCAATTTGTTTGTACCTCGGTCGCACCGAACAAATTGCAACATAGTTTGGACACACTCAAAGGGACACGAGCGTTGTGTTGAAAAGCAATGGTCTGTACCCCCCTCTATGCGGCCAAAGAAACGTAGTATGCGACAAATGGTTTCAAGTAAATTCGTTTTGTGCAAGAAACAAAAATTTTCGTCTAGAAAAAAAGATCATTTGTGGTGGTGAAGAAATTGAAGTTGTTCACTAACACACCATACTAGGTGTAACATTTTCTTCACACCTTACATGGGATTCGCATGTTGATAAGATAATAAAAAACCTCTCGTTGGTAACAGGTGCAATTGCTCGTTGACGCGCGTTCCTTCCTGGTAAAATAAAGCTACAAATATATAATGCATTATTTGTCTCGCAAATAAGCTATTGCTCATTTTGTCTGGTTGACAACAACTAAGACCAACCTAGAAAAAATTTACCTTCGGCAAAAGAAAGCTATACGTCACATTGCCAATCTTGATTACCTAAGCCACACACAGCAAGCGTTTGAAACATTCAGTGTGTTAAAAATTCAAAGTATGTATGAATTCCGAATATTGCTTTCATTTCATCTGTCGTCATCCTTTAGGTCTATGATAGAAGGCACTGCGCTACTTAAACAGAACGATCACACAGTTAATACTCGCAATACAGACACTTGGTTAGTTCCCCATTTTCGCACTGACTATAAGTTCCAAGCACTACAGCACAATCTTCCAGTAATTTTAAATAGATATAAAGACATAAATAACCCTACTAAGCAAGCATTGCGTGAATTATTTCTTCAAAAATAATTCCTGACGTATAATTCGCGCCCAAGTACAGCTGCTTCCTTGTATCTTATGTAAATATGTTTTCTGTATTTCCCTATTGTAATTTATTGATGATTTTGTGCTTTCTGGCTGTCCTGTTATTTGTGAAAACTGTAACCTGACTATGTGTTCGTTTTTTTGTGTGTGTATGTAAATGTTCTCAACAAAGTCTGCTTCTATGCCTTGTAACGGCTGCCTGGGCCTCGTCAAGCTATATACCTACAGCTTTTAGTCCAGGCAGCCGCCAGAATTTTCTGTAAAATAAATGGAATTGCATTGAACTGAATTGAATATTGCAGATAAATTCCTTCCCTCTGTACTACAGTGATACGAGTTGCTTGTACGACCATAGAATTAATATTGTCACGTGCTGCGCATGGGCTCTGAGGAATAAAGAAGACGTGCGGCGGCTGGAAGTAGAAGAGGAAGTCAAGGATCCTGCCGCCGGCGCACCAGGCTCCTCTCGACCTGCCTTGTAAATATTATTTGTAAATAGAACCT
The DNA here is from genome assembly GCF_052857255.1 of Amblyomma americanum. Classification (NCBI taxonomy): domain Eukaryota; kingdom Metazoa; phylum Arthropoda; class Arachnida; order Ixodida; family Ixodidae; genus Amblyomma; species Amblyomma americanum. The sequence goes on along the minus strand of NC_135501.1, from coordinate 38,007,049 downwards.
GTAACAGTGTGGTGGAGGTGCTGAGTCGATCACCACGGATCCCTCTCGCAACCGCTGCAGCCGAAGAATCGCCGGATTGCCACCGTTGCCCGTGCAAATGCCCAAGGAAGCCGACGCACGACCGACCGGCGCCGCAACGCCCGCTTGGCACCACTACCGTGAGCCGCGGACGTTTTCCGGGAAGGCTGGCGAAGACGTGGATGATTGGCTCACCAATTACAAGCGGGGGAGCAAATACAACGCCTGGGATGCCACTCTTCAGCTGGCCAATGTCGTCTTCTTTCTCGATGGCACCGCGCTAACTTGGTTCGAAAACCATGAGGCATCAATAACGAGTTGGGACCGCTTCATGGAAGAGCTCCGCAGCTGTTTCGAAGATACTGTTGCCAAACGAAAATGCGCTGAGCAGTCTTTGCTTCAGAGAGCGCAAGTGCCTGGAGAGACCTGCACGACTTACATAGAAGAGGTCTTGAAGCTGTGCAACGTCGTTAATCCCAGTATGTCCGACGAAGATCGCGTTGGTCATCTCCTCAAGGGCATCGCAGAAGACGTCTACAGCTTTCTTATTAGTAAAGAAAATTTAGACTCGCCCACGGATATCATCAAGCACTGCCGCACCTTTGAAGCTCTAAAACTGCGTCGAATTACTCCCAAGTTCGGTCGCCTGCCTAACGTCACCACCGTCGCCAGCGTGGATTTCCACGAGCCTGTGAATGCGGCGACTCGCCCTGACGTCATTCGTCAAATCGTGCGTGACGAACTCTCCCGGCATCAAGATCTTGCGCGCCGCAGTGAGGTCCCGTATGGGAGCTGTTCTCTGCAGGCGGCTCCCGCCTACCGCTCCTACCGCCTACCGCCCCGGCCCCAGGGCGCCAGCTCATCCGCAACGCCACCTGCGGCAGCCGGAGTACGATGGTCGTTTCGACACTGGCTACAAGGAGTGTTATCCCGAGTGCCCCCCCGACCCACCACTTTGTTACCGCTGTGGTATGATCGGTCACATCTCTAGATTCTGCCGTCGCCGGGGCCAGTTTTCCCGCTCCCAGCGCCAATGGTCGAACCCTCGCCTGAGTTTCAATGCGCCTGTTCATGACCGTGTCTTCACATCGTCTCAGCGCCCATCCAGTTACGCGCCACCACGGAATGACTCCCCTGCCTCTGACCGAAGTCTGACTCCACCTCCGCACCGCTCTCGCCGCTCGCCTTCCCCCCAACGTCGTTCCCCACCGTCCCCGGGAAACTAGCGTGTGCGGCCGATGGAGGTGCGGTCGCCGGATCATCGATAGTGCCAATTCCTCTGCCCATTGTTATGTTAAGGAACCGCCTTGAAGTTTTAGTGGACGGTATTTGCGTCATGGCCTTAGTGGACACTGGTGCCACGGTGTCAGTAATGAGTTCAATTTTCAAGAACCGTCTGGGTCGTAAAATAATGTTCGCTTGGGATCGTGCTGTTATATTCCGGGGTGTAGGGGGAGAATCATTGGTTCCGATTGGTATTTGTTTTGTGAATGTAGTGATCGCTGGCCACATGTTCCGAACTGAATTCACGGTGCTCCCTCGTTCTACGCATGACATCATCCTCGGTATTGACTTTTTGCACCAGTGCGGCGCTACTCTCGACTTCCGCAGTGGTGGCATATTGTTAAGTCCTGGCCTTCGGTCAGCTCTCATAGAAGACTCGCCAGTGGTTGCCCAAGTGTTTTCTGTCTCTGAAGATACCGTCGTTCCAGCAATGTCTGCCATATTCGTTCCCGTTGTGTCCTCGAGCCCGATTTCTGATGCCTTCGATGCTGTGGTGGAACCTTGTTCCCTTAACTGTGCAAAGAAAAGTGTGCTAGTACCCCGCAGCGTCGTCCGTGTGACCAAGGGCCATGCCACTCTTTGGACTGTCAATCATTCCAACGAACCTGCAGTATTGCCATGTGGTTTAAAACTTGCTGGCTTTGAAGAACGTTTTTCTGTACCAGTTGCCGTGATCACTGACAACGTGTCTCGTCCAACTAGACGCCGCGATCTGAGCGACTCTCAATTCCTAGCCATGGTCAACAAATCCCTACCCACTAGCGACCGCCAGGTACTAGTGGCCGTTCTTATGAAGCATGCGGACGTGTTTGACTTTGCTCGCGACCAACCACCGCCGATTCCAGCTTCCCGTACCCATCACATGGTCAATACTGGATCTGCACAGCCGATTCGCCAGAAGCCATACCGCGTCTCGCCTTCCGAACGTCAGATAATCGATGAACTAGTCCGTGACATGTTGCACCGCGGCATCATTCAGGAATCTTCAAGCCCGTGGGCTGCTCCAGTGATCCTTGTCAAAAAGAAAGATGGCACTTGGCGATTTTGTGTCACTACCGCCGGCTTAACACTGTCACAAAGAAGGATGTTTACCCGCTTTCGCGCGTTGATGATGCCATTGACTGCCTCCACTCAGCCTCCTACTTTTCCTCGGTGGATCTACGGTCCGGGTACTGGCAGATCCCGATGCACCCGCAAGACAAAGAGAAGACAGCATTCGTGACACCTGACGGGTTGTATGAATTTATTGTTATGCCTTTCGGCCTTTGCAACGCTCCTGCCACTTTTGAACGATTTATGGATACGCTTTTACGTGGCCTGAAGTGGCAAGTTTGCATGTGTTATCTGGACGATGTTGTTATTTTTGGTAGGACCTTCGCCGAACATAACAGCCGCTTAGCCATTGTCCTAGACTGCATAGAGAGAGCGGGCCTCGTGCTGAACTCGAAGAAGTGTCGCTTCGGTGAACGCCAAATTACTGTGCTTGGTCATCTCGATGACAAGGATGGCCTCAGACCCGACCCGCAGAAGGTTGAAGCTGTAAGCAGTGTCAAAGAACCCAAATCAGTGAAAGAGCTCAGGAGTTTCCTAGGACTTTGCTCCTATTTTCGGCGTTTCGTTCCCAAGTTTTCTGATTTAGCCTACCCGCTTACAAGTCTCCTGCAGAAAGACACCCCTTTCCACTGGACTCCCGAATGCGACTCCGCGTTTCGGCAGCTCAAGTTTCTCCTCACCTCGCGGCCAATATTGCGTCATTTCTGCCCGACAGCACCGACTGAACTCCACACTGACGCCAGCGGCATCGGCGTGGGTGCTGTGCTTATCCAACGCCATGAGGGCAATCAACACGTTGTCGCTTATGCAAGTCGCACCCTCAGCAAGTCGGAACGCAATTACACTTTAACAGAGCAAGAGTGTCTCGCCGTTGTTTTCGGCGTACAACGGTTTCGTTCGTACCTTTATGGAAGTGCTTTTACAGTCGTCACAGACCATCACTCTCTGTGCTGGCTGGTCAATCTACGCGACCCCTGCGGTCGGTTGGCCCGCTGGGCGTTACGCCTCCAAGAGTTTAACTTCAAAGTGTCTTACAAAAGTGGCCGCCAACATGCCGACGCAGATTGCCTCTCGCGGCTGCCGCTCCCGGTTACTACTTCCGATGATGAAAACTTCGATGACTATCTCGCTGCCGTTTCCCAAGAGTTTCCAGATCTTGGCACTTTCCAGATGGAACAACGCAAGGATCAGCACTTGGCGCCGCTTTTTGCCGAAGCCCGTGACCCGACATCAGCAAGCCCTTTCTGCGTTCGCGACGGTTTACTCTACAGAACGAATTACTCGCCTGGAGGTGCGCGCTTTCTCCTCGTCGTTCCGGCTACTCTGTACTCCTCTGTTCTGCAGGCAATGCACGATGACGTCACGGCTGGGCACTTGGGGTTTGCCAGGACCCTTAACCGCATCAAAGAACGTTTTTACTGGCCAAAAATGCGTCACATGGTTCAGCGCTACGTGGCCACCTGCGTGCAGTGTCAGCGGTTCAAGCTTCCCACGACTTCTCCGCCTGGACGCCTGCATCCTTTGCCACCTCCAAGCACGCCATATGAACAAGTTGGACTCGATCTGCTCGGTCCGTTTCCCCGCTCGTCCAACGGTAACCGCTGGATTATAGTGTGCGTTGATCACCACACCCGTTACTGTGAGACCGCCGCCCTACCTTGCGCCACCGCTGCTGAGGTCTCGCTCTTCCTTCTTCGTGCTGTCATCCTCCGGCATGAACCTCCTCGAGTTGTTATCAGTGACCGCGGTCGCCAGTTTACGGCAGACGTTGTGGAAGAGCTTCTGCGTCTTAGTTCATGCCATTTTCGCCACTCGACGGCGTACCACCCCCAGACTAATGGACTGGTTGAACGTACCAATCGGACACTCACGACCATGCTGGCCATGTATGTCGATTCCCGCCATAAGAACTGGGACGACGTGCTTCCCTTCATTACATACGCCTATAACACGTCGAGGCATGAAATAACTGGTTACAGCCCATTCTTCCTTCTTTATGCCCGTCCGCCTCGAAGCTCCCTCGACAGCATCTTACCTTTCTCTCTCGACACCGAGCCTTCTATTGCCAACACTCTATGTCGCGCTGAAGAAGCCCGTCGGATTGCCCGGATACGCACCTTGGCATCACAGCATCGCTCTAAGCAGCGTTATGACCGCCGGCGCAAGGATGTCTCCTACCTGCCCGGTGACGTTGTATGGTTGTGGACGCCCCTACGCAAGCGTGGCTAATCAGAAAAGCTGCTATCCCACTACACAGGCCCGTTCATCGTTGTTGCTCGCCTCAATGACCTCAACTATGTCATCTCTCCCCAATCAACGCAAGGATGCCGCTCAAGGACAACCCAGGTCGTGCATGTCGCACGGCTGAAGCCATTCCACTCTCGGGACCCCGATTGATTGGCTGGCCCAGAGGGCTTCGTCTGCGAACGGGGAAATGTCACGTGCTGCGCATGGGCTCTGAGGAATAAAGAAGACGTGCGGCGGCTGGAAGTAGAAGAGAAAGTCAAGTATCCTGCCGCCGGCGCACCAGGCTCCTCTCGACCTGCCTTGTAAATATTATTTGTAAATAGAACCTGTAACAATATAATAGCGGATACACCGTGCCCCTTTTCACCTGTCAGTCAGAGAGCGGGAGGAAACGAAAACTAAAATTAATTTTGGGTGAACGCGGCGAAAATATACTAATTTTGATGAAGCCTTCAGAGAACGACAAATAAATGGCTTTTACCGTGGGGAGTTTTCCCCACACTTGTAACAATGGCTGGGACAGCGCGCTCTATTGTTTATTAGCGACAATCGCCACTGATCTGCAGACCCGATTTTGCAAATAGAGGCATGAGGAGATAAACACGATAAAATGGGACGTGCCTGCATGACACGGTCTTCTTTCAAGCCCCGGATCACTTCTACACGACGCAAGTGTAATCCTTTGTGCTTTCTTCCTATGCTCGAGACATGTTTGTAGATGACTGTACGGGCGAGCATATGTGCAAGCTTATGGCATTAAAATTTAATTTAACGTAAGCAAAAACATCAGCTTATGTAGAGTGAACTTAACAAATAACTGGCGATCCCGTAGTGGCAGAGGGGACCCTAGCGCATGAGAGCTAGAGCGCAGAGAATGGGCAGGGTTATTAGCTAACAAACCTTGCAAAAATCAAGTGGTCTATGGAGCCTAAGCGAAGGACGATTGCCAAGTATTGTGGTGGTATAAGTGGCCCACACTGAGTAACTGCGTACTACGGTGAATTCTGGGCAAAGTGCCACGCGACAAAAAGTAAATAATCTGTTATAGCTGCAGCATGGTCAAGTCACTTGTAGTTCATGAATGAATACTTAACGGCTGGAACTAAGGTAAGGCACATGAACTCAATTAATGAAGACCTTACAGCTGCAGGACAACAGCAGCACTTGAAGTCTCTGAATCAAGACCTAACAGCTACAACACAGGCAATGCACATGAACTCCCAGAAAGCAGACATTACAGCTGCAGCACAAAGTAGTTTAAGTACGAGAATGAATACCTTACAGCTGCAACACAGGCTAATGCACATGAACTCTAATAATGAATCCCTTACAGCTGCAGGACCGGAAAACCACTTGAACTCCCTGAATGAAGACCTTACAGCTGCAGGACCGGAAAACCACTTGAACTCCCTGAAGGAAGACCTTACAGCTGCAACAAAGGCAGTGCACTTTGAGCTCGCTTAAGATAGACCTTGAAGCTCAGGAAAAGCACTTGAAGTCCTTGAATGATGGCCTGTTTCTAGTTTGGATGATCCGTTTATTTTTAAAGGGCGCGAGATGTCAAGCGAATTCCTTATAGGCGTGACCGCTCTTTCTATTAGCCTGAATAACCTGTATAACTATTTCCCATATGACGGATGGTGGTACATAGCGGGTAAGGAAGGCATTGAATAGAAAAGGAGTGATAGTTTCGAAAGCTCTGTAGGAAAGAAAACATTGAAATTCCTTGAGTGCATGTCGTTTAATTTTTTCTCTGCACTCGTTGTCGAAAAGGATCTGCCCAGATTTCTGTCCTCCGGCCTTATGAAGTGATCCCTTGCTCGCAAAGGTTGACATAAGACCGAACAAGCTCGTATTCAGTTTTTAGACGCTTCACGATTCGTTTATGATAACTAGCTTAATGCTGAGATTTCGTTCAGTGTCTCATGAAGGTTCTTAAGCTCCGTGACGTTTTGTTTCCTGCTATCGTCAGTAATTTACTCGTTGGAAGGAAATCTCTGAAGAACATAAGCTCCAGTTTATAGATTCTAGGTTGTTCTTGCTAAAAGGGAATATTTATTGTAAATATGCTCCATGATTGCAAAACAGCTCTCTGTCCTAATCTTCTGGGCAGTCTGAATTAGTTAAACGTGCACTACCTTTAAGTACATTAACGAACACTCCTAATATATTAGGCCATTACTACTTCCATGAATGTCTCGAGGCCGTTGCATGAAGCCCAAGAGCAGCTCGATAAAGAGGTTCTCTGTTTAGGACATCAAGGCACCAACTTTCTAAGCGTTTTCCTCCTCCAAGTAGCTATCCTGGTTCGTCCCCTTCTCACTGCGGTTGCGGTGGCGTTGCAGTGATCTCACCAATTTTGCACAACCGCTCCCCTCCTGCAGCAGTGGGGACGATCGTAATAATCACCAGATGTCAGCAAGCTGCGCCGAACATCCTTCACCAAAACTCCTAAATAAATTACTACCGATGAAGCACTGATCGCTAATTGTCACGGTGTCTGTCACCAGTGAAAAGGAGCAGGGAGCCCGTCGGCTCTCTCTTACACTGCCAATTCTGCAATGTGCGGAGAAATGATAAAAAAAGCGCCAACTCTGCATGAGTACAGCAATAATCGTGGACCTCGGTACTTTGGAAAAATAACCAAGGTTGTTTAAATTTTTCCCTCACAAATAATTTCTTATATCAACCAAGTAGCAATGATATAAGAATGGGGAAAGGCACGCGCTCGCCTCCTGCTTAAAGGCTTGCAAGTTCGCATCAGGGTTAGGAAAGGGAAACTGCTCGACGCGTGCAATCATGAGCGCCAAATTTAGTTTTGCGAAGAATTCACAATGCGCAACAAAAGGTCCAAGCGTGCAAGCTTAAAATCTGTCGGCTTATTCGATTCTGTAACCTCCCTAGCATGGATACGTAAAAGTTATTGTGTAGGTGTTCTTGTTTCCTTTAACGCGAGTATTAGAACCCACATGTTGGAAAAACTTGTCCAGAGCCGGCGTCATCGGAGTCGCGACCGTTTGAAGCCTGGCAGCGGGAGCAGCCAGAGCAACCCGCCGCTCAGGCAACCTAGGTAGGCCACCGACATCACGTGACCTTGTGGTGTATTGCAACTTGCCGAACGGATTGTGGCCAAACTGAGCAGCGTGGCAGGTGGCAATTAAAGTAATGATTGCTCGCGAGAGGTTGCTCGGGAACTCCCACCGATGTCAGCACTTGCCACTGCAGGGCAGTGGTGCATCGCCTAACTGCTGCACCACTGTGCCACAAGCTGTATGACTCCCAGGAATTTATGTATGTAAAGAAAAGATTAACGAGTTCTGCATATATGGACATTAGCCGTGATGTCTCTCGCACACTGGTGACTCTCCTTGTTTAGTATGTCTTCCACCTGTGTTGTCTGTTTAGCGCATCGTCTTTTTTTAAAACCATGCACGCACTTGCCCTATAGAGTGTATTCCTAGGACATTAACCCGTTAAGATCATCGCGTTATACTTAAGCTTATTTTTATTTATTTTTGAGCATAATTGATTAAAAAACACAAAAACAATATTCCACGGTGGTATGTGGTTATTTTTTGTTCTTCCTAACCAATCATCTTTAAAAAATTAGAGTAATTACCCTATTAATATCTCATTATAGAAAACCACAAATTAAAAACAAAAATTCTCCTATGCTTCATGGTTTTGATGACTGTTAGCTTCCATCATGTATGTCGTAACGAGCCCCCCTTTTCTCTTCCCTTGCCTGTTTCTTGAAGCATAATAAACATTTTCAGAAGCATAAAACAAGTTGTGATCAAACCGTATCCTCTAGTGGTATTTTACAAGTATTTCACACCACAAACATAGCGAATTAAATAGCTGCTTATAAACTCGTATATGTTATTTAAACTAGGAAACTTCAAAAATATATTTTGGTCATAGAAAAAGATTTGATGCGATAGCTTGTATCGCAGCAATAATTGGTGCACATTATCCTGCTTGTACAAAAATGGACCTCGAGTTTTTACTTGATACCCGTCCATAAAATGCAAAAGGTGCATCTAGTGGACAGGTTTTTGAAATAAAAATTGGTTTACAGTTTATCGCCTTAGTCATTATTTATCCTCGCGAAACAAACCTGGCTAATGAAGATCGTACAGTAACACTACCACATGCACTCTGCAGCTAGAGTGGCTCCTGATTTGCTGTTCATTAATATATGGCCCTAAACCCCGTCTGGCTAAGGCATACCAGGACACGTCGCGCGCCGTTTCCGACGTCGCCTACAGCTCTCCGTCCCTCCACCTCCTGCGATGTCCTATTTGGGACCTCAGTTTTGAGTTTCGCCGTGGCCGCCGCCAGAGTCTTCTGCTCATCAGGCCTTTCATCACATCAGGCCTGCTCCTGAGGCCTGCTCGTCAGGCCGCTGACCTTTCCCTCGTCGCCGCTTCATTTCTCCCATGCGCCGCCAACCTCCCTCGGCCGAGCTGGGAAACTAACCGTCTTAGTTCCCGAGGCACGAACTGCGTACTTCTCTGAACATCAGAGTCCTATGTTCCCCGAGAATGTTATCGCCGTTTTTGCTGAAGGTGTTTCGGCGCGTGCCCTCGTAGACACTGTTGCCGCCGTATTTGTTATTAATCAAGAACTCTGTCTCTTTCTTTGCAAGGTGACGTCGCCTCTTTCCGGCCTGTCGCTGCGTACCGCCAACGCACAGTAGGTGCAGCCGACAGGTGTCTGCACCGCTGGAGTTATAATAGCCATCGTTATGTATTTTATTGAATTCATCGTCCTCGACACTTGTTCTTGTGAAGGCATTCTCGGCAGGGATTTTCGGTCCCATCACCATGCCCTGATTGAATGCAGCCTTCCGGAGGTCGAACTCTCCGTGACGTGCGCTCTGCCATTCGCTAGCTCTCTTGACGAGACGAGTCCTTGTGCTCCTACTCAACTCCTCGTCGCCAAGGACATCAGTATCCCACCCGTCGCAGCTGTCTCGTTCGTCTCTCTGCGCCTTCTCTCACTGGTGCTACTGTTTTGTTTTTCCCTTCCGACGTAGTTTCCCGCAGCCGCCACGTACGGCGGTTCTTCGCCATACTTGACCTGCGCAGTGGTACCAGCACACATCTGATGGCCACTACTCTCTCGTCTCCCGTCACATTGCTTCGTGCAAACTGCGCTAGCCGTATTGAGCCCTTGAACCTACTCTTCGGCATTGACGCTTTCGCACATTCGCCTGCTTGCCATGTTGGTGCCTTGACCCCTACTCGCGTGGCTTCCGGTCCGCTTTAGCGTGGTGTCTTCAACCGTTCTGTTGACAGCGACCTCAAGCCGCACCGTCGCGAGCAGCTCCTTGACCTGCTGCGCCATTTCCGCTGCTCCACCGATACGCCGTCCACTCCCTTCGGTCGTACAACGATCGTCCCCCACCACATCGACACCGGCCCTCGCCCAGCTCTTCACAACCGCTCATACCGTGTGTCACCTGCAGAGCGCCTCGTCGTCACTGAACAAGTCGACGTCATGCTCCACCGCGGTGTTGTTCATGGTTCTGGCAGTCTCTGATCGTCCCTATTGTCCGTCCGAAGAAAATCCATGGGTTCATTCGTTCCTGCGTGGTCTATTGCCGCCTCAAAAACATCACGCGTCGGGTTATGTATTCACTCCCGGGCGTTGATGGTGCGTTAGACTGTTTGCAAGGTGCAGAATTCTTTTCCTCTCTTGACTTACTCTCCGGGTATTGGTAGGTTCCCATGGCCGCAGCTGATCGCGCGAAGACGGCATCCGCCACTCCGTACGGGCTCTACGAATTCGACGTTATGCCATTCAGCCTCTCAACGCCCCAGAGACGTTCTAAAAAATGACGGAAAATGTGCTGCGCGCCCTCAAATGGAATATCTGTTTCGGTTATTCGGCCGACATCGTCGTCTTCCGCCACGATTTTCCCGCACATCTCAGTCGAGTCCGTCAGGTTTTGACCTGCCTTACACGCGCAGGCCTCTGACTCAACCTGAAAAAAATGTCACTTGGGTGCCAGCACGCGCACTATCCTCGGCCACATCGTGCGAACATGAAATTCAACTGTACCCTGACAAGCTGCGAGCGTTTTCTAACTTCCCGAAACCGACTTCTCTAACAAAACTACGCTGCTTTGTGGGCCTCTGCTCCCATTTTCGACATTTTCTCCGGAATTTAGCTACATTCATAGCCCCCTTACACAGCTCTTGAACGGCCACACGAACCTCTCCTCTTGGACACCGACCCGCCTGCGACGGCGCCTTCGCGACGCTCCGCCACATTTTGAATTCACCGCCCATACTTCGTCATTACGATCCCGATGCTTGCACAGACCTCAACACGGATTCCACTCGTGTCTGCCTTGGTGCAGTCCTCGCGCAGCGGAATCCCGGCTTTTACGAATACGTGGTCACCTATGGCCGCCGTGCTCTTACTAATGCGGACTCCAACTGCTCCGTTACTGAAAAAAAGTGTTCAGTAATCGTGTAGCAATCACGAAGTTCTGCCCACACTTGGAAGCCCCACCTTCGACGTAGTTACATACCACCACGATCTTCGCTGGCTCCTTTCTCTCAAGGATCCGTCGGGATGTCTCGGCCTTGGACATCCGTGTCGTGTACCGCTCAGGCCGCAAGCATTCTGAAGCAGACGCTCTATCTCGGTCGATAGTGCCACCACCTGTATTTACTGTTCCCGCGCCCTACCCTAAACTGACCGCCCTCACCATCTTGAATATGCCCTCCGAGCAGCGATGAGATCCTTGGATTTCATCCCTGTTCAATATACTCTGGGCCAGTGCCATGGACCCACATTATCGAGCACTCCGCCGCCAAGCTTCACATTTCTCCATCTGGGGACGGTCAACAGAACAGGGGCCTAAGTTGTCAAATCTAATATATAAATGAAGCTAAAGCCATGAATAATTACTTCAAATCACTATAGCGTTGATGATGGTGACATTGTTCTCAAAAGGCCTTTGTATGAAATGCCTTTTGCGCCGATAAGACTAAGTGAAATAGCTGCGTTTAATCATTTGCCTACCCTAGACGCAAAGAAAGCACCCGGCCCTGGCAACATAATTCGCAGATGTGACAGATTGCTAAATTCTTGTGCATACCGTGCAATAGATCACAGCCACGTGCACTCTACCGAAGAATAGAAAAGCGCTAAAGCTATTACGGTACACAAATCTCGACGCAAAAACGAACCCACTAATTTCAGACCCATCTAATTAGCATGCCCAGCATGTAAACTAGAGCACACCATGGCCAAGCGTAGTATCAAATTTTTTGAACAAAAATTGGCTGGGGTCTAACTCCGCTTAAACCTGTGTGTGACGTGCGAACTTGCTGTGGCTTTAAGTGGTGATGTAACAAGCGACGCAATATCATTGAGACAGCTTAAAATTTTTCCGGGGTGGCCACAATTTCGGGGGTGGCCCAGACCAAATTTTTGGAAATGACTCGGGTCATATTTGCAGGTCGCAATCGTAGACTTCGTGCGTAATGTCATTTCGATTAAAATCCCGATATAACTGACAATACGTGTAAATAAAAATAAAAAATAAACTACAATGAGGGCACCAACGCATTCACTCACTTAGATTGGCTTCGTTCAATCTGATGCACATGTGAAAGCAGAAGCGGATCTCGAAGCGCATTTTATACGCAGCCTAGAGGGAGGCCAAAGATAGTTATTTTTATTGTTTCCAAACGTCAGTATTTGACCGTTGAGTAGTGTTCAAATTCTAGATGAAAAGAATTGCGAACAATATTCTTTAAAGCGAGAACACTGTTGACAAGTAATAGAATCTAACTAATGTTTTCCGCCACTCAGACAGGACATAACAAGGAAACCAAAATACGCTGCGTTTCCTACTCCCCTCTCTGCTATCGCATGTCTCGAAAGCAGCTAGTCTAGCTTGAAAATTGAATGAAATCGCACTTTTTTTCTGTACGAGTTTCTAGACAATTTACTGAAACCCCTGGCTGCACAAACATGCCGAGACACAGAAAACAACTTTACAGGCATTTTTCACTCACAAGGCCTTCCGGTGGCAACAAGTGCCAGCGCAGAGCAGTGGCGTATCGCTCAGCCGCTGCTCCAATGTGCCAGTGGCGTCGTCCACACTCTCAGGGAGCTATTAATGTAAATAATGAACAATTCCTCTTATACGGACATTAGCTTTTTATTAATGCTCCTTAGTTACACCATTAAGACGAAGCTTAAGCAGATTGTTTCGCCTCCTCTTTTTTTTTTCGTGAGACCGTTTTTTTGCTTTGTCTCTACTGAAAAGATGTGCTGATATTTGGGCCAGTTGATGTCGATACATAAAAGAAAAACTTGTAGCAGCGCGAAGAAGAAGGCGACAACGGCACAGAATGATCACGACACAACCAGTGCTGCGACGAAAAGTCACGAAAAGCGGCGCTCGTCCTGTCGTGATAGTTCCCTGTCGTCGACCCCGTCTTGCTCGCGCGGCGATGAGTTTGTGTATTATGTATCAACACCAACTGGCCCAAACTACTGTACTTCTGCACAGTTTTCTTCTACACTGGGCGATTTCCTTTCTGTTAAAAAATGTAGCACTCGTCCTATTCCGTTCGTTCTCTGTCGTCGTCACCGTTTTGTTCGAGCGGCGATAACTTAGTGTATTATTTATCAATACCAACTGGCCCAAACTAAACTTCTGCACAGTATTTCTTGTACACTGGGCGCTTTCCTTTGTTAAAAAAATTGAGCGCTCGTCTTGTAGTGATCGTTCTCAGTGTGCGAGCTGCGACAAATTATTGTTTTATGTCTCAATACCAACTGTCCTAAACTTCAGTACTTCTGAAAAGTATTTCATTACACTGGGCGCTTTCCGTTGTGTTAAAGAATGCAGCGCTCGTCCTGTCGTGATTGTTCTCTGTCGTCGTTTCAGTCTTGCAAGCGCGGTGGTAAGTTCGTGTATAACGTATCAACACCAAATGGCCTAAACTTAAGTGATCGTAGTGATTCCTGTAGTGATCGTTCTCTGTCGTTCTCTGCCTGGCGGCGACAAGCTCTTTTATTATATATAAACACCAACTGGCTCAAAATTCCGTACTTCCTCACATTGTTTCTTCTATACTGGGCACTTTCCTTCCTGATAAAAAATTGCAGCGATCGTCCTGTCGTGATCGTTCTCAGTCGTTCTCAGGGGGCGAAAAGTTCTTGTAGAATATATCAATACGAACTGGCCCAAACTTCAGTACTTCTGCACAGTATTTCTCCTACACTAGACGTTTTTGTTCCTGTTAAGAAATGCAGCTCTCGTCCTGTCTCTATCGTTCTCTGTTATCCCCGTCTTGTTCGCGCGGCGTTAAATTCGTCTATTATGTATCAACACCAACTCGCCCAAAATTCAGTACTTCTGCAAAGCATTTCTCCTACACTGGGCGCTTTCCTTACTTTTAAAATATGCAGCACTCGTCCTCTCGTGATCGTTCTCTGTCGTTGTTCCCGTCTTCTTCGCACGGCGATAAGTTCGTGTATTATGTATCAAAAAACTGTCCTAAACTTGAATACCTCGGAAAGTATTTCTCCTACACTGGGCGCTTTCGTTTGTGTTAAAAAATTCAGCGCTCGTCCTGTAGTGATTGTTCTCTCTCGTCCTTCCCGTCTTGTTCGCGATGCGACATATTCTTGTATTATTTATCACCACCAACTGGCCCGAACTACAGTACATCTGCACAGTATTTCTTGTACACAGGGCGCTTTTCTTCCTGTTAAAAAAATGCAGCGCTCGTCCTTTCGTGATTGTTCTCTGTCGTTCTCCGTCTGGCGGCGACAAGTTCTTGTAGTATAATCTGCACCAACTAGCCCAAGATTCAGTACTTCAGCACAGAATTTCTCCTACTCTGGGCGCTTTCCTTTCCTAAAGAAATGTAACGCTCGTCCTCTCGTGATCGTTCTTAGTGGTGGCCCCCTTTGTCCGCGCTGCGACAAGTTCTTGTATTTATGTATCAACACCAACTGGACCAAAATTCGGTACTTCTGCACAGTATTTCTCCTAAACTGGGCGCTTTCCTTCCTGTTAAAAAATGCAGCGCTCGTCCTGCGGTGATTGTTCTCTGTCGTTCTCTGTCTGGTGGCGACAAGTTCTTGTAGAATACATCAACACCCACTTGCCCCTTATTCAGTACTTCCGGACAGTATTTCTCGTACACTGCGATTTTTCCTTCCTGTTAAAAAAATGGAGCGCTCGTCCTGTCGTGATCGTTCTCTGGCGTTCTCCGTCTGGCGGCAACAAGTTCTTGTAGTATATATCAACACAAATTGACCCTAAAATTAGTACTTATGCATAGCATTTCTCCTACACTGGACGCTTTTGTTTCTGTTTAAAAAATGCAGCGGTCGTCCTGTCGTGATGGTTCTCGGTCGTTCTCTGCCTGGCGGCGACAAGCTCTTTTAGTATATATAAACACCAAGTGGCTCAAAATTGAGTACTTCTGCACAGTATTTCTCCTACACAGAACGCATTCCTTTCTGTTAAAAAATTCGGCGCTCGTCCAGTCGTGATCGTTCTCTGTCATCGTCTTGTTCGCGCTGCGATAAGTTTGTGTATCATGCATCAACACCAACTGCCCTAAACTTCAGTACTCGTGAAAAGTATTTATCTTACACTGCGTGCTTTCCTTTCTTTAAAAAATATGCAGCGCTCGTCCTGTAGTGATCGTTCTGTGTAGTCGTTCCAGTCTTTTTCGCGCGGCGATAAGTTCGTGTATTATGTATCAACACCAACTGGCCCAATCAACAGTACTTCTGCGCAGTATTTCTCGTACACTGGGCGCTTTTATTTCTGTTAAAAAAATTCAGCGCTCGTCTTGTAGTGATCTTTGTCGTCCTCCCCTTCTTGTGCGTGCTGCGACAAATTTTTGTATTAGGTTCCAGCACCAACCGGCCGAAACTTCAGTACTTCTGCACAGTATCACTCCTCCACTGGGCGCTTTCCTTTCTGTTAAAAAATGCTGCGCTCGTCCTGTCGTGATCATTCTCTGTCGTCTTCCCGTCTTGTTCGAGCGGCGTAATGTTCGTGTAGTATGTATCAACACCAATTGGCCTAAACTTCAGTACTTCTCAGAAGTATTTCTCTTACACTGGGCGCTTTCGTTTCTGTAAAAATTACAGCGCTTGTCCTTTTGTGATCGTTCTCTGTCGTCGTTCCCGCCTTGTTCGAGCGGCGACATGTTCGTGTATTATGTATCAACTCCAACTGGCCCACACTTCAGTACTTCTCAGAAGTATTTCTCGTACACTGGGCGCTTTCTTTTCTGTTAAAATATGTAGCGCTCGTCCTGTCGTCATCGTCCTCTGTCGTCGTTCCAGTCCTGTTCGCGCTACGACAAATTATTGTATTATGTATGTATCAACACCAACTGGCCCAAACATCAGTAAATCTGCGCAGTTTTTCTCCTACACTGGCTGCGTTTCTGTCAAAAAAATGCAGCGCTCGTTCTGTCGTGATTGATCTCGTCCGTCGTTCCCGTCTTGTTGGCGTGGCAATAAGTTCGTGTATTATGTATAAACACCAACTGTCCTAAACTTCAGTACTTCTGCAAACTATTTCTCCTACACTGGGCGATTTCCTTTGTGTTAAAAAAATTCAGCGCTCGTCCTGTGGTTATCGTTCTCTGTCGTCGTTCCCGTCTTGTTCGCGTTGCAACAAATTCTTGTATTATGTATCAACACCAGCTGGCCCAAAATTCGGTACCTCTGCATAGTATTTCTCGTACACAGGGCGCATAATTTTTTTGCTGTTAAAAATGCAGCGCTCGTCCTGTCGTAATCGTTGTCTGTCGTTCTCTGTCTGGCACCGAGAAGTTCTTGTAGCATACTACAGCACCAACTGGACTAAAATTCAGTACTTCTGCACATTCTTTCTCGAACATTGGGATTTTTCCTTCCTGTTGAAAAAAATGGAGCGCTCGACCTGTCGTGATTGTTCTCTGTCGATCTCTATTTGGCAGCGAAGAGTTCTTGTAGTATCTATCAACACCAACTGGACAAAAAATCAGTACTTCTGCACAGTATTTCTACTACACTGAGCGCTTTCCTTCCTGTTAAAAAATTTGACTGTGGTTTAGCTCTGCTTAGCCCTAGTTGAATAGCGAAAGCTTCGTTTCCTCGGCACGTCGTCTACGCAGCGTCTCACTCCGATGCTCTCGAGAACACAAACCGGTCTCTTCCGCAGTTGAAGACTCACTCCGGGACATGGCACGACTTCTAGGCGCATCTTTGTTACGACGCTGCTCGAGTCGTGCGGCGCGTTCTTCTGGCATCTCTTGGGCGGGTTTTCTCTTCCTCTCTTCGTTCTGTCGCTTTTGCGTCTCTTTCGCGCTCTCTATAACGGCTACAATACAGTCAGACAAAGCGCATATATATATGTATACTCCCCGCGAGGCGACACATCCTCTCCCTCTACCCAAGCAGAGCACATCTGGTGGAGCGAGCGACGATTGCAGCGGCATCGGCAGCAGCGCCATCTGTTTGAGCGCGGCTGCAGCGTTGCATACGGCATACGGCATACGACATACGAAATATGGCATACGGCGCGACGAGTCGAAGTGTCTCCCTGGCTGGCGTAGTAAAGATTTCGCTTTAACAATGCAGCGCTCGTCCTCTCGTGATTGTTCTCTGCCGTCGTTCCCGCCTTGTTCGCGGTGCGACAAGTTTTTGTATCATGTATCAACACCAACTGGCTCAAAATTGAGTACTTCTGCGCAGTATTTGTCCTACACTGTGCGCTTTCCTTCCTGGTGAAAAAATGCAGCGCTCGTCCTGTCGTTATCGTTTTCTGTCGTTCTCTGTCTGGCGGCGACAAGTTCTTGTATTATGTTCCAACACCAACTGGCCCAAACTTCAGTACTTCTGCACAGACAGAGAGAGAGAGAGAGACAGAAAGGCAGGGAGGTTAACTTGGCAGCGCACGGTATGCTACCCTACACGTGGGAAGGGGAACGCAGGGAGAGATAGAAAAGGGAGAGAACAAAGGGATATGGTCACTTTTCCATGTGTCCGTTCGCCGTTACATGTAGGGTACACAGGGCACAGATGATTGTTTACTATCTCGCAGTCAGTCCTGAGTCATTCAAGAACTTTAAATGTGCCTTCAAAGCTGTCCTCTGCGATGAAGGCTTACTCCAAGGACCCAGAAACTTGGCTTCAGTAAGGGGCCGAGGATCTAAACGGCGGAGTGTTGCAGCCAGGACTGCACGCTCACGCTGAAACCGAGGGAAGTTGCAAAGAATGTGCTCGATAGTTTCGGCGCACACACACATCTCACACGCAGGAGAGTCTGCCATTGCGATTAAATGGAAGTAGGCATTTGTGAACGCCACTCCTAGCCATAGGCGACACAACAGGGTAGCTTCGCAGCGGGAGAGGCCGGATGGAGGACTGAGTCAGAGTAAGGGGTCTCGGTGGTGCAGACGTCATGTGGAGTTGCTAGTAGAAGACCATGACGCTAAAAGCTCTCTTCGGCTAAGCATTCGCAGATCTCTTGCTGCGTCGGCTCTTGTCAACGGTATCTGGACAATGTTGGCACTGCCGTGAGCCGCTCGTGCTGCAGCGCCAGCTGCGTCGTTTCCAACAATGCCAGAGTGTCCCGGTATCCACTGGAAGACGATGTCATGACCTTCTTCCTGCGCCTGGTGTTGGAGATGTCTAAATTTAGCTACGAGTTGATCGTGATCGCCATGGCGTAAAGCAGAATTAACACATTGTAGAGCTTCTTTTGAATCGCAGAACACAGCCCATTTGTAGGGTGTTTGTGCACCGATGTACTGCACAGCCGCACGAAGAGCGGCCAATTCTGACCCGGTGCAGGTTGTCCGATGCAAAGTTTGCTGAATAATACTGGTCTGTCTCGCAGGAATCACTACGGCTTTGGTTGAACTTGTACCAGAGACCAAACCATCTGTATACACAGGAGTGCAATCACTATATGCGGCGTGGAGTAGGCAGAGTATTTCTTCTACACTGGGCACTTTCCTTCTGTTAAAAATGCAGCGCTCGTCCTCTGATGATCGTTCTATGTCCTCTGTCTGTCGCCGACATTTTCGTCTAGCATATGTCACAACGAACTGGCCCAAAATTCCGTACTTCTGCACATTATTTCTCGTACACTGGGCGCTTTTCATTCTGTTAAAAAATGTAAAGCATGTAAAGATTTTTATCACATAATCTCAAAACATGGAATTGATTTTCTTGGGCATGAAAAGCTGTAATCACCAGAGCAGCATAGGTTCCCCCGAGGACTGTCAACCACCACTCATTTCACTGAAGTTCTTGATTTGGTCCTGGGCATCCTATGCAGTCAAACTGGGATCTTACTACTTTTTTCGAAACCGTTTGGTTGCATGTGCCATAACAAACTAATCGTAAAACTACAGTGCATTATCAGGCAGGGGGAAGTTCAGGACTTTCTAACCGCTCTCAATTGGTAATCTTTCAAAATATGCCTTCTAGACTAACCACAATCACTTCGGGAGTTCCGCAAGGCTCCTTCCTTGGCCCGCTACTATTTTTAAATTACATTAATCATGTCACCGCCAAAAATTAACTGTAACATCCAGCTTTTTGCTGACGACTGCATTATCTACAGAAAAATAAAAAAATCATGAAGACCAACTAGACAACTAGCTTAGTCATACAAGTATCCAGGCATAACAATTTTAAGCGGTCTTGCTTGGAGCTTCCATGTTACTAGCATAATATCGTCAGCAAACAAGACGCTAGGTTTCCTCAAGCGCCATCTTCACCAAGCTCCACAACATGTTTAGTTTTTAGCTTACAAATCATTCGTATGGTCCAAACTAGAATTTGCATCGCCCATTTGGAATCCTCATCAAGATTTCCTCATCAATGCCAATGAAGCTGTTGAAAATCGCTCCGCCCCTTTCATTCATTCATCGTACATTTATAACATCAGCGTTTCCTCCTTAAAAACAGCATCCTGATTATCATCCATATCGCTTCGCCGTCGCATTGACAGCCTGTCTTTACTTCACAAACTCTTTCACAGCCCTATGCACATCGCACCTTATCTTCTTCCCCCAGCACGCATATCTCATCGCATCAGCCATCACGTAAAAGTTGCCCGTCCACGCTCACTACCGTCACTTTTTCTAGTTCCTTCTTTCCTTTGCAGCCGCAGACTGGAACGGCCTTCCAAACAACGTTGCCATCACCACTTGCCCCAAGTGTTTTGCTGAAATGCAAATACTCATGTTATTGTTAATTTGTGCTTTTAATTCTTGCCAACCCTTATGTAACACCCGTTTATGGGGCCTTTAAGGTAATAAAATTAAATGAAAAAACCCTAAGTAGCAACTTGATGCTCTTTAGAACCTGACATGTATGTAGGCCTTCTCTTGTTGGTGGAATAATTCATTCAGCAAAGTGTTTGGTACTCGCGTTAAATAAAGTCCTGTAGTGCCAGGTGCATGATATAGGGTGTTTTACCATCAGACATTACACAATATATAAAAATAGGCTTCTTAAGTTAGAAGACCGCTTTTTCCGGCACAGCATTGTCTTCGCTGGAGTACATTAGGATACAGTTAAGATGTGCTAAATAGGAGGCCTGTTAAGTAATACTTAATAGTTAACCTTTTAACCATTACTAATAGCCTCCTTAATTACTGAAAGGCGTGCAGCCCGCGGAATGTAACATCGACGTCAGCTCATAGGATTTCGAAAACGCCGTTACCCTCTACACTGCAGCCTAAGAAATTTTGGCAACATCGTTCTAAAATACATGCGCTTTCGGGAAGTTTGCAGGAAAAGCAACCTCTGCGGAGCACGTAACCAGTCTAAATAGCCAAAATTCGTTGGGTCACCGCACCGAGGGTAACCGCGTTTTCGAAATTCTAAAAACTGACAGTAAGAGTGAGGAAGTCCAGTATCATCATCAACCTGACTACGCCCACAGCTGGTCAAAGACCACTTCCGCGTTCTTCCCAACAAGCCTGTAATTTGCCAGCTGCGCCAACTGTATGTACGCAAACTTAATCTCGTGCGCCAACCTAACTTTCTGCCGCGCCCTGCTACGTTTGTCATCACTTGGAATCCAATCCGTCACCCTCAGGGACCAGCGGTTATCTTGCTTTCGCATTATATGCCCTCCCCAAGGGCGTTTACTCCTGTTGATTATAGGATGTCATTAACCCGCATTTGTTCCCTCACCAACTCCGCCCACTTCCGGTCTCTTAATGTTACACCTGTCTTTTTCTTTCCATAGCTCGCAGCGTTGTCCTTAACTTAAGCTGAACTCTTTTCGTTAGCCTCCACGTTTCTGCCCTGTAGGTGAGTACCGGTAATATACGAGTGAACGCTGTTCTGTCGAGGGATATTGGTAAACTGCTATTCAAGATCTGAGAGAACCTGCCATGTGCGCTCCGCCCCATTCTTGTCCTTATAGTTATTTTCTCTCATTATCCGTTTGAGTGGTCACAACGTATCCTTAGTAGTCGTATTCCTTTACCATTTCTAGCACCTTGTGACCAATAATTGGAAACTGCTGTTCCCTTGCTAGACTGATGAACATTACTTTGGTTTTCTGCATTTTAACTTTTAGACCCACCGTTCGCACTTTCAGTCTAATTCATTGAACAGTCTTTGCACTTCATCATTCTGAGTGACTGTGCAAGGCAATGCCATCAGCGAATCGCAGATTAGTTAGGTATTCTCCATTGACTACTATCCCCTACTGCTCTCAAGTGAGGCCTCGGAACACCTCCTGTAAGCAGGAACTGAATAGCATTGGCGAAATTGTGTCTCCCTGTCTGATGCCCTTCGTTGTTGCAAATTTATTGCTGACTTTATGGCGGGCTATGGTAGGTCTACAATTTCTACAGATATCTTCCAGTATTTTCATATAAGGCTCTTTTCCACCCTGCTTTCGCACTGCCTACATGACTCCTGAGGTTTCCACTCAGTCCAATGCTTTCTCGTAATTAATGAAGGGTGAAATATGGATCGGTTTTATTCTGTGCATGTCCATATCACCTGACTGATAGTGTGAATATGATCTATTGTGGAATATTATCCACGAAGGTCTGTCCGATCATTTGTTTGAGTGAAGTCTAAAGTTCCCCTGACTCTATTAGCAGTTACCATAGTAAATACCTTATAGGCAACGAAGAGTAAGCTGATAGGTGTGCAATTTTTCATGTCCTTAGAGCCTTGTGTCCTATGAACTCAGATATTGTTAGTGCTCTTCCAAGCTTCTGGTACTGTCGATGTCAAAAGGCATTGCGTATACAGAGTGGATAGTTTTTCTGGCATAATCTCCATTGCGTCCTTCAACAGATCTCCTCTTACCTGATCCTCACCAGCTGCATTTCCTGTTTCGTTACTGGCGGGATGACGCATTGCTCTGCGCTACTGTATCTTTCATTAAAGTTCTGATTACATTGGGCACTGTCTAGATGTAAGGAGAACTCTTCGGCTACTTTAATTATCTTATCCATCTTGTTAATGACATTGCTCTGTGTATTAACGCATACATCTGATTTTTACCAATGCTTAGTTTACTCTTCACCGCTTTTAGGCAACCGCCTTTCTTTAGAGCATGCTCGATTGTGTCCATAATAAAGTTTCTTATGTCGGCTACCTTGCACTTATTTATTAGCTTCGATAAGCTCTGGTAGTTCTATTTTGTCTCTAGAGCTAGAGGCTCTCATGCTTTCACGTTTCATAATCAATTCTTTCTACTCCTGAGATAGCTTGCCGGTATCCTGCTGAACCAGCCTACGACCTACTTTTTCGACGCACTCCTTAGTGATAGCAGTGAGATTATCGTTTATTCTATAAACATTAAGATCGCCTTCCCCAGCTAAAGCGGAATATCTGTTCTGTAGGGAAATCCTGAACTCCCCTACTTTCCCTCTTATTGCCAACTCGTTAATTGGCTTCCGCTTCTCTAGTTTCTTCCGTTCCCTCTTCAAGTCTAGGCGAATTCGAGATCTTATCATTGTGTGGTCGCTCCAGCGCACCTTTCTGATGACCTCCGCATCCTGCAGAATGCCAGAGTGAAAGCGTAGTATGAAGTCTTTTTCATTTTTTTGTCTCCAAAACGGGGCTCTTCCAGGTCCGCTTCCTATTCTCTCGTTTGCGGAAGAAGGTATTCATGATTCGTAAATTATTTCCTGTCTGCGAACTCTACTATTAACTCTCCCCTGCTATTCATACAAACTATACCATAGTCGCCTGCCGCCTGGTCGCCAGCCTGCTTCTTGCCAACCTTCGCATTGAAGTCGCCCATCAGTACAGTACAGGGTAATTTTACTTTGTTCACTGCCGATTCCACGTCTTCATAGAAGATTTCAACAGTGTGGTCATCATGACTAGATGTAGGCGCGTAGGCCTGCACCACCTTCAGCTTGTACCTCTTATTAAGCCTAATTACAATACCTGCCTTCCTCCCATTAATACTATAGAGCCCCTATGTGGCCAGCTATATCCTGATTAATGAGGAATCCCACACCTAGTTCTCGTCTATCCGCTAATCCGCGATAGCACATTATGTGTCCGTCCTTTAGTGCTGTATACACCCCACCTGTTCTCCTGACTTCGCTAAGCCCTATGAGATTCCATTTAATGCCCGTTAGTTTCTGAAATAGCACTGCTAAGCTAGCCTCACTGGATAGGGTTCTAGCGTTAAACGTTGCGAGTTCAAATTCCAATGGCGGCACCCTCCGCTGCGACACACGTCACAGACGTGTTAGTTAGCACGTGGTAGCTTTATTTTTATGCACTATAGCTCTGATAATGCTTTGCGATAAAAAGCGCTCTTCCAAATCAAAAAGCCTATATTTGAAAACCGTGTAAAATCTTAGGCGAATTGCCTTCTATTCTCAGCAGAAATTACAGAGTCACTTTACAACACAAGCTTCGATAAAAACCGATTTGCCTCCCTCATTTAAATTAGACACCGAAAAACACAGAGTCAACGGAAAACAATAAACACTGGACAATAACGCTCGAATTTGAAGAAAATGAAGTGCAGAATATACAGACACGTAGTTATCGCGTTGCGTTGTTATAGAGCATAATATGAACGTAAACGCGCGTAAGAAGGGCTGCGGTAGCAAACGAGAAAAATTACTGATGATGAAAACGTACCTGTCTCACAGAATTTATGCTTTGTTGTCAATTTCATTTGGGACCATTGCTCACAGCCGCTATGAAATAGTGAATGTATACTCCGTCGGATGCCTGTCACGAAAGTGCAGCCAAGCATCCTTTAAGCCGCATTTTCCTAGAAAATGTGATTCCTCCCCTCAGCAATACTCATAGTGTCCCCATGTTTTCGGGTGTTATCTGTGCAGCTGCCGTTTTCTCTCTGCGTGGCTTGGCAGAATTTTTCCCCACCAACAGCGAAGGCGCAGGGATGGCTCATTTTTAGAGTTTACTCTATGGCAAGAAAAAGTAGGACAAGACAAAAGACCTGAAGAAGGCAGAGCGGAAGGTAACAAACGCGGGTTAACGACAACCCAGTCGAAATCAAGAGAAGCAATGGGCTTGGGCGGCAATGCAATCCGAAGGTAAGTTGACAGCTGGTCGCTAATGGCAGCGGAGTGGATTACAAGAGAAGGCAAGTTTAGCAGGGGGAGGCAGAAAGTTAGGTGGCCGGATGAGATGTACAAGTTTGCAGGGATACGATGGGCGCAGCTGGTAAAGGACAGGGTTAATTGGAGAGACATGGGAAAGGTGTTGCCCTCCATTGGGTGTAGATAGCTGATGATGACGATGACTGCAGTTTTGCTGGTCTTAAGTCTCGAATGGGTCTTGCGTGCGTGATTTGCATCACTTGCGTGGCTAATCCAATAAAAGAAATGTGTAACCACTGATCCCTCCGTCTGACAACAAAGAAACGGGTACGTAATCTAGCCACGCCGTAAGTTTCTTCGCGGTTCATACTAGGATATAAAGGCACATGCGCCATCATGTGCAGTGGAAAGCCAGTTTCAGTGGCAGGCAACATAATGTCGGCACGCTTCTTTCTTTTCTTCTTGTTTGCCGCTCCCTTTATTTCCATCGCTGTGTCACGTGAAGAGAGGTTCGACGTCTGCGAAGAAATCACATCCGAGCGCTCACGCCAGTACCTTATTTAGTGTTAAGAACAGGCGGCGACACTTGACTCGGAGCTAGATGGACTTAGGTCTCTACCTAGAAGTGTTATGGAGGTTTTTTATCTAGGAATAAAAATAGAGGATTGCCTTAAGCCCATTAGTCTTGACCAGCAAAAGAGCTGACTCAAGATGCGGCGCGGCGTATGTTGCACGGTAGTCGCGACAAATTTAACTGACAAGTTAAGCACCGCAATACCCTGTACTATGCGGCTATAAAGAAAAGCCGCAGCCATTCTTTAATAGCCGCACGACTTTGACTCCTGGTAATCTTTGCTGGTAATTACTCCAAGCCTTTCTAAGTGACCCAGGACGTCGGCGGTGTGCCTTTGCCGTGGGCGTCTGAAAATTACTTCAGTCACTTTACCTTCAGGTTCGATTTTTAACACCGCTAACGGAATAATCACAACACAAGTGTAAACGAGAGAGAGATGGAGTACTTTTATGCCGTGAGAGATTTTTGATCCTCCAGTCGTCAAGAAAGAGCTTTCAGTGCAGATCCCCTGCGGCCTGAGGTAACAGCTGGGCTCGGGTGACCAACTTGCGCTCAGCATTCCAATTTCGAGCTGCACAACTGCGCCTCCCTCTGCTCCCGATTTACATTTCTAATGGGCTCAAGAGCCGTTATTACAGAGCAGTCCCACATAAAATGATATAACGTAGTTGTTTGGTAACACCAGGAACACCAGTCTCTGAACGTATTAGCGTAAAGTTTGGCATATCTAAAGAAGTTCACAAAGGTGTTTGCAATGTTCTCCAATCAACAGACTCCTCTGTGCACTCTCTGGAGAGGGATATATTCCAGTGCTTTTTCGTAACAATTCCAATCTGCCCTTGAACACCCATCTGAGGGGTGTGAGCACTGCCGAACTGGCTCGGTACGTTGTAAGCAGGTCAGCTGCCGAGCACCATAACCACTTGCTACCGCGGTGTCTCTGGTGTATACAGCTGAAATCTGTTCGCCTTGTCTGCAGTTCACCGTAGCCGCAAGTGATCAGGAGGTCTAATCTGTTGCAGCGTAAATTCAACTTATTAAATTTGAACAGCACAGCAGGCGAATTCAAAGCAACTTGGGGCTACACTAATGGACAACTGATTTCCGCCTACTGCCGGTAAGCACAAGTTCACTCTCAAGATGTCTGAAAGGGCAGGTGCCTGCGTTTGAGTTTTGAATGTGAGTCTTGAGTACAAACCAACTTCGCTCACCTTTCTTTATTTATTTTAAATAGTTACTTTCAATACTGCGGACCCTCTTACGCTGCCCTAGCAAATGAGCCTACAAAACATTTGCACTGAAGCCAGGGCTAGATCACACAAGACAAAGAAAAACCACAGTGGCGGCAAGAAGACGTGCGCAAACAAATCCAACAAAGCTAAGTATTTCAAATGTGCAACTGAGAACAACCAATGTAAAAGCGGCTCTGGGAGAGGTTATCACAAATAAATAGTCAAAAACGGATTACAGTGAACAACTTGTACGTTACGAAAAGGCGCCAAGGCGCGCAAAGCAAGGCAAGGTACGCATATGTTGATAGTAAAAATTAACGCTAAAGAATTACGGGCACTGCAACCTCTGGAACCAACTAAGGCTACGCAAGGGCTCATGCGCTGTTCAGCCCGACAAGAAGGAAGGTAAGTGATGCGGGAGGGCAAAATTCATTATGAATAATCAAAACCCCTTGTGCACCACTGAGGGCGTAACTCTGCGGAAATGATGGCCTCGATCCTTGTTGTGAATGTTGTTGAAGTCGGCGCATGGTTAACCTTGGCCTCATGTTTTTTTTTCCAATCTCGAATGGCGCATCAAAAAACTAGTGCTTAAATACATCTGCATGATAGCAATATTCAGTTAATGTGAGTGCATGCTTCTGCCGTGTCTGTCTAGGCTGAGACCGGGAAATGTGTTTTGACACATTGATGTTTTCACTCTTTGGCAACAGCTGGCGAAAAATTTCAATCACGCGCGTTCATAGCTCTGATTTTCAGCTTCGCAAGAGCTGAGATAGCTGCAAGGTTAGAGGGAGAGTCAGTACGCTTGTATTTGTGGTGGATTAGTCGGAGTGCCTCGTATGTTTTCTAGTTTTGCTATGTCAGTGGCTGTTTTCGCAAACCAAATGGTGTGAGCGTACTCTAAAATAAATCTAAAATAAAACGTTCATTTTTATATGCTTTTTTTAGTAGTTTAGTAGATTCTGGTGCATGCCGACTAGATCTTTCATAGAAAAAAGTTAGCGCAATAATTCCGATGTTACATTAGAGATCTGT
The DNA here is from genome assembly GCF_052857255.1 of Amblyomma americanum. Lineage (NCBI taxonomy): Eukaryota > Metazoa > Arthropoda > Arachnida > Ixodida > Ixodidae > Amblyomma > Amblyomma americanum. The sequence goes on along the minus strand of NC_135501.1, from coordinate 37,980,026 downwards.
GCGGCCAATCTGAAGTCATCGGTTAGTGTGACACAGAGATATTTATGCTGGGAGACTTTCATAAGTGGACTACCACAAATGCTGAATGGGAAACATGATTGCATTTTTCAGTGTTGCGAACATGCACGCAGATGTTTTAGAATTATGGCAATCTGCCATCTCGACGAGCAATCCACCACTGCATCAATTAATTGGAAAAGCACTTGGTGGTCTTCATGACTTTTTTATTTTTCTGTAGATTATGCAGTCGTCTGCAAAAAGCTTGATGTTACAGTTAATTTCAGCGGCGACATGATTAATGTAAATTAAAAATAGTAGCGGGCCAAGGAAGGAGCCTTACGGAACTCCCGAAGTGATTGTGGTTAGTCTAGAAGGCATATTTAGAAAGATTACCAATTGAGAGCGGTTAGAAAGTCCTGAACTTCCCCCTGCCTGATAATGCACTGTAGTTTTACGATTAGTTTGTTATGGCACATGCAACCAAACACTTTCGAAAAAAGTAGTAAGATGCAGGTTTGACTGCAGAGGATGCCCAGGACCAAATCAAGAACTTCAGTGAAATGAGTGGTTGTTGACAGTCCTCGGGGGAACCTATGCTGCTCTGGTGATTACAACTTTTCATGCCCAAGAAAATCAATTCCATGTTTCGAGATTTTGTGATAAAAATCTTTACATGCTTTACATTTTATAAAAGAAAAGAAAGCGCCCAGTGTACGAGAAATAATGTGCAGAAGTACGGAATTTTGGGCCAGTTCGTTGTGACATATACTAGAAGAAAATGTCAGCGACATACAGAGGACATAGAAAGATCATCAGAGGACGAGCGCTGCATTTTTTAACAGAAGGAAAGCGCCCAGTGTAGAAGAAATACTCTGCCTACTCCACGCCGCATATAGTGATTGCACTCCTGTGTATACAGATGGTTTGGTCTCTGGTACAAGTTCAACCAACGCCGTAGTGATTCCTGCGAGACAGACCAGTACTATTCAGTAAACTTCGCATCGGACAACCTGCACCGGGTCAGAATTGGCCGCTCTTCGTGCGGCTGTGCAGCACATCGGTGCACAAACACCTTACAAATGGGCTGTGTTCTGCGACTCAAAAGCAGCCCGACAATGTGTTAATTCTGCTTTACGCCATGGCGATCACGATCAACTCGTAGCTAAATTTAGACATCTCCAACACCAGGCGCAGGAAGAAGGTCATGACATCGTCTTCCAGTGGATGCCGGGACAATCTGGCATTGTTGGAAACGACGCAGCTGGCGCTGCAGCACGAGCGGCCCACGGCAGTGCCAACATTGTCCAGATACCGTTGACAAGAGCCGACGCAGCAAGAGATCTGCGAATGCTTAGCCCAAGAAAGCTTTTAGCGTCATGGTCTTCTACTAGCAACTCCACATGACGTCTGCACCACCGAGACCCCTTACTCTGACTCAGTCCTCCATCCGGCCTCTCCCACTGCGATGCTACCCTGTTGTGTCGCCTATGGCTAGGAGTGGCGTTCACAAATGCCTACTCCCATTTAATCGCAATGGCATACTCTCCTGCGTGTGAGATGTTTGCGTGCGCCGAAACTATCGAGCACATTCTTTGCAACTTCCGTCGGTTTCAGCGTGAGCGTGCAGTCCTGGCTGCAACACTCCGCCGTTTAGATCCTCGGCCCCTTACTGAAGCCAAAATTCTGGGTCCTTGGAGTAAGCCTTCATCGCAGAGGACAGCTTTGAATGCACATTTAAAGTTCTTGAATGACTAAGGACTGACTGCGAGATAGTGAACAATCATCTGTGCCCTGTGTACCCTACAAGTAACGGCGAACGGACACATGGAAAAGTGACCATATCCCTTTGTTCTTTCCTTTTTCTGTCTCTCCCTGCGTTCCCCTTCCCACGTGTAGGGTAGCATACCGTGCGCTGCCAAGTTAACCTCCCTGCCTTTCTGTCTCTCTCTCTCTCTCTGTCTGTGCAGAAGTACTGAAGTTTGGGCCAGTTGGTGTTGGAACATAATACAAGAACTTGTCGCCGCCAGACAGAGAACGACAGAAAACGATAACGACAGGACGAGCGCTGCATTTTTTCACGAGGAAAAAAAGCTCACAGTGTAGGACAAATACTGCGCAGACGTACTCAATTTTGAGCCAGTTGGTGTTGATACATGATACAAAAACTTGTCGCACCGCGAACAAGGCGGGAACGACGGCAGAGAACAATCACGAGAGGACGAGCGCTGCATTGTTAAAGCGAAATCTTTACTACGCCAGCCAAGGAGACACTTCGGCTCGTCGCGCCGTATGCCATATTTCGTATGTCGTGTGCCGTATGCCGTATGCAACGCCGCAGCCGCGCTCAAACAGATGGCGCTACTGCCGATGCCGCTGCAATCGTCGCTCTCCCACCAGATGTGCTCTGCTTGGGTAGAGGGAGAGGATGTGTCGCCTCGCGGGGAGTATACATATATATATGCGCTTTGTCCGACTGTATTGTAGCCGTTATGGAGAGCGCGAAAGAGACGCAAAAGCGACAGAACGAAGCGAGGAAGAGAAAACTTGCCCAAGAGATGCCAGAAGAACGCGCCGCACAACTCGAGAAGCGTCGTAACAAAGATGCGCCTAGAAGTCGTGCCATGTCCCGGAGTGAATCTTCAACTGCGGAAGAGACCGGTTTGTGTTCTCGAGAGCATCGGAATGAGACGCTGCGTAGACGACGTGCCGAGGAAACGAAGCTTTCGCTATTCAACTAGGGCTAAGCAGAGCTAAACCACAGTCAACTTTTTTTAACAGGAAGGAAAGCGCTCAGTGTAGAAGAAATACTGTGCAGAAGTACTGATTTCTTGCCCAGTTGGTGTTCATAGATACTACAAGAACTCTTCGCCGCCAGACAGAGATCGACCGAGAACAATCACGAAATCCATTTTTTCAACAGGAAGGAAAAATCCCAGTGTACGAGAAATAATGTGCAGAAGTACTGAATTTTAGTCCAGTGGGTGCTGTAATATGCTACAAGAACTTCTTGTTGCCAGACAGAGAACGACAGACAACGATTACGACAGGACGAGCGCTGCATATTTTAACAGCAAAAAAATTTAAGCGCCCTGTGTACGAGAAATACTATGCAGAGGTACTGAATTTTGGGTCAGCTGGTGTTGATACATAATACAAGAATTTGTCGCAACGCGAACAAGACGGGAACGACGACAGAGAACGATAACTACAGGACGAGCGCTGAATTTTTTTAACACAAAGGAAATCGCCCAGTGTAGGAGAAATACTTTGCAGAAGTACTGAAGTTTAGGACAGTTGGTGTTTATACATAATAAACGAACTTATTGCCACGCCAACAAGACGGGAACGACGGACGATATCAATCACGAGAGAACGAGCGCTGCATTTTTTTTTGACAGGAACGCAGCCAGTGTAGGAGAAATACCGTGCAGAAGTACTGAACTTTGGGCCAGTTGGCGTTGAAATATTATATAAGAATTTGTCGCAGCCCGCACACCGAGAACGATAACTACAAGACGAGCTCTGAATTTTTGAACAGAAAGGAAAGCGCCAGTGTAGGAGAAATACTGCGCAGAAGTACTGACGTTTGGGCCAATTGGTGTAGATACATAATACAAGAATTTGTCGCAACGCGAACAAGACGAGAACGACGACAGAGAACGATAACTACTGGACGAGCGCTGAAATTTTAACACAAAGGAAATCGCCCAGTGTTGGAGAAATACTTTGCAGAAGTACTGAAGTTTAGGACAGTTGGTGTTTATACATAATACACGAACTTATCGCCGCGCCAACAAGACGGGAACGACGGACGAGAACGATCACTACAAGACGAGCGCTGAATTTTTTAACAGAAAGTAAAGCGCCAGTGTAGGAGAAAAACTGCGCAGAAGTACTGATGTTTGGGCCAGTTGGTGTTGATACATACATAATACAAGAATTTGTCGTAGCGTGAACAGGACTGGAACGACGACAGAGGACGATGACGACAGGACGAGCGCTGCATATTTTAACAGAAAGGAAAGCGCCCAGTGTAAGAGAAATACTTCTGAGAAGTACTGAATTGTGGGCCAGTTGGAGTTGATTCATAATACACGAACATGTTGCCGATCGAACAAGGCGGGAACGACGATAGAGAACGATCACAAAATGACAAGCGCTGTAATTTTTACAGAAACGAAAGCGCCCAGTGTAAGAGAAATACTTCTGAGAAGTACTGAAGTTTAGGCCAATTGGTGTTGATACATACTACATGAACATTTCGCCGCTCGAACAAGACGGGAAGACGACAGAGAATGATCACGACAGGCCGAGCGCTGCATTTTTTAGCAGAAAGGAAAGCGCCCAGTGGAGGAGTGTTACTGTGCAGAAGTACTGAAGTTTCGGCCGGTTGGTGCTGGAACCTAATACAAAAATTTGTCGCATCACGCACAAGAAGGGGAGGACGACAAAGATCACTACAAGATGAGCGCTGAATTTCTTTAATAGAAATAAAAGCGCCCACTGTACGAGAAATACTGCGCAGAAGTACTGTTGATTGGGCCAGTTGGTGTTGATACATAATACACGAACTTATCGCCGCGCGAACAAGACTGGAACGACTACACAGAACGATCACTACAGGACGAGCGCTGCATATTTTAAAAGAAAGGAAAGCACGCAGTGTAAGATAAATACTTTTCACGAGTACTGAAGTTTAGGGCAGTTGGTGTTGATACATGATACACAAAGTTATCGCAGCGCGAACAAGACGGGGACAACGACAGACAACGATCACGACTGGACGAGCGCCGAATTTTTTAACAGAAAGGAATGCGTTCTGTGTAGGAGAAATACTGTGCAGAAGTACTCAATTTTGAGCCACTTGGTGTTTATATATACTAAAAGAGCTTGTCGCCGCCAGGCAGAGAACGACCGAGAACCATCACGACAGGATGACCGCTGCATTTTTTAAACAGGAACAAAAGCATCCAGTGTAGGAGAAATGCTATGCAGAAGTACTAATGTTAGGGTCAATTCGCGTTGATATATACTACTACAAGAACTGGTTGCCGCCAGACGGAGAACGCCAGAGAACGATCACGACAGGACGAGCGCTCCATTTTTTTAACAGGAAGGAAAAATCGCAGTGTACGAGAAGTACTGTCCGGAAGTACTGAATATGGGGCCAGTGGGTGTTGATGTATTCTACAAGAACTTGTCGCCGCCAGACAGAGAACGACAGAGAACAATCACCGCAGGACGAGCGCTGCATTTTTTAACAGGAAGGAAAGCGCCCAGTTTAGGAGAAATACTGTGCAGAAGTACCGAATTTTGGTCCAGTTGGTGTTGATACATAAATACAAGAACTTGTCGCAGCGCTGACAAAGGGGGCCACCGCAGAGAACGATCACGAGAGGACGAGCGTTATATTTCTTTAGGAAAGGAAAGCGCCCAGAGTAGGAGAAATTCTGTGCTGAAGTACTGAATCTTGGGCTAGTTGGTGCAGATTATACTACAAGAACTTGTCCCCGCCAGACAGAGAACGACAGAGAACAATCACGAAAGGACGAGCGCTGGATTTTTTTAACAGGAAGAAAAGCGCCCAGTGTACAAGAAATACTGTGCAGATGTACTGTAGTTCGGGCCAGTTGGTGGTGATAAGTAATACAAGAATATGTCGCATCGCGAACAAGACGGGAACGATGAGAGAGAACAATCACTACAGGACGAGCGCTGAATTTTTTAACACAAAGGAAAGCGCCCAGTGTAGGAGAAATACTTTCCGAGGTACTCAAGTTTAGGACAGTTTTTTGATACATAATACACGAACTTATCGCCGTGCGAAGAAGACGGGAACAACGACAGAGAACGATCACGAGAGGACGAGTGCAGCATATTTTAAAAGAAAGGAAAGCGCCCAGTGTACGAGAAAATCTTTGCAGAAGTACTGAATTTTGGGCGAGTTGGTGTTGATGCATAATAGACGAATTTAACGCCGCGCGAACAAGACGGGGATAACAGAGAACGATAGAGACAGGACGAGAGCTGCATTTCTTAACAGGAACAAAAATGTCTAGTGTAGGAGAAATACTGTGCAGAAGTACTGAAGTTTGGGCCAGTTCGTATTGATATATTCTACAAGAACTTTTCGCCACCAGAGAACGACTGAGAACGATCACGACAGGACGATCGCTGCAATTTTTTATCAGAAAGGAAAGTGCCCAGTATAGGAGAAACAATGTGAGGAAGTACGGAATTTTGAGCCAGTTGGTGTTTATATACAATAAAAGAGCTTGTCGCCGCCAGGCAGAGAACGACAGAGAACGATCACTACAGGACGAGCGCTAAATTTTCTTTCAATAAGGACAGCGCCCAGTGTATGAGAATACTCTGCAGAAGTACTTAAGTTTAGGCCATTTGGTGTTGATACGTAATACACGAACTTACCACCGCGCTTACAAGACTGAAACGACGACAGAGAACAATCACGACAAGACGAGCGCTGCATTCTTTAACACAAAGGAAAGCACCCAGTGTAAGAGAAATACTTTTCAGAAGTACTGAAGTTTAGGACAGTTGGTATTGAAACATAATACAATAATTTGTCGCAGCTCACACACAGAGAACGATCACTACAAGACGAGCGCTCAATTTTTTAAACAAAGGAAAGCGCCCAGTGTACAAGAAATACTGTGCAGAAGAGTCGGATCTTCGAAGAAACGGCTACCCTCTTTCCTTCATCAGGAACACCGAAAGAAGAATGACAGCGAATGAGCCTACTTCCGAAGAACGCGAGGGCACAGAAAAAACAAAAGAAAAACGAGCTGCTGTCCCATACGTGGCGGGAATTAGCGAAGCGCTTGCACGTATTTTCCGCAAGCATGGCGTCAACATCACGCAGGGCCCCGCTGGCAAGGTGCGAACAGAACTGGTGAATGTGAAGGACAAGCTCCCTCGTGAAAGATTTCCAGGTGTTGTATATGAGATAGACTGCGCCGATTGCTCATCAATATATATCGGTGAAACAAAGGACTTCAGGAGACGCCTGAGAGAGCACCAGAACGACGTCCGAAACCGGAAAGCAGCATCTAACGCCATCGCCGAGCATGTGCAAGAATCCGGCCACGAGATTAACTGGGATCAAGTGAAGATATTAACAACAGAAAAGAACACATCATCACGGCAGAATCTTGAGTCCCTTATCATACAGGGATCGTCTAACACATTAAACAGGAACGACGGAACTCTACATCCTATCTATGCTAAATCATTAAAAACGCTACTGGGTGCTACAAAAGGACGAATCCGTGCGCCGATTGCTTCATAGTGAACAAGGGAGCCGTAGTGCTCCCGAAACGTCTTTTCATCTTTTGACTTTGGCCAGTGACCAGCAATCTGCATCAATCATTACTTTAATTGCCACCTGCCACGCTGCTCAGTTTGGCCACAATCCGTTCGGCAAGTTGCAATACACCACAAGGTCACGTGATCTCGGTGGCCTACATAGGCTGCCTGAGTGGCGGGTTGCTCTGGCCGCTCCCGCTGCCAGGCTTGAAACGGTCGCGACTCCGATGACGCCGGCTCTGGACAAGTTTTTCCAACATGTGGGTTCTAATACTCGCGTTAAAGGAAACAAGAACACCTACACAATAACGTTTACGTATCCATGCTAGGGAGGTTACAGAATCGAATAAGCCGACAGATTTTAAGCTTGCACGCTTGGAACTTTTGTTGCGCATTGTGAATTCTTCGCAAAACTAAATTTGGCGCTCATGATTGCACGCGTTGAGCAGTTTCCCTTTCCTAACCCTGATGCGAACTTGCAAGCCTTTAAGCAGGAGGCGAGCGCGTGCCTTTCCTCATTCTTATATCATTGCTGCTTGGTTGATATAAGAAATTATTTGTGAGGGAAAAATTTAAACAACCTTGGTTATTTTGCCAAAGTACCGAGGTCCACGATTATTGCTGTACTCATGCAGAGTTGGCGCTTTTTTTTATCATTTCTCCGCACATTGCAGAATTGGCAGTGTAAGAGAGAGCCGACGGGCTCCCTGCTCCTTTTCACTGGTGACAGACACCGTGACAATTAGCGATCAGTGCTTCATCGGTAGTAATTTATTTAGGAGTTTTGGTGAAGGATGTTCCGCGCAGCTTGCTGACATCTGGTGATTATTACGATCGTCGACACTGCTGCAGGAGGGGAGCGGTTGTGCAAAATTGGTGAGATCACTGCAACGCCACCGCAACCGCAGTGAGAAGGGGACGAACCAGGATAGCTACTTGGAGGAGGAAAACGCTTAGAAAGTTGGTGCCTTGATGTCCTAAACAGAGAACCTCTTTATCGGGCTGCTCTTGGGCTTCATGTAACGGCCTCGAGACATTCATGGAAGTAGTAATGGCCTAATACATTAGGAGTGTTCGTTAATGTACTTAAATGTATTGCACGTTTAACTAATTCAGACTGCCCAGAAGATTAGAACAGATAGCTGTTTTGCAATCATGGAGCATATTTCCAATAAATATTCCCTTTTAGCAAGAACAACCTAGTATCTATAAACTTGAGCTTATGTTCTTCAGAGATTTCCTTCCAACGAGTAAATTACTGACGATAGCAGGAAACAAAACGTCACGGAGCTTAGGAACCATTCATGAGACGCTGAACGAAATCTCAGCATTAAGCTAGTTATCATAAACGAATCGTGAAGTCTAAAAACTGAATACGAGCTTGTTCGGTCTTATGTCAACCTTTGCGAGCAAGGGATCACTTCATAAGGCCGGAGGACAGAAATCTAGGCAGATCCTTTTCGACAACGAGTGCAGAGAAAAAATTAAACGACATGCACTCAAGGAATTTCAATGTTTTCTTTCCTACAGAGCTTTCGAAACTATCACTCCTTTTCTATTCAATGCCTTCCTTACCCGCTATGTACCACCATCCGTCATATGGGAAATAGTTATACAGGTTATTCAGGCTAATGGAAAGAGCGGTCACGCCTATAAGGAATTCGCTTGACATCTCGCGCCCTTTAAAAATAAACGGATCATCCAAACTAGAAACGGGCCATCATTCAAGGACTTCAAGTGCTTATCCTGAGCTTCAAGTTCAATCTTAAGCGAGCTCCAAGTGCACTGCCTTTGTTGCAGCTGTAAGGTCTTCATTCAGGGAGTTCAAGTGGTTTTTCGGTCCTGCAGCTGTAAGGTCTTCATTCAGGGAGTTCAAGTGGTTTTCCGTTCCTGCAGCTGTAAGGGATTCATTATTAGAGTTCATGTGCATTAGCCTGTGTTGCAGCTGTAAGGTATTGATTCTCGTACTTAAAGTACTTTGTCTGTGCTGCAGCTGTAAAGTCTGCCTTCTGGAAGTTCATGTGCATTGCCTGTGTTGTAGCTGTTAGGTCTTGATTCAGAGACTTCAAGTGCTGCTGTTGTCCTGCAGCTGTAAGGTCTTCATTAATGGAGTTCATGTGCCTTACCTTAGTTCCAGCCGTTAAGTATTCATTCATGAACTACAAGTGACTTGACCATGCTGCAGCTATAACAGATTATTTACTTTTTGTCGCGTGGCACCTTGCCCAGAATTCACCGTAGTACGCAGTTACTCAGTGTGGACCACTTATACCACCACAATACTTGTCAATCGTCCTTCGCTTAGGCTCCATAGACCACTTGATTTTTGCAAGGTTTGTTAGCTAATCACCCTGCCCGTTCTCTGCGCTCTAGCTCTCATGCGCTAGGGTCCCCTCTGCCACTACGGGATCGCCAGTTATTTGTTAAGTTCACTGTACATAAGCTGATGTTTTTTTGCTTACGGTAAATTAAATTTTAATGCCATAAGCTTGCACATATGCTCGCCCGTACAGTCATCTACAAACATGTCTCGAGCATAGGAAGAAAGCACAAAGGATTACACTTGCGTCGTGTAGAAGTGATCCGGGGCTTGAAAGAAGACCGTGTCATGCATGCACGTCCCATTTAATCGTGTTTATCTCCTCATGCCTCCATTTGCAAAATCGGGTCTGCAGATCAGTGGCGATTGTCGCTAATAAACAATAGAGCGCGCTGTCCCAGCCATTGTTACAAGTGTGGGGAAAAGTCCCCACGGTAAAAGCCATTTATTTGTCGTTCTCTGAAGGCTTCATCAAAATTAGTATATTTTCGCCGCGTTCACCCAAAAGTAATTTTAGTTTTCGTTTCCTCCCGCTCTCTGACTGACAGGTGAAAAGGGGCACGGTGAATCCGTTATTATATTAATTCTAAGGTCGTACAAGCAACTCGTATCACTAGTACAGAGGGAAGGAATTTATCTGCAATATATGTACTTGAAACCATTTGTCGCATACTACGTTTCTTTGGGCGCATAGAGGGGGGTACAGACTATTGCTTTTCAACACAACGCTCGTGTCCCTTTCAGTGTGTCCAAAATATGTTGCAATTTGTTCGGTGCGACCGAGGTACAAACAAGTTGAGCAGTGAGGCACTCTCCCTTTCCAAAAAGGTTCAATAATGGTACTTTTTTTAAACAAGGATTATTTTCTTTTCTTCTCAGACTTGATTTCTTTTAAAAAATTCTTTTTCAGGATATAACGCAATCCGAGTTATTTCTTCTAGCCATTTCTTCTTGCATACGCCGCATTGTTTGTTCGTGCGCTGCCGCGCTTTGTGCCATGGAGCTATACATCGCCTGGAGCGTTTGGGCTTGCCTAGTGTCCTGCGCCGCCATCGCAGCCTGCATCTTTTGGATGGTATCTGCATGCATTGTGTTTGTATTGGCCATCTGTTCGCCCATTTGCTTCATGTGGTCGCGGTGCTACTGTGCTTGCTCGGTCATATGCTCGTTCATCGTCGTTAGCGTTTTGTCGAATGTCTTCGTTGTCATCTGCATCTGTTCTTTCATGGCGTCCACAGTGCCCTTTTGCATAGTGGCTAGTGTCGTGACGAGTTCTCTGGTCTTGTCACCCTCGTATTTCATCAGCTCGGCGGTTCTTTGAGAGTCCATCTGATGCATGGCAAGCATCATCTGCATCCTGAAAGACCAACGCAGCGCATGAAAGGACAGTGCAGTCAGATAAATTTTCTGTAACAAGCAGGCTGTAACAAGAGATTATGTACCGGTGCTATTAGTCAAATGGAAACAAGATGCCATTTTCAAGCATAGTAAACTTTTGACAAAATAGGGTCCAAGTCTTCGAAGCAAGTGCATTCATATTAAAACAAAAACCAAACGCAAATGTGTTGGAGGAAACTGCTGCAAAAATTGCAATCTGACTGATCTGCCGCAGAAGCACCTGCAGATTCCGAAGGCTACTGTGTTCTTGCTCCTCGCTCCACTTGTTCGTCTTGCTCAGCAAGCTAAAACGCACAAACTCTCCTCTTACCTCTGTGGGATGCTCGCCCTATGGCGTCATGTATATTGAGAATGCTTTAAAAGATTGCTGCTTTTAGTTTCACTAAGGTGAGCTTCAACGTGTACTGTCATTAAGATAAACTGTGCAGCGTGTACAAACTATGGGCAAAATAATTTCTACAAAAACCTAGACCAATTCTGAGACACTGAAGCTCCATGTTATAATGTTTCACTCCAATACATTTATGAATTAGTGTGTGTCATCAATATCTAACGCTGTTTGCCCGCAACCACCAAGAATGTACAGTGCCTTAAAGCCACCTTGGAGGTGGACGTGCGGAACACAGAATAATGCATGGCCAGATAGACAGACTGTTTCACTACACAATTTTTATAAGTTGGCTTTTCGAGTTAGGGGAGCACTTTTTCCCCATTGCTTTTTACGCGCTGCAGCCCATCAGAATACAACTAAGACGTGCTAACTAGCAGGCTGGTTTACTAGTAGTGGATAATTAACTACCTGGTCCAAATGCTGCCACGGCCTTTTATTACGGGAACCACTTCAGGACTAGCCACACTGAAAAAATTATGTGGACGCAAAAGTCACGTTAACAATGAACAGCGTTCCTGCTACTTATTTTTCTGTCTCTGTCAATTCTTTCCCTGACACACGTTTGTCGCTGTCAGCGTATCTTTATTCGCACACACATAATTATACGCCGAGTGAGTGCGCCCTTAAACTTTTTCATCTGCTCATCCCTCCCTTTCCCAGTTGCGCACTCCTTCCTTGCTTTTTTGTTTTGAATTTTCGTGCCATGGTCGCGCGTCCTTCTTACGTCATCACCCTTTCGACCAATTAGATACATTTGTCATTAACGCGGGAGGAGAAATTGCTTTATGCGAAGTGTCACAGTGGTCAGGTCGAAATTGAAATGTATTTTGCCTGCTGTACCATAACAGCTCCCCGCCACGGAGGCCCCGTTGCTCACAACCCTGTGGGAGGTTGCTTCTTGGCGCGGTGGGCAGGCTGCCAGGACGCCAAGAGGAGACGTTACTTTTCGACACCATCGTCTTGCCGAGCGCTCAGCTAATTTTGTGAGTAACGCGGGGCGCGAAATCACGGTGTGAATGCGAATGGTGTCGGATTAAAAGTGAGAATTTTATCATTCCAGCGGTCTGTACATCCAGGCATGTTGGGAAATCCGAAACGCCAGAACTAGTGCGCCCATTATCACCTGGCGATGTGAATTTTAGCTGCTGACATAAAGAATGCTTAACGTAGAGCAAAATGATACAAACTAACTAAAAAGCACGTCAGCTAAATCATCCAGACTGAAACAGCCAGCACCGTGCATTAGAAATATCGCGTATCGGTCGTTTTGGCCAGTTTTTTTATAAAGGCGATGCTACATGCTCTGCATCTCTGTACGATCTTTTTATGGCTCTCACGTGTACTTTTTATCCTATCTTTTTTTCTTTTTCCTGCATGTACGGTCAAATTTTTTACAGCTCCTCCTAGTTCCGTACAATAATTTTGCCTTTGGCGCCTAGCATTTTGTTCAAATGAATTAGATTGTGTAGTGCCCTTTTGATGACATTGTCCCTGCATGCATTTGTAAAATGGGGTTTTCACTCACTCGTCGTGTACTTACATGTCGGCCGCAGTGATATTTCCCGCAGTGGCGACACTTTGAGCGGCAGCTTCTGGTGTGCACGCGACTGTGGCACTGTAGAAAACGCAATTAAATGTCACAGGTTAGCTTCGCTAGTGGTTAAGCATGTTTTGTTTTTAGAAGGAATGAGTACTGTGAAGTCACGTTTGGTTACAGAAATGCTGCTTTATTTGTGTTTCTTGATCCGGCTCTCTGTTGTCCACGCTTTCAAGCTTTACGGCTGAACTACGTCTCCGTGTCGCCAACAGCAATAACTCGGTGTCGTCGTTTTGCGGAACACTGGCGACTTTCCTTTTTTGTAAGTCCCTGGCAACTTCAATCGTTCTTGGGACGCCTTCCTCACGATACGTGGGCGTTAAGAACGTCCCATTATATCTGCTGGTCATAATACGTCACTAGTTGTCGTGGCGCTGGTACAAACTCTAGCTCAAGCGTGTTTACCGGACCGCATTAGTCCTGGATAGTGTGGTATGTGGGCATTTACATCCCGTGCGCTACACAAGGAGTACGTGGCACGCCGCAGTGGATGGCACCGAGAGGGACAACGCTGTTTTTAAACGGAAATTTTTCAGCCTCTCGTGTTCAACCAGATCATGCTGCTTCAAGCAAGGGAATGAGGGGTTTCCAGCAATGGTGGAAGGAAAAGCTGGCAGAAAAAAGCAAACAAACAGCAAAAATAAATTATAATGAAACGTTGCCCTGAACTACAGAAAGGCCCATTTAAAGCTGAAATACAATAGAAGAGGGTTACAGGTTTTATCAAGTGCTAACTCGTTCGAGGTTTTATTTATTTATTTAGTATTACTACGAGCCTTGGCATGTCCATAGACGAAGTGGATTTACAGGGGCATTCAATATGTATGCCACTTTGTACAGGGTATTAACACATCAGTGTATACTTAAGTAAACGCATGATTCCGCTCAGGTTTTAACAGACCTAACACAAACTTCCTCCTTGCGACAGAACTGAAAAAAATCCTATTTCAGTGAAAAAGCTAGACACAAAATTGCTATCAACAACATCGCGTGGCAAGAAATTCGAAATCACGATGGACGATGGTAAATGAACAACTTGCGATCTATCTTTCGAGGACAGAAGGTTCCGAAAGGAATTGATCTAATGCAGGAGGGCCTTGTACTATCTTGGACGACCATAGGCACTGCTAGATATCCATCTTATTTTGTATAGCTTTCGGCCAGGTTATCAACGCGTTTAGCGGGGTGCTCGTCTGCTTTAGCGACGCGTTTGTCTATTTTCTCGAGTTCGCACTCGATGGATTAGCGTCGCCGAAAGGGATAAGCCGTGCGCATTCGTCCAGCATTGCGTAACATATGCGTCGTCTCAAATTTTGAAAGCGCTAATCATTCATTCAGTGTCAGGCCACACGATCCACTACGGCACTATTGCAACCGAACACCTCAACGCACGGCATGATCAAGGCAGGCTTAAAGGACGCCCGATGACCACAATAATAATTTCTGCTGTCCCCGTCTACCTAGGCGTTGCACCCATCCCCACATGGTCGTTTCCGCTATCGCTAGCCGCTCCCGAGTGCAGTATGGATAACAAATTTTGTTTGCATGTTTTCTTCTTTCTAATCGTGCGTAAGACCTTTGTATAGTGGATCATCACACGACGTTCGCCAGCGACTGCTAAATAATTTATAGCTGTATTTATTCTATCATGCTGTTTCCGTTCAGTTTGAACAGGTGAACGATACTTATAACAACAGAATTCCGCGCATATATCATGAGGATAAAAAAACTGCCATATAATTGCTACTGCATCGTTTGAATTCACTTGAACGCTAAAGCGACCCTGCTTCCAGAGACGGAAACACAACTAACGAAGAAGCAGATTACCTTGGAGTTTTTTTTTTTTTCATGCATGACATGGCCTATAGTGAGTTTCGAAGCCATAGATATCACTCGTATGATGGAAGCGAAACTAAAACAAGACCGAGAAGGCCGTGGGGCGAAATATCACCATCAGGCTGACAGCGCCCACAGTGGGCCAATGGCCTCTTCCATATCTGTCCAATAAATTCTGTGCTATGCCAGCTGCGCTCGCCTTATCACCTCAAACCTCTCAATCTCTGCCACGCACCTTTCAGCCGCCCCCTTGCTAAGCTTGCGTTCTTTTACTATCCAGTCCGCTACTCTTAATTACCATCCATTGTCTTCCATTCGCATTACATGCCCTGCCTACGCCCATTTCTGACTCTTGATATCGACTACGATGTCATTAACCCGCGTTTGTAGCCTCACCTCCTCTGCCCTCTTGCTATCTCTCAGCATTACCCATGTTGTTTTCTTCGCCATAGCTCGCTGCGTTGTCATCAATTTAAGTTCAACACTTTTCGTTAGCCTCCATGATTCTGGCTTTTAGCGGCACTATCATCATTAGCAGTGCTGCGCCGCCTCGCCTCGGACCTTAACGCCCGCCCGCGTTGTCCCGGATCAATATCCTCCTCCTCATATTCATGTCTTTGCGGCCGACCTCCATGACATAACGATATTTTTCAAGAATTACCTGGTGCAGACCTACCATCAGACCCCGGTGGAGCCTGCCAACATCCCTAAGACTGCAATTTTAACACCGTTTGGCCTCTTCGAGTACGTCCGTATGTCCTTCGACCTGCGAAACGCTTCTCAGACATTCCAACGCTCCATTAACGAGGTAACTCGTGGCCTGCGTTTTGTGTTTGCGTATCTCGATGATCTGATGGTTGCCAGTTCCTCGTCAGACGAACACGCTGAACACCTACGCCTGCTCTTTTCATGCCTCGAAGAGCACGGTCTCGCCATAAATATGGCCAAGCTCGTTTTTGGCGTCGTCGCCATCGAGTTTCTTGGCCATCACGTCAAAGGGCAGAGAATTCGCCCTTTGGAGAGCAAGGTGTGCGCCATCCGCGACTTTCCTCGCCCCAAGTCACTTCGCAAGCTTCGCGAGTTCCTCGGCCTCCTGAACTTCTACAGAGCTTCTTGCCCGGCATTGCCCGCATTACCCTGCCCCTCACCGATCTCCTAAAGTCACCGCATGGTCCTCAAAGTCCTCTCGAGTGCACGCCAGCTGCCGAAATTGCCTTCTAAGCCGCCAAGGGCACCCTTCCCGACGCTACTCTGCTCATGCACCCGCTGACCGACGCCCTGTTGCTTCTCATCAAAGACACCTCTCGTGCAGCTGTAGGCGCCGTTCTGCAACAGCTTCAGGACGACTGCTGGTGCCCGCTGGGTTTCTTCTCCCAGAAGTTCAAGCCCGCAGAAACGCAGTAGAGTACTTTCGGCCGTGAATTGCTGGCTGTCTATCTCGCCATTCGACACTTCCGTCACATCTTGGAAGGAGCCATTTTTTATGTGGTTACGGACCACAACTTTTGCTTTTCGAGTGAATCAGAGCTCATACAATGCACGAGAGATACGGCACCTGAGTTTTATTTCTGAATTTACGGATGATATAAGACACATCGAAGGTCCCGCGAACAATGCCGCTGATGCGCTCTCCCGTGACGCTGCTCTTGGATCAGGTACGCACGACTTCGAAGCGCGGATAGCCGCACAGGCGTTAGACAATGAGCTTCAAGACTTTCAGTCCAACCCTGGCTCTCTGACCTTGTCGCAAAAACCCCTGCCGTTCTGCTCGGACACCATCGTGTGCAACGTTTCTAGTTGTACTCCACGGCCTTTTGTACCCACCGCTTTCGGCCGCCAAGTCTTCCAACAGCTGCACAGCTGCACAGCGCAAGCCATCTCAGCACTCGTGCTACGCAGCGGCTCGTGACGTCTAGGTTCGTGTGTCCAAACGTCAACCGAGATTTGCGTCGCTGGGCTCATGAGAACTTACAATGTCAGCGTGCCAAAACAACGCGCCACATGCCATCCTCCAACCACCCTTTCCGGACCCCTGACTGTCGTTTCTACCATGTAAACGTCGACATTGTTGGCCCTCTTCCTCCGTGACGAGGTTTCTACTACATACGTGTGTTGACCGCTACAAACGGTGGCCCGAAGCCTTTTCGCTGGCTGATATGACGGCGTCTACAGTGCTGTCAATTTTACTCAGTGGAGATTTCCCGTTTCGGCTGCCCCGCTGTAGTGACGACGGATCGTGGCCGCCAGTTTGAATGCGCCTTGTTTCTCGGCCTGACAACTTTACTTCGCGTACACCATTTTCACAACTCCGCGTATCATTCCTCCGCGAACGGCATTGTTGAACGCTTGCAGCGACAGATGAAGGCTGCTCTTGATGCACGCGAAACTCGCACCTTTTGGCCCTATTCCCTTCCTTTGGTCCTCCTCAGCCTTCATCAGCCTTTCTGGGGGTTATTTTTCAAGAAAATTTGAGCTGGTCTCTGCACATAGAAAAAATACGAACAGTTATTTCCAGATCAATTGGAATTATCTTCAAAGTAAAGAACTTACTACCAATGTGGTTAAAAAAGCAGTTGTATTATAGTCTAGTTTTTTCTCGTTTGCAATATTGTATTCTTGTATGGGGAACTACGACAAAAGCAAACATGGAAAACCTGCTTATACTACAAAAACGAGTCATACGATTAATAGAAAACTCTCCATATAGAGCCCCCTCAGCCCCACTTTTCGAAAAACATCAGATATTAACTATCACGAATATCATGAACAAAAGAGTAGCTTTGAAAATATATGATCAAATAAAAATGGACCCGGCTGGGTTCTCGCAAACTTTCTTCTTTAGAGACCACGACCATAACCTTCGGCATATGACCTGTAGAAAAGAACTAGTGCGTACGAACTACGGTACACAAACGCTAAAATATCGAATCGCTGATCTTCTAAATAAGTACCCGGGTATTATAGAAACCATTCACAACAGTCGTTCCACGAAAGCATTTAGCAAAAAGTTAACCCATTTCTTTTTGTGACATAGCAATGGCTTACTTTTTCTGCACATATCTGCCCTATATTAAAAAAAAAGAAAAATCCATGTTTTTATTAGAAAAGAAAACCTTACTTTGGCCGGCATAGTTAAGCTCTTCTTTCCTTTTGTTATATTCAGTTACACCAATATTTGTATTTAATGTGCAATTTTGTGTAACAATGTTTGACTCGCGAATATACTTTTTACAGCATTTCTTAATTGTGTACCTTAAATGAATATGTGCTGTTTTTTTATGTTTTCATGTATAATGTTATATGCAATGCCTCTTTGGCGTTATGATCTGTTTTCTTTGGTTAAACCTGCCCACTGCTCAGTTGTAGAGTGTAAAGGGGGCGGACGCTTCGTCAGGCAACTTTTGATTGCCTTTTTGTTCGCCTCCTCGGCAACCAAGTGTTGTTCAAATAAATCTGAATCTGAATCTGAAAAGATCTCCAGTGCACGGCGGCCGAAACGGTTTACGGGAGTACCATCCGTTTGCCAGGCGAGTTCTTCATTCCGGCCCTCACCGAGTACATCTCGCCCCCTGCCTACGTTGAAAAACTACGCCTGCTCTTCAGGCGCCTGCAACACGACCCAAAAGTCCATCGACTCCGCAAGTCTTCGTGGGCAAAGACCTCGCCACGTCCCCCCATGTCCTTGTGCGTCGAGATGTCATCAAGCCTTCGCTCACCCCTCCCTACGATGGCCCTTACCCCGTCCTGCAGCGGGATGAGAAAACTCTTAAGATGTCCGTCGATGGACGAGACGAAATATTTGCCATCGACCGCGTGAAACCCGCCTTCATCGCGCACGTTTCTCTTTCAACTCCCACCACGAATTCTCAAGCCCCTCTTCTTCCACTGGCTCGATCCGCGCCGTCAGCAAGCATGTCTCATAGGCGCCCTGCTGTTAATTACCATCCTCCATCCTCTCCGCGGAGGGAGCCCTGTAGTGGCACTATCATCATCAGCAATGCTGTGCCTCCTCGTCTCGAGAAAAGCGCTCGCGCTGGCTACGTGGGCCCACGCGCGGCGTAGAATATATGCTGTGGATTCCAGGCTCCCGGCCTGTTCGCTTCGTACGCATCGCGCTCCAATAATTTGTTGGGGACTAAGTCTCTGTCCCTCTACAGGCTCATAGGCGAGTACCTGTAGTATAAAGCTGTTATGCACTTTTTTCATGAGGGGTATGGGTGAACTGACATTCATGATCATGTGCTCCACCCCATTCTAACTCTGGCTATTTCACTCTCGCGACCCGGACCTGCGGTCACTACCTGCGCTAAGTAGATATATTCCCCTACCAGTTCCAGCGCCTCGATGCCAATCGTAATTACCTGCTAGCTTCCGAGAGTGTTGAACATTACAATTAATTTCACGTATCAATTGTCAGGATCATACTTCTGATCCGCCTGTCTAAATCCTTCATCATGCTTTGCAATTTTTTGCAGCCATGGCGTAGAGTTAGAGCATCTGCCTCGACTGCTTATAGGACAGGGGTTCGAATCCCGGTGACACAAATTTTTTGACCCGATAAAAAAAAAATCGGGTCTCAGTGGAATTGGGTAGCTAGGCCTGAGGTACGGCATGATATAGGTTGTCATAACCAACTATATGCTGCCCATCAGAGCAGGGTATGGATAGCCTAGTGTAGTATTTGGCCACAACCATTTATATGCATATAAACTTTAAGCGAACATCACAAGGTGATGGATGTATGCTAATGGCTAAGGCGTGTGTATTATAAAGATGAAAACATGGTCAAATAAAACCTGGTGCGGCGCTATTGGTCTAATTTGTTCGGTAACATGTTAGCACAACTTATTGCAAACACGAGGTAGGCAGACAGGAACGCGAGATTTATTTTTTACTTACAAGTTATCTTACAACTAAGCGCGTTGTCCTCTCTTCCTCTCTCGTGTTGGTCCTATGTCGCGCTAACTTGCATCAGAGGTATGCATGCAGCCAAAAATTTAGTCACTTGACTCCTTTTGATCCTCATTACCTCTATTTACAGGTAAGTAAATCTAGCGAGGGGTGCGTTTTATACACTGCCACTCAATTAGTACAACTAATCTCTAGAAGTACGGCCCATGCATGCCCATGCCTGTGTTTGTTTTCACCGTTGAGGCGATGGTTTCGTGATCTGAGGCTTCACCCAGGAAAGCTACTGGATGAGACACGGCGTCTGTTTGTATCTAGCCCCGTGCGCTTATGAATTCTTTTTATGGTATATGACTACGATTAGGGCGCAAATTCGCTACATATTCGGAATTGATTTCGGCCTGCTTCCGAAAGCGTGATCGGCTGTTTTTATCGACAATGGCAACAAAACGCATGGCATGGCATGGGATGCATGGAATCTTGAGGGGTGCTCGATGACAGGCTGTAGGTTGGGAGTGAGCGACGGCGCAGGAGTAGGCGGGCAGGCACACCAACACAGCTTTCGTGCGACTTCCTCACGTACAAACTGATGGATGCGCTGGAGGAGCGACTGTTGGTCCAGAGCACCGTCCCCTGGGAGAGCCAAGCTGGAAAGTGTGGCCTCCTGAAAGCCAGCACCCCGGGAAGAACGGCGTTGTTTGCGCAGCTCATCGAAGCTTTGGCAGTAGCCGATGAAATCGGAGGCAGTCTAGGGATCCTTGGAAGGCATCATCCTCAATGCCTTTCATAATACGCCTGATCTTGTCGGCCTCGCTCAAAGAAGGGTTGACACCTTGCAGAGGTTGACGATATCTTCTATATAACTGGTGAAGTTTTCCCCGGTTTGCTGGGCCCAACTTCGCAAGCGTTGCTCGGCGCGAAGCTTACGCACTGCGGGACGGCCAAAGACTTCTGTCAGACTGGTTTTGAAGGCTGCCCAGTTTGAGATGTCAGCCTCGCGGTTTCGAAACCAAGATTGGCTACGTCGCTCAAATAAAATATAACGTTGTTGGGCTTGACGCTATCGTCCCACTTATTGTATGCGCTTACGCGATCTAGGAGCCCAACCAATCCTCCACATCCATGTCATCTGTGAATCTGAAGATGACCGGGTCACGCCGCCGCGCGGCTCCGGAACAGAAGACAGCCGGCAGAAGCGGGGAAGCGCTTTGGGTGACGGTCTCAGGCACCGCAGAGGCGGTAGGCAATGCTCGTTTACGAAGCTCCAGGGCGACGGGATCGCTGGCACCACCACCACTTTTAATAAGGAACTTCCTGCAAAGCACTGCTTCGCGAACAACAGAGGTACATGCAGGTACAGGCCAGAGGTAGCGGTTAGTCCAGAGCACGAACGATGGATGGAATGTTCGGCGCTTTTCATTGTCTTCCTCGTTAAGCGCCAGCCTCTGAAGATGCCGGAGCCGAAGGCCAGTCTTACAGGAAGTTCAGTATGGAGAGAATTCGGCATGCTTTAAAGAACGTAGGTAGCCTGAAAGCGGTGAAGAGGGAACTAGGCACAGGTAAAAACCAGATGTATGCGTTAAAAGTAATGGAGGGCAATGTCATTGTCAATATAGATAAGATAGTTAAAGCAGCCGAAGAGCTCAATAAATATCTATACAGTAGCCAATGTAGTCAGATCGTTAATGCAAGAGAGAGTAGCGCACAGCAATGCGTCATCCCGCCAGTAACGAAACAGGAAATAAAAGAAGCCTTAGGGGCAATGCAAAGGGAAAAAACAGTTGGTGAGGATCAGGTAACAGCAGATCCTTTGAAGAACGGAGTGGAAATTGTTCTAGAAAAACTAGCCACCGTATATACGCATTCCCTTATGACCTCGACCGTACCAGAAGCTTCGAAGAACGCAAACATTATCTTAATTTTATAAGAAAGGAGACGCCAAGGACTTGAAAAATTATAGACCGATCAGCTTACTGTTCGTTTCCTGCAAGGAATTTACAAAGGTAATCGCTAATAGAGTCAGGTCAACCTTAGACTTTTATCAACCAAATGATCATGCTGGCTTCTGTTAAGGATATTCCTCATAGATCTTATTCACACTATCAATCAGGTGATAGAGAAATGCGCAGAATATAATAAACCTCTGTATAGAGCCTTCCTTGATTACGAGGAAGTATTCGACTCAGTGGGATCCTCAGCAGTCATACAGGTACTGCGGAATCAGGGTGTAGAAGAGTAATGTCAAATTACTGAAAGTTACAGGTAGCAAATGCACAGTTACCATAGTCCTCCATACAGTTAGCAATAAAATTCTAATAAGGAAGGGCGTCAGGCAAGAAGACACGATCTCGCCAGTGCTATTCACCGCCTGTTTACAGGAGGTATTCTGAGGACTGAATTGGGAATAGTTGGGGATAATAGTTAACGGAGAATACCTAAATAATCTCCGATTCGCTGATGTCGTTGCCTTGCTGAATAACTCAGGAGTTGAATTGCAAACTATGATCAATCGTTCAGACACGCAGAGCTGCACGGTGGGTCTAAAAATTAACCTGAAGAAAACCAAACTAATGATCAACAGCCTAGCAGGAGAACAGCAGTTCACAATTGCAAGTGAGGTGCTCGAAGTGGTAAAGGAATACGTCTACATATGTCAAGTAGTGACAGCTGATTCAGATCATGAGAGGAAATAACTTGAACAAATTGAATGGGGTGGAACGCATATGGAAGGTTCTCTGAGATCATGAATAGTAGTTTATCAATATCCCGTAAGAGAACAGTGTACAACAGCTGTATTTTCTCGGTACTCAACTACGGGGCGGAAACGTGGAGGCTAACGAAAAGGTTTCAGCGCGATTATCCGGACCCGTAGACTATCTGTTACGGGTCCAAGTTGGACTTATTTCTGGAAATGTGGCGGAAAGTTTGAAGGATGCTTCACTCCCGCCACCGGGTGGTCCGGTATTGCACTACTTCCGGGATCGGCCTTGTCTTTAGCGCGCCTTCACTATCCTGTCTTCCTATCCCATCTTTAAACTCTCCTTCTATCTGCACGTGGTAGCGATTGTGGATCGGCTTTAGTCAGTGAGCAGGCCTGTGCACTTTCCTTTCTTTCTTCCTGGCAGCAACAGACAGACAGCTTATGTTAAGGACAATGTAGCGAGCCATGGGAAGAAAAATGATAGGTGTAACGTTAAGAGACCGGAAGCGGGCTGAGTGGGTGAGGAAACAAACTCGAGTTAATGACATCCTAGTCGAAATCAACAGGAAGAGATGGGCTTAGGCAGGGAATGTGATGCGAAGGGAAGATAACGGCTGGTCCGTAAGGGTAACGCAGTGGACTCCAAGAGAAGACAAGCGTACCAGGGGCCGGCAGAAGGTTAGGTGGGCGGATGTACGTGATATGGAAGTCTGCAGACATAGGGTGGGTGCAGCTTGCAAAGGGCCGCATTATTTGGAGAGACGGGGGAGAGGCGTTCGCCCTGCAGTGGGTGTAGTAAGGCTGATGATGATTGGCCTATTTGACAATGTTACTAAGTTTGTACCAATATTTTTTACTATCTGCATAACTATATTCTGCTTAATTTTAAGGCCTTCCCAAGAATGGAATATTCACGGCATCTAATAAAGTGCTTAATAACTCGGTCACATCGGCAAACCATTAAAATGATCTTATTCATACCGCAGGAGTTTATCCCATGCTTTTAATCTGACGGTATGAAAACTGTGAATGGAGAGTAGAAGGTCACAGTCTGAATAAAGCACCTAAACTGAAGCGTACAGGTTGTGGCCCTCCAATGAAGTATGAATTACAAGTAGCACGTTCCGGTGGCTTTAGTCAGTTCTTTCTAAAAGACAATGAGTAAATGTATACGTTCTGCATCTAGGTGTGACTTTTGCTTATCTGATTCTCATGGGCCGTTTTCGCCCTTTTGTTGTAGCTAGAATCTCTACGGTGAATTTTCAACGCTAATGCCTTAGAATAATTGTGCCTTGGTTACCCAGCATCAGTTGTTAAAATATGACACTGATTTAACAAGCATTATTAAGGTGGGGATTAACGCTCGCCATGTACTTACAGGTTGGCCATGGTGGCGCCATTTCTCGGAGTGGCCAGACTTTGAATGGGCGCTGCTGGTTTGGACGCGACTTGTCCCCTGGACAGAAAGCAAAGTTCACAGGTTAACTTTGCCAGGGCCCAAGCAAGTTGTGCTTATAGAAGGAATGAGTTACCGTGAAATCATGGTTAATTAGCAAAGCGCGGTATTATTTGGAAGTTAAACCTTTAAAAAGAATTTCCTTCCTGTTTAGGTTTGAAAATAATAGTAAATGCGGAGCCATCTCCGAATAAACTTTTCTTAATTTAAAAATCTTGGAGTGTAAGCGCTGGCTTCACGGGTGACAGGGTCCTGTGGCTTGAGTATTTAAGAACACGGCAGGAACAAAATTGCGTTTGGAGCGTTTTGAAAGCTGGCAGAGCATTGAAGGCGCTTTCATGAGGTATATAGATCGATTGGATCATAAATATCTGCCGGCCATCCCGTTTAGGCTTCAATATCTGCGGCCGAGAATGAATGTTTACGTTATGTCTTACGGATACCTTTTCTGGCCAGTTATCAAGGCTCGCATTTTCTGAACCAATGAATGGCTTGCGGACATCAGCTTTTGGACGTCCGCCGGCAGCGAACCTGTCGATGTCCTGCGGATTCACTCTTTGTGGATTATGAATATGTCCCACATAGGCTCGGTCATCCACGGCGGTTTTTTTTTCCTGAGACAATTTTCATGAGCAGATGTGCTATTATCAGTTTCTTCAAACGTAGGGACACGTTTTGTGAGGGTAACTTTTTTATCTCAGTAAAAACTATTATTTTCTGCATTTAAATGTGCCGCAATGTTTCCGCCGCTGTACTTCAGATGGCGAGGGCCATAACTTCCATTCATGTCACAATCAGACGGAAGTTGCACTCTCATATCTCTACACTGCCCCTTTATGTGAACATGTGCTGCGCAGTGCGCTTTACTGCATGGTTTCTAGTGTGACTGAACTGGTTTCCGCCAGCAAAATGCTTTTATGGCGTGAGGGAAGCAGACGCAGATGGCCTGTCACCGGTGTTTTCCACACAAGTGCTTCTGGCATCAACGAGAGCACGCCGGAGGGAAAAGAAAAAGTAAAATGGCTGCTGCGCACGCACGAAAAAAATGTCTCAATTAAAGAGGCACACAGCCGGCATCTCCGACATACGAGTCATACAACTCGCTAAACCAGTGTTCTCTGCGGCATGAGTTTCAATTGGGGCAATAACTGCTGGTATTGCCACTGCCCGCAAAACTACGGCCAGCGATGTCCGACTGACGCCAGACTAAGATCGATACTTCTGAACTAAATCCACACATTCACTAGAAGAACGATATACGTCTAGAAACGAGCGGCAGAGTCAAGATGTCTGCGGGTCTGACAGATGACTTTAGTCCATAGATGTTTTGAAATGCGGTCAATAAGACAGCAGTGAAGAAAAATATCACTTTTCCTGGCAGCAGAAATCCGGTAGATACAGACTGATCGAAGGGACGAGATCATAAGGATCAGAGAGAGAGAGAGGGAGACGGCTAATAGAAGCTGATTGTGTAAACGGCAATAGTAGAAGAATATTTCAAGTGTTGTGTCCCAGATTTTTTTTTCAATATTTATGAAACAATGATACCCTGCAACTTAAAATGTTTTTATTTCAATATCTCAAACTGCGCCTTCCTCACCTTGCATAGAGTACGCTAAAATTTCATTTAAAAACTTCGCTTATTATCCATCAACCACTACAACATGTTGAAACATGTCAGACCAGAGTATATGAGGAGAAGCGCGTGATTTGAGCGATTAGAGTGTGAGCTGCGTTCTTGTCCTTTCTTTTATTCTCGCACTCCTTGGGCCTTGCAAGGTGATCGGAATATTTAGAGGCGTAAATAATTAGAACTATCGTGATGTCAAGATTTCGGAGATTGTCTGCCTGCAGAATTGCATCACAGTTCTTTAGAAGTCGTATGCAGGCTAATTCGTCCTCGGGTATTCAAATAATGCCAAAAAATTACTAATTTCAGCCATATTTAAATGTTTGTAGCAACAACAAAGTGGTCCAAGAAACGTCTTTTTCCTGGCGTCCGAGAGATGAGAGGGCAGATATTGGGTTCTTCAACACAGGTCTCATCACCCAAACTGTGGTGACTAGCGGATGTCTTACGGGGGTCAAATGCGGTGTGGGACGTTCCGTGGACGTCTCTGAGAAGCTTACATCTTAAGTCTGGCATCCCAAGGAGGTCAAGATGTCCCTCGTTTATGTAGGTGGGACGTTCATTTGGCCGCCTCTTTTTTTTGCACGAGCCAGCCCAGCAGGGACGTCCCAGTTCGTATACGAGGCGAACTTGGACGCGCATCCGATATCCGTACATCTGGTATCGAGTCGTTGGTACGTTCTTCGGATACCGGCGGTCAATTGGGGATGTGATTGGTTTGGTTTGGTTTATGGGGGTTTAACGTCCCAAAGCGACTCAGGCTATGAGAGACGCCGTAGTGAAGGGCTCCGGAAATTTCGACCACCTGGGGTTCTTTAACGTGCACTGACATCGCACAATACACGGGCCTCTAGAGTTTCGCCTCCATCGAAATTTGACCGCCGCGGCCGGGATCGAACCCGCGTCTTTCGGGCCGGCAGCCGAGCGCCGTAACCACTCAGCCACCGCGGCGGCTCATTGGGGATGTGAGTCACAGTGCCTGGCTTTACGTCCTTTCCTGCTGTGAGCTGTGGAGCTATGTTCTTGGGCTTACAGAGGTGACAAGTTGTCTATTTTATATCTGTCATTATTTTTATAAGTAACAATATGCCAAAAATTCGAGTAAGATTCGTTGTTCGTAACTGTTGCCGGTTTCGAAGGGGATGGTTTTTTCTAAGTTGGTTTTGTGGGCGATGTCCGGAAAACGCAGCCGGGTTGCCTTCTCTTCCGAAGTTGCGCACGTCGTTCTTGTGCTGTTGAATTCCTTCTTTTAGGCTTCTAGTTTCGTCAATAAAGCTTGCGTTCTAATCAGCGCAAGTCATTTTCTAAAGAATGCCTTGCGCTTTTTTTTTTGGTTTGGCTCCGTTAAACGGGATTTAACGTCCCAAAGCGACTCAGGCTATGGGGCACGCCGTAGTGAAGAGTCCTGGAAATTTCGACCACCTGGGGTTCTTTAACATTCACTTACATCGCACAGTAGACGAGAGTCTAGAATTTCGCCTCCAGTGAAACCGACCGCGGCAGCACGGATCGAACCCGCGTCTTTCGGGTCAGCAGCCGAGCACCATAGCTTTTTTGTGTGGACAATCTTTGGGAGCAGGTAGGGAAAGCTCATCCCTGTTCGCAGGCGTGTTCCCCTTTCGTGGCGACCTTTTTCAGGATATGGGGCATGGTTTCGTTGCCGCTTCGGACATAAGGAAGGGTACCGTGCTTCTGAGGTGGGATTGATTGTGGCTGATAGATTTCTCGGCGCGTGGTGTATTCTTTTAGGGCTATGGTGTCACAAATAACTTTTTTGCGTCTTTCTTTTCTGGTTCTTTGTTAAACGTGGTACTGAAGGCTGACAGCTGAAGTACGTTACTGTATGGGCTACAGACCGTACGCAGACGTAAAAAACCTTGAACTTGACCGTTAAACAAACCTTGACCGTCCCGGACTTCTCTAAAGCTGATGATATCGCAATATAACATAACCTAGGGCTAGGGTAAGATGATTTCACTCGTTATATCTCTCTAGAATTTACGTCTGCAAACAATGCGTGGGAGATGTTTAAAACTGTGGAGTTTGACTCGATAAAGCTATTTGTTTCCATACGCACTAAGAAAGTCAACAAAAGAAACCCTTGAATTACACGAACGATTATTCATAAAAAACGCCTTTTGAAACGTCTCAGGGCTAAACAATCCGCCTCTAAAGAGCACGCGAGTCTATTATAGTACTCTCTATGGAGTTGAAAATAGAAATTACCCGAGCCAAGGATCTTTATATGAGTCAAACACTAACTAGTTTTATCAAAACGTCTCCTGGAAAATTTTGGAGATAAGTCGCAAAGCCAAAATCTGACCTAGAATTTTTGATAAGCAAAGATAGAACTGTCACCGATAGGACAGAAATGGCATGCCTCGTGAATGAATACTTTCAATCAATTTTTACTTTGGATGACGGTACTAAGCCCCAAACGGAATCTCTTGATATACAACCTTTACGTGAGCTTAAATTAAGTCAGACCGGCATTTTCAATCGTCTAAAACTGGATGAAAAAAAACTCTTCAGGTCCTGATTAAATTCCTAATGCTTTTTAAAGCGATATTCAGAGTGGTGTTCCTTTTATCTCTTAGAAGTTTTCCCAGAATCCCTGGAATCTGGTCAAGTACCTAATGGCTAGAAAGGGGCTAAGGTTATACTAATTCATAAACAAGTCCTCGAAGATTATGTCACGAATTACCGACCAATTTCCCTGACCAGCACATGTTGCGAAACGCTGGAGCATATTTTAACCAACCACGTGATGAAATTTGTGGAGGAAAACGGCATTCTGGGGACCAATCAGCACGGTTTTCGACGAAGGTACACAACATCTACAATTCTCACTGAGCTTATACATGAGACTGGTGAATGTATTCATGGAAGGCGACAAATCGGTATAATTTTTATCGATTTCTGGAAAGCATCGATAGAATATTGAATAGAAAGCTGCTTTCCATGGCTTGCTGTGTTGTCCTTAACTTAAGCTGAAATGTTTTCGTTAGCCTTCATGTTTTTGCCCTGTAGGTGAGTACCGGTAAGATGCTGCTGTTGTACACTTTTTTCTTGAGGAATATTGGCAACCTGCCATTCATGATTTCAGAGAACTTCCCATATGCGCACGACCCCATTCTTATCCTTCTAGTTATTTCCCTCTAATGATCCGGATCTGCTGTCACTACTTGCCCTAAGTAGACGAATTCCTTTACCACTTTCTTTCAACAAGAGAAGGGAGATGTTCGCATTCAGTTTAAACGATTCCTGCGAATTTTACCAATACCTGATATAACCAATGTAGAGTGCAATTTTTGAACAACGCGCTATGGAAACTTTAGACGTAATATTGGAGCCATGTACAGGCCCCCCTAATTTCCCGTTGCCTTATGAAGCGAACTGCAACAATTTGAGAGCACGAATGTTCAACCCGATAATCGTATTATATTGTCAGGATATTTTAATTCTCCTGCAGTAGACTGGTGACATTTTTCAGTTAAGAAAGCATGAACCCCAAGGTGTAGCTATGTTGGACGTGGAATTTGCCTTCGACTTAAGCAAATGTTAGAAGAAAATTCCAAATTTCAGGACAATTCCCAATCAATGCTCGACCTCCCTTGTTAGCGCATCAATTACTGCCAAAACAAACTGCCAGATAGTGGATAGAATATTTGGACCACAAAGCTGTACAGCTCACTACTGCAAACACCGCTTTAAATACGAAACCTCAATATTCATCATATCAAAAATTTTCTCGAGGTAGATTATTAGTACTTCGGACTCTTGATCACTAATGACCTCACTTGGGCTAAGCACATTGACTACGTACTGGTTAATGCTCATCGTAAGTTCTTTCTGATGAGACGTTTCAGCCTTTCTGCTCCTTCTGCCTTACTGCTCGCATACAAAAGCCTAATTCGGCCGATACTACGCTATGCTTGAGTTATTTGGGAACATTTCGCTAAACCTTACACTAATAAGATATAAACAGTACAACTAAAAGCAGCTCCCTTAATTTATGAAAGATTTGGACGTACGTCAGTGAGAGAAAGCCTTAACTGAAGCAGACTTGCCCTCATTAACGCAAAGAAACCGTGTGTCAGCACTAATAATAATAATTGGTTTTTGGGAAAGGAATAAGCGCATTATCTGTCTCATATATCGTTGGACACCTGAACTGCACCGTAAGGGAAGGGATAAAGGAGGGAGTTAAAGAAAGGAAGAAAGAAGTGCCGTAGAGGAGGGCTCCGGAATAATTTCGACCACCTGGGGATCCTTAACGTGCACTCACATCACACAGCACACGGGCGCCTTACCGTTTTTCCTCCATAAAAACGCAGCCGCCCCGGCTGGGTTCGAAACCGGGAACTCCGGATCAGTAGCCGAGCGCCCTAACCACTGAGCAACGGCGGCGGGTCAAACTAAAATTGCTCTATGAACTTTTTTACGGCCACTATAATACAGACCTCACGACAATAAGTTTTTTTTTTTCGTCTGGTACGCCACTAGGCAAAGACATAGCCGCATAGTAACACCGTTTACCACGCGTAATAACCGTTTTAAATATTTTCCTTCCACGAACAGTAATTTAACGGAATCTCCTAACCAATGACCACATTTCAGAATCACATATGTCGGCATTTCTTTCCAGTATTGATTAATATGTGTATTTCATGGTTATTTTCCAAAATTTTCGAGCTACGTGTTTCTACTTTTTTCTTGTGGTCATTGCCTGTGTTATTATCAACTGTAACACCAATGATAGGAAGATTCCACGACCTTGCATCTGCCCTAGATAAGCAAGGTCAAATTGACATAATTTTCCTTGATTTTGAAAGAGCCTTTGATCGCGTATCCCACAAAAGATACTTCTTAAGCTAAAGCCGATCCTTAAGAATGACAAGTTACTCGCGTGTATTGAAGCATATCTTTCTGATAGATACCAGGCCGTCAGCGTCGACGAAGTGCTATCCAATTTTTCATCAGTTGAGTCGGGCGTCCCGCAGGACTCAGTTTTGGGGCCGCGGTCTTCATTAACGATATCACTGCGGACATACAAGGAAAAATAAAGCCCTTTTCTGATGACTTCATAATCTACCATGCAATATCTACCTCTCACGACCAAGCAACCTTAAACTCATCACTCGCTAAATTACAGGCCTTGTGTTCCACATGACAAATGCCTATTAACACACACAAAATCATTTGCAATGACTGTAACTCCAAAGAAAGAATCGCTAACCTTTAGATAACAAATCGTGAACCATTTTCTGGCAACAGTGTCATGTTTTAAGTACCCGGGAATCATAATCACACCTGACCTTAGTTGGAACCAGCACATAAACTATAACAAGGTGATGGTTCGGGCTTGTGGGTATGCGTTATGATCCATAGCGCACCAACAAAACAGGGGACAAACACAAGCGCTAAACTTCCACTACGGCTTTATTTGGTGGACACATAATTTATACATGAAGTAAAGAACGATACCAGTCAGATTAGACCAGATACTTTGTGAACAAAGCTTAAAAATCACATGCAATACATTTCACCGGTTGGCATACTGCTCCGAGGCAAAAATGCCGTATCTTTCTTTGTCAGCGACAATGACGGACTGCTGACGCAGCTTTCAGGTCCAGCTCTTTCGATTGCGGCAGCCTCGATAATTTCCCTTGTTAATCTATCGGCATTTCTGCCTATCACCTCGCATTCTTTAAAACCAGGCTTGCAGTTATGAGCACGACTGTGCCGTGCCAAATTGCTGGAACCGCCATCCCTAACTTCCCTATGGTGATCGCTTAACCGCTCATTAAGGCATCTGCGTGACTGCCCAATGTAAGCCTTGCCGCATGAAAGCGGGATACTGTAGACTATATCTTCAGTACACTGCACGAAAGAGTTTCTATGCCGAATCGTGCAACTATTCTGAAGCCTGCTGTCGGGACAGGTGGCCTTGCAAATGCGGGACAATTTTTCTGGTGCAGACGCTTTCACTCTGGCATTCTGCAGGATGCGGAGGTCATCAGAAAGGTGCGCTGGAGCGACCACACAATGATAAGATCTCGAATTCGCCTAGACTTGAAGAGGGAACGGAAGAAACTAGAGAAGCGGAAGCCAATTAACGAGTTGGCAATAAGAGGGAAAGTAGGGGAGTTCAGGATTTCCCTACAGAACAGATATTCCGCTTTAGCTAGGGAAGGCGATCTTAATGTTTATAGAATAAACGATAATCTCACTGCTATCACTAAGGAGTGCGTCGAAAAAGTAGGTCGTAGGCTGGTTCAGCAGGATACCGGCAAGCTATCTCAGGAGTCGAAAGATTTGATTATGAAACGTGAAAGCATGAGAGCCTCTAGCTCTAGAGACAAAATAGAACTACCAGAGCTTATCGATGCTAATAAATACGTGCAAGGTAGCCGACATAAGAAACTTTATTATGGACACAATCGAGCATGCTCTAAAGAAAGGCGGTTGCCTAAAAGCGGTGAAGAGGAAACTAAGCATTGGTAAAAATCATATGTATGCGTTAATAAACAGAGCAATGTCATTAACAAGATGGATAAGATAGTTAAAGTAGCCGAAGAGTTCTCCTTACATCTAGACAGTACCCAATGTAATCAGAACTTTAATGAAAGATACAGTAGCGCAGAGCAATGCGTCATCCCGCCAGTAACGAAACAGGAAGTAAAGAAAGCCTTACGAGCATTGCAAAGGGGAAATATAAGATCAGGTAAGAGCAGATCTGTTCAAGGACGCAATGGAGATTGTGCCAGAAAAACTATCCACTCTGTATACGCAATGCCTTTTGACCTCGACAGTACCAGAAGCTTGGAAGAGCACTAACAATATCTGAGTTCATAGGACACAAGGCTCTAAGGACATGAAAAATTGCACACCTATCAGCTTACGCTTCGTTGCCTGTAAGGTATTTACTATGGTAATTGGTAATAGAGTCAGGGGAACCTTAGACTTCACTCAAACAAATGATCGGGCAGACCTTTGTGGATAATATTCCACAATAGATCATATTCACACTATCAGTCAGGTGATATGGACATGCACAGAATAAAACCGATCCATATTTCAGCCTTCATTAATTACGAGAAAGCATTGGACTGAGTGGAAACCTCAGGAGTCATGTAGGCAGTGCGAAAGCAGGGTGGAAAAGAGCCTTATGTGAAAATACTGGAAGATATCTGTAGAAATTGTAGACCTACCATAGCCCGCCATAAAGTCAGCAATAAATTTGCAACAACGAAGGGCATCAGACAGGGAGACACGATTTCGCCAATGCTATTCAGTGCCTGCTTACAGGAGGTGTTCCGAGGCCTCACTTGAGAACAGTAGGGGATAATAGTCAATGGAGAATACCGAACTAATCTGCGATTCGCTAATGGCATTGCCTTGCTCAGTCACTCAGAATGATGAAGTGCAAAGACTGTTCAGTGAATTAGACTGAAAGTGCAGAACGGTGGGTCTAAAAGTTAACATGCAGAAAACCAAAGTAATGTTCATCAGTCTAGCAAGGGAACAGCAATTTCCAATTATTGGTCACAAGGTGCTAGAAATGGTAAAGGAATACGACTACTAAGGATACGTAGTGACCACTTATACGGATAATGAGAGAAAATAACTATAAGGACAAGAATGGGGCGGAGCGCACATGGCAGGTTCTCTCAGATCTTGAATAGCAGTTTACCAATATCCCTCGAGAGAACAGTATTCACTCGTATATTACCGGTACTAACCTACAGGGCAGAAACGTAGAGGCTAACGAAAAGAGTTCAGCTTAAGTTAAGGACAACGCTGCGAGCTATGGAAAGAAAAAGACAGGTGCAACGTTAAGAGACCGGAAGTGGGCGGAGTTGGTGAGGGAACAAATGCGGGTTAATGACATCCTATAATCAACAGGAGTAAACGCCCTTGGGCAGGGCATATAATGCGAAAGCAAGATAACCGCTGGTCTCTGAGGGTGAGGGATTGGATTCCAAGAGATGACAAACGTAGCAGGGCGCGGCAGAAAGTTAGGTTGGCGCATGAGATTAAGTTTGCGTACATACGGTGGGCGCAGCTGGCAAATTACAGGCTTGATGGGAAGAACGCGAGAGTGGTCTTTGACCAGCTGTGGGCGTAGTCAGGCTGATGATGATACTGGACTTCCTCACTCTTACTGTCAGTTTTTAGAATTTCGAAAACGCGGTTACCCTCGGTGCGGTGACCCAACGAATTTTGGCTATTTAGACTAGTTACGTGCTCTGCAGAGGTAGCTTTTCCTGCAAACTTCCCGAAAGCGCATGTATTTTAGAACGATGTTGACAAAATTTCTTAGGCTGCAGTGTCGAGGGTAACGGCGTTTTCGAAATCCTAAGAGCTGACGTGGATGTTACATTCCGCGGGCTGCACGCCTTTCAGTAATTAAGGAGGATATTAGTAATGGTTAAAAGGTTAACTATTAAGTATTACTTAACAGGCCTCCTATTTAGCACATCTTAACTGTATCTTGATGTACTCCAGCGAAGACAATGCTGTGCCGGAAAAAGCGGTCTTCTAACTTAAGAAGCCTATTTTTATATATTGTGTAACGTCTTATGGTAAAACACCCTATATCATGCACCTGACACTACAGGACTTTATTTAACGCGAGTACCAAACACTTTGCAGAATGGATTATTCCACCAACAAGAGAAAGCCTACATACATGTGAGGTTCTAAAGAGCAGCAAGTTGCTACTTAGGGTTTTTTCATTTAATTTTATTACCTTAAAGGCCCCATAAACGGGTGTTACATAAGGGTTGGCAAGAATTAAAAGCACAAATTAACAATAACATGAGTTTTTAAATTTCAGCGAAAACACTTGAGGAAAGTGGTGATGGCAACGTTGTTTGGAAGGCCGTTCCAGTCTGCGGCTGCAAAGGAAAGAAGGAACTAGAAAAAGTGACGGTAGTGAGCGTGGACGGGGAACTTTTGCGTCATGGCTGATGCGATGAGATATGCGTGCTGGGGGAAGAAGATAAGGTGCGATGTGCACAGGGCTGTGAAAGAGTTTGTGAAGTAAAGACAGGCTGTCAATGCGACGGCGGAGCGATAAGGATGATAATCAGGATGCTGTTTTTAAGGAGGAAACGCTGATGTCATAAATGTACGATGAATGAATGAAAGGGGCGGAGCGATTTTGAACAGCTTCGTTGGCATTGATTAGGAAATCTTGATGAGGATTCCAAATGGGCGGTGCAAATTCTAGTTTGGACCATACGAATGATTTGTAAGCTAAAAACTACACATGTTGTGGTGCGTGGTGAAGATGGCGCTTGAGGAAACCTAGCGTCTTGTTTGCTGACGATATTATGCTAGTAACATGGAAGCTCCAAGAAAGACCGCTTAAAATTGTTATGCCTGGATACTTGTATGACTAAGCTAGTTGTACAAGAACTTCAGATATTACATAAGAGCAAGATTGTGGATTACAGCGGCGGCGGCGGCTAATGGACAAAGATTACGTTTACTTAGGTTCAGTTCCATTAGGTACTTACTATACCACTCCTGAACAGCATTAGGATCATTTTGAAGAGAAGAATGGTCAGCGGTGGTGAGAATAGTACGATAAAGTACACAGTTGTCCGCGAACATGCGTTTGTTAGATATTACATTTGTAGGTAGATCATTAAGGCATATGAGAAAGAGTAAGGGTGGTCAAACGGGCTAGTTGGTAGCTCATATTTGGAAAGAACAGCGCACCTTTAGACACGGACAGAGGCAGATATTCAGCGCTGGGTCGTTATATCTGCCTCTGTTCCATTCTAAAGGTGCGCTGTTTTTTCCAAATATGAGAAACAGTAGTGGTCCAAGCTCAGAACTCCGTGGGACGCCCGACGTTAACAAGAGTGAGTTAGAGTTCTTATTGTTAACAGAGACAAACTTCGAACGATTAGTCAAAAACTCTTCAATCCACTTCGAAATAGTGGGGTGTAAATTTAATCGAGAAAGTTCTATCAGCAGGCGTTTATTGGGTACTTTATCAAAGGCTTTGGCAAAATCTAAAAATAATATGTCAGTCTGTATATTAGAATCAAGATTAGCATGCAGATCATGAATGAATGTAGCAAGTTGGGCCTCGCAGGAATAACCCCGGCGGCACCCGTGGTGAGCAGGATGGAAAAAGTTCTTCGAATCAAGGAGTGCCATGATGTGGGTATAGATGACATGTTTCATGATTTTGCATGGAATACTAGTTAGAGAGATGGGGCGGTAATTAAGCGGCGAGTACTTGTTACCTAATTTGTAAACTAGAACGAGATTCTCATATTGCCAGTCTATGGGCAACTAACCTGTAAAGAGTGACTGAGCGAATAACAAGCACAACAGCGATGAACGTATATTTCGTATTAACCAGTCTTTTAGCGTTTTTATTGTCAGTTACAGCCGAGGATGAAATTTTACTGTCTGGGGGGTTTGGACGAAATGTCAGATCTGTTTCATTAGTAAACACGGATGAAAAGGCTGCGTTAACATGTTGCAGCAATCAGTTTCACAGACAGTTGCACGCGAAGCATCGGTGAGGGAAATTGTGCGTGTGTACGAGGGTTAATGACTTGCCAGAACCTACAAGGGTTGGCAACATTTTCGGCAGATCGATGTTGAAAAAGTGTTTGGCTTCTCGACTACTTTTTTTTTTAATTGCTTTTTTGGGAGGGAAATGGCGCAGTATCGTTCTCATATATCGTTGGACACCTGAACCGTGCCGTAAGAGAAGGGATAAAGGAGGGAGTGAAAGAAGAAAGGGAGAAGAGGTGCCGTAGTGGAGGGCTCCGGAATAATTTAGACCACCTTGGGATCTTTAACGTGCACTGACATCGCACAGCACACGGGCGCCTTAGCGTTTTTCCTCCATAAAAACGCAGCCGCCGCGGTCGCGTTTCGACTACGATAACCCTGAATGCATTCATTCCTTCACGTATCTACCAGGAGTCAGCGATCACCACGTCATACATGCCGGCGTCACGAGTAAACCATCTTTACGCGCAACAACTAAACGAACTATCCTACTGTACGATAAAGAAAACTGTACAGCAATTAAAAATGAACCTCGCGAATTTTCACCTGGATTTCAATCTAACTTTCATCACAGAGCCATCTATGCTAACGGGTCCTTGTTTAAGAGGAAAATCGAAGATTTGGTTGATATGTTTATTTCGAACATAATTATACGAACGAACACTCAAAACCCATGGTTCACAAAAACACTGAAACGTCTTGAAAATAAAAAGAAGCGTCTTTTCCGATCGGCCAAGTTGCTTTTTAATCAGAACGCTTGGAAGAAATATTACGCAGCCGAAAAAACGTAATTATAGACTACTCGATGAGCGCGTTTTTTTCGGCTGCGTAATATTTCTTCCAAGTAATATTTTCCCGTAGCAAACGCCGATAACCACTGATTTAGGTGAAGCGTGGCATAAAACCCATAATATTTCTATATCTGATGAAAGCTGAATTTCTGAGCATGAGATATCCTGAGCGCTGGCAGTCAGTACCACTCCTCCTCTTCGATCAGGGCGAACTTTGCGAAAAACGCAGAAACTAGGCAAGTCGGCCGGCACTTCACTACCAGAAATATCACGGCTTAGCCACTTTTTCGTCAAGACTAGTATGTTACTGGCAGATGAAGTGAAGATATAGGAAACAATGTCGCACTTTGAAATGAAACTGCGCACGTTAGTAAAGGCTGCTGAAAATGAAAGAGATTCTTCGTGTACATGCTTAGAACGATCTGTCGAGAGTAGCTGAAATGGTTCCTATTTTACCTATTTTACTGTTTCTGATGATAGATCGAATATGTAAGGTTTAGGACTAATATGTAATGTTTTGAAGCGCATAGAGAACTCATCGGATGCCGATTCGGCAAAGGCTACCAGATCTTTGCGGGCGTAACGACCGCGAAGAGAGAAGTCTTCGCCAATACTCTAGTTGCTGCCTTTGATCTTAGTACCTGAGGAAATTTTTCAGTAAGGGGAATTTACAATGATTGACCTGGTCGATCATTTGAGTGGTCCTCGAAGTTGTGAGCAAGATCAATTAGATTGGGTTCGATGGCAAAACCTAGCTTAGTGGAGCAATGGCGAATGACTGTTTCTTCCGTGTCCGCAAAACTTTCAGTTGGGTTAGTATAAGTAATATTGTAAAATATGAGATTGTTACTGCGAGAGCGATTTTCTGCATCGTTCAGGCGTGCTTCTAGTTTTTCGATCTTGGAGCTAACTTAAGTGTTTAAAGTTTTCAGGGTGTCTATTTCAGAATGGGGAGTAGAAAGTGTGGCGTAGTGCTATTCCAGAGTGTCCATACGCTTGTTTAAGTCGGTAAAAGTTGTTTCGGTAGTTTTCAGTTGGTCTTTAATGTCCTCCAGATCGTAAATTATTGTAGCTTGTCCGGTAATTAGTTTCTGGAGCTCTAAAAGTATGCTGTTATAACTACCGGGGCCTGGGTCAGTTTCAACATCGCCTGTCAATAGGAAAAGAAGACGGATAACACGTGATCACTCGGCAACAATACTACAGAAGCACTGAGGGCTAGGCAGATGCATTAAAAAGTAGTTACTCGTTTTTTAGCAAATAGGAAAGAGAGAGAGAGAAAGAGAAACGGAAAGGCAGGGAGAGAGAGAGGGTTTATTGATAGGAAAAGCAGAGAGGTTGGCCTAAAAAATAAATATCTGGCCTGCTACTCTGCTCTGGGGGACGGGAAGAGGAGATAAAAGAAGGTCACGATGGGGGACGATGATGATTAAAGGAGGCAGAAGAAAAACTACTTAAAAAAAACAAGGCACACTTTCTGACATCACAAACGCGAGACAAGGTCCGCGTGGCTCAAAAAGCGTGAGAGCGCTCGCGTTGCCTTTACAGTTCTAAAACTATCTGGCCAAGCGCCGAGGATCAAATCCTTAGAGTGGAGCGATGTGTCCATAGGCTTCAGAGCAGATGCGTGTATGAGTCTTTCACGTTCATACGCTAGACACGCCACTAAAACATCTTGTATAGTCTCTAGCACGCCACATGTGGTACATTCCGGGGAGTCCGCATGTCCTATTAAGTGCAAGTATTTGCGCGTGAATGCCACGTTTAAACGTAGTCTACGGATAACGCATGCAATAGGGCGAGGTATTCCGCGAGGAACTGAAAAGGTCATCGTCGGATCTAGCCGTTTAAGGCGGATGTGGCGGGTTTCTGGCAGGGCCCAGTACCTAGCCGTCGCCCTCGTCATCAATTCCGAAAGGAGACAAGTTGTGTCCACTATAGAGAACGGTACAGCTGTACGCAGGCCACTGCTGAAGGCGCTCCTTGCTTCAGCGTCGGCGGTCTCATTTCCATCGAGTCCGCAATGTCCGGGCATCCACTGAAACACTATACGTTGGCCGTTTCCCTGAGCAAATGATACGAGACTAATGATATCAAGAGCCAGAGCTTGGTAGGCTGTGTGGCGTAGGAAGCATCCTAAAATGTGTAGCGCAGGTTTACAGTCGGTGAAAATGCACCACTCCTGAGGTGGTTCTCCGCAGATGTGACGAATCGATTCCTGAAGGCCCACAAGCTCTGCAGCGGTTGAAGTAGACTTGTGTCCCAAAATGAATCTGCGGGTTGTCTGTTGTGCAGAGATTGCGAAAGCTGCTGTTGATGCATTTGGTGACGCAGATCCATCCGTGTAGACATGCACACATTTGTGGTATTCTGACCAGAATACCGCAAGGTTAACTAGGCAGCGCCCGGTATACTACCCTACACTTGCGAAGGGGAACGGAGAGAGAGATAGAAAGGGGAGAGAACAAAGGGAGATGATAGCTTTTCCACATGTCCGTCGACCATTACTTTCAGGGTACACAGGCAACACACTGATATTTCACAACCTTGCACTCAGTCCTGAGTCCTTCAAGAACTGGAAAAGTTCCTTCAAAGCTGTCCTCTGCGATGAAGGCTTACTCAAGGAGCGAGAATCTTGGCTTCCGTAAGTGTTGCAGCCAGGAACGCATGCTCACGCTGAAACCGAGGACAGTTACAAAGAAGGTGTTCTATAGTTTCGTCGCACCCACACATCTGACGCGCAGGAGAGTCTGCCATTGCGGAGAGGAGGCATTTGGGAACGCCACTCCGAGCCACAGGCGACACAACAGGGTAGCATCGCAGCGGAAGAGGCCGGACGGAGGACTGAGTCAGAGTAAGGGGTCTATGCGGTGCAGACGGCATGTGGAGGTGCCAGGAGAAGACCATGACGCTAAAAGCTCTCTTCGGCCAAGCATTCGCAGATGTCTTGCTGCGTCGGCTCTTGTCAACGGTATCTGGACAATGTTGGCGCTGCCGTGATCGGCTCGTGCTGCAGCGTCAGCTGCGTCGTTTCCAACAATGCCAGAGTGTCTCGGTATCCACTGGAACACGATGTCATGATTTTCTTCCTGCGCCTCGTGTTGGAGATTTCCTAATTCAGCTGCGAGTTGATCGTGATCGCCATGGCCTAAATCAGAATTAAGACACTGTAGGGCTGCTTTTGAGTCACAGAACACAGCCCATTTGTGGTGTGTTTGTGCACCGATGTACTGCACAGCCGCACAAAGAGCGGCAATATGTTTTCAACAACCTCATACAGCCACATAGGAAAAATTTATTACTAACTTGCATTGTCAAAAGTAGCGTATTAGTAGCCTGCTCTGCTGTAAGGAAAAAAATGGACTTGTACATTGTGAGAGATTAGTCAGCCACCGGAGCATGTTCCTTGCGGCTCAAGAAGCGTAGGCCACACAAGGCGCGTTCTGCAGTTGGGCTTGGCTAGGTAAGCGTAAGAAAGTATAAGGAAGCTATTTACAAGACCTTGCGGTTATGGTCGTGCGCTCTTCAGAAGCAACGAAAGCCAACTTGAGTAGATGAAAATTTATGTAATGAACATTTTGAGAGTTCCACTTTGAATACTAGTAAGTCTAGAGAGATCACGTCGGCCGAAAACAACCCATTCAAGTCTCTTCTCTGTCACTAGTGACTGCTTCATGGCTGGCTCTCCACGCGTTGCACTTGATGCAAGCCATTTCTCAAGAAAGACAACCTTGCCGGGAAGCCCCTGTTAGCAAAGGATTCTGAGGTTGACTTAATCTCATGGAGGTGTACGTGGAAGCTGCCCACACCTTTCTCTGGACGTCCGTGCTGATCGTGTCGATGCGTGTGCCGCTCCCCGCAGCAAACACTTGCCTTTCAGGAAGGCAGTGATCAGCAAGGGTGTAATCTTGTCTAACCATCACTGGAAACACGGGGCAGGAAAATACTTCCGCTTATTCCGGAGATTTCACTGCTGTGATTTATGGCGCCATGTTCCCAGCCATGTGCTTACACTTTGCGAAATGTACAGTATTTAGAGCTACGACTGGGGCTAATTGGTATAGTTGTTGTGCGTGTGCGTCCTTTCTTGTATTTTGCTCGCGCTTTTCAAACAGTAATTAAGGGTCATATTTTCGGGCTTTGCAAGAGCGGGCCGCACCTTCAGGGGCTTTTCCCTCTTATCGGTGAGCTCCACGAGCTTTTTTTCGTTCTCCTGTAAGCAAAAACGTCAATGAGCCCTTCATGAAAAACCACCAAGGCATGGGTACCTATTTCAATTTCCTTTCTTTAAACAGTTCTTAAACGGTTCTAAACCGTTTCAAACGGTCAAACGATGAAAAATGTATCTTATGTGCAACGCGACCAAATGGGACGTGAGACCTTTAACTCGTGAATCATCTTCTGCATACACGATCCCAAGCATGTGGCTATCGCTCACACATCGATCGAAGACGTGATACTTCGTGGCCACCGCTGCAACTAGACGACGTATTGTTGTGATGTTGCTTCGCTTCAAAAGCTGCAAGTCAGCAAGCACTGTTCTACTCTGGAAGCTATAATCCGGGTCTCATAACGAAAAAGAAAACAAGCCAGACTCCCATGCATTTCACGGGATTCATATATATTTACCGATGGTCGATAATCAGCGACTGAGTCCGTCTACATGTCCTTCTCCTACACTTCAGAAAACTACTTTCGTAAAGTTGATCGGATGGTGGCTGCGTTGTTGTGGCAGGGCAATTAATGCGGGAGGTTCCGCCCCTAGACGGCCAGCTTGAAGCGGTGTCACACCATCTTAGCCCTGACTCTGATACAATTGGTGAGTGATGTCCTTGCGTTGGGCTTTCCTCTGCAAACCTAGTGACTGACTGGACAAGTGTTATGTGAGCTGGTGATCCTGGAACAATTAAATAGAAAAAAAGCACTTAAATTGTACTACATTCAGA
Organism: Amblyomma americanum; assembly: GCF_052857255.1. Taxonomy (NCBI): domain Eukaryota; kingdom Metazoa; phylum Arthropoda; class Arachnida; order Ixodida; family Ixodidae; genus Amblyomma; species Amblyomma americanum. The sequence goes on along the minus strand of NC_135501.1, from coordinate 37,938,178 downwards.
TCCTTTATTATCGGTCAAAATGGAAATCAGACTTGTGACCAGACAACCACTTCCACCACCAAATTAAAAGGAGATGCGACGAGAGCGGTGCAAGTCAGAGGACAATAACGGAGTGGAACCTGCAAACCAAGAATACAGTTTTACAGCAATCTCTGACATCATTTATCGGAAGCTTGAATGTTAATTAATGCGTTTCTATTGTAATGCGCTCCTGACTGCCACCTTCTTGTGAACTTGTTAATATTATCAAGTTGATGCTCTCTGCAGTCAGTGTTAATCTTTTCACTCAATATAGCATGTATTCCTGTTTATTTACCATTAGTACCGTTTTGATACACTGACCGTTCATTTTTTTATTGGTATGTGTTCTGTTCGTGCATTAGTCATTTATGGCCTTTAATTTGTTTCCTAAATATTGTATTTGTATCTTGATTTTTGTACGCCCACCCTGCGAACATATTTTCCTGGGATCGCAGTATAAATAAATAATACAAATCTATAAGTGCGGTAGTCTGACGAAACAACCTGTGAGCGCCGGATTTTGTGCGACGAGCAGGAAGTGCAAGATTGCCGCTCGGCCTCCTAGTTTGAAAATTTCTTCCCAGCCTTCCAGCCTACTAGCTCGAGAATTTAAGAAAATGTTTTTTTTTCTTGTAGCGTCTCCCACTAAGAGTTCACTAATATAGCAAATTTGCCCGAATCATACATAGTTGCTTCTGCCTGCGGGGGTTTTGGCTGTAAACGTCGATCTAAATTTGCATGGTCACTGAGACGACTGTATCTATGATGAGGGTCCTCGGAAATACTTAATGAGCAGCACTTTCACATCATGCGCTTGTTATTATTCTCACATAGAATCTCTAAATCGTGCGATTCTTCGACATCATCCTCCATGGTTTTTCGTTTTCTCCCTTTGTTGACCTAGAGGGACCAACGATTTCGTTTCTACTTTTTGAGGAAATGAAAGGCGCAGTACCTGCCTTATTATCCTAAAGACACCTCAACCGGTACATGAGAGAAGGAAGCTAGCTGGAAGTGAAGGAAGAAAGATAGAACGAGGTGCCGTAGTGGAGGACTCCAGAAATATTTTTACCGACTGATGAATCTTCATCGTGCACATAAAGTGCTACTCAGATTCTCTCTGAGCATGATTGACAATTTACCAATATCCCTCTGGAGAAAAGTACGCAAATTCTTTATCTTACCGGATCTGACCTGCGGGACAGAAACTTGGAGCTTAGCGAAGAGGGTCAAGCTTAAGTTAAGGACAACACAGCGAACTATGGAATGAAAAGTTATAGGTGTAACGCTAACGGACCGGTAGTGGGCAGAGTGGATGAGAGAACAAACGCGAGTTTATGACATTACATTCGAAATCAAGAGGTGTAATGGGCTTGGGCAGAGCGTCTAGCGAAGGCAAGATAACAGCTGGTTCGTAAGGGTAACTGAGTGGATTCCAAGAGAAGGCAAGTGTAGCAGGGGGAGGCAGAAAGTGATGTGGGTGGTTGAGATTAGGAAGTTTGTGGGCATACGGTGACCGCAATTGGCAAAGGTGAGGGTTAATTTGAGAGACATGGGAGATGTATTTGCCCTGCAGTGGGTGTAGTCAGGCTGGTGGTAATGAAGATTCAAAATCTAGTAATAATATACTACTATGTGAAAGTCTGTCTCAGTAACAGAACCGCCATGATTGGAGACATCATGACTGACGCCTTCTACACCCCTAAGTATAAACTGCGCAAATCTGTGATTATCCCTGTTTTTTCTAACATTTTCATGCTCGGCATAGCAAGGAAGCTCGAAAAAAACTAGCAGTCATGCTTGTCATGTACGCAGGGGACGGCACAATCTGGGTGACCAGGGGATCCTTAGGAGAAGAGCAACGTGTTCTGCAGAGAGCTGCGGACACGGTGAAACTATGCGCCCGACACTGCGGCCTCGCTTGCTCCACAGAAAAATCTGAGGTGCTCAGAATTTACAAAAGAGGTAAGGATCTGCGAAAGACAAAAGACGTCTACACAGGCGAATAGAAGATTCCAGAAGTATCGTCGGATACGATCAACATCCTTGCCTTGTGGATACAGAGTAACTAAGTATAGATCACACAATGAGATAGCTAGCAAACATCACAGCGGAGATCATGAGGGTGGTCTCATTAATTTCCAAAAGAAGACGATCGAGGTATGAATTACAAGGACACATGTTGGTTTGTACAGGTGCTCCTTTTCAGTACGGTTATATAGAGTGTCGCCCCCTCCTACCACACACCGCTCGAGGAGGAAAAGGAAAAATTCGAGGCAATCCTTGGGAGAAGCAACAGATGCGCTCTCGGTCTGGCGGTCAGCACATCGACGGAGAAATTTTTTTAAAACCCGGTGGTTTAGGTCCGGTTAAACCTGGCGTGATGCGATAGCTACAGTTGGCCGAGTAGAACTTGCTCAGTTGAATTGCAAAGTACCGCCCGCAGCTGCTCCGCACCAAGCGACCGACCACGTGACAGCGTGGTGGCGCATCCACAGGATGGCGGCGCCGCCACGCTTAAGGTTCGAACTGCTACCGTAATGTAGCTATCGCTACAAAAACGGGCATAAACGACAGAGTGCACAGACTCATCGAGGCCCACTTTCTCGCGCAGAAAGTAAGACTCATGCACACAGAAACGAGCAGGAAGATGCTGCGTGTACGGGGCATGAGGGATGCTTGAAGAGAAAGCAAGAGGATGCCGAAATAAAGGGATTCACTGAGTTCAGCCCGATTAAAAAAAAACACGCATCCAGAAATACACAAGGCCACACGAAAGGCAAGGTTGCAAGCCCGCGAAAGACGTTTCGCGGGAAAGAAAGACGCATTATCCGTCGACGGAACCACATAGATAGAGAAATGGGGCGCGGTAGGCGGCGTGGTTGACCACCAGATTAGGGAAATCAACTGGGCATCGATGAAAAGCAACATCCTCAGGGCTCAGGCAGCGGCAATCGTACTTGCCATTAGCTACGGGGACGAGGAGCCCACTACAAAAATAATTACACGTTCGCAAGAGTGCAGGAGGTACAGCCGCGGACGCATATCCACTGAGGCGAATCGCATACTCAATGCGAGAAAAATCACTTTTATGACATGCTTCATCGCGTGAACAGCAGGCCATGAAATTGTCAAAGGGAACGAACACGTCGACGCCAACGCCCGAGCGTACGCAAAATGGGAGGCGCACAACGACGCGGAACTGGACGCAGTCACTATGCGATATGCAGCTGTTTCCAGCTAGCGTTCGTTTTTGTTTTGTTTTACAGCGCCGTTGAGACGTGCACAGGGGAATCGAACCAGTTATTCGCCTTTACCGTCCCCGAATCCCGAGGAGGGTCTGCACCCCTTATAGCAACAAGAAAACTGAAAATTTTTTCTGAGGCAAGGAAATGACGCAGTAAATCTGCCGCATATCTCGGTAGACACCCTAACAGCGCCGTAAGGGAAGGGATAAAGGAGGGAGTGAAAGAAGAAAGCAAGAAAGAGGAGTCGTTGTGAAGCAACGAGGCCAAAACTGCGAATAAGGCCGGACTGCGGACTATGCATTTTCTAATATGTTTTAGTTCACTTCACTTTGTTCACCTCCTTAAGGGGGTATTACATATGAGGGGTGGGTTAAAATATTCATCAGCAGGTACAAATTATTGCCTTGAAATATAAGTGCTTAGAGCATCTGCAAATACAGACGGGTGCGTGATGGCAGCGATATCGTTGGGGAGGGCATTGCAGTCCACAACAGTTCGGGGAAAAAATTAGCTTGAGAAATTCGCAGTACAGGACACAGGGCGGACAATGTGAAACGAATGGGCAGTGCGTGAGATATGCGGTTTGGATAAGTAATGTAGGGTGGTTGATTTAGAGAGATATCGAAAAACTTGTAGAGCAAACAGAGGCTCGGGATGCGGCGGCGGGCTTCGATACTTTCAAGACCAGAATTCGTCTTCAGATATAAAATGCTGGGGTATATGAATGTACAGATTGAACAAAACGAATGGCGTGGTTTTGAACCGATTTGAGTGCATTTCTTAGGTGTACATGGTTTTGGCCCCAGATGGGGCTGGCGTAATCAAGTTTGAGTCTTGAGGGTTTTATAAGCGTGAATCTTCACGTCTTGCGGCGCATGACGATGATGATGTTTCATAAATCACAGGGACCTGTTAGCAGATGATACGATTGTGATAATGTGGGCTCGCCAAGAGAGATCCCTGCACAGGGTGACACCAAGATACCTAAACAATTGGACGCTTTCTATTGACGAGTTAGCAACTGCATAGGAAAAACTACGGGGATTGTATTGATTTGCTTGCATTTGCTATAATTTAGCGTCGTTAGCCAGAGGTCACACGATTTATGGACGCTTTTTATGTCGCTTTTATTAGCCACTTGATCAGAAATCTTCGTAACAGTGTGATAGATTACGCAGTCATCGGCGAAGATACGTAATTTGCAGGACACATGTGAAGCTAGATCATTAATATATGCTAGAATCAAGAGTAGGCCGAACACAGATCGCTGAGGGACGCCAGATGTAACAGGGAGAGTGCTTGAGAGGCCGTTGTTAAAGGGGTTGTGAAAAGAAAACGAAGCCGCCTGGTTGTAATTTTCATCGATTCAATAAATATTGGACATGCCGATTCCGAAATATTTCAGCGCAATATTGAGCCTGCATTAATATAGCCTGTTAGAAATCGTTGCCTTTTTGTGCTCGTAAATCGACCATGCGACGCCGTCGGTTAACATAAGCACTACCATACTACGTCACCTTAAGACGCTTAGAAACTTAGATATATCTTTTAGTTTCGTTTACCCCAAAATAATACATCCATATGAAAGTGAGAAAGCGAAAAAAAGTGTCGCAGTTATTTGCACACGGAATTTTACTCGGCAAAGAACAGCACGTGATCCAAGATCGGTCATTCATCTGGGATCAGTTTCGGTTTTGGTTACACTGTCAACGCACCCTTTGGGCTGCGTGGAACGGTCGAGTCCTGTGGGACAAGACTCGTGGCGTTTGCACGGCCTCAATAATCGATAATCGGTTTTTGACCAGAAAACTCGATCCAACCCAGACCTTCGGCTGCTCGCTACAGTAGCTCGCTGCTATTTATCTCGTACGTGGCAGGTCTAGTCTGTGGTTTTCAGTGTGTTATCAGCGTTTCAGAGCACGCCATGCCAACTGTGTGCCTTGCGGGACAGTGCCGCACGACTTACCAGAATGGAAGCAATATTAGATTTCACAAGTTGCCCGGAGACCTGCAGCGAAGAGCCGTGTGGCTTCGAGCAGTTAACCGCGATATGGGCAGTCAGACCGGGTTCGGGTGCTCTGAGCACTTTCTACCGGGCGACTACGAAACAAACCTGGATGTCCTTCGAAGCCTCGGTATGGATTTGAAGAAAGCTCGCCTTAAGGAAGACGCCGTACCGACGCAAAACCAAAAAAAGCGGAGAATGTCCGAGGTGTGTTCGCAAGATGAAAATGATCAACTTTATTACAATTTATTGTCCTTTCTTTCGGTTGCTAACGGCTTTTCGTTTTTTACGAACTACCCAGCCGAACCGCAGGATGTGGAAGTAGTTTTGACAGTTGAAGAGGCGCAAACTTCACCTCAAATGGTTGACAGCTGCACACAGACCCCAAGAAACACCTTCACTGTTGCCTGCCAGACTGACGGCCGTGATGTGCGAACACGATGTAAGATTTTCCTTGCAGCAGTGGCGCTTTCGTGTTCTACCCACATTCCACAAGAATAAATTGTGTCGCAATAATTTTGTCGTGGTTTAGGAAGAGGGAAGGAGCACTGGTAGATGCAGTGTAGATGCAGTGAATGCAGTAATAATTACGACATAATACGTGCTCCTTTAGCATGTGCACTGAATGCCGTTTCATTATGATGGCGTGACTAAAAATCAGATCAGTCATTTAGTAGATAGAGGAGCACATAAGGATATCCTCCCCTTTCTTGGGCAGGGGCAGGTATGAGTATTGTACTGTCGGCCCTCGCATAATTGCATTGTGGTGGTGAGCATGTCCTTCTCTCCAGCCGGCCAACTTCGGGCCTTATAAATATTCATAAATCAGCTTTTGATCCACATAAATGATTTCGCAATATTCAATGGCACAAGCAGCTGCTCATGCAGCATCAATGAGACAAAAAATCTTGCGAGTTTTGCAAACCTGTCATAACATTACTTACAATAAAAAATGCACATCATGCAAAAATGTGCACTTTAACACAGAAGACGCAGTGTCGGTGTGGGAAACTATTACAATTACTGCTCTTTGTTGCTGTTAAATTCTAGCTTCCAATTATCGCAGCAGCATCACATGACAATTTAACCATTGCAACTCACTTTACATTGTTTCAGAGTTGACTCCAGCACTGAGGAAGTTCTTCCACAGGATGATAGAGAATTTATCATATTTGAAAGTTGCCTGAAGGCAGTATTTCAAGTGTGCCGCAAATGATTTTCCGCTTGAAAAAGTGTAAGTCTTGTGTCTGGGACTTGGCTGCAAGTAAAGACACTGTGTGCAAACCACCACTTCGTCACATAGTCAAGCCAACACATGATCAACGGCAAGGCTGCAGGCAACGTGCTGATGTCAGCAGCTATGTTGTTCGCTGGAACCAGTCCCACCTCAGTGCTCCGGTTGTTGAACTATGTCAACATGCAGGTGTTCGCGTCACGAACATTTTACAACTACCAATGAGGCTACCTGCTTCCTGCGATCGACAAAGTAGGAGAAAGGTTGTGCATTGCAAAATGAACAATTGCTGAACGAATATTTCAAAATTAGTTACTTCAGTTCAAGCAGTAAGTCATCCAGTAAGCCATCATTTTGAATGAAAGCACTGAGAAACTTGATCACTCTACCTTTCTTTTAATAATATCGAACAACCTCTCATGAGCTGATCTCCCTCTCGGGTGAAGGCCCTGGGTCTGCCCACGTGCCTGTCAGTATCAAAGCCCCTCTTGTTTTAAAGGACACAAGGTTCTATCTGTATGTGGTGATGTAATATCTGGTCTGTGAGGCATGTGTTCTGGAGGGTCCACATACTATCGCGATCAAAAGTGTACGGGACACGAGTATGTGGAAAAAAACTTTTGTGCCTCTGTCGCGTAATCCGGTCGCCTCTAATGTGTCACGGTATATGGGGGCAACTACCCTGGCAGCAATACCACGCGGCTGCCTCACGAGACAGAGCTGCAATAAACTTTTTTTCGAGAACACGTGTCCTATAATATTTTTATCGCGAATTTACATAAAAGGTCCATGAAACAATTTTCTGACAGAGTGACCTCAATGCAGCTTGATTTTCCAAAAGACTCAGCAACAGCTATTCATTTTCGATCCACTGCACTCACTTTTGAAGAAAAAAAGGGTAGAAAATTCCAGACGCCTTTTCTCCTCAACTCTCCAGTGAATTATGCGACCCAAGCAGTCATTACAGTGACAAGTCCTGAAGTCGACAGTGCACATGCGGAACGTAGGTAGCACCAGATGAGCACAATAATGAAAAGAAAAGAGTAACGCTGTTAGCAACATCTGGTGCAAAGCAAGTGAAGCAATTAAAGTTGTTCACGCATGCGTACAGTACTGTTCAGTCATTTCTATATGTCCCATTTTATTCAACTCTGCACGTCAATCGCTTCTGGTTACTAATTACAATGTTTCTTCACCTTCATAACTTAAATAAGGAAGAGTTCTAAAAGAGGTTCTCGAAATCATTTCATGGTACTTGTCAAGGGCAGAAGCAAAGAAGCAGCGTAATAGTGTTCTGCGTTTGATGTGTTGTTTAAAAACTGCACCTTTGTCGCACCAGATCTGGCAACAACAACAGGAGGAGTTGTTTCGCCAGTTGGAAGGTTGTACTGTGCACTTGGCTTGCGATCGACGCTGCGATTCTCCAGCATTCATTGCAAAAATTTTAACCTGCTCTCTGCACATTGCCCAGCTCAACAAAATTCTTCACTTCGGGCAAGTGCAAGTCGGGGAGGTAGGTGACAGCTTTTTAACAAAGTGGTTTTGGGATGTACCTTAGCTTTTTTTTCGACAAAAGTGTGCAGATGTAAAATCGAGCACCTCCATGGAGAAGTTTGCATTTGTGAAGAGCCTCAACATGGTGAAGGAGCGGGGGCTCAAGGTGATGTCAGTGGCAACTGACCGGCATGGCCAAGTCACTAAGTACATGCGGACACAGGAGGCCACCATCCGGCACTAATTTGATTGTTGGAAAATCTCGAAAGGTAGCACCGAATGAACATATCTGACACTCATTGCCACGCTTCGCAGATAAGGGTGCTTCCTGCGTGATGTTTTGTAGAATGCGGCGAAATTTTAGTCTAAATGTCATTGTTCCAAGCAGACATTACTACATGAAAAGCGGGGCAGACAGCAAAACTGTAGCAAATACAGTGAAGCCGTGAGAGAGGTTCCTAAATTTGAAGAATCAAAAAGATGGAGGAAAGTTTTATCTGTTTGCGGTCCTTTTTGGCTGTTTTTTATGTGAATGACTATGAGGGAAAGGCCAGCCATGCATGCACAGGTTGCGGATAAGCACTGTGGTGTGAAATCAGATTCCTTGAGTTCTGGAGGCGAGAGGAGGGAAGGCGAGTGTTTTGGTGTGGAAGCTCAAGAGCCAGATTAACATATAATAAATGAAGGATTAATCTTCATTAAGTGTTACACCTTCACTCCAGGCATCAAGAAGAAGCTGGCTGTCCATGCAAAACGAGCTGGATGCAGTGTACTGGAGATATGGATTCAGCCAGGCAGTGACCACCTATATTGGTGCGCAGCCCTCAGCGATGGCAACGCAGAGCTACTGACAGACATGTGTAAAAGCATGGAGCGGCACATTGCAAATATGCACACGGGACATCAAGGGCTCTGCACGCATTGTGCACACGATGACCTTGGAGAGAGGGAATGGCTAGTTCCTGGTGAGTAATGTAACTATTTGAAAGCAAGATATGCTTTTCGCAGAGCCCTGAATTTGTTTCCTAAATGTTTATTTGCTTTCCACATTAGAATCACGTTCTTGTGATGAAGCATGGCTTGCGACATGCTTTGTGAAACAGCCAAGTTGCTGGCATCGAGCTAGTTTTGAACCTTTCCCAAAGAACTATTTGTTGTTGTCAGTGATATAAAAGTTGTTTATTCATAGTTTTGGAAGTTATACCCGCCTAAAAAATGGAGAAGGCTTTTTTCGGAGAAAGCTTTTCTGGGAAATTGATTTGTCAATGCAGGGACAACCACACACAACAAGTTTGTAGATGTTTTGAACTGACTTCATCTGCTGAAAGACATTAGGCAACTGGCTCCTTGTACACACACCTTCAGCTTGGAGGCTTTCCACAGTGTACTGATAGGCTTTGCACCAATGTCTGTATGCTTCTCACCTTAGGGCATGCGTACAAGGTAAGTAGTGAATGATATGAGAAAATTTACGCCTGATGACCAGCTCGAATTATTTGTCGGGTTTTCCAGAACACAACTGGCAATACCCCATTTCAATGAGAATGCCAGCAAAGGACAGGCCACCACATTTGAAGGACTGTCCCGATGGAAAATAAAGCACCCAAAAGCAAGGAAGGGTATAGCCGTTGCTTGTCCCGTGAAAGCGGAGCCTACATATGGTAAGCAGCTTACTTATCACTAAAAAACAATTTTTTGTAAACTCTTTTAAGTCCAAGACCTCAAAAAGATACAAAACAAATTTTGGACTAAGAAAACAAAAACAGAAATAACTGAAGTGTGAGTTCTAATATCGGCAACAAATTCTTTTGTTTAATTTCTCAGTCTATACGATCCAAACCAGTGTGAAGCCATATTATCAAGCATAGCGTGCCTCATAATATTGCCACACTGCTCACATTCTGCGAGCGCCGCCATGCGGCCGAGCGGCATTACTGGGTTCGTGTGGGAGCGAAAAAGAGGACGTTCCCGTTCGAACGCGCGCTGCTGGGTTTCTGGCCTTCGGATTAAGAAAAGCCCCTTTTCGTGCCGCCCTACGTTTGTCGGCGACATTTTGGTGGAGGTGCGGGGTACGTTCCATGAACGCTCACCCCGAGGGCAACTCTGACGCTGATCAGCGACGCTTGGACACAACACCCGTCCACAAAGCGAGCCGCCGCCTGCGAGGCCTGCAACCTGAGTGTCAGCCACTGACGAGGCCGGTGCGTACCATGACGTCTACTACAGGCAGTCAGACAGGCCAGCCTTCCGGCACTGTCCCGCCCGTTGTAGTTCTCACCCCTCCCTCACCACCATCCTTCCACGGCGATCGGTTTGAGGACGTCGAGGACTGGTTGTCCAGCTTTGACCGTGTGGCCACTTTTAACCAGTGGGACGACGACCGAAAACTACGAAACGTCTATTTCTCCTTCCAGGACTCTGCGAAGACATGGTTCGAGAACCATGAGGCATCCTTTACGAACTGGGAAGCGTTCCGCCGTCAGTTGCTGGCTACCTTCAGCACAAACGCACGCAAGGAAAATGCCGAACTCGCCCTTCGCACCAGGTCACAGCAGGCGAACGAAAGCGTCGCTATGTTTATTGAAGACATGGCACGTCTTTTCAATCGGGCTGACCCTGCCATGCCAGAGGCTACCAAGGTGCGCCACCTCATGCGTGGTGTGAAGGAGCAGCTCTTCGCTGGCTTCATACGCGACCCACCAAGAACCGTCGCTGACTTCGCTAAAGAAGCCACAGGCATGGAACGTTCCTTACAGGAACGCAGTGCGCAGGACGGTCGTCCGGAAAGTGTTCCGGGAAGTGTTGCGGCCAGCAACTATTGTGCGTCCCTGCCAGTCGCCGGGGACGAGGCTCTTCGGGAGCTTGTGCGGAGTGTAGTTCGCGAAGAAGTGCGCAACCTCCGCTTAGATGCTCCACCTGCCAGAGTTGGAGCTTTAGCCGATGCCGTCCGCGAGGAAATTCGGCGAGCAGTCCAGCCACCACCGGCACCACAGCCGGAGCCGTACGCCAGCAGCTACAACGAAGCCCTACGGACACCGCAACCGGAGCCGTACATCATGAGCTACAGTGAAGCTCTGCGGAGACCTGCGCCAGTTCCACATGCGTTCCGCCCTGCTGCCGAACAAACGCAGGGGTACTTTCCCTCCGCCGAGCTGCGTGACCCGCGCCCTGTTCGAAAAGCTGACGTGTGGCGCACACCCAACAACCGGCCACTATGCTACCACTGCGGGGAGCCCGGTCATATCCTCCGCAACTGCCCCTACCGGCGGATGGGTTTAAGAGGATTTCCACCGAGGGCACCTCGACCGCGCTATGGTGAGAGACCGTGAGACATTGAGCAGTACCTGGCCGATAATGTGCTGCCCTCAACGCCTCCACGACGCCAGTCTAGGTCGCCGTCTCCAAGACGAGTTCCACCACCCAGTCTTGCACCATCATCTGGCCAATTCAGAGGCACGTCTCCCCGCCGGGAAAACTGAAGACGGCGTCCTCTGAGGGTAGGACCGCCGCTGCCGCAGACAGTGGACAGCCTCCATCCGACAATTTTATGCGACAACCCCACCCGCCGACCTTAAAGACGATCCCACCGCCGACCTCACCGACGACCTCAGCGACGACCCCATCGACGACGGCACCAAAAACCTCGCCGACAAATTGTCAAACAATTGTTTCCGCCTCCGAAATTCTTGTTGCCGCCGATGGCTATGACGTATCTGCACTCGTCGATACCGGAGCCGACTTTTCTGTCATGAGTAGTAACCTAGCCGCAACCCTCAGAAATGTTCTAACACCTTGGCATGGGCCGCAGATACGCACAGCTGGTTGCCATGTGGTAACGCCGGTTGGCGTCTGCACCAGCCGTATAAAAATCCGCGGTGCAACTTTCACTGGCTCCTTCGCCGTGCTACGAGAGTGCTCTAAAGAACTGATTCTCGGCATGGACTTCCTTAAAGAGTATGAGGCGGTCATCAACCTGCACGAGCAGTTGGTATCGTTTTCGACACAGCGAGCCGTTGATACCGACCCCGAGCTGCACAGAGCACCATTACGCATCTCTGATGACCACACAACGATACGGCCGAGAGCAAGCAAGTTTGTCACAGTCCAGTGTGATACCAGCTCCGGTACTCGGGGCATTGCCGAAGCGAATATGTCGCTGCTACTGTCTCGGCAAGTTTGCGTTGCTCGCGCCCTTGTCGACCTTGTTCACGCGCGTACCACGCTCTTAGTGACCAACTTTAGTTGTGAACCCCAACATTTGACGAAAAACACGGTGATTACCCATTTTGAAGAACCTGGCGAGCATGCCGGCCAATGTGCCTTATCAACAACGGCCCCCGAAATAGCTGAACAGGACACTGCAACAGCCATTAGGACCGACGTGAACCCCGACCTTCTGACCAATCAGAAATTCCGCGTGGAAAGCCTTATTGATTCTTTCCGCGACTGTTTTGCATCAACATCCAAGGTTCGCCTGACGCCAATAACTAAGCACCGTATTATCGTCGACAGTGACCAGAGACCGCTATGTCAGCGTCCTTATCGTGTTTCGTCGAAGGAGCGCATGCTATCCGCCGCCAAGTTGCCGAAATGCTCCACGACGACGTCATACAACCATCGACGAGCCCCTGGGCGTCACCTGTTCTCGTCGCAAAGAAGGACGGCAGCCTACGGTTCTGTGTAGATTATAGAAGTCTCAATAACGTTACCAAAAAAGATGTCTATCCACTGCCGCGCATTGATGACTCATTAGACCGCCTCCGCCATGCTACCTACTTTTCGTCACTCGACCTTCGTAGTGGTTACTGGCAAATCGAGGTCGCCGAACGTGACCGAGAAAAGACCGCCTTCGTTACTCCTGACGGACTGTGCGAATTTAAGGTGCCTCCTTTCGGCTTGTGTTCAGCCCCTGCGACGTTCCAACGTATGATGGACACCGTACTAACTGACCTGAAGTGGCAGTCTTGCCTTGTCTATCTCGACGACGTCGTGATTTTCTCCGACACGTTCGAGGAGCACCTGAAACGTTTGCGTGCCGTCTTCGAAGCAGTTCGTTCTGCGGGTCTGTCTCTCAAGCCTGAAAAGTGCCACTTCGCATTTCGGGAGCTCACGTTTCTTGGCCACATTGTGAGCGCTCGGGGCGTTAGCCCCGACCCAGAAAAGACCGCCGCCGTTGCTGCATTTCCCCGGCCAACAGATAAACGAAGCTTGGGTCGTTTCCTGGGGCTTTGCGCCTATTATCGGAGGTTCGTTCAAAACTTCTCCAAGCTCGCAGAGCCACTGGCTCGCCTGACAAAAGACTCCGAACCCTTTTTCTGGGGCCAATAAGATCAGGAAAAAGCTTTCATAGAGCTTAAGACCCGCCTCCAATCTACGCCTATCCTTGCCCACTTCGACGAGCAGGCCGACACGGAACTGCACACAGATGCCAGCAATGTGGGCCTCGGTGCGGTGATTGTGCAGTGGCAAGACGGTGTGGAACGCGTGATCGCATACGCAAGTCGCACTTTGTCCCGTTCCGAAGTGACTTATTCCCCAACGAAAAAGGAGTGTCTCGCTGTTGTGTGGGCAATCACAAAATTTCGTCCATACCTGTACGGCCGCCCGTTTTGAGTCGTCAGCGATCACCACTCCTTGTGCTGGCTTGCGAACCTCAAAGATCCATCGGGGCGACTTGCACGGTGGAGCCTTCGGTTGCAAGAGTTCGACGTCACCATCGTGTATAAGTCGGGTCGGCAACATATCGATGCAGACTGTCTCTCCCGAGCTCCTCTTCCGTGCCCACCAGATGAGTCCGACGACGATTCTGCTTTCCTCGGCGCTGTCACCACATCCGACCTTGCCCACCACCAGAGGGCCGACTGCGAACTGCTGCCTCTAATAGAGTACCTCGAAGGAACCGCTCCGTCTCCGCCCAGACTCTTCTCGCGCGGACTTTCGTCGTTGTGCTTAATAGATGGAGTCCTCTACAAGAAAAACTACGGTCCGACCGACACAGCGTATCTCCTCGTTGTCCCAACCGTGCTTCGTAAGGAAGTTCTCGCTGCATGCCACGACGACCTTTCTTCTGGCCACCTCGGTTTTTCCAGAACATTGGGACGCCTCCGCCACAAGTACTACTGGCCACGGCTTGCTGCGGTCGTCCAACGCTACGTTCGAACCTGCCGTGAGTGTCAACGACGGAAGGTACCACCGAAAAAACCGGCCGGCCTTCTGAAGCCCATTGATCCACCGCAAATTCCATTCCAACAACTCGGCATGGACTTACTGGGCCCATTCCCGGTGTCCTCCATGGGAAACCGGTATATTGTTGTTGCCACGGACTACCTAAGCCGCTATTGTGAAACCAAGGCTCTGCTCGTGGCACCGCGGCTTAAATTGCACAGTTCTTTGTTCACCACATCGTGCTTCGCCACGGCGCCCCCGTGGTTGTATTAACTGACCGGGGAACCGCGTTTACGTCGGCTCTTACACACGAGGTCCTCCGTCTTAGTGGCACCAGTCATAGAAAAACGACTGCTTACCATCCTCAAACGAATGGACTTACTGAGAGGCTGAACAAGACCATCACAGATATGATGTCTATGTATGTCGACGCTGACCATCGCAACTGGGACGAAATACTTCCCTACATCACGTTTGCGTACAACACCGCCCTCCAAGAAACGACGCGCTTCTCCCCTTCCGTTTGGTGTATGGCCGAGATGCCCTGACCATTATTGACGCTATGCTGCTCCCGGATTGTACCCCCTCGTCTGTGCCAGGCGCTGACCAATTCGTTCGCGATGCAGAAGCCTCTCGTCACCTTGCTCGACAACGCATTCGCCACCAACAGACAACTGACGCCCGGCGTTACAACCTCCGCCACAGGGAAGTGATTTACCAACCCGGCGAGCACGTCTGGGTATGGAGCCCTATACGTGTGCGCGGTCGCTCTGAAAAGCTTCTGCGGCGCTACTTCGGCCCCTACGAGGTGCTACGTCAACTCAGCGATGTGAACTATGAAGTGTACCCGCAAGGAGTTGTCCGGTCTTCTCGCCCGCCCAAGTCTGAAGTCGTCCACGTGTCCCGCATGAAACCGTATTACGCCCGTTAGCCCCTCCCGGAGTTCACATTCAGTGCTGCCACCGCACGCCATCGCACTTTCGGCGTCTCCACACTCTTTATCCCCCTTGAAGGAGGCATCGAGGCGATGCCTCTTGAAAGGATGGGGGCAATGCCACATGCTCGCATTCTGCGAGCGCCGCCATGCGGCCGAGCGGCATTACTGGGCTCGTGTGGGAGCGAAGAAGAGGACGTTCCCGTTCGAACGCGCGCTGCTGGGTTTCTGGCCTTCGGATTAAAAAAACGCCCCTTTTCGTGCCGCCCTACGTTTGTCGGCGACAATATCCATCATATATGGGCATGACTGCACTAAGCCACCTGGTCGTGTCAGTGCAATACAACATCGTGGGTTGATGCAGCCTGGGACCAGACAGCCCCCAAAGACGCCAAATTTGAAAATGGCCATTGGCCATGCTGCTATATAAAGTACCTTACAGGCCTCACTTTACATATATACATTAAAATTTTACAGCAATCTTTCACACGTGTACCAGCATCTAACTCTCAATTTTGTATTTAGAATATAGGCTTGGCCAGTATTTTGGTGGCATATTCAACCCAGCAGTCAAAATACAGCCTTTGTGCGTAAAGCTTCAAGACCGATTCATTTTCTTCTCTAGAAATGATTCCGAAAGGAAATATTGGTGTGTAGGCACTATATTTTCGGGGTAACCTGAGCAATTTACATGTAGAAAAATATGTTGTCACTGGTCGTCTGTGCATCCTACTGTGAGTGAATGTGGAGAGATGGACGCCCACCTCGAACAACGTGTAAACATAAGATTCTGTGTGAAGCTTGGCAAGACAGCCCCACAGACATATGAGCTCCTTCGTGACGCTTAAACCAACTAGACATTTTCGCGGGCGCAAGTTTTCGAGTGGCACAAGAGGTACGAAAATAGATGGAAATCCGTCTGGACGAGCAACGGAAAGAGATCTTCGCAAAACAAGCCGATGGCATGCCGGCTGTGCAGATCCTTACTGAACTTGACATCGACAAAATCTTTTCCGCCCAGGCTAGCGTAGCGTCCTCATCCAATGATAATGAGTAAAGTGTGTGCAGGCTTAGTTGCTTGTACAGACGAAAAAAAGAAGCCAAAATGGATTATCGCGAACTGATCTTACCATCAAATGTCAACCTTCAGCATCGTTTTTGTGAATCGGTCTTACATATTAACGCACGTTCGGCTAAACATAAAGAAGATGATATCATCCTTCTTCTGCAGCAATTTTCTCTTAAGTTTGATGTGATAATGATGTCAGAGACTTGGTATTCAAACAATTGCCCTGTGTTGGAAATAGATGGGTACGAGACCTTTTTTTCTTAATCGCTTAAACCGACGAGGTGGCGGTGTTGCGATACTTGTTTCGGCTCAAAAGAAATGTGAAATTTTGACAAATTTCAGTATGGTGACTGATGATTTTGAAGTGCTGACAATTCAAAATAAAGGCAAGTAATTTCTGTTGTATACCGCCCACCAAACGGAAACATTATGCGCTTTCTAGATTTATATGAATCTTTTTTAAGCTTCGTCTCAAAAAATAACCTGATATTGGTTGGTGGGGGTGATTTCAACATCAATGTCTTAGAAGATAGCCATCCTGCACGTGGATTTAATATGCTACTGCTTTCGTATGGTTTCGCAAATGTAATTGAAACACCAACACGCATTACATGTTCCACATGTTCAGTACTTGATCTTTTAATAACAAACATTGATACTACCATAAACAGTGCAGGCACAATTTCATCCGACATCAGTGACCATTGCCCGGTTTTCCTTGCGCACTACGTAAATTCAATACCAAAAGAAAGGCGAAAGAAATGTTTCACTACTCAGTGCATCACTGTAAACAGTTTAGAGCTGTTCAAACAAGAAATATTATGCCAAGATTGGTCAATAGTAAAAACAAAAGGTAACGCGGATGATGCTTATAATGAATTTATCAAGCTTTTCATGCTTGTCTATGAAAAATATTTCCATTAAAGCTCTTAAACGCACTAAAAGAGCGAGGAAGCCCTGAGTGACAAAAGAGCATCTAAAAAAGATAAAAAACAAAAACCGCCTTTATCAATCCTTTTTACGTACACGATTGGATACAACTTTGAAAAACTTTAAAACCATTCGGAATAAGCTGAATGCGGAGCTGCGGCGCGCGAAGTTTCCATATTATGAACAAATCTTTGCTAATATCGCTGGACAGCGCACCAACGCTGCCTGGAAAATAATGAATAGTGTTCTAGGCCGTGGAAACAAAAATTTCCCGCCAGATACTTTAATGATAAATGGCCGAGAACTTGGCGGCAAGGAATCCGCTGACTACTTAAATCATTTTTTCATTAATGTCGCTGACCCAATTCAAACGGAAATCGACCTCACAGAAAACAGAAATCACCGAGACACCATCATTGACAGCATATTCTTACAGCCAACCGATGGGTCTGAAATCCACAGTAAAGTTATGGCTTTACCAAACAGCAAGGCGTTAGACGCCGATAATATTCAGGTAAGACCCGTTAAATACGTCTTGAGCATAATAACGGCTGTACTTGTACATATATTTAACTTAGTAATAGAGACAGGAAAATTTCCAGATGCAATGAAGATAGCTAGAACGTCAGTTGTCTTTAAAGGAGGAGATCGCAACTTGCCAACAAATTATAGACCTATATCTATTCTTCCAGTCTTCTCGAAAGCGCTGGAAAAAATAAGCTCTTTTAGAATAACTGGGTTCTTTGATAGACATAACGTTCTGAGTGACGCGCAATACAGCTTTAGGAAAGACAGGTCGACGGAAATGGCTCTATTAGCAATAAAAGAAAGTATTTTGCACAACATAGAAAACAATATGTTCACACTTGCAGTTTTTGTCTGCCTTTGACTGCCTGAACCACAAAATTTTATTCAGTAAACTGCAATCTTATCGAATCCGCGGAAAGTGCATAGATTTACTCAAAACATACCTTGAAAACAGAGCTCAGTTTGTGCACTTAAACAACCATAATTCAGTGATTCTACCTATTAGATATGGAGTCCCGCAAGGCAGCGTTCTTGGTCCGCTATTGTTCAACGCCAATATAAATGACATTGTAGACATAGATCATTCAACAGATTTTATCATCTATGCTGACGACAGCACTCTACTTATTTCGGGAACAAACATAGATAATTTAATACTGAAATGTAACGAAGTACTTCAAAAACTGTCTGTTTGGTCCAAAGCAAACCTACTCAAGATAAATGCTGTCAAAACAAAAGCAATGATTTTTCGCGACAGGAATAAAGAAGTTAAAACGACCCTTACAATTATCTTCGAAACTCTAGAAATAGAAGTTGTTGACCACCACAAGATTCTTGGAGTATACTTCTCTTCTAGCTTAGGCTGGGATACTCATATCAATTATCTATGTAAAAAACTGTCTTCAGTTACAGGAGCTCTAGCACACTGCCGCAGTATACTTCCTTTGAAAGCGAAACTTCAGATATATCAAGCATTATTTAACTCTCATCTAAATTATTGTACTTTAGTATGGGGCACAACAACTAAAGGAAATTTAAACAGGCTTCTAGTAATACAAAAGCGAATAATTCGTCATATGGCCAATATGGAACCAATGGCCACTACAACAAGTACCTTCAGGTCATTTGAAATATTTCGTATTGAGGATATTTATGAATTCCGACTATTGAAAACATTTTACTTTTCCTCCCTTACTACACTAAACCAACTAAAGTCATTAGCAGCACTGCAGCGCTGCGACGGTAACGTACCCACAAGAAATAAAGATTTGTGGGAAATCCCAAGGTTCCGAACTTTTTATAAGTATCAAGCGTTATCACATAACCTCCCACTTATACTAAACAAAATACTCACACTTTAGGCTTGAATAGAAGAGGTTTGAGGTCTTGTTTCTTGTAATTCCTCTCCCCTGGTAATACTTTGTTTTGGTATACTGTGTTCTGTTACACCCTATGTTTTTTTGTTTTCTTTCTGTTCTCTTCTTGTGCTCTTTTTTTCATGCAAATCAATTGTACAATTTTTTTTTGCCACGTTTCTTGAAATGTGTTTTTTGTGTACTTTGTTTGATGTCTGACTTGTGTTATGTACCTGGTATAATTTCAGTGCTCTGAATTTTGTACAAAACTTGTAATTACTTCAAGGTGAAAAACGTAGCGCAAAGAAACGAGGACACAGAAAGACAGACAACACACGGCGCTTACTTCCAACAATGGTTTATTTCAGAAAGAAAAAGTGGTTTTATAACGAAATCACGACCAACACGCCGTCAAACCACGTGCTAGCAAAGCGTATCAGCCAGATATGCGAGCTCTTTCGCCATCAATGATACAGAGGGGGTACTCACACAATCATCTTTCAAAAGTGATATCCATTCCGCTTCTATGATTTCTCGTGTCAACCGGTTATTGTGCACTTTTAAAACCATGCATTGTTCAAGAAGCGGTATGCAGTCACATGACCGGCAGTGGACTGACAACCCTTTTCCACGCATATCATCTACGTCACGCCCATGCTCTCGAAGCCTATCATTCAGGCATCTGCCGGTTTGCCCTACATACTGCTTGCCACAGGAAAGAGGAATTTGATAAATGACATTTTCAATACAATGGACAAACTTTTTCCTATGTTTTTTCGTACAACCAACACCGTTTTTAGATTTTTTGAAATGTTTCGTACACAGATGACTCAACTTCTTAGGCGCCGAAAAAACCACTCTGGCTCCCGAACGTTGCGCTATTTTTTTGAGATTATGAGAAAACTTATGAAAATAAGGAATGACGGCCACTTTTTCTTTCTTACTCATGGCTTCCTGGTTATCCTGGCCTTTTTTATTGCAGACTTTCTTCAAAACACCTTCCGCCACAGACACTAGAAATGGATGGATAAAAACACAGAATTTTTTTAAAAAAAACCTTTCACAAAAATAATGAACACCTAGCGGGTGCTACTTCTTTCAAATGCTCTAATCTGCAGCAAAACTTTTCACACTTTGAAGTCACTTGTCCCAAAGTTGCATTCCCGTCTTCAGCACTTGTTAAATTGCATAATACAGTGATGTGTGGTTAATATAGACACTTTTGTTCTCAGAAAAATGATTTATAATGTGAGTGGTCAAAAATAACGAATGAAGGTCAAAACTCTGCTACTGAGCCGGAGTACCGGTGTTCGAACCTGACAGGGGCGGCTGCGTTTTGATGGAGGCGAAGCGCAAAAGGCGCCCATGGGCTGTGCAATGTCAGTGCACGTTAAAGACGATCCCCAGGTGGTCCAAGTTATTCTGGAGCCCGCCACCACGGCACCTCTTTCTGTCTCTCTTCTCTCAGTCCCTTCTTTAACGCTTCCCTTATTGCGTGGTTCAGGTGTCCACCAAGACGTGAGACAGATACTGCGCCATTTTCTTCCCCCAACAACCAATTTTCAACTGCAAATTATAGCCAAAGAGCATGGTCCCGGAAGAGTACCAAAGCAATAGCTACAAAACTGAGACAAAATGCATCTATTTTTGCTTTTGGTTCCCAAATAAGCTGTCCATAGTCCAGGCAGAGTTTCTATATTACAAAGTCAGAATGGAATGGGAAGAGATCAGTCCTTGAAAATTGTTCTTATTGCAGGGTGTCCATGTTAACAAGGCATGACTGCAACTTCACAAGCATTGCTGAACAAACTTCTACAACCCTTGTGCATACTGGAAACCAGTGTAACCTTCGGATGGAAACCTCTCTCTTATTTGGTGTACAGCACAAGCAGGGAGGACCTTCCTGTGATGTCTGCCCAGGCATCCCAATGCCAGTGTGCAAGCTGGCTGTAGCTGATGAAGCGGTACCTCCTGTTGACAAGAGAAAAACAAGAGTTACCATTTTTTCAGCACAGCAAAATGAATGTTCAGTTTCAGGCTTTTAAAATGCTGAAAGATAATCATGTTACCAGTGTCTGTACAGTTAGTTCCAACGTCATTGTTTGCAAGTTAGATCATGTGATTGTCACTGTGTGTTCTTCCTGGCAGCATTATGAACTCTGAATTCTATTGCAACACCCTGAAGTTACTGAGAGAGAATGGTAGACAACAAAAATGCTACAGTGGCACAACCACATTTTCGTGGCAGCACTGAAACTTTTTGTTCATGGTGGCACAGTGGTCCACATGCAGCACAGGCAAATGTTGCTGAAGTATTATATTCATACGAAGTTGCAATTACAGGAAAGCGTTTATTTACAAATCCAAAGTGGGGATTGGGATCGTCACTGAACGGTTAGCGGCGAGCACCATAGCTCATTTTTGCGCCCATCGAGTCCATCATCATCTTCCCACTGCACTATAGCACGGCTTAGCATTTGGCCCCAGGTCAGTTGAAGGTTGTCCTCAAGCAATTTAGTCAGCATTGTGATAGCAGCGTTTTAGGAAGGCTATGTGAATTCATTCGGCCATTCGGCCAGTCCATTCGGCCTGGGACACACAACAAGGCTTCTGTGTGATGGGCAGAGCGGTACCAGTGTTAATTTAGTGTTGCATGCCATAAATTGGCAGCGGAGAGGAAGTGGCTGGCTGAGCAAAATCAAACACTGATGCATACTGGCTAAGAACAGTCTCTAATGCAAGCAGTTTGAACGACAAAAGCGACTTGTTAATCATGCGATCGATATTGACGGCGAAGTCTGTGGCTCGACTGGAATGCTCGCACTTAGACATGGATCTGATAGTAAGAGTGTCATAAGCATCAAATCAAGTGAGTTTAAGCCCCGACGTGATCAAAACAGGTTCTGATGAGGCATTCACTGTCCACACTTGTGCGCAACCGTCATCTACGGTAAGAACGGCCCGTGGTACGAGAACATTCTGTTTCGCAGCGTTGTTCACATCTGGCTCAAAAAGCAAGTGGCGAGTGCCCGTGTAAATGTTGGAAGAGTGAACAGGAACGAACATTACTGCCGTGGCCGGTAAGAGCACATATTGGGCGACACTACAGGTTGCTGCACCCAGTTGCTGAGCAGGTCTTCAGAAGAATCTGTCTTTATTCAGTGAAGTGTTTCACAGATTTCGCATGGCAAGTTGCGAATTTCAAATTAAGGATTCAGCAACAGTCATCGAAACCAAGGCAAGCATAGCGGAATGTTTTTTTTTGTGTTGTTCATCAGTGCAAAATTATTAGTGTAATTAAGTCATGAATCAGGAAGCAGAAGAAAAAAAACAAAAACATGCAGCAGGTAACTCTGAACCGCCAACCTCCAAATTTTGCGCCCCATGCTCTACCAACTTAGCTATGGTAGCGGCTGCCCAGTCTTCTGCTATAGGTGATTTTCATGTTGCATGTAACCTAACCTTGTGAGTGTTCATCAGTGCCGCCCTCATACATGGCGGTTACTAAAAGTGTCGCGTAGGAATGTGATTGAGTGACGAGGGCAGAAGCTGTGAGAGAACTCTCTTATGCTACCTGTGGCATCAAGATTGATAGGGCCTCTTGTGAAGCTGCTGAGCAAATAAGTGAGGGAAATGAGGGACTTATGAATTACAAATAGAGGAAACCAACAGTCATCGAAACCAAGGCAAGCACTTTTTGTGCGGTGTTCATCAATAAAAAACTATTTGTGTAATTAAATAATTCTGTTTGATTTTGTGATACCACCTCTTCTTTCACGCTGATCGGCCCTATGACTTTACAACTTTAGAGCTGGTGGGTGGAGCTGAGGAACAGCTGGGAGTTTTTGATCAAAGAGGAATGCCTCGCACCCCCAGCACATGCAAGATGCCAGTGTCGACACATGTAAGACAGGTTTACTGTGTGACTGCTGAAGATGCGGATTTTATACACCATGCTGTGCCACAAGCATCCACGCATTAGTAGAAGTGATGATGGCTGCAATGAAGTCTATCACCAAATGCTTTTTAATCGAAACAATTTGTATGGCACACTATAGAATGTCGGCACCTAATGCGCACTGCCAAAAAAAGATAGCAATTAGGACAGTGCTGGGATGGTGATTGTCCTGGTAGTGAGTGGGGCTAGGTTACTTTGCTATATGGAATTCCATTTTGTACAGTCTCCTGCGAAATAAAGGATTTTTTGTTTTGTACTGATTTTACAGCAGTTCTCACAGCCCTTTCCGTTGCAATCGGCTTCTCTTGTGCTGCACTTGTTAAAGATATACACCCAGCCAGTAAAACAGAAATATGTCTGGTCAGCATCTATATACCGACCAACATTGTGCATGATCTTCAACCGCATTATCCGAGTTCACATATGCCAGAAGACACGTCTCATCTGCCTTGCTCGCTTACTCGAGAATTTTTTACCACCTGAGTAGCAAAACATCGTGTTCGTCTACACATATGAAAAAAGAAAAAAGACCACCAATGTCGCGTTCGCACTGACGTGTCGCGATGTGCACGCACACCGTGACACCTTGTACAAACAAAACATCGGCGCTTTTACGCATTTTCCTAGGGAACGATGCGATCCCAGAAGTTATCGCTAAGTTGAAGTCTTTGATGAGCACTGTCTTCCAGTTTGATCACAGCGCTTCGCATGTGAGAAAAGAGCAAGAAAAGGTGGTCGCTTGTTCATGCTACGTCTCCGTTTGAGCATTGTTCTTACCTTGTGTGCTCGACGTGTAGCCCATGGTCCAGAAGCATTTGCAGTGCCACCGTAAGCACCACTTCGTCGAGGCGCAGGGTATAAAAGTGGGGGTGCTCCGTGATGCACCCGGACGGCTGCTTCACAGTCGCTGCCGGGATCTCGCGGCAGCAGGTGCTCTCGAGTGCAGTGGGCATCGACACGCACCGCCCGCAGAAACACCTATTCGAATGCTTCGGTTAGCGATTGCACTCTCTCGAAAACTGCTCAACGTAAGCAACAACACTCGGACATACCAGTGTGTATTCCCCAACGACCGGGTTCGGGAGGCTCACGGTCGAGGCTTCCGCAAGTAGCGGTTGTGCCGCGGGCTACGACCGCTAGTTGCCGGCCGCACGCACCGTCTTCGCAGCCATTCCACAGCTGTCGTCCTCTGACGACGGCCGATCTTGCACCCGCAAAGCTGTGTCGCCGTACGGCTCAAACCCCCACAGCCTACTTCTTTCCAACCAGCGACGCTGCAGCTCGGGAAGATCGGCCATTTTTAAATTACCTGGCTTGTGTGCGTGACGCGACGTGACCTCATTTTGACGCCACATTTGAGTACATATAGTGCTCTGACCTCGATCAACTATATGCCAACACGCCTCGCTTAGCCGCCATGTTGTATCGGCGACAGAAGTCTCTGATTGGCTACTTAAGATGACGTTTGCTCTAGAGTTGAGGAGGACGCGTGCCAACAAATCGAAATTTACTTTTTTTCGCTATTCGATCAAACCGGAAGATGAAACGAATTACTGTACGCTATAGAATGAAGGGTCAGAATCCCAAATACACACGTCATTCAAAATTTTCGGAAAACACTTAACGACCCCTTTAATAGAAACGAACTGAGAGCGGTTAGCTAGAAATTCTTTATATCATTCCAGGATATCAGGGTGCAAATTTTAAAGGGCGAGTTTTAGTATTAGGCGATGGTGAGGTACCGTGTCAAATGCCTTCGCGAAACCTTAAAATAACGCTTCGGTCTGCAGACTACGGTCAAGCATGCACGTCGTGAGCGAAGATAGTGAAGATTGCCAGTTGGGTTTCAAAGGAGAGCTCCCTATGAATCCCGCGTCGAACCGGATGAAGAAAGTTGTTTGAATCTAGAAAGTTTATGATTTAGAAATAGATGACATATTCCACGATTTTGCAACGCACGCTGCTTAAGGAGATGGACGATTATTTAGGGGAGTGTACTTTTTACCTGATATGCGGGCCGGGATGACCCTCCCCACCTTCCAGTCGTCCGGTAAGTTTCTGGTCGATAGCGATAACAAAACCATTATTGAGAGATAAATGGCGGAAATGTGTTTTGTGTTTTTCAGTACTTTTCATTTGATTTCTTCCAGTCTAGCAGCTGAAGTAATTTTAATTTTTTCAATACTGTTTATGGTACCCTGCGCTGTGATTTGGATTGGTGACATTACTGGCAGTGTTACAGTAGGCGGAGTGGGCAATGGTCAGGCAGTTTCTTCTTTGAAAACAGATACAAATGCGCGGTTAAATATCTCGGCACATTTACTGGCATCCTTGCCTGCGGCATTCGTTAAAACTATGGTTTATGGTGCTCCGCCTAATGAATAACCTCCTGGGGTTATTCGTTATAATTTTTGGTACATCAGATTGAAAAAATTCTCTCTACGACACAGATTGACACCGCGCAACGGAACGAGGACGAGAAGAAACACGAAATACATGACGGGCGCTGTCCTGTATTTCGTGTTTCTTCTCGTCCTCGTTCTATTGCGCTGTGTCAGTCTGGGTCGTACAAAGTATGCACCAACTTTCTCACACCAGAATCATCTTTGAAAAAATTCTTTTTTGCCGCAGCGAATTCTATTGTAGTATGTGTCGTCGGCCTGATATAACCGATCCCAAGCATCTGCGCTTGGGTTCCGTTTCGCCACACTATAGAGTCGTTTTTTTTCTACTTTCAAATCTCTAAAGATTGTGTTACAACCACGGTTCTTCGCGGCTTGCTCGAAAACTGATAGAGGGGATATATTTGTTTCTCAATTCTTCGATCTTTCTTTTTAAAATTGACCAGTTATCAGTGACAGATGGGTGGTTAAATGCGAATTAAAAACAGTTTTTTTGCAAATCCGCGAACTGCAAATGCGAACCGCAAATTTGGGATTTGCAGTTCGGCCAGAACAGCATCACTATTAGGTTGCCCCGGATTTGATTCAACGTCGGCGGATAGTAACAGTAAAGCGCGAATCACATTGACACATTCAACAGCAACGCAGAAACAGCACTGTGGGCCCGACAGCTGCACTAGACCATAATTGTTAGTTTTTCTAGCTAAAAGAGAACATGCACCACCGACCTGCATGACGAGGGTGAGCATGTTAGCGGTCCGGGTAATGGCACAGCCGCAGAGCCCTCAGTGTGCCGAAGGTGGGTGTCGGTGTTTTATAGCTGACGTAAACGGTGCTGTCGGCGACGATGGGGCCGCCGACGCAGCTTTCTTGGTCCAGTATTCGAGAGGTGGTGTTGCCAGGGGCTCCCAAGTGTATATAGCGACAGGGTGACGAGCGCAAAGTTCGCCTCTTTGGAATGGCTTTCGGATGTCTGCAACAATGCCAGGTGGTCTGGTCGTCTAGAGCGGCAGGAAAACGAATGTGATGATCTGAACAGAGACCTGCATGACCTCAAGCAAGCGGGCCCATGACTGAACCAGATAGGATTGGAAAGTTCATGGCGCAGAACAGCGTTCTGAATCAGGCATGCGTCTGTGGTCGCGTACAGTGCTTTCTGTTCGTGTCCTGCTCTCCAGCCTCAAGCAAAGCAATTTCAGTCCCGGCTGCGGCAGCAGTGCTTCAGCCTTCGAATCATTTATTTTTTCAGTGCGCGGTTCAACTGTCCACCAACAAAATGTGCCAGTTATGCGCTTTTCCTTTACTGCAATGGAGATGAAAGTCTTGGAGGCGTCCTTTGTGCCACGACGTCACCAAGATTCAGTGCCTCTGATGTCACTAGCGAGTTTCGCACCGTAGGCAAAACAGGTTCCGCCCGCCCGCGTCGACCGCAGATGCCGCAGCTACCGGCAGTAGGGCGCGGCTGCATCGTGCCCGCTCATTGCAAAAACAGCATGTACTCACCAACTTGCGTTGCTGTGGTATTCCTCCAGTAGCGATAAAAGAAAGATTAAATAGAGAGTTTTAGTTTCACGTACGTACAGAGTTCCCGTACGCAAACGTGAGAAGTCTACGCAGCATACACGCATGTCGTTTCAAACCCTTTTAGTTGCACGTACGCGACAGACGCCGCGCGTTCTTCTACTGACAGACGAAGACACAGCTGTAACCACTCTAAGACAAGACGAGTCAAAGTCAAGCCAGTCGAACTGCGTCGGTGCGCTGCTTCGTCATGCTTAACAGCTGGGAAATCGCCCTTCTTTCTGAAAAACAAAAGCTATTTGTCGCTTGAAACTTTGTGCGAGGGTAAGAATGGGCAAATCGATGGCGAATGCAGCAGTTTAGAACACGATATCGCGTCGAGGGATTAGCGACGAAGCTGTTATCGCTGTGAAGCGGCGGGTAGGGCGCTGCCATGTTTGTCAACGCTACGTACGCAAGCAACGCAAAGGCCGTAACGTAAGAATTTGAATCTCACGTACGGGCGTGAGACTCGCGCATACCCTTTGCGTTCTGCGCATGCGCACTGGTCACCCGTAAGAGCTCTACGTACGTGAAACTAAAACTCTCTAATAAGCCTCGATACGTTTCTCGCACATTTCTGCCGCAATAGCCCGCGGTGTAAAACTTATTGTGGGCCTTGATTTACGCTACCAGTCAGTGCATGCGGCAAAGGTTTCGCAGCAGGGAAAATGTTACGCTCGCTCGCCTATACATCAGCATAGTACGGTTGAAACAGCATAAGTAAAAACCAGCAAATCTTTAGCTTCTATGTAATTATCACGCGGAGCCGTTTTGGTGCTCACGGTGCGCCGGGTGGGTCAATCGCGTAAAACCGAATGCATCCTTGCTCGTAGAGCAGCATATTTTAAGGATTGTGGAAGTTATACGAAAATATAAGCGAGTTTTCATTGCATTGAATATTAAAGTGAGACTATTCTTAAGATGAACACATGATTGTATTTGGTTCATGTAGAGAGGTCTGATAAATTGTGCCGCTCCTGGACATTCACTTTGGTATATTCACAAAAGCTCATGTTAACTTGTGCGAAATGCCTCGTAAGTATGTTCAGCTCTCTTCATTGAACGAGGTGTCATAAGCTGGTTAATGAGGTTCTGCGTCATCGCAAAGCGTGCTTGCAAGAAAACAGCTGTAGTGGGCATTTCCCGAGTTGTAGCGTTCTTTAGTCTTCGTTCATGACATCGCATCACAATGGCGGGCAAATGATATCATAAAGCACGCGGTAACGATTGTGAGCAAGCCTAGCCTCGTCCAGCACACGCAGTGTGCAAGTGAGTGGTATTTTGTGACCTCAGCCGCAGCCTCTTTCAATCCCCTGAACTGGCCTGCAACGGATTCGTTAAGGGGGCAAACTAATAAACTGTCGGATGAAACACATCGCAACGTCATATTGGGGATAAGCTATTAAATGCAGCGAAAGCTAGAAACTCACTGCACGG
Organism: Amblyomma americanum; assembly: GCF_052857255.1. Lineage (NCBI taxonomy): Eukaryota > Metazoa > Arthropoda > Arachnida > Ixodida > Ixodidae > Amblyomma > Amblyomma americanum. The sequence continues at coordinate 37,909,835 of NC_135501.1, read as the reverse complement.
CAGATGTGTCAACAGATGGCGAGCGCTCCTCTGCTCAGGCAGAAGAGTGTCAGAGCTTACTGTCACTACTGCAGGTATTAGAGAAATAACATTCTGCCTTGAGCAGCGCGTCAAAGACCGGTGTTATTATTCAATGTCTAAAGTGGAATGCAGCGGCAGCAAAGCTCTCTGTTAAACCCGTGTACTCATAGTTAAATTACCACGTTCAATGCTTGAACCACTGTTGTGAGTCGATGAAACTGCAAATGCGACTACAAGCCATGAAAACCTGAGCTCAAAAGCTCCCCGTGACCCTCGTTCCCTTTTTTCTTGCCTACGAGTCCGCTAGCGACTGCAGCGTCACCTCGTTTGTTTGCAAACATGCAGGAGATCTATAACGATAGACAGGGAACTGCACAGTCTTATTAGAGTGAGAGCTCTACTCTACGAGGATTCCGATTTCGATGTGAATAAGACAACGACCGTCAATGCCTCACAAAACCAAGCCGAACTTAACTGCGTTGTGGTATGCCCTAAGCTATGGTAGTAGAACCACGTCACATATGACTATGAGTAATGGGCACCTGAGCTTGACATGTGACCTTGACGTTCACCTTGGCATTTGATTTGAGATAGTGGAGACCACACATAAGAGAGCTTTCACTCGAACAACTAGGTTCCAGCCTTGTTGAACCCCAGCCATTTTTTTTTGCTTCGGGTAAGCATGCGCTCGAGTCCGTGAAGTGGGCAGGGAACGCGGTGGAGCCGAGACAGAAAGCAGAATAAGGCCGAGTATGCACGTCAGGGTATCGAGGCCCATGCAGGCAGTCGGCTGTGGAACGTCAAAATGGGCCGCCTACAACTCCAGACCTTACGGCCGCTAAGGCCAAACCTCTGTAGCATCGGCAAGGCACTTGCACAGCTGAAGCTTGGCTTACTATGGAAGTGAATGTGTGTGTTCTGTTACACACACCCTTCACTAGCTATAAAATATAGGCTATAAAAATATAAAATATAAAATACACCTGCAGTGCCCAATTCTTGCTCGTAGTCCTCGCTTAAGAAACAAAATATCAAGATGTGAGGACGCAGAAAACAGGCTCAGACGAAATAATTTGCTGTTTTTCGGGATAGAAGATGACCCTTATGAGGACTGGGCTACCCCTGAAAAGGAAGCCATAAAATTCTGCTCTGAAAAACTGCAAACTGAAACAATCAGTTCGCAATTCGAACGCGTACATAGGCTTGGGAATTACCAAGAAGGAAAGAACAGACCTATAATAGCTAAACTAACTTTTTTTATAGACTAGCGACGCATCTTGTCATTTGCACACAAATTAAGAGGCTTAAAATATTCAATCGGTGAAGATTTCTCCCCATCTACGCGACAAGCTAGAAAGAAGCTGCTTGACTTCGCGAAACCTCAAAAAGTTCCTTTTAGACTGTCAGTAGATCGGCTGTTTATAAGTAATCAGACTTACACGTACGACAAAAACACTGATACCGTTGTCATGTCGCAAAGATAGCTAGACATAAGCACTTGCTCACGGGCTCTTCCACAGTCAAAGCTACCTATCAATGAGTCTTTGTTGACACTATCTTACGCAAACATACGAAGCATCATGCCCAAGCGCGAATTAGTTGGCTCTCTGCTTGACGATAACGAATCTAATATTCTTGTTCTTACCGAAACATGGCTAAATCCTGACATTATTGACGACGAAATTCTTCGTGATAACCATTCTTATAATATTTACCTCAAAGATCGACCTAGCAAGAGAGGCGGGGGCGTTCTTCTTAGTGTTAAAAAGTCATTATCTTCACTTATTATCGACTCGAACTCATCTCTTGAGATTGTGTGGGTTGAAGTAGTAATAAATACGACCAAACTACTGGCAGGTGCTTGCTACCGTCCACCTGACTACAGCACTTTCGTTACAGAACTACGCAATATCATAACCACGGCCCTCCAGCTCTGTCCTGCGCATTCTGTTTACTTATTCGGTGATTTTAACTTTCCGCTCATAAATTGGCGTAATATATCATCATCTTGTCGAAAATCTGTGGATTATCTTAACTTAACTTTAGATCTTAACCTGTTTCAGGTCGTTAACAAACCAACCCGCGGTACTAACATTCTAGACCTTATACTCACCAACACCCCCGAAAAAATTGAATCCGTAGTTCATCTAAACGGCTTTAGCGATCACGACCTTCTTCAGGTAACAATCAGTGTTCCACTACCCTTTTCAGGGATCTCAAGGAAAATAATACGTGATTATAATAAAGCAAACTACTCTAAAAAAACGATGAACTTGAAGTATTTTTCAACCGCACGCTACTTCCTTTTTTTATAATCACTCGGTGGAAGATAACTGGGTGTGTTTCAAGAATAAAATGTCTACTCTAATTAACAAATATATCCCGTTGATCTCGATAACAAATGACAAAACAAATCCTTGGTCTACTAATGCCCTACGTAAGCTCAGGAATAAAAAGAAACGTCGGTACAATACCGCTAAACGCGTCAATAATGCTCCTTCGTTGGAAAGGTACAGCCTTTGCTTAAAAACGTACTGTTCTGCCTTAGCTGCAGCTAAAAATAAATATTTCTCCACAGAATTACCTTCTCTCTTAAATTCGGATCCAAAAAAGTTTTGGCGAGTTATATCACCTGACCGTGACCCTAACCAGATAGCCTTGCATAGCGATACAAATACTCCCCTCCCTGACAATGTGTGCCCCTCTGCGTTTAATACGTTTTTTTTCATCGATTTTCAGCCGCAAGGATCATACCAATGTACCTGATGTTGCTGATTTTCACTGGAAATTCATGGAGAGTATTGAAATCTCGGTGGAGAGAATTACATGTCTTATTAATAATTTGAAGTTTTATACTTCATCTGGTATTGACAATATTAGTTCCAAGATAAAAAAAATAACATTTCTATATCAAGTAACATTCTGTACCATATATTCAAGCAGTCTTTGTCATCGGGACAGCTGCCCAATGACTGGAAAATGGCCAAAATCATACCTATGTTTAAAACTGGGGATAAACACTCCCCTGAAAATTACCGTCCAATTTCATTGACCTGCATTTGCTGCAAGATGCTCGAACATATAATTGCTACTCATATTTATAATCACCTAGAGTCCAATAATTTCTTTTTTTCGCCATCAACATGGTTTCAGGAAAGGATTATCATGTGAGACACAGTTACTCGAATTCACGACTGATCTGCACATTAACATGAACAATAACCAGCAGACCGATTGCATTTTCCTTGACTTTTAAAAGTATTTGATCGTGTAGCTCATTGTCGCCTTATTGCTAAATTAACTGCACTTCGAATTGACTCCTTCACTCTAACATGGCTTCGTAATTTTCTTTCGAATCGTCAACAGTTCACAGCAGTTAATAACAGTGCTTCTTCTCCTACTTACGTTACTTCTGGTGTGCCTCAGGGCAGTGTTTTAGGCCCTTTACTCTTCCTAATTTACATAAATGATTTGCCACTTAATGTTTCTTCTCGCTTACGTATTTTCGCTGACGACTGCATTATTTACAGATCAATTAACAGTACTGACGACCACCTGGCCCTTCAAAATGACCTTAGCCTAATTCATAGTTCGTGTAACACCTGGTTAATGGCTTTAAATTGGTAATGGGTAATTTCTTTTAGTCGTAAGCGTGACAACTCACATTTTTTATACAACGTCAATAATAACGAATTGTTACATACAGTATCGTATAAATATTTGGGTGTTCACCTAACCGATAACCTCTCCTGGACATACCATATTACAGCCGTTTGCGCAAAAGCTTCTAGGACATTAGGTTACCTACGTCGTAATCTGAGTAATTGACCTTCCCACATCCGCAAATTTGCCTATCAGACATTTGTTCGTCCTCCACTCGAGTATGCATCTTCCACTTGGTCCCCACATCCTACATACTTAATCGACATGCTTGAATCAGTCCAGAACCGAGCTGCCAGTTTCATTTCATGTAATTATAGCCATCACTTCAGCGTAACGCAAATGAAACTCGATCATTCCATACAGCCTTTAGTTCTTCGTCGTAATATCGCTCTGTTATCTTTGTTTCACAAATATGTTTATAATGCCACACAATCCACACTACATATCCAGACCGCCTCGAACACGTCTCGTCGTTTAAATAACCACTTAAGTTTTGCGCGCAGGTACGGTACGACACATGCTTTTAACTTTTCCGCACTCCCTACCGCCATTCGCATGTGGAATAATCTGCCTGATCACATTGCTTCCGAGTCAGATCAAGAAAAATTTCGTCATCTCCTACACGAGCATTGTTCATAATAGCACTTACAAATAACTTTATCTTGTTTCTTACACTTGGCAATCTGCTTCGAACTTCTTGTGATATTTGTGATGCATTGCTATCTCGCTCTTGTGAATTGCTATTTTATGCTGCGTCGTGTGTTCACTTGTATGACCTGTATATATTATTGCTTTTTTGTGTCTTTTTCTTTGAATATCACTTCAAGAATGTTCATTCTTTGAGTATTTTACTTTCTAGTATTAATGCCTTACGTTAATGTTTACTCATGTTATTTCCTTATGTGTACCTTTCTGGCCTTTCATTACTACAGTTGTTCCTGTTTCATGTTTTTATCTTGGTAGTAATGTTGATGAGCCCTGCATTGAGGCGTATCTTTTGTATACCACGTTAGAAGGCTGCTTACTCTGTAACCCCTATTACACAATGCCCCCATGGGGCCTGTAAGGTATTTTAAATAAATAAATAAAAAGCAAAGTGCGCCAATATTTTAATTCATTCATTAGGTTGGTGATCTGCGCAGTAATTCGCAGTTTTAAGAGTAACATAACTTTTGCTCAGAAATAATTACAAAAGAAATTGGTTTGTTTTATTGGTTTATTGGGGTGTAACGTCCCAAAGCGACTCAGGCTATGGGGACGCCGTATTAAAGGGCTCGAGAAATTTCGACCACCTTGGGTTCTTTCACGTGCACTGACGTCACACAGAAATTGTCATGATAATGAGATTCATTAGAGCTGCGTGACACGAAGCGCCGTGAGGCGCCAGCCAAGTTAACTATAATAATAATTGTTTTTTGCGGGGAAAGGAAATGGCGCAGTTTCTGCCTCATATATATCGTTGGACACCTGAACCGCGCCGTAAGGGAAGGGATAAAGGAGGGAGTGAAAGATGACAGGAAGAAAGGGGCGCCGTAGTGGAGGGCTCCGGAATAATTTCGACCACCTGGGGATCTTTAACGTGCACTGACATCACACAACACACGGGCGCCTTAGCGTTTTTCCTCCATAAAAACGCAGCCGACGCGGTCGGGTTCGAACCCGGGAACTCCAGGTCAGTAGTCGAGTTCCCGTGTTCGAACCCGACCAAGTTATCTAATCTGCGGCTTTGCCGATACGAATCCGCGCGCACTTATAGAGGGCGCACTAAAGTTGATCACGGCGCCCTGTATTTGCCTTAGGCATGACATCAAAACTTCCATAGTGCGAACCAAAGTGACACACACGTCTCGAGATGTCTATTTGTTTAATGCTTTGAATTATACGAGTGGTACATTACAAAATATCCTTTTTGGACACATGTGGTCAGCTATCACGCATCCGGCGGCGTTGACCTTGTGGCTTGCCTTGGCCTGTTATATTCCTGCGCAAAAAGAAGAGGCATGGTTGGCACTGAAACTACTGCGCATCGAGTTCACATGCAAAATAGGATTGATCCAAGAACGAAGTAAAAATACTAAAAATAACTGTAGTCATCACTCGTTGCCCACAGACGAATGCACTGAATTGCACCAAAAGAGAGAGCGTGGCAATAGAAACATTAAGCAGGGATACTAGTCACCATTTATGTCATATTGTAGTGGGATGTTGAATGACAATCTGTTAGTTACCGATGAACGTATGATGCAACGGTTCAGATCCTTTTTCATTCATTAGGTACTCAGCAATTCGGCGCTGCTATGTGTGACGTAGGCTGCAGTGAGGCTGACGTCAAGCTAGTCGTTAGGAAAACATGGTCATGACGCCACACGAACATATGTCGATGATAATCCTGTATTGTTAAAAAACTGTTCCGTGGTTAGGCGACGGATCGACGGAGCGAGTTCCAGAAAGCTGTGCCTCAAACGCTGGTGCACTTTTGTGTACTGCCGGTAGGCTTCCTCATTTCTGCTACCATTCCGTAAGTAGCATACCCAACAGTTACACCTGTTTTATCACTTACAGGAGTACATTTCTACCTAATGCTTAATTTTATCTTGAAGCCGTTCTTCCTCTTCATCATCATGACTCCAGCTACGTGCAAGGGGAGACGGAGGTCTGTGCAAATACTCGGCAGTTAACCTTCTTCTCTTAATTGGTGGATAATGCAGCTTGCTAACCGCACCCGCCGGCTTAACCGAGGCTTCTCTTCTACGTTTATCTTTGTCTGGAGTAGACTAGGAAGCGGGCCCGAATTCTCTATGGTCGACAGTACCTGTGCTGCTGATGCGCACGTTCTTCTCATAACCTTAGCCGGGTTGCCGTTACTCTCGTTTGTTCCCTGAACTGATCCTCACTCTTAACGTTACAGCAACCAATATGTACTTTGTGCATGCTTTCCCACCATGTACCCTAATCAAACATCATGCTAGAATTGCGATGGCGAAGTTCTATACCATACCACCAAACACTTACTACCTTATTGAAGAGTTTTGTGCACAGCATGAGCAATGTTGTAGAATGCTTAATTTACTCAGCGTTGAAAAGTGAGCTGTTTGCAGATGACAGATTAGCTATCAATTTTTCTAAAAATCAACCCCTCAACAAATCAGGAGTTTTCCTCCTTAGTGTAATAATTCGCCACCATTTACCAGATAACTCAACCTCCAGATCTTAATCCCCAGTGGCTGTGGAGGAACTCATCAATGCGGATATCACGCCTATGAGGCTACGGGGACCGCAAAGAACCTCTCGTTACAAAGGGGTTAGAACTCGAAATTAATCCCTCAATTTTTATAACAAAAAGGCTATCGAATGGGCGTATCTCTTCTGTGCTGCTTGAAGAGCTCTGAAAGCACGAAATGGGGTACTGTAGAGCTTACCGAGTGCCGGATAGCTTAGCTCTGAAGACGTATGTATAGCAGGAACGACCATGTTCATACTTATTATTGGAAATCACCAGAAAGGCCAGAACTTGGGAGAGGGTGCTAGGCCATTAATGACACAGGTGGTAAAATCGACTGAACCTTCAATTTTACCCAGACTGTGGTATTTAATGCAAGTAAGCTGAAGAATACGCAAAAATGCAGACAGTTCAAGTGTAAGCATCGACAGCTAGTCGTGATGTGATGGGTAACAGGTTCTCAGAAAGCGCCGAATATTATTAACGCATAGCCCCTTTTACTACATTTACATGAGGTTTCCGGGTACACATGCACTTCAGCATCAACTTGCACATCTGGTTGAATTTTTCTACCAAACTATTAGTCATTGCCTATTTTTGGGAAGGGTGTAATCAGCGTACTGAATCAAGCCTGGCCGCTTATATCAGTGCTAAAGGACTACTTCACGAGGTTTGACCGCCTCACCGAATTCGTGTGAAGTTTGTCCCTGACGGTGACGTTGGCAAAACTTAGCGTTGCAGCAGCCCATGCAGAAATAAAATACATGTTGCCTTAGTTTCGAACACGCGCCGGCGTTGGCAGACCAGCTTCACTGCCCACTGCGCAAGGGCACTGTGCTATCGCCGCAGCCGATCAAGCCTCGTATTGAACTGCAACACACTCTCGCGCTGTTCATGGTACATGGTAGCCTTCATCTACCTTCATTCGCTGTGCTAAGGGATCAGATCAGCATAATTTCGATCAGAGCTTAACCTGAGTCGAAAATCGGCGCCAGATGTGCTCACGCCCCAGCAGCAAAAAACCATAAGCCAACCAAGCTAAACACATGCTTTCGCACGTCTGATAGGTTGAACTACGTTAAAATCCCATCTTTTGTTTGATGGGAGGTTGCCCACCACGCTATTTCTTACTTACTTTCGGATTCCGACTGGAGAAATTATCGGCTAGTGTCTCAGCAGCATGCTTAGCGGCGACACAAGGAAGATGAAAAGCGCCCGAGAAAAATGTAGCGAAATCCATTAAGGTAGGGAAATACCGATTCAAGCTCTTGAATGGCGTGTACAACAATACGAAGACTGCTGCCTTGATAAAAGTGTTCCGATCGTGTCCTAATCCCAATACAACCCAGGATTTCTGCCCATCGAACCTCTGTGCTAGCACACGTGATGCCCACTGGCCCATCTGAAAGAAATATGAACTACCTGTGGTTTGGACGAAGACTAGATACCAACACGCACTTGGCCTGCGAAGCTGTGTCAGAAAACATTTAGGTTAGGACACGAACGTTTAATCCATTTATTCACATCAAGGCCACGGGCGCTGCAGGCACACAAAAGAACCCACAACCAGCCAGAAACCACGCTTTTCGGTTCGTTACAACATTGTCCTCCAGCTTCAGAAGACGCTTTTTTTTTCAAATTCTACCGGCAACTCACCCAATCACAAGTTTTCGATCCCTTTTTTTGCTCATATATTCTTTATGTCTCTAAAAGAGAAAAAGGACCCTGGGCAAAAAAAAAAATGACGCCGCCACCGTCTGGAAGATGTTCAAGCAACGAGCGTTAGCAGTTTTGTTTACTAGAATCGATATTTGGGAGATTAAAGTGAGGTACACCTAAGGAAATACGAATTTGACTTCTTAGATTTATAAGTGATGCCACCGGTCAATCACCAGTTCGATATATGAGTGACGTCACCAATCAATCACGACTTCAATATACTAATGGCGTCACCAGTCAAACACCAATTGAGTTGCTATATCGATTTACTATGGGAACCGGCATCTTGAATCTCTCGGCCTAAGAAATTTCACGACGAAGGGAGGTAGTAGGAGACCCCAAGAAATCGAGAAAAGTGATGAGTAAGAGCTAGCGCTTTTTAAAAGCTTCTTCAGAGTAGATTGACTAGGCCCGGGGCCCATTACAAGGGAGAAGACAGCATACAGAATTCACAAACATAATAAAGCGCAGGATGAATTAGGATAAGCGATGCAATTTTGAAGCGCAATAGACACGAAGCATGTAAGGGATTTTTATCAATTAAATCAAAGTGAGCATGACACAATATGACAGACAAGAAGAACAATTCATGAAATCAAAATGAGACATGTAGAACACAACACTACAAAGTAGTTCTAAGTAATATACATGATTACAAAGATGTTCCCTATGAGATAATAGAGATAGGGAGGTGAAATTTTCTGTTTATAAGGAGGCACAGTGAAGATTTGCAAGCAAGTACAGCAAACAATGTTTAAGAGAAAAAACTGTCATTATCCTCCATACGACTGAGAACATTTCTCATAAAAACATTTGTTCTACAGCCGGCATTTTCGCTCCACCATTCATTTGGATCAAGTGTGTTAGAAATTACGAAGTGCATCATTTGCCTCCCATAGTGTATGCGAGCCTGAGGTACCGTCCATTTGTTTCTTTTACGTGTATATCTGGGTGGGTGCATTTTTTGTAAGGATGCAAGCTTTAGGGGGAGTTTGCTAAAGTGGGAGTTCATATATTTCAAAAGAAGCAGCACATTGTACTCTAACATTTTGTTTACTGGCAGCATATTGTGTAGGATAAAAAACGGTGGTGCATGTACCACGTAATTGGCGGAGGATATAATACGGATGACCTTTTCTGCATAATGAGAGGGCGGTTAATTTGGTGTAGGCGTGCGGTCCCCCAGACTGAGTGGCAATAGTAAATTTACGGGTGAAATAATGCATATATATAATTTTCTGGTCTCTCTTAATGCGTATGTGAAATCGATGCGCATCCAGTTAACCAAAAAGTACTTCACAAGTTTTAACTTTTCAGAAACCAGCCTTGCAGGTTAATCGCTGCAGCCCGAACAAAAAAAAAATAAAGATTCCTGTTTCAAGTACAGGCGCTCAAGTGAAAATTTGGTTTGCGCTACTTGGTACTTGGAGTCTAAGAGAAAGTGGAGAGCACTGACACAAGACAAAAAACAGAGCAAGAGATGATCATAAAATACGAGAAGATGGTGCTCGCGTTTGGTTTAGAAACGTTTTACGTATCTCTCCCTGCAGTTCAGTTAATGTGAATTTATTGGCTTATTTGAGACGTTTCGTGGTTTTTCTTATTTTTAATCTGCTCTTAGGTTCGTGAAAGAACTACACTGTTTTGCATGAAGTGCACGCATATGACACCATGTCGTTTAATTTACATAATATTACTTCCGTCATGTAATGTAGCAAAGCAGCAATGTGGGCTAGTTAGTTGTACATTTGGTGTGAAATGAGGAGTTAAATCTAATCAAGAAACGAAGGAGTGTGCGACACAGCCGTTGGCATTGAATTGATTGTTTTTAGCATGTGCATGAAATGTATTTATGTACCCTCGTGCCAAAATAAACATCAGCTGTTATTGCGCGCTGGTCCTGTGTCCACCGTTCCAGTTGTCGTTTTCGTAAGTGTGTATCGCGTTATTCACACCAAATCTTATGTAGATACACTGCTTTTTAATTATGTACCATCCGCCTTTGACGTCAGGTCTGCAATACGCAGTTCGCGAAGGACGAGTTAATGCGACCAGGCCATGGTGTACTCCCTCCAAGACTGGTTTCTTTTAACGCTGAGCAGGTATGTCATGCTTTCCCCTTGTGGCTCCTTCGTTTTCATCAGGTTGGGGCGCAAACAGCAGCAAAAAATAAGAACACACCGTCACAAGGGCCCTCAATAGCGGAGTCCAAGGTCGAAGGAATTCGCTAGGAATGGCCTTCGACCATGAGCAGGTGATCGCGATCGGTAGGGGAGTGGCTCTAGAGCAGAGCGCAAGTGTATCGTGGTCGTGGCTGGCTGAGCGGTTGCTGACTAAGTTGCGCCATTAATGGAGGACATAGGCAAGAAGGCATGTCGTCCAGCGGTCTCGGATGACGGAAGACGTTGAAGCGATTACAACGATAATGCGGGGAGCACCAGAATGGCACAATAGGAGGGAACGTTCTCACAGCAGCCTCACAGAGAAATGAGCGGACTCAGCTAAAATGAGCGGGACAGCATCGGCTAACAGCTCGATGCGATAGCGCAGGTATTTTTCTTGCAATTCTTGAGTTGTTCAACGCATTGTATACAAAGAGCCTGGAGCGGACGTGGGCGGGAGAATGGCTATTCCGTTAAGGCTCTGTATTAGTGCGACTGTAGGGCGTTGTATACGTACGGCCTATAGTTCACAACTGCAGGATCGGAGATTCTGTCGAGTGTACCGGACAGGGATAGGTGGACAAATCTGCTATTGAGACGCTTTCGCACAGTTGTCAATGTCGGTAGCTACAGTCGATGAGTCGGTGTCAATAGGAAAACCGCAACGTGGAGCAGTGAACAGGCTTATGGCGTGAAATTCTCGGAGACAGCTTGGCTTATGGCGTGACATTCTCGGAGACAGCTTGCCTGCGTTGCGCGTTGAGGGTACAGGAAGCGCGGCCTTCTAGAGGAAGGAGGTGGTGCTCCCAAGGGTTTGATGAACGATGCTGCATAAGGCGCATGCTTCAGGAACCGGAAAGTGCCAGACGCTATCTGGGAGGAAAAGAGCCCAGGGCGAAGGTCGTGAGGAGCAGCCAGCTGCTACTCTGAAGCTCTCCTCACAATCCTGGGATTTCGAAAGAAGATAAGACGCAACAAGATCTCAATCACAGGAACTGAAGGTGACGGCGCAAAGGTTAAGCTTACCTGATGGTATATATCAAAAGCAGATGCGGCCCTAGTTGGTTCAGCATAGAATAGTGTGTCTCGGGCTGACAGCACTCTGGTTTGCAAGCAGAGACAATACATCTGAGCTGAGTATTGTTCGGACAGACGAGGTCAAGGGGAGAGAACTGGGACGATGTGTGAGGATTTGCTTCCGGTGGCGACGCGGGGTCTGCAGCGGTGTAGATCGGTTGCGGATGTTAGGCTCCGCTGAAGTCCGCCAGGACGGCCACTCGCACTTCATTGTACGGCTTAGAACCAGGAAGTTCCCTAAACAGCCCTGTAGATGTAGCTTCCGAAGCAGCGATCAGTAACGTGAAAGCTGTGCCCAGCCGAGAACCTCAGGCACGCTGATGAGAAGGGGCAGCTGGCCTGTGGTGTAGGGATGAGGCAATAGGATGCCGGTTGCAAACCGTTAGTAGCCAGAGCAGAGGGACAGCCCGACTGCAGTCGTAGAGGGATGTCAAAAGTGTTACCCGGAATCGGGTGATAAACAATTCATTAGTGGCTTAAATCGCAGCCACGACGGTTTGGAAAGTCCAGGTCCAGTATGAGGGCAGCGAAGAGTTCGAGGTGAAGTGGAAACACTTCAAGGAGTACCACGTACCGGAACTCCTATGCTGCGATACCGCTTAGGGCTAGGCTTGCCTCGAACTGCCGTAAACAGACGCTGATGTACGTGGGCTCGAAAACTGGAAGACTGTTGGGAGGCTCCGTCCAGAGGACCTCTTGCGAGTGCCAGGGTGGCGGCATCCGCTCTTCTTTGTACCCATTGTGACCGCAGGGTGAGAGAAAGCTTCATGTCCAAGTTTGATTCATCGTGCGGAGTCACCAAAGTGACGCCACAGGTCTGGTTCACAAATGTCTCGAATGATGAGAGAACGTCACCAGGCCGCAGAGTTGACGATCCAAGATTGACTTAATCGAACGCTGAGCTGGATTCTCGTGCTTCACCCTCGGGGCTCTTTCGTTCTCAAGTTGACGCAGTCACGAGAAGCCGACACATGCGAAAGCTAGAATTCCGCACATGAGCGTACGCGTATTGTTCGAAGCCATCCCTTGATGTCGCATTATGTACTGTCATCGTCAGATGAAAAGCTAACCGCGGAAAGGGCGGCAGCTGGCTCAGCTTATGCTTCAGCCTGTCGACAGGAAGCATAGGCGCGCCCATACGGTTTGCGATACTTTTGCTTGTGTTTTATTTTACTTTCGTTGTCGCGTTTTGCCACTGGAGCGCCGCATCTATTCTCTCTACGTATGGACACTTGCGAAGCGCGGTTTCGCTGGTGCGGTGGCTGCGGCCAGCGTAGTTCAGTGAAGCAGGCGTTCTGGGATTGCTTGCCTGCAGTGCTATAATTTTGCTTCCGTCATCGTCGTATTATCACCGTCTCGCTGCAAAGCGAACAATTAAAACCGATCGCGCTGCACAAGTTTCCTTACATAAAAAAAAATGATTGGAGCGCTTCAGTGGCGAAACGCGAAAAGGAATCTCAAAGAAAACAAGCAAAAATAACGAAAACCGGATGGGCGCGCCTGGGTTTCCTGTCGACAGGCTGATGCGTAACTGGGACCTTTGGCCACGCTTTCCGCGGTTCGCATTTCATTTGACACTGATAGTACTTCATAACCATGACGCCTTGTATTGCAGTATATAATTTCCGTGTGGTTCTCTTCACGTTCAGTAGCTATAGAAACAGCAATGCGGACACGGAGACACTACTTTCAATCTGCCACTGAAGCGCTTTCTTTTTCTATGCCGGCCCTGCTTGTATTCTTTGTGCCCTGGCTATCGGTCACTTCGTGCGGCCGGATATGCCAGCTATCGACACTCCCGACAGTGGGTCACTACGGTGCCTACGCGACTGACGAGGTGGTCTATTTGCGTCTTGTTTTCGCGCCTTTCCTGGACGCTTCCATTCCGGTACAACTCGCCTTCAAACCACCTCTCTGATCGATTGCAACATCGTCATCATCCAAGTATTTAAGAAGCCAGCACAGTGGCCTCCACTTCTGTGGACTCGGCAACAGTACTTGTAACCTGCCACTGAACCGCTTCGTTTTTGCTATGCATGTATTTACAAACCTTCCTTTATACGCTAAGAAAAGTAATAACGTCTGCTTAGTACTGTTCCGTATCCATAGTTTCGTAGCTTTCTTTGATTGTTTTTTTACGACGCTTTTACGTTTGCATGCGGGTAATGTGGACAGCGACCCTGGGCCTCCCATTATACGCTCGAATTCGTCATATTGGCGCGTGCTCATGGGAGCGCGCCGACGATGAAGACGAAGTGTGCGTGTGCCGGTGGACAAACAAGAAGTGTGTGTGTGGTTCGGACAGCCATCTTGTGAGTTCCCTGCTGTGCGCTGGACTTCGCTGAGACTGTGATCTGTGCCGGTCCTGTCTTCGTTACATTTTTGGTGGAGATGCTGGGTACTTTCCAACATCTACGTGCCCCGAAGGCTCTCTATGAACACGGATTTGACTCCGATTCATCGCAGTACGAGCCGCCGAATCCAAGGTCAGTCACCAGAGTACGGTCCGTTATCCCCTAGGACCAGGGCTCCAGCTGCGACGCGCAGGACTGACGCGGCACCTATGGCTAGCAACGGAGACGCGGCAGCTATGGCTGACAACGGGAACTCAGCTGCTCATTTCCTGTCCTCCAGCCGCGATCGCCGCCGACCTTCCATGGCGAAGTGTTTGAGGACGCGGAGGACTGGCTTGACCAGTTCGAGCGCGTTGCCAGGTACAACGGCTGCGATGCGGAGCGGAAGCTGCACAATGTTTACTTCGCTCTTGACGACTCGGCGCGGACGTGGTACGAGAACCACGAGACAACGTTTCCTTCTTGTGAACGGTTCTGTAGCCAGTTGCTGGCGACCTACGTCAACACCGACCGTCGGGAACGAGCTGAGTTCGCGCTGCAGTCAAGGAACCAGCGACCCAATGAGAGCGTCGCAATGTATTATGAGGACATGACACGACTGTTCAGAAGGGCGGATCCAAACATGGCCGAGGACAAGAAAGTGCGCCATCTGATGCGCGGGATAAAAGAAGAACTGTTTGCTGGGCTTGTGCGAAACCCACCTAACACCACTTCGGAGTTTCTATCGGAGGCCACTACCGTCGAAAAGACCCTGCAACAACGCGCCCGCTATTACAATTTCGCCGTGAACACCGTATCAACTGCCGACATTGCGCCAGCCTCCAGCGACTCCGCTGACACCCTTCGGGAGCTGGTTCGATCTATCGTCAAAGAAGAGCTGCACAAAATGCGCCTCTCTGCCCAGTCGCAGCCGCAGTGCCCATCGTTAGCACAAATTATCCGAGAGGAAGTGCAGCAGGTGGTCCCTGAACCTGTTGCCCCTGCCGCCCTTACACCGACGCCCCCGCGCCAGACGTACGCGTCGGTACTCCGACAGAACTGCGACCTCGCCCCTTGGAACACAAGCCCATCTGCATCTGCTTTCCAGCCGCGGCCCCCGCCTGTCCCTGTGTTGCCCGAGGCCAGACTGCGGAAGACGGACGTGTGGCGGGCACCTGACCAGCGGCCCCTTTGCTACCACTGCGGTGAGGCTGGCCATATCTTGCGGTGGTGCCCTTATCGTCGAGCTGGAATTCGCGGATTTCATCCGCGAGTCCCCTGTCCGCCCAATGGCGAACGGCCCCGCGAAATTGAGGAGCACCTGTCAACGCGCCGGCATCACACTCACACTGATTTCCCTCGCCCTGACTACCGCCCACCAACCTCTACCCGCTATCGTTCGCCGAGTCCCCGTCCTTCGACAAGCCATTTCAGCCGCTCACCGAGTCCTCGCCGGTGAAACTAGACCCAGCGGCCTGCGGAGGTAAGGCCGCTGACGAGCGAACAGCCGAACATCCTCCATCGCGTTCCCGACCAGACGACGGCTATCAAACGAGGACACGTGACGATCACAAAGGATGTGCACCTTCGGACTTACCGGTCGATATCGACGATTTAGCAGTTACGGCATTGGTTGATACGGGAGCGGACTATTCGGTTATGAGCAACGAGCTAGCAAAAGGACTGAGGAAAGTTTTAACCGCATGGACTGGGCCTCAGATTCGCACAGCTGGTGGGCACCTAATAACCCCTGTTGGCCGGTGTACGGGGAGAGTTACAATCGACGGATTTGTTTACGGACTTTGTTGTCCTACCTCACTGTTCGCGCGATGTCATTCTCGGCCTGGACTTTTTACAAGCTAACGGCGCCGTTATCAATTTACAAGAGCCGCGCGTGACGTTTTCGCCGACGCAAGCAATTGAAATAGCCGACCCAGACGACTCCAGGATACCCGCCCTGCGTATTGCTGCTGATTACCTGACGGTGCTTCCGCGGTGCAGCATGATGGTCCCCGTGCAAAGTGACTCGCCCGGTGATCGAGACGTTATGGCAGAGAGAAACGTCAGCCTTCTACTCGAGAAAGGAATCTGCGCTGCAAGAGGGCTTTGTTCGCTTACGGGATCGCTCTGCGACACTCTTGATCACCAACTTCGGAACAGAGTTCCAGCCTATTGCGAAAGGAACGGCCGTCGCATACGTTACCGACTTCGTTGAGCCCGCAGATATATGTGCTCTGGAGCTACCGTCGCCGGACGGACGCGATGCAGCAGCCGTTCTGTCTACCGTGGACATTAATCCCGGCTTGTCGGTGGGTCAGAAGCAGCGCTTGTTAGAGCACCTTCACGATTTCGCAGAGTGCTTCGCCACGACATCAAAGGTAGGGCGCACCCCGTTAGCCAAACACCGCATCATCGTCAACGAGGAGACTAGCCCCATATCCCAACACCCGTACAGAGTGTCGCCGCTGGAACGGGAGGCTATACGATCCCAAGTGCAAGAAATGCTTGCAGACGACGTAGTCCAGCCGTCCACGAGACCCTGGGCTTCGCCTGTGGTATTGGTGAAGAAAAAGGATAACACCTTGCGATTCTACGTCGATTATCGGAAGTTGAATCGTGTCACGAAACGTGACGTTTACCCCCTTCCACGTATCGACGACGCCTTGGATCGACTGCGTGACGCTAAATATTTTTCTTCACTCGACCTTAAGAATGGCTACTGGCAGATCGAAGTGGACGAAAGGGACAGAGAGAAGAGAGCATTCGTGACACCTGACGGCCTTTATGAATTCAAAGTGCTACCCTTTGGACTCTGTTCTGCGCCAGCAACCTTCCAACGCATGATGGACACCGTTCTTTCTGGGCTGAAATGGCAGACATGCCTAGTGTACCTTGATGATGTTGTCATTTTTGCTCCTAGCTTCGAGGAACACCTCAACCGGCTGCGAATGGTGTTACAGGCGCTCCGTTCGGCACAGTTGACGATAAAGCCACAAAAGTGTCACTTTGGTTTCGAAGAGCTCAGTTTTCTTGGTCACGTGATAAGCGCTGACGGAGTCCGTCCTGACCTGGAGAAGACTGCCGCTGTGGCACAGTTCCCGCGCCCAACCGACAAAAAGTCCGTTCGTAGATTTCTTGGCCTCTGTGCCTATTACAGACGTTTCGTTGAAAACTTTTCCACAATTGCCGAGCCCCTTACAATGCTTACTAGAGACAATGTATCTTTTGTGTGGCATGATGATCAGGAATCTGCCTTCAACGAGCTACGCAGCCGCCTACAAACTGTCCCAATACTCGCTCATTTTGATGAACGAGCTGCCACTGAAATTCATACTGACGCCAGCAATGTTGGTCTCGGCGCTATTCTCGTTCAGTGGCAGGATGGCAACGAGAAAGTCATAGCGTACGCCAGCCGCTCCCTCTCGAACGCAGAGGCAAACTACTCTACCACAGAGAAGGAATGCCTTGCGGTAGTGTGGGCGATTAGCAAGTTCCGACCATATCTCTATGGCCGCCCGTTTCGAGCTGTCATTGACCATCATTCGTTATGCTGGCTAGCCAATCTCAAAGACCCTTCGAGACGGCTTGCGAGATGGAGCCTTCGCCTCCAGGAATACGACATCACGGTAGTGTACAAGTCCGGCCGTAAGCACAATGACGCCGATTGTTTGTCACGTGCACCTGCCGACGTTGCTCCGGCCGAAACGGAGGACGACTTGCCGTTTTTTGCTCTCGTCACGTCGTCCGATATGCCCCGGCGTGGCTTTTTGTTCGAGGTTTGGGTTCCTACAGTCTCCGAGATGGCGTCCTTTACAAGAGGAACTTCGCCCATAACACGGAAACCTTTCTTCTGGTTGTGCCATCCGAACTCCGTCCAGAAATCTTGCACGCCTGCCACGACGAGCCATCGGTTGGCCATTTGGGTGTTAGGCGGACGTATGCCCGCATTCGTACGAAGTATTACTGGCCAAAGTTGCTCTCATCAGTCCAGCAATATGTGAGGACCTGCCGTGACTGCCAGCGACGAAAGACACCACCAGTTAAACCCGCAGGGCTTCTCCAGCCCATCTCACCGCCTACAACACCTTTCCAACAAGTGGGCATGGACTTGCTGGGCCCATTCCCATTGTCTTCCTCTGGGAACAAATGGATTGTTGTGGTGACGGACTACTTAACGCGGTACGCCGAGACACAGGCGCTCCCCCACGCTAGTGCTGCAGAAGTGGCTAAGTTTTTTTACCTCAATCGTCTTGCGTCACGGTGCGCCATCAGTCGTCATCACGGACCGTGGAACCGCCTTTACGGCGGCAATAATGCAATCTCTCTTCGAACTCACCCACACCAGTCACTGGAAGACATCAGCCTACCATCCCCAAACAAACGGCTTGACTGAACACCTCAACCGGACGCTTGCAGATATGCTTGCTATGTATGTCGACGTTGAGCATCGTACGTGGGACGAAGTTCTTCCTTATGCAACCTTCGCCTATAATACAGCAGAACAGGAGACTACCCGTCTTACACTTTCCAGCTGGTCTACGGACGGTGTGTCACTACCATGCTGGATGCTATGCTACCCGCTGCTCACAACGACGGAGACATCGGCTCCTACGCTGACGTTGACACATTCGTCTAGCGGGCTGAAGAAGCCCGCCAACTCGCAAGGTGCCGGATTCGACATCAACAACAACTCGACGCTGGTCGCTACAACCTGCGACACCGATGCGTTTGGTACGAGCCCGGCGACTCTGTATGGGTATGGACACATGTGCGCCGCCGCGGACTCTCCGAAAAGCTCCTCCGACGCTACTTCGGTCCGTACGAGGTGGTTCGTCGTATAAGTGATGTCACATACGAAGTTTTTCCGCGGGACACGACCTCCTCACCACGTCGGCGCCATCCGACCGAGACTGTCCACGTGGTGCGCATGAAGCCCTGCCATGACAGGCTGCAACCCGCCGCTTTACCAGCTTAACAGCTCTCTGTATTCTCAGCCGTCCGCCGTCTATACCGAACATTACCTTTGCTGTCCGTGTTCGTTTCCGGCGTCGGGCCGCCGCCTTGATGGCGGGGGTAATGGCGCGTGCTCATGGGAGCGCGCCGACGATGAAGACGAAGTGTGCGTGTGCCGGTGGACAAAGACGAAGTGTGTGTGTGGTTCGGACAGCCATCTTGTGAGTTCCCTGCTGTGCGCTGGACTTCGCTAAGACTGTGATCTGTGCCGGTCCTGTCTTCGTTACAATATACATGAAAATTTTAAGCGCCTCGAAATCACTCGCTTCCTAAGAGCCAGTTTGGCGGACTTGCGGTGCATTCGTCCCGACAGACGCGGTAGATTTGTTCAGACTTTGAAATTAAGCGTCGCGAATTTTTACCCTTTAATCCGACAGAACCGATGAAAGTCATGTTTGATTTGCTAAAGTATGTTCGCACCCATTCCCTGCAAACTTCTAAAGCACATACAGAATTAGTAGCTGACGTAAAATCTATCAAAACCGGACAGAAAAATATTTTTAAAAAATCACCGCAATTCAGACCCTTTTAGATGTGTTTTAAGAAAACTGTATAAAAATAGAACTCGGCAAGAAAATTTCCAGCCTACATATTCAAACAGATCAACTTTCCACGCTGGTAAGCACAATGCCATCAGAATTGCAATGAATGTGACGACAGATCGCCGCGTAACCATTTAATTTCTATGGCAATCCTGATTCCGAGTAAACCTGGCAAGACTCTGAGGAAAAACTAACTACTATAACTTCACGATTACCTCCCTGACTCCCTTTCTTCGCACAGAATTTGACGCGCGCACCGTTTAGGAACTTTCACAAGTGCCAGATGCTATCCTTTGATGGGACATTTTCGATATTTAACACCAAAGACTTAATTCTCACCAATTGCAACAGCCTGAAGGAAACCAAGGTCACCTTTACTAAAGATTACTTGGTGGCAACACACCTGGCACGCAGAAAGCTTCTTGACTTAGAGAAAAGCCAACCTGAATCACTTACCCATATTCTAAGCTACAAGTTCTTTATAAGCAAGCAGTGCTTCATTTATTTTCCAAGCGCTGGCACTATGTTTAACATCGAGTCGCGCAACGAACTTGCCAGTTCAGCAACTCCGCTATCTCGGCTAGCACGTCCTACGCACTATGGACGGGTAGTGGTCACGTATCAATATCTTAGGTATGTGCTCTTTTTACTTCAAAACGGATAACTCTCTGTTACCAGGTATCGACACTTGTTCCGCTAAAATCACCGCGTTAACAGAAATCTCCTCACTGCGCATGTTCGCCACACTGATACCTTTTTAAATGTTCATAGTTCTTCATTCTTTTGCTGAGATAGCTGCATTCAGAGAGGCCGCGGAGTGCTTCTAGCTATTGCTAATGATATCTCATCTTGTATACATGTGCAGAATAGTCTATAAATAGCGTAGCCTCCGACCACTCTTAATCATTAGTAAGTAACAGTAGGTGTATGCGACCGTTCACTTTCCTCGTCGCCTAGGTTTCGCGATTAACTTTACGACCCAATTGTAAGTTAGTGAAGCGCTTTCATCCCCAATATTCTTATTTGGCGACGTCACTTTTCCGAACTTAGCATGGACCTCTTAAAACCTTTGCCTCTTTCTACCAGCGCGGCCACTGAAGTCACTCTTACTCCCCTTTAATACCTCCTTTCTCGTCTCAAGGTGGCAAATTTTTAGATGCATGGACAGTGTTCTCGTTACAGCAATCGTGCACACAAGCAACTAGAATAACAGCTAACGCGAAGAATACGTTTAATTTAATATTGAGAAATCGACCTGACATAGTCTCACCGATTACATACCTGCCGGGCATTACTGACCACTGGCTTCTGCACTTGGACAGTAACCTAGCCCCTCTGAATAGTAATACAAAAGGCCGCCATCGTCTGGAAGACGTTGAACTAACGAGCGATAGCTTTGTGGTTTACTAGATGAAGAAAGCGAAGAACGCGCCGCTTGTCTCGAAAAACGGAATGTGATACCCTTTGAAACGGGTTGGATTGCCACCATGCTCGGCTACGCGTGCACGCACGCCACCTATTGGAACAAACGCCGCCTGGCCCCATCTATCAAAGAAATTACGACGCACATCTACCGATTGTCGAGTCGTACCACCGCAAGGTACGTCTCAAACGGAATTTGCTTCGTTTAAGGGGTCAAGGTGGGCCTAGAATTGGGTTCGCGGTGCGATATGTTAGCGCTTCAATTATCAATTGCATATATATATAATGTTTAACATTTATGTAATTGTGGTTGTATTTCAATACCACAACCCATAGGGCTTTATTTGCCTACCAAATTCGGTATACAACTGTCCCGGGATGGGCGCCCGTTGTGGGAGTATATATAGCGGAACGAATGTAGTGCACATGCATATAGGGGGCAGCATTACATGATACCCGAATTAGTACCTGTTGCTGGTCGTTGGACCCAAGATATTAAACTTATTTTTGGAATATGGCGGAGTGCTAGACGCATTCTGGCACAGGTCGGCCCGGTATTGCACTGCCTCCGGGGCCTATGGGCCTATTAGCGTGCGGCGCCTTTTCTTTCTATATTTCCTCTTCTATCCTTTAACTATCCTACTATCGACACGCGGCAGCGAGCGTGGCCCGGCTTGAGCCACTAGGCAGGCCCGTGTACTTTTCATTGTTTTCTGGCAGCAGCAGTACTGTACTGTACACATGTATACATTATAGATACCTATATACCAGTAAGCTATACATGTATAGATACCTGATTTAGTATCTGTTGCTGGTCGTTGGACCCAAAATATTAAACTTATTTTTGGAATATGGCGGAGTGCTAGACGCATTCTGGCATGGGTCGGCCCGGTATTGCACTGCCTCTGGGGCCTATGGGCCTATTAGCGTGCGGCGCCTTTTCTTTCTATCTTTCCTCTCCTATCCTTTAACTATCCTACTATCGACACGTGGCAGCGAGTGTGACTCGGCTTGAGCCACTAGGCAGGCCCGTGCACTTTTCATTCTTTTCTGGCAGCAGCAGTACTGTACTGTACACATGTATACATTTATAGATACCTAAATACCTGTAATATATACATGTATAGATACTTGATTTAATGTTTGTTGCTGGTCCTTGGACCCAAAATATTAAACTTATTTTTGGAATATGGCGGAGTGCTAGACGCATTCTGGCACGGGTCAGCCCTGTATTGCACTACCTCCGGGATCGGCCCGGGGCCTAGGGGCCTATTAGCGCACGGTGCCTTTTCTTTCTATCTTTCCTTTTCTCTGCTCTCTCCTTCTATCCTAAAACTCTCCTACTTTCAGCACGCGGCACCGAGCGTGGCCCGGCTTGAGCCAGTAGGCAGGCCCATGCACTTTCATTCCTTTCTTCCTGTCAATAATAACAGCATCGTGTCTGTATATATGTATAGCGATCCCGTAACGGGACAGTTTTCTTATCCGTTTTAGGATATTTTTTGCTGAGGGGAGGGAAAGAGATAAGAGGGTACAACCAAGTTTAATAGCCGCAATCTTGGATTAGAGAGACCGAAACTTGCTGCCATTTCGTCTCCTGACGTCATACTTACATAGTTCCGCCTCTATCCACCATATTCAACGGTGACGTCTACATTGGCACGCGGGAGGTGGTTGTTTCTACAATGCTATTATAGATAGCACTACAAGTCTCAATATGAGGTGCGCTTTGATCTCAGCATCAGTGGGCTCGTGACGCCGTCGGAGGACGCTTTTGTCGGAGCTCCAGCGATTTCGTCCGAACCTCAGTGCTTTTTGGTATTTGCTCTTGTACATGCTGTAGGGACCGTAGTTTTAAACCGCGTTAAGGGTAGGATCGCTAGCGGAAGTGTGCGTGCCGAAGGTTTTCGTGTAGGAATTCTGGCGGGCTATTACGTTACGTAGTCGGACGGGCGATGGGTCGGCAAACTAGGAATTCAAGGTGGACGGGAAGTTAGTGCGGTGCGAGGAGTGCTACCATTGGTGCAATTTAGACAAGACCGAGTTCAGGAGCTTAGCCGAAGCAGATGGGGCTAGCTTGGCGTGTAATATATGTAAGCGTTTTGAGGAGGCCGTTCAAACGTTGGAAGGCGAATGGGCAGCTAGGATTAAGGAACTCAAAGGGGACCTGAAGGTGGAACGAGAGGAACGGATTGGGCTTGAAACTCAGGTCGCCGAGTCGCTTAAGATGGAGGGGGCTAATGCTGACTTGTTGGAGCGAATTGTGGGCGAGCTGAAAGAGGAGCAGGAAAACCGGGCCCAGCTAGAAGAGCAGGTAGAAGCGCTCAAGTCGCAGCCGGCAGGGACCCTGGTTCGGAGCAGTGTCAGGTGAGCGACGAGGCTCGTCGATCCTACAGTGCTGTAGCGCAGCAGGCTTTGACTGGGGAAGACACAGAGGTAAAAACGGCCACGGTGACGCGCCACACCAGCGTAAGGCGTTGGGAGAGACAGCTAGCGCGATCCGCAGGGCAACAGTCTCAGTCAGGAAGCGAACGGTTGGAGCGCAGAAGGGATCCGGTAGACGGTGTCGGTGACTCGAACGTAGCGAGGGTTTAGGGAGCCGTTTTGACCACAGTGAAGGCGGACAGGAGTGTACAGGTGGAGGCCCAGTCAGGGAAGTGCATTGTAGATGCAATGGCCCAAGCCCAGGAAGTGGTAGGGGACAACATGGATTTCAAACACCTTGTCTTTACCCATGCTCGTCTCAACGATGTGCTGAAGGGGAGGAGCCAGAATCTCGAGAAACACTTAGAAGTTTATCGTTAGTTAGAAGTGGGGATGCGTAGGCTTATAGTGACCATATGAACAATCCCAGAGGTCCAGAGGCAGTTTAGCGAAACAGAAAGAAGGGTCGTTGATGCTAACTGTGTAATTAGGTTAATGAGTTGACGACTAGGATACGGGGTAATGGAAGTTAACAGGGACGTGTACAATGTCAGCTCCCACCCTTTTTCACAGGATGGCATTCACTACGGTGGTGCCACTGGCAAGAGGGTGGTTAGTAGAATAGGTCGCCAGGCAACATATTTTTTGAGAGGACCCAGAGCTCTGAGGGAACCAGTGCAGACAAGGAAGAACCAAGGTCAAGGAGACGATAGAATCCATCGGAGAAGAAATAGACACTAGCGCCAGGGCCAAGTTAATTAAGATATATGTTTCTTTAACATGCAAGGTGGCAGGAATAGAGTGAAATGGGAGGAATTAATTGTATATGGTTTAGTGAAACGCATCTTAGAGACATGGAGCAACCACCTGTAACCCAGACTACGCATGGGAATATTGCGATAGAAGAGAGGGCAGCAGAAAGGGGGGTGCAATTGGGGCATTCATTCATAAAAGTAAGAATTTGAAAAGGGTTAAACTGGGATGCAGGGAACATTTATGGCTAAAAGGAAAAGTGGCAGGCGAGCAAACACTCTCTGGCTTTGTATATGTGTCGACAGGAGCTAATGCCAAAGAGGAAAACAGGAAAATGTTAGAATGTATTGCAAACTACATTGATGAGCTAGGAGGACAGGGTCTACTGTGATTGAATGTGTGCGTAGATGGTGTCTTCCGGAGTGGACTACTTTATACTGTGAGAAAATGTGAGTATGGGGTGTGGCCCTACAATGGCCTATGTTCTTGTGTGACTGAATATGTGCATAGATGGTGCCTTCTGGAGTGGACTGTGATGTGAACTGTGTGGATTGATTGTGTGCATAGATGGTGACTGCGGGAGAGAATGTATGCTATTATAAGAGACTGTGCGCTTAGCGGGGTAGATGCGGCATTGTTAATATCGAAGGGACGCTGCGGTGGAGCAATTGCCGGCAGACAAAGCAAGACTAACCCCACCTGTAGCATTCAACACCTCAACCTCAACCGACCGGGCGAGATAATTATATTAGGCGACATGAATGCCCACATAGAAGACCTGGATGGGTACACAGATTCGACGGGAAGCATGCTGCTGGATATGTGTGACAGGCATAATTTAGTTGTATGCAACAGCACCGAGAAGTGTGAAGGGCTCATATTATGAGAGGCAGGGAGCCTGCACTCGACGATAGATTATGCACAAATGTCACAGAGGTTGTAAAATAGATTAGGGGTAATGAGCATAGATGAACATGGTTCCAGAAGTCTAGGTAGTGACCACGAACTTGTCAAGTTGAGCTTCAGAAAGGAAACCAAATTGGGACCGAAGCTAGATGAACAATCAGAGGGGAATTTCTACTCAGAAAAGCAATTGGAAGCTGGAGCCAAACAAATTGAGAAAGTAATTTTTGAGGATAATGAAACAGAATGGACTTATACCAAATTAACTTGATTATTGAGCTGGACCTAGCTAAGGTGCGAGTCAAGTCAAAAGAGAAAAGACGCAAACCCAAGAGTTGGTGGGATGAGGAGGTCAAGAAGGCGATAGAGAAACGTCAGGAAGCATCCAGGGAACACAGGTATTCAAAGAGGGGAACAGGAGCTTAGTTAGAGAGAAAATCGGATACCTGCATAAAGTGTAGAAGGGAAGCATCCGATTTTATAAATGAGAAAATTAGAAGAAATAGTGCCCAGTGGATCTTAAAAGTAAATCAAAAGTATAGAAAAGCAGCTCAAACATTCTGGAAACATCTAAATACAATCAGTAATAAGATTAGGCTGGAGCAAAGGTTTATTGTTACAGATTTAGGGTATCCGAGTAGAAGGGGATGAAGCAATGAAACACATAGGAACAAGGATTACAGAAAAAATTCAAAGAAAGAAATTTTGCACATAATTTATCAAAGGAGGCTATACCGGTTACTGCAATTGCTTCACTTGAGCAAAGAGAGTGGGAAAGGGCAGAGAAGGAGGTTCCTAGTGGCACGTCGGCAGAACCACATGGTATTCCGATTATGCTAGTACAGAAACTAGGACCAAAATCCAAGCAAACAGTAATAGAGGTAGTGAACAAAATGACAGTGGATGGCAAAGCCCCCGATGATTGGCGATTAAGTAGAATGAACATGATATATAAGGAAAGGGGGACAAAGCTGACATATTCAACTACCGTCCCATAACAGTGACGTCTGTGGTTTACAGGGTGGTGATGCAGGGTGGTGATGCATTTCGGGATATCAGAGGAGCCTACGACAACGTTGTTCAAGAGGATTTGTAGCACATACTGGGCACATTGTATGTGGAAGATGGAGATATTAATCTTTTAGAAGATAAATTTAAATGTATTAGAATGCTTATAAAACGAGAAAAATGTATAAGGGCCTTAGAGGTACAGCGGGGGCTTAGGCAAGGATGTCCTCTGTCTCTTTTGTTGTTCATGTTGTAGCAGCAAGGGTTAGTGACCACGCTAGAGCGGAACGGATTAGGCTTCAACCTTCCGTTTTCTAAGCAAGGGGAATGGATTAATCAGTCATTACTGGGACTAATATACGCGGATGATATAGTGCTAATGGCTGACTACAAGAAAGATTTGCAGAAGTTGATGGACATTTGTGGTACAGAGAAAGATAGATTAGGTTTCAAGTTTGGTAAGGAAAAATCTGCAGTCATGATATCTGGTGGGGAGGGCGACGAGAATAAAATACAGGCGTTCACGCTAGGAGTAGTCGATGAGTACAAGTATCGGGGTGTGGATAAATAACGGTGTTGTGTATCTGATAGAGCATGAAAAATATGTAATAAATATTGCTAGCAGGAATGCAGCTGTCATGAAAAATAGGGCACTGTGGAATTACAATAGGTATGAATGTTGTAAAGTTCATCTCATCAACTGCTCGTGAAAAATTTTTGTCATCTGCGCGGAAAAAGATCGTGAAGGCTGATACGTTTTGATTTGATACAACCGATGTTGTCTACATAAATGAACACTTATGCATTGAGAATAAGATCCCGCTGAGTAAGGCTTGAAAGCTCAAAAAGGTAAAAAGAATGTAAGAACGGGTGGATGTCACAGGAAAAGATCTGATGCGCAAAAGTGAGACGTCTACAATCTTGCACGTTACCTGTAAGGCGCACCTGGCGAATGTAGCTTAACCATTTCTGCTATCAGTACACGGACCGTCAAAGTAGAATGTTGCGTGATAAGCTTGTGCGATGGACACTTGCCACTATCATATCCCTTCTTTGTTACGTTTTGCTGTATAAGAAATTTGACACTTCGACATTATAAGCAGCGAATCACTTGTCTGTTGTCTTATTCCTTGTCTCTGTGTATACATAAGAGCTTTGCTGTTATTGTGCTTACGTGTATGATCTCTGTGCTAAGAGAACCTATAGTGCATTCTTCCCCGGTATAATTTTACCTTTTACTGGCTTTTGTGATGCACCCTATTATATATATTGTCACGACCTGAGGAGCCGTGCATGTAGACGTCGGGGGGGAACAGAAGGCTAGGCGCTTTAATCAGACAGCCAGGGTCCAAAGCACAGAGCCAGAGCGCCTCGGGAGCCAACCAACACTTCGTCGTCGCCTTTGACTAAGCGTGGAGGCCGCGCGGCGCGTTCGGCACAAGGCATTATTCCCCCCCCCCCCCTAGCGAAAGCAAACACCGTCTCGGTGTGGAATGGGTTATGTACAGGGAGAGAAGAAGGGGGAAAACAAACGAAAAATAGGGGTGAAGTGAATTATACATCCGGCGCTAGTTGAGAGGTGAGGAGAGTCAAATTCACACGTGGGGTAAGGAGGTAAAGGGGCGACACACAGCGTGCACACAGCGCTCAGTCACGCGAATTGTAAGGTTTTAGGCGCACTACATGGACGACTTCAGGCCGTTGACGCTGACGGCCGGCGACCACAGTTCCATCGGGGACAACTTCGTAGTTAAGGCTGTTCAGGCGGCGCAGGACTTTGTACGGGCCAAAATACCGATTGATAAGCTTTTCGCACAACCCCTTGCGGCGCAAGGGTGTCCATGCCCATACCTTGTCACCCGGCTCGTAGTGCACGTCCCTGTGCCGAAGGTTATAGTGTCGAGTTTCGACGGATTGCTGGTCCTTGATGTTCAAGCGGGCCAGCTGACGGGCTTGCTCTGCGTTTTCCACGAAGTTGCCTGCTTCAGGGGTTACCTCTTCATCGCCGTACGGGAGCATCGCATCCAACATCATGCGGACCTCCCTGCCATAGACGAGATGGAACGGGGTAAACTGGGTGGTTTCCTGCGTCGCTGTATTATATGCGAAGGTGACGTACGGCAGATCTCATCCCACGTTTTATGTTCAACGTCAACATACATCGAGATCATGTCCGCTAATGTTTTGTTGAGCCGTTCCGTTAGACCATTGGTTTGGGGATAGTACGCTGTTGTGGGTCGATGAGCTGTGTGGCTAAGCGTTAAGACGTCACGTATGATCCGGGTTTGAAACGCCTTGCCTCGGTCAGTAATGATGATCGATGGGGCGTCGTGTCTAAGCACGACTTCGTGTATAAAGAAGAGGGCAACTTCGGCGGCAGCACCTCGCGCAAGGGCCTTCGTTTCAGCGTAACGGGTCAAGTAGTCGGTGGCGACTACGATCCACTTGTGGCCGGACGACGAAAGAGGAAATGGCCCCAAAAGGTCCATGCCGACATTGTCAAATGGTTTTTGCGGCGGCTCGATGCACTGAAATAGCCCGGGAGGCTTGAGCGTCGGTTTCTTCCGCCGCTGACATTGCCGGCATGTCCGGACATAACGCTTGACGCTTGACGTGAGCTGGGGCCAGTAATAGTTCTGCCGTATTCGGGACAAGGTGCGGGTAACACCAAGGTGGCCGGAAGTTGGTTCATCATGGCAGGCCAGGAGAACTTCATCCCGTAAATCAGACGGTATGACGAGCAGGTAAGTTGTCGGACTGGAAGTAGAGTTCTTTTTATAAAGCACCCCGCTCCGGAGACAAAACGATGATATCCCACGAGCTAGATACCGTGGTATCTCAGGGTGCCCACCTTCGAGATGCTCTATGAGCAGACGCAGCTCGGCGTCGGCACGCTGTCTGAAGACGAGCTCAGACGTGCTGACGGCTCCAAGGAAGCTGTCGTCGTCGATGGTGTCTTGTGGAGGAGGTTCGACGAGAGCGCGTGACAGGCTATCAGCGTCGGTGTGGTTCCGGCCGGACTTATAGGTGACGGTGAAATCGAATTCCTGCAGGCGTAATGCCCAACGGGCGAGGCGGACGCAAGGGTCCTTTAAATTTTTTAGCCAGCACAGCGAATGGTGGTCGGTGACGACACAAAACGGTCTGCCATACAGATATGGGCGGAACTTAGCTGCTGCCCAGACTACGGCTAAGCATTCCTTTTCGGTGGTAGAGTAGTTCAACTCAGCGCGCGACAGTGCCCGGCTGGCGTAGGCAATTACTTTGTCGACACCGTCTTGCGGCTGGACGAGAACGGCGCCAAGACCGACGTTGCTCGCATCCGTATGTACCGCCGTGTCGGCATCGTCGTCGAAATGTGCTAGGATTGGCGGCGATTGGAGTCGGCATCGTAATTCGTTGAAGGCAGTCTGCTGTTCGTTGCCCCAGGAAAATGATGTATCATCCCGGGTTAGGAGCGTCAGAGGGCTGGCAAGCTGGGCGAAGTTTCTAATGAAGCGACGATAATAGGAGCACAGGCCCAAGAAACGTCGGACTGCTTTTTTGTGAACGGGGACCGGAAAAGCAGCAACGGCAGCAAGCTTCTCTGGGTCAGCTCGGATTCCATCAGCACTAATGACGTGCCCGAGAAACTTCCATTCGGTGAATCCAAAGTGACATTTTTGTGGTTTGAGGGAGAGGTTGGCGGAACGAACGGCTTCGAATACAGTTCTGAGACGGTGCAGATGTTCCGTGAACGTTGCGGAAAAAATAATGACATCGTCAAGATAAACAAGACATGTCTGCCACTTCAGACCTGTGAGGACGGTGTCCATCATTCTTTAGAAAGTGGCAGGAGCGCTGCAGAGCCCGAAGGGGAGGACGCGAAATTCGTAGAGCCCGTCCGGTGTGATGAAGGCGGTTTTCTCACGGTCCCTCTCATCGACTTCTATCTGCCATTAGCCGCTCCTGAGATCTACCGAAGAGAAGTACTTGGCTTGGCGAAGACGGTCGAGGGAGTCATCGATACGGGGCAGCGGATACACGTCTTTCCTTGTCACACTGTTAAGTTTCCTATAGTCGACGCAGAATCGAAGTGTTCCGTCTTTCTTCTTCACCAGGACGACAGGAGACGACCACGGGCTGCTTGACAGTTGGATGACGCCGTCTGTGAGCATCTCTTTGACCTGTGTTTGTATAGCATCTCGCTCCCGAGGGGACACACGATAGGGCTTCTGATGGATGGGTCGAGCTCCTTCAGGCGTGATGATGCGGTGTTTAACCATCGACGTTTGTCGCACCTTAGACGACGACGTGAAACACGCACGAAACTCCCGCAAGAGGTCCTGGAGTTGCCCCTTTTCAGCGGATGAAAGGCCAGGATTTATGTTGACGTCGTCGAGCGCTTCTGCGTCACCTCCAGTGGTGTCCTCCTCGCAAGCAAAACATTCGGCCACTTCCTGGACATGGTCGACGTAAGCGATGGCTGTGCCACGGAATAGACGTCGATGCTCATTGCAAAAGTTGGTAATAAGGACCTCTGTCCAACCGTCATGCAGGCAGCTAAGGCCTCGTGCCACCGCAATCCCCTTGGTGAGTACGATAGAGACATTAGGCTCGACAACCCGGTGTCCCCGATGTGGTTCATCACAGGTAACTCTAGCGAGAATGCTGGCACGTGGAGGCACCGTAACGTTATCCTCGGCAACCGCAGGGCGGACTGAGAACCCTGGTGCGCCGGCTCTGCTGTGGCCAATTTGGTGGAAAACGTCACCAAGCGATTCGGGAGGTCTATTATAGCACCGTGCTCACGAAGAAAGTCGATGCCAAGAATGACATCGCGAGAACATTCGCACAGAACAAGAAAAGTGGCGACGAAGGTGCAGCCGCGAACCGTAACGCGGGCTGCACACATACCGAGTGGTGCGACAACATGTCCCCCCGCCGTACGTATGTCGGGCCCTTCCCACGGTGTCGTCACTTTTTTCAGGGTCGTCGCAAGCCGTCCGCTAAGGATGGAGTAATCTGCGCCCGTATCAACCAACGCGCTGACCTCCTCAGTGTCGACGAGAACAGGGATGTCCAAGGAGATCCGGCCTTCAGCGCGGCCTGTCGATGGTTGTGGGGAGGGACTCAGTCGGTGCGGCGGCGGAAGCTGGTCGACGACTGGGGTTGCGACGTCGGGGCGATTCGGGTGGAGAGTCGGGGAAAACTGTGCGGCGATGCGGCGTTCTACGTCGGGGCGAGTCGGTCGGTGCGGCGGTGGAAGCTTTGCGTCGGATCGGCGTTCGGCGGCCTCGCCTCCAAAGGTCGCCGGAGCTAGTTTTTCTGATGTCGGATCGAGGAACCATGTTGTTCTGAGGCATAACGGGACCCAGAAGGCGAAGACCGGCGTGGAGAAGGCGAGCGCGACTCGCGGCGCGGAGACGGGCGGCGGGGAGGAGGCAGGGAACTACGCTGGCAGTTGACATACTCGGCGATGTCCTGAGGGTGCTCTCCGGGTCGTGGACTGGGACTGTCAAGAGCAAATCCGCGCAGACCCATTTTGCGACACGGGCACCGCCGGTAGAGATGGCCGGCTTCACCACAGTGGTAGCACAGCGGGCGTTGATCCGGAGTGCGCCAGAGATCAGTCTTCCGCGGTGTCTGGCGCCGATCAGCCCAGTAAGGGAGCGGTTGAGCAGCGTGCACCGCGTCCACTGGAGGGGAGTAAGGGGAAAGCTCAGGAAATGGGGCTGGGCGGCGCACGACGTCCGCGTACGTGACTGGCTGAACAGGGGCCGGGTGCGGCGCCGGCACGACCGCAGCGGTTTGTGCCCTGAGCGCCTGCTGAACTTCCTCGCGGATGACTCTAGTGACGGAATCGATGCGAGGGGCAAATGTTCCATGAAGGTGCTGCAGCTCCTCGCGGACCACGGAACGAATGAGTTCGCGAAGGGAGCTCGGGTTCATCCCGGGATCGTGGTCGAACCGGTCCAACGTGGACAGCAACGGCACTGGACGCAGTTGCCGGGCGTACTGATTGGCCCTCTGCTGCAGCAATTTCTACGTGTGGGCAGCGTCGGCCAGAAACTCCGCGACGGAGTTGGGCGGGTTCCGTACGAGACCGAAAAAGAGCTGTTCTTTTACGCCGCGCATCAGGTGCCGCAGCTTTTTTTCTTCACTCATGGCTGGATCGGCGCGATGGCAAAGACGCGTCACATCCTCTACGTACATTGCAACACTCTCGTCTGGAAGTTGAATTCGAGACGTCAGGGCGCGCTCCGCGCTCTCCCGGCGGTCACTGTTGGCGTACGTAGTCAGGAGCTGACGTCGGAAGTCCGGCCACGCAGACAAGGTAGCCTCACGGTTCTCGAACCACGTGCAGGCAGAGTCTTCGAGGCTGAAATACACGTTACGCAGCTTGGTCGTGTCGTCCCAGCCGTTGAAGGTCGCAACCCGTTCATAGTGTGCCAACCAGTCCCCGGCATCCTCGAACTGGCCACCGTGAAAGGGCTTAGGTGTTCGTCGGGTCTGAAGGGTCAGATAGGTGGGGCTGGTCGAAGGTACAGTCATCGTCACTGCGGGCAGTGGCGTCGCCATGAGGGGAGTGAAAGTCGAGGGTTCGCCTTCACGAGCGGCACGAGGGTTCGCCGTCACGACCTCGGGGGATAGGCCTCGGATCCTCCGGCTGGCACGATGGACAGGGGTGGTCACAAGAGGCGGGCGCGTCGAGTCTTCCGCAGGAGAAGGGATCATCGGTCGCACCTCCACCAGTGTCACGATCTGAGGAGCCGTGCAGGTAGACGTCGGGGGGGAACAGAAAGCTATGCGCTTTAATCAGACAGCCAGGGTGCAAAGCACAGAGCCAGAGCGCCTCGGGAGCCAATCAACACTTCGTCGTCGTCTTTGACTATTCGTGAAGGCCGCGCGACGCGTTCGGCACGTGGCAATATTGTTCGTACATATGTGTAATAGAAAAAATAATTATGCGCCATTCGATGAATACGCCCACTTCAGCTTTCATTCACATTTCACCTTCGCTTTGCCGCGTAGTGATTTTTTTTTGCTCATTCGTGTTGTTAATATCAAAAGTTGAACGTACTAAATCTCAGAGATGATGGCGTTACTGATCGCTTCAAGCCATTATCTACTGACACCTTATGAGCTGAGCGCCAGCTTTTAAGGCAAAAAACAGGAGCATCTCTTTTCATTTCAATGCTCGATCAGCCTGTAACAAAAGCGATGATATAGGTGCCTTTCTTGCCACATATAGCTGTAGGTTTACCGTCATCATAAAATCCGAGACTGGTATGGAAGTCGTTGTGACGTCCTTAGTCTAACCGGATACTCCCCATTTTTTCTTAACCGAGGCTCTAGGAGAGGAGGCGGAGGGGGGAGGGGGTGCGTTACTGTAAAAAACTTCTCTAAAATGCGAATTACATGGCAATTTCTTTATTGTGACCGATGTCTACGAAGTACTTACCTTACGGTGTAATTGCTTGCTCTTTACCGTTATATGCCACCCACGCAGCGGCAGCTATTACAAATTTGTCACTTTTATCGACGAGTACTTCACCTGTGTATATGACCACAAGTATGGACTTATTGTAGGTGGTGACCTGACCATAAACTCTATTGTAACGTTTACTTTCCGCCAAGAATTGCACGCTATTCTAAAGGCCAACGCATTTCTCAATGTCATAAATCAGGCAACACGAATTATGACCGAAACATCCACGTTTATAGACACCTTTATTACTAATGCATGTTACGAATCTCCAATATCGGGTTTACGGGCAGCTGATCTTAGCAGCTGCCAATTTACTTAATTATAATTACCTTAGCCCCTATACCAATCCCGCAAAAATGTTGCATTCTATTCGTTTTCAAGACATAAGCCAGACAACGTTGGAAACATTTTATGGTAATTTATCACAGTTAAACTGGAGCAGCGATGTATGAAGCAACTCATGCTGACGAAGCTTACGGTATTTTTATTTCCACTACAAACAACTGTATTTTGAGTGTTTTCTATATAAACAAACACGCGAGCCTCAAAGGCGGGTAAGCCTTGGATAGCTAAGGAATGCCTAGAGGCGATACAATTTAAAAGAACACCCTTTAAACGCTTTCTGAAAACGAGAATAATCGGCGATCTTAAAAAATTCAAGTGTGCAAGAAATAGAGCTAATAGCATCATGCGTCAAGCGAAAAGAACTTACATGAGTAGCGTATTTACCCAGGAAGTGATCACACGCTCTGATATTCTGTGAAATCGACTCCATAACTTGCTGAACTTAAAACAGAAGACTGTAACCGATGAATTAATCGTAGATGGCACTCACCTGTCCGATTCCCAAATAGCAGACACTTTTATTAATTACTTTGTGTCCATTGCAGCGGCACCCACTCCAACCAATCTCTAAGCAATTTGAAACAAATAGTAAGCGAAAGCGCATTTTTGGCCCCTGTTACAACCAGTTAGGTCCCGTCGGTCTTACTGTCAATGAAAAATAGTAAAAGTAAGGTCATTGACAACCTCCAAATATTACTGGCAAATTACACATCTTGCATGTTCGCATCAATATTAGAACATATTGTAAACTTGCCAATTCGTCAGGAACATTCCCATAATAGCTAATGTTTCTAACATTACAGTAATTTTTAAAGGAGGTGACATAAATCATTTTTCTAATTATCGACTTATATCCATCTTTCCAGTTTATTTTAAATGTTTTTTCAGCACTTTTACAGGTTCATATTAGTAGCTTTATCAACCAACAAAAATTATTTCTGATTCACTGTTTGGTTCTGTCAAAGAAAAGTCAAGTGAAACAGCGTTATTAACCATGAAGGAATTTCCTTTACAGTCCATTGAAAAAAAAAAGATTTTACTTTTCAGCTGTTCCTGGACTTCTTAAAAGCTTTCGGTTCTATTATTCACAAAATTTTATTCCTAAAATTTGACCACTATGGTTTTCGCGGCAATTTCCGTCAGCTTATAAACGTTTTTAGAACACCACTGGCAACTGATTAAAGTTAACAATTCTTCATCACACTTAAAAATCATTGATTATGGCGTACCACGAAGCAGTACTCTTCCACCCACACTGTTTAACATCTGCATTAACGACATCGTGAACATAAGCAATAGTGTTAAATATGTCGCGTGTGCAGATGACGTGAGCATATTTTTCAAAACTAACACAGTACGCTAATTGACATTAAAAGCAAATGACACATGGCGCAGATTGGTCGCATGTAGTACACAATCTTAGCTCAAGTTTAACGAACAAAAACTAAAGCAGTACTTTACTGACCAAATAACAAACCGTTAGAATCTTTACCTAACCTTACGATTGAGTCACAAAGTATTGAAATAGCTTCTTAGGTAAAGCGCATGGAAGTGATAATGCAGAGTAACGTTTCGTGAGATCTACATATCGACAATCTTATTAACAAACTCACCACAAGCGCAGGCATGTTATGCGACGTTCGTTTCCTAATACTACTTAGTGTTAGGGTTTTAGTTTATATTGCACTATTTCTATTTTCATGCGGTCACCTGGTGTGGGGCACGACAAATCAAATCTAATACAATGAAAGTTTATTTTCCTTCTCAAGGAGAAGGAGGCGGTAACGGGTTAAAACCACTTAATTGCGGCTTGATGCAGCCCGGCCCCCTCTGTGTACAGTTTGGCAGCAGTTCGTACTGTGTAAAGTTCGGAAGTGCGTTCAAACACTGAGAGAATATAGTGAATTATATTAAAGTCGCTCCTATTATTTTTATTGCCCCATTTAAGGCTCATACTCAGCGTCTTTTCACACCACTGAAAATAACAACATTCAGTGACCCTTAAAATGTACTGTTAAAGAAACGCTATGTAGGAAAACGAAAAAATTACGACACATTATTTAATGACCTAGCTAACTTACAGCCCAAGGCTAATCATTGCTCAAAACGTAACAATAACATCTGTACGTCACATCCCTTAACACGAACTACGGCTGTAAAATGCTTGGGTATATTATTCTAAAGCTGCATAACTCGCACTGGGAGTCTTTAGCGCTTCATTATAAAGCGTAGCATGCTGTGCATGTTCTCCAAAAAAAAATTTGTACTTTTTTGTACTCATTTTGTTTTTCATCTCCTGTGTTGATGCATTCTTTTCAAGTTTTGTTCACCGTTATGAAGTTTTTCCCGTCCTAACCTGTTATGTCTTACAACAGTATCTGTAGCTATGTCCAATAGTCCTTTTGTTGTTGACATTCTGCGCATGCGCTGTTTGTGCCACTTTATCAGTATGTAGGGGTACACTCCTTTGTAGATCAGTCATAGGCTTTTTTGGGTACACTCCTAACATCCACAGTGTTGAAATTAAGATATTTGTATTTGCATATCTTAAACCTTCTAGTTTTGATTCTCATAATATTTTAAGAAATAGTTAGACGCCTTATGCGTATCTTGGATCGTTCTTTCTTGCAGTCATTTTGTTTTCAGTTTTTTCTCCCTCCTTTCTGTTAAATTGAAGTGAAAATTTGTCTCACCTTGTTACCGTTGGTTCAGCGTCTCCCACAAGCTATGTCGGTCTGTTTTGGTTTGATAAAAAAATAGAGGAATATTAGCATATAGCTTAAGGACAGTAAAAAAAACAGAAAAATAGTGAGCCATCGAGCAGTCTCGATGTCTCTACGCCGCTCACCTTCTGACGCCAGGTGCAAAGTTTCGCGCAACCTCCGCCATTCTGTTCCGATTAAAAAATAAAATGTCAGTATATTACCGCATAATACCACTAGACTCTAGTAAACGAGCTGAAAAATCGTTGCACCATTGCAAACCCGGCTATCTCTACCGTCTAGTCAGCGCTCATATTCCCATGAGCGCGCGATTACACGAGTGCAGCTCAGTTCTACTCAATAAAGACCTGCGCCTGTTCGTCGCCAAGTGCAACTGGAAAACAGTAAATCTGCACCCTGCCTTGTGTAGATGCCTTTGTCTGAGGAACAGCGAGAACTGAGGCAAATAAGGAACGCCCCTATAAAAAAAGTAAATTTCTTCGTTAAACGCAGCCTATCGTGAACAGCTGTTCCCTTCCGAGACTGTGGAGCATTGTTTTATTTTTTTGCATATTAATTTCTTACACTGTTCAAGCTTGCCTGTCTTGTTCCACTATCGTACTGTGCAGTTCGTTCTCCGAGTTACCAAGTCAATGTAATCTTCAAATCGGAAATTGCTAACCTATTTAACGTTCACATTTAACCCCAACTCTTCCCAATCCAGTCCTCTGAATACCCACTGTAAACACGCAGTGAGTAGTATTTGAGTGATACCGTCTCTCTGGATGGAGGCCTATAATGGCGGTCCACCCGATACCGAATGTTTGCAATGCGTTTGCATATGCCTCTTCCACATCCAAACTCCGCAGTGCCTCCAAGCTTGTATACCTATATTAGCATCCTGATGGAAAAAATTGTGCACCGATATATGACATGTTTTTGTGAGAAGTATTCTTGTTTGAGTACTACACAGTATGGTTTCCGTCGTAATATTGGTGCGGTTGAGCTTCTCGAAAATTGCTGTGATTTTATCAATGGTGACTTGGATATTATTCAATGTGTTTTGGATTATTTTTGGATTTATCGAAAGCATTCGATACCGTGGAGCACTCCGTTTTGTTACGTAAGTTGGAAAGTATTGGATTCCGTGGTCCATACCAACAATTTTTTGCAAGTTACCTTTCGCACCGTAAACAGGTAGTGAAAATTAAAGAATCATTTAGTACTTTTTCTCATATTCAGTACGGCGTTACACAAGGTTCTCTTTTGGGACCCTTTTTGTTTAATGTTTATGTAAATGATATGGTTAATCTAACATTAAATGCAAAATTTTTTCAGTATGCTGATGATACAGCTTTAGTGATATCCCCTGAATCAAGCCCACTCGCACTGAAATTACTTCAGTACGATATCAATAAAATAGTAGACTGGTTATCTGGAAATCAAATATACATAAACATAAACAAAACTGTGTAAATGTGTTTCAGAAATCCGCACAAGAATGTTGATCTTACCCAGTCGGTTATTCTGCATGGTAGCAACTGTGCCAAATGCGAATGTTCGCCACTACCCTACTCGAGCAGTGTTAAATATCTTGGCCTATATCTTGATTCCAACATGTGTTGGTCTTCCCAAATTGACTATTTATTAAAACGACTCCGTGCTCTTTCTGTGCAGCTTTATCGTATCAAATACACTACACCTATAAACTTGCGTCAGACTGTGTATAGATCTTTAGGAGAATCTATCCTTAGATACGGTGTTTCAGTGTATGGTCCTTGTGCACCTTGTAAGATTAAGAAGGTAGATAGTTTCCTGTGCAGAATCTCCACTAATTTATTGTATGGCACTGCTTACGAGAAGTCCGACCATAACACGAGAATGGTTAAGGCAGGAGTTATTCCTCTGCATGACTAGTACTTGCAGGTGGTAGTTCTGAGAAACTACTTTTCAGCACAGTTTAAACAGCCAGATAAAAAACGAGAGTCGCTTAGGCGCATAGCGCGTTATAAAGTTCCAAGGGTTTATACACATTATGGTAAAAAGACACGACAGTTCTATATACCCTACCACTTTAACAAACTACCTGCAAAGGTGTTTGATTGTGATTCATTGATGGCTGTGAAATCTGGACTGCAAGCGTGGTTTGAAAGTTTTAAAGAAAGGAAATACTGAGTTGCTTTCTAATTTCTATCTTGTTTGTGTTCTATTTATTAACTCCAGATTTCCTTTGCGTTATATAATTATCAATCGCTAAATTTGTTGACTGAACTATATGTAATATTTCGGCTTTGTGTTATTGCTAATTTTTTTTTCTTCTTCTTCTTTTTGTATTGTAAATTGTGCAATTTCAGCGTTTTGTATTGACCGCATGCTGTTGTGACTGCCGTGGCCCGCCCACAAGCGCTTGCGCTTCTGCGGGCACACGCTATGTACTGTATATACATATTTTGCAATAAATTCCTGTATTCCTGTATAAATTTCTGAATCTTGACATTGCACTGCGGTCCTTTCTGGACTTCACCCTATCTGCAGTGCAATGTATTTCGCACCACCCCCGCAATGCAGCCGCTGCACTTAGCAGCAAAATACCCCATGCATGTACAACACTCCAGGCATATCGTCCAGCCTGTCTCAGACCTACCTCCGGATGGCATCCTAGTCGAGATCAAGAAGATATGGGCATGGGCAGGGCATGTAATGCGAAGGCTCGATAACCGACGCTCGTTAAGGGTAACAGACTGGATTCCAAGAGAAGGCCATTGTAGCCGGGGGCGGCAGAATGTCATATGGATGGATGAGATTAGCAATTCTGCGAGGTTGCGACGCCGCAGCTAGTCGAAGACATGTGTTATTTCACAGATATGAACGGGGTTTGTCTCAAGCAGGGGATGCAGTTAGGCAGATTATAATAGTGATATCTCAGACCTGGGAGGGGAGGGGGGGCATAGAGGGTGACCCCAGCTTGGTCTTTTTTAAAGTGATGTCGCAAGTAAACATTCCTCCAGGGCCCCTGAATGTGTGTGTTCCTCTCGCCACAACAGAGAACGACCGAAATATGCACGACCGAACGGTACTGAGCGTCAAAGAAATATACCGCCTCCTTGAGGTCCGGCTGCGCGGAATGTATTTTGGAAATCAAGAAACCTTTTGCAAGCAAACGACCAGGACTGAAATTGCATTGTATATTTCGGTCACAAGGTGTAATTCAACTATGCCGGACATTAAGAGCCAGGAACTTCCCATCTTCAATCCACTGCCGAAGTTTTTCATTTCTTACACCGATGATTCCTTTTTCGCAGTAAAAACACCTGAAATATAAACCTTGGACTCATGCCAAACACCCCCAACTGATCACACTGGTTACAGTTTAATGTGAAGAGCACCGCTGGTTACTTTTTTCGTCGTCCTACGCATGAGGCACGAAATAGGCTTGCGGTTAGGGGTATGGAAATAATTGAAAGTTTCGAAGGGAATCGATTATCATCCTATTCAATTATTCTAACGAATCAAATAGTGCACATTCAAAATTATAATGGAATATGTCTTCAACTTTTCGAATACTTTTTAATTATTGGCTTGAAGTTCGAATTAGACCCCAAGTATTTTTCTTCCACGCCTTTTCGAGAAGAGGACTGTCAGCAACTACGCGAACCACCCTGCCGCGATCGGTTTGCGCGAGATAAAGGGTTCAGCGCTGAGACACGCTTCATTCGTGTGGCGGCTTTCATGGCGCTTATAAAGCTGTAAGACTGTACGACCCGGCAGAGCTAAGGCAAGATTATCAAAATCTGCCTTGGTATTTGACCTAGGAGGCAGTGGCTTCTATATACCTCTCCTTCCTGTCTCATGTACTGAGACATGGTATTTTATTTTCGTCATCAATAGTAGAAGGTAATTTTCCTATATTTATCCCTTTGGGGTCATAGATTTAATATGCTGACTACGTGTTGCGACCTCTTAGTGAAAATTAGTGCTCCGTCTTGTAAGAACTATACCTTTAACTAATGTTAGAGCACTCGTCGCGAGAACACGAATGACAACGCGACCATATTGTCGGCCAAACGTTCAGCTGGTTTATTTCTCGAACTCTGAGCTGGCTCCAGTGCCTGCACTTCTTCTTCCTGGACGGCGAGCGTTCCGCGGTCAGGCGCAATCAGAGAGGCCCCACCTACATAAACGGACTGTGGTATCCAGTTATCACGCTCAGAATTTCGAGGAACTAAAGGTAGTGGCGGCGATGGAGTCGCGATTGGAGAATACGGCTTAATACTAATACTGTGCATGGAGGTGGGGTCGATATATGAAGCCTTGAGTCTGTCGATAGACACGACTGTTGGCTTTTCGCGGACACTTACTGTGAAGTCTTTAGACCGGTGGTCTAAAATTGGATACGGCACCGTACATCGCTGCTGCAAACAGCG
Organism: Amblyomma americanum; assembly: GCF_052857255.1. Classification (NCBI taxonomy): domain Eukaryota; kingdom Metazoa; phylum Arthropoda; class Arachnida; order Ixodida; family Ixodidae; genus Amblyomma; species Amblyomma americanum. The sequence goes on along the minus strand of NC_135501.1, from coordinate 37,868,633 downwards.
CTCTGCGGTCCGGAGGAAGGCATAATTTATCGTGCATAGTATATGTCGATGAAGATAAAGGCTGCTTCTGCGGACATAAGGCGAGGCTTGATGGGTCGAAACGTGGTGAGCGAGTGCTGCAGATTGGGAAAATGAGGACGCGTTCAGGGGTGTCGAGGGGAAGAGAGGCTGTAGGAGCTCGGCCGGAAGGTGCAAAGGGGTGCCATAATCAAGCTGAGGTGCGGCGCATTTCAAGTATTTCTAAAAAGGAGCACGGAAACCGAAAAGGACGAGTGGACGCAGTATGCCGAGTCACCACGGCCAGTAAAGCCATCTTGAGCTACCTGTGGGTACGCTGGAAAAGTCTGTTTACTTGGAAATGCTAAGCAGTCGCTTCGATGTAGAGCATGCCGAAGCCTGAGGTAAGTTGTCGGAGTAGTGGACTCTTGAAGTGCCGGTCTCTATCGGCGGTAATATCGGTTGGAACGTGCCGTTATATCAGAAGATGGCGTGACTTCCAACTTTCTTGTAAAACGGTTGACCATGCTTAGGGTGTGTCCACATCGCTCTGAAGAAAGAAGAGGACCGATAATGTGAAGCTAAACTTTCTGCAAAAGTTCGCTTGCTGCGAGGAAACACTGTACGTAGGGCACTTCGGGTGTGGCGATGAACGTAAGCTGCCTATCAAGCAAGGCAAGAGCGTGCCTATGTGCTCGCATGTCCAGGTTCACACCTCGCAAGACGTAGCGTTCGGCCACAAGCCTTTCGGAGCTTTTATTCCAGGATTGGTAGGATATGAAATTATAAAGGAGGTGGCGCATTAGCTAAATCAAGACGAAAAGACGTCAAACGTTGAAGATAACTTCTTATCCCTGGTCTTAGGCACTTTACTTAAACGCTTCATGTTGCTGCGCGTCAACCGTTTCTTTCTGTCATCCTCCCAAAGTTGCTATACCGTCCACGGGGCTGAGGACGTCAGCTGAAATGCTTAAAGCTCCTTTGATACGTTGAACATCTCCGCGAAACTCAGCGATAAACACGTCCTAGCTGCTTTATCCTACGAAAGGAGTAAGTCATTCTTGGAGATCCCAAGGCGTTGATGAGAGGCTTGTGGTTTGTAAAAAGGCCTTTTCCCGCCCTTTCAGCAAATACAGGAACTGCTTTACTGCTTTAAGACACCACAATCTCGGGGCCGGAAGCGCTATTCCTTGTCCCCGCATCTGAAAACCCCTTTGTGAAAAAATCCAGTGGCAGAGAGACGTCTCCAAACAACTGCTGAAATATTGCGCGAGGGCAAATGCCTGATGCATTCACTATGAAGGCAATAGGAGCTTCCGGTGATGGATCCATAAGCAAGGTAGCGCTCAGCAATTGCGCCTTAATTTCCGTGAATTGCTTTGTCTGTGGCTTGTGACCACATTTAAAGCGATGCGGGCTTCGTGGTGGTGATGAGAACTCCCGAGAGCTTGATGATCGTTCAACAAGAAGGCATGAAACGCCTGTAGACGTTCACGTAACCGAGGGCACGGCATAGCTGTTGCATGTGGGCCGAGGAAAGTTGGTGATGGCTTCCACCTTGCAGAGAAAAGGTATGACAACCTGGCTGTTGAGGAGGTTGACAAAGAAATCGATTAATGCGACGCTGAATTGTTCGCGTTGCTGACAAGACTTTGGAACTGAAGGCCATGGAATAGAAAGCAAAACTGCTGAACGTGAGACCCAGATGAGGCACTGGAGAACAAGATATATCGACATAGGTCAAAACGAAAGTTAGTCAACAAAATACAACATCCGAGATGCTAATATAGGCTGGAGGGGCAAGAAGTTGGTGTTTGCCGAAAGATTCCACGGAAACTTTGCTGTATCTTACTCACACAACCCGCTCCGGGCCTGGCTATTACAGTTCTGATCACCTGGGTGATTATGCAGGCAGACATACCATCGATGCGCACCCACTGTGCATTGCAGGCAATCATTGCTGCGGCGGCGATGTCACGCTCAAATCTCTAACATCTTTCATTGGAAGTCATTCATTTGCGTTCTGGTCCAGACGAGTTTCTCATACAACAGGAACCAGAAAATATAGACAGATACCTAGCAAAACTTCTATTCACATATGTTACATCCGGCGGATTTTGAAGCACTGGTATCCAATTTTATATTCTTATTGTGTTTTGCAAGAACTGGCCGGAGGTAACAAATTCAGTGCGAAGGATGTCATTGGTACAGTTTTTTAGAGCATCAAGCAAATATCAATTCCCGTACACTGATTATCAAAAGCTCCTAGCTTTTCAACAATTATCGCTGCAAGACTGTTCACTATCTATATATATATATATATAAAACAAAATAATACTAGACTTCTCATTAATTGGCTAACTCAGATAGACCTTTTATAACTCCTAGTGTATATCCCAGGCAATCATATTCCTCCTTTCTTACACTACCTTGCCTCGTGCAGTATTGATAAGCTTTTGACGTTCTTTCCTTACATTTTCCGACAATTTGAAATCTTTGCAGACCGCTAGCCCAGCCCTCCTCCCCTACAAACAAGTATTCCCGGCGAGGTCGGTTCAACGACCCGCCCAGGGAGAGCGGTGCACCGTTCAGTGAAACCCAGACCCCGTGAGTAAGTTCTTACACATGTGCTCGTTAACGTAGCCCACTCCTTCCTTAACGTTCTAGCCCTCGGCTCACCGGAAATTAGTGAGACCCCCAAAAGGCGCCTGGTTTGGCCTGTTCGTCACTACCAGTGTCATTTGCGCAGCGGCTCCTCTTTGGCCACGCATCTGCAGCTGCGCCCTTTGTGTTTGAGCATTTTGTTTGTGTGTTTTGTTTGCACATTTTGCTTTCGTACGCCTGTGGTTGCCGTGCTGCCCATGTCCCCCGGACCGCCTTCCTCTCCCTTTCTCTCGTTTCGCCATCTCCTTTTGTACCCCACCCTTCCTTACTATACTATTTTCCCCCCTTTTTTCTTTGATTTCTATTTTTTTGCTTCCTCCCCCAATATTGTCCCTGTCTGCTCCCCGCACCCCCATCTTTATTTTTTTCAATTTTTTTGAACTGTTGTTACTATTTGCGTGTTACACTCCTTTCTTCCTCCTCTTGAGCTCACAAACTTAAAACATCCATCTGACGCGAGACCACTACAGTCCTGAAGAAGATCGCACCGCGGTCGAAACGTTGATAAATAAAAGTGTCTTTGTAGAAGTGCCCACTTCTCTTAAATTCTTATTCTGCGGAGCCAACGCAACCTACGTTCGTAACATTCTCTACAATGGCTCCTGCTCGCACTTCATCAAGACACGTCCTTTGGAAATTCCCCGTCGAGAGCCCAACTACCGCCATCATCGGGGACTCTCAAGTGAAATACTTGCATCAGCACTTCGATCCTGCAATCCCGCACACCCCAGCATTTATCTGCCCACCTGGTGCCAAAATTGAAGACATCCCCAAGCTCCTGGATTGGGTACCACGAGGTGTGTCGGACATCGTCCTTCACGTCGGAAGCAACAACGTCGCAATCATGGATGCCGCCACCGCCGCAGACCGGTACGTGCAACTAATACATCAAATCAGAATAGGAAGACCGGATATTATTAACATTTTTGCAACGCTCGTGCTTCCTCGGGCTCCAAATTTGCGAAGGAATTCAACCAACAGGCCTCAAGTGATAAAGATCAATCAGAAGGCCCAGACTTTGAATGCCCTTCTTGTCGACATCTGCCGACGAGAGCTGAACACCTTCTTCGTAGACCACCAAATGGAAATATTCCACCCTAGCACAGTTCTGTCTGCAGATGGCGTGCACCCCAGCTTCGGTGGAGTCTCGCTGCTGTGTTGGAATATATATAACTTACTCCTCCGAATTCGCCACCTCACAATGGGGCAATGGAGAGACTACGCGCCACAACATCCACAGCCTCGGCAGCAACAAAATTCGATGAGTACTCCAGAGCCTCGAACATTTGCACAAGTCGTAGGCCAAAATGCTATGTCTACCAGACAAGCAGCAGCCAGCCGTCCAGACATCACCACCAGGCCACCACTCACCTCCCGGACATCGAGGGGGCACTGCAGCGCAGCACTAAAACAGCCACCCCAGACCACCAGTGGCACAGCAGCAGCACATTCCCCTACAGCAAGCACCTCAGCCCAGGCGAGCACATCAAACAAGCCATCGTGTCGAGAGGCAAGCCCGAAGAGAAGTATGCAACCGAGGCGGAAACCTGCCGTGGATTCTGCACCAGAAACGCAACCCATCACCAGCAGCCCGTCATATAACTGTGGACTGATCCCCAGCACCCCTGGTTTATCATATGACCTCCGGAAGCGTTGTGGTTCCGCCCAGCGAGTGCGCCGGGACTGATACACAGGCCGCGTGAGTACTCCGCCTCCCTTGTTCTCATATCACCGGCAGCCCTGTTTCAAATCTTCAGCTTTTCTTAAATTACGAAAAATAATTGATAAGCGGCTTAGACATGACCTTCATGTTAAAACCTTAGAAACGTACCTTCGGGCTAATATCGTACCGAAAGGTCTACAAGTGAAGCTGATACCAGAAATGAATAATCTATCAGAAGGAGACAAAAAGAAACGGAACGACAAATTAAAATCAGCTTCCCTAGAGTTACTCAAAATCACAATTCGGCACTCTGAGAAAGCTTCGGTGATACTGGGAACAGAGGAGCGTCGGGCTCGGAATAATCTTCTTGTTTCCGCGCTGGAGGCCGAGGAACTAGAACGTTTCAAAACAAAAAAAACTTCAGAAATCGGCATAATCAAAATTAGAAAATTTACACGGGACAAAGTTCCCCATATCGAATATCCGGATGAAAGAAGTGCTAAGTGCGGTTGGATCAAATTCTCCCAACTCCGATATCGCTCAGTCAAAGGTCAGCCAAGGGCAAACACTCTCAAAACAATGCCATCACAGTGTAGACAACATCACCAATCTATCTATAACACCGCTCACAGAGTATGAGCGAGCCGTCCTATCTAGAGGGCTGACTTTTTGCCCCTGCACAGGCAAATACAATGAATTCCAACTCCTGAAAGATCTTGACGACTTCGCCAGAAAACTTCGCCTGAGAGAATACTTTTTTGATAAGCCCGAAAACCCCCACCAAAACTCGGACTTCCACCCAGCAAACCAAAATTGGACTCCCAACATCGGGCGGGAAAAACACTTGGATATCTATATTAAGGCGGTTCAAAATGACATTATTGAAAATTTTGAGAACCGCAGGTTAGGACCAGACCATCTTCTTAAAAGAGAACGTACTGCTCTCGAGGCGCTCAGCAACCATACCGACATCGTCATAAAGCCAGCTGATAAGGGCGGAGGCATTGTTATCTTGAACAGGGATGACTATATAGCAGAAGGCATCCGACAGCTTTTTGACAACCATTTTTATAAACAACTGCATGGCGACCCCACCGACGAGCACTCAAAAGCTATTTCTGACATTCTCCTCGACCTCACAAAACACAATGAAATCTCCCCGAAACTATGCAAGGCACTCACGGCTACCCATCCTTCTCCTGGGCGTTTCTACATGCTCCCTAAATTACATAAAGCCGGTATTCCTGGACGGCCAATAATTTCAGGAATCGGCACTCTCACAGAACGAATATCAAAGTACATTGACACTCTAATTAGCCACATTCCAGCCACACATCCATCCTACATCAAAGATACAAACCACTTTCTCCGCCAGATAGACAATATAACATTAACAGAAAGAGCCTTTTTTGTGACCATGGACGTAACATCCTTATACACAAACATTCCCCATGCCGACGGCATTGCAGCCCTTTTAGAATGTTATGAACAGCGGAGACCTCATGAATCTCCAAGCCCAAACGTGTTAGGAACACAAGCCAAAATTGTGTTAGAATATAATAGCTTCGAATTTGATCTTCAATATTATCTGCAAGTAAGTGGCACCGCTATGGGAACAAGAATGGCCCCAAATTATGCCAATATCTTCATGCGTCATATAGACTCAAAATTTCTTTCTCCTTGTCCAATTCAGCCGTACTTTTACAAGCGCTATTTGGATGATATTTTTATAATATGGACAAACACAGAACAACAACTTATTCATTTCATTGACAGTTTCAACTCCGTGCACCCAAACATAAAGTTTACGCACACCTACTCAGCCAGTCAAATCAATTTTCGTGATGTTGACATTCTGGTGGACGAGGTGTCAGTTCATACAACCGTTTATAGAAAACCAACCGACTCACAAAAATATCTACATTTTCAAAGCGCCCAACCCCGTCACTGCAAAACCAGCATCCCTTATTCGCAGGCCCATCGTTTTCGAAGAATCTGCTCTAACGACCTATACTTTCATGAAAACTCCGAACACATGCGCAACGTGCTCTTAACACAGCGCTTTCCACGTTCTCTTATTGATGACGCCTTAAGCAGAGCTTCAAATCTTAACCGTAGTCAAATACTCCAGGGGCACCAAATAGATAACCGAAATGATTACACTACAAACCTTATCATCACATTTAACAGTAACGCACCGAACATAAACAGAATTCTTAATAAGAACTTAAACATTCTCCAGCAAAGTCGACTATCGAAAATATTTACATGCGCACCCCGCGTGATTTACAGGCGTGCCAAAAACATTCAGAACCATCTAGTCCACTCCAAGGAACACAAAACCCCAAAATATGGATGCCAGCCCTGTGGCAAGGGTCGCTTCAAAGTTTGCAAGCACATGCAGACTACGTGTTCCGCAACTAGTACGAGGTCAGTTTTCCAGCATTCAATCAACGGTAACTTTGACTGCGACTCATCAAACATTATTTACCTTCTTGAATGCACTGCGTGTAACCAGTAATACATAGGACCAACAAACACTGCATTCCGCATTCGATTTAACAGTCACCGCGCACACGCCAAGTCTCTCCCAAACCTTCCCCTATCCAAGCATGTAAACACAGAAGGACACCCATTTGACCAACTAAAAGTAACAATTATTCAAGGGGCTTCAAAAACAGGCGAGAACGTGAACAGCGTGAATCCTATTTTATCCACAATTTTTAATACTATTCAAGAAGGTCTTAACGAGAAACCTGGTACCCTTTCTTTTATTCACGACCTCCAAACAAAATAATACTACACTTCTCGTTAATTGGCTAACTAAGATATACCTTTTATAACTCCTAGTGTATATTCCAGGCAATCATATTCCTCCTTTCTTACACTATCCGGCCTCGTGCAGTATTGATAAGCTTTTGACGGTCTTTCCTTACATTTTCCGACAATTTGAAATCTTTGCACACAGCAAGCCCAGCCCTCCTCCCCTACAAACAAGTATTCCCGGCGAGGTCGGTTCAACGACCCGCCCAGGGAGAGCGGTGCACCCTTCAGTGAAACCCAGACCCCGCGAGTAAGTTCTTACACATGTGCTCGTTAACTTAGCCCACTCCTTCCTTAACGTTCTAGCCCTCGGCTCAGCGGAAATTAGTGAGACCCCCAAAAGGCGCCTGGTTTGGCCTGTTCGTCACTGCCAGTGTCATTTGCGCAGCGGCTCCTCTTTGGCCACGCATCTGCAGCGGCGCCCTTTGTGTTTGAGCATTTTGTTTGTGTGTTTTGTTTGCACGTTTTGCTTTCGTACGACTGTGGTTGCCGTGCTGCCCATGTCCCCGTCCCCGCACCGTCTTCCTCTCCCTTTCTCTCCTTTCGCCATCTCCTTTTGTACCCCACCCTTCCTTACTATACTAGTTTACCCCCTTTTTTTTCTTTTATTTCTACTTTTTGCTTCCTCCCCCAATATTGTCCCTGTCTGCTCCCCGCACCCCCATCTTTAACTTTTTTCGGTTTTTTGAACTGTTGTTACTATTTGCGTGTTACACTCCTTTCTCCCTCCTCTTGAGCTCACAAACTTAAAACGTCCATCTGACGCGAGCCTGAAGAAGACCGCACCGCGGTCGAAACGTTGATAAATAAAAGTGTCTTTGTAGAAGGGCCCACTTCTCTTAAATGTGTGTGTGTGTGTGTGTGTGTGTGTGTGTGTGTGTGTGTGTGTGTGTGTGTGTGTGTGTGTGTGTGTGTGTGTGTGTGTGTGTGTGTGTGTGTGTGTGTGTGTGTGTGTGTGTGTGTGTGTGTGTGTGTGTGTGTGTGTGTGTGTGTGTGTGTGTGTGTGTGTGTGTGTGTGTGCGCGCGTGCGTGCGTGCGTGCGTGTGTGTGTGTGTGTGTGTGTGTGTGTGTGTGTGTGTGTGTGTGTGTGTGTGTGTGTGTGTGTGTGTGTGTGTGTGTGTGTGTGTGTGTGTGTGTGTGTGTGTGTGTGTGTGTGTGTGTGTGTGTGTGTGTGTGTGTGTGTGTGTGTGTGTGTGTGTGTGTGTGTGTGTGTGTGTAAAGAAATACCGCTAAGGCTTGTGCTTATAACAAGCATTAACAAACTAAGCTTAATAGTAAAGGGTTTGCAGCTAGTTTCTCCTGCCTCGAACACAACACTGCTGGGCTTAAGTTGTCATCGCTAGACATGAGGTTGCGAAAATGCCAATAAAAACGACAAATTCTTACCCTTGAAAGATGCTGTTCAACGTGGACCGCTGGTGGCTCCTCTCTCTCTGCCTCTGCTCATATTCAACGCGTTCCTTCTCAAGCTGTTCGTATCGTCTCCTCCGTTCCCCTTCTATCTGCTCTAGCATCTCTTTGTGGGCACGGGCCAGCGTCTCCTCAGTCCTTTCCATCCGCTCCATTCTGGCGTCGTGGTCCTCGCTCATACGGGACATGTTCTCGTCAATGGCGAGCAGAGTGCCTTCGTGAATATCGCCCCTCTTTTCGTGTTCGCGCTGCAGTGCGTTTGGCCTGAAATAAAAGAAACCAATCCAAAGTTTGGCAACACTAGGCTCCAAAGGCGTTTCACTGCTTAACAATCCTACAACCTCCAGTTTCGCCAAGGAAAGTTTGCGTTGTGGCGTATGTATTTATACTTACTGCCATATCTAGGATCCTCACGGAAGTGTATACTTCGTACGGGAAGCAGTATGCTTTAACATGTAAGACTGCGACTTAACTGTAGCGCCGATACCTTATAGCCATTCCGAAACCGATTGCACTGAATTTTGACGCCATTTTCCCGCTATCACAGGGCTTAAGGCCATGAGGAACACCGAACGCAGGACATGACGTCGGTACAAAGAAGGAGGTAGCAAGGAAAGCACCGCAGTAGAATGGAATCGGTTTCAAAAGCCATGTAATGTTAGCACAAAATCTGTTTTTCTCAGAAAATTCCGACTACGTGAGCCAAGCATGTTGGCACAAATCCACGCATCCTGGCTTCGAGTACCGCGTGAGGTGGGCGCACTGAGAAATTCTCTTTTCTATCTTAATAAATTTGTGTAGGCATTTTTTATTCAGGCATGCTACTAAAATGACGATTTCAAGCCACGTATTAATGTGTTTAATGAGAAGTTGAGTGTTTCTCCTAGATACAGCCTACGATCGCTAGCCCACCGAACTTGTTGGTCATAAATTACTAATGGTAATGCCAGAACTCTACGTTTAGACTTTGCCGAGGAATGTTTATCATTGTGTGTCTTAATTAAGCGTTGTATACGAAGCGTGATATATTTCCATGTGTCAGATCTTGAGTCAAGCAATTTTGCGTCTGTAAATATAGGCTTAGCTTACATACTAGCTCAAAAAAGGCTTTAATGAATGCGACCAAGTATCACCGCCCCTTGTTGCCGAAGAGTGTCTTGCCCAATAACGGCCGAATTCAAGGTTACATTGTATAAAGTTATTGCAATAAATAAACATGCGGCCGAACGGAAAGCCATCTCACGCAAGTCAGTGTTTCAACAAGTGCACTGATCTATTCCTTTATCGTACTCTCAAGCGGCCTGCTTTTAAACCAGAGAACTGGTTAAAAGAAAGTAATACCGGAAACGTGGTAAAGAAAATGCATGAGATTAAAAGCATACGAAAAAAATCACAGGTTTCAATCAATTAAAATGCAAAAAGTTAAAACAACATATGAAAAAAACAAGTAAAAGGAACTTTTTTGAAGTCGTTATAAAAACCGAATTAATTGAACGACAGCTTAAGAGAGCGGGTGTAGTGAAAGGTGCAAGAGACATACATCTGCAGAAAAGTGGTTTCAATCAATGAAGGTATAAGGGATAAAGCAATACAAGCGGGTGTTTGTGCGACAGTCCGTAGAACCAACCATGTGGGCATGATTAACAAGTCGTGAGTTATAGTTAGGCGCGATGATTAATTCACTCTGTAAAGAACGGTGATGGTGGAACAAAAACAGAACAGAGACGGGAAAGTTTTGCTCGCAATGAAAAGCTGGGAGCGATCAATTTTCTTTCATTGACCCAATACAGCTGCAGACTGGAATGGCCTTCCAATCGACACTGCCATCATCACCTGGTCATCGAAGTTAATTGAGAACGAAAAGAAATTATGTACTGTGGTGAAAATATTTTCCCAATTGTTTCTATCCCATATATAATACCTCACTAATGGAGCCATTAAGGAAATGAAAATAAAATTATACTTGCAACGACGTTAATATTTAAAAGATAAATGAGCACTTTTGTTCTACGCGAGTGCGGAAATGTAGAATGATTGTTATGGGTCCCAGATGAAGGCAGCATATTTGAAGTACGAACAAGAGCGTTATAAAGATGTGACTTTATTAAGGATGAGGCTTCACTGAAAGACCGACGGAAATAAGCTATTGCGGGCAATATTTTTAATTTGCGCTTTCCAACTTTGTGCTGAGCTAATGAACAGGGCTTAGTATTGATATGATGAAACGGAATGCAGTTGTCTTCGCTTGTCCTTCACTTAAGGTTGACGTTCAATTGAAGACGTGTTGGACATGTCCACCAGCGAAACTTGAAGATTATGGTCGTTACAGGTTGGCGTCTAATAGCTTGACGTCAACCATTTTTGTGGGCTCCCTATGTTGGAGCGGAGCTACGCTATTACAGGCTTTTGAGTAGTTATCCTTGCCTGACAAGGCCGGCGAAAGGCCTTATTTTTTTCGAGTCGTGGTAAGCTCTCTAAATGCGCCCAGTGGGCTTTCCTAATTTCTGAGGCATCACTCTTAACTTTTATTCCTCATGATTTTCGTGTCCCTGCTTTCTTCTGGGCTATTCACTCCGAATGTGGTCGTGAAAATTCGTTATTTTAAGATTTCAAGTGACGTTTGAGAAGGCTCCCGAGAACATTTTTCTGGTTTAACTTGAGCACACAGCCAATGGCCGCAGGCAATACTATCTCGGTGGCTAATAATAATAATTGCTTTTTGGGGAAAGATATGGCGCAGTATCTCTCTCATATATCGGTGGACACCTGAACCGCGCCGTAAGGGAAGGAATAAAGGAGGGAATGAAAGAAGAAAGGAAAGAAGAGGTGCCGTAGTGGAGGCCTCCGGAATAATTTCGACCACCTGGGGATCTTTAACGTACACTGACATCGCACAGCACACTGGCACCTTAGCGTTTTTCCTCCATAAAAACGCAGCCGCCGCGGTCGGGTTCGAACCCGGGAACTCCAGATCAGTAGCCGAGCGCACTAACCACTGAGCCACCGCGGGAGCTGCCGATTGCGCATTTCGTTGCCTTTTTCACGCAGCTTTATGTGAGTAATTGTGTTCTACGTCTGCGTTTGTGGACGCGTTAAAAAAAACGTAACATTTCGCTTTGAGACACATCTACCTTCCGGTATGCTTTCACACAGTAGTGTACCGGCTGATTATATAATAGTTCATAAACAACAAGGCAGATATCTCCACGAGCAAGTTCCTACCATTGCTGACTGGAGAAAAATCTCGTTATTCTGTATGTTCCTGTTCCGCGAAGCAAAGAAGTTATCTTTAGAGGAAAAAAGAAATGAGAACAACATTAATAATTGAGGTCTTTCAAAGTACACGTCATGTTTATTATTGCAATATAAAGCTTTACAGTACAATACTGACAATAATGTAGCCCCCATTGACAGTACTAAATAAAGCTAGTCTGAGACTTCAGCTTATTTTAGCAGTGCTCAACCGCGGCTAAATCATTGTTTGCTTCTGTGTGGCACCACCACAGATCAGCGCCTGTATTTCATCCCGTTTGGCTCTGGCTTTCACTATGGGTCCCACTGTACTTGTTTTATTTTGTAACCTGTAATATTTCCACTCGGCATTGAGAATAATCTTAAACAAATCAATTAATGTGGAACGTCTCGGCTTGTTGCATTATAATAGTGGTCACCGCTTTATTAAAGAAAAATATATCGAGGCGCAATACAGTATTACTTCATTTTTGGGGAGAATCGTATTGTTTAAGTGACAAAATTGCTTAATTAACAGCATTGTCAGATTCTGCCGTAAAAATTTTTGAAGCTAACAAAACTTACTTATTTCGAAATATACATAACTAGAGGCACAGTACGGGTTTATCAGAGTAAATTTCATAAAAACAAATAGTAGGGCGAATCCGGAGCAATGTTCCTCGCGCATTGAACGGTTACCTTTACCTAACACCATAGAGAAGTGCTCCTTGTTGCATGGTCTTTAAAATTATCGAAATTATTTGTTCCTCTATAGTGCGTAACATGACTTGAGTTTGTAGAAGTTGAAGGTTTGGTATACCTGTCATCTTTAAAATAATTTATCTTATTATCCCTTTGCACATGGTAAGTGAATTATAAGTATGCTGTAGTTGTCATAATTTGTGATTTTTGAAATTTACTAAATCTTTTTGTACGAGTCTTTCCTGGTCCATTATATCCTTTAGAGTCGCTCGGTACCTCTTTTCTGCGGTGTTTCTTCTATGCAAACTGATTTCGCATTGAATACCAGCCACTTCCTGCTCTTTCAGCCCATACTAGTTTGAGAGCAAAGTAGTAGTCTCCACAAAGAAAATTACAATTGTCACAATTTCTGAAATACACTCAAGTGAAGGAAATTATTGCAACAGTATGAATACATTTGTACTAAGCCGGAGAAAGATTACTTCCAGCAACTGTTTGTACCTACAATTCTTGAAGTGCTCTGTAAGCTTTGTCGTCTTCTTCAGTGAATCTGAAATGTACAAAGAAATCAGAAAAATAATGTTCTTAATATAGGAATTGTGAATGTGAGTTTGTTTACAGGATTTTGTTTCAATCGTCAAAGAGACGTATCAAAACATTCTGGCCGACTGTAAAAAGGTAACGGAACTTATGAAATATTTAATGATGATCTCCTTCCAGCTCTGCTTTTGAGTACGGCATAACCATCTCCAACATGCCTCTCACCGTTGTTGCGATTCACATTGTATTGTTAAGCCGTGACGACATATACTAGATCAATTCATATTTTGGAATACTAATCTTTGCAGGCATGCACTATAACTCCCGTAATTTGCGTTTTCTCTTTAAATGACAGCAATTGCAGTAATGAAAGTCCATCTAAAAAAAAATAGGGATGACCATCTCACGTGTTGCGGAGCATGGAGTCTCTCAGTTCCTCGGTGCCTGTCAGGCTCCTTCAAAAGGAAAAATCAGTCAGGATTACATAGATGCAGCAAGCAGATATCGCTTTATTGATTTATTATTTGTAGTTCAGTTTTTTTCCTAACTCAGTAGGGGTGTGCGTATATTCCAACATTTGAATAGAGGTTCGTATATTCTCATATTCGTTTCTTGTATTCAATAAGTAACGCACGTACAAATTTATTCGAAACTGATCGTATTTTCCCACAAATCACTGAATAGTTAATGAATAATTGGCACCAAGTTCGAATAAGCCATGCCGTAGTTTCCTTCGATGGCTGTCACAAAAGCAAGGTCTGCTCCGGCTCTGCACAGCGCGCTGCCGCCGTTTGTCTGCATGGGATGGGCGTACACCGCTGCATCAGGGTCCATTCCTGTGGCGGCCGTTTGTCAACGCGCGCAGTGCGGGCCTTATTCGGTGTCATCGGGTGCTGATGGGAGGCAAGTGTTCTCGTTCTTGTCGGCGTGATGTAAGAGAGGGAGAGAGAGAGAGCTGTGAAACCCGCTGTGGCCCGCTGTCTATCTTCCTCCTTCCTTCCTTCCTTCCCGGCCACTCCTCTTCGTCTTCCTCCATCCCTCCCTCCGACGAGGCCACGGCGGCGGCGACGGCGGAAGGCGCCGTCGTCCCGTCGTGTCACGAATCAGCTCGGCTACTCGCAGGAGGACGAGGGAGACACGAAACCAAAGCTCATAGCGTGTGCCAAGACCTCATCATCTGCGCGGTCTTCTATACGAAAGACGTGCTGAGGCGGCTCGCAAGCTCCCACCGCGAACAAGAAGCAGTGCGATACCAGTGAGGATGCGAGCAAGTGACGCCGTTGCGTTGTCTATGGCGAAAGAGAGGAAAGCTAACCGACCACTTTTAACAAAATCAGAGGAGGTGGTAGAGGTGGCGAGTGGCACATAAGTTTCGGAGGATCCTAGATCTCTATGCTAGGAGATTAATTTCGACGCCACAAAATGTCATTGCTACGAAGTAAACTTCTGGTTTTGCCGACTCCGCCACATCGCCATTTAACTCAATAGGCACATCACCATTGTCCGAGACGTTTCTTATCAGCTAATATATGAACCTTCCTGCTTTCTGAAGGCAGTTTATTAAAAGCGGAAATTGTGCTAGTGGCTCTGCGGAAGCGCTGATTGATGTGGCTTTTCATTACAATCTAAACCCGATTGTTTTCCGGCCGTCAAGTGTCATCCCTAAAGGTAAAAATATTCCACAGCTTACGTTCATTCGTTTCAACATTAAATGAATTCACTGAAGGCTTTTCTTATCACAGGGAAACAGAGAATGTTTTGAAAAGTCAGCTGAAAACTGATAAATAGGTAAGGAAGTCGAGGAAATGCTGGGGCCACTGACAGCTTCAAGGTCATGAGTATCTCGTATTGTCTAAATGCACAGTGTTGGCCCGTATAAATTTTGACAGATCATACCGTTAAACCGCAAGCTTTCTAACCTAAGAAAATTTTGTAACGAACCTTCATTGCCAGGACACAATGATTTACTCTTGTGACCGTTTGCGCGGGCGGAAGGTGGCCATTGTGCGAGCTAAAGGAAAACAGCAATGTCTCTGTAAACTGTTTTATTAAAACATAATCTCAGAACATTTTGAAGTGACGAGATGCATGAACAGCGTTTTTTTAGCCGACGAATACTTTTCACGAGGCGGAAAATTAAAAAATTACTTTCATATTGCCGTCACCGCTGATAATGACGCGATGTCGACCACAGCCTCTTAGTCACAGAATGAAAACTAAACATTTTGACAGATTTGCCTGTCTGGTTGGGTTTGAAGACTTACTAAAAACTGCACATCTCCAACCAAAAATTTTAAATTTAACCCAACGTTTCGAAGCCGACTCGGCTCCTTCATCAGGGGTGACTGAGAGAAGTAGCTAGCGTATTTTAAGTATGGAGGGGGGGGGGGGGGGGGTGAAAGGAACCACAGCTGTGGCGCGGAAGGCGCGGGGGAGGGGGGTTTCGGCTATTAGTCACGCTGGCGCACTGCAGGGAGGTGATGAATGGCTACTTTTTTCGTTGAGTTGAAGAGCGAAGTCCCTGGGCATATACTGGGGGCAGGTTTCCTTTTGTGCGGTTGATATTGTTTGGGGTGGTTTGGATATGCCAGGATTCCAGAAGGAGCCTTTTGTGGTAATTTGTTTCGGTTCCGAGGATGCGGGTTTCTTCGCAGTTGATTCTATGGTCGGAGTCCTCGGAATGTTCGGCTACTGGATTGCGCTCTCTTGCAAATTTGCGGACGTCGTTCTTATGTTGCCGACTTCTTTCCTTGAAATTTTTGGTTTCGCCGAAGTAGCTTGCGTCGCAGTCGGCGCATGGAATTTTGTAGACAATGCCTTGGGCTCTTTCTCTCGGCGGCCGGTCTTTGGGTACAGGTAGGCAAAGCGCAACAGTGTTTGTGGGATTGTGCGCAAAAAATCGGGTCTCCAGGTTGCCCACAAGCCCACAAACACTGTTGCCATTCACCACCTCCCTGCAGGGCGCCGGCGTGACTAACAGCCTAAACCCCCTCCCCTTCCCCTGCGCCTTCCGCGTCACAGCTGTCGTTCCTTTCACCCCCCCCCCTCCATACTTAAAAGACGCTAGCTACTGCCCTCAGTCACCACTGATGAAGGAGCCGAGTCGGCTTCGAAACGTTGGGTTAAATTTAAAATTTTTGATTGGAGATGCGCAGTTTTTATTAGTCACAGAATCAACGACAGAACGAGAACGGATTCTGGAAAATTATTCTTACTGTTAGCCAATAAAATTAGGAATGCTAGGAGTCTTTACTTTATACCTAGCCATTATACAACCAGATATGCTTTACGAATAAAGGCAATAATTTGACACATTTATGATAAATATTCGCGCACTACTTGCGTACAACTTGGAGAAAAGGACTAATATATTTACTATAACAGCCCCGTTTGAAAACATTTAAAGCTTGTAAAAATTTTGAGCACGTTATTCCCGAACACACACAGCGATTTGTATGAAAGAGAACAATTACATCAGCTGTATTCAACATTAATTCTGCGGAACGTTTGCAAAAGCCCCGTAATTAATTGGAACAACACGTGAGCTCGCGTTAAATATTGAGAGTCGCTGGCAATTTGTCGTTATTTCTCAGGCGTCAAAAGCATTTCACCGGGTATGACCGCAATTCTCAC
This sequence comes from Amblyomma americanum, assembly GCF_052857255.1. Taxonomy (NCBI): domain Eukaryota; kingdom Metazoa; phylum Arthropoda; class Arachnida; order Ixodida; family Ixodidae; genus Amblyomma; species Amblyomma americanum. Next base: position 37,851,970 of record NC_135501.1, on the reverse strand, counting down.
GTGAGAAGCACACAATATTCAGCACTACGAACGTCTCACACTTACTACAAGCTCACCTCCCAAGCCGGGATCAGAACAACAAATCGTACCGACCGTATGTTCTCAGACGACTGCTTCACGTACGAAGATAGATATCGTGAAGAAAACACAATTCCTATTAATTCCCTCGCGAAGGTCGTCATATCGTGTTGGAATTGGCAGTTAAGGCCTACGGTGGGGACACTCTAGAAGCAGTAACACAAACTAGCCTTCATCATTGGCACAATAAAATCTACGTCAATAATACTTGGCACAAATCATGGACAAAAGCTGTAGAAAAAAAAATCATAAAAATTTGCCCACAGAAATTGTGCAACTGATTTGTGCCTGTTTTACTTTTTGCACATTCTTTGCGGTTTTTTCAGAAGTGGCTCGTACAGAGCGTCTAAATTAGTGAAGAAAGGCGTAATTAGGCCGAGCAATACTATCTAGACTTGTAAGCACACAAAACGACGTTTCAGTAATTAATCCTTATTTTCACTGAATGCATTCAAATGATAGAAAAAACCTAAAAAGTTTTTTTCAGGGTTCTAATTATACTTTCCTTTCTCAAATTTTACAAGGAAACTCTATGTTTTTTTTTACGTTTTAAATAGGTAATCCCATCACATTCCATACAGTCTCTTCTCTGTGATACAAAAAACAGTTTTTCAAGAACCCAATCTAAACTATTTTAAAGAGAAGAAACCACGAGAACCTAAATTGGGTTTCGATCAAAAGATGTCTCTAGAGGCCAAAAAATGAGCTCACAGATATTGTCAGAAAACCTATCGTTTATGGGTTCATTGACTCAACTGACAGCTGTAAGTGGCAGCTTGGGTCATCTTTTGTCTGCAATGACCAAAAGAAAATGAAAATTGGTTTTTGAGGATAGGAAATGACGCAGTAGCTGCCTCTCAGACTTCGGTGGACACCCGAACCACGCCGTAAGGAAAGGGATAAAGGAGGGAGTGGAACAAGAGAGAGGCGGCGTAGCGGAGGTCTCCGGAATAATTACGACCACCTGGCGATCTTTAACTTGCACTCACACCGCACAGCGACACGGGTGCCAATCGAAACGCAGCCGGCGCGGTCGGGTTCGGAATCAGGTACTCCATCTCAGCAGATAATCGCCTTAGCCAGTGAGCCACCGCGGTGGGTCAATGACCAAAAGGAGGCAAAAAATTTTGTCTAGAGCGAACGCAAAACAAATATCGACGCCATTAATCCAGTGACGTCGGACACTCTAGGTTGTGCGCAGAAATCTCTCTGATAGAGGCAGAAATTGGAAAATTTCTAAAATATTTGGCGCGTCAACAAAACGCCAGCAGACTGCGGAATTTCACAAAAAAGTCCAGAAAATTACGTACAGCTTACCGTGAAAGTTTCAGTAAAATCCCCCATAACAAAAGAAACGGCGTTGTTGTCCTTTAATGTGCCTTTCCTTGCTGTTAATATCAGGATTAGGTTGCGAGTTGTTTAAGAGAAAGAGGTTTAGATGCCTAAATATTGTAGACAATTTAGCGCCCAATTTCAGTTGTCTACTGCTACTGTACGTTATATATGAAAGGATTCAGTAATGTAACTCTAGTACTACCGCTGCTAAAAATCATTTCAATTTTAAAAATTGACCATCCAAGCTACTGGCAAGAAGGTATCTGCGATTCACGTGCATTGAAATGGACATTAGAAGATAGCAGGCGGGGACAAAGAAATCTACTATGGGATGCTATTCTCGTTTGACTTCAAAAGGAATAGCCATGTTTCGTACAAAATACGTAGGCATTCGCATCTCTTAAATTTTTTTTTTGAAGCTTAAGCGTGGCGTTAAACCGGCTACACCTGCCACCAACTCTATTAGATTTAGTGTAATTTTTTAGCGCAGATCGACAACACTCGGCTGTCTTTCTGCTCTAACAAACAATTCCGGTAATGAAGCAACTAGCCACCAACACGTTCTGTCTTACATTTCTGTAGATTGCTCAGCTGTAGAGTACACCGCCTGTTGCTGATTTCCTTCTGCTACCGACCAGATTACCGGACAACTCTTCAAAGAAAGGCAAACAGGTTTCGATATCACAAATATCACCGTCGAGGAAACAGCAAAATTTTTGCTCAAAGAGCATACACAAACGATCGGAAATCGCGAAAAATTGTGGCGTTATTAATGTCTCCTTCGGCTTTCAAACAGGAGCTTAAGTATAGACAAACATAACTACTTAACATTTTATGACATCGTAAAAGCAAAAACAAGCCTCGCGAATTGTTTATCCGTATTGCGGTTCCTAAACTTCACATTGAAATTGAATTCCAATGCAATGTCGGAAAGAGTGCTTTCATAACTCAAAAAGCAATCTCTAAAAATGGTCTCAAGTCTTAACTTAAACGCCCTCCATATTAACGACCTGCTTTCCGCACTAACATATAGCATCTAGATTTACGGGGATGACTGCACTCTCTACCGCCCTATAACTAACGCCTACATCGCTTCTGTCGTCCAAAGTGGGTTGGACGGTATACAGCAATGGTTGACTACGTGGCTAATGTCCCTGAATACTACAACGTCTGTACAAATTTGTTTCCACGGCCGCCTAAATCGTGCTCCACCTACTTATAGATTAACAATGCTGCTGCTGTACTGCTATTGCTGATAGGAAGAAAGAAAAGGAAAGTGCACGGGCCTGCCTACTGGCTCAAGCCGAGCCAGGCTCGATGCCGAGTGCTGAAAGTATGAGGGTTAAAGAATAGGAAAGCAAAACAGAAAGAAAAAGCGCGCGCTATTATGCCCCGGGCCGATACCGGAGGCAGTGCAATACCGGGCCCACCAGTGCCAGAGTGCTTGAAACCGAGCACTCCGTCATTTTCCAAAAATAATTTTAATATCTCGGGTCCAAGGACCCGCAGCAGATATTAAATCAGGTATCAGGTATCAATGCTGCTGCTGCTGCTGTTACTGCTCATATGAAGAAAGAAAAGAAAAGTGCACCGTTCTGCCTACTGGTTCAAGCCATTATTTCCTTTAACTCTTAAGTACCTTGGTAATAACCTCACGTTGGGTACATCTGTACCAAAATTATGACGCGAGGGTTTGTGGTACAGTGTTCTGACTGGCGCCGTGCAATTTCTCTTCGGATCACACTAAAATGTGATTGTCGAGTTCGAGGCTGGCTTGAAATAGGGATTCTAACTGATGAGATGCGCCTTCAAGCGTACGCCTTCCCAAGCTCTCTACCTCCTTTCTGAAAAGGCGCTGCTATGGTGTCCACCGAGAATTAAGACAGTTAATGCGCCATTTCCTTTCCTCAAAAACCAAATTCTATATGAAAAATGTGATGCAGCCGTTCTTCGTGCGGCGTTCCAGGTGGTGTCATGCACACACGTGTGTATGTGTGTGTAGGTGGGTGGGTGTCAGTGCAGCCAGGTAAACTAAAGCTTTTGCAATTACACACGTGAGCATTCCTAAGTGTATCTTTCGAATTTTTTTAGCTGGTGTCTTGACGCTTACAAAATTCTTAGCCTCGATTGATAAACTCCGCTCGGGCACGCATGAAAAGCACGCGTTTTCGCCTTAGATGCTACTGGCGGGAATATTTTGAGTTTTGTATCACTGCGTGTTATATCATGTTATTATAAAATATGCCCGTTTTGAGTGGTGTGGTTAAAATAGTTTAACGCCCCAAAGCGACTCGGGCTATGTGGTACGCAGTAGAAGAAGGTTACGGTAATTTCGGTCACCTGGCGTTTTTTAACGTGCACTGACATCGCTCAGTGCAGCGCTCGTGTCGTCGTGTTTGTCCCGTCCTTGTGTTTTTTCCGCGCTGTTTTATCATGGATAACAGTAACCAGCTTGCTCAGCTTTCCGTACTTCTAGATCGCTCAGTACTCGTGTCTCTAGGATTTCGCCTCCGAAGAAATGCGACACCACGGTCGGGATCCAAGCAGCGTCTTTCTGGTCAGGAGCCGAGTTTTAAGTTTGTTAGTAGTGCGGCAGTGATTTTTGCATCAGTCGAAAAACACCGCAGGCCTCGCATTAAAATCACACGTTTTCACCTTAGACACCAGGGTAAGGTACATTTTGCAGCTCTTGCGTTGCGGTACATATGACGTAATATAAAATATGCCTATAGTTTTCAATATTGTGCAAAAAATTTTGTGTTTAAATGCAAACTGGATTTATGTAAACTACAGCAGGCTTCCTGAAGTTAAAACAACGTTTAAATGTTTAAACGTTTAGATGTTTAAATGAAAGGTTAATGGAACACAAGAACGACTTAACTGGGGCGCCATTGAGGAACTTGCCCGCACAATGCCGGGTATGTGACAGCAAAAAGAAATGCATTCCTAACTTTAGGAAGGCAACTGTCTTGAAAAAACATAAAAACCAAATAACGCGGGAAAACATTGAAGCAGCCCACATCTCAGGGCTTAAGGAAGGTTGCGTTAGCACCCCTTCTATTTCATTATCTCAAAAAGAAATCGCCTTCCTGTCTGGTTTTATCTGATTTTACCCGGTTTTTAGAGGCACACTTCACATGTCGCTTTATCGTTCTAGCCGTGTTAATTTTTGGCGCTCATCCTTCGTTTCGCTATTTTTTCGTATTCTCGCTGTCTCATGTTTAGGTTTTTTAGCAAAATCGCACCCTCACCTCTGTTTTGTCACTCGCGCATACTCAACCCTGTTTTTGCATTTTGTTTACACATGTCATTCATGCTCCATATCTTTGATCTCATTGTATAGTGTGATTCCTGTTATCTTTTGATGGCCTGTAAATCGTGTGGGTCCCAGTTTGTTCGCGTGGCTTGACCACTCCCTCTGGTGGGCTTTTCTTGGTGTGTGTATATAAGTGCGGGTTCAGTTTTCGTTCTAATAAAAGTTGGAAGTTCAGCGCTCTGTACTATCTTCTCCTTCTTCTTCCTTTTTTTTGTGTTCGCGCGGCTGATACATAGGGTTAGAAAGCTGGCAATTTGCCAGATAATTAGCTACAGCAGTGCAGAAAGGGTTTGGAATTTCAGTTTATTCCAACCTCTCTGTTAATGGCCAGTAAACCACGATTCTCATGTCTGTAATAAATAGTCAGTATAGAAAGCACCTGGATCAGAAGTCGATCAGCCTTACCTGGCTCCTTCAGAGATGACCTCGTCCATCGCTGAGGCTGAAATGGATTAGTATAAAAGTTACTGATTAATGTGACAACGGAAGAGTTAAAGAGGTTTTCAAGCTGTGTGACTGCGTTCATCATTTTTCAAGGCAGTATAACAGTCAACCACCTAAAATACACATTAAATAAGGCCAGTCGTTGAGGGCGTGCACTTGCGCTGTCATATGCCTGTAAAAGCTGCCAGCAAGGTCATTGTAAAGGTTTTATTCCATACGTGCCACATGGAAGGACGAATTTTCTCCTATTTTTAGAAAAGAAAAGGGCATGAATACACCTTGTCATAGTAGTTTTATAACAGTTTCTTAATTATAGCTAATATACAGTATTGAACAGAAATATCTGGTATTCCAGAATGAAAATTTCACTTCTTCTAAGGCACAAAAACTTGTGAACCAGGTTGGTGAATAGAAATGCCAGAGTTTCTTCCCGATAGCAACCAATATTTATCATCATAATAAGCGGCCATTTTTTCCAATGTCAAGTTATTTGTTATTTTGTGTTTTTTTATTAAAAAAGTGGCAACGATTTCAGTAATGGCTTTTCACAATGACCTAATGCGTGAGTACCTTGACACGGAAACCTTTACTCCGCCTTAAGCTTGACTCCGCGAAAGTACAGTCCATGTTTGTCACTTTTGCAACAACTTCTCGACTTCCTGCTTTCGCGTTGCTGGCTTCTTGTTCCGTCAGACGATGCGTAATGCTTATCCAAATGTGTTTCATTGAAATCATCTCAGCAGGCTGGTTCAGTCGGTCCATATGGTCCACCACCCTCATCATCCAATTTTTTCACGAGTGTAGAAAAGTACTTCGGATTGTAACTTTAATGAAAAACATATCTAAATCCCATATAAATCCGCCCCTATGAAGGCATAACCCTTTTAAGAATGTCCTGATAAACATCTTCACTCATAGTACCTTGTATATAGTCAGACACACTCAAGGAGCAGAGACTCTGTCCCTTACTATTACGTTCCCGCCTCTGTGCTTTAACGTAGAAAGCTGATCACGAAGTTCTTATCATTTACATTTGGGGCGATGAAAAAACGAAAAATTGAATTTCATTACTTACACAAGCAAAAGCTTTGATTCGTCTAAAGAAATCACTCAATCACTCTTTCCTATTAGTGACTGGTCCATACAAGTGTTAATTATCCTGACAACATAGTTGTCTTCAGCGATTTGTCACATCACGTGTGACCGTTCATGAAGTTGCTGTAGGTACTGACTGCAGTGACTAATATTCCTAAACGTCCATAACAGTCAGCTTAGAGTTTTTGAGGCTCACGCCAACTCTGTCTTTTGGACCACATGGTTGGTAGTTCTTACGTGTGTCATATGAAGATTGAAAAACTAAACCTACTTTGAACCTATAGCTTTTAAAAACTTGCGCACGCGTGTATTGTGATGCATTGAAATTCAGTGAAAGCTGATGGTGTTTATTCTCATCATTGGGGGCACGGCTAATTTTTATTGGCGCAGTCTTAATTTTAAGTTAACCCCAAATTCCATTCACTGCTAATAAACATATGAAGTGATATATGTAACATCACAGTATGTCTCCTGAAAATCGCAGCAAGGTAATCATAATTTTTAACAGACGTAAAATGAATCCAATGGGATTATTCCTTGAAAGGATTAAAATCAAAACCGAACTGAATGCAGAGAGTTACACCCCAACAAATTATAACGAAACAGGCCATTAATATATCATAATATAGTGGGAAATAGCAAATAGGTGTTTGATATAAGAATGTTGTGAATTGATATGAAATAATGGAAAACATCAACTTTTTGTTGACAACTATATATATATATATATATATATATTGGCGCGTGCTCATGGGAGCGCGCCGACGATGAAGACGGAGTGTGCGTGTGCCGGTGGACAAAGACGAAGTGTGTGTGTGGTTCGGACAGCCATCTTGTGAGTTCCCTGCTGTGCGCTGGACTTCGCTGAGACTGTGATCTGTGCCGGTCCTGTATTCGTTACATTTTTGGTGGAGGTGCTGGGTCCTTTCCAACATCTATGTGCCCCGAAGGCTCTCTATGAACACGGATTTGACTCCGATTCATCGCAGTACGAGCCGCCGAATCCAAGGTCAGTCACCAGAGTACGGTCCGTTATCCCCTAGGACCAGGGCTCCAGCTGCGATGCGCAGGACTGACGCGGCACCTATGGCTAGCAACGGAGACGCGGCAGCTATGGCTGACAACGGGAACTCAGCTGCTCATTTCCTGGTCCTCCAGCCGCGATCGCCGCCGACCTTCCATGGCGAAGTGTTTGAGGACGCGGAGGACTGGCTTGACCAGTTCGAGCGCGTTGCCAGGTACAACGGCTGCGATGCGGAGCGGAAGCTCCACAATATTTACTTCGCTCTTGACGACTCGGCGCGGACGTGGTACGAGAACCACGAGACAACGTTTCCTTCTTGGGAACGGTTCCGTAGCCAGTTGCTGGCGACCTACGTCAACACCGACCGTCGGGAACGAGCTGAGTCGGCGCTGCAGTCAAGGAACCAGCGACCCAATGGGAGCGTCGCAATGTATTATGAGGACATGACACGACTGTTCAGAAGGGCGGATCCAAACATGGCCGAGGACAAGAAAGTGCTCCACCTGATGCGCGGGATAAAAGAAGAACTGTTTGCTGGGATTGTGCGAAACCCACCTAACACCACTTCGGAGTTTCTATCGGAGGCCACTACCGTCGAAAAGACCCTGCAACAACGCGCCCGCTATTACAATCGCGCCATGAACACCGTATCAACTGCCGACTTTGCGCCAGCCTCCAGCGACTCCGCTGACACCCTTCGGGAACTGGTTCGATATATCGTCAAAGAAGAGCTGCACAAAATGCGCCTCTCTGCCCAGTCGCAGCCGCAGTGTCCATCGTTAGCACAAATTATCAGAGAGGAAGTGCAGCAGGTGGTTCCTGAACCTGTTGCCCCTGCTGCCCTTACACCGATGCCCCCGCGCCAGACGTACGCGTCGGTACTCCGACAGAACTGCGACCTCGCCCCTTGGAGCACCAGCCCATCTGCATCTGCTTTCCAGCCGCGTCCCCCGCCTGTCCCTGTGTTGCCCGAAGCCAGGCTGCGGAAGACGGACGTGTGGCGGGCACCTGACCAGCGGCCCCTTTGCTACCACTGCGGTGAGGCTTGCCATATCTTGCGGTGGTGCCCTTATCGTCGAGCTGGAATTCGCGGATTTCATCCGCGAGTCCCCTGTCCGCCCAATGGCGAAAGGCCCCGCGAAATTGAGGAGCACCTGTCAATGCGCCGGGATCACACTCAAACTGATTTCCCTCGCCCTGACTACCGCCCACCAACCTCTACCCACTATCGTTCGCCGAGTCCCCGTCCTTCGACAAGCCGTTTCAGCCGCTCACCGAGTCCTCGCCGGGGAAACTAGACCCAGCGGCCTGCGGAGGTAAGGCCGCTGACGAGCGAACAGCCGAACATCTTCCATCGCGTTCCCGACCAGACGACGGCTATCAAACGAGGACACGTGACGATCACAAAGGATGTGCAGCTTCGAACTTACCGGTCGATATCGACGATTTAGCGGTTACGGAATTGGTTGATACGGGAGCGGACTATTCGGTTATGAGCAACGAGCTAGCAAAAGAACTGAGGAAAGTTTTAACCGCGTGGACTGGGCCTCAGATTCGCAAAGCTGGTGGGCACCTAATTACCCCTGTTGGCCGGTGTACGGGGAGAGTTACAATCGACGGATTTATTTACGTTTGTGACTTTGTTGTCCTACCTCACTGTTCGCGCGATGTCATTCTCGGCCTGGACTTTTTACAAGCTAACGGTGCCGTTATCAATTTACAAGAGCCGCGCGTGACGTTTTCGCCGACGCAAGCAATTGAAATAGCCGACCCAGATGACTCCAGGATACCCGCCCTGCGTATTGCTGCTGATGACGTGACGGTGCCTCCGCGGTGCAGCATGATGGTCCCCGTGCAAAGTGACTCGCCCGGTGATCGAGACGTTATGGCAAAGAGAAACGTCAGCCTTCTACTCGAGAAAGGGATCTGCACTGCAAGAGGGCTTGCTCGCTTACGGGATCGCTCTGCGACACTCTTGATCACCAACGTCGGAACAGAGTTCCAGCCTATTGCGAAAGGAACGGCCGTCGCATACGTTACCGACTTCGTTGAGCCCGCAGAAATATGTGCTCTGGAGCTACCGTCGCCGGATGGACGCGATGCAGCAGCCGTTCTGTCTACCGTGGACATTAATCCCGGCTTGTCGGTGGGTCAGAAGCAGCGCTTGTTAGAGCTCCTTCACGATTTCGCAGAGTGCTTCGCCACGACATCAAAGGTAGGGCGCACCCCGGTAGCCAAACACCGCATCATCGTCAACGAGGAGACTAGCCCCATATCCCAACACCCGTACAGAGTGTCGCCGCTGGAACGGGAGGCTATACGATCTCAAGTGCAAGAAATGCTTGCAGACGACGTAGTCCAGCCGTCCACGAGCCCCTGGGCTTCGCCTGTGGTATTGGTGAAGAAAAAGGATAACACCTTGCGATTCTACGTCGATTATCGGAAGCTGAATCGTGTCACGAAACGTGACGTTTACCCCCTTCCACGTATCGACGACGCCTTGGATCGACTGCGTGACGCTAAATATTTTTCTTCACTCGACCTTAAGAATGGCTACTGGCAGATCGAAGTGGACGAAAGGGACAGAGAGAAGACAGCGTTCGTGACACCTGACGGCCTTTATGAATTCAAAGTGCTACCCTTTAGACTCTGTTCTGCGCCAGCAACCTTCCAACGCATGATGGACACCGTTCTTTCTGGGCTGAAATGGCAGACATGCCTAGTGTACCTTGATGATGTCATTTTTGCTCCTAGCTTCGAGGAACACCTCAACCGGCTGCGAATGGTGTTACAGGCGCTCCGTTCGGCACAGTTGACGATAAAGCCACAAAAGTGTCACTTTGGTTTCGAAGAGCTCAGTTTTCTTGGTCACGTGATAAGCGCTGACGGAGTCCGTCCTGACCCGGAGAAGACTGCCGCTGTGGCACCGTTCCCGCGCCCAACAGACAAAAAGTCCGTTCGTAGGTTTCTGGGCCTCTGTGCCTATTACAGACGTTTCGTTGAAAACTTTTCCACAATTGCCGAGCCCCTTACAATGCTTACTAGAGACAATGTATCTTTTGTGTGGCATGATGATCAGGAATCTGCCTTCAACGAGCTACGCAGCCGCCTACAAACTGTCCCAATACTCGCCCATTTTGATGAACGAGCTGCCACTGAAATTCATACTGACGCCAGCAATGTTGGTCTCGGCGCTATTCTCGTTCAGTGGCAGGATGGCAACGAGAAAGTCATAGCGTACGCCAGCCGCTCCCTCTCGAAAGCAGAGGCAAACTACTCTACCACAGAGAAGGAATGCCTTGCGGTAGTGTGGGCGATTAGCAAGTTCTGACCATATCTCTATGGTCGCCCGTTTCGAGCTGTCAGTGACCGTCATTCGTTATGCTGGCTAGCCAATCTCAAAGACCCTTCGAGACGGCTTGCGAGATGGAGCCTTCGCCTCCAGGAATACGACATCACGGTAGTGTACAAGTCCGGCCGTAAGCACAATGACGCCGATTGTTTGTCACGTGCACCTGCCGACGTTGCTCCGGCCGAAACGGAGGACGACTTGCCGTTTTTTGCTCTCGTCACGTCGTCCGATATGCCCCGGCGTGGCTTTTTGTTCGAGGTTTGGGTTCCTACAGTCTCCGAGATGGCGTCCTTTACAAGAGGAACTTCGCCCATAACACGGAAACCTTTCTTCTGGTTGTGCCATCCGAACTCCGTCCAGAAATCTTGCACGCCTGCCACGACGAGCCATCGGTTGGCCATTTGGGTGTTAGGCGGACGTATGCCCGCATTCGTGCGAAGTATTACTGGCCAAAGTTGCTCTCATCAGTCCAGCAATATGTGAGGACCTGCCGTGACTGCCAGCGACGAAAGACACCGCCAGTTAAACCCGCAGGGCTTCTCCAGCCGATCCCACCGCCTACAACACCTTTCCAACAAGTGGGCATGGACTTTCTGTGCCCATTCCCATTGTCTTCCTCTGGGAAAAAATGGATTGTTGTGGTGACGGACTACTTAACGCGGTACGCCAAGACACAGGCGCTCCCCCACGCTAGTGCTGCAGAATAATAATATTAATAATAATAATTGGTTTTTAGGGAAAGGAAATGGCGCAGTATCTGTCTCATATATCGTTGGACACCTGAACCGCGCCGTAAGGGAAGGGATAAAGGAGGGAGTGAAAGAAGAAAGGAAGAATTAGGTGCCGTAGTGGAGGGCTCCGGAATAATTTCGACCACCTGGGGATCTTTAACGTGCACTGACATCGCACAGCACACGGGCGCCTTAGCGTTTTTCCTCCATAAAAACGCAGCCGCCGCGGTCGGGTTCGAACCCGGGAACTCCGGATCAGTAGTCGAGCGCCCTAACCACTGAGCCACCGCGGCGGGGTAGTGCTGCAGAAGTGGCTCAGTTTTTTATGACATCAATCATCTTGCGTCACGGTGCGCCATCAGTCGTCATCACGGACCGTGGAACCGCCTTTACGGCGGCATTAATGCAATCTCTCTTCGAACTCACCCACACCAGTCACCGGAAGACAACAGCCTATCATCCCCAAACAAACGGCTTGACTGAACGCCTCAACCGGACGCTTGCAGATATGCTTGCTATGTATGTCGACGTTGAGCATCGTACGTGGGACGAAGTTCTTCCTTATGCAACCTTCGCCTACAATACGGCAGAACAGGAGACTACCCGTCTCACACCTTTCCAGCTGGTCTACGGACGGTGTGTCACTACCATGCTGGATGCTATGCTACCCGCTGCTCAACGACGGAGACATCGGCCCCTACGCTGACGTTGACACATTCGTCTAGCGGGCTGAAGAAGCCCGCCAACTCGCAAGGTGCCGGATTCGACATCAACAACAACTCGACGCTGGTCGCTACAACCTCCGACACCGATGCGTTCGGTACGAGCCCGGCGACTCTGTATGGGTATGGACACCTGTGCGCCTCTGCGGACTCTCCGAAAAGCTCCTCCGACGCTACTTCGGTCCGTACGAGGTGGTTCGTCGTATAAGTGATGTCACATACGAAGTTTTTGCGCGGGACACGACCTCCTCAGCACGTCGGCGCCACCCGACCGAGACTGTCCACGTGGTGCGCATGAAGCCCTACCATGAAAGGCTGCAACCCGCCGCTTTACCAGCTTAACAGCTCTCTGTATTCTCAGCCGTCCGCCGTCTATACCGAACATTACTTTTGCTGTCCGTGTTCGTTTCCGGCGTCGGGCCGCCGCCTTGATGGCGGGGGTAATGGCGCGTGCTCATGGGAGCGCGCCGACGATGAAGACGAAGTGTGCGTGTGCCGGTGGACAAAGACGAAGTGTGTGTGTGGTTCGGACTGCCATCTTGTGAGTTCCCTGCTGTGCGCTGGACTTCGCTGAGACTGTGATCTGTGCCGGTCCTGTCTTCGTTACAATATATATATATATATATATATATATATATATATATATATATATATATATATATATATATATATATATATATATATATACACACCTATTAAGGGAGCCAACAGTCACCGAAACCAAGGTGCATAGGGGAATGTTTTTTTTATGTGTTGTGCTTATCAGTGGGATATTAAAGTACTTAGATTAATAAAATGCTTAAAGAAAATTACTTATAGACCAGCAGAAAAAACAACCATGCCGCCGGTGGGATCCGAACACACGACCTCCGAATATCGCGTCCGGTGCTCTTACCAACTGAGCTACAGTGACGGCTGTCCAATCTGCTGCTCTCGTGGGTATTTATGGTCATTGGGTGTAAGCGAACCTTGAGAGTGTTCACCAGCGCCACCCTCGACCATAGCGGCGGACGTAGCACGTCCTGTAATACCGCGAGCGTGACGTGGAACGTCATCTAACGGCGAGGGCGGAAACTGTGCGAGAGCCCTCTTAAGCTACCTATGGCATCAAGACTGCCAGAACCGAGACCCTCGTTAAGCTATTAGCAGATAAGTTAAAGGAAAAATGAGGGGCCCGTTTGACAAACCTACTAAGGGAGCCAACAGTCACCGAAACCAAGGTGCATAGGGGAATGCTTTTTTTATGTGTTGTGCTCATCAGTGGGATATTAAAGTACTTAGATTAATAAGTTGCTTAAAGAAGATTACTTATAGACCAGCAGAAAAAACAACCATGCCGCCGGTGGGATCCGAACACACGACCTCCGAAAATCGCGTCCGGTGCGCTTACCAACTGAGCTACGGCGACGGCTGTCCAATCTGCTGCTCTCGTGGGTATTTATGTCCATTGGGTGTAAGCGAACCTTGAGAGTGTTCACCAGCGCCACCCTCGATCATAGCGGCGGACGTTGCACGTCCTGTAATACCGCGAGCGTGACGTGGAACGTCATCTAACGGCGAGGGCGGAAACCGTGCGAGAGCCCTCTTAAGCTACCTATGGCATCAAGACTGCCAGAACCGAGACCCTCATTCAGCTATTAGCAGATAAGTTAAAGGATATATATATATATATATATATATATATATATATATATATATATATATATATATATATATATATATATATATATATATATATATATATATATATATATATATATATATGAGCAATCAAGGGAAGGAAAATAGAGGGCTGGTTTGACAAACATATGAAGGAAGCCAACAGTCACCGAGAACAAAGGTGCATAAGGGAAAGTTTCTATTTGTTTTTGTTTGCACTGCCGAAATGGGAGAATAATACTCCGATTATCTATCACTTAAAGAAAATTATAAAGCAGCAGAAAAAACAACCATGCCGCCGGTGGGATCCGAGCCCAAGACCTCCGACTTTTTCGGTGACTGTTGGCTTCCCTCACACGCACGCACGCACGCACGCGCGCACGCACGCGCACACACACACACACACACACACACACATTTATATATATATATATATATATATATATATATATATATATGTATAAGGGATATGAAATTCTTCACGGCCACAGATTAACAGATTAAAAATATACTAAGTTGGGGAAGTCACATTGAAAAACGTAACGAAATTATTCAACGTTCCGAACAGGGACTAGTATTTTGTCAAGAATGATCATACAGTGCTTGGACGCGTCTTCTTTTAGCATGGCTCACAGAGGGCTTAAAAAGAAAAGAAATATATAGAAAGAAGAAAAGGGTGGCGGAGCGGAACACAGCGGAGACACGTATGCCATGATAGGAAAGAAAGGCGCCACGCCGCGTACGCACGAACTCACCGCACGCACACGAGGCGTGAGAGGGAGGCCCGGCCGGGCGGGCACGTGGTTACTTCGGAAAAAAAAGATAGAAAGAAAAGCAATAACAAATAAAGAGAAAAACGTGGTGGAAAGTTAACGAAAGAAGGGAAGTGCCCGCCAATTCTGGGTGTCTGTACTCCTCTGCCGCGTTTGTGTGGCCTCGTGCGACCCAAAAGATAGCCCATGGAGGCGGCACAGGCGGCGACAGCCCATATGGCGACACGTGAGCCGCTAAAACCAGATGAGGTTTCCAGACGAGCACCACATGGGAAGGCTTGTTTACAGGAAGGCAAGAAAGAAATAATGCACAGAGAAAACTGCACAGCAACGGCCGAGAGAAAGAAAAAATAGGAGACACGAATACACAAGATACACACACAAATATGTAACGGTTGTAGCAGCTTTGAGCAGACGCTATGCGGGAAAGCATAGAAGGCCACGATAAGATAGCGCCAAAGTGTTAGAAAGTACCCCAAGAACTTATTACATCCCAGGGAGCAGTGCTCACAGCAAAACAACAATAATAGGATAGTTACAGATGACAAGCGGAATCATAAAAGGGCACAAATGAAAGCAAATACGACACTAGTGTAAATAAAAAGTGTGTTAAAAAGCAAGTTTTACCTAAAATGCACCGACCAGCAACAAAAAAAACACAGCAATAATAATAGTAGGATGAATACACATGGGACTCGAGCGTCACAGAATTAGACAGCGTTGAACCACAAGAAGAATTTCAGTACATCGACAAGAAATTAAACTGTTAAACATAGAAGAATGCATTGTAAAAAGTCACCATAGTAGTTTTAAGGAACATCCGCTTTGTAAGGAATACAGAACAAAAGCATCGCAGGAAGATTCAGTCTGAAAGGGAGGACAGTTTGCCACCGCTCTCAATAATGCCACCACACAAGGACCGCAGCCGTGGCCTCGTGGTAGAGCACCCGCCTCGGCTTCGGGTGGTGGTGGGTTCGACTCCCGCTGCCGGCCGGGTACCCACCGGTTTCCTCAAAAATGGGTACAAGCTGTGACCCGGTCTGGTGCTCGGCTTAGTTGGGTTACATGGCTTGGAAAAGGAGCCTGCGACTTGAAATCCTGTCGTTGTGAGCTTCGTTATATTAGGTATGATTCACATGCTTCCCTGTCGTAATGTGTCTGGAAGCTAGATTGCAGGATGGTGTCCTTGAAGCTTCCAAATGGGTGGCCTTTCGTGGTTACGTGTCTTGAAAGAGGCAGATCTGGCAGTGATGGTATGTGTGCTCTGTGGCTATTTATTCTCATTTGGAAAGGAGTTTCAGTTTGTCCAGTGTACTGCGCACGGCACCCACCGCATTCGAGAAGGCAGACAACGTTGCTGGTGTCACAGTGGAAGTGTCCTCGAATTTTGAATGAGAAAGACGCCGCTGTGCTACGAACTTCTGTGACCACACTGATCATCGGACAGAGCTTACAGCACGGTTTATTGCAAGGGTTGCACCCTGAGACTTCACCGTTGTCTAGTTTCGAGGAGGTTACAGCATCTTTGATATTTCTTGTCCTGCGATATACGACACAGGGTGGTTCTGGAAGCAGGCGCTTCATTTTGTCACTCTGAAGGAGAATGTTTTTATGCTCTGTGACACCAGCAACGCTGTCTACCTTGTCGAATGCGGTGTGTGCCATGCGCAGTACATTGGGAAAACTGAAACTCCTTTCCGATTGAGAATAAATAACCACAGAGCGCACATACGATCACTGCCAGGTCGGCCTTTTCCAGGACACGTAAACACAAAAGGCCACCCATTTGGAAGCTTCAATGCCACCATTCTGTTATCTTGCTTCCAGACACATTACGACAGGGAAGCCTGTGAATCACACCTAATATTCAAGTTTAACACTTTGTCTGGTGGCCTTATTGAGAGCGCTGGCAAACTGTCCTGCGTTTCAGGCTGAATCTTCCTGCGATGCTTTTGTTCTGTGCTCCTTACCAAACGGGTGTTCCTTAAATCTACTATGGTGACTTTTTATAATACATTCTTCTATGTTTAGGAGTTTAATTTATATATATATATATATATATATATATATATATATATATATATATATATATATATATATATATATATATATATATATATATATATATATATATATATATATATATATATATATATATATATATATGCTTTAATCGGAAGCAAACAGCGGTCACAAAGTAGAAGATCTAAATAAAGACCTGTAATTGCCTGTATTTGGGGGACATAGTGAGAAACTGCTTTCGGCTACGAGTAAAGTTATTGCAGATGCGAGCCAAGCACCCGGTCTCATTGGTTGCGCCATCTGCCGGATGAACATGGAACTCGCAAGCGACGACTTGACAGTTTTTAATGTGTGCACTGCTGTTGATGTCACATTATCACTGCGGCATTTAGCAGCAGAACCAGTGATGGTCCTTGTGATAATAATTCCGGCGGGCAGGCAAACCCAATCTTCGAAGAGAGCGCGCTTCTCGAATGCACCGAGCCGAGACGTCGTTTGCCCCGCCGTCCGGCAGATGGTAAAGCCTGCGAGACCGGCTACTCGGCTCGCGTTTGCAAAAACTGGATTCGTAACCGAAAACAGTTTCTCGCTAATTCTACCAAATACAGACAAGTATCGATGTTTATTTAATTCTCAAACAACTTAGGCAACAATATCCTACCTTGTAAGCGGTGAATGCTCTCTATTAGGTCAGTATGTTGCGTACAGGAACATTTAAAAAACCGGCACATAAAACGTTAGTCCCTGTTTACGTAGAAACCTTAGTAATCTTCGCTAAGACATTTACATGTTATCGTCTTTCCAACTAGGGCCATTGCTTGTAGGGTGGACGCCCCTTTCTAATTTTACAATCTTCAGTACTAATCTTTTTCTACTACGCTCTTTATGAGCATAGCATCTACCCACTCCCGAATGCTGCCGCTGTTTGGAGGAATAGAGAACGAGGGCAATTTAAGAATGGAGTGCCGTAATCGGTTTTCTTGAGCCTTGCAGCCAATGATAAGTAGATAATGGTTGCCAGTAACTTTGTAACAAAATTTTTCGTGATAGCAGATGCCGAAGTTCGTATGTAAATCGGCGAATTTGCTTGCAAGAAAAGGGATGAGAAACCACGAAGTTTAGCTTACATTTTTCAGCGAAAAAGGCCAGAAGCTTTTTCGCTTCATGCGATGAAACAGTGCCCTCCAGATCACTTGCTTTCACCTCCGACATCTGATCTTCAGAACGCACGCCAAGCTCGTTCAGTTTCTTCATGAGCACACTCAAACGGTGGCTCGTAACATAAGGAAGGGCCCTTCTAAAGGCGGAGGCTAGCTCGTCACTCTGCTTCGCCGATGAACCGGCCTCGAAAACAACAGCGCTTCCTTGCTCTTGCACATGTGACATATCTGCAAAAATAGGGAATTGGGGTGAATCTCGAGAAGTAAACACAAGCTGCCTTAAAGTAGTAGGTTTTATATAATACAATGCGCACAGATTGGCTCAAATTGTCGACATTTATTATGTCGAATGCTTCAAAATTTAATCGCAGTGGGTACTCGTAGGCACCAGTGTTTTGCCTGTGGCGGTCCTCTTTTGACGATCACAAAAAATTCTGCGCTCCTGTAATACATTATTTGGTGGCCTGAACGATATTCTTCTAGACCGTCCAGTTCTGCAGACATTGCTTCAGGAAGCTAAACTACCGCCATTTAGTTTAAAAAAACTGCAAATCATGCTCAATGTACAACTGAATCTGAACTTTGTGACGATGCACCACCAAACTGAGCAAGGTGACACTTCATCAGTACCTTTGCTTAGCTGGCAAGACAATTCAGTCAATGTGGCAGAAAAAATAGAAATAATTCCGATGGATTCTGCCCACCATGTCTACAACGAGAAGCAGCTCTGTCTTCACTGCGGAGCAAGTCGCCTTTCCAGAATATGTAAAAGACCTATTGAGACCTAAGGGAAATAGCGACCCTTTCCATCTCTGGCATCATGTGTGCGAGTTTCAAATAAGTGTTCACAGGACGCCAAGCGTTTAATCAAAGGCATGCATTTTTGTTCCGTGGCACAGAATGCAGTGCAGGAAATGAAGTCCATGAAAGCAAATTAATCGACGGCATCAAAATGCCATGAAAACAAAGGACAGCCACTCACTTTCCTTGGAGGTGATGCCGGGCAGGTGCTTTTTTTTAGTACTCAGGTGTCTGGTAGCACAAAGTCCAACGCTGTACCCCTTGCGTAGGAACAAGTGTTACGACGGGAGCAACTGGGGCGTCTGATGGCCAAAACTATTGCACTACCAAGAAAAAATGTGAGTCGTGCTTCACAAAAGGGCGGGCCGCAGATACTCATAGTCTCTTTTATTGGCGGCTGGCTTTATGACGTCAAGAAACGCCAGCGCTGTATGCTTCCTCTGTAGAGAGGAGACCAGGAAGTTTCTGTTGCCTGTTGCCTCCATGCATGCAAGAGTCCTATAGTCAGCCGAGCGGCACCGCTTATCTGCCGGGACGGTCGTTTATCTTTCTATATACGGAGGTTTAAACGAAAAAAAGATATGAATCACAGCTCTCCTGCTACTCTTGTTATCGGCCCACAGAAACCGCGGTGGGCCTTATTGCACACCTGAGAGGATGGCTTCAGTCTAACGAGTAATTTAATGTATTAGCTCACCGTGCATTTCTCTAAAAGACCAAAAAACATATTGCATAAAAAACAAAGAACAAGTCCTACGTTCCTTAGAGGTGCCTACACATCAAAGCCTTGCTCTTTCCGAGCAGCTGACTCCACCTGAAATTTTCCTGAAAAACACCTGTACATATAGAGTGGAGGTGTTGGTGGTAGCAGTAGTATCACCAGTAAAAGTAGCAGTTTTGTTCTAGTTGTGTTGGTAGTAGCGGCAATGCACTAGTAGTAAGGATAGCAGAAGTAGTAATAGTAGTACTGTTAGCATTAGCAGTAGTTGCAGCAATAACAGAAGTTGTAGTAGTAGGAGCCGTATTGCAGTAGCAGTAGTAGGAGTAGGTCCTCTATACGCACCGAGTTTAGCACAACCTGAAAAACGTTGCCGCGAGGGGTTATGCGCGCCTGTCGTTTTCCCAGCTTCGAGAAAGCTGAGTGGATTGTGCGCACGTGTCGGCTGAAAGAAGAAGCCTCAGTACGAAGAGAGGCATGGCAAACTTTTTTCGATCTGTTCGATTGGCGTTGTGTATGAAATACCACTGACGTGTGGAGGGGTCTATGTAGGCCAAGAGGGCCGTTGTATGAACGATAGGGCATGGAAGCACCATAAATTGTTAGAAACGGCAAGTGGGTAGAATTTTCCCCTTCAATGCAAGCAGTGCAAAAGTGAGACGGTGCTGGAAGGTATCAGGACTCTTGGCAGGAGACGCGATAAGATGGCTCGGGAAGTAGGTGAGGGCGTTCTGATTGAAAAGAAACGCGACGAATGTTGCAGTGACTGCTCTACTGCATTTGTAAGAAAGAAGGTTGCCTATATGAGGTCTTTTATATAACCACAGGGATTTCGTAGGAGACAATAGAATTTGCTTTCCAAGAATGAAATTGAGTTCCACTTGATGAGGTTATCTTTGTTGGGCTCTGAGTAGTAGTAAAAAGAATTATTACGCCAAGAGTACTTAGAAAACAATTCAGAAGCGTTTAGCACGACAATTACAATAAGTGCTAAGCACAGAATAGACTCAGAACAACTAAAGTTTGTAGGTCGTTGAATTACCATTACCCGACGCCATTGCGATTGCACTGGGTCTTCTGAATTTCACTGCTTCTGATCTCCCGCCTTTTCGAGCGGTTTGCTATGCTCCCTGATGACGCTTACACGCACACGGATGAAAGATGATGAAGACCACGCTTTCAAACTACAGTGTGAGAGATTCGAACTTTCAGCAACAACTCTCGTGAACGCGGCTACGTTACGAAGACGATGACATTACAAGCACAGCACGAGAGCTGGATACAGGAACATTTTGACCGCCTGTGTCTTGACCTCTTCCCGCGGTGGGTATGTGCCGGCACTGTTTAAGGCCTACCTACCTACCTGCCTACGAGAGCTTGGCAGTTCGTACAGGCCGGATGTTCGGATTTCTCCCAACTGACTGTTCAAATTAGTTAAGTGTATGAACCGACCGACTTAAAAACGGAGTGGCACTCCTTGGTGAGGCACTCAGCCTATACCTCGCGTCTACTGCTTTGTTGCTGTATTTTTGAAATGTGTTGCATGGCGGTTCCTAAAAGCTTTGTAAATAACTCAGTCAATATAAACAGAACATATTTTCAGACTTATAAATGTGATGCTTAAAAAAACTGTGGCGACGGCGTAGTTGTGTGATGTAGCGGCCAGCGGAACTCATTTTTTAGTGGCGCCGCGAGCTCGGATCCTGCTCCCCAAGCTTTATATTTTTTTTATTTCTTTAGTGTTTTACCCCAGTGTTGTGCCGGCTTTCCCCTGCAGTGGGGCAGTTACGGGGTCGCTTAAAAGAAAACATTATTGATGCTACTTGAATATCAAACGGCTCACTAAAATGCAGCATTTTGGCTGAATTATAGTAATCACCAACTCCCCAAGTCTGGAGTGAACGACTCCTGTGGTTGCCAATGTAATGCTCTAGAGCTTCCAATTCGCCGAAAAGTGGTTGTCTCTCTGCCCGAAGCCTCCTCCTAGCACGTGGGCCACCTTGGTCCCGTGACGTTGTGACGTCGTCACAGGCTCCCCCTCAATTGTGAGCAAACTGCCCACATGGCAGCTCAACTGAATGATTTACCGCGAGAGATTCCTCAGGAACAAAATAGGTCTCACAAACCCAACTGATGGCAGCACTTGCCATCGCAGGGCAGTGGCGCGTAGCTTAACCGCGGTGCACGTCTACGCCTGGAGCGGAATCAGGACTCCCAGGTAGCTGTGAATGAGAGAATGACCAATACTATCGCAGTACAAGTCTAAAATGAGGCAATAACAAGAAAACTTACACCATATGAGATATTAACCAGAGTAAGCATGTTCATTACGAGCAACAACATAAAATTCAATATAAACCACTCGCAACAGGACTAACTGTGCTAGAGCACGATAATTCATGGTTACACTCAAGTGAAACCGCCCGTGAATTGTTTGTTTGGACGCATACGCCTTACTCAACCGCTGAGTGTCAATTCCCTACCTTGCTTGCTAGAAAGTTGCTTCATAAAATCAGACGCGCGATTACGCGGTCACAGGTCTTACCAGGAACCGAAATAAACCAAGAGATGTTCATGTTTTTTGGAGAGCAGTCCAACATTTTCTTTTTTAGCACATTGTAGAATGCAGGGCGGAGCGAGCGGTGAGTCAGACCAAGGTGGTTAAGGTGCTGCTTTGTTTTCTTGGTAAGACTACAGTGGTCGCCTTTGTCCACTACATGGCGGCACCGCTTACCTATACCGCAGTCCCAGAGAAAATAGAATAAAGAAAGAAGACATAGCAGTACTGAACTACTCACAGCATCAATAAACAAATTCAACACCAACGCCCCAACAGGCTTTGATTTGGGAGTGAAATTTCGCAAAAGCGTTTCTTGCGCTACAGCGAATTCTGTGAAACCTCACTCAGCAGAAATCGGATTTCGTTCCGGCACAGAAGGCCTACAAATTGAGAATTCAATACCCTTGCTAGGTATAATTTCTACGTGTTTTACTCTACACTCTGATCATCCGACAGACTCGGAGCTGATAATGAAAATGTTGACTGCGGTACCATGGTATTCGTTGGACTGGCGGCCACCCGCACGGCCCGGCAAGTGGCCCTTTGTTAGCGAATTGTAGAAGGTGTTTCAGCGACTACTTTAAACAGTCTAAAAAAAAAGGTTTTTGAGTTAGAAAAGCAGTTTTTTTCGGCGGTGTAGTACATCACGGCGACGGAGAAGGTGTGCTGTACCTGCGTTTCGTGTTTGCCGTGTGTACCTCCAGAGTGCAGAGACTATGTCCTCCCCGGGATCTTCACCCCAAGAAGTAGCGCTTTAAAACGGGAACTCATAAGGGGCGGCAGAGACAAAAGCGTTAGCCCGCAGTATGGTTCGGGCCACCACCCTCGCCCTCAAACAGCGAATTATGCCCTCTCTTGCCCTCACCTCATCATGTCTTTCCTACCTCACTCTCGTCCTAACGTATTTTAATCCGCCCATCCTCCCTCACCCTCACCTCACCGAGTGAAATCCTCATGAGGTGAGGCTGAGGACGCCCTCATGAGGGTTCGCCCTCGTGAGGATGCACATCTCTCTTCATTGCCAAATGAGACGCAGGGCCTTTCCCCTGCCGAGAAGGAAACACTCTTATGCTGACGTGGCCCTGCTAAAGCGGCCGCTACTAAACCGGATGATGAAGCCTACTGCGACTGCATGGGGCCCTAGATGTGCCGTCTAGGTTCACACATACATCTAATATCTCAAATTAACTTTAAGAATGGGAAAACTTATATTACAACTGACTTAATTACCTACTTTCAATATAGAAAGTTTCCGTAGTGCCTTTCGCATTTGTAATTGAAAATAACGCGACAAAATACGGTTAATTTTTAATACACAATTATTTCAAACACCCACAGATATTAGCATATAAGTAGTATAAGTATTCTGCATTTACCAGTTAAAATGAAGCCAGCATGGAGGCTCGAATTTGAATGAAAACTACGTGCGTGCAAGGGTCCGGAAAAGCCGCAAGGAAATTTAAATAATTTTTTTCAGCAAAGGAAATTTAGGACGTCTAAAACACTTCAATGATTTATGAGAATAAACTGTAGCTTAGTAATTTAAAGTACATGATCTTAGCCAGATGAAAAGTAAGTTTGAATTTTGAAAGTTTATGATTAATAGCAAATCGTACTGTTAACATACAGCATTTTGGGGCTGAAATCATCAAAAACGAGCCTGTTAAGTTTTCCTTGCATACATATGCCAAATGCAGAACATGCGGAATAAAATTTATAAACCGTTATGGCAGCCCGGCATGCATTGATTGACAGGTTAATCGACGTTATCGCGACGTGTCTGGCATTTTTGTCACTTTCTCTAATAGAAATGTTCAAATTCGCCAGGGATGTTGCTTTTGTCGTGGAGTCGTTCATGGGCGCAGGAGGCGACCTCACTGATCGAGATCTTTGGCGATCAGAGCCGTTTGCAGTGTTATCTTCGACGGAAAGCATAGCAGCTAATAACAACGATGCAAATTATTCTTTAGTTTCGGAGGATTGAATGCACGCAAGGCAAAAGTCGCAGCCCTTCCTTTGCACTGGCTTTCGGGTCACAGAAAACCCTGAGGGCCTGAACACAAACTTAAGAGGACGGCTGCAGTCTAACGACTAATTTGATTATACGAGATTACCCTTGCACTGTTGCATGTATGACGGTGATGGAAGGCATTGAGAGATCTGGGAAAATGGAATACCTGAGCATACCGATTTCCCTCCCTTGCCGCCCCTATTTCATGTCGGGCGACTTATGTATAACCATAAATACTGCACAACGATGCTCTTCAAAGTGCAGCAAGCAACTGACCAAAAAATGCGCCAAATTCATATAGCACCTTGCAACACATGGCATAAGCATGAATTTTAGAAGGCATTTCTTAAATTCAGGTAATGAGTCTTGCAGAGTATCATGACCTACCTGCCTTTCGCTTGATATCGCCCAGCTGTGTGCAGTCTACAAAGGCACCATAATTTCGTCTATACAAGCATATGCTGCCAGAAAATGCGAACCTGGAGAAAAGAGGAGTAAGGCTGCTATATATATATCAAGTATTCGCTATGACGCTTTTCATTTATGTTGTAAATATACGTTTAATACTGTTTCTGAGTTTATAAATAAACCATCAAACAACACCTTCATTCGCAGCCAATCGATTGCATTCGTGCTTTAGAATGGCTGTGTGAAAGACCTTACGCTTTTTACGCAGCAACCAAATAAAATGACATGTTTCTTCAATACGCAAACATTATACCTCAGCAAATATTTGCAAATTTGTTTATGATAGACGACGCATTTCCTCGACTTCGGCAGCACCGTTGCGTCAAATTACCACTTCTATGCTCCAATTCAGAATCAAATAATGAGAAAGGAGGAACATCTTACGCTCGTATTCTTGTACGGTCACATTACATACTAAGTCGGAATTTTATTCAGTAGGTTGCTGCATTTTACACCATGTGTTCAGTGGTGTTTTTTGTAGGTATGCAATATCTTTCTCGTGAGGATTTTGTGACACCTCCAAAGTGTGCAAAAATTCAGGTGAGGGTATATCACTCCAATTATTCAATATACAGTGAAACCTATTCAATACAAGCACGTGCCTGCTGATATTGTGAAATACACCACCATATAAAAAGATGATCAAGTATTGTAACGCCATTACTGTTCATTTATTACAAGCCAACTAGTACAATGCGAACCTGTTACGACTAAAGTGAACTGCAACCTCTACTTGCTGTTATATGAGCAAAACGAGCAGTCACAGCAAGCTTCCTTAAGCCGTGCGTTTGCGCTATAGCCTTGAGCAGCTACAGGTCAAAAACTGATGCACTGGTGCGATTGATTCAGGCAATGTGCCTGCCTCTCCACATTACGATGAATGACCCTGCGAAATGAAAAAAGATCACCACAGTTGAAGCAAAAAGGAACTGCGAAATAGCTTGGCAGTCTTGTTATCATGTTGACGGCGTGTTCGTGTCCGCAGAACCGGATGCTGTCACCTGCCCATTCTGTGACAGGGCACGCCATCCAGTTCCTCATCGACACATATCAGAAAGACAAGAGAGTGTTCAAAATGGGCAAAAATAGCGTCACCAGTACCCCGCTATTCGAAGCGGCTTTTGTTGCAGCCTCTCGCTGCAAAAATAGATAGCATACACTTCGGACAGAATTACTCGCAATGTACCAGGCTCAAATGAAGAAACAAACGGAGAACTTCGACTACGCATCACCTTTCTCACAAACCTCTGACAGCCGCTAAGCGGCCACTTAAAGCCTCAGGAAGTGTGCATTCCGAAAACAAACAACTTCGTGCGTTCTTCAAATTTGTCGTAAAAACTAAACTGAAAATTTGACTCAGATATAAGCGCCGCTAGGAGCACAGCAGCATAGACGGCGGCCATATTCGATATGGAGTCGCGGACAGCCCCAGAGTCCAGTTCGGCGTTTACTTTTCTCGAGCTGCCCTATATGTGCCGCACACCGCTCAGAAAGCATTCCACATCAGCACAGGAACGCATTCGTTTCTCGCCGCTGGCAGTCCCCAGACTACTTTGGGCGGGACGGAATTTCTGCTTTGGCAGGCAGCAGATGACATGATCACAATTATCAGCCTATGTCCCCTGGAGGACAAATGCCTCTCCCATACCTCTCCATTTAAACGTGTCACGTGCTAGCTGTGGTCTCCTTATCCCTACAAAGTTCTTTATCACATCTGAATAACTAGTTTTGTTCCGCCCTACTGCGCTTGTCTCCTCTTGGTATTAAGGCAATTACCCTTAACGACTACCGGTCATCGTGCCTTCGTAGTACATGCCCTACCGGAGCAGATTTCTTGAGTTGATCTCGACTATGATTTTATTACCCGCGTTTTTTTCTGGCCCTCTCTGCGCTCTTCCTGTGCCTTAACATTGCACCTATCATTCTCTTTTTCTTAGCTCGATGCATGGTCCTTACTTGAAGCGCTACCCTTTTCATTAGCCGCCACATTTCTGCCCCATAGAGGAGTAGCTGTAGGATAGATCTGTTATAAATCTTTTTCTTGGCAGATACCAATAAAATGCCTTTCACGTTCGCCGAAAACCGGCCAAATGCGCTTCACACCTTTCTTTTTCTTCTAGTATGATCGACGGTAACTACCTGCCCTAAGCAGACGTATTGCTTACCTTTTCCAGCGCCTGGCTACCAGTTATAAACTGCTGTTCCCTTGCTTCTATTCTCAGGCAGACACCAGCTGCCCGGAAATCGGAGCACCACGCTGGCGACCATTCTGAGTGATGCATGTTGCGTATTATGAGCACTTTCTATGTCCCTAGAGGATGATATTGTGAGTTAAACGTTCACCTGAGCTTCGTGACTGCTCTCTAAGCCGCGGGAAGACTTTTCAGTCCCGTATCTTCGCTTTCCATTACACACCGACGCGTTTTTAGCGGCGATCGCGGATTGTTGGCTCGTGACGTGAAGATGTGGCTGTTTGGTTGTTTCGCAACGTTTTCTCCGCACGTATAGTCGTGAGAAAAAGTGGTATACAACACGCAGCCTATGGCGGAGCTCGTGAAAACTGCATCGAAAAGCCCTCTAGCGACAGCGACAGGGGCCGGGACAGCTCGAGGGGGACCCATCATATCTGCAGGCATGTCATTTGGCTCCTTTCGGTGTGTCGCGCTACTGTTGGATGAAATCCCGAGCGTTGCCGCATCTAAACCGCGCCTGTTAACGTCGAAATAAAGCTGGACGACAGAGACATGGCCTTTTCTTCGGCGACTTAGCGTCACGCGAACGACCATTACGCTGGCGATATCGCAGCGCAGCCAGAGGCGGCCATGCGCCGGTTGTCGCATTTCGACCACGCAGTGAAAACAAAACTATGAAAAAAATAAAAACGCCACTCACGCAACTTTTATTGCGTCGGAGCATTTAGGCGAGAAGGTGCGCGACACATCGAGCCGAGCTAACTGACATGCTTGTCGATGAAATGGGGCACCGGCACTACTGTCTAGGTCCAAGATAGCTGCTGCTAGATGGCATTGCAATGCAGTTTTCCAGAGCTCCGCTACCGGCTGCGTGTTGTGCAATACAGCTTTAGCTCACGACTGTACATTACAGCAGTGCCGGTAAAGTTGTCGTTTACTAAATCATCTAGTGCTTTTCCTGCGGTACGTTGACGACTGTTTCTGCGTCATCCGACGACAGAATGCAGAAAAATTTCTACGGCACCTGTACTCGTTTCAAGAAAGCGTATAATTCACTACGGAAGACTAGAACAATGGGCGCCTCCATTTCCTCGGCGTGTCCTCATCGAGCGAACAGCAAACGGCATCACGACGAGCGTGGACAGGAGGCCTATTCACAAAGGAAAGCACCTGAATGTTCTTTCTGCGCACCCAATAGGGCACAAACGCTCACTTGCCACGGCGCTTTATAATCGGGTATTCATGCTTTGCTAAAACCCATGCAAAAGAACTCGCGAAGCCCGCCGCATAAGAAAGGAGCTGACAAAGAACGGATACCCGCGTCAAGTACTACAGTCACAAGATCGACACGCTGCGGGCCCTCCAGCCGAAGCAAGAGCAGCCATAAAGAAAACACTTGCAGCAAACTCATATGCCCCTAGTGTCAGCGAGACGTTATGCCGGATATTGACTCACTATGACATCCAAGGTGCCATGTCACATCCAACAAGCAAAGAACCCATCTGATACGGGTAAAGGACCTGCTTGAAAAGAAGCTACCCTCGTGTCGTTTACAAAATATACCCATATATGGGTGAAACAGAGGACTTCAAGAGACGTTTTAAAGAACACTAGCCTGACGTCAGGAACGAAACAGTGACTTCTAGCGCTCTCGCTGAACACCAGCAAAACACGGGTTACTTGATTGACGGGATTGCCAACTTGAAAAAGAAAAATGTTTGTCAACTAGCCTGCTACAAGAATCCCTTCACATACAAATGAAAAGCCAAGCGATTAACAGGACACGGGGAAATCTACCCGATATATACATCCGCCCGATACGTAACTTTTTTCCTACATGAGCAGCAGCCCATATGCTTATTCTCTCACGTTTTGAAACATGGTTGCTCTATACCTAACAAGTGCGATTTTCTAGCAATATGTCGGGTGGTGCAAGCGTTATTCATTTCTATTTATGGTTGTTTATTTGCAGCTTATTAGAATTGCAACACAACCAAATTTTCAATACATACCTGGAAGGCTGCCTGCAGGCAAGTCAACTGGCAATATAGAAGGAGATTCCTGTTGCCAACAAAGCTATCCATCTGTGCTTGTAAGTGTTTAACATGGGTCGACGAAATATACCAGATACTGTGCAGTTATTATTATTTCTCTTTATGTTACGTCAGCTTCCTGTTTTCGGCAATGGAAACAGTACTTGGAATTGTTTATTAAAAAAGAAGTGCAGGCATATGGTCGATATATAATGAGTACGGAAGAAGGTCCCGAAATTGAAACTTTAAGGCGGACCTCCTGTTATTGATTGCACATAAAATGCATGATAAAGGTATTGCAAATAGCAACACCTTAGCGGAAAGCAGCTGCAGTGGGAATTAATAATAAAGTTTTATTAAATATGATAAATTTTACAAATACATTAAGAAACATGGAAAAAAAAGACAACGCACTACTCTACAGAGCCACAAAAACAATAAAAGACGTAGAGAATATTTACAGCATTCATTGGCATGATAATTGAGGTTAATTAAAAAGGACATATTTTTTCAAGTTTTTACAGAATGATGCTTCGACACGGGAAGATTTGATGATTGTGGGTAGCGAGCTCTAGACAGTGTTTGCTGAGAATAAAGTAGACTGTTTGCCATAATTAGTTTTGACTTTTGGAAGCAAGGTATGATGTTGTTCTGAGAGTCTACTATTACTGACTTTAGACAAATGGGAAGCTGTAAAGTTAGGGATAGGAGCGCTGTTGTGAGGGGCGCTATGAATCAGCAAACAAACGAGAGGTAATATGTGGATTCCGAGGTAAACGGGAGCACTGGATGCGGTTTATGAGCTGACTGTCAATATTCTATCAGTTTGGTTTTGAAGACGACATAAAGACAGATGGCTGTAATGTGTCTTATCCCACTACGATAAACAGTAATTGAGGTGGCTATCAAAGAATGCATAATAAAGTGGACGAAGAATATGTTCAAAATAATGACGCTTTTTAATTAGTACACATATAACAAATCCAACTTTTTTGCTACTAGATTTAGATTGGAGGTTAAATTATAAATGCGGAGCAAGCGCCGCACCCAGCAATGTTACAGAACTTGATGGGAGAATTATGTGTTCAAGTATATGTCCCAAACGATTAGAAGTCGTTTACTTTGTGAGTGAAATACGATTAGCTTTGTTTAATTGGGTTTATTTGTAAAAAATTGCACCGGCCCTAGTCCATTAGAATTTTAAGATCAGTAATATTTTTGTTATTCGGTCACTTAAGTCACCTAGTTCCAAATCGACAAAAAAGCGACCTAAGGCATTAATCGATAAATCATATTTATCGGCTCAAACATAAAATCTTACGCCGGAGAGTTTTCTACTTCTCATCAAGGCATGCTTCATATATAGTAAACTTGTGACGAAAAGATTATGTTATTACTCAACCACTGGATTGCTGTTACTGAATCTAACGCAAAATTTATCTTCAGGACAGAGCTAAATGAGACTGTTGGTATATCTCAAAGAAAATAATGGGCCAATTTCAAGTTGCAGCAAAAGGACAATAATAAAAGATAGAAGGCACCACTGAATTTATAATTATTCAGCATCCCCTGACATAAATGCGACGTGGTGGCATGTATGTTTCTAGTACGCACTGCCACACTGTGAGCCACTTACTGGTGCCGCCGTGCGCCCTTTCCGCCCTTTCTGCTAAAACTATAGAAAATTTATCTGGGGTCGATTTTCGAGCTTGTTTTTTAAGTCTCTAGCTACATTTAGAAAATTCAAGTTTTCACACAGCTTCTTCACCTGCTTTCTTGCTCTGCAAATTGAAACTACACAACACTTATGAAAAGAAAACTCAATCATCTCAAGTGCTTAAGAAAGATAAACATCTTTGGGAATAACACAGAAGTCCCCTTTCTTGTCGGCAGTGAGAAAAGTTAGATTCCTTTCTTTAAAAAGGCTACACTTTTTTTTAAGGAAGTTCGGTGCCATTACCTTCACAAATCATCAGCTTGTCGACTCATTCAGATATGCACCGATCTACTTCAGCTTGAGGCGCAAGACGTCAAGCCAGTAATTCCATTGCGGAAAGTCTTGGCTCAGTGGCGAACATCCGGCCTGGGCTAAGCAGGCGCTGCACTTCCTCATGTAGAGAGAGACCTTCCGCGAGATGCACCTTTCATGGAAGGACAACTAGCCCAACAGCATGTGTCACTGCTCGCGGCGCGGTTCACATGAAGTTGCCCAACAAGCTGCGATAGCCAGCTCGAACCTTCTCTATAGGCAGAAAGGCAAAAGCCTACGCAAAACGTTTCCAACAAGCGCTAGCCGGTCCAGTAAACTCACGCGATGCTTTCTGGTAAAGGTGCAGAAGACTTCGCAAAACAAGCGAACACAAACCTCTTGTCGACCCCAGCTAACAATCCACGCGCGCAGCTCTGAACGCGTCCGTGTGTGGTGGAAAACAGGTACGCAAGAATGAAAAGCTTTACGATGGCTGAGGGAAGGGCTACGGACCTCATCTGAGGTGCATGCGCGATATCCTCCTCCGGAAACATGTGTAGTGTTAAGAATGTGCACCGCATTTAACTCAATGGGACTGCCAGCGCGGCACTTCGCTTTCGGTGCAGTTGTTTGCCCCGAAAGCGAATGAACGGAACAGCAGTTTAAAGTTGGTAGCCAGGCGCTGGAAATGGTAAAGAAATACGTCTACATTGGGCAGGCAGTCATCTCAGAACCCGATCACGAGAGGGAACAAGAGGAATAACAATGGGGGGAAGCATATTTGGACATTTCTCGATGATCTTGCATGGAATTTTACCTTTATTCCCCAGGAGAAAAATGTACATCTGTATTTTTACCAATACTAACCTATCGGGCAGAAACGTGGCAGCTAACGAGAAAGAATGAACTCAACTTCAGGAGAACGCAGCGCTCTAAGGAAACGAAGATGATAGGTAAAACGTTAAGGGACAGAGTGGGTTAAAGAAAAAACGGGCGTTAATGACAACCTAGCAGAAATCAAGAAGATGAAATAAGGCATGCAATGCGAAGGCAATATAACCGATGCCCGTTAAGGGTAACAGGCTGGATCCCAATAAAAGGCAAGCAGAGCAGGAGGTGGTATCGAGTGAGGAAGTATGCGGGGATAAGGAGGCCGCAGTTGGCATAGGTCAGGGTCAATTTGAGAGGTATCGGATATGCCTTCATCCTGCAGTGGACGTAGTCAGGCTGATCAGGTCGTCTGCTGTCCGCCGGAAGGAAATTCCCTGGCAGCAAGTAGTGCGCGGAGTGCCAGAGGTTAAAAAATTGGCCATGGTTTAGCTTTGGTTAAACCTAGAGTGACACGATAGCTACAGCTGGCTGAGTGGAATTTGTTCATGAGACCAACCACATGAAGAACCACGTGATAGCCACGGCGCCGCGCCGCCGGCAGCTGCTCCACATCACGTGACCAACCACGTGACAGTGTGGCGGCGCAGCCACAGGGTGGCGGTTCCGCCACCGCACGGCGCCGCCACGCTGAAGGCTCGAAAAGCTACCGTTATGTAGCTATCATAAGAAGGGAGACGCCAAGGACTTGAAAAATTACAGGCCGATCAGCTTACTATCCGTTGCCTACAAAGTATTTACTAAGGTAATCGCTAATAGAGTCAGGGCAACGTTAGACTTTAATCAACCAAATGATCAGGCAGGCTTTCGTAAAGGATATTCTACAATAGATCATATTCACACCATCAATCAGGTGATAGAGAAATGCGCAGAATATAACCAACCTCTATATATAGCTTTCATTGATTACGAGAAAGCATTCGACTCAGTGGAAACCTCAGCAGTCATACAGGCATTGCGTAATCAGGGGGTAGAAGAGCCTTATGTCAAAATACTGGAAGATATATATAGCAACTGCACAGCTACTATAGTCCTCCATAAAGTCAGCAATAAAATTCCAATAAGGAAGGGCGTCAGGCAAGGAGACACGATCTCGCCAATGCTGTTCACCGCATGTTTGCAGGAGGTGTTTCGAGGCCTGAATTGGGAACAGTTGGGAATAAGAATAAATGGAGAATACCTAAATAATCTGAGATTTGCTGATGACATTGCCTTGCTGAGTCACTCAGGAGGTGAACTGCAAATCATGATCAACGAGTTAGGCAGAGCAGATCAATGGGTCTAAAAATTAACATGCAGAAAACCAAGGTAATGTTCAACAGCCTAGCAAGGGAACAACAGTTCACAATTGGCAGCGAGAGCCTAGAAATTGTGCCGGAATACGTCTACTTGGGGCAGGTAGTGACAGCTGATCCGGATCATGAGAGGGAGATAACTAGAAGGATAAGAATGGGGTGGAGCGCATATGGCAAATTCTCGCAGATCATGAGTGGCAGTTTACCAATTTCCCTCAAGAGGAAAGTGTACAACAGCATAATCTTACCGGTACTCACCTACGGGGCAGAAACGTGGAGGCTAACGAAAAGAGTTCAGCTTAAGTTAAGGACAACGCAGCGAGCCATGGAAAGAAAAATGATAGGTGTAACGTTAAGAGATCGGAAGCGGGCAGAGTGGGTGAGGGAACAAACACGGGTTAATGACATCCTAGTCAAAATCAAGAGAAAGAAATGGGCTTCGGCAGGGCATGTAATGCGAAGGCAAGATAACCGCTGGTCTTTAAGGGTAACGGAGTGGGTTCCAAGAGAAAGTAAGCGTAGCAGGGGGCGGCAGAAGGTTAGATGGGCGGATGAGATTAAGAAGTTTGCAGGCAAAGGGTGGATGCAGCTGGCAAAGGATAGGGTTAATTGGAGAGACATGGGAGAGGCATTTGCCCTGCAGTGGGTGTAGTAGGGCTGATGATGATGATGATGATGATGATGATGATGTAGCTATCGCTACAAAATAAAATCGTGGGTATTGCGACGCGAGCTGCCTTCTAACTGGCGTATGGTGATTTGGGACTCAAACGCCGGAATGAAGTCACCAAGTAGCCCGTGACAGCGATAAGTTGACATCTAC
This sequence comes from Amblyomma americanum, assembly GCF_052857255.1. Taxonomy (NCBI): domain Eukaryota; kingdom Metazoa; phylum Arthropoda; class Arachnida; order Ixodida; family Ixodidae; genus Amblyomma; species Amblyomma americanum. The sequence continues at coordinate 37,818,501 of NC_135501.1, read as the reverse complement.
AGCATAGGTACTTTTTGCTGACGAGAGCTCGTGCTCGCAAATGAGAGCCTTCCTATGATGTAATGAGAAGGCTGTGAAAAGCGCAGTCTTCATACCAAACGTTAGGGAGGGATGAGAATATTGTCAACGAGAAATGTAAAGACCTCATAGCATTGATGGTACGCCCTTCACATCTGAATGAGGCTCCTATGGCTTGCAGAACTGGAATAAATTTGAGAAAAATTTCATTAGCTCTCATATTACATGAGCGCGTATACAGCACGTTATGTCGAAAAGTCGTCGGTGCAGTCGGGACCGCGTCTCGGAAATAATCGTATCATGGCAATTTCTGGCTCTAGTGATTGCTCATTAAGTGCTCTGTGATAGGCGATGACAAGTTAATGAAGTCCTTGAAGTTATTAAATTATTAAAAAAATAAAAAGTGAAAAAATTCCAAAAAGGCAGTTCAAAAGCACCAAAATGCTCAAAATTAAAATCTAATGCTTGTAGATGCTAAGTACAAAAATTTCGAGTGTGTAATTGACCAGGTGATTACCTTAAAGTATTGAAAATTTGAAAAAAAATAGCCTTAAATAGTTAAAACTGCTCAGAATAGAAATCTTAACCCACTACGCTATTGCGTCATACCATTAAAGTGGAGCTTACGTATATTTACTGATTTTTATTCTTCTACTGATCATATGATTTTGTATACGGCTCGTACGGAATCAGACTCCTCTAGAGCGTTACTATTTTTCAGCGGGGTGACACCGCCCAACAAACTATACCTCATTAAGCAGAACTGAATTTCATTTTTCAAAAGCAAACGGAGTTCTTCCTTTAAAACCTTTGTAATTATAGAAAATTCCATGAAGCAAACTTTTTTCCCAAGGGAAATGGAGCGGTCACTACAGCGTGCGTCGGCTTTCTTTCCAGTCAGAAAGGACTCAAGTGCTTCACGAGCGACCTGATCGCTACTCCGGCGCAGTATCCTGATACCTCCAAGAACGGGCTCACATTTGCACTCTTTGTATTGACGGGGAACATTCGACCAAGTTATTTTTTTTAATGTTTTATGGTGCTCCCATTCACAGGAGTTGATACAGCGTCCCGTTAGCCCTACAGCGACCCCTCCACACGTGAGAGCTGTTTGATACTGAACACGAATCGCATAGTCCACAATGGGTTCGCTATGCCTCTATTCGCAGTGGGGTTTCTTCTTTCGCCCATTATGTGAGCACAAGCTGCCTCAGTATTCTTTGCACTGAGAAGACGACAGGTATGTCATGCCTGACTACAACTTTTCTCGGGTTGTGCGCCGCTGATTGCACATAAGAGGATTTTTCCAACTCCTGCTACTGCACAACTGCAACCACTACTGCGGCCGCTACTACTACTACTACTAATACAACTACTACTGCTAGTAGTAGTAGAGCTATTGCTGCTACTACTGATATTGCTAATAATACTACTACTGCTACTGCTGCTGGGATATCTACTACTAGTGCCGCCACTGCTACAATAAATACTTCTAAACGTACCATGGTACCATTAATAGTGCTAATACTAATACAACCAACACCTCTAACACCACCCGTACTGCTGTTTTCCAAGAAAATTTCAGGTAGACTGCAATGCTTGGAAAGAGCAAGGCTTTGATGCGTAGGCACCTCTAAGGAACGTAGAACTTGTTGTTTGTTCTTTATGCACTACGGTTTTTGGTCTTTTATAGCAATGTACGGTGAGCTGGTATATTAAATTACTCGTTAGACTTAAGCCGTTCTCTGCCTTGTGCAATAAGGGCCTCCGCGGTTCCTGTGAGCTGAGAACGGCAGCAGCAGGAGAGCTGTGATTCATATCCTATATGCTTTTAAACCTCCGTATATAGAAAGATAAACGACCGTCCCAGCAGATAAGTGGTGCCGCTCGGCTGACTATAGGACTCTTGCATGCATGGAGGCAACAGGCAACAGAAAGTTCCTGGTCTGCTCTCTACGGAGGAAGCATACAACGCTGGCGTCTCTTGACGTCATAAAGCCAGCCGCCAATAAAAGAGACTATGAGTATCTGCGGCCCGCGCTTCTGTGAACCACGAATCGCATTTTTTCTTTGTAGTGCGATAGTTTTTGCCATCAGACGCCTCAGTTGCTCCCGTCGTAACACTTGCTTCTAACCAAGGGGTACAGCGTTGGACTTCGTGCTACCATACGCCTGAGTACTAATAAAAAAGCACCTGCTTGGCATCACTTCTACGAAAAGTGAGTGGCTGTCCTTTGTTTCCATGCCAATTTGATGCCGTCCATTAATTTTCTTTACTTGACTTCTTTTCCTGCCCTGCGTCCTGTGCCATGATCTCTGGAATGAAATTTCGAGTCTCTAATATTTTGGCGTGCAGCCAACACTTGTTTCATGCTGCTAGACTTGAAACCGTAGATGGAAAGGATTGCTGTTTTCATTTGCTATGCCAAAGCAGTGCGAAGGCACAGAGAAGCAGAATGGACACGGTTTGGTTTAGCCCGCATGCTGGATGTTGAATTCAGCGCTTTTGATAGCCATACAAATTGCGAGTTCAAAAAGCATTCAAATATTCATTACTAATAAGAAAAACAGCTAAAGCCTGCAAGGTTGTTGTCAACATTTCAAATTTTTCCAATCCACAAGGTCGCATTGTGATGCTCTAGTGAGATGTGCTGAAAGAACCGAAAATTGTGATAGGAAGGGTATTGAATGCTTTGTTAGCTTCTTTTCACAGCTACTTTGTTAGTCACCACTCTAATTTGTGACCTTCTGATAAAGCGTAGGGAATGTTTCCAATAACCAGTAGTAAAAACTATGAGACCACTGCAGAAAATGCATTAGAGAAATACGAAAGAATGCACGTTTGCTGCAAATTTCGTTGCTCCTAGTGAACTTCGGTAACTGTTTAGTGCTCTTTAGTAGCCCCTAGTCGAGTTTGGTAACTTATTAGTGTTCTATAGTAGCTCCTAGTCAACCTTGGGGGATCCTTAAACCTCTTCTGCTCTTTTGTGGTTCCTTTGGCATCTTTACAAGCTCCTAGTCGACTTTTATGACTCCTTAGATGACTTTGGTAGCTGTTAATCTACAACCACTTAACAACTCCTTACTATCTAACCGCCAATATTCTACATCTGATGCTACCACTCGGCGCCGCAGCGTTCAATGGGTGAACAACCTCTGCGTGATAAATCATTAATTTAACGCTCTTAAATTGGCCCTAGCCCCAACGCTCAGGAGGCCGCTCTTCATGTTTGCTCCTCCTTAATGAAGTTAGTTCGCTATCAGGGGACACGGGTACTGAGGGGCGTAGTCCAACCACGAACTCTGGCTGTACTGCAGGCAACGGAGAGGTCACCTCGGATGCCGTAGTGAAGGACTCCGGAAATTTTGTCCGCCTGAGGTGTTTTAACCTCCACTGACATTGCGCAGTACACGGGCTTCTAATTTCGCCTCCATCGAAATTCGACTGCCGTGTCCGGGATCAAACCCGCGTCTTTCGGGTCAGCAGCCGATCGCCATAGCCACTTAGCCACCGCGACGGCTCATAGTACACTATAATATGCGAAAAGTTCAAAAGTTCAATGCGAAAAGTTTAAAGTTCAACATTGTAACAAAGATCATTATTTTATATTTAAAGGAGAGTGCGTAAGGTAAAACGTTCATATCTTCCAGAAGTTCAGGAAATAGGAAGTAATCCATAATAAATCAGGGAAGCTTACTCAGGTGTGGGTGCGGGCTAGTTGGTGATAGATAGTAAACCTAAAGCGCGGCAAACACAGGGACGTCAGACAAACTACGAACAAGCCTGCGTAGTCTTTCCTATGTCATTGTTTGCCGTTCTTTACATTTACTATAAATAAATGACACATATAAGCTCCCATCAGAAGAAAATCATTTCATTCAGGCTAATATCTGACCGTCATTATTAAAAACACTGAATTTAAATAGTACCAAAGCATGAAGGACAGTCTCAAACGCCTTAGCAAAACTAAATGAGCTCAATTTCATAACACGAAGTAACTTTTAGTCGAAGATAATTGTGCTTTCCAGAAAAAAGAACTTTTCTGCACCCGTGTCGATAATAATTACAAATGCTGCTGATTCGAGTAAACAAACAAGCTGAGAATAAATTGTGCTGAAGACGTTTCCTGAGTGCGCTGGATCACGGAATGGGCTGATAATTATATGCTGAACAAATACTGCCTGATTTATGTAACGAAACCACCTTTGGCTCATCAGTGGCGGAAAAACTCTACAATGATGGTAGAAAGATATCCCGAAGAATGAATGAAGAGCAGGTAGATGTGCTTTTCACGAGCTTCGTTCTTATGCCCTGAATACCTGAGCGTGCTGAAAGCTTCTGTCTTTCAATTAAACATAACCCACCAAGAGAGTCAAGGACAATCGGATCTGAAGAGCAATAAAGCTGTGCGCGATGGTGGGGATTCATACATTCGTAGCGCAAGCCAACTACGAAACGCAACAGAGGTGCAGTGTTTTTTCACGTCTTGCGCTATGCCTCTGGGTCTTCCCTACAGAAACATCCCATATGAGCAGCTCGTATGGAATTATGGGAATACAGAGTCCATATGACATAGAAATATATAGAAAAATCCACTTATTTTCTGTATAGTGTATTTATAAATCAAATTGATGTTTCTTGAACCAAGACACTTTTTTTTTTGGATACAGTAGTTTGAAGCTAGGAAGGAAGTTCACGATTCGGTTCACGATTTATAGAGTAAATGTCTGCGTTAATGGAGACAGGAATAACTTTTGTCGTTTCCGCAGAAGGAATATAAGAGCGCAGTTCTCTTACACGAAGTATACATATTGGAAAGGAACGCGCTGATATCTGGTAGTGAGAACGAGTTGCAGAATATTAGCAGATTTTTCTGTAGATCCTGTATTTTTCACATCAAGCTGCTTAAAATTAAGATCCAGGCAGAGCTTAATGAAGCGAGAGCACTCGGACGAACCCTCATTTGCGAGAGGGAAGTCCAGCCAGGTAAGAGCTAGAGAATTGACACCACCAAAAAGAAAGAGTGGACTTCGAGGCAACCGGACAATTTAATTCGCTTAATACATCATGTCGCTCAGAACTGAATTTAATGGAGAACTGGGCGAGCGCTTACACGGGCAAAAAATTAAATAACAATTTCTGAGAGTGACATGTGCACTAGCTATTTCTAACTGTCCAAAATATATAGTAATATTTAACACAGAAGAACTCAAACAACCAAACCATCAGCATGTCACCACGAGTATGCAAGGTACAGTCACAACGGAAAAATTTTCAAGCATTGTCACAATCAAAGATATAATTATCAGAAATATCTCTCGAGAGCAGCGTTTTGATGAAGACAGGAAACAGCTGAACACGTCTTAGCAACTGAAGATAGACCTTCGCGTTTCTTGGGCCCAGTGAGCACATAGGAACAAAAGAAGGCAACTGCCTTTACGAGTGGACAGATAAGTAGATACTGCAAGCGGTGCACAAAGCACTGGTGTTATTACTCGTTGAAGTAGAAACGCAAGATGCGTGTCTGTCAGCGTTGAGAAAACTGTCGGCAAGGAGTATAATTCACACACAAGGTCTGTGGCAGAACAGTAGTCGTATAACTTTTAGTACATGTGCACTTTTCTCCATCGCAAGAGATACTCTTCTCTAGCCGACTTACTGAATTGCACCAACTTCTTGGGGGACTAGCGTGTGGTGCGAGATATACCTCACTAATCGATATCTTGGATTTCCTAAGCTTCAGACGCTACGATATATTCTTATCTCTTGCTTTGAAGGAACCGAATTTCCGAATTGTTCATTCCTCTCATTGATACAGGCCCTGAACACCATCATCAGGGGAAAATACGTCAAGCGTGTCAGAAAGCATTTTGTGAACCTGTTGTGTAGACAACGCTTAAGGTTTAGTGCTCGGATCCGGGATAGATCAAGTTGCCGGGATGGGATCGCTCCTCAGGATCGTCCAGCCATGAATTTATTAAAACTGACTCAGTTTGAGCAGCTTTGGATGAAGTATCAGTGAGTGCAGCAGCATGTTCACTGTCCACCGAGTGTGCGTGGAATCGATAGCCGTGAGCGTGGTGGTGAGATCAGGCCCTTTCTGCTCGATCCCAAATTGGTTTTAATTAAGCTGGAATCGTTTAAGATCACCACGGCAGGGGTGTTTTTTGCAGCCAATGCAGCAATACCAGCAAGCACATCAGCTTTTAGGTTAGACTGCTATGTTATCCCTGCGCCAGCGTTGACTCAATGTCTCCTGCTAACATCAAACTTTTCACAACATGCTCCCATTCATTGATAGTTGAAACCTACAGAAGTGGACTTAGGACGGCCAGCGTACAAATATCGCTGGCACGTTTAGCGTGCATGGAAGGACCGTTACCAACCTGCATAGCAACCTGAACATATTATCAGGCATCCGCATTGCAGACGCTCTTCCCGGCCCACTCAAGGGGTTTGCTGAACAAGCGGGCTCCGGTGTCACTGTCACAAAGTTCGTGCCTGCCCTGTCCTTCATAAGCTTTTGCAGCCGAGATAGCCAAGACGTCTCTATTCTTCCGGAACATGTCGCGGCAAAGCGGCGACAATTTCGACCTCCCGCGGAGACAGAGGGAGTGAAGGGTAAATGCCATTACGCTCCCTCCCCGTATTGTAGCCTGGACGTGAGAGCTTGCACGTTGCAGGAACCGGGAGCTATGAGCTGAATGCCCCCGCACCCTTCGCGACCTTCGCATACGATACTCGTTGGCACCGCGGATTTCTCTCGTGTTCCTTCAGCATTTCTCCATCTTCTTTTCCCCTTTCAATATCGGCGTCTCGTTAGTACGCAGCGACTGAGGATTTTTTTTCTTAGTTCGCCACGAGAACACGGCGGCGCGAAAACCGCGACGCGAGCAGTGGGCCTGCCGAAATCTGTGCGTGCGGACGTGTGTGAAGTCAGACAGGAAAGTGGTTCCCAATCGAGCCCAGGCGGCGGTCTCACACGTAAAGCGCGGTACGCGTGGCCCAAGCTCACTCGTACACGTGAAACCTCAGCCCCGCCCCGCAATGAGCATCCGCAGCCACACGCTATCTGCGACCGGACCTTGCCACTCCGCAGCTAAGCCACCGTTTCTCCCCACTCTCTCGAATTCTTTTTTTTCTTTGTCACGTCGCCTACAGTTTCTCGTCTTGACCTTTTGTGCAGTAGTTCTTTCTTGCGCACAATTCATCATCATCATAGCCTGACTACGCCCCACTGCAGGGCAAAGGCCTCTCTCATGTCTCTCTAATTAACCTTGTCCTTTGCCTGCTACGGCCACCACATCACAGCAGATTTATAATCTCCCCCATCCACCTAACTTTCTGCCGTCTCGTGATAAGCTTGCCTTCTCCTCAAATCCACTCCGTTACCCTTAAAGACCACCGGTTATATCGCCTTCATATTACATGCCATGCTCAAGCCCGTTTCTTCCTCTTGATATCGACTAGGATGTCATTAAACCACATTTGTTACCTCACCCACTCTGCCCTCTACCGGTCCCGTTCCGTTACACCTATCATCTTTCTTTCCATGGCTCGCTGCGTTGTCCTATCGTACTCCACGCATGCACTGAGAACTTATACAACGTCACACTCTATTCTTCAGCCGTTAATGCCAGTTCTTCTCCCATGGAAGTTTGTACAGCTCAGCGACAGCAAGCCAACAGATAATCGCCGACCAACATCTGCTAATTGGGCATCGTTGCTTCGCCAGAAATTTGAGGAACAAGATGCTTGTCTGCCTGAAATATACATTGTTGTCTACGTAGACGCAAATACAAGCCTGCGAAGCAAGAACAGCAATCGACTTCCTGTGCAGACCTGCCCTGAATCAAACATCTACGTTTCAGCTACGGAACGCCCTTCTTCCTTTTGTGCAGAGCTCGTTGCAGTTCAAGAAGCACTCTGCTCCGTGGCCACCATAACTATGGTCCTTGCGGCCCGCGTTGTCATCCGCACTGACGCCGTTCAAGTTATCCGGTTCCTACGACGTGTTAGCCGCAGTCCGACGATATGTCGGGACATCCACCGGCTCGAGGCATGCATCCCGCAGCCAGTACGCATTGAGTGGGTCTCACGGGATCTTCTGATCTTTCAAAGTCAGGCAGATTTAGCGACCCGCCTTGCGAATCAAGACTCATCACAGCCTCGGTTCCATCATTTGGACAACTTTACCCTCCTTTCATCAAGAAAGTAACTCCTCAAGCGCTGCACACGTGCTCTCCTTCCTCCGTGAGCGTTAACTCTCCCCCGCGGTCTTAACCGTGCAGAGGAGGTTGCGCTTAGGAGGATCCGGGTCGGGGTTGCCCTCATACCAGTCGTCACTCGGAAGTGGCCTCAGTACCGAGATTTGTTTCCTCGGCCAGGGTGTCCGATAGCAAACACGAGGACATTTAAGCCGACATTCATAACTTACTGTGGGACTGCCCAGCTCTCAACACTACAAGGATCCGGCACCTGAAGGTAGCGGCTCTTTCGCCAAGCAACCCTGCTTCGTACATTGCCTGGACGCAGGGACCGTACCCTCGTTCTCTACTGAACTTCATCAAATCAGCTTGCCTTTTTCCATTTTTTAATCACTACTACATATTTCATCACACCTTCACCAATCACGGATGGTCTGGGGCGATAAATTTCGTTTAAAAAAAAAGCTCAACCCTATTAGTTCCCAAACGTTTTTGCCCGTTGATGAGTACCGATAACATACAGCGGTTGTATATATTTCTCTTGACAGATACTGGTAAACTGTCATTCATGATCTTAGAGAGCCTTCCATTTGCGCTCCAACTCATTGTTATGCTTCTAGTTGATCCGTCTTTATCCGGATCAGCAGCCACTACCTGCCCTAAGTAGACGTATTCCCTTAACACTTACAGCACGTCGCTGCCAATTATGAATTGCGCTTCCCATGCGAGACTGTTGAACATTCTTTTGGTTTTCTGCACAATATTTTTGGAGCCAGCTTTCTGCTCTGTGTGTCTAAATCATCGATCAAGCTTTGCAATTTATCTCTTGAGTGACACAGCGATGCAATAATGTCCTCGGCAAATCGCAGATTATTAGGTATTCTCCATTAACTCTTATCCACAAGCGTACCCAATCCAGGACTCTGAAAACCTCCTGCAAACAGGCGGTGAATAGCGTTGGTGAGACCGTGTCTCCCAGTCTGACACCCTCGTTATTGAAACTATTACCCTTTTCTTGCTTCCTCATATCTACGCGTTTGTTGGGATCGCAGCTGTGATCTGGTTTATTGCCTCGCGCAGGTTAATATGCTTGGAATTGTAATATTTATTTGTGATTCTTTATGCAAGTAAAAGTGTATTTTACTCAATTCGTCTGCTTCTCATGGCTTCGGTAAACGGCTAATCAGGCGTAGCCCCTATCGCGGGCCCGCAGTCCGAACCTATTCTTTCGCACGCCGGGAGAAGTCGGTCACTCCACCCACTCGAAACTTACCGAGAGTGCAGCAGTGCAGCGATTAAGAATAATCTTGGCGGAAAAAAAACCATCAAGCCACCCAGAATGTCCTGACAATCACGGATGACGCTTCGAGCATGCTTTGTTACGTTGTTGGCAGGAGTATATTCGCGAAATAAAGGAAATCCGCCATCCAGTTTACGGAGATTTGGATTTGGGAGAGGTCTTTCTGCTTCGACGGACGTTGTTAAGTTGATGGTGATGATGAATTTCTTCACCCCTACTTTCAAAAGCATAGCAGAGGTACGAGAAGCTTCTGGATATAAATGGGAAATGGCGATCGTATTCAGGGTGCCCAAGGCGTGCAAACAAGTTCGCAGATTAAGGTCGCTGGCAAAGATCTGGCGTCAAAAGAAAACCTTAATGAAATGCCGGGGTAATATTAAGTTATGGTTTGGTTCATATGGGTTTAACGTCCCAAAGCTATTCAGGCTATGAGGGACGCCGTAGTGAAGGACTCCGGAAGTTTCGACCGCCTGGGGTTCTTTAACGTGCACTGACCTCACGAAGTACACATGCCTCTAGAATTTCGCCTCCATCGAAATTTTACCGCTGCGGCCGGGATCGAACCCGTGCCTTTCGGGCCAGCAGCCGAGCGCCATAATCAGTTAGCCACCGCAGCGTCTAATATTAAGGTATATACTTCCTGCCATATTCAATTGCTTCTGCTGCGTCTTTAAAACTACTTAAAATGTAATTGTTTCCTTGTCTCCGTAATCACTTTGCATCTCTGCCCGAGAAATCGCAGGTTGGGGCCGTCATGCAGAGTATAATAAATATTTACCAACCACACGTAGAACTCCAAACACCTGTTTGCGCAACTTTTACTAATCTCATTTTCTAATTAGAGGACGAAAGCACGGAGTGTTAGCTCCCCGTCCTTTCAACAGTGGAGGGAATCGAAGGCAGCGGCGTTGTTAACCCAGTGTGTCTTAATAATCGAGAGCCTGGAAAAATGGCAAAGTTGTAAGAAGTAGAAAAATAGAAACGGGCTAAGAAAACAAAGCTACTCGAGCATTGTTGATGCCCGCAGTGAGAGAAAAATTTGAGCACCCCTCGGTGCAGCGTGACATTTTAAATAAAGTGTTTGAAAAGACTAGCCAACTCATCACCGCTCAGTGTTACTATGAGGAAAATCATACAAGGCTTATTTCTTTCGAAAAATTAAAGGTTTGAATGAGGAAAAGAGTTCAATAGTTTCTGTTTTTGTGAACAGTGTTCTCTGCGCTTTCTGACTAAAAATTGTTTTTCACTGCCCCATTTTTATGGGTCCCAAATTTGTGCCTGCAATGCTTTGAAAGTGCATAAATCTTTGTACGACAAAAAGCGCTAACTTCAAAATTTCTAATATATGTCTCTATTTATAGTGAATGAAATGCTTCGCACACAGATTTAAAGCATTATCAGAGGCAAATTTTGATGCGTCCCAACTTCCAGGAGCCCTTCACCTAGCATCCATGGACGCCTTCGCTCATGTCCTCGAAGCTGTTTTCCCTGATTGGAGTGAAGACCAGCGGACCCAAGTATTGGCCTACTTGGATCTCAAGGGTGTGAGATCTGTGACCGACGTGGAGAAAATTAATGAGGAGGAACTTGCTGACATCATCGGAGACCAGGTTGCAAGAACGTTCTTAGAGTGTATGAAGATGGCAGCCGGGGCAGGTAAGTTTTCATCGCTGTTTTAATTGGCATTCCTTTGAGATGTCGGTGGCCTAATACACGAATTGAGTTTATTATATTTAGGTTGTGATAAAAAGAGAGTAAGAAACACAAAATAAGCAATGTGTTTGCCTGCTATCAATACCAACAAGAAATATATCTACTTGTTGAGAGCAAGAAATCGAACTACTACGATGAAGTTTTATTCAGTGACTATAACAGCTCGACCTAAACTTAATGTAAAAAAGGGTATCAGGCATCTAGCAACCTAAATTAAGAAAACAAAAGAACCCTAATATATGTGCATTAATTATGTCATTTACATATTATTTGCATTTTCAGAGATGAGGAAACCTTGGGTTGTTGTTGCCAAACAGACAGACATTATTTGCAAATGCGAGTGTGTGCTCACAGACACAGCTACAAGATGATAGTCTTGCGAACTGGTCCGTGCGAACAGAATTGCTGGATGCCGTTAAATTTCAGCTGTCATAACATTTTCGTTCACTAACGTAACTACGTTCAAGAAATGTTAGTTCATAAAATGCGCATAATAATATTTATTGACCTGCCGAAACGAGGTAGGCGGCACAGTCAGCTGCAAACGTGTCTCCGGTCTCTGATGTAAAACAATTTTTGTTTACAAAACTTTTGCAGAAGCCACAAACAACGAGGCTCCTCCAACTCCTGTCGCGAGGTAAGAGACGCAACGCGAAATATCGTCACGCTGTTGTGACCCAATGTCCGGCAGGCAGAGAGACAGCGATGAGCGCTTAGTAGTCGTCGCTTGGTAGCGTGGTTGTAGTCGTCAGAGATCAAATTGATCACTGATTTTACCTGCGTTAAATTACGGGTGCCAAATAACATTTGGTTTTAATCTGAGAAAGCGTCTGCGCCAATCTGCAGCATCATATAAGTAGTTTTATGCGGCTGCAGTCTTGTGTGATGTGCTTGTCTCTTAGGAATATTCATTCAACTAAAATGGATGCAATGTTGTCAAGAACTGGCAATGCCCGCTCCACGTACATCTCGGTTTACTTCTGCCACTTCGAAGCCCTGCTCCAGGCGTAACTTCCGCATCCCGCGATTAACAGTTACTGCGCCCCTCTCGACCTGTTTGTTCCACCACAGTGCCTCGGCTAGCACGAACACAAGGTTCGTCACCTGCGGTCTGTGGCCGTATATCCTCGAATCCCGGGGCATATCGTTTACTGCTTGTGCTACGTGACCCTTCAGAACATTATGTAGTCCTGTGTCTGTAGCATTTCCGGTAATTTCCTTTTTGTTTTTTTAGCACCACGGTCATTGTGCTGCGCGGTAAAATCAACTGCTACTGGGCTTTACACGCTCCTATCTCTCGAGTGCCTATAGGTCCGCAGCGTCACCTATCAACAGAGGAAGGTGGCAGGGTGTGAGAAGGGAGAGAATGTGGGAGGGGACAGGCAGCCTTATGTATGAGGTGTCCGCCTCAGCTGCGGAAAACGGTTGGTTCGAAAACTACTGCAACCATACCAGTGCAGCCGAACACCACTCCAGAAGAAGCCCCGATACACGTCTGGCTGTGTACTTCGGCGGAAAAAGATAGATGTCTGTAAAAAAATATTCGCTGGTACAACGCAGCTAACGCTGAAACATTCGCATTGCCCACTCCATTGAGCGAGCGGCCAGACGGTTCTTTCAAGCGGGCAATCCAGCATGACACAAGACGGTTTGCGGATCGTGGGGGTTTAACGCCCCAAAGCAACTCAGGCTATGAGGGACGCCGGAGTGAAGGGCTCTGGAAATTTGGACCATCTGGGGATCTTTAACGTGCACTGACGTCGCACAGTACACGGGCCTCTAGATTTGCGCCTCCATCGAAATTCAAGCACCGCGGCCGGGATCGAACCCGCATCTTTCGGGCCAGCAGCCGAAGCGCCATAACCGCTGAGCGAAAGCACCGACATGACATAATGATGAGTCACAACTTTGAAATGTCTGTCTTACAAGTACGGGGAAATTTCGACATTGCCCACACAATCGGAAGGCCCTCTTCCCCTGTCGTGGAACACTTCGCCTATGCCTTCGGTAAAGAGCACCTTGTGTAAGCTATTACCCCCCTCGCTCCCTTGCTGCTTCGGGACGAGAACGACCCTGAAGCCAACATTGCGCACGTCTGCATCAATTTCGATTTCGCGGCGACTGTATCAGTGCTTAAGTTCCTCGAATTTATTTTGTGGAGCTTCCCACTTGGATAGAACATCAGACTTTGTTAGCTGCGTCAAAGGCAAGGAGTTGCGCGAAACGATCTTTGCAAGTAATCGGTAATGCGCATGCAGCCCAAGATTCGACGCGACGCTTTTTTGTCGTTTTGCTGCGGGAACTGTGCAACAGCAGCAGTTTTATCGGCCCCGTTTGTATTCCATGGTTGCTTACCATGTGGGCTGGAAACAGCAGCTGCTCACAAGTGAAATGGCATTTACTTGTTTTCTGAGGAGCTGTGATGACTTGATGGCCCCTAGCAGCGTTCGAAACCTTTTCAGACGACAGTCAAAGGTCCAGAAGACGACGCCAACGTAAATGTTGTATACGAGCCAAATATGCCGCTTGGGGCCTGGTACTACTCTGGTTATTACACGCTGGACGCTGCTAGGGCAGAACGAAGTCCAAATAGAAATAACTTCAACTCGCAGCCCGTCGGGTGTGAAGGCGGCCTCCTCGCGGTCCCTTGCATAGGCTTTCGATTTGCCAATAACCGCTCTTTAGGGCCATGAGAGAGAAGTATTCATACCGCGGAGGCGTTCTAAGGTAAGGTCGATGCGGGGTAGCGGGTAGACATCTTTCTTGGTTACGTTGCACAGTCGGCGGAAATCGACGTAAAACTGGAGATAACCCTGCTAATTCGCCAGGACGACCGCGGCTGCACATGAGCTCTTTTATGGCTGGATGACATCGTCACGGAGCACTTACTCAACTTGGTGCCGGATGGCTTGGCATTCGCAAGTTGAGACGCAGTAGGGGCTTTGGCGCACAGAGCATGTGTCTTCGTCGGTTATAATGCGAAGCTTTGCAACAGGTTTTCTTCGGACCTTTGACGAGGGAGAACACAAATTATGGCGGTTTAGCACTGCTAAGGAAGAATTATTGTGCGAAAAAAGGATTTTGCTGGTAGATTCACCCGCCGCGGTTGCTCAGTGGTTAGAGCGCTCGACTACTGATCTGGAGTTCCCGGGCTCGTACCCGACCGCGGCGGCTGCGTTTTTATGGAGGAAAAACGCTAAGGCGATCGTGTGTTGTGCGATCGATGTCAGTGCATGTTAAAGATCCCCAGGTGGGCGAAATTCTTCCCGAGCCCTCCACTACGGCACCTCTTTCTTCCTTTCTTCTTTCACTCCCTCTATTATCCCTTCCCTTCTGGTGTCCAACGATATATGAGACAGAAACTGAGCCATTTATTTCCCCAAAAACCAGTTATTATTATCAGGTAGATACTACCGCGATCTGCTGTTGCTGAGAAGACCCAGGTGTGCTATCCTTCTCTTTAAAGGCTGAGCCATCCCGGGCTTGTCAAATTCGTTTAAAAATCTCAGCCTTGTTTTTCGTCTCCTGTAAATCAACTTAGTCTTTCATTTTCAACGTCTTTGCCAATTTACTCAACGTCGGGGGTCTCAAGTGCCACGTTCTGTCACAATGTTGTCAACGACAGCGCATATTGCTCCAGCGCCACTTTTCTGCCAACGCATGCAGCGCACACCTGTCTTTTACTATCGCCACGTAGCTCAGTGCGCGAATAAGGTTTCCATTCACCCAGTGAGCCAGGTATGCGCGTTTCATTCCTTCACGTGACTCCCTCAAAGGCTTCACGCCCATCTGCTGATTCTGCAGGGTAGAAAAAAGAATAGGGTTTGACGAAAGCAAATGACGCAATAACTTCCTCACATATCTCGATGGACATCCGAAACGCGCCGGAAGGGAAACTATCATAAAACATGAAGCTAAACAAGAAAGGAATAAATAGCTGCCACAGTGGAGCAGTTTCGAACCCCTGAGATCTTTAACGTGCAATGACATCGTACGTCACACGGGCGCCTTTTGAGTTTCGCCGTCAACGAAACGCCGCCGCCGCGCTCGTGTTCGATCCCAGGTGCTCCGGGTCAGTATATGAGCGCCTTAACCACTCAGCGACCAAGGCGTGTTCGCGGGGTAAGAGGCTAATGTGCTTTTTGCAGCCGGATGCAAGTTGATGAAGGCTACGACGTGCAGTGCGGAGCCCAAGTGTGGGAGTTTAACGGAAGGTGCGATCGGTTTCGGCGGCAGCATAGTGCTCGTGCAGTGGCCTGCGAAGATCTGTTCGCTCCACCGCGGGTTCGAAGCCCACTCGCGGCAATAATAACTCGATCGCAGTAAAGATACCCTGAAATGATTGCGATTTGCATAATGCCACAAATTTTCTGTGTATCGGTCAGGGAGGGCGAAGGAATCTCGTACTTCGGCTATTTCGTCGAAGAACGAAATCGTCGTTCCTCTGTTAACGTGCCGGTGTTCTGCCCTGAAGTTCTTCAGCAGTACTTCAGTATGATCATTGCAAAAATTTACGATGCCACTTGCGATGCCGTTTCCTCGGTCAAGAAGCAACTCCCTCTTCCCCTCGATGAAAGCTTCTATCTTCTTGACATCCGTGACATTTACTTTGACCATGACACCTGACCGGGGTGGGACGCTCACTTCTTCATCCGGGAACCTGAGGGAATGTGCTGCTCCTCGTTTGTCATCGAAGGGATGGCTTCGACCGTCGAAAGCGTGATGTTCTTGGAACGCAGGTCGATGATCGCCTCATGTTCATTAAGGAAATCTATTCCAGTAATAAGTCACGGGGACATTGCTAGCACTACGAAGGACGCTGGAAAGGTATATCCCCTTACGGTGACCCGTGCTGTGCATCGCTCCGATGGCGTAAAGAGGTTGCCTCCTGTGGTGCGAATTTTTGGGCCGTCCCGAGTGGTCATGACTTTCCCAACTGCGCGGCGACTGTTCTATTCATCAGCGAGTTATCGGCTCCTGTGTGCACTAGAGTGTTAAGCTTCCGGCCGTCAATAACCACTTCATAGCAGGATGTCCTGGCTTTTGCGTTGCACGTCGTCCTCGACGCCGCGCCAAAGCTTCGTCGGGTATATTAATCGTGGGTAGGGCGTGTCTTCGAAGGTTTTCTGTGTGGCGGCGTCATTTTGAAGGAGGTTAGCATCTTTGTCGAGGCTCTGATTGTATACCGCGTCGGCGTGTCGGGGAAGGCGTCTCCATGCAGCATGGTCATTGGATGATCTGCGTTTCTGTCGTCAACAACCTCACCTCCAGTGATCGCTGTTTTCAGTTTCACCTACGGGGACTGAGAGATCTTCCTCGTACTACGGCTGCGGAGCTGCGGTGTGGGTTCCCGAACCGCGAAGCTGACGGCTATGGTGAACGCGAAAGGCGGTTGGGAGCATACTCCTCTCGATGCAGGTGCTCGTCGATTTCTTGACGACGTTGGCTGAAGCTTGGTCGTGGTGCGTGAAATAGAAAGCCACGAAGGCCGTTAAGGTGGTACGGGCAGTGACGAAGAAAATGGCCTCCTTCATTCCAATGAAGGAACATCGGGTGGCAGGCGGAAGTCCTACAGGCATCGCATTTCCTGGAGTTTGAGCGTCGTTTGTAGGTTGGGAGAGCGGGGGCAGGAGGGGGGGGGGCGGCTTTCGGGAACAGCTGGTTCGCGTCGAAGAGGCAGGCTTTTGATGTGTCGATGGGGCTGAGGACTGCGTACAGCAGTGGCGCGTATAGTCAAGGCTGGCGCTTCAGCTGGAGGCATCGATGACCGAGAGCCAAGAGCATGCCGCACTTCCCCGCGGACGATTTCTTCAAGCGTCGCTACTTGAGGCTGGTTTAAAAATGGGAATAGGTGATGCAGGTCTTCCGTTAAAACTTCTCGCATGAAATCGAGCAGGTTGCTTCAGAATTCTGTGCCATCCAAAATGGTTGTTGACGTCATTTAGAGCTGTCGAGAGAAATAGAGGGCTTGTGTCGCCAAATGTTTCTCAATGGTGGCTGCTTCCCTGGTGAATCCAGCGTCAGTCTTCAATGAACTGCGGGTGAGACCAACGAAAACTGCCTCTTTAGCACCACGCACCAAAAGCTCCACCTTCTTCTCGTCCGTCATGTCAGGATCGAGACGTCGAAAAAGGCGCTTCATATCTTCTACGTATTGGGTCACCGTCTCATTCCTTTCCTGTGTGCATGACTGTAGAAGAAGCTGAGCTTTTTCTTTCGTGACGAAGCTTCTCAATGGTTTTAGGAACTCCTTCTTGATTTATCCTTGCATCACCAGAAAAGCTTCGTGATTTCAGGACGAAATTCTGGCTGGACCTTCTAGGGCAAAGAAAATGTGGCTCAATTTAGTCTGGTCATTGAAACTGTTGAATACGGCGACACGAGGAACCTGTTTGAGCCATTATTCAGGATGCTCACCTGGTGAACAGTTGAGCGTGGGCGGGTGTCGGATATGGTGCAAAAAAAAATGGGGCCTGGTGTCATAGCAATGGCTGACGTCGGCATTGAGGACTCCTTCTTCGCAAACGCGCACACCGGTAGTAGTCCGTATTCAGGTGAACGCCTCTGGAGACGATAGCTCTTTCGCTATTTTTCTTCAGTTGAGACGCTTTCTGCGGCTCTCTCGTGATCTGCCTCTTCGAGACGGTTCGGGCTGCTTTGGCTGCTTGCAGGGGTGAGGATGTCAGGTACATTTGTTCGCCGCTCCACTAGATTTGACGTAATGGGGACTGCAGTCCGAAAAGCAGGAAAAGAGAGAAAAGCGCTTCTAAACAACTCTTTTTGAGGGCTGACTTGCGCCTACAATGGACTTAATCACTCGGCAGCGGCGTAGCAGCAAGCCTCCTCGGCGATCGCCGAACAGAATGTCCGCCGCTGTCATCCGCGCTCAATTTAAAGCTGATAGCGAACCTTCGAGATACAGCGTGCAAACTTTTAGAACATTCTGAAACAAGGTGGAACCGGGTTCGCCTAGATGCGATCAATCAAAAAAACTCTTTTCGCGTCTTCAATCACAAACAAAGCGATGAAATGGCGCGCCGACAAGTGAAATTTGAAAGTACTGCGTGGACCTTACAGTTTAGAAATCCTTGCTGAATTATTTTTAAATTATGGCTGTTAATTTCAGAGGACAGCGGGTCTTCAGCAATGACTGCATATTGCGGTATATAGACACGGGATGGTGGGCACCGTAAAAATCAAGTAATCATTATCATCATCATAATCATCATCAGCCTGACTACACCCACTGCACGGCAAAGGTCTCTGCCATATCTCTTCATTTAACCCTATCTTTTCCAGCTGCATACACCCTTTGCCTACAAACTTCTTAATCTCATCTTAATCTCACCTAACGTTCTGCCGCCCCCTACTACGCTTACTTTCTCTTGGAGTCCACTCCGTTACCCTTAAGGACGAGCGGTCATCTTGTCTTCGAATTACATGCCCGGCACAAGCCCATGTCTTCCTCTTGATTTCGACTAGGATGTCATTAACACACGTTTGTTCCTTCGCCCACTCTGCCCGCTTCCGGTCTCTTAACATTACACCTATCATTTTCCTTTCCATGACTCGCTGTGTTGTCCTTAAGCTGAACCCTTTTCGTTAGCCTCCATGTTTCTGTCCCGTAGGTGAGAACTGGTAAGATACCGCTGGTAGAGTCGAACTTTTTACCAGGCTTGATGATGCGATTAGGCCTACCCTAAGGGGGCTGCAAGGGCTCCCGGACTGTAACGCGAAGGACAAACCTATGTGTCATGTTCTCAAAGTCAAAAGGAACATAGAGGTGCTCACGGTATTGTAGATGTTGCGGGGAGCAGTTAAATCAGTGATGGGCCTCTGGGGAAGAGCAACCTGGGCTAAACAAGGGCCACCGCTGAAAGCAACTACCATCGCAGGCCCGTCGCGCATCGCTTATTCGCTGCACCGATGGGCAGGAGGGGGGTGAGGACTCCCTAGGAGCGATGAATCTAAAGCAGAGAGTGTGAGGTGCCCACCAAATCATCGTGGATTTTCGAACGCGGTGCGCCGGACAGCCGAGCCCTGCGCGTGCCAGCCCAGCGTTGCGCGTGCGCACATGCGAATGGTGTGTGCGAGGAGATGGCGAGGAAGAGCGTGGCGAGTACGAGGAGCGGAGAGCTGACGTGTTAGAAAACCGAGGTGTGAAGGGAGACAGCGCAGAAGAGGTCGTGTCATTCAAGCGTGGAGGTGGCAGCCGTCGGACGTTGGGTCCGTGCTGCAGTGACCTCATTTGATCACCGGCACAAGCCTCCTGAGTTCTTTGCAAGTGTGGAGGTGGAAGCCGATGGACTGAGGGTCCGTGTCGCCTAAAGGCACCCATGGATAGCCTGCTGTAAGCCTCTGGCGTTTCGTGACGCCGTTGACCAATGGCGTTGATAAATTATGTCCTGGCAGAGTCAATGACGAGGTAGCCAGTGAAAAGGGTGAGGTCGAGGGCCAAAAACTGGTGTTGGCAGGAAAGGAAGTTTCTGATCAAAGGAGGGAAAGTACTGCTTTAAGCGTTGGTCCTATGAGGTTCACCATGGAAGTGCAAGAAGCAGAACAAAGAGACGATGAGTCATTGAAGGCGTGTTGGGTGAAAGTAGGAAAGGTGTTCCATGGCAAGCACGACACTTCGCACTCGTAATCTGTTGAAAATGGTTTGCTGTACCGCCTCTATCATCTCGCCTCCCGCAGAGAAATTCGACAGGTAGTACTTCCCAACTCTTGCCGATCACAGGTGTGAAGGCTTGCCCACAATAACCCGTTTGCGGGGCATCAGGGCATTAAGAAGACAGATCGAGTTCTGGAAGAATTCTACTGACCGGGACTGCAGGAGAAGATTAAGAGGTATATCAGGTCCTGGGACACCTGCTAAAGGACGTGCCCGAAAGGCAGAGTAGGGAAAGCTCCATTGGGAAGCATGCCTCTTATCAAAGCCCATTTGATTCGGTCGCTGTCGATATTGTCGGTCCGCTGTCGCCCACATCTGTGAAATGGAATAGACATATTCTCACTCTCGTCAATTTTGCCACGCGGTATCTCGACGCCGTGGCTCTGCCAAAATAGATTCACCAACCGTAGCAGAAGATTTGGTCGAGATGTTTTCAAGAGATGCGCCGCAGACGAGTATTGGGTTTTCTCTTTTTTTGTTGATATTGGAAGACATGTACGAAAACCGCTCGCAGTCCTCAGAGAGCTTTGGACAAGAGAAGAGCTGGGAGAAGGTACGAAGACGACCTATGGTTACGTTCTCGATCTAAGGAAACGTCTCGAGCAAACTGTGAGAGCGGCACACCAAAATTTGCTGCGTTCCCAACAATCTCAGAAGAAATACTATATCAAGAACAGCCAGAAGCGGCATTTAAAGGCTGGAGATCGTCCCCTCATTCTCTTGCCGAGCTGCCACAATAAACTGCTAATGGAGCTGAAAGGTCCAGTTGTGGTTTGTGGAAAAAAGAACGACGTGGATTATTGGATAGATTTAGGCCACACTATGAAGCTATTCCACATCAATATGTTTAACGGTACGAAGGGCTTGCGTCCCAAGAGACCATGCAGGTGTCTTCTTTTCTCGTAAAGCGCTGGTTGCATGAGTGGTTTATAAATAACCGGACAGTAATGCCCAATGAACAGTGCTGCTATCCGGTGTGTTTGCAATGGTTACCTGTGCAAAGGTAGTCTAAGAGTGTCTAAATGTTGTTTATTTTTCTTCGTTTTCCGGTTATGTGTTGTTCAGTGTGAAAATTATCACCTTTACGATGCATGCAGACGGGTTTAAAGTGTGTACCCGACGTTTTGTGTGGTTTTCATTTTCCCTTTTTCTGGATGTATTATGTTAGACCACATGTTTCCTCTATGCGCATTTCCATGCGCCTCCATGAGTCACTGTGTAATGTTCCTTCTGTGACTACTTCGACGTCTAACTTGTCCGTTTATCACGTGAACATTATTGTTCGTGCATCACTGGCGTTTGTCTACTTCCCACATGAATATATGTGTTGTGTGCACCAACGGCAGTTTTTTCTGCGAAATAACTCTTTAGAAGGGGGGCGTATGTAAGGTGCACACCAAATCATCGTGGATTTTCGAACTCGGTGCGGCGACAGTGGTGCGTCGGACAGCGGAGCGCTGCGCGTGCCAGCCCAGCGTTGCGAGTGTGCGCGTCCCAATGGTGTGTGCGAGGAGATGGCGATGAAGAGCGTGGCGAGCACGAGGAGCGGAGAGCTGACGTGTCCGAAAACCGAGGTGTGAATGAAGGCAGCGCCGCTAAAAAGAATGGGAAGTTGATATTGAGAGGCAGAACATGAACATGCATGCCTCTATAAAACACTGATTAAAGCTACTGGCACGTGATACATCTAATGCATGCTTTTTTTTTTACTGCCGCACTCGGCATTCTTTAGTTCGCGTGCTGTGTTCAGACAGTCACCGCCTGCTCTATATTACCCCATTTTCGTCACGTCAGCTGAAAACGAAAATTTGCGATGAGCACATTATGAAGAAGTGAGCATTGTATTGGATTGTAAACAGGAGTGAGTGACTGACCTCTTTAATAGATTAATATTTTTGATATTTATTACTTCTCAACAAACCTAAATGACAATACTTGAGCATTGAGCATTGAAATGGTCTACAAAATTATGAGCTCGATGAGTTCTTTTCCTATGTAGATTTCTGGAGCCACCTGTTCGAAGGGCAAGGGCTTAGTAACCACAGCACTGTGGGGTATATGAACAGTGCCGTCTTTCAAGGCGTGAACAAAAATGAATGAAGTTGAAATGAAGTTGTCTAAGGTAGCTAACACACATCTCTGTTATTTGGAGTAAAGCAGGAAGAACCGTGTTTCGGAATAATTGAATTGGTTACGAGATGGTCAGAGGCAAAAAATTAGCTGCTGTTTAAGTATGCGGCACCGAATGGAAGAGTGGTAGCTCTTGCTTCTATAATGATAATTTATTTATTTATTCAGATACCTACAGCGCCTGGAAACGGGCATTATTTCAAGGGGAAAACATAGAAGAATGGCACAGATAGCACAATTCAGCAACGAAAAATGTAACGCTATGTTCAAACGATTTCCCTATTCTTACCTCGTGGCTTGACATCTAATTTCCGATTACAGCCGGGGTTAAGTTTGGAGACTACCATCATATTAAAGGGACACTGAGGAGAACTCTATCAATTTTTTTGGTTCGCAAAATCTGATAGTTCAGCATTTCATGGTTTTGTTGCCGCTTGTCCGGGCGCGAAAGACGCATTTATTTCAAAGAAATTTGGATTCGAAGTTGAAGAAGCTTTTTCCCGCCCCTCTGATTCAAACTCAGGGAATTCTTATGACGCCACGGCAACTCTTATGGCGTCACAGAACGGAGTGACGTGAATCGTGACGTAAACGCAGACTCCGTGATTTCTGTCAGCTAGCGGTGCGGTGTGCAACCTTCCTTTGCAAGCCTCAGAGATTCGTTTTGAGATGACAGATCATATAGCCTGTCAATAATGTTTTAATATACGAAACTGTGAAGAGAAGGTCGCAATGAATCTAGTCAAAAGGCGATGCACAAATGCAATCCTTGGCAGATGCCCGAGATTGCAGTGGAAAAGCAAATTGCATAAGAATTAGCATTTGCAGCTGCCGACGACTGACTGGTAACTGTTCAATACAGTTTAGAGCAATTGAGTGGAAGTCAAAGAACGAGGAAATCAGTCTTATAAATTTGAGGGTTCTTATCACACACTCTTTAAAAGCCATGCAAGAAAGAATGTCTAGCGCGGTGTTGCAGTGAAGGAGCAAGCGCAAGTCATGAAGAAGGAGAGCAAATTGGCTAGTGCAAGAAGGCTTTTTACGCTTTGCCTATTTGGGTAGGAAAACCTAATGGTTCATAACATCCTTGCAGTCTAGAGTACATAATGTGTTTTATGATTTCGAAGACATAACATTGGCAGAAATACGATGGTAGGGGCGCTGCTTTATGTTAGACAAGAAGCATCCAGGGGCCAGGCTACGATAATTTGGGAACGATCTATAGAGCATGCAAAAGATATAATGCACACTGCTCTGACATGGTTGTCTTGTAAAAATTTTGCAGCGCTTGATTCGAGTGCAGTATCGGGTGAAGCTGTGGCAAGGCGGTGCGCTGAAACTGTGTTTAAGAGACTAGGGCGACAGCACATATTGCTACCCAGTGACGTCGCGTTGTCCGTTCTTTCCAGTCGTCTTTGTTACAAGTATAAGATTATCAGTTCACTTTCTAATCTGGTGCTTCAAAGTTGTGTCAGATGACCCAATTACTATTCTTCAACTATCAAACTTCTGTGCCATACAAAGCATTCTCCTAATCAGCTTTAACAATCTGCTAAGACATATTGACTTCTTGTCCCTCATATTCAAATAAAATAGACACATTGCTTTTGAAGTTTCATGTGCTAGCATAGCCTTATTAATGCGCATTAGAGTTATGGGCAGTTTTCGGGGGCGACACTTTTTCCTTCCTTTTACTCTTTGTTAACATAGGAACTCCCTTAGAAAGTCGCTAGGGTAAAATGGCATTTTTTCCTACTCTTTTATTATGCCTCAATGTACCATAAGTCGTGTATGTTTTTTGTCGCATATGTTTTGGTGTCAAACTCATAGACAGGCCTCAGCGAGTGACTCCATGGCACACATTGCTCATTGCACAAAAAGAACTAAGGAGTTCAGTGTAAACTAACACAGCCACTTGCTTATATTACACTTTCATAGATGTCTTCCCGCAACATACAACGCAGAGTTAGCGCTTTTTAAACAGAACACATCCAACGAAACAAATAAAAACACAATGCGCGTGTTTCAGTCCTACATGGGGGGCAGGAACCGAGCTTGGTGCCGGTGAAAGCGGGAAACCTTCGAATGCAAGCGGCAACAACCATCCAATTCCATGAAGAATTCCACAATCAACAACCATTCTATTCAAGCATAAGGAAATCGGTTCAAATTAAATATTATCTCAGCCTCGAAGGACTGCGATTTCATTGATACTGCAGATCTTCCGGAAGCAGCTATATGTTGCCATTGCACACTCAACCACCATGCGATATTGCTTAGCACAATTCAAAAATCTGAAATAAGCCTTGTTAATGCATTTGGAAACGTGTTAAGGGATAAAGCTTTCGTGACCATGTAAACAATTCTCAATGGACACATTCCCCAGGAATTCTGGCTGAGCACTGAGGAAGATGCAAATACTCATCTATGTGTAATGAAAAAATAGCTAGCAGGGTTCAACTATGATACAGAAAATGGTCGAGCGATAGCTGTTCTTGCTTCTACTATGATTTGGCTGTTGCTTACTTCTTGTTTGACTTGGTTCATGCGGCTGGTGTCTCAGGTCAAATTTGGAGGTTCCAATCGTGATGCAGTCAAATTATCCTGGACATGCAATTAAAAGGCAAGTTAACCGATAGCCCTTAAGGTAAACGGAGTGGATTCCAAGAAAGAAAAGCGTAGCAGTAGGCAGCAGAAAGTAAGGCGGCCGGATGAAATTAAGAACTCTGGGGAGACACGGTGGCCGCAGTTCGCAAAGGACAGAGGGGCCTTTTTCCTGCAGTAGCGTAGTGAGGCTGATATGGGGATGATGGTCAAATTTCGGGGGTTGGTCGGGTTTAATTACTGGATGTCCATGTAAGGTTAGGAGGCCACCATCATATTAAGAACATTCATATTAGCGTAGCCATCATTTTGGCCCAAATACTTCATGGTTAAATTTCGGATGTAGAGTGAGCCAAATTTGAAGGTTGTTCGGGTCATATTTGGGGACTGTCATCCTATCGAGAAAATTCAAATTGGCATGTAAATCAATTTTGGTCCAAATCGATTAACATAAAATATGGGGGTCGGTGAGGGACCATATTTTCAAAAAGACCCGGGTCTAATTTGGAGACACTATCGCATTGGTCATAGTCAAACCACGTGGCCGTATCTGAGTAAAGGTTCTTGGGATAAAATTGCTACTTGGAAGGGGCACTTCAAAGTTAGCCATGCACAGGGACTGAAAATCAAGTTTTGCATCGAGCATAGCTACCGCTCTAGTAAGTTTAGGAACGCGGAAAATTCAAGGACAAAGGAAACCAGAGAAGCAACCTACGCTGCCGACACGCAGGTTTTTAGAAGCTCACAATCGCTGCCGTTCCGCGCTCGAGTAATCACGTTCGTTACAGACGCTCGCAGGCAAATAAAGGTAGCACATGAACAGGGCATGCGGGCATCATGAAGTGACGCGAATTTATTTACGCCCATTTCGCCTCGCCGTAGCCACATTTTTTTCGAATGACGTGAGAAAAGATCCTGCTCAGCTGAGCAGCAGCGGCCATAATAGTCGCATTTGCAATATTCAGGAAATTGATATGCCTCTCTGTAACCGCCGGTTACAAATTTATAATTGCAAATCGGGCACCTATTAGAAATAGCTAAAAAGAATTGAGTTATTTAATGGGACTGACCGGCAGCAGTTCAAGCAGCGAAGCGAAGAGGTAGACGTTGTGCGGCCTGGATTTCGAGGGACGCCTGTGAGTGTGTCCGTCGTGTCGCTGTTCGACCGACGCCTTCGACCTGCGCTTCGAATAAACACCTTTACACTTGGCGGAGGTGACTCGATCCCGTCCCGGTCCTCACCCTGGAAACTCGAAACTGAAGGCTTCTCGTCCTACCCTCCAAGGTCCTGGCGAACCATAATATGCCATCCCTACCACAGTCCTCTGTCACGGGGTGTAGCGCCAGCGTGACCCATCACTCTTTAGTGGCACCGACGACCAGGATGTCGAGGATTGGCGGTCCTCCTGCGAGCGGGTCCGCTGTTACAGTAGGTCGGACGATTCCGTTAAACTTAGCAAGGTCCTCTTCTATCTCACGGACGTTGCCAGCCTGTGGTTTCGGGGCCATGAAGCCGACCTTCAACCCTGGTCCTCAGTTAAGACCAGCTTCAAAGACCTTTTCGGCCGCCCCACCGTCTGGAAACTTCGCGCCGAGCAACGTGTTCATGCTCAAACTCAGCTTCCTGCCGAGACAATCACTAGTTATACAGAGGACATCGTTGACTTATGAAAGCGTGTCAAACCGTCCATCACCGAAACTGATAAAGTCAACCACATCCTCAAAGGGATCGCCAATGACGATTTTCATATGCTCCTGGAGAAGAACCCCAGCTCCGTCGCTACCGTCATGCAGCTATCCTAAAGCTACGACGAATTACGAAAGCAAAGCGCTTCTGCGTGGCAGTCCGGCGCGTCTGCGGAGGGTCATGCTGGCTTTGCCCTTGGTGTCTCCTCTTCTGAGCAGTACGAAGAAGTCCCGCTTTTTGTGCTGGCTTGCTCTGCTACATCACATTCCCGACCCCATCTGCCCTACTCCCGACCTGGCGCCATCCTTTGTGCCCACTATCCGGTGTGCAATTCAGGAGCAAGTCGCTGCAATTCTGCCATCCAGCTCCCCACTTCCCCCTGTGGCAGTACCGCTCACCTATGGTGAAGCAATCACAAGTATACGGCGCTCACCCACCCCTGCCGCCTGCCGTAGCAGCACAGCCTTTTATGCTCCAGTGCCGTCCATGCCACTGCCGCCAGCCCGGCTTCGTCGACTCCGCCGACACCCTACGAACCCTCGGCGTACCGACCACAATCGGCCAATATGCTACGCTTGCGGTCTTCGGATCCATGTCGCACGTGTTTGCCGTCAGCGATACCCTCGTTCTGGGGATTCCGTGCGCACGTTCAGATACGATTCCGACCCTCCATTGCCAAGTGTCTCTTCTGGCTCATCCAGGCTTCGCCCCCAGTACACTAATCGCCACTCGCCTTCGCCTCGCCGACGTTCCATTTCTCCGATGCTCCGCCACCCGGACCCCTTCCCAGAGGAAAATTGAATGCCGCAGTTCCGGAGGCAAGAACTGCGTGTTTTGCGAACTCGTTTAGTCCTCTGTTCCTTCCTGCTAACTTCGTAAGGTCACAACACCGCTGTCTGACTTCTCACAACGCACGACTACCTGTCGCTGCATCCACCCCGTCGCAGCCTGCACGGTTCGCGTTTCTATTAGCGACGTCGCCTATCCCAAGCAGCACAAGTAATTGGCCCAACATTGGAACTGTATTGGCAAAGCTGGCCCTAAAAAGGACCAGGATAGGATCATCCTGTTTCAATATTGGGCCGATGATCTGTGCTGCTTGGGATGCCATCGAGGTTTTTGTGCGGAGTGCCTGCTGTCGCGATGTCATCCTCGGCTGCGACATCCTCTCAACTAACCGCGCAGTTATTGATTGTGCCCGTGCGGAACTTGTGCTTTCTGCAGTGTGTAACGTTTCATTGTGTGACCTGCCTGCGCGCTCTGAAAAGCTTCTTGTAGCTGCTGACACCGACATACCTCCCTTCTCTTCTGCCCTCGTTCCGCTCAGACCTGACTCTTCCCTCAGCAGCCCGGTTTTATTCACACACACCGCAGCCCCCACCCGCCATCACCGCCTTCTGCTTCCTTTCGCTATTCTCACGGTTTAAGATGGTCGCTGCGCCATCTATGTCACCAGCCCATTTCATTGCCCGTCGTCTGTTCTTCGCGGCGAAAGCTTCGGCTCTATTGAAAAACTGGACCCTGCTCTTGCTACCGAGTTCTCCGATACCCGCGCCTGTCCCCCAGTTACTGCCTTGGAATGTTGTGCGACTGCGCCCGGTCCGCTTTACTTCGACATCTTTCATCGTAGTATCACTCCCGACCTTATGTGACCACATCTTGGAGCTTCACCATTTCCGCAAATCTTTCGACCTTCCCCAGCCCTCCTTTGGCTGCGCGTTGGCCGTCTCTCACGTGATTGACACTGGTGCGCACGCCCCCTTGCGCCAGCGACCGTACCGCGTCTCGCCGACTGAGCGCCGCGTCATCCGTGACAACACCGACGACATGCTTCAGCGCGGCACTGTACAGCCCCCCACAGCCCTTGGGCCTCTACTGTTGTCCTGGTGATTAAAAAAAATGGCTACATCAGGTTCTGTGTGGGCTAGCGCCGTCTCAACAAGATCACTGGCAAGGATGTTTATCTTCGACCCTGAATCGACGATGCATTGGTATGCCTGCAAGAAGCGGAGTATTTTTCATCCCTAGAATTACGCTCCAGCTACTGGCAAGTCCCGATGGCTGCCGCTGACCGGCCGAAAACCGCATTTGGCACACCAGACGGCTTGTATGAGTTCAATGTGATGCCATTCGGCGTCTGCAATGCTCCAGCCACATTTGAGAGACTGATGGATAATATTCTCAGCGGGCTGAAATGGGAAACATGTCTATGCTACCTGGATCACATTGTCGTTTGTTCAAAAGGTTTTCCTTCCCATCTGCACCGCCTTCTGCGCATACTCACGTGCCTTACCGACGCCAGACTCCAACTCAACTTGAAAAAAATATTATTCGGTGCTACGCAGCGGACAATACTAGGCCATGTCTTCTCTATGGATGGCGTTCTTCCTGATTCTGCCAAACTTCGCGCCGTCGCTGACTTCCCCAAACCGACCACCTTAAAAGAAGTTTCATAGGGATATGTTCAGATTTTCACCGCTTCATCCGCAATTTCGCCCGTACCATCGCCCCTTTAACGCAGATTCTTGCCGGCAGCCCGA
Organism: Amblyomma americanum; assembly: GCF_052857255.1. Lineage (NCBI taxonomy): Eukaryota > Metazoa > Arthropoda > Arachnida > Ixodida > Ixodidae > Amblyomma > Amblyomma americanum. The sequence goes on along the minus strand of NC_135501.1, from coordinate 37,789,630 downwards.
AACTCTCGTCTTGGTCGCCAGCCTTCTATACCGCGTTCAGCACTTTACGTCGCCTGCTGGTCTCCCCCCCCCCAATTCTTCGTCCTTTTGGTCCCACCTGTCCAACAGAAATTCACATTGACGCGAGCGGTGCGGGCTTGGGTTTATTTTTTGCCCCATTAAAGTCTGGGCAGCAAGAATATGTTGTCGCTTACGCCAGCCGCGCCCTCCCAATGCAGAATCGAACTACTCTGTCAATGAAAAACAATCTCCTGCTATCATTTGGGCGATTTCAAAGTTCCGACCTTACATTTACGGACGGCTCTTCTTTGTCCTCAAAGACCATCACGCCCTCTGCTAGCTGTCCTCTCTCAAAGATCCTTCCTGCCGACTCGCCCTCTGGGCTTCGCCTCCAGCAGTCTGATATTCAGGTCATTTATCGCTCCGGCAGAAAGCACATTAACGCCGACGCCCTTTCTCATTCACCGCTCCCATGCGATTCCGCCTCAGCCTTCGTCTGTGCCTACGATTTCTCATTGTTGACGTCCCTGATATGCTTTCAGAACAATTGAAGGATCATTGGTTCACATCGCTGCTCACCTTTCTGAATAATCCCTCGTCGAATTCTTCGTCGCGGACCCTTCGCCGCCAAGGCCGCCATTTCGTCGTTCGCGATGACCTCCTATACCGGCGTAACTAATTCTCCGACGGGCGGAAGTGAGTCTTAGTGATCCCTCGACACCTCCGTGCTGCCATCTTCGCCTCTTTCCGCGCAGATCCACAATGCCGCCATGCCGGTGTACTGAAAACGTATGCTGGCTTTCGTCTGCGATATTCCTGGCGAGGTATGTACCACTACATACGTCAGGACATTCGGTCATGCACCACTTGCCAACATCGCAAGACACCTCGCCCCGCCGCTGCTCTTTTGCAGCCGTTACATTTCCCTTGGCGACCTTTCACCGCGTCGCCATTGATATTTATGGCCCGCTTCCAACCACTTCGGCTAACAACCGCTGGGTCATCGTGAACCTTCGCCATCTCACACGTCACGTCGAAATTTTGGCTCTAATACCTGCTACCGCAAACGATGTCGCTTCCTTCACTCTACACAGTCTCGTTCTTCGCCACGGCGCCGCGAAAAAACTGCTGAGTGATCGCCGCAGTGTTCTTTTTTCGGACGCGGTTGAGGCACTGCTAAAGCAATGCCAAATCGTTCGTCGCTACACCAGCGCCTATCACCCTCAAACCAACGGCATGACTGAGCGGTTCAACCACACACTCAGTCATATGTTCGCTATGTATGTTGACACCGCCCACTCGAACTGGGACCAATTAAGTGCTCAGTTTCGTCGCGTACGCGTATAATACGGCTACGCAGACAACGACAAGGGTTTTTCTTTTCTTTCTGTTAGTGGGTGGGGGCTCACATCCACCATGGACACCACTTTCCCTATATCTCGCCCTGAGCCTTCCCAGACCACATCACTTTCCGAAGCTCACCTGTATTCCGAAGAATGCCGGAAACTTGCCCGCTCTTTCACTACACAGCTCCAGTGGAATCAGAAGCACCGTCGGGATTCCTCGGACCCTGCCGCGTCATACCCATCTGGCACCCTCGTTTGGCTCTGGGTGCCTTCCTCCGCTCCCGGCCTTGCCACGAAACTGCTTTATCGCTATCACGGACCTCACCGCGTTTTGCAACCAGAGGTGTGCAAATGCCCTCATTTTTACTTTTTCTCCCTCACCCTCACTTTTGAATCGATGACCCACCAACACCCTCGCTCTCAATTTGAAAAGTTATCCGGGCCTCCCTCTTCCTCACTTCGAAAATTTTTCTGGCCCTCCCTCGCCTAACATCTTCGGTCCTCCTTCATCCTAACCCTCACTAACATTCCTTTTAAAACTAGTTATATTTTCTAGTCAGCAACGTCTGGCGATATTACCGAGTAATAAACATACGAGACAAGCCCTCAAGGTACTACAGACGAGAGGCAAGATACTTATACTGCTGTGTGCGCGCGTCTGTGCGAGTTGTTAGGGCTAATACATGAGACAAAACCAAGATAGTTTCGAGTTGAGCCCTAAAATATCACTCTGCCTTTACTTCTGCCACGCACTGCATGCAAACATGTGTTCCGCAGTTATAAAATTTCACTTTTATCTATAATTTGCTGATACTGCAATCTCTATTGGGGATATTAGCTGGGTGCGTTACTGATAAGTAAACAGAATGTAATTTATTTATTTTACAATTACTGCCGTCGTTGTGCAAGGCCTTGGGCAGTTGTGGCCGGCCATGTACATACAGAATATGTACATATAACAATAAAGCGCACTTCAAGATAACACATGGTCTCCATCGTCAAAATTCGCACGGTTCCTTATACAGAGTTAAATTGTGACCGGGGAAAAAATGTATCATGGGTGTAAAAGGTGAATGCGGGGCACAAGAACAGGCTCAGGACAGATTACACTGCATTTGCTTTTTTACTCAGGAGTGCGTCCGTGAACTCATCAACAGTGGAGCGTTCAACAGTTTGGGCATCCAGTGAATTCCAGTTACGTGTCGTCCTGGGAAAAAAGGACTTCTTGAACACGTTGGTTTTCCATGTGAAGTCCTTAGCCTTTTTGCGGTGAAACGAACGGGTCGTACGCGCATTTGCGGGCACAATGGATGTTTTTTGTTTATTCGTGTTTTGTCACTGTACACTAATTAATAAAACTTTAATCTTTCACGGTACCGGCGTGATTCCAGTGTTTATAAGTTAGCAGTCTGTAATAGACTGATAAAAGACATGCGCCGTCTATAGCATTTGTAGATAAACATCGCGGATTTGCGCTGGACGTTTTCTAGTATCGCTATGTTTGTTTTTGTGCAGGGGTCCCATACAGTGGCTGCGTATTCCAAAATCAGTCTAATGTATGTTTTGTATGCTAGTAGTTTTATTTCAGGCGGGGACGTTCCGTGGGTTCTTCTTAGATATCCCAGTCGATGCATTGCTTTATTTTTAATAAAGTTTATGTTATGATCCATAGCGCAGAAAAAAAACAAGGGACAAACACACTACGGCTTTATTTGGTGCACGCAGAATTTATACATGAAGTAAAGAACGATACCAGTCAGATTAGACAAGATACTTTGTGAACAAAGCCTAAAAATCACATGCAATACATTTCACCAGTTGGCATACTGCTCCGAGGCTAAAAATGCCATATCTTTCTTTGTCAGCGACAATGACGGGCTGCTGACGCAGCTTTCCGGTCCAGCTCTTTCGATTGCGGCAGCCTCGATAATTTCCCTTGTTAATCTATCGGCATTTCTGCCTATCACCTCGCATTTTTTAAAACCAGGCTTGCATTTATGAGCACGAGAGTGCCGTGCCAAATTGCTGGAACCGCCATCCCTAACTTCCCTATGGTGCTCGCTTAACCGCTCATTAAGGCATCTGCCTGACTGCCTCTGCATCTGCATCTGCATCTGCCTGACTTTGTTAGCTGGAATCAGGAGATATTTCTGCAAAAGGATGGAGTATGCATCAGCTCGTGCATTTCTCCAGCGCTCAGTGATCTATCTCTACCTTGATAATCTAGACAGGCGACTGCAAAATAAACTGGATGTTGCTGTTGTCATTCGGACGTTTAGGTATGTTGATGGCTACCTAGTGGTCCTTCGTAAGAGCCATAGAGATGTTTCTGTAACAGCCGCTACCGCTATTTCTACCTTCTCTGAGTGTCTGCACCCTCTGAAGATCGCCCATGAGCTTCCGGTTGAGGGCACTATTCGGTTTCTTGACCTAAAATTGGTTACTGGACAGCAGGTTTGTTGGATGTATGAGCCCAGAGCTGAGAAGCCCCTATTACCCTTTTCGTCTGCGCATACGAGGCTGGTCAAGCGAGAGGTCGTGAAGACGTGCTTTTCAAGTGCAGTTAGCAAGTCCTGCGCATGCTTGATAAAAAGTAGTTTTTATAAGCAGGTGGACCGCCTCCGAGCAGCAGGATTCCCCAAACACTTATTAGTTTCGGTTGCTGAGAGATTGCATTAGCAGGAAAAGGCCAAGAAGACTGGAACTGATGGCGAAGTGGGAAACAAGGTAGTGGTGGTGCCATATATCCACAAGCTGTCAGACTCCCTCAAGAAGGTAGCAAAAAAAAGTGGGAGTGAAGGTGTATATGTCTGCACCAGAAAAATTGTCCCGCATTTGCAAGGCCACCTGTCCCTACAGCAGGCTTCAGAATAGTTGCACGATTCGGCATAGAAACCCTTTCGTGCAGTGTACTGAAGATATAGTGTACAGTATCCCGCTTTCATGCGGCAAGGCGTACATTGGGCAGTCTCGCAGATGCCTTAATGACCGGTTAAGCGAGCACCATAGGGATGTTAGGGATGGCGGTTCCAGCAATTTGCCACGGCACAGTCGTGCTCATAAATGCAAGCCTGGTTTTAAAGAATGCGAGGTGATAGGCAGAAAGCCGATAGATTAGCAAGGGAAATTATCGAGGCTGCCGCAATCGAAAGAGCTGGACCTGAAAGCTGCGTCAGCAGTCCGTCATTGTCGCTGACAAAGAAAGATACGGCATTTTTGCCTCGGAGCAGTATGCCAACCGGTGAAATGTATTGCATGTGATTTTTAAGCTTTGTTCACAAAGTATCTGGTCTATTATGACTGGTATCGTTCTTTACTTCATGTATAAATTATGTGTGCACCAAATAAAGCCGTAGTGGAAGTTTAGCGCTTGTGTTTGTCCCCTGTTTTGTTGGTGCGCTATGGATCATAACGCATACCCACTAGCCCGAACCATCACCTTGTTATAGTTTATGTGCTGATTCCAACTAAGGTCAGGTGTGATTATGATTCCCAGGTACGTAAAACTTGACACTGTTGCCAGAAAATGGTTCACAATTTGGTATCTAAAGGTTAGCGATTCTTTCTTTGGAGTTACAGTCATTGCAACTGCTTTTGTGTGTGTTAATAGGCATTTGTCATGTGGAACACAAGGCCTGTAATTTAGCGAGTGATGAGTTTAAGGTTGCTTGGTCGTGAGAGGTAGATATTGCATGGTAGATTATGAAGTCATCAGAAAAGAGCTTTATTTTTACTGGTATGTCCGTAGTGATATCGTAAATGAAGACCGCGGCCCCAAAACTGAGTCCTGCGGGACGCCCTACTCAACTGATGAAAAATTGGATAGCACTTCGTCGATGCTGACGGCCTGGTATCTATCAGAAAGATATGCTTCAATACACGCGAGTAACTTGTCATTCTTAAGGATCGGTTTTAGCTTAAGAAGTATCTTTTGTGGGATACGCGATCAAAGGCTTTTTCAAAGTCAAGAAAAATGATGTCAATTTGACCTTGCTTATCTAGGGCAGATGCAAGGTCGTGGACTCTTTCTAGCATTGGTGTTACAGTTGATAATAACACAGGCAATGACCACAAGAAGAAAGTAGAAACACGTAGCTCGAAAATTTTGGAAAATAACCATGAAATATACATATTAATCAATACTGGAAAGAAATGCCGACATAGGTGATTCTGAAATGTGGTCATATGTTAGGAGATTCCGTTAAATTACTGTTCCTGGAAGGAAAATATTTAAAACGTTTCCCAAATAACTCAAGCATAGCGTAGTATCGGCCGAATTAGGCTTTTGTATGCGAGCAGTAAGGCAGAAGGAGCAGAAAGGCTGAAACGTCTCATCAGAAAGAACTTACGATGAGCAATAACCAATAGGTAGTCAATGTGCTTAGCCCAAGTGAGGTCATTAGTGATCAAGAGTCCGAAGTACTAATAATCTACCTCGAGAAAATTTTTGATATGATGAATATTGAGGTTTCTTATTTAAAGCGGTGTTTGCAGTAGTGAGCTGTACAGCTTTGTGGTCCAAATATTCTATCCACTATCTGGCAGTTTGTTTTGGCAGTAATTGATGCGCTAACAAGAGAGGTCGAGCATTGATTGAGAATTGTCCTGAAATTTGGAATTTTCTTCTAACATTTGCTTAAGTCGAAGGCAAATTCCACGTCCAACATAGCTACACCTTGGGGGTCATGCTTTAACTGAAAAATGTCACCAGTCTACTGCAGGAGAATTAAAATATCCTGACAATATAATACGATTTCGGGTTGAACATTCGTGCTCTCAAATTGTTGCAGTTCGCTTCATAAGGCAACGAGAAATTAGGGGGGCCTGTACATGGCTCCAATAATACGTCTAAAGTTTCCATAGCACGTTGTTCAAAAATTGCCCTCTACATTGGTTATATCAGGTATTGGTAAAATTCGCAGTAATCGTTTAAACTGAATGCGAACATCTCCCTTCCCTTGTTAAAAGAAAGTGGTAAAGGAATTCGTCTACTTAGGGCAGGTAGTGACAGCAGATCCGGATCATTAGAGGGAAATAACTAGAAGGATAAGAATGGGGTCGTGCGCATATGGCAAGTTCTCTCAAATCATGAATGACAGGTTGCCAATATTCCTCAAGAAAAAAGTGTACAACATCTGCATCTTACGGGTACTCACCTATGGGAGAGAAACATGAAGGCTAACGAAAACAGTTCAGCTTAAGTTAAGGACAACACAGCAAGCCATGGAAAGCAGCTTTCTATTCGATATTCTATCGAAAGCTTTCCAGAAATCGATAAAAATTATACCGATTTGTCGCCTTCCATCAATACATTCACCAATCTCATGTATAAGCTTAGTGAGAATTGTAGATGTGTACCTTCGTCGAAAACCGTGCTGACTGGTCCCCAGAATGCCGTTTTCCTCCACAAATTTCATCACGTGGTTGGTTAAAATATGCTCCAGCGTTTCGCAACTTGTGCTGGTCAGGGAAATTGGTCGGTAATTCGTGATATTATCTTCGAGGACTTGTTTATGAATTAGTATAACCTTAGCCCCTTTCTAGCCATTAGGTACTTGACCAGATTCCAGGGATTCTGGGAAAACTTCTAAGAGATAAAAGGAACACCACTCTGAATATCGCTTTAAAAAGCATTAGGAATTTCATCAGGACCTTGGGATTTTTTTTTCATCCAGTTTTAGACGATTGAAAATGCCGGTCTGACTTAATTTAAGCTCACGTAAAAGATGTATATCAAGAGATTTCGTTTGGGGCTTAGTACCGTCATCCAAAGTAAAAATTGATTGAAAGTATTCATTCACGAGGCATGCCATTTCTGTCCTATTGGTGACAATTCTATCTTTGCTTATCAAAAATTCTAGGTCAGATTTTGGCTTTGCGACTTATCTCCAAAATTTTCCAGGAGCCGTTTTGATAAAACTAGTTAGTGTTTGACTCATATAAAGATCCTTGGCTCGGGTAATTTCTATTTTCAACTCCATAGAGAGTACTATAATAGACTCGCGTGCTGTTTAGAGGCGGATTGTTGAGCCCTGAGACGTTTCAAAAGGAGTTTTTTATGAATAATCGTTCGTGTAATTCATGGGTTTCTTTTGTTGACTTTTTTAGTGCGTATGGAAACAAATCGCTTTATCGAGTCAAACTACACAGTTTTAAACCACTCCCACGCATTGTTTGCAGACGTAAATTCTAGAGAGATATAACGAGTGAAATCATCTTACCCTAGCTCTAGGTTATGTTATATTGCGACATCATCAGCTTTAGAGAAGTCCGGGACGGTCAAGGTTTGTTTAACGGTCAAGGTCAAGGTTTTTTACGTCTGCGTACGGTCTGTATCCGATACGTTAACGTACTTCATCTGTCAGCCTTCAGTACCACGTTTAACAAAGAACCAGAAAAGAAAAACGCAAAAAATTATTTGTGGCACCATAACCCTAAAAGAATACACCACGCGCCGAGAAATCTATCAACCACAATCAATCCCACCACAGAAGCACGGTACCCTTCCTTATGTCCGAAGCGGCAACGAAACCATGCCCCATATCCTGAAAAAGGTCGCCACGAAAGGGGAACACGCCTGCGAACAGGGATGAGCTTTCCCTACCTGCTCCCAAAGATTGTCCACACAAAAAAAGCTATGGTGCTCGGCTGCTGACCCGAAAGACGCGGGTTTGATCCGGGCTGCCGCGGTCGGTTTCACTGGAGGCGAAATTCTAGACTCTCGTCTACTGTGCGATGTAGGTGAATGTTAAAGAACCCCAGGTGGTCGAAATTTCCAGGACTCTTCACTACGGCGGGCCCCATAGCCTGAGTCGCTTTGGGACGTTAAATCCCGTTAAACCGAGCCAAACCAAAAAAAAAGTGCAAGGCATTCTTTAGAAAATGACTTGCGCTGATTAGAACGCAAGCTTTATTGACGAAACTAGAAGCCTAAAAAAAGGAATTCAACAGTACAAGAACGACGTGCGCAACTTCGGAAGAGAAGGCAACCCGGCTGCGTTTTCCGGACATCGCCCACAAAACCAACTTAGAAAAAACCATCCCCTTCGAAACCGGCAACAGTTACGGACAACGAATCTTACTCAAATTTTTGGCATATTGTTACTTATAAAAATAATGTAAAACATAAAATAGACAACTTGTCACCTCTGTATGCCCAAGAACATAGCTCCACAGCTCACAGCAGGAAAGGACGTAAAGCCCGGCACTGTGACTCACATCCCCAATGGACCGCCGGTATCCGAAGAATGTACCAACGACTCGATACCAGATGTACGGATATCGGATGCGCGTCCAAGTTCGCCTCGTATACGAACTGGGACGTCCCTGCTGGGCTGGCTCGTGCAAAAAAAAAGAGGCGGCCAAATGAACGTCCCACGTACATAAACGAGGGACATCTTGACCTCCTTGGGATGCCAGACTTAAGATGTAGGCTTCTCAGAGACGTCCACGGAACGTCCCACACCGCATTTGACCCCCGTATGACATCCGCTAGTCACCACAGTTTGGGTGATGAGACCTGTGTTGAAGAACCCAATATCTGCCCTCTCATCTCTCGGACGCCAGGAAAAAGACGTTTCTTGGACCACTTTGTTGCTGCTACAAATATTTAAATATGGCTGAAATTAGTAATTTTTTGGCATTATTTGAATACCCGAGGACGAATTAGCCTGCATACGACTTCTAAAGAACTGTGATGCAATTCTGCAGGCAGACAATCTCCGAAATCTTGACATCACGACAGTTCTAATTATTTACGCCTCTAAATATTCCGATCACCTTGCAAGGCACAAGGAGTGCGAGAATAAAAGAAAGGACAAGAACGCAGCTCACACTCTAATCGCTCAAATCACGCGCTTCTCCTCATATACTCTGGTCTGACATGTTTCAACATGTTGTAGTGGTTGATGGATAATAAGCGAAGTTTTTAAATGAAATTTTAGCGTGCTCTATGCAAGGTGAGGAAGGCGCAGTTTGAGATATTGAAATAAAAACATTTTAAGTTGCAGGGTATCATTGTTTCATAAATATTGAAAAAAAAAATCTGGGACACAACACTTGAAATAATCTTCTACTATTGCCGTTTACACAATCAGCTTCTATTAGTCGTTTCCCTCTCTCTCTCTCTGATCCTTACGATCTCGTCCCTTCGATCAGACTGTATCTACCGGATTTCTGCTGCCAGGAAAAGTGATGTTTTTCTTCACTGCTGTCTTATTGACCGCATTTCAAAACATCTATGGACTAAAGTCATCTGTCAGACCCGCAGACATCTTGACTCTGCCGCTCGTTTCTAGGCGTATATCGTTCTTATAGTGAATGTGTGGATTTAGTTCAGAAGTATCGATCTTAGTCTGGCGTCAGTCGGACATCACTGGCCGTAGTTTCGCAGGCAGTGGCAATACCAGCAGTTATTGCCCCAATTGAAACTCATGCCGCAGAGAACACTGGTTTAGCGAGTTGTATGACTCGTATGTCGGAGATGCCGGCTGTGTGCCTCTTTAATTGAGACATTTTTTTCGTGCGTGCGCAGCAGCCATTTTACTTTTTCGTTTCCCTCCGGCGTGCTCTCGTTGATGCCAGAAGCACTTGTGTGGAAAACACCGGTGACAGGCCATCTGCGTCTGCTTCCCTCACGCCAGAAAAGCATTTTTCTGGCGGAAAACAGTTCAGTCACACTAGAAACCATGCAGTAAAGCGCACTGCGCAGCACATGTTCACATAAAGGGGCAGTGTAGGGATCTGAGAGTGCAACATCCATCTGATTGTGACAGGAATGGAAGTTATGGCCCTCTCCATCTGAAGTACAGCGGCGGAAACATTGCGGCACATTTAAATGCAGAAATTAATAGTTTTTATTGAGATAAAAAATAGTTATCCTCACAAAACGTGTCCCTACGTTTGAAGAAACTGATAATAGCACATCTGCTCATGAAAATTGTCTCAGGAAAAAAAAAACCGCCTTGGATGACCGAGCCTATGTGGGACATATTCATAAACCACAAAGAGTGAATCCGCAGGACATCGACAGGTTCGCTGCCGGCGGACGTCCAAAAGCTGATGTCCGCAAGCCATTCATTGGTTCAGAAAAGGTGAGCCTTGATAACTGGCCAGAAAAGGTATCCGTAAGACATAACTTAAACATTCATTCTCGGCCGCGGATGTTGAAGTTTAAACGGGATGGCCGGCAGATATTTATGATCCAATCGATCTATATACCTCATGAAAGCGCCTTCAATGCTCTGCCAGATTTCAAAACGCTCCAAACGCAATTTTGTTCCTACCGTGTCCTTAAATACTCAAGCCACAGGACTCTGTCACCCGTGAAGCCAGCGCTTACACTCCAAGATTTTTAAATTAAGAAAAGTTTCTTCGGAGATGGCTCCGCATTTACTATTATATTCAAACCTAACAGGAAGGAAATTCTTATTAAAGGTTTAACTTAAAAAATAAAACAGCGCTTTGCTAATTAACCGCGATTTCACGGTAACTCATTCCTTCTATAAGCACAACTTGCTTGGGCCCTGGCAAAGTTAACCTGTGAACTTTAATTGCTTTCTGTCCAGGGGACCAGTCGCGTCCAAACCAGCAGCTCCCATTCAAAGTCTGGCCACTCTGGGAAATGGCGCCACCATGGCCAACCTGTAAGTACATGGCGAGCGTTAATCCCCACCTTAATAATGCTTGTTAAATCAGTGTCATATCTTAACAACTGATGCTGGGTAATCAAGGCACAATTTTTCTACAGCATTAGCGTTGTAAATTCACCGTAGAGATTCTAGCTACAACAAAAGGGCGAAAACGACCCATGAGAATCAGATAAGCAAAAGTCACACTTAGATGCAGAACGTATACATGTACACATTGCCTTTTAGAAAGAACTGAATAAAGCCACCGGAACGTGCTACTTGTAATTCATACTTCATTGGAGGGCCACAACCTGTACGCTTCAGTTTAGGTGCTTTATTCAGACTGTGACCTTCTACTCTCCATTCACAGTTTTCATACCGTCAGATTAAAAGCATGGGATAAACTCCTGCGTTAAGAATAAGATCATTTTATTGGTTTGCCGATGTGACCGAGTTATTAAGCACTTTATTAGATGCCGTGAATATTCCATTCTTGGGAAGGCCTTAAAATTAAACAGAATATAGTTATGCAGATAGTAAAAAATATTGGTGCAAACTTAGTAACATTGTCAAATAGGCCAATCATCATCAGCCTTACTACACCCACTGCAGGGCGAAGGCCTCTCCCCCGTCTCTCCAATTAACCCGGCCCTTTGCAAGCTGCACCCACCCTATGTCTGCAGACTTCCATATCATATCCGCCCACCTAACCTTCTGCCGGCCCCTGGTACGCTTGTCTTCTCTTGGAGTCCACTGCGTTACCCTTACGGACCAGCCGTTATCTTCCCTTCGCATCACATTCCCTGCCTAAGCCCATTTCTTCCTGTTGATTTCGACTAGGATGTCATTAACCCGAGTTTGTTTCCTCACCCACTCAGCCCGCTTCCGGTCTCTTAACGTTACACCTATCATTTTTCTTCCCATGGCTCGCTACATTGTCCTTAACTTAAGCTGTCTGTCTGTTGCTGCCAGGAAGAAAGAAAGGAAAGTGCACAGGCCTGCTCACTGACTCGAGAAGATCCACAATCGCTACCACGTGCAGATAGAAGGAGAGTTTAAAGATGGGATAGGAAGACAGGATAGTGAAGGCGCGCTAAAGACAAGGCCGATCCCGGAAGAAGTGCAATACCGGACCACCCGGTGGCGGGAGTGAAGCATCCTTCAAACTTTCCGCCACATTTCCAGAAATAAGTCCAACTTGGACCCGTAACAGATAGTCTACGGGTCCGGATAATCGCGCTGAAACCTTTTCGTTAGCCTCCACGTTTCCGCCCCGTAGTTGAGTACCGATAAGATACAGCTGTTGTACACTGTTCTCTTACGGGATATTGATAAACTACTATTCATGATCTCAGAGAACCTTCCATATGCGTCCCACCCCATTCAATTTGTTCAAGTTATTTCCCTATCATGATCTGAATCAGCTGTCACTACTTGACATATGTAGACGTATTCCTTTACCACTTCGAGCACCTCACTTGCAATTGTGAACTGCTGTTCTCCTGCTAGGCTGTTGATCATTAGTTTGGTTTTCTTCAGGTTAATTTTTAAACCCACCGTTCAGCTCTGCCTGTCTGAACGATTGATCATAGTTTGCAAATTCAACTCCTGGGTTATTCAGCAAGGCAACGACATCAGCGAATCGGAGATTATTTAGGTATTCTCCGTTAACTATTATCCCCAACTATTCCCAATTCAGTCCTCAGAATACCTCCTGTAAACAGGCGGTGAATAGCACTGGCGAGATCATGTCTCCTTGCCTGACGCCCTTCCTTATTGGAATTTTATTGCTAACTGTATGGAGGACTATGGTAACTGTGCATTTGCCACATATAACTTTCAGTATTTTGACATGACTCTTCTACACCCTGATTCCGCAGTACCTGTATGACTGCTGAGGATCCCACTGAGTCGAATACTTCCTCGTAATCAAGGAAGGCTCTATACAGAGGTTTATTATATTCTGCGCATTTCTCTATCACCTGATTGATAGTGTGAATATGATCTATTGAGGAATATCCTTAACAGAAGCCAGCATGATCATTTGGTTGATAAAAGTCTAAGGTTGACCTGACTCTATTAGCGATTACCTTTGTAAATTACTTGCAGGAAACGAACAGTAAGCTGATCGGTCTGTAATTTTTCAACTCCTTGGCGTCTCCTTTCTTATAAAATTAAGATAATGTTTGCGTTCTTCGAAGCTTCTGGTACAGTCGAGGTCATAAGGCAATGCGTATATACGGTGGCTAGTTTTTCTAGCACAATTTCCACTCCGTTCTTCAAAGGATCTGCTGTTACCTGATCCTCGCCAGCTGCTTTTTCCCTTTGCATTGCCCCTAAGGCTTCTTTTATTTCCTGTTTCGTTACTGGCGGGATGACGCATTGCTGTGCGCTACTCTCTCTTGCATTAACGATCTGACTACATTGGCTACTGTATAGATATGTATTGAACTCTTCGGCTGCTTTAAATATCTTATCCATATTGACAATGACATTGCCCTCCATTACTTTTAACGCATACATCTGGTTTTTACCTGTGCCTAGTTCCCTCTTCACCGCTTTCAGGCTACCTACGTTCTTTAAAGCATGCTGAATTCTCTCCATACTGAACTTCCTGTAAGACTGGCCTTCGGCTCCGGCATCTTCAGAGGCTGGCGCTTAACGAGGAAGACAATGAAAAGCGCCGAACGCTCCATCCATCGTTCGTGCTCTGGACTGACCGCTACCTCTGGCCTGTACCAGCATGTACCTCCGTTGTTCGCGAAGCAGTGCTTTGCAGGACGTTCCTTATTAAAAGTGGTGGTGGTTCCAGCGATCCCGTCGCCCTGGAGCTTCGTAAACGAGCATTGCCTACCGCCTCTGCGGTTCCTCAGACCGTCACCCAAAGCGCTTCCCCGCTTCTGCCAGCTGTCTTCTGTTCCGGAGCCGCGCGGCGGCGCGACCCGGTCATCTTCAGTTTCACAGATGACATGGATGTGGAGGATTGGTTGGGCTCCTAGATCGCGCAAGCGCATACAATAAGTGGGACGATAGCGTCAAGCCCAACAACGTTATATTTTATTTGAGCGACGTAGCCAATCTTGGTTTCGAAACCACGAGGCTGACATCTCAAACTGGGCAGCTTTCAAAACCAGTCTGACAGAAGTCTTTGGCCGTCCCGCAGTGCGTAAGCTTCGCGCCGAGCAACGCTTGCGAAGTTGGGCCCAGCAAACCGGGGAAAACTTCACCAGTTATATAGAAGATATCGTCAACCTCTACAAGGTGTCAACCCTTCTTTGAGCGAGGCCGACAAGATCAGGCGTATTAAGAAAGGCATTGAGGATGATGCCTTCCAAGGATCCCCAGACTGTCTCCGATTTCATCGGCTACTGCCAAAGCTTCGATGAGCTTCGCAAACAGCGCCTTTCTACCCGGCGTGCTGGCTTTCAGGAGGCCACACTTTCCAGCTTGGCTCTCCCAGGGGACGGTGCTCTGGACCAACAGTCGCTCCTCCAGCGCATCCAGCAGTTTGTACGTGAGGAATTCGCACGCCAGCTGTGTTGGTGTGCCTGCCCGCCTACTCCTGCACCGTCGCTCACTCCCAACCTACAGCGTGTCATCGAGCACCCCTCAAGATGCCATGCATCTCATGGCATGCCATGCGTTTTGTTGCCATTGTCGACAAAAAACAGCTGATCACGCTTTCGGAAGCAGGCCGAAATCAATTCCGAATATGTAGCGAATTTGCACCCTAATCGTAGTCATATACCATAAAAAGAATTCATAAGCGCACGGGGCTAGATACAAACAGACGCCGTGTCTCATCCAGTAGCTTTCCTGGGTGAAGCCTCAGATCACAAAACCATCGCCTCAACGGTGAGAACAAACACAGGCATGGGCATGCCTGGGCCGTACTTTTAGAGATTAGTTGTACAAATTGAGGGGCAGTGTATAAAACGCACCCCTTGCTAGATTTACTTACCTATAAATAAAGGTGATGAGGTTCGAAAGGAGTCTATACACTAAATTTTTGGCTGCATGCATACCTCTGATGCAAGTTAGCGTGACATAGGACGAACACGAGAGAGGAAGAGATGACAACGCGCTTAGTTGTAAGATAACTTGTTAGTAAAAAAATAAATCTCGCGGTCCTGTCTGCCTACCTCGTGTTTGCAATAAGTTGCGCTAACATGTTAACGAACAAATTAGACCAACTAGCGCCGCACCAGGTTTTATTTGACCATGTTTTCATCTTTATAATACACACGCCTTAGCCATTAGCATACATCTATCACCTTGTGATGTTCGCTTAAAGTTTATATGCATATAAATGGTTGTGGCCAAATACTACACTAGGCTATCCATACCCTGCTCTGATGGGCAGCATATAGTCGGTTATGACAACCTATATCAGGCCGTACCTCAGGCCTAGCTACCCAATTCCACTAAGGGGCGAATGTTTTATTTATCTGGTCAAAACATTTGTGTCACCGGGATTCGAACCCCTGTCCTATAAGCAGTCAAGGCAGATGCTCTAACTCTACGCCATGGCTGCAAAGAATTGCAAAGCATGATGAAGGATTTAGACAGGCGGATCAGAAGTATGATCCTGACAATTGATCCGGAGAAATTAATTGTAATGTTCAACACTCTCGGAAGCTAGAAGGTTATTACGATTGGCATCGAGGCGCTGGAACTGGTAGGGGAATACATCTACTTAGCGCAGGTAGTGACCGCAGGTCCGGACCGCGAGAGTGAAGTAGCCTGAGTTACAATGGGGTGGAGCACATGATCATGAATGTCAGTTCACCCATACGCCTCATGAAAAAAGTCCATAACAGCTTTATACTACAGGTACTCGCCTATGAGCCTGTAGAGGGACAGAGACTTAGTCCCCAACAAAATATTGGAGCGCGATGCGTACGAAGCGAACAGGCCGGGAGCCTGGAATCAACTGCATATATTCTACGCCGTGCGTGGGCCCACATAGCCAGCGCGAGCGCTTTTCTCGAGCCGAGGAGGCACAGCATTGCTGATGAAGATAGTGCCACTACAGGGCTCCCTCCGCGGAGAGGATGGAGGATGGTAATTAACAGCAGGGCGCCCATGAGACATGCTTGCTGACGGCGCGGATCGAGCCAGTGGAAGAAGAGGGGCTTGAGAATTCGTGGTGGGAGTTGAAAGAGAAACGTGTGTGATGAAGGCGGGTTTCACGCGGTCGATGGCAAATATTTCGTCTCGTCCATCGACGGACATCTTAAGAGTTTTCTCATCCCGCTGCAGGACGGGGTAAGGGCCATCGTAGGGAGGGGTGAGCGAAGGCTTGATGACATCATGACGCACAAGGACATGGGTGGACGTGGCGAGGTCTTTGCCCACGAAGACTTGCGGTGTCGATGGACTTTGGGTCGTGTTGCAGGCGCCTGAAGAGCAGGCGTAGTTTTTCAACGTAGGTAGGGGGCGAGATGTACTCGGTGAGGGCCGGAATGAAGAACTCGCCTGGCAAACGGATGGTACTCCCGTAAACCGTTTCGGCCGCCGTGCACTGGAGATCTTTTTTAAAGGCTGATGAAGGCTGAGGAGGACCAAAGGAAGGGAATAGGGCCAAAAGGTGCGAGTTTCGCGTGCAACAAGAGCAGCCTTCATCTGTTGCTGCAAGCGTTCAACAATGCCGTTCGCGGAGGAATGATACGCGGAGTAGTGAAAATGGTGTACGCCAAGTAAAGTTCTCAGGCCGAGAAACAAGGCGCACTCAAACTGGCGGCCACGATCCGTCGTCACTACAGCGGGGCAGCCGAAACGGGAAATCTCCACTGAGTGAAGTCGACAGCACTGTAGACGCCGTGATATCAGCCAGCGAAAAGGCTTCGGGCCACCGTTTGTAGCGGTCAACACACGTAAGTATGTAGTAGAAACCTCGTGACGGAGGAAGAGGGCCAACAATGTCGACGTGGACATGGTAGAAACGACAGTCAGAGGTCCGGAAAGGGTGGTTGGAGGATGGCGTGTGGCGCGTTGTTTTGGCACGCTGACATTGTAAGTTCTCATGAGCCCAGCGACCCAAATCTCGGTTGACGTTTGGACACACGAACCTAGACGTCACGAGCCGCTGCGTAGCACGAGTGCTGAGATGGCTTGCGCTGTGCAGCTGTGCAGCTGTTGGAAGACTTGGCGGCCGAAAGCGGTGGGTACAAAAGGCCGTGGAGTACAACTAGAAACGTTGCACACGATGGTGTCCGAGCAGAACGGCAGGGGTTTTGGCGACAAGGTCAGAGAGCCAGGGTTGGACTGAAAGTCTTGAAGCTCATTGTCTAACGCCTGTGCGGCTATCCGCGCTTCGAAGTCGTGCGCACCTGATCCAAGAGCAGCGTCACGGGAGAGCGCATCACCGGCATTGTTCGCAGGACCTTCGATGTGTCTTATATCAACCGTAAATTCAGAAATAAAACTCAGGTGCCGTATCTCTGGTGCATTGTATGAGCTCTGATTCACACGAAAAGCAAAAGTTGTGGTCCGTAACCACATAAAAAATGGCTGCTTCCAAGATGTGACGGAAGTGTCGAATGGCGAGATAGACAGCCAGCAATTCACGGCCGAAAGTACTCTACTGCGTTTCTGCGGGCTTGAACTTCTGGGAGAAGAAACCCAGCGGGCACCAGCAGTCGTCCTGAAGCTGTTGCAGAACGGCGCCTACAGCTGCACGAGAGGTGTCTTTGATGAGAAGCAACAGGGCGTCGGCCAGCGGGTGCATGAGCAGAGTAGCGTCGGGAAGGGTGTCCTCGGCGGCTTAGAAGGCAATTTCGGCAGCTGGCGTGCACTCGAGGGGACTTTGAGGACCATGCGGTGACTTTAAGAGATCGGTGAGGGGCAGGGTAATGCGGGCCATGCCGGGCAAGAAACTCTGTAGAAGTTCAGGAGGCCGAGGAACTCGCGAAGCTTGCGAAGTGACTTGGGGTGAGGAAAGTCGCGGATGGCGCACACCTTGCTCTCCAAAGGGCGAATTCTCTGCCCTTTGACGTGATGGCCAAGAAACTCGATGGCGACGACGCCAAAAACGAGCTTGGCCGGATTTATGACGAGACCGTGCTCTTCGACGCATGAAAAGAGCAGGCGTAGGTGTTCAGCGTGTTCGTCTGACGAGGAACTGGCAACCATCAGATCATCGAGATACGCAAACACAAAACGCAGGCCACGAGTTACCTCGTTAATGGAGCGTTGGAATGACTGAGAAGCGTTCCGCAGGTCGAAGGACATACGGACGTACTCGAAGAGGCCAAACGGTGTTAAAATTGCAGTCTTAGGGATGTTGGCAGGCTCCACCGGGGTCTGAGGGTAGGCCTGCACCAGGTAATTCTTGAAAAATATCGTTATGCCATGGAGGTCGGCCGCAAAGACATGAATATGAGGAGGAGGATATTGATCCGGGACAACGCGGGCGGGCGTTAAGGGCCGAGGCGAGGCGGCGCAGCACTGCTAATGATGATAGTGCCGCTAAAAGCCAGAATCGTGGAGGCTAACGAAAAGTGTTGAACTTAAATTGAGGACAACGCAGCGAGCTATGGCGAAGAAAACAACATGGGTAATGCTGAGAGATAGCAAGAGGGCAGAGGAGGTGAGGGTACAAACGCGGGTTAATGACATCGTTGTCGATATCAAGAGTCAGAAATGGGCGTAGGCAGGGCATGTAATGCGAATGGAAGACAATGGATGGTAATTAAGAGTAGCGGACTGGATAGTAAAAGAACGCAAGCTTAGCAAGGGGGCAGCTGAAAGGTGCGCGGCAGAGATAGAGAGGTTTGAGGTGATAAGGCGAGCGCAGCTGGCATAGCACAGAATTTACTGGACAGATATGGAAAAGGCCATTGGCCCACTGTGGGCGCTGTCAGGCTGATGGTGATATTTCGCCCCACGGCCTTCTCGGTCTTGTTTTAGTTTCGCTTCCATCATCCGAGTGATATCTATGGCTTCGAAACTCACTATAGGCCATGTCACGCATGAAAAAAAACTCCAGGGGAATCTGCTTCTTCGTTAGTTGTGATTCCGGCTCTGGAAGCAGGGTTGCTTTAGCGTTCAAGTGAATTCAAACGATGCAGTAGCAATTATATGGCAGTTATTTAGCCTCATGATATATGCGCGGAATTCTGTTGTTATAAGTATCGCTCACCTGTTCAAACTGAACGGAAACAGCATGACAGAATAAATACAACTATAAATTATTTAGCAGTCGCTGGCGAATGTCGTGTGATGATCTACTATACAAAGGTCTTACGCACGATTAGAAAGAAGAAAACATGCAAACAAAATTTGTTATCCATACTGCACTCGGGAGCGGCTAGCTATAGCAGAAACGACCATGTGGGGATGGGTGCAACGCCTAGGTAGACGGGGACAGCAGAAATTATTATTGTGGTCATCTGTCGTCCTTTAAGCCTGCCTTGATCATGCCGTGCGTTGAGGTGTTCGGTTGCAATAGTGCCGTAGCGGCTCGTGTGGCCTGACACTGAATGAATGATTAGCGCTTTCAAAATTTGAGACGACGCATGTGTTACACAATTCTGGACGAATGCGCACGGCTTATCCCTTTCGGCGAAGCTAATCCATCGAGTGCGAACTCGAGAAAATAGACAAACGCGTCGCTAAAGCAGACGAGCACCCCGCTAAACGCGTTGATAACCTGGCCGAAAGCTATACAAAATAAGATGGATATCCAGCAGTGCCTATGGTCGTCCAAGATAGTACAAGGCCCTCCTGCATTAGATAAATTCCTTTCGGAACCTTCTCTCCTCGACAGATAGATCGCAAGTTGTTCATTTACCATCGTTCATCGTGATTTCAAATTTCTTGCCACGCGATGTTGTTGATAGCAATTTTGTGTCTAGCTTTTTCACTGAAATAGGATTTTTTTCAGTTCTGTCGCAAGGAGGAAGTTTGTGTTAGGTCTTTTAAAACCTGAGCGGTATTATGCGTTTACTTACGTATACACTGATGTGTTAATACCCTGTACAAAGTGGCAAACATATTGAATGCCCCTGTAAATCCACTTCGTCTGTGGACATGCCAAGGCTCGTAGTATTACTAAATAAATAAATAAAACCTCAAATTAGTTACCACTTGACAAAACCTGTAACCCGCTTCTATTGTATTTCAGCTTTAAATGGGCCTTTCTGTATTTCAGGGCAACGTTCCATTATAATTTATTTTTGCTGTATGTTTGCTTTTTTCTGCCAGCTTTTCCTTCCACCATTGCTGGAAACCCCTAATTCCCTTGCTTGAAGCAGCATGATCTGGTTGAACACGAGAGGCCGAAAAATTTCCGTTTAAAAACAGCGTTGTCCCTCTCGGTGCCATCCACTGCGGCGTGCCACGTACTCCTTGTGTAGCGCACGGGAAGTAAATGCCCACATACCACACTATCCAGGACTAATGCGGTCCGGCAAACACGCTTGAGCTTGAGTTTGTAGCAGCGCCACGACGACTAGTGACGTATTATGACCAGCAGATATAATGGGACGTTCTTAACGCCCACGTATCGTGAGGAAGGCGTCCCAAGAACGATTGAAGTTGCCAGGGACTTACAAGAAAGGAAAGTCGCCAATGTGCCGCAAAACGACGACACCGAGTTATTGCTGTTGGCGATGCGGAGACGTAGTTCAGCCGTAAAGCTTGAAAGCCTGGTCAACAGAGAGCCGGATCAAGAAAGACAAATAAAGCAGGATTTCTGTCACCAAACGTGACTTCACAGTACTCATTCCTTCTAAGAACAAAACTTGCTTATCCACTAGCGAAGCTAACCTGTGACATTTAATTGCTTTCTCTACAGTGGCACAGTCGCGTGCACAACAGAAGCTGCCGCTCAAAGTGTCGCCACTGCGGGAAATATCACTGCGGCCGACATGTAAGTACACGACGAGTGAAAACCCCATTTTACAAAAGCATGCAGGGCCAATGTCATCAAAAGGGCACTACACAATCTAATTCATTTGAACAAAATGCTAGGCGCCAAAGGCCAAATTATTGTACGGAACTAGGAGGAGCTGTAAAAACTTTGACCGTACATGAAGGAAATAGAAAAAAACTAGGCTAAAAAGTACACGTGAGAGCCATAAAAAAAATCGTACAGAGATGGAGAGCATGTAGCATAGCCTTTATAAAAAAACTGGCCAAAACGACAGATACGTGATATTTCTAAAGCACGGTGCTGGCTGTTTCAGTCTGGATGATTTAGCTGACGTGCTTTTCAGTTAGTTTTTATCATTTTGCTCTACGTTAAGCCTTCTTTATGTCAGCAGCTAAAATTCACATCGCCAGGTGATAATGGGCGCACTAGTTCTGGCGTTTCGGCTTTCCCAACATGCCTGGATGTACAGACCGCTGGAATGATAAAATTCTCGCTTTTAATCCGACACCATTCGCATTCACACCGTGATTTCGCGTCCCGCGTTACTCACAAAATTAGCTGAGCGCTCAGCAAGACGATGGTGTCGAAAAGTAACGTCTCCTCATGGCGTCCTGGCAGCCTGCCCACCGCGCCAAGAAGCAACCTCCCACAGGGTTGTGACCAACGGGGCCTCCGTGGCGGGGAGCTGTTATGGTACAGCAGGCAAAATACATTTCAATTTCGACCGGACCACTGTGACACTTCGCATCAAGCAATTTCTCCTCCCGCGTTAATGACAAAAGTATCTAATTGGTCGAAAGGGTGATGACGTAAGAAGGACGCGCGACCATGGCACGAAAATTCAAAACAAAAAAAGCAAGGAAGGAGTGCGCAACTGGGAAAGGGAGGGACGAGCAGGTGAAAAAGTTTAAGGGCGCACTCACTCGGCGTATAATTATGTGTGTGCGAATAAAGATACGCTGACAGCGACAAACGTGTGTGTGGGAAAGAATTGACAGAGACAGAAAAATAAGTAGCAGGAACGCTGTCCATTGTTAACGTGACTTTTGCGTCCACATAATTTTTTCAGTGTGGCTAGTCCTGAAGTGGTTCCCGTAATAAAAGGCCGCGGCAGCATTCGGACCAGGTAGTTAATTATCCACTACTAGTAAACCAGCCTGCTAGTTAGCACGTCTTAGTTGTATTCTGATGTGCTGCAGCGCTGAAAAAGCAATGGGGAAAAAGTGCTCCCCTAACTCGAAAAGCCAACTTATAAAAATTGTGTAGTCAAACAGTCTGTCTATCTGGCCATGCATTATGCTGTGTTCCGCACGTCCAACTCCAAGGTGGCTTCAAGTCACTGTACATTTTTGGTGGTTGCGGGCAAACAGCGTTAGATATTGATGACACACACTAATTCGTAAATGTATTGGAGTGAAACATTATAACATGGAGCTTCAGTGTCTCAGAATTGGCCTAGGTTTTTGTAGAAATTATTTTGCCCATAGTTTGTACACGCTGCACAGTTTATCTTAATGACAGTACACGTTGAAGCTCACCTTAGTGAAACTAAAAGCAGCAATCTTTTAAAGCATTCTCAATATACATGACGCCATAGGGCGAGCATCCCACAGAGGTAAGAGGAGAGTTTGTGCGTTTTAGCTTGCTGAGCAAGACGAACAAGTGGGGCGAGGAGCAAGCACACAGTAGCCTTCGGAAACTGCAGGTGCTTCTGCGGCAGATCAGTCAGATTGCAATTTTTGCAGCAGTTTCCTCCAACACATTTGCGTTTGGTTTTTGGTTTAATATGAATGCACTTGCTTCGAAGACTTGGACCCTATTTTGTCAAAAGTTTATTATGCTTGAAAATGGCATCTTTTTTTCATTTGACTAATAGCACCGGTACATAATATAATCTCTTGTTACAGCCTGCTTGTTACAGAAAATTTATCTCACTGCACTGTCCTTTCATGCGCTGCGTTGGTCTTTCAGGATGCAGATGATGCTTGCCATGCATCAGATGGACTCTCAAAGAACCGCCGAGCTGATGAAATACGAGGGTGACAAGACCAGAGAACTCGTCACGACACTAGCCACTATGCAAAAGGGTACTCTGGACGCCATGAAAGAACAGATGCAGATGACAACGAAGACATTCGACAAAACGCTAACGACGATGAACGAGCATATGACCGAGCAAGCACAGTGGCACCGCGACCACATGAAGCAAATGGGCGAACAGATGGCCAATACAAACAAAATGCATGCAGATACCATCCAAAAGATGCAGGCTGCGATGGCGGCGCAGGACATTAGGCAAGCCCAAACGCTCCAGGCGATGAATAGCTCCATGGCACAAAGCGCGGCAGCGCACGAACAAACAATGCGGCGTATGCAAGAAGAAATGGCTAGAAGAAATAACTCGGATTGCGTTATATCCTGAAAAACATTTTTTTAAAAGAAATCAAGTTAGAGAAGAAAAGAAAATATTCCTTGTTTAAATAAAGTACCATTATTGAACCTTTTTGGAAGGGGAGAGTGAATCACTGCTCAACTTGTTTGTACCTCGGTCGCACCGAACAAATTGCAACATAGTTTGGACACACTCAAAGGGACACGAGCGTTGTGTTGAAAAGCAATGGTCTGTACCCCCCTCTATGCGGCCAAAGAAACGTAGTATGCGACAAATGGTTTCAAGTAAATTCGTTTTGTGCAAGAAACAAAAATTTTCGTCTAGAAAAAAAGATCATTTGTGGTGGTGAAGAAATTGAAGTTGTTCACTAACACACCATACTAGGTGTAGCATTTTCTTCACACCTTACATGGGATTCGCATGTTGAGAAGATAATAAAAAACCTCTCGTTGGTAACAGGTGCAATTGCTCGTTGGCGCGCGTTCCTTCCTCGTAAAATAAAGCTACAAATATATAATGCATTATTTGTCTCGCAAATAAGCTATTGCTCATTAGTCTGGTTGACAACAACTAAGACCAACCTAGAAAAAATTTACCTTCGGCAAAAGAAAGCTATACGTCACATTGCCAATTTTGATTACCTAAGCCGCACACAGCAAGCGTTTGAAACATTCAGTGTGTTAAAAATTCAAAGTATGTATGAATTCCGAATATTGCTTTCATTTCATCTGTCGTCATCTTTTAGGTCTATGATAGAAGGCACTGCGCTACTGAAACAGAACGATCACACAGTTAATACTCGCAACACAGACACTTGGTTAGTTCCCCATTTTCGCACTGACTATAAGTTCCAAGCACTACAGCACAATCTTCCAGTAATTTTAAATAGATATAAAGACATAAATAACCCTACTAAGAAAGCATTGCGTGAATTATTTCTTCAAAAATAATTCCTGACGTATAATTCGCGCCCAAGTACAGCTGCTCCCTTGTATCTTATGTAAATGTTTTCTGTATTTCCCTATTGTAATTTATTGATGATTTTGTGCTTTCTGGCTGTCCTGTTTTTTGTGAAAACTGTAACCTGACTATGTGTTCGTTTTTTTGTGTGTGTATGGAAATGTTCTCAACAAAGTCTGCTTCTATGCCTTGTAACGGCTGCCTGGGCCTCGTCAAGCTATATACCTACAGCTTTTAGTCCAGGCAGCCGCCAGAATGTTCTGTAAAATAAATGGAATTGAATTGAACTGAATTGAATATTGCAGATAAATTCCTTCCCTCTGCACTACAGTGATACGAGTTGCTTGTACGACCATAGAATTAATATAATAGCGGATACACCGTGCCCCTTTTCACCTGTCAGTCAGAGAGCGGGAGAAAACGAAAACTAAAATTACTTTTGGGTGAATGCGGCGAAAATATACTAATTTTGATGAAGCCTTCAGAGAACGACAAATAAATGGCTTTTACCGTGGGGAGTTTTCCCTACACTTGTAACAATGGCTGGGACAGCGCGCTCTATTGTTTATTAGTGACAATCGCCACTGATCTGCAGACCCGATTTTGCAAATAGAGGCATGAGGAGATAAACACGATTAAATGGGACGTGCATGCATGACACGGTCTTCTTTCAAGCCCCGGATCACTTCTACACGACGAAGTGTAATCCTTTGTGCTTTCTTCCTATGCTCGAGACATGTTTGTAGATGACTGTACGGGCGAGCATTTGTGCAAGCTTATGGCATTAAAATTTAATTTAACGTAAGCAAAAACATCAGCTTATGTAGAGTGAACTTAACAAATAACTGGCAATCCCGTAGTGGCAGAGGGGACCCTAGCGCATGAGAGCTAGAGCGCAGAGAACGGGCAGGGTGATTAGCTAACAAACCTTGCAAAAATCAAGTGGTCTATGGAGCCTAAGCGAAGGACGATTGCCAAGTATTGTGGTGGTATAAGTGGTCCACACTGAGTAACTGCGTACTACGGTGAATTCTGGGCAAAGTGCCACGCGACAAAAAGTGAGTAATCTGTTATAGCTGCAGCATGGTCAAGTCACTTGTAGTTCATGAATGAATACTTAACGGCTGGAACTAAGGTAAGGCACATGAACTCCATTAATGAAGACCTTACAGCTGCAGGACAACAGCAGCACTTGAAGTCTCTGAATCAAGACCTAACAGCTACAACACAGGCAATGCACATGAACTCCCAGAAAGCAGACATTACAGCTGCAGCACCGACAAAGTACTTTAAGTACGAGAATGAATACCTTACAGCTGCAACACAGGCTAATGCACATGAACTCTAATAATGAATCCCTTACAGCTGCAGGACCGCAAAACCACTAGAACTCCCTGAATGAAGAACTTACAGCTGCAGGACCGGAAAACCACTTGATCTCCCTGAAGGAAGACCTTACAGCTGCAACAAAGGCAGTGCACTTGGAGCTCGCTTAAGATAGACCTTGAAGCTCAGGAAAAGCACTTGAAGTCCTTGAATGATGGCCTGTTTCTAGTTTGGATGATCCGTTTATTTTTAAAGGGCGCGAGATGTCAAGCGAATTCCTTATAGGCGTGACCGCTCTTTCTATTAGCCTGAATAACCTGTATAACTATTTCCCATATGACGGATGGTGGTACAGAGCGGGTAAGGAAGGCATTGAATAGAAAAGGAGTGATAGTTTCGAAAGCTCTGTAGGAAAGAAAACATTGAAATTCCTTGAGTGCATGTCGTTTAATTTTTTCTCTGCACTCGTTGTCGAAAAGGATCTGCCCAGATTTCTGTCCTCCGGCCTTATGAAGTGATCCCTTGCTCGCAAAGGTTGACATAAGACCGAACAAGCTCGTATTCAGTTTTTAGACGCTTCACGATTCGTTAATGATAACTAGCTTAATGCTGAGATTTCGTTCAGTGTCTCATGAAGGTTCTTAAGCTCCGTGACGTTTTGTTTCCTGCTATCGTCAGTAATTTACTCGTTGGAAGGAAATCTCTGAAGAATATAAGCTCCAGTTTATAGATACTAGGTTGTTCTTGCTAAAAGGGAATATTTATTGTAAATATGCTCCATGATTGCAAAACAGCTCTCTGTCCTAATCTTCTGGGCAGTCTGAATTAGTTAAACGTGCACTACCTTTAAGTACGTTAACGAACACTCCTAATATATTAGGCCATTACTACTTCCATGAATGTCTCGAGGCCGTTACATGAAGCCCAAGAGCAGCTCGATAAAAAGGTTCTCTGTTTAGGACATCAAGGCACCAACTTTCTAAGCGTTTTCCTCCTCCAAGTTGCTATCCTGGTTCGTCCCCTTCTCACTGCGGTTGCGGTGGCGTTGCAGTGATCTCACCAATTTGCACAACCGCTCCCCTCCTGCAGCAGTGGGGACGATCGTAATAATCACCAGATGTCAGCAAGCTGCGCCGAACATCCTTCACCAAAACTCCTAAATAAATTACTACCGATGAAGCACTGATCGCTAATTGTCACGGTGTCTGTCACCAGTGAAAAGGAGCAGGGAGCCCGTCGGCTCTCTCTTACACTGCCAATTCTGCAATGTGCGGAGAAATGATAAAAAAAAAGCGCCAACTCTGCATGAGTACAGAAATAATCGTGGACCTCGGTACTTTGGCAAAATAACCAAGGTTGTTTAAATTTTTCCCTCACAAATAATTTCTTATATCAACCAAGCAGCAATGATATAAGAATGGGGAAAGGCACGCACTCGCCTCCTGCTTAAAGGCTTGCAAGTTCGCATCAGGGTTAGGAAAGGGAAACTGCTCGACGCGTGCAATCATGAGCGCCAAATTTAGTTTTGCGAAGAATTCACAATGCGCAACAAAAGGTCCAAGCGTGCAAGCCTAAAATCTGTCGGCTTATTCGATTCTGTAACCTCCCTAGCATGGATACGTAAAAGGTATTGTGTAGGTGTTCTTGTTTCCTTTAACGCGAGTATTAGAACCCACATGTTGGAAAAACTTGTCCAGAGCCGGCGTCATCGGAGTCGCGACCGTTTGAAGCCTGGCAGCGGGAGCGGCCAGAGCAACCCGCCGCTCAGGCAACCTAGGTAGGCCACCGAGATCACGTGATCTTGTGGTGTATTGCAACTTGACGAACGGATTGTGGCCAAACTGAGCAGCGTGGCAGGTGGCAATTAAAGTAATGATTGCTCGCGAGAGGTTGCTCGGGAACTCCCACCGATGCCAGCACTTGCCACTGCAGGGCAGTGGTGCATCGCCTAACTGCTGCACCACTGTGCCACAAGCTGTATGACTCCCAGGAATTTATGTATGTAAAGAAAAGATTAACGAGTTCTGCATATATGGACATTAGCCGTGATGTCTCTCGTACACTGGTGACTCTCCTTGTTTAGTATGTCTTCCACCTGTGTTGTCTGTTTAGCGCATCGTCTTTTTTCAAAACCATGCACGCACTTGCCCTATAGAGTGTATTCCTAGGACATTAACCCGTTAAGATCATCGCGTTATACTTAAGCTTATTTTTATTTATTTTTGAGCATAATTGATTGAAAAACACAAAAACAATATTCCACGGTGGTATGTGGTTATTTTTTCTTCTTCCTAACCAATCATCTTTAAAAAATGAGTACTTACCCTATTAATATCTCATTATAGAAAACCACAAATTAAAAACAAAAATTCATCTATGCTTCATGGTTTTGATGACTGTTAGCTTCCATCATGTATGTCGTAACGAGCCCCCCTTTTCTCTTCCCTTGCCTGTTTCTTGAAGCATATTAAACATTTTCAGAAGCATAAAACAAGTTGTGATCAAACCGTATCCTCTAGTGGTATTTTACAAGTATTTCACACCACAAACATAGCGAATTAAATAGCTGCTTATAAATTCGTATATGTTATTTAAACTAGGAAACTTCAAAAATATGTTTTGGTCATAGAAAAAGATTTGATGCGATAGCTTGTATCGCAGCAATAATTGGTGCACATTATCCTGCTTGTACAAAAATGGACCTCGAGTTTTTACTTGATACCCGTCCATAAAATGCAAAAGGTGCATCTAGTGGACAGGTTTTTGAAATAAAAATTGGTTTACAGTTTATCGCCTTAGTCATTATTTATCCTCGCGGAACAAACCTGGCTAATGAAGATCGTACAGTAACACTACCACATGCACTCTGCAGCTAGAGTGGCTCCTGATTTGCTGTTCATTAATATATGGCCCTAAACCCCGTCTGGCTAAGGCATACCAGGACACGTCGCGCTCCGTTTCCGACGTCGCCTACAGCTCTCCGTCCCTCCACCTCCTGCGATGTCCTATTTGGGACCTCAGTTTTGAGTTTCGCCGTGGCCGCCGCCAGAGTCTTCTGCTCATCAGGCCTTTCATCACATCAGGCCTGCTACTGATGCCTGCTCGTCAGGCCGCTGACCTTTCCCTCGTCGCCGCTTCATTTCTCCCATGCGCCGCCAACCTCCCTCTGCCGAGCTGGGAAACTAACCGTCTTAGTTCCCGAGGCACGAACTGCGTACTTCTCTGAACGTCAGAGTCCTATGTTCCCCGAGAATGTTATCGCCGTTTTTGCTGAAGGTGTTTCGGCGCGTGCCCTCGTAGACACTGTTGCCGCCGTATTTGTTATTAATCAAGAACTCTGTCTCTTTCTTTGCAAGGTGACGTCGCCTCTTTCCGGCCTGTCGCTGCGTACCGCCAACGCACAGCAGGTGCAGCCGACAGGTGTCTGCACCGCTGGAGTTATAATAGCCATCGTTATGTATTTTATTGAATTCATCGTCCTCGACACTTGTTCTTGTGAAGGCATTCTCGGCAGGGATTTTCGGTCCCATCACCATGCCCTGATTGAATGCAGCCTTCCGGAGGTCGAACTCTCCGTGACGTGCGCTCTGCCATTCGCTAGCTCTCTTGACGAGACGAGTCCTTGTGCTCCTACTCAACTCCTCGTCGCCAAGGACATCAGTATCCCACCCGTCGCAGCTGTCTCGTTCGTCTCTCTGCGCCTTCTCTCACTGGTGCTACTGTTTTGTTTTTCCCTTCCGACGTAGTTTCCCGCAGCCGCCACGTACGGCGGTTCTTCGCCATACTTGACCTGCGCAGTGGTACCAGCACACATCTGATGGCCACTACTCTCTCGTCTCCCGTCACATTGCTTCGTGCAAACTGCGCTAGCCGTATTGAGCCATTGAACCTACTCTTCGGCATTGACGCTTTCGCACATTCGCCTGCTTGCCATGTTGGTGCCTTGACCCCTACTCGCGTGGCTTCCGGTCCGCTTTAGCGTGGTGTCTTCAACCGTTCTGTTGACAGCGACCTCAAGCCGCACCGTCGCGAGCAGCTCCTTGACCTGCTGCGCCATTTCCGCTGCTCCACCGATACGCCGTCCACTCCCTTCGGTCGTACAACGATCGTCCCCCACCACATCGACACCGGCCCTCGCCCAGCTCTTCACAACCGCTCATACCGTGTGTCACCTGCAGAGCGCCTCGTCGTCACTGAACAAGTCGACGTCATGCTCCACCGCGGTGTTGTTCATGGTTCTGGCAGTCTCTGATCGTCCCTATTGTCCGTCCGAAGAAAATCCATGGGTTCATTCGTTCCTGCGTGGACTATTGCCGCCTCAAAAACATCACGCGTCGGGTTATGTATTCACTCCCGGGCGTTGATGGTGCGTTAGACTGTTTGCAAGGTGCAGAATTCTTTTCCTCTCTTGACTTACTCTCCGGGTATTGGTAGGTTCCCATGGCCGCAGCTGATCGCGCGAAGACGGCATCCGCCACTCCGTACGGGCTCTACGAATTCGACGTTATGCCATTCAGCCTCTCAACGCCCCAGAGACGTTCTAAAAAATGACAGAAAATGTGCTGCGCGCCCTCAAATGGAATATCTGTTTCGGTTATTCGGCCGACATCGTCGTCTTCCGCC
Organism: Amblyomma americanum; assembly: GCF_052857255.1. Taxonomy (NCBI): domain Eukaryota; kingdom Metazoa; phylum Arthropoda; class Arachnida; order Ixodida; family Ixodidae; genus Amblyomma; species Amblyomma americanum. Next base: position 37,759,477 of record NC_135501.1, on the reverse strand, counting down.
ACGATTTTCCCACACATCTCAGTCGAGTCCGTCAGGTTTTGACCTGCCTTACACGCGCAGGCCTCTGACTCAACCTGAAAAAAATGTCACTTGGGTGCCAGCACGCGCACACTATCCTCGGCCACATCGTGCGAACATGAAATTCAACTGTACCCTGACAAGCTGCGAGCGTTTTCTAACTTCCCGAAACCGACTTCTCTAACAAAACTACGCTGCGTTGTGGGCCTCTGCTTCCATTTTCGACATTTTCTCCGGAATTTAGCTACATTCATAGCCCCCTTACACAGCTCTTGAATGGCCACACGAACCTCTCCTCTTGGACACCGACCCGCCTGCGACGGCGCCTTCGCGACGCTCCGCCACATTTTGAATTCACCGCCCATACTTCGTCATTACGATCCCGATGCTTGCACAGACCTCAACACGGATTCCACTGGTGTCGGCCTTGGTGCAGTCCTCGCGCAGCGGAATCCCGGCTTTTACGAATACGTGGTCACCTATGGCCGCCGTGCTCTTACTAACGCGGACTCCAACTGCTCCGTTACTGAAAAAAGGTGTTCAGTAATCGTGTAGCAATCACGAAGTTCTGCCCACACTTGGAAGCCCCACCTTCGACGTAGTTACAGACCACCACGATCTTCGCTGGCTCCTTTCTCTCAAGGATCCGTCGGGATGTCTCGGCCTTGGACATCCGTGTCGTGTACCGCTCAGGCCGCAAGCATTCTGAAGCAGACGCTCTATCTCGGTCGATAGTGCCACCACCTGTATTTACTGTTCCCGCGCCCTACCCTAAACTGACCGCCCTCACCATCTTGAATATGCCCTCCGAGCAGCGATGAGATCCTTGGATTTCTTCCCTGTTCAATATACTCTGGGCCAGTGCCATGGCCCCACATTATCGAGCACTCCGCCGCCAAGCTTCACATTTCTCCATCTGGGGACGGTCAACAGAACAGGGGCCTAAGTTGTCAAATTTAATATATAAATGAAGCTAAAGCCATGAATAATTACTTCAAATCACTATAGCGTTGATGATGGTGACATTGTTCTCAAAAGGCCTTTGTATGAAATGCCTTTTGCGCCGATAAGACTAAGTGAAATAGCTGCGTTTAATCATTTGCCTACCCTAGACGCAAAGAAAGCACCCGGCCCTGGCAACGTAATTCGCAGATGTGACAGATTGCTAAATTCTTGTGCATACCGTGTAATAGATCATATCCACGTGCACTCTACCGAAGAATAGAAAAGCACTAAAGCTATTACGGTACACAAATCTCGACGCAAAAACGAACCCACTAAATTCAGACCCATCTAATTAGCATGCCCAGCATGTAAACTAGAGCACACCATGGCCAAGCGTAGTATCAAATTTTTTGAACAAAAATTGGCCGGGGTCAAACTCCGCTTAAACCTGTGTGTGACGTGCGAACTTGCTGTGGCTTTAAGTGGTGATGTAACGACGCAATATCATTGAGACAACTTAAAATTTTTCCGGGGTGGCCACAATTTCGGGGGTGGCCCAGACCAAATTTTTGGAAATGACTCGGGTCATATTTGCAGGTCGCAATCGTGGACTTCGTGCGTAATGTCATTTCGATTAAAATCCCAAATTAACTGACAATACGTGTAAATAAAAATAAAAAATAAACTACATGGAGGGCACCAACGCATTCACTCACTTAGATTGGCTTCGTTCAATCTGATGCACATGTGAAAGCAGAAGCGGATCTCGAAGCGCATTTTATACGCAGCCTAGAGGGAGGCCAAAAATAGTTATTTTTATTGTTTCCAAACGTCAGTATTTGACCGTTGAGTAGTGTTCAAATTCTAGATGAAAAGAATTGCGAAAAATATTGTTTAAAGCAAGAACACTGTTGACAAGTAATAGAATCTAACTAATGTTTTCCGCCACTCAGACAGAAGGACATAACAAGGAAACCAAAATACGCTGCGTTTCCTACTCCCCTCTCTGCTATCGCATGTCTCGAAAGCAGCTAGTCTAGCTTGAAAATTGAATAAAATCGCACTTTTTTTCTGTACGAGTTTCTAGACAATTTACTGAAGCCCCTGGCTGCACAAACATGCCGAGACACAGAAAACAACTTTACAGGCATTTTTCACTCACAAGCCCCTCCGGTGGAACCACGTGCCCGCGCAGAGCAGTGGCGTATCGCTCAACCACTGCTCCAATGTGCCAGGGGCGTCGCCCGCAATCTCAGGGAGCTATTAATGTAAATAATGAACAATTCCTCTTATACGGACATTAGCTTTTTATTAATGCTCCTTAGTTACACCATTAAGACGAAGCTTAAGCAGATTGTTTCGCCTCCTCTTTTTTTTTCGTGAGACCGTTTTTTTGCTTTGTCTCTACTGAAAAGATGTGCTGATATTTGGGCCAGTTGATGTCGATACATAAAAGAAAAACTTGTAGCAGCGCGAAGAAGAAGGCGACAACGGCACAGAATGATCACGACACAACCAGTGCTGCGACGAAAAGTCACGAAAAGCGGCGCTCGTCCTGTCGTGATAGTTCCCTGTCGTCGACCCCGTCTTGCTCGCGCGGCGATGAGTTTGTGTATTATGTATCAACACCAACTGGCCCAAACTACTGTACTTCTGCACAGTTTTCTTCTACACTGGGCGATTTCCTTTCTGTTAAAAAATGTAGCACTCGTCCTATTCCGTTCGTTCTCTGTCGTCGTCACCGTTTTGTTCGAGCGGCGATAACTTAGTGTATTATTTATCAATACCAACTGGCCCAAACTAAACTTCTGCACAGTATTTCTTGTACACTGGGCGCTTTCCTTTGTTAAAAAAATTGAGCGCTCGTCTTGTAGTGATCGTTCTCAGTGTGCGAGCTGCGACAAATTATTGTTTTATGTCTCAATACCAACTGTCCTAAACTTCAGTACTTCTGAAAAGTATTTCATTACACTGGGCGCTTTCCTTTGTGTTAAAGAATGCAGCGCTCGTCCTGTCGTGATTGTTCTCTGTCGTCGTTTCAGTCTTGCAAGCGCGGTGGTAAGTTCGTGTATAACGTATCAACACCAAATGGCCTAAACTTAAGTGATCGTAGTTATTCCTATAGTGATCGTTCTCTGTCGTTCTCTGCCTGGCGGCGACAAGCTCTTTTATTATATATAAACACCAACTGGCTCAAAATTCCGTACTTCCTCACATTGTTTCTCCTATACTGGGCACTTTCCTTCCTGATAAAAAATTGCAGCGATCGTCCTGTCGTGATCGTTCTCAGTCGTTCTCTATTGGCGAAAAGTTCTTGTAGAATATATCAATACGAACTGGCCCAAACTTCAGTACTTCTGCACAGTATTTCTCCTACACTAGACGTTTTTGTTCCTGTTAAGAAATGCAGCTCTCGTCCTGTCTCTATTGTTCTCTGTTATCCCCGTCTTGTTCGCGCGGCGTTAAATTCGTCTAATATGTATCAACACCAACTCGCTCAATATTCAGTACTTCTGCAAAGCATTTCTCCTACACAGGGCGCTTTCCTTTCTTTTAAAATATGCAGCACTCGTCCTGTCGTGATCGTTCGCTGTCGTTGTTCCCGTCTTCTTCGCACGGCGATAAGTTCGTGTATTATGTATCAAAAAACTGTCCTAAACTTGAGTACCTCGGAAAGTATTTCTCCTACACTGGGCGCTTTCGTTTGTGTTAAAAAATTCAGCGCTCGTCCTGTAGTGATTGTTCTCTCTCGTCCTTCCCGTCTTGTTCGCGATGCGACATATTCTTGTATTATTTATCACCACCAACTGGCCCGAACTACAGTACATCTGCACAGTATTTCTTGTACACAGGGCGCTTTTCTTCCTGTTAAAAAAATGCAGCGCTCGTCCTTTCGTGATTGTTCTCTGTCGTTCTCCGTCTGGCGGCGACAAGTTCTTGTAGTATAATCTGCACCAACTAGCCCAAGATTCAGTACTTCAGCACAGAATTTCTCCTACTCTGGGCGCTTTCCTTTCCTAAAGAAATGTAACGCTCGTCCTCTCGTGATCGTTCTTAGTGGTGGCCCCCTTTGTCCGCGCTGCGACAAGTTCTTGTATTTATGTATCAACACCAACTGGACCAAAATTCGGTACTTCTGCACAGTATTTCTCCTAAACTGGGCGCTTTCCTTCCTGTTAAAAAATGCAGCGCTCGTCCTGCGGTGATTGTTCTCTGTCGTTCTCTGTCTGGTGGCGACAAGTTCTTGTAGAATACATCAACACCCACTTGCCCCTTATTCAGTACTTCCGGACAGTATTTCTCGTACACTGCGATTTTTCCTTCCTGTTAAAAAAATGGAGCGCTCGTCCTGTCGTGATCGTTCTCTGGCGTTCTCCGTCTGGCGGCAACAAGTTCTTGTAGTATATATCAACACGAATTGACCCTAACATTAGTACTTATGCATAGCATTTCTCCTACACTGGACGCTTTTGTTCCTGTTTAAAAAATGCAGCGGTCGTCCTGTCGTGATGGTTCTCGGTCGTTCTCTGCCTGGCGGCGACAAGCTCTTTTAGTATATATAAACACCAAGTGGCTCAAAATTGAGTGCTTCTGCACAGTATTTCTCCTACACAGAACGCATTCCTTTCTGTTAAAAAATTCGGCGCTCGTCCAGTCGTGATCGTTCTCTGTCATCGTCTTGTTCGCGCTGCTATAAGTTTGTGTATCATGCATCAACACCAACTGCCCTAAACTTCAGTACTCGTGAAAAGTATTTATCTTACACTGCGTGCTTTCCTTTCTTTAAAAAATAAGCAAGCGCTCGTCCTGTAGTGATCGTTCTGTGTAGTCGTTCCAGTCTTTTTCGCGCGGCGATAAGTTCGTGTATTATGTATCAACACCAACTGGCCCAATCAACAGTACTTCTGCGCAGTATTTCTCGTACACTGGGCGCTTTTATTTCTGTTAAAGAAATTCAGCGCTCGTCTTGTAGTGATCTTTGTCGTCCTCCCCTTCTTGTGCGTGCTGCGACAAATTTTTGTATTAGGTTCCAGCACCAACCGGCCGAAACTTCAGTACTTCTGCACAGTATCACTCCTCCACTGGGCGCTTTCCTTTCTGCTAAAAAATGCTGCGCTCGTCCTGTCGTGATCATTCTCTGTCGTCTTCCCGTCTTGTTCGAGCGGCGTAATGTTCGTGTAGTATGTATCAACACCAATTGGCCTAAACTTCAGTACTTCTCAGAAGTATTTCTCTTACACTGGGCGCTTTCGTTTCTGTAAAAATTACAGCGCTTGTCCTTTTGTGATCGTTCTCTGTCGTCGTTCCCGCCTTGTTCGAGCGCCGACATGTTCGTGTATTATGTATCAACTCCAACTGGCCCACACTTCAGTACTTCTCAGAAGTATTTCTCGTACACTGGGCGCTTTCTTTTCTGTTAAATATGCAGCGCTCGTCCTGTCGTCATCGTCCTCTGTCGTCGTTTCAGTCCTGTTCGCGCTACGACAAATTATTGTATTATGTATGTATCAACACCAACTGGCCCAAACTTCAGTACTTCTGCGCAGTTTTTCTCCTACACTGGCGCTTTAATTTCTGTTAAAAAATTCAGCGCTCGTCTTGTAGTGATCGTTCTCGTACGTCGTTCCCGTCTTGTTGGCGCGGCGATAAGTTCGTGTATTATGTATAAACACCAACTGTCCTAAACTTCAGTACTTCTGCAAAGTATTTCTCCAACACTGGGCGATTTCCTTTGTGTTAAACATTCAGCACTCGTCCAGTAGTTATCGTTCTCTGTCGTCGTTCTAGTCTTGTTCGCGTTGAAACAAATTCTTGTAGTATTATGTATCTACACCAACTGGCCCAAACTTCAGTACTTCTGCGCAGTATTTCTCCTACACTGGCGCTTTCCTTTCTGTTAACAAAATTCAGAGCTCGTCTTGTAGTGATCGTTCTCGGTGTGCGCGCTGCGACAAATTCTTATATAATGTTTCAACGCCAACTGGCCCAAAATTCAGTACTTCTGCACGGTATTTCTCCTACACTGGCTGCGTTCCTGTCAAAAAATGCAGCGCTCGTTCTGTCGTGATTGATCTCGTCCGTCGTTCCCGTCTTGTTGGCGTGGCAATAAGTTCTTGTATTATGTATAAACACCAACTGTCCTAAACATCAGTACTTCTGCAAACTATTTCTCCTACACTGGGCGATTTCCTTTGTGTTAAAAAAATTCAGCACTCGTCCTGTAGTTATCGTTCTCTGTCGTCGTTCCCGTCTTGTTCGCGTTGCGACAAATTCTTGTATTATGTATCAACACGAGCTGGCCCAAAATTCAGTACCTCTGCATAGTATTTCTCGTACACAGGGCGCATTATTTTTTTGCTGTTAAAAAATGCAGCGCTCGTCCTGTCGTAATCGTTGTCTGTCGTTCTCTGTCTGGCACCGAGAAGTTCTTGTAGCATACTACAGCACCAACTGGACTAAAATTCAGTACTTCTGCACATTCTTTCTCGTACACTGGGATTTTTCCTTCCTGTTGAAAAAAATGGAGCGCTCGACCTGTCGTGATTGTTCTCTGTCGATCTCTGTCTGGCGGCGAAGAGTTCTTGTGGTATCTATCAACACCAACTGGACAAAAAATCAGTACTTCTGCACAGTATTTCTTCTACACTGAGCGCTTTCCTTCCTGTTAAAAAAAGTTGACTGTGGTTCAGCTCTGCTTAGCCCTAGTTGAATAGCGAAAGCTTCGTTTCCTCGGCACGTCGTCCTGGCAGCGTCTCACTCCGATGCTCTCGAGAACACAAACCGGTCTCTTCCGCAGTTGAAGACTCACTCCGGGACATGGCACGATATCTAGGCGCATCTTTGTTACGACGCTGCTCGAGTCGTGCGGCGCGTTCTTCTGGCATCTCTTGGGCGGGTTATCTCTTCCTCTCTTCGTTCTGTCGCTTTTGCGTCTCTTTCGCGCTCTATAACGGCTACAATACAGTCAGACAAAGCGCATATATATATGTATACTCCCGGCGAGGCGACACATCCTCTGCCTCTACCCAAGCAGAGCACATCTGGTGGGGCGAGCGACGATTGCAGCGGCATCGGCAGCAGCGCCATCTGTTTGAGCGCGGCTGCAGCGTTGCATACGGCATACGGCATACGGCATACGACATACGAAATATGGCATACGGCGCGACGAGCCGAAGTGTCTCCCTGGCTGGCGTAGTAAAGATTTCGCTTTAACAATGCAGCGCTCGTCCTCTCGTGATTGTTCTCTGCCGTCGTTCCCGTTTTGGTCGCGGTGCGACAAGTTTTTGTATCATGTATCAACACCAACTGGCTCAAAATTGAGTACTTCTGCGCAGTATTTGTCCTACACTGTGAGCTTTCCTTCCTGGTGAAAAAATGCAGCGCTCGTCCTGTCGTTATCGTTTTCTGTCGTTCTCTGTCTGGCGGCGACAAGTTCTTGTATTATGTTCCAACACCAACTGGCCCAAACTTCAGTACTTCTGCACAGACAGAGAGAGAGAGACAGAAAGGCAGGGAGGTTAACTTGGCAGCGCACGGTATGCTACCCTACACGTGGGAAGAGGAACGCAGGGAGAGATAGAAAAGGGAGAGAACAAAGGGATATGGTCACTTTTCCATGTGTCCGTTCGCCGTTACATGTAGGGTACACAGGGCACAGATGATTGTTTACTATCTCGCAGTCAGTCCTGAGTCATTCAAGAACTTTAAATGTGCCTTCAAAGCTGTCCTCTGCGATGAAGGCTTACTCCAAGGACCCAGAAACTTGGCTTCAGTAAGGGGCCGAGGATCTAAACGGCGGAGTGTTGCAGCCAGGACTGCACGCTCACGTTGAAACTGAGGGAAGTTGCAAAGAATGTGCTCGATAGTTTCGGCGCACGCACACATCTCACACGCAGGAGAGTCTGCCATTGCGATTAAATAGAAGTAGGCATTTGTGAACGCCACTCCTAGCCATAGGCGACACAACAGGGTAGCATCGCAGCGGGAGAGGCCGGATGGAGGACTGAGTCAGAGTAAGGGGTCTCGGTGGTGCAGACGTCATGTGGAGTTGCTAGTAGAAGACCATGACTCTAAAAGCTCTCTTCGGCTAAGCATTCGCAATCTCTTGCTGCGTCGGCTCTTGTCAACGGTATCTGGACAATGTTGGCACTGCCGTGAGCCGCTCGTGCTGCAGCGCCAGCTGCGTCGTTTCCAACAATGCCAGAGTGTCCCGGTATCCACTGGAAGACGATGTCATGACCTTCTTCCTGCGCCTGGTGTTGGAGATGTCTAAATTTAGCTACGAGTTGATCGTGATCGCCATGGCGTAAAGCAGAATTAACACATTGTAGGGCTTCTTTTGAATCGCAGAACACAGCCCATTTGTAGGGTGTTTGCGCACCGATGTACTGCACAGCCGCACGAAGAGCGGCCAATTCTGACCCGGTGCAGGTTGTCTGATGCGATGTTTGCTGAATAATACTGGTCTGTCTCGCAGGGATCACTACGGCTTTGGTTGAACTTGTACCAGAGACCAAACCATCTCTATACACATGAGTGCAATCACTATATGCGGCGTGGAGTAGGCAGAGTATTTCTCCTACACTGGGCGCTTTCCTTCTGTTAAAAATGCAGCGCTCGTCCTCTGATGATCGTTCTATGTCCTCTGTCTGTCGCCGACATTTTCGTCTAGTATATGTCACAACGAACTGGCCCAAAATTCCGTACTTCTGCACATTATTTCTCGTACACTGGGCGCTTTCTTTTCTGTAAAAAAATGTAAAGCATGTAAAGATTTTTATCACATAATCTCAAAACATGGAATTGATTTTCTTGGGCATGAAAAGTTGTAATCACCAGAGCAGCATAGGTTCCCCCGAGGACTGTCAACCACCACTCATTTCACTGAAGTTCTTGATTTGGTCCTTGGCATCCTATGCAGTCAAACTGGCATCTTACTACTTTTTTCGAAACCGTTTGGTTGCATGTGCAATAACAAACTAATCTAAAACTGCAGTGCATTATCAGGCAGGGGGAAGTTCAGGACTTTCTAACCGCTCTCAATTGGTAGTCTTTCAAAATATGCCTTCTAGACTAACCACAATCACTTCGGGAGTTCCGTAAGGCTCCTTCCTTGGCCCGCTACTATTTTTAAATTACATTAATCATGTCACCGCTGAAATTACCTGTAACATCCAGCTTTTTGCTGACGACTGCATCATCTACAGAAAAATAAAAAAAATCATGAAGACCAACTAGACAACTAGCTTAGTCATACAAGTATCCAGGCATAACAATTTTAAGCGGTCTTGCTTGGAGCTTCCATGTTACCGTCATAATATCGTCAGCGAACAAGACGCTAGGTTTCCTCAAGCGCCATCTTCACCAAGCTCCACAACATGTGTAGTTTTTAGCTTACAAATCATTCGTATGGTCCAAACTAGAATTTGTATCGCCCATTTGGAATCCTCATCAAGATTTCCTCATCAATGCCAATGAAGCTGTTCAAAAGCGCTCCGCCCCTTTCATTCATTCATCGTACATTTATGACATCAGCGTTTCCTCCTTAAAAACAGCATCCTGATTATCATCCATATCGCTCCGCCGTCGCATTGACAGCCTGTCTTTACTTCACAAACTCTTTCACAGCCCTATGCACATCGCACCTTATCTTCTTCCCCCAGCACGCATATCTCATCGCATCAGCCATCACGTAAAAGTTGCCCGTCCACGCTCACTACCGTCACTTTTTCTAGTTCCTTCTTTCCTTTGCAGCCGCAGACTGGAACGGCCTTCCAAACAACGTTGCCATCACCACTTGCCCCAAGTGTTTTGCTGAAATGCAAATACTCATGTTATTGTTAATTTGTGCTTTTAATTCTTGCCAACCCTTATGTAACACCCGTTTATGGGGCCTTTAAGGTAATAAAATTAAATGAAAAAACCCTAAGTAGCAACTTGATGCTCTTTAGAACCTCACATGTATGTAGGCTTTCCCTTGTTGGTGGAATAATCAATTCTGCAAAGTGTTTGGTACTCGCGTTAAATAAAGTCCTGTAGTGTCAGGTGCATGATATAGGGTGTTTTACCATCAGACATTACACAATATATAAAAATAGGCTTCTTAAGTTAGAAGACCGCTTTTTCCGGCACAGCATTGTCTTCGCTGGAGTACATTAGGATACAGTTAAGATGTGCTAAATAGGAGGCCTGTTAAGTAATACTTAATAGTTAACCTTTTAACCATTACTAATAGCCTCCTTAATTACTGAAAGGCGTGCAGCCCGCGGAATGTAACATCGACGTCAGCTCATAGGATTTCGAAAACGCCGTTACCCTCGACACTGCAACCTAAGAAATTTTGGCAACATCGTTCTAAAATACATGCGCTTTCGGGAAGTTTGCAGGAAAAGCAACCTCTGCGGAGCACGTAACCAGTCTAAATAGCCAAAATTCGTTGGGTCACCGCACCGAGGGTAACCGCGTTTTCGAAATTCTAAAAACAGACAGTAAGAGTGAGGAAGTCCAGTATCATCATCAACCTGACTACGCCCACAGCTGGTCAAAGACCACTTCCGCGTTCTTCCCATCAAGCCTGTAATTTGCCAGCTGCGCCCACCGTATGTACGCAAACTTAATCTCGTGCGCCAACCTAACTTTCTGCCGCGCCCTGCTACGTTTGTCATCACTTGGAATCCAATCCGTCACCCTCAGGGACCAGCGGTTATCTTGCTTTCGCATTATATGCCCTGCCCAAGGGCGTTTACTACTGTTGATTATAGGATGTCATTAACCCGCATTTGTTCCCTCACCAACTCCGCCCACTTCCGGTCTCTTAACGTTACACCTGTCTTTTTCTTTCCATAGCTCGCAGCGTTGTCCTTAACTTAAGCTGAACTCTTTTCGTTAGCCTCCACGTTTCTGCCCTGTAGGTGAGTACCGGTAATATACGAGTGAATACTGTTCTGTCGAGGGATATTGGTAAACTGCTATTCAAGATCTGAGAGAACCTGCCATGTGCGCTCCGCCCCATTCTTTTGTCCTTATAGTTATTTTCTCTCATTATCCGTATGAGTGGTCACAACGTATCCTTAGTAGTCGTATTGCTTTACCATTTCTAGCACCTTGTGACCAATAATTGGAAACTGCTGTTCCCTTGCTAGACTGATGAACATTACTTTGGTTTTCTGCATGTTAACTTTTAGACCCACCGTTCTGCACTTTCAGTCTAATTCATTGAACAGTCTTTGCACTTCATCATTCTGAGTGACTGAGCAAGGCAATGCCATCAGCGAATCGCAGATTAGTTAGGTATTCTCCATTGACTACTATCCTCTACTGCTCTCAAGTCAGGCCTCGGAACACCTCCTGTAAGCAGGCACTGAATAGCATTGGCGAAATTGTGTCTCCCTGTCTGATGCCCTTCGTTGTTACAAATTTATTGCTGACTTTATGGCGGGCTATGGTAGGTCTACAATTTCTACAGATATCTTCCAGTATTTTCATATAAGGCTCTTTTCCACCCTGCTTTCGCACTGCGTACATGACTGCTGAGGTTTCCACTCAGTCCAATGCTTTCTCGTAATTAATGAAGGGTGAAATATGGATCGGTTTTATTCTGTGCATGTCCATATCACCTGACTGATAGTGTGAATATGATCTATTGTGGAATATTATCCACGAAGGTCTGCCCGATCATTTGTTTGAGTGAAGTCTAAAGTTCCCCTGACTCTATTAGCAGTTACCATAGTAAATACCTTATAGGCAACGAAGAGTAAGCTGATAGGTGTGCAATTTTTCATGTCCTTGGTGCCTTGTGTCCTATGAACTCAGATATTGTTAGTGCTCTTCCAAGCTTCTGGTACTGTCGATGTCAAAAGGCATTGCGTATACAGAGTGGATAGTTTTTCTGGCATAATCTCCCTTGCGTCCTTCAACAGATCTCTTACCTGATCCTCACCAGCTGCATTTCCTGTTTCGTTACTGGCGGGATGACGCATTGCTCTGCGCTACTGTATCTTTCATTAAAGTTCTGATTACATTGGGCACTGTCTAGATGTAAAGAGAACTCTTCGGCTACTTTAACTATCTTATCCATCTTGTTAATGACATTGCTCTGTGTATTAACGCATACATCTGATTTTTACGAATGCTTAGTTTCCTCTTCACCGCTTTTAGGCAACTGCCTTTCTTTAGAGCATGCTCGATTGTGTCCATATTAAAGTTTCTTATGTCGGCTACCTTGCACTTATTTTTTAGCTTCGTAAGCTCTGGTAGTTCTATTTTGTCTCCAGAGCTAGAGGCTCTCATGATTTCACGTTTCATAATCAAATCTTTCGTCTCCTGAGATAGCTTGCCGGTATCCTGCTGAACCAGCCTACGACCTACTTTTTCGACGCACTCCTTAGTGATAGCAGTGAGATTATCGTTTATTCTATAAACATTAAGATCGCCTTCCCCAGCTAAAGCGGAATATCTGTTCTGTAGGGAAATCCTGAACTCCCCTACTTTCCCTCTTATTGCCAACTCGTTAATTGGCTTCCGCTTCTCTAGTTTCTTCCGTTCCCTCTTCAAGTCTAGGCGAATTCGAGATCTTATCATTGTCTTATCATTCCGCATCCTGCAGAATGACAGAGTGAAAGCGTAGTATGATGTCTTTTTCATTTTTTGTCTCCCAAACGGGGCTCCTCCTGGTCCGCTTCCTATTCTCTCGTTTGCGGAAGAAGGTATTCATGGTTCGTAAATTATTTCCTGTCTGCGAACTCTACTATTAACTCTCCCCTGCTATTCATACAACCTATACCATATTCGCCTGCCGCCTGGTCGCCAGCCTGCTTCTTGCCAACCTTCGCATTAAATTCGCCCATCAGTACAGTACAGGGTAATTTTACTTTGATCATTGCCGATTCCACGTCTTCATAGAAGATTTCAACAGTGTGGTCATCATGACTAGATGTAGGCGCGTAGGCCTGCACCACCTTCAGCTTGTACCTCTTATTAAGCCTAATTACAATACCTGCCTTCCTCCCATTAATACTATAGAGCCCCTATGTGGCCAGCTATATCCTGATTAATGAGGAATCCCACACCTAGTTCTCGTCTATCCGCTAATCCGCGATAGCAGATTACGTGTCCGTCCTTTAGTGCTGTATACACCCCACCTGTTCTCCTGACTTCGCTAAGCCCTATGAGATTCCATTTAATGCCCGTTAGTTTCTGAAATAGCACTGCTAAGCTAGCCTCACTGGATAGGGTTCTAGCGTTAAACTTTGCGAGTTCAAATTCCAATGGCGGCACCCTCCGCTGCGACACACGTCACAGACGTGTTAGTTAGCACGTGGTAGCTTTATTTTTATGCACTATAGCTCTGATAATGCTGTGCGTAAAAAAAGCGCTCTTCCAAATCAAAAAGCCTATATTTGAAAACCGTGTAAAATCTTAGGCGAATTGCCTTCTATTCTCAGCAGAAATTACAGAGTCACTTTACAACACAAGCTTCGATAAAAACCGATTTGTCTCCCTCATTTAAATTAGACACCGAAAAACACAGAGTCAACGGAAAACAATAAACACTGGACAATAACGCTCGAATTTGAAGAAAATGAAGTGCAGAATATACAGACACGTAGTTATCGCGTTGCGTTGTTATAGAGCATAATATGGACGTAAACGCGCGTAAGAAGGGCTGCGGTAGCAAACGAGAAAAATTACTGATGATGAAAACGTACCTGTCTCACAGAATTTATGCTTTGTTGTCAATTTCATTTGGGACCATTGCTCACAGCCGCTATGAAATAGTGAATGTATACTCCGTCGGATGCCTGTCACGAAAGTGCAGCCAAGCATCCTTTAAGCAGCATTTTCCTAGAAAATGTGATTCCTCCCCTCAGCAATACTCATAGTGTCCCCATGTTTTCGGGTGTTATCTGTGCAGCTGCCATTTTCTCTCTGCGTGGCTTGGCAGAATTTTTCCCCACCAACAGCGAAGGCGCAGGGATGGCTCATTTTTAGAGTTTACTCTATGGCAAGAAAAATTATGACAAGACAAAAGACCTGAAGAAGGCAGAGCGGAAGGTAACAAACGCGGGTTAACGACAACCCAGTCGAAATCAAGAGAAGCAATGGGCTTGGGCGGCAATGCAATGCGAAGGTAAGTTGACAGCTGGTCGCTAATGGCAGCGGAGTGGATTACAAGAGAAGGCAAGTTTAGCAGGTGGAGGCAGAAAGTTAGGTGGCCGGATGAGATGTACAAGTTTGCAGGGATACGATGGGCGCAGCTGGTAAAGAACAGGGTTAATTGGAGAGGCATGGGAAAGGTGTTGCCCTCCATTGGGTGTAGATAGCTGATGATGACGATGACTGCAGTTTTGCTGGTCTTAAGTCTCGAATGGGTCTTGCGTGCGTGATTTGCATCACTTGCGTGGTTAATCCAATAAAAGAAATGTGTAACCACTGATCCCTCCGTCTGACAACAAAGAAACGGGTACGTAATCTAGCCACGCCGTAAGTTTCTTCGCGGTTCATACTAGGATATAAAGGCACATGCGCCATCATGTGCAGTGGAAAGCCAGTTTCAGTGACAGGCAACATAATGTCGGCACGCTTCTTTCTTTTCTTCTTGTTTGCCGCTCCCTTTATTTCCATGGCTGTGTCACGTGAAGAGAGGTTCGACGTCTGCGAAGAAATCACATCCGAGCGCTCACGCCAGTACCTTATTTAGTGTTAAGAACAGGCGGCGACACTTGACTCGGAGCTAGATGGACTTAGGTCTCTACCTAGAAGTGTTATGGAGGTTTTTTATCTAGGAATAAAAATAGAGGATTGCCTTAAGCCCATTAGTCTTGACCAGCAAAAGAGCTGACTCAAGATGCGGCGCGGCGTATGTTGCACGGTAGTCGCGACAAATTTAACTGACAAGTTAAGCACCGCAATACCCTGTACTATGCGGCTATAAAGAAAAGCCGCAGCCATTCTTTAATAGCCGCACGACTTTGACTCCTGGTAATCTTTGCTGGTAATTACTCCAAACCTTTCTAAGTGACACAGGACGTCGGCGGTGTGCCTTTGCCGTGGGCGTCTGAAAATTACTTTAGTCACTTTACCTTCAGGTTCGATTTTTAACACCGCTAACGGAATAATCACAACACAAGTGTAAACGAGAGAGAGATGGAGTACTTTTATGCCGTGAGAGATTTTTGATCCTCCAGTCGTCAAGAAAGAGCTTTCAGTGCAGATCCCCTGCGGCCTAAGGTGACAGCTGGGCTCGGGTGACCAACTTGCGCTCAGCATTCCAATTTCGAGCTGCACAACTGCGCCTCCCTCTGCTCCCGATTTACATTTCGAATGGGCTCAAGAGCCGTTATTACAGAGCAGTCCCACATAAAATGATATAACGTAGTTGTTTGGTAACACCAGGAACACCAGTCTCTGAACGTATTAGCGTAAAGTTTGGCATATCTAAAGAAGTTCACAAAGGTGTTTGCAATGTTCTCCAATCAACAGACTCCTCTGTGCACTCTGTGGAGAGGGATATATTCCAGTGCTTTTTCGTAACAATTCCAATCTGCCCTTGAACACCCATGTGAGGGGTGTGAGCACTGCCGAACTGGCTCGGTACGGTGTAAGCAGGTCAGCTGCCGAGCACCATAACCACTTGCTACCGCGGTGTCTCTGGTGTATACTGCTGAAATCTGTTCGCCTTGTCTGCAGTTCACCGTAGCCGCAAGTGATCAGGAGGTCTAATCTGTTGCAGCGTAAATTCAACTTATTAAATTTGAACAGCACAGCAGGCGAATTCAAAGCAACTTGGGGCTACACTAATGGACAACTGCTTTCCGCCTACTGCCGGTAAGCACAAGTTCACTCTCAAGATGTCTGAAAGGGCAGGTGCCTGCGTTTGAGTTTTGAATGTGAGTTTTGAGTACAAACCAACTTCGCTCACCTTTCTTTATTTATTTTAAATAGTTACTTTCAATACTGCGGACCCTCTTACGCGGCCCTAGCAAATCAGCCTACAAAACATTTACACTGAAGCCAGGGCTAGATCACACAAGACACAGAAAAACCACAGTGGCGGCAAGAAGACGTGCGCAAACAAATCCAACAAAGCTAAGTATTTCAAATGTGCAACTGAGAACAACCAATGTAAAAGCGGCTCTGGGAGAGGTTATCACAAATAAATAGTCAAAAACGGATTACAGTGAACAACTTGTACGTTACGAAAAGGCGCCAAGGCGCGCAAAGCAAGGCAAGGTACGCATATGTTCATAGTAAAAATTAACGCTAAAGAATTACGGGCACTGCAACCTCTGGAACCAACTAAGGCTACGCAAGGGCTCATGCGCTGTTCAGCCCGACAAGAAGGAAGGTAAGTGATGCGGGAGGGCAAAATTCATTATGAATAATCAAAACCCCTTGTGCACCACTGAGGGCGTAACTCTGCGGCAATGATGGCCTCGATCCTTGTTGTGAATGTTGTTGAAGTCGGCGCATGGTTAACCTTGGCCTCATGTTTTTTTTTTTTCCAATCTCGGATGGCGCATCAAAAAACTAGTGCTTAAATACATCTGCATGATAGCAATATTCAGTTAATGTGAGTGCATGCTTCTGCCGTGTCTGTCTAGGCTGAGACCGGGAAATGTGTTTTGACACATTGATGTTTTCACTCTTTGGCAACAGCTGGCGCAAAATTTCAATCACGCGCGTTCATAGCTCTGATTTTCAGCTTCGCAAGAGCTGAGATAGCTGCAAGGTTAGAGGGAGAGTCAGTACGCTTGTATTTGTGGTGGATTAGTCGGATTGCCTCGTATGTTTTCTAGTTTTGCTATGTCAGTGGCTGTTTTCGCAAACCAAATGGTGTGAGCGTACTCTAAAATAAATCTTATGAACGTTTTATATGCTTTTTTTAGTAGTTTAGTAGATTCTGGTGCATGCCGACTAGATCTTTCCTAGAAAAAAGTTAGCGCAATGATTCCGATGTTACATTAGAGATCTGTGCGGCCAATCTGAAGTCATCGGTTAGTGTGACACAGAGATAATTATGCTGGGAGACTTTCATAAGTGGACTACCACAAATGCTGAATGGGAAACATGATTGCATTTTTCAGTGTTGCGAACATGCACGCAGATGTTTTAGAATTATGGCAATCTGCCATCTCGACGAGCAATCCACCACTGCATCAAGTAATTGGAAAAGCACTTGGTGGTCTTCATGACTTTTTTATTTTTCTGTAGATTATGCAGTCGTCTGCAAAAAGCTGGATGTTACAGTTAATTTCAGCGGCGACATGAATAATGTAAATTAAAAATAATAGCGGGCCAAGGAGGGAGCCTTACGGAACTCCCGAAGTGATTGTGGTTAGTCTAGAAGGCATATTTAGAAAGATTACCAATTGAGAGCGGTTAGAAAGTCCTGAACTTCCCCCTGCCTGATAAAGCACTGTAGTTTTACGATTAGTTTGTTATGGCACATGCAACCAAACGCTTTCGCAAAAAGTAGTAAGATGCAGGTTTGACTGCAGAGGATGCCCAGGACCAAATCAAGAACTTCAGTGAAATGAGTGGTTGTTGACAGTCCTCGGGGGAACCTATGCTGCTCTGGTGATTACAACTTTTCATGCCCAAGAAAATCAATTCCATGTTTTGAGATTTTGTGATAAAAATCTTTACATGCTTTACATTTTTTTAAAGAAAAGAAAGCGCCCAGTGTACGAGAAATAATGTGCAGAAGTACGGAATTTTCGGCCAGTTCGTTGTGACATATACTAGAAGAAAATGTCGGCGACAGACAGAGGACATAGAAAGATCATCAGAGGACGAGCGCTGCATTTTTTAACAGAAGGAAAGCGCCCAGTGTAGAAGAAATACTCTGCCTACTCCACGCCTCATATAGTGATTGCACTCCTGTGTATACAGATGGTTTGGTCTCTGGTACAAGTTCAACCAACGCCGTAGTGATTCCTGCGAGACAGACCAGTACTATTCAGCAAACTTCGCATCGGACAACCTGCACCGGGTCAGAATTGGCCGCTCTTCGTGCGGCTGTGCAGCACATCGGTGCACAAACACCTTACAAATGGGCTGTGTTCTGCGACTCAAAAGCAGCCCTACAATGTGTTAATTCTGCTTTACGCCATGGCGATCACGATCAACTCATAGCTAAATTTAGACATCTCCAACACCAGGCGCAGGAAGAAGGTCATGGCATCGTCTTCCAGTGGATACCGGGACAATCTGGCATTGTTGGAAACGACGCAGCTGGCGCTGCAGCACGAGCGGCCCACGGCAGTGCCAACATTGTCCAGATACCGTTGACAAGAGCCGACGCAGCAAGAGATTTGCGAATGCTTAGCCCAAGAGAGCTTTTAGCGTCATGGTCTTCTACTAGCAACTCCACATGACGTCTGCACCACCGAGACCCCTTCTCTGACTCAGTCCTCCATCCGGCCTATCCCGCTGCGATGCTACCCTGTTGTGTCGCCTATGGCTAGGAGTGGCGTTCACAAATGCCTACTCCCATTTAATCGCAATGGCAGACTCTCCTGCGTGTGAGATGTTTGCGTGCGCCGAAACTATCGAGCACATTCTTTGCAACTTCCCTCGGTTTCAGCGTGAGCGTGCAGTCCTAGCTGCAACACTCTGCCGTTTAGATCCTCGGCCCCTTACTGAAGCCAAAATTCTGGGTCCTTGGAGTAAGCCTTCATCGCAGAGGACAGCTTTGAAGGCACATTTAAAGTTCTTGAATGACTAAGGACTGACTGCGAGATAGTGAACAATCATCTGTGCCCTGTGTACCCTACAAGTAACGGCGAACGGACACATGGAAAAGTGACCATATCCCTTTGTTCTTTCCCTTTTCTATCTCTCCCTACGTTCCCCTTCCCACGTGTAGGGTAGCATACCGTGCGCTGCCAAGTTAACCTCCCTGCTTTTCTGTCTCTCTCTCTCTCTGTCTGTGCAGAAGTACTGAAGTTTGGGCCAGTTGGTGTTGGAACATAATACAAGAACTTGTCGCCGCCAGACAGAGAACGACAGAAAACGATAACGACAGGACGAGCTCTGGATTTTTTCACCAGGAAGGAAAGCTCACAGTGTAGGACAAATACTGCGCAGAAGTACTCAATTTTGAGCCAGTTGGTGTTGATACATGATACAAAATCTTGTCGCACCGCGAACAAGGCGGGAACGACGGCAGAGAACAATTACGAGAGGACGAGCGCTGCATTGTTAAAGCGAAATCTTTACTACGCCAGCCAGGGAGACACTTCGGCTCGTCGCGCCGTATGCCATATTTCGTATTTCGTGTGCCGTATGCCGTATGCAACGCTGCAGCCGCGCTCAAACAGATGGCGCTGCTGCCGATGCCGCTGCAATCGTCGCTCGCCCCACCAGATGTGCTCTGCTTGGGTAGAGGGAGAGGATGTGTCGCCTCGCGGGGAGTATACATATATATATGCGCTTTGTCTGACTGTATTGTAGCCGTTATGGAGAGCGCGAAAGAGACGCAAAAGTGACAGAACGAAGCGAGGAAGAGAAAACTTGCCCAAGAGATGCCAGAAGAACGCGCCGCACAACTCGAGAAGCGTCGTAACAAAGATGCGCCTAGAAGTCGTGCCATGTCCCGGAGTGAGTCTTCAACTGCGGAAGAGACCGGTTTGTGTTCTCGAGAGCATCGGAATGAGACGCTGCGTAGACGACGTGCCGAGGAAACGAAGCGTTCGCTATTCAACTAGGGCTAAGCAGAGCTAAACCACAGTCAACTTTTTTTAACAGGAAGGAAAGCGCTCAGTGTAGAAGAAATACTGTGCAGAAGTACTGATTTCTTGCCCAGTTGGCGTTGATAGATACTACAAGAACTCTTCGCCGCCAGACAGAGATCGACAGAGAACAATCACGAAATCCATTTTTTCAACAGGAAGGAAAAATCCCAGTGCACGAGAAATAATGTGCAGAAGTACTGAATTTTAGTCCAGTGGGTGCTGTAATATGCTACAAGAACTTCTCGGTGCCAGACAGAGAACGACAGACAACGATTACGACAGGACGAGCGTTGCATTTTTTAACAGCAAAAAAATTTAAGCGCCCTGTGTACGAGAAATACTATGCAGAGGTACTGAATTTTGGGCCAGCTGGTGTTGATACATAATACAAGAATTTGTCGCAACGCGAACAAGACGGGAACGACGACAGAGAACGATAATTACAGGACGAGCGCTGAATTTTTTTAACACAAAGCAAATCGCCCAGTGTAGGAGAAATACTTTGCAGAAGTACTGAAGTTTAGGACAGTTGGTGTTTATACGTAATAAACGAACTTATTGCCACGCCAACAAGACGGGAACGACGGACGAGATAAATCACGACAGAACGAGCGCTGCATTTTTTTTTTACAGGAACGCAGCCAGTGTAGGAGAAATACCGTGCAGAAGTACTGAACTTTGGGCCAGTTGGCGTTGAAACATTATATAAGAATTTGTCGCAGCGCGCACACCGAGAACGATAACTACAAGACGAGCTCTGAATTTTTTTAACAGAAAGGAAAGCGCCAGTGTATGAGAAATACTGCGCAGAAGTACTGAAGTTTGGGCCAGTTGGTGTAGATACATAATACAAGAATTTGTCGCAACGCGAACAAGACGAGAACGACGACAGAGAACGATAACTACTGGACGAGTGCTGAATTTTTAACACAAAGGAAATCGCCCAGTGTTGGAGAAATACTTTGCAGAAGTACTGAAGTTTAGGACAGTTGGTGTTTATACATAATACACGAACTTATCGCCGCGCCAACAAGACGGGAACGACGGACGAGAACGATCACTACAAGACGAGCGCTGAATTTTTTAACAGAAATTAAAGCGCCAGTGTAGGAGAAAAACTGCGCAGAAGTACTGAAGTTTGGGCCAGTTGGTGTTGATACATACATAATACAATAATTTGTCGTAGCGCGAACAGGACTGGAACGACGACAGAGGACGATGACGACAGGACGAGCGCTGCATATTTTAACAGAAAGGAAAGCGCCCAGTGTAAGAGAAATACTTCTGAGAAGCACTGAAGTGTGGGCCAGTTGGAGTTGATTCATAATACACGAACATGTTGCCGCTCGAACAAGGCGGGAACGACGATAGAGAACGATCACAAAAGGACAAGCGCAGTAATTTTTACAGAAACGAAAGCGCCCAGTGTAAGAGAAATACTTCTGAGAAGTACTGAAGTTTAGGCCAATTGGTGTTGATACATACTACACGAACATTTCGCCGCTCGAACAAGACGGGAAGACGACAGAGAATGATCACGACAGGACGAGCGCTGCATTTTTTAGCGGAAAGGAAAGCGCCCAGTGGAGGAGTGTTACTGTGCAGAAGTACTGAAGTTTCGGCCGGTTGGTGCTGGAACCTAATACAAAAATTTGTCGCAGCACGCACAAGAAGGGGAGGACGACAGAGATCACTACAAGACGAGCGCTGAATTTCTTTAATAGAAATAAAAGCGCCCAGTGTACGAGAATTACTGCGCAGAAGTACTGTTGATTGGGCCAGTTGGTGTTGATACATAATAGACGAACTTATCGCCGCGCGAACAAGACTGGAACGACTACACAGAACGATCACTACAGGACGAGCGCTGCATATTTTAAAAGAAAGGAAAGCACGCAGTGTAAGATAAATACTTTTCACGAGTACTGAAGTTTAGGGCAGTTGGTGTTGATACATGATACACAAAGTTATCGCAGCGCGAACAAGACGGGGACAACGACAGACAACGATCACGACAGGACGAGCGCCGAATTTTTTAACAGAAAGGAATGCGTTCTGTGTAGGAGAAATACTGTGCAGAAGTAATCAATTTTGAGCCACTTGGTGTTTATATATAATAAAAGAGCTTGTCGCCGCCAGGCAGAGAACGACCGAGAACCATCACGACAGGACGACCACTGCATTTTTTAAACAGGAACAAAAGCGTCCAGTGTAGGAGAAATGCTATGCAGAAGTACTAATGTTAGGGTCAATTCGTGTTGATATATACTACTACAAGAACTGGTTGCCGCCAGACGGAGAACGCCAGAGAACGATCACGACAGGACGAGCGCTCCATTTTTTTAACAGGAAGGAAAAATCGCAGTATACGAGAAATACTGTCCGGAAGTACTGAACATGGGGCCAGTGGGTGTTGATGTATTCTACAAGAACTTGTCGCCGCCAGACAGAGAACGACAGAGAACAATCACCGCAGGACGAGCGCTGCATTTTTTAACAGGAAGGAAAGCGCCCAGTTTAGGAGAAATACTGTGCAGAAGTACCGAATTTTGGTCCAGTTGGTGTTGATACATAAATACAAGAACTTGTCGCAGCGCGGACAAAGGGGGCCACCGCAGAGAACGATCACGAGAGGACGAGCGTTATATTTCTTTAGGAAAGGAAAGCGCCCAGAGTAGGAGAAATTCTGTGCTGAAGTACTGAATATTGGGCTAGTTGGTGCAGATTATACTACAAGAACTTGTCCCCGCCAGACAGAGAACGACAGAGAACAATCACGAAAGGACGAGCGCTGGATTTTTTTAACAGGAAGAAAAGCGCCCAGTGTACAAGAAATACTGTGCAGATGTACTGCAGTTCGGGCCAGTTGGTGGTGATAAATAATACAAGAATATGTCGCATCGCGAACAAGACGGGAACGACGAGAGAGAACAATCACTACAGGACGAGCGCTGAATTTTTTAACACAAAGGAAAGCGCCCAGTGTAGGAGAAATACTTTCCGAGGTACTCAAGTTTAGGACAGTTTTTTGATACATAATACACGAACTTATCGCCGTGCGAAGAAGACGGGAACAACGACAGAGAACGATCACGAGAGGACGAGTGCAGCATATTTTAAAAGAAAGAAAAGCGCCCAGTGTACGAGAAATGCTTTGCAGAAGTACTGAATTTTGGGCGAGTTGGTGTTGATACATAATAGACGAATTTAACGCCGCGCGAACAAGACGGGGATAACAGAGAACGATAGAGACAGGACGAGAGCTGCATTTCTTAACAGGAACAAAAATGTCTAGTGTAGGAGAAATACTGTGCAGAAGTACTGAAGTTTGGGCCACTTCGTATTGATATATTCTACAAGAACTTTTCGCCACCAGAGAACGACTGAGAACGATCACGACAGGACGATCGCTGCATTTTTTTATCAGAAAGGAAAGTGCCCAGTATAGGAGAAACAATGTGAGGAAGTACGGAATTTTGAGCCAGTTGGTGTTTATATACAATAAAAGAGCTTGTCGCCGCCAGGCAGAGAACGACAGAGAACGATCACTACAGGACGAGCGCTAAATTTTCTTTCAATAAGGACAGCGCCCAGTGTATGAGAATACTTTGCAGAAGTACTTAAGTTTAGGCCATTTGGTGTTGATACGTAATACACGAACTTACCACCGCGCTTACAAGACTGAAACGACGACAGAGAACAATCACGACAAGACGAGCAAAGCACCCAGTGTAAGAGAAATACTTTTAAGAAGTACTGAAGTTTAGGACAGTTGGTATTGAAACATAATACAATAATTTGTCGCAGCTCACACACAGAGAACGATCACTACAAGACGAGCGCTCAATTTTTTTAACAAAGGAAAGCGCCCAGTGTACAAGAAATACTGTGCAGAAGAGTCGGATCTTCGAAGAAACGGCTACCCTCTTTCCTTCATCAGGAACACCGAAAGAAGAATGACAGCGAATCAGCCTACCTGCGAAGAACGCGAGAGCACGGAAAAAACAAAAGAAAAACGAGCTGCTGTCCCATACGTGGCGGGAATTAGCGAAGCGCTTGCACGTATTTTCCGCAAGCATGGCGTCAACATCACGCACGTCCCCGCTGGCAAGGTGCGAACAGAACTGGTGAATGTGAAGGACAAGCTCCCTCGTGAAAGATTTCCAGGTGTTGTATATGAGATAGACTGCGCCGATTGCTCATCAATATATATCGGTGAAACAAAGGACTTCAGGAGACGCCTGAGAGAGCAGCAGAACGACGTCCGAAACCGGAAAGCAGCATCTAACGCCATCGCCGAGCATGTGCAAGAATCCGGCCACGAGATTAACTGGGATCAAGTGAAGATATTGACAACAGAAAAGAACACATCATCACGGCAGAATCTTGAGTCCCTTATCATACAGACATCGTCTAACACATTAAACAGGAACGACGGAACTCTACATCCTATCTATGCTAAATCATTAGAAACGCTACTGGGTGCTACAAAAGGACGAATCCGTGCGCCGATTGCTTCATAGTGAACAAAGCAGCCGTAGTGCTCCCGAAACGTCTTTTCATCTTTTGACTTTGGCCAGTGACCAGCAATCTGCATCAATCATTACTTTAATTGCCACCTGCCACGCTGCTCAGTTTGGCCACAATCCTTTCGGCAAGTTGCAATACACCACAAGGTCACGTGATCTCGGTGGCCTACCTAGGTTGCCTGAGCGGCGGGTGGCTCTGGCCGCTCCCGCTGCCAGGCTTCAAACGGTCGCGACTCCGATGACGCCGGCTCTGGACAAGTTTTTCCAACATGTGGGTTCTAATACTCGCGTTAAAGGAAACAAGAACACCTACACAATAACTTTTACGTATCCATGCTAGGGAGGTTACAGAATCGAATAAGCCGACAGATTTTAAGCTTGCACGCTTGGACCTTTTGTTGCGCATTGTGAATTCTTCGCAAAACTAAATTTGGCGCTCATGATTGCACGCGTCGAGCAGTTTCCCTTTCCTAACCCTGATGCGAACTTGCAAGCCTTTAAGCAGGAGGCGAGCGCGTGCCTTTCCACATTCTTATATCATTGCTGCTTGGTTGATATAAGAAATTATTTGTGAGGGAAAAATTTAAACAACCTTGGTTATTTTGCCAAACTACCGAGGTCCACGATTATTGCTGTACTCATGCAGAGTTGGCGCTTTTTTATCATTTCTCCGCACATTGCAGAATTGGCAGTGTAAGAGAGAGCCGACGGGCTCCCTGCTCCTTTTCACTGGTGACAGACACCGTGACAATTAGCGATCAGTGCTTCATCGGTAGTAATTTATTTAGGAGTTTTGGTGAAGGATGTTCCGCGCAGCTTGCTGACATCTGGTGATTATTACGATCGTCGCCACTGCTGCAGGAGGGGAGCGGTTGTGCAAAATTGGTGAGATCACTGCAACGCCACCGCAACCGCAGTGAGAAGGGGACGAACCAGGATAGCTGCTTGGAGGAGGAAAACGCTTAGAAAGTTGGTGCCTTGATGTCCTAAACAGAGAACCTCTTTATCGAGCTGCTCTTGGGCTTCATGTAACGGCCTCGAGACATTCATGGAAGTAGTAATGGCCTAATATATTAGGAGTGTTCGTTAATGTACCTAAAGGTAGTGCACGTTTAACTAATTCAGACTGCCCAGAAGATTAGGACAGAGAGCTGTTTTGCAATCATGGAGCATATTTCCAATAAATATTCCCTTTTAGCAAGAACAACCTAGTATCTATAAACTGGAGCTTATGTTCTTCAGAGATTTCCTTCCAACGAGTAAATTACTGACGATAGCAGGAAACAAAACGTCACGGAGCTTAAGAACCATTCATGAGACGCTGAACGAAATCTCAGCATTAAGCTAGTTATCATAAACGAATCGTGAAGTCTAAAAACTGAATACGAGCTTGTTCGGTCTTATGTCAACCTTTGCGAGCAAGGGATCACTTCATAAGGCCGGAGGAATGAAATCTAGGCAGATCCTTTTCGACAACGAGTGCAGAGAAAAAATTAAACGACATGCACTCAAGGAATTTCAATGTTTTCTTTCCTACAGAGCTTTCGAAACTATCACTCCTTTTCTATTCAATGCCTTCCTTACCCGCTATGTACCACCATCCGTCATATGGGAAATAGTTATACAGGTTATTCAGGCTAATGGAAAGAGCGGTCACGCCTATAAGGAATTCGCTTGACATCTCGCGCCCTTTAAAAATAAACGGATCATCCAAACTAGAAACGGGCCATCATTCAAGGACTTCAAGTGCTTATCCTGAGCTTCAAGTTCAATCTTGAGCGAGCTCCAAGTGCACTGCCTTTGTTGCAGCTGTAAGGTCTTCATTCAGGGAGTTCAAGTGGTTTTTCGGTCCTGCAGCTGTAAGGTCTTCATTCAGGGAGTTCAAGTGGTTTTCCGTTCCTGCAGCTGTAAGGGATTCATTATTAGAGTTCATGTGCATTAGCCTGTGTTGCAGCTGTAAGGTATTGATTCTCGTACTTAAAGTACTTTGTCTGTGCTGCAGCTGTAAAGTCTGCCTTCTTGAAGTTCATGTGCATTGCCTGTGTTGTAGCTGTTAGGTCTTGATTCAGAGACTTCAAGTGCTGCTGTTGTCCTGCAGCTGTAAGGTCTTCATTAATGGAGTTCATGTGCCTTACCTTAGTTCCAGCCGTTAAGTATTCATTCATGAACTACAAGTGACTTGACCATGCTGCAGCTATAACAGATTATTTACTTTTTGTCGCGTGGCACTTTGCCCAGAATTCACCGTAGTACGCAGTTACTCAGTGTGGACCACTTATACCACCACAATACTTGGCAATCGTCCTTCGCTTAGGCTCCATAGACCACTTTATTTTTGCAAGGTTTGTTAGCTAATCACCCTGCCCGTTCTCTGCGCTCTAGCTCTCATGCGCTAGGGTCCCCTCTGCCACTACGGGATCGCCAGTTATTTGTTAAGTTCACTCTACATAAGCTGATGTTTTTTGCTTACGGTAAATTAAATTTTAATGCCATAAGCTTGCACAAATGCTCGCCCGTACAGTCATCTACAAACATGTCTCGAGCATAGGAAGAAAGCACAAAGGATTACACTTGCGTCGTGTAGAAGTGATCCGGGGCTTGAAAGAAGACCGTGTCATGCATGCACGTCCCATTTAATCGTGTTTATCTCCTCATGCCTCCATTTGCAAAATCGGGTCTGCAGATCAGTGGCGATTGTCGCTAATAAACAATAGAGCGCGCTGTCCCAGCCATTGTTACAAGTGTGGGGAAAACTCCCCACGGTAAAAGCCATTTATTTGTCGTTCTCTGAAGGCTTCATCAAAATTAGTATATTTTCGCCGCGTTCACCCAAAAGTAATTTTAGTTTTCGTTTCCTCCCGCTCTCTGACTGACAGGTGAAAAGGGGCATGGTGTATCCGCTATTATATTAATTCTATGGTCGTACAAGCAACTCGTATCACTGTAGTACAGAGGGAAGGAATTTATCTGCAATATATGTACTTGAAACCATTTGTCGCATACTACGTTTCTTTGGGCGCATAGAGGGGGGTACAGACTATTGCTTTTCAACACAACGCTCGTGTCCCTTTCAGTGTGTCCAAAATATGTTGCAATTTGTTCGGTGCGACCGAGGTACAAACAAGTTGAGCAGTGAGGCACTCTCCCCTTCCAAAAAGTTTCAATAATGGTACTTTATTTAAACAAGGATTATTTTCTTTTCTTCTCAGACTTGATTTCTTTTAAAAAATTGTTTTTCAGGATATAACGCAATCCGAGTTATTTCTTCTAGCCATTTCTTCTTGCATACGCCGCATTGTTTGTTCGTGCGCTGCCGCGCTTTGTGCCATGGAGCTATACATCGCCTGGAGCGTTTGGGCTTGCCTAGTGTCCTGCGCCGCCATCGCATCCTGCATCTTTTGGATGGTATCTGCATGCATTTTGTTTGTATTGGCCATCTGTTCGCCCATTTGCTTCATGTGGTCGCGGTGCTACTGTGCTTGCTCGGTCATGTGCTCGTTCATCGTCGTTAGCGTTTTGTCGAATGTCTTCGTTGTCATCTGCATTTGTTCTTTCATGGCGTCCAGAGTACCCTTTTGCATAGTGGCTAGTGTCGTGACGAGTTCTCTGGTCTTGTCACCCTCGTATTTCATCAGCTCGGCGGTTCTTTGAGAGTCCATCTGATGCAAGGCAAGCATCATCTGCATCCTGAAAGACCAACGCAGCGCATGAAAGGACAGTGCAGTCAGATAAATTTTCTGTAACAAGCAGGCTGTAACAAGAGATTATGTACCGGTGCTATTAGTCAAATGGAAACAAGATGCCATTTTCAAGCATAATAAACTTTTGACAAAATAGGGTCCAAGTCTTCGAAGCAAGTGCATTCATATTAAAACAAAAACCAAACGCAAATGTGTTGGAGGAAACTGCTGCAAAAATTGCAATCTGACTGATCTGCCGCAGAAGCACCTGCAGATTCCGAAGGCTACTGTGTGCTTGCTCCTCGCTCCACTTGTTCGTCTTGCTCAGCAAGCTAAAACGCACAAACTCTCCTCTTACCTCTGTGGGATGCTCACCCTATGGCGTCATGTATATTGCGAATGCTTTAAAAGATTGCTGCTTTTAGTTTCACTAAGGTGAGCTTCAACGTGTACTGTCATTAAGATAAACTGTGCAGCGTGTACAAACTATGGGCAAAATAATTTCTACAAAAACCTAGGCCAATTCTGAGACACTGAAGCTCCATGTTATAATGTTTCACACCAATACATTTATCAATTAGTGTGTGTCATCAATATCTAACGCTGTTTGCCCGCAACCACCAAGAATGTACAGTGCCTTAAAGCCACCTTGGAGGTGGACGTGAGGAACACAGAATAATGCATGGCCAGATAGACAGACTGTTTCACTACACAATTTTTATAAGTTGGCTTTTCGAGTTAGGGGAGCACTTTTTCCCCATTGCTTTTTCAGCGCTGCAGCACATCAGAATACAACTAAGACGGGCTAACTAGCAGGCTGGTTTACTAGTAGTGGATAATTAACTACCTGGTCCAAATGCTGCCACGGCCTTTTATTACGGGAACCACTTCAGGACTAGCCACACTGAAAAAATTATGTGGACGCAAAAGTCACGTTAACAATGAACAGCGTTCCTGCTACTTATTTTTCGGTCTCTGTCAATTCTTTCCCAGACACACGTTTGTCGCTGTCAGCGTATCTTTATTCGCACACACATAATTATACACCGAGTGAGTGCGCCCTTAAACTTTTTCACCTGCTCGTCCCTCCCTTTCCCAGTTGCGCACTCCTTCCTTGCTTTTTTGTTTTGAATTTTCGTGCCATGGTCGCGCGTCCTTCTTACGTCATCACCCTTTCGACCAATTAGATACATTTGTCATTAACGCGGGAGGAGAAATTGCTTGATGCGAAGTGTCACAGTGGTCAGGTCGAAATTGAAATGTATTTTGCCTGCTGTACCATAACAGCTCCCCGCCACGGAGGCCCCGTTGCTCACAACCCTGTGGGAGGTTGCTTCTTGGCGCGGTGGGCAGGCTGCCAGGACGCCAAGAGGAGACGTTACTTTTCGACACCATCGTCTTGCCGAGCGCTCAGCTAATTTTGTGAGTAACGCGGGGCGCGAAATCACGCTGTGAATGCGAATGGTGTCGGATTAAAAGTGAGAATTTTATCATTCCAGCGGTCTGTACATCCAGGCATGTTGGGAAAGCCGAAACGCCAGAACTAGTGCGCCCATTATCACCTGGCGATGTGAATTTTAGCTGCTGACATAATGAATGCTTAACGTAGAGCAAAATGATACAAACTAACTAAAAAGCACGTCAGCTAAATCATCCAGACTGAAACAGCCAGCACCGTGCATTAGAAATATCACGTATCTGTCGTTTTGGCCAGTTTTTTTATAAAGGCGATGCTACATGCTCTGCATCTCTGTACGATCTTTTTATGGCTCTCACGTGTACTTTTTAGCCTATCTTTTTTCTTTTTCCTTCATGTACGGTCAAATTTTTTACAGCTCCTCCTAGTTCCGTACAATAATTTTGCCTTTGGCGCCTAGCATTTTGTTCAAATGAATTAGATTGTGTAGTGCCCTTTTGATGACATTGTCCCTGCCTGCATTTGTAAAATGGGGTTTTCACTCGTCGTGTACTTATATGTCGGCCGCAGTGATATTTCCCGCAGTGGCGACACTTTGAGCGGCAGCTTCTGGTGTGCACGCGACTGTGGCACTGTAGAAAAAGCAATTAAATGTCACAGGTTAGCTTCGCTAGTGGTTAAGCATTTTTTGTTCTTAGAAGGAATGAGTACTGTGAAGTCACGTTTGGTTACAGAAATGCTGCTTTATTTGTCTTTCTTGATCCGGCTCTCTGTTGTCCAGGCTTTCAAGCTTTACGGCTGAACTACGTCTCCGTATCGCCAACAGCAATAACTCGGTGTCGTCGTTTTGCGGAACACTGGCGACATTCCTTTTTTGTAAGTCCCTGGCAACTTCAATCGTTCTTGGGACGCCTTCCTCACGATACGTGGGCGTTAAGAACGTCCCATTATATCTGCTGGTCATAATACGTCACTAGTTGTCGTGGCGCTGCTACAAACTCAAGCTCAAGCGTGTTTACCGGACCGCATTAGTCCTGCATAGTGTGGTATGTGGGCATTTACTTCCCGTGCGCTACACAAGGAGTACGTGGCACGCCGCAGTGGATGGCACCGAGAGGGACAACGCTGTTTTTAAACGGAAATTTTTCGGCCTCTCGTGTTCAACCAGATCATGCTGCTTCAAGCAAGGGAATTAGGGGTTTCCAGCAATGGTGGAAGGAAAAGCTGGCAGAAAAAAGCAAACATACAGCAAAAATAAATTATAATGGAACGTTGCCCTGAAATACAGAAAGGCCCATTTAAAGCTGAAATACAATAGAAGCGGGTTACAGGTTTTGTCAAGTGGTAACTAATTTGAGGTTTTATTTATTTATTTAGTAATACTACGAGCCTTGGCATGTCCATAGGCGAAGTGGATTTACAGGGGCATTCAATATGTATGCCACTTTGTACAGGGTATTAACACATCAGTGTATACTTAAGTAAACACATGATTCCGCTCAGGTTTTAACAGACCTAACACAAACTTCCTCCTGGCGACAGAACTGAAAAAAATCCTATTTCAGTGAAAAAGCTAGACACAAAATTGCTATCAACAACATCGCGTGGCAAGAAATTCGAAATCACGATGGACGATGGTAAATGAACAACTTGCGATCTATCTGTCGAGGAGAGAAGGTTCCGAAAGGAATTGATCTAATGCAGGAGGGCCTTGTACTATCTTGGGCGACCATAGGCACTGCTAGATATCCATCTTATTTTGTATAGCTTTCGGCCGGGTTATCAACGCGTTTAGCGGGGTGCTCGTCTGCTTTAGCGACGCGTTTGTCTATTTTCTCGAGTTCGCACTCGATGGATTAGCGTCGCCGAAAGGGATAAGCCGTGCGCATTCGTCCAGCATTGCGTAACACATGCGTCGTCTCAAATTTTGAAAGCGCTAATCATTGGTTCAGTGTCAGGCCGCACGAGCCGCTACGGCACTATTGCAACCGAACACCTCAACGCACGGCATGATCAAGGCAGGCTTAAAGGACGCCCGATGACCACAATAATAATTTCTGCTGTCCCCGTCTACCTAGGCGTTGCATCCATCCCCACATGGTCGTTTCCGCTATCGCTAGCCGCTCCCGAGTGCAGTATGGATAACAAATTTTGTTTGCATGTTTTCTTCTTTCTAATCGTGCGTAAGACCTTTGTATAGTGGATCATCACACGACGTTCGCCAGCGACTGCTAAATAATTTATAGCTGTATTTATTCTGTCATGCTGTTTCTGTTCAGTTTGAACAGGTGAACGACACTTATAACAACAGAATTCCGCGCATATATCATGAGGATAAAAAAACTGCCATATAATTGCTACTGCATCGTTTGAATTCACTTGAACGCTAAAGCGACCCTGCTTCCAGAGACGGAAACACAACTAACGAAGAAGCAGATTACCTTGGAGTTTTTTTTTTTTCATGCATGACATGGCCTATAGTGAGTTTCGAAGCCATAGATATCACTCGGATGATGGAAGCGAAACTAAAACAAGACCGAGAAGGCCGCGGGGCGAAATATCACCATCAGCCTGACAGCGCCCACAGTGGGCCAATGGCCTCTTCCATATCTGTCCAATAAATTCTGTGCTATGCCAGCTGCGCTCGCCTTATCACCTCAAACCTCTCAATCTCTGCCGCGCACCTTTCAGCCGCCCCCTTGCTAAGCTTGCGTTCTTTTACTATCCAGTCCGATACTCTTAATTACCATCCATTGTCTTCCATTCGCATTACATGCCCTGCCTACGCCCATTTCTGACTCTTGATATCGACAACGATGTCATTAACCCGCGTTTGCACCCTCACCTCCTCTGCCCTCTTGCTATCTCTCAGCATTACCCATGTTGTTTTCTTCGCCATAGCTCGCTGCGTTGTCATCAATTTAAGTTCAACACTTTTCGTTAGCCTCCATGATTCTGGCTTTTAGCGGCACTATCATCATTAGCAGTGCTGCGCCGCCTCGCCTCGGCCGTTAACGCCCGCCCGCGTTGTCCCGGATCAATATCCTCCTCCTCATATTCATGTCTTTGCGGCCGACCTCCATGGTATGACGATATTTTTCAAGAATTACCTGGTGCAGACCTACCATCAGACCCCGGTGGAGCCTGCCAACATCCCTAAGACTGCAATTTTAACACCGTTTGGCCTTTTCGAGTACGTCCGTATGTCCTTCGACCTGCGAAACGCTTCTCAGACATTCCAACGCTCCATTAACGAGGTAACTCGTGGCCTGCGTTTTGTGTTTGCGTATCTCGATGATCTGATGGTTGCCAGTTCCTCGTCAGACGAACACGCTGAACACCTACGCCTGCTCTTTTCATGCCTCGAAGAGCACGGTCTCGCCATAAATATGGCCAAGCTCGTTTTTGGCGTCGTCGCCATCGAGTTTCTTGGCCATCACGTCAAAGGGCAGAGAATTCGCCCTTTGGAGAGCAAGGTGTGCGCATCCGCGACTTTCCTGGCCCCAAGTCTCTTCGCAAGCTTCGCGAGTTCCTCGGCCTCCTGAACTTCTACAGAGTTTTTTGCCCGGCATTGCCCGCATTACCCTGCCCCTCACCGATCTCTTAAAGTCACCGCATGGTCCTCAAAGTCCTCTCGAGTGCACGCCAGCTGCCGAAATTGCCTTCTAAGCCGCCAAGGACACCCTTCCCGACGCTACTATGCTCATGCATCCGCTGACCGACGCCCTGTTGCTTCTCATCAAAGACACCTCTCGTGCAGTTGTAGGCGCCGTTCTGCAACAGCTTCAGGGCGACTGCTGGTGCCCGCTGGGTTTCTTCTCCCAGAAGTTCAAGCCCGCAGAAACGCAGTAGAGTACTTTCGGCCGTGAATTGCTGGCTGTCTATCTCGCCATTCGACACTTCCGTCACATCTTGGAAGGAGCCATTTTTAATGTGGTTACGGACCACAACTTTTGCTTTTCGTGTGAATCAGAGCTCATACAATGCACGAGAGATACGGCACCTGAGTTTTATTTCTGAATTTACGGTTGATATAAGACACATCGAAGGTCCCGCGAACAATGCCGCCGATGCGCTCTCCCGTGACGCTGCTCTTGGATCAGGTGCGCACGACTTCGAAGCGCGGATAGCCGCACAGGCGTTAGACAATGAGCTTCAAGACTTTCAGTCCAACCCTGGCTCTCTGACCTTGTCGCAAAAACCCCTGCCGTTCTGCTCGGACACCATCGTGTGCAACGTTTCTAGTTGTACTCCACGGCCGTTTGTACCCACCGCTTTCGGCCGCCAAGTCTTCCAACAGCTGCACAGCTGCATAGCGCAAGCCATCTCAGCACCCGTGCTACGCAGCGGCTCGTGACGTCTAGGTTCGTGTGTCCAAACGTCAACCGAGATTTGGGTCGCTGGGCTCATGAGAACTTACAATGTCAGCGTGCCAAAACAACGCGCCACACGCCATCCTCCAACCACCCTTTCCGGACCCCTGACTGTCGTTTCTACCATGTAAACGTCGACATTGTTGGCCCTCTTCCTCCGTGACGAGGTTTCTACTACATACTTACGTGTGTTGACCGCTACAAACGGTGGCCCGAAGCCTTTTCGCTGGCTGATATGACGGCGTCTACAGTGCTGTCAATTTTACTCAGTGGAGATTTCCCGTTTCGGCTGCCCCACTGTAGTGACGACGGATCGTGGCCGCCAGTTTGAATGCGCCTTGTTTCTCGGCCTGACAACTTTACTTCGCGTACACCATTTTCACTACTCCGCGTATCATTCCTCCGCGAACGGCATTGTTGAACGCTTGCAGCAACAGATGAAGGCTGCTCTTGTTGCACGCGAAACTCGCACCTTTTGGCCCTAATCCCTTCCTTTGGTCCTCCTCAGCCTTCATCAGCCTTTAAAAAGATCTCCAGTGCACGGCGGCCGAAACGGTTTACGGGAGTACAATCCGTTTGCCAGGCGAGTTCTTCGTTCCGGCCCTCACCGAGTACATCTCGCCCCCTGCCTACGTTGAAAAACTACGCCTGCTCTTCAGGCGCCTGCAACACGACCCAAAAGTCCATCGACTCCGCAAGTCTTCGTGGGCAAAGACCTCGCCACGTCCACCCATGTCCTTGTGCGTCGAGATGTCATCAAGCCTTCGCTCACCCCTCCCTACGATGGCCCTTACCCCATCCTGCAGCGGGATGAGAAAACTCTTAAGATGTCCGTCGATGGACGAGACGAAATATTTGCCATCGACCGCGTGAAACCCGCCTTCATCGCGCACGTTTCTCTTTCAACTCCCACCACGAATTCTCAAGCCCCTCTTCTTCCACTGGCTCGATCCGCGCCGTCAGCAAGCATGTCTCATAGGCACCCTGCTGTTAATTACCATCCTCCATCCTCACCGCGGAGGGAGCCCTGTAGTGGCACTATCATCATCAGCAATGCTGTGCCTCCTCGTCTCGAGAAAAGCGCTCGCGCTGGCTACGTGGGCCCACGCGCGGCGTAGAATATATGCTGTTGATTCCAGGCTCCCGGCCTGTTCGCTTCGTTCGCATCGCGCTCCAATAATTTGATGGGGACTAAGTCTCTGTCCCTCTACAGGCTCATAGGCGAGTACCTGTAGTATAAAGCTGTTATGCACTTTTTTCATGAGGGGTATGGGTGAACTGACATTCATGATCATGTGCTCCACCCCATTCTAACTCTGGCTATTTCACTCTCGCGACCCGGACCTGCGGTCACTACCTGCGCTAAGTAGATATATTCCCCTACCAGTTCCAGCGCCTCGATGCCAATCGTAATAACCTGCTAGCTTCCGAGAGTGTTGAACAATACATTTAATTTCACGTATCAATTGTCAGGATCATACTTCTGATGCGCCTGTCTAAATCCTTCATCATGCTTTGCAATTCTTTGCAGCCATGGTGTAGAGTTAGAGCATCTGCCTCGACTGCTTATAGGGCAGGAGTTCGAATCCCGGTGACACAATTTTTTTGACCCGATAAAACAAAATTCGCGTCTCAGTGGAATTGGGTAGCTAGGCCTGAGGTACGGCCTGATATAGGTTGTCATAACCAACTATATGCTGCCCATCAGAGCAGGGTATGGATAGCCTAGTGTAGTATTTGGCCACAACCATTTATATGCATATAAACTTTAAGCGAACATCACAAGGTGATGGATGTATGCTAATGGCTAAGGCGTGTGTATTATAAAGATGAAAACATGGTCAAATAAAACCTGGTGCGGCGCTATTGGTCTAATTTGTTCGGTAACATGTTAGCACAACTTATTGCAAACACGAGGTAGGCAGACAGGAACGCGAGATTTATTTTTTACTTACAAGTTATCTTACAACTAAGCGTGTTGTCCTCTCTTCCTCTCTCGTGTTGGTCCTATGTCGCGCTAACTTGCATCAGAGGTATGCATGGAGCCAAAAATTTAGTCACTTGACTCCTTTTGATCCTCATTACCTCTATTTACAGGTAAGTAAATCTAGTAAGGGGTGCGTTTTATACACTGCCCCTCAATTAGTACAACTAATCTCTAGAAGTACGGCCCATGCATGCCCATGCCTGTGTTTGTTTTCACCGTTGAGGCGATGGTTTCGTGATCTGAGGCTTCACCCAGGAAAGCTACTGGATGAGACACGGCGTCTGTTTGTATCTAGCCCCGTGCGCTTATGAATTCTTTTTATGGTATATGACTACGATAAGGGTGCAAATTCGCTACATATTCGGAATTGATTTCGGCGTGCTTCCGAAAGCGTGATCGGCTGTTTTTATCGACAATGGCAACAAAACGCATGGCATGGCATGGGATGCATGGAATCTTGAGGGGTGCTCGATGACACGCTGTAGGTTGGGAGTGAGCGACGGCGCAGGAGTAGGCGGGCAGGCACACTAACACAGCTGGCGTGCGACTTCCTCACGTACAAACTGCTGGATGCGCTGGAGGAGCGACTGTTAGTCCAGAGCACCGTCCCCTGGGAGAGCCAAGCTGGAAAGTGTGGCCTCCTGAAAGCCAGCATGCCGGGAAGAAAGGCGCTGTTTGCGCAGCTCATCGAAGCTTTGGCAGTAGCCGATGAAATCGGAGGCAGCCTGGGGATCCTTGGAAGGCATCATCCTCAATGCCTTTCATAATACGCCTGATCTTGTCGGCCTCGCTCAAAGAAGGGTTGACACCTTGCAGAGGTTGACGATATCTTCTATATAACTGGTGAAGTTTTCCCCGGTTTGCTGGGCCCACCTTCGCAAGCGTTGCTCGGCGCGAAGCTTACGCACTGCGGGACGGCCAAAGACTTCTGTCAGACTGGTTTTGAAAGCTGCCCAGTTTGAGATGTCAGCCTCGTGGTTTCGAAATCAAGATTGGCTACGTCGCTCAAATAAAATATAACGTTGTTGGGCTTGACGCTATCGTCCCACTTATTGTATGCGCTTACGCGATCTAGGAGCCCAACTAATCCTCCACATCCATGTCATCTGTGAAATTGAAGATGACCAGGTCACACCGCCGCACGGCTCCGGAACAGAAGACAGCCGGCAGAAGCGGGGAAGCGCTTTGGGTGACGGTCTCAGGCACCGCAGAGGCGGTAGGCAATGCTCGTTTATGAAGCTCCAGGGCGACGGGATCGCTGGCATCACCACCACTTTTAATAAGGAACGTCCTGCAAAGCACTGCTTCGCGAACAACAAGAGGTACATGCAGGTACAGGCCAGAGGTAGCGGTCAGTCCGGAGCACGAACGATGGATGGAACGTTCGGCGCTTTTCATTGTCTTCCTCGTTAAGCGCCAGCCTCTGAAGATGCCGGAGCCGAAGGCCAGTCTTACAGGAAGTTCAGTATGGAGAGAATTCGGCATGCTTTAAAGAACGTAGGTAGCCTGAAAGCGGTGACGAGGGAACTAGGCACAGGTAAAAACCAGATGTATGCGTTAAAAGTAATGGAGGGCAATGCCATTGTCAATATAGATAAGATAGTTAAAGCAGCCGAAGAGTTCAATAAATATCTATACAGTAGCCAATGTAGTCAGATCGTTAATGCAAGAGACAGTAGCGCACAGCAATGCGTCATCCCGCCAGTAACGAAACAGGAAATAAAAGAAGCCTTAGGGGCAATGCAAAGGGAAAAAGCAGTTGGTGAGGATCAGGTAACAGCAGATCCTTTGAAGAACGGAGTGGAAATTGTGCTAGAAAACTAGCCACCGTATATACGCTTTGCCTTATGACCTCGACCGTACCAGAAGCTTCGAAGAACGCAAACATTATCTTAATTTTATAAGAAAGGAGACGCCAAGGACTTGAAAAATTATAGACCGATCAGCTTACTGTTCGTTTCCTGCAAGGAATTTACAAAGGTAATCGCTAATAGAGTCAGGTCAACCTTAGACTTTTATCAACCAAATGATCATGCTGGCTTCTGTTAAGGATATCCCTCATAGATCATATTCACACTATCAATCAGGTGATAGAGAAATGCGCAGAATATAATAAACCTCTGTATAGAGCCTTCCTTGATTACGAGGAAGTATTCGACTCAGTGGGATCCTCAGCAGTCATACAGGTACTGCGGAATCAGGGTGTAGAAGAGTCATGTCAAAATACTGAAAGTTATATGTAGCAAATGCACAGTTACCATAGTCCTCCATACAGTTAGCAATAAAATTCCAATAAGGAAGGGCGTCAGGCAAGAAGACACGATCTCGCCAGTGCTATTCACCGCCTGTTTACAGGAGGTATTCTGAGGACTGAATTGGGAATAGTTGGGGATAATAGTTAACGGAGAAAACCTAAATAATCTCCGATTCGCTGATGTCGTTGCCTTGCTGAATAACTCAGGAGTTGAATTGCAAACTATGATCAATCGTTCAGACAGGCAGAGCTGCACGGTGGGTATAAAAATTAACCTGAAGAAAACCAAACTAATGATCAACAGCCTAGCAGGAGAACAGCAGTTCACAATTGTAAGTGAGGTGCTCGAAGAGGTAAAGGAATACGTCTACATATGTCAAGTAGTGACAGCTGATTCAGATCATGAGAGGGAAATAACTTGAACATATTGAATGGGGTGGAACGCATATGGAAGGTTCTCTGAGATCATGAATAGTAGTTTATCAATATCCCGTAAGAGAACAGTGTACAACAGCTGTATTTTATCGGTACTCAACTACGGGGCGGAAACGTGGAGGCTAACGAAAAGGTTTCAGCGCGATTATCCGGACCCGTAGACTATCTGTTACGGGTCCAAGTTGGACTTATTTCTGGAAATGTGGCGGAAAGTTTGAAGGATGCTTCACTCCCGCCACCGGGTGGTCCGGTATTGCACTACTTCCGGGATCGGCCTTGTCTTTAGCGCGCCTTCACTATCCTGTCTTCCTATCCCATCTTTAAACTCTCCTTCTATCTGCACGTGGTAGCGATTGTGGATCTTCTTGAGTCAGTGAGCAGGCCTGTGCACTTTCCTTTCTTTCTTCCTGGCAGCAACAGACAGACAGCTTAAGTTAAGGACAATGTAGCGAGCCATGGGAAGAAAAATGATAGGTGTAACGTTAAGAGACCGGAAGCGGGCTGAGTGGGTGAGGAAACAAACTCGGGTTAATGACATCCTAGTCGAAATCAACAGGAAGAAATGGGCTTAGGCAGGGAATGTGATGCGAAGGGAAGATAACGGCTGGTCCGTAAGGGTTACGCAGTGGACTCCAAGTGAAGACAAGCGTACCAGGGGCCGGCAGAAGGTTAGGTGGGCGGATGTACGTGATATGGAAGTCTGCAGACATAGGGTGGGTGCAGCTTGCAAAGGGCCGGATTAATTGGAGAGACGGGGGAGAGGCGTTCGCCCTGCAGTGGGTGTAGTAAGGCTGATGAGGATTGGCCTATTTGACAATGTTACTAAGTTTGTACCAATATTTTTTACTATCTGCATAACTATATTCTGCTTAATTTTAAGGCCTTCCCAAGAATGGAATATTCACGGCATCTAATAAAGTGCTTAATAACTCGGTCACATCGGCAAACCAATAAAATGATCTTATTCATACCGCAGGAGTTTATCCCATGCTTTTAATCTGACGGTATGAAAACTGTGAATGGAGAGTAGAATGTCACAGTCTGAATAAAGCACCTAAACTGAAGCGTACAGGTTGTGGCCCTCCAATGAAGTATGAATTACAAGTAGCACGTTCCGGTGGCTTTAGTCAGTTCTTTCTAAAAGACAATGTGTACATGTATACGTTCTGCATCTAAGTGTGACTGTTGCTTATCTGATTCTCATGGGCCGTTTTCGCCATTTTGTTGTAGCTAGAATCTCTACGGTGAATTTTCAACGCTAATGCCTTAGAATAATTGTGCCTTGGTTACCCAGCATCAGTTGTTAAAATATGACACTGATTTAACAAGCATTATTAAGGTGGGGATTAACGCTCGCCATGTACTTACAGGTTGGCCATGATGGCGCCATTTCTCAGAGTGGCCAGACTTTTAATGGGAGCTGCTGGTTTGGACGCGACTGGTCCCCTGGACAGAAAGCAATTAAAGTTCACAGGTTAACTTTGCCAGGGCCCAAGCAAGTTGTGCTTATAGAAGGAATGAGTTACCGTGAAATCATGGTTAATTAGCAAAGCGCTGTATTATTTTGGAAGTTAAACCTTTAAAAAGAATTTCCTTCCTGTTTAGGTTTGAAAATAATAGTAAATGCGGAGCCATCTCCGAATAAACTTTTCTTAGTTTAAAAATCTTGGAGTGTAAGCGTTGGCTTCGCGGGTGACAGGGTCCTGTGGCTTGAGTATTTAAGGACACGGTAGGAACAAAATTGCGTTTGGAGCGTTTTGAAAGCTGGCAGAGCATTGAAGGCGCTTTCATGAGGTATATAGATCGATTGGATCATAAATATCTGCCGGCCATCCCGTTTAGGCTTCAATATCTGCGGCCGAGAATGAATGTTTACGTTATGTCTTACGGATACCTTTTCTGGCCAGTTATCAAGGCTCACCTTTTCTGAATCAATGAATGGCTTGCGGACATCAGCTTTTGGACGTCCGCCGGCAGCGAACCTGTCG
Organism: Amblyomma americanum; assembly: GCF_052857255.1. NCBI lineage: Eukaryota > Metazoa > Arthropoda > Arachnida > Ixodida > Ixodidae > Amblyomma > Amblyomma americanum. The sequence goes on along the minus strand of NC_135501.1, from coordinate 37,719,114 downwards.
ATGTCCTGCGGATTCACTCTTTGTGGATTATGAATATGTCCCACATAGGCTCGGTCATCCACGGCGGTTTTTTTTTTCCTGAGACAATTTTTATGAGCAGATCTGCTATTATCAGTTTCTTCAAACGTAGGGACACGTTTTGTGAGGATAACTATTTTTTATCTCAGTAAAAACTATTATTTTCTGCATTTAAATGTGCCGCAATGTTTCCGCCGCTGTACTTCAGATGGCGAGGGCCATAACTTCCATTCATGTCACAATCAGACGGAAGTTGCACTCTCAGATCCCTACACTGCCCCTTTATGTGAACATGTGCTGCACAGTGCGCTTTACTGCATGGTTTCTAGTGTGACTGGACTGTTTGCCGCCAGAAAAATGCTTTTCTGGCGTGAGGGAAGCAGACGCAGATGGCCTGTCACCGGTGTTTTCCACACAAGTGCTTCTGGCATCAACGAGAGCACGCCGGAGGGAAACGAAAAAGTAAAATGGCTGCTGCGCACGCACGAAAAACATGCCTCAATTAAAGAGGCACACAGCCGGCATCTCCGACATACGAGTCATACAACTCGCTAAACCAGTGTTCTCTGCGGCATGAGTTTCAATTGGGGCAATAACTGCTGGTATTGCCACTGCCCGCAAAACTACGGCCAGCGATGTCCGACTTACGCCAGACTAAGATCGATACCTCTGAACTAAATCCACACATTCACTAGAAGAACGATATACGTCTAGAAACGAGCGGCAGAGTCAAGATGTCTGCGGGTCTGACAGATGACTTTAGTCCATAGATGTTTTGAAATGCGGTCAATAAGACAGCAGTGAAGAAAAATATCACTTTTCCTGGCAGCAGAAATCCGGTAGATACAGTCTGATCGAAGGGACGAGATCGTAAGGATCAGAGAGAGAGAGAGGGAAACGGCTAATAGAAGCTGATTCTGTAAACGGCAATAGTAGAAGATTATTCCAAGTGTTGTGTCCCAGATTTTGTTTTCAATATTTATGAAACAATGACACCCTCCAACTTAAAATGTTTTTATTTCAATATCTCAAACTGCGCCTTCCTCACCTTGCATAGAGCACGCTAAAATTTCATTTAAAAACTTCGCTTATTATCCATCAACCACTACAACATGTTGAAACATGTCAGACCAGAGTATATGAGGAGAAGCGCGTGATTTGAGCGATTAGAGTGTGAGCTGCGTTCTTGTCCTTTCTTTTATTCTCGCACTCCTTGTGCCTTGCAAGGTGATCGGAATATTTAGAGGCGTAAATAATTAGAACTATCGTGATGTCAAGATTTCGGAGATTGTCTGCCTGCAGAATTGCATCACAGTTCTTTAGAAGTCGTATGCAGGCTAATTCGTCCTCGGGTATTCAAATAATGCCAAAAAATTACTAATTTCAGCCATATTTAAATATTTGTAGCAGCAACAAAGTGGTCCAAGAAACGTCTTTTTCCTGGCGTCCGAGAGATGAGAGGGCAGATATTGGGTTCTTCAACACAGGTCTCATCACCCAAACTGTGGTGACTAGCGGATGTCATACGGGGGTCAAATGCGGTGTGGGACGTTCCGTGGACGTCTCTGAGAAGCCTACATCTTAAGTCTGGCATCCCAAGGAGGTCAAGATGTCCCTCGTTTATGTACGTGGGACGTTCATTTGGCCGCCTCTTTTTTTTTGCACGAGCCAGCCCAGCAGGGACGTCCCAGTTCGTATACGAGGCGAACTTGGACGCGCATCCGATATCCGTACATCTGGTATCGAGTCGTTGGTACATTCTTCGGATACCGGCGGTCCATTGGGGATGTGAGTCACAGTGCCGGGCTTTACGTCCTTTCCTGCTGTGAGCTGTGGAGCTATGTTCTTGGGCATACAGAGGTGACAAGTTGTCTATTTTATGTTTTACATTATTTTTATAAGTAACAATATGCCAAAAATTCGAGTAAGATTCGTTGTTCGTAACTGTTGCCGGTTTCGAAGGGGATGGTTTTTTCTAAGTTGGTTTTGTGGGCGATGTCCGGAAAACGCAGCCGGGTTGCCTTCTCTTCCGAAGTTGCGCACGTCGTTCTTGTACTGTTGAATTCCTTTTTTTAGGCTTCTAGTTTCGTCAATAAAGCTTGCGTTCTAATCAGCGCAAGTCATTTTCTAAAGAATGCCTTGCGCTTTTTTTTTTTGTTTGGCTCCGTTAAACGGGATTTAACATCCCAAAGCGACTCAGGCTATGGGGCACGCCGTAGTGAAGAGTCCTGGAAATTTCGACCACCTGGGGTTCTTTAACATTCACTTACATCGCACAGTAGACGAGAGTCTAGAATTTCGCCTCCAGTGAAACCGACCGCGGCAGCACGGATCGAACCCGCGTCTTTAGGGTCAGCAGCCGAGCACCATAGCTTTTTTGTGTGGACAATCTTTGGGAGCAGGTAGGGAAAGCTCATCCCTGTTCGCAGGCGTGTTCCCCTTTCGTGGCGACCTTTTTCAGGATATGGGGCATGGCTTCGTTGCCGCTTCGGACATAAGGAAGGGTACCGTGCTTCTGTGGTGGGATTGATTGTGGTTGATAGATTTCTCGGCGCGTGGTGTATTCTTTTAGGGCTATGGTGCCACAAATAACTTTTTTGCGTTTTTCTTTTCTGGTTCTTTGTTAAACGTGGTACTGAAGGCTGACAGCTGAAGTACGTTACTGTATGGGCTACAGACCGTACGCAGACGTAAAAAACCTTGACCTTGACCGTTAAACAAACCTTGACCGTCCCGGACTTCTCTAAAGCTGATGATATCGCAATATAACATAACCTAGAGCTAGGGTAAGATGATTTCACTCGTTATATCTCTCTAGAATTTACGTCTGCAAACAATGCGTGGGAGAGGTTTAAAACTGTGGAGTTTGACTCGATAAAGCGATTTGTTTCCATACGCACTAAGAAAGTCAACAAAACAAACTCAAGAATTACACGAACGATTATTCATAAAAAACGCCTTTTGAAACGTCTCAGGGCTAAACAATCCGCCTCTAAACAGCACGCGAGTCTATTATAGTACTCTCTATGGAGTTGAAAATAGAAATTACTCGAACCAAGGATCTTTATGAGTCAAACACTAACTAGTTTTATCAAAACGGCTCCTGGAAAATTTTGGAGATAAGTCGCAAAGCCAAAATCTGACCTAGAATTTTTGATAAGCAAAGATAGAACTGTCACCGATAGGACAGAATTGGCATGCCTCGTGAATGAATACTTTCAATCAATTTTTACTTTGGATGACGGTACTAAGCCCCAAACGGAATCTCTTGATATACAACCTTTACGTGAGTTTAAATTAAGTCAGACCGGCATTTTCAATCGTCTAAAACTGGATGAAAAAAAATTCTTCAGGTCCTGATTAAATTCCTAATGCTTTTTAAAGCGATATTCAGAGTAGTGTTTCTTTTATCTCTTAGAAGTTTTCCCAGAATCCCTAGAATCTGGTCAAGTACCTAATGGCTAGAAAGGGGCTAAGGTTATACTAATTCATAAACAAGTCCTCGAAGATTATGTCACGAATTACCGACCAATTTCCCTGACCAGCTCATGTTGCGAAACGCTGGAGCATATTTTAACCAACCACGTGACGAAATTTGTGGAGGAAAACGGCATTCTGGGGACCAATCAGCACGGTTTTTGACGAAGGTACACAACATCTACAATTCTCACTGAGCTTATACATGAGATTGGTGAATGTATTGATGGAAGGCGACAAATCGGTATAATTTTTATCGATTTCTGGAAAGCTTTCGATAGAATATTGAATAGAAAGCTGCTTTCCATGGCTTGCTGTGTTGTCCTTAACTTAAGCTGAACTGTTTTCGTTAGCCTTCATGTTTTTGCCCCGTAGGTGAGACCGGTAAGATGCAGCTGTTGTACACTTTTTTCTTGAGGAATATTGGCAACCTGCCATTCATGATTTGAGAGAACTTCCCATATGCGCACGACCCCATTCTTATCCTTCTAGTTATTTCCCTCTAATGATCCGGATCTGCTGTCACTACCTGCCCTAAGTAGACGAATTCCTTTACAACTTTCTTTTAACAAGAGAAGGGAGATGTTCGCATTCAGTTTAAACGATTCCTGCGAATTTTACCAATACCTGATATAACCAATGTAGAGTGCAATTTTTGAACAACGCGCTATGGAAACTTTAGACGTATTATTGGAGCCATGTACAGGCCCCCCTAATTTCCCGTTGCCTTATGAAGCGAACTGCAACAATTTGAGAGCACGAATGTTCAACCCGATAATCGTATTATATTGTCAGGATATTTTAATTCTCCTGCAGTAGACTGGTCAAATTGTTCAGTTAAGAAAGCATGACCCCCAAGGTGAAGCTATGTTGGACGTGGAATTTGCCTTCGACTTAAGCAAATGTTAGAAGAAAATTCCACATTTAAGGACAATTCTCAATCAATGCTCGACCTCTCTTGTTAGCGCATCAATTACTGCCAAAACAAACTGCCAGATAGTGGATGGAATATTTGGACCACAAAGCTGTACTGCTCACTACTGCAAACACTGCTTTAAATACGAAACCTCAATATTCATCATATCAAAAATTTTCTCGAGGTAGATGATTAGTACTTCGGACTCTTGATCACTAATGACCTCACTTGGGCTAAGCACATTGACTACGTATTGGTTAATGCTCATCGTAAGTTCTTTCTTATGAGAGGTTTCAGCCTTTCTGCTCCTTCTGCCTTACTGCTCGCATACAAAAGCCTAATTCGGCCGATACTACGCTATGCTTGAGTTATTTGGGAACCTTTCGCTAAACCTTACACTAATAAGATATAAACAGTACAACTAAAAGCAGCTCCCTTAATTTATGAAAGATTTGGACGTACGTCAGTGAGAGAAAGCCTTAACTGAAGGAGACTTGCCCTCATTAACGCAAAGAAACCGTGTGTCAGCACTAATAATAATAATTTGTTTTTGGGAAAGGAATAAGCGCATTATCTGTCTCATATATCGTTGGACACCTGAACTGCACCGTAAGGGAAGGGATAAAGGAGGGAGTTAAAAAAAGGAAGAAAGAAGTGCCGTAGAGGAGGGCTCCGGAATAATTTCGACCACCTGGGGATCCTTAACGTGCACTCACATCACACAGCACACGGGCGCCTTACCGTTTTTCCTCCATAAAAACGCAGCCGCCCCGGCTGGGTTCGAAACCGGGAACTCCGGATCAGTAGCCGAGCGCCCTAACCACTGAGAAACGGCGGCAAGTCAAACTAAAATTGCTCTTTGAACTTATTTACGGCCACTATAATACAGACCTCACGACAATAAGTTTTTTTTCGTCTGGTACGCCACTAGGCAAAGACATAGCCGCATAGTAACGCCGTTTACCACGCGTAATAACCGTTTTAAATATTTTCCTTCCACGAACAGTAATTTAACGGAATCTCCTAACCAATGACCACATTTCAGAATCACATATGTCGGCATTTCTTCCCAGTATTGATTAATATGTGTATTTCATGGTTATTTTCCAAAATTTTCGAGCTACGTGTTTCTACTTTGTTCTTGTGGTCATTGCCTGTGTTATTATGAACTGTAACACCAATGATAGAAAGAGTCCACGACCTTGCATTTGCCCTAGATAAGCAAGGTCAAATTGACATAATTTTCCTTGATTTTGAAAGAGCCTTTGATCGCGTATCCCACAAAAGATACTTCTTAAGCTAAAGCCGATCCTTAAGAATGACAAGTTACTCGCGTGTATTGAAGCATATCTTTCTGATAGATACCAGGCCGTCAGCGTCGACGAAGTGCTATCCAATTTTTCATCAGTTGAGTCGGGCGTCCCGCAGGACTCAGTTTTGGGGCCGCGGTCTTCATTAACGATATCACTGCGGACATACAAGGAAAAATAAAGCCCTTTTCTGATGACTTCATAATCTACCATGCAATATCTACCTCTCACGACCAAGCAACCTTAAACTCATCACTCGCTAAATTACAGGCCTTGTGTTCCACATGACAAATGCCTATTAACACACACAAAAGCATTTGCAATGACTGTAACTCCAAAGAAAGAATCGCTAACCTTTAGATAACAAATCGTGAACCATTTTCTGGCAACAGTGTCATGTTTTAAGTACCCGGGAATCATAATCACACCTGACCTTAGTTGGAACCAACACATAAACTATAACAAGGTGATGGTTCGGGCTAGTGGGTATGCGTTATGATCCATAGCGCAGCAACAAAACAGGGGACAAACACAAGCGCTAAACTTCCACTACGGCTTTATTTGGTGGACACATAATTTATACATGAAGTAAAGAACGATACCAGTCAGATTAGACCAGATACTTTGTGAACAAAGCTTAAAAATCACATGCAATACATTTCACCGGTTGGCATACTGCTCCGAGGCAAAAATGCCGTATCTTTTTTTGTCAGCGACAATGACGGACTGCTGACGCAGCTTTCAGGTCCAGCTCTTTCGATTGCGGCAGCCTCGATAATTTCCCTTGTTAATCTATCGGCATTTCTGCCTATCACCTCGCATTCTTTAAAACCAGTCTTGCATTTATGAGCACGACTGTGCCGTGCCAAATTGCTGGAACCGCCATCCCTTACTTCCCTATGGTGATCGCTTAACCGCTCATTAAGGCATCTGCGTGACTGCCCAATGTACGCCTTGCCGCATGAAAGCGGGATACTGTAGACTATATCTTCAGTACACTGCACGAAAGAGTTTCTATGCCGAATCGTGCAACTATTCTGAAGCCTGCTGTCGGGACAGGTGGCCTTGCAAATGCGGGACAATTTTTCTGGTGCAGACGCTTTCACTCTGGCATTCTGCATGATGCGGAGGTCATCAGAAAGGTGCGCTGGAGCGACCACACAATGATAAGATCTCGAATTCGCCTAGACTTGAAGAGGGAACGGAAGAAACTAGAGAAGCGGAAGCCAATTAACGAGTTGGCAATAAGAGGGAAAGTAGGGAAGTTCAGGATTTCCCTACAGAACAGATATTCCGCTTTATCTAGGGAAGGCGATCTTAATGTTTATAGAATAAGCGATAATCTCACTGCTATCACTAAGGAGTGCGTCGAAAAAGTATGTGGTAGGCTGGTTCACCAGGATACCGGCAAGCTATCTCAGGAGTCGAAAGATTTGATTATGAAACGTGAAAGCATGAGAGCCTCTAGCTCTAGAGACAAAATAGAACTACCAGAGCTTATCGATGCAAATAAATACGTGCAAGGTAGCCGACATAAGAAACATTAATATGGACACAATCGAGCATGCTCTAAAGAAAGGCGGTTACCTAAAAGCGGTGAAGAGGAAACTAAGCATTGGTAAAAATCAGATGTACGCGTTAATACACAGAGCAATGTCATTAACAAGATGGATAAGATAGTTAAAGTAGCCGAAGAGTTCTCCTTACATCTAGACAGTACCCAATGTAATCAGAACTTTAATGAAAGATAAAGTAGCGCAGAGCAATGCGTCATCCCGCCAGTAACGAAACAGGAAGTAAAGAAAGCCTTAGGAGCATTGCAAAGGGGAAATATAAGATCCGGTAAGAGCAGATCTGTTGAAGGACGCAATGGAGATTATGCCAGAAAAACTATCCACTCTGTATACGCAGTGCCTTTTGACCTCGACAGTACCAGAAGCTTGGAAGAGCACTAACAATATCTGAGTTCATAGGACACAAGCCACTAAGGACATGAAAAATTGCACACCTATCAGCTTACGCTTCGTTGCCTGTAAGGTATTTACTATGGTAATTGCTAATAGAGTCAGGGGAACCTTAGATTTCACTCAAACAAATGATCGGGCAGACCTTCGTGGATAATATTCCACAATAGATCATATTCACACTATCAGTCAGGTGATATGGACATGCACAGAATAAAACCGATCCATATTTCAGCCTTCATTAATTACGAGAAAGCATTGGACTGAGTGGAAACCTCAGGAGTCATGTAGGCAGTGCGAAAGCAGGGTGGAAAAGAGCCTTATGTGAAAATACTGGAAGATATCTGTAGAAATTGTAGACCTACCATAGCCCGCCATAAAGTCAGCAATAAATTTGCAACAACGAAGGGCATCAGACAGGGAGACACGATTTCGCCAATGCTATTCAGTGCCTGCTTACAGGAGGTGTTCCGAGGCCTCACTTGAGAACAGTAGGCGATAATAGTCAATAGAGAATACCTAACTAATCTGCGATTCGCTAATGGCATTGCCTTGCTCAGTCACTCAGAATGATGAAGTGCAAAGACTGTTCAATGAATTAAACTGAAAGTGCAGAACGGTGGGTCTAAAAGTTAACATGCAGAAAACCAAAGTAATGTTCATCAGTCTAGCAAGGGAACAGCAATTTCCAATTATTGGTCACAAGGTGCTAGAAATGGTAAAGGAATACGACTACTAAGGATACGTAGTGACCACTTATACGGATAATGAGAGAAAATAACTATAAGGACAAGAATGGGGCGGAGCGCACATGGCAGGTTCTCTCAGATCTTGAATAGCAGTTTACCAATATCCCTCGAGAGAACAGTATTCACTCGTATATTACCGGTACTAACCTGCAGGGCAGAAACGTAGAGGCTAACGAAAAGAGTTCAGCTTAAGTTAAGGACAACGCTGCGAGCTATGGAAAGAAAAAGACAGGTGCAACGTTAAGAGACCGGAAGTGGGCGGAGTTGGTGAGGGAACAAATGCTGGTTAATGACGTCCTATAATCAACAGGAGTAAACGCACTTGGGCAGGGCATATAATGCGAAAGCAAGATAACCGCTGGTCTCTGAGGGTGAGGGATTGGATTCCAAGAGATGACAAACGTAGCAGGGCGAGCCAGAAAGTTAGGTTGGCGCACGAGATTAAGTATGCGTACATACGGTGGGCGCAGCTGGCAAATTACAGGCTTGATGGGAAGAACGCGGGAGTGGTCTTTGACCAGCTGTGGGCGTAGTCAGGCTGATGATGATACTGGACTTCCTCACTCTTACTGTCAGTTTTTAGAATTTCGAAAACGCGGTTACCCTCGGTGCGGTGACCCAACGAATTTTGGCTATTTAGACTAGTTACGTGCTCTGCAGAGGTTGCTTTTCCTGCAAACTTCCCGAAAGCGCATGTATTTTAGAACGATGTTGCCAAAATTTCTTAGGTTGCAGTGTCGAGGGTAACGGCGTTTTCGAAATCCTAAGAGCTGACGTCGATGTTACATTCCGCGGGCTGCACGCCTTTCAGTAATTAAGGAGGCTATTAGTAATGGTTAAAAGGTTAACTATTAAGTATTACTTAACAGGCCTCCTACTTAGCACATCTTAACTGTATCCTGATGTACTCCAGCGAAGAAAATGCTGTGCCGGAAAAAGCGGTCTTCTATCTTAAGAAGCCTATTTTTATATATTGTGTAATGTCTTATGGTAAAACACCCTATATCATGCACCTGACACTACAGGACTTTATTTAACGCGAGTACCAAACACTTTGCAGAATGGATTATTCCATCAACAAGAGAAAGCCTACATACATGTGAGGTTCTAAAGAGCAGCAAGTTGCTACTTAGGGTTTTTTCATTTAATTTTATTACCTTAAAGGCCCCATAAACGGGTGTTACATAAGGGTTGGCAAGAATTAAAAGCACAAATTAACAATAACATGAGTTTTTAAATTTCAGCGAAAACACTTGAGGCAAGTGGTGATGGCAACGTTGTTTGGAAGGCCGTTCCAGTCTGCGGCTGCAAAGGAAAGAAGGAACTAGAAAAAGTGACGGTAGTGAGCGTGGACGGGCAACTTTTGCGTGATGGCTGATGTGATGAGATATGCGTGCTGGGGGAAGGAGATAAGGTGTGATGTGCACAGGGCTGTTAAAGAGGTTGTGAAGTAAAGACAGGCTGTCAATGCGACGGCGGAGCGATAAGGATGATAATCAGGATGCTGTTTTTAAGGAGGAAACGCTGATGTCATAAATGTACGATGAATGAATGAAAGGGGCTGAGCGATTTTGAACAGCTTCGTTGGCATTGATTAGGAAATCTTGATGAGGATTCCAAATGGGCGATGCAAATTCTAGTTTGGACCATACGAATGATTTGTAAGCTAAAAACTACACATGTTTTTTGTGCGTGGTGAAGATGGCGCTTGAGGAAACCTAGCGTCTTGTTTGCTGACGATATTATGCTAGTAACATGGAAGCTCCAAGAAAGACCGCTTAAAATTGTTATGCCTGGATACTTGTATGACTAAGCTAGTTGTACAAGAACTTCAGATATTACATAAGAGCAAGATTGGGGATTACAGCGGCGGCGGCGGCTAATGGACAAAGATTACGTTTACTTGGGTTCAGTTCTATTAGGTACTTACTATACCACTCCTGAACAGCATTAGGATCATTTTGAAGAGAAGAATGATCAGCGGTGGTGAGAATAGTACGATAAAGTACACAGTTGTCCGCGAACATGCGTTTGTTAGATATTACATTTGTAGGTAGATCATTAAGGCATATGAGAAAGAGTAAGGGTGGTCAAACGGGCTAGTTGGTAGCTCATATTTGGAAAGAACAGGGCACCTTTAGACACAGACAGAGGCAGATATTCAGCGCTGGGTCGTTATATCTGCCTCTGTTCCATTCTAAAGGTGCGCTGTTTTTTCCAAATATGAGAAACAGTAGTGGTCCAAGCTGAGAACTCCGTGGGACGCCCGACGTTAACAAGAGTGAGTTAGAGTTCTTATTGTTAACAGAGACAAACTTCGAACGATTAGTCAAAAACTCTTCAATCCACTTCGAAATAGTGGGGTGTGAATTTAACCGAGAAAGTTCTATCAGCAGGCGTTTATTGGGTACTTTATCAAAGGCTTTGGCAAAATCTAAAAATAATATGTCAGTCTGTATATTAGAATCAAGATTAGCATGCAGATCATGAATGAATGTAGCAAGTTGGGCCTCGCAGGAATAACCCCGGCGGCACCCGTGGTGAGCAGGATGGAAAAAGTTGTTCGAATCAAGGAGTGCCATGATGTGGGTATAAATGACATGTTTCATGATTTTGCATGGAATACTAGTTAGAGAGATGGGGCGGTAATTAAGCGGCGAGTACTTGTTACCTAATTTGTAAACTAGAACGAGATTCTCATATTGACAGTCTATGGGCAACTAACCTGTAAAGAGTGACTGAGCGAATAACAAGCACAACAGCGATGAACGTATATTTCGTATTAACCAGTATTTTAGCGTTGTTATTGTCAGTTACAGCCGAGGATGAAATTTTACTGTCTGGGGGGTTTGGACGAAATGTCGGATCTGTTTCATTAGTAAACACGGATGAAAAGGCTGCGTTGAACATGTTGGAGCAATCAGTTTCACAGACAGTTGCACGCGAAGCATCGGTGAGGGAAATTGTGCGTGTGTACGGGGGTTAATGACTTGCCAGAACCTACAAGGGTTGGCAACATTTTCGGCAGATCGATGTTGAAAAAGTGTTTTTGGCTTCTCGACTACTTTTTTTTTAATTGCTTTTTTGGGAGGGAAATGGCGCAGTATCGTTCTCATATATCGTTGGACACCTGAACCGTGCCGTAAGAGAAGGGATAAAGGAGGGAGTGAAAGAAGAAAGGGAGAAGAGGTGCCGTAGTGGAGGGCTCCGGAATAATTTAGACCACCTTGGGATCTTTAACGTGCACTGAAACCGCACAGCACACGGGCGCCTTAGCGTTTTTCCTCCATAAAAACGCAGCCGCCGCGGTCGCGTTTCGACTACGATAACCCTGAATGCATTCATTCCTTCACGTATCTACCAGGAGTCAGCGATCACCACGTCATACATGCCGGCGTCACGAGTAAACCATCTTTACGCGCAACAACTAAACGAACTATCCTACTGTACGATAAAGGAAACTATACAGCAATTAAAAATGAACCTCGCGAATTTTCACCAGGATTTCAATCTAACTTTCATCAAAGAGCCATCCATGCTAACGGGTCCTTGTTTAAGAGGAAAATCGAAGATTTGGTCGATATGTTTATTTCGAACATAATTATACGAACGAACACTCAAAACCCATGGTTCACAAAAACACTGAAACGTCTTGAAAATAAAAAGAAGCGTCTTTTCCGATCGGCCAAGTTGCTTTTTAATCAGAACGCTTGGAACAAATATTACGCAGCCGAAAAAACGTAATTATAGACTACTCGATGAGCGCGTTTTTTTCGGCTGCGTAATATTTGTTCCAAGTAATATTTTCCCGTAGCAAACGCCGATAACCACTGATTTAGGTGAAGCGTGGCATAAAACCCATAATATTTCTATATCTGATGAAAGCTGAATTTCTGAGCATGAGATATCCTGAGCGCTGGCAATCAGTACCACTCCTCCTCTTCGATCAGGGCGAACTTTGCGAAAAACGCAGAAACTAGGCAAGTCGGCCGGCACTTCACTACCAGAAATATCACGGTTTAGCCACTTTTTCGTCAAGACTAGTATGTTACTGGCAGATGAAGTGAAGATATAGGAAACAATGTCGCACTTTGAAATGAAACTGCGCACGTTAGTAAAGGCTGCTGAAAATGGAAGAGATTCTTCGTGTACATGCTTAGAACGATCTGTCGAGAGTAGCTGAAATGGTTCCTATTTTACCTATTTTACTGTTTCTGATGATAGATCGAATATGTAAGGTTTAGGACTAATATGTAATGTTTTGAAGCGCATAGAGAACTCATCGGATACCGATTCGGCAAAGGCTACCAGATGTTTGCGGGCGTAACGACCGCGAAGAGAGAAGTCTTCGCCAATACTCTAGTTGCTGCCTTTGATCTTAGTACCTGAGGAAAGTTTTCAGTAAGGGGAATTTACAATGATTGACCTGGTCGATCATTTGAGTGGTCCCCGAAGTTGTGAGCAAGATCAATTAGATTGGGTTCGATGGCAAAACCTAGCTTAGTGGAGCAATGGCGAATGACTGTTTCTTCCGTGTCCGCAAAACTTTCAGTTGGGTTAGTATAAGTAATATTGTAAAATATGAGATTGTTACTGCGAGAGCGATTTTCTGCATCGCTCAGGCGTGCTTCTAGTTTTTCGATCTTGGAGCTAACTTAAGTGTTTAAAGTTTTCAGGGTGTCTATTTCAGAATGGGGAGTAGAAAGTGTGGCGTAGTGCTATTCCAGAGTGTCCATACGCTTGTTTAAGTCGGTAAAAGTTGTTTCGGTAGTTTTCAGTTGGTCTTTAATGTCCTCCAGATCGTAAATTAATGTAGCTTGTCCGGTAATTAGTTTCTGGAGCTCTAAAAGTATGCTGTTATAACTACCGGGGCCTGGGTCAGTTTCAACATCGCCTGTCAATAGGAAAAGAAGACGGAGAACACGTGATCACTCGGCAACAATAATACAGAAGCACTGAGGGCTAGGCAGATGCATTAAAAAGTAGTTACTCGTTTTTTAGCAAATAGGAAAGAGAGAGAGAGAAAGAGAAACGGAAAGGCAGGGAGAGAGAGAGAGAGAGGGTTTATTGATAGGAAAAGCAGAGAGGTTGGCCTGAAAAATAAATATCTGGCCTGCTACTCTGCTCTAGGGGACGGGAAGAGGAGATAAAAGAAGGTCACGATGGGGGACTATGATGATTGGAGGAGGCAGAAGAAAAACTACTTAAAAAAAAAAACAAGGCACACTTTCTGACATCACAAACGCGAGACAAGGTCCGCGTGGCTCAAAAAGCGTGAGAGCGCTCGCGTTGCCTTTACAGTTCTAAAACTATCTGGCCAAGCGCCGAGGATCAAATCCTCAGAGTGGAGCGATGTGTCCATAGGCTTCAGAGCAGATGCGAGTATGAGTCTTTCACGTTCATACGCTAGACACGCCACTAAAACATCTTGTATAGTCTCTAGCACGCCACATGTGGTACATTCCGGGGAGTCCGCTTGTCCTATTAAGTGCAAGTATTTGCGCGTGAATGCCACGTTTAAACGTAGTCTACGGATAACGCATGCAATAGGGCGAGGTATTCCGCGCGGAACTGAAAAGGTCATCGTCGGATCTAGCCGTTTAAGGCGGATGTGGCGGGTTTCTGGCAGGGCCGAGTACCTAGCCGTCGCCCTCGTCATCAATTCCGAAAGGAGACAAGTTGTGTCCACTATAGAGAACGGTACAGCTGTACGCAGGCGACTGCTGAAGGCGCTCCTTGCTTCAGCGTCGGCGGTCTCATTTCCATCGAGTCCGCAATGTCCGGGCATCCACTGAAACACTATACGTTGGCCGTTTCCCTGAGCAAATGATACGAGACTAATGATATCAAGAGCCAGAGCTTGGTAGGCTGTGTGGCGTAGGAAGCATCCTAAAATGTGTAGCGCAGGTTTACAGTCGGTGAAAATGCACCACTCCTGAGGTGGTTCTCCGCAGATGTGACGAATCGATTCCCGAAGGCCCACAAGCTCTGCAGCGGTTGAAGTAGACTTGTGTCCCAAAATGAATCTGCGGGTCGTCTGTTGTGCAGAGATTGCGAAAGCTGCTGTTGATGCATTTGGAGACGCAGATCCATCCGTGTAGACATGCACACATTTGTGGTATTCTGACCAGAACACCACAAGGTTAACTAGGGAGCGCCCGGTATACTACCCTACACTTGCGAAGGGGAACGGAGAGAGAGATAGAAAGGGGAGAGAACAAAGGGAGATGATAGCTTTTCCACATGTCCGTCGACCATTACTTGCAGGGTACACAGGCAACACACTGATATTTCACAACCTTGCACTCAGTCCTGAGTCCTTCAAGAACTTGAAAAGTTCCTTCAAAGCTGTCCTCTGCGATGAAGGCTTACTCAAGGAGCCAGAATCTTGGCTTCCGTAAGTGTTGCAGCCAGGAACGCACGCTCACGCTGAAACCGAGGACAGTTACAAAGAAGGTGTTCTATAGTTTCGTCGCACCCACACATCTGACACGCAGGAGAGTCTGCCATTGCGGTTAAATGGGAGTAGGCATTTGTGAACGCCACTCCGAGCCACAGGCGACACAACAGGGTAGCATCGCAGCGGAAGAAGCCGGACGGAGGACTGAGTCAGAGTAAGGGGTCTATGCGGTGCAGACGGCATGTGGAGGTGCCAGGAGAAGACCATGACGCTAAAAGCTCTCTTCGGCCAAGCATTCGCAGATGTCTTGCTGCGTCGGCTCTTGTCAACGGTATCTGGACAATGTTGGCGCTGCCGTGAGCGGCTCGTGCTGCAGCATCAGCTGCGTCGTTTCCAACATTGCCAGAGTGTCTCGGTATCCACTGGAACACGATGTCATGATTTTCTTCCTGCGCCTCGTATTGGAGATGTCCTAATTCAGCTGCGAGTTGATCGTGATCGCCATGGCCTAAATCAGAATTAAGACACTGTAGGGCTGCTTTTGAGTCACAGAACACAGCCCATTTGTGGTGTGTTTGTGCACCGATGTACTGCACAGCCGCAGGAAGAGCGGCAATATGTTTTCAACAACCTCATACAGCCACATAGGAAAAATTTATTACTAACTTGCATTGTCAAAAGTAGCATATTAGTAGCCTGCTCTGCTGTAAGGAAAAAAATGGACTTGTACATTGTGAGAGATTAGTCAGCCACCGGAGCATGTTCCTTGCGGCTCAAGAAGCGTAGGCCACAAAAGGCGCGTTCTGCAGTTGCGCTTGGCTAGGTAAGCGTAAGAAAGTATAAGGAAGCTATTTACAAGACCTTGCGGTTATGGTTGTGCGCTCTTCAGAAGCAACGAAAGCCAACTTGAGTAGATGACAATTTATGTAATGAACATTTTAAGAGTTCCACTTTGAATACTAGTAAGTCTAGAGAGATCACGTCGGCCGAAAACAACCCATTCAAGTCTCTTCTCTGTCACTAGTGACTGCTTCATGGCTGGCTCTCCACGCGTTGCACTCGATGCAAGCCATTTCTCAAGAAAGACAACCTTGCCGGGAAGCCCCTGTTATCAAAGGATTCTGAGGTTGACTTAATCTCAAGGAGGTGTACGTGGAAGCTGCCCACACCTTTCTCTGGACGTCCGTGCTGATCGTGTCGATGCGTGTGCCGCTCCCCGCAGCAAACACTTGCCTTTCAGGAAGGCAGTGATCAGCAAGG
This sequence comes from Amblyomma americanum, assembly GCF_052857255.1. Classification (NCBI taxonomy): domain Eukaryota; kingdom Metazoa; phylum Arthropoda; class Arachnida; order Ixodida; family Ixodidae; genus Amblyomma; species Amblyomma americanum. Next base: position 37,703,020 of record NC_135501.1, on the reverse strand, counting down.
GTGTAATCTTGTCTAACCATCACTGGAAACATGGGGCAGGAAAATACTTCCGCTTATTCCGGAGATTTCACTGCTGTGATTTATGGCGCCATGTTCCCAGCCATGTGCTTACACTTTGCGAAATGTACAGTATTTAGAGCTACGACTGGGGCTAATTGGTATAGTTGTTGTGCGTGTGCGTCCTTTCTTGTATTTTGCTCGCCCTTTTCAAACAGTAATTAAGGGTCATATTTTCGGGCTTAGCAAGAGCTGGCCGCACCTTCAGGGGCTTTTCCCTCTTATCCGTGAGCTCCACGAGCTTTTTTTCGTTCTCCTGTAAGCAAAACCGTCAATGAGCCCGTTCATGAAAAACCACCAAGGCGTGGGTACCTATTTCAATTTCCTTTTTTTAAACAGTTCTTAAACGGTTCTAAACCGTTTTAAACGGTCAAACAATGAAAAATGTATCTTATGTGCAACGCGACCAAATGGGACGTGAGACCTTTAGCTCGTGAGTCATCTTCTGCATACACGATCCCAAGCATGTGGCTATCGCTCACACATCAATCGAAGACGTCATACTTCGTGGCCACCGCTGCAAGTAGACGACGTATTGTTGTGATGATGCTTCGCTTCAAAAGCTGCAAGTCAGCAAGCACTGTTCTGCTCTGGAAGCTATAATCCGGGTCTCATAACGAAAAAGAAAACAAGCCAGACTCCCATGCATTTCACGGGATTCATATATATTTACCGATGGTCGATAATCAGCGACTGAGTCCGTCTACATGTCCTTCTCCTACATTTCAGAAAACTACTTTCGTAAAGTTGATCGGATGGTGGCTGGGTTGTTGTGGCAGGGCAATTAATGCGGGAGGTTCCGCCCCTAGACGGCCAGCTTGAAGCAGAGTCACACCATCTTGACCCTGACTCTGTTACAATTGGTGAGTGATGTCCTTGCGTTGGGCTTTCCTCTGCAAACCTAGTGACTGACTGGACAAGTGTTATGTGGGCTGGTGATCCTGGAACAATTAAATAGAAAAAAAGCACTTAAATTGTACTACATTCAGATCCTTTATTATCGGTCAAAATTTAAATCAGACTTGTGACCAGACAACCACTTCCACCACCAAATTAAAAGGAGATGCGACGAGAGCGGTGCAAGTCAGAGGACAATAACGGAGTGGAACCTGCAAACCAAGAATACAGTTTTACAGCAATCTCTGACATCATTTATCGGAAGCTTGAATGTTAATTAATGCGTTTCTATTGTAATGCGCTCCTGACTGCCACCTTCTTGTGAACTTGTTAATATTATCAAGTTGATGCTCTCTGCAGTCAGTGTTAATCTTTTCACTCAAGATAGCATGTATTCCTGTTTATTTACCATTAGTACCGTTTTGATACACTGACCGTTCATTTTTTTATTGGTATGTGTTCTGTTCGTGCATTAGTCATTTATGGCCTTTAATTTGTTTCCTAAATATTGTATTTGTATCTTGATTTTTGTACCCCCACCCTGCGAACATATTTTCCTGGGATCGCAGTATAAATAAATAATACAAATCTATAAGTGCGGTAGTCTGACGAAACAACCTGTGAGCACCGGATTTTGTGCGACGAGCAGGAAGTGCAAGATTGCCGCTCGGCCTCCTAGTTTGAAAATTTCTTCCCAGCCTTCCAGCCTACTAGCTCGAGAATTTAAGAAAATGTTTTTTTTCTTGTAGCGTCTCCCACTAAGAGTTCACTAATATACAAATTTGCCCGAATCATACATAGTTGCTTCTGCCTGCGGGGGTTTTGGCTGTAAACGTCGATCTAAATTTGCATGGTCACTGAGACGACTGTATCTATGATGAGGGTCCTCGGAAATACTTAATGAGCAGCACTTTCACATCATGCGCTTGTTATGATTCTCACATAGAATCTCTAAATCGTGCGATTCTTCGACATCATCCTCCATGGTTTTTCGTTTTCTCCCTTTGTTGACCTAGAGGGGCCAACGATTTCGTTTCTACTTTTTGAGGAAATGAAAGGTGCAGTACCTGCCTTATTATCCTAAAGACACCTCAACCGGTACATGAGAGAAGGAAGCTAGCTGGAAGTGAAGGAAGAAAGATAGAACGAGGTGCCGTAGTGGAGGACTCCAGAAATATTTTTACTGACTGATGAATCTTCATCGTGCACATAAAGTGCTACTCAGATTCTCTCTGAGCATGATTGACAATTTACCAATATCCCTCTGGAGAAAAGTACGCAAATTCTTTATCTTACCGGATCTGACCTACGGGACAGAAACTTGGAGCTTAGCGAAGAGGGTCAAGCTTAAGTTAAGGACAACGCAGCGAACTATGGAATGAAAAGTTATAGGTGTAACGCTAACAGACCGGAAGTGGGCAGAGTGGATGAGAGAACAAACGCGAGTTTATGACATTACATTCGAAATCAAGAGGTGTAATGGGCTTGGGCAGAGCGTCTAGCGAAGGCAAGATAACAGCTGGTTCGTAAGGGTAACTGAGTGGATTCCAAGAGAAGGCAAGTGTAGCAGGGGGAGGCAGAAAGTGATGTGGGTGGTTACGATTAGGAAGTTTGTGGGCATACGGTGACCGCAATTGGCAAAGGTGAGGGTTGATTTGAGAGACATGGGAGATGTATTTGCCCTGCAGTGGGTGTATTCAGGCTGGTGGTAATGAAGATTCAAAATCTAGTAATAATATACTACTATGTGAAAGTCTGTCTCAGTAACAGAACCGCCATGATTGGAGACATCATGACTGACGCCTTCTACACCCCTAAGTATAAACTGCGCAAATCTGTGATTATCCCTGTTTTTTCCAACATTTTCATGGTCGGCATAGCAAGGAAGCTCGAAAAAAACTAGCAGTCATGCTTGTCATGTACGCAGGGGACGGCACAATCTGGGTGACCAGGGGATCCATAGGAGAAGAGCAACGTGTTCTGCAGAGAGCTGCGGACACGGTGAAACTATGCGCCCGACACTGCGGCCTCGCTTGCTCCACAGAAAAATCTGAGGTGCTCAGAATTTACAAAAGAGGTAAGGATCTGCGAAAGACAAAAGACGTCTACACAGGCGAATAGAAGATTCCAGAAGTATCGTCGGATACGATCAACATAGATAGATCAACAAGTATAGATCACACAATGAGATAGCTAGCAAACATCACAGCGGAGATCATGAGGGTGGTCTCATTAATTTCCAACAGAAGACGATCGAGGTATGAATTACAAGGACACATGTTGGTTTGTACAGGTGCTCCTTTTCAGTACGGTTCTATAGAGTTTCGCCCCCTCCTACCACACACCGCTCGAGGAGGAAAAGGAAAAATTCGAGGCAATCCTAGGGAGAAGCAACAGATGCACTCTCGGTCTGGCGGTCAGCACATCGACGGAGAAATTTCTTTAAAACCCGGTGGTTTAGGTCCGGTTAAACTTGGCGTGATGCGATAGCTACAGCTGGCCGAGTAGAACTTGCTCAGTTGAATTGCAAAGTACCGCCCGCAGCTGCTCCGCACCAAGCGACCGACCACGTGACAGCGTGGTGGCGCATCCACAGGATGGCGGCGCCGCCACGCTTAAGGTTAGAACTGCTACCGTAATGTAGCTATCGCTACAAAAACGGGCATAAACGACAGAGTGCACAGACTCATCGAGGCCCACTTTCTCGCGCAGAAAGTAAGACTCATGCACACAGAAACGAGCAGGAAGATGCTGCGTGTACGGGGCATGAGGGATGCTTGAAGAGAAAGCAAGTGGATGCCGAAATAAAGGGATTCACTGAGTTCAGCCCGATTAAAAAAAAAACACGCATCCAGAAATACACAAGGCCACACGAAAGGCAAGGTTGCAAGCCCGCGAAAGACGTTTCGCGGGAAAGAAAGACGCATTATCCGTCGACGGAACCACATAGAGAGAGAAATGGGGCGCGGTAGGCGGCGTGGTTGATCACCAGATTAGGGAAATCAACTGGGCATCGATGAAAAGCAACATCCTCAGGGCTCAGGCAGCGGCAATCGTACTTGCCATAAGCTACGGGGACGAGGAGCCCACTACACAAATAATTACACGTTCGCAAGAGTGCAGGAGGTACAGCCGCGGACGCATATCCACTGAGGCGAATCGCATACTCAATGCGAGAAAAATCACTTTTATGACATGCTTCATCGCGTGAACAGCAGGCCATGAAATTGTCAAAGGGAACGAACACGTCGACGCCAACGCCCGAGCGTACGCAAAATGGGAGGCGCACAACGACGCGGAACTGGACGCAGTCACTATGCGATATGCAGCTGTTTCCAGCTAGCGTTCGTTTTTGTTTTGTTTTACAGCGCCGTTGAGACGTGCACAGGGGAATCGAACCAGTTATTCGCCTTTACCGTCCCCGAATCCCGAGGAGGGTCGGCACCCCTTATAGCAACAAGAAAACTGAAAATTTCTTCTGAGGCAAGGAAATGACGCAGTAAATCTGCCGCATATCTCGGTAGACACCCTAACAGCGCCGTAAGGGAAGGGATAAAGGAGGGAGTGAAAGAAGAAAGCAAGAAAGAGGAGTCGTTGTGAAGCAACGAGGCCAAAACTGCGAATAAGGCCGGACTGCGGACTATGCATTTTCTAATATGTTTTAGTTCACTTCACTTTGTTCACCTTAAAGACCTCCTTAATGGGGTATTACATATGAGGGGTGGGTTAAAATATTCATCAGCAGGTACAAATTATTGCCTTGAAATATAAGTGCTTAGAGCATCTGCAAATACAGACGGGTGCGTGATGGCAGCGATATCGTTGGGGAGGGCATTGCAGTCCACAACAGTTCGGGGAAAAAATTAGCTTGAGAAATTCGCAGTACAGGACACAGGGCGGACAATGTGAAACGAATGGGCAGTGCGTGAGATATGCGGTTTGGATAAGTAATGTAGGGTGGTTGATTTAGAGAGATATCGAAAAACTTGTAGAGCAAACAGAGGCTCGGGATGCGGCGGCGGGCTTCGATACTTTCAAGACCAGAATTCGTCTTCAGATATAAAATGCTGGGGTATATGAATGTACAGATTGAACAAAACGAATGGCGTGGTTTTGAACTGATTTGAGTGCATTTCTTAGGTGTACATGGTTTTGGCCCCAGATGGGGCTGGCGTAATCAAGTTTGAGTCTTGAGGGTTTTATAAGCGTGAATCTTCACGTCTTGCGGCGCATGACGATGATGATGTTTCATAAATCACAGGGATCTGTTAGCAGATGATACGATTGTGATAATGTGGGCTCGCCAAGAAAGATCCCTGCACAGGGTGACACCAAGATACCTAAACAATTGGACGCTTTCTATTAACGAGTTAGCAACTGCATCGGAAAAAATAAAGGGGATTGTATTGATTTCCTTGCATTTGTTAGAATTTAGCGTCGTTAGCCAGAGGTCACACGATTTATGGACGCTGTTTATGTCGCTTTGAATAGCCACTTGATCAGAAATCTTCGTAACAGTGTGATAGATTACGCAGTCATCGGCGAAGATACGTAATTTGCAGGACACATGTGAAGCTAGATCATTAATATATGCTAGAATCAAGAGTAGGCCGAACACAGATCGCTGAGGGACGCCAGATGTAACAGGGAGAGTGCTTGAGAGGCCGTTGTTAAAGGGGTTGTGAAAAGAAAACGAAGCCGCCTGGTTGTAATTTTCATCGATTCAATAAATATTGGACATGCCGATTCCGAAATATTTCAGCGCAATATTGAGCCTGCATTAATAAAGCCCGTTGCAAATCTTTGCCTTTTTGTGCTCGTAAAACGATCATGCGACGCCGTCGGTTAATATAAGCACTACCATACTACGTTACCTTATGACGCTCAGAAACTTAGATATATCTTTAATTTCGTTTACCCCAAAATAATAGATCCATATGAAAGTAAGAAAGCGAAAAAAAGTGTCGCAATTATTTGCACACGGAATTTTCCTCGGCAAAGAACAGCACGTGATCCTAGATCGGTCATTGATTTGGGATCAGTTTCGGTTTTGGCTACATTTCTCCGGCCTCCGTGGGGTCTTTCGTTTACATGAACTCGATAGCGGGATGTTCAGTCACGGCATCGAGTTGAGCAAGGCCGGCAAAACTTACGACTCTCCGTTTACAGGCGTTCGATACGAGTGGGTCAACTCACGTGGCGGGCCCTGCGAGGTGCGACTACACGAGTTGTCAACCGGCTCCCGCTTCTCTCCTCACCTGTAAAAAATTTTTTTCGGAAACCTAAGCGTGAATGATTATGTGTATTTTGCGGAGGGGCTGCTTGTCAACGCACCCTTTGGGCTGAGTGGAACGGTCGAGTCCAGTGCGACAAGTCTCGCGGCGTTTGCACGGCCTCAATAATCGATAATCGGTTTTTGACCAGAAAACTCGATCCAACCCAGACCTCCGGCTGCTCGCTACAGTAGCTCGCTGCTATTTATCTCGTACGTGGCAGGTCTAGTCTGTGGTTTTCAGTGTGTTATCAGCGTTTCAGAGCACGCCATGCCAACTGTGTGCCTTGCGGGACAGTGCCGCACGACTTACCAGAATGGAAGCAATATTAGATTTCACAAGTTGCCCGGAGACCTGCAGCGAAGAGCCGTGTGGCTTCGAGCAGTTAACCGCGATATGGGCAGTCAGACCGGGTTCGGGTGCTCTGAGCACTTTCTACCGGGCGACTACGAAACAAACCTGGATGTCCTTCGAAGCCTCGGTATGGATTTCAAGAAAGCTCGCCTTAAGGAAGACACCGTACCGACGCAAAACCAAAAAAAGCGGAGAATGTCCGAGGTGTGTTCGCAAGATGAAAATGATCAACTTTATTACAATTTATTGTCCTTTCTTTCGGTTGCTAACAGCTTTTCGTTTTTTACGAACTACCCAGCCGAACCGCAGGATGTGGAAGTAGTTTTGACAGTTGAAGAGGCGCAAACTTCGCCTCAAATGGTTGACAGCTGCACACAGACCCCAAGAAACACCTTCACTGTTGCCTGCCAGACTGACGGCCGTGATGTGCGAACACGATGTAAAATTTTCCTTGCAGCAGTGGCGCGTTCGTGTTCTACCCACATTCCACAAGAATAAATTGTGTCGCAATAATTTTGTCGTGGTTTAGGAAGAGGGAAGGAGCACTGGTAGATGCAGTGTAGATGCAGTGAATGCAGTAATAATTACGACATAATACGTGCTCCTTTAGCATGTGCACTGAATGCCGTTTCATTATGATGGCGTGACTAAAAATCAGATCAGTCATTTAGTAGATAGAAGAGCACATAAGGATATCCTCCCCTTCCTTGGGCAGGGGCAGGTATGAGTATTGTACTGTCGGCGCTCGCATAATTGCATTGTGGTGGTGAGCATGTCCTCTCTCCAGCCGGCCAACTTCGGGCCTTATAAATATTCATAAATCAGCTTTTGATCCACATAAATGATTTCGCAATATTCAATGGCACAAGCAGCTGCTCATGCAGCATCAATGAGACAAAAAATCTTGCGAGTTTTGCAAACCTGTCATAACATTACTTACAATAAAAAATGCACAGCATGCAAAAATGTGCACTTTAACACAGAAGACGCAGTGTCGGTGTGGGAAACTATTACAATTACTGCTCTTTGTTGCTGTTAAATTCTAGCTTCCAATTATCTCAGCAGCATCACATGACAATTTAACCATTGCAACTCACTTTACATTGTTTCAGAGTTGACTCCAGCACTGAGGAAGTCCTTCCACAGGATGATAGAGAATTTATCATATTTGAAAGTTGCCTGAAGGCAGTATTTCAAGTGTGCCGCAAATGATTTTCCGCTTGAAAAAGTGTAAGTCTTGTGTCTGGGACTTGGCTGCAAGTACAGACACTGTGTGCAAACCACCACTTCGTCACATAGTCAAGCCAACACATGATCAACGGCAAGGCTGCAGGCAACGTGCTGATGTCAGCAGCTATGTTGTTCGCTGGAACCAGTCCCACCTCAGTGCTCCGGTTGTTGAACTATGTCAACATGCAGGTGTTCGCGTCACGAACATTTTACAACTACCAATGAGGCTACCTGCTTCCTGCGATCGACAAGGTAGGAGAAAGGTTGTGCATTGCAAAACGAACAATTGCTGAACGAATATTTCAAAATTAGTTACTTCAGTTCAAGCAGTAAGTCATCCAGTAAGCCATCATTTTGAATGAAAGCACTGAGAAACTTGATCACTCTACCTTTCTTTTAATAATATCGAACAACCTCTCATGAACTGATCTCCCTCTCGGGTGAAGGCCCTGGGTCTGCCCACGTGCCTGTCAGTATCAAAGCCCCTCTTATTTTAAAGGACACAAGGTTCTATCTCTATGTGGTGATGTAATATCTGGTCTGTGAGGCATGTGTTCTGGAGAGTCCACATACTATCGCGATCAAAAGTGTACGGGACACGAGTATGTGGAAAAAAACTTTTGTGCCTCTGTCGCGTAATCCGGTCGCCTCTAATGTGTCACGGTATATGGGGGCAACTACCCTGGCAGCAATACCACGCGGCTGCCTCACGAGACAGAGCCGCAATAAACTTTTTTCGAGAACACGTGTCCTATAATATTTTTATCGTGAATTTACATAAAAGGTCCATGAAACAATTTTCTGACAGAGTGACCTCAATGCAGCTTGATTTTCCAAAAGACTCAGCAGCAGCTATTCATTTTCGATCCACTGCACTCACTTTTGAAGAAAAAAAGGGTAGAAAATTCCAGACGCCTTTTCTCCTCAACTCTCCAGTGAATTATGCGACCCAAGCAGTCATTACAGTGACAAGTCCTGAAGTCGACAGTGCACATGCGGAACGTAGGTAGCACCAGATGAGCACAATAATGAAAACAAAAGAGTAACGCTGTTAGCAACATCTGCTGCAAAGCAAGTGGAGCAATTAAAGTTGTTCACGCATGCGTACAGTACTGTTCAGTCATTTCTATATGTCCCATTTTATTCAACTCTGCACGTCAATCGCTTCTGGTTACTAATTACAATGTTTCTTCACCTTCATAACTTAAATAAGGAAGAGTTCTAAAAGAGGTTCTCGAAATCATTTCATGGTACTTGTCAAGGGCAGAAGCAAAGAAGCAGCGTAACAGTGTTCTGCGTTTGATGTGTTGTTTAAAAACTGCACCTTTGTCGCACCAGATCTGGCAACAACAACAGGAGGAGTTGTTTCGCCAGTTGGAAGGTTGTACTGTGCACTTGGCTGGCGATCGACGCTGCGATTCTCCAGCATTCATTGCAAAAATTTTAACCTACTCTCTGCACATTGCCCAGCTCAACAAAATTCTTCACTTCGGGCAAGTGCAAGTCGGGGAGGTAGGTGACAGCTTTTTAACAAAGTGGTTTTGGGATGTACCTTAGCTTTTTTTTCGACAAAAGTGTGCAGATGTAAAATCGAGCACCTCCATGGAGAAGTTTGCATTTGTGAAGAGCCTCAACATGGTGAAGGAGCGGGGGCTCAAGGTGATGTCAGTGGCAACTGACCGGCATGGCCAAGTCACTAAGTACATGCGGACACAGGAGGCCACCATCCGGCACTAATTTGATTGTTGGAAAATCTCGAAAGGTAGCACCGAATGAACATATCTGACACTCATTGCCACGCTTCGCAGATAAGGGTGCTTCCTGCGTGATGTTTTGTAGAATGCGGCGAAATTTTAGTCTAAATGTCATTGTTCCAAGCAGACTTTACTACATGAAAAGCGGGGCAGACAGCAAAACTGTAGCAAATACAGTGAAGACGTGAGAGAGGTTCCTAAATTTGAAGAATCAAAAATATGGAGGAAAGTCTTATCTGTTTGCGGTCCTTTTTGGCTGTTTTTTATGTGAATGACTATGAGGGAAAGGCCAGCCATGCATGCACAGGTTGCGGATAAGCACTGTGGTGTGAAATCAGATTCCTTGAGTTCTGGAGGCGAGAGGAGGGAAGGCGAGTGTTTTGGTGTGGAAGCTCAAGAGCCAGATTAACATATAAAAAATGAAGGATTAATCTTCATTAAGTGTTACACCTTCACTCCAGGCATCAAGAAGAAGCTGGCTGTCCATGCAAAACGAGCTGGATGCAGTGTACTGGAGAGATGGATTCAGCCAGGCAGTGACCACCTATATTGGTGCGCAGCCCTCAGCGATGGCAACGCAGAGCTACTGACAGACATGTGTAAAAGCATGGAGCGGCACATTGCAAATATGCACACGGGACATCAAGGACTCTGCACGCATTGTGCACACGATGACCTTGGAGAGAGGGAATGGCTAGTTCCTGGTGAGTAATGTAACTATTTGAAAGCAAGATATGCTTTTTGCAGAGCCCTGAATTTGTTTCCTAAATGTTTATTTGCTTTCCACATTAGAATCACGTTCTTGTGATGAAGCATGGCTTGCGACATGCTTTGTGAAACAGCCAAGTTGCTGGCATCGAGCTAGTTTTGAACCTTTCCCAAAGAACTATTTGTTGTTGTCAGTGATATAAAAGTTGTTTATTCATAGTTTTGGAAGTTATGCCCGCCTAAAAAGATGGAGAAGGCTTTTTTCGGAGAAAGCTTTTCTGGGAAATTGATTTGTCAGTGCAGGGACAACCACACACAACAAGTTTGTAGAGGTTGTGAACTGACTTCTTCTCCTGAAAGACATTAGGCAACTGGCTCCATGTACACACACCTTCAGCTTGGAGGCTTTCCACAGTGTACTGATAGGCTTTGCACCAATGTCTGTATGCTTCTCACCTTAGGGCATGCGTGCAAGGTAAGTAGTGAATGATATGCGAAAATTTACGCCTGATGACCCGCTCGAATTATTTGTCTGGTTTTCCAGAACACAACTGGCAATACCCCATTTCAATGAGAATGCCATCAAAGGACAGGCCACCACATTTGAAGGACTGTCCCGATGGAAAATAAAGCACCCAAAAGCAAGGAAGGGTATAGCCGTTGCTTGTCCCGTGAAAGCGGAGCCTACATATGGTAAGCAGCTTACTTAGCACTAAAAAACAATTTTTTGTAAACTCTTTTAAGTCCAAGACCTCAAAAAGATACAAAACAAATTTTGGACTAAGAAAACAAAAACAGAAATAACTGAAGTGTGAGTTCTAATATCGGCAACAAATTCTGTTTAATTTCTCAGTCTATACGATCCAAACCAGTGTGAAGCCATATTATCAAGCATAGCGTGCCTCATAATATTGCCACACTGCTCACATTCTGCCAGCGCCGCCATGCGGCCGAGCGGCATTACTGGGCTCGTGTGGGAGCGAAAAAGAGGACGTTCCCGTTCGAACGCGCGCTGCTGGGTTTCTGGCCTTCGGATTAAAAAAAGCCCCTTTTCGTGCCGCCCTACGTTTGTCGGCGACATTTTGGTGGAGGTGCGGGGTACGTTCCATGAACGCTCACCCCGAGGGCAACTCTGACGCTGATCAGCGACGCTTGGACACAACACCCGTCCACAAAGCGAGCCGCCGCCTGCGAGGCCTGCAACCTGAGTGACAGCCACTGACGAGGCCGGTGCGTACCATGACGTCTACTACAGGCAGTCAGACAGGCCAGCCTTCCGGCACTGTCCCGCCCGTTGTAGTTCTCACCCCTCGCTCACCACCATCCTTCCACGGCGATCGGTTTGAGGACGTCGAGGACTGGTTGTCCAGCTTTGACCGTGTGGCCACTTTTAACCAGTGGGACGACGACCGAAAACTACGAAACGTCTATTTCTTGTTCCAGGACTCTGCGAAGACATGGTTCGAGAACCATGAGGCATCCTTTACGAACTGGGAAGCGTTCCGCCGTCAGTTGCTGGCTACCTTCAGCACAAACGCACGCAAGGAAAATGCCGAACTCGCCCTTCGCACCAGGTCACAGCAGGCGAACGAAAGGGTCGCTATGTTTATTGAAGACATGGCACATCTTTTCAATCGGGCTGACCCTGCCATGCCAGAGGCTACCAAGGTGCGCCACCTCATGCGTGGTGTGAAGGAGCAGCTCTTCGCTGGCTTCATACGCGACCCACCGAGAACCGTCGCTGACTTCGCTAAAGAAGCCACAGGCATGGAACGTTCCTTACAGGAACGCAGTGCGCAGTACGGTCGTCCGGGAAGTGTTGCGGCCAGCAACTATTGTGCGTCCCTGCCAGTCGCCGGGGACGACGCTCTTCGGGAGCTTGTGCGGGGTGTAGTTCGCGAAGAACTGCGCAACCTCCGCTTAGATGCTCCACCTGCCAGTGTTGCAGCTGTAGCCGATGCCGTCCGCGAGGTAATTCGGCGAGCAGTCCAGCCACCACCGGCACCACAGCCGGAGCCGTACGCCAGCAGCTACAACGAAGCTCTACGGACACCGCAACCGGAGCCGTACATCATGAGCTACAGTGAAGCTCTGCGGAGACCTGCGCCAGTTCCACATGCGTTCCGCCCTGCTGCCGAACAAACGCAGGGGTACTTTCCCTCCGCCGAGCTGCGTGACCCGCGCCCTGTTCGAAAAGCTGACGTGTGGCGCACACCCAACAACCGGCCACTATGCTACCACTGCGGGGAGCCCGGTCATATTGCCGCGAATATTTGCAGTGTTTATTCGTTTTTCAAATCTGCCGCGACACCACCTTATCGCTTTGTTTGCGACGCAAGACGCGACTAGATTTATCTCGATTGATCGCAGCCAGGCAAAGCTGATTCTACGTTGTTCCGGAATGTTCTAGTAACTTTGCGCCCTTTATCTCGAATGTTCGCTATCAGCTTTAAATTGAGCAAGGCCGACAGCGGCGGGCATTCTGTTCGACGACCGCCGAGCACGCTTGTCGCTTCGCCGCCGCCGAGTGATTCAGTCCATTTTGGGTGCAAGACAGCCCAATAAACAGTTCTTTTAGAAGACCCTTTCGTCCGTCTTCATCGCTGCTTCGACTGCCGTCACCACTACGTGACATCTGGTGGAGGTGCGGGGTAACTTCCATGTTCCGGACGCCCCCTTCAAGTCGTGAACCCAGCCCTGAGCGCTTCACACCCGAGGACGAACCAGCAGCTCAGCGAGCCAGCCGACGTCTCCAGGGAGAGGAGCCTGAGTTCGGGAAATTGCCGGACCGCACAAGACAGCGAAAAGACGCGGCTACGAGCATCACAACCTCGCCGAAGATGTCGACACCGATCATACTGCAGCAGCCACGGGTGCCGCCAACTTTCAATGGATCCCTAGGCGAAGACCCTGAAGAATGGTTGGATCAATTTGAGCGCGTGGCGTCATTCAACAAGTGGGATGATGCGGCAAAAATTGGACACGTTTTTTTCTCATTGGATGGCTCCGCACGCACGTGGTACGAAAACTACGAGTCGTCCCTTACGACATGGGAGCTATTCAAGAGAGAACTATTGAAGGTATTTACCAGTGTCGTGAGGAAATAAAGAGCCGAACGACTCCTCGAGTCCAGGATCCAGCTTCCGAATGAGCCCGTCCGCAGTTACGTCGAGGAGATGAAGCGCCTATTTCGCCGCGCCGACCCTGGGATGACCGAAGAAAGTTCAGTTTTTAATGCGCGGCGTAAAAGAACAACTCTTTGCAAGCCTCGTCCGCCAGCCGCCAAAAACAGTCGAGGAATTCATGCAAGAAGCCTGCACGATTGAGAAGACCCTCGACGTCCGAGCTCGGCAGTACAATCGTCTTTCCTCTGCCTGTGCAATCCGTTCGGACACGCCGGCCACCACCAGCGACAGCTTGCGGGACGTTATCCGCGAAATCGTCCGAGAGGAGCTACGCCGATTACTGCCATCCTCCCCACAGCCACAAGCATCGACTCTGATGGACGTGGTACGGGAAGAAGTGCAACAGGCACTTGGCACCCCGACGGCCACAGAACCCCAGGCCATGACCTACGCCGCTGCAGTAAGGACTGCTCAGCCCCAACGACAACCCCCACGTCCTCCCCGAGATGAGCCACTTGGTCCACGACGCCGCCTCCCAGCCCCCGCCCGCCCAGCCTATGACCGACCCTCAAGTCCCAGGAAATGCGACGCCTGGAGGACTTCCGACAACCGGCCGTTGTGCTTCCATTGCGGTGAGGCCGGCCATATTCTTCGTCACTGCCCGTACCGACGTATCGGTCTTCGAGGATTTGCCGTTAACGCCCCACGACCACGCTTCGGACAACGTCCGCACGAAATCGACGAGTACCTGCGTCGAGAAGAGTACACGCCGAACCGCTTTTCGCGCTCACCATCGCCGTCAACCTCGCGCTTTGCGTCGCCACGCCGCAGCTACGCAGCCGCGGTACGAGGAAGGTCGCCCAGCCCCCGTGGGGGAAACTAAAGGCAGCAACCTCTGGAGGTGAGGTTGCTCACGAGCTAAACGCCGAAGATCCTCCACCGACCACGCCCCATGAAGACGCTGCACCCGCGACGCCGCATGAAGAACCGACACTCGCTGCACCGACGCCGCACACAATGAGAACCTCGACCACGACGCAAGCTACCTTGAAATCGACGCCGCCACCCAGAGGAGCTTCGACCACACGCCCAACCCGTGACTCGCATACGCGACGAAGCCGTGATCCGACGCCGAGAGCGACATGCAATGCAAGAGCCAGGACCTCCGACCTAGAAGTGACTATCGACGGCCGGAAAGTTACCGCTCTAGTCGACCCAGGAGCCGATTACTCGGTGATGAATGGAACATTTGCTGCGCAGCTCAGAAAAGTCACAACGGCTTGGGACGGCCCACAAATTCGCACCGCTGGGGGCCACCTCATTACGCCATCAGGACAATGCACAGCGCGAGTGACTGTCAAAGGACATACCTATCCTGCGACCTTTGTTGTGCTACCGCAATGCTCCCGCGAAGTGATCTTGGGTATGGATTTCCTTAATGAGCATCAGGCGATCATCGACCTGCGATCCAAGCTGATCACGCTTTCGACGGACGAAGCCATCGCTTCGATGAAAACTCAGGAAAATCACGTTGCCCTAAGTGTCCTGGAGGAAGAAGTGAGCGTCCCACCCCGTTCAAGCGTTATCGTGACCGTAGGCGCCACGAAAGCCATAAACACTGAAGCCATCATCGAGGGGAACATGCAGTTGCTACTAGACCGAGGAATCAGCATCGCAAGAGGCATCGCACATTTCCGCAATGGCCAGGCCGAAGTACTGCTGACTAACTTCAGCGAAGAATACCGGCATATTAACAGAGGAACGACGATTGCTTTCTACGACGAAATATCTGACGTACGAGATTCCTTCGCCCTCTCCGACCCCTCCGCAGAAGATCCGCCTGACCAAGAGAACTCGCCCACTTTCGACATCAACCGAGCCCTGCACCGGAACAGACAAGACCAGATCCGCAATCTGCTTCAAAACTACAGTGAGTGCTTTTCGACATCGCCGAAGGTGCGACAGACGCCAATTGCCAAGCATCGCATTATAACGGATCAACACGTCCGACCTCTCCGTCAAAGCCCCTACCGTGTGTCTCCGCGAGAACGACAAGCCATCCGGGACCAAGTCGAAGAAATGCTTCGCGACGACGTCATCCAGCCTTCAAACAGCCCATGGGCGGCACCGGTTGTTCTAGTGAGAAAGAAAGACGGCGCACTTCGATTCTGCGTGGATTACCGCCGCTTGAACAACATAACAAAGAAGGACGTCTACCCCCTCCCCCGCATCGACGACACACTGGACCGCCTCTGCAACGCCAAATATTTCTCATCGATGGACCTCAAGAGCGGCTACTGGCAAATTGAGGTCGACGAAAGAGATCGCGAGAAGACAGCATTCATAACTCCGGATGGGCTGTTTGAGTTCAAGGTGATGCCATTTGGTCTCTGTTCCGCACCAGCGACGTTTCAGCGAGTAATGGATACAGTGCTGGCAGACCTGAAGTGGCAGATTTGTCTGGTATATTTAGATGACGTCGTTGTCTTCGCCTCGAACTTTGAAGAGCACCTCAAAAGACTTCGAACAGTACTAGACGCAATCAAGTCGTCTGGCCTAACCTTGAAAGCAGAGAAATGCCACTTTGCCTACGAAGAGCTGCTGTTTCTAGGCCACATCGTTAGCAAGGAAGGAGTACGCCCAGACCCGCAGAAAACAGCCGCTATTGAACAGTTTCAACCGCCGGCCGATAAGAAAGCAGTGCGCAGATTTCTCGGACTATGCGCATATTACCGACGATTTGTGAAAAACTTTTCGCGCATCGCCGAGCCCCTGACCCAACTGACGAAGGCAGACGTGCCGTTTAAATGGGAAGCGCCGCAAGCAGAAGCCTTCAAGGAACTTCAGCGTCGTTTACAGTCCCCACCGATCCTTGCGCATTTTGATGAAAACGCCGATACTGAAGTTCATACCGACGCAAGCAGCGTGGGACTAGGCGCCGTTCTCGTTCAAAAAAGTGACGGGTTGGAGAAGGTCATCGCATACGCTAGCCGTTCCCTTTCCAAGGCCGAGGCTAACTATTCGACCACTGAGAAGGAGTGCCTTGCCATCATCTGGGCTACGTCGAAATTCCGCCCCTACCTCTACGGACGGCCGTTCAAGGTGGTCAGCGACCACCACGCGCTCTGCTGGCTTGCCAATTTGAAGGATCCCTCTGGCCGACTCGCTCGATGGAGTCTGCGTCTCCAGGAGTTTGACGTCACCGTCGTTTACAAGTCCGGACGCAAGCACACTGACGCCGATTGCCTCTCACGAGCCCCTGTAGATGCACCGCCGCTGGACGACGATGAGGACGCCTTCCTGGGACCCATCAGCGCAAGCTCTTTTGCTCAGCAGCAACGCTCGGACCCCAAACTAAAAGGCCTCATCGAGTACCTGGAAGGCAAGGTTTCTTCACCCCCCGCTTCATTCAAGCGAGGACTGTCTTCTTTCTGTGTGCAGAATGAGGTCCTTGTGAAGAAGAACTTTACAGCGAACAAAACAGCCTACCTCCTTGTTGTACCTACTTGTCTCCGCGAAGAAGTTCTACAGGCTTCACACGACGAGCCGACAGCTGGACATCTCGGGTTTACTCGCACCCTCCGCCGCATTCAAGACAAGTATTACTGGCCCCGACTGTCTGCCGATGTCGCACACTATGTGAAAACATGCCGAGATTGTCAGCGACGAAAGACTCCTCCCACACGACCAGCAGGATTTCTGAACCCCATTGAACCTCCCTCAAGACCCTTTCAGCAGATTGGCATGGACTTGCTTGGCCCTTTTCCAACGTCAACATCTGGAAATAAGTGGATCATCATAGCGACCGACTACCTGACCCATTACGCCGAGGCGAAAGCCCTACCGAACGGAACAGCAGCAGAAGTGGCCAAATTTTTCGTGGAGTGCATTCTTCTTCGACACGGCGCCCCCGATGTGCTCATTACGGACAGAGGAACAGCATTTACGGCGGAACTCACGCAAGCCATCCTGCGCTACAGCCAAACAAGCCACCGGAGGACAACTGCATACCATCCGCAGACCAACGGACTGACCGAGCGCCTGAACAAAACCATCGCCGATATGCTCGCTATGTATGTCGATGCCGAACATAAAACCTGGGATGTCATCCTGCCTTACGTCGTCTTCGCCTACAACACCGCAGTGCAGGAGACCACCCAGATGACGCCTTTTAGGCTCGTCCATGGCAGGGATGCCACGACCACGCTAGACGCCATGCTGCCCAACGTTACAGAAGAAGAGAACGTCGACGTTGCCGCCTACCTTCAACGCGCAGAAGAAGCTCGAAGGCTTGCCCGATTACGGATCAAAGATCAGCAGCGGTCCGACGCCAGACGCTACAACCTACGAAGACGCAACGCGGAATACAAGCCAGGAGACCAAGTCTGGGTGTGGACGCCCATTCGCCGCCGTGGATTGAGTGAAAAACTTTTGCGCCGCTATTTCGGCCCGTACAAGGTTCTTCGTCGGCTGGGTGAACTGGATTATGAAGTCATCCCTGACGCAATGACTGCATCCCAGCGACGCCGCGTACGACCAGAAGTTGTCCATGTAGTCCGTCTGAAGCCGTATTATGCGCGCTAAAGGCCGCTGCATTTCCATGCTCTATTTTCGCAAGATCCGTTTTTTTTCCCTTACTAGTCGCGTTATTTGTTTTAATGCATCGGGTCGATGCTTGTTTGAGAGGGGAGTAATGCCGCGAATATTTGCAGTGTTTATTCGTTTTTCAAATCTGCCGCGACACCACCTTATCGCTTTGTTTGCGACGCAAGACGCGACTAGATTTATCTCGATTGATCGCAGCCAGGCAAAGCTGATTCTACGTTGTTCCGGAATGTTCTAGTAACTTTGCGCCCTTTATCTCGAATGTTCGCTATCAGCTTTAAACTGAGCACGGCCGACAGCGGCGGGCATTCTGTTCGACGACCGCCGAGCACGCTTGTCGCTTCGCCGCCGCCGAGTGATTCAGTCCATTTTGGGTGCAAGACAGCCCAATAAACAGTTCTTTTAGAAGACCCTTTCGTCCGTCTTCATCGCTGCTTCGACTGCCGTCACCACTACGTGACAATATCCTCCGCAACTGCCCCTACCGGCGGATGGGATTAAGAGGATTTCCACCGAGCGCACCTCGACCGCGCTATGGTGAGAGACAGCGAGACATTGAGTAGTACCTGGCCGATAATCTGCTGCCCTCAACGCCTCCACGACGCCAGTCTAGGTCGCCGTCTCCAAGACGAGTTCCACCACCCAGTCTTGCACCATCATCTGGCCAACTCAGAGGCACGTCTCCCCGCCGGGAAAACTGAAGACGGTGTCCTCTGAGGGTAGGACCGCCGCTGCCGCAGACAGTGGACAGCCTCCATCTGACAATTTTATGCGACAACCCCACCCGCCGACCTTAAAGACGATCCCACCGCCGACCTCACCGACGACCTCAGCGACGACCCCATCGACGACGGCACCAAAAACCTCGCCGACAAATTGTCAAACAATTGTTTCCGCCTCCGAAATTCTTGTTGCCGCCGATGGCTATGACGTATCTGCACTCGTCGATACCGGAGCAGACTTTTCTGTCATGAGTAGTAACCTAGCCGCAACCCTCAGAAAGGTTCTAACACCTTGGCATGGGCAGCAGATACGCACAGCTGGTTGCCATGTGGTAACGCAGGTTGGCGTCTGCACCAGCCGTATAAAGATCCGCGGTACAACTTTCACTGGCTCCTTCGCCGTACTACGAGAGTGCTCTAAAGAACTAATTCTCGGCATGGACTTCCTTAAAGAGTATGAGGCGGTCATCAACCTGCACGAGCAATTGGTATCGTTTTCGACACAGCGAGCCGTTGATACCGACCCCGAGCTGCACAGAGCACCATTACGCATCTCTGATGACCACACAACGATACCGCCGAGAGCAAGCAAGTTTGTCACAGTCCAGTGTGATACCAGCTCCGGTACTCGGGGCATTGCCGAAGCGAATATGTCGCTGCTACTGTCTCGGCAAGTTTGCGTTGCTCGCGCCCTTGTCGACCTTGTTCACGCGCGTACCACGCTCTTAGTGACCAACTTTAGTTGTGAACCCCAACATTTGACGAAAAACACGGTCATTGCCCATTTTGAAGACCTTGGCGAGCATGCCGGCCAATGTGCCTTATCAACAACGGCCCCCGAAATGGCTGAACAGGACACTGCAACAGCCATTAGGACCGACGTGAACCCTGACCTTCTGACCAATCAGAAACGCCGCGTGGAAAGCCTTATTGATTCTTTCCGCGACTGTTTTGCATCAACATCCAAGGTTCGCCAGACGCCAATAACTAAGCACCGTATTATCGTCGACAGTGACCAGAGACCGCTATGTCAGCGTCCTTATCGTGTTTCGTCGAAGGAGCGCGATGCTATCCGCCGCCAAGTTGCCGAAATGCTCCACGACGACGTCATACAACCATCGACGAGCCCCTGGGCGTCACCTGTTGTTCTCGTCGCAAAGAAGGACGGCAGCCTACGGTTCTGTGTAGATTATAGACGTCTCAATAACGTTACCAAAAAAGATGTCTATCCACTGCCGCGCATTGATGACTCATTAGACCGCCTCCGCCATGCTACCTACTTTTCGTCACTCGACCTTCGTAGTGGTTACTGGAAAATCGAGGTCGCCGAACGTGACCGAGAAAAGACCGCCTTCGTTACTCCTGACGGACTGTACGAATTTAAGGTGCCTCCTTTCGGCTTGTGTTCAGCCCCTGCGACGTTCCAACGTATGATGGACACCGTACTAACTGACCTGAAGTGGCAGTCCTGCCTTGTGTATCTCGACGACGTCGTGATTTTCTCCGACACGTTCGAGGAGCACCTGAAACGTTTGCGTGCCGTCTTCGAAGCAATTCGTTCTGCGGGTCTGTCTCTCAAGCCTGAAAAGTGCCACTTCGCATTTCGGGAGCTCAAGTTTCTTGGCCACATTGTGAGCGCTCAGGGCGTTAGCCCCGACCCAGAAAAGACCGCCGCCGTTGCTGCATTTCCCCGGCCAACAGATAAACGAAGCTTGGGACGTTTCCTGGGGCTTTGCGCCTATTATCGGAGGTTCGTTCAAAACTTCTCCAAGCTCGCAGAGCCACTGGCTCGCCTGACAAAAGACTCGGAACGCTTTTTCTGGGGCCAATAAGATCAGGAAAAAGCTTTCATAGAGCTTAAGGCCCGCCTCCAATCTACGCCTATCCTTGCCCACTTCGACGAGCAGGCCGACACGGAACTGCACACAGATTCCAGCAATGTGGGCCTCGGTGCGGTGATTGTGCAGTGGCAAGACGGTGTGGAACGCGTGATCGCATACGCAAGTCGCACTTTGTCCCGTTCCGAAGTGAATTATTCCCCAACGGAAATGGAGTGTCTCGCTGTTGTGTGGGCAATCACAAAATTTCGTCCATACCTGTACGGCCGCCCGTTTTGAGTCGTCAGCGATCACCACTCCTTGTGCTGGCTTGCGAACCTCAAAGATCCATCGGGGCGACTTGCACGGTGGAGCCTTCGGTTGCAAGAGTTCGACGTCACCATCGTGTATAAGTCGGGTCGGCAACATAGCGATGCAGACTGTCTCTCCCGAGCTCCTCTTCCGTGCCCACCAGATGAGTCCGACGACCATTCTGCTTTCCTCGGCGCTGTCACCACATCCGACCTTGCCCACCACCAGAGGGCCGACTGCGAACTGCTGCCTCTAATAGAGCACCTCGAAGGAACCGCTCCGTCTCCGCCCAGACTCTTCTCGCGCGGACTTTCGTCGTTTTGCTTAATAGATGGAGTCCTCTACAAGAAAAACTACGGTCCGACCGACACAGCGTATCTCCTCGTTGTCCCAACCGTGCTTCGTAAGGAAGTTCTCGCTGCATGCCACGACGACCTTTCTTCTGGCCACCTCGGTTTTTCCAGAACATTGGGACGCCTCCGCCACAAGTACTACTGGCCACGGCTTGCTGCGGTCGTCCAACGCTACGTTCGAACCTGCCGTGAGTGTCAACGACGGAAGGTACCACCGAAAAAACCGGCCGGCCTTCTGAAGCCCATTGATCCACCGCAAATCCCATTCCAACAACTCGGCATGGACACACTGGGCCCATTCCCGGTGTCCTCCATGGGAAACCGGTATATTGTTGTTGCCACGGACTACCTAAGCCGCTATTGTGAAACCAAGGCTCTTCCCCGTGGCACCGCGGCTGAAATTGCACAGTTCTTTGTTCACCACATCGTGCTTCGCCACGGCGCCCCCGTGGTTGTATTAACTGACCGGGGAACCGCGTTTACGTCGGCTCTTACACACGAGGTCCTCCGTCTTAGTGGCACCAGTCATAGAAAAACGACTGCTTACCATCCTCAAACGAATGGACTTACTGAGAGGCTGAACAAGACCATCACAGATATGATGTCTAT
This sequence comes from Amblyomma americanum, assembly GCF_052857255.1. NCBI lineage: Eukaryota > Metazoa > Arthropoda > Arachnida > Ixodida > Ixodidae > Amblyomma > Amblyomma americanum. The sequence goes on along the minus strand of NC_135501.1, from coordinate 37,681,204 downwards.
GTATGTCGACGCTGACCATCGCAACTGGGACGAAATACTTCCCTACATCACGTTTGCGTACAACTCCGCCCTCCAAGAAACGACGCGCTTCACCCCCTTCCGTTTGGTGTATGGCCGAGATGCCCTGACCATGCTTGACGCCATGCTGCTCCCGGATTGTACCCCCTCGTCTGTCCCAGGCGCTGACCAATTCGTTCGCGATGCAGAAGCCGCTCGCCACCTTGCTCGACAAGGCATTCGCCACCAGCAGACAACTGACGCCCGGCGTTACAACCTCCGCCACTGGGAAGTGATTTACCAACCCGGCGAGCACGTCTGGGTATGGAGCCCTATACGTGTGCGCGGTCGCTCTGAAAAGCTTCTGCGGCGCTACTTCGGCCCCTACGAGGTGCTACGTCAACTCAGCGATGTGAACTATGAAGTGTACCCGCAAGGAGTTGTCCGGTCTTCTCGCCCGCCCAAGTCTGAAGTCGTCCACGTGTCCCGCATGAAACCGTATTACGCCCGTTAGCCCCTCCCGGAGTTCACATTCAGTGCTGCCACCACACGCCATCGCACTTTCGGCGTCTCCACACTCTTTATCCCCCTTGAAGGAGGCATCGAGGCGATGCCTCTTGAAAGGAGGGGGGCAATGCCACACTGCTCGCATTCTGCGAGTGCCGCCATGCGGCCGAGCGGTATTACTGGGCTCGTGTGGGAGCGAAGAAGAGGACGTTCCCGTTCGAACGCGCGCTGCTGGGTTTCTGGCCTTCGGATTAAAAAAACGCCCCTTTTCGTGCCGCCCTACGTTTGTCGGCGACAATATCCATCATATATGGGCATGACTGCACTAAGCCACCTGGTCGTGTCAGTGCAATACAACATCGTGGGTTGATGCAGCCTGGGACCAGACAGCCCCCAAAGACGCCAAATTTGAAAATGGCCATTGGCCATGCTGCTATATAAAGTACCTTACCGGCCTCGCTTTACATATATACATTAAAATTTTACAGCAATCTTTCACACGTGTACCAGCATCTAACTCTCAATTTTGTATTTAGAATATAGGCTTGGCCAGTATTTTGGTGGCATATTCAACCCAGCAGTCAAAATACAGCCTTTGTGCGTAAAGTTTCAAGACTGATTCATTTTCTTCTCTAGAAATGATTCCGAAAGGAAATATTGGTGTGTAGGCACTATATTTTCGGGGTAACCTGAGCAATTTACATGTAGAAAAATATGTTGTCACTGGTCGTCTGTGCATTCTACTGTGAGTGAATGTGGAGAGATGGACGCCCACCTCGAACAACGTGCAAACATAAGATTCTGTGTGAAGCTTGGCAAGACAGCCCCACAGACATATGAGCTCCTTCGTGACGCTTAAACCAATTAGACATTTTCGCGGGCGCAAGTTTTCGAGTGGCACAAGAGGTACGAAAATAGATGGAAATCCGTCTGGGCGAGCAACGGAAAGAGATCTTCGCAAAACAAGCCGATGGCATGCCGGCTGTGCAGATCCTTACTGAACTTGACATCGACAAAATCTTTTCCGCCCAGGCTAGCGTAGCGTCCTCATCCAATGATAATGAGTAAAGTGTGTGCAGGCTTAGTTGCTTGTACAGACGAAAAAAAGAAGCCAAAATGGATTATCGCGAACTGATCTTACCATCAAATGTCAACCTTCAGCATCGTTTTTGTGAATCGGTCTTACATATTAACGCACGTTCGGCTAAACATAAAGAAGATGATATCATCCTTCTTCTGCAGCAATTTTCTCTTAAGTTTGATGTGATAATGATGTCAGAGACTTGGTATTCAAACAATTGCCCTGTGTTGGAAATAGATGGGTACGAGACCTTTTTTCTTAATCGCTTAAACCGACGAGGTGGCGGTGTTGCGATACTTGTTTCGGCTCAAAAGAAATGTGAAATTTTGACAAATTTCAGTATGGTGACTGATGATTTTGAAATGCTGACAATTCAAAATAAAGGCAAGTAATTTCTGTTGTATACCGCCCACCAAACGGAAACATTATGCGCTTTCTAGATTTATATGAATCTTTTTTAAGCTTCGTCTCAAAAAATAACCTGATATTGGTTGGTGGGGGTGATTTCAACATCAATGTCTTAGAAGATAGCCATCCTGCACGTGAATTTAATATGCTACTGCTTTCGTATGGTTTCGCAAATGTAATTGAAACACCAACACGTATTACATGTTCCACATGTTCAGTACTTGATCTTTTAATAACAAACATTGATACTACCATAAACAGTGCAGGCACAATTTCATCCGACATCAGTGACCATTGCCCGGTTTTCCTTGCGCTATACGTAAATTCAATACCAAAAGAAAGGCGAAAGAAATGTTTCACTACTCAGTGCATCACTGTAAACAGTTTAGAGCTGTTCAAACAAGAAATATTATGCCAAGATTGGTCAATAGTAAAAACAAAAGGTAACGCGGATGATGCTTACAATGAATTTATCAAGCTTTTCATGCTTGTCTATGAAAAATATTTCCCATTAAAAGCTCATAAACGCACTAAAAGAGCGAGGAAGCCCTGGGTGACAAAAGAGCATCTAAAAAGATAAAAAACAAAAACCGCCTTTATCAATCCTTTTTACGTACACGATTGGATACAACTTTGAAAGACTTTAAAACCCTTCGGAATAAGCTGAATGCGGAGCTGCGGCGCGCGAAGTTTCCATTTTATGAACAAATCTTTGCTAATATCGCTGGACAGCGCACCAACGCTGCCTGGAAAATAATGAATAGTGTTCTAGGCCATGGAAACAAAAATTTCCCGCCAGATACTTTAATGATAAATGGCCATGAACTTGGCGGCAAGGAATCCGCTGACTACTTAAATCATTTTTTCATTAATGTCGCTGACCCAATTCAAACGGAAATCGACCTCACCGAAAACAGAAATCACCGAGACACCATCATTGACAGCATATTCTTACAGCCAACCGATGGGTCTGAAATCCACAGTAAAGTTATGGCTTTACCAAACAGCAAGGCGTTAGACGCCGATAATATTCAGGTAAGACCCGTTAAATACGTCTTGAGCATAATAACGGCTGTACTTGTACATATATTTAACTTAGTAATAGAGACAGGAAAATTTCCAGATGCAATGAAGATAGCTAGAACGTCAGTTGTCTTTAAAGGAGGAGATCGCAACTTGCCAACAAACTATAGACCTATATCTATTCTTCCAGTCTTCTCGAAAGCGCTGGAAAAAATAAGCTCTTTTAGAATAACTGGGTTCTTTGATAGACATAACGTTCTGAGTGACGCGCAATACAGCTTTAGGAAAGACAGGTCGACGGAAATGGCTCTATTAGCAATAAAAGAAAGTATTTTGCAAAACATAGAAAACAATATGTTCACACTTGCAGTTTTTGTCTGCCTTTGACTGCCTGAACCACAAAATTTTAATCAGTAAACTGCAATCTTATCGAATTCGCGGAAAGTGCATAGATTTACTCAAAACATACCTTGAAAACAGAGCTCAGCTTGTGCACTTAAACAACCATAATTCAGTGATTCTACCTATTAGATATGGAGTCCCGCAAGGCAGCATTCTTGGTCCGCTATTGTTCAACGCCTATATAAATGACATTGTAGACATAGATCATTCAACAGATTTTATCATCTATGCTGACGACAGCACTCTACTTATTTCGGGAACAAACATAAATAATTTAATACTGAAATGTAACGAAGTACTTCAAAAACTGTCTATTTGCTCCAAAGCAAACCTACTCAAGATAAATGCTGTCAAAACAAAAGCAATGATTTTTCGCGCCAGGAATAAAGAAGTTAAAACGACCCTTACAATTATCTTCGAAACTCTAGAAATAGAAGTTGTTGACCACCACAAGATTCTTGGAGTATACTTCTCTTCTAGCTTAGGCTGGGATGCTCATATCAATTATCTATGTAAAAAACTGTCTTCAGTTACAGGAGCTCTAGCACACTGCCGCAGTATACTTCCTTTGAAAGCGAAACTTCAGATATATCAAGCATTATTTAACTCTCATCTAAATTATTGTACTTTAGTATGGGGCACAACAACTAAAGGAAATTTAAACAGGCTTCTAGTAATACAAAAGCGAATAATTCGTCATATTGCCAATATGGAACCAATGGCCACTACAACAAGTACCTTCAGGTCATTTGAAATACTTCGTATTGAGGATATTTATGAATTCCGACTATTGAAAACATTTTACTTTTCCTCCCTTACTACACTAAACCAACTAATGTCATTAGCATCACTGCAGCGCTGCGACGGTAACGTACCCACAAGAAATAAAGATTTGTGGGAAATCCCAAGGTTCCGAACTTTTTATAAGTATCAAGCTTTATCACATAACCTCCCACTTATACTAAACAAAATACTCACACTTTAGGTTTGAATAGAAGAGGTTTGAGGTCTTGTTTCTTGTAATTGCTCTCCCCTGGTAATACTTTGTTTTGGTATACTGTGTTTTGTTACACCCTATGTTTTTGTTTTTTTTCTGTTCTGTTCTTGTGCTTTTTTTTCATGCAAATCAATTGTACAATTCTTTTTTTTGCCACGTTTTTTGAAATGTGTTTTTTGTGTACTTTGTTTGATGTCTGACTTGTGTTATGTACCTGGTATAATTTCAGTGCTCCGAATTTTGTACAAAACTTGTAATTACTTCAAGGTGAAAAACGTAGCGCAAAGAAACGAGGACACAGAAAGACGGACAACACATGGCGCTTACTTCCAACAATGGTTTATTTCAGAAAGAAAAAGTGGTTTTATAACGAAATCACGACCAACACGCCGTCAAACCATGTGCTAGCAAAGCGTATCAGCCAGATATGCGAGCTCTTTCGCCATCAATGATACAGAGGGGGTACTCACACAATCATCTTTCAAAAGTGATATCCATTCCGCTTCTATGATTTCTCGTGTCAACCGGTTATTGTGCACTTTTAAAACCATGCATTGTTCAAGAAGCGGTATGCAGTGACATGACCGGCAGTGGACTGACAACCCTTTTCCACGCATATCATCTACGTCACGCCCATGCTCTCGAAGCCTATCATTTAGGCATCTGCCGGTTTGCCCTACATACTGCTTGCCACAGGAAAGAGGAATTTGATAAATGACATTTTCAATACAATGGACAAACTTTTTCCTATGTTTTTTCGTACAACCAACACCATTTTTAGATTTTTTGAAATGTATCGTACACAGATGACTCAACTTCTTAGGCGCCGAAAAAACCACTCTGGCTCCCGAACGTTGCGCTATTTTTTTTAGATTATGAGAAAACTTATGAAAATAAGGAATGACGGCAACTTTTTCTTTCTTACTCATGGCTTCCTGGTTATCCTGGCCTTTTTTATTGCAGACTTTCTTCAAAACACATTCCGCCACAGACACTAGGACATGGGAAGGGTAACCAGCATTCTCAAGCCTCTTACATTGCTGAGAAAAACTTTCATGCATGAGGTGCGGGCAAGACTTCTTCAAACAATTAAAAAATGAAAGGCTAGCAATAGATCTTTTTACGAGCTTAGAATGGGCTGAATGAAAAGGTAACAATGGTTTTTCGCCGCGGGGTTTGAACATCCACTACGTCCGATCATGATGCATTGTGATGCTGATGTCAAGGAATTGGATAACCCTGTTTTCAGGTAGTTCAAACGTTAGTTCAAGAGGACTAAAATGGTTACGAAAAAGGTTGAGAACATTAAGAACATCATCGTTAAAGGAACTGTCATTACTGTTAAGAACAATCAGAAAGTCGTCAACGTACCTAAAAATATTGATTACATTGGTATCTTTTACAATATCAGCAAACGACCTGTCCAAACGAGCTAAAAACAAATCGCTGAGGATGGGTGCAATGCAGGAACCTATACAGATGCCATCTTTCTGAAGATAAGGTTTTTCATCCCATACAATGAACGTTGACTTGAGATATAATTTCAAAAGTTCTATAAATCCATTCACCGAGATGCCAGAAGCCTTTTGAAAAGCAATCGGCCCTTGCTGGTCTATACATTCTTCAATACAAGATAACAAAGCATCATGCGGAATGGAATAATACATATCTTTTATGTCCACAGAGAAAGCGCATAGGCCTTGTCCTCCATGTGACCTTCAAAAATCTAGAACCTGCTCAGAATTACGGACAAGAAAGGGATCCTGAATAGACAGCAGCTTTAGTTTTTTTTGTAGGCACATGGCAACCGATTTTTGCCAACTACCATTCTCGGATACAATAACTCGGAAAGGAACATCAGTTTTATGGGTTTTGCATTGAAGAAAACGTGAAGGAAGTCCTTTTTACAATCCATAATTCTTTTCAAAACAGAACCAAGGTCGAACTTTTTGCACAGTTTCTTCGCTTCAGCTTTTTTCTTTAAAATGTTTACAGTTGGGTGGCAGTTGAATGCGGAGGACAGAGCTTCACACGCTTTTTCATTAAACATACCAGACGGAAACACGGCAAACCCTCCTTCTTTATCCGCAGAAAGGAGGCACAATGAATGCTTCTCGAGATGCGACTTAACACGATTTACAGGAAGTCTGGAAGGCTGCCACTTACATCTCACCAAGGTATCGACGCCTGCCGAAACACACCGGTCAGCCTCTTGTTCAGGGACGATTCGGTAAATCTGGTGAACGAACGTGAGCCGCTCCGCTGAAGACGTACTTGGTTCCAGAGCAAACTTAGGACCCAACGATAGAACAGATTTCACATGGTCAGGAAGATCCAGTCCTTGCGGGGTATGGATGACATACCGGGGTGAAGATGGCTTGTTGCCAAGCTGACTTCTGAGAGAGCTCAGTTGTCGCTGCCAAACAAAGTCCGTAGTCTGACTGACAAGCCACTGGCACTCTCGAAGCTTGTTCCTTGCTGTGGATTGGCTCGACCTTTGGTGAACAAGAAGATGCATCAATTCCTTGTAGAGACGAGCTTGTCGAAACGACTCAGCCTTCAGAATCTTGCACACTCTGACGCCATGTCCTCGTGAAGGGATAAACCCACCGAAGAGACGCTTCACCTCATCTGGTAGAAGATTATTCCGGCAGCAAAACGAGAATGTCCTAGCGCGACTGGTTGCGACAGCAATGATGGCTATGACAGTCGAAGTATCCACAGAACACATAAAAGGGCCCGTTGTACTAGAAATATATTTCAGAAGGGTATATGCTTGGGCGTGTTGGTTCATAACTTCAAGGTGAAAAACGTAGCGCAAAGAAACGAGGACACAGAAAGACGGACAACACACGGCGCTTACTTCCAACAATGGTTCATTTCAGAAAGAAAAAGTGGTTTTATAACAAAATCACGACCAACACGCCGTCAAACCATGTGCTAGCAAAGCGTATCAGCCAGATATGCGAGCTCTTTCGCCATCAATGATACAGAGGGGGTACTCACACAATCATCTTTCAAAAGTGATATCAATTCCGCTTCTATGATTTCTCGTGTCAACCGGTTATTGTGCACTTTTAAAACCATGCATTTAAAACCATGCATTAAAACCATGCACTTTTAAAACAATGCAAAAACCCATAAAACTGATGTTCCTTTCCGAGTTATTGTATCCGAGAATGGTACTTGGCAAAAATCGGTTGCCATGTGCCTACAAGAAAAACTAAAGCTGCTGTCTATTCAGGATCCCTTTCTTGTCCGTAATTCTGAGCAGGTTCGAGATTTTTTCAGGTCACATGAAGGACAAGGCCTATGCGCTTTCTCTTTGGACATAAAAGATCTGTATTATTCCATTCCGCAGGATGCTTTGTTATCTTGTATTGAAGAATGTATAGACCAGCAAGGGCCGATTGCTTTTCAAAATGCTTCTGGCATCACGGTGAATGGATTTATAGAACTTTTGAAATTATATCTCAAGTCAACGTTCATTGTATGGGATGAAAAACCTTATCTTCAGAAAGATGGCATCTGTATAGGTTCCTGCATTGCACCCATCCTCAGCGATTTGTTTTTAGCCCGTTTGGATAGGTCGTTTGCTGATATTGTAAAAGATACCAATGTAATCAATATTTTTAGGTACGTTGACGACTTTCTGATTGTTCTTAACAGTAATGACAGTTCCTTTAAGGATGATGTTCTTAATGTTCTCAACCGTTTTCGTAACCATTTTAGTCCTCTTGAACTAACGTTTGAACTACCTGAAAACAGGGTTATCCAATTCCTTGACATCAGCATCACAATGCATCATGATCGGACGTGCTGGATGTTCAAACCCCGGGGCGAAAAACCATTGTTACCTTTTCATTCAGCCCATTCTAAGCACGTAAAAAGATCTATTGCTAGCCTTTCATTTTTTAATTGTTTGAAGAAGTCTTGCCCGCACCTCATGCATGAAAGTTTTTCTCAGCAATGTAAGAGGCTTGAGAATGCTGGTTACCCTTCCCATGTCCTAGTGTCTGTGTCGGAAGGTGTTTTGAAGAAAGTCTGCAATAAAAAAGGCCAGGATAACCAGGAAGCCATGAGTAAGAAAGAAAAAGTTGCCGTCATTCCTTATTTTCATAAGTTTTCTCATAATCTCAAAAAAATAGCGCAACGTTCGGGAGCCAGAGTGGTTTTTTCGGCGCCTAAGAAGTTGAGTCATCTGTGTACGAAACATTTCAAAAAATCTAAAAACGGTGTTGGTTGTACGAAAAAACATAGGAAAAAGTTTGTCTATTGTATTGAAAATGTCATTTATCAAATTCCTCTTTCCTGTGGCAAGCAGTATGTAGGGCAAACCGGCAGATGCCTGAATGATAGGCTTCGAGAGCATGGGCGTGACGTAGATGATATGCGTGGAAAAGGGTTGTCAGTCCACTGCCGGTCATGTCACTGCATACCGCTTCTTGAACAATGCATGGTTTTAAAAGTGCACAATAACCGGTTGACACGAGAAATCATAGAAGCGGAATGGATATCACTTTTGAAAGATGATTGTGTGAGTACCCCCTCTGTATCATTGATGGCGAAAGAGCTCGCATATCTGGCTGATACGCTTTGCTAGCACATGGTTTGACGGCGTGTTGGTCGTGATTTCGTTATAAAACCACTTTTTCTTTCTGAAATAAACCATTGTTGGAAGTAAGCGCCGTGTGTTGTCCGTCTTTCTGTGTCCTCGTTTCATTGCGCTACGTTTTTACCTTGAAGTTATGAACCAACATACCCAAGCATATACCCTTCTGAAATATATTTCTAGTACAACGGGCCCTTTTATGTGTTCTGTGGATACTTCGACTGTCATAGCTATCATTGCTGTCGCAACCAGTCGCGCTAGGACATTCTCGTTTTGCTGCCGGAATAATCTTCTACCAGATGAGGTGAAGCGTCTCTTCGGTGGGTTTATCGCTTCACGAGGACATGGCGTCAGAGTGTGCAAGATTCTGAAGGCTGAGTCGTTTCGACAAGCTCGTCTCTACAAGGAATATCTGCATCTTCTTGTTCACCAAAGGTCGAGCCAATCCACAGCAAGGAACAAGCTTCGAGAGTGCCAGCGGCTTGTCAGTCAGACTACGGACTTCGTTTGGCAGCGACAACTGAGCTCTCTCAGAAGTCAGCTTGGCAACAAGCCATCTTCACCCCGGTATGTCATCCATACCCCGCAAGGACTGGATCTTCCTGACCATGTGAAATCTGTTCTATCGTTGGGTCCTAAGTTTGCTCTGGAACCAAGTACGTCTTCAGCGGAGCGGCTCACGTTCGTTCACCAGATTTCCCGAATCGTCCCTGAACAAGAGGCTGACCGGTGTGTTTCGGCAGGCGTCGATACCTTGGTGAGATGTAAGTGGCAGCCTTCCAGACTTCCTGTAAATCGTGTTAAGTCGCATCTCGAGAAGCATTCATTGTGCCTCCTTTCTGCGGATAAAGAAGGAGGGTTTGCCGTGTTTCCGTCTGGTATGTTTAATGAAAAAGCGTGTGAAGCTCTGTCCTCCGCTTTCAACTGCCACCCAACTGTAAACATTTTAAAGAAAAAAGCTGAAGCGAAGAAACTGTGCAAAAAGTTAGACCTTGGTTCTGTTTTGAAAAGAATTATGGATTGTAAAAAGGACTTCCTTCACGTTTTCTTCAATGCAAAAACCCATAAAACTGATGTTCCTTTCCGAGTTATTGTATCCGAGAATGGTACTTGGCAAAAATCGGTTGCCATGTGCCTACAAGAAAAACTAAAGCTGCTGTCTATTCAGGATCCCTTTCTTGTCCGTAATTCTGAGGAGGTTCGAGATTTTTTCAGGTCACATGAAGGACAAGGCCTATGCGCTTTCTCTGTGGACATAAAAGATCTGTATTATTCCATTCCGCAGGATGCTTTGTTATCTTGTATTGAAGAATGTATAGACCAGCAAGGGCCGATTGCTTTTCAAAATGCTTCTGGCATCTCGGTGGATGGATTTATAGAACTTCTGAAATTATATCTCAAGTCAACGTTCATTGTATGGGATGAAAAACCTTATCTTCAGAAAGATGGCATCTGTATAGGTTCCTGCATTGCACCCATCCTCAGCGATTTGTTTTTAGCCCGTTTGGATAGGTCGTTTGCTGATATTGTAAAAGATACCAATGTAATCAATATTTTTAGGTACGTTGACGACTTTCTGATTGTTCTTAACAGTAATGACAGTTCCTTTAAGAATGATGTTCTTAATGTTCTCAGCCTTTGTCGTAACCATTTTAGTCCTCTTGAACTAACGTTTGAACTACCTGAAAACAGGGTTATCCAATTCCTTGACATCAGCATCACAATGCATCATGATCGGACGTGCTGGATGTTCAAACCCCGCGGCGAAAAACCATTGTTACCTTTTCATTCAGCCCATTCTAAGCTCGTAAAAAGATCGATTGCTAGCCTTTCATTTTTTAATTGTTTGAAGAAGTCTTGCCTGCACCTCATGCATGAAAGTTTTTCTCAGCAATGTAAGAGGCTTGAGAATGCTGGTTACCCTTCCCATGTCCTAGTGTCTGTGGCGGAAGGTGTTTTGAAGAAAGTCTGCAATAAAAAAGGCCAGGATAACCAGGAAGCCATGAGTAAGAAAGAAAAAGTTGCCGTCATTCCTTATTTTCATAAGTTTTCTCATAATCTCAAAAAAATAGCGCAACGTTCGGGAGCCAGAGTGGTTTTTTTGGCGCCTAAGAAGTTGAGTGATCTGTGTGCGAAACATTTCAAAAAATCTAAAAACGGTGTTGGTTGTACGAAAAAAACATAGGAAAAAGTTTGTCCATTGTATTGAAAATGTCATTTATCAAATTCCTCTTTCTTGTGGCAAGCAGTATGTAGGGCAAACCGGCAGATGCCTGAATGATAGGCTTCGAGAGCATGGGCGTGACGTAGATGATATGCGTGGAAAAGGGTTGTCAGTCCACTGCCGGTCATGTCACTGCATACCGCTTCTTGAACAATGCATGGTTTTAAAAGTGCACAATAACCGGTTGACACGAGAAATCATAGAAGCGGAATGGATATCACTTTTGAAAGATGATTGTGTGAGTACCCCCTCTGTATCATTGATGGCGAAAGAGCTCGCATATCTGTCTGATACGCTTTGCTAGCACATGGTTTGACGGCGTGTTGGTCGTGATTTCGTTATAAAACCACTTTTTCTTTCTGAAATAAACCATTGTTGGAAGTAAGCGCCGTGTGTTGTCCGTCTTTCTGTTGCCTCGTTTCTTTGCGCTACGTTTCTCACCTTGAAGTTATGAACCAACAAGCCCAAGCATATACCCTTTTGTAATTACTGTTGCAAATTAGAGGTAAATGTCTGTTTTAATTATAATGTGTTTTTACTGATACTGCTATTTAACGGTCTTCTTGGCCTTAGTCAAGCTGCATAAGCAGCTTTTAGTCAAGGAGACCCTCCAGGCACTTTCTGGAAAAAATAAACATTGAACATCGGTGGAAGATGACACAAGGCAGGGGCGCCCTGCAAACTCACGGACTGAAAACAACTTGGCTCGGATCAGGGACATCATACAGCAAGACCGCACCATTACAGTCCGCATGCTATCAGATGCTCTCGACATTAGTAAAACAACATGCCACCAAATCTTGCGCGAGAACGTGGGGAAATGAAAGCTGAATGCCAGACTTGTACCGCACTCCCTCACACAGAACCAGGAGGACACGCTGGCATCAGTGAGCGCTGATTTGCCCTCCGAGGCAGAGAAGGATGCTGCATTCGTCGACAGCATCATAAATGAAGACGAAACATGGTGTTTTCAATACGATCCTCAGAAAAAGAGGCAGGGCGCCGAATGGTGGTCCAAAAGCTCTCCGGCGTCGAGAAAGGTGCGGCGACAGAAGACCAAAACAGACGATGCTGATAGTTTTTTCTTTGATGCCAGAGGTGTCATACACCATCAGTTCGTCCCACAATGGCAGACGGTGAATCGGGAGTTATGTGTCCGCGTGCTCCAACACAGGCGTGATGCATTGCGACGTCGTAACCCTGAGTTATGGGCATCTGAACAATAGAGCCTTCTCCACGATGACGCAAGGCCGCACACTGCTCTCAGCGTGATAAAATTTCTTGCAGAGCACAGCATTACTGTACTTCCCCATCTACCATACTCGCCTGACCTCTCCCCATGCGATTTCTTCCTGTTTTCTCTTGTGAAGAGAGCCCTAAAAGGTTGCTGGACGGGGAGTGTGGAGGACATTCAAGGCGCCAGGACAAAGGAGCTGACAGCCCTGCCAAAAGAAGCGTTTTCCAACTGTTTCCAAGACCTCAAGAAGCGTTGGAAGCTGTGTACAGACTGCAAGGGAGACTGTTTTGAAGGGGTGCTGCACAAATGATTTCAATGTTAAACGCATTTTTTTAATGGACTCAGTCTAGGAACGTTGCAGGCTAAGGTTGTATTCAGGTTCTGCCACCAAGTTCTATCTTAGGTGTTTCGAAGAAAACCTGAAATATGGGTGTGGATGGGCATGAACAAAGTAGTATTTTCCATACCCACTTTAGTACGCTTTTTGGTATGACTGGTTAGTGTCAGGAATGCACGCTTGTTGTTTTGCAGATTATGTTGGCCTGCTTCTGAAGGAGACAGTCCATTGCTGTGAACAGTGGTCGTCTTTCAAGGTAGCTTTTACGGCGAACCATTCGACTGCCCCACCCCCCATGAGTTACTCTTTCCCGAGGCCCTCTAAGAATGAACCCGTGGTAGCAAGAAGGTCTAGGTTTGCCAGTAGCATGGGGAGCACCACTGTCTAGTACAGGTGCGTATTCCATAAAATTGCCAAATCGGTGTTGAAGGATAGGCTCATTACTTTCAAAACAATTTATAGGTTGATCACATGCTCATCCTCTACCATGAATATATGCAGGGTGTGTTGCTGGGCTAGTTATTTTTTATCAGACATCGTGGATTCGCAACGCTTGCATATGAGGACATAGAGCAGACTTGCAAAACTGCGCAACTGTTTGTGTGTCCTCTCTTCGTCACCGACTGCAAGTGCTGTTTTTCCACGACGTCTGCCATGAAGCATGGCAGAGGTTGAAGTGTCAGTCGTCAGAAACTCAGACAAAAAAAAGAAATACTCTCGATCTCTCAAAAACATAGGCTGGGATGGAGTGCGAAAATGCAATCTGTCCCTACCTATGCCTTGTATGCAACATCAGCACATTGAAAATAATAACATGATAACAATGTGGATGCAGATGAAACTTTATAAAAATATTCTTTAGAAATGGATGGATACAAACACAAAATTTTTAAAAGCAAACCTTTCACAAAAATAATGAACACCTAGCGGGTGCTACTTCTTTCAAATGCTCTAATCTGCAGCAAAACTTTTCACACTTTGAAGTCACTTGTCCAAAAGTTGCATTCCCGTCTTCAGCACTTGTTAAATTGCATAATACAACGATGTGTGGTTAATATAGACACTTTTGTTCTCAGAAAAATGATTTATAATGTGAGTGGTCAAAAATAACGAATGAAGGTCAAAACTCTGCTACTGAGCCGGAGTACCGGTGTTCGAACCTGACAGGGGCGGCTGCGTTTTGATGGAGGCGAAACGCAAAAGGCGCCCATGGGCTGTGCAATGTCAGTGCACGTTAAAGACGATCCCCAGGTGGTCCAAGTTATTCTGGAGCCCGCCACCACGGCACCTCTTTCTGTCTCTCTTCTCTCAGTCCCTTCTTTAACCCTTCCCTTATTGCGTGGTTCAGGTGTCCACCAAGACGTGAGACAGATACTGCGCCATTTTCTTCCCCCAACAACCAATTTTCAACTGCAAATTATAGCCAAAGAGCATGGTCCCGGAAGAGTACCAAAGCAATAGCTACAAAACTGAGACAAAATGCATCTATTTTTGCTTTTGGTTCCCAAATAAGCTGTCCATAGTCCAGGCAGAGTTTCTATATTACAAAGTCAGAATGGAATGGGAAGAGATCAGTCCTTGAAAATTGTCTTTATTGCAGGGTGTCCATGTTAACAAGGCATGACTGCAACTTCACAAGCATTGCTGAACAAACTTCTACAACCCTTGTGCATACTGGAAACCAGTGTAACCTTCGGATGGAAACCTCTCTCTTATTTGGTGTACAGCACAAGCAGGGATGACCTTCCTGTGATGTCTGCCCAGGCATCCCAATGCCAGTGTGCAAGCTGGCTGTAGCTGATGAAGCGGTACCTCCTGTTGACAAGAGAAAAACAAGAGTTACCATTTTTTCAGCACAGCAAAATGAATGTTCAGTTTCAGGCTTTTAAAATGCTGAAAGATAATCATGTTACCAGTGTCTGTACAGTTAGTTCCAACGTCATTGTTTGCAAGTTAGATCATGTGATTGTCACTGTGTGTTCTTCCTGGCAGGATTATGAACTCTGAATTCTATTGCAACACCCTGAAGTTACTGAGAGAGAATGGTAGACAACAAAAATGCTACAGTGGCACAACCACATTTTCGTGGCAGCACTGAAACTTTTTGTTCATGGTGGCACAGTGGTCCACATGCAGCACAGGCAAATGTTGCTGAAGTATTATATTCATACGAAGTTGCAATTACAGGAAAGCGTTTATTTACAAAGCCAAAGTGGGGATTGGGATCGTCACTGAACGGTTAGCGGCGAGCACCATAGCTCATTTTTGCGCCCATCGAGTCCATCATCATCTTCCCACTGCACTATAGCACGGCTTAGCATTTCGCCCCAGGTCAGTTGAAGGTTGTCCTCAAGCAATTTAGACAGCATTGTGATAGCAGCGTTTTAGAAAGGCTATGTGAATTCATTCGGCCATTCGGCCAGTCCATTCGGCCTGGGACACACAACAAGGCTTCTGTGTGATGGGCAGAGCGGTACCAGTGTTAATTTAGTGTTGCATGCCATAAATTGGCAGCGGAGAGGAAGTGGCTGGCTGAGCAAAATCAAACACTGATTCATACTGGCTAAGAACAGTCTCTAATGCAAGCAGTTTGAACGACAAAAGCGACTTGTTAATCATGCGATCGATATTGACGGCGAAGTCTGTGGCTCGACTGGAATGCTCGCACTTAGACATGGATCTGATAGTAAGAGTGTCATAAGCATCAAATCAAGTGAGTTTAAGCCCCGACGTGATCAAAACAGGTTCTGATGAGGCATTCACTGTCCACACTTGTGCGCAACCGTCATCTACGGTAAGAACGGCCCGTGGTACGAGAACATCCTGTTTCGCAGCGTTGTTCACATCTGGCTCAAAAAGCAAGTGGCGAGTGTCCGTGTAAATGTTGGAAGAGTGAACAGGAACGAACATTACTGCCGTGGCCGGTAAGAGCACATGTTGGGCGACACTACAGGTTGCTGCACCCAGTTGCTGTGCAGGTCTTCTGAAGAATCTGTCTTTATTCAGTGAAGTGTTTCACAGATTTCGCATGGCAAGTTGCGAATTTCAAATTAAGGATTCAGCAACAGTCATCGAAACCAAGGCAAGCATAGCGGAATGTTTTTTTTCTGTTGTTCATCAGTGCAAAATTATTAGTGTAATTATGTCATGAATCAGGAAGCAGAAGAAAAAAAACAAAAACATGCAGCAGGTAACTCTGAACCGCCAACCTCCAAATTTTGCGCACCATGCTCTACCAACTTAGCTATGGTAACGGCTGCCCAGTCTTCTGCTATAGGTGATTTTCATGTTGCATGTAACCTAACCTTGTGAGTGTTCATCAGTGCCGCCCTCATACATGGCGGTTACTAAAAGTGTCGCGTAAGAATGTGATTGAGTGACGAGGGCAGAAGCTGTGAGAGAACTCTCTTATGCTACCTGTGGCATCAAGATCGATAGGGCCTCTTGTGAAGCTGCTGAGCAAATAAGTGAGGGAAATGAGGGGCTTATGAATTACAAATAGAGGAAACCAACAGTCATCAAAACCAAGGCAAGCACTTTTTGTGCGGTGTTCATCAATAAAAAACTATTTGTGTAATTAAATAATTCTGTTTGATTTTGTGATACCACCTCTTCTTTCACGCTGATCGGCCCTATGACTTTACAACTTTAGAGCTGGTGGGTGGAGCTGAGGAACAGCTGGGAGTTTTTGATCAAAGAGGAATGCCTCGCACCCCCAGCACACGCAAGATGCCAGTGTCGACACATGTAAGACAGGTTTACTGTGTGACTGCTGAAGATGCGGATTTTATACACCATGCTGTGCCACAAGCATCCACACATTAGTAGAAGTGATGATGGCTGCAATGAAGTCTATCACCAAATGCTTTTTAATCGAAACAATTTGTATGGCACACTATAGAACGTCGGCACCTAATGCGCACTGCCAAAAAAAGATAGCAATTAGGACAGTGCTGGGATGGTGATTGTCCTGGTAGTGAGTGGGGCTAGGTTACTTTGCTATATGGAATTCCATTTTGTACAGTCTCCTGCGAAATAAAGGATTTTTTGTTTTGTACTGATTTTACAGCAGTTCTCACAGTCCTTTCCGTTGCAATCGGCTTCTCTTGTGCTGCACTTGTTAAAGATATATACCCAGCCAGTAAAACAGAAATATGTCTGGTCAGCATCTATATACCTACCAACATTGTGCATGATCTTCAACCGCATTATCCGAGTTCACATATGCCAGAAGACACGTCTCATCTGCCTTGCTCGCTTACTCGAGAATTTTTTACCACCTGAGTAGCAAAACATCGTGTTCGTCTACACATATGAAAAAAGAAAAAAGACCACCAATGTCGCGTTCGCACTGACGTGTCGCGATGTGTACGCACACCGTTACACCTTGTACAAACAAAACATCGGCGCTTTTACGCATTTTCCTAGGGAACGATGCGACCCCAGAAGTTATCGCTAAGTTGAAGTCTTTGATGAGCACTGTCTTCCAGTTTGATTACAGCGCTTCGCATGTGAGAAAAGAGCAAGAAAAGGTGGTCGCTTGTTCATGCTACGTCTCCGTTTGAGCATTGTTCTTACCTTGTGTGCTCGACGTGTAGCCCATGGTCCAGAAGCATTTGCAGTGCCACCGTAAGCACCACTTCGTCGAGGCGCAGGGTATAAAAGTGGGGGTGCTCCGTGATGCACCCGGACGGCTGCTTCACAGTCGCTGCCGGGATCTCGCGGCAGCAGGTGCTCTCGAGTGCAGTGGGCATCGACACGCACCGCCCGCAGACACACCTATTCGATTGCTTCGGTTAGCGATTGCACTTTCTCGCAAACTGCTCAACGTAAGCAACAACACTCGGACATACCAGTGTGTATTCCCGACACGACCGGGTTCGGGAGGCTCACGGTCGAGGCTTCCGCAAGTAGCGGTTGTGCCGCGGGCTACGACCGCTAGTTGCCGGCCGCACGCACCGTCTTCGCAGCCATTCCACAGCTGTCGTCCTCTGACGACGGCCGATCTTGCACCCGCAAAGCTGTGTCGCCGTACGGCTTAAACCCCCACAGCCTACTTCTTTCCAACCAGCGACGCTGCAGCTCGGGAAGATCGGCCATTTTTAAATTACCTGGCTTGTGTGCGTGACGCGACGTGACCTCATTTTGACGCCACATTTGAGTACATATAGTGCTCTGACCTCGATCAACTATATGCCAACACGCCTCGCTTAGCCGCCATGTTGTATCGGCGACAGAAGTCTCTGATTGGCTACTTAAGATGACGTTTGCTCTAGAGTTGAGGAGGACGCGTGCCAACAAATCGAAATTTACTTTTTTTCGCTATTCGATCAAACCGGAAGATGAAACGAATCACTGTACGCTATAGAATGAAGGGTCAGAATCCCAAATACACACGTCATTCAAAATTTTCGGAAAACACTTAACGACCTCTTTAATAGAAACGAACTGAGAGGGGTTAGCTAGAAATTCTTTATATCATTCCAGGATATCAGGGTGCAAATTTAAAAGGGCGAGTTTTAGTATTAGGCGATGGTGAGGTACCGTGTCAAATGCCTTCGCGAAACCTTAAAATAACGCTTCGGTCTGCAGGCTACGGTCAAGCATGCACGTCGTGAGCGAAGATAGTGAAGATTGCCAGTTGGGTTTCAAAGGAGAGCTCCCTATGAAACCCGCGTCGAACCGGATGAAGGAAGTTGTTTGAATCTAGAAAGTTTATGATTTAGCAATAGATGACATATTCCACGATTTTGCAACGCACGCTGCTTAAGGAGATGGACGATTATTTAGAGTAGTGTACTTTTTACCTGATATGTGGGCCGGGATGACCCTCCCCACCTTCCGGTCGTCCGGTAAGTTTCTGGTCGATAGCGATAACAAAACCATTATTTAGAGATAAATGGCGGAAATGTGTTTTGTGTTTTTCAGTACTTTTCATTTGATTTCTTCCAGTCTAGCAGCTGAAGTGATTTTAATTTTTTCAATACTGTTTATGGTACCCTGCGCTGTGATTTGGATTGGTGACATTACTGGCAGTGTTAGAGTAGGCGGAGTGGGCAATGGTCAGGCAGTTTCTTCTTTGAAAACAGATACAAATGCGCGGTTAAATATCTCGGCACATTTACTGGCATCCTTGCCTGCGGCATTCGTTAAAACTATGGTTTATGGTGCTCCGCCTAATGAATAACCTCTTGGGGTTATTCGTTATAATTTTTGGTACATCAGATTGAAAAAATTCTCTCTACGACACAGATTGACACAGCGCAACGGAACGAGAACGAGAAGAAACACGAAATACATGACGGGCGCTGTCCTGTCAGGACAGGACAGGGCCCGTCATGTATTTCGTGTTTCTTCTCGTCCTCGTTCCATTGCGCTGTGTCAGTCTGGGTCGTACAAAGTATGCACCAACTTTCTCACACCAGAATCTTCTTTGAAAACATTCTTTTTTGCCGCAGCGAATTCTATTGTAGTATGTGACGTCGGCCTGATATAACCGATCCCAAGCATCTGCGCTTGGGTTCCGTTTCGCTACACTATAGAGTCGTTTTTTTTCTTCTTTCAAATCTCTAAAGATTGTGTTACAACCACGGTTCTTCGCGGCTTGCTCGAAAAATGATAGAGGGGATATATTTGTTTCTCAATTCTTCGATCTTTCTTTTTAAAATTGACCAGTTATCAGTGACAGATGGGTGGTTAAATGCGAATTAAAAACAGTTTTTTTGCAAATCCGTGAACTGCAAATGCGAACCGCAAATTTGGGATTTGCAGTTCGGCCAGAACAGCATCAGTATTAGGTTGCCCCGGATTTGATTCAACGTCGGCGGATAGTAACAGTAAAGCGCGAATCACATTGACACATTCCACAGCAACGCAGAAACAGCACTGTGGGCCCGACAGCTGCACTAGACCATAATTGTTAGTTTTTCTAGGAAAAAGAGAACATGCACCACCGACCTGCATGACGAGGGTGAGCATGTTAGCGGTCCGGGTAATGGCACAGCCGCAGAGCCCTCAGTGTGCCGAAGGTGGGTGTCGGTGTTTTATAGCTGACGTAAACGGTGCTGTCGGCGACGATGGGGCCGCCGACGCAGCTTTCTTGGTCCAGTATTCGAGAGGTGGTGTTGCCAGGGGCTCCCAAGTGTATATAGCGACAGGGTGACGAGCGCAAAGTTCGCCTCTTTGGAATGGCTTTCGGATGTCTGCAACAATGCCAGGTGGTCTGGTCGTCTAGAGCGGCAGGAAAACGAATGTGATGATCTGAACAGAGACCTGCATGACCTCAAGCAAGCGGGCCCATGACTGAACCAGATAGGATTGGAAAGTTCATGGTGCAGAACAGCGTTCTGAATCAGGCATGCGTCTGTGGTCGCGTACAGTGCTTTCTGTTCGTGTCCTGCTCTCCAGCCTCACGCAAAGCAATTTCAGTCCCGGCTGTGGCAGCAGTGCTTCAGCCTTCAAATCGTTTATTTTTTCAGTGCGCGGTTCAACTGTCCACCAACAAAATGTGCCAGTTATGCGCTTTTCCTTTACTACAATGGAGATGAAAATCTTGGCGGCGTCCTTTGTGCCACGATGTCACCAAGATTCAGTGCCTCTGATGTCACTAGCGAGTTTCGCAACGTAGGCAAAACAGGTTCCGCCCGCCCGCGTCGACCGCAGATGCCGTAGCTACCGGCAGTAGGGCGCGGCTGCATCGTGCCCGCTCATTGCAAAAACAGCATGTACTCACCAACTTGCGTTGCTGTGGTATTCCTCCAGTAGCGATAAAAGAAAGATTAAATAGAGAGTTTTAGTTTCACGTACGTACAGAGTTCCCGTACGCAAACGTGAGAAGTCTACGTAGCATACGCGCATGTCGTTTCAAACCCTTTTAGTTGCACGTACGCGACAGACGCCGCGCGTTCTTCTACTGACAGACGAAGACACAGCTGTAACCACTCTAAGACAAGACGAGTCAAAGTCAAGCCAGTCGAACTGCGTCGGAGCGCTGCTTCGTAATGCTTATCAGCTGGGAAATCGCCCTTCTTTCTGAAAAACAAAAGCTATTTGTCGCTTGAAACTTTGTGCGAGGGTAAGAATGGGCAAATCGATGGCGAATGCAGCAGTTTAGAACACGATATCGCGTCGAGGGATTAGCGACGAAGCTGTTATCGCTGTGAAGCGGCGGGTAGGGCGCTGCCATGTTTGTCAACGCTACGTACGCAAGCAACGCAAAGGCCGTAACGTAAGAATCTGAATCTCACGTACGTGCGTGAGACTCGCGCATACCCTTTGCGTTCTGCGCATGCGCACTGGTCACCCGTAAGAGCTCTACGTACGTGAAACTAAAACTCTCTAATAAGCCTCGATACGTTTCTCGCACATTTCTGCCGCAATAGCCCGCGGTGTAAAACTTATTGTGGGCCTTGATTGACGCTACCAGTCAGTGCATGCGGCAAAGGTTTCGCAGCAGGGAAAATGTTACGCTCGCTCGCCTATACATCAGCATAGTACGGTTGAAACAGCATAAGTAAAAACCAGCAAATCTTTAGCTTCTATGTAATTATCACGCGGAGCCGTTTTGGTGCTCACGGTGCGCCGGGTGGGTCAATCGCGTAAAACCGAATGCATCCTTGCTCGTAGAGCAGCATATTTTAAGGATTGTGGAAGTTATACGAAAATATAAGCGAGTGTTCATTGCATTGAATATTAAAGTGAGACTATTCTTAAGATGAACACATGATTGTATTTGGTTCATGTAGAGAGGTCTGATAAATTGTGCCGCTCCTGGACGTTCACTTTGGTATATTCACAAAATCTCATGTTAACTTGTGCGAAATGCCTCGTAAGTATGTTTACCTCTCTTCATTGAACGAGGTGTCATAAGCTGGTTAATGAGGTTCTGCGTCATCGCAAAGCGTGCTTGCAAGAAAACAGCTGTAGTGGGCATTTCCCGAGTTGTAGCGTTCTTTAGTCTTCGTTCATGACATCGCATCACAATGGCGGGCAAATGATATCATAAAGCACGCGGTAACGATTGTGAGCAAGCCTAGCCTCGTCCAGCACACGCAGTGTGCAAGTGAGTGGTGTTTTGTGACCTCAGCCGCAGCCTCTTTCAATCCCCTGAACTGGCCAGCAACGAATTCGTTAAGGGGGCAAACTAATAAACTGTCGGATGAAACACATCGCAACGTCATATTGGGGATAAGCTATTAAATGCAGCGAAAGCTAGAAACTCACTGCACGGAAGATGTGTCAACAGACGGCGAGCGCTCCTCTGCTCAGCCAGAAGAGTGTCAGAGCTTACTGTCACTACTGCAGGTATTAGAGAAATAACATTCTGCCTTGAGCAGCGCGTCAAAGACCGGTGTTATTATTCAATGTCTAAAGTGGAATGCAGCGGCAGCAAAGCTCTCTGTTAAACCCGTGTACTCATAGTTAAATTACCACGTTCAATGCTTGAACCACTGTTGTGAGTCGATGAAGCTGCAAATGCGACTACAAGCCATGAAAACCTGAGCTCAAAAGCTCCCCGTGACCCTCGTTCCCTGGTTTCTTGCCTACGAGTCCGCTAGCGACTGCAGCGCCACCTCGTTTGTTTGCAAACATGCAGGAGATCTATAACGATAGACAGGGAACTGCACAGTCTTATTAGAGTGAGAGCTCTACTCTACGAGGATTCCGATTTCGATGTGAATAAGACAACGACCGTCAATGCCTCACAAAGCCAAGCCGAACTTAACTGCGTTGTGGTATGCCCTAAGCTATGGTAGTAGAACCACGTCACATATGACTATGAGTAATGGGCACCTGAGCTTGACATCTGACCTTGACGTTCACCTTGGCATTTGATTTGAGATAGTGGAGACCACACATAAGAGAGCTTTCACTCGTACAACTTGGTTCCAGCCTTGTTGAACCCCAGCCATTTTTTTTTGCTTCGGGTAAGCATGCGCTCGAGTCCGTGAAGTGGGCAGGGAACGCGGTGGAGCCGAGACAGAAAGCAGAATAAGGCCGAGTATGCACGTCTGGGTATCGAGGCCCATGCAGGCAGTCGGCTGTGGAACGTCAAAATGGGCCGCCTACAACTCCAGACCTTACGGCCGCTAAGGCCAAACCTCTGTAGCATCGGCAAGGCACTTGCACAGCTGAAGCTTGGCTTACTATGGAAGTGAATGTGTGTGTTCTGTTACACACACCCTTCACTAGCTATAAAATATAGGCTATAAAAAATATAAAATATAAAATACACCTGCAGTGCCCAATTCTTGCTCGTAGTCCTCGCTTAAGAAACAAAATATCAAGATGTGAGGACGCAGAAAACAGGCTCAGACGAAGTAATTTGCTGTTTTTCGGGATAGAAGATGACCCTTATGAGGACTGGGCTACCCCTGAAAAGGAAGCCATAAAATTCTGCTCTGAAAAACTGCAAACTGAAACAATCAGTTCGCAATTCCAACGCGTACATAGGCTTGGGAATTACCAAGAAGGAAAGAACAGACCTATAATAGCTAAACTAACTTTTTTTATAGACTAGCAACGCATCTTGTCATTTGCACACAAATTAAGAGGCTTAAAATATTCAATCGGTGAAGATTTCTCCCCAGCTACGCGACAAGCTAGAAAGAAGCTGCTTGACTTCGCCAAACCTCAAAAAGTTCCTTTTAGACTGTCAGTAGATCGGCTGTTTATAAGTAATCAGACTTACACGTACGACAAAAACACTGATACCGTTGTCATGTCGCAAAGATAGCTAGACATAAGCACTTGCTCACGGGCTCTTCCACAGTCAAAGCTACCTATCAATGAGTCTTTGTTGACACTATCTTACGCAAACATACGAAGCTTCATGCCCAAGCGCGAATTTGTTGGCTCTCTGCTTGACGATAACGAATCTAATATTCTTGTTCTTACCGAAACATGGCTAAATCCTGACATTATTGACGACGAAATTCTTCGTGATAACCATTCCTATAATATTTACCTCAAAGATCGAACTAGCAAGAGAGGCGGGGGCGTTCTTCTTGGTGTTAAAAAGTCATTATCTTCACTTATTATCGACTCGAACTCATCTCTTCAGATTGTGTGGGTTGATGTAGTAATAAATACGACCAAACTACTGGCAGGTGCTTGCTACCGTCCACCTGACTACAGCACTTTCGTTACAGAACTACGCAATATCATAACCACGGCCCTCCAGCTCTGTCCTGCGCATTCTGTTTACTTATTCGGTGATTTTAACTTTCCGCTCATAAATTGGCGTAATATATCATCATCTTGTAGAAAATCTGTGGATTATCTTAACTTAACTTTAGATCTTAACCTGTTTCAGGTCGTTAACAAACCAACCCGCGGTACTAACATTCTAGACCTTATACTCACCAACACCCCCGAAAAATTTGAATCCGTAGTTCATCTAAACGGCTTTAGCGATCACGACCTTCTTCAGGTAACAATCAGTGTTCCACTACCCTTTTCAGGGATCTCAAGGAAAATAATACGTGATTATAATAAAGCAAACTACTCTAAAAAAACGATGAACTTGAAGTATTTTTCAACCGCACGCTACTTCCTTCTTTTTATAATCACTAGGTGGAAGATAACTGCGTATGTTTCAAGAATAAAATGTCTACTCAAATTAACAAATATATCCCGTTGATCTCGATAACAAATGACAAAACAAATCCGTGGTCTACTAATGCCCTACGTAAGCTCAGGAATAAAAAGAAACGTCGGTACAATACCGCTAAACGCGTCAATAATGCTCCATCGTTGGAAAGGTACAGCCTTTGCTTAAAAACTTACTGTTCTGCCTTAGCTGCAGCTAAAAATAAATATTTCTCCACAGATTTACCTTCTCTCTTAAATTCGGATCCAAAAAAGTTTTGGCGAGTTATATCACCTGACCGTGACCCTAACCAGATAGCCTTGCATAGCGATACAAATACTCCCCTCCCTGACAATGTGTGCCCCTCTGCGTTTAATACGTTTTTTTCATCGATTTTCAGCCGCAAGGATCATACCAATGTACCTGATGTTGCTGATTTTCACTGGAAATTCATGGAAAGTATTGAAATCTCGGTGGAGAGAATTACATGTCTTATTAATAATTTGAAGTTTTCTACTTCATCTGGTATTGGCAATATTAGTTCCAAGATATAAAAAATACCATTTCTATATCAAGTAACATTCTGTACCATATATTCAAGCAGTCTTTGTCATCGGGACAGCTGCCCAATGACTGGAAAATGGCCAAAATCATACCTATATTTAAAACTGGGGATAAACACTCCCCGGAAAATTACCGTCCAATTTCATTGACCTGCATTTGCTGCAAGATGCTCGAACATATAATTGCTACTTATATTTATAATCACCTAGAGTCCAATAATTTCTTTTTTTCGCCATCAACATGGTTTCAGGAAAGGATTATCATGTGAGACACAGTTACTCGAATTCACGACTGATCTGCACATTAACATGAACAATAACCAGCAGACCGATTGCATTTTCCTTGACTTTTAAAAGCATTTGATCGTGTAGCTCATTGTCGCCTTATTGCTAAATTAACTGCACTTCGAATTGACTCCTTCACTCTAACATGGCTTCGTAATTTTCTTTCGAATTGTCAACAGTTCACAGCAGTTAATAATAGTGCTTCGTCTCCTACTTACGTTACTTCTGGTGTGCCTCAGGGCAGTGTTTTAGGCCCTTTACTCTTCCTAATTTACATAAATGATTTGCCACTTAATGTTTCTTCTCGCTTACGTATTTTTGCTGACGACTGCATTATTTACAGATCAATTAACAGTACTGACGACCACCTGGCCCTTCAAAATGACCTTAGCCTAATTCATAGTTCGTGTAACACCTGGTTAATGGCTTTAAATTGGTAATGGGTAATTTCTTTTAGTCGTAAGCGTGACAACTCACATTTTTTATACAACGTCAATAATAACGAATTGTTACATACATTATCGTATAAATATTTGGGTGTTCACCTAACCGATAACCTCTCCTGGACATACCATATTACAGCCGTTTGCGCAAAAGCTTCTAGGACATTAGGTTACCTACGTCGTAATCTGAGTAATTGACCTTCCCACATCCGCAAATTTGCCTATCAGACATTTGTTTGTCCTCAACTCGAGTATGCATCTTCCATTTGGTCCCCACATCCTACATACTTAATCGACATGCTTGAATCAGTCCAGAACCGAGCTGCCAGTTTCATTTCATGTAATTATAGCCATCACTTCAGCGTAACGCAAATGAAACTCGATCGTTCCATACAGCCTTTAGTTCTTCGTCGTAATATCGCTCTGTTATCTTTGTTTCACAAATATGTTTATAATGCCACACAATCCACACTACATATCCAGACCGCCTCGAACACGTCTCGTCGTTTAAATAACCACTTAAGTTTTGCGCGCAGGTACGGTACGACACATGCTTTTAACTTTTCCGCACTCCCTACCGCCATTCGCTTGGGGAATAATCTGCCTTATCACATTGCTTCCGAGTCAGATCAAGAAAAATTTCGTCATCTCCTACACGAGCATTGTTCATAATAGCACTTACAAATAACTTTATCTTGTTTCTTACACTTGGCAATCTGCTTCGAACTTCTTGTGATATTTGTGATGCATTGCTATCTCGCTCTTGTGAATTGCTATTTTATGCTGCGTCGTGTGTTCACTTGTATGACCTGTATATATTATTGCTTTTTTGTGTCTTTTTCTTTGAATATCACTTCAAGAATTGTATTCCCTGATATGTTCATTCTTTGAGTATTTTACTTTCTAGTATTAATGCCTTACGTTAATTTTTACTCATGTTATTTCCTTATGTGTACCTTTCTGGCCTTTCATTACTACAGTTGTTCCTGTTTCATGTTTTTATCTTGGTAGTAATGTTGATGAGCCCTGCATTGAGGCGTATCTTTTGTATACCACTTTAGAAGGCTGCTTACTCTGTAACCTCTATTACACAATGCCCCCATGGGGCCTGTAAGGTATTTTAAATAAATAAATAAATAAAAAGCAAAGTGCGCCAATATTTTAATTCATTCATTATGTTGGTGATCTGCGCAGTAATTCGCAGTTTTAAGAGTAACATAACTTTTGCTCAGAAATAATTACAAAAGAAATTGGTTTGTTTTATTGGTTTATTGGGGTGTAACGTCCCAAAGCGACTCAGGCTATGGGGACGCCGTATTAAAGGGCTCGAGAAATTTCGACCACCTTGGGTTCCTTCACGTGCACTGACGGCACACAGAAATTGTCATGATAATGAGATTCATTAGAGCTGCATGACACGAAGCGCCGTGAGGCGCCAGCCAAGTTAACTATAATAATAATTGTTTTTTGGGGGGGAAAGGAAATGGCGCAGTTTCTGTCTCATATATATCGTTGGACACCTGAACCGCGCCGTAAGGGAAGGGATAAAGGAGGGAGTGAAAGATGACAGGAAGAAAGGGGCGCCGTAGTGGAGGGCTCCGGAATAATTTCGACCACCTGGGGATCTTTAACGTGCACTGACATCGCACAGCACACGGGCGCCTTAGCGTTTTTCCTCCATAAAAACGCAGCCGACGCGGTCGGGTTCGAACCCGGGAACTCCAGGTCAGTAGTCGAGTTCCCGTGTTCGAACCCGACCAAGTTATCTAATCTGCGGCTTTGCCGATACGAATCCGCGCGCACTTATAGAGGGCGCCCTAAAGTTGATCACGGCGCCCTGTATTTGCCTTAGGCATGACATCAAAACTTCCATTGTGCGAACCAAAGTGACACACACGTCTCGAGATGTCTATTTGTTTAATGTTTTGAATTATACGAGTGGGACATTACAAAATATCCTTGTTGGACACATGTGGTCAGCTATCACGCATCCGGCGGCGTTGACCTTGTGGCTTGCCTTGGCCTGTTATATTCCTGCGCAAAAAGAAGAGGCATGGTTGGCACTGAAACTACTGCGCATCGAGTTCACATGCAAAATAGGATTGATCCAAGAACGAAGTAAAAATACTAAAAATAACCGTAGTCATCACTCGTTGCCCACAGACGAATGCACTGAATTGCACCAAAAGAGAGAGCGTGGCAATAGAAACATTAAGCAGGGATACTAGTCACCATTTATGTCATATAGTAGTGGGATGTTGAATGACAATCTGTTAGTTACCGATGAACGTATGATGCAACGGTTCAGATCCTTTTTCATTCATTAGGTACTCAGCAATTCGGCGCTGCTATGTGTGACGTAGGCTGCAGTGAGGCTGACGTCAAGCTAGTCGTCAGGGAAACATGGTCATGACGCCACACGAACATATGTCGATGATAATCCTGTATTGTTAAAAAACTGTTCCGTGCTTAGGCGACAGATCGACGGAGCGAGTTCCAGAAAGCTGTGCCTCAAACGCTGCTGCATTTTTGTGTACTGCCGGTAGGCTTCCTCATTTCTTCTACCATTCCGTAAGTAGCATACCCAACAGTTACACCTGTTTTATCACTTACAGGAGTACATTTCTACCTAATGCTTAATTTTATCTTGAAGCCGTTCTTCCTCTTCACCATCATGACTCCAGCTACGTGCAAGGGGAGACGGAGGTCTGTGCAAATACTCGGCAGTTAACCTTCTTCTCTTAATTGGTGGATAATGCAGCTTGCTAACCGCACCCGCCGGCTTAACCGAGGCTTCTCTTCTACGTTTATCTTTGTCTGGAGTAGACTAGGAAGCGGGCCCGAATTCTCTATGGTCGACAGTACGTGTGCTGCTGATGCGCACGTTCTTCTCATAACCTTAGCCGGGTTGCCGTTTCTCTCGTTTGTTCCCTGAACTGATCCTCACTCTTAACGTTACAGCAACCAATATGTACTTTGTGCATGCTTTCCCACCATGTACCCTAATCAAACATCATGCTAGAATTGCGATGGCGAAGTTCTATACCATACCACCAAACACTTACTACCTTATTGAAGAGTTTTGTGCACAGCATGAGCAATGTTGTAGAATGCTTAATTTACTCAGCGTTGAAAAGTGAGCTGTTTGCAGATGACAAATTAGCTATCAATTTTTCTAAAAATCAACCCCTCAACAAATCAGCAGTTTTCCTCCTTAGTGTAATAATTCGCCACCATTTACCAGATAACTCAACCTGCATATCTTAATCCCCAGTGGCTGTGGAGGAACTCATCAATGCGGATATCACGCCTATGAGGCTACGGGGACCGCAAAGAACCTCTCGTTACAAAGGCGTTAGAACTCGAAATTAATCCCTCAATTTTTATAACAAAAAGGCTATCGAATGGGCGTATCTCTTCTGTGCTGCTTGAAGAGCTCTGAAAGCACGAAATGGGGTACTGTAGAGCTTACCGAGTGCCGGATAGCTTAGCTCTGAAGACGTATGTATAGCAGGAACGACCATGTTCATACTTATTATTGGAAATCACCAGAAAGGCCAGAACTTGGGAGAGGGTGCTAGGCCATTAATGACACAGGTGGTAAAATCGACTGAACCTTCAATTTTACCCAGACTGTGGTATTTAATGCAAGTAAGCTGAAGAAAACGCAAAAATGCAGACAGTTCAAGTGTAAGCATCGACAGCTAGTCGTGATGTGATGGGTAAAAGGTTATCAGAAAGCGCCGAATAATATTAACGCATACCCCTTTTTACTACATTTACATGAGGTTTCCGGGTACACATGCACTTCAGCATCAACTTGCACATCTGGTTGAATTTTTCTACCAAACTATTAGTCATTGCCTATTTTTGGGAAGGGTGTAATCAGCGTACTGAATCAAGCCTGGCCGCTTATATCAGTGCTAAAGGACTACTTCACGAGGTTTGACCGCCTCACCGAATTCGTGTGAAGTTTGTCCCTGACGGTGACGTTGGCAAAACTTAGCGTTGCAGCAGCCCATGCAGAAATAAAATACATGTTGCCTTAGTTTCGAACACGCGCCGGCGTTGGCAGACCAGCTTCACTGCCCACTGCGCAAGGACACTGTGCTATCGCCGCAGCCGACCAAGCCTCGTATTGAACTGCAACACACTCTCGCGCTGTTCATGGTACATGGTCGCCTTCATCTACCTTCATTCGCAGTGCTAAGGGATCAGATCAGCATAATTTCGATCAGAGCTTAACCTGAGTCGAAAATCGGCGCCACATGTGCTCACGCCCCAGCAGCAAAAACCATAAGCCAACCAAGCTAAACACATGCTTTCGCACGTCTGATAGGTTTAACTACGTTAAAGCCCCATATTTTGTTTGATGGGAGGTTGCCCATCACGCTATTTCTTACTTTCGGATTCCGACTGGAGAAATTATCGGCTAGTGTCTCAGCAGCATGCTTAGCGGCGACGCAAGGAAGATGAAAAGCGCCCGAGAAGAATGTAGCGAAATCCATTAAGGTAGGGAAATACCGATTCAAGCTCTTGAATGGCGTGTACACCAATTCGAAGACTGCTGCCTTGATAAAAGCGTTCCGATCGTGTCCTAATCCCAATACAACCCAGGATTTCTGCCCATCGAACCTCTGTGCTAGCACACGTGATGCCCACTGGCCCATCTGGAAGAAATATGAACTACCTGCGGTTTGGACGAAGACTAGATACCAACACGCACTTGGCCTGCGAAGCTGTGTCAGAAAACATTTAGGTTAGGACACGAGCGTTTAATCCATTTATTCACATCAAGGGCACGGGCGCTGCAGGCACACAACAGAACCCACAACCAGCCAGAAACCACGCTTTTCGGTTCGTTACAACATTGTCCTCCAGCTTCAGAAGACGCTTTTTTTCAAATTCTACCGGCAACTCACCCAATCACAAGTTCTCGATCCCTTTTTTTTTGCTCATATATTCTTTATTTCTCTAAAAGAAAAAAAGGACCCTGGGCAAAAAAAAAAAAAAATGACGCCGCCACCGTCTGGAAGATGTTCAAGCAACGAGCGTTAGCAGTTTTGTTTACTAGAATCGATATTTGGGAGATTAAAGTGAGGTACACCTAAGGAAATACGAATATGACTTCTTAGATTTAAATGTTATGCCACCGGTCAATCACCAGTTCGATATATGAGTGACGTCACCAATCAATCACGACTTCAATATACTAATGGCGTCACCAGTCAAACACCAATTGAGTTGCTATATCGATTTACTATGGGGGCCGGCATCTTGAATCTCTCGGCCTAAGAAATTTCACGACGAAGGGAGGTGGTAGGAGACCCCAAGAAATCTAGAAAAGTGATGAGTAAGAGCTAGCGCTTTTTAAAAGCTTCTTCAGAGTAGATTGACTAGGCCCGGGGCCCATTACAAGGGAGAAGACAGCATACAGAATTCACAAACATAATAAAGCGCAGGATGAATTAGGATAAGCGATGCAATTTTGAAGCTCAATAGACACGAAGCATGTAAGGGATTTTTATCAATTAAATCAAAGTGAGCATGACACAATATGACAGACAAGAAGAGCAATACATGAAATCAAAATGAGACATGTAGAACACAACACTACAAAGTAGTTCTAAGTAATATACATGATTACAAAGATGTTCCCTATGAGATAATAGAGATAGGGAGGTGAAATTTTCTGTTTATAAGGAGGCACAGTAAAGATTTGCAAGCAAGTACAGCAAACAATATTTAAGAGAAAAAACTGTCATTATCCTCCATACGACTGAGAACATTTCTCATAAAAACATTTGTTCTACAGCCGGCATTTTCGCTCCACCATTCATTTGGATCAAGTGTGTTAGAAATTACGAAGTGCATCATTTGCCTCCCATAGTGTATGCGAACCTGAGGTACCGTCCATTTGTTTCTTTTACGTGTATATCTGGGTGGGTGCATTTTTTGTAAGGATGCAAGCTTTAGGGGGAATTTGCTAAAGTGGGAGTTCATATATTTCAAAAGAAGCAGCACGTTGTACTCTAACATTTTGTTTACTGGCAGCATATTGTGTAGGATAAAAAACGGTGGTGTATGTACCACGTAATCGGCGGAGGATATAATACGGATGACCTTTTTCTGCATAATGAGAGGGCGGTTAATTTGGTGTAGGCGTGCGGTCCCCCAGACTAAGTGGCAATAGTAAATTTACGGGTGAAATAATGCATATATATAATTTTCTGGTCTCTCTTAATGCGTATGTGAAATCGATGCGCATCCAGTTAACCAAAAAGTACTTCACAAGTTTTAACTTTTCAGAAACCAGCCTTGCAGGTTAATCGCTGCAGCCCGAACAAAAAAAAATAAAGATTCCTGTTTCAAGTACAGGCGCTCAAGTGAAAATTTGGTTTGCGCTACTTGGTACTTGGAGTATAAGAGAAAGTGGAGAGCACTGACACAAGACAAAAAACAGAGCAAGAGATGATCATAAAATACGAGAAGATGGTGCTCGCGTTTGGTTTAGAAACGTTTTACGTATCTCTCCCTGCAGTTCAGTAAATGTGAATTTATTGGCTTATTTGAGACGTTTCGTGGTTTTTCTTATTTTTAATCTGCTCTTAGGTTCGTGAAAGAACTACACTGTTTTGCATGAAGTGCACGCATATGACACCATGTCGTTTAATTTACATAATATTACTTCCGTCATGTAATGTAGCAAAGCAGCAATGTGGGCTAGTTAGTTGTACATTTGGCGTGAAATGAGGAGTTAAATCTAATCAAGAAACGAAGGAGTGTGCGACACAGCCGTTGGCATTGAATTGATTGTTTTTAGCATGTGCATGAAATGTATTTATGTACCCTCGTGCCAAAATAAACATCAGCTGTTATTGCGCGCTGGTCCTGTGTCCACCGTTCCAGTTGTCGTTTTCGTAAGTGTGTATCGCGTTATTCACACCAAATCTTATGTAGATACACTGCTTTTTAATTATGTACCATCCGCCTTTGATGTCAGGTCTGCAATACGCAGTTCGCGAAGGACGAGTTAATGCGACCAGGCCATGGTGTACTCCCTCCAAGACTGGTTTCTTTTAACGCTGAGCAGGTATGTCATGCTTTCCCCTAGTGGCTCCTTCGTTTTCATCAGGTTGGGGCGCAAACAGCAGCAAAAAATAAGAACACACCGTCACAAGGGCCCTCAATGGCGGAGTCCAAGGTCGAAGGAATTCGCTAGGAATGGCCTTCGACCATGAGCAGGTGATCGCGATCGGTAGGGGAGTGGCTCTAGAGCAGAGCTCAAGTGTCTCGTGGTCGTGGCTGGCTTAGCGGTTGCTGACTAAGTTGCGCCATTAATGGAGGAGATAGGCAAGAAGGCATGTCGTCCAGCGGTCTCGGATGACGGAAGACGTTGAAGCGATTACAACGATAATGCGGGGAGCACCAGAATGGCACAATGGGAGGGAACGTCCTCACAGCAGCCTCACAGAGAAATGAGCGGACTCAGCTAAAATGAGCGGGACAGCATCGGCTAACAGCTCGATGCGATAGCGCAGGTATTTTTCTTGCAATTCTTGAGTTGTTCAACGCATTGTATACAAAGAGCCTGGAGCGGACGTGGGCGGGAGAATGGCTATTCCGTTAAGGCTCTGTATTAGTGCGACTGTAGGGCGTTGTATACGTACGGCCTATAGTTCACACCTGCAGGATCGGAGATTCTGTCGAGTGTACCGGACAGGGATAGGTGGACAAATCTGCTATTGAGACGCTTTCGCACAGTTGTCAATGTCGGTAGCTACAGTCGATGAGTCGGTGTCAATAGGAAAACCGCAACGTGGAGCAGTGAACAGGCTTATGGCGTGAAATTCTCGGAGACAGCTTGGCTTATGGCGTGACATTCTCGGAGACAGCTTGCCTGCGTTGCGCGTTGAGGGTACACGAAGCGCGGCCTTCTAGAGGAAGGAGGTGGTGCTCCCAAGGGTTTGATGAACGATGCTGCATAAGGCGCATGCTTCAGGAACCGGAAAGTGCCAGACGCTATCTGGGAGGAAAAGAGCCCAGGGCGAAGGTCGTGAGGAGCAGCCAGCTGCTACTCTGAAGCTCTCCTCCCAATCCTGGGATTTCGAAAGAAGATAAGACGCAACAAGATCTCAGTCACAGGAACTGAAGGTGACGGCGCGAAGGTTAAGCTTACCGGATGGTATATATCAAAAGCAGATGCGGCCCTAGTTGGTTCAGCATAGAATAGTGTGTCTCGGGCTGACGGCACTCTGGTTTGCAAGCAGAGACAATACATGTGAGCTGAGTATTGTTCGGACAGACGAGGTCAAGGGGAGAGAACTGGGACGATGTGTGAGGATTTGCTTCCGGTGGCGACGCGGGGTCTGCAGCGGTGTAGATCGGTTGCGGATGTTAGGCTCCGCTGAAGTCCGCCAGGACGGCCACTCGCACTTCATTGTACGGCTTAGAACCAGGAAGTTCCCTAAACAGCCCTGTAGATGTAGCTTCCGAAGCAGCGATCAGTAACGTGAAAGCTGTGCCCAGCCGAGAACCTCAGGCACGCTGATGAGAAGGGGCAGCTGGCCTGTGGTGTAGGGATGAGGCAATAGGATGCCGGTTGCAAACCGTTAGTAGCCAGAGCAGAGGGACAGCCCGACTGCAGTCGTAGAGGGATGTCAAAAGTGTTACCCGGAATCGGGTGATAAACAATTCATTAGTGGCTTAAATCGCAGCCACGACGGTTTGGAAAGTCCAGGTCCAGTATGAGGGCAGCGAAGAGTTCGAGGTGAAGTGGAAACACTTCAAGGAGTACCACGTACCGGAAATCCTATGCTGCGATACCGCTTAGGGCTAGGCTTGCCTCGAACTGCCGTAAACAGACGCTGATGTACGTGGGCTCGAAAACTGGAAGACTGTTGGGAGGCTCCGTCCAGAGGACCTCTTGCGAGTGCCAGGGTGGCGGCATCCGCTCTTCTTTGTAGCCATTGTGACCGCAGGGTGAGAGAGAGCTTCATGTCCAAGTTTGATTCATCGTGCGGAGTCACCAAAGTGACGCCACAGGTCTGGTTCACAAATGTCTCGAATGATGAGAGAACGTCACCAGGCCGCAGAGTTGACGATCCAAGATTGACTTAATCGAACGCTGAGCTGGATTCTCGTGCTTCACCCTCGGGGCTCTTTCGTTCTCAAGTTGACGCAGTCACGAGAAGCCGACACATGCGAAAGCTAGAATTCCGCACATGAGCGTACGCGTATTGTTCGAAGCCATCCCTTGATGTCGCATTATGTACTGTCATCGTCAAATGAAAAGCTAACCGCGGAAAGGGCGGCAGCTGGCTCAGCTTATGCTTCAGCCTGTCGACAGGAAGCATAGGCGCGCCCATACGGTTTGCGATACTTTTGCTTGTGTTTTATTTTACTTTCGTTGTCGCGTTTTGCCACTGGAGCGCCGCATCTATTCTTTCTACGTATGGACACTTGCGAAGCGCGGTTTCGCTGGTGCGGTGGCTCCGGCCAGCGTAGTTCAGTGAAGCAGGCGTTCTGGGATCGCTTGCCTGCAGTGCTATAATTTTGCTTCCGTCATCGTCGTATTATCACCGTCTCGCTGCAAAGCGAACAATTAAAACTGATCGCGCTGCACAAGTTTCCTTACATAAAAAAGAATTATTGGAGCGCTTCAGTGGCGAAACGCGAAAAGGAATCTCAAAGAAAACAAGCAAAAATAACGAAAACCGGATGGGCGCGCCTGGGTTTCCTGTCGACAGGCTGATGCGTAACTGGGACCTTTGGCCACGCTTTCCGCGGTTCGCATTTCATTTGACGCTGATAGTACTTCATAACCATGACGCCTTGTATTGCAGTATATAATTTCCGTGTGGTTCTCTTCACGTTCAGTAGCTATAGAAACAGCAATGCGGACACGGAGACACTACTTTCAATCTGCCACTGAAGCGCTTTCTTTTTCTATGCCGGCCCTGCTTTTATTCTTTGTGCCCTGGCTATCGGTCACTTCGTGCGGCCGGATATGCCAGCTATCGACACTCCCGACAGTGGGTCACTACGGTGCCTACGCGACTGACGAGGTGGTCTATTTGCGTCTTGTTTTCGCGCCTTTCCTGGACGCTTCCATTCCGGTACAACTCGCCTTCAAACCACCTCTCTGATCAATTGCAACATCGTCATCATCCAAGTATTTAAGAAGCCAGCACAGTGGCCTCCACTTCAGTGGACTCGGCAACAGTACTTGTAACCTGCCACTGAACCGCTTCGTTTTTGTTATGCATGTATTTACAAACCTTCCTTTATACGCTAAGAAAAGTAATAACGTCTGCTTAGTACTGTTCCGTATCCATAGTTTCGTAGCTTTCTTTGATTGTTTTTTTACGACGCTTTTACGTTTGCATGCGGGTAATGTGGACAGCGACCCTGGGCCCCCCATTATACGCTCGAATTCGTCATATTGGCGCGTGCTCATGGGAGCGCGCCGACAATGAAGACGAAGTGTGCGTGTGCCGGTGGACAAAGACGAAGTGTGTGTGTGGTTCGGACAGCCATCTTGTGAGTTCCCTGCTGTGCGCTGGACTTCGCTGAGACTGTGATCTGTGCCGGTCCTGTCTTCGTTACATTTTTGGTGGAGATGCTGGGTACTTTCCAACATCTACGTGCCCCGAAGGCTCTCTATGAACACGGATTTGACTCCGATTCATCGCAGTACGAGCCGCCGAATCCAAGGTCAGTCACCAGAGTACGGTCCGTTATCCCCTAGGACCAGGACTCCAGCTGCGACGCGCAGGACTGACGCGGCACCCATGGCTAGCAACGGAGACGCGGCAGCTATGGCTGACAACGGGAACTCAGCTGCTCATTTCCTGGTCCTCCAGCCGCGATCGCCGCCGACCTTCCATGGCGAAGTGTTTGAGGACGCGGAGGACTGGCTTGACCAGTTCGAGCGCGTTGCCAGGTACAACGGCTGGGATGCGGAGCGGAAGCTGCACAATGTTTACTTCGCTCTTGACGACTCGGCGCGGACGTGGTACGAGAACCACGAGACAACGTTTCCTTCTTGGGAACGGTTCTGTAGCCAGTTGCTGGCGACCTACGTCAACACCGACCGTCGGGAACGAGCTGAGTCGGCGCTGCAGTCAAGAAACCAGCGACCCAATGAGAGCGTCGCAATGTATTATGAGGACATGACACGACTGTTCAGAAGGGCGGATCCAAACATGGCCGAGGACAAGAAAGTGCACCATCTGATGCGCGGGATAAAAGAAGAACTGTTTGCTGGGCTTGTGCGAAACCCACCTAACACCACTTCGGAGTTTCTATCGGAGGCCACT
This sequence comes from Amblyomma americanum, assembly GCF_052857255.1. Taxonomy (NCBI): domain Eukaryota; kingdom Metazoa; phylum Arthropoda; class Arachnida; order Ixodida; family Ixodidae; genus Amblyomma; species Amblyomma americanum. The sequence goes on along the minus strand of NC_135501.1, from coordinate 37,644,177 downwards.
ACCGTCGAAAAGACCCTGCAACAACGCGCCCGCTATTACAATCGCGCCGTGAACACCGTATCAACTGCCGACTTTGCGCCAGCCTCCAGCGACTCCGCTGACACCCTTCGGGAGCTGGTTCGATCTATCGTCAAAGAAGAGCTGCACAAAATGCGCCTCTCTGCCCACTCGCAGCCGCAGTGCCCATCGTTAGCACAAATTATCCGAGAGGAAGTGCAGCAGGTGGTCCCTGAACCTGTTGCCCCTGCCGCCCTTACACCGACGCCCCCGCGCCAGACGTACGCGTCGGTACTCCTACAGAACTGTGACCTCGCCCCTTGGAGCACAAGCCCATCTGCATCTGCTTTCCAGCCGCGGCCCCCGCCTGTCCCTGTGTTGCCCGAGGCCAGACTGCGGAAGACGGACGTGTGGCGGGCACCTGACCAGCGGCCCCTTTGCTACCACTGCGGTGAGGCTGGCCATATCTTGCGGTGGTGCCCTTATCGTCGAGCTGGAATTCGCGGATTTCATCCGCGAGTCCCCTGTCCGCCCAATGGCGAACGGCCCCGCGAAATTGAGGAGCACCTATCAACGCGCCGGGATCCCACTCACACTGATTTCCCTCGCCCTGACTACCGCCCACCAACCTCTACCCGCTATCGTTCGCCGAGTCCCCGTCCTTCGACAAGCCGTTTCAGCCGCTCACCGAGTCCTCGCCGGTGGAACTAGACCCAGCGGCCTGCGGAGGTAAGGCCGCTGACGAGCGAACAGCCGAACATCCTCCATCGCGTTCCCGACCAGACGACGGCTATCAAACGAGGACACGTGACGATCACAAAGGATGTGCAGCTTCGGACTTACCGGTCGATATCGACGATTTAGCAGTTACGGCATTGGTTGATACGGGAGCGGACTATTCGGTTATGAGCAACGAGCTAGCAAAAGGACTGAGGAAAGTTTTAACCGCGTGGACTGGGCCTCAGATTCGCACAGCTGGTGGGCACCTAATAACCCCGGTTGGCCGGTGTACGGGGAGAGTTACAATCGACGGATTTGTTTACGTTTGTGACTTTGTTGTCCTACCTCACTGTTCGCGCGATGTCATTCTCGGCCTGGACTTTTTACAAGCTAACGGCGCCGTTATCAATTTACAAGAGCCGCGCGTGACGTTTTCGCCGACGCAAGCAATTGAAATCGCCGACCCAGACGACTCCAGGATAACCGCCCAGCGTATTGCTGCTGATTACGTGACGGTGCCTCCGCGGTGCAGCATGATGGTCCCCGTGCAAAGTGACTCGCCCGGTGATCGAGACGTTATGGCAGAGAGAAACGTCAGCCTTCTACTCGAGAAAGGAATCTGCGCTGCAAGAGGGCTTTGTTCGCTTACGGGATCACTCTGCGACACTCTTGATCACCAACTTCGGAACAGAGTTCCAGCCTATTGCGAAAGGAACGGCCGTCGCATACGTTACCGACTTCGTTGAGCCCGCAGAAATATGTGCTCTGGAGCTACCGTCGCCGGACGGACGCGATGCAGCAGCCGTTCTGTCTACCGTGGACATTAATCCCGGCTTGTCGGTGGGTCAGAAGCAGCGCTTGTTAGAGCTCCTTCACAATTTCGCAGAGTGCTTCGCCACGACATCAAAGGTAGGGCGCACCCCGGTAGCCAAACACCGCATCATCATCAACGAGGAGACTAGCCCCATATCCCAACACCCGTACAGTGTGTCGCCGCTGGAACGGGAGGCTATACGATCCCAAGTGCAAGAAATGCTTGCAGACGACGTAGTCCAGCCGTCCACGAGCCCCTGGGCTTCGCCTGTGGTATTGGTGAAGAAAAAGGATAACACCTTGCGATTCTACGTCGATTATCGGAAGTTGAATCGTGTCACGAAACGTGACGTTTACCCCCTTCCACGTATCGACGACGCCTTGGATCGAATGCGTGACGCTAAATATTTTTCTTCACCCGACCTTAAGAATGGCTACTGGCAGATCGAAGTGGACGAAAGGGACAGAGAGAAGACAGCGTTCGTGACACCTGACGGCATTTATGAATTCAAAGTGCTACCCTTTGGACTCTGTTCTGCGCCAGCAACTTTCCAACGCATGATGGACACCTTTCTTTCTGGGCTGAAATGGCAGACGTGCCTAGTGTACCTTGATGATGTTGTCATTTTTGCTCCTAGCTTCGAGGAACACCTCAACCGGCTGCGAATGGTGTTACAGGCGCTCCGTTCGGCACAGTTGACGATAAAGCCACAAAAGTGTCACTTTGGTTTCGAAGAGCTCAGTTTTCTTGGTCACGTGATAAGCGCTGACGGAGTCCGTCCTGACCCGGAGAAGACTGCCGCTGTGGCACAGTTCCCGCGCCCAACCGACAAAAAGTCAGTTCGTAGGTTTCTTGGCCTCTGTGCCTATTACAGACGTTTCGTTGAAAACTTTTCCACAATTGCCGAGCCCCTTACAATGCTTACTAGAGACAATGTATCTTTTGTGTGGCATGATGATCAGGAATCTGCCTTCAACGAGCTACGCAGCCGCCTACAAACTGTCCCAATACTCGCTCATTTTGATGAACGAGCGGCCACTGAAATTCATACTGACGCCAGCAATGTTGGTCTCGGCGCTATTCTCGTTCAGTGGCAGGATGGCAACGAGAAAGTCATAGCGTACGCCAGCCGCTCCCTCTCGAACGCAGAGGCAAACTACTCTACCACAGAGAAGGAATGCCTTGCGGTAGTGTGGGCGATTAGCAAGTTCCGACCATATCTCTATGGCCGCCCGTTTTGAGCTGTCATTGACCATCATTCGTTATGCTGGCTAGCCAATCTCAAAAACCCTTCGGGACGGCTTGCGAGATGGAGCCTTCGCCTCCAGGAATACGACATCACGGTAGTGTACAAGTCCGGCCGTAAGCACAATGACGCCGATTGTTTGTCACGTGCACCTGCCGACGTTGCTCCGGCCGAAACGGAGGACGACTTGCCGTTTTTTGCTCTCGTCACGCCGTCCGATATGCCCCGGCGTCAACGGGCTGACTCAGAGTTGCGTCCGCTCATCGAGCATCTGGAGGGCCTTAACGTCGCTGTTCCGCGGCATTTCGTTCGAGGTTTGGGTTCCTACAGTCTCCGAGATGGCGTCCTTTACAAGAGGAACTTCGCCCATAACACGGAAACCTTTCTTCTGGTTGTGCCATCCGAACTCCGTCCAGAAATCTTGCACGCCTGCCACGACGAGCCATCGGTTGGACATTTGGGTGTTACGCGGACGTATGCCCGCATTCGTACGAAGTATTACTGGCCAAAGTTGCTCTCATCAGTCCAGCAATATGTGAGGACCTCCCGTGACTGCCAGCGACGAAAGACACCACCAGTTAAACAGGCAGGGCTTCTCCAGCCCATCTCACCGCCTACAACACCTTTCCAACAAGTGGGCATGGACTTGCTGGGCCCATTCCCATTGTCTTCCTCTGGGAACAAATGGATTGTTGTGGTGACGGACTACTTAACGCGGTACGCCGAGACACAGGCGCTCCCCCACGCTAGTGCTGCTGAAGTGGCTCAGTTTTTTTACATCAATCGTCTTGCGTCACGGTGCGCCATCAGTCGTCATCACGGACCGTGGAACCGCCTTTACGGCGGCATTAATGCAATCTCTCTTCGAACTCACCCACACCAGTCACTGGAAGACAACAGCCTATCATCCCCAAACAAACGGCTTGACCTAACGCCTCAACCGGACGCTTGCAGATATGCTTGCTATGTATGTCGACGTTGAGCATCGTACGTGGGACGAAGTTCTTCCTTATGCAACCTTCGCCTATAATACGGCAGAACAGGAGACTACCCGCCTTACACCTTTCCAGCTGGTCTACGGACGGTGTGTCACTACCATGCTGGATGCTATGCTACCCGCTGCTCACAACGACGGAGACATCGGCTCCTACGCTGACGTTGACACATTCGTCCAGCGTGCTGAAGAAGCCCGCCAACTCGCAAGGTGCCGGATTCGACATCAACAACAACTCGACGCTGGTCGCTACAACCTCCGACACCGATGCGTTCGGTACGAGCCCGGCGACTCTGTATGGGTATGGACACCTGTGCGCCGCCGCGGACTCTCCGAAAAGCTCCTCCGACGCTACTTCGGTCCGTACGAGGTGGTTCGTCGTATAAGTGATGTCACATACGAAGTTTTTCCGCGGGACACGACCTCCTCACCACGTCGGCGCCATCCGACCGAGACTGTCCACGTGGTGCGCATGAAGCCCTACCATGACAGGCTGCAACCCGCCGCTTTACCAGCTTAACAGCTCTCTGTATTCTCAGCCGTCCGCCGTCTATACCGAACATTACCTTTGCTGTCCGTGTTCGTTTCCGGCGTCGGGCCGCCGCCTTGATGGCGGGGGTAATGGCGCGTGCTCATGGGAGCGCGCCGACGATGAAGACGAAGTGTGCGTGTGCCGGTGGACAAAGACGAAGTGTGTGTGTGGTTCGGACAGCCATCTTGTGAGTTCCCTGCTGTGCGCTGGACTTCGCTGAGACTGTGATCTGTGCCGGTCCTGTCTTCGTTACAATATACATGAAAATTTTAAGCGCCTCGAAATCACTCGCTTCCTAAGAGCCAGTTTGGCGGACTTGCGGTGCATTCGTCCCGACAGACGCGGTAGATTTGTTCAGACTTTGAAATTAAGCGTCGCGAATTTTTACCCTTCAATCCGACAGAACCGATGAAAGTCATGTTTGATTTGCTAAAGTATGTTCGCACCCATTCCCTGCAAAATTCTAAAGCACATACAGAATTAGTAGCTGACGTAAAATCTATGAAAACCGGACAGAAAAACATTTTAAAAAAATCACCGCAATTCAGACCCTTTTAGATGTGTTTTAAGAAAACTGTATAAAAATAGAACTCGGCAAGAAAATTTCCAGCCTACATATTCAAACAGATCAACTTTCCACGCTGGTAAGCACAAAGCAATCAGAATTACAATGAATGTGACGACAGATCGCCGCGTAACCATTTAATTTCTATGGCAATCCTGATTCCGAGTAAACCTGGCAAGACTCTGAGGAAAAACTAACTACTATAACTTCACGATTACCTCCCTGACTCCCTTTCTCCGCACAGAATTTGACGCGCGCACCGTTTAGGAACTTTCACAAGTGCCAGATGATATCCTTTAATGGGACATTTTCGATCTTTAACACCAAAGAATTAATACTCACCAATTGCAACAGCCTGAAGGAAACCAAGGTCACCTTTACTAAAGATTACTTGGTGGCAACACACCTGGCACGCAGAAAGCTTCTTGACTTAGAGAAAAGCCAACCTGAATCACTTACCCATATTCAAAGCTACAAGTTCTTTATAAGCAAGCAGTGCTTCATTTATTTTCCAAGCGCTGGCACTATGTTTAACATTGAGTCGCGCAACGAAATTGCCAGTTCAGTAACTCCGCTATCTCGGCTAGCACGTCCTACGCACTATGGACGGGTAGTGGTCACGTATCAATATCTTAGGTATGTGCTCTTTTTACTTCAAAACGGATAACTCTCTGTTACCAGGTATCGACACTTGTTCCGCTAAAATCACCGCGTTAACAGAAATCTCCTCACTGCGCATGTTCGCCACACTGATACCTTTTTAAATGTTCATAGTTCTTCATTCTTTTGCTGAGATAGCTGCATTCAGAGAGGCCGCGGAGTGCTTGTAGCTATTGCTAATGATATCTCATCTTGTATACATGTGCAGAATAGTCTATAAATAGCGTAGCCTCCGACCACTCTTAATCATTAGTAAGTAACAGTAGGTGTATGCGACCGTTCACTTTCCTCGTCGCCTAGGTTTCACGATTAACTTTACGACCCAATTGTAAGTTAGTGAAGCGCTTTCACCCCCAATATTCTTATTTGGCGATGTCACTTTTCCGAACTTAGCATGGACCTCTTAAAACCTTTGCCTCTTTCTACCAGCGCGGCCACTGAAGTCACTCTTACTCCCCTTTAATACCTCCTTTCTCGTCTCAAGGTGGCAAATTTTTAGATGCATGGACAGTGTTCTCGTTACAGCAATTGTGCACACAAGCAACTAGAATAACAGCTAACGCGAAGAATACGTTTAATTTAATATTGAGAAATCGACCTGACATAGTCTCACCGATTACATACCTGCCGGGCATTACCGACCACTGGCTTCTGCACTTGGACAGTAACCTAGCCCCTCTGAATAGTAATACAAAAGGCCACCATCGTCTGGAAGACGTTGAACTAACGAGCGATAGCTATGTGGTTTACTAGATGAAGAAAGCGAAGAACGCGCCGCTTGTCTCGAAAAACGGAATGTGATACCCTTTGAAACGGGTTGGATTGCCACCATGCTCGGCTACGCGTGCACGCACGCCACCTATTGGAACAAACGCCGCCTGGCCCCATCCATCAAAGAAATTACGACGCACATCTACCGATTGTCGAGTCGTACCACCGCAAGGTACGTCTCAAACGGAATTTGCTTCGTTTAAGGGGTCAAGGTGGGCCTAGAATTCGGTTTGCGGTGCGATATGTTAGCGCTTCAATTAGCAATTGCATATATATATATATATATATATATATATATATATATATATATATATATATATATATATATATATATATATATATATATAAAGAGATCGGAAGCGGGCAGAGTGGGTGAGGGAACAAACACGGGTTAATGACATCAAGAGAAAGAAATGGGCTTGGGCAGGGCATGTAATGCGAAGGCAAGATAACCGCTGGTCTTTAAGGGTAACGGAGTGGGTTCCAAGAGAAAGTAAGCGTAGCAGGGGGCGGCAGAAGGTTAGATGGGCGGATGAGATTAAGAAGTTTGCAGGCAAAGGGTGGATGCAGCTGGCAAAGGATAAGGTTAATTGGAGAGACATGGGAGAGGCCTTTGCCCTGCAGTGGGTGTAGTAGGGCTGATGATGATGATGATATATATATATATATATATATATATATATATATATATATATATATATATATATATATATATATATATATATATATATATATATATATATATATATATATATATATATATATAATGTCTAACATTTATGTAATTGTGGTTGTATTTCTATACCACAACCCATAGGGCTTTATTTGCCTACCAAATTCGGTATACAACTGTCCCGGGATGGGCGCCCGTTGTGGGAGTATATATAGCGGAACGAATGTAGTGCACATGCATATAGGGGGCAGCATTACATGATACCCGAATTAGTACCTGTTGCTGGTCGTTGGACCCAAGATATTAAACTTATTTTTGGAATATGGCGGAGTGCTAGACGCATTCTGGCATGGGTCGGCCCGGTATTGCACTGCCTCTGGGGCCTATGGGCCTATTAGCGTGCGGCGCCTTTTCTTTCTATCTTTCCTCTCCTATCCTTTAACTATCCTACTATCGACACGTGGCAGCGAGTGTGACTCGGCTTGAGCCACTAGGCAGGCCCGTGCACTTTTCATTCTTTTCTGGCAGCAGCAGTACTGTACTGTACACATGTATACATTATAGATACCTATATACCAGTAAGCTATACATGTATAGATACCTGATTTAGTATCTGTTGCTGGTCGTTGGACCCAAAATATTAAACTTATTTTTGGAATATGGCGGAGTGCTAGACGCATTCTGGCATGGGTCGGCCCGGTATTGCACTCGCCTCTGGGGCCTATGGGCCTATTAGCGTGCGGCGCCTTTTCTTTCTATCTTTCCTCTCCTATCCTTTAACTATCCTACTATCGACACGTGGCAGCGAGTGTGACTCGGCTTGAGCCACTAGGCAGGCCCGTGCACTTTTCATTGTTTTCTGGCAGCAGCAGTACTGTACTGTACACATGTATACATTATAGATACCTATATACCAGTAAGCTATACATGTATAGATACCTGATTTAGTATCTGTTGCTGGTCGTTGGACCCAAAATATTAAACTTATTTTTGGAATATGGCGGAGTGCTAGACGCATTCTGGCATGGGTCGGCCCGGTATTGCACTGCCTCTGGGGCCTATGGGCCTATTAGCGTGCGGCGCCTTTTCTTTCTATCTTTCCTCTCCTATCCTTTAACTATCCTACTATCGACACGTGGCAGCGAGTGTGACTCGGCTTGAGCCACTAGGCAGGCCCGTGCACTTTTCATTGTTTTCTGGCAGCAGCAGTACTGTACTGTACACATGTATACATTATAGATACCTATATACCAGTAAGCTATACATGTATAGATACCTGATTTAGTATCTGTTGCTGGTCGTTGGACCCAAAATAATAAACTTATTTTTGGAATATGGCGGAGTGCTAGACGCATTCTGGCATGGGTCGGCCCGGTATTGCACTGCCTCTGGGGCCTATGGGCCTATTAGCGTGCGGCGCCTTTTCTTTCTATCTTTCCTCTCCTATCCTTTAACTATCCTACTATCGACACGTGGCAGCGAGTGTGACTCGGCTTGAGCCACTAGGCAGGCCCGTGCACTTTTCATTCTTTTCTGGCAGCAGCAGTACTGTACTGTACACATGTATACATTATAGATACCTATATACCAGTAAGCTATACATGTATAGATACCTGATTTAGTATCTGTTGCTGGTCGTTGGACCCAAAATATTAAACTTATTTTTGGAATATGGCGGAGTGCTAGACGCATTCTGGCATGGGTCGGCCCGGTATTGCACTGCCTCTGGGGCCTATGGGCCTATTAGCGTGCGGCGCCTTTTCTTTCTATCTTTCCTCTCCTATCCTTTAACTATCCTACTATCGACACGTGGCAGCGAGCGTGACTCGGCTTGAGCCACTAGGCAGGCCCGTGCACTTTTCATTCTTTTCTGGCAGCAGCAGTACTGTACTGTACACATGTATACATTTATAGATACCTAAATACCTGTAATATATACATGTATAGATACTTGATTTAATGTTTATTGCTGGTCCTTGGACCCAAAATATTAAACTTATTTTTGGAATATGGCGGAGTGCTAGACGCATTCTGGCACGGGTCAGCCCTGTATTGCACTACCTCCGGGATCGGCCCGGGGCCTAGGGGCCTATTAGCGCACGGTGCCTTTTCTTTCTATCTTTCCTTTTCTCTGCTCTCTCCTTCTATCCTAAAACTCTCCTACTTTCAGCACGCGGCACCGAGCGTGGCCCGGCTTGAGCCAGTAGGCAGGCCCATGCACTTTCATTCCTTTCTTCCTGTCAACAATAACAGCAACGTGTCTGTATATATGTATAGCGATCCCGTAACGGGACAGTTTTCTTATCCGTTTTAGGATATTTTTTGCTGAGGGGAGGGAAAGAGATAAGAGGGTACAACCAAGTTTAATAGCCGCAATCTTGGATTAGAGAGACCGAAACTTGCTGCCATTTCGTCTCCTGACGTCATACTTACATAGTTCCGCCTCTATCAACCATATTCAACGGTAACGTCAACATTGGCACGCGGGAGGTGGTTATTTCTACAATGCTATTATAGATAGCACTACAAGCCTCAATATTAGGCGCGCTGTTTTCTAGTTGCAGCCACAGATGGCGCTTTGATCTCAGCGTCAGTGGGCTCGTGACGCCGTCGGAGGACGCTTTTGTCGGAGCTCCAGCGACTTCGTCCGAACCTCAGTCCGAACCTCGGCAGCAGTGGCAGCATGTGGACGCTTTTCTAAACGCAACACTGCTTTTCGCAGCTCCGTTTCTCCCGCAATCCTGTTGCCTGGCCTGAAGTGGGCGTCTACTTGGGCTTCAATCATCGTAGCAGTGGCACGTGTTTGCGGAAACCAGCGATAAACTGCAACCAGAGCGGCGCTGCAGGCTACCGGCTGCAAGGATAAAAGCTGGACTCGTGAACCACACGGCACTCGGCAGCAGTGGCAGCATGTGGACGCTTTTCTAAACGCAACACTGCTTTTCGCAGGTTAGTAGCGTTTCTTTTACGCCTTTGTAGCTGTAAATTTGCTGTCGCTGCCCTGCTGCCAACTTGCAAAACCTGTGTATTTTGGTTGTTGCTTGCTTCTTGAATTGGTCGTTGCTGCTTCTTGAAGTCCCAATGTCGGGAAACAATACTTGCCTTTCCTGTAATGAGGCTGTTGACCCCAAAGAGGCGTTTATGTCTTGTGTGGAATGTACCCATTCTTACCATATTGGAAACTGTGCTGGTCTCACAGAAAAGCAATTTAAAAACCGAAGCGCGTCATCAAAGCAAAAATGGACATGTCCCAGTTGTAAAGCAGCTAAGCAGAAAGATGAAAATCAGAGTGATAGAGTAACTCGGGAAGAGTTTGCTGGATTGCGGTCCCTATTGATCAGCATGAATGAAAAGCTCGATGGGCTGGTGCCCCTAAAAGAGACTGTTTCTAACATCGAAAAAAGTATTGAAGTAATGTCTGACAAGTATGATGAACTGCTGAAACGTCTTGCTGTACAAGAAAGCGACACAAAAAATGTGAAAGAAAGGGTAGATAAGCTTGAGCAAAAGGCTCGATGTAGCGAGACGAAGACTGAAAAGCTAGTCACTGAAATCAATGAACTTGAATGGAGAAGCCGTCAGTTAAACTTGGAATTTCATGGAATTCAGGTTACTCCGAACGAAGACTTGTTGATGAAAGTGAACAGCGTGGCAGGTTTGTTAGAAGTCCCAGAACTGAGCAAACTGGATGTTGATGCTATTCATCGCCTTCCGGCGAAAGCAGGCAAGGTCCCAGGAATAATCGTTCGATATGCCCGACAAGCCACCAGAGATAAATGGTTGGAAAATAGGCGGAAACTTAGAAACAATGAGAGCAGTACTTTTATACTAGAGAATATGACAACCCGATGCCGGCAACTGTTTCTAACAGCGAAAGAGTTGGCAAAGAAAAAGGGCTACAAATATGTATGGTTCAGAAATGGCAAGATTTATCTGCGTAAGGCAGACGGTGATTCTTCTGTCATTGTGCGCAGTGAACGTGACCTTCCGACATGATCTATCTGAACAGTCAATCTTGATCATATTGCTTCTTTTAATATTTTATGTGTGAATCAACACGTCACAACTTTCTCCTGCCACATGAATTGAATGCTGTTGTCTCGGGCTATCAAATAAGCGCTTTGAAATGCCTTAACTTAAATGTTCGTTCCCTTTGTAACAAAGAAGATTCTATCGAGCATTTTATTTCGAGTTTTTCATTTCAGTTTGATGTGATAATGCTCACTGAAACGTGGTGTAAAAATGATCATTGTCACTTCGGGTTTACACCTTATCAGTCATTCTCCTTAAATCGCCCAAATCGTCGTGGCGGAGGCGTAATGATGCTACTAAAGAAAGGGATGCAATGTGAACTGCTTTCTCGTTTCTCTGTTTCTTGCTGTGATTACGAGGTTTTGACTGCGAAAGTGAACAATTCTGTTTTCTCTGTATGTTATCGCCCGCCCGATGGAAATGTTGAAAACTTTTTTGCGTTCTACGAAGAGTTCTTATCGTTTATTTCTGAGGCTGGTTACTTTGTTCTATCTGCTGGCGACTTTAATATTGATTTGTTAGGAGATTCAGCAGCCAAAGCCACTATGAATATGCTCATTACTTCAAACGGGTGCTCAAACCAAATCAGTTTGCCTACTAGGATCACAGAACATAGCGAAACTTTGTTAGACCTAATTATTACTAACTCGGTCAGTGAAAATAACATTGCGGGTGTGATGACCTGCGACTTGAGTGACCACCTTCCCACCTTCATAATAATAGATAGACACAATCATCATAGTAAAAAACAATTTATAAATGTTTAAATAATAAATCCTACTCGCCTAGATGCCTTCAGGAATGACGTGCTAAATTCTGATTTCGAATATCTTCCTGCGATTAATTGCGCTGACAAGGCGTATAACATGTTCGTTGATCACATCGCTGAAATATATAAACGGCATTTTCCGCTTAAGCAACTGAAACTTGGTAGGAAAATACGCAAGCCTTGGATCACGCCAGAGCTCATTAAAAAGATCAATGAGAAGAATACTATGTACCATCAGTTTATAAAAACTAAAAATCCCCAAAAACTTAAGGAGTTTAAGATATACCGAAATCAGCTAAATAAAGAAATAAAGTTAAGCAGACAAAACTATTTTCATGCGGAACTTGACGCCTGCTCTCGTAAGCCTGATCTTTCGTGGAAAAAGTTGAACACTGTTTTAAATCGCAGTAACTCGTCCCCAAAAACAGATAAACTTAAAATCGGTGAAGTCGAGATATCCGGTTGCGCCCTGGCAAACTTATTTAATAACTATTTTGTGCAGTGTAGTGATTATTTTCCAGTGTCTGAATTTTCAAGATTCATGCCCCCTAGTAACCAATCTACTTTCTTTCTTGAGGCCGTTAGCGAAGAACAAGTTCGGTCTGTTTTTATGTCTCTTCAAAACAGCTCTAGTTGTGACGTTGAAGGTATGCAAATTCGACCGCTTAAACATATTATGGATCTTATCGCACCGACTCTTACCCATATATTTAATCTTTGTTTTTCAAGTGCCGTTTTCCCACAAAGAATGCAGGTGGCTAAGGTTACGGTATTGTTCAAGAAAGGTGATCGAAATGACATCAAGAATTATCGCCCTATCTCAGTGTTGCCAATATTTTCAAAGGGTTTAGAAAAGATTATTCATGAGCGCCTTTCAATTTTTTTTCAGAAATATGACCTTTTAACCCCAGCTCAATTTGGATTTAGAAAACATAGGTCCACGGAACTAGCCTTGATAGAACAAAAAGAGTTTATTTTATCACAGTTTTCAAGTAAGATGGTTGTACTGGGCCTGTACATTGATTTCACGAAAGCATTTGACTGCATTGTTCATTCCATTTTACTCAAAAAACTTGAATTGTATGGAGTGCGTGGGCATTGCTGGAATCTTATAAAATCTTACCTTGGCTATCGGCGGCAGTATGTTCAAATAGGTGAGCACTGTTCCGACCAAAAACCGATTGCAAGAGGAGTGCCTCAAGGCAGCATTCTTGGACCTTTTCTTTTTAATATCTACATAAATGATCTGGTAAATACATGCGCTGAAGCCAAATATATATTGTACGCCGACGATGCCAGCATATTTTTTTCCGCTACAGACTGTGCGCAAATCAGCTATATAGCAAACTCCGCCCTTGTAAAACTTCTGGAATGGTCTGTAGCAAATCAGTTAGAAGTTAACACCAACAAAACTAAGGCTGTGCTATTTAGACCGAAATCAAAGCAGGTAAATATGAACGTAGATCTTATCTATGGCACCAGAAAAATAGAAATAGTAAGTAGTATTAAAATTCTTGGGGTCACGTTTTCGCAAAGCATGCTGTGGGATATTCATGTAGATTCTGTTTGCACTAAATTGTCAAGTGTCGTTGGTATTTTATCCAGATGTAGGTCTATATTACCTTTCAGCGTAAAAAAGCTGATATATAATTCTCTTTTTTACTCTCACCTCTCTTACTGCTTTTTGGTATGGGGATCTACCACAGTAACAAACTTAACAAAGGTGTACGTCCTACAAAAAAAGATAATTAGGCTTATTTTTGATGTCCCCTACAATTCTCATACACATGCTCTGTTCATTAAAGCAGATATAATGCCTGTCTGGAAATTGTTTAGCTATAGACTAATTGTTGCCTTTAAGTACGAATTAAAAGAAAATCGAAATTTCTTTCGCAACCTAGCCAAGCTAGAAATAAAGCCTACATCCTACACTATACGTCAGTCTGAATACTGGAAGGTGGTCACTCCCCGCGCTAACTATTCTATGGGTACACTATCGTACATTTTGCCTAAGCTTCTTAATGATCTGAATAAATGTGGAATTGATTTAGGTTGCACTACAGTTCGTGAACTGCGCCACGTGATATGTGATGTTTTTGAACAATTCTAATATTGATTTCCTTGTGATACATTAAATCGAATCAATTTTGCGTTTCTGCATGTTTGTATTCCTGTGTGTTTCATGTATGCTCCTGTACTGCCTTGTAGAGGGGACCGTGGGCTCTAGTCAAGCTGTTCAGCAGCTTTTACCCACGGCCCCTCCATCGTTTTGATGGAAATAAAGCTGTTATTATTATTATTATTATTATTTTTGGTATTTGCTCTTGTACATGCTGTAGGGACCGTAGTTTTAAACCGCGTTAAGGGTAGGATCGCTAGCGGAAGTGTGCGTGCCGAAGGTTTTCGTGTAGGAATTCTGGCGGGCTATTACGTTACGTAGTCGGACGGGCGATGGGTCGGCAAACTAGGAATTCAAGGTGGACGGGAAGTTAGTGCAGTGCCAGGAGTGCTACCGTTGGTGCTATTTAGACAAGACCGAGTTCAGGAGCTTAGCCGAAGCAGATGGGGCTAGCTTGGCGTGCAATATATGTAAGCGTTTTGAGGAGGCCGTTCAAACGTTGGAAGGGGAATGGGCAGCTAGGATTAAGGAACTCAAAGGGGACCTGAAGGTGGAGCGAGAGGAACGGATTGGGCTTGAAACTCAGGTCGCCGAGTCGCTTAAGAGGGAGGGGGCTAATGCTGACTTGTTGGAGCGAATTGTGGGCGAGCTGAAAGAGGAGCAGGAAAACCGGGCCCAGCTAGAAGAGCAGGTAGAAGCGCTCAAGTCGCAGCCGGCAGGGACCCTCGTTCGGAGCAGTGTCAGGTGAGCGACGAGGCTCGTCGATCCTACAGTGCTGTAGCGCAGCAGGCTTTGACTGGGGAAGACACAGAGGTAAAAACGGCCACGGTGACGCGCCACACCAGCGTAAGGCGTTGGGAGAGACAGCTAGCGCGATCCGGAGGGCAACAGTCTCAGTCAGGAAGCGAACGGTTGGAGCGCAGAAGGGATCTGGTAGACGGTGTCGGTGACTCGAACGTAGCGAGGGTTTAGGGAGCCGTTTTGACCACAGTGAAGGCGGACAGGAGGGTACAGGTGGAGGCCCACTCAGGGAAGTGCATTGTAGATACAATGGCCCAAGCCCAGGAAGTGGTAGGGGACAACATGGATTTCAAACACCTTGTCTTTACCCATGCTCGTCTCAACGATGTGCTGAAGGGGAGGAGCCAGAATCTCGAGAAACACTTAGAAGTTTATCGTTAGTAAGAAGTGGGGATGCGTAGGCTTATAGTGGCCATATGAACAATCCCAGAGGTCCAGAGGCAGTTTAGCGAAACAGAAAGAAGGGTCGTTGATGCTAACTGTGTAATTAGGTTAATGAGTTGACGACTAGGATACGGGGTAATGGAAGTTAAC
Source organism: Amblyomma americanum (assembly GCF_052857255.1). NCBI lineage: Eukaryota > Metazoa > Arthropoda > Arachnida > Ixodida > Ixodidae > Amblyomma > Amblyomma americanum. Next base: position 37,628,950 of record NC_135501.1, on the reverse strand, counting down.
AGGGGCGTGTACAAGGTCAGCTCCCACCCTTTTGCACAGGATGGCATTCACCACGGTGGTGCCACTGGCAAGAGGGTGGTTAGTAGAATAGGTCGCCAGGCAACATATTTTTTGGGAGGACCCAGAGCTCTGATGGGGCCAGTGCAGATAAGGGAAAACCAAGGTCAAAGAGACGATGGAATCCATAGGAGAAGAAATAGACACTAGCGCCAGGGCCAAGTTAATTAAGATATATGTTTCTTTAACATGCAAGGTGGCAGGAATAGAGTGAAATGGGAGGAATTAATTGTATATGGTTTAGTGAAACGCATCTTAGAGACATGGAGCAACCACCTTGTAACCCAGACTACGCATGAGAATATTGCGATAGAAGAGAGGGCAGCAGAAAGGGGGGTGCAATTGGGGCATTCATTCATAAAAGTAAGAATTTTCAAAGGGTTAAACTGGGATGCAGGGAACATTTATGGCTAAAAGGAAAAGTGGCAGGCGAGCAAACACTCTCTGGCTTTGTATATGTGTCGACAAGAGCTAATGCCAAAGAGGAAAACAGGAAAATGTTAGAATGTATTGCAAACTACATTGATGAGCTAGGAGGACAGGGTCTACTGTGATTGAATGTGTGCGTAGATGGTGTCTTCCGGAGTGGACTACTTTATACTGTGAGTAAATGTGAGTATGGGGTGTGGCCCTACAATGGCCTATGTTCTTGTGTGACTGAATATGTGCATAGATGGTGCCTTCTGGAGTGGACTGTGATGTGAACTGTGTGGATTGATTGTGTGCATAGATGGTGACTGCGGGAGAGAATGTATGCTATTATAAGAGACTGTGCGCTTAGCGGGGTAGATGCGGCATTGTTAATATCGAAGGGACGCTGCGGTGGAGCAATTGCCGGCAGACAAAGCAAGACTAACCCCACCTGTAGCATTCAACACCTCAACCTCAACCGACCGGGCGAGATAATTATATTAGGCGACATGAATGCCCACATAGAAGACCTGGATGGGTACACAGATTCGACGGGAAGCATGCTGCTGGATATGTGTGACAGGCATGATTTAGTTGTATGCAACAGCACCGAGAAGTGTGAAGGGCTCATAACATGAGAGGCAGGGAGCCTGCACTCGACGATAGATTATGCACAAATGTCACAGGGGTTGTAAAATAGATTAGGGGTAATGAGCATAGATGAACATGGTTCCAGAAGTCTAGGTAGTGACCACGAACTTGTCAAGTTGAGCTTCAGAAAGGAAACCAAATTGGGACCGAAGCTAGATGAACAATCAGAGGGGAATTTTTACTCAGAAAAGCAATTGGAAGCTGGAGCCAAACAAATTGAGAAAGTAATTTTTGAGGATAATGAAACAGAATGCACTTATACCAAATTAACTTGATTATTGAGCTGGACCTAGCTAAGGTGCGAGTCAAGTCAAAAGAGAAAAGACGCAAACCAAAGAGTTGGTGGGATGAGGAGGTCAAGAAGGCGATAGAGAAACGTCAGGAAGCATCCAGGGAACACAGGTATTCAAAGAGGGGGGAACAGAAGCTTAATTAGACAGAAAATCGGATACCTGCATAAAGTGTAGAAGGGAAGCATCCGATTTTATAAATGAGAAAATTAGAAGAAATAGTGCCCAGTGGATCTTAAAAGTAAATCAAAAGTATAGACAAGCAGCTCAAACATTCTGGAAACGTCTAAATACAATCAGTAATAAGATTAGGCTGGAGCAAAGGTTTATTGTTACAGATTTAGGGTATCCGAGTAGAAGGGGATGAAGCAATGATACACATAGGAACAAGGATTACAGAAAAAATTCAAAGAAAGAAATCTTGCACATAATTTATCAAAGGAGGCTATACCGGTTACTGCAATTGCTTCACTTGAGCAAAGAGAGTGGGAAAGGGCAGAGAAGGAGGTTCCTAGTGGCACGTCGACAGAACCACATGGTATTCCGATTATGCTAGTACAGAAACTAGGACCAAAATCCAAGCAAACAGTAATAGAGGTAGTGAACAAAATGACAGTGGATGGCAAAGCCCCCGATGATTGGCGATTAAGTAGAATGAACATGATATATAAGGAAAGGGGGACAAAGCTGACATATTCAACTACCGTCCCATAACAGTGACGTCTGTGGTTTACAGGGTGGTGATGCAGGGTGGTGATGCATTTCGGGATATCAGAGGAGCCTACGACAACGTTGTTCAAGAGGATTTGTAGCACATACTGGGCACATTGTATGTGGAAGATGGAGATATTAATCTTTTAGAAGATAAATTTAAATGTATTAGAATGCTTATAAAACGAGAAAAATGTATAAGGGCCTTAGAGGTACAGCGGGGGCTTAGGCAAGGATGTCCTCTGTCTCTTTTGTTGTTCATGTTGTAGCAGCAAGGGTTAGTGACCACGCTAGAGCGGAACGGATTAGGCTTCAACCTTCCGTTTTCTAAGCAAGGGGAATGGATTAATCAGTCATTACTGGGACTAATATACGCGGATGATATAGTGCTAATGGCTGACTACAAGAAAGATTTGCAGAAGTTGATGGACATTTGTGGTACAGAGAAAGATAGATTAGGTTTCAAGTTTGGTAAGGAAAAATCTGCAGTCATGATATCTGGTGGGGAGGGCGACGAGAATAAAATACAGGCGTTCACGCTAGGAGTAGTCGATGAGTACAAGTATCGGGGTGTGGATAAATAACGGTGTTGTGTATCTGATAGAGCATGAAAAATATGTAATAAATATTGCTAGCAGGAATGCAGCTGTCATGAAAAATAGGGCACTGTGGAATTACAATAGGTATGAATGTTGTAAAGTTCATCTCAACAACTGCTCGTGAAAAATTTTTGTCATCTGCGCGGAAAAAGATCGTGAAGGCTGATACGTTTTGATTTGATACAACCGATGTTGTCTACATAAATGAACACTTATGCATTGAGAATAAGATCCCGCTGAGTAAGGCTTGAAAGCTCAAAAAGGTAAAAAGAATGTAAGAACGGGTGGATGTCACAGGAAAAGATCTGATGCGCAAAAGTGAGACGTCTACAATCTTGCACGTTACCTGTAAGGCGCACCTGGCGAATGTAGCTTAACCATTTCTGCTATCAGTACACGGACCGTCAAAGTAGAATGTTGCGTGATAAGCTTGTGCGATGGACACTTGCCACTATCATATCCCTTCTTTGTTACGTTTTGCTGTATAAGAAATTTGACACTTCGACATTATAAGCAGCGAATCACTTGTCTGTTGTCTTATTCCTTGTCTCTGTGTATACATAAGAGCTTTGCTGTTATTGTGCTTACGTGTATGATCTCTGTGCTAAGAGAACCTATAGTGCATTCTTCCCCGGTATAATTTTACCTTTTACTGGCTTTTGTGATGCACCCTATTATATATATTGTCACGACCTGAGGAGCCGTGCATGTAGACGTCGGGGGGGAACAGAAGGCTAGGCGCTTTAATCAGACAGCCAGGGTCCAAAGCACAGAGCCAGAGCGCCTCGGGAGCCAACCAACACTTCGTCGTCGCCTTTGACTAAGCGTGGAGGCCGCGCGGCGCGTTCGGCACAAGGCATTATTCCCCCCCCCCCCCCCCCCCCCCCAGCGAAAGCAAACACCGTCTCGGTGTGGAATGGGTTATGTACAGGGAGAGAAGAAGGGGGAAAACAAACAAAAAATAGGGGTGAAGTGAATTATACATCCGGCGCTAGTTGAGAGGTGAGGAGAGTCAAGTTCACACGTGGGGTAAGGAGGTAAAGGGGCCACACACAGCGTGCACACAGCGCTCAGTCACGCGAATAGTAAGGTTTTAGGCGCACTACATGGACGTCTTCAGGCCGTTGACGCTGACGGCCGGCGACCACAGTTCCATCGGGGACAACTTCGTAGTTAAGGCTGTTCAGGCGGCGCAGGACTTTGTACGGGCCAAAATACCGATTGATAAGCTTTTCGCGCAACCCCTTGCGGCGCAAGGGTGTCCACGCCCATACCTTGTCACCCGGCTCGTAGTGCACGTCCCTGTGCCGAAGGTTATAGTGTCGAGTTTCGACGGATTGCTGGTCCTTGATGTTCAAGCGGGCCAGCTGACGGGCTTGCTCTGCGTTTTCCACGAAGTTGCCTGCTTCAGGGGTTACCTCTTCATCGCCGTACGGGAGCATCGCGTACAACATCATGCGGACCTCCCTGCCATAGACGAGACGGAACGGGGTAAACTGGGTGGTTTCCTGCGTCGCTGTAATATATGCGAAGGTGACGTACGGCAGATCTCATCCCACGTTTTATGTTCAACATCAACATACATCGAGATCATGTCCGCTAATGTTTTGTTGAGCCGCTCCGTTAGACCATTGGTTTGGGGATAGTACGCTGTTGTGGGTCGATGAGCTGTGTGGCTAAGCGTTAAGACGTCACGTATGATCCGGGCTTGAAACGCCTTGCCTCGGTCAGTAATGATGATCGATGGGGCGTCGTGTCTAAGCACGATTTCGTGTATAAAGAAGAGGGCAACTTCGGCGGCAGCACCTCGCGCAAGGGCCTTCGTTTCAGCGTAACGGGTCAAGTAGTCGGTGGCGACTACGATCCACTTGTGGCCGGACGACGAAAGAGGAAATGGCCCCAAAAGGTCCATGCCGACATTGTCAAATGGTTTTTATGGCGGCTCGATGCACTGAAACAGCCCGGGAGGCTTGAGCGTCGGTTTCTTCCGCCGCTGACATTGCCGGCATGTCCGGACATAACGCTTGACGCTTGACGTGAGCTGGGGCCAGTAATAGTTCTGCCGGATTCGGGACAAGGTGCGGGTAACACCAAGGTGGCCGGAAGTTGGTTCATCATGGCAGGCCAGGAGAACTTCATCCCGTAAATCAGACGGTATGACGAGCAGGTAAGTTGTCGGACTGGAAGTAGAGTTCTTTTTATAAAGCATTCCGCTCCGGAGACAAAACGATGATATCCCACGAGCTAGATACCGTGGTATCTCAGGGTGCCCACCTTCGAGATGCTCTATGAGCAGACGCAGCTCGGCGTCGGCACGCTGTCTGGAGACGAGCTCAGACGTGCTGACGGCTCCAAGGAAGCTGTCGTCGTCGATGGTGTCTTGTGGAGGAGGTTCGACGAGAGCGCGTGACAGGCTATCAGCGTCGGTGTGGTTCCGGCCGGACTTATTGGTGACGGTGAAATCGAATTCCTGCAGGCGTAATGCCCAACGGGCGAGGCGGATGCAAGGGTCCTTAAAATTTTTTAGCCAGCACAGCAAATGGTGGTCGGTGACGACACAAAACGGTCTGCCATACAGATATGGGCGGAACTTAGCTGCTGCCCAGACTACGGCTAAGCATTCCTTTTCGGTGGTAGAGTAGTTCAACTCAGCGCGCGACAGTGCCCGGCTGGCGTAGGCAATTACTTTGTCGACACCGTCTTGCGGCTGGACGAGAACGGCGCCAAGACCGACGTTGCTCGCATCCGTATGTACCGCCGTGTCGGCATCTTCGTCGAAATGTGCTAGGATTGGCGGCGATTGGAGTCGGCATCGTAATTCGTTGAAGGCAGTCTGCTGTTCGTTGCCCCAGGAAAATGATGTATCATCCCGGGTTAGGAGCGTCAGAGGGCTGGCAAGCTGGGCGAAGTTTCTAATGAAGCGACGATAATAGGAGCACGGGCCCAAGAAACGTCGGACTGCTTTTTTGTGAACGGGGACCGGAAAGGCAGCAACGGCAGCAAGCTTCTCTGGGTCAGCTCGGATTCCATCAGCACTAATGACGTGCCCGAGAAACTTCAATTCGGTGAATCCAAAGTGACATTTTTGTGGTTTGAGGGAGAGGTTGGCGGAACGAACGGCTTCGAATACAGTTCTGAGACGGTGCAGATGTTCCGTGAACGTTGCGGAAAAAATAATGACATCGTCAAGATAAACAAGACATGTCTGCCACTTCAGACCTGTGAGGACGGTGTCCATCATTCTTTAGAAAGTGGCAGGAGCGCTGCAGAGCCCGAAGGGGAGGACGCGAAATTCGTAGAGCCAGTCCGGTGTGATGAAGGCGGTTTTCTCACGGTCCCTCTCATCGACTTCTATCTGCCATTAACCGCTCCTGAGATCTACCGAAGAGAAGTACTTGGCTTGGCGAAGACGGTCGAGGGAGTCATCGATACGGGGCAGCGAATACACGTCTTTCCTTGTCACAATGTTAAGTTTCCTATAGTCGAAGCAGAATCGAAGTGTTCCGTCTTTCTTCTTCACCAGGACGACAGGAGACGACCACGGGCTGCTTGACGGTTGGATGACGCCGTCCGTGAGCATCTCTTTGACCTGTGTTTGTATAGCATCTCGCTCCCGAGGGGACACACGATAGGGCTTCTGATGGATGGGTCGAGCTCCTTCAGGCGTGATGATGCGGTGTTTAACCATCGACGTTTGTCGCACCTTAGACGACGACGTGAAACACGCACGAAACTCCCGCAAGAGGTCCTGGAGTTGCCCCTTTTCAGCGGATGAAAGGCCGGGATTTATGTTGACGTCGTCGAGCGCTTCTGCGTCACCTCCAGTGGTGTCCTCCTCGCAAGCAAAACATTCGGCCACTTCCTGGACATGGTCGACGTAAGCGATGGCTGTGCCACGGAATAGACGTCGATGCTCATTGCAAAAGTTGGTAATAAGGACCTCTGTCCAACCGTCATGCAGGCAGCTAAGGCCTCGTGCCACCGCAATCCCCTTGGTGAGTACGATAGAGACATTAGGCTCGACAACCCGGTGTCCCCGATGTGGTTCATCACAGGAAACTCTAGCGAGAATGCTGGCACGTGGAGGCACCGTGACGTTATCCTCGGCGACCGCAGGGCGGACTGAGAACCCTGGTGCGCCGGCTCTGCTGTGGCCAATTTGGTGGAAAACGTCACCAAGCGATTCGGGAGGTCTATTATAGCACCGTGCTCACGAAGAAAGTCGATGCCAAGAATGACATCGCGAGAACATTCTCGCAGAACAAGAAAAGTGGCGACGAAGGTGCAGCCGCGAACCGTAACGCGGGCTGCACACATACCGAGTGGTGCGACAACATGTCCCCCCGCCGTACGTATGTCGCGCCCTTCCCACGGTGTCGTCACTTTCTTCAGGGTCGTCGCAAGCCGTCCGCTAAGGATGGAGTAATCTGCGCCCGTATCAACCAACGCGCTGACCTCCTCAGTGTCGACGAGAACAGGGATGTCCAAGGAGATCCGGCCTTCAGCGCGGCCTGTCGATGGTTGTGGGGAGGGACTCAGTCGGTGCGGCGGCGGAAGCTGGTCGACGACTGGGGTTGCGACGTCGGGGCGATTCGGGTGGAGAGTCGGGGAAAACTGTGCGGCGATGCGGCGTTCTACGTCGGGGCGAGTCGGTCGGTGCGGCGGTGGAAGCTTTGCGTCGGATCGGCGTTCGGCGGCCTCGCCTCCAAAGGTCGCCGGAGCTAGTTTTTCTGATGTCGGATCGAGGAACCATGTTGTTCTGAGGCATAACGGGACCCAGAAGGCGAAGACCGGCGTGGAGAAGGCGAGCGCGACTCGCGGCGCGGAGACGGGCGGCGGAGAGGAGGCAGGGAACTACGCTGGCGGTTGACATACTCGGCGATGTCCTGAGGATGCTCTCCGGGTCGTGGACTGGGACTGTCAAGAGCAAATCCGCGCAGACCCATTTCGCGACACGGGCACCACCGGTAGAGATGGCCGGCTTCACCACAGTGGTAGCACAGCGGGCGTTGATCCGGAGTGCGCCAGAGATCAGTCTTCCGCGGTGTCTGGCGCCGATCAGCCCAGTAAGGGAGCGGTTGAGCAGCGTGCACCGCGTCCACTGGAGGGGAGTAAGGGGAAAGCTCAGGAAATGGGGCTGGGCGGCGCACGACGTCCGCGTACGTGACTGGCTGAACAGGGGCCGGGTGCGGCGCCGGCACGACCGCAGCGGTTTGTGCCCTGAGCGCCTGCTGAACTTCCTCGCGGATGACGCTAGTGACGGAATCGATGCGAGGGGCAAATGTTCCATGAAGGTGCTGCAGCTCCTCGCGGACCACGGAACGAATGAGTTCGCGAAGGGAGCTCGGGTTCATCCCGGGATCGTGGTCGAACCGGTCCAACGTGGACAGCAACGGCACTGGACGCAGTTGCCGGGCGTACTGATTGGCCCTCTGCTGCAGCAATTTCTACGTGTGGGCAGCGTCGGCCAGAAACTCCGCGACGGAGTTGGGCGGGTTCCGTACGAGACCGAAAAAGAGCTGTTCTTTTATGCCGCGCATCAGGTGCCGCAGCTTTTTTTCTTCACTCATGGCTGGATCGGCGCGATGGCAAAGACGCGTCACATCCTCTACGTACATTGCAACACTCTCGTCTGGAAGTTGAATTCGAGACGTCAGGGCGCGCTCCGCGCTCTCCCGGCGGTCACTGTTGGCGTACGTAGTCAGGAGCAGACGTCGGAAGTCCGGCCACGCAGACAAGGTAGCCTCACGGTTCTCGAACCACGTGCAGGCAGAGTCTTCGAGGCTGAAATACACGTTACGCAGCTTGGTCGTGTCGTCCCAGCCGTTGAAGGTCGCAACCCGTTCATAGTGTGCCAACCAGTCCCCGGCATCCTCGAACTGGCCACCGTGAAAGGGCTTAGGTGTTCGTCGGGTCTGAAGGGTCAGATAGGTGGGGCTGGTCGAAGGTACAGTCATCGTCACTGCGGGCAGTGGCGTCGCCATGAGGGGAGTGAAAGTCGAGGGTTCGCCTTCGCGAGCGGCACGAGGGTTCGCCGTCACGACCTCGGGGGATAGGCCTCGGATCCTCCGGCTGGCACGATGGACAGGGGTGGTCACAAGAGGCGGGCGCGTCGAGTCTTCCGCAGGAGAAGGGATCATCGGTCGCACCTCCACCAGTGTCACGATCTGAGGAGCCGTGCAGGTAGACGTCGGGGGGAACAGAAGGCTATGCGCTTTAATCAGACAGCCAGGGTGCAAAGCACAGAGCCAGAGCGCCTCGGGAGCCAACCAACACTTCGTCGTCGTCTTTGACTATGCGTGGAGGCCGCGCGACGCGTTCGGCACGTGGCAATATTGTTCGTACATATGTGTAATAGAAAAAATAATTATGCGCCATTCGATGAATACGCCCACTTCAGCTTTCATTCACATTTCACCATCGCTTTGCCGCGTAGTGATTTTTTTTTTGCTCATTCGTGTGGTTAATATCAAAAGTTGAACGTACTAAATCTCAGAGATAATGGCGTTACTGATCGCTTCAAGCCATTATCTACTGACACCTTATGAGCTGAGCGCCAGCTTTTAAGGCAAAAAGCAGGAGCTTCTCTTTTCATTTCAATGCTCGATCAGCCTGTAACAAAAGCGATGATATAGGTGCCTTTCTTGCCACATATAGCTGTAGGTTTGACGTCATCATAATCTCCGAGACTGGTATGGAAGCCGTTGTGACGTCCTTAGTCTAACCGTATACTCCCCATTTTTCCTTAACCGAGGCTCTAGGAGAGGAGGCGGAGGGGGGAGGGGGTGCGTTACTGTAAAAAACTTCTCTAAAATGCGAATTACATGGCAATTTCTTTATTGTGACCGATGTCTACGAAGTACTTACCTTCCGGTGTAATTGCTTGCTCTTTACCGTTATATGCCACCCACGCAGCGGCAGCTATTGCAAATTTGTCACTTTTATCGACGAGTACTTCACCTGTGTATATGACCACAAGTATGGACTTATTGTAGGTGGTGACCTGACCATAAACTTGATTGTAACGTTTACTTTCCGCCAAGAATTGTACGCTATTTTTAAGGCCAACGCATTTGTCAATGTCATAAATCAGGCAACACGAATTATGACCGAAACATCCACGTTTATAGACACCTTTATTACTAATGCATGTTACGAATCTCCAATATCGGGTTTACGGGCAGCTGATCTTAGCAGCTCCCAATTTACTTAATTATAATTACCTTAGTCTCTTATACCAATCCCGCAAAAATTTTGCATTCTATTCGTTTTCAAGACATAAGCCAGACAACGTTGGAAACATTTTATGGTAATTTATCACAGTTAAACTGGAGCAGCGATGTATGAAGCAACTCATGCTGACGAAGCTTACGGTATTTTTATTTCCACTACAAACAACTGTATTTTGAGTGCTTTCTATATAAACACACGCAAGCCTCAAAGGCGGGTAAGCCTTGGATAACTAAGGAATGCCTAGAGGCGATACAATTTAAAGGAACACCCTTTAAACGCTTTCTAAAAACGAGAATTATCGACGATCTTAAAAAATTCAAGTGTGCAAGAAATAGAGCTAATAGCATCATGCGTCAAGCGAAAAGAACTTACATGAGTAGCGTATTTCCCCAGGAAGTGATCATACGCTCTGATATTCTGTGAAATCGACTCCATAACTTGCTGAACTTAAAACAGAAGACTGTAACCGATGAATTAATCGTAGATGGCACTCACCTGTCCGGTTCTCAAATAGCAGACACTTTTATTAATTACTTTGTGTCCATTGCAGTGGCACCCACTCCAACCAATCTCTAAGCAATTTGAAACAAATAGTAAGCGAAAGCGCATTTTTGGCCCCTGTTACAACCAGTTAGGTCCCGTCGGTCTTACTGTCAATGAAAAATAGTAAAAGTAAGGTCATTGACAACCTCCAAATATTACTGGCAAATTACACATCTTGCATGTTTGCATCAATATTAGAACATATTGTAAACTTGCCAATTCGTCAGGAACATTCCCATAATGGCTAAGGTTTCTAAGATTACAGTAATTTTTAAAGGAGGTTACATAAATCATTTTTCTAATTATCGACTTATATCCATCTTTCCAGTTTATTCTAAATGTTTTTTCAGCACTTTTACAGGTTCATATTAGTAGCTTTATCAACCAACAAAAATTACTTCTGATTCACTGTTTGGTTCTGTCAAAGAAAAGTCAACTGAAACAGCGTTATTAACCATGAAGGAATTTACTTTACAGTCCATTGAAAAAGAAAAGATCTTACTTTTCAGCTGTTCCTGGACTTCTTAAAAGCTTTCGGTTCTATTATTCACAAAATTTTATTCCTAAAATTTCACCACTATGGTTTTCGCGGCAATTTCCGTCAGCTTATAAACGTTTTTAGAACACCACTGGCAACTGATTAAAGTTAACAATTGTTCATCACACTTAAAAATCATTGATTATGGCGTACCACGAAGCAGTACTCTTCGACCCACACTGTTTAACATCTGCATTAACGACATCGTGAGCATCAGCAATAGTGTTAAATATTTCGCGTGTGCAGATGACGTGAGCATATTTTTCAAAACTAACACAGTACGCTAATTGACATTAAAAGCAAATGACACATGGCGCAGATTGGTCGCATGGAGTACACAATCTTAGCTCAAGTTTAACGAACAAAAACTAAAGCAGTACTTTTCTGACCAAATAACAAACCGTTAGAATCTTTACCTAACCTTACGATTGAGTCACAAAGTATTGGAATAGCTCCTTAGGTAAAGCGCATGGAAGTGATAATGCAGAGTAACGTTTCGTGAGATCTACATATCGACAATCTTATTAACAAACTCACCACAAGCGCAGGCATGTTATGCCACGTTCGTTTCCTAATACTACTTAGTGTTAGGCTTTTTGTTTATAATGCATTATTTCTATTTTCATGCGGTTACCTGGTGTAGGGCACGACAAATCAAATCTAATACAATGAAAGTTTATTTTCCTTCTCAAGGAGAAGGAGGCGGTAACGGGTTAAAACCACTTAATTGCGGCTTGATGTAGCCCGGCCCCCTCTGTGTACAGTTTGGCAGCAGTTCGTACTGTGTAAAGTTCGGAAGTGCGTTCAAACACTGAGAGAATATAGTGAATTATATTAAAGTCGCTCCTATTATTTTTATTGCCCCATTTAAGGCTCATACTCAGCGGCTTTTCACACCACTGAAAATAACAACATTCAGTGACCCTTAAAATGTACTGTTAAAGAAACGCTATGTAGGAAAACGAAAAAATTACGACACATTATTTAATGACCTAGCTAACTTACAGCCCAAGGCTAATCATTGCTCAAAACGTAACAATACCATCTGTACGTCACATCCCTTAACACGAACTACGGCTGTAAAATGCTTGGGTATATTATTCTAAACCTGCATAACTCGCACTGGGAGTCTTTAGCGCTTCATTATAAAGCGTAGCATGCTGTGCATGTTCTCCAAAAAACATTTGTACTTTTTTGTACTCATTTTGTTTTTCATCTCCTGTGTTGATGCATTCTTTTCAAGTTTTGTTCACCGTTATGAAGTTTTTCCCGTCCTAACCTGTTATGTCTTACAACAGTATCTGTAGCTATGTCCAATAGTCCTTTTGTTGTTGACATTCTGCGCATGCGCTGTTTGTGCCACTTTATCAGTATGTGGGGGTACACCCATTAGTAGATCAGTCATAGGCTTTTTTGGGTACACTCCCAACATCCACAATGTTGAAATTAAGGTAATTGTATTTGCATATCTTAAACCTTCTCGTTTTGATTCTCATCATATTTTAAGAAATAGTTAGACGCCTTATGCGTATTTTGGATCGTTCTTTCTTGCAGTCATTTTGTTTTCAGTTTTTTCTCCCTCCTTTCTGTTAAATTGAAGTGAAAATTTGTCTCACCTTGTTACCGTTGGTTCAGCGTCTCCCACAAGCTATGTCGGTCTGTTTTGGTTTGATAAAAAAATAGAGGAATATTAGCATATAGCTTAAGGACAGTAAAAAAAAACAGAAAAATAGTGAGCCATCGAGCAGTCTCGATGTCTCTACGCCGCTCACCTTCTGACGCCAGGTGCAAAGTTTCGCGCAACCTCCGCCATTCTGTTCCGATTAAAAAATAAAATGTCAGTATATTACCGCATAATACCACTAGACTCTAGTAAACGAGCTGAAAAATCGTTGCACCATTGCAAACCCGGCTATCTCTACCGTCTAGTCAGCGCTCATATTCCCATGAGCGCGCGATTACACGAGTGTAGCTCAGTTCTACTCAATAAAGGCCTGCGCCTGTTCGTCGCCAAGTGCAACTGGAAAACAGTAAACCTGCACCCTGCCTTGTGTAGATGCCTTTGTCTGAGGAACAGCGAGAACTGAGGCAAATAGGAACGCCCCTATAAAAAAAGTAAATTTCTTCGTTAAACGCAGCCTATCGTGAACAGCTGTTCCCTTCCGAGACTGTGGAGCATTGTTTTATTTTTTTGCATATTAATTTCTTACACTGTTCAAGCTTGCCTGTCTTGTTCCACTATCGTACTGTGCAGTTCGTTCTCCGAGTTACCAAGTCAATGTAATCTTCAAATCGGAAATTGCTAAGCTATTTAACGTTCACATTTAACCCCAACTCTTCCCAATCCAGTCCTCTGAATACCCACTGTAAACACGCAGTGAGTAGTATTTGAGTGATACCGTCTCTCTGGATGCAGGCCTATAATGGCGGTCCACCCGATACCGAATGTTTGCAATGCGTTTGCATATGCCTCTTCCACATCCAAACTCCGCAGTGCCTCCAAGCTTGTATACCTATATTAGCATCCTGATGGAAAAAATTGTGCACCGATATATGACATGTTTTTGTGAGAAGTATTCTTGTTTGAGTACTACACAGCATGGTTTCCGTCGTAATATTGGTGCGGTTGAGCTTCTCGAAGATTGCTGTGATTTTATCAATGGTAACTTGGATATTATTCAATGTGTTTTGGATTATTTTTGGATTTATCGAAAGCATTCGATACCGTGGAGCACTCCGTTTTGTTACGTAAGTTGGAAAGTATTGGATTCCGTGGTCCATACCAACAATTTTTTGCAAGTTACCTTTCGCACCGTAAACAAGTAGTGAAAATTAAAGAATCATTTAGTACTTTTTCTCATATTCAGTACGGCGTTACACAAGGTTCTCTTTTGGGACCCTTTTTGTTTAATGTTTATGTAAATGATATGGTTAATCTAACATTAAATGCAAAATTATTTCAGTATGCTGATGATACAGCTTTAGTGATATCCCCTGAATCAAGCCCACTCGCACTGAAATTACTTCAGTACGATATCAATAAAATAGTAGACTGGTTATCTGGAAATCAAATATACATAAACATAAACAAAACTGTGTAAATGTGTTTCAGAAATCCGCACAAGAATGTTGATCTTACCCAGTCGGTTATTCTGCATGGTAGCAACTGTGCCAAATGCGAATGTTCGCCACTACCCTACTCGAGCAGTGTTAAATATCTTGGCCTATATCTTGATTCCAACATGTGTTGGTCTTCCCAAATTGACTATTTATTAAAACGACTCCGTGCTCTTTCTGTGCAGCTTTATCGTATCAAATACACTACACCTATAAACTTGCGTCAGACTGTGTATAGATCTTTAGGAGAATCTATCCTTAGATACGGTGTTTCAGTGTATGGTCCTTGTGCACCTTGTAAGATTAAGAAGGTAGATAGTTTCCTGTGCAGAATCTCCACTTATTTATTGTATGGCACTGCTTACGAGAAGTCCGACCATAACACCAGAATGGTTAAGGCAGGAGTTATTCCTTTGCATGACTAGTACTTGCAGGTGGTAGTTCTGAGAAACTACTTTTCAGCACAGTTTAAACAGCCAGATAAAAAATGAGAGTCGCTTAGGCACATAGCGCGTTATAAAGTTCCAAGGGTTTACACACATTATGGTAAAAAGACACGACAGTTCTATATACCCTACCACTTTAACAAACTACCTGCAAAGGTGTTTGATTGTGATTCATTGACGGCTGTGAAATCTGGACTGCAAGCGTGGTTTGAAAGTTTTAAAGAAAGGAAATACTGAGTTGCTTTCTAATTTCTATCTTGTTTGTGTTCTATTTATTAACTCCAGATTTTCTTTGCGTTACATAATTATCAATCGCTAAATTTGTTGACTGAACTATATGTAATATTTCGGCTTTGTGTTATTGCTAATTTTTTTTCTTCTTCTTCTTTTTGTATTGTAAATTGTGCAATTTCAGCGTTTTGTATTGACCGCATGCTGTTGTGACTGCCGTGGCCCGCCCACAAGCGCTTGCGCTTCTGCGGGCACACGCTATGTACTGTATATACATATTTTGCAATAAATTCCTGTATTCCTGTATAAATTTCTGAATCTTGACATTGCACTGCGGTCCTTTCTGGACTTCACCCTATCTGCAGTGCAATGTATTTCGCACCACCCCCGCAATGCAGCAGCTGCACTTAGCAGCAAAATACCCCATGCATGTACAACACTCCGGGCATATCGTCCAGCCTGTCTCAGACCTACCTCCGGATGACATCCTAGTCGAGATCAAGAAGATATGGGCATGGGAAGGGCATGTAATGCGAAGGCTCGATAACCGACGCTCGTTAAGGGTAACAGACTGGATTCCAAGAGAAGGCCATTGTAGCCGGGGGCGGCAGAATGTCATATGGATGGATGAGATTAGCAATTCTGCGAGGTTGCGACGCCGCAGCTAGTCGAAGACATGTGTTATTTCACAGATATGAACGGGGTTTGTCTCAAGCAGGGGATGCAGTTAGGCAGATTATAATAGTGATATCTCAGACCTGGGAGGGGAGGGGGGGCATAGAGGGTGACCCCAGCTTGGTCTTTTTTAAAGTGATGTCGCAAGTAAACATTCCTCCAGGGCCCCTGAATGTGTGTGTTCCTCTCGCCACAACAGAGAACGACCGAAATATGCACGACCGAACGGTACTGAGCGTCAAAGAAATATACCGCCTCCTTGAGGTCCGGCTGCGCGGAATGTATTGTGATGACCCCCATAATGCGCAGGTCCACACGGGACGGAGAGGCAAAGAGACACCGTATGGCTCAGTTTAAACAAACAGGTATATTCAATAATTACACATGATTAAGATTATACATCAGAGGCTGGGGCGTCCGAGCTTACGTGCCGACGACTTCATGGGGGCGATGGAGTGGCTCCGGAGTTGGGCTCGAGCGGTTGCTGGCAGAAGCTGCACGCCGTCGGGCTTCGGCGCTGAAGGCCCTCTTGGCGAACGATGTCGTCCTGAGCGTGTATGCAGTAGAATTTCAATAGTCGTCCGTTTCTTCGAGGATGGTTCACAAACCCTTCCTCTAGTGTCGTTCGGCTTGGAAGATGAACAGGAGGCGAGCTTGTAGATGATGACAGCAGAGCATAATTTTACAACATACATATACAGAGAGTTAAACTGGAAAAAGCAGAACTGAATTTACAAAAGAACAAACTTTGCACTACTTTACTCATCGACCGGGCAGGTTAGTGCCTAAGTAGCATCACATTACATGCTAAGCATGGAGCCCCAGCTCAGACTGGACTGCATCCGTTTACATGTGCTTTTAAGCACTTGATTAACAGAGGACTAAGGGCGGTCATTTCCAGTGGCCCACCCAAAGCATCAATTCTCCAATCCAAAATAACATGCGAGATGGGGACCACTCCTTGGGTTGGGCTTAGCCTCGAACCCAGAGTCTGTTAACAATACAAACTAAATAAACAACAAAAACGCCACCACTCTCTCTCAAGTGAGAGTATACACAGGCTCTCTCTTCGGAGCTAATTCACTAGCGCCTGTCTTTCCACATTCTTGGCGAGTACTGCCTGTCCGCCATGATAGGTGTCCGTCACGGCCCTTCTGGGAATGCGCTTTTGTTCACGAGGCACGGCGGGAAGCTGTGGGTGCCTTCCCGGCGATAGCCCACGTCGAAAGGGGAAGGAGGGAAAGAATGTTGTCTTCGCGGTAGCGCATAGCGTCGGCTGTGGTACGGCGCGCTCTGGCCCGCTGACAGCTCCCTTGTCCTGGAATGTGCCCGGAAATTGGGGAGGATAAAGCCTGTTTCCCCGCGGCGGCGGCGGCGGGTCCGGTTGTTCTGGTCGTCACTCAAAGAGCATGGCTGGGTAATTGATGATGCCGCTGTCACGGCGGCGGGTCCCTTCGTCTACGCCGCGCCGTCGAACGTGGATCCTCGTAGCACACACAAAGAAATACCTGGGTTTCCGTCTACGCCGCGCCGTCGAACAATGTACCTCGTAGCACACAAGGAATGTCACAGTATTTTGGAAATCAAGAAACCTTTTGCAAGCGAACTACCAGGACTGAAATTGCATTGTATATTTCGGTCACAAGGTGTAATTCAACTATGCCGGACATTAAGAGCCAGGAACTTCCCGTCTTCAATCCACTGCCGAAGTTTTTCATTTCTTACACCGATGATTCCTTTTTCGCAGTAAAAACACCTGAAATATAAACCTTGGACTCATGCCAAACACCCCCAACTGATCACACTGGTTACAGTTGAATGTGAAGAGCACCGCTGGTTACTTTTTTCGTCGTCCTACGCATGAGGCACGAAATAGGCTTGCGGTTAGGGGTATGGAAATAATTGAAAGTTTCGAAGGGAATCGATTATCATCCTATTCAATTATTTTAACGAATCAAATAGCGCACATTCAAAATTATAATGGAATATGTCTTCAACTTTTCGAATACTTTTTAATTATTGGCTTGAAGTTCGAATTAGACCCCAAGTATTTTTCTTCCACGCCTTTTCGAGAACAGGACTGTCAGCAACTACGCGAACCACCCTGCCGCGATCGGTTTGCGCGAGATAAAGGGTTCAGCGCTGAGACGCGCTTCATTCGTGTGGCGGCTTTCATGGCGCTTATAAAGCTGTAAGACTGTACGACCCGGCAGAGCTAAGGCAAGATTATCAAAATCTGCCTTGGTATTTGACCTAGGAGGCAGTGGCTTCTATATACCTCTCCTTCCTGTCTCATGTACTGAGACATGGTATTTTATTTTCGTCATCAATAGTAGAAGGTAATTTTCCTATATTTATCCCTTTGGGGTCATAGATTTAATATGCTGACTACGTGTTGCGACCTCTTAGTGAAAATTAGTGCTCCGTCTTGTAAGAACTATACCTTTAACTACTTATGTTAGAGCACTCGTCGCGAGAACACGAATGACAACGCGATCATATTGTCAGCCAAACGTTCAGCTGGTTTATTTCTCGAACTCTGAGCTGGCTCCAGTGCCTGCACTTCTTCCTGGACGGCGAGCGTTCCGCGGTCAGGCGCAATCAGAGAGGCCCCACCTACATAAACGGACTGTGGTATCCAGTTATCACGCTCAGAATTTCGAGTAACTAAAGGTAGTGGCGGCGATGGAGTCGCGATTGGAGAATACGGCTTAATACTAATACTGTGCATGGAGGTGGGGTCGATATATGAAGCCTTGAGTCTGTCGATAGACACGACTGTTGGCTTTTCGCGGACACTTACTGTGAAGTCTTTAGACCGGTGGTCTAAAATTTGATACGGCACCGTACATCGCTGCTGCAAACAGCGCTCTGCGGTCCGGAGGAAGGCATAATTTATCGTGCATAGTATATGTCGATGAAGATAAAGGGTGCTTCTGCGGACATAAGGCGAGGCTTGATGGGTCGAAACGTGGTGAGCGAGTGCTGCAGATTGGGAAAATGAGGACGCGTTCAGGGGTGTCGAGGGGAAGAGAGGCTGTAGGAGCTCGGCCGGAAGGTGCAAAGGGGTGCCATAATCAAGCTGAGGTGCGGCGCATTTCAAGTATTTCTGGAAAGGAGCACGGAAACCGAAAAGGACGAGTGGACGCAGTATGCCGAGTCACCACTGCCAGTAAAGCCATCTTGAGCTACCTGTGGGTACGCTGGAAAAGTCTGTTTACTTGGAAATGCTAAGCAGTCGCTTCGATGTAGAGCATGCCGAAGCCTGAGGTAAGTTGTCGGAGTAGTGGACTCTTGAAGTGCCGGTCTCTATCGGCGGTAATATCGGTTGGAACGTGCCGTTATATCAGAAGATGGCGTGACTTCCAGCTTTCTTGTAAAACGGTTGACCATGCTTAGGGTGTGTCCACATCGCTCTGAAGAAAGAAGAGGACCGATAATGTGAAGCTAAACTTTCTGCAAGAGTTCGCTTGCTGCGAGGAAACACTGTACGTAGGGCACTTCGGGTGTGGCGATGAACGTAAGCTGCCTATCAAGCAAGGCAAGAGCGTGCCTATGTGCTCGCATGTCCGGGTTCACACCTCGCAAGACGTAGCGTTCGGCCACAAGCCTTTCGGAGCTTTTATTCCAGGATTGGTAGGATATAAAATTATAAAGGAGGTGGCGCATTAGCTAAATCAAGACGAAAAGACGTCAAACGTTGAAGATAACTTCTTATCCCTGATCTTAGGCACTTTACTTAAACGCTTCATGTTGCTGCGCGTCAACCGTTTCTTTCTGTCATCCTCCCAAAGTTGCTATACCGTCCACGGGGCTGAGGACGTCAGCTGGAATGCTTAAAGCTCCTTTGATACGTTGAACGTCTCCGCGAAACTCAGCGATAAACACGTCCTAGCTGCTTTATCCTACGAAAGGAGTAAGTCATTCTTGGAGATCCCAAGGCGTTGATGAGACGCTTGTGGTTTGTAAAAAGGCCTTTTCCCGCCCTTTCAGCAAATACAGGAACTGCTTTACTGCTTTAAGACACCACAATCTCGGGGCCGGAAGCGCTATTCCTTGTCCCCGCATCTGAAAACCCCTTTGTGAAAAAATCCAGTGGCAGAGAGACGTCTCCAAACAACTGCTGAAATATTGCGCGAGGGCAAATGCCTGATGCATTCACTATGAAGGCAATAGGAGCTTCCGGTGACGGATCCATAAGCAAGGTAGCGCTCAGCAATTGCGCCTTAATTTCCGTGAATTGCTTTGTCTGTGGCTTGTGACCACATTTAAAGCGATGCGGGCTTCGTGGTGGTGATGAGAACTCCCGAGAGCTTGATGATCGTTCAACAAGAAGGCATGAAACGCCTGTAGACGTTCACGTAACCGAGGGCACGGCATAGCTGTTGCATGTGGGCCGAGGAAAGTTGGTGATGGCTTCCACCTTGCAGAGAAAAGGTATGACAACCTGGCTGTTGAGGAGGTTGACAAAGAAATCGATTAATGCGACGCTGAATTGTTCGCGTTGCTGACAAGACTTTGGAACTGAAGGCCATGGAATAGAAAGCAAAACTGCTGAACGTGAGACCCAGATGAGGCACTGGAGAACAAGATATATCGACATAGGTCAAAACGAAAGTTAGTCAACGAAATACAACATCCGAGATGCTAATATAGGCTGGAGGGGCAAGCAGTTGGTGTTTGCCGAAAGATTCCACGGAAACTTTGCTGTATCTTACTCACACAACCCGCTCCGGTCCTGGCCGTTACAGTTCTGATCACCTGGGTGATTATGCAGGCAGACATACCATCGATGCGCACCCACTGTGCATTGCAGGCAATCATTGCTGCGGCGGCGATGTCACGCTCAAATCTCTAACATCTTTCATTGGAAGTCATTCATTTGCGTTCTGGTCCAGACGAGTTTCTCATACAACAGGAGCCAGAAAATATAGACAGATACCTAGCAAAACTTCTATTCACATATGTAACATCCGGCGGATTTTGAAGCACTGGTATCCAATTTTATATTCTTATTGTGTTTTGCAAGAACTGCCCGGAGGTAACAAATTCAGTGCGAAGGATGTCATTGGTACAGCTTTTTAGAGCATCAAACAAATATCAATTCCCGTACACTGATTATCAAAAGCTCCTAGCTTTTCAACAATCATCGCTGCAAGACTGTTCACTATATATATATATATATATATATATATATATATATATATATATATATATATATATATATATATATATATATATATATATATATATATATATATATATATATATGAAACAAAATAATACTAGACTTCTCATTAATTGGCTAACTCAGATAGACCTTTTATAACTCCTAGTGTATATCCCAGGCAATCATATTCCTCCTTTCTTACACTATCTTGCCTCGTGCAGTATTGATAAGCTTTTGACGTTCTTTCCTTACATTTTCCGACAATTTGAAATCTTTGCAGACCGCTAGCCCAGCCCTCCTCCCCTACAAACAAGTATTCCCGGCGAGGTCGGTTCAACGACCCGCCCAGGGAGAGCGGTGCACCGTTCAGTGAAACCCAGACCCCGTGAGTAAGTTCTTACACATGTGCTCGTTAACGTAGCCCACTCCTTCCTTAACGTTCTAGCCCTCGGCTCACCGGAAATTAGTGAGACCCCCAAAAGGCGCCTGGTTTGGCCTGTTCGTCACTACCAGTGTCATTTGCGCAGCGGCTCCTCTTTGGCCACGCATCTGCAGCTGCGCCCTTTGTGTTTGAGCATTTTGTTTGTGTGTTTTGTTTGCACATTTTGCTTTCGTACGCCTGTGGTTGCCGTGCTGCCCATGTCCCCCGGACCGCCTTCCTCTCCCTTTCTCTCGTTTCGCCATCTCCTTTTGTACCCCACCCTTCCTTACTATACTATTTTCCCCCCTTTTTTCTTTGATTTCTATTTTTTTGCTTCCTCCCCCAATATTGTCCCTGTCTGCTCCCCGCACCCCCATCTTTATTTTTTTCAATTTTTTTGAACTGTTGTTACTATTTGCGTGTTACACTGCTTTCTCCCTCCTCTTGAGCTCACAAACTTAAAACATCCATCTGACGCGAGACCACTACTGTCCTGAAGAAGACCGCACCGCGGTCGAAACGTTGATATATAAAAGTGTCTTTGTAGAAGTTCCCACTTCTCTTAAATCTTTATTCTGCGGAGCCAACGCAACCTACGTTCGTAACATTCTCTACAATGGCTCCTGCTCGCACTTCATCAAGACACGTCCTTTGGAAATTCCCCGTCGAGAGCCCAACTACCGCCATCATCGGGGACTCTCAAGTGAAATACTTGCATCAGCACTTCGATCCTGCAATCCCGCACACCCCAGCATTTATCTGCCAACCTGGTGCCAAAATTGAAGACATCCCCAAGCTCCTGGATTGGGTACCACGAGGTGTGTCGGACATCGTCCTTCACGTCGGAAGCAACGACGTCGCAATCATGGATGCCGCCACCGCCGCAGACCGGTACGTGCAACTAATACATCAAATCAGAATAGGAAGACCGGATATTATTAACATTTTTGCAACGCTCGTCCTTCCTCGGGCTCCAAATTTGCGAAGGAATTCAACCAACAGGCCTCAAGTGATAAAGATCAATCAGAAGGCCCAGACTTTTAATGCCCTTCTTGTCGACATCTGCCGACGAGAGCTGAACACCTTCTTCGTAGACCACCAAATCGAAATATTCCACCCTAGCACAGTTCTGTCTGCAGATGGCGTGCACCCCAGCTTCGGTGGAGTCTCGCTGCTGTGTTGGAATATATATAACATACTCCTCCGAATTCGCCACATCACAATGGGGCAATGGAGAGACTACGCGCCACAACATCCACAGCCTCGGCAGCAACAAAATTCGATGAGTACTCCAGAGCCTCGAACATTTGCACAAGTCGTAGGCCAAAATGCTATGTCTACCAGACAAGCAGCAGCCAGCCGTCCAGACATCACCACCAGGCCACCACTCACCTCCCGGACATCTAGGGGGCACTGCAGCGCAGCACTAAAACAGCCACCCCAGACCACCAGTGGCACAGCAGCAGCACATTCCCCTACAGCAAGCACCTCAGCCCAGGCGAGCACATCAAACAAGCCATCGTGTCGAGAGGCAAGCCCGAAGAGAAGTATGCAACCGAGGCGGAAACCTGCCGTGGATTCTGCACCAGAAACGCAACCCATCACCAGCAGCCCGTCATATAACTGTGGACTGATCCCCAGCACCCCTGGTTTATCATATGACCTCCGGAAGCGTTGTGGTTCCGCCCAGCGAGTGCGCTGGGACTGATACACAGGCCGCGTGAGTACTCCGCCTCCCTTGTTCTCATATCACCGGCAGCCCTGTTTCAAATCTTCAGCTTTTCTTAAATTACGAAAAATAATTGACAAGCGGCTTAGACATGACCTTCATGTTAAAACCTTAGAAACGTACCTTCGGGCTAATATCGTACCGAAAGGTCTACAAGTGAAGCTGATACCAGCAATGAATAATCTATCAGAAGGAGACAGAAAGAAACGGAACGACAAATTAAAATCAGCTTCCCTAGAGTTACTCAAAATCACAATTCGGCACTCTGAGAAAGCTTCGGTGATACTGGGAACAGAGGAGCGTCGGGCTCGGAATAATCTTCTTGTTTCCGCGCTGGAGGCCGAGGAACTAGAACGTTTCTAAACAAAAAAAAAACTTCAGAAATTGGCATAATCAAAATTAGAAAATTTACACGGGACAAAGTTCCCCATATCGAATATCCGGATGAAAGAAGTACTAAGTGCGGTTGGATCAAATTCTCCCAACCCCGATATCGCTCAGTCAAAGGTCAGCCAAGGGCAAACACTCTCAAAACAATGCCATCACAGCGTAGACAACATCACCAATCTATCTCTAACACCGCTCACAGAGTATGAGTGAGCCGTCCTATCTAGAGGGCTGACTTTTTGCCCTGCACAGGCAAATACAATGAATTCCAACTCCTGAAAGATCTTGACGACTTCGCCAGAAAACTTCGCCTGAGAGAATACTTCTTTGATAAGCCCGAAAACCCCCACCAAAACTCGGACTTCCACCCAGCAAACCAAAATTGGACTCCCAACATCGGGCGGGAAAAACACTTGGATATCTATATTAAGGCGGTTCAAAATGACATTATTGAAAATTTTGAGAACCGCAGGTTAGGACCAGACCATCTTCTTAAAAGAGAACGTACTGCTCTCGAGGCGCTCAGCAACCATACCGACATCGTCATAAAGCCAGCTGATAAGGGCGGAGGCATTGTTATCTTGAACAGGGATGACTATATAGCAGAAGGCATCCGACAGCTTTCTGACAACCATTTTTATAAACAACTGCATGGCGACCCCACCGACGACCACTCAAAAGCTATTTCTGGCATTCTCCTCGACCTCACAAAACACAATGAAATCTCCCCGAAACTATGCAAGGCACTCACGGCTACCCATCCTTCTCCTGGGCGTTTCTACATGCTCCCTAAATTACATAAAGCCGGTATTCCTGGACGGCCAATAATTTCAGGAATCGGCACTCTCACAGAACGAATATCAAAGTACATTGACACTCTAATTAGCCACATTCCAGCCACACATCCATCCTACATCAAAGATACAAACCACTTTCTCCGCCAGATAGACAATATAACATTACCAGAAAGAGCCTTTTTTGTGACCATGGATGTAACATCCTTATACACAAACATTCCCCATGCCAACGGCATTGCAGCCCTTTTAGAATGTTATGAACAGCGGAGACCTCATGAATCTCCAAGCCCAAACGTGTTAGGAACACAAGCCAAAATTGTGTTAGAATATAATAGCTTCGAATTTGATCTTCAATATTATCTGCAAGTAAGTGGCACCGCTATGGGAACAAGAATGGCCCCAAATTATGCCAATATCTTCATGCGTCATATAGACTCAAAATTTCTTTCTCCTTGTCCAATTCAGCCGTACTTTTACAAGCGCCATTTGGATGATATTTTTATAATATGGACAAACACAGAACAACAACTTATTCATTTCATTGACAGTTTCAACTCCGTGCACCCAAACATAAAGTTTACGCACACCTACTCAGCCAGTCAAATCAATTTTCGTGATGTTGACATTCTGGTGGACAAGGTGTCAGTTCGTACAACCGTTTATAGAAAACCAACCGGCTCACAAAAATATCTACATTTTCAAAGCGCCCATCCCCGTCACTGCAAAACCAGCATCCCTTATTCGCAGGCCCATCGTTTTCGAAGAATCTGCTCTAACGACCTAGACTTTCATGAAAACTCCGAACACATGCGCAACGTGCTCTTAACACAGCGCTTTCCACGTTCTCTTATTGATGACGCCTTAAGCAGAGCTTCAAATCTTAACCGTAGTCAAATACTCCCGGGGCACCAAATAGATAACCGAAATGATTACACTACAAACCTTATCATCACATTTAACAGTAACGCACCGAACATAAACAGAACTCTTAATAAGCACTTAAACATTCTCCAGCAAAGTCGACTATCGAAAATATTTACATGCGCACCCCGCGTGATTTACAGGCGTGCCAAAAACATTCAGAACCATCTAGTCCACTCCACGGAACACAAAACCCCAAAATATGGATGCCAGCCCTGTGGCAAGGGTCGCTGCAAAGTTTGCAAGCACATGCAGACTACGTGTTCCGCAACTAGTACGAGGTCAGTTTTCCAGCATTCAATCAACGGTAACTTTGACTGCGACTCATCAAACATTATTTACCTTCTTGAATGCACTGTGTGTAACCAGCAATACATAGGACAAACAAACACTGCATTCCGCATTTGATTTAACAGTCACCGCGCACACGCCAAGTCTCTCCCAAACCTTCCCCTATCCAAGCATGTAAACGCAGATGGACACCCATTTGACCAACTAAAAGTAACAATTATTCAAGGGGCTTCAAAAACAGGCGAGAACGTGAACAGCGTGAATCCTGTTTTATCCACAATTTTTAATAATATTCAAGAAGGTCTTAACGAGAAACCTGGTACCCTTTCTTTTATTCACGACCTCCAAACAAAAGAATACTTCACTTCTCGTTAATTGGCTAACTAAGATATACATTTTATAACTCCTAGTGTATATCCCAGGCAATCATATTCCTCCTTTCTTACACTATCCGGCCTCGTGCAGCATTGATAAGCTTTTGACGTTCTTTCCTTACATTTTCCGACAATTTGAAATCTTTGCACACAGCTAGCCCAGCCCTCCTCCCCTACAAACAAGTATTCCCGGCGAGGTCGGTTCAACGACCCGCCCAGGGAGAGCGGTGCACCGTTCAGTGAAACCCAGACCCCGCGAGTAAGTTCTTACACATGTGCTCGTTAACGTAGCCCACTCCTTCCTTAACGTTCTAGCCCTCGGCTCAGCGGAAATTAGTGAGACCCCCAAAAGGCGCCTGGTTTGGCCTGTTCGTCACTGCCAGTGTCATTTGCGCAGCGGCTCCTCTTTGGCCACGCATCTGCAGCGGCGCCCTTTGTGTTTGAGCATTTTGTTTGTGTGTTTTGTTTGCACGTTTTGCTTTCGTACGCCTGTGGTTGCCGTGCTGCCCATGTCCCCGCACCGTCTTCCTCTCCCTTTCTCTCCTTTCGCCATCTCCTTTTGTACCCCACCCTTCCTTACTATACTAGTTTACCCCCTTTTTTTTCTTTTATTTCTATTTTTTTGCTTCCTCCCCCAATATTGTCCCTGTCTGCTCCCCGCACCCCCATCTTTAACTTTTTTCGGTTTTTTGAACTGTTGTTACTATTTGCGTGTTACACTCCTTTCTCCCTCCTCTTGAGCTCACAAACCTAAAACGTCCATCTGACGCGAGCCTGAAGAAGACCGCACCGCGGTCGAAACGTTGATAAATAAAAGTGTCTTTGTAGAACGGCCCACTTCTCTTAAATGTGTGTGTGTGTGTGTGTGTGTGTGTGTGTGTGTGTGTGTGTGTGTGTGTGTGTGTGTGTGTGTGTGTGTGTGTGTGTGTGTGTGTGTGTGTGTGTGTGTGTGTGTGTGTGTGTGTGTGTGTGTGTGTGTGTGCGTGTGTGTGTGTGCGTGCGTGTGTGTGTGTGTGTGTGTGTGTGTGTGTGTGTGTGTGTGTGTGTGTGTGTGTGTGTGTGTGTGTGTGTGTGTGTGTGTGTGTGTGTGTGTGTGTGTGTGTGTGTGTGTGTGTGTGTGTGTGTGTGTGTGTGTGTGTGTGTGTGTGTGTGTGTGAAGAAAATACCGCTAAGGCTTGTGCTTATAACAAGCATTAACAAACTAAGCTTAATAGTAAAGGGTTTGCAGCTAGTTTCTCCTGCCTCGAACACAACACTGCTGGGCTTAAGTTGTCATCGCTAGACATGAGGTTGCGAAAATGCCAATAAAAACGACAAATTCTTACCCTTGAAAGACGCTGTTCAACGTGGACCGCTGGTGGCTCCTCTCTCTCTGCCTCTGCTCATATTCAACGCGTTCCTTCTCAAGCTGTTCGTATCGTCTCCTCCGTTCCCCTTCTATCTGCTCTAGCATCTCTTTGTGGGCACGGGCCAGCGTCTCCTCAGTCCTTTCCATCCGCTCCATTCTGGCGTCGTGGTCCTCGCTCATACGGGACATGTTCTCGTCAATGGCGAGCAGAGTGCCTTCGTGAATATCGCCCCTCTTTTCGTGTTCGCGCTGCAGTGCGTTTGGCCTGAAATAAAAGAAACCAATCCAAAGTTTGGCAACACTAGGCTCCAAAGGCGTTTCACTGCTTAACAATCCTACAACCTCCAGTTTCGCCAAGGAAAGTTTGCGTTGTGGCGTATGTATTTATACTTACGGCCATATCTAGGATCCTCACGGAAGTGTATACTTCGTACGGGAAGCAGTATGCTTTAACATGTAAGACTGCGACTTAACTGTAGCGCCGATACCTTATAGCCATTCCGAAACCGATTGCACTGAATTTTGACGCCATTTTCCCGCTATCACAGGGCTTAAGGCCATGAGGAAAACCGAACGCAGGACATGACGTCGGTACAAAGAAGGAGGTAGCAAGGAAAGCACCACAGTAGAATGGAATCGGTTTCAAAAGCCATGTAATGTTAGCACAAAATCTGTTTTTCTCAGAAAATTCCAACTACGTGAGCCAAGCATGTTGGCACAAATCCACGCATCCTGGTTTCGAGTACCGCGTGAAGTGGGCGCAATGAGAAATTCTCTTTTCTATCTTAATAAATTTGTGTAGGCATTTTTTATTCAGGCATGCTACTAAAATGACAATTTCAAGCCACCTATTAATGTGTTTAATGAGAAGTTGAGTGTTTCTCCTAGATACAGCCTACGATCGCTAGCCCACCGAACTTGTTGGTCATAAATTACTAATGGTAATGCCAGAACTCTACGTTTAGACTTTGCCGAGGAATGTTTATCATTGTGTGTCTTAATTAAGCGTTGTATACGAAGCGTGATTTATTTCCATGTGTCAGATCTTGAGTCAAGCAATTTTGCGTCTGTAAATATAGGCTTAGCTTACATACTAGCTCAAAAAAGGCTTTAATGAATGCGACCAAGTATCACCGCCCCTTGTTGCCGAAGAGTGTCTTGCCCAATAACGGCCGAATTCAAGGTTACATTGTATAAAGTTATTGCAATAAATAAACATGCGGCCGAACGGAAAGGCATCTCACGCAAGTCAGTGTTTCAACAAGTGCACTGATCTATTCCTTTATCGTACTCTCAAGCGGCCTGCTTTTAAACCAGAGAACTGGTTAAAAGAAAGTAATACCGGAAACGTGGTAAAGAAAATGCATTAGATTAAAAGCATACGAAAAAAATCACAGGTTTCAATCAATTAAAATGCAAAAAGTTAAAACAACATATAAAAAAAACAAGTAAAAGGAACTTTTTTGAAGTCGTTATAAAAACCGAATTAATTGAACGACAGCTTAAGAGAGCGGGTGTAGTGAAAGGTGCAAGAGACATACATCTGCAGAAAAGTGGTTTCAATCAATGAAGGTATAAGGGATAAAGCAATACAAGCAGGTGTTTGTGCGACAGTCCGTAGAACCAACCATGTGGGCATGATTAACAAGTCGTGAGTTATAGTTAGGCGCGATGATTAATTTACTCTGTAAAGAACGGTGATGGTGGAACAAAAACAGAACAGAGACGGGAAAGTTTTGCTCGCAATGAAAAGCTGGGAGCGATCAATTTTCTTTCATTGACCCAATACAGCTGCAGACTGGAATGGCCTTCCAATCGACACTGCCATCATCACCTGGTCATCGAAGTTAATTGAGAACGAAAAGAAATTATGTACTGTCGTGAAAATATTTTCCCAATTGTTTCTATCCCATATATAATACCTCACTAATGGAGCCATTAAGGAAATGAAAATAAAATTATACTTGCAACGACGTTAATATTTAAAAGATAAACGAGCACTTTTGTTCTACGCGAGTGCGGAAATGTAGAATGATTGTTATGGGTCCCAGATGAAGGCAGCATATTTGAAGTACGAACAAGAGCGTTATAAAGATGTGACTTTAATAAGGATGAGGCTTCACTGAAAGAACGACGGAAATAAGCTATTGCGGGCAATATTTTTAATTTGCGCTTTCCATCTTTGTGCTGAGCTAATGAACAGGGCTTAGTATTTATATGATGAAACGGAATGCAGTTGTCTTCGCTTGTCCTTCACTTAAGGTTGACGTTCAATTGAAGACGTGTTGGACATGTCCACCAGCGAAACTTCAAGATTATGGTCGTTACAGGTTGGCGTCTAATAGCTTGACGTCAACCATTTTTGTGGGCTACCTATGTTGGAGCGGAGCTGCGCTATTACAGGCTTTTGAGTAGTTATCCTTGCCTGCCAAGGCCGGCGAAAGGCCTTATTTTTTTCGAGTCGTGGTAAGCTCTCTAAATGCGCCCAGTGGGCTTTCCTAATTTCTGAGGCATCACTCTTAACTTTTATTCCTCATGATTTTCGTGTCCCTGCTTTCTTCTGGGCTATTCACTCCGAATGTGGTCGTGAAAATTCGTTATTTTAAGATTTCAAGTGACGTTTGAGAAGGCTCCCGAGAACATTTTTCTGGTTTAACTTGAGCACACAGCCAATGGCCGCAGGCAATACTATCTCGGTGGCTAATAATAATAATTGGTTTTTGGGGAAAGGAAATGGCGCAGTATCTCTCTCATATATCGGTGGACACCTGAACCGCGCCGTAAGGGAAGGAATAAAGGAGGGAATGAAAGAAGAAAGGAAGGAAGAGGTGCCGTAGTGGAGGGCTCCGGAATAATTTCGACCACCTGGGGATCTTTAACGTACACTGACATCGCACAGCACACGGGCACCTTAGCGTTTTTCCTCCATAAAAACGCAGCCGCCGCGGTCGCGTTCGAACCCGGGAACTCCAGATCAGTAGCCGAGCGCAGTAACCACTGAGCCACCGCGGGAGCTGCCGATTGCGTATTTCGTTGCCTTTTTCACGCAGTTTTATGTGAGTAATTGTGTTCTACGTCTGCGTTTGTGGACGCGTTAAAAAAAACGTAACATTTCGCTTTGAGACACATCTACCTTCCGGTATGCTTTCACACAGTAGTCACAATTTCACCAGCGCTGCGACTAGGAACAAGAACAGAGAAGGAAGACAAGGACAAGCGCTCCTTCTCTGTTCTTGTTCCTAGTCGCAGCGCTGGTGAAATTGTGAATATGTACCAACTAGCTCAAACCACCATTTTGCTTCACACAGTAGTGTACCGGCTGATTATATAATAGTTCATGAACAACAAGGCAGATATCTCCACGAGCAAGTTCCTACCATTGCTGACTGGAGAAAAATCTCGTTATTCTGTATGTTCCTGTTCCGCGAAGCAAAGAAGTTATCTTTAGAGGAAAAAAGAAATGAGAACAACATTAATAATTAAGGTCTTTCAAAGTACACGTCATGTTTATTATTGCAATATAAAGCTTTACAGTACAATACTGACAATAATGTAGCCCCCATAGACAGTACTAAATAAAGCTAGTCTGAGACTTCAGCTTATTTTAGCAGTGCTCAACCGCGGCTAAATCATTGTTTGCTTCTGTGTGGCACCACCACAGATCAGCGCCTGTGTTTCATCCCGTTTGGCTCTGGCTTTCACTATGGGTCCCACTGTACTTGTTTTATTTTGTAACCTGTAATATTTCCACTCGGCATTGAGAATAATCTTAAATAAATCAATTAATGTGGAACGTCTCGGCTTGTTGCATTATAATAGTGGTCACCGCTTTATTAAAGAAAAAATATATCGAGGCGCGATACAGTATTACTTCATTTTTGGGGAGAATCGTATTGTTTAAGTGACAAAATTGCTTAATTAACAGCATTGTCAGATTCTGCCGTAAAAATTTTTGAAGCTAACAAAACTTACTTATTTCGAAATATACATAACTAGAGGCACAGTACGGGTTTATCAGAGTAAATTTCATAAAAACAAATAGTAGGGCGAATCCGGAGCAATGTTCCTCGCGCATTGAACGGTTACCTTTACCTAACACCATAGAGAAGTGCTCCTTGTTGCATGGTCTTTAAAATTATCGAAATTATTTGTACCTCTATAGTGCGTAACATGACTTGAGTTTGTAGACGTTGAAGGTTTGGTATACCTGTCATCTTTAAAATAATTTATCTTATTATCCCTTTGCACATGGTAAGTGAATTATAAGTATGCTGTAGTTGTCATAATTTGTGATTTTTGAAATTTACTAAATCTTTTTGTACGAGTCTTTCCTGGTCCATTATATCCTTTAGAGTCGCTCGGTACCTTTTTTCTGCGGTGTTTCTTCAATGCAAACTGATTTCGCATTGAATACCAGCCACTTCCTGCTCTTTCAGCCCATACTAGTTTGAGCGCCAAGTAGTAGTCTCCACAAAGAAAATTACAATTGTCACAATTTCTGAAATACACTCAAGTGAAGGAAATTATTGCAACAGTATGAATACATTTGTACTAAGCCGGAGAAAGATTACTTCCAGCAACTGTTTGCACCTACAATTCTTGAAGTGCTCTGTAAGCTTTGTCGTCTTCTTCAGTGAATCTGAAATGTACAAAGAAATCAGAAAAATAATGTTCTTAATATAGGAATTGTGAATGTGAGTTTGTTTACAGGTTTTTGTTTCAATCGTCAAAGAGACGTATCAAAACATTCTGGCCGACTGTAAAAAGGTAACGGAACTTATGAAATATTTAATGATGATCTCCTTCCAGCTCTGCTTTTGAGTACGGCATAACCATCTCCAACATGCCTCTCACCGTTGTTGCGATTCACATTGTATTGTTAAGCCGTGACGACATATACTAGATCAATTCATATTTTGCAAGACTAATCTTTGCAGGCATGCACTATAACTCCCGTAATTTGCGTTTTCTCTTTAAATGACAGCAATTGCAGTAATGAAAGTCCATCTAAAAAAAAATAGGGATGACCATCTCACGTGTTGCGGAGCATGGAGTCTCTCAGTTCCTCGGTGCCCGTCAGGCTCCTTCAAAAGGAAAAATCAGTCAGGATTACATAGATGCAGCAAGCAGATATCGCTTTATTGATTTATTATTTGCAGTTCAGTTTTTTTCCTAACTCAGTAGGGGTGTGCGTATATTCCAACATTTGGATAGAGGTTCGTATATTCTCATATTCGTTTCTTGTATTCAATAAGTAACGCACGTACAAATTTATTCGAAACTGATCGTATTTTCCCACAAATCACTGAATAGTTAATGAATAATTGGCACCAAGTTCGAATAAGCCATGCCGTAGTTTCCTTCGATGGCTGTCACAAAAGCAAGGTCTGCTCCGGCTCTGCACAGCGCGCTGCCGCCGTTTGTCTGCATGGGATGGGCGTACACCGCTGCATCAGGGTCCATTCCTGTGGCGGCCGTTTGTCAACGCGCGCAGTGCGGGCCTTATTCGATGTCATCGGGTGCTGATGGCAGGCAAGTGTTCTCGTTCTTGTCGGCGTGATGTAAGAGAGGGAGAGAGAGAGAGCTGTGAAACCCGCTGTGGCCCGCTGTCTATCTTCCTCCTTCCTTCCTTCCTTCCTTCCCGGCCACTCCTCTTCGTCTTCCTCCATCCCTCCCTCCGACGAGGCCACAGCGGCGGCGAAGACGGAAGGCGCCGTCGTCCCGTCGTGTCACGAATCAGCTCGGCCACTCGCAGGAGGACGAGGGAGACACGAAACCAAAGCTCATAGCGTGTGCCAAGACCTCATCATCTGCGCGGTCTTCTATACGAAAGACGTGCTGAGGCGGCTCGCAAGCTCCCACCGCGAACAAGAAGCAGTGCGATACCAGTGAGGATGCGAGCAAGTGACGCCGTTGCGTTGTCTATGGCGAAAGAGAGGAAAGCTAACCGACCACTTTTAACAAAATCAGAGGAGGTGGTAGAGGTGGCGAGTGGTACACAAGTTTCGGAGGATCCTAGATCTCTATGCTAGGAGATTAATTTCGACGCCACAAAATGTCATTGCTACGAAGTAAACTTCTGGTTTTGCCGACTCCGCCACATCGCCATTTAACTCAATAGGCACATCACCATTGTCCGAGACGTTTCTTATCAGCTAATATATGAACCTTTCTGCCTTCTGAAGGCAGTTTATTAAAAGCGGAAATTGTGCTAATGGCTCTGCGGAAGCACTGATTGATGTGGCTTTTCATTATAAACTAAACCCGATTGTTTTCCGGCCGTCAAGTGTCATCCCTAAAGGTAAAAATATTCCACAGCTTACGTTCATTTGTTTGAACATTGAATGAATTCACTGAAGGCTTTTCTTATCACAGGGAAACAGAGAATGTTTTGAAAAGTCAGCTGAAAACTGATAAATAGGTAAGGAAGTCGAGGAAATGCTGGGGCCACTGACAGCTTCAAGTTCATGAGTATCTCGTACTGTCTAAATGCACAGTGTTGGCCCGTATAAATTTTGACAGATCATACCGGTAAACCTCAAGCTTTCTAACCTAAGGAAATTTTGAAACGAACCTTCATTGCCAGGACACAATGATTTACTCTTGTGACCGTTTGCGCAGGCGGAAGGTGGCCATTGTGCGAGCTAAAGGAAAACAGCAATGTCTTTGTAAACAGTTTTATTAAAACATAATCTAAGAACATTTTGAAGTGACGAGATGCAAGAACAGCATTTTTTTAGCCGACGAATACTTTTCACGAGGCGGAAAATTAAAAAAATTACTTTCATATTGCCGTCACCGCTGATAATGGCGAGATGTCGACCACAGCCTCTTAGTCACAGAATGAAAACTAAACATTTTGACAGATTTGCCTGTCTGGTTGGGTTTGAAGACTTACTAAAACTGCACATCTCCAACCAAAAATTTTAAATTTAACCCAACGTTTCGAAGCCGACTCGACTTCGAAGTTTTTATTAGTCACAGAATCAACGACAGAACGAGAACGGATTCTGGAAAATTATTCTTACTGTTTGCGAATAACTTTAGGAATGCTAGGAGTCTTTACATTATACCTAGCCATTATACAAAAAGATATGCTTTACGAATAAAGGCAAGAATTTGACACAACTATGATAAATATTCGCGCAATACTTGCGTACAACTTGGAGAAAATGACTAATATATTTACTGTAACAGCCCCATTTGAAAACATTTAAAGCTTGTAAAAATTTTGAGCACGTTATTCCCGAACACACACAGCGATTTGTATGAAAGAGAACGATTACATCACCAGTATTCAACATTAATTCTGCAGAGCGTTTGCAAAAACCTCGTACTTAATTGGAACAACACGTGAGCTCGCGTTAAATATTGCGAGTCGCTGGCAATTTGTCGTTTTTTCTGAGGCGTCAAAAGCATTTCACTGGGTATGACCGCAATTCTCACGTGAGAAGCACATAATATTCAGCACTACGAACGTCTCACACTTACTACAAGCTCACCTCCCAAGCCGGGATCAGAACAGCAAATCGTACCGACCATATGTTCTCAGACGACTGCTTCAAGAACGAAGATTGATATCGTGAAGAAAACACAATTCCTATTGATTCCCTCGCGAAGGTCGTCATATCGTGTTGGGATTGGCAGTTAAGGCCTACGGTGGGGACACTCTAGAAGCTGTAACACAAACTAGCCTTCATCATTGGCACAATAAAATCTACGTCAATAATACTTGGCACAAATCATGGACAAAAGCTGTAGAAAAAAAAATCATAAAAATTTGCCCACAGAAATTGTGCAACTGATTTGTGCCTGTTTTACTTTTTGCACATTCTTTGCGGTTTTTTCAGAAGTGGCTTGTACAGAGCGTCTAAATTAGTGCAGAAAGGCGTAATTAGGCTGAGCAATTCTAACTAGACTTGTAAGCACACAAAACGACGTTTCAGTAATTAATCCTTATTTTCACTGAATGCATTCAAATGATAGAAAAAACCTAAAAAGTTTTTTTCAGGGTTCTAATTATACTTTCCTTTCTCAAATTTTACAAGGAAACTCTATGTTTTTTTTTACGTTTTAAATAGGTAATCCCATCACATTCCATACAGTCTCTTCTCTGTGATACAAAAAACAGTTTTTCAAGAACCCAATCTAAACTATTTTAAAGAGAAGAAACCACGAGAACCTAAATTGGGTTTCGATCAAAAGATGTCTCTAGAGGCCAAAAAATGAGCTCACAGATATTGTCAGAAAACCTATCGTTTATGGGTTCATTGACTCAACTGACAGCTGTAAGTGGCAGCTTGGGTCATCTTTTGTCTGCAATGACCAAAAGAAAATGAAAATTGGTTTTTGAAGATAGGAAATGACGCAGTAGCTGCCTCTCAGACTTCGGTGGACACCCGAACCACGCCGTAAGGAAAGGGATAAAGGAGGGAGTGGAACAAGAGAGAGGCGGCGTAGCGGAGGTCTCCGGAATAATTACGACCACCTGGCGATCTTTAACTTGCACTCACACCGCACAGCGACACGGGTGCCAATCGAAACGCAGCCGGCGCGGTCGGGTTCGGAATCAGGTACTCCATCTCAGCAGATAATCGCCTTAGCCAGTGAGCCACCGCGGTGGGTCAATGACCAAAAGGAGGCAAAAAATTTTGTCTAGAGCGAACGCAAAACAAATATCGACGCCATTAATCCAGTGACGTCGGACACTCTAGGTTGTGCGCAGAAATCTCTCTGATAGAGGCAGAAATTGGAAAATTTCTAAAATATTTGGCGCGTCAACAAAACGCCAGCAGACTGCGGAATTTCACAAAAAAGTCCAGAAAACTACGTACAGCTTACCGTGAAAGTTTCAGTAAAATCCCCCATAACAGAAGAAACGGCGTTGTTGTCCTTTAATGTGCCTTTCCTTGCTGTTAACATCAGGATTAGGTTGCGAGTTGTTTAAGAGAAAGAGGTTTAGATGCCTAAATATTGTAAACAATTTAGCGCCCAATTTCAGTTGTCTACTGCTACTGTACGTTATATATGAAAGGATTCAGTAATGTAACTCTAGTACTACCGCTGCTAAAATTCATTTCAATTTTAATAATTGACCATCCCAGCTATTGGCAAGAAGGTATCTGCGATTCACGTGCATTGAAATGGACATTAGAAGATAGCAGGCGGGGACAAAGAAATCTACTATGGGATGCTATTCTCGTTTGACTTCAAAAGGAATAGCCATGTTTCGTACAAAATACGTAGGCATTCGCATCTCTTAAAATTTTTTTTTTGAAGCTTAAGCGTGGCGTTAAACCGGCTACACCTGCCACCAACTCTATTAGATTTAGTGTATTTTTTTAGCGCAGATCGACAACACTCGACTGTCTTTCTGCTCTAACAAACAATTCCGGTAATGAAGCAACTAGCCACCAACACGTTCTGTCTTACATTTCTGTAGATTGCTCAGCTGTAGAGTACACCCACTGTTGCTGATTTCCTTCTGCTACCGACCAGATTACCGGACAACTATTCAAAGAAAGGCAAACAGGTTTCTATATCACAAATATCAGCGTCGAGGAAACAGCAAAATTTTTGCTCAAAGAGCATATACAAACGATCGGAAATCGCGAAAAATTGTCGCGTTATTAATGTCTCCTTCGGCTTTCAAACAGGAGTTTAAGTATAGACAAACATAACTACTTAACATTTTATGACATCGTAAAAGCAAAAACAAGCCTCGCGAATTGTTTATCCGTATTGCGGTTCCTAAACGGCACATTGAAATTGAATACCAATGCAATGTCGGAAAGAGTGCTTTCATAACTCAAAAAGCAATCTCTAAAAATGGTCTCAAGTCTTAACTTAAACGCCCTCCATATTAACGACCTGCTTTCCGCACTAACATATAGCATCTAGATTTACGGGGATGACTGCACTCTCTACCGCCCTATAACTAACGCCTACATCGCTTCTGTCGTCCAAAGTGGGTTGGACGGTATACAGCAATGGTTAACTACGTGACCGAACGCTCCGCGAGTTCTACCTTGAACGATTATTAACTGGACGCCCCACTCCAGTTGTAACCTACACAGTGCTGTGCGCGTGTGTGATTTATTTCCTCTAAAATGAACTAATTACGCGCACAACCTGGACACATTACTTATTGTGTAAATAGTTTGTACATATTACTTCTCCCCCTATCCTCTATTCCTGTCCCCTCACCTCTTTCATTTCATTTCTCCATTCTGCCTGCTGTCCTTTATTTCCGCTGCCCCAGCTCAGGTGCTTCAGTATTGATGGCAGATGCCGGGGCTAGCAAAAATCTTTTCCTTCCTTTTTATTATTATTTTTAATAAAACCACTACCACCACGTGGCTAATGTCCCTGAATACTAAAACGTCTGTACAAATTTGTTTCCACGGCCGCCTAAATCGTGCTCCACCTACTTATAGATAAACAATGCTGCTGCTGTACTTCTATTGCTGATAGGAAGAAAGAAAAGGAAAGTGCACGGGCCTGCCCACTGGCCCAAGCCGAGCCAGGCTCGATGCCGCGTGCTGAAAGTATGAGGGTTAAAGGATAGGAAAGCAAAACAGAAAGAAAAAGCGCGCGCTATTATGCCCCGGGCTGATGCCGGAGGCAGTGCAATACCGCGCCCACCCGTGCCAGAGTGCTTGAAGCCGAGCACTCCGTCATATTCCAAAAATAATTTTAATATCTCGGGTCCAAGGACCCGCAGCAGATATTAAATCAGGTATCAGGTATCAATGCTGCTGCTGCTGCTGCTGCTGTTACTGCTCATAGGAAGAAATAAAAGAAAAGTGCACCGTCCTGCCTACTGGTTCAAGCCATTATTTCCTCTACCTTGGTAATAACCTCACGTTGGGTACATCTGTACCAAAATTATGACGCGATGGTTTGTGGTACAGTGTTCTCACTGGCGCCGTACAATTTCTCTTCGGATCACACTAACATGTGATAGTCGAGTTCGAGGCTAGCTTGAAATAGGGATTCTAACTGATGAGATGGGCACCTTCAAGTGTACGCCTTCCCAAGCTCTGTACCTCTTCTCTGAAAAGGCGCTGCTATGGTGTCCACCGAGAATTAAGACAGTTAGTTAATGCGCCATTTCCTTTCCTCAAAAACCAATTTCGATATGAAAAATGTGATGCAGCCGTTCTTCGTGCGGCGTTCCAGGTGGTGTCATGCACACACGTGTGTATGTGTGTGTAGGTGGGTGGGTGTCAGTGCAGCCAGGTAAACTAAAGCTTTTGCAATTACACACGTAAGCATTCCTAAGTGTATCTGTCGAATTGTTCTAGCTGGTGTCTTGACGCTTACAAAATTCTTAGCCTCGATTGATAAACTCTGCTCGGGCACGCATGAAAAGCACGCGTTTTCGCCTTAGATGCTACTGATGCCATGATGTCATGATGACGACATTGTCATCACTGTCCTAGCAAAACATGCGCGCCCATGTTCGGCGCATGCACAGTAGAGGCGAAAAGTATAGACCGCTGCACACGTGAAATAATCGAAGCCCGGTTGATTAAGAAAAGGGGAGCGGACTGTGTTAGCATGCCTTCTGTTAATCTTTCTGACAAGAAAATCGCTTTCCTAGACTGCAGTGGTGGGCGCATGCGTAGAGTGTGATCTTTTGTATCCTTTGTGTATTTCCATGCTTGCTTCGCTACATATATGCCTCTGTATTTCAATAAACGCCAGTTGAAAGTTAGCGCTGTCCCGTCTTCCTCTCACGTCCTCGTTTTTTTTGCGCTAAAGTCTTTGCCATTATGAGTGAACATTACCAACTAGCCCAAGAATCAGCATTGTTGAAGTAAAGCTTTATTGGCTTCTTGTTTTTTTCAGTCTGCTTTAAACATCACAAAAGTACTGTCATCGGGCAGAGTCAAAAGGCGACAACACTGATCAACGGACTAGGCCCTTGTCCGAGCAAAACCTTGCACCACAAGCAGGCAGTTGCACTTACACAATAAAGCGGACATATACATTTAACAAGAAAAATAAAGCGAAAACAGCATTCTATACAATCACGATTCATAAAAAGTATGAAGATGATAAGCATTCAACTATATGGATATATTCTTTTGAGGCAATTGCAGGTCTCAAGATAAAAAACACTGCATATAAAGCAAAATTTAGCGTTAAAGGAAGAATCAGTATATTGTACTAAAGAAAAAAAGCGGGAACGTCGTAAGAAGCCCAAACGATTCATAACACCCTGTATTCAGTAAATATGAACTATTTCACCTCGAAGATAACGAAAAGATCACTGTGAACATTCCACACTGTCGAATGTAAGGATGCATGAACAAACCAATCAGACGACATTCTCTGGGCTATATGATATGTGCAGCCGTCGAACAAAATCTGTAGAATGTGTAAAGGTTATGAAGATAATAAGCTTTCGCCTTTTATTTCACGGAAAGCATGGAGGAAGAACAATCGATTATTTCAATTAAAAAAAAGGGAACAGGGTTAGAAAAATACCATCTGCCGGGCTAGTTGGTTGCGATCTATATGTATCAGCAGCGCGAACACAAAAAGAGGAAGAAGAAGAAGAAGATAGTACAGAGCGCTGAACTTCGAACTTTTATTTGAACGAAAACTGAACCCGCACTTATATACACACACCAAGAAAAGCCCACCAGAGGGAGTGGTCAAGCCACGCGAACAAACTGGGACCCACACGATTTACAGGGCATCAAAAGATAACAGGAATCACTCTCTACAATGAGATCAAAGATATAAAGCATGAATGACATTTGTAAACAAAATGGAAAAACAGGGTTGAGTATGCGCGAGTGACAAAACAGAGCTGAGGGTGCGATTTTGCTAAAAAACCTAAACATGAGGCAGCGAGAATACGATAAAAATAGCGAAACGAAGGATGAGCGCCAAAAATTAACACGGCTAGAACGAAAAAGCGACATGTGAAGTGCGCCTCTAAAAACCAGGTAAAATCAGATAAAACCAGACAGGAAGGTGATTTCTTTTTGAGATAATGAAATAGAAGGGGTGCTAACGCAACCTTCCTTAAGCCCTGAGATGTGGGCTGCTTCAATGATTTCGCGCGTTATTTGGTTTTTATGTTTTTTCAAGACAGTTGCCTTCTTAGTCACATACCCGGCAATGTGCGGGCAAGTTCCTCAATGGCGCCCCAGTTAAGTCGTTCTTGTGTTCCATTAACCTTTCATTTAAACATCTTCCTGTTTGGCCTATGCAAGCCTTACCGCAAGTTAAAGGGATGGAATACACGGCGCCCTCCACACAAGGCACAAAAGGGTCTCCGTGCCGGGTTGTACAGCTACTGTTCTTTTTCTTTTTGTTCACTTTGTTGCACAGGCTGGACAAGCGCAGTGAGGCTGAAAAGACAACGTCTACACCTGCTGTATCTGCACCAAATATCTCACAATCTTACAAAAATTGGTAAAAAAGCAGGTGTAGACGTTGTCTTTTCAGCCCCACTGCGTTTGTCCAGCCTGTGCAACAAAGTGAACAAAAAGAAAAAGAACAGTAGCTGTACAACCCGGCACGCAGACCCTTTTGAGCCTTGTGTGGAGGGCGCCGTGTATTCCATCCCTTTAACTTGCGGTAAGGCTTGCATAGGCCGAACAGGAAGATGTTTAAATGAAAGGTTAATGGAACACAAGAACGACTTAACTGGGGCGCCATTGAGGAACTTGCCCGCACATTGCCGGGTATGTGACTAAGAAGGCAACTGTCTTGAAAAAACATAAAAACCAAATAACGCGCGAAATCATTGAAGCAGCCCACATCTCAGGGCTTAAGGAAGGTTGCATTAGCACCCCTTCTATTTCATTATCTCAAAAAGAAATCACC
Organism: Amblyomma americanum; assembly: GCF_052857255.1. Lineage (NCBI taxonomy): Eukaryota > Metazoa > Arthropoda > Arachnida > Ixodida > Ixodidae > Amblyomma > Amblyomma americanum. The sequence goes on along the minus strand of NC_135501.1, from coordinate 37,588,162 downwards.
TTCCTGTCTGGTTTTATCTGATTTTACCCGGTTTTTAGAGGCACACTTCACATGTCGCTTTTTCGTTCTAGCCGTGTTAATTTTTGGCGCTCATCCTTCGTTTCGCTATTTTTTTCGTATTCTCGCTGTCTCATGTTTAGGTTTTTTAGCAAAATCGCACCCTCAGCTCTGTTTTGTCACTCGCGCATACTCAACCCTGTTTTTCCATTTTGTTTACACATGTCATTCATGCTCCATATCTTTGATCTCATTGTATAGTGTGATTCCTGTTATCTTTTGATGGCCTGTAAAACGTGTGGGTCCCAGTTTGTTCGCGTGGCTTGACCACTCCCTCTGGTGGGCTTTTCTTGGTGTGTGTATATAAGTGCGGGTTCAGTTTTCGTTCAAATAAATGTTGGAAGTTCAGCGCTCTGTACTATCTTCTCCTTCTTCCTTTTTTTGTGTTCGCGCGGCTGAAACATAGGGTTAGAAAGCTGGCAATTTGCCAGTTAATTGGCTGCAGCAGTGCCGAAAGGGTTTGGAATTTCAGTGTATTCCAACGTCTCTGTTAATGGCCAGTAAATCATGATTCTCATGTCTGTATTAAATATTCAGTATAGAAAGCACCTGGATCAGAATTCGATCAGCCTTACCTGGCTCCTTCAGAGATGACCTCGCCCATCGCTGAGGCTGAAAGGGATTAGTTTAAAAGTTACTGATTAATGTGACAACGGAACAGTTAAAGAGGTTTTCAAGCTGTGTGACTGCATTCATTATTTTTCAAGGCAGTATACCAGTCAACCACCTAAAATACACATTAAATAAGGCCAGTCGTTGAGGGCGTGCACTTGTGCTGTCATACGCCTGTAAAAGCGGCCAGCAAGGTCATTGTAAGAGTTTTATTCCATATATGCCACATGGGAGGACGAATTTTCTCCTATTTTTAGAAAAGAAAATGGCATGAACACACCTTGTCATAGTAGTTTTATAACAGTTTCTTAATTATAGCTAATATACAGTATTGAACAGAAATATCTGGTATTCCAGATTGAAAATTTCACTTTTTCTAAGGCACAAAAACTTGTGAACCAGGTTGGTGAATTGAAATGCCAGATTTTCTTCCCGATAGCAACCAATATTTATCATCATATTAAGCGGTCATTTTTTTCAATGTCAAGTTGTTTGTTATTTTGTGTTTTTTTATTAAAAAAGTGGCAACGATTTCAGGAATGGCTTTTCGCAATGACCTAATGCGTCAGTACCTTGACACGGAAACCTTTACTCCGCCTTAAGCTTGACTCCGCGAAAGTACAGTCCATGTTTGTCACTTTTGCAACAACTTCTCGACTTTCTGCTTTCGCGTTGCTGGCTTCTTGTTCCGTCAGACGATGCGTAATGCTTATCCAAATGTGTTTCATTGAAATCATCTCAGCAGGCTGGTTCAGTCGGTCCATATGGTCCACCACCCTCATCATCCAATTTTTTCACGAGTGTAGAAAAGTACTTCGGATTGTAACTTTAATGAAAAACATATCTAAATCCCGTATAAATCCGCCCCTATGAAGGCACAACCCTTTTAATAATGTCCTGATAAACATATTCACTCATAGAACCTTGTATATAGTCAGACACACTCAAGGAGCAGAGACTGTCCGTTACTATTACGTTCCCGCCTCTGTGCTTTAACGTAGAAAGCTGATCACGAAGTTCTTATCATTTACATTTGGGGCGATGTAAAAACGAAAAAACGAATTTCATTACTTACACAAGCAAAAGCTTTGATTCGTCTAAAGAAATCACTCAATCACTCTTTTTTATTAGTGACCGGTCCATACCAAGTAATAATTATCCTGCAAACATAGTTGTCTTCAGCGATTTTTCACATCACGTGTGACCGTTCATGAAGTTGCTGTAGGTACTGACTACAGTGACTAATATTCCTAAACGTCCATAACAGTCAGCTTAGAGTTTTTGAGGCTCACGCCAATTCAGTCTCTTGGACCACATGGTTGGTAGTTCTTACGTGTGTCATATGAAGATTGAAAAACTAAACCTACTTTGAACCTATAGCTTTTAAAAACTTCGAACGCGTGTATTGCGCTGCATTGAAACTCAGTGAAAGCTGATGGTGCTTATTCTCATCATTGGGGGCACGGCTAATTTTTATTGCCGCAGTCTTAATTTTAAGTTAACCCCAAATTCCGTTCACTGCTCATAAACATATGAACTGATATACGTAACATCACAATATGCCTCCTGAAAATCGCAGCAAGGTAATCATAATTTTTAACAGACGTAAAATGAATCCAACGGGATTATTCCTTGAAAGGATTAAAATCAAAACCGAACTGAATGCAGAGAGTTACACCCCAACAAATTATAACAAAACAGGCCATTAATATATCATAATATAGTGGGAAATAGCAAATACGTGTTTGATATAAGAATGTTGTGAATTGATATGAAGTATTAGAAAACAACATGAACTTTTTGTTGACAACTGTATATATATATATATATATATATATATATATATATATATATATATATATATATATATATATATATATATATATATATATATATAGCCATAGATTTATTTTGAGTCGACGTTTCGGACAGAGCCTGTCCTTTCTCAAGACTGAAGTTACAGGGGTCTTCTTCCTCTTCTTAAGGAGTTGGCACTGGCACACATGTACGACACATGAACAAAAGAAACAAACGGTGGCAAAGAATACTAGAAAAGATACAGATAGAAAGGGAAAAAAGGGGGAACAAATAAAAAAGAAAAACGTGTTGTACCCCGCCGCCCACCCCGAAGCCGGGGGGAGCCGACCCCGGACGAGGGAAACAAAAAAAAGGAAAACACGGAGCGGGAGAGGATAATGGCTACCCATCAAGGCAACAGAGCGGCGGCGTGTAAGGTGGACAGGAGCAGACGGTGGCGGGATCGCCCTACACACAAAAGTTAAAGACGCGTGCACTCGCGTGCCCCGTACACAAAGAGTAAACAAATAAACAGAATAAAATGCAGACAGGGCCGGAGCTTCCGTCATCTGGGACCACTTCGGCAGCCAGAGCCAAGGCCGAATCAGCGGCGCCGAGAGCTTAACTAAACACCCGTGCACTGTGCATGAAAACACCCAGATACACAGCAGTAAAACATCCGAGCTCATGCCAGTGTCGTGTGGCGGCTAAATGACAATGGCGGGAGCATTTAAGCGAGTAAGGTGTACAGAAACAGATGGTGGCGGAATTGTCCAACATATATAAATTGGAGATGCTTGCACTCGCGTGACCTGGCCAGAAAAAGTAAACAAATAAACAAAATAAAATGCAGACAGGACCGGAGACTTCCGTCATCTGGAATCATTTCCGCAGCCCGAGTCAAGGTAGAATCAGCGGCGCCGTGAGCTTAACTACACACACGTGCACTGTGCCTGAAAACACCCACAAAAGAAAAAAAGTGGAAAAACATCCGAGTTCGGCCAAGTGTGGAGTGGGAGGTAAATGTGAATGGCGTGACCACTTAGGCAAGGGTTCTTCAATCGCACCCCGTCGTCAAGATAATCGAACTGGGAAGATAGGGGCAGGATGGGGTAGGGAATGAAGAAATTTGTGTGAGCTTGAAAAAGATGTCGCTGGCAAGAAACGACCGAGGTATGTCAAGCTGGCTCTCGTAATGTCAGCAACGGCCCTGCAAGGGGCGGATGGAGGACAATACACCTGGACTTTCATTAATGCCTTGAGGAATTGTTTCAAATTTGTAAATGAAGTACGACTCGCGTTGTTCTCTTTCCCGGGTGTTGTGGAACCCACCCTGTAGGACTGTTAACTTAATTGCATCAAATGGGTGGTTTCGCTCATTAATGTGTTTTGACAAGGGAAGGTTGGGTAGGGATAAGATATGCGCGCGGTGGTTATTAAAGCGAATTCGTAGAGGATTGACGGTCTGTCCAATGTACTGCATACTGCACACACTGCATTCTAGGAGGTATATTACATTGCAGGAATCACAATCAAAGTTGCCATTAATTTCCCATTTGAAGCCTGAAGCTGTGCTTACTGCACAGCTTGATGTTTGTATGTGTTTGCAGACCTGGCATCTACTTTTTCCACAGGGCCGGCACCCCAAAACCGGCTGGTTATTTGTTTTTGAGTGTACAAGATTATTTTTAATGTTTTTTGGTCGTCTGTAGATCACGTGAGGGGGAGCAGTGAAAATTTTGGTGAGGCGCTCGCTTTGTTCGAGGATGTTGAAATGTTTTCTGAGGATTTTGTTTACGTTAGGCGGGTTACTGGTGAAGGTAAGTACGAGATTTGCCCGGTGGTCTGTTTCGTCGTTGTCGTCGTTGGAGGGATGTCGCTACAACGACGAAACAGACCACCGGGCAAATCTCGTACTTACCTTCACCAGTAACCCGCCTAACGTAAACAAAATCCTCAGAAAACATTTCAACATCCTCGAAAAAAGCGAGCGCCTCACCAAAATTTTCACTGCTCCCCCTCACGTGATCTACAGACGACCAAAAAACATTAAAAATATTCTTGTACACTCAAAAACAAATAACCAGCCGGTTTTGGGGTGCCGGCCCTGTGGAAAAAAGTAGATGCCAGGTCTGCAAACACATACAAACATCAAGCTGTGCAGTAAGCACAGCTTCAGGCTTCAAATGGGAAATGAATGGCAACTTTGATTGTGATTCCTGCAATGCAATATACCTCCTAGAATACAGTGTGTGCAGTATGCAGTACATTGGACAGACCGTCAACCCTCTACGAATTCGCTTTAATAACCACCGCGCGCATATCTTATCCCTAACCAACCTTCCCTTGTCAAAACACATTAATGAGCGAAACCACCCATTTGATGCAATTAAGTTAACAGTCCTACAGGGTGGGTTCCACAACACCCGGGAAAGAGAACAACGCGAGTCGTACTTCATTTACAAATTTGAAACAATTCCTCACGGCATTAATGAAAGTCCAGGTGTATTGTCCTCCATCCGCCCCTTGCAGGGCCGTTGCTGACATTACGAGAGCCAGCTTGACATACCTCGGTCGTTTTTTGCCAGCGACATCTTTTTCAAGCTCACACAAATTTCTTCATTCCCTACCCCATCCTGCCCCTATCTTCCCAGTTCGATTATCTTGACGACGGGGTGCGATTGAAGAACCCTTGCCTCAGTGCTCACGCCATTCACATTTACCTCCCACACCACACTTGGCCGAACTCGGATGTTTTTCCACTTTTTTTCTTTTGTGGGTGTTTTCAGGCACAGTGCACGTGTGTGTAGTTAAGCTCACGGCGCCGCTGATTCTACCTTGACTCGGGCTGCGGAAATGATTCCAGATGACGGAAGTCTCCTGTCCTGTCTGCATTTTATTTTGTTTATTTGTTTACTTTTTCTGGCCAGGTCACGCGAGTGCAAGCATCTCCAATTTATATATGTTGGACAATTCCGCCACCATCTGTTTCTGTACACCTTACTCGCTTAAATGCTCCCGCCATTGTCATTTAGCCGCCACACGACACTGGCATGAGCTCGGATGTTTTACTGCTGTGTATCTGGGTGTTTTCATGCACAGTGCACGGGTGTTTAGGTAAGCTCACGGCGCCGCTGATTCGGCCTTGGCTCTGGCTGCCGAAGTGGTCCCAGATGACGGAAGCTCCGGCCCTGTCTGCATTTTATTCTGTTTATTTGTTTACTCTTTGTGTACGGGGCACGCGAGTGCACGCGTCTTTAACTTTTGTGTGTAGGGCGATCCCGCCACCGTCTGCTCCTGTCCACCTTACACGCCGCCGCTCTGTTGCCTTGATGGGTAGCCATTATCCTCTCCCGCTCCGTGTTTTCCTTTTTTTTTGTTTCCCTCGTCCGGGGTCGGCTCCCCCCGGCTTCGGGGTGGGCGGCGGGGTACAACACGTTTTTCTTTTTTATTTGTTCCCCCTTTTTTCCCTTTCTATCTGTATCTTTTCTAGTATTCTTTGCCACCGTTTGTTTCTTTTGTTCATGTGTCGTACATGTGTGCCAGTGCCAACTCCTTAAGAAGAGGAAGAAGACCCCTGTAACTTCAGTCTTGAGAAAGGACAGGCTCTGTCCGAAACGTCGACTCAAAATAAATCTATGGCTAAATGAAGCGTTTTCAACTTTGAATTTTTGCCTCTAGCAACCAAATACGTTTATCTTTCTATACTATATATATATATATATATATATATATATATATATATATATATATATATATATATATATATATATATAGCAAATACTGCCGGCCTGTATTACAGGTCTTAGGCAGGAGTGGGGTACAAACATATTGATAAAAATGACAAGTACATTGCAAAAGAAGCAGATAGCGAACAGATCAAAAACCAGTACATACAACATAAAATCGATTACAAAGACATAGAACATATGATGACATCGATCCTGGCAGCAAACGAAGGCATCGGACTTGGCCCAAAACAAGGATACATAAGAGCCCTATACATCCTTCAGAGCTTGTTAAAATATATTCACCGATTCGCAATTGACAACATCAGCAGGTAAACCATTCCACTTAATGATAGTATGGGGAAAGAACGAATACTTAAATACATTAGTTTTGCATGAAAACGCGGCAACTTTCTTAGTATGGTAAGAGCGTGTAGGGTGTCGAGATGTGTGCTCAACTAAAATTCCTTCCTCTATTATTAGTGTATTGTGATAATACAAGTAGAATAACTAATTTTTCTCGATGACGACGCATGGCCAGGTGTTCAAGTCCTGCGGTTTGCAGTAGGGCTGTTGGGGAAATATTCCAACTGTAACAATTAAAGATAAATCTAGCAGCTTTGCGTTGGACATTTTCTATTTTAAGTTTGTTACTTATACACCTATTAACCTAACGTCAACTAACGGCGAGGGCGGAAACTGTGCAAGAGCCCTCTTAAGCTACCTATGGCATCAAGACTGCCAGAACCGAGACACTCGTTAAGCTATTAGCAGATAAGTTGAAGGAAAAATGAGGGGCCCGTTTGAAAAACCTATTAAGGGAGCCAACAGTCACCGAAACCAAGGTGCATAGGGGAATGTTTTTTTATGTGTTGTGCTTATCAGTGGGATATTAAAGTACTTAGATTAATAAACTGCTTAAAAAAATTACTTATAGACCAGCAGAAAAAACAACCATGCCGCCGGTGGGATCCGAACCCACGACCTCCGAATATCGCGTCCGGTGCTCTTACCAACTGAGCTACGGCGATGGCTGTCCAATATGCTGCTCTCGTCGGTATTTATGTCCATTGGGTGTAAGCGAACCTTGAGAGCGTTCACCAGCGCCACCCTCGACCATAGCGGCGGACGTAGCACGTCCTGTAATACCGCGAGCGTGACGTGGAACGTCATCTAACGGCGAGGGCGGAAACTTGTGCAAGAGCCCTCTTAAGCTACCTATGGCATCAAGACTGCCAGAACCGAGACCCTCGTTAAGCTATTAGCAGATAAGTTAAAGGAAAAATGAGGGGCCCGTTTGAAAAACATATTAAGGGAGCCAACAGTCACCGAAACCAAGGTGCATAATGGAATGTTTTTTTATGTGTTGTGCTTATCAGTGGGATAATAAAGTTCTTAGATTAATTAATTGCTTAAAGAAAATTACTTATAGACCAGCAGAAAAACAACCATGCCGCCGGTGGGATCTGAACCCACGACCTCCGAATATCGCGTCCGGTGCTCTTACCAACTGATCTACGGCGACGGCTGTCCAATCTGCTGCTCTCGTGGGTATTTATGTCCATTGGGTGTAAGCGAACCTTGAGAGTGTTCACCTGCGCCACCCTCGACCATAGCGGCGGACGTAGCACGTCCTGTAATACCGCGAGCGTGACTTGGAACGTCATCTAACGGCGAGGGTGAAAACGTTGCGAGAGCCCTCTTAAGCTACCTATGGCATCAAGACTGCCAGAACCGAGACCCTCGTTAAGCTATTAGCAGATAAGTTAAAGGATATATATATATATATATATATATATATATATATATATATATATATATATATATATATATATATATATATATATATATATATATATATATATATATATATATGAGCAATCAAGGGAAGGAAATGGAGGGCTGGTTTGACAAACATATGAAAGAAGCCAACAGTCACCATGAACAAAGGTGCATAAGGGAAAGTTTCTATTTGTTTTTGTTTGCACTGCCGAAATAGGAGAATAATACTCCGATTATCTATCACTTAATGAAAATTATAAAGCAGCAGGAAAAACAACCATGCCGCCGGTTTGATCCGAACCCAAGAACTCTGACTTTTTCCGTGACTGATGGCTTCGCTCACACACACACACACACACACACACACACACACACACACACACACACACACACACACACACACACACACACACACACACTTATATATATGTGTGTGTGTGTGTGTGTGTATAAGGGATATGAAATTCTTCACTGCCACAGATTAGAAATATAGTAAGTTGGGGAAGTCACATTGAAAAACGTAACGAATTTATTCAACGTTCCGACCAGGGACTAGTATTTTGTCAAGAATGATCATACAGTGCTTGGACGCGTCTTCTTATAGCATGGGACACAGAGGGCTTAAAAAGAAAAGAAATATAGAAAGAAGAAAAGGGTGGCGGAGCGGAACACAGCGGAGACACGTATGCCATGATAGGGAAGAAAGGCGCCACGCCGCGTACGCACGAACTCACTGCACGCACATGAGGCGTCAGAGGGAGGCCCGGCCGGGCGGGCACGTGGTTACTTCGGAAAAAAAGATAGAAAGAAAAGCAATAACAAATAAAGAGAAAAACGTGGTGGGGAGTTAACCAAAGAAGGGAAGTGCCCGCCAATTCTGGGTGTCTGTACTCCTCTCCCGCGTTTGTGTGGCCTCGTGCGACACAAAAGATAGCCCATGGAGGCGGCACAGGCGGCGACAGCCCATATGGCGACACGTGAGCCGCTAAAACCAGATGAGGTTTCCAGACGAGCACCACATGGGAAGGCTTGTTTACAGGAAGGCAAGAAAGAAATAATGCACAGACAAAACTGCACAGCAACGGCCGAGAGAAAGAAAAAATAGGAGACACGAATACACAAGATACACACACAAATATGTAACGGTTGTAGCATCTTTGAGCAGACGCTATGCGGGAAAGCATAGAAGCCCACGAAAAGACAGCGCCAAAGTGTTAGAAAGTGCCCCAAGAACGGATTGCATCCCAGGGAGCAGTGCTCACAGCAAAACAACAATAATAGGATAGATACAGATGACAAGCGGAATCATAAAAGGGCACAAATGAAAGCAAATACGACACTAGTGTGAGTAAAAGGTGTGTTAAAAAGCAAGTTTTACCTAAAATGCACCGACTAGCAAAAAAAAACACAGCAATAATAATAGTAGGAAGAATACACATGGGACTCGAGCGTCACAGAATTAGACAGTGTTTTACCACAAGAAGAATTTCAATACATCTACAAGAAATTATACTGTTAAACATGGAAAAATGCATTGTAAAAAGTCACCATAGTAGTTTTAAGGAACATTCGTTTAGTAAGGAACACAGAAAAAAATCATCGCAGGAAGATTCAACCTGAAAGGGAGGGCAGTTTGCCAGCGCTCTCAATAATGCCACCAGACAAGGACCGCAGCCGTGGCCTCGTGGTAGAGCACCCGCCTCGGCTTCGGGAGGTGGTGGGTTCGACTCCCGCTGCCGGCCGGGTACCCACCGGTTTCCTTAAAAATGGGTACAAGCTGTGGCCCGGCCTGGTGCTCGGCTTAGTTGGGTTACATGGCTTGGAAATGAGCCTGCGGCTTCAACTCCCGTCGTTGTGAGCTTCGTTATATTAGGTATGATTCACATGCTTCCCTGTCGTAATGTGTCTGGAAGCCAGATTGCAGAATGGTGTCCTTGAAGCTTCCAAATTGGTGGCCTTTTGTGGTTACGTGTCTTGAAAGAGGCAGATCTGGCAGTGATGGTATGTGTGCTCTGTGGTTATTCTAGATTGGAAAGGAGTTTCAGTTTGTCGAGTGTACTGCGCACGGCACACACCGCATTCGAGAAGGCAGACAACGTTGCTGGTGTCACAGTGGAAGTGTCCTCGAATTTTGAATGAGAAAGACGCCGCTGTGCCACGAACTTCTGTGCCCACACTGATCATCGGGCAGAGCTTACAGCACGGTTTATTGCAAGGGTTGCACCCTAAGACTTCACCGTTGTCTAGTTTCGAGGAGGTTACAGCATCTTTGATATTTCTTGTCCTCCGATATACGACACAGGGTGGTTCTGGAAGCAGGCGCTTCATTTTGTCACTCTGAAGGAGAATGTTTTGATGCTCTGTGACACCAGCAACGCTGTCTGCCTTCTCGAATGCGGTGTATGCCATGCGCAGTACATTGGGAAAACTGAAACTCTTTTCCGATTGAGAATACATAACCAGAGAGCGCACATACGATCACAGCCAGGTCGTAAACACAAAAGGCCACCCATTTGGAAGCTTCAATGCCACCATTCTGTTATCTTGCTTCCAGACACATCACGACAGGGAAGCCTGTGAATCACACCTAATAATTAAGTTTAACACTTTGTCTGGTGGCCTTACTGAGAGCGCTGGCAAACTGTCCTGCTTTTCAGGCTGAATCTTCCTGCGATGCTTTCGTTCTGTGTTCCTTACCAAACGGGTGTTCGTTAAATCTACTATGGTGACTTTTTATAATACATTCTTCTATGTTTAACAGTTTATTTTCTTGTCGAGGTATTGAAATTCTTCTTGTGGTCAAACGCTGTCTAATTCTGTTACACTCGTGTGCCATGTGTATTCATCCTACTATTATTATTGTTGTTTTTTTTATTGCTGGTTGGTGCATTTTAGGTAAAACTTGCTTTTTAACACACTTTTTATTCATCACCGGTGTCGCCTTTGCATTCATTTTTGCTCTTTTATGATTCCGCTTACTGTGAGCTCTGTTCCTTGGGATGCAATTCCGTTCTTAGGGCACTTTCTAACACTCTGGCGCTGTCTTTTCGTAGGCTTCTATGCTTTCCCGCTAGCGTCAGCTCAAAGAAGCTACAACCGTGACATATTTGTGTGTGTATCTTGTGCATTCATGTCTCCTGTTTTCTCTTTCTCTCGGCCATTGCTTTTGAGTTTTATATATGCAATATTTCTTTTTTGCTTTCCTGTAAACAAGCCTTTCTATGTGGTCCTTGTCTGCAAACCTCATCTGGTTTCAGCGGCTCACGTGTCACCATGTGGGCAGTCGCAACATGTGCCACTTCCTTGGGCCATCTTTTGGAGTTGCACGGGGCCAAACAAACGCGGCCAGAGGCGTACAGACGCCCAGAATTGGCAGACACTTCCTATCTTTTGTTAAGCCCCCACCAAGTTTTTCTTTATTTGTTTTTGCTTTTCTTTGCATCTTTTTTTCGAAGTAACCGCGTGCCTGCAAAGCCCGGCTTCCCTCTCACACCTCGTGTGTGTGCAGTGAGTTCATGCGTACGCGACGTGGCGCCTTTCTTCCCGAACATGTGGTAGGTGTTTGTGCTGTGTTCCACTCTCCGCCCCTCTTTTTGTTCTTTCTTTATTTCTTTTCTTTTTAAGCCCTCTGTGTCCCACGCTATAAGAAGACGCGTCCATGCACTGTGTGATCATTCTAGACAAAGACCAGTCCCTGGTCGAAACATTGATAAATTCGTTTGACCCGCCGCGGTGGCTCAGTGGTTAGGGCGCTCGACTACTGATCCGGAGTTCCCGGGTTCGAACTCGACCGCGGCGGCTGCGTTTTTATGGAGGCAAAACGCTAAGGCGCCCGTGTGCTGTGCGATGTCAGTGCACGTTAGATCCCAAGGAGGTCGAAATTATTCCGGAGCCCGGCACTACGGCACCTCTTTCTTCCTTTCTTATTTCACTCCCTCCTTTATCCCTTCCCTTACGGCGCGGTTCAGGTGTCCACCAACATATGAGACAGATACTGCGCCATTTCGTTTCCCCTCAAAACCAAATATTATTACTATTATTATTATTATTATTATTATTATTATTATTATTATTATTATTATTATTATTATTATTATAAATTCGTTTCGTTTTTCAATGTGACTTCCCCAACTTACTATATATATATATATATATATATATATATATATATATATATATATATATATATATATATATATATATATATATGGCTTAATCGGAAGCAAACAGCGGTCACAAAGCAGAAGATCTAAGTAAAGACCTGTAATTGCCTGTATTTGGTGGACATAGTGAGAAACTGCTTTCGGCTACGAGTAAAGTTTTTGCAGATGCGAGCCAAGCACCCGGTCTCATTGGCTGCGCCATCTGCCGGATGAACATGGAACTCGCAAGCGACGACTCGACCGTTTTTAATGTGTGCACTGCTGTTGATGTCACATTATCACTGCGGCATTTAGTAGCAGAACCAGTGATGGTCGTTGTGATAATAATTCCGGCGGGCAGGCAAACCCAATCTTCGAAGAGAGCGCGCTTCTCGAATGCACCGAGCCGAGACGTCGTTTGCCCCGCCGTCCGGCAGATGGTAAAGCCTGCGAGACCGGCTACTCGGCTCGCGTTTGCAAAAACTGGATTCGTAACCGAAAACAGTTTCTCGCTAATTCTACCAAATACAGACAAGTATCGATGTTTATTTAATTCTCAAACAACTTAGGCAACAATATCCTACCTTGTAAGCGGTGAATGCTCTCTATTAGGTCAGTATGTTGCGCACAGGAACTTTTAAAAAACCGGCACATAAAACGTGAGTCCCTGTTTAAGTAGAAACCTTAGTAATCTTCGCTAAGACATTTACATGTTATCGTCTTTCCAACTAGGGCCATTGCTTGTAGGGTGGATGCCCCTTTCTTATTTTACAATCTTCAGTACTAATATTTTTCTACTACGCTCTTTATGAGCATAGCATCTACCCACTCCCGAATGCTGCAGCTGTTTGGAGGAATAGAGAACGAGGGTAATTTAAGAATGGAGTGCCGTAATCGGTTTTCTTGAGCCTTGCAGCCAATGATAAGTAGATAATGGTTGCCAGTAACTTTGTAACAAACTTTTTCGTGATAGCAGATGCCGAAGTTCGTATGTAAATCGGCGAATTTGCTTGCAAGAAAAGGGATGAGAAACCACGAAGTTTAGCTTACATTTTTCAGCGAAAAAGGCCAAAAGCTTTTTTGCTTCATGCGATGAAACAGTGCCCTCCAGATCACTTGCTTTCACCTTCGACATCTGATCTTCAGAACGCACGGCAAGCTCGTTCAGTTTCTTCATGAGCACACTCAAACGGTGGCTCGTAACATAAGGAAGGGCCCTTCTTAAGGCGGAGGCTAGCTCGTCACTCTGCTTCGCCGATGAACCGGCCTCGAAAACAGCAGCGCTTCCTTGCTCTTGCACATGTGACATATCTGCAAAAATAGGGAATTTGCTTGAATCTCGAGAAGTAAACACAAGCTGCCATAAAGTAGTAGGTTTTATATAATACAATGCGCACAGATTGGCTCAAATTGTCAACATTTATTATGTCGAATGCTTCAAACTTTAATCGCAGTGGGTACTCGTAGGCACCAGTGTTTTGACTGCGGCGGTCATCTTTTGACGATCACAAAAAAATCTGTTCTCGCGTAATACATTATTTGGTGGCCTGAAAGATATTCTTCTAGACTGCCCAGTTCTGCAGACGTTGCTTCAGGAAGCTAAACTACCGCCATTTAGTTTAAAAAACTGCAAATCATGCTCAATGTACAACTGAATCTGAACTTTGTCAAGATGCACCACCAAACAGAGCAAGGCGACACTTCATCTGTAACTTTGTTTAGCTGGCAAGACAATTCAGTCAATGTGGCAAAAACAATAGAAATAATTCCGATGGATTCTGCCCACCATGTCTAGAGCGAGAAGGAGCTCTGTCTTCACTGCGGAGCAAGTCGCCTTGCCCGAATATGTTAAAGACCTATTGGGACCTAAGGGAAATAGCGACCCTTTCCATCTCTGGCATCATGTGTGCGAGTTTCAAATAAGTGTTCACAGGACGCCAAGCGTTTAATCAAAGGCATGCATTTTTGTTCCGTGGCACAGAATGCAGTGCAGGAAATGAAGTCCATGAAAGCAAATTAATCGACGGCATCAAAATGCCATGAAAACAAAGGACAGCCACTACTCACTTTCCTTGGAGGTGATGCCGGGCAGGTGCTTTTTTATTAGTACTCAGGTGTCTGGTAGCACAAAGTCCAACGCTGCACCCCTTGCGTAGGAACAAGTGTTACGACGGGAGCAACTGGCGCGTCTGATGGCCAAAACTATTGCACTACGAAGAAAAAATGTGAGTCGTGCTTTACAGAAGGGCGGGCCGCAGATACTCATAGTCTCTTTTATTGGCGGCTGGCTTTATGACGTCAAGAAACGCCAGCGCTGTATGCTTCCTCTGTAGAGAGGAGACCAGGAAGTTTCTGTTGCCTGTTGCCTCCATGCATGCAAGAGTCCTATAGTCAGCCGAGCGGCACCGCTTATCTGCCGGGACGGTCGTTTATCTTTCTATATACGGAGGTTTAAACGAAAAAAAGATATGAATCACAGCTCTCCTGCTACTCTTGTTATCGGCCCACAGAAACCGCGGTGGGCCTGATTGCACGCATGAGAGGACGGCTTCAGTCTAACGAGTAATTTAATGTATTAGCTCACCGTGCATTTCTCTAAAAGACCAAAAAACATATTGCATAAAGAACAAAGAACCAGTCCTACGTTCCTTAGAGGTGCCTACACATCAAAGCCTTGCTCTTTCCGAGCAGCTGACTCCACCTGAAATTTTCCTGAAAAACACCTGTACATATAGAGTGGAGGTGTTGGTGGCAGCAGTAGTATCACCAGTAAAAGTAGCAGTTTTGTTCTAGTTGTGTTGGTAGTAGCGGCAATGCACTAGTAGTAAGGATAGCAGAAGTAGTAATAGTAGTACTGTTAGCATTAGCAGTAGTAGCAGCAATAACAGAAGTTGTAGTAGTAGGAGCCGTATTGCAGTAGCAGTAGTAGGAGTAGGTCCTCTATACGCACCGAGTTTAGCACAACCTGAAAAACGTTGCCGCGAGGGGTTATGCGCGCCGGTCGTTTTCCCAGCTTCGAGAAAGCTGAGTGGATTGTGCGCACGTGTCGGCTGAAAGAAGAAGCCTCAGTACGAAAAGAGGCATGGCAAACTTTTTTCGATCTGTTCGATTGGTGTTGTGTATGAAATACCACTGACGTGTGGAGGGGTCTATGTAGGCCAAGAGGGCCGTTGTATGAACGATAGGGCATGGAAGCACCATAATTTGTTAGAAACGGCAAGTAGGTAGAATTTTCCCCTTCAATGCAAGCAGTGCAAAAGTGAGCCGATGCTGGAAGGTATCAGGACTCTTGGCAGGAGACGCGATAAGATGGCTTGGGAAGTAGGTGAGGGCTTTCTGATTGAAAACAAACGCGACGAATGTTGCACTGACTGCTCTACTGCATTTGTAAGAAAGGAGGTTGCCTATATGAGGTCTTTTATATAACCACAGGGATTTCGTAGGAGACAACAGAATTTGCTTTCCAAAAATGAAATTGAGTTCTGCTTGATGAGGTTATCTTTGTTGGGCTCTGAGTAGTAGTAAAAAAAATAATTACGCCAAACGTACTTAGAAAACATTTCAGTAGCGTTTAGCACGACAATTACAATAAGTGCTAAGCACAGAATAGACTCAGAACAACTAAAGTTTGTAGGTCGTTGAACTACCATTACCCGACGCCATTGCGATTGCACTGGGTCTTCTGAATTTCACTGCTTCTGATCTCCCGCCTTTTCGGGCGGTTTGCTATGCTCCCTGATGACGCTTACACGCACACGGATGAAAGATGATGAAGACCACGCTTTCAAACTACAGTGTGAGAGATTCGAACTTTCGGCAACAACTCTCGTGAACGCGGCTACGTTACGAAGACGATGACATTACAAGCACAGCACGAGAGCTGGGTACAGAAACATTTTGACCGCCTGTGTCTTGGCCACTTCCCGCGGTGGGTATGTGCCAGCACTGTTTAAGGCCTACCTACCTACCTGCCTACGAGAGCTTGGCAGTTCGTGCAGGGCGGATGTTCGGATTTCTCCCAACTGACTGTTCAAATTAGTTAAGTGTATGAACCGACCGACTTAAAACCGGAGTGGCACTCCTTGGTGATGCGCTCAGCCTATATCTCGCGTCTACTGCTTTGTTGCTGTATTTTTGAAATGTGTTGCATGGCGGTTCCTAAAAGCTTTGTAAATAACTCAGTCAATATAAACAGAACATATTTTCAGACTTATAAATGTGATGCTTAAAAAAACTGTGGCGACGGCGTAGTTGTGTGATGTAGCGGCCAGCGGAACTAATTTTTTAGTGGCGCCGCGAGCTCGGATCCTGCTTCCCAAGCTTTATAATTTTTTTATTTCTTTGGTGTTTTACCCCCGTGTTGTGCCGGCTTTCCCCTGCAGTGGGGCTGTTATGGGGTCGCTTAAAATAAAACATTATTGATGCTACTTGAATATCAAACAGCTCACTAAAATGCAGTATTTCGGCTGAATTATGGTAATCACTAACTCCCCAAGTCTGGAGTGAACGACTCCTGTGGTTGCCAATGTAATGCTCTAGAGCTTCCAATCCGCCGAAAAGTGGTTGTCCCTCTGCCCAAGCCTCCTCCTAGCACGTGGGCCACCTTGGTCCCGAGACGTTCTGACGTCGTCCCACGCTCCCCCTCGGATTGTGAGCAAACTGCCCACATGGCAGCCCAACTGAATGATTAGCCGCCAGAGATTCCTCAGGAACAAATAGGTCTCACAAACCCCACTGATGGCAGCACTTGACATCGCAGGGCAGTGGCGCGTAGCTTAACCGCGGTGCGCGTCTACGCCTGGAGCACAATCAGGACTCCCAGGTAGCTGTGAATGAGAGAATGACCAATTCTACCGCAGTACAATTCTAAAATGAGGCAATAACAAGAAAACTTACATCATATGAGATATTAACCAAAGTCAGCATGTTCAGGACGAGGAACAACATAAAATTCAAGATAAACCACTCGCAAGAGGACTAACTGTGCTAGAGCACGATAATTCAGGTTAAACTCAAGTGAAACCGCCCGTGAATTTTTTGTTTGCACGCCTACGCCTTTCTCAACCGCTGAGTGTCAGTTCCCTAACTTGCTTGCTAGAAAGTTGCTTCATAAAATCAGACGCGCGATTACGCGGTCACAGGTCTTACCAGGAACCGAAATAAACCAAGAGATGTTGATGTTTTTTGGAGAGCAGTACAACATTTTCTTTTTTAGCACATTGTAGAATGCAGGGCGGAGCGAGCGGTGAGTCAGACCAAGGTGGTTAAGGTGCTGCTTTGTTTTCGTGGTAAGACTACAGTGGTCGCCTTTGTCCACCACATGGCGGCACCGCTTACCTATACCGCAATCCCAGAGAAAATAGAATAAAGAAAGAAGACATGGCAGTACTGAACTACTCACAGCATCAATAAACAAATTCAACACCAACGCCCCAACAGGCTTTGATTTGAGAGTGAAATTTCGCAAAAGCATTTCTTGCGCTGCAGCAAATTCTGTGAAACCTCACTCAGCAGAAATCGGATTTCGTTCCGGCAAAGAAGGCCTACAAATTGGGAATTCAACAGCCTTGCTAGGTATAATTTTCACGTGTTTTACTCTACACTCTGATCATCCGACAGACTCGGACCTGATAATGAAAATGTTGACTGCGGTACCATGGTATTCGTTCGACTGGCGGCCACCCGCAAGGCCCGGCAGGTGGCCCTTTGTTAGCGCGTTGTGGAAGGAGTTTCAGCGACTACTTTAAACAGTTTAAAAAAAGGTTTTTGAGTTAGAAAAGCAGTTTTTTTCGGCGGTGTAGTACATCACGGCGACGGAGAAGGTGTGCTGTACCTGCGTTTCGTGTTTGCCGTGTGTACCTCCAGAGTGCAGAGACTCCAGAGTGCAGAGAGTGGGTGCGGCGAAAGCGCTGCAAGCAAGGTGCTCAATATGCAACGTCTTTTCCTGGTACAGGTCCTGCTGCTGTCAAGTACGCATGCACCTTCGCAGACTATCGCCAAGCTTCATCAAGTCTCAACAGAAGAATTGGTCATCAAAGATAACACATCGGGCAGCACCGTCACCGTGGGGACGCCAAAGGTGCATGGATATCGGACGTTGTCGACCGTGACGTCATCGACCCTTGGCCCTATAAATTCGGCGCCACACCCGTCCGTCTTCAGTGGGTGCGGCGAAAGCGCTGCAACCAAGGTGCTCAATATGCAACGTCTTTTCCTGGTACAGGTTAGTTATGTTTGCACCATACGATCTGACGATCGGATTCTTGTTCTCTTGCCGTACCCACGCACATGTCTGAACTGTGCCTATAGCTGCTATTGTTCATGTATGCTGCTAATTTGTGGAGATATAGAGATGAATCCAGGTCCAACAGTTGATGAAATGTTTCAGACACTCATTGAGGGGCAGAAAGACATTAGGCTTCGTTTAGAGGCTACAGAAAGAGCACTGGGCAACTTTGGTGATCGCTTAATTAACATAGAGGCAAACGTAAAAGAGCTGCGCATGAAAACAGATGAAATTGAAAACATAAGCACAGCTTTGGATGGTGTGCAGGATGCACTTGCACGGCATCAAGCCAGGCTTGAAGATCCAGAAGATAGAAGTCGGAGGTCAAATTTGATTGTTTTTGGCGTACAGGAAGATCCTATTGAATCAGAGTCGAATTTGCGCAGGAAAGTTATAGATGATGTTTTCTCCGCTAAATTGGGAGTGCAGTGTTCATCTGTAGCTCGAATTCATAGAATGGGGAAAAGTTCTTCTAATCGCCCTGTCATAATGTACTTTCAGGACTATAGGGAAAAGCAAGCAGTCTGGAGCAATGTGTCTAAACTAAAAGGAGAAAACATTAGAATCGATAATGACTACTGCGCGGAAACGTTGTGCAAACGCAAGCATCTTTGGAAAAGTGCAAAACTTGAAAAAAAGGCTGGAAGTAAGGTTTCCTTGATTTATGACAAGTTCAAGGTTGATGGGCGGTTCTATAAATGGGATGCTGTTCTAAACTCTAGGAGATTGATAGAACGCAACACCAAATCTTTATCTGAAAGTTAATGGCCAGATACGTCCGATGTGCGGTTAGTTTCTCTCAATGCTAGAAGCGTTGTAAACAAAACAGAAAAACTGGAAGAAGTTTGCTCTCTTTGGATCCGCACGTGTGCATCATAACTGAAACCTGGCTACATGAGCAAATCAGTGACGATGACATCGTCCCACCAGGTTATCGGTTATATCGGCGGGACCGAGGATCTAGAGGGGGTGGTGTAAGGAAACAGCGTTTCATTTGTGTGCGGTTTATCGTGCCCCAGATGCTGATGAAAGCTTCTTGAGTAAATTGTATGATCGATTGTTGTTTTTACGAAACAAGAATGTGATTGTAACGGGTGACTTTAATTTGCCTTTACTAAATTGGAACAATCTGTCTTTTGGATTATCGCAAACGAGTGATATTATCCTTGATGTTATGCTTGCGCTTGGTCTTGATCAAATAATTACTGAATGTACTCGCGAAACATCAATTCTTGACCTGCTGTTCATTAGCGAAAGATTTAAAGAAGTAACGGTTACAATTGAACCCAGTATATCTGACCATAAGTTAATTTTTTTTTTCCTGGAAAGTTGAAAAATCAAAAACACACGCGCTCGATATTGCTACAGTTAAGGAATTTAGTCTAGCTGACGATGTGGCGATTATTGACTATATTGAAGAAAATCTTGTGATTACATGTGATGTGGAAAGCTCTTGGCAACGGTTCGCTAATGTGCTTAGGCATTGTATTAAAGATTACGTTCCAGACAGAAAAACATTTAAAAAGCGGAAACATCCATGGATTACTCGTGAAATTATACACATTAGGCGTATACTTAAGAGATATCGTAAAAAGCATGTTACGTCAACGCCGCTGTTTAAAGACATCAAACATGACCTGTTATCAAACGTGAGCAGCGCCAGGACTAAATATTTTTCGCACACTTTAGCAGAGTTTCTAAAGTCTGATCCGCAGAAATTTTGGCGGCACTTGACAAGACCCAAAGATGCACTTACCAAAATAAAAGTTAGAGACAAGATTATCACGGACGCTGCCGAAATAGCTGAGAA
The DNA here is from genome assembly GCF_052857255.1 of Amblyomma americanum. Taxonomy (NCBI): domain Eukaryota; kingdom Metazoa; phylum Arthropoda; class Arachnida; order Ixodida; family Ixodidae; genus Amblyomma; species Amblyomma americanum. The sequence goes on along the minus strand of NC_135501.1, from coordinate 37,567,948 downwards.
TTTTAACCAGTATTTCTACGAGGTGTTTTCAGAATTAGATGAATATGAAATAAAAGCAGCGGCTGCACCAGAGGAGGGCATTGAAGTGACTCGTGAGGGCGTCCTGGCGATGCTCTTGAAACTGGACACTAAAAAATCCGCTGGATCCGATGGTCTTCCGAATGTATTTTTGAGGCGATACGCAGAACAAATATCAGGTTGCCTAACAGACATTTTTAAACTATCATTAGCATGCGGAAAACTTCCTTCAGATTGGAAAATAGCACGTGTGGTTCCTGTGTATAAAAAAGGTGATCGACTGTCAGTTTAAAATTATCGGCCTGTTTCCATAACATGCAGTTGCTGTAAGATGTTGGAGCACATTGTAGCCGGCTACGTGCGAAAGTTCCTGAGCGATCATAACCTTCTGTCTGATTGTCAACAATGGTTAAGGCAGGGTTTATCTACAGTTACTCAGACTGTTCTGGCTGTGCTCAACTTTGCGCGGGTGCTTGATATGTCCGGGCAAACGGACGTGGTTATCTTTGATTTTAGCAAGGCCTTTGATAAGGTGCCACATGGTAAACGTCTCTATAAGATGGAATGTATGGGTGTGCCTTTTTTTATCATTCGGTGGGTTCAAGCATACCTTACAGACAGACGGCAATATGTTGAAATTAATAAGACCGCTTCAAGTGTTGTTAATGTTCAATCAGGAGTCCCCCAAGGAAGTGTGCTTGGGCCATTGTTGTTTTTAATATATTGTTACAGGTTCTATTTACAAATAATATTTACAAGGCAGGTCGAGAGGAGCCTGGTGCGCCGGCGGCAGGATCCTTGACTTCCTCTTCTACTTCCAGCCGCCGCACGTCTTCTTTATTCCTCAGAGCCCATGCGCAGCACGTGACATTTCCCCGTTCGCAGACGAAGCCCTCTGGGCCAGCCAATCAATCGGGGTCCCGAGAGTGGAATGGCTTCAGCCGTGCGACATGCACGACCTGGGTTGTCCTTGAGCGGCGTCCTTGCGTTGATTGGGGAGAGATGACATAGTTGAGGCCATTGAGGCGAGCAACAACGATGAACGGGCCTGTGTAGTGGGATAGCAGCTTTTCTGATAAGCCACGCTTGCGTAGGGGCGTCCACAACCATACAACGTCACCGGGGAGGTAGGAGACATCCTTGCGCCGGCGGTCATAACGCTGCTTAGAGCGATGCTGTGATGCCAAGGTGCGTATCCGGGCAATCCGACGGGCTTCTTCAGCGCGACATAGAGTGTTGGCAATAGAAGGCTCGGTGTCGAGAGAGAAAGGTAAGATGCCGTCGAGGGAGCTTCGAGGCGGACGGGCATAAAGAGGGAAGAATGGGCTGTAACCAGTTATTTCATGCCTCGACGTGTTATAGGCGTATGTAATGAAGGGAAGCACGTCGTCCCAGTTCTTATGGCGGGAATCGACATACATGGCCAGCATGGTCGTGAGTGTCCGATTGGTACGTTCAACCAGTCCATTAGTCTGGGGGTGGTACGGCGTCGAGTGGCGAAAATGGCATGAACTAAGACGCAGAAGCTCTTCCACAACGTCTGCCGTAAACTGGCGACCGCGGTCACTGATAACAACTCGAGGAGGTCCATGCCGGAGGATGACAGCACGAAGAAGGAAGAGCGAGACCTCAGCAGCGGTGGCGCAAGGTAGGGCGGCGGTCTCACAGTAACGGGTGTGGTGATCAACGCACACTATAATCCTGCGGTTACCGTTGGACTAGCGGGGAAACGGACCGAGCAGATCGAGTCCAACTTGTTCATATGGCGTACTTGGAGGTGGCAAAGGATGCAGGCGTCCAGGCGGAGAAGTCGTGGGAAGCTTGAACCGCTGACACTGCACGCAGGTGGCCACGTAGCGCTGAACCATGTGACGCATTTCTGGCCAGTAAAAACGTTCCTTGATGCGGTTAAGGGTCCTGGCAAACCCCAAGTGCCCAGCCGTGACGTCATCGTGCATTGCCTGCAGAACAGAGGAGTACAGAGTAGCCGGAACGACGAGGAGAAAGCGCGCACCTCCAGGCGAGTAATTCGTTCTGTAGAGTAAACCGTCGCGAACGCAGAAAGGGCTTGCTGATGTCGGGTCACGGGCTTCGGCAAAAAGCGGCGCCAAGGGCTGATCCTTGCGTTGTTCCATCTGAAAAGTGCCAGGATCTGGAAACTCTTGGGAAACGGCAGCGAGATAGTCATCGAAGTTTTCATCATCGGAAGTAGTAACCGGGAGCGGCAGCCGCGAGAGGCAATCTGCGTAGGCGTGTTGGCGGCCACTTTTGTAAGACACTTTGAAGTTAAACTCTTGGAGGCGTAACGCCCAGCGGGCCAACCGACCGCAGGGGTCGCGTAGATTGACCAGCCAGCACAGAGAGTGATGGTCTGTGACGACTGTAAAAGCACGTCCATAAAGGTACGAACGAAACCGTTGTACGCCGAAAACAACGGCGAGACACTCTTGCTCTGTTACAGTGTAATTGCGTTCCGACTTGCTGAGGGTGCGACTTGCATAAGCGACAACGTGTTGATTGCCCTCATGGCGTTGGATAAGCACAGCACCCACGCCGATGCCGCTGGCGTCAGTGTGGAGTTCAGTCGGTGCTGTCGGGCAGAAATGACGCAATATTGGCCGCGAGGTGAGGAGAAACTTGAGCTGCCGAAACGCGGAGTCGCATTCGGGAGTCCAGTGGAAAGGGGTGTCTTTCTGCAGGAGACTTGTAAGCGGGTAGGCTAAATCAGAAAACTTGGGAACGAAACGCCGAAAATATGAGCAAAGTCCTAGGAAACTTCTGAGCTCTTTCACTGATTTGGGTTCTTTGACACTGCTTACAGCTTCAACCTTCTGCGGGTCGGGTCTGAGGCCATCCTTGTCAACGAGATGACCAAGCACAGTAATTTGGCGTTCACCGAAGCGACACCTCTTCGAGTTCAGCACGAGGCCCGCTCTCCCTATGCAGTCTAGGACAATGGCTAAGCGGCTGTTATGTTCGGCGAAGGTCCTACCAAAAATAACAACATCGTCCAGATAACACATGCAAACTTGCCACTTCAGGCCACGTAAAAGCGTATCCATAAATCGTTCAAAAGTGGCAGGAGCGTTGCAAAGGCCGAAAGGCATAACATTAAATTCATACAACCCGTCAGGTGTCACGAATGCTGTCTTCTCTTTGTCTTGCGGGTGCATCGGGATCTGCCAGTACCCGGACCGTAGATCCACCGAGGAAAAGTAGGAGGCTGAGTGGAGGCAGTCAATGGCATCATCAACGCGCGGGAGCGGGTAAACATCCTTCTTTGTGACAGTGTTAAGCCGGCGGTAGTCGACACAAAATCGCCAAGTGCCATCTTTCTTTTTGACAAGGATCACTGGAGCAGCCCACGGGCTTGAAGATTCCTGAATGATGCCGCGGTGCAACATGTCACGGACTTGTTCATCGATTATCTGACGTTCGGAAGGCGAGACGCGGTATGCCTTCTGGCGAATCGGCTGTGCAGATCCAGTATTGATCATGTCATGGGTACGGGAAGCTGGAATCGGCGGTGGTTGGTCGCGAGCAAAGTCAAACACGTCCGCATGCTTCATAAGAACGGCCACTAGTACCTGGCGGTCGCTAGTGGGTAGGGATTTGTTGACCATGGCTAGGAATTGAGAGTCGCTCAGATCGCGGCGTCTAGTTGTACGAGACACGTTGTCAGTGATCGCGGCAACTGGTACAGAAAAACGTTCTTCAAAGCCAGCAAGTTTTAAACCACATGGCAATACTGCAGGTTCGTTGGAATGATTGACAGTCCAAAGAGTGGCATGGCCCTTGGTCACATGGACGACGCTGCGGGGTACTAGCACACTTTTCTTTGCACAGTTAAGGGAACAAGGTTCCACCACAGCATCGAAGGCATCAGAAATCGTGCTCGAGGACACAACGGGAACGAATATGGCAGACATTGCTGGAACGACGGTATCTTCAGAGACAGAAAACACTTGGGCAACCACTGGCGAGTCTTCTATGAGAGCTGACCGAAGGACAGGACTTAACGATATGCCACCACTGCGGAAGTCGAGAGTAGCGCCGCACTGGTGCAAAAAGTCAATACCGAGGATGATGTCATGCGTAGAACGAGGGAGCACCGTGAATTCAGTTCGGAACATGTGGCCAGCGATCACTACATTCACAAAACAAATACCAATCGGAACCAATGATTCTCCCCCTACACCCCGGAATATAACAGCACGATCCCAAGCGAACATTATTTTACGACCCAGACGGTTCTTGAAAGTTGAACTTCAGCGGCAGAGACAAAAGCGTTAGCCCGCAGTATGGTTCGGGCCACCACCCTCGCCCTCAAACAGCGAATCATGCCCTCTCTTGCCCTCACCTCATCATGTCTTTCCTACCTCACTCTCGTCCTAACGTATTTTAATCCACCCATCCTCCCTCACCCTCACCTCACCGAGTGAAATCCTCATGAGGTGAGGCTGAGGACGCCCTCATGAGGGTTCGCCCTCGTGAGGATGCCCATCTCTCTTCATTGCCAAATGAGACGCAGGGCCTTTCCCCTGCCGAGAAGGAAACACTCTTATGCTGACGTGGCCCTGCTAAAGCGGCCGCTGCTAAACCGGATGATGAAGCCTACTGCGGCTGCATGGGGCCCTAGATGTGCCGTCTAGGTTCACACATACATCTAATATCTATAATTAACTTTAAGAATTGGAAAACTTATGTTACAACTGACTTAATTACATACTTTCAATATAGAAGGTTTCCGTAGTACCTTTCGCATTTGTAATTGAAAATAACGCGACAATATACGGTTAGTTTATAATCCACAAATATTTCAAACACCCAAAGATATTAGCTATAAGTAGTATAAGTATTCTGCATTTACCAGTTAAAATGAAGCCAGCATGGAGGCTCGAATTTCAATGAAATCTAAGTGCGTGCAAGGGTCCGGAAAAGCTGCAAGGAAATTTAAATAATTTTTTCAGCAAAGGAAATTTAGGACGTCTAAAACACTTCAATGATTTAATGAGAATAATCTGTAGCTTAGTAATTTAAAGTACATCATCTTAGCCAAATGAAAAGTAAGTTTGAATTTTGAAATTTTATGATTAATAGCAAATCGTACTGTTAACATACAGCATTTTGGGGCTGAAATCATCAATAACGAGCCTGTTAAGTTTTCCTTGCATACATATGCCAAATGCAGAACATGTGGAATAAAATTTATAAACCGTTATGGCAGCCCGGCATGCATTGATTGACAGGTTAATCGGACGTTATCGCGACGTGTCAGGCATTTTTGTCACTTTCTCTAATATAAATGTTCAAATTCGCCAGGGATGTTGCTTTTGTCGTGGAGTCGTTCAGGGGCACAGGAGGCGGCCTCACTGATCGAGATCTTTGGCGATCAGAGCCGTTTGCAGTGTTATCTTCGACGAAAAACATAGCAGCTAATAATAACGATGCAACTTATTCTGGAGTTTCGCAGTATTGAATGCACGCAAGGCAAAAGTCGCAGCCCTTCCTATGCACTGGCTTTCGGGTCACAGAAAACTCTGAGGGCCTGAACACAAACGTAAGAGGACGGCTGCAGGCTAACGACTAATTTGAATATACGAGATTACCCTTGCACTGTTGCATGTATGACGGTGATGCAAGGCATTGAGAGATATGGGAAAATGGAATACCTGAGCATACCGATTTCCCTCCCTTGCCGCCCCTATTTCATGTCGGGCTACTTATGTATAACCATAACTACTGCACAACGATGCCCTTCAAAGTGCAGCAAGCAACTGACCAAAAAATACGCCAAATTCATATAGCACCTTGCAACACATGGCATAAGCATGACTTTTAGAAGGCATTTTTTAAATTCAGGTAATGAGTCTTGTAGAGTATCATGACCTACCTGCCTTTCGCTTGATGTCGCTCAGCTGTGTGCAGTATACAAAGGCACCATAATTTCGTCTATACAAGCATATGCTGCCAGAAAATGCGAACCTGGAGAAAAGAGGAGTAAGGCTGCTATATATATATATATATATATATATATATATATATATATATATATATATATATATATATATATATATATATATATATATCAAGTATTCGCTATGACGCTTTTCATTTATGTTGTAAATATATGTTTAATACTGTTTCTGAGTTTATAAATAAACCATGCAACAACACCTTCATTTGCAGCCAATCGATTGCATTCGTGCTTTAGAATGGCTGAGTGAAAGACCTTACGCTTTTTACGCAGCAACCAAATAAAATGACATGTTTCTTCAATACGCAAACATTATACCTCAGCAAATATTTGCAAATTTGTTTATGATAGACGACGCATTTCCTCGAATTCGGCAGCACCGTTGCATCAAATTATCATTTCTATGCTCCAATTCAGAATCAAATAATGAGAAAGGAGGAACATCTTACGCTCGTATTCTTGTACGGTCACACTACATACTAAGCGGGAATGTTATTCGGTAGGTTGCTCTATTTTACACCGTGTGTTCAGTGGTGTTTTTTGTAGGTATGCAATATCTTTCTCGTGAGGTTTTTGTGACACCTCCAAAGTGTGCAAAAATTCAGGTCAGAGGAATATCACTCCAATTATTCAATATACAGTGAAACCTATTCAATACAAGCACGTGCCTGGTGATATTGTGAAATTACACCGCCACATAAAAAGATGATCAAGTATTGTAACGCCATTACTGTTCATTTAATACAAGCCAACTAGCACAACGCGAACCTGTTACGACTAAAGTGAACTGCAACCTCTACTTGCTGTTATATGAGCAAAACGAGCAGTCACAGCAAGCTTCCTTAAGCCGTGCGTTTGCGCTATAGCCTTGAGCAGCTACAGGTCAAAAACTGATGCACTGGTGCGATTGACTCAGGCAATGTGCCTGCCTCTCCACATTACGATGAATGACCCTGCGAGATGAAAAAAGATTACCACAGTTGAAGCAAAGAGGAACTGCGAAATAGCTTGGCAGTCTTGTTATCATGTTGACGGCGTGTTCGTGTCCGCAGAACCGGATGCTGTCACCTGCCCATTTTGTAACAGGTCACGCCATCCAGTTCCTCATCGACACATATCAGAAAGACAAGAGAGTGTTCAAAATGAAAAAAATAGCGTCACCAGTACCCCGCTATTCGCAGCGGCTTTTGTTGCAGCCTCTCGCTGCAAAAATAGATAGCATACACTTCGGACAGAATTGCTCGCAATGATCCAGGCTCAAATGAAGAAACAAACGGAGAACTTCGAGTACGCATCACCTTTCTCACAAACCTTTGACAGCCGCTAAGCGGCCACTTGAAGCCTCAGGAAGTGTGCACTCCGAAAACAAACAGCTTCGTGCGTTCTTCAAATTTGTCGTAAAAACTAAACTGAAAATTTGACTCAGATATAAGCGCCGGTAGGAGCACAGCAGCAGAGACGGCGGCCATATTCGATATGGAGTCCCGGACAGCCCCAGAGTCAAGTTCGGCGTTTACTTTTCTCGAGCTGCCCTAATGTGCCGCACACCGCTCAGAGAGCATCCCGCATCAGCACAGGAACGCATTCGTTTCTCGCCGCTGGCAGTCCCCAGACTACTTTTGGCGGGACGGAATTTTTGCTTTGGCAGGCAGCAGATGACATGATCACGATTATCAGCCTATGTCCCCTGGAGGACAAATGCCTCTCCCATACCTCTCCATTTAACCGTGTCACGTGCTAGCTGCGGTCTCCTTATCCCTACAGGGTTCCTTATCACATCTGAATAACTAGTTTTGTTCCGCCCTACTGCGCTTGTCTCCTCTTGGTATTAAGGCAATTACCCTTAACGACTACCGGTCATCGTGCCTTCGTGTACATGCCCTACCGGAGCAGATTTCTTCTGTTGATCTCGACTATGATTTCATTACCCGCGTTTGTTTTCTGCCCCTCTCTGCGCTCTTCCTGTCCCTTAACATTGCACCTATCATTCTCTTTTTCTTAGCTCGATGCATGGTCCTTACTTGAAGCGCTACCCTTGTCATTATCCGCCACATTTCTGCCCCATAGGGGAGTAGCTGTAAGATAGATCTGTTATAAAACTTTTTCTTGGCAGATACCAATAAAATGCCTTTCACGTTCGCCGAAAACCGGACAAATGCGCTTCACACCTTTCTTTTTCTTCTAGTGTGATCTACGGTCACTACCTGCCCTAAGCAGACGTATTGCTTACCTTTCCCAGCGCCTGGCTACCAGTTCTAAACTGCTGTTCCCTTGCTTCTATTCTCAGGCAGACACCAGCTGCCCGGAAATCGGAGCACCACGCTGGCGACCATTCTGAGTGATACATGTTGTGTATTCTGAGCACTGTCTATGTCCCTAGAGGATGATATTGTGAGTTAAACGTTCACATGAGCTTCGTGACTGCTCTCTAAGCCGCGGGAAGACTTTTCAGTCCCGTATCTTCGCTTTCCATTACACACCGACGCGTTTTTAGCGGCGATCGCGGATTGTTGGCTCGTGACGTGAAGATGTGGCTGTTTGGTTGTTTCGCAACGTTTTCTCCGCACGTATAGTCGTGAGAAAAAGTGGTATACAACACGCAGCCTATGGCGGAGCTCGGGAAATCTGCATCGAAAAGCCATCTAGCGACAGCGACAGGGGCCGTGAAAGCTCGAGGGGGACCCATCATATCTGCAGGCATGTCATTTGGCTCCTTTCGGTGTGTCGCGCTACTGTTGGATGAAATCCCGAGCGTTGCCGCATCAAAACCGCACCTGTTAACGTCGAATTAAAGCTGGACGACAGAGACATGGCCTTTTCTTCGGCGACTTAGCGTCACGCGAACGACCATTACGCTGGCTATATCGCAGCGCGGCCAGAGGCGGCCATGCGCCGGTTGTCGCATTTCGACCACGCAGTGAAAACAAAACTATGAAAAAAATAAAAACGCCACCCACGCGACTTTTATTGCGTCGGAGCATTTAGGCGAGAAGGAGCGCGACACATCGAGCCGAGCTAACTGACATGCTTGTCGATGAAATGGGGCACCGGCACTACTGTCTAGATCCAAGATAGCTGCTGCTAGATGGCATTGCAATGCAGTTTTCCAGAGCTCCGCTACCGGCTGCGTGTTGTGCAATACAGCTTTAGCTCACGACTGCACATTAAAGCAGTGCCGGTTAAGTTGTCGTTTACTGAATCACCTAGTGCTTTTCCTGCGGTACGTTGACGACTGTTTCTGCGTCATCCGACGACAGAATGCAGAAAAATTTCTACGGCACCTGTACTCGTTTCGAGAAAGCGTTTAATTCACTACGGAAGAATAGAACAATGGGCGCCTCCATTTCCTCGACGTGTCCTCATTGAGCGAACCAGCAAACGGCATCACGACGAGCGTGGACGGGAAGCCTACTCACAAAGGAAAGCACCTGAATGTTCTTTCTGCGCACCCAATAGGGCACAAACGCTCACTTGCCACGGCGCTTTATAATCGGGTCTTCAAGCTTTGCTAAAACCCATGCAAAAGAACTCGCGAAGCCCGCCGCATAAGAAAGGAGCTGACAAAGAACGGATACCCGCGTCAAGTACTACAGTCACAAGATCGACACGTTGCGGGCCCTCCAGCCGAAGCAAGAGCAGCCATAAAGAAAACACTTGCAGCAAACTCTTATGCCCCTAGTGTCAGCGAGACGTTATGCCGGATATTGACTCATAATGACATCCAAGGTGCCATGTCCCATCCAACAAGCACAGAACCCATCTGATACGGGTAAAGGACCTGCTTGAAAAAAAGCTACCCTCGTGTCGTTTACAAAAGATACCCATATATGGGTGAAACAGAGGACTTCAAGAGACGTTTTAAAGAACACTAGCCTGACGTCAGGAACGAAACAGTGACTTCGAGCGCTCTTGCTGAACACCAGCAAAGCACGGGTTACTTGATTGACGGGATTGCCAACTTGAAAAAGAAAAATGTTTGTCAACTAGCCTGCTACAAGAATCCCTTCACATACAAATGACAAGCCAAGCGATTAACAGGACACGGGGAAATCTACCCGATATATACATCCGCCCGATATGTAACTTCTTTCCTACATGAGCAGCAGCCCATATGCTCATTTTCTCACGTGTTGAAACATGGTTGCTATATACCTAACAAGTGCGATTTTCTAGCAATATGTCGGGTGGTGCAAGCGTTATTCATTTCTATTTATGGTTGTTTATTTGCAGCTTTTTATAATTGCAACACAATCAAATTTTCAATACATACCTGGAAGGCTGCCTGCAGGCAAGTCAACTGGCAATATAGAAGGAGATTCCTGTTACCAACAAAGCTATCCATCTGTGCTTGTAAGTGTTTAACATGGGTCGACGAAATATACCAGATACTGTGCAGTTATTATTTGTCTTTATGTTGCGTCAGCTTCCTGTTTTCGGCAATGGAAACAGTACTTGGAATTGTTTATTAAAAAAGAAGTGCAGGCATATGGTCGATATATAATGAGTACGGAAGGAGGTCCCAAAATTGAAACTTTAAGGCGGACCTCCTGTTATTGATTGCACATAAAATGCATGATAAAGGTATTGTAAATAGCAACAACTTAGCGGAAAGCAGCTGCAGTGGGAATTAATAATAAAGTTTTATTAGGTATGATAAATTTTACAAATACATTAAGAAACATGGAAAAAAAGAAAACACACTACTGTACAGAGCCACAAAAACAATAAAAGACGTAGAGAATATTTACAGCATTCATTGGCATGATAATTGAGGTTAATTAAAAAGGACATACTTTTTCAAGTTTTTACAGAATGATGCTTCAACACGGGAAGATTTGATGATTGTGGGTAGCGAGCTCTAGACAGTGTTTGCTGAGAATAAAGCAGACTGTTTGCCATAATTAGTTTTGTCTTTTGGAAGCAAGGTATGATGTTCTGAGAATCTACTATTACTGACTTTAGACAAATGGGAAGCTGTAAAGTTAGGGATAGGAGCGCTGTTGTGAGGGGCGCTATGAATCAGCAAACAAACGAGAGGTAAGATGTGGATTCCGAGGTAAACGGGAGCACTGGATGCGGTTTATGAGCTGACTGTCAATATTCTATAGGTTTGGTTTTAAAGAGGACATAAAGACAGATGGCTGTAATGTGTTTTATCCCACTACGATAAACAGTAATTGAGGTGGCTATCAAAAAATGCATAATAAAGTGGACGAAGAATATGTTCAAAATAATGACGCTTTTTAATTAGTACACATATACCAAATGCAACTTTTTTTGCTACTAGATTTAGATTGGAGGTTAAATTATAAATGTGGAGCAAGCGCCGCACCCAGCAATGTTACAGAACTTGATGGGAGAATTATGAGTTCAAGTATATGTCCCAAACGATTAGAAGTCGTTTGCTTTGTGAGTGAAATAAGATTAGCTTTGTTTAATTGGGTTTATTTGTAAGAAATTGAATCGGCACTAGTCCATTAGAATTTTAAGATCAGAAATATTTCTTGTTATCAGGTCACTTAAGTCACCTAGTTCAAGATCGACAAAAAAGCGACCTAACACATTAATCGATCAATCATGTTTATCGGCTCAAACATAAAATCTTACGCCGGAGAGTTTTCTACTTCTCATCAAGGCATGCTTCATATATAGTAAACTTGTGACGAAAAGATTATGTTATTACTAAACCACTGGATTGCTGTTACTGAATCTAACGCAAAATTTATCTTCAGGACAGAGCTAAATGAGGCTGTTGGTATATCTCAAAGAAAATAATGGGCCAATTTTAAGTTGCAGCAAAATGACAATAATAAAAGATAGAAGGCACCACTGAATTTATAATTATTCAGCATCCCCTGACATAAATACGACGTGGTGGCATGCATGTTTCTAGTACGCACTGCCACACTGTGAGCCACTTACTGGCGCCGCCGTGCGCCCTTTCCGCCCTTTCTGCTAAACTCTAACAGCTCTATTTCACATTTTTATGTAGGTGCTGAGTAAATTCTTGTTTTACGAAGACCTCTCGGGAGCCTTTGACGCCTAGCTACACGCCGTGGGCCCGACATCTGTTCACAAGCAAGCCGCTGCTTGCAAGCCTTGGATCCTGAGTTCCTACCTCTGATACCACCTCATGCAGTGACGTCCACTGCGGCAAGCCAGACCGTCCAGCATTCTGTTAGTTTCCGACCGTTGTTTTCCCTGCACCTCGCACACCTGAACCGTTCCATGGAGTCAAATTTGAAGACGTGGAGGACTGGTTAGCCAGCTACCACCGGGTTGCTGCGCTTACTTGTGAGACGAGGCCGGAAGCTACGAAATATCTATTTTCCCCTCTAACACGCCGCCACTACGTGGTTGGAAAATCACGAGTCAGCCATCACAACATGGATCCGCTATGGTGGCTCAGTGGTTAGGGCGCTCGACTACTGATCCTGAGTTCTCGGGTTCGAACCCGACCGCGGCTGCTCCGTTTCGATGGAGGCGAAACGCTAAGGCGCCCGTGTGCTGTGCGATGTCAGTGCACGTTAAAGATCCTCAGGAGGTCGAAATTATTCCGGAGCCCGGCACTACGGCACCGCTTTCTTCCTTTCTTATTTCACTCCCGCCTTTATCCTTTCCCTTACGGCGCGGTTCAGGTGTCCAACGACATATGAGACAGATACTGCGCCATTTCCTTTCCCCCAAAACCATTTATTAATATCATCATTACCACACGGCAATTTTTTTGACGACATTTGGACACTTTCGGTGGAAACGAACGGAAGGAGCGAGCTCAACTTGCCTTGCAGTCCAGAGCGCAGCGGTCAAATGAGAGCTTCACCATGTTCGTAGAAGACATAACGCGGCTCCTCAACCAGGCCGACGCTTCCCTGTTTGAAGCCAAAAAGGTACGTCATCCTATGCGAGTGGTCAAAGAGCAGCTTTTCGTAACACCTGTGCGCGACCCTCTTAGCGCTGTGGGTGACATTGCTCGGGAGACGAGCATGAAGCGCGCCTTGCAGCAGAAGTTCGTGCATCACGGCCGTTCGGCGAGTATAACTGCTGTGTACGCCCACTTGTCGCTGACTGGCAAAGAGCGTGAGGTTCTCCGTGAGCTAGTCAGGAGCACTGTGAGCGAAGAGCTAAGGAAGTCTCGCCCTGTTGAACAGCACCCCGGTTTCGGAGCCATCTCGGATGTATTTCGTGGCTAAGTCTGTAGAGCGGTGCAGCTAACGCCCCATCCCCAGGCGCCACCTGCGGCCATTGTCGTAGCATAGACCGGAGCGTTACGCAGCTCTGCGCCATCACCACCGGCGTTTTGCTGCCTTGCATCTCCTTCACTACACCAATGCTTCTCGATTTCGCCTGCTGTCTCTGACGCACGACCACATCTCTGCAAAGCAAATGCGTGGCGCACATCGAAAATCCGGCCCTTGTGCTTATACTGCGGCGAAGCCGGTCATATACTGAGCCAATGGCCTTATCGACGGATGGGCCTGCGAGGGTTTTTACTTGATGAACCCCGGCGGCGTTATGGCGAACGACCCCGTGACATCGACGAGTACTTGACGGCCAACGTTCCCCCTACGCCCTCACCACAGCGCCAGTCCAGGTTGCCGTCATCCCGTCCCTTCTCTTCTCTAGGTTGCCAGCCTTCCCTCAAGTCTTCTAGTCCACGCGGGGAAAACTGAGGACGGCGACATCTGGGGTAGGGCCGCCGTCGCTCCATGATTCGAACATCCTCCGCTCGCCCCTTCAACCCGACCTTGCACCCCCAGCTCCGACCACCGTCCGACGCCCAGAGCAGCGTCTCTTCGACGCCCCATATCGGCGAACACCGTGACCCTCCACTCCAGATCCCTCCACTACAAACTTTCTGTAGGGTGGAATGGTTTCCGCCAAAAACGAGTCATAGCTGACAGCGACCTCGTGACTGCCCTCATAGATACCTGCGCGTATTTCTCCGTTATGAGTAGTGGTTATGGGTAGCCGTCTTATAGGTGATAAATGTGCTGTGCGCCGTTATTTGGGTCACTGCTCCTATTACACACGTTTTGTGCAACACTTTTCCAGAGTAGAAGACCATCTAAGTCGATTTACAAACGACGAGCAACCTTCCACCTGGGACCATGAACAGCAGGAGGCCTTCGGCGACAGCACAAACTATACCCATCCTTGGCCACCTTGACGAAAAGCCGGGCACTGAACTGTACACCGATGCCAGCAACGTCTGCCTGGGTGCTGTCCTCGTTCAGTGGCAAGTTGGTGTTGAGCGCTTGATTATTTATGCAAGCCCGCACTGTCGCGATCCGAATGGAATTATACTATTAAGGAGAAGGACTGTCTTGCTATCGTTTGGGCACTAATGAAATGTCGCCCGTACTTATCTGGTCGTCCATTCGGAGTCGTGAGCGATGACCACTCACTTTGTTAGCTCGCGAACCTTAAAGACTCCACAAGAAGCCTAGCGCGTTCGAGCCTTCGGTTTCAGGAATTCGACCTCACCATCGTGTATAAGTCTGGCAACAAATACAGCGATGCAGACTGCCTGTCCCGTGCTCCTCTCACGTGCACCACTGCTGACATAGAAGATGATCCGCGTCCGTCATTGGTTAACAGTAGATAGACGACGCCGAGCTACGACCTCTCATAGAGTACCTATAATGGTGAACTTCGCCCCGTCTTTTTAATTTATGCGCGGGCTGTCGTTCTGCTTGCGGGTTGGCATCCTCTACAGAAGACACTACGGCCAAAGTAACACTCTGTACCTGCTTGCGATTCCAAAGGTGCTTCGGGACGGAATTCTGCACGAAAGCTACGAAGAGTTTTCTTTCGGCCACCTCGGTTTTTCTCACACGTTGGCGCGGGTACGTCGCAAGTACCATTGGCCCTCGCTTGCTTCAAGGGTCCACCGCCGATATGCTAAGACTTGCTGTGAGTGCCAACGACGTAAGACAACGTCCGTCATGCCGGCTGGCCGACTGAAAGCCATTGATCCGCCTCGAATCCTTTCCACCAGGTCGGCATGAACTTGCTGGAACCATTTCCGACATCATCATTGGTCAATAAGAGCATTATAGTTGCCACCGACTACCTCACCCGGTATCGTGAGACGAAAGTCCTTCCCTGCGGCACCGCTGCTGAAATTGGCCACCTTTTTAAGCTTTAGCATTGTCATCTGTCACGCTGCCCCTGCAGTCGTTTTAACTGTTTACTAAAAGCACGGCATTTTGCAGCAGCCCATACTGAGGAAGTTATGCGACTGAGTCGCCCCAGTCACCACAAAACCACTGCCTATCATCCTCAAATGGGCCTACTGGGCGGCTCAATGAGACCATTGCCGGCGTGCTTCATTGTATGTCGACGCTGGTCATAAGAACTGGAAGTAGATCTTTCCTCACTTCACGTTCGTCTACAAGACTGCTCTTCAAGAGACGACGCGCTTCACGTCGTTCTGATTGCTCCCCGGTCGCGTAGCCACGACTATGCTGGACACAATGAGACTGTCAGATCAATCAATCAAATTAATTAAATTTTATTTACATCAACCAGATGTTAGGGGTGCTGACAAAAAGCTCGCCCTGGAGCCTAATTGCGCGCCTGCGCTCCGTACAAGATTACAAATATTGTTAAATATCATGTATTGGCAACAGCAAGACAAGCAAATTGCATGTTGGGAAATATAAGCGACCGACAATGTACAGAAGGAAAAAAGGCAAGAAAACATTACAAAAAAATGCAAAACATAACGGGTTAATAAGACTAAATCAAGGAATTTAGTAATGATGACGAGTAATGAGTGAGCTTTTGACATCCGTAATTGGTTTCTATCTGTAGAATAAACCACTCGTCATGATTTATTCGGTAGCCTGGCATACAAGATCTCATTCATGAGTAGCAATCTCCTTTTATCCTGAAATTCTCTCGAAAATGAACATGGTTCTGAGTACAATTGCTGTTCTGACTTCCCGCCGACTTCTTTTCTCAGGCAGGAAAAAAGAAAGAGACAAAACTCTCAGACGAAGTCTGTGCACCAACTGAGTTTGACGCCTTTCGCAAAGGGATGCAGCCAGAATGGTGAGACTGTTTTTCGTCCTTTTGAAATGAATTAACTGAACATTGACCACCTATTCACTCATCGGAGGGTCTTGTGGCCCGACATATGTTGTGTTCATGAAGACGTTGGACGTCTATCGCTCATGCAAGATGTTAATCAGAAATCGTAAACGGAGTCGGACGAGAATCAGACACATGTACTCTAGACAATAGTCCATATTCGCAGTATCAATAAGCTGATAGAGAAGTGCGCACAATATATAACCAGCCCCTTATGGACCTCCTGCATGTTTGTAAACAAACGAGGTGGCGCTGCAGTCACTAGCGAGCTCGTGGTAGGCAAAAGGTCGGGGAGTGGCGTCGCGGATAGGTGTTGAGCGCGGGTTTTCAAGGCTTGTAGGCGCGTTTCCAGTTTCTGCGAATCATAGCAATGGTCGATGCTTCCAACTTAGTAATTTGCCGAAGTACACGAGCTCGCGTTGGCCACGTGCGGCCTATAAAGAGAAATAGTTTGCCACTGTGTATTGTATATATGGTTAGTAGTAAACATGTTGAAAGCGTTCCTGCCGTTTATTTATGCGCTAGGCATTGAATAAAACAAGTTTTGACACTCTGCACTAGCCGGAATCATTTTACTTCGGGACAGTAGTGAGGGGAAGTGCTGGCGTTGTTTCGTCGGAGCAGACATGCGCTCATCGTCTGCTGACATACGTACGTGTCGCGCTGCGCGAAAAGTGGGGACAGCGTCGTGTCCCCGATCTCCTGTCTCGCTTAGCGCTGTTTTTAGCCGCATGACCACGCACCAGCCAGGCCGACTTGTCCTCTTGTTAAGCTGGTCGATTTGGTGAAAATTTTTGATTTCTAGAATTATTTTCTTTCCTAGCCCCGAAGTCTAGTTTCGTGACTGAAACTTATAGCAAAATATTGAATACAAATTTATAAATTACGCTTTTTAGAAGTGTGGTCGTCAAAAATTGTGAGGTAATTTCTTTGATTTCAGTGCCGCATTTCTTTGACCAAAGCGAAAGCGAAGATGCCATAAACGAGGGAATAAACTTTAAGGTTCGTTTTCTGACCTCTCACATTTTCTGCGACTGGATCACTCACCTTCGTAATTCGCATGAAAATCAAATGATTCCATTTGTCGCAAACTATTCCTGAGACGTTGAGGAGCGTAATAAATCTCGATTTCTTGCCCTACACGTGCAGTATTGTGTTAGGTATTTTTTGTAAGAAACGTTTTCATGTAACTATGCATGCATAAGTACTGATTATATAGAAAAAGAACTAATCGCGTCATCATACAGAACAGGGCTTTATGCACATGCTGGCATAAAAAAACTGCGCACTATCTACTCAATTATTTGAGACCTTGGGGGGACTTGACGACGGTGTTAATTATAATTGCCCAGAACTGCACCAGGTATAGCTATAAATAAAAGGAATGACTGAAACTAGCGTAGGAATTTCATATTTGCACCAAGTTTAGTTACATATCGCATGCATGAATAACGAAAACAGTTTTCATGCCGCGTCCCCTCTCAATCTCGCCACGTGTCTGTTAGTAGCACGCCTGCGGCTGCTTCTTTCCAAACAAGCTTCGCGATCATGTATTACCTCATGAAACATGACACATGCATGATACAATGAAAAAGCATATGGGGTTTAGTACACTTAAGGTACGCTATTCTAAGCACACCAACGCGACCGCGCAAGATTGACACAACTTACCAGACTTCTTTCAACTCGAATGAAATAATTACGTCGTCATATCAAGAAACAGTTTCAAGTAAATATTAAATGTCACAAAACGCGCCATTAAAACATGGTGTGCTATTAAAAAAAACGCATTCCTTGCGGGCGAGTGAACCTGTCGGCGCCCCGTGCACCCCGGCTCAAGGTGATAAGTATGTGTGCAGCTACTTATGTCTTTTTTTCCTTTAGCAATTATCAGCCTACTATCCTGAAGTTCAGGTGAATGAACGCAGTAACTTGCATGCTATTAAGTGCATTGAGTGGCAGTGCCTATCGACTCCCAGACTTCGCGCTTTACTACCGTGGCCCAATGCCTGTTAGCCAGTTTCCGAATGCGGCATTTATGCGCGAGAAACCTATCGATGCTAATTTAATATTTTTTATGCTACTACGCGGATCCAGCAGTGACGCAGCTGGTCAATATATGCTGCTTCTGCAGTGCACAGGCTTGAAGCAGCCGCCGCTAACTGCGGCAGCTGCGGTAGGCACGGGCAAGCGGAACCTGTTTTGCCTACCATGCGAAAGTCGCTGCTAACATCAGCGCCACCGCATCTTCGTGACGTCGCGGGGTGAAGGAGGTCCATACATGTACATAGCCTTCAGTAATTACGAGAAAACATTTTACTCGATGGAAACCACGCCAGTCATGAGGGCATTGCGGAATCACGGTGTAGAATAGCCTTAAGTAAAAATACTGGGAAATATAATAATATAACGACTCCATAGCTTGCACAGTCCTCCATAACGTCAGCAATAATAATACATAACGACTACACAGCTATCGCATTCCTCCATAACGTCAGCGATAAAACTGCAGTAAGGAAGGATCTCGCCAATGCTATTCAACGCATAATTACAGCATTCAGAGGCCTGGTTTAGGAGCAGTTGGAGATAAGTGCTAATGAAGGATACCTGAGTAATCTGCGATTCGCTGATGACATTGACTTGCTATATTATGCTAAGGCATGATAAAACATGGTGAACGAAATTTAGACTTTCTTTTTTCAAAATGGCAGTTCACTGCTCTTTCTAGTTTGGCTAAATATAGGTCACATAATAGGGGGGCAATCACAGAAACAATACAAACACCGTGCTTTTAGAAAACGATTCTCATATCATGCAGCAATAATTGATCTTATCTCGACAAAACTTCAGGACAACCTTCTACCGGAATGACACTTTCATGTTGAAATGAAACCAGACCAAATTTATCTATGTAGCTTTTGATACATTTCAGTAAGCCGGCATGTAGGAGGGAATAGTATAAATGTTTCCAATTTTATGGAGGTTTAATATCCCAAAGCCACTCATGCTATAAAACACGCCGGATCGAAAGGCTCTGCAGATTTCGACCAGTTGGTGTCATTTAATGTGCACTTACATCGCACAGTACACGGGCCTGCAGCATTTCGCATCCATCGAAGCGCTACCGCCGCGGCCGGGATCCAACTTGCTTCTTACGGGACAGCAGGCCAGCGTCATAATCACTGATCCACCGCGGCGGGTTATAAATCTTTCGTAATGACTGAGAACACTAAATGTGCCTTTATTGTAATTTAAAAATTCAACAACTTCTTCAGCTTGCTTTACTAAGAAAGCATCTTCCAGAGTCAATTCCTTCAGCTGATGATGCCGAAAGTTTGTAACAGATTTTTGCCAAGTTCCCATTTCTAACGTATTTACCTGAAAGGGAGAGCCTAACTTGTGCGTCTTAGCTATAAAAATTTATCTAGGGTCGATTTTTGAGATTGTTTTTTAAGTCCCTAGCTACCTTTAGAAAATTCAAGTTTTCACACAGCTTCTTCACCTGATTTCTTCCTCTGGAAATTTAAACTACACAACACTTATGAAAAGAAAACTCAATCATCTCAGGTGCTTAAGAAAGATAAACATCTTTGGGTATAACACAGAAGTCCCCTTTCTTGTCGGCAGTGAGAAAAGTTATATTCCTTTCTTTAAAAAGGCTATAGTTTTTTTTAAAGGAAGTTCGGTGCCATTACCTTCACAAATCATCAGCTTGTCGACTCATTCAGATATGAACCGATCTACTTCAGCTTGAGGCGCAAGACGTCAAGCCAGTAATTCCATTGCGGAAAGTCTTGGCTCAGTGGCGAACATCCGGCCTGGGCTAAGCAGGCGCTGCACTTCCTCATGTAGAGAGAGACCTTCCGCGAGATGCACCTTTCATGGAAAGTCAACTAGCCCAACAGCATGTGTCACTGCTCGCGGCGCGGTTCACACGAAGTTGCCCAACAAGCTGCGATAGCCAGCTCGAACCTTCTCCATAGGCAGAGAGGCAAAAGCCTACGCAAAACGTTTCCAACAAGCGCTAGCCGGTCCAGTAAACTCACGCGATGCTTTCAGGTAAAGGTGCAGAAGACTTCGCAAAACAAGCGAACAAAAACCTCTTGTCGACACCAGCTAACAATCCACGCGCGCAGCTCTGAACGCGTCCGTGTGTGGTGGAAAACAGGTACGCAAGAATGAAAAGCTTTACGATGGCTGAGGAGAGGGCTACGGACCTCATCTGAGGTTTATGCGCGATATCCTCCTCCGGAAACATGTGAAGTGTTAAGAATGTGCACCAGATTTAACTCAATGGGGCTGCCAGCGCGGCACTTCGCTTTCGGTGCAGTTGTTTGCCCCGAAAGCGAATGAACGGAACAGCAGTTTAAAGTTGGTAGCCAGGCGCTGGAAATGGTAAAGAAATACGTCTACATTGGGCAGGCAGTCATCTCAGAACCCGATCACGAGAGGAAACAAGAGGAATAACAATGGGGGGAAGCATATTTGGACATTTCTCGATGATCTTGCATGGAATTCTACCTTTATTCCCCAGGAGAAAAATGTACATCTGTATTTTTACCAATACTAACCTATCGGGCAGAAACGTGGCAGCTAACGAGAAAGAATGAACTCAACTTCAGGAGAACGCAGCGCTCTATGGAAAGGAAGATGATAGGTAAAACGTTAAGGGACAGAGTGGGTTAAAGAAAAAACGAGCGTTAATGACAACCTAGCAGAAATCAAGAAGATGAAATAAGGCATGCAATGCGAAGGCAATATAACCGATGCCCGTTAAGGGTAACAGGCTGGATACCAATGAAAAGGCAAGCAGAGCAGGAGGTGGTAGCGAGTGAGGAAGTATGCGGGGATAAGGAGGCCGCAGTTGGCATAGGTCAGGGTCAATTTGAGAGGTATCGGATATGCCTTCATCCTGCAGTGGACGTAGTCAGGCTGATCAGGTCGTCTACTGTCCGCCGGAAGGAAATTTCCTGGCAGCAAGTAGTGCGCGGGGTGCCAGAGGTTAAAAAATTGGCCATGGTTTAGCTTTGGTTAAACCTAGAGTGACACGATACCTACAGCTGGCTGAGTGGAACTTGTTCACGAGACCAACCACATGAAGAAAAACGTGATAGCCACGGCGCCGCGCCGCGGCAGCTGCTCCACATCACGTGACCAACCACGTGACAGTGTGGCGGCGCAGCCACAGGGTGGCGGTTCCGCCACCGCCACGGCGCCGCCACGCTGAAGGCTCGAAAAGCTACCGTTATGTAGCTATCACACAAAATAAAATCGTCGGTATTGCGACGCGAGCTGCCTTCTAACTGGCGTATGGTGATTTGGGACTCAAAAGCCGGAATGGAGTCACCAAGTAGTCCGTGACGGCAATAAGTTGACATCTACAGCATAGGTACTTTTTGCTGACGAGAGCTCGTGCTCGCAAATGAGAGCCTTCCTATGATGTAATGAGAAGGCTGAGAAAAGCGCAGTCATCATGCCAAACGTTAGAGAGTGATGAGAATATTGGCAACGAGAAATGTAAAGACCTCATAGTTCTCATTGATGGTACGCCCTTCACATCTGAATGAGACTCCTATGGCTTGCAGAACTGGAATAAAATTGAGAAAAATTTCATTAGCTTTCATAATACATGAGCGCGTATACAGCACGTTAGGTCGAAAAGTCGTCGGTGCAGTCGGAACCGCGTCTCGGAAATAATCGTATCATGGCAATTTCTGGCTCTAGTGATTGCTCATTAAGTGCTCTGTGATAGGCGATGACATGTTAATGAAGTCCTTGTAGTTATTAAATTATTAAAAAAATAAAAGTGAAAAAATTTCAAAATGGCAGTTCAAAAGCCCCAAAATGCTCAAAATTAAAATCTAATGCTTGTAGATGCTAAGTACAAAAATTTCGAGTGTGTAATTGACCAAGTGATTACCTTAAAGTATTGAAAATTTGAAAAAAAAATACCCTTAAATAGTTAAAACTGCCCAGAATAGAAATCTTAACCCACTACGCTATTGCGTCCTACCATTAAAGTGGAGCTTACGTATATTTACTGATTTTTATTCTTCTACTGATCATATGATTTTGTATGCGGCTCGTACGGAATCAGACTCCTCTCATTACTATTTTTCAGCTGGGTGACAACGCCCAACAAACTATACCTCATTAAGCAGAACTGAATTTCATTTTTCAAAACCAAACGGAGTTCTTTCCTTTAAAACCTTTGTAATTATAGAAAATTCCATGAAGCAAACTTTTTTCCCAAGGAAATGGAGCGGTCACTACAGCGTGCGTCGGCTTTCTTTCCAGTCAGAAAGGACTCAAGTGCTTCACGAGCGACCTTATCGCTACTCCGGCGCAGTATCCTGATACCTCCAAGAACGGGCTCACATTTGCACTCTTTGTATTGACGGGGAACATTCGACCAAGTTATTTTTTTTAATGTTTTATGGTGCTCCCATTAACAGGAGTTGATACAGCGTCCCGTTAGCCCTACAGCGACCCCTCCGCACGTGAGAGCTGTTTGATACTGAACACGAATCGCATAGTCCACAATGGGTTCGCCATGCCTCTATTCGCAGTGGGGTTTCTTCTTTCGCCCATTATGTGAGCACAAGCTGCCTCAGTATTCTTTGCGCTGAGAAGACGACAGGCATGTCATACCTGACTACAACTTTTCTCGGGTTGTGCGCCGCTGATTGCCAGAAGAGTATTTTTCCAACTCCTGCTACTGCACAACTGCAAACACTACTGCTGCCGCTACTACTACTACTAATAATACTACTACTACTGCTAGTAGTAGTAGTGCTATTGCTGCTACTACTGATATTGCTAATAATACTACTACTGCTACTGCTGCTGGGATATCTACTACTAGTGCCGCTACTGCTACAATAAATAGTTCTAAACGTACCATGGTACCCTTAATGGTGCTAATACTAATACAACCAACACCTCTAACACAACACGTACTGCTGTTTTCCAGGAAAATTTCAGGTAGAGTGCAATGCTTGGAAAGAGCAAGGCTTTGATGCGTAGGCACCTCTAAGGAACATAGAACTTGTTCTTTGTTCTTTATGCACTACGGTTTTTGGTCTTTTATAGCAATATACGGTGAGCTGGTATATTAAATTACTCGTTAGTCTTAAGCCGTTCTCTGCCGTGTGCAATAAGGGCCTCCGCGGTTCCTTTGAGCTGATAACGACAGCAGCAGGAGAGCTGTGATTCATATCCTATGTGCTTTTAAACCTCTGTATATAGAAAGATAAACGACCGTCCCAGCAGATAAGTGGTGCCGCTCGGCTGACTATAGGACTCTTGCATGCATGGAGGCAACAGGCAACAGAAAGTTCCTGGTCTGCTCTCTACAGAGGAAGCATACAACGCTGGCGTCTCTTGACGTCATAAAGCCAGCCGCCAATAAAAGAGACTATGAGTATCTGCGGCGCGCGCTTCTGTGAACCACGAATCGCATTTTTTCTTTGTAGTGCTGTAGTTTTTGCCATCAGACGCCTCAGTTGCTCCCGTCGTAACACTTGCTTCTAACCAAGGGGCACAGCGTTGGACTTTGTGCTACCATACGCCTGAGTACTAATAAAAAAGCACCTGCTTAGCATCACTTCTACGGAAAGTGAGTGGCTGTCCTTTGTTTCCATGACAATTTGATGCCGTCCAATAATTTTCTTTACTTGACTTCTTTTCCTGCCCTGCGTCCTGTGCAATGCTCTCTGGAATGAAATTTCGAGTCTCTTTAATATTTTGGCGCGCAGCGAACACTTGTTTCATGCTGCTAGACTTGAAACCGTAGATTGAAAGGATTGCTGTTTTCATTTGCTATGCCAAAGCAGTGCGAAGGCACAGAGAAGCAGAATGGACACGGTTTGGTTTAGCCCGCATGCTGGATGTTGAATTCAGCGCTTTTGATAGCCATACAAATTGCGAGTTCAATAAGCATTCAAATATTCATTACTAATAAGGAAAACCGCTAAAGCCTGTAAGGTTGTTGTGAACATTTCAAATTTTTCCAATCCACAAGGTCGCAGTTTGATGCTCTAGAGAGATGTGCTGAAAGAACCGAAAATTGTGATAGTAAGGGTATTGAATGCTTTGTTAGCTTCTTTTTCACAGCTACTTTGTTAGTCACCGCTCTAATTTCTGACCTTCTGATAAAGCGTAGGGAATGTTTCCAATAACCAGTAGTAAGAACTATGAGACCACTGCAGAGAATGCATTGGAGAAATACGAAAGAATGCGCGTTTGCTGCAAATTTCGTTGCTCCTAGTGAACTTCGGTAACTGTTTAGTGCTCTTTAGTAGCCCCTAGTCGACTTTGGTAACTTAGTGTTCTATAGTAGCTCCTAGTCAACTTTGGGGGATCCTTAAACCTCGTTTGCTCTTTTGTGGCTCCTTAGGCATCTTTAGAAGCTCCTAGTCGACTTTTATGACTCCTTAGATGACTTTGGTAGCTGTTAATCTACAAGCACTTAACAACTCCTTACTATCTAACCGCCAATATTCTACCTCCGATGCTACCACTCGGCGCCGCAGCGTTCAATGGGTGAACAACCTCTGCGTGATAAACCATTAATTTAACTGCCAGCCACAGTGTGGCAGGGTGGGAGTGCTGTTTATCCTGTGTGCGCAACGCACTCAGCGTTACAGAACCCAAGCCGCGTCAGTACGGACCTTGAGCATGGAGGGAAAAAAAACTGAGGAGGGAGCGGGACTCCAAGTGGCCAGCCTGATGAAGCCAAGCGCTCGTGAAGCCGCCCTCTTCCCCGTGTTTTGTCTTTCCCACTCGGTCCTCAGTATTTTGGTGCTGGTATGTTTTAGTGCGTGCGTCCGCGCGGCTGGTGGCGCGTACTAAGAAACTCTATGGTGGCGTGCGCATCTACAGCATGGAGGTTGATCTACAGTCCGTCCGGCGCTCTAGTCCGCGCATGCGCGCCCAGCGGGGCTAGATATCACCGCATGCTATCACGTGGCGTGGTCAACAGGGCAGGCAGGGGGAGAGGGGGAACCGACTTTCTTCTTTTTATTGCGTTTTTACTTTTACCAACTAGGCTTCAAGACTCCCGTCGTAAAAAAATGGTTGTTTGGGAAAGGAAATGCCGCAGTATCCGTCTCACGTGGTAACTGTCTTGTAAAGTTAGACCTTCTTTTCAGACATAGCCGTCCTTGACAAAGGTAACGTTCTTCAGCCTAAGAGCCTAACGCTCTTAAATTGGCCCTTGCCCCAACCCTCAGGAGGCCGCTCTTCATGTTTGCTCCTCCTTAATGAAGTTAGTTCGCTATCAGGGGACACGGGTACTGAGGGGCGTAGTCCAACCACGAACTCTGGCTGTACTGCAGGCAACGGAGAGGTCATATCGGATGCCGTAGTGAAGGACTTCGGAAATTTTGTCCACCTGAGGTGTTTTAACCTCCACTGACATTGCACTGTACACGGGCTTCTAATTTCGCCTCCATCGAAATTCGACCGCGGAGGCCGGGATCAAACCCGCGTCTTTCGGGTCAGCAGCCGATCGCCATAGCCACTTAGCCACCACGACGGATCATAGTACACAATAATATGCGAAAAGTTCAAAAGTTCAATGCGAAAAGTTCAATAATATGCGAAAAGTTCAAAGTTCAACATTGTAACAAAGATCATTATTTTATATTTAAAGAGAGTGCGTAAGGTAAAACGTTCATGTCTTCCAGAAGTTCAGGAAATAGGAAGTAGTCCATAATAAATCAGGGAAGCTTACTCAGGTGTGGGTGCGGGCTATTTGGTGATAGATAGTAAACCTAAAGCGCGGCAAACACAGGGACGTAAGACAAACTACGAACAAGCCTGCTTAGTCTTTCCTATGTCATTGTTTGCCGTTCTTTACGTTTACTATAAATAAATGACACATATAAGCTCCCATCAGAAGAAAATCATTTCATTCAGACTAATATCTGACCGTCATTATTAAAAACACTGCATTTAAAGAGTACCAAAGCATGAAGGACAGTCTCAAACGCCTTAGCAAAATAAATGAGCTAAATTTCATAACACGAAGTAACCTTTAGTCAAAGATAATTGTGCTTTCCAGAAAAAAAGAACTTTTCTGCACCCGTGTCGATAATAATTAGAAATGCTGCTGATTCGAGTAAACAAACAAGCTGAGAATAAATTGTGCTGAAGACGTTTCCTGGGTGCGCTGGATCATGGAATGGTCTGATATTTATATGCTGAATAAATACTGCCTGATTTATTAACGAAACCACCTTTGGCTCATCAGTGCGGAAAAACTCTACAATGAAGGTACAAAGATATCCCGAAGAATGAATGAAGAGCAGGTAGATGTGCTTTTCACAAGCTTCGTTCTTATGCCCTGAATACCTGAGCATGCTGAAAGCTTCTGTCTTTCAATTAAACATAATCCACCAAGAGAGTCAAGGACTATCGGATATGAAGAGCAATAAAGCTGTGCGCGATGGTGGGGATTCATACATTCGTAGCGCAAGCCAAATACGAAACGCAACAGAGGTGCAGTGTTTTTTCACGTCTTGTGCTATGCCTCTGGGTCTTCCCTACAGAAACATCCCATATGAGCAGCTCGTATGGAATTATGAGAATAAAGAGTCCATATGACATAGAAATATATAGAAAAAGCCACATATTTTCTGTATAGTGTATTTATAAATTAAATTGATGTTTCTTGAACCAAGACCATTTTTTTTTGATACAGTAGTTTGAAGCTAGGAAGAAAGTCAGAAATGAGAATAATCGGTTCACGATTTATGGAGTAAATGTCTGCGTTAATGGAGACAGGAATAACTTTTGTCGTTTCCGCAGAAGGAATAGAAGTGCGCAGTTCTCTTAAACGAAGTATACATACTGGAAAGGAACGCGCTGATATCTGGTAGTGAGAACGAGTTGCAGAATATTAGCATATTTTTCTGTAGATCCTGTAGGTTTCACATCAAGCTGCTTAAAATTAAGATCCAGGCAGAGCTTAATGCAGCGAGAGCACTCGGACGAACCCTCATTTGCGAGAGGGAAGTCCAGCCAGGTAAGACACCACCAAAATTGACACCACCAAAAAGAAAGAGTGGACTTCGAGGCAACCGGACAATTTAATTCGCTTAATACATCATGTCGCTCAGAACTGAATTTAATGGGCGAACTGGGCGAGCGCTAACATGGGGAATAAATTAAATAACAATTTCTGAGAGTGACATGTGCACTAGCTATTTCTAACTGTCCAAAATATATAGTAATATTTAACACAGAAGAACTCAAACAATCAAACCATCAGCATGTCACCACGAGTATGCAAGGTACAGTCACAACGGAAAAATTTTCAAGCATTGTCACATTCAAAGATATAATGATCAGAAATATCTCTCGAGAGCAGCGTTTTGATGAAGACAGGAAACAGCTGAACACGTCTTAGCAACTGAAGATAGACCTTTGCGTTTCTTGGGCCCAGTGAGCACATAGGAACAAAAGAAGGCAACTGCCTTTACGAGTGGACAGGTAAGTAGATACTGCAAGCGGTGCACAAAGCACTGGTGTTATTACTCGTTGAAGTAGAAACGCAAGATGCGCGTCTGTCAGCGCTGAAAAAACTGTCGGAAAGGAGTATAATTCACACGCAAGATCGGTGGCAGAACAGTAGTCGTAGAACATTTAGTACATGTGCACTTTACTCCATCGCAAGAAATACTCCTCTCAAGCCGATTTCCTGAATTGCACCAACTTCTTGCGGGACTAGCGTGTATTGCGAGAAATACCTCACTAATCGATATCTTGGATTTCCTAAGCTTCAAACGCTACGATATATTCTTATCTCTTGCTTTGAAGGAACCTAATTTCCGAATCGTTCATTCCTCTCATTGATACAGGCCCTGAACACCATCATCAGGGGAAAATACGTCAAGCGTGTCAGAAAGCATTTTGTGAACCTGTTGTGTAGACAACGCTTAAGGTTTAGTGCTCGGATCCGGGATAGATCAAGTTGCCGGGATGGGATCGCTCCTCAGGATCGTCCAGGCATGTATTTATTAAAACTGACTCAGTTTGAGCAGCCTTGAATAAAGTATCAGTGAGTGCAGCAGCATGTTCACTGTCCACCGTGTGGGCATGGAATCGATAGCCGTGAGCGTGGTGGTGAGATCAGGCCCTTTCTGCTCGATCCCAAATTGGTTTTAATTAAGCTGGAATCATTTAAGATCACCATGGCAGGGGTCTTTTTGCCAGCCAATGCAGCAATAGCAGCAAGCACATCAGCTTTTAGGTTAGACTACTATGTTATCCCTGCGCCAGCGTTGACTCAATGTCTCCTGCTAACATCAAACTTTTCACAACATGCTCCCATTCATTGATAGTTGAAACCTACAGAAGTGGACTTAGGACGGCCAGCGTACAAATATCGCTGGCACGTTTAGCGTGCATGGAAGGACCGTTACCAACCTGCATAGCAACCTGAACATATTATCAGGCATCCGCATTGCAGACGCTCTTCCCGGCCCACTCAAGGGGTTTGCTGAACAAGCGGGCTCCGGTGTCACTGTCACAAAGTTCGTGCCTGCCCTGTCCTTCATAAGCTTTTGCAGCCGAGATAGCCAAGACGTCTCTATTCTTCCGGAACATGTCGCGGCAAAGCGGCGACAATTTCGACCTCCCGCGGAGACAGAGGGAGTGAAGGGTAAAGGCCATTACGCTCCCTTCCCGTATTGTAGCCTGGACGTGAGAGCTTGCACGTTGCAGGAACCGGGAGCTATGAGCTGAATGCCCCCGCACCCTTCGCGACCTTCGCATACGATACTCGTTGGCACCGCGGATTTCTCTCGTGTTCCTTCAGCATTTCTCCATCTTCTTTTCCCCTTTCAATATCGGCGTCTCGTTAGTACGCAGCGACTGAGGACTTTTTTTCTTAGTTCGCCACGAGAACACGGCGGCGCGAAAACCGCGACGCGAGCAGTGGGCCTGCCGAAATCGGTGCGTGCGGACGTGTGTGAAGTCAGACAGGAAAGTGGTTCGCAATCGAGCCCAGGCGGCGGTCTCACACGTAAAGCGCGGTACGCGTGGCCCAAGCTCACCCGTATACGTGAAACCTCAGCCCCGCCCCGCAATGAGCATCCGCAGCCACACGCTATCTGCGACCGGCCCTTGCCACTCCGCAGCTAAGCCACCGTTTCTCCCCACTCTCTCGAATTCTTTTTTTTCTTTGTCACGTCGCCTACAGTTTCTCGTCTTGACCTTTTGTGCAGTAGTTCTTTCTTGCGCACAATTCATCATCATCATAGCCTGACTACGCCCCACTGCAGGGCAAAGGCCTCTCTCATGTCTCTCTAATTAACCTTGTCCTTTGCCTGCTACGGCCACCACATCACAGCAGATTTATAATCTCCCCCATCCACCTAACTTTCTGCCGTCTCCTGATAAGCTTGCATTCTCCTCGAATCCACTCCGTTACCCTTAAAGACCACCGGTTATATTGCCTTCATATTACATACCATACTCAAGTCCGTTTCTTCCTCTTGATATCGACTAGGATGTCATTAAAACACATTTGTTACCTCTCCCACTCTGCCCTCTACCGGTCCCGTTCCGTTACACATATCATTTTTCTTTCCATGGCTCGCTGCGTTGTCCTATCGCACTCCACGCATGCACTGAGAACTTATGCAACGTCACACTCTATTCTTCAGCCGTCAAGGCCAGTTCTTCTCCCATGGAAGTTTGTACAGCTTAGCGACAGCAAGCCAACAGATAATCGCCGACCAACATCTGCTAATTGGGCATCGTTGCTTCGCCAGGAATTTTAGGAACGAGATGCTTGTCTGCCTGAAGGATACATTGTTGTCTACGTAGGCGCAAATACAAGCCTGCGAAGCAAAAACAGCAATCGACATCCCGTGCAGACCTGCCCTGAATCAAACATCTAGGTTTCAGCTACGGAAAGCCCTTCGTCCTTTTGTGCAGAGCTCGTTGCAGTTCAAGAAGTACTCTGCTCCGTGGCCACCATATTTGTGGTCCCTGGGGCCCGCGTTGCCATCCGCACTGACGCCGCTCAAGTTGTCCGGTTCCTACGACGTGTTAGCCGCAGTCCGACGATATGTCGGGACATCCACCGGCTCGAGGAATGCATCCCGCAGCCAGTACGCATTGAGTGGGTCTCACGGGATCTTCTGACCTCTCAAAGTCAGGCAGATTTAGCGACGCACCTTGCGAATCAAGACTCATCACAGCCTCGGTTCCTTCTTTTGGACAACTTTACCCTCCTTTCATCAAGAAAGGAACTCCTCCAGCGCTGCACACGTGCTATCCTTCCTAAGTGAGCGTTAACTCTACCCCGCTGTCTTAACTGTGCAGAGGAGGTTGCGCTTAGGAGGATCCGGGTCGGGGTTGCCCTCATACCAGTCGTCACTCGGAAGTGGCCTCAGTACCGAGATTTGTTTCCTCGGCCAGGGTGTCCGATATGCAAACACGAGGACATTTAAGCCGACATCCATAACTTACTGTGGGACTGCCCAGCTCTTAAGACTACAAGGATCCGGCACCTGAAGGTAGCGGGTCTTTCGCCAAGCAACCCTGCTTCGTACATTGCCTGGACGCAGGGACCGTACCCTCGTTCTCTACTGGACTTCATCAAATCAGCTTGCCTACATATTTCATCACACCTTCACCAATCACGGATGGTCTGGGGCAATAAATTTTGTTTTAAAAAAAAGCTCAACCCTATTAATTCCCAAACGTTTTTGCCCGTTGATGAGTACCGATAACATACAGCTGTTGTATACATTTCTCTTGCAGATATTGGTAAACTGTCATTCATGATCTTAGAGAACCTTCCATTTGCGCTCCAACTCATTGTTATGCTTCTAGTTGATCCGTCTTTATCCGGATCAGCAGCCACTACCTGCCCTAAGTAGACGTATTCCCTTAACACTTACAGCACGTCGCTGCCAATTATGAATTGCGCTTCCCATGCGAGACTGTTGAACATTCTTTTGGTTTTCTGCATAATATTTTTAGACCCAGCTTTCTGCCCTGTGTGTCTAAATCATTGATCAAGCTTTGCAATTTATCTCTTGTGTGACACAGCGATGCAATAATGTCCTCGGCAAATCGCAGATTATAATGTATTCTCTATTAACTCTTATCCACAAGCGTACCCAATCCAGGACTCTGAAAACCTCCTGTAAACAGGCGGTGAATAGCGTTGGTGAGACCGTGTCTCCCAGTCTGACACCCTCGTTATTGGAACTATTACCCTTGTCTTTATTCCTCATATCTACGCGTTTGTTGAGATCGCAGCTGTGATCTGGTTTATTGCCTCGCGCAGGTTAATATGCTTGGAATTGTAATATTTATTTGTGATTCTTTATGCAAGTAAAAGTGTATTTTACTCAATTCGTCTGCTTCTCATGGCTTCGGTAAACGCCTAATCAGGCGTAGCCCCTATCGCGGGCCCGCAGTCCGAACCTATTCTTTCGCACGCCGGGAGAAGTCGGTCACTCCACCCGCTCGAAACTTACCGAGAGTGCAGCACTACAGCGATTAAGAATAATCTTGGCGAAAAAAAAACCATCAAGCCGCCCAGAATGTCCTGTCAATCACGGGTGACGCTTCGAGCATGCTTTGTTACGTTGTTGGCAGGAGTATATTGGCGAAAGAAAGGAAATCCGCCATCCAGTTTACGGAGATGTGGATTTGGGAGAGGTCTTTCTGCTGCGACGGACGTTGTTAAGTTGATGGTGATGATGAATTTCTTCACTCCTACTTTCAAAAGCATAGCAGAGGAACGAGAAGCTTCCGAATATAAATGGGAAATGGCGATCGTATTCAGGGTGCCCAAGGCGTGCAAACAAGTTCGCAGATTAAGGTCGCTGGCAAAGATCTGGCGTCAAAAGAAAACCTTAATGAAATGCCGGGGTAATATTAAGCTATGGTTTGGTTCATATGGATTTAACGTCCCAAAGCTACTCTGGCTATGAGGGACGCCGTAGTGAAGTACTCCGGAAGTTTCAACCACCTGGGGTTCTTTAACGTGCACTGACATCACAAAGTACACGGGCCTCTAGAATTTCGCCTCCATCGAAATTTTGCCGCTGCGGCCGTGATAGAACCCGTGCCTTTCGAGCCAGCACCCGAGCGCCATAATCACTTAGGTACATACTTCCTGCCATATTCAATGGCTTCTGCTGCGTCTTTAAAACTACTTAAAATGTAATTGTTTCCTTGTCTCCGTAATCACTTTGCATCTCTGCCCGAGAAATCGCAGGTTGGGGCCGTCATGCAGAGTGTAATAAATATTTACCAACCACACGTAGAACTCCAAACACCTATTTGCGCAACATTTACTAGTCTCATTTTCTAATTAGAGGACGAAAGCACGGAGTGTTAGCTCCCCGTCCTTTGAACAGTTAAGGGAATCGAAGGCAGCGGCGTTGTTAACCCAGTGTGTCTTAATAATCGAGAGCCTGGAAAAATGGCAAAGTTGTAAGAAGTAGAAAAATAGAAACGGGCTAGGAAAACAAAGCTACTCGAGCAATGTTGATGCCCGCAGTGTGAGAAAAATTTGTGCACCCCTCGGTGCAGCGTGACATTTTAAATAAAGTGTTTGAAAAAAATAGCCAACTCATCACCGCTCAGTGTTACTATGAGGAAAATCACAGAAGCCTTATTTCTTTCGAAAAAATTAAAGGTGTGAATGAGAAAAAGAGTTCAATAGTTTCTATTTTTGTGAACGGTGTTCTCTGCGCTTTCCGACTAATAATTGTTTTTCACTGCCCCATTTTTATGGGTCCCAAATTTGTGCCTGCAATGCTTTGAAAGTGCATAAATCTTTGTACGACAAAAAGCGCTAACTTCAAAATTTCTAATATATGTCTGTATTTATAGTGAATGAAATCCTTCGCACACAGATTTAAAGCATTATCAGAGGCAAATTTTGATGCGTCCCAACTTCCAGGAGCCCTTCACCTAGCATCCATGGGCGCCTTCGCTCATGTCCTCGAAGCTGTTTTCCCTGATTGGAGTGAAGACCAGCGGACCCAAGTATTGGCCTACTTGGATCTCAAGGGTGTGAGATCTGTGACCGACGTGGAGAAAATAAATGAGGAGGAACTTGCTGACATCATCGTACTTAGAGTGTATGAAGATGGCAGCCGGGGCAGGTAAGTTTTCATCGCTGTTTTAATTGGCATTCCTTTGAGATGTCGGTGGCCTAATACACGAATTGAGTTTATTATATTTAGGTTGTGATAAAAAGAGAGTAAGAAACACAAAATAAGCAATGTGTTTGCCTGCTATCAATTCCAACAAGAAATATATCTACTTGTTGACAGCAAAAAATCGAACTACTACGAGGAAGTTTTATTCAGTGACTATAAGAGCTCGACCTAAACTTAATGTAAAAAAGGGTATCAGGCATCTAGCAACCTACATTAAGGAAACAAAAGAACCCTAATTTATGTGCATTAATTATGTCATTTACATATGATTTGCATTTTCAGAGATGAGGAAACCTTGGGTTGTTGTTGGCTAAACAGACAGACATTATTTGCAAATGCGAGTGTGTGCTCACAGACACAGCTACAAGATGATAGTCTTGCGAACTGGTCCGTGCGAACAGAATTGCTGGATGCCGAAAAATTTCAGCTGTCATAACATTTTCGTTCACTAACGTAACTACGTTCAAGAAATGTTAGTTCATAAAATGCGCCTAATAATATTTATTGACCGGCCGAAACGAGGATGGCGGCACAGTCAGCTGCAAACGTGTCTCCGGTCTCTGATGTAATACAATTTTTGTTTACAAAACTTTTGCAGAAGCCACAAACAACGAGGTTCTTCCCACTCCTGTCGCGAGGTAAGAGACACAACGCGAAATATCGTCACGCTGTTGTGACACAATGTCCGGCAGGCAGAGAGACAGCGATGAGCGCTTAGTAGCGTGGTTGGTAGTCGTCAGAGATCAAATTGATCACTGATTTCACCTGCGTTAAATTACGGGTGCCAAATAACATTTCGTTTTAATCTAAGAAAGCGTCTGCGCCAATATGCAGCATCATATAAGTAGTTTTATGCGGCTGCAGTCTTGTGTGATGTGCTTGTCTCTTAGGAATATTCATTCAACTATAATGGATGCAATGTTGTCTAGAACTGGCAATGCCTGCTCCACGTGCATCTCGGTTTACTTCTGCCACTTCGAAGCCCTGCTCCAGGCGTAACTTCCGCATCCCGCGATTAACAGTTACTGCGCCCCTCTCGACCTGTTTGTTCCACCACAGTGCCTCGGCTAACACGAACACAAGGTTCGTCACCTGCGGTCTGTGGCCCGTATATCCTCGAATCCCGGGGCATATCGTTTACTGCTTGTGCTACGTGACCCTTCAGAACATTATGTAGTCCTGTGTCTATAGCATTTCCGGTAATGTCCTTTTTGTTTTTTTAGCACCACGGTCATTGTGCTGCGCGGTAAAATCAACTGCTACTAGGCTTTACACGCTCCTATCTCTCGAGTGCCTATGGGTCCGCAGCGCCACCTATCAACAGAGGAAGGTGGCAGGGTGTGAGAAGAGAGAGAATGTGGGAGGGGACAGGCAGCCTTATGTATGAGGTGTCCGCCTCAGCTGCGGAAAACGGTTGGTTCGAAAACTACTGCAACCATACCAGTGCAGCCGAACACCGCTCCAGAACAAGCCCCGATTCACGTCTGGTTGTGTGCTTCGGCGGAAAAAGATAGATGTCTGTAAAAAAATTATTCGCTGGTACAATGCAGCTAATGCTGAAACATTCACACTGCATACTCCATTGAGCGAGCGGCCAGACGGTTCTTTCAAGCGGGCGATCCAGCATGACATAAGACGGTTTGCGGACCGTGGGGGTTTAACGCCCCAAAGCAACTCAGGCTTTGAGGGACGCCGGAGTGAAGGGCTCTGGAAATTTGGGCCATCTCGGGATCTTTAACGTGCACTGACGTCGCACAGTACACGGGCCTCTAGATTTGCGCCTCCATCGAAATTCAACCACCGCGGCCGGGATCGAACCCGCATCTTTCGGGCCAGCAGCCGAAGCGCCATAACCGCTGAGCGAAAGCGCCGACCTGACATAATGGTGAGTCCCAACTTTGAAATGTCCGTCTTACAAGTACGGGCGAATGTTCGACATTGCCCACACTATCGGGAGGCCCTCTTCCCCAGTCGTGGAACACTCCGCCTATGCCTTCGGTAAAGAGCAGCTGGTGTAAGCTATTACCCCCCTCGCTCCCTTGCTGCTTCGGGACGAGAACGACCCTGAAGCCAACATTGCGTACGTCTGCATCAATTTCGATTTCGCGGCGACTGTATAAGCGCTTAAGTTCCTCGAATCTTTCATTTTGTGGAGCTTCCCACTTGGATAGAACATCAGACTTTGTTAGCTGCGTCAAAGGCAAGGAGTTGCGCGAAAAGATCTTTGCAAGTAATCGGTAATGCGCATGCACCCAAAGATTCGACGCGACGCTTTTTTGTCGTTTTGCTGCGGGAACTGTGCAACAGCAGCAGTTTTATTGGCCCCGTTTGTATTCCATGGTTGCTTACCACATTGGCTGGAAACAGCAGCTGCTCACAAGTGAAATGGCATTTATTTGTTTTCTGAGGAGCTCTGATGACTTGATGGCCCCTAGCAGCGTTCGAAATCTTTTCAGACGACAGTCAAAGGTCCAGAAGACGACGCCAACGTAATTGTTGTATACGAGCCAAATTTGCCGCTTGGGGCCTGGCAGTACTCTGGCCATTACAAGCTGGACGTTGCTAGGGCAGAACGAAGTCCAAATATAAATAAATTCAACTCGCAGCCCGTCGGGTGTGAAGGCGGCCTCCTCGCGGTCCCTTTCATAGTCCTTCGATTTGCCAATACCTGCTCTTTAGGGCCATGAGAGAGAAGTATTTACACCGCGGAGGCGTTCTAAGGTAAGGTCGATGCGGGGTAGCGGGTAGACATCTTTCTTGGTTACGTTGCACAGTCGGTGGAAATCGACGCAAAACTGGAGATAACCCTGCTTATTCGCCAGGACGACCGCGGCTGCACAGGAGCTCTTCGATGGCTGGATGACATCGTCACGGAGCACTTCCTCAACTTGGTGCCGGATGGCTTTGCATTCGCAAGTTGAGACGCAGTAGGGGCTTTGGCGCAGAGAGCACGTGTCTTCGTCGGTTATAATGCGCTGCTTTGCAACAGGTTTTATTCGGACCTTTGACGAGGGAGAACACAAATTAGGGCGGTTTAGCACTGCTAAGGAAGAATTATTGTGCGAAAAAAGGATTTTGCTGGTAGATCCACCCGCCGCGGTTGTTCAGTGGTTAGGGCGCTCGACTACTGATCTGGAGTTCCCGGGCTCGTACGCGACCGCGGCGGCTGCCTTCTTATGGAGGAAAAACGCTAAGGCGCTCGTGTGCTGTGCGATCGATGTCAGTGCACGTTAAAGATCCCCAGGTGGTCGAAATTCTTCCAGAGCCCTCCACTACGGTACCTCTTTCTTCCTTTCTTCTTTCACTCCCTCTATTATCCCTTCCCTTCAGGTGTCCAACGATATATGAGACAGATACTGAGCCGTTTCCTTCCCCAAAAACCAGTTATTATTAAGGTAGATACTACCGCGATCTGCTGTTGCTGAGAAGACCCAGGTGTGCTATCCTTTAAAAATATCAGCCTTGTTTTTCGTCTCCTGTAAATCAACTTAATCTTTCATTTTCAGCGTCTTTGCCAATTTACTCAACGTCGGGGGTCTCAAGTGCCACGTTCTGTCACAATGTTGACAACGACAGCGCATATTGCTCCAGCGCCACTTTTCTGCCAACGCATGCAGCGCACACATGTCTTTTACTATCGCCACGTAGCTCAGTGCGCGAATAAGGTTTCCATTCACCCAGTGAGCCAGGTATGCGCGTTTCCTTCCTTCACGTGACTCCCTCAAAGGCTTCACGTCCTTCTGCTGATTCTGCAGGGTAGAAAAAAGAATTGGGTTTGACGAAAGCAAATGACGCAATAACTTCCTCACATATCTCGGTGGACATCCGAACCGCGCCGGAAGGGAACCTATTATAAAGCATGAAGCTAAAGAAGAAATGAATAAATAGCTGCCACAGTGCAGAAGTTTCTCACCCCTGAGATCTTTAACGTGCACTGATATCGTACGTCACACGGGCGCCTTTTGAGTTTCGCCGTCAACGAAACGCCGCCGCAGCGCTCGTGTTCCAACCCAGGTGCTCCGGATCAGTATATGAGCGCCTTAACCACTCAGCGACCCAGGCGTGTTCGCGGGGTAAGAGGCTAATGTGTTTTTTGCAGCCGGATGCAAGTTGATGAAGGCTACGACGTGCAGTGCGGAGCCCAAGTGTGGGAGTTTAACGCAAGGTGCGATCGGTTGCGGCGGCAGCAGAGTGCTCGTGCAGTGGCCTGCGAAGATATGTTCTCTCCACCGCGGGTTCGAAGCCCACTCGCGGCAATAATAACTCGATCGCAGTAAAGATACCCTGAAATGATTGCGATTTGCATAATGCCACAAATTTTCTGTGTATCGGTCAGGGAGGGCGAAGGAATCTCGTACGTCGGCTATTTCGTCGAAGAACGAAATCGTCGTTCCTCTTTTAACGTGCCGGTGTTCTGCCCTGAAGTTCTTCAGCAGTACTTCAGTATGATCATTGCAAAAATTTATGATGCCACTTGCGATGCCGTTTCCTCGGTCAAGAAGCAACTCCCTCTTCCCCTCGATGAAAGCTTCTATCTTCTTGGCATCCGTGACATTTACTTTGACCATGACACTTGATCGGGGTGGGACGCTCACTTCTTCATCCGGGACCCTGAGGGAAAGTGCTGCTCTTCGTTTGTCATCGAAGGGATGGCTTGGAACGCAAGTCGATGATCGCCTCATGTTCATTAAGGAAATCTATTTCAGTATTAAGTCACGGGAACATTGCTAGCACTACGAAGGACGCTGGAAAGGTATATCCCCTTACGGTCACCCGTGCTTTGCATCGCTCCGATGGCGTAAAGAGGTTGCCTTCTGTGGTGCGAATATGTGGGACGTCTCGAGTGGTCATGACTTTCCCCAACTGCAACCGACTGTTCTATTCATCAGCGAGTTATCGGCTCCTGTGTGCACTAGAGAGTTAAGCTTCCGGCCGTCAATAACCACTTCATAGCAGGATGTCCTGGCTTTTGCGTAGCACGTCGTCCTCGACGTCACGCCAAAGCATTGTCGGGTATATGAATCGTGGGTAGGGCGTGTCGTCGAAGGTTTTCTGTGTGGCGGCGTCATTTTTAAGGAGGTTCGCATCTTTGTCGAGGCTCTGATTGTATACGGCGTCGGCGTGTCGGGGAAGGCGTCTCCATGCAGCATGGTCATTGGATGATCTGCGTTTCTGTCGTCAACAACCTCACCTCCAGTGGTCGCTGTTTTCAGTTTCACCTACGGGGACTGAGAGATCTTCCTCGTACTACGGCTGCGGAGCTGCGGTGTGGGTGCCCGAACCACGAGGCTGACGGCTATGGTGAACGAGAAAGGCGGTTTGGAGCATACTCCTCTCGATGCAGGTGCTCGTCGATTTCTTGACGACGTTGGCTGAAGCTTGGTCGTGGTGCGTGAAATAGAAAGCCACGAAGGCCGTTAAGGTGGTACGGGCAGTGACGAAGAAAATGGCCTCCTTCATTCCAATGAAGGAACATCGGGTGGCTGGCGGAAGTCCTACAGGCATCGCATTACCTGGAGCTTGAGCGTCGTTCGTAGGTTGGGAGAGCGGGGGCAGGAGGGGGGGGGGGGGGGGGGCGGCTTTCGAGAACAGCTGGTTCGCGTCGAAGAGGCAGGCTTTGGATGTCTCGATGGGGCTGAGGACTGCGTACTGCAGTGGCGCGTATAGTCAAGGCTGGCGCTTCAGCTGGAGGCATCGATGACCGAGAGCCAAGAGCATGCCGCACTTCCCCGCGGACGATTTCTTCAAGCGTCGCTACTTGAGGCTGGTTTAAAAATGGGAATAGGTGACGCAGGTCTTCCGTTAAAACTTCTCGCATGAAATCGAGCAGGTTGCTTCAGAATTCTGTGCCATCCAAAATGGTTGTTGACGTCATTTAGAGCTGTCGAGAGAAATAGAGGGCTTGTGTCGCCAAATGTTTCTCAATGGTGGCTGCTTCCCTGGTAAATTCAGCGTCAGTCTTCAATGAACTGCGGGTGAGACCAACGAAAACTGCCTCTTTAGCACCACGCACCAAAAGCTCCACCTTCTTCTCGTCCGTTATGTCAGGATCGAGACGTCGAAAAAGGCGCTTCATATCTTCTACGTATTGGGTCACCGTCTCATTCCTTTCCTGTGTGCATGACTATAGAAGCAGCTGAGCTATTTCTTTCGTGACGAAGCTTCTAAATGGTTTTAGGAACTCCTTCTTGAATTATCCTTGCATCACCAGAAAAGCTTCGTGATTACAGGACGAAATTCTGGCTGAAACTTCTAGGGCAAAGAAAATGTGGCTCAATTTAGTGGCTGAATCGAGAAAACTCTTTTCGCGTCTTCAATCACAAACAAAGCAATGAAATGGCGCGCCGGCAAGTGAAATTTGAAAGTACTGCGTGGACCTTACAGTTTAGAAATCATTGCTAAATTATTTTTAAATTATGGCTGGGAATTTCAGAGGACAGCGGATCTTCAGCAATGACTGCGTATTGCGGTATATAGACACGGGATGGTGGGCACCGTAAAAATCAAGTAATCATTATCATCATCATAAGCATCATCAGCCTGACTACACCCACTGCACGGCAAAGGTCTCTGCAATATCTCTTCATTTAACCCTATCTTTTCCAGCTGCATCCACCCTTTGCCTACAAACTTCTTAATCTCATCTTAATCTCACCTAACGTTCTGCCGCCCCCCACTACGCTTACTTTCTCTTGGAGTCCACTCCGTTACCCTTAAGGACGAGCGGTCATCTTGTCTTCGCATTACATGCCCGGCACAAGCCCATGTCTTCCTCTTGATTTCGACTAGGATGTCATTAACACACGTTTGTTCCTTCGCCCACTCTGCCCGCTTCCGGTCTCTTAACATTACACCTATCATTTTCCTTTCCATGACTCGCTGTGTTGTCCTTAAGCTGAACCCTTTTCGTTAGCCTCCATGTTTCTGTCCCGTAGGTGAGAACTGGTAAGATACCGCTGGTAGAGTCGAACTTTTTACCAGGCTTGACGATGCGATTAGGCCTACCTTAAGGGGGCTGCAAGGGCTCCCGGACTGTACCGCGAAGGACAAACCTATGTGTCACGTTCTCAAAGTCAAAAGGAACATAGAGGTGCTCACGGTATTGTAGATGTTGCGGGGAGCAGTTAAATCAGTGATGGGCCTCTGGGGAAGAGCAACCTGGGCTAAACAAGGGCCACCGCTGAAAGCAACTACCATCGCAGGCCCGTCGCGCATCGTTTATTCGCTGCACCAATGGGCAGGAGGGGGGTGAGGACTCCCTAGAAGCGATGAATCTAAAGCAGAGAGTGTGAGGTGCCCACCAAATCATCGTGGATTTTCGGATGCGGTGCGCCGGACAGCGGAGCCCTGCGCGTGCCAGCCCAGCGTTGCGCGTGCGCACATGCGAATGGTGTGTGCGAGGAGATGGCGAGGAAGAGCGTGGCGAGTACGAGGACCGGAGAGCTGACGTGTCAGAAAACCGAGGTGTGAAGGGAGACAGCGCAGCAGAGGTCGCATCATTCAAGCGTGGAGGTGGCAGCCGTCGGACGTTGGGTCCGGGCTGCAGTGACCTCATTTGATCACCGGCACAAGCCTCCTGAGTTCTTTGCAAGTGCGGAGGTGGAAGCCGATGGACTGAGGGTCCGTGTCGCCTAAAGGCATCCTTGGATAGCCTGCTGTAAGCCTCTGGCGTTTCGTGACGCCGTTGACCAAGGGCGTTGATAAATTACGTCCTGGCAGAGTCAATGACGAGGTAGCCAGTGAAAAGGGCGAGGTCGAGGGCCAAAAAATGGTGGTGGCTGGAAAGGAAGTTTCTGATCAAAGGAGGGAAAGTACTGCTTTAAGCGTTGGTCCTATGAGGTTCACCATGGAAGTGCAAGAAGCAGAGCAAAGAAACGATGAGTCATTGAAGCGTGTTGGGTGAAAGTAGGAAAGGTGTTCCATGGCAAGCACGACACTTCGCACTCGTATTCTGTTGAAAATGGTTTGCTGTACCGCCTCTATGATCTCGCCTCCCGCACAGAAATTCGACAGGTAGTACTTCCCAACTCTTGCCGATCACAGGTGTGAAGGCTTGCCCACAATAACCCGTTTGCGGGGCATCAGGGCATTAAGAAGACAGATCGAGTTCTGGAAGAATTCTACTGACCGGGACTGCAGGAGAAGATTAAGAGGTATATCAGGTCCTGGAACACCTGCTAAAGGACGTGCCCGAAAAGCAGAGTAGGGAAAGCTCCATTGGGAAGCATGCCTCTTATCGAAACCCATTTGATTCGGTCGCTGTCGATATTGTCGGTCCGCTGTCACCCACATCTGTGAAATAGAATAGACATATTCTCACTCTCGTAAATTTTGCCACGCGGTATCTCGACGCCGTGGCTCTGCCAAAATAGATTCAGCAACCGTAGCAGAAGGTTTGGTCGAAATGTTTTCAAGAATACGTTTTCCGAGAAAGATCTTTTGTGATCAGGGCTCTTGTTGCACTTCCGAAATGATGAGAGAGCTCAATGATCTCTTAGCAATGAAACATCTCAGCACGACCCTTACCATCCAGTGTGCAATGGTATGGTAGAAAAATTTAACAGCACGCTCAAGCAGATGCTGCGGAAGCTGTCAGGAGCTGCCCAAAACATGGCATCATAATATCGCTACAGCTTCTGTTCGCATACAGAGAGGCGCCGCAGGCGAGTCTTGGGTTTTCTCCTTTTTTTGTTGATATTTGGACGACATGTGCGAAAACCGCTCGCAGTCTTCAGAGAGCTTTGGACAAGAGAGGAGCTGGGAGAAGGCACGAAGACGACTTATGGTTTCGTTCTTGATCTAAGGAAACGTCTCAAGCAAACTGTGAGAGCGGCACCCCAAAAGTTTGCTGCGTTCCCAACAATCTCAGAAGAAATACTATATCAAGAACAGCCAGAAGCGGCATTTAAAGGCTGGAGATCGTCCCCTCATTCTTTTGCCGAGCTGCCACAATAAACTGCTAATGGAGCTGAAAGGTCCAGTTGCGGTTTGCGGAAAAAAAAAAACGACGTGGATTATTGGATAGATTTAGACCACACTATGAAGCTATTCCACGTCAATATATTTAACGGTACGAAGGGCGTGCGTCCCAAGAGACCATGCAGGCGTCTTCTTTTCTCGTAATGCGCTGGTTGCATGAGTGGTTTATAAATTACCGGACAGTAATGCCCAATGAACAGTGCTGCTATCCGGTGGGTTTGCAATGGTTACCTGTGCAAAGGTAGTCTAAGAGTGTCTAAAAGTTGTTTATTTTTCTTCGTTTTCCGGTTATGTGTTGTTCAGTGGGAAAATTATCACCTTTACGAAGCAGACGGGTTTAAAGTTTGTGCCCGAAGATTTGTGTGGTTTTTATTTTCCCTTTTTCTGGATGTATTATGTTAGACCACATGTTTCCTCTATGCGCCTTTCCATGCACCTCCATGAGTCACTGTGTAATGTTCCTTCTGTGATTACGGCGACGTCTATCTTGTCCGTTTATCACGTGAACATTATTGTTCGTGCATCAGCGGCGTTTGTCTACTTCCCACATGAACATACGTGTTGTGTGCACCAACGGCAGTTTTTTTCTGCGAAATAACTCTTTAGAAGGGGGGCGTATGTAAGGTGCACACCAAATCATCGTGGATTTTCGAACGCGGTGCGGCGACAGTGGTGTGTCGGACAGCGGAGCGCTGCGCGTGCCAGCCCAGCGTTGCGAGTGTGCGCGTCCCAATGGTGTGTGCGAGGAGATGGCGATGAAGAGCGTGGCGAGCACGAGGAGCGGAGAGCTGACGTGTCCGAAAACCGAGGTGTGAATGAAGACAGTGCCGCTAAAAAGAATGGGAAGTTGATATTGAGATGCAGGACATGAACATGCATGCCTCTATAAAACACTGATTAAAGCTACTGGCACGTGATACATCTAATGCATGCTTTTTTTTTTACTGCCGCACTCGGCATTCTTTAGTTCGCGTGCTGTGTTCTGACAGTCACCGCCTGCTCTATATTACCCCCTTTTCGTCACGTCAGCTGAAAACGAAAATTTGCGATGAGCACATTATGAAGAAGTGAGCATTGTATTGGATTGTAAACAGGAGTGAGTGACTGACCTCTTTAATAGATTAATATTTTTGATATTTATTACTTCTCAACAAACCTAAATGACAATACTTGAGCATTGAGCATTGAAATGGTGTACAAAATTATGAGCTCGATGAGTTCTTTTCCTCTGTAGATTTCTGGAGCCACCTGTTCGAAGGGCAAGGGTTAGTAACCACAGCACTGTGGGGTAGAT
This sequence comes from Amblyomma americanum, assembly GCF_052857255.1. Classification (NCBI taxonomy): domain Eukaryota; kingdom Metazoa; phylum Arthropoda; class Arachnida; order Ixodida; family Ixodidae; genus Amblyomma; species Amblyomma americanum. The sequence continues at coordinate 37,524,381 of NC_135501.1, read as the reverse complement.
GAACAGTACCGTATTTCATGGCGTGAACAAAAATGAATGAAGTTGAAATGAAGTTGTCTAAGGTAGCTAACACACATCACTGTTATTTGGAATAAAACAGGAAGAACCGTGTTTCGGAATAATTGAATTGGTTACGTGATGGTCAAAGGCAAAAAATTAGCAGCTGTTTAAGTATGCGGCACCGAATGGTAGAGTGGTAGTTCTTGCTTCTATAATGATAATTTATTTATTTATTCAGATACCTACAGCGCCTGGAAACGGGCATTATTTCAAAGGGAAAACATAGAAGAATGGCACAGATAGCACAATTCAGCAACGAAAAATGTAACACTATGTTGAAAAGATTTCCCTATTCTTAACTCGTGGCTTGACATCTTATTTCCGATGACAGCCGGGGTTAAGTTTGGAGACTGCCATCATATTAAAGGGACACTGAGGAGAACTCTATCATTTTTTTTTTGTTAGCAAAATCTGATAGTTCGGCATTTCATGGTTTTGTTGCCGCTTGTCCGGGCGCGAAAGACGCATTTATTTCAAAGAAATTTGGATTCGAAGTTAAAAAAGTTTTTCCCGCCCCTCTAATTCGAACTCAGGGAATTCTTGTGACGCCACGGCTACTCTTATGACGTCACAGAACGGAGTGACGTGATCGTGATGTAAACGCAGACTCCGTGATTTCTGTCCGCTAGCGGTGCGGTGTGCAACCTTCCTTTGCAAGCCTCAGAGATTCGTGACGTCCATGCAGTAAAGAAAACTCCTCCAAGGTGGCGCCTCTTGTCCTAGGAAGTCATCAGGCTTGTACTTGCGAGATTGGCTTGTGGCGGCGATACCTGTATTTTGGTTCTTGCTATTTTCTACATTACAAGAGCTTTGTTTTCTGGAAGAGTGGCGTTTTTGTGATCAGGAGCTGCTATTCTATGGATGCAAGCCAACTTAAATTTCTCCTCAGTGTCCCTTTAAGAACATGGACATTAGGGCTGGACATCATTTTTTTTCCGAGACTGATTAAGGTTAAAATTCGGCAGTAGGGTTGGTCAAATATTGCAAAGGCTCGGGTGAAATTTGGAGACCACCATCGTATCGCGCATAATCAAACTAGTCTGGACATTTCTGTTGGTTCAAATAAAAAAATCTCACATCTTGGCGGGCGGTATTCTGGGAGCGATCTTGGTCAAATTTGGATTTCACAATCATACGAAGCTCATTAAAAATAACCTGGCAATCGATTTTGGTTCTTATCGACGAAGGATAAATTTTTGGGATGGAGTGGGCTAAATTTGACATTGTCTCGGGGTAAATTTGAGGCTACAATTGTATTGACCACAACAGAATCAGCCTCGACATCAATTTTGGCCAAAAAGGATGAAGGTCAAATTTTAGTTGCTTAGTATACTAATTCTGGGGGCTCCCATGGGTAAAATTTAGAGCCTAGCATCGTACGGAGGAATTTAATTTATCCGGGACATCGATTTGGTCCCATTCGATAAAGCTATAATTACGAGTGTGGGGTAGGTAATGGTGTAGGAGGGATTTAGTCTGGAGGCACTGTCACATTGGTCATATTCAATGTATGCTTCGGCGTCTGACATTAGGCTTTGGCTATGAAATGGTCAAGTCAGAAGGTCATTTCAGTGACCAGCTCCCACAGGGACTGAAACTCGAGTTTTGCATTGAGCATAGTTATGCCTCTAAAAACTGAAGTTTCCGCAACAGATAAAGCTAGAATTTCCACCTTTAAGGTAGTGACACTGGAGCTTCGACAATAGTCTGACAGAAAAAAAGAAGCTGCTCAGGTCTGAAATAATCCCAAGATTTTATTGAAGTTCGGTTTGTTTCATTAGAATTTAAATTCCCCAGCTGATACCACACTGGAGTTTTCACACAGGTAACCTGGACAAAGATGGTGCTGAGGTCATATTCTAGGTATAGGCGGTTGAAGAAAAATTGATGAATGAGACAATATTGTACCGTGATGCACATTATGATTCTAGAATTTAGAGTGGTTGTACAAGCATTATTAGGTAACGCTATGTTATACTGTGAGCCATATGAAATGTGGAGATCATGAAAGTATATGTAGTATTTTTTTCTCGCTAAGGCTCCATAAGTAGGCAAAATGCAGTTATGAGAACACTAAAATATACGTCTGTTGTTATATACGTAATGTAAATATACGTCAGGTTGTTAAGTAAAAGTGAAATGCTGGTAATCATTTTGAGATGACAGATCATATAGCCTGTCGATAATGTTTTAATATACGAAACTGTGAAGAGAAGGTCGCAATGAATCTAGTCAAAAGGCGATGCACAAATGCAATCCTTGGCAGATGCCCGAGATTGCAGTGGAAAAGCAAATTGCATAAGAATTAGCATTTGCAGCTGCCGACGACTGACTGTTAACTCTTGAATACAGTTTAGAGCAATTGAGTGGAAGTCAAAGAACGAGGAAATCAGTCTTATAAATTTGAGGGTTCTTATTACACACTCTTTAAAAGCCATGCAAGAAAGTCTAGCGGGGTGTTGCAGTGAAGGTGCAAGCGCAAGTCATAAAGAAGGAGAGCAAATTGGCTAGTGCAAGAATGCTTTTTACGCTTTGCCTATTTGGGTAGGAAAACCTAATGGTTCATAACATCCTTGCAGGCTAGAGTACATAATGTGTTTTATGATTTCGAAGACATAACATTGGCAGAAATACGATGGTAGGGGCGCTGCTTTGTCAGACAAGAAGCATCCAGGGGCCAGGCTACGATAATTTGGGAACGATCTATAGAGCATGCAAAAGATATAATGCACACTGCTCTGACATGGTTGTCTTGTAAAAATTTTGCAGCGCTTGATTCGAGTGCAGTATCGGGTGAAGCTGTGGCAAGGCGGTGCGCTGAAACTGTGTTTAAGAGACTAGGGCGACAGCGCATATTGCTACCCAGTGACGTCGCGTTGTCCGTTCTTTCCAGTCGTCTTTGTTACAAGTATAAGATTATCAGTTCACTTTCTAATCTGGTGCTTCAAAGTTGTGTCAGATCACCCAATTACTATTCAACTATCAAAGTTCTGTGCCATACAAAGCATTCTCCTAATCAGCTTTAACAATCTGCTAAGACATATTTACTTCTTGTCCCTCATATTCATATAAAATAGACACATTGCTTTTGAAGTTTCATGTGTTAGCATAGCCTTATTAATGTGCATTAGAGTTATGGGCAGTTTTCGGGGGCGACACTTTTTCCTTCCTTTTATCTTTGTTAACATAGGAACTCTCTTATAAAGTCAATAGGGTAAAATGGCATTTTTTCTACTCTTTTATTATGCCTCAATCTACCATAAGTCTTGTATGTTTTTTGTCGCATATGTTTTGGTGTCAAACTCATAGACAGGCCTCAGCGAGTGACTCCATGGCACACATTGCTCATCGCACAAAACGAACTAAGGAGTTCAGTGTAAAATAACACAGCCACTTGCTTATATTACACTTTCAGAGATGTCTTCCCGCAACATACAACGCAGAGTTAGCGCTTTTTAAACAGAACACATCCAACGAAACAAATAAAAACACAATTCGCGTGTTTCAGGCCTACATGGGGGGCAGGAACCGAGCTTGGCGCCGGTGAAAGCGGGAAACCTTCGAATGCAAGCGGCAACAACCATCCAATTCCATGAAGAATTCCACAATCAACAACCATTCTATTCAAGCATAAGGAAATCGGTTCAAATTAAATATTATCTCAGCCTCGAAGGACCGTACTTCTGCACATTATTTCTCGTACACTGGGCGCTTTCTTTTCTGTTAAAAAATGTAAAGCATGTAAAGATTTTTATCACATAATCTCAAAACATGGAATTGATTTTCTTGGGCATGAAAAGTTGTAATCACCAGAGCAGCATAGGTTCCCTCGAGGACTGTCAACAACCACTCATTTCACTGAAGTTCTTGATTTGGTCCTGGGCATCCTCTGCAGTCAAACTGGCATCTTACTACTTTTTTCGCAAGCGTTTGATTGCATGTGACATAACAAACTAATCGTAAAACTACAGTGCATTATAAGGCAGGGGGAAGTTCAGGACTTTCTAACCGCTCTCAATTGGTAATCTTTCTAAATATGCCTTCTAGACTAACCACAATCACTTCGGGAGTGCCGTAAGGCTCCTTCCTTGGCCCGCTACTATTTTAATTTACATTAATCATGTCGCCGCTGAAATTAACTGTAACATCCAGCTTTTTGCTGACGACTGCATCATCTACAGAAAAATAAAAAATCATGAAGACCACCAAGTGCTTTTCCAATTACTTGATGCAGTGGTGGATTGCTCGTCGAGGTGGCAGATTGCCATAATTCTAAAACATCTGCGTGCATGTTCGCAACACTGAAAAATGCAATCATGTTTCCCATTCAGCATTTGTGGTAGTCCACTTATGTGAGTCTCCCAGCATAAATATCTCTTTGTCACACTAACCGATGACTTCAGATTGGCCGAACGGATCTCTAATGTAACATCGGAAGCATTACGCTTTTTTCTAGGAAAGATCTAGTCGGCACGCACAAAAATCTACTAAACTACTAAAAAAAGCATATAAAACGTTCATAAGATTTATTTTACAGTACGCTCACACCATTTGGTTTGCGAAAACAGCCACTAACATAGCAAAACTAGAAAAAATACGAGGCACTCCGACTAATCCACCACAAATACAAGCGTACTGACTCCCTCTCTAACCTTGCAGCTATCTCAGCTCTTGAGAAGCTTAAAATCAGAGCTATGAACGCGCGTGATTCAAATTTTGCGCCAGCTGTTGCCAAACAGTGAAAACATCAATGTGTCAAAACACATTTCCCGGTCTCAGCCTAGACAGACACGGCAGAAGCATGCACTCACATTAACTGAATATTGCTATCATGCAGATGTATTTAAGCACTAGTTTTTTCCTGCGCCATCCGAGATTGGAAAAAAAACTTGATGCCTCGGTTAACCATGCGCCGACTTCAACAACATTCGCAACAAGGAGCGAGGCCATCATTGCCGCAGAGTAACGCCCTCAGTGGTGCACAAGGGGTTTTGATTATTCATAATGAATTTTGCCCTCCCGCTTCACTTACCATCCTTCTTGTCGGGCTGAACAGCGCATGAGCCCTTGCGTAGCCTAAGTTGGTTCCAGAGGTTGCAGTGCCCGTAATTCTTTAGCGTTAATTTTTACTATCAACATATGCGTACCTTGCCTTCCTTTGCGCGCCTTGGCGCCTTTTGGTAACGTACAAGTTGTTCACTGTAAACAGTTTTTGATTATTTATTTGTGATAATCTCTCCCAGAGCCGCTTTTACATTGGTTGTCCTCAGTTGCACATTTGAAATACTTAGCTTTGTTGGATTTGTTTGCGCACGTGTTCTTGCCGCCACTGTGATTTTTCTTTGTCTTGTGTGATCTAGCCCTGGCTTCAGTGTAAACGTTGTGTAGGCTCATTTGCTAGGGCCGCGTAAGAGGGTCCGCAGTATTGAAAGTGACTATTTAAAATAAATAAATAAAGGTGAGCGAAGTTGGTTTGTAGTCAAAACTCACAGTCAAAACTCAAACGCAGGCACCTGCCCTTTCAGACATCTTGAGAGTGAACTTGTGCTTACCGGCAATAGGCGGAAAGCAGTTGTCCATTAGTGTAGCCCCAAGTTGCTTTGAATTCGCCTGCTGTGCTGTTCAAAATTAATAAGTTGAATTTACGCTGCAACAGATTAGACCTCCTGATCACTTGCGGCTACGGTGAACTGCAGACAAGGCGAACAGATTTCAGCAGTATACACCAGAGACACCGCGGTAGCAAGTGGTTATGGTGCTCGGCTGCTGACCTGCTTACACCGTACCGAGCCAGTTCAGCAGTGCTCACACCCCTCACATGGGTGTTCAAGGGCAGATTGGAATTGTTACGAAAAAGCACTGGAATATATCCCCCACCACAGAGTGCACAGAGTAGTCTGTTGATTGGAGAACATTGCAAACACCTTTGTGAACTTCTTTAGATATGCCAAAATTTACGCTAATACGTTCAGAGACTGGTGTTCCTGGTGTTACCAAACAACTACGTTATATCATTTTATGTGGGACTGCTCTGGAATAACGGCTCTTGAGCCCATTCGAAATGTAAATCGGGAGCAGAGTGAGGCGCAGTTGTGCAGCTCGAAATTGGAATGCTGAGCGCAAGTTGGTCACCCGAGCCCAGCTGTCACCTTAGGCCGCAGGGGATCTGCACTGAAAGCTCTTTCCTGACGACTGGAGGATCAAAAATCTCTCACGGCATAAAAGTACTCCCTCTGTTTCTCGTTTACACTTGTGTTGTGATTATTCCGTTAGCGGTGTTAAAAATAGAGCCTGAAGGTAAAATGACTGAAGTAATTTTCAGACGCCCACGGCAAAGGCACACCGCCGACGTCCTGGGTCACTTAGAAAGGTTTGGAGTAATTACCAGCAAAGATTTCCAGGAGTCAAAGTCGTGCGGCTATTAAAGAATGGCTGCGGCTTTTATTTATAGCCGCATGGTACAGGATATTGCGGTGCTTAACTCATCAGTTAAATTTGTCGCGACTACCGTGCAACATACACCGCGCCGCATCTTGAGTCAGCTCTTTTGCTGGTCAAGACTGATGGGCTTAAGGCAATCCTCTATTTGTATTACTAGATAACAAACCTTCATAACACTTCTAGGTAGAGACCTAAGTCCATCTAGCTCCGAGTCAAGTGTCGCCGCCTGTTCTTAACTCTAAATAAGGTACTGGCGTGAGCGCTCGGATGTCATTCCTTCGCATACGTCGAACCTCTCTGCACGTGACACAGCCATGGAAATGAAGGGAGCGGCAAACAAGAAGAAAAGAAAGAAGCTTGCCGACATTATGTTGCCTGTCACTGAAACTGGCTTTCCACTACACATGATGGCGCATGTGCCTTTATATCCTAATATGAACCGCGAAGAAACTTACGGCGTGGCTAGATTACGTACCCGTTTCTTTGTTGTCAGACGGAGGGATCAGTGGTTACACATTTCTTTTATTGGATTAGCCACGCAAGTGATGCAAATCACGCACGCAAGACCCATTCGAGACATAAGACCAGCAGAACTGCAGTCATCCTCGTCATCAGCTATCTACACTCAATGCAGGCCAACACCTTTCCCATGTCTCTCCAATTAACTCTTTCCTTTACCAGCTGCGCCCATCGTATCCCTGCAAACTTGTACATCTCATCCGGCCACCTAACTTTCTGCCTCCCCCTGCTAAACTTGCCTTCTCTTGTAATCCACTCCGCTGCCATTAGCGACCAGGTGTCAACTTACCTTCGGATTGCATTGCCGCCCAAGCCCATTGCTTCTCTTGATTTCGACTGGGTCGTCGTTAACCCGCGTTTGTTACCTTCCACACTGCCTTCTTCAAGTCTTTTGTCTTGTCATAATTATTCTTGCCATAGAGTAAACTCTAAATATGAGCCATCCCTGCGCCTTCGCTGTTGGTGCCCTTAAACACATATCAGAGTTAAAAATGCTGCTAAGCCACGCAGGGAGAAAATGGCAGCTGCACAGATAACACCCGAAAACATGGGGACACTATGAGTATTGCTGAGGGGAGGAATCACATTTTCTAGGAAAATGCTGCTTAAAGGATGCTTGGGTGCACTTTCGTGACAGGCATCCGACGGAGCATACATTCACTATTTCAAAGCGGCTGTGAGCATTGGTCCCAAATGAAATTGACAACAAAAGCATAAATTCTGTGAGACAGGTACGTTTTCATCATCAGTAATTTTTCTAGTTTGCTACTGCAGCCCTTCTTATGGCGCGTGTTCGTCCATATTGTTATGCTCTATAACAACGCAACGCGATAACTACGTGTCTAAGTATTGTGCACTTCACTTTCTTCAAATTCGAGCGTTATTGTCCAGTGTTTATTGTTTTCTGTTGACTCTGTGTTTTTCGGTGTCTAATTTAAATGAGGGAGACAAATCGGTTTTTATCGAAGCTTGTGTTGAAAAGTGACTGTGTAATTCCTGCTGAGAATAGAAGGCATTTCGCCTAAGATTTTTCACGGTTTTCAAATATAAGCTTTTTGAGTTTGAAGAGCGCTTTTTTCGCACAGCATTATCAGAGCTATAGTGCATAAAAATAAAGCTACCACGTGCTAACTAACACGTCTGTGACGTGTGTCGCAGCGGAGGGTGCCGCCATTGGAATCTGAACTCGCAACGTTTAACGCTAGAACCTTATCCAGTGAGGCTAGCTTAGCAGTGCTATTTCAGAAACTAACGGGCATTAAATAGAATCTCATAGGGCTTAGCGAAGTCAGGAGAACAGGTGGGGTGTATACAGCACTAAAGGACGGACACATAATCTGCTATCGCGGATTAGAGGATAGACGAGAACTAGGTGTGGGATTCCTCATTAATCAGGATATAGCTGGCCACATAGGGGCTCAATAGTATTAATGGGAGGAAGGCAGGTATTGTAATTAGGCTTAATAAGAGGTACAAGCTGAAGGTGGTGCAGGCCTACGCGCCTACATCTAGTCATGATGACCACACTGTTGAAATCTTCTATGAAGACGTGGAATCGGCAATGAACAAAGTAAAATTACCCTGTACTGTACTGATGCGCGACTTCAATGCGAAGGTTGGCAAGAAGCAGGCTGGCGACCAGGCGGCAGGCGACTATGGTATAGGTTGTATGAATAGCAGGGGAGAGTTAATAGTAGAGTTCGCTGACAGGAAATAATTTACGAATCATGAATACCTTCTTCCGCAAACGAGAGAATAGAAAGCGGACCTGGAGGAGCCCCGTTTGGGAGACTAAAAACGAAAAAGACTTCATACTACGCTTTCACTGTGGCATTCTGCAGGATGCGGAGGTCATCAGAAAGGTGCGCTGGAGCGACCACACAGTGATAAGATCTCGAATTCGCCTAGACTTGAATAGGGAACGGAAGAAGCTAGAGAAGCGGAAGCCAATTAACGAGTTGGCAATAAGAGGGAAAGTAGGGGAGTTCAGGATTTCCCTACAGAACAGATATTGCGCTTTAGCTGGGGAAGGCGATCTTAATGTTTATAGAATAAACGATAATCTCACTGCTATCACTAAGGAGTGCGTCGAAAAAGTAGGTCGTAGGCTGGTTCAGCAGGATACCGGCAAGCTATCTCAGGAGACGAAAGATTTGATTATGAAACGTGAAAGCATGAGAGCCTCTAGCTCTAGAGACAAAATAGAACTACCAGAGCTTATCGAAGCTAATAAATAAGTGCAAGGTAGCCGACATAAGAAACTTTAATATGGAGACAATCGAGCATGCTCTAAAGAAAGGCGGTTGCCTAATAGCGGTGAAGAGGAAACTAAGCATTGGTAAAAATCAGATGTATGCGTTAATACACAGAGCAATGTCATTAACAAGATGGATAAGATAGTTAAAGTAGCCGAATAGTTCTCCTTACATCTAGACAGTACCCAATGTAATCAGAACTTTAATGAAAGATACAGTAGAGCAGAGCAATGCGTCATCCCGCCAGTAACGAAACAGGAAGTAAAGAAAGCCTTACGAGCATTGCAAAGGGGAAATGCAGCTGGTGAGGATCAGGTAAGAGCAGATCTGTTGAAGGACGCAATGGAGATTATGCCAGAAAAACTATCCACTCTGTATACGCAATGCCTTTTGACCTCGACAGTACCAGAAGCTTGGAAGAGCACTAACAATATCTGAGTTCATAGGACACAAGGCACCAAGGACATGAAAAATTGCACACCTATCAGCTTACTCTTCGTTGCCTATAAGGTATTTACTATGGTAACTGCTAATAGAGTCAGGGGAACCTTAGACTTCAATCAAACAAATGATCAGGCAGACCTTCGTGAATAATATTCCACAATAGATCATATTCACACTATCAGTCAGGTGATATGGACATGCACAGAATAAAACCGATCCATATTTCAGCCTTCATTAATTACGAGAAAGCATTGGACTGAGTGGAAACCTCAGCAGTCATGTAGGCAGTGCGAAAGCAGGGTGGAAAAGAGCCTTATATGAAAATACTGGAAGATATCTGTAGAAATTGTAGACCTACCATAGCCCGCCATAAAGTCAGCAATAAATTTGCAACAACGAAGGGCATCAGACAGGGAGACACGATTTCGCCAATGCTATTCAGTGCCTGCTTACAGGAGGTATTCCGAGGCCTCACTTGAGAACAGTAGGGATAATAGTCAGTGGAGAATACCTTAACTAATCTGCGATTCGCTGATGGCATTGCCTTGCTCAGTCACTAAGAATGATGAAGTGCAAAGACTGTTCAATGAAATAAACTGAAAGTGCAGAACAGTGGGTCTAAAAGTTAACATGCAGAAAACCAAAGTAATGTTCATCAGTCTAGAATGGGAACAGCAGTTTATAATTATTGGTCACGAGGTGCTGGAAATGGTAAAGGAATACGACCACTAAGGATACGTAGTGACCACTCATACGGATAATGAGAGAAAAATAACTAGAAGGAGAAGAATGGGCCGGAGCGCACATGGCAGGTTCTCTCAGATCTTGAATAGCAGTTTACCAATATCCCTCGAGAGAACAGTATTCACTCGTATATTACCGGTACTCACCTACAGGGCAGAAACGTGGAGGCTAACGAAAAGAGTTCAGCTTAAGTTAAGGACAACGCTGCGAGCTATGGAAAGAAAAAGACAGGTGTAACGTTAAGAGACCGGAAGTGGGCGGAGTTGGTGAGGGAACAAATGCGGGTTAATGACATCCTATAATCAACAGGAGTAAACGCCCTTGGGCAGGGCATATAATGCGAAAGCAAGATAACCGCTGGTCCCTGAGGGTGACGGATTGGATTCCAAGAGAAGACAAGCGTAGCAGGGCGCGGCAGAAAGTTAGGTTGGCGCACGAGATTAAGTTTGCGTACATACGCTGGGCGCAGCTGGCAAATTACAGGCTTGATGGGAAGAACGCGGGAGTGGTCTTTGACCAGCTGTGGGCGTAGTCAGGCTGATGATGATACTGGACTTCCCAACTCTTACTGTCAGTTTTTAGAATTTCGAAAAGGCGGTTACCCTCGGTGCCGTGACCCAACGAATTTTGGCTATTTAGACTAGTTACGTGCTCTGCAGAGGTTGCTTTTCCTGCAAACTTCCCGAAAGCGCATGTATTTTAGAACGATGTTGCCAAAATTTCTTAGGCTGCAGTGTCGAGGGTAACGGCGTTTTCGAAATCCTAAGAGCTGACGTCGATGTTACATTCCGCGGGCTGTACGCCTTTCAGTAATTAAGGAGGCCTCCTATTTAGCACATCTTGACTGTATCCTGGTGTACTTCAGCGAAGACAATGCTGTGCCGGAAAAAGCGGTCTTCTAACTTAAGAAGCCTATTGTTATATATTGTGTAATGTCTGATGGTAAAACACCCTATATCATGCACCTGACACTACAGGACTTTATTTAACGCGAGTACCAAACACTTTGCAGAATGGATTATTCCACCAACAAGAGAAAGCCTACATACATGTGAGGTTCTAAAGAGCATCAAGTTGCTACTTAGGGTTTTTCATTTAATTTTATTACTTTAAAGGCCCCATAAACGGGTGTTACATAAGGGTTGGCGAGAATTAAAAGCACAAATTAACAATAAAAGGACTTTTTACATTTCAGCGAGAACACTTGGGGCAAGTGGTGATGGCAACGTTGTTTGGAAGGCCGTTCCAGTCTGCGGCTGCAAAGGAAAGAAGGAATTAGAAAAAGTGACTGTAGTGAGCGTGGACGGGCAACTTTTACGTGATGGCTGATGCGATGAGATATGCGTGCTGGGGGAAGAAGATGAGGTGCGATGTGCATAGGGTTGTGAAAGAGTTTGTGAAGTAAAGACAGGCTGTCAATGCGACGGCGGAGCGATAAGGATGATAATCAGGATCCTGCTTTTAAGGAGGAAACGCTGATGTCATAAATGTACGATGAATGAATGAAAGAGGCAGAGCGATTTTGAACAGCTTCGTTGGCATTGATGAGGAAATTTTGATGAGGATTCCAAATGGGCGATGCAAATTCTAGTTTGGACCATACGAATGATTTGTAAGCTAAAAACTACACATGTTGTGGAGCGTGGTGAAGATGGCGCTTGAGGAAACCTAGTGTCTTGTTTGCTGACGATAGTGTTACAAGTGGACGAATCATGATCGAAGAAGTGGCGGTGCGCTGAACGACGACGATGTTGACAGTTGGTAGCTGGGCGCTCGGTTCTGAGCTGAGTGCTGGCCATCTCAGAGCAGCCGCCAATATAGACTTACCGCCGTAACATACCCGTAACAATATTATTTATTTATTTATTTATTTAAATACCCTAAAGGCCCAAGTGGGAATTACATAGGGGGGGGGGGGGGGGAGGCATGAAAACAACACAATACAGATCATTGGCACACAGTTGTTAACAAATACAAAGAATAACTATATATACAAATTGCAAGTACACATCACTGCAGTCGCTGAAAGATACATAGGTTGAGCGTATAAGACTTATTGCTTCAACAATACTGAAAATATCACGGTGAATTTTGTAGGCCAAGGTGCGAGGAAAGTTTTGTTTGGAAATGTGATAGCTCAGTTTCAGAAACTATGTCAGCCGATAACGAGTTCCACTCTGCCATAGATAATAGTAAGGGTGATGTTTGATATTTCAGTGTTCGTGCGAAGATGGGTTGCACTTTTTGGGAATGATCAGACCGGGATGAAACATGATGGGCAGAGGCGATGCGATCAGCTGTGAACGGGGAGCCATCGTAGTACAAGGAATGAAAAAACGATAAACGAGAGAACTTGCGTCGAGTGATAAGGTCGGGAATACTGATAGTTTGCTTCAATAATGACACACTTTCATACGGTGAGTATGAAGAAAGGATGAACCTCACAGCTTTATTTTGCACAGACTCAAGACGGTTAATTAATGAAACGCTACTTGGACTCCATATTAAAGATGCATATTCTAAAGTTGACCTTATGAGTGTAGTATACGCGCGAAGCTTTGTCTCGGGGTTGGCAAGATATAGACGACGTTTGATGAGTCCCAGTTTCTTAAATGCTTTGTTTGTGATGTGATTTATGTGGGTGTTCCAGCTTAAGTCAGCACTGAGATAAACACCTAGGTACTTAAAACAATCCGTTCTTTCAACTGTATTCTCATTAATTGTGTAGACATTAGAAGGTATAATAGTGCGCGTGGAAAAGGTCATCAACATTGTTTTTTATATTAATTTCCATCTGCCATAGCTGGCACCATTCATTTAGGCGCACTAAGTCGGTCTGTAAAATAACTGCATCAAGGGGGGTGACTGCTAGTAACATGCAAGCTACAAGAAAGACCGCTTAAAATTGTTATGCCTTGATACTTGTATGACTAAGCTAGTTGTACAAGAACTTCAGATATTACATAAGAGAAGATTGGGGATTACAGCGGCGGCGACGGCTAATGGACAAATGATTACGTTTACTTGGGTTCAGTTCCATTAGGCACTTACTATACCACTCCTGAACAGCATTAGGATCATTTTGAAGAGAAGAATGGTCAGCGGTGGTGAGAATAGCACGATAAAGTACACAGTTGTCCGCGAACATGCGTTTGTTAGATATTACATTTGTAGGTAGATCATTAAGGCATATGAGAAACAGTAAGGGTGGTCAAACGGGCTAGTTGGTAGCTCATATTTGGAAAAAACAGCGCACCTTTAGACACGGACAGAGGCAGATATTCAGCGCTGGGTCGTTATATCTGCCTCTGTCCGTGTCTAAAGGTGCGCTGTTTTTTCCAAATATGAGAAACAGTAGTGGGCCAAGCTCAGAACTCCGTGGGACGCCCGACGTTAACAAGAGGGAGTTAGAGTTCTTATTGTTAACAGAGACAAACTACGAACGATAAGTCAAAAACTCTTCAATCCACATCGAAATAGTGGGGTGTAAATTTAATCGAGAAAGTTTTATCAGCAGGCATTTATTGGGTACTTTATCAAAGGCTTTAGAAAAATCTAAAAATAATATGTCAGTCTGTATATTAGAATGAAGGTTAGCTTGCAGATCATGAATGAATGTAGCAAGTTGGCCCTCGCAGGAATAACCCCGGCGGCACCCGTGGTCAGCAGGATGGAAAAAGTTGTTCGAATCAAGGACTACCATGATGTGGGTATAGATGACATGTTTCATGATTTTGCATGGAATACTACTTAGAGAGATGGGACGGTAATTAAGCGGCGAGTACTTGTTGCCTAATTTGTAAACTAGAACGAGCTTCCCATATTGTCAGTCTATGGGCAACTAACCTGTGAAGAGTGACTGAGCGAATGACAAGCACAACAGCGATGAACATATATTTCGTATTAACCAGTATTTTAGCGCTGTTATTGTCAATTACAGCCGAGGATGAAATTTTATTGTTTTGAATTAGTGACAAAATTTCTGCTGAAGAAAATGTTAGAGGAGGCATGACTGGGGGGTTTCGACGAAATGTCGGATCTGTTTCATTAGTAAGCACGGATGAAAAGGCTGCGTTGAACATGTTAGAGCATTCAGTTTCACAGACAGTTGCACGTGAAGCATCGGTGAGGGAAATAGTGCGTGTGTGCGGGGGGTTAATGACTTGCCAGAACCTACAAGGGTTGGCAACATTTTAGGTAGATCGAAGTTGAAAAAGTGCGTTTGGCTTCTCGACTACTTTTTCAATTGTTTTTTTGGAAGCAAATGGCGCAGTATTGGTCTCATATATCGTTGGACACCTGAACCGTGCCGTAAGAGAAGGGATAAAGGAGGGAGTGAAAGAAGAAAGGGAGAAGAGGTGCCGTAGTAGAGGGGTCCGGAATAATTTAGACCACCTTGGGATCTTTAACGTGCACTGACATCGCACTTGGGATCTTTAACGTGCACTGACATCGCACAGCCCACGGGTGCCTTAGCGCTTTTCCTCCATAAAAACGCAGCCGCCGCGGTCGCGTTTCGACTACGATAACCCTGAATGCATTCATTCCTTCACGTATCTACCAGGCGTCAGCGATCACCACGTTATACATGCCGGCGTCACGAGTAAACCATCTTTACGCGCAACAACTAAGCAAACTATCCTACTGTACGATAAAGGAAACTATACAGCAATTAAAAATGAACGTCGCGAATTTTCACCAGGATTTCAATCTAACTTTCATCAAAGAGCCATCCATGCTAACGGGTCCTTGTTTAAAACGAAAATCGAAGATTTGGTCGACATGTTTATTTCGAACATAATTATACGAACTAGCACTCAAAACCCATAGTTCACAAATACACTCAAACGTCTTGAAAATAAAGAGAAGTGTCTTTTCCGATAGGCCAAGTTGCTTTCTAGTCAGAACGCTTGGAACAAATATAACGCAGCCGAAAAAAACGTACTTATCGACTACTCGATGACCGCGTTTTTTTCGGCTGCGTAATATTTCTTCCAAGTAATATTTTCCCGTAGCAAACGCCGATAACCACTGATTTAGGTGAAGCGTGGCATAAAACCCATAATATTTCTATATCTGATGAAAGCTGAATTTCTGAGCATGAGATATCCTGAGCGGTGGCAATCAGTACCACTCCTCCTCTTAGGTCAGGGCGAACTTTGCGAAAAACGCAGAAACTAGGCAAGTCGGACGGCACTTCACTACCAGAAATATCACGGTTTAGCCACGTTTTCGGCAAGACTAGTATGTTACTGGCAGATGAAGTGAAGATATAGGAAACAATGTCGCACTTTGAAATGAAACTGCGCACGTTAGTAAAGGCTGCTGAAAATGAAAGGGATTCTTCGTGTACATGCTTAGAACGATCTGTCGAGAGTAGCTGAAATGGTTGCTATTTTACCTATTTTACTGTTTCTGATGATAGATCGAATATGTAAGGTTTAGGACTAATATGTAATGTTTTGAAGCGCATAGAGAACTTATCGGATACCGATTCGGCAAAGGCTACCAGATGTTTGCGGGCGTAACAACCGGGAAGAGAGAAGTCTTCGCCAATACTCTAGTTGGTGCCTTTGATCTTAGTACCTGAGGAAAGTTTTCACTAAGTGGAATTTAACAATGATTGACCTGGTCGATCATTTGAGTGGTCCCCGAGGTTGTGAGCAAGATCAATTGGATTGGGTTCGATGGCAAAACCTAGCTGAGTGGAGCAATGGCGAATGACTGTTTCTTCCGTGTCCGCAAAACTTTCAGTTGGGTTAGTATAAGTAATATTGTAAAATATGAGATTGTTACTGCGAGAGCGATTTTCTGCATCGTTCAAGCGTGCTTCTAGTTTCTCGATCTTGCAGGTAACTTAAGTGCTTAAAGTTTTCAGGGTCTCTATTTCAGAATGGGGAGTAGAAAGTTTGGCGTAGTGCTATTCCAGAGTGTCCATGCACTTGTTTAAGTCGGTAAAAGTTGTTTCGGTAGTTTTCAGTAGGTAATTAATGTCCTCCAGATCGGAAATTAATGTAGCTTGTTTGGTAGTTAGTTTCTGGAGCTCAAAAAGTATGCTGTTGTAAGTGCCGCGGCCTGGATCAGTTTCAACATCGCCTGTAAATAGAAAAAGAAGACGGAGAACACGTGATCACTCGGCAACAATACTACAGAAGCACTGAGGGCTAGGCAGCTGCATTAAAAAGTAGTCACTCATTTTTTAGCAAATAGGGAAGAGAGAGAGAGAAAGACAAACGGAAAGGCAGGGAGAGAGAGAGGGTTTATTGATAGAAAAAGCAGAGAGGTTGGCCTGAAAAATAAATATCTGGCCTGCTACACTGCTCTGGGGGACGGGAAGAGGAGATAAAAGAAAGTCACGATGGGGGACAATGATGATGGGAGGAGGCAGATAAAAAACTACTTAAAAAAACCAAGCCACACTTTCTGACATCACAAACGCGAGACAAGGTCCGTGTCGCTCAAAAAGCGTGAGAGCGCTCGCGTTGCCTTTACAGTTCTAAAACTATCTGGCCAAGCGCCGAGGATCAAATCCTCAGAGAGGAGCGATGTGTCCATAGGCTTCAGAGCAGATGCGAGTATGAGTCTTTCACGTGCATACGCTAGACACGCCACTAAAACATGTTGTATAGTCTCTAGCACGCCACATGTGGTACATTCTGGGGAGTCCGCTTGTCCTATTAAGTGCAAGTATTTGCGCGTGAATGCCACGTTTAAACGTAGTCTACGGATAACGCATGCAATAGGGCGAGGTATTCCGCGAGGAACTTAAAAGGTCATCGTCGGATCTAGCCGTTTAAGGCGGATGTGGCGGGTGTCTGGCAGTGCCCAGTACCTAACCGTCGCCCTCCTCATCAATTCCGAAAGGAGACAAGTTGTGTCCACTATAGAGAACGGTACAGCTGTACGCAGGCCACTGCTGAAGGCGCTCCTTGCTTCAGCGTCGGCGGTCTCATTTCCATCGAGTCCTCAATGTCCGGGGATCCACTGTAACACTGTACGGTGGCCGTTTCCCTGAGCAGATGACACGAGACTAATGATATCAAGAGCCAGAGCTTGGTAGGCTGTGTGGCGTAGGAAGCATCCTAAAATGTGTAGCGCAGGTTTACAGTCGGTGAAAATGCACCACTCCTGAGGTGGTTCTCCGCAGATGTGACGAATCGATTCCCGAAGGCCCACAAGCTCTGCAGCGGTTGAAGTAGACTTGTGTCCCAAAATGAATCTGCGGGTCGCCTATTGTGCAAGAATTGCGAAAGCTGCTGTTGATGCATTTGGAGACGCAGATCCATCCGTGTAGACGTGCACACATTTGTGGTATTCTGACCAGAATACCACAAGGTTAACTAGGCAGCGCCCGGTATCCTACCCTACACTTGCGAAGGGGAACGGAGGGAGAGATAGAAAGGGGAGAGAACAAAGGGAGATGATAGCTTTTCCACATGTCCGTTGACCATTACATGCAGGGTACACAGGGCACACACTGATATTTCACAACCTTGCACTCAGTCCTGAGTCCTTCAAGAACTTGAAAAGTTCCTTCAAAGCTGTCCTCTGCGATGAAGGCTTAATCCAAGGACCCAGAATCTTGGCTTCAGTAAGTGTTGCAGCCAGGAACGCACGCTCCCGCTGAAACCGAGGGCAGTTACAAAGAAGGTGTTCTATAGTTTCGTCGCACCCACACATCTGACACGCAGGAGAGTCTGCCATTGCGGTTAAATGGGAGTAGGCATTTGTGAACGCCACTCCTAGCCACAGGCGACACAACAGGGTAGCATCGCAGCGGGAGAGGCCGGACGGAGGACTGAGTCAGAGTAAGAGGTCTATGCGGTGCAGACGGCATGTGGAGTTGCCAGGAGAAGACCATGACGCTAAAAGCTCTCTTCGGCCAAGCATTCGCAGTTGTCTTGCTGCGTCGGCTCTTGTCAATGGTATCTGGACAATGTTGGCACTGCCGTGAGCGGCTCGTGCTGCAGCGTCAGCTGCGTCGTTTCCAACAATGCCAGAGTGTCTCGGTATCCACTGGAAGACGATGTCATGATTTTCTTCCTGCGCCTCGTGTTGGAGATGTCCTAATTTAGCTGCTAGTTGATCGTGATCGCCATGGCGTAAATCAGAATTAAGACACTGTAGGGCTCCTTTTGAGTCACAGAACACAGCCCATTTGTGGGGTGTTTGTGCACCGATGTGCTGCACAGCCGCACGAAGAGCGGCAATATGTTTTCAACAACCTCATACAGCCAAATAGGAAAAATTTATTACTAACCTGCATTGTCAAAATTAGCGTATTAGTAGCCTGCTCTGCTGTAAGGAAAAAAAATGGACTTGTACATTGTAAGAGATTAGTCAGCCACCGGAGCATGTTCCTTGCGGCTCAAGAAACCTAGGCCACAAAAGGCGCGTTCTGCAGTTGCGCTTGGCTAGGTAAGCGTAAGAAAGTATAAGGAGGCTATTTGCAAGACCGTGCGGTTATGGTTGTGCGCTTTTCAGAAGCAACGAAAGCCAACTTGAGTAGATGAAAATTTATGTAATGAACATTTTAAGAGTTCCCCTTTGAATACAAGTAGGTCAGGAGAGATCACGACGGCCGAAAACAACCCATTCAAGTCTCTTCTCTGTCACTAGTGACTGCTTCATGGCTGGCTCTCCACGCATTGCACTTGATGCAAGCCATTTCTCAAGAAAGACAACCTTGCCGGGAAGCCCCTGTTAACAAAGGATTCTGAGGTTGTCTTAATCTCAAGGAGGTGTACGCGGAAGCTGCCCACAACTTTCTCTGGACGTCAGTGCTGATCGTGTCTATGCGTGTGCCGCTCCCCGCAGCAAACACTTGCCTTTCAGGAAGGCAGTGATCAGCAAGGGTGGAATCTTGTCTAACCATCACTGGAAACACGGGGCAGGAAAATACTTCCGCTTATTCCGGAGAATTCACTGCTGTGATTTATGGCGCGATGTTCCCAGCCAAGTGCTTACACTTTGCGAAATGTACAGTATTTAGAGCTACGACTGGGGCTAATTGGTATAGTTGTTGTGCGTGTGCGTCCTTTCTTGTATTTTGCACGCGCTTTTCAAACAGTAATTAAGGGTCATATTTTCGGGCTTAGCAAGAGCTGGCCGCACCTTCAGGGGCTTTTCCCTCTTATCGGTGAGCTCCACGAGCTTTTTTTCGTTCTCCTGTAAGCAAAAACGTCAATGAGCCCGTTCATGAAAAACCACCAAGGCGTGGGTACCTATTTCAATTTCCTTTTTTTAAACAGTTCTTAAACGGTTTTAAAGCGTTTTAAACGGTCAAACGATGAAAAATGTATCTTATGTGCAACGCGACAAAATGGGACGTGAGACCATTAGTTTTTTAGTCATCTTCTGCATACACGATCCCAAGCATGTGGCTATCGCTCACACATCGATCGAAGACGTCATACTTCGTGGCCACCGCTGCAAGTAGACGACGTATTGTTGTGATGTTGCTTCGCTTCAAAACCTGCAAGTCAGCAAGCACTGTTCTGCTCTGGAAGCTATAATCCAGGTCTCATAACGAAAAAGAAAACAAGCCAGACTCCCATGCATTTCACGGGATTCATCTATATTTACCGATGGTCGATAATCAGCGACTGAGTCCGTCTACATGTCCTTCTCCTACACTTCAGAAAACTACTTCCGTAAAGTTGATCGGATGCTGGCTGCGTTGTTGTGGCAGGGCAATTAATGCGGGAGGTTCCGCCCCTAGACGGCCAGCTTGAAGCAGTGTCACACCATCTTGGTCCTGACTCTGTTACAATTGGTGAGCGATGTCCTTGCGTTGGGCTTTCCTCTGCAAACCTAGCGACTGACTGGACAAGTGTTATGTGAGCTGGTGATCCTGGAACAATTAAATTGGAAAAAGCACTTAAATTGTACTACATTCAGATCCTTTATCATCGGTCAAAGTGGAAATCAGACTTGTGACCAGGCAACCACTTCCACCACCAAATTAAAAGGAGATGCGACGAGAGCGGTGCAAGTCAGAGGACAGTAACGGAGTGGAACCTGCAAACAGAGAATACTGTTTTACAGCAATCTCGGACATCATTTATCGGAAGCTTGAATGCTAATTAATGCGTTTCTATTGTAATGCGCTCCTGACTGCCGCCTTCTTGTGAACTTGTTAATATTATCAAGTTGATGCTCTCTGCAGTCAGTGTTAATCTTTTCACTCAAGATAGCATGTATTCCTGTTTATTTACCATTAGTACCGTTTTGATACACTGACCGTTCATTTTTTTATTGGTATGTGTTCTGTTCGTGCATTAGTCATTTATGGCCTTTAATTTGTTTCCTAAATATTGTATTTGTATCTTGATTTTTGTACGCCCACCCTGCGAACATATTTTCCTGGGATCGCAGTATAAATAAATAATACAAATCTATAAGTGCGGTAGTCTGACGAAACAACCTGTGAGCACCGGATTTTGTGCGACGAGCAGGAAGTGCAAGCTTGCCGCTCGGCCTCCTAGTTTGAAAATTTCTTCCCAGCCTTCCAGCCTAATAGCTCGAGAATTGAAGAAAATGTTTTTTTTTCTTGTAGCGTCTCCCACAAAGAGCTCACGAATGGAGAAAATTTGCCCGAATCATACATACTTATTTCTCCCTGCAGGTGTTTTTGCTGTAAACGTCGAGCTAAATTGCATGGTAACTGAGAGGACTGTAGCTATGATGAGGGTCCTCGGAAATACTTACTGAGCAGCACTTTCACTTCATTCGCTTGTTATTATTTTCACATAAAAGCTCTAAATCGTGCGATTCTTCCACATATTCCTCCATGGTTTTCAGTTTCCTCCCAATGTTGACCTAGAGCGGCCAAAAAATTGGTTTCCGCTTTTTGCGGAAATGAAGGCGCAGTACCTGCCGTAATTTCCTAAGGACACCTCAGCCGATACTTGAGAAAAAGAAGCTAGCTGGAGTGAAAGAAGAAAGAGAGAACGAGTTGTCGTAGCGGAGGACTCCAGAAATATTTTCAACACCTGGGGAATCTTTATCGTGCACATAAGGGGCTATCCAGATTCTCTCAGAGCATGAATGACAATTTACCAATATCCCTCTGGAGAAAAGTACACAACAGCTGTATCTTACCGCTATTCACTTGCGGTGCAGAAACTTGGAGGCTAGCGAAGAGGGTTCAGCCTAAGTTAAAGACAACGCAGCGAACTATGGAAAGAAAAATGGTAGGTGTAACGCTAACAGACAGGAAGCGGGTAGAGTGTATGAGAGAACAAACGTGAGTTTATGACATCACATTTGAAATCAAGAGAAGAAATGGGCTTGAGCAGGGCGTCTAGCGAAGGCGAGATAGCCGCTGGTTCGTAAGGGTAACTGAGTGGATTCCAAGAGAAGGCAAGCGTAGCAGGGGGCGGCAGAAAGTGATGTGGGTGGTTGAGATTAAGAAGTTTGTGGGCATACAGTGACCGAAAATGGCAAAGGAGAGGGTTAATTGGAGAGACATGGGAGATGTCTTTGCCCTGCAGTGGGCGTAGTCAGGCTGGTGATTAGATTCAAACTCTAGTATTAATACACTACTATGTGAAAGTCTCTCCAAGTAACAGAACCGCCACGATTGAAAACATCATGACGGACATGTTCTACACCGCTAAGAATAAACTACGCAAATCTGTGAATATCCCCTGTATTTTTTAACATTTTTATGGTTGGCTTAGCAAGGAAGCTCGAAAAAACCTGAAGGAGTCAGGCTTGCCATGTACGTAGTGGACGTCACAATCTGGGTCACCAGGGGATCCATAGGAAAAGAACAAGACGTTCTGCAGAGAGCTGCGAACACGGTGAAACTATACGCCCGACACTGCGGACTCACTAGCTCCCCAGAGAAATCTGAGGTGCTCAGAATTTACAAAAGAGGTTAGGAACTGCGAAACTCAAAAGACGTCTACACAGGCGAATAGAAGATTCTAGAAGTATCGTCAGAACGATCAACATCCTTGGCTTGTGGATACAGAGTAACTACATATAGATCACACATTGAGATAGCTAGTAAACATCACAGCGGAGATCATGAGGGTGGTCTCATTAATTTCCAACAGAACTCGAGGTATGAATTACAAGGACACATGTTGGTTTGTACAGGTGCACCTTTTCAGTGCGGTTCTATAGAGTATCCCCCCCCCCCAATCTCCTACCACACATCGTTCGAGGAGGAAAAGGAAAAATTCGAGGCAACCCTTGGGAGAGCCAACAGATGCGCTCTCGGTCTGCCGGTCAGCACCTCGACGGAGAAATTTCTTTAAAACCCGGTGGTTTAGCTCTGGTTAAACCTGGCGTGATGCGATAGCTACAGCTGGCCGAGTGGAACTTGCTCACTTGAATTGCAAAGTGCCACCGGCAGCTGCTCCGCACCACGCGACCGACCACGTGACAGCGTGGTGGCGCAGCCACAGGGTGGTGGCGCCGCCACGCTTAAGGTTCGAAATGCTACAGTAATGTATAGCTATCGCTACAAAAACGGGCATAAACAACACAGCGCACAGACTCATCGAGGCCAACTTCCTCGCGCAGAAAGTAAGACTCATGCACACAGAAACGAGCAGGAACAAGCTGCGTGTACGGGGCATGAGGGATGCTTGAAGAGAAAGCAAGTGGATGCCGAAATAAATGGGGGGGGGGGGGAGGGGGGGGGGAATCATAGAAATCAGACTGATTAAAAAAACACACATCCAGAAATACACAAGACCAGGCGAAAGGCAAGGTCGGAAACCCGCGAAAGACGTTTCGCGGGAAAGAAAGACGCATTATCCGTCGACGGAACCACATACAGAGAGCAACGGGGCGCTGTAGCCGACGTGGTTGACCACCAGCTTAGGGAAATCAACTGGGCATCGATGAAAAGTAACAATATCCTCAGGGCTCAGGCAGCGGCAATCGTACTCGCCATAAGCTACGAGGACGAGCAACCCACTACACAAATAATTACACGTTCGCAAGAGTGCAGGAGGTACAGCCGCGGACGCATATCCACTGAGGCGAATCGCATACTCAATGCGAGAAAAATCACTTTTATGACATGCTTCATCGCGTGAACAGCAGGCCATGAAATTGTCAAAGGGAACGAACACGTCGACGCCAACGCCCGAGCGTACGCAAAATGGGAGGCGCACAACGACGCGGAACTGGACGCAGTCACTATGCGATATGCAGCTGTTTCCAGCTAGCGTTCGTTTTTGTTTTGTTTTACAGCGCCGCTGAGACGTGCACAGGAGAAGTGAACCAGTTATTCGCCTTTACCGTCCCCGAATCCAGGGAAGGGTCTACACCCCTTATAGCAACAAGAAAACTGAAAATTTGTTTTGAGGCAAGAAAATGGCGCAGTATCTCTGCCACATATCTTGGTGGACACCCGAAATGGGCCGTAAGGGAAGGGATAAAGGAGGGAGTGAAAGAAGAAAGCAAGAAAGATGAGTCCTAGTGAAGCAACGAGGCCAAAACTGCGAATAAGGCCGGACTGCGGAATATGCATTGTCTAATTTGTTTTACTTCACTTCAATATGTTCACCTTGAAGACCTCTTTCAGGGGGTATTATTCATGAGGGATGGGTTAAAATATTTATCAACAGGTACAAGTCATTGCCTTGAAGTATAAGTGCATATAGCATCTGAAAATACATACGGGTGCGTGATGGCAGCGATATCGTTGGAGAGGGCATTCCAGTCCAGAACAGATCGGAGAAAAAATTATCCTGAAAAATTCGCAGCGCGGGACACAGGGCGGGTAATCTTAAACGGATGGGCAGTGCGGTGAGATATGCGGTTCGGATGAGCAATGTAGAGTGGTTGATTTAGAGAGCTATGGAAAAACTTGTGGAGCAAACAGTGGCTCGGGATGCGGCGGCGGGCTTTCGGACCGGAATTCGTCTTCAGATCTAAAATGCTGGGTGTATATGAATGTACAGAGTGAACAAAACGAATGGCGTGGTTTTGAACTGATTTGAGCGCATTTGTTAGGTGTACATGGTTTGGGCTCCAGATGAGGCTGGCGTACTCAAGTTTGAGTCTAATGAGGGTTTTATAAGTGAGAAGCTTCACGTCTTGCGGCGCATAACGAAGATGATGTTTCATGAATCACAGGGATCTGTTAGCAGATGATACGATTGTGGTAATGTGTGCTCGCCAAGAAAGATCCCTGCACAGGGTGACACCAAGATACCTAAACAATTGGACGCTTTCTATTAACGAGTTAGCAACTGCATAGGAAAAAATAAGGGGGTTGTATTGATTTGCTTGCATTTGTTAGAATTTAGTGTCGTTAGCCGGAGGTCACACGATTTATGGACGCTGTTTATGTCGCTTTGAATGGACACTTGATCAAAAATCTTCGTAACAGTGCGATGGATTACGCAGTCATCGGCGAAGATACGTATTTTACAGGACACCTGTGAAGCTAGATCATTAATATATGTTAGAAACAAGAGTAGGCCGAACACAGATCGCTGAAGGACGCCAGATTTAACAGGGAGAGCGCGTGAGCGGTGGTTGGTAATAGAAACGGACTAAGAGCGGTTAGCTAGAAATTCTTTTAACCATTCCAGGATATTAGGGTGCAAATTTAAAAGGGCGGGTTTTAGTATTAGGCGCTGGTGAGGTACCTTGTCAAATGCCTTCGCGAAACCTAAAAATAACGCATCGGTCTGCAGGTTGCAGTCAAGGTTAGCATGCACGTCGTGAGTTAAGATTGCCAGTTGGGTTTCGAAGGAGAGCCCGCTATGAATCCCGTGTTGAACCGGATGAAGGAAGTTATTTGAATCTAGAAAGTTTATGATTTAGGAATAGATGACATATTCCATGATTTTGCAACGCACGCTGCTTAAGGAGATGGACGATTATTTAGCAGAGAATCCTTTTTTACCTGATATGTGGGCCGGGATGACCTTCCCCACCTTCCAGGCGTCCGGTAAGTTTCTGGTCGACAGCGATATCGAAACCATTAATGAGAGATAAATGGCGGAAATGTGTTTTGTGTTTTTCAGTACTTTTTATTTGATTTCTTCCAGTCTAGCGGCTGACGTAAGTTTAATTTTTTCTATACTGTTTATGATACCCTGCGCTGTGATTTGGATTGGTGACATTACTGGCAGTGTTAGAGTAGGCGGAGTGGGCAATGGTAAGGCAGTTTCGTCTTTGAAAACAGATACAAATGCACGGTTAAATATCTCGCCACATTTACTGGCATCCTCGCCTGCGGCATTCGTTAGAACTATGGTTTATGTTGCTCCTCCTAACGAATAACCTCCTAGGGTTATTCGTTAGGATTTTTGGTCCATCAGTTT
Source organism: Amblyomma americanum (assembly GCF_052857255.1). NCBI lineage: Eukaryota > Metazoa > Arthropoda > Arachnida > Ixodida > Ixodidae > Amblyomma > Amblyomma americanum. The sequence goes on along the minus strand of NC_135501.1, from coordinate 37,498,616 downwards.
GAAAAAACTCTTTCTACGACACAGATTGACACAGCGCAACGAAACGAGGACGAGAAGAAACACGAAATACAGGACGGGCGCTGTCCTGTGTTTCGTGTTTCTTCTCGTCCTCGTTGCGCTGCGCTGTGTCAATCTGTGTCGTAGAAAGTATGCACCAACTTGCCCACACCAGAATCCTCATTGAAAAAATTCTTTTTTGCCGCAGTGAATTCTATTGTAGTATGTGTCGTCGGCCTGATATAACCGATCCCAAGCATCTGCGCCTGGGTTCCGTTTCGCTACACTATAGAGTCGTTTTTTTTCTTCTTTCAAATCTCTAAAGATTGTGTTACAACCATGGTTCTTCGCGGCTTGCTCGAAAACTGATAGAGGGGACATATTTGTTTCTCAATTCTTCGATCTTCCTTTTCAAAATTGACCAGTTATCAGTGACAGATGGGTGGTTAAATGCGAATTAAAAGCAGTTTTTTTGCAAATCCGCGAACTGCAAATGCGAACCGCAATTTTGGGATTTGCAGTTCGGCTAGAACAGCATCAGTATTAGGTTGCCCCGGATTTGATTCAACGTCGGCGGATAGTAACAGTAAAGCGCTAATCACAATGACACATTCAACAGCAACGCAGAAACAGCAATGTGGGCCCGACAGCTGCACTAGGCCATAATTGTTAGTTTTTCTAGCAAAAAGAGTACATGTACCACCGACCTGCATGACGAGGGTGAGCATGTTAGCGGTCCGGGTAGTGGCGCAGCCGCAGAGCCCTCAGTGTGCCGAAGGTGGGTGTCGGTGTTTTATAGCTGACGTAAATGGTGCTGTCGGCGACGATGGGGCCGCCGACGCAGCTTTTTTGGTCCAGTATTCGAGACGTGGCGTTGCCAGGCGCTCCCAAGTGTATATAGCGACCGGGTGACGAGCGCAAAGTTCGCCTCTTTGGAATGGCTTCCGGATGTCGGCAACAATGCCAGGTGGTCTGGTCGTCTAGAGCGGCAGGAAAGCGAAGGTGATGATCTGAACAAAGACCTGCAATGCAATGCAATTTCAGTGCCGGCTGTGGCAGCAGAGTTTCAGCCATCGAATCATTTTTTTTTGTCAGTTCGCGGTTCAACTGTCCACCGACAAAATGTTCCAGTTATGCACTTTTCCGTTACTACAATGAAGATGAAAGTCTTGGCGGCGTCCTTCATGCCACGACGTCACCAAGATTCAGTGCCTCATATGTCACTAGCGAGTTTCGCACCGTTGGCAAAACAGGTTCCGCCCGCCCGCGTCGACCGCAGATGCCGCAGCTACCGGCAGTAGAGCGCGGCTGCATCGTGCCCGCACATTGCAAAAACAGCATGTACTCACCAACTTGCGTTGCTGTGGTATTCCTCCAGTAGCGATAAAAGAAAGATTAAATAAGCCTCGATACGTTTCTCGCACATTTCTGCCGCAATAGCTCGCGGTGTAAAACTTATTGTGGGCCTCGATTGACGCTACCAGTCAGTGCATGCGGCAAAGGTTTCGCAGCAGGGAAGATGTTACGCTCGCTCGCCTATACATCAGCATAGTACGGTTGAAACAGTATAAGTAAAAACCAGCAAATCTTTAGCTGCCACGTAATTATCACGCGGAGCCGTTTTGGAGCGCACGGTGCGCCAGGTGGGTCAATCGCGTAAAACCGAATGCATCCTTGCTCGTAGAGCAGCATATTTTAAGGATTGTGGAAGTTATACAAAAATATAAGGAAGTGTTCATTTTATTGAATATTTTAGTGGGACTATTCTTAAGATGAACACATGATTGTATTTGGTTCATGTAGAGAGGTTTGATAAATTGTGCCGCTCCTAGACTTTCACTTTGGTATATTCACAAAAGCTCATGTTAACTTGTGCGAAATGCCTCGTAAGTATGTTTAGCTCTCTTCATTGAACGAGGTGTCATAAGCTGGTTAATGAGGTTGTGCGTCATGGCAAAGCGTGCTTGCAAGTAAACAGCTGTAGTGGGAATTTCCCGAGTTGTAGCGTTCTTAAGTCTTCGTTCATGACATCGCAACACAATGGCGGGCAGATGATATCATAAAGCACGCGGTAACGATTGTGAGCAAGCCTAGTCTCGACCAGCACACGTAGTGTGCAAGTGGGTGGTATTCTGTGACCTCACCTATGCTATTCTGTGCTATACCCTATACTTTTTAATATTGCAATGATTGGTTTAGCAAGGGCGCTCGAAGAAATTGAAGGAATCAGGCATGCCATCTACGCAGATGATATCACAATCTGGGTGACAAGGGGATCCTTAGGCGAAAAACAAGAGCTTCTCAGCGAGCGGCAGACACGGTCAACGCATACGCCCGACACTGTGGACTTGCATGCTCCCCTGAAAAATCCGAGGTGCTCAGAGTCTACAGACAAGGGTATGATCTGCAAAACTCCATAGATATCTACATAGGGGAAACGAAGGTTCCAGAAGTATCGAAAGTTAGGATCCTCGGCATGTGGGTCCAAAGCAACCGTCGTATTGATCACATGATCAGACAGCTAGCAAATACCACAGCACAGATCACCAGGATGATTGCAAGAATTTCCAACAGAAGAAGAGGTATGAAGGAGGAAGACACATGTAGGCTAGTACAGGCCCTCGTGGTCAGTAGGATCTTATACGGCGTCCCCTACCAAACACCGCTCGAGCAAGAAAAGGAGCAGTTGGAGGCAATTCTTAGAAAAGCATACAAATGCGCTCTCGGACTGCCGGTCAGCACTTCGACGGAGAAATTCCTTAAACTGGGCATAAACAACACAGTAGAAGAACATATCGAGGCCCACCTTATCGCGCAGAAAACAAGACTGATGCTGTCCGAAACAGGCAGAAACACGCTGCGGTTGCTGGGCATGAGGGACGCTTTGAAAGAAATCAATAGCACAGCGAGCGTTCCAAATGAAATCAGGAGGATCATTGAGATCAGTCCGTTTCCAAAAAACATGCATCCAGATATACATAAGGCGAGAAGAAAGGCAAGATCTGAATTCCATGAAAGAAGCTTCGCCGGGGCAAAAGACGTATTATATGTTGACGCAACAACATACAGACACCGATATGGCTCGGTAGCCAGCGTGGTGGATCACCAGCTCAGGGAAATCAACTGCGCTTCGATAAAAACCAACAACATACTCGAGGCTGAGGAAGCAGCAGTTGCACTCGCCATCACCCAGCAGAGTGACGAGCCCCATGCACACATCATTAGACTCGCAAGAGGCGTGCAGAAGATACAGCAGTGGACGCATATCCACTGCAGCCATTCACATACTCAAGGCGAGGACAATCACTTTTACGAGATGCTTCATCACGTGGACACCAGGCCATGAGGCTGTCAAAGGGAACCAATGTGGGGACGCCAATGCCCGAGCATACGCCAACCGGGAGGCGCGCACCGAAGGGGAACTGGACGCAGTCACTAGACGGTATGGAGCCATCTTAGAACACCAACGAGCCCTCCGGAGGACCTACCCGCCTCCCCACAAAGACCTTAGTAAACAGCAGTCGGTTGCCTGGAGACAAACTACAGACTAATACATACCCCAATCTGAGTTTACTCAGCAAAATCTATCCATCCACTTATGAAAACAAATGCCCGCTATGCGGTGAACACGCAACGCTTTACTACGTTACATGGGCCTGTCAGAAAATGCAGGCAGCGCCGATAAACAACACACCTACACCGGAGCAGTGGGAGGGTGCGCTGTCCAGCTCAAGCTGATCGACAGGGCTCGCAAGACTGCAAAGGCCGCTGGGGCCCTGGACTGAGGGCTCCACCTACGCTGCGAGAAATAACCCTTATACAATAAAGTTTTTCATTCATTCATTCATTCTGTGACCTCAGCCGCTGCGTGTTTCAATCCCCTGAACTGCCCAGCAACGAATTCGTTAAGGGGGTAAACTAATAAACTGTCGGATGAAACACATCGCAACGTCACGTCATATTGGGGATAAGCGGTTAAATGCAGCGAGAGCTAGAAACTCACTGCACGGCAGATGTGTCAACAGACGGCGAGCGCTCCTCTGCTCAGCCAGTAGAGTGTCAGAGCTTACTGTCACTACTGCAGGTCTTAGAGAAATAACATTCTGCCTTGAGCAGCGCGTCAAAGACCGGTGTTATTATTCGAAGTCTAAAGTGGAATGCAGCGGAAGCAAAGCTCTCTGTTAAACCCGTGTACTCATAGTTAAATTACCACGTTCAATGCTTGAACCACTCTTGTGAGTCGATGAAACTGAAAATGCGACTACAAGCCTTGAAAACCTGAGCTCAAAATCTCCCCGTGACGCCCGTTCCCTGGCATCTTGCCTACGAGTCCGCTAGCGACTGCAGCGCCACCTCGTTTATTTGCAAACATGCAGGAGGTCTATAAGGATAGACAGGGAACTGCACAGTCTTATTAGAGTGAGAGCTTTCCTCCACGAGGATTCCGATTTAGATGTGAATAAGACAACGACCGTCAATGCCTCACAAAGCCAAGCCGAACTAAACTGCGTTGTGGTATGGCCTAAGCTATGGTAGTAGAACTACGTGATCATGTGACTATGAGTAATGGGCACCTGAGCTTGACATCTGACTTTGACGTTCACCATGGCATTCGATTTGAGATAGTGGAGACCGTGCTTAAGAGAGTTTTCATTCGTACAACTAGGTTCCAGCCTTGTTGAACCCCAGCCATTTTTTTTTTGCTTCAGGTAAGCATACGCTCGAGTCCGTGAAGTGGGCAGGGAACGCGGTGGAGCCGAGACAGAAAGCAGAATAAGGCCGAGTATGCACGTCAGGGTATCGAGGCCCATGCAGGCAGTCGGCTGTGGAACGTCAAAATGGGCCGCCTACAACTCCAGACCTTACGGCCGCTAATGCCAAGCCTCTGCAGCATCGGCGAGGCTTTTGAACAGCTGAATCTTGGCTTACTATGGAAGTGAATGTGTGTGTTGCGTTAAACACACCCTTCACTAGCTAAAAATATAGGCTATATAAAATATAAAATATAACAAATACACCTGCAATGCCCCATTCTTGCTCGTAGTTCTCGCTTAAGAAACAAAATATTGAAGGAAGCACACAAAATGCAAAGTGCGTCAATATTTTAATTTATTCATTATGTTGGTGATCTGCGCAGTAATTCGCAGTTTTAAGAGTAACATAACATTTGCTTAGAAAAAATTACTAAAGGAATTGGTTTGGCTTATTGGTTTATTGTGGTTTAACGTCCCAAAGCGACTCCGGCTATGAGGGACGCCGTAGTGAAGGGCTCCGGAAATTTCGACCCCCTGGGGTTCTTCCACGTGCACTGATATCGATCAGAAATTTTCATGATAATGAGATTCATTAGAGCTGAATGGCACGAAGCGCCGTGAGGCGCCAGCTAAGTTAACCAATCTGCGGCTTTGCCGATATGAATCCGCGCGCACTTATGGAGGGCGCCCTAATGTTGATCACGGCGCCCTGTATTTGCCTTAGGCATGACATCAAAACTTCCATAGTGCGAACCAAAGTGGCACACACGTCTCTAGTTGTCTATTTGTTTAATGCTTTGAATTATACGAGTGGGACATTAAAAATGTCCTTGTTGGACACATGTGGTCTGTTATCACTCATCCGGCGGCCTTGACCTTGTGGTTTGCCTTGGCCTGTTATATTCCTTCGCAAAATAAAGAGGCATGGTTGGCACTGAAACTACTGCGCATCGAGTTCACATGCAAAATAGGATTGATCCAAGAACGAAGTAAAAATACTAAAAATAACCGTAGTCATCACTCGTTGCCCACAGACGAATGCACTGAATTGCACCAAAAGAGAGAGCGTGGCAATAGAAACATTAAGCAGGGATACTAGTCACCATTTATGTCATATAGTAGTGGGATGTTGAATGAAAATCTGTTAGTTGCCGATGAGCGTATGATGCAACGGTTCATTTCCTTTTCAATTCTTTAGGTACTCAGCAATTCGGCGCTGCAATCTGTGACGCAGGCTGCAGTGAGGCTGACCTCAAGCTAGTCGTCAGGGAAACATATGGTCATGACGCCGCACGAACATATGTCGATGATAATCCTGTATTGTTAAAAAACTGTTCCGTGGTTAGGCGACGGATTGACGGAGTGAGTTCCAGAAAGCTGTGCCTCAAACGCTGCTGCATTTTTTGTGTACTGCCGGTAGGTTCCCTCATTTCTGCTACCATTCCGTAAGTAGCATACCCAACAGTTACACCTGCTTTATCACTTACAGGAGTACATTTCTACCTAATGCTTAATTTTATCTTGGAGCCGTTCTTCCTCTTCATCATCATGACTCCAGCTACGTGCAAGGGGGGGACGGAGGTCTGTGCCACTACTCGGCAGTTAACCTTCATCTCTTAATTGGTGGATAATGTAGCTTGCTAACCGCACCCGCCCGCTTAACCGAGGCTTCTCTACTACGTTTATCTTTGTCTGGAGTAGACTAAGTAATCAGAAGCGGGCCCGAATTCTCTATGGTCGACAGTACGTGTGCTGCTGATGCGCACGTTCTTCTCATAACCTTAGCCGGGTTGCCGTTACTCTCATTTGTTCCCTGAACTGATCCTCTCTCTTAACGTTACAGCAACCAATATGTACTTTGTGCAAGCTTTCCCACCATGTACCCTAATCAAACATCATGCTAGAATTGTGATGGCGAAGTGCTATACCATACCACCAAACACTTACTACCTTATTGAAGAGTTTTGTGCACAGCATGAGCAATGTTGTAGAATGCTTAATTTACTCAGCGTTGAAAAGTGAGCTGTTTGCAGATGACAGATTAGCTATCAATTTTTCTAAAAATCAACCCCTCAACAAATCATCAGTTTTCCTAGTGTAATAATTCGCAACCATTTACCAGATAACTCAACCTCCAGATCTTAGTCCCTAGTGGCTGTGGAGGAACTCATCAAGGCGGATATCACGCCTATGAGGCAACGGGGACCGGAAAGAACCTCTCGTTACCAAGGGGTTAGAACTCGAAACTGAATCCCTCAATTTTTATAGAAAAAAGGCTGTCGAATGGGCGTATCTCTTCTGTACTGCTTTAGGAGCTCTGAAGGCACGAAATGGAGTACTGTAGAGCTTACCGTGTGCCGGATAGCTTAGCTCTGAAGACCGATGTAGAGTAGGAACGACAAAGCTCCTACTTATTATTGGAAATCACCCGAAAGGCCAGAACGTGGGACAGGGTGCTAGGCCATTATTGACACAGCTGGTAAAATCGACTGAACCTTCAATTTTACCCAGACTGTGTCATTTAATGTAAGTAAGCTGAAGAAGACGCAAAAATGCAGAACAGTTCAAGTGTAAGCATCGACAGCTAGTTGTGATGTGATGGATAAAAGGTTCTCAGAAAGCGCCGAAAAATATTAACGCATAGCCCCTTTCACTACATTTACATGAGGTTTCCGGGTACACATGAACTTCAGCATCAACTTGCGCACCTGGTTGAATTTTTCTACGAAACTATTAGTCATTGCCAATTTTGGGGAAGGGTGTGATCAGCGTACTGAATCAAGCCTGGCCGCTTATATTTCAGCGCGAAAGGACTACTTCACGATGTTTGACCGGCTCACCGAATTCGTGTGAAGTTTGTCCCTGACGGTGACGTCGGCAAAACTTAGCGTTGCAGCAGCCCATGCAGAAATAAAATACATGTTGCCTCAGTTCCGAACGCGCGCCGGCGTTGGCAGACCAGCTTCGCTGCCCACTGCGCCAGGACACTGTGCTATCGCCGCAGCCGATCAAGCCTCGTATTGAACTGCAACACACTCTTGCGCTGTTCATGGTACATGGTCGCCTTCATCTACCTCCATTCGCAGTGCTAAGGGATCAAATCAGCTTAATTTCGATCAGAGCTTAACCTGAGTCGAAAATCGGCGCCAGATGTGCTCACGCCCCAGAAGCAAAAAACCATATGCCAACCAAGCTAAACACATGCTTTCGCACGTCTGATAGGTTTAACTACGTTAAAGCCCCATATTTTGTTTGATGGGAGGTTGCCCACCACGCTATTTCTTACTTTCGGATTCCGACTGGAGAAATTATCGGCTAGTGTCTCAGCAGCATGCTTAGTGACGACACAAGGAAGATGAAAAGCGCCCGAGAAGAATGTAGCGAAATCCATTAAGGTAGGGAAATACCGATTCAAGCTCTTGAATGGCGTGTACACCAATTCGAAGACTGCTGCCTTGATGAAAGTGCTCCGATCGTGTTCTAATCCCAACACAACCCAGGAGTTTTTCCCATCGAACCTCTGTACTGCTAGCACACGTGATGCCCACTGGCCCGTCTGGAAGATATATGAACTGCCTGCGGTTTAGACTAAGACTAAATACCAACATGCACTTGGCCTGCGAAGCTGCGTCAGAAAACATTTAGGTTAGGACACGAACGTTTAGTCCATTTATTCGCATCAAGGCCACGGGCGCTGCAGGCACACAAAAGAACCCACAACCTGTCAGAAACAACGCTTTTCGGTTCGTTATAACATTGTCCTCCAGCTTAAGAACACGCTTTTTTTTTAATTCTACCGGCAACTCAGCCAATCACTAGTTCTCGATCCCTTTTTTTGCTCATATATTGTTTATTTCTCTAAAAGAGGAAAAGACCCTGGCCAAAAAAAAAAAATGACGCCACCACCGTCTGGAAGATGTTCAAGCAACGAGCGTTAGCAGTTTTGTTTACTAGAATCGATATTTGTGAGATTAAAGTGAGGTACACCAACGGAAATACGAATTTGACTACTTAGATTTATAAGTGACGCCACCAGTCAATCACCAGTTCGATATATGAGTGGCGTCACCAATCAATCACCACTTCAATATACTAATGGCGTCACCAGCCAAACACCAATTGAGTTGCTATATCGATTTACTATGGGGGCCGCCATCTTGAATTTCTCGGACTAAGAAATTTCACGCCGAAGGGAGGTAGTAGGAGATCAAAAGAAATCGAGAAAAGTGATGAGTAAGAGCTAACGCTCTTAAAAGCTTCTTCAGAGTAGCTTGACTAGACCCGGGGCCCACTAATAAAGCACATAATAAAGCACAGGGTGAATTTGGATAAGCCATGCAATTTTGAAGCGCAATAGACACGAAGCATGTAAGGGATTTTTATCAATTAAATCAAAGTGAACATGACACAATAAGACAGACAAGAAGAACAATACATGAAATCAAAATGAGACATGTAGAACACAACACTACAAAGTAGTTCTAAGTAATATACATGATTACAAAGATGTTCCCTATGAGATAATAGAGATAGGGAGGTGAAATTTTCTGTTTATCAGGAGGCACAGTGAAGATGTACAAGCAAGTACAGCAAACAATAATTAAGAGAAAAAACTGCCATTATCCTCCATACGACTGAGAAAATTTCTCATAAAAACATTTGTTCTAAAGCCGGAATTTTCGCTCCACCATTCATTTGGATCAAGTGTGTTAGAAACTACGAACTGCATCATTTCCCTCCCATAGTTTATGCGAACCTGTGGTATCGTCCAATTTTTTCTTTGCGTGTATATCTGGGTGGGTGCATTTTTTGTAAAGATGCAAGTTTTAGAGGGAATTTGCTAAAGTGGGAGTTCATGTATTTCATAAGAAGCAGGACGTTGTACTCTAATATTTTGTTTACTGGCCGCATATTGAGTAGGATAAATAACGGTGGTGTATGTGCCACGTAATCGACGGAGGAAATAATACGGATGACCTTTTTCTGCATAATGAGAGGGCGGTTAATATGTGTAGGCCTGTGGTCCCCCAGACTAAGTGGCAATAGAAAATTTGGGGGTGAAATAATGCATAAACATAATTTTCAGAATTTTCTTTGCGTACGTGAAATCGATGCGCATCCAATTGACAAAAAAGTACTTCACAAGTTTTAACTTTTCAGAAACCAGCCTTGCAGGTTAATTGCTGTAGCCCGAACCAAAAAAATATAAAGAGTCCTGTTTCAAGTACAGGCGCTTAAGTAAAAATTTGGTTTGCGCTACTTGGTACTTGGAGTCTAAGAGAAAGTGGAGAGCACTGACACAAGACATTTCACAGAGCAAGAGATGATCATAAAATGCGAGAAGGTGGGGCTCACATTTGGTTTAGAAACGTTTTACGTATCTCTCTCTGCTGTTCAGTTAATGTGAATTTATTGGTTGATTTTCGACTTTTCGTGCTTTTTCTTATTTTTAATCTTCTCTTAGGTTTGGGAAAGTCTCCCACGCACAAGAAGTACACTGTTTTGCATGAAGTGCACGCATATGACACCATGTCGTTTAATTTACATAATATTACTTCCGTCATGTAATGTAGCAAAGCATCAATGTGGGCTAGTTAGTTGTACATTTAGTGTGAAATGAGGAGTTACATCTAATCAAGAATCGAAGGAGTGTGAAACACAGCCGTTGACAATGAATTGATTGCTTTAGCAAGTGCATGAAATGTATTTATGTACCCGCGTACCAGAATAAACATCAGCTGTTATTGCGCGCTTGTCCTGTGTCCCCCGTTCCAGTGTTCGTTTTCGTAAGTGTGTGTCGCGTTATTCACACCAAATGTTATTTAGATACACTGCTTTTTAATTATCTAACATCCGCCTTTGACGTCGGGTCTGCAATACGCAGTTCGCGAAGGACGACGTAACGCGACCAGGCCATGGTGTACTCCCTCTGAGACTAGTTTCTTTTAACGCTGAGCAGGTATGTCATGCTTTCCCCTTGTGGCTCCTTCGTTTCCATCAGGTTGGGGCTCAAACAGCAGCAAAAAAAAAAACACTGTCACAAGGGCCCTCAATCGCGGAGTCGCAGGTCGAAGGAATTCGCTAGGAATGGCCTTCGACCATGAGCAGGTGATCGCGATCGGTAGGGGAGTGGCTCTAGAGCAGAGCGCAAGTGTCTCGTGGTCGTGGCTGGCTGAGCGGTTGCTGACTAAGTTGCGTCATTAATGGAGGCGATAGGCCCGGAGGCATGTCGTCCAGCGGTCTCGGATGACGGAAGACGTTGAAGCGATTACAACGGTAATGCGGGGAGCACCAGAATGGCGCAATGGAAGGGAACGTCCTCACAGCAGCCTCACAGAGAAATGAGTGGACTCAGCTAAAATGAGCGGGACAGCATCCGCTAACATCATGATGCGATAGCGCAGGTATATTTCGTGCAATTCTTGAGTTGTTCAACGCATTGTATGTAAAGAGCCTGGAGCGGACGTGGGCGGGAGAATGGCTATTCTGTTAAGGCTCTGTATTAGTGCGACTGTAGGTCGTTGTATACGTACGCCTATAGTTCACACCTGCAGGATCGAAGATTCTGTCGAGTGTACAGGACAGGAATAGGTGGACAAATCTGCTGTTGAGGCGGTTGCGCACAGTTGTCAAAGTCGGTAGCTACAGTCGATGAGTCGCTGTCAACAGGAAAACCGCTACGTGGAGCAGTTAACAGGCTTATGGCGTGAAATTCTCGGAGACAGCTTGGCTTATGGCGTGACATTCTCGGAGACAGCTTGCCTGCGTTGCGCGTTGAGGGTACAGGAAGCGCGGCCTTCTAGAGGAAGGAGGTGGTGCTCCCAAGGGTTTGATGAACGATGCTGCATAAGGCGCATGCTTCAGGAACCGGAAAGTGCCAGACGCTATCTGGGAGGAAAAGAACCCAGGGCGAAGGTCGTGAGGAGCAGCCAGCTGCTACTCTGAAGCTCTCCTCACAATCCTGGGATTTCGAAAGAAGATAAGACGCAACAAGATCTCAGTCACAGGAACTGAAGGTGACGGCGCAAAGGTTAAGCTTACCGGATGGTATATATCCAGCGAAAAAGTGCGCGCTTTATCTGCAACAGATATAGGTGCATCGATTCTCCGACGCCGATGCTATCTGAGACTGGGCTTGACACGCTAGCTTGTCGTGCGACGCTTCACCGGCTGAAACTTCTGTACATGATTTTACATAACAAACTTAAAGTTGATTCTGCTAAACACATTACTCTGAACACTTCCAGATAAACGCGTCACAAAAATGAACTTACCATACAAGAATATTTCTGTGCAAATAAGACCTTTATGTTCTTTTTTCCGCGAGCTGTGCGCGGGTGGAACTGCCTTGATGAATCAGTGATTATAAAACCAAGTACTGAGATATTTTTGGCGCTAGTTGGCAAAAGTGTGTTGTCAGGAAAGAAACTGTGTTTTTTATTTTATTTTTCTAACATTTTTGGTGTTTTCCGTGTATTTGCTTTTCCATGCATTTGTATTTGTATGCATTTGTATATTCCATGAATTTACTTCTACTTCTCGTGATCATGTAAGTAAGGAAAAGGTGATGATTACTTATGGGTTATCTTTGTTTTTGCTTTTTCCAATGCCTATTCTTATTGTCCCCATAATCTTCACAGTACTTTTTGCATACTGGAAAATAGTGTTTATGACTGTTCGACAGTTTGCCTACGACCAGAACCCACTCCTGTAAAAATCCCAGAAACAGGGATTGGCAGTATTGATAAATAGATAAATAAATTAAGAAGTAAATAAATAAATGAATATCAAAAGCAGATGCCGCCCTAGTTGGTTGAGCTTAGAATGGTGTGTCTCGGGCTCACAGCGCTCTGGTTTGCAGGCAGAGACAATACAACTGAGCTAAGTATTGTTCGGACAGACGAGGCCAGGGGGATAGAACTGGGACGATTTGTGAGGATTTGCTTCCGGTGGCGACGCGGGGTCCGCAGCGGTGTAGATCGGTTGCGGATGTTAGGCTCCGCTGAAGTCCGCCAGGACGGCCACTCGCACTTCATTGTACGGCTTAGAGCCTGGAAGTGCCCTAAACAGCACTGTAGATGTAGCTTCCGCAGCAGCGATCAGTAACGTGAAAGCTGTGCCGAGCCGAGAACCTCAGGCACGCTGATGAGAAGGGGCAGCTGGCCTGTGGTGTAGGGATGAGGCAATAGGATGCCCGTTGCCAACCGTAAGTAGCCAGAGCAGAGGGACAGCCCGGCTGCAGTCGCAGAGGGATGTCAAAAGTGTTACCCGGAATCGGGTGAGAAACAGTTCATTAGTGGCTGAAATCGCAGCCACGACGGTGTGGAAAGTCCAGGCCCAGTATGAGGGCAGCGAAGAGTTTGAGGTGAAGTGGAAACACTTCAAGGAGTACCACGTACCGGAACTCCTATGCTGCGATGCCGTTTAGGGCTAGGCTTGCCTCGAACTGCCGGAACCAGACGCTGATGTACGTGGGCTCGAAAACTGGAAGACTGTTGGGAGGCTCCGGCCAGAGGACCTCTTGCGAGTGCCAGGGTGTCGGCATCCGCTCGTCTTTGTAGCCATTGTGGCCGCAGGGTGAGAGAGAGCTTCACGTCCAAGTTTGACTCATCGTGCGGAGTCACCAAAGTGACGCCACAGGTCTGGTTCACAAATGTCTCGAATGATGAGAGAACGTCACCAGGCCGCAGAGTTGACGATCCAAGATTGACTTAATCGAACGCTGAGCTGGATTCTCGTGCTTCACTCTCGTGGCTCTTTCGTTGTCAAGTTGACGCAGTCACGAGAAGCCGACACATGCGAAAGCCAGAATTCCGCACATGAGCGCACGCGTATTGTTCGAAGCCATCCCTTCATGTCGCATTAGTACTTCATAACAAGGACGCTTTGTATTGCAGTATATAGTTTCCGTGTGGTTCTATTCACGTTCAGTAGCTATAGAAACAGCTATGCTGACACGGAGACACTACTTTCAAGATGGCACTGAAGCGCTTTCTTTTTGCTATGCCGGCCCTGCTTGTATTCTTTGTGCCCTGGCTATCGGTCACTTCGTGCGGCCGGATATGCCAGCTATCGACACTCCCGACAGTGGGTCACTACGACGCCTACGCGACTGACGAGTTGGTCTATTTGCGTCTTGTTTTCGCGCCTTTCCTGGACGCTTCCATTCCGGTACAACTCGCCTTCAAACCACCTCTCTGATCGATTGCAACATCGTCATCATCCAAGTATTTAAGAAGCCAGCACAGTGTCCTCCACTTCAGTGGACACGGCAACAGTACTTGCAACCTGCCACTGAACCGCTTCCTTTTTGCTATGCATGTGTTTACCAACCTTCCTATATACGCTAAGAAAAGTAATAACGTGTGCTTAGTACTGTTCCGTATCCACAAGTGCTGTGCGAAGCTTTCTGCTTTCTTCGATTTTTTTTTTACGACGCTTTTACGTTTGCATGCGGGTAATGTGGACAGCGACCCTGGGCCCCCCATTAAACGCTCGAATTCGTCATATGCATTCAAATTTTAAGCGCCGCGAAATCGCTCGCTTCCTCAGAGCCAGTTTGGCGGACTTGGGGTGCATTCGCCCCGACAGACGCGATAGATTTGTTCAGACTTTCAAATTAAGCGTCGCGAATTTTTACCCTTTAATCCGACAGAACAGATTAAATTCATGTTTGAGTCGCTAAAGTATGTAAACATCCATTCCCTGCAAAATTCTAAAGCTCATACGGAATTAGCAGCTGACGTAAAATCTATCAAAACCGGACCGAAAAACATTTTAAAAAAATCACCGCAATTCAGACCCGTTTAGATGTGTTGGACGAAAACTATATAAAAATGAAACGGCAAGGACATTTCCAGCCTACATTTTCAAACAAATCAACTTTCCACGCTGGTAAGCTCATTGGAATCAGAATTACAATGAATGTGACGGCATATCGCCGCGTAACCATTTATTTTCTATGGCAATTATCATTCTGAGGAAACCTGGCAAGACTCTGAGGAAAAACTAACTACTATTACTTCACGATTGCCTCCCTGACTCCCTTTCTCCCCACAGAATTTGACGCGCGCACCGTTTAGGAACTTTCACAAGTGCCAGATGCCATCCTTTAATGGGAAATTTTCGATCTTTAACACCAAAGACTTAATACTCACCAAGCGCAACAGCCCGAAGGAAACCAAGGTCACCTTTACTAAAGATTACTTGGTGGCAACACGCCTGGCACGCAGAAATCTTCTTGACTTAGAGAAAAGCCAACCTGAATCACTTACCCATATTCTAAGCTACAAGTTCTTTATAAGCAAGCAATGCTTCCTGTATTTTCCAAGCGCTGCCACTATATTTAACATTAGTACACTCAACGAAATTGCCAGTTCAGCAACTCCGCTATCTCGGTTGAGAACGTCCTACGCACTATGGACGGGCAGTGGTCACGTATCAATATCTTCGGTATGTGCTCTTTTTACTTCAAAACGGATAATTCTGTTACCAGCTATCGACACTTGTTCCGCTAAAATCACCGCGTTAACAGAAATCTCCTCACTGCGCATGTTCGCCACACTGATACCTTTTTTAAATGTTCACAGTTTTTAATTCTTTTGCTGAGATAGCTGCATTCAGAGTGGCGTCGGAGTGCTTCTAGCTATTGCTAATGATATCTCATCATGTATACATGTGGAGAATAGTCTAGAAATAGCGTAGCCTCCGACCACTCTTAATCATTAGTAAGTAACAGTAGGTGTATGCGACCGTTCACATTCCTCGTCGCCAAGGTTTCACGATTAACTTAACGACCCAACTATAAGTTAGTGAAGCGCTTTCCTTCATCCCCAATATTCTTATTTGGCGATTTCATTTTTCCGAACTTAGCATGGACCTCTTAAACCTTTACCTCTTTCTACCTGTGCTGCCACTGAAGTCACTCTTACTCCCATTTAATACCACCTTTCTCGTCTCAAGGTGGCAAATATTTAAATGCGTGGACAGTGTTCTCGTTAGCGCAGTTGTGCACACAAGCAACTAGAATAACAGTTAACGTGAAGAATACGTTTAATTTAATATTGAGAAATCGGCCTGACATAGTCTCACCGATTACATACCTGCCGGGCATTACCGACCACTGGCTTCTGCACTTGGACAGTAACCTAGCCCCTCTGAATAGTATTACAAAAGGCCGCCATCGTCTGGAAGACGTTGAACCAACGAGCGTTAGCTATGTGGTTTACTAGATGAAGAAAGCGAAGAACGCGCCGCTTGTCTCGAGAAACGGAATGTGATACTCTTTGAAACGGGTTGGATTGCCACCATGCTCAACTACGCGTGCACGCACGCCGCCTATTGGAACAAACGCCGCTTGGCCCCATCTATCAGAGAAATTACGCTGCACATCTACCCATTGTCGAGTCGTACAACCTCAAGGTACGTCCCAAACGGAATCTGCTTCGTTTAAGGGGTCAAGGTGGGTCTAGAATTCGGTTCGCGGTGTGATATGTTAGCGCTTCAATTAGCAATTGCATATATAAAATGTTTAACATTTATGTAATTGTGGTTGTATTTCTATACCACAAACCATAGGGCTTTATTTGCCTACCAAATTCGGTATACAACTGTCCCAGGATGGGCGCCCGTTGTGGGAGTATATATAGCGGAATGAATGTAGTGCACATGCATATAGGGGGCAGGATTACATGATACACGATTTAGTAGCTGTTGCTGGTCGTTGGACCCAAGATATTAAACTTATTTTTGGAATATGGCGGAGTGCTAGACGCATTCTGGCACGGGTCGGCCCGGTATTGCACTGCCTCTGGGGCCTATGGGCCTATTAGCGTGCGGCGCCTTTTCTTTCTATCTTTTCTCTCCTATCCTATAACTCTCCTACTTTCAGCACGCGGCAGCGAGCGTGGCCCGGCTTGAGCCAGTAGGCAGGCCCATGCACTTTCATTCCTTTCTTCCCGTCAACAATAACAGCAAAATGCCTGTATATATGTATTGCGATCCCGTAACGCGACAGTTTTCTTACCCGTTTTAGGATATTTTTGTGGGGGGAGGGAAAGATGTAAGAGGGTACAACCAAGTTTAATGGCCGCAATCTTGGATTAGAGAGACCAAAACTCTGCTGCCATTTCGTCCCCTGACGTCATTCTTACATAGTTCCACCTCTATCCACCATATTGAACTGTGACGTCAACATTGGCACGCGGCAGGTGGTTGTTTCTACAATGGTATAATAGATGGCGCTACAAGTCTCAATATGAGGTGCTTTCTATTTGCAGCCACAGATGGGGCTTTGATCTCAGCGTCAGTGGGCTCGTGACGCCGTCGGAGGACGCTTTTTTGGGAGCTCCAGCGACTTCGCCCGAACCTCAGTGCTTTTTGGTATTTGCTCTTGTACATGCTGTAGGGGCAGTAGTTTTAAACCGCGTTAAGGGTAGGATGGCTAGCGGAAGTTTGTGTGCCGAAGGTTTTCGTGTAGGAATTTTGGCGGGCTATTACGTTACGTAGTCGGACGGGCGATGGGTCGGCAAACAAGGAATTCAAGGTGGACGGGAAATTAGTGCAGTTCCAGGAGTGCTACTGTTGGTGCTATTTAGACAAGACCGCGTTCAGGAGCTTAGCCGAAGCAGATGGGGCTAGCTTCGCGTGCAAGCAATATAAGCGTTTTGAGGAGGCCGTTCGGACGTTGAAAGGGGAATGGGCGGCTAGGATTAAGGAACTCAAAGGGGACCTGAAGGTTGAACGAGAGGAACGGATTAGGCTTGAAACTCAGGTCGCCGAGTCGCTTAAGAGCGAGGGGGCTAATGCTGGCCGGTTGGAGCGAATTGTGGGCGAGCTGAAAGAGGAGCAGGAAAAGCGGGCCCAGCTAGAAGAGCAGGTAGAAGCGCTCAAGTCGCAGCCGGCAGGGCCCCCCGGTTCTGAGCAGTGTCAGGTGAGCGACGAGGCTCCTCGATCCTACAGTGCTCTAGCGCAGCAGGCTTTGAGTGGGAAAGACATAGAGGTAAAAACGGTCACGGTTACGCGCGACACCAGCGAACGGCGTTGGGAGAGACAGCTAGCGCGATCCGGAGGACAACAGTCTCAGTCAGGAAGCGAACGATTGGAGCGCAGAAGGGTTCTGGTAGTCGGTGTCGGTGACTCGAACGTAGCGAGGGTTGAGGGAGGCGTTTTGGACACAGTGAAGGCGGACAGGCGGGTACAGGTGGA
The DNA here is from genome assembly GCF_052857255.1 of Amblyomma americanum. NCBI lineage: Eukaryota > Metazoa > Arthropoda > Arachnida > Ixodida > Ixodidae > Amblyomma > Amblyomma americanum. The sequence goes on along the minus strand of NC_135501.1, from coordinate 37,480,659 downwards.
GGCCCAGTCAGGGAAGTGCATTGTAGATGCAATGGCCCAAGCCCAGGAGGTGGTAGGGGACAACATGGATGGCGAACACCTTGTCTTTACCCATGCTCGTCTCAACGATGTGCTGAAGGGGAGGAGCCAGAATCTCGAGAAGCAGTTAGAAGTTTATCGTTAGTTAGAAGTGGGGATGCGTAGGCTTATAGTGGCCTCTAAGGGTGCATGTGACCATATGAACAATCCCAGAGGTCCAGAGGCAGTCTAGCGAAACAGAAAGAAGGGTCGTTGATGCTAACTGTGTAATTAGGTTAATGGGTTGACGACTAGGATACGGGGTAATGGAAGTTAACAGGGGCGTGTACAAGGTCAGCTCCCACCCTTTTGCACAGGATGGCATTCACCACGGTGGTGCCACTGGCAAGAGGGTGGTTAGTAGAATAGGTCGCCAGGCAACATATTTTTTGGGAGGACCCAGAGCTCTGATGGAGCCAGTGCAGATAAGGAAAAACCAAGGTCAAAGAGACGATGGAATCCATAGGAGAAGAAATAGACACTAGCGCCAGGGCCAAGTTAATTCAGATATATGTTTCATTAACATGCAAGGTCGTAGGAATAGACTGAAATGGGAGGAACTAATTGTATATGGTTGAGTGAAACGCATCTTAGAGACATGGAGCAACCACCTTGTAACCCAGACTACGCATGGGAATATTGCAATAGAACAGATGGCAGCAGAAAGGCGGGTGCAATTGGGGCATTCATTCATAAAAGTAAGAATTTTCAAAGGGTCAAACTGGGATGCAGGGAACATTTATGGCTAAAAGGAAAAGTGGCAGGGGAGCAAACACTTCCTGGCTTTGTATATGTGTCGACAGGAGCTAATGCCAAAGAGAAAAACAGGAAAATGTTAGAATGTATTGCAAACTACATTGATGAGCTAGGAGGACAGGGCGAGATAATTATATTAGGCGACATGAATGCACACATAGAAGACCTGGATGTGTACACAGATTCGACAGGAAGCATGCTGCTGGATATGTGTGACAGGCATGATTTAGTTGTATGCAACAGTACCGAGAAGTTTGAAGGGCTCATAACATGAGAGGCAGGGAGTCTGCACTCGCCGATAGATTATGCACTAATGTCGCAGAGGATGTATAATAGATTAGGGGTAATGAGCATAGATGAACATGGTTCCAGAAGTCTAGGTAGTGACCACGAACTTGTCAAGTTCAGTTTCAGATGGGAAACCAAATTCGTACCGAAGCTAGATGAACAATCAGAGGGGAGTTTTTACTCAGAAAAGCAATTGGAAGCTGGAGCCAAATAAATTGAGAAAATAATTTTTGAGGATAATGAAACAGAATGAACTTATACCAAATTAACTCGATTATTTAGCTAGACCTAGCTAAGGTGCGAGTCAAGTCAAAAGAGAAAAGACGCAAACCCAAGATTTAGTGGGATGAGGATGTCAGTAAGGCGATAAAGAAACGTCAGGCAGCGTCCAGGGAACACAGGTATTCAAAGAGGGGAGAACAGAAGCTGAATTAGACAGAAAATCTTATGCCTGCATAAAGTGTAGAAGGGCAGCATCCAATTTTATTAATGAGAAAATTAGAAGAAAGAGTGCCCAGTGGATCTCAAAAGTAAATCAAAAGTATAGAAAAGCAGCTCAAACATTCTGGAAACATCTAAATACAATGAGTAATAAGATTAGGCTGGGGCAAAGGTTTATTGTCACAGATTTAGGGTATCCGAGTAGAAGGGGATGAAGCAATGAAACACACAGGAATAAAGATTACAAAAAAAATTCAAAGAAAGAAATCTTGCACATAATTTATCAAAGGATGCTATACCGGTTACTGCAATTGCTTCACTTGAGCAAAGAGAGTGGGAAAGGGCAGAGAAGGAGGTTCCTAGTGGCACGTCGACAGAACCACATGGTATTCCGATTATGATAGTACAGAAGCTAGGACCCAAATCCAAGCAAACAGTAATAGAGGTAGTGAACAAAATGATAGTGGGTGGCAAAGCCCCCCGATGAATGACGATTATGTAGAATGAATATGATATATAAGGAAAGGGGGACAAAGCTGACATATGCAACTACCGTCCCATAAGAGTGACGTCTGTGGTTTACAGGGTGGTGATGCAGGGTGGTGATGCATTTCGGGATATCAGAGGAGCCTACGACAACGTTGTTCAAGAGGATTTGTAGCACATACTGGGCACATTGGATGTGGAAGATGGAGATATTAATCTTTTAGAAGATAAATTTAAATGTATTAGAGTGCCTATAAAACGGGAAAAATGTATAAGGGCCTTAGAGATACAGCGGGGGTTTAAGCAAGGATGCCCTCTGTCTCCTTTGTTGTTCATGTTGTAGCTGCAAGTGTTAGTGATCACGCTAGAGCGGAACGGATTAGGCTTCAACGTCCCGTTTTCTAAGCAAGGGGAATGGATTAATCAGTCATTACTGGGACTAATATACGCGGATGATATAGTGCTAATGGCTGACAACAAGGAAAATTTGCAGAAGTTGATAGACATTTGAGGTACAGAGAAAGATGATTAGGTTTCAAGTTTAGTAAGGAAAAATCTGCTGTCATGATATCTAGTGTGGAGGGCGACGAGCATAAAATACAAGCGTTCACGCTAGAAGTAGTGGATGAGTACAAGTATCGGGGAGTGGATAAATAACGGTGTTGTGTATCTGATAGAGCATGAAAGATATGTAATGAATAAAGCTAGCAGGAATGCAGCTGTCATGAAAAATAGGGCACTGTGGAATTACAATTGGTATGAATGCCGTAAAGTTCATCTCGACAACTGCTCGTGAAAAATTGTTGTCAGCTGCGCGGAAAAAGAGCGTGAAGGCTGATACGCTTTGATTTGATACAACCGATGTTGTCTACATAAATTAACACTTATGCATTGAGAATAAGATACCGCTGAGTAAGGCTTGAAAGCTCAAAAAGGTAAAAAGAATGTAAGAACGTGTGGGTGTCACAGGAAAAGATCTGATGCGCAAAAGTGAGACGTCTACTATCTTGCACGTTACCTGTAAGGCGCACCTGGCGAATGTGGCTTAACCATTTCTGCTATCAGTACACGGACCGTCAAAGTAGAATGTTGCGTGATAAGCTTGTGCGATGGACACTTGCCACTATCATATCCCTTCTTTGTTACGTTTTGCTGTATAAGAAATTTGACACTTCCACATCATAAGCAGCGATTCAGTGCTCTGTTATCTTATTCCTTGTCTATGTGTATACATAAGAGCTTTGCTGTTATTGTGCTTACGTGTATGATCCCTGTGCTAAGAGAACCTATAGTGCATTCTTCGCCGGTATAATTTTCCCTTTTACTGGCTTTTGTCATGCGCCCTATTATATATATTGTTCGTACATATATGTACTAGAAAAAAATTATTATGCGCCATGCGATGAATACGCCCACTTCAGCTTTCATTCAAATTTCACCATCGCTTTGCAGCGTAGTGAATTTTTTCTTGCTCATTCGTGTGGTTAATATCAAAAGTTGAACGTACTAAATCTCAGAGATAATGGCGTTACTGATCGCTTCAAGCCATGATCTACTGACACCTTATGAGCTGAGCGCCAGCTTTTAAGGCAAAAAGCAGGAGCATCTCTTTTCATTTCAACTCTCGATCAGCCTGTAACAAAAGCGATGATATATGTGCCTTTCTTGCCAGATATAGCTGTAGCTTTGACGTCATCATAATCTCTGAGACTGGTATGGAAGCCGTTGTGACGTCCTTAGTCTAACCGGATACTCCACATTTTTCCTTAACCGAGGCTCTAGGAGAGGAGGCGGAGGGGGGAGGGGGTGCGTTACTGTAAAAAGCTTCTCTAAAATGCGAATTTCATGGCAATTTCTTTATTGTGACCGATGTCTATGAAGTACTTACCTTACGGTCTAATTGCTTGCTCTTTACCGTTATATGCCACCCACGCAGCGGCAGCTATTGCAAATTTGTCACTTTTATCGACGAGTACTTCACCTGTGTATATGACCACAAGTATGGACTTATTGTAGGTGGGGACCTGACCATAAACTTGATTGCAACGTTTACTTTCCGCCAAGAATTGTACGCTATTCTAAAGGCCAACGCATTTGTCAATGTCATAAATCAGGCAACACGAATTATGACCGAAACATCCACGTTATTAGACACCTTTATTACTAATGCATGTTACGAATCTCCAATATCGGGTGTACGGGCAGCTGATCTTAGCAGCTCCCAATTTACTTAATTATAATTACCTTAGTCCCCTATACCAATCCCGCAAAAATGTTGCATTCTATTCGTTTTCAAGTCATAAACCAGGCTATGTTGGAAACATTTTATGGTAATTTATCACAGTTAAACTGGAGCAGCGATGTATGAAGCAACTCATGCTGACGAAGCTTACGGTATATTTATTTCCACTACAAACAACTGTATCTTGAGTGTTTTCTATATAAACAAACACGCGAGCTTCAAAGGCGGGTAAGCCGTGGATAACTAAGGAATGCATAGAGGCGATACAATTTAAAAGAACACCCTTTAAACGCTTTCTACAAACGAGAACTATCGATGATCTTAAAAAATTCAAGTGTGCAAGAAATAGAGCTAATAGCATCATGCGTCAAGCGAAAAGAACTTACAAGAGTAGCGTATTTACCCAGGAAGTGATCACACGCTCTGATATTCTGTGAAAACGACTCCATAACTTGCTGAACATAAAACAGAAGACTGTAACCGATGAATTAATCGTAGATGACACTCACCTGTCCGGTTCTCAAATAGCAGACACTTTTATTAATTACTTTGTGTCCATTGCAGCGGCACCAACTCCAACCAATCTCTAAGCAATATGAAACAAATAGTAAGCGAAAGCGCATTTTTGGCCCCTGTTACAACCAGTTAGGTCCCGTCGGTCTTACTGTCAATGAAAAATAGTAAAAGTAAGGTCATTGAAAACCTACAAATATTACTGGCAAATTACACATCTTGCATGTTCGCATCAATATTAGAACATACTGTAAACTTGCCAATTCGTCAGGAACATTCCCATAAAGGCTAAGGTTTCTAAGGTTACCGTAATTTTTAAAGGAGGTGACATAAATCATTTTTCTAATTATCGACTTATATCCATCCTTCCAGTTTATTCTAAATGTTTTTTCAGAACTTTTACAGGTTCATATTAGTGGCTTTATCAACCAACAAAAATTATTTCTGATTCACTGTTTGGTTCTGTCAAAGAAAAATCAACTGAAACAGCGTTATTAACCATGAAGGAATTTACTTTACAGTCCATTGAAAAAAAAAGATCTTACTCTTCGGCTGTTCCTGGACTTCTTAAAAGCTTTCAGTTCCATTATTCACAAAAATTTATTCCTAAAATGGGACCACTATGGTTTTCGCGGCAAATTCCGTCAGCTTATAAACGTTTGAGAACACCACTGGCAACTGATTAAAGTTAACAATTCTTCATCACACTTAGAAATCATTCATTATGGCGTACCACGAGGCAGTACTCTTAGACCCACACTGTTTAACATCTACATTAACGACATCGTGAGCATCAGGAATAGTGTTAAATATGTCGCGTGTGCAGATGACGTGAGCATATTTTTCAAAACTAACACAGTACGCTAATTGACAATAAAAGCAAATGACACATTGCGCAGATTGGTCGCATGGAGTACACAATCTTAGCTCAAGTTTAACGAACAAAAACTAAAGCAGTACTCTTCTGACCAAATAACAAACCGTTAGAATCTTTACCTAACCTTACGATTGAGTCACAAAGTATTGGAATAGCTTCTTAGGTAAAGCGCATGGAAGTGATAATGCAGAGTAACGCTTCGTGAGATCTACATATCGACAATCTTATTAACAAACTCACCACAAGCGCAGGCATGTTATGCGACGTTCGTTTCCTAATACCACTTAGTGTTAGGCTTTTAGTTTATAATGCACTATTTCTATTTTCATGCGGTCACCTGGTGTGGGGCACGACAAATCAAATCTAATACAATCAAAGTTTATTTTCCTTCTCAAGGAGGAGGAGGCGGTAACGGGTTAAAACCACTTAATTGCGGCTTGATGCAGCCCGGCCAGCTCTGTGTACAGTTTGGCAGCAGTTCGTACTGTGTAAAGTTCGGAAGTGCGTTCAAACACTGAGAGAATATAGTGAATTATATTAAAGTTGCTCGTATTATTCCCATTGCCGCATTTAGGGCTCATACTCAACGTCTTTTCACACCACTGAAAATAACAACATTCAGTGACCCTTAAAATGTACTGTTAAAGAAACGCTATGTAGGAAAACGAAAAAATACGACACATATTATTTAATGACCTAGCTAACTTACAGCCCAAGGCTAATCATTGCTCAACACGTAACAATAACATCTGTACGTCCCATCTCTTCACACGAACTACGGCTGTAAAATGCTTGGGTGTATTATTCCAAACCTGCATAACTCGCACTGGGAGTCTTTAGCGCTTCATTATTAAGTGTAGCATGCTGTGCATGTTCTCCAAAAAAAAATTTGTACTTTTTTGTACCATTTTGTTTTTCATCTCCTGTGTTCATGCATTCTTTTCAAGTTTTGTTCACCGTTATGAAGTTTTTCCGTCCTAACCTGTTATGTCTTACAACAGTATCTGTAGCTATGTCCAATAGTCCTGTTGTTGTTGACATTCTGCGCATGCGCTGTTTGTGCCACTTTATCAGTATGTAGGGGTTCACCCATTAGTAGATCAGTCATAGGCTTTTTTGGGTACACTTCCAACATCCACACTGTTGAAATTAAGGTATTTGTATTTGCATATCTTAAACCTTCTCGTTTTGATTCTCATCATATTTTAAGAAATAGTTAGACGTCTTATGCGTATTTTGGATCGTTCTTTCTTGCAGTCATTTTGTTTTCAGTTTTTTCTCCCTCCTTTCTGTTAAATTGAACTGAAAATTTGTCTCACCTTGTTACCGTTGGTTCAGCGCCTCCTACAAGCTATGTCGGTCTGTTTTGGTTTGATGAAAAAAAAAATAGAGGAATATTAGCATATAGCTTAAGCACAGTAAAAAACAGAAAAATAGTGAGCCATCGAGCAGTCTCGATGTCTCTACGCCGCTCACCTTCTGATGCCAGGTGCACAGTATCGCGCAACCTCCGCCATTCTGTTCCGAGTACAAAATAAAATGTCAGTATATTACCCCATAATACCACTAGACTCTAGTAAACTAGCTGAAAAAGAGTTGCACCATTGCAAACCCGGCTATCTCTACCGTCTAGTCAGCGCTAATATTCCCATGAGCGCGCGATTACGCGAGTGCAACTCAGTTCTACTCAATAAAAACCTGCGCCTGTTCGGCGCCAAGTGCAACTGGAAAACAGGAAACCTGCACCCTGCCTTGTGTAGATGCCTTTGTCTGAGGAGCAGCGAGAACTGAGGCAAATAAGGAACACCCCTATAAAAAAAGTAAATCTTTTCGTTAAACGCAGCCTATCGTGAACAGCTGTTCCCTTCCGAGACTGTGGAGCATTGTTTTATTTTTTTGCATATTAATTTCTTACACTGTTCAAGCGTGCCTGTCTTGTTCCACTATCGTACTGTGCAGTTCGTTCTCCGAGTTAGCAAGTCCATGTAATCGTCAAATCGGAAATTACTAAGCTATTTAACGTTCACATTTAACCCCAACTCTTCCCAATCCAGTCCTCTGAATACCCACTGCAAACACGCCGTGAGTATTATTCAAGTGATACCGTCTCTCTGGATGGAGGTCTATAATGGCGGTCCACCCGATACCGAATGTTTGCAATGCATTTGCATATGCCTCTTCCACATCAAAACTCCTCAGTGCCTCCAAGCTTGTATACCTGATTAAATTTCTGAACCTTGACATTGCAATGCGGTCATTTCTGGACTTCACCCTATCTGCAGTGCAATGTATTTCGCACCACCCCCGCAATGCAGCAGCTGCACTTAGCAGCAAAATACCCCATGCATGTACAACACTCCGGGCATATCGTCCAGCCTGTCTCAGAACTACCTCCGGATGACATCCTAGTCGAGATCAAGAAGGTATGGGCATGGGCAGGGCATGTAATGCGAAGGCTCGATAACCGACGCTCGTTAAGGGTAACGGACTAGATTCCAAGAGAAGGCAAGTGAAGCCGGGGGCGGCAGAATGTCATATGGATGGATGAGATTAGCAGTTCTGCAAGGTTGCGATGGCCGCAGCTGGTCGAGGACATGTGTTATTTCACAGATATGAACGGGGTTTGTGTCAAGCAGGGGGCGCAGTTAGGCAGATTATAATAGTGATATCTCAGACCTGGGGCCCCTAGAGGATGACCCCAGCTTGGTCTTTTCTAAAAGTGATGTCGCTAGTAAACATTCCTCCAGGGCCCCTGAATGTGTGTGTTCCTCTCGCCACAACAGAGAACGACCGAAATATGCACGACCGAACAGTACTAAGCGTCAAAGAAATATACCGCCTCCTTGAGGTCCGGCTGCGCGGAATGTATTTGGGAAATCAAGAAACCTTTTGCAAGCGAACGACCAGTACTGAAATGGCAGTGTATATTTCGGCCACAATGTTCAATTCAACTATGCCGAACATTAGGAGCCAGGCGATTCCCATCTTGAATCCACTGCCGAAGTTTTTACTTTCTTACGTGGATGATTCCTTTTTCGCTGTAAAAACACCTGAAATATAAATGAAATATAAACCTTGCACTCATGCCAAACACCCCCAACTGATCACACTGTTTATAGTTGAACGTGAAGAGCACCGGTGCTTTCTTTTTCTCGTCGTCGTACGCACGAGGCACGAAAGAGACTTGTGGTTAGGGCTATGGAAATATTCGGAAATTACGAATAGGGAATCGATTATCGTCCTATTCAATTATTCGAACGAATCAAATAGTGCACATTCAAAATTTTAATGAAAAAAGTTTTGAACTTTTCGAATACTTTTTTAATTATTTGCGTGAAGTTCGAATAAGGCCCAAAGTATTTTTCTTCCACGCTGCCTTCACGTCTGTGGAACTTCTTGGTAATTTGTGCTATAATCAGGGAGGCGCCGCTCCCTTTTCGCCACGGCGATGGAAGTGGAGGCTGCTGTGCCTCCAGCCGCCGCCCAGAGGAAGCGCCTGCACCGCCAGAGTGACTCGAGCAGCCAGGGCACTGTTGTGTACTCGGTGCCAAGTGAAGAATCCTCGTCCTCGGCCGACGACGGTTTCATACCAGTTGTTGGCAAGAAGGCCAAGCGCAGACTGCGTAGACAAGCCGAATCGTCCTCATCGCGCACGTCAACGGTGCCCTCATCAAGAACGCCAACGATCATCACGGCGCGAAGTTCCTCAGCGCATACAGCCTTGTTTGTGCCGTTGAACTCAACGGACAACATGAACCTACTGAACAGCCAAGCCATCTCTATTTATCTGGAGAGCCTTGTACCGGGAGGCATAAAAGATGTCAGAATCAACCCGTTCAAAAACGTCATTGCCATTGATGTGGTGCAGCGACGTTCACTGGAGAATTTAACCGCAATCACTAAACTCGGCAACATCAGTGTACGCCCCCGCAATCACTAAACTCGGCAACATCAGTGTACGCCCCCTCATTCACCAGGACAGCAGCACTACGGCTGGCGTAATCTACAACGTCGACATCGCCATCTGTGATGCAGATTTACCTATGTTGATCAAGCCGGCAAACAACGGCATTTCCATCATTCAAGTTAGCGGTTAGGAAGAACTACATGCATCAAGCTGACCTTCAAGGGTGACTGCATACAATCGTACGTGAAAGTTGGTCACTTTAGTCATCCAGTTCGACCTTTTGTGCCTAAGCCACTTAAATGGAGGAAGTGCATGAGAATCGGCCACGTGAGCGGTGTCTGCGTCAACTCCATCGTGTGCCCGCGATGCTCCGAGTCACTCAGCGGTGATGTTTGCCGCGTGACTACCTTGAAGTGCGCCAACTGCCACGGCCCTCATGACTTCCTCGAAAGAATTGCCCCCGTCTAAAGACCGAGCGGGCGGTACTGAAGCAAATGGTGCGAGACCATTCTACGCACAAACAAGCCGCCGCAAAGGGGCGACGACGTCGTTCGCGCCGCCGAAGGTCGTCAAAGAAAGCAGTCACATTTGACAATAATGCCCCAAACCCAACTGCAACTTGTCCGCCTCCACCAGAAACCGTACCAAATCAAGGGAGCCCGGCGCTTGGTGAGGCTGGACCTGCTGCCTCAGATGCAACTTGGCCACCACTGCCAAAGCCTTTTACGCCTACTGAGTCAGGGATGTTGGCGCACTCAGGGCAGTGTGCAGCGCCAACGACTGATCCAGCCAACAGGCACGGTCAAGGCCATGGCCCAGATATGCAAGTGATTGCAATGCTAACGTCACTAATGAATGCCATGCGTGCTCTGCTTTCCAGCCTACGCACGCCAGCAGCAAATAGCGCACTTCAAGTGCTGGACGCGCTACATCCAGTTCTTGCGACTCTACAGTAGACGGCATCATGGCTCCTTCCGACCTGTCTTTTCAAAAGAAAGTCAAGCAAGCTTTCATTTTCCAATGGAATGCCCGTGGGCTCCAGTCCCGGATTTCCGATTTACGGCACTACGTCTACGAGAATCACTTCCCCATTCTTGTGATTTGTGAACAGAAGACCTCGGCAATTTTGCGATTATCCGGTTACGAGGCATTTTCATCACCCACGTGCAACAGATCTAGCAAAGTCATCGTCTACATTCGACGTGAACTTACATATGTGCAACATTCAGTTCCTCCGAACGAAGACAATCAGTACGTTTGCCTGACAGTGAAGAGCCGAGACCTGACGTTTACGCTCCTGGAGGTGTACTTGGCGCCATCAAGTCCTTTCGACGCCAGAAGGTTGAGTGGTTTGATGGCAGCTACACCTGCTGCATGGGCTATTATGGGTGACTTCAATGCTCATCACACCATGTGGGGAGGCGTTAGGATGGACGTTAGGGGAAGATAACTTGTGTCCTTCGCCTCTGACCATGACCTCCAGTGCCTGAATGACGGAAGACCGACCTATATACGAGGGGTGACTTATAGCAGCTGCTTGGACTTGACTTGCGTTTCAAAGTGCCTTAACAACAGCATCCGGTGGTTTTCGGATGTAGAAACCCATGGCAGCGACCATATCCCAACCTATCTGATTATTACCTGCCATTCCACATTTTCCCCAGCCACGTGTAGGCAGCGCATTGACTGGACAGTTTTTAAATTACTTATGGAGGCTACTTGCACAGAGGTCTTCTCTACCGGTCTTGAACAAAAATTAAGGAGGCCATGGAACACGTCACCTGAACCTTTAATCCTGTCGCTAACTACACCGATTTTGACTTCGAATTGCAGTGACTGCGATCACAACGGCGCCGGGCAGAGCGCAGATACCGACGCACAAAGTTGCGCCTACACCTAAGAGATGCTAGGCGCATACAGAAGAAGATTCAGCGCAGAATTCAGGCACTGCAAACACAACGGTGGAGGACATTTTGCCAAACACTTGATCCACGGAAGCCTTTGTCACGCGTTTGGAGTGTAATTCGGGGTCTTCGCACGTCCCCTCAGCAGCGCTACCCGTTCAAATCCGTAGCGCTCCACCAAAGGGGCAGTGTGGTTGAGGTAGCCGAAGATTTCTGCGCAAGAATAGCAGGCCCTCCGAATCCAGGCGCAACGCTGCACTGCAACAATATTCCACCCTCACGGGATTCTCGGATGGATGCACTATTCTCCATGGAAGAACTTGACGCTGCCCTGGCTTGTTGTAGAAGGTCATCATCACCAGGGCCCGATGGTGTGACGTACTCCGCACTTGCCGATCTTGGTCAAGAAGCTCGACGGGCTCTTTTGGACACTTATAACAAGTCATGGACTGCTGGCATAGTTCCTCATGATTGGAAGACCAGTCATCTGGTTCCACTTCTTCAACCGGGGAAATCACCGCTCGACCTTTCATCATACCGTCCAACTGCACTCGCCAGCTGCGTCGGCAAAGTCATGGAAAGAATGCTGCTCACATGCATGGAATGGTACTTGGAGCGATATCAAATTTATCCAACCTTCATGTCTGGGTTCCGACGGGGCCGCTCTTCTATCGACAACGTGGTTGACCTTGTAACGTCGGTGCACCACAGCAAAAGTTTGAAAAGATTGACCATGGCACTGTTTTTGGATATCAAGGGCGCGTTCGACAACTTAACGCACCATGTTGTGCCCGGACAACCAGCCCGGTTTCCACATTTACAAGATGCACAAATTCTCCTGCGAACGCCCTTGGACAGGCCCCTTGGATTACCCGGTGCTGCGCCGCAAGGCAACCGCGCCCTAACGCTTTCTTGTTAAGCAAAGATACTGCGCCGCTAGGCAGCGGCGCCTTATGGAGAAGCATCGGCGAGCAACATGTCCAAACGTGTTGCAGCATTGCTAGACAGCCAGGCGCCGGTTCCCTTTCCCCCTGGGTGTCACCGCGCGCGGCAAACTTGAAGCGGGTGGCCAGCGCGGTCGCTGGTTGGACCTCTCGGACGGCTGTCAAGTGCTGGATTTTTATTGGTCCGTTTGTGTGACGACCGTTTCTCGGGGCTATATAAGCCCCAACGCTGCCGCCTGGAGAGGACTCCGGACTCCGATCTTCCGAGCTCGTGCTGAGTGCGCCGCTCGCGAGCGGAGCGTGATGTGTGACGCGTTGGAGCCTCGCCGGACGTCACCGTGCGAGAACAGTCGCGTTTGCTGCTAGCTCTCGGCCCCTGTGCCGATCTCGTCCTGTATAATGCTCTGTACATAATGTATAAAATCCCTTTCGTTGTTCTCATCGACGCCTGACTCGGAGTCTTCGCTACCGACTGAGAGCTGGCAACGCTCTGTCACAAAACGGGTGGCGAGCGTTACGGGACCACCTCAAAGGCACAACAACCAGGCCATTTTGGACGCAATGGAAGCTGCTGAGATCGGAGGCCGCACGTTCAGCTTAATACGCAGCTATTTATCAGAGAGGTCGTTTTTTGTCCTGACTGCGGACGGACCAACGTCCTTACAGCGAAATTCGCGCGGAGTCCCTCAGGGTGGAGTGCTGAGCCCAGTTCTCTTCAACCTTGCTCTTATCGGCCTGGTCGACGTACTGCCACAATCTGCTCAGATCTCGGTATATGCAGACGACATCTGTATTTGGGACTCAGGGGTGACCCGTCCTCAAGTTCGTGCAAGACTTCAAAAAGCGGCATCGATATTGACATCTTATCTTCGCTTGCAGGGCCTGAACATTTCGACCGAAAAGTGTTCACTTTTGGCGTTCACACGCAAAATAATGTCAGGTTACACCATTCGCATGAATGGCGAACCCATTCCCTATGAGAGAAGCCACAGCTTCCTTGGTGTTGTCATCGACAGGAACCTCTAGGGGGAAAGTCCTGGGGCGCATCAGTGCGCTCGATGCTACAACTGCACCGTTCCCTATTTCTGGGCTACATGCGGTACAGTCTTCTGATATTCAGTTCCATTAGAAAAACAAATATCAAGACTCTTCAAAGTGTGCAAGCGCAAGCTCTCCATATCTGTTTTGAACTGCCTAAATGTGCATCAACAGCAGCAACTGTTCTTGTTGCCCGGGAACATCATGTTACTACATACATTGCTGTTGACACCATGAGAACACATATTCGGCACCTCACACGGGTTCCCTGTCATCACCTCGCAACACTCCCAATAATTAGGCCGCTTACTGCATTCGCCAAAGTCATTGAAGCCCATCGCGCATATCTTCCATCGCAGTTCACCCCTGTGTCAAGACCGTGCTCACCCTTATGGAGTCTTCATGAACCTCGGCTTCACCTCTATATTCCTGCCATTGCACAGAAAGCTGGTGTATCACTGCCCGCTCTCAAACAACTGACATTGAATCACCTGCATTCTTACCACAGTCACCGCATACATATTTACACATGAATCAGTTCACTCGACCCGTTCTGCGGGGTCGGTGGTGATACCGGCCAGATCCATCTTCATAAAAGTGAAGACGACCTATCCAACATTTTCAACTGGTGCGGAACTCACAGCCTTACGGGCTGCGGTAGAGTTCACCAGTCAAGAACCCCCACATGACTGGGCGGTTTTCACCGACTCTAAAGCAGCCCTTCAAGCCCTGCAAGCTGCACTACGCCGCGGGTCGCAGGAGCAACTTGTTGCTGAGATCCGTCTACTGTACCACGGCACCGTTTCCAATGGTCATGACATCATTTTTCAATGGCTGCCAAGACACTGTCGTATTAACGCTAATCACCAGGCCGATGCGGCTGCGCGTTCTGCTCACAACAACGGACTTCCAGTGAGGATCCCAATATCGAGACCTGACGCTGCGTGTGGGCTTTGCCCTTTGGCGCTGGAGCTCACACTTTAAGCGTGGAACACAGGAGAGTTCTGCAACCTCCGCCTCAAGGCACTGGACCCTGAACTGCGCCTTCGTCTTCCACGTAACTTAGAACTTCGCGACGCAACACTGTTATGCCGTTTATGGATCGGTGTTGCATTTACCAATTACTATGCTTTCCGGATGGGGATGGCCGACAGCCCTGCCTTTGAGAGCTGTGGTTGTGAGGAGACCATCGCTCATCTTCTCTGTGAGTGCCCTGCATTTGCGAGTGCAAGACATACACTGTGTTGTGCCCTGGACCGCCTCGATCCTCGCCCATTAACAGAGCAAAAGATCCTCGGTCCGTGGCCACAGCAGTCGACTGCCCTCAAGGCATACAAGGCACTCTTTGCCTACTTGAGAGCGACTGGACTGAGTGACAAATTGTGACAGCGTTGTGCGTGTGTGTGTGTTATGCCTTTTTCCCCTTCTCTCTTCCTCCTTTTAGTCCCCTAATCCCTCTTCCCCAGTGCAGGGTAGCCAACCCGAACCCCTTTCTGGTTAACATCCCTGCCTTTCCCTCCTCCTCTTTATCTATCTATCTATCTATCTTTTCTTTTTAAGCAGTCAAGTACGTCATGTATCGCAACAATATATATATATATATATATATATATATATATATATATATATATATATATATATATATCAATTAAGAAGACGACGGTGCGCCAGCATCGAGGACGATGAAGAGGAAGGTGTCGGCGAGAAGAGAGGACAGGCGAAGGCGCGAAGAGCAGTCTTGCTGGACCGAGATGTGGCGGACACGGGAACGAGCACGGCACTGGCATATATATAATATAAAATCACCAAAATTTGAAGAAACATAACAGGATTTAATATACGACGTTTCGGCTGGAGGAAAAGCATTTTTCCAGCCGAGAAGTCGTGAATTAAATCTTGTTATTTTTCTTCAATTTTTGGTAAGTTTATATTATATTGACCAAATCAGCTGCAAGAAATCACTTTTGGTATATATATATATATATATATATATATATATATATATATATATATATATATATATATTAGAAAATACCGCTAAGGCTTATGCTTAAAACGAGCATTATCAAACTAAGCTTAATAGAATTTGAAGCTAGTTTATCCTGACTCGAACACAACGCTGCTGGGCTTGTCATCGCTAGACATAAGGGTGAGAAAATGCCAGTAAAAAACGAAAAATTCTTACCCTTGAAGGACGCTGTTCAACGTGTACCGCTGGTGGCTCCTGTCTCTTTGCCTCTGCTCATATTCAAAGCGTTCTTTCTCAAGCTCTTCGTGTCGTCTCCTCCGTTCCTCTTCTATCTGCTCTAGCATCTCTTTGTGGACACGGGCCAGCAGCTCCTCAGTTCTTTCCATCCGCTCCATTCTGGTGTCGTGGTCCTCGCTCATACGCGACACGTTCTCATCAATGGCGAGCAGAGTGCCTTCGTGAATATCGCTCCTCTTTTTTTGTTCGCGTTCCAGCGCGTTTGGCCTGAAATAAAAGAAACCAATCCAAATTTTGGCAACACTAGGCTTCGACTGCGTTTGACCCCTTAACAATTCTGCCAGCTTCCAACCTTTGCGTTGCTGCGCATGAATTCATAATTATCATCATTAGCTTGACTACTCCCTTTGACGAGCAAAGACCTTTCCCATTTCTCTCTAATTATCCCTGTCCTTTGCCAGCTGCGCCACCCTATGCCTGCAAACTTCTTAATCTCATCCGCCCACCTAACTTTCTGCCGCCCCTTCTACGTTTACTTTCTCTTGGAATCCATTCCGTTACCCTTAATGTCCAGCAGTTATTTTGCCCTCGCATTACATGCACTACACAAGCCCATTTCTTCCCCTTGATTTCGTATAGGTTGTCATTAACCCGCGTTTGTTCCCTCACCCGCAATGCCCGCTTCCGGTCTCTTAACGTTGCACCTATCATTTTTCTTTCCATGGCTGGCTGCGTTGTACTTAACTTAAGCTGAACCCCTTTCGTTGGCCTCCACGTTTTTGCCCCGTGAGTACAGGTAAGATACAGCTCTTGTACACTTATCTCTTGAGGGATATTGGTAAACTGCCATTCATGATCTGAGAGAACCTGCCATATGCGCTCCTCCCCATTCTTATCTTTCTAGTTATTTCCTTTTCATGATCCGGATCAGCTGTCACTACCTGCCCTTAGTAGACATATTCCTTTACCACGTCCGGCCCCTCACTGCCAATTGTGACCTGCTGGTCTCTTGATAAACTGTTGAAGATTTCTTTGGTTTTCTGCATGTTAATTTTTAGACCCACCGTTCTGCTCTGTCATCTCCTGAGTTCATTTCCTGAGTGACTCAGCCAGACAATCTCAACAGTGAATTCTCCATTTACTCTTATTTCCAACTATTCCCATAAGTGTTTTCATGAATTCATAAGGAGGGCCAAGTCTAACACTCTCACAGAAATGTTTTGCAGCCGTGTGTTTTAGATATTGCGAAGCCGATTCCACTCAATGCAGACTCCACTCTCTCGGAGAAATCAGAACTGAAAAAAAAAACGATGATGTTATAGAAGCAAACTACAAGACCCCCGATAGTCCAGGAGCGCCGTCTTGAATTTTTGGTGGCAGGTTCAAAACGTTGGTCATACAAGACCCATGGCCTAAGGCATGGTGAGGAAAGAGTTTATTTATGAGGTCTTTGATACTACACGTCATGAATATGCTTGTAATGCAAAACATTACATCACAATATTGTGACGAAGAAGATAACGAACTGTGCAGTTGCATGGGCAGGAGTGCTCGCGATAGGCCAGCGACCATTACAATCACCTCATTGCCATTGATCATCGCGTCGCTTTGTTCGGCTGGCTGCCATTTAACAATACTAACATTACTGCAAACCCAAAAATGCAGTTCTTAATGAACATAGTCTGAGACATCAGCTTGCTCAGCCGCGGTAAAATCAATTTTTCCTTGTGTGTGGCACCACCTTAGGTCATCGCCTGTGTTTCATTCCTTTTGATTATCGTTTTCCGTATGGCTCCCATTGCACGTGTTTTTTTAACCATCTGCCTACTTCTGTAATATTCCCACTCGGGACTGACAGTTTTCTTAAATAAAAAATAAATAAACATGAAACGTCTCTGCTTAGAGCGCTACAGTAGTGGCCATCGCTGTATTGAAAATGATCAAGACGTGGCTTAGCGTTACTTCATTCTAGGAAGAATCGAATATTGGGAATTCAAGCATTATTTCAGCTACGATTTTGAGACCCTGAATGCTTAAATTTTGAAGCTGATAAGACATTACCTCATCCAGCAGTCACCGAAACCAAATAGCATAAGGGATATTTTTCATTTAATATATAATTTTCGATGTTCGTCAATAGAATTTTAATTGCAAAAATATTTTAACGGTAAATGACAAGAAAGTGACATAAAAACAGTCACGTGCCGCCTGTGGAATCCGAATCCACGACCTCCGAGTTTCGCGCCCGGTCGTCTACCAAGTGAGCTATGGAGACAGTTTTTTTTTATTGCATGGAAATAGTGCCGAAAAGAAAAGTCTAAGAACGCTTACGCCACAAAACACCAGGCCACCTTACCCCTGCATGAACCCTCCCTCTAAAGCATCAAAAGTCTGGGAGGCACGCGCATGCATCCAGATAGGGAAGCGAGCTAGGCGGCTCTTGCAGGGCAGCATATACACCCCCCCCCCCCCACCCCCACCCCTCTCCAAAGGGCATTGTTCACGAAACAAAGATTTCAACGGCCGTGGTGACTCAGCGTGGCGGTCCATCATGCGGCTTTTCTAGAGACTAAATAGTCCCAGCAACATAAAGAGGTAACATGGCACAACACAGTTATTCTCCACAGGCAAAAAAACGGATAATGTAGGCTGTGATGTAATGCCCTTCTTAATTGTTCGTTGTAATACGTCCCAGAAAAACATGCCATCAATGCACAGAACAAAGCAATGGTCAATTGTCTCTGGTGTGTTGCACAGGTGGCATTTCACCGTCCATGGTGAAAGCATCTCCTTAGCATGAAGCCATGCCTTCACAGGTAGCGTGAATGTGTGCAGTTTAAAGAAGAATGGTTTTTTCAGCAGAAGAAATGCACATTCGTCTAACCCGTTTTAAGACACTCGTGTCAAGGTAATCCAGAAAAGGTTGCCGATACAAAGGTACAGGAAACAAATACTCTGTAAGTTACTGAGTCATCTGCATTCTGGAGACGCTATACAGGTAGTCTCAATAAAACGCGCACAGTGAGGAAATTGAAGGTGTCAGCAACTTCCTAAAGGAATCCCCAGAAAGGCCCCTCACGAGTGTGTCCAGCTGGTGCGAATAGTAAAGGCAAATGAGCACTGAGAAGCCTGATAAGCACAGCTGCTAAAAAACGCTGGCTTGCTGATTTGAAAAAGAAAAAAACGCGACACAATTCAAAGTACGAATAAGTGAAACAGGACTATTCTACCAGACCCTGGAGAAAGAAATTGGTTACCGCGGCAAATGGGTTCCCATTGGGAACGCCATACGAAGATAGCAGATATTCTGTGCATCACCTGCACTTTCTTCCTCGCACAGTGGAGAACCTGCAGCACATAGGCAAGTTTTGCGAATAAAAAAGTGTTGCAAATTGAAGCCCGAGAAAACACTGACGGGTCTCTACCCATCCAGGCCTGGGCTTGTAGCCTCATGGAGATTATCTGCGAATCCCAGTAGGCGACACTGTTGTGAATTTGGTGAAGAGAGACTCCTAGGTCCTGAAGGGTCCCGCAGTCCCAGCTTATGCCACCAAATTGCCTTGGCGTTATACCCCAATTACTCAACCAAAACCCCTTGAATTATTCCGATTTAAGAGCCGCACAAGATACCTCACAAAACTTTTCAGTCCAATACAATGCCTCAAGCCCACTCTTTCTAGCAGAACTAAAAAGGGCGACATCACCTGCGTAGGCTAAAAACTTAATTTCACAGTGCACCGGAGAGAAACCACGGATAGTTAATAATACTGCGGCAGAGGGGTTTAGGATATAAGGCGAACAACAAAGGCGGTAATGAACATCCTTGGCGAACAGATAATTTCAAAGAAATAGGTTTGGTTAGCTCATGGTAAACAATTAGCCTTGCATAGGACTCCTTATAGCAGAGTCTTATGCCCCGAAGCAAAACATCTCCAATATTTGCATGCTCTAGAACAGCACACAAGAAATCATGATGAACGTAATCCAATGCTTTGGCAATGTAAATCTGAATACTTGCTACTTGGCCGGTCTCATCTAATGCTGTCTCCTATAGAGAACGTGCAATATGAATATGGGTGTCGATGCTTCGGCCTCTGATAACGTGCCTATTAAGTCAGCGACAACTACCTGCAGATGATTGCAAAATAATCTTTACAAAAAGTTTGTAATCTACATTAGACGTGGAAATTGGACGATATCCCTCAACCATGTTCAACTGATTTGTATCTCTCATTTTTGGAATTAATATAGTATGCCCAGAATAGAGAGTAGGGAGGGGGAGGGAAAAAAGTGAACATCGTAAGTAGGCTAGAAAACCTCCATCCAAACAGGAGCTATGTAATTGGAAAAAAGTTTTATATAACTCGCTAGTAATACCATCTGACTCAGGAGATTTTGGAGCCGTCAGGTCAGAAATGGCAGATTTAATTTCGTCCAAAGTGAACGGCCCCTTCAATACAGCAGGCTGCTCATCGTCAAGTCGAGGAAAGGCTTCGGATAAGCGACTGTAATCTGATCTAACATTTATGCCCACATAACCCCCAAACACCTTTCGATAATAGTAAAAAAAGCATCAATAATACCAGTACCACATACTGAGTTTCCCAATATTTCTTTAGCAAGAGATGTCTGCCTTTCATCACTCGGGGCCCGAAGAGATGGCTGCTCATCCAGAAACCTACGGGACCTAGACCTTACCAAGGCCCCCTTGTATCTTCCCATTTCAAACCGCTGAAGTTCTGCTTTTACGGCAGATATCTTTTACATAGGCACCTGGGCTAATCCTCTCTAACTCATGTAGCTCAACCAAAGTACGGCCGAACTCTCGAAGGGGATGTCTGTTCAAAAACGCGATTCTTGCTCATGCTTCAAAAGCCAAGTTCCTTGTTCCTGGTTAAAATAATTCCCATTTTTGCAAAAAACTGAGAGACCACCGCATGACCATGTGTCCTTCAAGCAAGTAGATAATGCAAGTTTTAAGATTTCATCTGAGAGCAGACAGCTATTCAACGTCCACAGCTCCCATCGAGGATAGAGTATGCGCCGACTGCACTTTCCTATCTGAAGAGACGCCATGCAGTATTCACTGAAGAATATGGGCCGCCCCCAGTAACCAAAAACGCTGACTAACATGTCTGCTGAAACGTAAATGATGTCTAGCCGAGCACTAGAAAGCACTGAAAATGAGTGAAATGAATATTATGTCCCTTATCTGGGCCATCATCCACCAGGTTGTTTTCGCATGCCAAATTAGTAAGTAAAGCAGCACTGGGGTCATAACCCTTAACACTGCTCGGTCTTAATCCGTACAAACACAATTGGAATTACCCAAAAGTATAATTTTGTGATCCCTGCACAAATGGTGCACTAGAGACAGGAAACATACGCTGAAAATAGCTAAACTGCGCCGACAGCTATCGAGTCTCCTGTTCCGGGGGGGGGGGGGGGGGGGGGGGGTATTTATGCAAGCGTAAGCGGACCATGACAGTGTTCACCAGCTCCAACCTTGTCCTTCGCGGCGGACGTAGTACGTCTTTAATTACCACTAGTGCGACTGAGGAACATAATGAAGCATTGTGTAACCACCTGTGGAGAACCCTTTTATGCTGCATACAACATCAAGGCTGCCAGCATCGACGCCCAATAACTAGAGGTACAATAAGAGTTTATGGGGTCAAACTTTTTTAAAAAGAAACTCATGGACGAGGTAAGAAGGACAGTTCTAAATTGGAAATTTCCTCACTCATTCAACCAGTAAGTTGACCTAACATAAAAGGCAAATGCTCCTTCTTGCATGCTAGCAGCTAAATAAGTACTTCCTGTATAGTGCTTAACATGGGCTCAGTTCGTAGACGTTGAAGTTTTAGTAAATTTGTGTGGTCTTTAAACATATGCAATGATATCCCTTTTGCACTTGGTAAGTGAACGTATTGATATGTAGTGGTTCGCGTAGCTGATGATTTTCGAATTTCGCTTCGAGTGTCTTTCATGTATGGGTCATTCCTGCTCTATGAGATTGCTTGCAGTCACTCAGTATCTCTTTTCTTCTGTTTTCCTCTGTTCAAACTTATTCTGAGTTGAATACCTGCCGTTTCTTGCTGAGTGAGCGCGTAGTAGTTAGCCGGACGACCTCCTGTTTAGTTTTTTAGACCTCTCCAGAAAGATAATAAAAATTTTCTAGATTTTTGAA
The DNA here is from genome assembly GCF_052857255.1 of Amblyomma americanum. Taxonomy (NCBI): domain Eukaryota; kingdom Metazoa; phylum Arthropoda; class Arachnida; order Ixodida; family Ixodidae; genus Amblyomma; species Amblyomma americanum. The sequence continues at coordinate 37,458,810 of NC_135501.1, read as the reverse complement.
ATCAACTGATATGAAGACAGCAATTGCAACAATATCAGTGCATTTGTAGTCAAGCCGGAAAAAGCGGAACACCTCCAATATCTGCTTGTACTTACAATTCTTGAAGTGCTCTGAAAACTTTGTCGTCCTCTTCAGTGAATCTGCAATGTTGACTGAAATGAGAAAAAAAGTTGTTAATAAGGAGTCGTGACTACGAGTTTGTTTCCAGGTTTTTGTCTCCATCGACAAATAGATGTTCTGAAATGTTCTGACCGACTCTAAAAAGGTTACGCAATATGTAAAATATTTAAAGCACAGCTTCTTAAAGGCTTGTTTTTGAGTACTGGCATAAAAGGCCCAAACGTGCCTCTTACCCTTGTTGCAGTTCAGCTTTTACTGTTAAGCGGTAGCCTCATATATACTCTATGGTACGCCAGATTGTTCTTTAAAGGCATGAGCTATAACTTCATCAAATAATTTTCGCTGTTTAAGTCACGATAATAGCAGGAATTTAACTATCTGTGACAAAAATAGGGATGACCATCTCACGTATTACGAAGCATAGCTTCTCTCAGTCCCTCGATGTGCGTCAAGTTCCTTGAAAGAAAAATTTGTCACAATTACATTGAAACAACAACCAGGTGTCACTTTAGTGGTTTATTTTTTGCACTTCAATTTTGTCTCCTGGTTCAGTTTATGGTGGTTTAACGTCCCAAAGGGACACAGGGTGTGAGGGACTCCGCAATGAAGGGCTCCGAAAATTTCGACCGCCTGGAGTTCTTTAACGTCCACTGATATCGCACAGCACACGGGCCTCCAGAATTTCGCCTACATTGAAATTCGACCGCCGGGTCCGGGATCGAACCCGCGTATTTCGGGTAAGCTGCCGAGCGCCATAACCACTGAGCCACCGCGGTGGCTGTTTCCTGGTTTAGTAGGGATGTGCGTACATTAAAAGTCGTTTAATAACAGTTCGAATATTCTATTATTATATTTGCTGAACCAATTAAATAGTATGCGTTCAAAATCATTCGTAACAAACGGAGCCTTCTCTCAAATCCTTGAGTAGTTAGCGAGTAGTTCCCTTCGCAGTGCCACGCAGAAGTTTCCTTCGATGACTGTTACAAGAAAATCTTGGCCGTCGGTTTAGCATTCCTAAGCATGGAATATTGTGCGAAAACACGGTTTATTTAAAATGTACACGCCCACTGTAACATAAAGCACGATTAAAATGTCCAATGACCCAGGGAGCCAGTTCTGCGCCTTTAGTCGCGTGTTTCCGAACCGTCAACGGTACAGATCACCACAGCGCCACCGACAATATACAGACAGCGCCACAGAAAATATTTTTCAGAACACGCATGTGCACAGTTAACAGCTCACACCATGGTTATTCTTTTGCACAATGATCGAATTAAAGCATTCTTTCGAACGCGTAACATAGCAGTTTGAGTACAATTTTTACGTCAAAAACTTTACTTGCTTCTTTGATTGCTTCAGTATTTACACCACGCAACCCATTGGTCATTTTCCCATGGAGGTGTGTTGCTTGTTAGGTCTCATTCTGAGATTCGAGCGAAAATCGCCATTGAAGCCGCTCAGTTCAAGTTGTCCTTTTCTTCTTTTGAACAAGAAATTACCGCACACCGCCAATAATTTACCTCATATACAGGTTGCATTATGAGGGGCTTTGGAGGAAAACCGCCGTTTAAAAAGGCTTTACACCGGCCAAAAGTAAAGACCGGGAATTAGTGCGCTGTGTCGTTGAGGGAATGGAAATACCATTTGTCCTTCACTTCCTTCAAAATCACCGGAGTCTGCAAGTATGTCAATCCCAGTACGAATTCTCTCCCTGCTTTCATGTGTATATACGCAATGAATTTGACGTGTCACGACTGTAGCTAACACCAGTTTTTTTTTCTTACATCTCTGCTGCATCAACGTTCAGGATGAGCCTTGTGATTTAGTTCTAAGGTAATTCGCAATTGTGACTAAGTAAAAGACGTCACTTGCACCAGCGGATATTGCGGTTTGGAAGTTCATGAAGACGACGACGTGTAATGCACAGCGCGAAAGCGTGGCAGTTGAACACTAGGCGTGAACGATTGCGATGATAGCGTAGTGTTCTCGTGCAGTGGCCGGCGAATTTTATTTCTGCAGGTATATGCAGACAAATATCGCCTATTTGACGACAGCCAGTAAAGTCTACTCCGACGCTGCGCAGTGCGCTGCCGCGTTTGACCTGCGCGCAACGCGGCTCACCCCCGCTACACGGTGCACGGTTCTCTGGCGGCGGTTTGTAAACGCGCGCAGTGCGGGCCTGATTCGATGTCATTGGGTGCTGATGGGAGGCAAGCGTTATCGTTCTTGTTGGCGTGATGTAAGAGGGAGAGAGAGAGAGAGAGAGCTGTAAAAGCCGGCGTGGCCCGCTGTCTATCTTGCTCCTTCCTTCTTCTTCTTCACCCCAGGCATATGGGACATACCCACGCGGGGGGATTGGCCAAGGTGTAGTTGAATAAACAAAGTAGTTTCCATGGAAGATGACGACAAAATTGTAGCACCAATCGTGAATTTTGAAAAATCAATGAAGAAAAACAACAAAACAATATTGACAGTTAAATAACAGACAGCATTTTGGTGGAAAAAGAAGAGCTCGTAGAACTTTAAAAGAATTAGCACATCAACCTACCAGTTGCAATTATGTAATCGTGGAGAAACCCACAAATAGAACCCAATGCAAATCATTTGGCGTTCGCACCAAACGATAATAATACTGGCAAAGAAAAAGGGAGCCCTCACCTGGAGAGAGGCACATCCAGGTAAATCTTTCTCTGAAGTGCGAACTTTGGGCAGTAGAGGAGAAAATGGTCTAAAGTTTCAACTTTCCCACATGCGTCACATAGGTTCGTCGGTGTCAACCCACACCTGCATAGATATAAATTCAAACTTGGAATCCTGCACCGTATCCGCGTCATTGTTACCTCACACAGCCTGTATTTACACGAACGGACGTTCCAATTATATGCTAAATGCTGATAGTCAGTGGTAGTTAGTAAGAGGTCTCGTAGCCTGGCTGATATATGTAGGAACCGCTGAAACCTGGAAATCGCCAGCAGGCTGAAATTCGGGACGGGATGTGTCCCTGACCCGTCAAGAGCCGACCTTGCTAAGTAATCAGCCACCTCATTTGAATGAATACCTGCATGGCCAGGGACCCAGACAAAACGGACCACCTTCAAAGTGCATGGGACAAAAAATCGCAGGATACGGCTCAAAAAATCTTCTGGTGAAGTGTCAAGGGAGACTAACAGTGACAAACAATCAGCGAGAATAATAATGTGAGAAACATGGCATGGAATTTTGTGAAGGGCCATTCCAAGAGCCAAAAATTCGTAAAGAATATAGGAATATAATCTGAGATGCGGACAGAATAGCTCCATGCCAAATCTTGCGAAAAGATGCCAACTGCAGCTTTTTGGCAGTTGACGGAGGCACCAGTAGCAAGCACCGTATGATGGGGGTATTCCTCTATGTGATCCGAGAGAATACCGTTTAAAATGTTTGCGGGCATGTGTGTCGCATGAGATGGGAAGATGTGGTCGAAATGGAATTCCACTGCTGCCGGCGTGTCATCAAGCCACTGCAAAGAACTGAGATCAACACCAATCGGTGTTAAAAGGTTCTGCGTTAACATAATTTGTGGCATTTGATACCGTGGCCAATAATGAGAAAAGAATAAGGCCGGCTGAGACACAAAAATAGGAGTACAGACATCAGTCACAGGGTCCATAGACCTGAGGAAAGTTCGCACCGTGAGTATTCGAAAACGGGAAGTTAGATCAGGGATACGGGCTTCCAGATAAAGCAGGGCGTTTGAAGCTGATTTTGGGAGACCAAGGCAGAGGCGGAGAGCGCGCCTTTCCAGTAAGATTAAGGGTCGAATCTTGTAGCTTGCGCTACCAGAGAACAGAATGCAACCAAATTCAAGTATAGGTCTTACGTAGGCTTTGTATAGTAAAAATAACGTGTCGCGGCGCATCCCAAACTTTTTATTGGCGATTCTTGTCAGCCGGCCTAGAGCGCGTTCTCCTTTAAACGCATTGTTCTTTATATGAAGGCTCCAATCTAATGCTGGGTGATAAGTAACACTCAGATATTTTCTTCTTCTTCTTCTTCTCCTCAAGTAATATGGCACATACCCACGTGGGGGGGATTGGCCAAGGTATATTTTCTTTCCCGGCCACTCCTCTTCGTCTTCCTCCATTCCTTCCTCCGACGAGGCCACGGCGGCGGCGACGACGGAAGGCGCCGTCGTCCCGCCGTGTCGGTGATCAGCTCGGCTGCTCGCAGGAGAACGACAAAGACACGAAACAATTAAAAGCTCATAGCGTGTACCAAGACCTCATCATCTGCGCGGTCTTCTATACGAAAAACGTGCTGAGGCGGCTCGCAAGCTCCCACCGCGAACAAGAAGGAGTGCGATACAAGTGAGGATGCGAGCAAGTGACGCCGTTGCGTTGTCGATGGCGAAGGAGAGGAAAACTAACCGATAACAAAATCAGAGCTTATTCCCGCGAGTGGTGCGCAATACGCTTCCACGCTTAAAGACGATTTTTTTTATGCACCGAAACTTCAGTGTTATGGATGAAACTACGGATTTCTTCGACTCAGCTACCTGAACGTTTCAATTAAATTGTACAAGAAGAATGCGTCGACCTCCGAGCTCTACATCCGATATGCTACGTTGTTCAAGCCGGATCATACTAAGCGGTATTTCAACCTTTTGAAGTCAGATCCCTAAAACCGGAAATTGGGGTACTGGCTACCCAGAAGCGCTTAGTCATATTTATTTTCCGTTCATTCTAAAGCAGATTGTTTTCAAACCTTCATGTGCCATCCAATAGTCAAAGTATTCCAGAACTTAGATTCGCTACTGTAAATATTGAAACAGACGGTTTTTCTTAGGAATTAACTGATGGCTTTTCTTATCATAACGAAACAAAAAGTACTTTTAAAAGGTAAGGAGGTCGGCGATTATACCTGATTAAATGGTCAGGAGGTCGCCGAAAGACTGGGGGATCATTGATAACTTCACAGGTCGTGAGCATCTGGTACTGTCTTAATATACAAACCTAGCCCGTACAGACCCTGACAGATGATGCAGTTAAACCGCAAGGTACCCCTGCTAACGAAACTTGGAAACAAATCTACATTGTCAAGACACATTTATTCACATTAGGGACAGTTCCCACGCGGAGAAGGTGGCCATTGTGGGGGCTAAATGAAAACGTCTTACTGTCATTCTATATCTATTTTTTTAGAACTTATTCTAAGAAATTTGGACATATAGGATTCGCGAAAAGCGCACATTGTAGCGTAGTTTACACGGGACTGAAGATTAAAGATTACTCCAACTTCGTCGCCTCCGCTGATAATAGCGCGATGCCGGCCATAGGCTCTTAGTCGTGACAAGAGCACAGATTCAAATGAAAGAACAAGAACAGAACCTGGAATATTGTTCTTACTTTGAGCCAATAAAACTAGGAAAGTTAGCAGTCCTGACATTATACCTAACAATCATCTAAAGAGATATACATAACGAAAAAAGGAAATACCTTTTATACAGATGAGACAAATATTTGCAGACTACTTAAGCAGAACTGGTGGCAAAATGGCTAAAATAAGTAAACTTCTCCTAACTACTTTACTTCCTCAGAATTAGAATTATATAGTATGCTAACCTTCCTAATTGCAGCCCCATTTGAATAACAATAATAGCTTGTGAAAACCTTCAGCACGTGTTTCCCCAACATACAATATTTTGTATGGGCGAGAACAGTCATGTTAACAGCAATTAACAGGAATTCTGTAGTGGCCTGCCAAAAACCACGTAAGAAATAAAAACAAGTGAGCTAAGCTTAAATTTTGGGAGTCGCAGGCAATCTATCTTTTTTTCTACGTGTAAAAGGCATTTCACTGCGTACGACTTAAATTCTTACGCAAGCTGTACATAATATTCAACTCTTCGAAATGGTCACGCTTATTGAAAGCTCATCACTGGAGTCGTCGTAATCAGAATATAAAATCGTACCGACCGTATGTTCTCAGCGGACTGTATCATATGCGAAGATAAATATAGTGAAGAAGAGACAATTCTTATTAACTCACTCGTCCAAGTTGCCAAATCGTGTCGGGACTGGTAGGTAAGGCCAAAGATGAGGTGACGCTTTAGAAGGTGTAATATAAAATATCCTGCAGTTACAGAAATTGTGAAAATCAGCCAAGAAAATTGGTGAACTTTATTTGTGTGTTATTTGAACTAGCTGCATATTTTTTAGCTTGTTCTCTGAAGTGCTTCGTGCACAGCTTGTATTAGCGCTGAAAAGGGTATTTACGTTATAGAATTGAAAGTGGCAATAAATGCATACAGGGAAATAGCTTTTCATTTTTGTTCCTTTGCAATGAATAAGTTCATTTAATGAAAACAAATAAGTTAAGAAAAGTTGGTCTTTTTGCAGGCTTGTAATTCTACTTTCCTAAAACTATTTTCCTAAAACTACAGAGAAACTTCGGGTTGCTTAAACGCATTCAGTTGACAATAAGATCCCATCTTTTACAGTCCTCTGTCTCTGGAAGAAAAAAAACGTTGTTGAAAATGCGAATAGGACTATTTTAAAATAGAAAATCCAGGAAACTGAAACTGGGTTCCAACCAAACGATGTCGTCCCTAGATGCGAAACAATGGCCTTACGAATGTTCTAATACAACCGATCGTGTGCCCCTTGATTCCATTTTCTGGCGCCTCTAAGGGACAGCGTGGGTCATCATTTGTCGGCTATGACCAAATGCTAGCTATAAATTTTGTCTTTCAGCAAATTCAGAGCAATTATCGACGTCCGTGCATCCAGTGACGTAGAACACGCAAGGTATTCCGTGGAAATCTCTCGAATTGAAGCCACAAATTTGGAAAAAGCTCAAATTAATCAGCGCTGTAAGAAAACCCCGTTCCGGAGCGAGATTTTACAAAAAAAGACCAGGATTATTAGGACAGGGTACGGGGAAATTTTCAGCCAAATCCTCGATAATAGCAAAAACGTCGCTGTTGCCTTTTAAAGAGCGTATTCGGGCTTCTATCTTAAGTGATGCGTTGCGAGTCATTTAGATGAAAAGGTTCAAATGGCAGAACATCGTAAACATTTTTGTGAGTAATTTTAGGTTTTGTTTCAACTCCAGCTTCTGTGCACAAGTTGTAGATTTTCAGTATTTTTAAAACAAATGCAAAGGGCACTACACAAAAGTTGGTGATGTACATCGGATATGCGGACTAGTGGGCGGAAGCAATAAGAATAATTTTCATCATGTTATCAGTAATTGAATAAATGCAATAAATATCTTTTCATTCAGTGCTGTTAATAGGCATGTTTATTTGGAGAACTTAGTGGCATTTATGACTATTCTATTTTGTACAATTATAGTATTGCGCCTGTGTCCTGAATAAGCACGTCTAAAATTTCAGCTCAGACCGTATCATTACGCATGCGAAACGAGTTACAAAACTGTACAAATCAGGTTACTCATCAAATGCCACTGTGTATAAATTTTCAATATAAACATGGATGCTGACTGCACTTCATAAAGAGTTAATTATTGCATTTATTGAATTACTGATACTAGGATGACAATCATCCGCAGTGTTTTCCTCGCCCTGTCCGAATATCTTATGTACGAAGACGTTTTATGTAGTGCTCTTTGTATATTTAAAAAAAACTAACATCTAGCTTTCAACACCTGGTATAATATATGCGAAAATTCAAGAAAATAGCATTGTTATTACCACTGCTAAAAATATTTTATTTTTACTAATTGACCGTTCCAGCTGCTGAAAAAGACCTGTAATACTTCCACGTATACTTAATTGAAAATAAGAAGCTAGCAACAGCAGACAGAAAAAACCACTAAGGCAAAAAGCTGGGCTAGTTAGTGTTTAGATAGAAATGGAATTTAATAGCGACACAAATATTTGCTTAATGTAGCGTTTCTGTTGGCTTCTCTGCCTTCGTGCCTTTTGTTTAGCGCTGGTGCAATGTCTTCCCAAACCAAATCCACTGAGGAATTCAGACCTAGTCCGAGTAAAAATGAAACCGCCATGTTTCATACATATTATTTATTGCACTCTCCGCGCTCCAGTGGCTAAAACGTGGGGACACACGCGCTTCACCTGGCCCAAAGTTTCTTAAATTTTTCTGGATTGTTCAGTTGTAGAATACAGCACCGTTTGCTGGTTTCCTTCAGTTAACCATTCCACTGCCAAGCTACGACACGCTCAAAGAAAGGCACACAGGCTTCCATGTGGCATATTCTGCCATCGTGGTTCCGCCACACAACTTTTGCGCAAAGCGGATCTCCCAACGATCCGTAATCGTGCCAAATTGTGCAGCTATTAACGTCTTTTCAAGCTTTCAAACAGCAGTTTCAGGATAGACAAACATAACTATGGAACATCTAACACCTTAAAGTCGCCGCAGTGGCTGAGTGGTTATGGCGCTCGGCTACTGCCCCGAAAGACGTGGGTTCGATCCCGGCCGCAGCGGAAGAATTTTGATGGAGGCGAAATTCTAGAGGCCAGTGTACTGTGCGATGTCAGTGCACGTTAAAGAACCCCAGGCGGTCGAAATTTCCGGAGCCCTTCACTACGGCGTCCCTCATAGCCTGAGTCGTTTTGGGACGTTAAACCACCACAAATCAAACCAAACTAACACCATAAACTCAAGAACATCATCATCAGCATCATCATGAGCCTTACTACCCCCACTGCATGGCAAAGGCCTCTCCCATGTCTCTCCAATTAACCCTGTCCTTTGCCGGCGTCATCCACCCTTTGCCTGCCAACTTCTTAATCTCATCCGCCCACCTAACCTTCTGCCGCCCATGCTACGCTTACTTTCTCTTCGAATCCACTCCGTTACCCTTAAGGACCAGCAGTTATCTTGCCTACGTATTACATGCCCTGCCCAAACCCATTTCTTCGAAATCAGAGGATTTCTAAATCCTCTTGATTTCGACTAGGATGTCATTAACCCGTGTATGTTCTCTCACATACTCTGCTCGCTTCCGGTCTCTTAACATTACACGCACCATTTTTCTTTCCGTGGCTCGCTGCGTTGTCCTTAACTTAAGCTGAACTCTTTTGTTAGCCTCCACGTGCCTGCCCCGAAGGTGACTACCGGTAAGATACAGCTGTTGTACACTTTTCTCTTGAGGGAAATTGCTAAACCGCCATTCATAATCTGAGAAAACCTGCCATATGCGCTCCACCCAATTCTTATCCTTCTAGTTATTTCCCTCTCATGATCCGGATCAGCTGTTGCTACCTGCCCCAAGTAGACGTATTCGTTTACCACATCCAGGCGTTCACTGGCAATTGTGAACTGCTGTTCCCTTGCTAGACTGTTGAACATTACTTTGGTTTTCTGCATGTTAATTTTTAGATCCAGCATTCTCCTCTGCCTCTCTAACTCATTGCTCATGATTTGCAGTTCACCACCTGAGTGACTCAGCCAGGCAATGTCATCAGCGAATCGCAGATTATTTAGGTATTCTCCATTTACTCTTATTCCCAACTGTCCCCAGTTCAGGCTTCGGAATACCTCCTGTAAGCAGGCGGTGAATAGCATTGGCGAGACCGGGAATCGTTACCTGACGCGCTTCCTTATTGTAATTTAATTGCTGACTTTATGGAGGACTATGGTAGCTGTGCAGTTGCTATGTTTATCTTCCAGTATTTTCACATAAGGCTCTTCTACATCCTGATTACGCAATGGCTGTATGACTGCTGAGGATTCCACTGAGTCGAATGCTTTCTCGTGATCAAAGAAGGCTATATATAGAGATGTGTTATATTCTGCGCATTTCTCTACCATCTGATTGACAGTGCAACTATGATTTATTGTGGACTATCCTTTACGAAAGCCTGCTTGATCATTTGGTGGATTAAAGTCTATGGTTGCCCTGACTCTATTAGCGATTACCTTAGTAAATACCTTGTACGAAACAGATAGTTAGCTGATCGGTCTGTAATTCTTCAAGTCCTTAGCGTCTCTCTTCTTATGAATTAAGATAATGTTTGCATTCCTCAAAGCTTCTGGTACGGTCGAGGTGATATGACATTGCATACACAGGCTGGTTAGTTTTATAGCCCGATCTACCCTCCATCCTTCAACAGATCTGCTGTTACCTGATCCTTCCCAGCGGTTTTTCTCCTTTCTATTGTTCCTAAAGCTGTCTTTACTTCCTCTTTCGTTACTGGCGGGATGACGCATTGCTCTACGCTACTGTCTCTCTCATTAACACTATGATTACATTGACTACTGTAGAGATTTGTGTAAAACTCTTCGGCTACATTAACTATCTTATCTATATTGCTAATGATATTGCCCTCCTTGTCTCTTAGCGCATACGTCTGGTTTTTACCTATGCATAGTTTCTTCGATTCTCTCCATATTAAACTTCCTTATGTCGGCTACATTGCGCTTATTTATTAACTTCAATAGCTCTGTCAGTTCTATTCTGTCGGCAGGGTTAGACGTCCTCATGCTTTGACGTTTCTTAATAAGATCTTTCGTCACCTCAGATAGCTTTCCGGAAACCTGTCAAACTTTCCTACCGCCTACTTTTACTGCGCAGTCCGTAATGATGGCTGTCAGATTATCTTTCATTGTATGACCATCAAGATCGTCTTCCTCTGTTAAAGCCGAATATCTGTTTTGCAGCGATATCCTGAATTCCTGTATTTTCCCTCTTACCGCTAACTCGTTAATGGACTTTCCCTTCACTAGCTTCTTCCGTTCCCTCTTCAAGTCTAAGCTAATTCGAGACCTTACCATTCTGTGGTCGCTACTGCGCACCTTTCCGAGGACGGCCACATCCTGAACGATGCCAGGCTGAGCGCATAGTATGAAGTCGATTTCATTTTTAGTTTCACTATTGGGGCTCTTCCAGGTCCATTTCCTGTTCTCTTGTTTGCTGAAGAAGGTATTTATGATCTGTAAATTATTTCTATCTGCGAATTCTACTAATAACTCTCCCCTGCTATTTCTAGAACCTATCCCATAGTCGCCTACCGCGTGGTCGCCAGCCTGCTTCATGCCCACCTTCGCTTTGAAATCCCCCATCAGTACAGTGTAGTGCGATTTTACTTATTCATTACTGATTCCCTGTCTTCGTAGAAACTTTCAACGGTCTGGTCATCATGGCTGGATGTAGGCGCGTAGGCCTGCAACACATTCAGCTTGTACCTCCTATTGAGCCTAATTACAATAGCTGCTACCCTCTCGCTGATTCTATAGAACTCCTCTACGTTGCCAGCTATATCCAGATTAATGAGCAATCCCACACCTAGTTCTCGTCTATCCGCTAATCCGCGAGAGCCGAGGGTTAATTGGTTTGTTCATAGAAGGTTGTGGCCAAGTACTACACCAGGCTGGCCAAATCCTGTTCTGGTGAGGGAGTGCGGTGTCGGTTCTTGTCACCGAGATCATAATCTGAATATTTGCTGTTCCTGATCTCAGTGGCCAGAACCGACAACGCACCCCAGGCCGCACCCCAGGCCTCGTTATGCAATTCCATCGACACGCGCATTTTTTTACACCCGGTGGAGAATTGCGTGGCACCAGGATTCGAGCCCCGATCCTCTTGCACGCGAGGTGGGTGCTCTACGTCTACGCCATCGCTGTCATCGCTGAACAAACTGCACCAAATGTTTATCCGAATTAGCATTTCACAATTGTGGGTCCCGGCTCACTCGCAGGTAGCAGGCAAGATCATCACCGACTACCATGCCAGAGAAATGTCAATCCGGGCCGAGCACGAGCCGGAAGAGCTACCGCACCCTGTTACCATATTTCGGAACATTACCCGGATGTACCGCGAGAAAAGGTGCAGACTGCCAGAACCGCACCCCAAACTCACCAGGAAACAACAGACGATCATGCGTCGAGCGCAGGGGGGATCGCTTGCGCATCCCGTACTCATAAACCGCATGTACCCTGCGGAACACGATATGCTCTCTCTTTTTTGCAAACAAGAAAAGGGCACCCAGCCGCACGTCTTGGCAGAGCGCACAAAAGTCAAGACCTCCCCTCCTCCCCTTCCCGCCAACACCCCCAATTCCCAACCCCTTGAGCGATGGGAGACCTTGTTATCCAGCCCCGCCCTACCGATTCAGCTCGCACTGAAGAACAGGGGCCAGGAGCTGCTGGAAACATATGCGTCCCGTAACTAGGGAATCACTCCGTCTGGTGGCTGCGTGCACCACCGATTTATTTCGGGCCGAAAAAATATTGATTCATCATCATCACCATTTCTCAATGGCGCATTCAAATTTTCATTCTTCAACTGGGAGACTTTGTCCCCTGCACATTTTTATTTGCTTTCTTGGACGGCCTGAAAAACCTTAGAATGTGAGTACGTTTCCATGACTTAGAATTGGTGCCTTTCTCTTGATTGCTTCTTGTACGAGTTTCTTAGAACATTCCCTTTCATCTAGCGCTACGCATTCTTCTGCCAAGGTTAATTCTTCCGTTTTTCATTCACATAAGAAACTGTACCGATATTTTCGGTTATATATCCCCTTTCCTGCAGCAACCTCCGTCGTGAGCGTAGCAGTGTGTTATAAAAAAATGAAATCACTAAAATGAGTTTAGAAAAACTGCTGAAATTTCAGCAAGCAAGACTAAGGTTTTGTTTGCTTCTAAGTGAACACCTGGCTCTTTTCATTTCTTGGACCGTTTTCTAACTTTTTCTGAGCAAAATCAAGCTCCAAAAAAATATATGGCCAAAATGTTTTGCCTAAATTGAAAGATTTTTCTCAGTTTTCAGACCTTGTTGCGAAGGTGGCAGTTTCTCTAAAATCGACTACCAAAGCGGTTTTAAAAAATTTATAGACTGGTTACGCGGAATGGCATCCCGGTTTTTGTTACATTGTTTTCTTTGTGGAATAGTTAGAGAGAGCTAAGTAGGTCATTGCTTGCAAGGTTGTCGTTCAGTTCCTGCCTTAACTTCACCCTTCATATAGTCTTCCGCTGTGCTCTGTATATGGATAGCCTATAACAGCGCGAAATTCTTGCGCTGTTTGGAGCTGAACAAAATTAGGAATAATTATAATGCAGTGCTGTAATTGGTTTGCTTAAGCCTTGTATCATGCGTTAAGTAGACAATGGCACCCAATAACTTTGCAGTAAACAATTCGTGACAGGAGATGCTGGAATTCGTAAATAAATCAATGAATCTTTCTGAAATTGCAATGGTCACAAAGCGTCAAGTTTAACTTACATTTTTCGGCGAAAAAGGCCAGCAGCTTTTTTGATTCATGCGATGAAACAGTGCCCTCCAGATCACTTGCTTTCACCTCGGACATCTGATCTTCAGAACGCACGCCAAGCTCGTTCAGTTTCTTCATGAGCACAGTCAAGTGGTGGCTCGTAACATAAGGAAGGGCCCTTCTTAAGGCGGAGGCTAGCTCGTCACTCTGCTTCGCCGATGAATCGGCCTCAAAAACAGCAGCGCTTCCTTCCTCTTTTACATGTGACATATCTGCAAAAATAGAGAATTGGGGTGAATCTCGCTAAACACAAACATGAAATTGTAGGTGTGATTTATAGCCACATCCACAGATTGCCTAAAGCAGTCTACATTTATTATCTCTAACGCGCTAGAACGTACTGGTAATGGGTAGTCATCGATAGCTGTGTTCTTAATGCAGCGGCAGTCTTTTGAAAGACGTGAAGTGAATATGGCTCATGTACAATCATCTTTGCTTGCGTGGAAGGTATTCTTTTAGAGCGTATAATTATACAGAGATAGCTTCCACAAACTAATTTACAGCCATTTCTTTTTCAAAAACTTCAAACCACGCTTCATCTACAACTGGATGCACAACTGCGTGAAGCAGCACCACCCGACATGTGCTACTTCAGCATGCCTATGTTTGACTGACAAGCATCCCTGAAGTGTTTTGCCCACCACGCGTCCAACCAGAGGTTTTATGTTCGCTTCAGAAGAAGTCATCTTCACCAACAATATAGAAGATATAATATCGCTCGGTCCAAAGCTCGTCGTGGACACAAGGAAATCGCTGCAGGAGCTACTAATCCTTCTATGTCAAGTTTCCCGGCTTGCCTTAGCGCTACAAGTGGTCTGCTGCGTCGCCGAAGGAGTGTAAGTCCTGATCCGGCCCGGCGTAAGCAGTTCATATAAACGAGTTTTTTACGGAAGATTGCTCGTTACCTAGTGCAGCAATTCTTAACCATTTCACAAGCAGATAAGGAAGGTAGTCTTGCGCTTCTTCAAAAGGTTACGCTCAATGCAGCGGCAAATGAATCTCGATGAATGAACGCTACTCTATTGCCAGTGCAACGAGCCCTTGTCTACACAGAAAACTTGAGCAAAGAGGTTATACACGCAGCTAACCATTTATGCGGCTAAGTCTATAAAAAGTAGTAAGTGGAGCCATTTATAGGTTTATTCTTCAGTGCGAATTCGCCCAATGCTGACGTTCCGCAATCGTATCAGAAAATTCCACATGACATAAGTTAGCTGCTTTATTCCTGCAGGAGAAACTAAACCTTTTGATTCTCGCGGCCACGTTCCTCATAAAAAAAACTGCGAACACGTCCTAAATTTTTTTTAGTTCGCGACATGAAAAGGCCGTTCAAGTTTTCTCAGTCGGCACTGAAGATAAGTGCTACAAACTACCCCACGCAGGCTTAGTAAAGTGCACAGAAGACTGCGACTGCACTGAATAATTCAGAGTTGTAGAATTCCTCAACCCCACAGGTGTGCCTGTGCGAGATGTTAAGGTGTTTTAGTTTTCCTTCGGCGATCCACTTTCAACAGCTGGAAAAGAAAACCAGTACTAAGTAATTTTTACTTATCGTACCTTGACAGCACAAGCGCCTAATTGCTTCAAATGCTAAACACGAGCTTAGTTCTTGATGTTTTTCTAGTTTTTCGATAGTACTTAGAAAGACTTACAGAAAGTGTGTCCCGATAAAATAGCAGTTTTCAAGTAAAGTCTTCATCCACTTCATGTGACTTATGAAATTCCAGCAACGATGAAATTTGGTTCCTACATTTCGTTACCTGCTGAGAAAAAATACACATGCTGTTGCTATACTCCTCTTAACAAACCATTGCGTTCGTGTCGTTTTGCTCATTCAGTAATAGTTAAACGAAGCAGTGTCAAAATGATTTTCAAGAAGGCGCTGGAGAAGTCAACAGGAGCATTGGATGAACAGCACTTTCTACGAACAGGCCAAACGATTTAAAGAAGCCGGCTATCATAGCCGGCTCTTGGTGTCGCTGGCCGAAAGCTTGTACATTCTCTTGGTTAAAGCCCACTAGTGAAATATAAAAGAGTACTAGTGGTTCCGTATCTTCAGAACATTACATCGAACAGTGAGCTGAATTCGAGCAGTGTTTTCACTCCCTCGTAAACATCTTAAGGTTCGAAGTAGGTCTGATCATTTTGCCGTTACGAAATAAACATGCAGACAAAGCGCTAGAGTAAAACTATCGAGTGTGTAAAAAGGGTTGCGTATTCGCTGTAGTTCCCATGTTGCATATTCGTAGCAGGTCAGACCGGGAGGTGTGTGAATGAGAAGCCTACAGAATGTAATAAAAACAATGCCGAGCATTGTTAGGAGTGGAAGTCGGATGGGTGGTACCAAGTTTTCAAGAAATGCGAAATAATAGGATTAATAAAGAACAACATGCGAGCTTTTCGAAGCCATAAACACGAAAAAAATGAAAGATGAGAGAGTAAGTACTCCATTTAATCGCTACTAAATAAATAGAATAACACAAGTATCACCACAAGATGTTCTCACAAGTATCACAAAATATCAAAATTACCAAGACTCAACATGGGGGTAACGAGCTACAATTACATCCAAGACTTCTTGACCAAACGCACGGTGGAACTGCACGCCGGAGACCTCGAGCTTCCCGAACGCAAGCTCGGCAGCAAGGGTATCCTGGAGCGTTTGGTCATCTCGCCGTTGCTCTTCAACCTCGTCATGATCTGGGTAGCGAGGGCAGTAGCAGGGACCGGTGTCCTGCATATGATCTACGCCGAAATTACCCAATGGGCGGCCGGCGGCAAAGACGCCAGCATCGAGCAACAGCTGCAAGCGGCGGTTATTGCCATCGAGCAGCACCTTGACGGCACCGGCCTATGCGCTCACCCGCAAAATCTGAGCTGTTCGTACTCCCACCGTTACGACCGGGACGGAAACGCGCTCCCCCTCGGCAGTGCGATCACATCAAGATCGTGACTGCATTGGGGTAACGCATCTCCGAAGTTCCCAAGATCAGGGTCCTGGACCTGCTGCTAAATAAGAGCGGCCGCAACGACGAGACCATCAACAAGCTTAACATCAAGACAATGGATGCCATCCGGCTCATACAACGAGTCTCCACACGACGGGCGGGAATGCGTGAAGACAGTCTCGTGCGCCTTGTCCAGTCGTTCGTAATCAGTCACATCACCTACGTTGCGGCCTACCTCAACTGGTAGGTGACTGACAGGACCACGTTCAACACGCTGATCAGACGGGCTTATAAGACGGCGCTGGGCTTATGAAGAGCACGAGTACGGATCGGCTCCTGCAGCTCGACGTCCATGACATCCTAGAAGAAATAGCCAAGGCGCAGCACACCGCGCAAATGCACCGCCCCTCTACCACTAAGACGGGCCGCAGTATACTGACGTCCCTGGGTTACAACCCTTGAGCTCCCGTCGGCAACCGTGCGAAATCAGCGAGGAGGCGCGGGCCCACATCCACGTGGACACCATCCCGAAGAACGTGCACCCCGAGTACAACCAATAACGGCGGCAGGAGTGGGCCAAGGCCCTGACCGAGCAACAGGCCCAAGACCTGCACGCCCGGTACCTGGACGCAGCGGAATACAAGCGAGAAGGCTTCGCGGCAGTGGTCGTTGCGGTGGCTAAAGGCACCAAAACAACGGCAGCGAGCGTGCGGTGCACGGACGCCATAGACGCCGCGGAGATTGCCATCGCTCTGGCAATCTCCGAGGCCGACTGTCGCGCCGTGCTCAGCGACTCGAGGATCGCCGTGCGCATTTTTGCCAAGGCACGAGTGTGCGCGTCGGCGGCCGCCATCATTGGCAAGCTCCAGCTCCAAGACCGCGGCAGCACCATCGGAATCAAGTGGTTCCCGGCGCACGCGGGAGAGTGTGCATCCTCACCGAACCACAACAAGACGACCCATTGGCCGGCGCGAGCACTTACCTTCCGCACCGCCAAGAGTGCCCGTTCCGTGTGGTGATTCGAAACCAAGGACCGAGCGAACAAGCGTCAAAGCATTTAATCCAAACGCCAGAGAATTTAATCCTCATGCATTCTCACACTAGACCGTCAAACTTAAAACGCGGTCTACAAATCCCAGACGCGTTATCGATGAGTTGTTACTGATGAAGCATTAGACTCCCAATGAGCAAGTAATAACTTTTTTAATCATAACAAATAACGGCCGGGTATTTATACCGCCCACCGCATCAACCGAAGTACAGGATGAGCGCGAGCATATTGCAGATATGCATCGGCGGTGTCCTGCAACTCGCATCCTCATGTCACACCTTTGTTATCCTGATAAGATGAGTGACTCACTCTAAGGTTATGACTAAGATAAACTCCCTGTGATCTGCCGATAGTCCAGTCACATGACTTCGCATCACTTTCAACCTGACGTCCCACATTCTCAACCAAAGTCATGAGGGGTATGGAACAAAACGTATGTCGAATGTAATGACGCTGTCACTTCGACACACGTGTACTGTGCGATGTCATTGCACGTTAAAGAACCCCAGGTAGTCGAAATTTCCGGAGCCCTTCACTACGGCGTCTCTCGTAGCCTGAGTCGCTTTGGGACGTTAAACCCCCATAAATCAAACCAAACCACTTCGACACACCATTAGCTAGCACATTCACTGTGTTCCTACATGACACTAATAAACTCCACAAAGATGTGCAATTCTTCCCGCCTTATAAAGTCACGTGACTTTCAGGAAAGGGGAGGAACTTTCGCGACCCAACAACATTGGTATCGGATTTCCCTGGATAATACGGCTATCATTTGCACACAACTATTTCGTTGAGTCCACTCTCCGGTCTCCCGCCACTTGCAGTAGCATTCATCACATCAAGTCGTTATTGCAATGTTATCGCTATCGCTAACCCTAAACGCTTTCGCTGCGTCATTACAAGTTGTGACGTCACAGGGAGCCTACTTTCATCATGACGGGACGTTATGGCAGCCCTGCGATGGGTTGCAAGTGATACGAAGTCATGTGTGCGGACTATCGGCTGATCGCAGGGTTTATCTTAGCCATAACCTTAGAGTGAGTAGTCGCTCATCTTATCAGGATAACAAAGGTGTCACATGATGATGCGAGTAGCAGGACACCGCCGATGCATATCTGCAATATGCTTCGGGCTCACCCTGTACTTCGGTTGATGTGGTGGGTGGTATAAGTACCCGGCCGTTATTTGTTATGATTGAATAGTTATTATTACTTGCTCATTGAGTGTCCAATGCTTCGTCACTAACAACTCATTGATAACGCGTCTGGGATTTGTAGACCGCGTTTTAAGTTTGAGGGGTACAGTGTGAGAATGCATGATGCATTCGCTGGCGTTTCGATTAAATGCTTTTGCCCTTAGATTAATTTCTGGGGCACCTGGATTAAATTGAATGGCACTCAGATTAAATATTCTGGCGTTTAGATTAAACTGAGCTGGAAATATTGTTGTAACGATGGCGAAATGGCTGTAGGATTCTGTTGAAGACGCCCAAGTGGCAACGAGGATAGTAATAACGAGGAGAGTAATTTCGACTAGGTGGTCATTAACCACCGTTTGTTCCCTCACTCAATCTGCCCGCTTCCGGTGTGCAGAATGGCATCGCGGTTACCACGCACTGCCAAAAAAAGAGTATTGACTATACGAGAAACAGATGTCTGAAAACCAAACACGAGCTCACAACTGTTTATAAGACAAGTAGCTGCAGATTTTGATGCGCTTTTTAGAGCGTGGTGTGTCCGATTTTGATCCTGATTATGCACATGTGGCCCTACCTCTACTCATCACATTACTCCCTTTTCAATTGTGGTCTAGTTCAGTTTCTGTCGGTGCAATGAATGGGTCGCTGGCGAATTTTATTTGCCCGTTCAAAAATTGCATGTGCATGTGTAATCGCGCGCATCAGAAGTTGGAGAAAAGAGGCGCCAACATGCCTCAACCCTTTACTACACACCTATTAAAATGATGATGGTGACTGCCATGAAGAGCCGGAGGCTTGATAATGGTGGCTGCATGACATATCGAGTATAAAATGGCATGACAGTCGAAGGAAAGCATTATATAGTATAGTTAGCGTAGACTTGTATTCACATCAGTGGTGAGGTCTTATACCTTTTTCTTTGTTGTCTTGCATGGGGTTCACTTCAAAAACGTTTCGCATGTCTGGAGGCATTTAGTTTTTCCCATAAATATTCTGTGCACAGGCTCCTGTGAAACGAAACTCAGTCTACGCGTTTTTCGCGATAAGCTTTTTGGTATTTTTATTCAAAGGCATCCTTTCGCAAGTACAAGAAACGTATTTTTACCACTTACAGGTGCCTTGCTGTGGAACCATTCTTTGTCACCCATAACCAGAAGATATGCATCCTTTGGCAAGTTCACTGGACTTTTCAGCATCCAATAGATGCATATAATCTGCGTATCTGTAATAAAAAGGATGCATAGCGCGCGGGAGAACCTCCTTGACGTCGACCAGCTCCGTGCAAAGCTTGCTTGCACGGCTGCGTGTAATGTGCGCCTCATGTTTACGAAAAACATGCAGCAAAGCCTCAAAGATAATTAAGATGCGTGGAACCGTAGTGCGCTTAGCCTTCCTTGACCGTTATGGTTTCCACCTGTCTTCGCATAGCAATGCAGACGCGAAGCCGCCAAATCACTAAACTTGAAGCCCATATCAAGGAATCGGCACCCGACACACAATGCAGGGAGAAGGAGCCAGATCTCAAGCCATAAACAATGCAGAACAACAGAAACACACTCCACACTTACACGTTGGGGCGGTTGAAGGAATTATGACGATAGCAGCAACAAACTAGGATGAAAACCTCAGAAATAGCGCATCAATCAAGTATAGGGAGAAAGCCCAAGCGTAGGATGCAGCGCTTGTGCTAGTAATAAAAACTCAGAAAAAAACTAATGCAATCCCGCATTCGCAGAAAGCGTGCAGGACCTGCGTCATCAGCTGAAAAAGTCAGGCAGCCAGAATGATCCTAAATGTTATAAATGAAGGCGGAAAGCAAGCAATGCTCATATGGACACCAGTGCGTCAGTGCGCAGATGGGAGTGAAGGCGCACACGCCGCACCCCGAGCACTCTACGGCGGGCACACCAGCACACTGGTTAGCACAACTACTCAAGTTCCATGACCACATATTCAGAAATCCTACCTCACTATCAGCTAGACCAAAGGGAATACTGGCCACTGGGTGAAGAACTTAACGAGGAACAGGAAATAACGCTGAGAAGAATACAAATAGACACTTAAGCCCGAAAAGTCTTCGCGCAATCTACCAAGAAGAATATGAGCCGTAATGCTCACACTGTTTCAAAAAGGCTCACCTATACCAGGCTCACCTATACCACATAATATGGGCCTGCCAAAATACACCGTAATAGAAAGGATAAAATAACCGCAGATTGAGCGGTGGGAGGATATGCTATACAGCTCCGGCCCGGAAGTTCAGCACAAGCTGACCGAAAGGGCAAGAGCGGCTGGAAGGTGTCATGGACTCCCGGAATAGGGGGGCCGGAAATCGGCTGCAAGGTGTCATGGACTCCCAGAATAAGGGGGCCGAAAAGCGGCTGCAAGGTGTCATCGACTCCCGGAATGGCGGTCCCAAAAGCGGCTGCAAGGTGTCATGGACTCCCGGAATGCGGGCGCCGGCCACCAGTATTAGTACCAATTAGAATATTTTCATCAATGTCATCACGCAGGAACAGATGATAGCAATGGCAGCGGAGGTTAAGCGCACTCTCCTTCTAGAGATAAATTACCGAATACGTTATTCAATTTGGTGTCTGTGGTCGTATCCAAATTACGTTCGCTTGAGCACACATCGGTTTGTAGTGAAAATTAAGGGTACCGACTGCGGTAGTCATAAGCAGCGTAACTGAGAAAAGCGAGCTTGAGGGCGTAGTCACCGCGTTTTCGTAGCTGAACAACTTCTCAAACAGGGTACAATTAACCCCACACAGTCTGGGAAAGACAACAATTTAAAATCTCTGTCGGGGGCAAGCTGTGAACGCCGGTTGCGCAAATCTCATTCTCCCAACAGACTTTATGCCTCCCTCAGGGGTATCCCATTCGGGGAATTTCCAGGCGAAAATTGGAGCCTTCGCAAAGGAAATATTTAGTGCATATCAGGAAATTTCAAAAGTTGTGAAGGAAATGTGGTTAATTCTTTCAAAAAAGTGTTTGAAGCCTAGCGCAGAATAGCTGCCAGGACAAGGCGCTGCCCCGGACACAAACTCAGCAAATATAAAGAGCGAATGGCGTAATTGATGCCACTGTTGGATGTCTATACCTAGAGCCACCTTCAAGTGTTCTCGAAGTACGAACTTTCCTAGTACTGCTCCTATGTAAATATTCCAAACTGCCCTCTGTTCAAGAGGGTCGTGAAAAGAATTCATATATTGTCATTGCTTTTCCGATAGCGCTTTCGCACCACTGTTGCATCGTTTTTCGGTAAACTGCGGCCGTTATTTACGACACCAGTGACTGTGTGGACACTGACGTTTTCTGTCAAGCATTAGCAGAAAGACAAGGAGATGATTTCATGTCGCGACTTCGCCCCCGCTATTGAGTCTTTCCGCGGCGCGTTGCATTGGGGCAAGTACCGCGCTGCCTCCGATGGCGGGATTCACGCGGGGCCGCTGCACCTGCGGTAGGGATGGTCTGTGCGGGTCACGATAATCTGGCCTTGGCACGTGAAGCTCTTCTTAACAGATTTTTCAACCACTCCTGTTCGGCAACCAGTTCCTGAAATGAGGAAGTCGGGGTAAATAAACAGCCAACATTTTATGGATTAACTATGGCAGTCATGTTGAATTGATGCTAGCCTGAGTTTAAAAAGACGTACGGACTTCGTACTAATTGATTATACTGCCGCGAATATTTGCAGTGTTAGTTCGTTCTTCAAATCTGCCGCCACACCACTTTATCGCTTTGTTTGCGACGCAAGGCGCGACAAGATTTATCTCGATTGATCGCAGCCTGGCAGAGCTGATTCTACGTTGTTCCGGAATGTTCTAGTAACTTTGCACGCTTTATCTCGAAAGTTTGCTATCAGCTTTAAATTGAGCACGGCCGACAGCCGCGGGCATTCTGTTCTACGACCGCCGAGCACGCCTGTTGCTACGCCGGAGCCGAGTGATTCAGTCCATTGTGGGCGCAAGTCTGCCCAATAAAGTTTTCTTTTAGAAGACCTTTTGTCCGTCTTCATCGTTCCTTCGATTGTCGTCAACACTACATGACATCTGGTAGAGCTGCGGGGTAGACTTCCATGTTCCGGACGCCCCCTTCAAGTCGTGACGCCAGCCCTAAGCGCTTCGCACCCGAGGATGAGCCAGCAGCTTATCGAGCCAGCCGACGTCTCCAGGCAGAGGAGCCTGAGTTCGGGACCCTGCAGGACCGCACCATACAGCGAAAAGACGCTGCTACGAGCACCGCAACCTCGCCGAAGAGGCCGACACCGATAATGCTGCTGCAGCCGCGGGCGCCGCCAACTTCGAATGGATCCCTAGGCGAATACCTCGAAGAATGGTTGGACCAATTTGATCGCATGGCGTCATTCAACAAGTGGTATGATGCGGCAAAAATTGGACCCGTATTTTTCTACTATGATGGCTCCACACGCACTTGGTACGAAAACCACGAGTCTTCCCTTACGACATAGAAGCGATTCAAGAGAGAATTATTGAAGGTATTCACCAGTGTGGTGAGGAAAGAAAGAGCCGAACGACACCTCGAGTCCAGGATCCAGCTTCTGAAGGAGATGAAGCGAGGAGATGAAGCGCCTATGTCGCCGCGCTGACCCCGAGATGGCCGAGGAAAAGAAAGTTCAGTTTTTGTTGCGTGATGTCAAAGAACAACTGTTTGGCAGCCTTATCCGCCAGCCGCCTGAAACAGTCGAGGAATTCATGCAAGAAGCCTGCACAATTTAGAGGACCCTCGACGTCCGAGCTCGGCAGTACAATCGCCCTTCCTCTGCCTGTGCGATCCGTTAGGACACGATGGCCACCACCAGCGCCAGCTTGTGGGACGTTATCCGCGGAATCGTCCGAGAGGAGCTACGCCGGTTACTGCCGTCCTCCCCACAGCCACCTGCAGCGACTCTGATGGATGTAGTACGGGAAGAAGTGCAACAGGCACTTGGCACCCCAGTGGCCACAGAACCCCAGGCCATGTGTTACGCCGCTGCAGTAGGGACTCCTCAGCCCCAACGACAACCCCTGCATCCTGTCCGACATGAACAACTTGTTCCCGAACGCCACCTCCCTGCCCCTGCCCGCCCAGACCACGATCGACGCTCAAGCCCCAGGAAATTCGACGCCTGGAGGAATTCCGACAACCGGCCATTGTGCTTCCATTGCGGTGATGCCGGCCATATTCTTCGTCACTGCCCGTACCGACGTATGGGTCTTCGAGGATTTGCCGTTAACGCCCCACGACCACGCTTCGGCCAACGTCCGCAGAAAATCGACTGGTACCTGCGTCGAGAGGAGCACACGCCGAACCGCTTTTCGAATTCACCATCGCAGTCAACCTCGCGCCTTGCGTCACCACGCCGCAGCTACGCAGCCGCGGTACGAGGAAGGTCTCCCAGCCCCCGTAGGGGAACTAAAGACACCAATCTCTGGAGGTGAGGTTGCTCACGAGCGAAACGCCGAAGTACCTCCACCTACCAAGCCCCATGAAGAGGCTGCACCCGCGACGCCGCATGAAAAACCTACACTCCCTGCACAGACGCCGCATTAAATGACAACCCCAACAATGACGCAAACTGCCTTCAAAACGACGCGGCTACCCGAAAAGCTTCGACCACACGCCCCGCCCGTGACTCGCATACGCGACGAAGCCGTGACACGAAGCCGAGAGCGACATGCAATGCAAGAGCCAGGACCTCCAACTTGGAAGCTGCTATCGACGATCGACGGCGGGAAAGCTACCGCTCTGGTCGAAACAGGAGCCAATGACTCGGTGATCAATGGAACATTCGCTGCGCAGCTGAGAAAAGTCACAACGGCTTGGGGCGACCCACAAATTCGCACCGCAAGGGACCGCCTCATTACCCCATCAGGACGATGCACAGCGCGAGTGACTATCAAAGGACATACTTATCCTGCGATCTTTGTTGTGCTACCGCAATGCTCCCACAAAGTGATCTTGGGTATGGATTTCTTTAATGAGCATCAGGCGATCATCGACCTGCGATCCAAGCTGATCACGCTTTCGGCGAAAGAAGCCATCACTTCGATGAAAACTCGTTAAAATCACGTTGCCCTGAGTGTCCTGGAGGAAAGAGTGAGCGCCCCACCCCATTCAAGCGTTATCGTGACCGTAGGCGCCATGAAAGCCACTAACGCTGAAGCCACCATCGAGGGGAACATGCAGTTGCTCCTAGACCGAGGAATCAGCATGGCAAGGGGCATCGCACACTTCCTCAAAGGCCAGGCCGAAGGACTGCTGACTAACTTCAGCAAAGAATACCGGCACATTAACAGAGGAACGACGATTGCTTTCTTCGACGAAATATCCGACGTACGAGACTCCTTCGCCCTCTCCGACCCCTCCGCAGAAGATTTGCCTCACAAAGAGAACTCGCCCACTTTCGACATCAACCCAGCCCTGAACCAGAACAGCCAAGATCAGATCCGCAATCTGCTTCGAAGCTACAGTGAGTGTTTTTCGACATCGCCGAAGGTCCCACAAACGCCAATTGCCAAGCATCGCGTTATAACGGGCCAACACGTCCGACCTCTCCGTCAAAGCCCCTACCGTGCGTCACCGCGAGAACAAGCCATCCGGGACCAAGTCGAAGAAATGCTTCGCGACCACGTCATCCAGCCTTCAAACAGCCCATGGGCGGCACCGGTTGTTCTAGTGAGAAAGAAAGACGGTGCACTTCAATTCTGCGTTGATTACCGCCGCTCTAACCACATAACAAAGAAGGACATCAACCCCCTCTTCCGCATCGACGACACACTGGACCGCCTCTGCAACGCCAAATATTTCTCGTCGATGGACCTCAAGAACGGCTACTGGCAAATTGAGGTCGACGAAAGAGATCGCGAGAAGAAAGCATTTATCACTCCTAATGGGCTGTTTGAGTTCAAGGTGATGCCATTTGGTCTCCGTTCCGCACCAGCGACGTTTCAGCGAGTAATGGGTGCAGTGCTGGCAGGCCTGAAGTGACAAATTTTTCTGGTATATTAAGATGACGTCGATGTCTTCGCCTCGAACTTTGAAGAGCACCTCAAAAGACTTCGAACAGTACTAGGTGCCATCAAGTCGTCTGGCCTAACCTTGCAAGCAGAGAAGTGCCACTTTGCCTAAGAAGAGCTACTGTTTCTAGGCCACATCGTTAGCAAGGAGGGAGTACGCCCGGACCCGTAGAAAACAGCTGCTATTGAACAGTTTCCACCGCCGGCCGATAAGAAAGCAGTGCGCAGATTTCTCGGACTGTGCGCATATTACCGACGATTTGTGAAAAACTTTTCGCGCATCGCTGAGCCCCTAACCCAACTGACTAAAACAGACGTGCCATTTAAATGGGAAGCGCCGCAAGCAGAAGCCTTCAAGGAACTTCAGCGTCGTTTACAGTCCCCAACGATCCTCGCGCATTTTGATGAAAACGCCGATACTGAAGTTCATACCGACGCAAGCAGCGTGGGCCTAGGTGCCGTTCTCGTTCAAAAAAGCGACGGGCTGCAGAAGGTCATCGCATACGCTAGCCGTTCCCTTTCCAAGGCCGGGGCTAACTATTCAACAACTGAGAAGGAGTGCCTTGCCATTATCTGGGCTACGTCAAAATTCCGCCCCTACCGGTACAGACGACCGTTCAAGGTGGTCAGCGATCACCACGCGCTGTGCTGGCTTGCCAATTTAAGGACCCATCTGGCGACTCGCTCGATGGAGTCTGCGTCTCCAGGAGTTTGGCGTCACCGTCGTTTACAAGTCCGGACGCAAGCACTCTGTCGCCGATTGCCTCTCACGAGCCCCTGTAGATACACCGCCGCCGGACGACGATGAGGACGCCTTCCTGGGACCCATCAGCCCTAGCTCTTTTGCTCAGCAGCAACGCTCGGACCCCGACCTAAAACGCCTCATCGAGTACCTGGATGGCAAGGTTTCTTCACCCCCCGCTTCATTCAAGCGAGGACTGTCTTCCTTCTGTGTGCAGAATGAGGTCCTTGTGAAGAAGAACTTTGCAGCGAGCAAAACAGCCTACCTCCTTGTTCTACCTGCTTGTCTACGCGAAGAAGTTCTACACACTTCACACGACGAGACGAAAGCTTGACATATCGGGTTTAGTCGCACCCTATGCCGCATTCAAAACAAGTATTAGTGGCCCCGGCTGTCTGCCGATGTCGCACGTTATTTGAAAACCTGCCAAGATTGGCAGCGACGAAAGACCCCTCCCACACGACCAGCAGGATTTCTGAACCCCATTGAACCTCCCTCAAGGCCCTTTCAGCAGGTCGGCATAGACTTGCTTGGCCTTTTTCAACGTCAACGTCTGGAAATGAGTGGATCATCATAGCAACCGACTACCTGACCCGCTACGCCGATGCGAAAGCCCTACTGAAGGGAACAGCAGCAGAAGTCGTCAAACTTTTCGTGGAATGTATTCTTCTTCGACACGGCGCCCCCGATGTGCTCATCATGGACAGAGGGGACAGAGGAACAGCATTCACGGCGGAACTAACGCAAGCCGTCCTGCGTTACAGCCAAACTAGCCACCGGAGGAGACAACTGCATACAATCCGCAGACCAACGGACTGACCGAGCGCCTGAACAAAACCATCGCTGATATGCTCGGCATGTATGCCGATGCCGAACACAAAACCTGGGATGTCATCCTGCCTTACGTCGTCATTGCCTAAAACACAGCCATGCAGGAGACCACCCAGAAAACGCCTTTTAGGCCCGTCCATGGCAGGGAGGCCACGACCATGCTAGACGCCATGCTGCCCAACATTACAGAAGAGAATGTCGACGTTGCCGCCTACCTTCAACGCGCAGCAGAAACTCGAAGGCTTGCCCGATTACGGATCAAAGATCAGAAGCGGTTCGACGCCAGACGCTACAACCTACGAAGACGCAACGCGGAATACAAGCCAGGAGACCAAGTCTGGGTGTGGACGCCCATTCGCCGCCGTGGATTGAGTGAAAAGCTTTTGCGCGGCTATTTCGGCCCGTACAAGGTTATTCGTCGGCTAGGTGAACTGGAATATGAAGTCATCCCTGACGCAATGACTTCATCCCAGCGACGCCGCGTACGACCATAAGTTGTCCATGTAGTCCGTCTGAAGCCGTATTATGTGCACTAATGGACGCTGCATTTCCATACTCTATTTTCGCAAGATCCGTTTTATCTCTTACTACTCGCATTATTTGTTTTAATGCATCGGGTCGATGCTTCTTCGAGAGGGGAGTAATGCCGCGAATATTTGCAGTGTTTTTTCTTTGTTCAAATCTGCCGCCACACCACTTTACCGCTTTGTTTGCGACGCAAGACGCGACTAGATTTATGTCGATTGATCGCAGCCTGGCAGAGCTGACTCTACGTTGTTCCAGAATGTTCTAGTAACTTTGCACGCTTTATCTCGAAAGTTCTCTATCAGCTTTAAATTGAGCACGGCCGACAGCGGCGGGAATTCTGTTCTACGACCGCCGAGCACGCTTGTTGCTACGCCGCCGCCGAATGATTCAGTCCATTGTGGGCGCAAGTCAACCCAATAAACAGTTTTCTGTTACAAGACCTTTTGTCCGTCTTCATCGCTCCTTCGACTGCCGTCACCACTACGTGACAATATAGTTGTTTGGTGGACTCCCACTTAGAAGCAAACTGTGATTGGAAAAAGATTAAAACAAGAGTTCTCAGCACGTAGCCTTACATGGTAAGCTTTCTGAATGGCCGCCTTTGTGAAATACGTAGTCGAGCGCGAAAAAGAGACAACGAATGATACTTAGGAAATTCATGAATATTCCTCTTTATTATTCGCGAGAAGAGGAAATATTACCTAAAAAGGCTAGAAAAGTCGCGAAAACAGAAGGAATTTTAGAGCTTGCGGCAAAACCAAAATGAGGGTTTGGGGGGGGGGGGGGGGGTGAAGCGAGGGAATTTGGACTTACGGTAAAGAACATTGTTGGAGTATCCCTGGCTTCATGTGCCTTCTTCTCTGATACACTATTACCGTATGGTAGTGTCCGTTATCTGTTCTCTTCGTTGCATGTATTCCTCATGTGTGCTTTTCTTTTCAGGTAGCCTATAACTTTATATCTTGTGCGTACTTTGAGTTGAGTTGTTTGCTACAGGTGGGATTAGATTTGCTATTTCTGCCGGAAATCGCTCCACCGTAGCGTCACATTTATGTTAATAATGACCTAAAACCTGTCGGATCTTCCCCGCTATGCACACAGTCACTTATAACAGTACATATTCTACTCCCGCAGTCCCCATCTATGCACACATTCACTCACAGCAGAACATAGTCCACTCCAGAAGTCACTAGCTATGCACATATTCAATCACAGTAGAACATGTGCGTACCCTTGTGCGGACCTGGTGCGTACCTTGTGCTTGGCATATGATGGCTTTAGCTGCCTATGTGCCATAAAACACCATACTATAGTCGTTTCTTGCATTTCTAGATGCGGAAGCCTTGGTTTTAGGTGTGGACGCAATAAATGTACAAAACCAAGAAACGCAAGAAATAAGTATCAGATGGAATTGACCCTGCTCATGGGACATCCTTGTTTCATTGGTCTGCCTCCACTATTCGGAGATTGTAAAAGTGCTACACTTCATTGTTGCACTTGAGAAAAATGTTATATTTTGTGAGATAATGCCGGCTTTTTCAGGAAGGCTGGTAGCCATAACTTCAAAAGTCATTTTGTTAGCAGCGGGACCTCGTTGGAAATGAGTTGTGTATGTATATCATTAAAACAAGAAAAGAACGAAAAGAAACTTTCCTGCTTTGTTCTGAACAAATTCGGAAGGAGTTTAATTAGTTTAGTTTAAGGGGGTTTAACGTCCCAAAGCGACTCAGGCTATAAGGGACGCCGTAGTGAAGGGCTCCGGAAATTTCGACCACGTGGGGTTCTTTAACGCACAGTGATATCACACAGTACGCGGGCCTCAAGAATTTCGCCTCCATCGAAATCCGACAGCCGCGACCGATATCGAGCCCGCGTCTTTCGGGTCAGCAGCCGAGCGCCAGAAGCACTGAGACACGGTGGCTGCTAAGAATCGAGAAAGACTAGAAAGGAAGTTCTGATGATGATGCCATATAATAGAAGCATATCCTAAGGATTGTCTGATCAATGAAGTGTAACCTTCATATCTTTGTCAGAATTTGCAAGGCATAAAGGGTGTTTTGGCATGCAAAGTTTCCTTAATGTTGTACTGGTAATGTGATCTGTGAGAATATTCAATGAAGGTTTCAATGCAGATGAAGTGCTAGATATTTTATGCAAAGGACATATTCGACCCTTGTATTGTTTACATTCAGAAAAACTTAGGCTTCTATTCAATGCAAATAGTAAGCCGACAGAGAGAATATGAATAATGCACTCCTCTTCAATTCAAAGCAGGACAATTGGCAGTTACAAGCACACTTCATAATATTTGCAACTAGCCCTGGTCCTGTGCACTGCTGCTCATATTACATGCCCTAATCTTAGTTAAAACCGAAGGCACAATGCTTTAAATGGCAGAAAAACATAGGGCAACTCACTAGAACAGAACGACGGCAAAAAATAGCGAAACTTTAAAGCTGAGCCCACTCCCTAGTTTTCCAACCCGTGTATACCCTGGCCCATCTACTTGTCTGCGTCTTCACATTGCCTTGGCATTGTAAAAGAATGTAGAAATCCTTTCCTTCTCTGGCGTCATGTCCGGAGCTTGAAATAAGGCTCCGCCGCAAGCCAAGCGTTTAATAACAGGCACGCATTTTGATTCCAGAGAAAGAGCATGGCACAGAACGCAGGACAGGAAATGAACTCCATGAAAGCAAATTATTAAACGGCATCAAAATCTAATGGAGACGAGTGCGAGCAACTCACCTTCTTAGTAAGTGATGCCAGTTAGCTCAGACGTCCAGCAGGGCAAAGTCCAACGCTATACGCCTTGCCTCGGAGCAAGTGTTACGTCGGGAGGGGCTCCGGCAAATGAGGGCCACAATTACCGCGCCTCGAATAAAAATCGCGATCCGTGCTGGGAGGAAGGGCCGGCTGCAGTTCGTCGTTGTGTTTCTTTGATTGGCCGTTGGCATCATGACGTAAAGAGATGGCCGTCCTCAACTCCGCAGAGGGCAAAGCAGGAAGTTTCTGTTGCCTCCACGCACGCAAGGGTCCCTCAGTCAGCCCAGCGACGCACCTAATCTGCCGGGGCGGTCGTTTATCTTTCTGTTCTGGAGGAGTGAAAGGACACGAGTTGAGTCACAGCAGTTCTGCTGCACTGGCTTTCGGGCCAGAGAAAACGCGTAGGGCCCGGTTACAAGCGAAAGAGGACGGGTTCGGCCTAACGTTTAATTTGAATATATGAGCTTCCGAGTGCTATGCTGCGTATTGCACAAAAGAGAACGAACAACCACTGCATTCTTTGGAGCGGCCCGAGCATCAAAGTCTCAAACATTCCAAGCAGTTAACTCTTCCTGGAATTACCTCGGAAAACACCATTACGAGTGAGGGTGGTGGGGTAGTAATAGTAGCATTATCACAATTGAAAGTCACATTTATTGCTCAGCTGTAATAATAGTAGCGGCAGTAGC
The DNA here is from genome assembly GCF_052857255.1 of Amblyomma americanum. Classification (NCBI taxonomy): domain Eukaryota; kingdom Metazoa; phylum Arthropoda; class Arachnida; order Ixodida; family Ixodidae; genus Amblyomma; species Amblyomma americanum. Next base: position 37,427,678 of record NC_135501.1, on the reverse strand, counting down.
CCTAGTAGCAGCACTAGCAGAAATAGCAGCAGCAGTAGTATCACTACCTGAAGCAGTAGGAATAGCAGTAGTAGTAGAAATACCAGTAATAGTCTCTGTTCAAGCAGGAGTAGGAGTAACAAGACTACAAGGAGCCGAGATATAGTAATGTTATGTTACCAGTGGTAGCTGTACCAGCAATATCAAATCAAGTTTATTTCGTATTTACAGTACATGGTTTATGGGGTATATACATCAGGAGGCCCAAAAGTCGAGACTGCAAATAGGGCCTCCTAACTGCATTGGCAATAGCAGCTGATAATAGTAGTAGTAGCAGCAGTAAAAGTGGCATTTTTAGTCGAAGTAGTAGTAGCAGTAGAAACAATAGTAGTAAAAGAGGTATTGTTAGTTTAATAGTAGAAGTAGTAGTAGTAGCAGTAGCAACAATAGTAGTAAACGCAGTAGTGTTAGTTTACTTTTAGTAGTATTAGAACTAGTGGCAACTGTATAGTTGTAGCTGTAGCTTGATGCCAACAGTAGCACAATTAATGTTAGCAGCACTAGTAGCAGGCTAATAGCCGCTGCAGCAACAATATTTGTATGTGGTGGTGATACCTTTTAACAAAGTTATGCGAAGAAAATGTGCTTTTACGAGCACCGGCCATAACGCAAGCTCTCCGTAGCCCACCACTGCCCGCTTCTTCGCCTTCTTGTCTGTGTCAGTAGCAGTAACAGTATTATTGGGAGTATTAGTAGTAGCAGTAGTGGGCGTCGAGGTTTACTAGTGAAAACTGAAATTTTACACCCGGGCACAGCGATTACTGTCACCTCCTGTACCAGATTGACCAGCCGTGATCTTACTGGGCGTTCACAAAGCGCTGAGCACGACCGGCTTTACGCAGAGCGATGTGTTCATTGTGAGCTTCGCCAGCCGCACAGATTTGTTATTCAGTTGCTCTCCAGTTCGCGCAAACTCCACTGCGGCCACAGGCGCTCTTGCGACGGACAATATGCTGCATTACTCGTCTTCTTACACCCTATCCCCGCCTTCCCGCTGTGCTTACAAGTCCCCGTGTATGGGCTAAGTTGCAGTGCCCTCTAACAGAACGTGAGGCGACGGCCTCCAGTCTTGTCAAGTTGGCTCACGAGCCGGTGAGAAGAGTACAGAAGAGTCCGTGTGTGCGGTGAACGCACACACAGACGATGATAGTTAAGTGCCTATGAGAATAAGAATAAGGTGCATGGCATATGACAAATGCTTTGAAGTAATGATCAGCAGCTTATTAGTATTGCCAATGAGAAACATCTATACGTTAACAGCAAGTATTTACATATGGTGCAAAAACTACAAGGCTAACCAGAAGGCTACATGTAGCACTGAGAAGCACGCAGTGACCTGTGGAAGAGAAAAGGCTAGGTGTAAGGCCGAGATGCGTGGAGCGCAGAATGGGTTAAAAAAAAGGCGAATGAGTGATATGCTAGCTGAAGTCAAATCGTCTTACATGGGACGCCCAGACGGTGCAGAGAGCAAATACCGGATGGTACCTTAACGTACACTCTTAGCTAAGTGCGGCATATAGCGCACAACATCGACGCGTGATTCGGCGTCAAAATTTCAATGTGTCCGTGAGTCTAAGCGGCCACGCAATCAAGGGCGACATTTTCATGCGTTAGAAAAGGTCAAAACTTTATTGTTTACTAAGCCGTCCGCTCTCTTTGCGGCACCACGTAACAAGCGTGGTAGTTGACGCGGACCGCTTGGGTTTCGACAAGCTGACCAGTGTTAAAATCGTTCTCTAGTGGTGAACTCGATTCGACTGCTGATTCAAGCAATGCGTGGGGAAGCATAAGTAACGTGAAAACTCGAGTCCTATCGAATTCTCATTTTTAAACGAGTTTAAAAACGCGAATATTAAAAACTAATATACCCCAGATTCCGGATTGCTTTATTTTCAACGCACTCCATGTTTTGATGCCAATTAACATCGGGCCTAATTATGATTCCCAGGTGCTTGGAGCTTGACGTTCCAGCCAAATAATTGTTATTGGTATGATGTCTGAAAGTCAGCTGTTTTTTCTTCGGAATTACCGTCACCGCAACGGTTTTTTTAGTATTAAAGGGACACTGTGGAGAAATTGAAGTTGGCTTGTATCCATAGAATAGCAGCTCCTGATCACAAAAACGCCACTCTGCCTGAAAACAAAGCTCTTGTAATGTAGAAAATACCAAGAACCAAAATACAGGTATCGCCGCCACAGGCCAGTCTCGCAAGTACAAGCCTGATGACTTCCTAGGACAAGAGGCGCCACGGAGGAATTTTCTTTACTTCATGGACGTCAAGAATCTCTGAGGCTTGCATAGGAAGGTTGCACATTGCACCGCTAGCCGTCAGAAATCACGGAGTCTGCGTTTACGTCACGATTCACGTCACTCCGTTCTGTGACGTCATAAGAGTTGCCGTGGCGTCATAAGAGTTCCCTGAGTTTGAATCAGAGGGCGGGAAAAACTTTTTCAACTTCGAATTCAAATTTCTTTGAAATAAATGCATCTTTCGCGCTCGGACAAGCGGCAACAAAACCATGAAAAGCCGAACTATCAGATTTTGCTAACAAAAAAAAATGATAGAGTTCTCCTCAGTGTCCCTTTAATGACCATTTTTCACGTCGAACACCAGATTCCGGTTTTACGGAATGATTAGTTTGATGGTAGTTCATATTCAAAATGGGATATTTCGTTTCAGATTATGTATTAAACTGCAAAAAGTTTTTATTTTTACACGTATGTCAGTATTTATGTCATTAATTAAGACCAGGAACAGGAACGGCGGCAGTCGAGGCTGGTGAAGAATAATCAACTCCAGTGTTTACTCATGGTGACGTTGACAATGAGGAGCCGTTCTGCTCTCGCGTGCGACTTGGTAGTAGTCAGTGTTCGGGCGGCAGAGTTTGAAGGCCTCGGCTGCTTCTCAGTTCCTTTTCGGTTGGGGCGGCTTCCGTGCCTTTCCCGCTGTCTGGTTCGGTACGTCTATCGCTGCTTCGGCGGCTGCCACGGGGTGAAGTCGAAGAGAACATGCGGCACCTACCACGTCCACCAGATATCACGTAGTGGTGACGGCATTCAGACAGTGAGCAAGACAGCGAAGACGGCTTCCAAAAGCTACTCTTTGTTGGGCTTACTCGCGCCCAAAATGAATTCCATCACTTGGTGCCGGCGATAGGCAACAAGCACGCTCGACGGTTGTCGAACAGAATGCCCGCCGCTCTCGGCCGCGCTCGACTTAAAGCGGAATACGAACTTTAGAGATACAGCGTGCATAGTAACACAAAGTCTCAAACAAAGCAAAATCATTTCCGCCTGTTTGCGATCAGATGACGTACTTCTCATCGCATCTTGCATCACAAGGAAAGTGATGACGCGTTCCGGCGGCACTGAGGTTGAACAAATGAACATAGCAAAGCTTTCAGGCAATATGCCTCACTTCACATGAGTGTAGTGTCATTTTTAAAGATTGGTTTCAATTTAAGAAACAGTTTCTTGGGGGGAAACGCCATCAAAGGATTTTTCAAAGACCAGGAGTATGATATCAGTTATGCTTTGTAACTCTACTTCTTTTGCTGCTACCTCTACTACTACAACGGGTTCTATTAGTGTTGCTACTATTACTGCTACTACTTCTACTGCTGCTGCTATAGATACTATTACTGCTGCTCCCGGCCACTACTAATATACCGCTAAACTAAAACAGCAACATCTGCTACCAGTTTTGCTACTGGTACTGCTGCTACTTCCAATATTACTCCTACTGTTATGGCCGGTACTGACAATACTGCTAAACTAACACTACAATAAGGACGGCAGATTGGGCGAGTTGGTTGTTTCATAGTAACAAGAAAATTCAAACAGCGCTAGACAACAGGACAAGAAAGAGGAGGAGACAAACACGGCGCTGTTTTTCGCCGGCCATGTTTGTCTCCTTCTCTTTCTGGTCCTGTTGTCTAGTGCTGTTTGAATTTTCTTGCTAACACTGCTACTTCTCTGCTCTTTGGTCTCCCGTTACTCCACTGCTGTCATTGCTACTACTAATTCTACTACCACAAGCGCTATTCATACTAATACAGGCATTGATAAAATGTGGCTGGTGGTTTAGCGCCACTTCACTTGAAAGCGCAGTTTTTTGCAGGCAAACACGACCACCATGTGCCTGAAAGCGCGATTTAGGTGTCCGCTGACGTTTTCACCGTCAATGCCAGTTTACCCAGTGTACGCCGGTAGCCTAATTAAGCTCCAGTTCCGCGGGTCTGCTCCAAAGTTGCGAACGCCAACGCCAATTACTCTAGTTCCGTGTTTCTGCCACAACGTTGTCTATGCCCATGCATGAAGCGCTCATCTCACTGTCACTACAGCCACATAGCTCAAAGCGCGAATATTGGTTTGATAGTAGTATTAGTTGATGAATAAGAAGATGTGCAATGCAGAACATGGGATTGTTTTGCAGTTCAAGAGGAGGAGTGCTCGGCTGCGGCTGTAGCCTGGTGCACTCGTGCAGTGGCCAGCGAAGCTTACATGTTCGCGCCGCAATGGGTTCGAATAGCAGCGGGTATTTATTTATTTATTTATTTATTCGTTCATTTATTTATTTCACTTGACGCAACACCCAAAACGTCACAATATCTTGCTTGAAGTTTACCCGTCAAAATATTGTTTTCCCATTAAATATACTACTACTACTCTTTGCTGTTATTGGTACTATTATTCCTACTGCCGGTACTACTAATAATACTAAACCATCACTGTTACTACTACTACTACCACTAACACCCAACCAAATTTGCTAAGAGAACTCCAGGTGGAATCAGCTGCTAGCAAAAAGTCGGGCTTACGTGTAAGGGCAGCTCCAAGGAATGTATGATTTTTTTCGTGCTTTTGGTGCTTTTTCGTTTGTGGAATGGTAGAGAAATGCACGGTGGAGCTCATATTGTTACGCGGTAGCCAGACGAAGAAAGTGACGCGATGATCGATGGCAATGAGAAGAGTTCGTCGTCTTCTTCGTCACACTACCCGGGGCCTCCGAGCGATCGTCCCTATCGGTGACAAAGAGACGGGCGAAGTGGTTGCGGGCTTAAGAGGATGGTTGGACTGGAACGATAAAGTGGTGAGGTGCTGGCAACTACTATGAACGAGGCGGCTGAATCATTCCTGGTCCACGAAGCTCCCGGGCCACAAGCCGCCAGGAGCAGATGGTCGAGGCACAAGGACGCGCCGAACGGCCTGGGCAGGGGAACGGTGCCTTCAGATGTAAGCGGCGTCTCGGGTCAGTGGGGTCGATAGGCCAGATCCTTGCGTGGGGTTCAGTTCGTCGTGCTGAGTGGTCTGGGTGGGGGACGGGGAGGGTGAGGGAGAGCAACGGTGAGGTCGGTTCGGGTCTGGAAGGCTGGGGCACGGCAGAGCGACGCAGGCCAAGAACTCACGGTCGACGACCACGGCTCATGCAGGACGCCGAACCTCCAGGACCAACATGTCGATGACACCCCGCACCTCCACCAAATGTTACGTGGTGGCCAGCCAAAGAAACGGACGTGTTGATCGATAGCAATGAGATGATTTAATGGCTGCCGACCTAGCGCGAGTGCTCCTGCCCGTGCCACTGCACAGTTCTACGTCTTCTTCGTCACAATATATTCAAATTAAATGTTAGGTTGAACCCGTTCTCTTTCGTTTGTAACCGGACCCTCCAGTTTTCTCTGGCCCGAAAGCCAGTGCAGCAGAACTGCTGTGACTCATCTCATGTCCTTTAACTCCTCCGAGAACAGAAAGAAAAACGACCGCCCCGGCAGATTAGGGGCGTCGCTGGGCTGACTGTGGGACCCTTGCGTGCATGGAGGCAACAGAAACTTCCTGCTTTGCCCTCTGCGGAGTTGAGGGCGGCCATCTCTTTACGTAATGATGCCAACGGCCAATCAAAGAAACAACGATCAACTGCAGCCGGCCCTTCCTCCCAGCACGGATCGCAATTTTTCTTCGAGGCGCGGTAATTGTGGCCCTCAGTTGCCGGAACCACTCCCGACGTAACACTTGCTCCGAGGCAAGGCGTATAGCGTTGGACTTTGCCCTGCTGGACGTCTGAGCTAACTGGCATCTCTTCCTAAGAAGGTGAGTTGCTCGCCCTCGTCTCCATTAGATTTTAATGCCGTTTATTAACTTGCTTTCATGCAGTTCATTTCCTTTCCTGCGTTCTGTGCAATGCTCTTTCTCTGGAATGAAAATGCGTGCCTGTTATTAAACGCTTGGCATGCAGCGAAACCTTATTTCAGCGGTGGCTCAGTGGTTATGGCGCTCGGCTGCCGGCCCGAAAAGCGCGGGTTTGATCCCAGCCGCGGCGGTCGAATTTCGACGAAGGCGAAATTCTAGATGCCCGTGTACTGTGCGATGTCAGTGCACGTTAAAGAACCCCAGGGGGTCGAAATTTCCGGAGCCCTTCACTACTACGTCTCTCATAGCCTGAGTTGCTTGGGACGTTAAATTCCTATAAACCAAACCGAAACCTTATTTCAAGCTTCCGGACATGTTGCCAGAGAAGAAAAGGATTGATATTTTGTTTTACAATGCCAAGGCAATGTGAAGATGCAGACAAGTAGATGGGACCGGGTATACGCGGGCCGGCCAACTTGGGAGTGAATTCAGTGCCACTGAGACCCATAGAAATTGAAAGTTCAAAAACATTTAATAATTATCATTAGTAAGTAAAACACCGCTTAAACCTGCAAGATTTTTGTGCAAGTGTAAAAATTCTGCAACTGAGAGCATCAAAGATTATTGTTTTAATTAGTGCCGGAAGAAGCCACAAAAATTGTAATAGGATGGGTACTTATTCTTTTGCTAGATTCTCCTCACAGGTACCTTATTAGCTGCCACACTAGTTTTGTAAAGTTTGTGGACTTGTGATAAGACGTAGGAGAAATTTCCAATAAACATTGCTAAAATACGTCGACACATTTTAGAACTTGAGGCATGTATATTAGCAACTCTCGTTTTCGGTTCGCGAGTTCATTTCTTCCCTCAGGCCTTTCAAAAGGTAGCCACTCAGCTACACCAGTGAAATAGCACTCGGCCAACCAGATTAATTCTGCAAAAAATTGCAGACCTTCTATAGAAAAAAATATATTTGAACATTAAAATATTTTATTATTCCGGTCTAAAAACGGTCTCAACGGTTTAGATTGTGCTTTCGAAGTTATCACATTTTTACCCTCCTTGAGAGAGAATCCATGCTGATATGTTTAAAATATATTAGCAAGTATGAAAAACTATGAAATGGTCAGACCTATTTCGAACGAGAGGATGCAGAGCATAATGAAACAACAGCATGAACTCCGCCCATAGCAGAACAACAATATGTGTAGCTAAATTAAACGAACTGCTGTAAGGATTACAGTCGAGCATGAAGGCCACAAAATCTTCACTGTACATTACAGAAAGAGGTGCAGCGTCAGAACTTTGCGTCTCTATTTTCTCGCGTCCCTTGTTATTTTTCAATTTGATACTTCTATTGTCGCGTGCTTTTAGAATGTTCTTCTAGAATACTCTCTTTAGATTTTTTTAGGCCTGCGGCTTTTTTTCCCATTTCAACAATGAACTCACATATGCTTTTATTGTGCGCTTCTAAAATAAGTTTTTGATAACCAACAAGATTTATTTATGACTGATTTAACTTTGTTATGATAAATATTATTAACTAATCATTCATATTTAGCAAACGTCCAATGCTTACTTTCAGGGGCAGAGAATAAAGTCTCCGATGCCTCATGAGGTCTGTGTCACCTCCGCAGTACAGCGTAGTGCACGTACAGTACATAATTGGGTGGTTTGAATGCAATAGGAAACGAAAACTGAATATCCCTTTTAACATAAACATATTTTTTGCAACACGCAGATGTTTGTATAGAGAAACGTGTGAGAAAAGTAAGGAAATTGTTGCATGTATTCTTCGGGACAGTTTTTGTTACACAGACCACTGGATTTCAACAAAAGTGCGCCATACATGTTTCAAGCATGAAGAGAAAAATGCATATGTATGCAAAGCATTCTAAAGCAGGTTGTTAATAAGGTTCAGAGCCAAAACAATATCCTAGTAACATAAGGGAGAAGAGAGCAGGAGATAGTGCCCCGGTCTCGTAAGGAATACCTGTTGCGATTAGAATAATTTTACTGTGGTTTTAATGTGATATAGGTTTACATGGCATATGCTGGTTTGTTTCTCATAATATGTTCTTGTCTTTGGCATGCCCCTTTTTCTCTGATTGGATAATACAGGTGATGGCCTGGATCATGGATGTAAAGTTTATATATAACCTATTATTGTTTGGCTTATGAAGGTTTAACGTCCCAAAGCGACTCAGGCTATGAGGGACGCCGTATTGGAGGGCTCCGGAAATTTCAACCATCAGGGGTTCTTTAACGTGCACTGACATCGCACAGTACACGGCCCTCTAGAATTTTAGCCTGCATCCAATTTCGGCCTTCGCGGCCGGGACCGCGCCCGCGTCTTTAGGGTCTGCAGCCGAGCGCCACAACCACTTCGCCACTGCGGCGGCAATATATTTATCACATCAATCAATCAATCATTCAATCATTCAATCAATTATTTATTTCAGTGTTCTTTACGAATAACTGAGGGCGGCAAGAAAAAAAAGCAGTCCTCGCGTCCGCTTGACAAACCTCACAACGTCTACAAAGAGGCAGTTTTTTATCGATTGAAATGGCTACATAACTGTAAGTTATGAAGAAGACATTGCAAACAAAATATATTGCATACAAGAAAGATATTTTTGAGCTCATTATTAATATCTGGACACAGTATAACATAATGGTTGTACATATTTACAACTTTACATATATTTGCACATATTTCAGGATAAGTTTTCAACTTCAGGGAAATATTTCTTAAAGGCATTAGCCAGGGAAGACCCGGCTATTTCCTTGCCGCGAATAACCAGGCTCTTAGGATCCTGTGGGTGGCTACTTCGGCTCAGAAAAATATTTGGGTGCCTCCACTTTTATTTAGGGCTGAGGGAGAGGTGTCTATTAAACAAATTGTTATAATGGACAGTCCAGGATCATCTAATTTCGTAGTTTAAGCGGTTCCTTAGGGATTCATAAATCGCCAGAACATCGGTGGCTTAATTTTTTATGAATGTCGCAAAACAGCTTATGCTTCTTTTTTACCAGTCGTATCAGGCGATCAGTCCTCCATGGTTTTCGTGCCCTTTTTGACGGCACTATCTGGACGGTAGAGAAACAATGGTTATAAATTGAAGAAAAAGCTGAAGGAACTCATATATGCATCATCAGGTGTCTTCCGAAGAACAGATTTTCAATTTTCAAGTGAAATGTGGTTGCTGAATTCGTCAAGGCGGCTTTGGTAAACGAGCTGCCGACAAATGTTCATTGCAGGCTTACCTATAGCTTCTTTTTGAAGACGAACGAAAATAGGAAGGTGGTTACTTGTGTCTATCGCAATGTGACCGGCCAGGAGCGCATATTCATGAGTAAATATCAGCAGATCTAAAGAAGAGGACGAGCGTGAGGTGACACGTGTAGGCTCGTAAATTGCATTTTGGAAGCCTGCTGCATGTATGCCGGTTAGCATTTTGTTCTTGCACTGAGCTGTTCATGCTCATATCTATGTTTAAGTCACCCTCGACTCAAAGAAAGCAATTTTTAGAAGGAAAAAATATCGCATGTTCGAAAATGCCAAAAAAATCGGCGATGTTGACCTGTGGGAGTAGATAAACAACGCAGAAAGCTTGACGGTCATACCTAACTGTCAGCATTTCTATGTTTTCCTCACCTATGCAGCGATCAGATAAAATATCTCAGGTATAGTTTTCTTTATGGGAACAATAAATAGCGGCGCAAAGAGGACTGTACAAGAGAGAAGAACCACACGAGACAAGCGCAGACTAACAACTGGTTTATTGCACCAACGCCTCCTGTCTTGAAGTATGAAGTTATGCCCTATATTCACTGCACGGTCTCCTATAGACTGAAGGGGGTCGCCGTCGTAGAGGTCCTATTTTTCAGCACCTTGCAAGCTATCGCGTGTGTGCAATTTAGTTAGACCAGATTGGAAAAAGAAGACTGAGTGTAGCACTAACCACAGGAACAAGTTGTGCACTGTAGATCGAATGTAGCCTGTCAGATTGCGCTGAGCTGTGGTAAGGAGTACGTAGGGCAGACTGGCCGCTGCATCAACATTAGATTATTAGAGTATGCTGATTCTTTAGCTGACTCACTGGGGCAGCATCTGCCCAAGCATTGTAAGACCTGCAAGTATGACGACAAAAAATGCACTCCACTTTTCGGCAGGACTAAGGTTATCGGACGCGCGAGGGTCCAGAAAGAACGTGAAGTTATCGAAGCCTTGGAAATCGCGAGATTAGGGCCTGATAGATGTGTTAGCAACGCTTCTCTACACTTGTACCGCATGGAGCAGGAGTTTCTTGGTTTCACGAGATGATTATGGCTTTTGTCTTTGTGGTTGGTGCGCATGCGCTTTGTTTTCAAGGGAGGAGGCGTTAGTGCAATAAACCAGTTGTCAGTCTGCGCTTGTCTCGTGTGGTTTTTCTCTCTTGTCCCGCCCTTTTCGCGCAGTTATTCATTGTTCCCATAATGTCGAACCAACTAGCTCCTCACGGCACTCTTCTAAATATTTTTCTCGTTGCATGATGAAGAAAAAATTACCTGTACTCGAGAAGGCGGATGATGTCACTATCTGAGCGGTACCATGTTTCCGTTAATAGAATAACGTCGAAACGACTGGTAAGGCTGCGTATTAGGTATGCTAATTGGTCACTTTTATTCACAGCCAATTGCACATTCATATGTTTGATATCGCAGTATTTTCCTTTTTGTTGCGAAATATACGTATCGGCTTGCGATGTTGTGAAAAGTGGTGACTCTTCCATTGAAATCGTTACAGCAGCTACTTATACATGTGTTATACACGGCATTCCTTAAGTCATTGTAGACAAGTACGCAGTTTGGCAGTTGTACAGTCCTCAGTTTGACGCGTCAAAATAGTGACGTTTTATGTCCACACATGTTTCTATCAGACCTCCTGATTTCTCGCAACCGCAGCGCCCAGAAGTTTTTATTGCTTTCTCTGTGAAGTGCTCGTTAACACAGACTGGTGATGATGTAGAATCTACTCGGATGTCTTATTTATGAGACGTATCTTTGCTTTCTGCAGTGGAGGGTCCCGTATGATGCGGGATTTAAAATGAACAACAATGATGGAGTTTTCGCGGTTGCGGGTAGGCACAGAGTGGCAGCACTCTGTGTGTGACTCCGTGATGAATTCCAGAATTGCATTTCCAAGGTTCGTAACAAGGCTGTGAATATTTTTCCTCTTCTTGATTCAGGACCTTCGTGAGTACTATTCCCCAAGGTTAAGCTTCTTCTCAAGTTCTTGCGCGTTCTTTTTGTTTGGTTTAGTTTATGGGGGCTTAGCGTCCCAAAGTGACTCAGGCTATGAGAGACGCCGTAGTGAAGGGCTCCAGAAATTTCGAACACATGGGGTTGTTTAACGTGCACTGACATCGCACAATGCGCAGGTCTCTACAATTTCACCTCCATTGAAATTCCACCGCCACGGCGGGGACGAACCCGTGTCATTGCACGTTCTTTTCAAGAGCACCATATTGCAAGCGCATTAATTCTCGGTTTCTTGCTCCAGCTTGGCATTTTTTACCTTTTCATTGTACAGTTGCGTTTTTAGATCTTCAATTTCATCATGTGCATGGACAATGCTCTTAAACGTTTCCGCCTGCTTATTCCGAGCCAAACGTATTTCACTGCGTATGTTTCCTTTCGTAGATTCTAGTAACATTTTCAGTTACTGCTTAAACTCATCCTGCAGCTTTGACAATTCCGCACGCATTTCATTCTTTGCCTTTGAAGAGCCTTCTGACATTTTCACAACAACAGAGCGCGCACTAGTTCGAACTTGGCAGCAGAGGCGACGGACAAGAGTTCAACAGAGTGTGCAAATACCAAACCCTAACCTGGAGAACAAGCCAGAGCAGAACGTTAGGCGGTGCTTCCAGTGTGTCGTCGCTACTACCAAATCTCTCAAAATAATAAAACTGATGAGATTTTAACATCTCTTTTTTCAAGAGAGCGGTTGGCAGTTGTTGAAAATTCCCTTTATAATTTTCCAAATATCTTATTGTTCCTAAATGTAGCTGTTCCTCAGACCAATACATGGTTGGAGAACTGAGAGTGTAAAATTGATTGTTACACTGGCTCTTTGCAACAGTGGAAAGAAGCATTTTGTCTTATTCAAGAAAACCATAATTTGTTCCAATTCACCACTTGATATTTATTTATTTGTTTATTTCTTTATATATACTGCGGTCTAGTACAGATCATAGCAGGGTGGGAAAAAAACAAAATACAAGCATATAAACATTCAAATTCATAACATTAGCAGGCACTTTTCATACATCAATAAAAAATTATGATTAACAGTCTCGCTATTAAGTTTATTCCATTCATATGTAATATAGATACGTTCAGTCGAACTTAACTCCGCTTGGAACTATATTTAAAGAAATATTTGCTCTTTTGATCAATCAAGGCATTGTGCACCAACAGTGTGGTTGTAATTTTTAAGCAGCTTAATAATTGGGCGGAAGACAATACACTGTGAGCGCGAAGAGCAAACTTTCACGTCTTAGACCTAAACACATGCATCATGCTCATTGCTTGCCTGCGTGCTCAACGCTGAGTACCAGGCTGTCCAGAAACAAAGACTTTTGTTCAAGCGGCGGCTCACAATATCTAGTTTTCTTAGCGTTCACTTGCCTTCTATTTTGTAAACTGTTTGGGGAGCGAATGGTTGTCGTTAACTCTTGATTAAAGTTTTGCTAAGTTATCACTTGAAATGAAGACATTTGTGTCGTATTCGTACATATTAAGATATAGAGAATTTGGAATTTCGACAAGAGCTTTTATATAGACGATGAAAAAAATTGCTCTAATGTTCAGCCTTGAGCGACACCGTGCAATATTTTATAGGTGTTGATGTTGTCTTGTGAAGTTTATTATTTGATGCCGGTCATGCACTAAATAGGTAGACCAAACCCAACAGCGGGCATACCTTGCCTTAATAGCTCCTTCAGTAACAGATAATTATCTAGAGAATCAGAAGTTTTCGAATATCTAAAAAGATACCTCTGTGCCTTTTTGTTTTGTTTTTATGTTGTCAATGATCCTGCTCTTATTATCCGGTAATGCCTGCTCCCCCGACTTCCGCTTCCGAAATCAGTGCCGACTTTCTGTTATAAGTTTATGCTTCTCGAAAAACGCCAATAATCTTTCAAAAATAACACCTAGAACCACTTTAAATACCACTGGTAGGACAGATACAGGCCGATTATTTGACAGACTATCAGTGCCACCTTCTTTAGAGATCAGAGTGACTGGCAATCTTTCATTTTGGGAGAACTATTCCAGTATTTGAAGAAACTTTTACAATACAACGAATTTCAAGCATTAAATAGTTAAGTTATGTGTAGTTGGAGAACTAATCTCTGTGAGTGTGGAGAAAAGTTGATTTTCATCTTGAATGAGAGGTTCTCATCTTCAATGAAACTCGCTGAACTCAGTATGAGTCTTTTAGGGATGGAGTATGCGACATAGATTCCCAGTGGCTGTGTTCGTTGACCAGAGCGCATGAATCTGGGTTTTCAAATGGTTGTTCATGGCATTAGCCAATATTTTGCTACTCATCGCTTTGCACGCACTGTAGTTTTCGTTATTTCGGGGTGTTCTTATTATGCCTCCTACTCTTTTACCATCTGTCATAGTTTTCTTAGGTTCCTGTATATATTCTGAAATTTGTTGTGATAAAATTCTTTCCTTGCTCTCTTTGGCAATAACTGCAGTTAGTGCCAAAGTACGCATTATCTGAAAATTTTTAATAGTGTTCTCAAGCGCGACGACGGTTTTTCACTTTTACAACCATCGAATAGTGTGGGAAGGCCAAAAATATATCGATATCCTCAACTTCAAAAGAACCAGACGATGATTAACGGGCCGGCTGTCTGAAACCGGTACTTATATTCGGCGTTTTTTTTCTCTGTCCGGGAGCATTCAGTCCATTCTCTGAATGTGTCCTCGACGTGCGACGACCCGGGCTCCCTGGCCACCGGCAGAAGGACGTCAAGCGACCACCTCCTGGTCGCACTGCGCCGTATCCACGGCTACACGGAGCGTCACCGCCACCTGAACTCCATGCTGCACTGATGACAGCAGCGGCAACGGCTAGTCCAGCGGCCCCTGTAGTTGCAGCTACAAACCAGGGCCGTGCAAACAAGAGACTACGCGACGAACAAGCCAGTGGCCAGCCCTTGGGTGACCATGCAGAGGACATGGACCAGGCATCCTTCACGGGTGTGTCCTACAAGAAAAAGAGAGCTGCTGGTGTTGCTGTCGTCTTCAGGCCCACTTACATAGGAGGAAGCCTATGGAAAGCCAACCCTAGTATTTCGGCTTCGGCGGTTGTAGCGTCGGCTCAAGAGAAAGTACTAAGCTATCGCCTAAACAAGGACGGCAGCTTGACGGTTGCAGTGCCGACACTGCCCGCTGTCATTCGTCTGCTCACAGTAACCAAGCTGGCTGGAGTGGCTTTAGAGACTCGAGTCCCATACTCTTTCACGGCCAGTTATAGCAAAATTTAAGATGTACCTGTCACGTACTCAAATGAAGATCAGCAGGAGTATGTACATGAGCAAGGCGTCCACTCAGCAAGGAGGCTAACCACTTAGACTCCTGAGGATGGTGGCAAGGTCAAAGAGCTATGTCGTCGCTCTGTAATTCCGAAATTCGCTAAAGATTCACCGCTGCCCAAACGAGTTATTCTTGGGTTCTGTAGTTACCCTGTAACTGAACACGTTCTAGCAGCGACACAATGTTATAAATGCCAGAAGCATAGACCCATATCAAGACACTACCGGCCCCGTGCGCTGCAGTCTGTGCTGGCCCGCATTCGCACAAAGAATGCACCTCGAGAGCGCAACCTAAATCTTCAAACTGTGATGGCCCACACCCTGCTTCATACGGATGATGTTTTAAAAAGAAAACAGCTACCATAGCTTCCACGGTGGAGCAATCACAAGAAAATCCAGCCAAGTGTCATAATCCTCCACCTAGCCCCGACGTGGTTTACACGAATGCATCAGATCTCTCCACAAATTAATCAGCGCAACGTGCAAAAACAGCTCACAACACATACGCAGCTGCGCTCAAAAACAAGCGTGGGAAGTCCGTTGGTTCTCCTCCATCAAAGCAGCCGCATTACTTTTCACAAGGCATGAAAAACATCCACTCTCGCTCTCAGCATAAGGCGCCGCAACGTCAAAGGACGATCGGCGAAAGCCAGCACAATGGAACCACTGAAATAGACATCATATGCCTACTGATTCCGATTCTGTTTGCGGCCACCAAGGCTCTTATCTGCGCCAGCCCTTCGTCACTAGGTCTCACAGAAGTAGAAGCTGTACTTGGAATGCAGCCGGTTGGCGGCCTCATATGCTCCGCAGGGGCGTAATGCAAAACATCAGTAATCATAGCTTCAACAGCGACACCTTCGCCGCAGCTGATCAGACCCATCTTTCGCCCATGCGTCATTTTACAATGAAACGCTCGTTGTTTGCGCACGAAACTCTCCGATTTCCGGCAGCTCGTGCAAGCGTACCACTTCCCCTTCATAGTCGTCTCTGAGTCGCGCGCCGAAGAAAATTTTAGACTCCACAGATACTGTTTTCATCACTCAAAACAACCAGATGAATTCAGCAGATTGCTAACAGGATTTCGTAAGGATATCCCGGCCTCCTTGGTTGATGTTCCGCCTCACAATGGCAACAAATACATGTGCGTCATAACAGTAATTGGCAGACAAGAGTACACTCTTAATGGGGGGGGGGGGGGGGGAGTGTACCTTGAGCCAGGCAGGCCGTTCGACGCTTTGTGGTTTCAAAATTTGAAAGCAAGGACACCCTCTCCGCATACCTTACAGTGAGTTAAATGCTCATAATAAAATTTGAGGCAGCTCAAAAACATGTGCCCGAGGTACCAAACAAGCAGGATTTCTCTCAACACATTAAATTCAGCCGCTAAATGATGGCAGCATAACCTACCTCCGAGGCCTGGCGACTGCAAGCGGCATCGACGTTAACTTTGGGAAAAGTTCAGTTGCCCACAACTTTGGGTGGCGTACCGGTTTGGAAACCCGTGGAAGTGACCATTATCCAGTTCTCATGTCAGCTATCCGCGCGCAAACGGAGCAAAAAAAAAAATCTTTCCAAAATCTACAGACCGGAATGCGTACAAGGACGCTGCAAGCACAGGAATTACTGCCGCAACCAGAATAAGCAATTTGTATCGAAAATAGCGCACTTCCTGAGAGAAAGTACTCGAATTGGAGCTAAAAATGATAGGCACCGTACACATTATGAGGCATTTCAAAGTCTGTGCGCTATTCGTAGGAGAGCTGAAAGGATAGCTTTGCGCACAAAAACCTGGCAAACCTTCTTGCCAGTCGACGGGCACAACGCCACATTCGGAGCTACCTGGATAAACTCAGTCGGAAAAGATAGCGTGATTTGTGTTCTACGCTCGATGTGCGCCAGCCAGTAACGAAAATTTGGCGGATCGTTGGAGGTATGCGTACAACACTAAAACAGCTTCAACCCTTCACTGCCCTCTCTCGTGCATGAACGTAAATACCTAAAAGCAGTCTCAGAACAATACAGCAGACTACTGTCAGTGAGGTCAGGGTCTTCGACACCCTCCGCAGATGGTCAGTCAGGCATCCCAGAGGCGGCGATGACAGCGTTGGAACTGCCTTTCAAAACTGAAGAGCTGTCCACATCTTTTGCGGAATCGAAACAGATGCACTCTCCGGTTCATGATGAAGTTACCTATGACACCATCGCAAATCTACACCACAACTTCCGTCTTGGACTCCTATAATATTACAACTCTTCCTGGATGACTGGTGAGGTCCCCACGAAATGGAAGCTGGCGATAATTGTACCTGTTTTGAAACCTTGTAAGCAGCCAACAAGCTACGCGTCCTTCCGGCCCATGGCCCTACTGAGCTTCGTAGGAAAGCTTATGGAGCGCATGATATGCAAACGCCTCACTTGGTTCCTCGAAATCTGCAACGAGTACTCCCGAGAAATGAACGGGTTCCGTCAAAACAGGTCTGCGACTGGTATTGTTATTGACCTCGTCTGATCACTTGAAGAGTACCTTCATGCTCGGTGCATACCGACAGCCGTTTTCCTTGACATCAAGGCCGCTTTTCACTGTTTTTCACCATGATGTTCTCGCTGCCTTGGCCAGTCTTTACCTCGGCGGAAAGCTGTGCACGTGGATTGGACACTATTTGAAAGAACGGCAAATTTTTATGAGCACTCCAAATGGCCCAACACTCTTTCACGCAGTGGAGAGGGTCGTACCGAAAGCAGCGGTGCTCAGTTCTATCCTGTTCAATATTACTCTTAGACACCAAGCCAGAAACCTTCCACGAGGAGTACACATCACGATTTATGGAGATGATATCTGCACCTGGAGCGCGTCACATCCGTGCTATATTATGCAGCAACATCTTCAGAGAGCGGTAATGCATATCTCAATGTACATGGCTCCCCGAGGTCTTCGTCTCTCGTCAGAAAAAGTGTTGCCATGGCTTTTACCAGAAAAACGATGGCTCGATATCCACTCCTGCTAGGTGGACGGTCACTGCCTCATGTACGATCTCAGCGATTCTTATATGTTGTCATAGACAGTAATCTGTCAGGGTCACCTCAGATAAAAAAGACTACGTACTGGGACTACGTACGTACGCAGCATCGAATGTTTTCTGATTCATGGCGGAAACACGGTGGGGCAGCAACTGCCCGTCATTAGTTCTGCTGGAAACTGCCTACATTGAATGAACCTTGCGCTACTGCCTACCGGTGGTTCAAAGATTATCTCCAACAAGCAAGAACTTCCTCAAGGGCGCGCGGAACAAGTGCCTGTGGATATGCCTTGACCTCCCAAAGGGTTCCTCTATATCAGGCACAGTAGCGGAAGCAGGCTGTCTCCCGTTAGATGTGATTGCCTCCCAGAAAACTGTGCGTACCCATCTCCGCCATGTCCTCCACTGGAAGAAGCACTTCTTATACCGTCTTCACCGAACTCATTGAAACTTTGGCTTTGGCCAAGCTGTGTAGATCTTGCCCCTGCTTAATATTTATCAGCCACAGAAACTACTACCTCTGACCTTTCCCCCCTGGACACTCTCGCCTCTAAAGGTGAAGTTTGTTCCAGGTCTGCGTGAAAATAGCCGCATGCCGCAGACAGCGCTTTTACAAACTACTCTCGCCTACTTAACCGAGCAATATACGCAGCCTACTCACATCTTCACTGACCCTTCAACTACTCAAGAAACTTCATCCTGTCCCATTTTTGTGCCCTCAACAACGCTATATTCTTTCTTAGCGGCTGCAACAGAAGTCAACCTGTGCGTCAGCGGAGCTTCACGGCATTAAAAATAAAAGGCCGCCACCGTCTGGAAGACGAAGCAACGAGCGCTAGCTGTTTGGTTTACGAGTTTGCCCCTGCAGCCAGTTGACCACGAGACCTTCTGAACGTCTTGAGCGGAAGATTCCCATTTGAGGTCGGCTCTGCTCTGCTGGGAACGATCGGCTAAGTTTCGGGTGGCTGATTGTGGCATTTTCTCTCTGCGTCTTTGCGCGGTAAGGCAGTAAGCCCGGGCTATGTCCACCCAGTCTCCCGGCCAGGGGAGTTCCCTCTGGTCGGCTTCTCTGTCAACTGATCTCCTACCGTTGGAAGCTTTTTTGCGCAGTGGTGTCGGCAGTATCCCTGTCGCACTGGTGCCTAAGGTTGGTGGTGCTATCAGGAAGAACAACCCTGGTGCTGTTCGGGCTGCTCTCCAGTCGGCGACTTCTCATTATGAGTCAATCTCAGAGGTTCGCCAGTCTGGACGCGGTGGGATTCTGTGCAGATCGCCAGACCTCGCCTGTGTAAGAGATTTACTAAACTCCTCATCCTTTGCCTCCCTTCGGGTAAGTTCTTTCATCCCTTCTCATCTGGCGTGCACGAAAGGTATTGTACGAGGTGTAGACTCTTCCCTGTCTCCGGCAGAGACTCTTGAGCTTCTGTCGGCTGCAGGTGTTGTTGCTGTGCACCGCTGTAGCCGGGATGTAAACAACGTGCGGATGCCCACTGATTCAGTGATTGCTACCTTTGCCGGCACTTCCTGCCCCTCTGAAATCAAGGCATGGCCTCTAATTTTTCGGGTAGACCCATTATCATCTCGGCCTCTGCAGTGTAACAACTGCTGGCGCTATGGACATAGCGCTGGCGGTTGCAAATCCAACTTGAGGTGTTGCAACTGTGGGGATGGTCATTCAACAAGCACCTGCACTGAGAAGAATGAGAAGTGTTGCCTTTGCGGTGGTGCGCACTCTGCAAACTACTCAAACTGTCCCTCTCGAGCTCAGGAAATTCAAATTCTGGAAATAATTGACAAGAAACGCTCTTCGCGCCGTGACGCTATTTCAGAGGTCAAAGAACGTGCCCACGGTTATGCCGGTGTGACCGCTCGGCAAGGTGTCATGTTAGACTCAACGCTGTCCCAGGCAATTGCGGCTGCTATGGAGGCTTCGATGTCTAAAATGGTAGAAAAGATTGTCGCAAGTGTGTCGGAGTGCTTTACAAATGTTCTAGCGACTCAGATTACACATGCCGTGCAGGCTAGTTTGGCACCTCTTTCGACAGCAATTCCCTCTCCTCTTATCCGGTCTCAAATTCCAGTAGCATCACAACCCCAGGAACAAACTTCTGTCACTTCCGCTGTACCTACCTCGGGTACTTCGAGGGATGTTGATATAATGTATGATTCCGAGATGGTGGAGCCTGATGCGCGGCTTCTTAAGCGCAGTGGGTCCCCCATGTTTCATTCGTTTTCTTCTCAGGGCACCCAGCCCAAATCAAAGAAGAAGCAGCTTGGCACTAAACCCAAGGATACCATTTTGGAGCAGGCAGTTGCTGCTGCTAGACTTTCGCAACCATAGCGTCGTTGCGAGTTCTGCAGTGGAACTGTCGCTCTATTATTTCCGCTTCCACAGATTTACACTGCCTTTCTACTCAGCTTAATCCGGATGTCATAATTCTGCAAGAAACGTGGCTTTCAACCGACAAACATTTTCATATAAAAAAATTACCGGTCATTTCGCCTAGACCGCCAGTCAAGAGGCGGGGGTTTACTAACTTTAGACTCTTCAAAATTTTGCCACAGGGCTGTGGTATCTTTTCATCGAATGTCTCCTGACTGTGAGATTTTGGCAATAGACTTTGTACTTCCTGGGTGCTCTCCATTTTCAATAGCAAATTGTTATTTCCCCAATGGAGTCCAGGATGTTAGACCTCTGGATTTTTTACTCGTAAACTGTAAAAACCCAGTTCTCGTGGCTGGGGACTTCAATTCTCACCATGTGTCTTGGGGTTTTACGACTAATTCATGCGGCAAGCGCCTTTGGGACCGGGTTTCTGATCACAACCTGATGTGCTTAAATTCAGGATCGGCCACTTATCTTCGCTCACACACTCAATCTATTTTAGATCTCACGTTCATTAGTCCTGGAATTGGCATAACGAATTGGTCGACAGTTGATAGCGGCACTTCAAGTGATCATATACCTATTCATTTTGATATCATATGTCGTCTTACTCCGGCCTCTTCTCAGTTGCGGTCACATGTAAATTATGACAGATTTCAGACGGCGTTGAGCTCTGCCCTTGCTCCAGTGTCTAACATCGCCGAGGTCCACCAGTCCGCAAGCATATGTCTGGCTATTGAGGAAAGCCGTAAAAAGTCGGAGTTCCTGGTGAGGCCAACAAAAGGGAATTCTTCTAACTGGTGGAATGCGGACTGTACAAGAGATTACAGGCGGAGGAAGGCAGCATGGAAAAAGCTTCTTCATAACCAATGTCCGAATAACTGGAGTGATTATAAATTTATTGCAGCCACCTTTAAACGCACAGTTTCTCGCGCAAAGGAAAAATATGACTCAGAACGCTTCGATTATCTTTCAAAGGCGGGCAACCGACGTGCACTATTCGGTTTTCTACGGTCTAAGAAACAGCTCATGTCCTCTCATAATTTTCAGTCATTAGTTATGTCACCTGTAGAAGCTATCCAGGCGGTTGAATTAATAGCCACAGGCCTGCAAAAGCGGTTCTCGTCTTTACTACCTTTGCGACCATTGTTGTTTGCACCAGTCGTACCAAATGATAATGCCTCACAAGTAAATCTATCAGAGCTTTCACAAGTTGTCCAGAGACTGCCAGCTGCTGCTCCTGGCCCTGATGGTGTTACCACAAAGATGCTCAAGATTCTATTTGAAGAGTCTCCCAACTCCTTATTGCACCTAATAAACTACTCTCTCAAACACTCTTGGATACCTTCTGAGTGGAAGCTGTCCAAGGTGATCCCTTTACTTAAAAATCAGGGTGGAGGCTATGAATTTGATAATATTATGCCAATTTCTTTAACATCAAACGTAGTAAAGTTGATAGAAAGGTTGTTACTAATTCGGGTGTCAGCCATTGTGGACCGCAAAAGTATACTCAGCCCGTGCCAACTCGGTTTCCGGCCACGGTGTTCGATATGGTGTGTACATGCTGATCTTGAGAGCAGAATTCTCCTTGCTCGTCGTCAACGCCTGGTCGCGGCTTTGGTTACGTTAAATGTCGCCAAAGCTTACGACAGTGTAGAACACTCCATCTTGATACATAGGCTACAGTCTCGTCAATTTCCAGATTATATAGTTGCATGGATATCTGCATTTCTTCATAACAGGGAATTTTTTTGCGTCCATAATGGTGTTCATTCAGAGAGGTATAGACAAACGCGAGGTGTACCGCAAGGAGCTGTTCTTTCTCCTGTGCTCTTTAATATTTTGTTAAGCTCAATTCCTCTCCACCGCCATGTACGCACTTACGTCCATGCGGACGACATTGCGTTTTTTGCTGCTGCGCCGGATATACATTCTCTGTGTGGTCTGTTGCAGTCATATTTGAATACACTTGAGCACTGGTTGAGCGCATTACATCTGAAGTTAAATGTTGGCAAGTGCGCCACTCTTGTTTTCCCTCTATTCACTCCTGTAGTGGTCTCGTGCCGTGGGGCTCGTGCCGTGGGCATGTTACGGAGATTATGTCATCACCGCTACGGCATGCACAGAGATGCGCTATTAATGATCTACATAATGTATGTCAGGCCAATTTTAGAATTTGGATCAGTGTTGTTTTCAGGCTCGGCTACATATAAACTTCGCCCTCTCGTCCTTTTAGAGAGGGAAGCACTTAGCATGTGCCTCGGCCTTCCAAAATTTGTGGCTATCAATGTGCTGTACCTTGAAGCCCGCATTCCGTCTCTCTTATCACGACTTCAATTTTTAACTGTGCAAACTTACCTCAGGATCTATGAATCCCATTTCCACCGTTCCCAAACCATTTTCTGTTCTCAGCCAACCTCCTTTTTTGGTGTCCCCTGGTCTCATTTCAATTCCCCTCAGGTTGTGTTTGTGCAAAGATTACTTCAGCCTTTAGATGTAAACATTTATGATATCCTTCCTGCGCTTCGGAATGGGCCCACTATCCACTATCCACATTGTTTTCGACGACATATTCCCAAAAAATGCAAAACTTTTGCCACCGAGTATTCTAAATGGTCTTCTAGAAGATCATCTGAGGACCATACCTACCGATATAGCAATAGCCACTGATGCATCGCAATGCAATGAAAAAGCAGGTGTGGGAATATTTTGCTCGCATTTAGACTGGTCCTTTTCTCTGCGCCTTCCAGATTTCACCCCTGTTTTTCAAGCAGAGTTTCTAGCAGTTGTACTTGCTCTACGCAAGCTAGACCCCTCTGTTACAGCAGTTGCAGTAATTACTGATTCTTTGTGTTCGTCCCTCGCTGCACAGGTTGACGGTCCCATTTTATCAACTTCCTTATCCCTACTTCCTCCGCATTTGAGCCTTGTTCATTTAGTATGGGTTCCCGGCCACAGCAGTGGGACAGTAAATGAGATTGCTGATAATCTCGCAAAGGCTTCCCTCAGCGGCCCCGTGTTGCCAATCATCCCGGCTACAGCCTACATTACAGCATCTAGATTTCGGCGACGTGCGTTTTTAAGCACGCAAGACAAATCACTTTTAACATCGGCGGATTATGAGCACCTTAAATATTATTGGAACAGGAAAATTTGTTGCTCTCGGCAGCTTGAAGTATCGCTGACGAGGCTGCGCTGCCGCATCCCCCCTCTAAATTTCTATTTACACAAGTCGGGTTTGGCGCTCTCTCCACTTTGTGCATTTTGCCGTGAGCCAGAATCTATTGAACATTTTTGCCTGTATTGTCGCCGATTCAACTCACTGAGAAAAAGGTTGCTGGAGGAGCCCTTGCAGCATCTTGGCCTTAGTTTGAGCAGCCCGCTCTTGCTATCATTTGGCGCCACCACATTTGGGTTCAGCCACAGATCTGTTTGCACCGCTGTTCAAACTTTCCTGATAGAATCTCACCGACTGCCTTGCTAAGTGTTCCAACCTTTTCTTTTCTATCAATTATTACATTTTGACTAAATCATTAATATTTAATCCCTCTCTTTATTATTATTCTTAAAATTTTAAAATCAAAACACTCATCCCTTTTCTGTTCATGACGAAAAATTCACCGGTGTTGCGTTCCCACGTGCTTTTCCTTTTTGTTAACTGCGTTCAGGTGAATAGCCACCCGATTCTTGGCCGATCCCCCAGTGTGGGTATGTGCCATCTTTTGATAGGCTAACAACAACAACAACGAGACGAAGAAAGCAAAGAAAAAGGCGCTCGTCTCGAGAAACAATGTAATACCCTTAGAAACGGGGTAGATTGCCACCATGCTCGGCTACGCAGCACGCATGCCGCCTAGAGGAACGATCGACGCCTAGCACCATCTATCATAGAAATTACGATGCACGTCTACCCGTTGTCGAGTTACAACCCTTCAAGATACGTCTCAAACGGAATTTGCTTCCTTTGTGGGGTAAAGGTAAGCCTAGAATTGGGTTTTCGGTGCGATATGGCAAGGCTTCAATTAGTAATTGCATGTACACAATATTTACCTATTATTTAATTCTAGTTTTATTTCTATGCCGCAACCCATATGTTTTATTTGCTTACCGAATTCTGTGCACAACTGTCCCCGGATGGGTGCCCCTCGTCAGAGTATAGATAGCGTAACGAATGCATACATAGCGGTCACCTAACAAGACAGATTTCCTACTCGTTTTAAGATATTTTCTGGTGAGGGGGGAGTTACGCCGCCACGGTGGCTGAGTGGTTATGGCGCTCGGCTGCTGACCCAAAATTCGTGGGTTCGATCCCGGCTGCGGCGGTCGAATTTCGATGGAGGCGAAATTCTAGAGGCCAGTGTACTGTGCGATGTCAGTGTACATAAAAGAACCCCAGGTGGTCGAAATTTCCGGAGACCTTAACTACGGCGCCCCTCATAGCCCGAGATGCTTTGGGGCTTAACGTTAAACCCTCATAAAATAAAAATAAATGTTGAGGGGGGGGGGAGGAATGAGAGGGCACAACCAATTTTAATGGCCGTCATCTTAGATTCGAGGAACCGGAACTACGCCGCCATTTCGTCCCCTGACGTCATACCCACATAATTCCACATCTATCCATCATATTGGACCGTGACGTCATCATTGGCACGTGGCAGGTGGGCGTTTCTACAATGCTATTGTAGATGGCACTACAAGTGTCAATGCGAAATGTGCTGTTTTCTAGTTGCTGCCACAGATGGCCCTGTAATCTCAGGATTGTAGGAGACCCCACTAAATCTCAAAACATGATGAGTAGTTGCTGTCATAGATGGCGCTGTGATCTCAGGATGGTAGCAGACCACATGAAATCTCGAAACGTGATGAGTAAGAGCTAACGCTCTCAAAAAGTTGTTCCCTATATCCTACCTAAGGTTACCGCAGGAACAAATCTCTGATAATTCTAACAGACTCAAAAGCAGCATGTAGGAGCTACACACAAGGCAGAGTTAGTACGGAACCACTGAGAATCCTCCTGGAAACAGAGCCTCCTAACAAAAACGAATGGCTAATGTCTTTAAACGCGAATAAAACATCTCTCCTATCCTTTCATCGACGTCGCTCCCAACCTACTTCAATCTACTCAATCTTCAAATCCGAAATCACTGCTGTAATGGAGTATAAATACTTGGGTGTTCATTTAACCCGCGATCTCAATTGCACACATCACATAACGCAGATTATTAACAATGCTAATCGTGTTCTAGGTTATTTTCGCCGAATCCTTCGCCTAGCTCCTCCATCAGTAAAGTTGTTAGCTTATTTAACATTCATTCGTCCCAAACTTCAATACGCATGCGCGGTTTGTGTCCCCTATCAAAGTAACCTTTCTAACTTACTGGAAGCAACACAAAACTGCGCAGCAAGATTCATCCACTCGGCCTATTCCTATCATGTAAGTGTCACTGAACTTAAACGTAATGCTCATCTTACTAACTTGGCAGACCGCCGTACTATTGCAAGACTATGCCTTTTTCATAAATTTTACTATCACCCCACGACCAAGTCTATTATCAACCCTGCCCACCGCATCTCCAGCCGCACGAACCACAAGAAAGCCGTTTACCCTTTCCCTGCCCGGACTAGTGCTCACCTGTCATCATTTTTTGTCCGCACTGCAAAGGACTGGAATGACTTGCCCAACACCCTCGTACTTCACTCCGACCCATCATCATTCAAGAAATCCATCGAATCAACCATGTGCCCTGAATTCCACTCCCTCATGTAATACCCCTTTAATGGGGCCTTCGAGGTTGTAATAAATAAATTTTAAAAAATTCTGGCTGCATGTTTTTTTGATTGATTGATTGATTGATTGATTGATTGATTGATTGATTGATTGATTGATTGATTGATTGATTGATTGATTCATTGATTGATTGATTTCGAAGAGAAGTTTATTGTAGAGCTGGAAGGGCTGGGGGCGTAGCCGCTGCACAATCTGACCAAGCAGCAGCGGCACCAGAACAGACTTCCAGATCGAGCTCGGGCTCTCCAACGCGCGCGGCAGCTGGTCGCAGCCGGTCGCCGAGGCCGGCCGAACCTCTTCATCGTCGTGGATGGTGGCGCACTGTCGTCTTCCTCATTGCAACTGCCCCGGCGACAAGAGGGAGCCATCCTGGCGACTCAGGGCGAAGAGATGACAAGGGGGTCATAGTACGGCTTTAGCCGGCTGACATGAACAATTTCGCGGCCCTGACAGCAATGATCTGAAGATGGGGTCATTGGGTCGACGGCATAGTTCATAGGGGACGTGCGCTCCAAGATACGGTAAGGGCCGAGGTACTTAACTGCAAACTTGGAGGCAGCCGGCACAGACAACCAGACGAGCGAGTCAGTGGGAAAGTCATGGGCGGACTGGCCGCGGTCACTCGCATATGTGCGGAGGCCTTGAGTGGTACTCGTCAACGAGCGAGCAAGCTGGCGGCATTGTTCGGCATGACGGGCAACGTCAGAGAGAAAAAGTGCATTCCGAGCTGCCGGGGTGGTACGGATGGATGGTGTCCAGGAGACAAGAAGGTTCACGGCCATATAAAAGAAAGAACGGAGAAAAACCGGTTGTGGCTTGAGAGGCAGTATTGTAAGCATAAGTGGCGAATGGAATTACTTGATCCAAATTTGAGACGTCGGAGGAAATGTACATGGCAAGCATGTCTCCTAGAGTGCGGTTGAAGCGTTCAGTGAGACTCTCCAACGCGCGCGGCAGCTGGTCGCCGAGGCCGGCCGAACCTCTTCATCATCGTCGATGGTGGCGCACTGTCTTCTTCTTCATTGCAATGTATTTATTTATTTATTTATTTATTTATTTATTTATTTATTTATTTATTTATTTATTTCATATGAACATACTGCAGCCCTTACAGGGGCTAGCACAAGAGTGGAAATATGCACAAAACACCATATACA
Organism: Amblyomma americanum; assembly: GCF_052857255.1. Classification (NCBI taxonomy): domain Eukaryota; kingdom Metazoa; phylum Arthropoda; class Arachnida; order Ixodida; family Ixodidae; genus Amblyomma; species Amblyomma americanum. The sequence continues at coordinate 37,400,558 of NC_135501.1, read as the reverse complement.
CAAACAAAACTATATATAAAACATTAATGCAAGCAATGCAACACTTAAGATGAAAACCTACGGAACACCGCAGCAGTTGAGAACGTGGAGAGCTGTAGTAAAGAAAAAAGAGCGATTATCAATTAGCCACGGCATGCATATATCTGTGTTTTGGGACGGAACGCACTGGATCGTGCAATGTATTCCGGTGTTCAATGGTACACGGAAAGAGACTGTATTTAAACACATTCGTGCGAGCAAAGTAAGGCAAAGTTTTTAGGTTCTGATAACTTCTTGTTCACCATGGTATGGCTCTCGTGCTGTGCGTGTCGCTTGAGAGTCGATAGTGGGAATTAACGACAGAGTTCAAAACTTTTCACGATTCTGCTTGGCGTCGAATGGCGACGGTAGTTATTAGTAATGATTTTAGGACAGAAGGGGTGAAAAATCACGGCGATATTTATTGCATATGAAGCGAACTGATTTCATTTGGATGGCTTCAGTTTTCTTAATGTCTCTTATCTTGTAAAGGTTCCTTACAAAAAACCATAGTGAGGAATCGGGCGAATTAGGGGCTTGTACATTAGTAACTGCTTTCTTTCGGAGCTTACGTTAATAGTCGTCTGAGATATCCAAATTTTTAAGCGCTCAATTACAAATCAAGTCAATATTTTATACCACGATCAATTGAAGGCTAAAATAATTCCGAGGTGCATACACACTCACACCCTTTGAAGCGATACATCATGAAAATAGTAGTCAAAAATTGAGAAGAGGAACTATTACCGAATGTCATAACAGTATTGTGGAAATTAATACTCATCTGCCAGCTGCCACACCATCTGTAGAAGCAAGAAAATTGTTCGTTAATACAAGAATGATCATCTGAAGAGTAAATTTCAGAGTAAGTTATACACAATAGAAGTAATAAATACCTTAAGACTGAACCTTGTGGCACACCAGAAGGACTGGGCTGAACAGCAGTTTACAAACTTTCGATGCTCAGGGAGGCAACAAGTTAGCGCAGCATAGGGCGAGCACGATAGACGTGGACAGAACGAAGCGTTCAGTTGTAAGATCAGGTCTATGTAGAAAAAACGCGCGCCGTCTTTTTTGCCTCTCCCGTGTTCATCCTATGTTGCTCTAACTTGTTAGTGAAGAGAACACACCAAGTAGTACTTGTTGGTATTTTTTGTTCTTTTTAATGATGCGTAAGCCATTAGCGTACATGGATCACCTCGTGATAGTCGCTCAATTTTGGTACATCGTATAGGAGGTTCTGGCCTATTACTACATCACGGTGGCTAAATCCACCTCTGGTGAGACATTGCTTGTCTGTACTGGTCACCGAGATAAGACAGCGCCCCAGGCCTGGATATGCAATTCCATCGACATCGTATAGGAGGTTCTGGCCTATTACTACATCACGGTGGCTAAATCCACCTCTGGTGAGACATTGCTTGTCTGTACTGGTCACCGAGATAAGACAGCGCCCCAGGCCTGGATATGCAATTCCATCGACAAACGAACTTTAGCGTGATAGCGTTAAAGGTCCCGTTCTCCAGAAAATCCTGTGTCGGCATATGCAGCATCAGCGTTGTGAGCGAAAAATCATGAGCATGGCTCCGGCAGGTTGTTCCTATAGAGAACAGTCTACGATGCAGGGGGGCCATCTGGGCCACGTTATCCTGCGACGTCATCACAACCTGCCCACCGGAGACTGAGAAAACTTCTCGCCTTGCAGGTGGCAGTTAATTTAATAACTGGTCTCTCGGGAAGAGCAACCTGGGTCGCACAAGGCCCACCACTTGCACCACATGCCGTCGTAGGGAAGTGGCGCATCGTTTAACTGCTGCACCAGTACGCCAGGAGGGGTATAAGGAATACCATGGTATTGATAGGTCCCTGCAGGGATCTATGAATGCAAAGTAGAGAATGACCTTCTGCACATATGGAAACTAATGCATTACGCTATCGCGTCATACCCTTATTTCGGAGCTTAACTGTCCCTTCCAATTTTTTTATTCATTGAAGAATTGCACGGCACCGCTATTCAAACCCTGGCTCTCTTGCACGCGAGGCAGATGCTCTGCCTCAACGCAAGAACCCAAGGTAACGTTCAGTAGTCTCGGAAGGGAACAAGAGTTTACGATTGCTAGCGAGGCGCTGGAAGTGGTAAGGAAATACGTCTACTTAAGGCAGGTAGTGACGTCAGATTCAGATCACGAGAGTGAAATAACTACAAGAATAGAAATGAGGTGGAGCGCATCTAGCAGGTCCTCTCAGATCATGAATGGCAGTTTACCAATATCCGTCAAGAGAGAAATATACAACAGCTGCATCTTACCCGTACTCACCTAAGGCAGAGCCATGGAGGCTTACGATAAGGGTGCACGGTTCTGTCTTAGGGGAGTACCGGTAAGATACCAGCTGTTGCATATTTCTCTCTTGACGGATATTAGTAAACTGCCAATCATGATCTGAGAGGACCTGCTAGATGCGCTCCACCTCATTTTTATTCTTGTAGTTATTTTCCTTTCGTGATCTGCATTTGAGGTCACTACCTGCCTTAAGTAGACGTATCGTACCGGTACTCACCTAAGGCAGCACCATGGGCGCTTACGATGAGGGTTGACTGGCCGCGGTAGCTCAGTGGTTAGGACGCTCGGCTACTGATCCGGAGTTCCCGGGTTTGATCCCGACCACGGCGGCTGCGTTTTTATGGAGCCAAAACGCTAAGGCACCCGTGTGCTGTGGGATGTCAGTGCACGTTAAAGATCCCCAGGTGGTCTAAATTACTCCGGAGCCCTCCACTACGGCACCTCTTCCTTTTTCTTTCACTCCCTCTTTTATTCCTAACCTTACGGCGCGGTTCAGGTGTCCAAAGTTATTTGAGACAAAGACTGCGCCATTTCCTTTCCCCAAAAACCAATTATTATTATTATTATTATTATTATTATTATTATTATTATTATTATTATTATTATTATTATTATTATTATTATTATTATTATTATTACAAAAAGGGTACAGCATAAGTTAAGGACTGCGCAGCGTACCATGGAAAGAAAAATGATTGGTGTAACGTTAAGAGATCGGAAGCGGGCAGATTTGGCGAGGGAACAAACGCCGGTTGATGATATCCTAGATGAAATCTAGAGGAAGAAATAGGCTTAGACGGGGCATGTAATGCGAAGGCAAGATAATGGCATCCTTCTCGGCTAGTCGGCAAGCTAACAGATGGTCGTTAAGGGTAACGGACTGAATACCAAGAGAAAGCAAGCGCACTAGAGTGAGGCAGAAATTTAAATGGGCTCATGAGGTCAAGAAGTTGGAGGGCATAAGGCGGCCGCAGCTGGCACAGGACAGGGTTTAATAGAGAGATATCGGAGAGGCCTTCTTTGTCTCATTAGGCGCAGTCAAGCTGGTGATGATGATCCGCCTACGGCCTTCTGGCTTTTGTTTTCTTTTCGCTTTAAACAGCCTAGTGATACCTATGAACTCAAAGATCGGTATAGGCATGTGATGCGTGAAAGGAACTCCTATATAATTGCTGTTTGTGCTATAGTTGTGATTGTGCCTCTTGAGACAGGTTGGCTTTTGGCATTTTTGCTAATTAGAATGATGAAGCAGGGATTATACGGCAGTTTCTTATTATGCCTCACGATACCTGTGTAGAACACCAATGTCATAACTATCGTTCACCTGTTCAAACCGAACGGAGACAGCATGACAGAAAAAATACAGTTATAAATTATTTAACAGTCGCTGGCGAATATCGCGTGATGATCCACAATACAAAGGTCTTACGCAGGATGAACAAGAAGAAAACATGCAACCAAAATTTGGTATCCATGCTGCATTAGGGGGCGGCTAGCGATAGCGGAAACGACCAGGTGGGGATGGGTGCAACGCTTAGGTAGACGGGGACAGCAGAAATCATTATTGTGGTCATCGGTCGCCCTTCAAGCCTGCCTTGATCATGCCGTGCGTTGAGGTGCTCGGTTGCAATAGTACCATATCGGCTCGTGTGGCCTGACACTGAATGAATCTTGAAGAGCAAAACCGCAAAACAGGACGGGACTGAGGCAGGCGACAACACAGGGCGATACTGACAACTGAGCATTCCGCATGTTCCATGTTCCGCATGCATGTTCCGCATGGAGAACTTTTCAGCGTTGTAAGGGAGCTCATCGAAGCTGTGACGTGGTTGACTTCCATAACTCCTGTTGTGTGTCTGTGGATTCCTTCTTGGAGCTGCTCAGGTTCTATTTAACTTCAACCATTGTCTCTTTTGATGGTAAACACTATGTTCAAAAGAAAGGAATCTGTATTGGTTCCAGCGTTGCCCCACTGTTGTGCGAAATCTTTCTGGCCAATTTAGATCGAGTGCTGAAACGCAAGTTGACCCATGCCTTCATTTCTAGCGTTTTTAGATACGTGGATGATTTTCTTCTCCTTTTAAAGCTTTCACCTAATGATGTATTAGTTGACGTAGCGGATGAGCTTTTGGCTGTGTTCTCTGGATGTTCACATTCTCTAAATTTTACCCTTGAGCTTCCGCAAGATGGATATATCCAGTTTTTAGACTTAACATTCGATTTTAATCAACATGACCATGTATGCTGGGCTTTTCAGCCGAGATCGAAGAAAGCTTTATTGCCGTTCGACTCATCCCATTCAAAGCTCGTTAAACGGGCCTTGGCTTCTTGTTTTAGGTCTGCGCTTTTGAAATCATGCCATCACAAAGTGCAGCTCAGTTCCCTTCTTCAACTTGAGCGACTCGAAAAGGCGGGTTTTCCAAGCTCCCTTTTAAGATCTGTGGCCGAATCGCTGCTCAAAAAGCTTCGCCAGACGGCAAAAGACGATAACTTTTCCCATGAGCCACCTAGTCGAAATAAGTGTGTTCTCTTACCATAACTTCACAGTATTTCCCACAATCTTAAGAGGATCTCAGGCAGATATGGCGTTGACGTGGTCATGTCTGCGCCCTGCAAGCTCTCAAAACTTTTTAATTTGGTGAGGAAGCAGACTTCAGCGCATGTAGTTTGCGGCATGAGGCATTCGAAAAAATACGTCTCATGCGCGACGGGGGTGGTTTATAAGACTCAGCTGTGGTCGATTTTATATCGGACAAACTGGCAGATGTTTAAACATTCGTCTGCAAGAGCATGCGCGCTCCTTGAGTAGGCCCGGAGGACCTGCCCTGCCCGTTCATTGTCGCAGTTGTAAGGGCTGCTATTCTAAGCTTAATTGTACAGAGATCATAGGAAGAAGAAAGGGGCAGTTGGAAAGGGAAATTGTCGAGGCTGTTGCCATCCTGGAATCGGAGCCAGATAAGTGTGTCAGCACGCCTTCTGTGTCTTTTTTTCAGAAAGAGTTAGCTTTCTTGTCAGCGTTTCACTAGGTTGTTTTTTGCTTGGTTTTGCGCAGGTTAGTTGTATCATTCTCTCTCGGCTTCATTCCTTTCGCCGCACTGAATGTTTTCGTCATGGTTGCCATTGAATTGTTTCTACATGCTTCATCTTATTTTTATGATTTATGATTGCTTTCCAGATTACACACGCGACTGATCCTTATAAGCTCTGCTGTGTTTCAATAAATCCTCAGTTGTCAGTACCGCCCTGTGTTGTCGCCTGCCTCAGTCCCGTCCTGTTTTGCGGTTTTGCTCTTCACGATGTCTTACCAACTGGCCGACACCTTCTAATCTGAATGAATGGTTAGCGCTTTCAAAATTTGAGACGACGCATGTGTTACACAATGCTGGACGAATGCGCACCGCTTATCCCTCACGGCGACGTTAAGCCATCAATTGGGAACTCGAGAAAGTAGACAAACGCGTCGCTAAAGCAGACGAGCACCCCGCTAAACGCGTTTTTAACCCGGCCGAAAGTTGCACAAAAGAAGATGGATATCTAGCAGTGCCTATGGTCGTCCAAGATAGTACAAGGCCCTCCTGCATTACACCAATTCTTTTTGGAACCTCCTCTCCTTGACAAATAGATCGCATGTTGTTCATTTACCATCGTCCATTGTGATTTAGAATTTCTTACCGCGCTATGTTGTTGACCGCAATTTTGTGTCTAGCTTTGTCACTGAAATAGGGTTTTTTTTTCAGTTCTGTCGCAAGGAGGAAGTTTGTGTTAGTTCTGTTAAAACCTGAGCGGAATCATGCGTTTACATAAGCATACACTGATGTGCGAATATCCTGTACAAAGTGGCATACATATTGAATGCCCATGTAAATCCACTTCCTCTATGTACTTGCCAAGGCTAGTAGTATTACAAAATAAATAAATAAAACCTCAAACGAGTTAGCACTTGATAAAACCTGTAACCCGTTTCTATTGTATTTCAGCTTTAAATGGGAATTTCTATACTTCAGGGCAACGTCCCATTATAAATTATTTTTGCTGTATGTTTGCTTTTTTTCTGCAAGCTTTTCCTTCCACCATTGCTGGAAACCCCTCATTCCCTTGCTTGAAGCAGCATGATCTGGTTGAACACGAGAGGCTGAAAAGTTTCCATTCGAAAACAGCGTTGTCCCTCTCGGTGCCATCCACTGCGGCGTGCCACGTACTCCTGTGTAGCGCACGGGAAGTAAATGCCCACATACCACACTATCCAGGACTAATGCGGTCCGGTAAACACGCTTGAGCTTGAGTTTGTAGCAGTGCCACGACGACTAGTGACGTATTATCACTAGCAGATATGATGGGACGTTGTTAACGCCCACGTATCGTGAGGAAGGCGTCCCAAGAACGATCGAAGTTTCTCAGGGGCTTAGAGCAAAGGAAAGTCGCCAATATGCCGCAAAAAAGAGGACACCGAGTTATTGCTGTTGGCGATACGGAGATAGTTCAGCCGTAAAGCTTCAGAGCCTGGTCAAAAGAGAGCGGGATCAAGAAAGACAAATAAAGCAGCATTTCTGTAACCGAACGTGACTTCACAATACTCATTCCTTCGAAGAACAAAACTTGCTCAACCACTAGCGAATCTAACCGGTGACATTTAATTGCTTTCTCTTCAGTGGCACAGTGGCGTGCACACCAGAAGCTGCCGCTCAAAGTGTCGCCACTGCAGGAAATATCACTGCGGCCGACATGTAAGTACACGACGAGTGAAAACCCCATTTTACTAATGCATGCAGGACCAATATCACCAAAAGGGCACTACACAAGCTAATTCATATGAACAAAATCCTAGGCGCCAAAGGCAAAATTATTGTACGGAACTAAGAGGAGCTCTAAAACCTTTGACCGCACATGAAGGGAAAAGAAAAAACTAGGCTAAAAACTACACGAGAAAGCCATATAAAAAATCGTACAGAGATGCATAGCATGTAAAATCGCCTTTATGAAAAAAACTGGCCAAAACGATAGATACGTGATATATCTAATGCACGGTGCTGGTTGCTTCAGTCTGGATGCTTTAGTTGACTTGTTTCTTTGTTAGTTTGTAACATTTTGCTCTGCGTTAAGACTTCTTTGTGTCATCAGTTAAAATTCACATCGCCAGATGAGAATGGGCGCACTGGTTCTGGCGTTTCGGCTTTCCCAACATGCCTGAATGCACAGAACGCTGCAATGATCGAAAATTTTCAATTTTAATCAGACACTATTAGCATTCACACCGTCATTTCGCGTCCCACGTTACTCACAAAATTATCTGAGCGTTCGGCAAGACGATGGCAGCCTGTCCACCGCGCCAAACAGCAACCTCCAACAGGGTTGTGAGCGACGGGGCCAACGTGGCAGGAAGCTGTTAAGGTGCAGCAGGTAAATACATTTCAGTTTCGACCTGCCCACTGTGACACTTCCCATCAGGCAACTTCACCTCTCGCGTTAATGACAAAAGTCTGTAATTGGTCGAAAGGGTGATGACGTAACAAGGACGCGCGACCGTGGCACGAAATTTCAAAACAAAAAAGCAAGGAAGGAGTGCGCAACCGGGAAAGGGAGGGACGAGCAGATGAAACAGTTTAAGGGCGCACTTACTCAGTGTATAATTATGTGTGTGGGAATAAATATGCGATGACAGCGACAACCTTGTTTGGGAAAGAATAGACAGAGGCAGAAAAATATGTTGCAGGAACACTGTCCATTTTTAACGTGACTTTTACGTCCGCATAATTTTTTCAATGTACTTAGTCGTGAAGTGGCTGGCGTAATAAAAGACAGTGGCAGCATTTGGACCACGTAGTTAACTGCCCAATACTAGTAAACCAGTCAGCTAGTTAGCACGTCTTGGTTGTATTCTTATGTACTGCAGCGTAGAAAAAGCTATGGAGGCAAAAGTGCTCTTCTAACTCGAAAAGCCAACTTATAAAAATTGTGTAGTGAAGGAGTCTGTCTATCTGGCCATGCTTTATTCTGTGTTCAGTACGTCCAATTCATCAATGTGGCTTTAAGTCATTGTACATTCTCGGTGGTTGCGGGCAAACAGCGTTAGATATTTATGATACACGCTAATTCGTAAATGTATTGGAGTACAACATTATAACATGGCGCTTCAATGTCTGAGGATATGACAAGGTTTTTGAAGAATATATTTTGCCCATAGTTTGTACACGCTGCACAGTTTATCTTAATGACAGTACACGTTGAAGCTCACCTTAGTGAAACTAAAAGCAGCAATCTTTTAAAGCATTCTCAATATACATGACGCCATAGGGCGAGCATCCCACAGAGGTAAGAGGAGAGTTTGTGCGTTTTAGCTTGCTGAACAAGACGAACAAGTGGAGCGAGAAGCAAGCACACAGTAGCCTTCGGAAACTGCAGGTGCTTCTGCGGCAGATCGGTCAGATTGCAATTTTTGCAGCAGTTTCTTCCAACACCTGTGTGTTTGGTTTCTTTTTTTATTTATGTACTTGCTTCGAAGACTCGAACTCTATTTTGTCAAAAGTTTATTATGCTTGAAAATAGCATATTGTTTCCATTTGACTTATAGCGCCGATACATAATCTCTTGTTACAGAAATTTTATCTCACTGAACTGTCCTTTCATGCGCTGCGTTGGTCTTTCAGGATGCAGATGATGCTTGCCATGCATCAGATGGACTCTCAAAGAACCGCCGAACTGATGAAATACGAGGGTGACAAGACCAGACAACTCGTCACGACACTAGCCACTATGCAAAAGGGTACTCTGGACGCCATGAAAGAACAGATGCAGATGACAACGAAGACATTCGACAAAGCGCTAACGACGATGAACGAGCATATGTCCGAGCAAGCACAGTGGCACCGCGACCACATGAAGCAAATGGGCGAACAGATGGCCAATACAAACAAAATGCATGCAGATATCATCCAAAAGATGCAGGCTGCGATGGCGGCGCAGGACACTAGGCAAGCCCAAACGCTCCAGGCGATGAATAGGTCCATGGCACAAAGCGCGGCAGCGCACGAACAAGCAATGCGACGAATGCAAGAACAAATGGCTAATAAAAATAACTTGGATTGCGTTATATCCTTAAATACGGTTTTTCCAAAAGAAATCAAGTTGGAGAAGAAAAGAAAATAATCCCTGTTTAAATAAAGTTCCGTTCTTGAACTTTTTTGAAAGGGGATAGTGTTTCACTGCGCATCTTGTTTGTACCTTTGTGGCACCGAATAAATTGCGACATATTTTGGATACACTGAAAGGGACACCAGCATCGTGTTGAAAACCAGTAGTCAGTACCCCCCCCCCCCCTACGGGGCCAAGGAGAGGTAGCAGAAGACAAAAGGTTGTAAATTGATAAATCGCAAGCCACTTCCGCCCCACTGTATTAGAGTGGCATGAGTTCTTTGTACGACCATGAGATTAACCTATTAGCCGATATATTTCGCCCCTTTTCACCTGTCAGTCAGAGAACGGAAGAAGACAAAAAATTGGAAGGGACTCTTAAGCTGCTCTTTAACAGTAAAACGCAATCGCTAACGCGTTAATGGCCATATAGGCAGAACTGGGCATCCCCTACCTACAATCGTCAGTCCCTGGGAATCCTGCCACTGCCCTGCGATGGCAGATGCTTCCACGGGTGGGACTTGCGCCAACCAGTTTGCTCTTTCCAGCAACCTTTCGTGACCAATCGTTAATTTAACTGCCACCTGCACAAGTGCGCTGTTCCTCACAACCCTGTGGGTAGTTACTGATGACCCTACAAGGTCACATGACCCAGCGGTCCCCCCTCCTCTTACCTCCTAGGTGCTTCTCAAGAGATTTTCTGAGATTTTTCGCTCAAGGTCAACCAAGTCGCCGCCGACGACGACGGATTTTCTGCCACAGGAGCTTCTTAGAGGTGCCATGACATGGCCGTTCTTCATATTGCAGTTTTCTGCTTCAGTAACTAATACAAGAGCTTATGATTCAATTTCCGAAATTTGGCTGCCCTGGACGCGCTGTATATTAAAAAAAATGCGATCGAAGTTGAGAACGGGAACTCCTCCCACCAGCAGCAACCGCTATATTGAATGCTCTCGTGACGTCACCAGGGCATACACGGCGCAACGTCGTCTGCTCTCCTTGCTGCAATATGCGCAGCAAGGTCTCATTTCACCCCCCCCCCCCCCTGTACTTTCGCGGGCGATCGAAGTAGCAGTCGTTCCCCATATATGAGCGAGTCGTGCCGCAAAAGCGATAATAACAGTGACGCAGTTTTTCTTCGGTATAGGTAGGGTCCGCTCACACTATAGGCCGATGCGACGGCGATCGACGATGGAGCCAGTTGGTAAGAAAATGCCGTCGCTGACGCACTGGTCTGTCCCGCAAGACCGACGACGACGCCAGCACGATCAACGACCGCGTATCGTAGTAATTTTTAAGAGTCAGCTTAGTGGGAACCAGAAGAGTGTGGTAGGGGCCTGGTTGGTATGACAATCTATAAATTAAAAAAATTTTAAACTTATTGGACCTCATGCCAGCCATGGCCACATACGTACGCGATGTGCGTGCACCAGCGAAGATGTGCTTTCATTCGGTGCCTGCGCATAAACCCGATCGACGAGGCAAGCGACACGGGCAGAAAACGCCGCACGACGGTGCCGCTCGTCGCCGTCGCGTGGGCTTGTGCGGCCGAGCGAAGCTTCACGCCCGGTGAGGTGACGGCTGGAAATACTGGGCTTGTGTACCTTATTCTTCTAAAAAAAAAGCGAAACGAGCGGCTGCATATCATAAGCCCAGCTTTCTGTGACATGGTCGTTTAGTTCGGCAAACTGCCACCACGGGCCGCTTTACCCTGAACTCCTCCTTTCTCTTTTCTTTTCCGCGTTCCTACCTCGCTTAGCCGCACTATTCACCTTTTCAAAATCCCCCCTCTGCGCGGCGCCATGTTAGCACTTTGGCGCCTCCTAACGTCAGAAAGAAGAATGAGCGCCATTTCGAGCTGTGACAACAAATTTGCTCCTGCTGCCGTGCCTTGCTTCGCTTGTGCAACCAAAGTTCCTGTGACCTCACATCCCTGATTTTTGCCGTCTGATTTTGTTGCTGTGTTGTCCACTTCCTTTGCCCTGCGCGGAGGAATAAATAGCAACTAGGTGATCTCTAATAACGCGATCGTGATGGACACCGAGAACGGAGCCCGCGGTGCCTGCGCTTCGTCGACTGCGTCGAGTTCGTCGCGACATGTGCTGATCAGTGGTGAGTGTTTTTACTGCGTACTCATTCATTTGTGGGCAGCAGTGTTTGTGTGCAGCCACGCTTCATCAAGTTGTGAAGCTGCGCATGTTCCGGAGCAAATTTACCCATTGTGCGCATTCAATAACGTTCGCAAATATTCCTGTGTCGTCTCCTGCCAAGTTGGTGGTTGCAGGTTCATCATGTATTAATAATGCGCATAACGGCAACACATTGATAGCTGTTGTTTAGTGTAGCCACTCTTCGGTTTGCGGAAGTGAACGTGCTGGCAGACATTCTGTGGGCACAACTAACCAGGTAATCAGTGAATAGTTGTGCTCTTGGATCATGTGTCTTAAAAGTAACATAGTTTAGTCGCCAAGGAGGGGACTCGCTAACGATCTTAGGGAGGCTAAGCGTTTGGGGTGAGACTTTATTTTTCAAGGGCTTTAGCGTTCCAATGGGACATCGGCTATGAGGGATACCATAGTGGAAGGTTTCAGATAATATCGATCACCTGGGGCTCTTTAACATGCGGTGACATCACGCAGCAACTTGCGTCTGGCCCCCATGGAAACGTGGCCGCTACGTCCGGTATCGAACCCGTGTCCTCGTAATTAGCAGTCAAGCGTCCTAACCAGTGAGCCCCCGCGCAGGGTAATGCCGATTCAAGAGACCGAGAAGAATGACACCGGCTTTCGCATCACCTGTGAACGCCACGGCGGCAAAAAAGCGCACGCTCTTGCTTGCACTTAATCTTGCTAGTGCTGGTATGCCGAGCGTAATTTAATGGACGCATACTCTTGAGTAAAAAAACGCAATCGTCACTGTCACACCCGTGCGTTCATGTCAGCGAAATAAGAGCTTGATTACACGTACTCGCGTTTTTTGCGTGCCGTACGGCTGGTGAAGCGAAAGTTGGTGCGTGGTGTTATTGCTTCGTCTGACTGAAAAGCGTTCCTTGAAAAATGGCTTTGAATGAAAGTTTCTTCGCCGCAAAGTTTGCTAGTAGCTAGTAACGGCTGCAGCGAGAATGCTTTGTTTACTGGTACATTGCTTCATTTAACTGCATAGTCGGATAAAGTGTAAGGTACTGCACTAGGCATTTAACCCCTAATAATGTCTAGGAGGCAATGCAGGCTAGCTGCATGCATTTTTTTTTATTCATTAAGTGTGCCATAATGCATAGTGAGAAATTTGCAGTGGTTATGTAGAAAATAATGTCTGCCCACAACATGTGCATAACTTAGAGATGATGGTCTTATAACGTTTGATATAGAATATGATTACAATGCTTTGTTGAAATTGTCTCCTTTAGACAGCTGATTTGCATTGCTTAGTAAAAAGCAGTTTTCATAATTCAACATCTAAAAACTATATTATGGAAGAGTAATGCACCAATAGTAATGTGCTCTTTTCATTTGCAGAAACCATGACGTACACCCACCCAGATGACATCAAAGACTAGTCAGAAGACATGCGCGGCTGGCCAGAGATAAAGGGACCGGACATTGTGTTCTACTTAGTGCAGACAAAAGCCTGTGACCTGCTTGAAGTAAGAGCATACAAATCATTAGAGTCATATAATTACTTGCAGTCAGGTTGGGTGGGAAAAGTACTTGCACACAGAGTGAGTGATGACATTGTGATGCTAAAATCTGAAGTGATGCCCTCACGGGCTGTAAGTAGCAGGCCACATTAGGTGTGGCTGTCAGCAAAGAGCACAGGTGAAGTTCTGCGTGCTGGTTGCTCCTGCATGGCTGGACAGGCAAGAGTGTGCAGCCATGTGGGAGCGGTACCGTGGAAGGTGAACTGTGAAGTTTCTCGTGGCTTCACTGGAAGGGTCTGCACAGACGCTGCCGCAAAATAAAATAGAGGAACAAAACGCAACGTTGAGCCCAGCAGACTTGGCTACATAGACTTCAAGTCGGAGCAAAAAACAGTCGACCCTGAAGTTAAGGCTAAGATTGTGCCTTTTAAAGCTCCACTCTCAGAAGAGCAATTGAATAAAATGCATGAGGAGTCAGGATATCCCCAGCTCTTCAATAGTCCAGGTATCATCCATTTTGTTAATGTGCTCAGCTGTTTTCAACTTCAGTCTTTACTTGGCTGCCTGGTGAGTAAATGGCAGATGCTAAATATTCACATGCATGGTTTTGTGCAAAGCCAAATTCACGTTTGGTTCCAGATTCCCCTGACGTGTTTTGTAGGACAGTTTTCCCTGTTACTTGAAAACGGTTCCATGTCTTGGCAGGCTGAGAAACCTAACTTGCTATCGCTAGCATGTCAGCCTTATTACATATTTAGAGCAAAGAAAAAGTTTAACCTCTTGTTGTAGACTATATGGATAGAGGTTACAGAGGCATATTCGTTTCAATGTGGTGTGCTCTTTCATTCAACTTCCAGGCACACAGCTTTATGCAACGTTCAGTGCAGCACCACGGCAGCCCAGCAGACTTCGGCAAGAGGTAGCACCACATGGCAGCCATGAAGCCACAAGTGATTCACCAGCCAGCTGCCTTCAATGCTATGTGCCTTCTATAACAAGTTTATAAACTTATCGCCAAAGGCAGCAGCAGCTTTTGAGAAAGAAACAAGGAGCCAAAATTCGCCACTTTGGCTAATGGCGCGGTGCCTTAGATTGACCGCATCTTGTATAAGTGCCTAAGAAAAGCAGCACACCAAGTCACAAAGCAGTGAGTGCTATAATCAGTCCCACGTTTTCTGGCAATGAAGCTACGAAGTATGGCCAGAAATACGATACAGTGGCTCGTGCACAATTTGAAAAAAAAAACAGGGCATAGTGTGACACGGTGCGGCACAATATTATGTCCAGATATGCCCTGGCTCTCTGCGTCTCCCTATGGTCTCCTTGAGACAGCTCCCGCTGTTCTAGAAATAAAGTGTCCACATGTGATGAACTGTGTGGACCTTGTGCGTTCTGGAAGGCACGACGTTAAGGAGGTTGATGTGAAGGTACATGCTGTCCGAAAATGGGCCGAACAGTTGCTATGCCCAAGTTCAGCTCCAGGTGCTGTGCACAGGTCGTGAACTCTGTTATTTTTACATGTGGAGTATAGAAGCTGAAATTGTTATTGAAGTGCCTTTTGCACCTATGTTCGTGACCTCAAGCTTGCCACGACTCCACCAGTTTTACTTCCGTGACCTCCTGCCAGAATTGGAAAGGCGCCATGCGTCTGGACGGCTCATTATCTCCACAGAGTACTCAAGGTTCTGTGAACTCAGAGTTTGAAAAGGGAGTGCTCCTGGAATAAATATTCTTGGGCTGCGTATTATCCAGTACTTCGTTTAAAGTGCGAGATACTGTGTCTGAAGTGTGCTTGCACAATAGGCAACCCTGTAATTCATGAATTTATTGCCGGTCCAAGACAGGTATTCAACAAGTTATGGCCTATAATTGTTGCCCTGTGTGATCTTTAGAGCATGCAATCTGCTCAGTGCAAAACCATTGTTATAATTAGGGGAGCAGAAAGTTGGGCTAGTTGGTAGATATGCGTACTGAAGAAGTTGGCGCGGAAAAAACAAGGACAAGCGAAACCTTCAGGTTTCAGTAGCGCTCGTCTTTGTTTGTCTCGCTTGTCCTCGTTTCATCGCGCCAACTTGTTCAGTATGCATTGTTGTAATCCATATCTCCATGGCAAATGCACTGTTACGTGTAATGACGTCTACAGTTTCCACTTGTATTGTGTGTACATTGCTTAATGGCCACTGTGCTATTTGGGAAATATTTGCAAATAAATTAAGTGCATATTGCATTGCTGGCACAATGTAATTACAGAGCGAACAAACTCATTTCAACGAGTGAGTACCATAAGAAGGCCTTTTAATTGCAAATGCACCTATTTAGTTCCACATTTATTGTGCATTCATAAACTGGAAAACTGTGTATGTGAAACACCTCAAGTGCAGATACCTTGAAGTCCAGTCAGCTGTGAGAAGTGTTGACATTGGCTGCAAGCAATATCAATCTAGAAAATGCTGATGCGAAGTAAAGCCACATGCATGTGCGCAGTGTACACACATCTGCTTTGCCAGTTCTTTGCTTCATATGCACATTGAGGATTAGAATGACCTCTTTTTTAAGGTATTAGTGATAAGTTTTGAGCACGTGTAAGGACCTGTTTTTTAGGTGCCAGCCACGCCATTGCTTTGGAATGAGGTCCTTTACAAGTTTTAGCTTGGAAGACTACTGCAACATGGCTCTAGTCATATGGCACGACTACTTTATTTTGTTCACTTTCCACAGTGGGGAGGCTGACCAAGAGTACTCTTGTACTTGGCACAAATTTACTCAGTTGTGGCTTCTCTCCTGATAGCGATTAAAGGGCCTTTGAGATTGCAAAGCCCTGCACAAATAAGAATCACTTGACTTATCGTCTTCTTGGACTTGATGGGCAGGGCCTGCTTAAATATTCAGTAGGTTTTTATCCTATTTATTGCGCGCTCCACGTGAATGCGCACGGAAGCTATCCGTCTCGTCCTAGTGACTTCCTCTTCACTGAGTTGAGATTTCTCTGCAAAATGACATATCCATGAGGCAATCCAGTCATTCATTATCGCATGTTTACTCGATACCCTTGCCTTTTGTGAAGGTAGGCACATTTAGCTTCACTCCTTGGATTATCATGCTTGTTGTTAGGGTGAAGCCTCTGTCAGCCATGATTTCATCTCCTAGGCCGAGATGGTCCTCCAGCTTGCAGTCTTGTGTAATATATTTGTCCGATGCACGTCCTCCATAAGCTGGAGACACATACATTATGTAGCCTGTTACGTTTCGGCTACGACGCGCGGTGTAGCCGGCGCGGATGCAACGGACGCCGGGGCTTCGTTCAAAGCGGCGGTCATTTGGACCCGTTCAGTGCTGCCGTAACGCCTCCCGCCAAGCGCGTCCAGGCAGGTTTCAATGCCACGTGTCGTCGCGTGTGCGTGTGTGTGTGTGTGCATGTTGGTGCCCACGCTTGTCAAAGCGCGGCAGCCGGGGAGAGGAGCTCCCCAACTGGGAGGCGAGGAGGTCTGACCGGCGCCGGCACGGCGGACGCGCACGTCACGTCTGAACATGTTTGAGCGTCGCCGTATCGGACGCCTCATCCCAAGCCGTTCCTTCTTGCCCTCGACTCCGTGGGTATAAAGGGAGCTGCCCCGGACGCCAACGAGAGACTTCGATTTCTTCCTTCGAGTAACGTGGTCGCCCTGACCGGCTGCTCTTTTGCGATGCCAGAATAAACAAGTTGTTCTGTTGCCAGTCGACTCATCCTTTGCCGGGACCTTCGGATGTTTCCAGCTTTGCCCCAGGCCGCCAGGCCAACGCTACCCTTGGGGCTTGCAACCCATTTGCAACAACTGGTGGCAGCGGTGGGATCCCGACAACGGAGGCCAGCAGCGAAGATATGCGGTCAACTGTATGCTGAGCAGCACAACGACCATCCGGGAGCAGTGCAACGAGCCCTGTGTGATGACTGGTTGCCTGCAGCGGAACGACTGCGCTGAATTCTTGGCTGCGAGGTTTGGTGAGTGCGGGACTTTCTTCTTCTGAGCTTTGCCAGGCTTTTGTTAGTGTCAGAAACAGAGCTGGTAATTGTGGTTGTCGTTGCTGCCGGGTTAGTTTGCGGCAAGACAATAGTAGGCAGTAGAGAAAGCAGCATTCGGAGCAGCCATGGATTTGAAGTCGTTGCGCAAACCGAAATTGCTGGAGCTTGCAAGAGAGTTGGGTCTGGATGTCTCAGACAAACTCAGAAAACCAGAACTGCTAAGGGCTATTCTTGAGTTGGAGGCTGAGGATGACGAGCTGTCGGAATGCCTTGAGACCATTGAGGAGAGGGAGCAAAAAGAGGAGCGCGAACGTAAAGAGCAAAAAGACGAGCGCGAACGTAAAGAACAAAAAGATAAAGACGAGCGCGACCGTCAACACGCTTTGGAAATGAAGCGTCTCGAGGTAGAGATGGAACGCGCTCGTAATGGAAGTCAGGCACACGGTGCAGGAGAACGGGTATTGTTCAAAATGACTGACCTGATGCGGCCGTTTAAGCTTGGAGAGGACATTGGTTTGTTCCTGGTTAACTTTGAGCGAACGTGCGAGAAGAAGGGGTTCTCTCGGGAAACGTGGCCACAGCGCTTGCTCACTTTGTTACCCGGCGAGGCGGCCGACGTAGTCACTCGCTTGTAGAGAGAGGAGGCAGAGGATTTCGACCAAGTGAAATCGAGTCTGCTAAAAAAGTACAGGCTGTCAGCGGAGGCGTTCCGTCGGAAGTTTCGGGAAAATGAAAAAGGCAGAAGTGAGTCATATACAGAGTTTGCCTACAGGCTTATGTCAAACATGCAGGAGTGGCTCAAAGAAGAGAAAGCGTTTGGTGACCACGGGAAAATTCTGCAGTGTTTCGGGCTGGAACAGTTTTATAGTCGGTTACCTGAGAACGTGCGGTACTGGGTCTTGGATAGGCCAGACGTTAGTACAGTGGCTAAAGCCGCCGAGCTAGCCGAGGAGTTTGTGACGCGTCGGGCTCGCGGAGCTAAGGACGGTCAAAAGGGTGAATTTGGCTCCAAGTCTGAGAGGCCGAAGTTCACACCCATGAGAGCAAGGGGGGACACACGTAGTGCGGATGCGAGTGAAAGCAGTCCGACCGAACGTAAGGAGACGGCGGCAGCCGAAGCCGAACGCAGAAAGCGGTTCGAGAGGAGGCAAGCGCGCGTGTGTTATACGTGCCAGAAGCCGGGCCACTTTTCGGCGCAGTGTCCAGAAACAAAAAGAGAAGTCGTGTGTTTCTCATTACGTAGCACTGACGAGAACATGAAGCTTCTCGAGCCTTACATGCGAGACTTCCTCGTGAACGGGAAAGAGTGCCGAGTGCTTCGTGATTCCGCAGCTACAATGGATGTAGTTCACCCCTCTTACGTAGAACCCGATATGTTCACGGGCGAGTGCGCATGGATCAAGCAAGCCTTGGAAGCTCATAGCGTGTGTCTGCCCATAGCAAAAGTGCTTATTGAAGGACCTTTCGGAGCACTTGAGACGGAGGCCGTAGTGTCATCTATGCTGCCCCCCCAGTACCCGTACCTATTTTCGAACAGGTCCGATCACCTCCTGCGCGAGAAGGGGCTTTTGTTTGGTGAGGCTAGCGTTCAGGCCTTAACCAGATCGAGAGTTCGGGAGCTCGCTGCAAAGGCGGTAGTTGCGGGGCCGACGTTGTCGAACAATGAAAAAGGGTCGGAGGCGCAGCAAGCTGATATTCAGAGCACGTCCGAACTGAATAAAATTGAGCCTGTAGCGTTGAAGGCACCAGGTACTGGAGAGGAAATGCCCGACACGGGAAAGTTAGAAGAGCTTCCGGTCGAGCTTCCGGGACTAGGCTCAGTGACGAACAGGGAAGACACTGATCAGGTCATTAGTGACTTAATCATTAAAGCACCGCTGTCGGCTGAGCAGAAAACCGAACTACACCAACTCTTACAAGAGTTTCAAGGTCAGTTCTCTGAGAGGCCTGGTAGGACTTCGGTCCTTACTCATGATATAGAACTTACCTCCCCAGAGCCAGTACGATCCAAGGCGTACCGGGTGTCACCCCGCCAGCGCGATATTATGGAGGCTGAGGTAAAGAAAATGCTACAGCTCGGTGTTATTGAGGCGGGTGAGAGTGATTATACCTCCCCTTTGATTTTAGTTGAGGTACCGGGCAAGGAACCTCGTCCTTGCGTCGACTACCGCAGGCTTAATTCCATCACTAAGGATCAAATTTATCCGATCCCTAACATCGAGGAGCGCCTTGAGAAAGTTAGTAGCGCTCAGTTTATTTCCACCCTAGATCTTGTCAGGGGTTATTGGCAGGTTCCACTTACAGAAGAGGCTAGTAGGTATGCGGCGTTCATTTCACCAATGGGAACATTCCGTCCTAAAGTTTTGAGTTTTGGTTTGAAGAACGCGCCATACTGCTTTTCAAGCCTCATGGACAAAGTGTTGCGGGGACAGGAAGAATTCGCTTTACCGTATTTAGACGACGTAGCGATATTCTCCGCATCCTGGTCTGAGCATATGGCACACTTGCGGGCAGTGCTAACCCGCCTGCGCGAATCGGGCTTGACAGTCAAGGCTCCCAAGTGCCAATTAGCACAGGCCGAGGTTGTCTACCTCGGTCACGTGATTGGACAGGGTCGTCGCCGCCCCTCTGAAATAAAGGTGGCCGCTGTGCGAGACTTCCCGCAACCGCGCACGAAGACCGATATTCGGTCGTTCTTAGGTGTCGCCGGCTACTATCAGAGGTACATCCCCAGGTACTCCGATATCGCGGCTCCCCTGACGGATGCTCTAAGAAAAACAGAGCCCCAAACAGTCGTCTGGAGCGAGACAAGGGAAAGAGCTTTTAGCGCCTTAAAGAGCGCCCTAACAAGCCAGCCTGTGCTACGATCGCCAGACTACACAAAAGGGTTCGTTGTTCAGTGCGATGCTAGTGAGCGAGGCATGGGCGTTGTACTGTGCCAAAGGGACAATGGAGAAGTGGAACACCCCGTCCTGTATGCTAGTCGTAAGCTGACCTGTCGTGAGCAGGCGTACAGCGCCACCGAGAAAGAGTGTGCGTGTCTCGTGTGGGCCGTTCAGAAATTGTCATGCTACCTAGCCGGCTCGAGGTTTATCATTGAGACGGATCACTGCCCTCTCCAATGGCTGCAGGCCATCTCTCCCAAAAATGGCCGCCTCCTGCGCTGGAGCCTCGCTTTGCAACAATATTCCTTTGAGGTGCGTTACAAAAAGGGGAGTCACAACGGTAACGCCGATGGCTTAAGTCGAAGCCCCTAACGTAGGAATCCGCCTCAAAGTTGTTTGTTAGTGATGTTTTCTTCCTGAGGCAGGATTTTTAACATATTGCTTTTGTTTAGTGTTTCAAAGTGATTATGTGCTTTCTAGTGCAATTTTCCAATTTGTGGACGCGTTCTGAGTGCTGCTTGACTACTGTAAGGAACTAGGCAGTAGTATAAAAGGGGAAAGAGCCTGGCAGAGCTTGGTGAGGGTTGTCTCGTGCTTGCTGACTGAGCGGTTGCGTTTCGGCGTAGTTCTAACGCTTGCTGGGAACGAGCACAAGAATGGAAACTCTCCCGAAGTCACTTTGCAGGGTCCTGTGTGATCCTGAACATGAGAACGAGGCCTTCTCTGTGCGCTGCGCTCAAGCAACGTCGAGGGACGACCGGTTTCGATTACGAGCATCATCGAGCGACATCCCTCCGGACAGCGGATGCAGTCCCCTGACCATCGGGATCTCCTTCTCCCGGCGGGGCGGTCTGTTACGTTTCGGCTACGACGCGCGGTATAGCCGGCGCGGATGCAACGGACGCCGGGGCTTCGTTCAAAGCGGCGGTCATTTGGACCCGTTCAGTGCTGCCGTAACGCCTCCCGCCAAGCGCGTCCAGGCAGGTTTCAATGCCACGTGTCGTCGCGTGTGCGTGTGTGTGTGTGTGTGCATGTTGGTGCCCACGCTTGTCAAAGCGCGGCAGCCGGGGAGAGGAGCTCCCCAACTGGGAGGCGAGGAGGTCTGACCGGCGCCGGCCCGGCGGACGCGCACGTCACGTCTGAACATGTTTGAGCTTCGCCGTATCGGACGCCTCATCCCAAGCCGTTCCTTCTTGCCCTCGACTCCGTGGGTATAAAGGGAGCTGCCCCGGACGCCAACGAGAGACTTCGATTTCTTCCTTCGAGTAACGTGGTCGCCCTGACCGGCCGCTCTTTTGCGATGCCAGAATAAACAAGTTGTTCTGTTGCCAGTCGACTCATCCTTTGCCGGGACCTTCGGATGTTTCCAGCTTTGCCCCAGGCCGCCAGGCCAACGCTACCCTTGGGGCTTGCAACCCATTTGCAACAAGCCATTTGGTGCTATGGCAATAAGAAACTTCACACTGTTGTGCGCCTTGTAGCTATTGTAGGTTTGAGCCCTTGGCATCAGTTTTTTTGGCCGCTGCATGTTTATCTCGGAGCGGTCGACAATACATGTGGTTGTGTCGTATCCGTTGTCAATGAATGACTTGGGCATGCTGTTTTGTATGATTGATCGTGGTAGCCAAATTACGACTTTTTTCATAATGGTGCACAGCACCGACAGGAAATGCCTGAAAATGTTGCAGACACTCCCTACAGATATTTGAAATATTCTAGCCAAGTGCCCATAGAGAAGGCCAAGGCGCAGTCGCATGAGAGTGAGCAGCAGCTGATCTTCATAGGGGAGCACAGTGAAGACCTTCCTCGATTCTACTTTCACTGCTGCGACCAAGTTTCGGGAGGGGCTTTTAGCCAGCCCCGTATAAAAGACACAGTCGTCTTCTCCTAATGTTGCTGCAGATAGCTGCTGCTTCTTTGACCATGTGCCAAGTCCAGGTTGGCAATAACTATGTTCATTGTTCTCGTCCTGCATTTAAAGAAAGTTGCAAGAGTTACTTGCGCACCAAATAACAAAACAAGGCACCAATACAGTGGTTAAAGTCTCGTGATTATCCAAAACTACACCTGCACATTTGCCACAAATAGTCCTGAAGTACTTTCCATCTCCATATCACAAAGCCAGCTAGGCATAACTTCAAGCACAAAAGTCATCAGCATGCCACGACTGCTGGAACCATTTTACCTCCTTCCTGACTGGTGATAAGAAACTCATTGGCCATAAACAAATTTCTTCTTATTGCAAAGAAAAAGCAACAGTAAGTTGCCAGGTCTGTATGTCGGTGCAGATGGTAAACGTAAGCAGAGCTGCATTCTCTGACTGCAGCTTGTGAGCTGCACATATTTTTGAAGTGGTGGCACGCCTGTCAACTTTTGAGTTTTCTCTGAGCCCTAAGTAAAACCTTAGAGCGTGAATCAGAGCAGTACACATTTTAAATGCATTCCAGTAATAAAATGGTTTCTGCATTTCAAGAAACTAGCGCCTTGAATTTTTCAGCTGCGCAGCAGCTATTTGTGGCCACATGGACTTCTATCAGCATGAACTTTTGTTTGCTTTCGCGGTGGACCCAACCAGCAGCAACCATAAAATTTTGACAATAGAACATTCCTTAAGTTTCCCTACGCGTTCCAAAGGTTCTCTTCACAAAATTGGTGGAAAACTTGTTTCTGCAGAGGTGTAAACAACTGTGGCACACATTGGGGACTGGCATTTCACATCATCAGAACATGATAGAGGATTGCAGAAAAAGTGCTCACTGAAAAGCCTATGATATGATCCCCAGCAATACTTTTAGTCATATGAGTTTCAAAAATCATTGCCTCCACATCACGCCACATTTAGCGCACTAAAAGGTCATCTCCGTGAACAAAGGTCATCCTGATTTTATTTCTTAAACCATTTAAACTGCTTGGCCCAAATATCACTAGGCAACCACGCTTTCATAGGTTTACATTTTGGATTATTTTCTTCTCTTGTATATGAATTTTAATTATGAAATGAAACTCTTAATCTCTCAATTTCTTTGCGAGCACACTGCACCTGTCATGGTGATTTGCCAGTGCCTTACATGAGACTTCACTGCTGTGTGTTGTTAGTGCGGATACACTTCGACATGCTCAGCTCTCTAGCACCGGCAAAACGTACTGGTGCTGGCAACCTGTATTTTGTTAATGATACATGTTTTTGCATGTCAGAGCTTGTGCATTATGAATGCAACCATTTCCCATTAGCTTTGATGAAAACTTTGTGCCATGGACGGCACATATGCATGTTGCCACTTACCATGGCAGTTGCTGCTTCATCTGGGATCACCTCATCGGCCATTTCTGGAGCTTCCTGAATAATGAAAAAACAATGTGCATCGAGTATTGCTGGCAGTCTGGTACTTGTCCTAGAGTGCATGCTTGTCATAATGCGTGCTGCCATCACTTTTATCTTCAAGTCACTGACTAGTTCTCACAGGCTGAGGCATCAATCATCAGCATCTCAAAGAGACGCACTATTATTAGATTTCGGAGAGAGCGCGCTCTGGGTGCAACCATGTGCCCTTAGCCGTGACATTAACACTCAAAGAATCGCACACAGCTGGAGGCAGGCGGGCACTTACCACGGCAGGTGTCACTTCATCTTCCGTCATCTCCTCAGCCGTTTCAGCAGCTGCCTGCATTATAGAAAAATATTGTGCATTGAGTGTCAGCAGTAGCGTGATGTACAGTAGCACCCAGTATGCTTTCTGATATGCAACATGATCTTGGAGCTTTTTCTCCAAACATTTGAAAACCGGTATGCGAAGAGAACTTATCTGCCTAGCCGCAAATCTTAACATTTTAAGCCGTGATCTTACAAGTGTTGTCTACTAAACATATACAAAAGCAAGCAAAGAATGTCTACTACATTCAAGTCAGTGCGAAAGCACCTTTTTTTTCTTTGTAGGAGATTACGAAGAGTGGGCAGTGTCGCGGGACGCAGAGCTCACGGAGGACGAACAGACAACGAAGAATTTTGCTCTGAATTTGTACCCATCGGATTAGTGCTTACGCACTAAAAGTCCTTGTTACCTCCATATCAGAGTGCTTCAACATAAATTGAAGCAAAGTGCTTCGACATAAATTGAAGCACAAGTGCTTAATAGGTCACGGCTTGTGCATTCCGAGTGCTGCCAACTAAAACGACAGATTGCAGATGATAGGAGTGCACTTGCCATAGTAGGTATTACTTGGTCTGGAATTGCCTCCTCGTCCATGTCGGGCACTACCTGCATCGAAGAAAATTGCGTGTCAACTGTTGATCATAGTACTAAGCACATTCGCTTGTTAGAACTTATGTAGAACTTAGTGCTAACACAGGCCCCTATGAAAGCACTTACCATAGGAGTTGCCACTTCATCTGATTTCGGCTCCTCGACCATGTCATCAGCTGTCTGTATAAATTGATATTAAAGCACAGTTACCAATGTGTGGTTTTTATTTATTTATGAAACAAAAAATGTGTTGCAGCATGCATATTTATCACCGCTAGCTTCCATTATGCAAGTCAAATCCATTTTCCGCTCCAGGATTCAACCATAGACCAAATGCAAGCCATATTTTAGTGTTTCACTTCACATTGACTAATGTTTATCTAAAATGCACTAAGACAGGTTACAGATGGGTATTAGCAGTTTAATGCATCATAGTGTTGGGACCCAATGCCTGATTCAGCGCCAGCAGAAAAGAGTTACAGCACTTGAGATTTTTATAACTATTTTATTGGTAAGAGCATCGCGTAGTAATGACCAGTGGCTTTTTTGTCAGAATTATGCTCATAATGTGGCTATCTAGCACCAGCTCAACCATTTATGCAGTTCTGTGGTGAAACTGGCCTTTACACCTAACCTAGATGTCAAAGCACAGTCAGTCAGGCAACCCACATTTTACTCTAGATGCGTTGAAAGCTGGAACTTGTCCACCGAAGGCACTGTTTGGTGGACGAACAGGGCCGAATAAAATACCTATACACTAAGGTGTGCAAGTTACATGCATACATACAAGGCAGCAAAAATAAAAATTAAAGGGTATTCATCTAATGCTGTGTGTGCACTTATCCAGAAACACCTCTGCCTATGAGGCAGCCACATAATGGTATGTGGTGCGATGATGCATAAACTCGGCCATCGTGCAGTTATGAAGTGAAACTAGCCGTTGCTCAAAACTACACAATGGTGTTGTATTTGAAAGTTTCTATTCTGAGCAAAGTCTGTATTTATTAGCAGTTCAGATATGCCTACATGAATATGAACTTCTCTCACAGCTTGTATCATGTAACGAAGATAAAGCATTTAATGACGCTGCCTTTTGGCACCTTAAGTGTTAGATGCTGATTGCGGAAGGAAATATTAGCGTGACCATGTCCTGCCTTAATGGATACACTGATGCAAGCTGTACTATTGGGGAGAAAAGTTTGTGGGACGTGAGTTCTTGAAATGAATGAATGATATTGAATGGTGTTAAAGGCATAAATGCACCTTCCTTTGGTAACAATATCGGGTGACTGGGTAGCGAGGTGGAGCTGCAATAAACGCTTGTTTTTCCAAAAACTCTCATCCCACAAACTTTTGTCCCCACAGTACAGATGGTTCCTACTTGATATGCTCGAGCAACTTTCTAGAAAAGAGAAAATGTTTCTAAGAGCTTTCATTCGCATTACTTTGCACCTAACAACGATTCCAAACATCTCACAAGGGCATGATTTAATGGCCTAGGAGAGCGTAGCTGCGAGCAATCAATGATGTCATGACATGCACACAAATGTGCTCCAAAATGTGAAAGTTGTGGGCATTAAGTGGTATGCAAGGCTTTAACTTACCATGGAAGCCTCATACTCATCAAGTGGTGTTTCAGTATCCTTGTCATCAGACATGGACTGCACAAAAAAAACAATTTGGCCATTTAGTGCTTTCCTCGTAACATTTGACAACATTTACTGTATACGTCAAATCAGCCACATTCACCATGAATGCAGGGGCATCATTAAAATTGTCAATTTCACCTTAGATGAATAACTATGTGTCATTGCAGCTGAAGGAAACAACTTGTCTGAAAGACAACTATGCATAGTTGCCTTTTGGCATGAAATGAAACTATGCCGAAACATAATACCAGATCACTCTAGTACGCAAATTACGCACCCACGTACAGGATAGGAAAAGAACAATTTTCAGTGTATTCACTCAATGCTGCACGTCCACTTATCAAGAAACTGTTCTGCCCATGAGGTACGGGCCTTTCAATGGTACTTGTTTGGTATGTAACAGTGCAAAGAAAAACCGCAGAGTAATTACCTTACCGACTAGGAGGCTTGTCTGCATTGTAATTTTGCTTATTAGCAAAACAACTATATAAAAGTGCCAAACACGTTTTGCTGAGCGCCAAAATATTTTATATGACTAGACAGACACTTAAGTGAACCAGGGATCGAATCTGATCTCGCTTCTCTTCACCTCAAAAATGCATGCGGACACCAACGGGTGTCCAAATGCGTACCAGAGCACGCGACTGGAGCGCTTTGGAAAAAGTATGACGAATGTACTGCGCTCTACCTGCTTAGATCGCCCTGGGCTGTATCACAAATGCTTACAAAAGGGGGGGGGGGGGGGCGAGCACCAGAGAGAATTATTCTCCGAAGCACATGAAAAAGTAAAGTAACGTGCGTCTGGTTTCGCCGATTCGCGATGTTGCTTAACTGTGCAAGCTCCAAAACATGAAGGAGCATGCCATCATCTCTTTTGATTATTTCATTGTGCCTGCGGACTTTGTCTGGGAATTGCACCATAAGAATCAGAAGATAATAAACTTACCAAATCTGGATACACTTGCGCGCCAACGTCAGTTATCTGTCCAGCATCGCTGCACAACCCCGTCTCGGCGCCAGCCGATCTCCGCATCTACAAAGAGTCACGAGCTGTCACACTCCCGAAATGAGCGTGAAATATGGGCGTGAAACATCACAGCGCACCTTCTTCGGTTGCGGTGTGTACGTCTACCTGACTAGGCGGCGTCGTCCAACAACCACCTGAAAAAAGATGCTGTTAAATCGTCGTAGCAGAAGCGTGTGCGCTCATCTGGGTCGTGAGTGAAAGACGACGGAAACTTACTTTCTTATCGTAGCCCATATACAGCATGGGGACAGCGTTTTCGCCCGTCTTCTTTCCTCCGACGAAGTGTCGCTAGCACACACGGGAGGCTTCTGTCGCGTTAAAGTTCTTCCTGTTGACGGCTGCGATCCACTGCTGCCGCAGTTCAGGCGACGCGGGGAAACGATGCAAAGTAAACATATCGCATCGACACTCCTCTCGCGAAACGCTGTGCTGTGGGCACACGATGACGCCTAGAATGTTTCTTTTGCGCTGGTTGTTAGTGCAGCCGTAGACAGCGCAGTTCCGGCCAGGTGATTTTCGATTAGAGTACGACATATTAGAAGCACGCCGCTTCGAAAAGCACAGACAGGGACAATGAACTGCTGGGCGAGTCGGCGATGTCACAGCTCGGAGAGAGGTGGCAACTGTGGTAAGATACTCTCAACACCAGGGATGCCAGCGCCGGCGCGCTGGTTCAAGGATAGGCCTTGAAAAGGTCTATAGTGCCTAGAATATACTTAGCCGCACGCAGAAAGACGGGAGGACACACAGTGGCGGGGTTGTGTAGGACGGTTAACCATTGTTCGGATTAGCTTGCACACTGTGGGAAAAGAGGGAGCAGGAAGGGCTTTTGTAGGCGAAAGAAAACTATCAACGCGGCGTGAAGCCTTCTGTGCGCATGAGGAACGCATGTTCAGTAGTAGGATATTGAAAAAGGCACCCAGTGAGAAGGGAAAGAGGGCACGAAAAAGGCATGATGTCTGGAGGGCTTGTTGAGCTCGCTTGAAAATGCTAGCATGACAGCGGCCTTCGAGAATGATGCGAGAAGGCTTTCCGTGGTTCTTCTGTACGAGTTGTAAGGTAGAGAAGAGATACATCTCGGGAGAAACAGGATGCAGTGATACAAAGTGTGCCATATCTCTCCAGCGCCGCATCTTTTCGCTGTCACACCAACGAGCCCAAAGTGCCACCTTAGTGAACTCCAGGATTTAGACTCGTGATTAGAAGCCGAATTGAAATTTATAAAACAAAAGAGTAAACAATCAAAGACGCCAAAAGCAGGGATATCGGATGCTTGGAGAAGAATTTTTTGGGCGAACGCAATGGAAAGCGTCCAAAATGTTTATATCAACAACCTTTTGGGCAGTTGCAAAATGTTCTCTTCTGTAATTGCTGTCACCTGTCGCCGCGGCGGATCAGTGAACAAGCTATTTTATCGGCGTAATGCTGCGTACAGTTTTCAGAAACGCGTCGAACTCCTCATCACCACGATCATAGTTCATCGCCTTATTTCACGAAAACTAACGCTTTTAACTTTCTTTTTTTTTTTCGAGGACGGCTGCTGACTGGAATAAGCTCAATAAAATTGTGATATCCGTTGGTGACTTTCTGAAGGCCTTTCATGATGTATATTAGATACTGCAGATTCATCTTCAATTTTATTTGTCTTGCATGCTTTTACTCCTGAATGATTGCACTTGTATGTTATCTCACGTGCTGCAAATGATGGCGATTTTCGATGCTGCCGCGATGTCGACGTGCCTGCCAATGAACGGAGCCGCTTCTACCGAGCAAGTCTGTTCTGCTGACCTGGCTTTTTTGGGTGACGCTTCGCCGTTGGACTTCACAGCGCTACCGGCGCTCGACCGCTTCATCGACTGCCAACCCTGGAACCTTCCGCACAAGCATGACCTACATAAGCAGCTGTTGAACCCAGCCACTCCGGGATCTGGCGCCGACATGGCAGCCAGACGCTTACATCTTGTTCTTCTTCACGTGCTGCAAATGATGGCGATTTTCGATGCTGCCGCGATGTCGAAGTGCCTGCCAATGAACGGAGCCGCTTCTACCGAGCAAGTCTGTTCTGCTGACCTGGCTTTTTTGGGTGACGCTTCGCCGTTGGACTTCACAGCGCTACCGGCGCTCGAACGCTTCATCGACTGGCAACCCTGGAACCTTCCGCACAAGCATGACCTACATAAGCAGCTGTTGTACCCAGCCACTCCGGGATCTGGCGCCGACATGGCAGCCAGACGCTTACATCTTGTTCTTCTTCACGTGCTGCAAATGATGGCGATTTTCGATGCTGCCGCGATGTCGACGTGCCTGCCAATGAACGGAGCCGCTTCTACCGAGCAAGTCTGTTCTGCTGACCTGGCTTTTTTGGGTGACGCTTCGCCGTTGGACTTCACAGCGCTACCGGCGCTCGAACGCTTCATCGACTGGCAACCCTGGAACCTTCCGCACAAGCATGACCTACATAAGCAGCTGTTGTACCCAGCCACTCCGGGATCTGCCGCCGACATGGCAGCCAGACGCTTACATCTTGTTCTTCTTCACGTGCTGCAAATGATGGCGATTTTCGATGCTGCCGCGATGTCGACGTGCCTGCCAATGAACGGAGCCGCTTCTACCGTGCAAGTCTGTTCTGCTGACCTGGCTTTTTTGGGTGACGCTTCGCCGTTGGACCTCACAGCGCTACCGGCGCTCGAACGCTTCATCGACTGGCAACCCTGGAACCTTCCGCACAAGCATGACCTACATAAGCAGCTGTTGTACCCAGCCTCTCCGGGATCTGGCGCCGACATGGCAGCCAGACGCTTACATCTTGTTCTTCAGGTTTGTTACTCTTACCTTTCTGTTAATGGCAAACCGTTTAGGAAGTCGACGCCAGATCCCAACTTTTCTGTGTGCATGTTTTTACGCCTTCTGTACGACGTGTGCGCGAGCTGTTCAGGATACATAGGTTTGTTTCAAAGAAAGCTTTTGCTTGCGGGAGACGTAGAGCAAAACCCTGACCCTCTGTCTGCTGAGCAGGAAAAGCAGATGTTCGATACTATCATGACAATACCTGTGATACAACAGCAACAGACCGAAATATTGGACGAACTACGTTCCATTCGGCTTGAGCAAAAGAATCTCGAAGAAAACTCGCAGAAAAAGTCAAGAGAGTTGAAGATAATGTGTCACTGGTGCTCCCGGTAAAGCCTGAAGTAGAAAGATTATCTCAAAGTTCCCAGAAACTTGCTGTCGCGTGCACGGCCCTCGAGTCATCGCATGATGACCTGGAGAACCAATCACGAAGAAACAACTTAATATTCTACGGCATCCATGACAAAGAAACCGAATCGTGGGAACAGTCTGAGACTAAAATTATCTCTTTTTGCGCTGAAAAGTTAAAACTTTCCGTTGACGCCGCTGCCATTGAAAGAGCGCACAGACTAGGAAGATATGCGCCCGACAAGCACAGACTCCTGATCGTTAAATTTTTGTCCTTTAAAGAAAAGAATCGTGTTCTTTCAAATGCTGCCATACTAAAAGATACTGACTGGGCGATAAGCGAGGACTATTCGGCCAAAGTACGGCAACAAAGAAAAAGCTCATGCAGTTTGCTAAGGCACGCGGCGGAAAGTTGAAACTGCGGTTTAATAAGCTAAACCTGGACAACAAAACCTATATGTACAACATTGAAACAGACGATATAATTTGTGTAAACCAATAGCCATCACCGAGGCTTTTAGCTAGCCCACAAACTGCTATTAAAAATGAACTTGTCTGTATTGTTGTTAATTGCCGCAGTCTAAAAAACAAAACTGACCAATTCCTCTCACTCTTACAAATGACGAGCGCACATGGGGTAATTGGAACCGAGTCATGGCTGGACAGCAACATAAGTGATGGTGAAATATTTCCTCCATCCTATACCACGTATAGGAAGGATCGCAATGTACGCGGTGGTGGTGTGTTCATCCTCGTTCATAGCAGTTTGAGAAGCGTGTCTGTTAACTTAGACAACGATTCCTCTGAAGCTGTCTGGTGCAGGGTACGGCTGGGCGATGGTACTTCTTTGGCAATTGGCTCTTTTTATAGGACGCCGGGTTCAACCTGCGCACAGCCATTTTTTGAACTTAGCAACACATTTTTAGCCTTAGACGCAACACATATTATCCTTGCCGGTGATTTTAATATGCCCAGCGTAGAATGGTCTTGTTTTAAACCAGTAATTCGCACTGCATCCCTCTTGTATACCGCTTTCCGTGAAGTAATTGGTGCTCACTCATTATTTCAGTTTGTTCAAACCCCTGCCAGACTCGGCCTTACCAGTGCTAATGTGCTAGACTTGTTTTTCTGCAATGACCCTAGCCTAGTCTCGTCTGTCATAACGCTGCCAGGCATAAGCGACCATGATGTAGTTTTAGCAAAAGTATCCTGTAATGCTATGAAGACCCACCACACCCAGCCACGCAAAGTGTCTTTTTATGAAAAAGGGGATTATGCTTCGCTATCACAGGAACTCGACGCATTTTTTCCTGAGTTTCTTTCACATCAGCCATCCCTGAATATTGATTCCTTCTGGAACTTGTTTAAAACTAAAATTTTGTCACTGACGCAGACTTTCATCCCATCCCGCTTGATTTCAGCCAAGCGTCGTGACGATATGCATTGGATGAATAGACAGTTGCGGGCAATGATCAACCGGCAGAAACGGCTCTTTCGCAGATATTGTGATACGCCCGCACTAACTTTGTACTCTGAGATGAAAAAGCAAACTAAGAACTTATCGAAAGAAATCCGTAAAGCGAAAAGGGCATACTTCAGCACACTAGGCCAACAACTAAATACAAACCCAAAGGCAGTCTGGAAATATGTTAAAAATAAGAGAAACAGCAGGGTCTCTGCGCCTGATATACTAGACGCAACTGATTTTGGAAGGGATTCAAAAGGTAAAGCGAGAAGTTTCAGTCTTTATTTCCAATCGGTGTTTTCCGATCCCATTAATACACATACTGACTTTCAATCTTCCAGCACCCTGACCAGAATGAATGACGTAGAAATTTCTGAACGGGGGATCATGCTTTTATTACAGAAAATTAAAGTTACATCAGCACCAGGGCCTGACAACATTTCCAATTACGTTTTGAAAAATTGTGCAGCTTCAGTTGCTCCGTATCTCGTTGCATTATTTCAGAAATCGTTAGAGAATTCTTCTTTGCCCCTTGACTGGAGAAGTGCCAATGTCGTTCCGATTCATAAGAGTGGTGATAAAACTAAAACATGTAACTATAGGCCCATATCGCTGACGAGCGTGTCGTGCAAAACACTGGAACATGTCATTTATACTCGGTTAATTAGCCATCTACAAAACAATAGTTTTTTCTGTTCGACACAACATGGATTTAGGTCCGGCTTCTCATGTGAAACACAGCTCGTGGAATTCACACATGACATTGCTGTTTCCTTAAACTCCGCCGGTCAGGTAGATTGTATATTTTTAGATTTTCGAAAAGCGTTCGATTTAGTTGCTCACAACCTATTGTTACAGAAGCTTTCAAAATTAAATATTCCTACCTCACTCTTATCCTGGATTGAGGCGTATCTTGCGGAAAGGAGACAGTGCGTGGTTATCGACGGTGTCAGCTCGGAAAGTGTGGGTGTAACTTCAGGTGTTCCGCAGGGGTCGGTTTTGGGCCCTCTTCTATTTCTCATTTTTATAAATGACCTCACTAGTAACATTTCAAGTATAATCAGACTTTATGCTGATGACTGTTGTATCTACCGCAATATTTCTTCTGAAGCAGATGCAATTTCACTACAGCATGACCTCAACTCTGTATTCTCTTGGTGCAACAACTGGAATATGGCGCTAAACATCTCCAAATGTAATCTGGTCCGGTTTACAAAAAAGAAACAATTCCTCCAAACAGACTATTTCCTTGGTAGCACTGAATTATCCGCAGTTTCAACTTATAAGTACTTGGGAGTCTTTTTTTCTACTGACCTATCATGGAATACACACGTAAATTACATATCTGCTAAAGCCAGTCGCACATTAAACTTTCTCAGACGTAACTTTAAGGACGCTCCCCTTACGCTGAAGGAGACATTATACATGTCTACTGTACGTCCGATACTTGAGTATGCTTCCGCGGTTTGGGACCCGCATACAAAACTGAATATTGAGGCGCTGGAGCGCGTCCAGAAACGGGCTGCTAGGTTTGTGTCCGCCGATTACAATTTCCAAAAAAGTTCTTCTGGTTTGCGCGAGAAGTTGGGATGGCCATTACTTGAAAACAGGCGCAAATATTTGAGACTCTCTTTCTTTTATAATGTGCTTAATAATAAAACTGGAATTCCAAAAGAGAAATACATTAGTGAACCCAGCTACATTTCCGCCCACACTGACCACCCACTTAAGGTGCGCGAGTACAATTGCCGTATAAACGTATTCAAATATAGTTTTTTCCCACGAACAGTGCATGATTGGAACTGTCTCCCTTCGCGGGTCGCTACCGCTCCTCCTACATCGTTTCTGACCGATTTGCAAAGCCACCTGTCAATATAAGTGCAATAATTCTTGTCCGAGTGTATTATGTTTTAAGCAGTGCTGTATTTTAAAATGTATCTTTTTTTTGTGTGTGTATGTGTGTGTTTAGGGTATGTTTGCCTTTCTACAATGGTTTTTATTTTGTTTGTTTGTTTGTTTCTTTTTGCTTCCGTGTGCATGGGTTTATTGTATTTTCTGTGTACACCGCATCATTTGCCTAATTTATTATGTACTAGATGTTTGTTCTTATTTATCATGTTTCCCCCCTACAATAATGCCCCAATGAGGGCGCTGTAGGTACTGTGTATAAATAAATAAATAAATAACTTTATGCCCTTCCTGCTTAGACCTAAGGAAAAGGTTTGCAGTATTACGGAAATAAATAAATAACTAAATAAATAAATAAACCACTTCTTACCCGGAATTTAGCCCATCTAACATAAACTGGCGCGACCACGAATACCGATGCACTCCCGGTTTTTTTTTTTTTTGTGACAATGGTGCGACACTCCTGTGCAATCTGAGGAGAATGAACGTTTTATTCGACGCCGTCCCTCACATCGCGCACCCTTAGCGTTCATGAACTTAGCGGCCAACAGTGATAAAAATAACTGAATTTTTAGAACACTGGCTTTGCGGTACGGTGGTAGAAACACACTGTTTAAATTAAGGGGCTCAGATCGAGCAATTGCCGACTGACCACAGTAAGAGCTATCCCGCCTCTGCATAGAAACCACCACCACTGCTCTCCCAAAAAACTGCACAGAATATGACTAGGATTGTTTCTTGGTTCTTTTACGTAGTTATCAAACAAATCCATGTGCCGTTGTTTGCACGTCTTTGTTTAGTTATACCAGCAAGAAGTTAAAGAAAATAACGAAACCGTAAAAATACATTGAAAGGATATGTTCATTCAATAATCCCGCACGACATTTTCTAATTACTATGTTTGCTTAAACAAAATACTTAGTCTGTTTAAGTGTAGGCTGAACTTTTCTCCACGTGAGTGGTGTGTGTTCTTAAGTTTACAATAAAACGTTCCAGTGAAGTTAACCGCGCTCATGTAGAAATGACAAAAAAGCAATTAGCAAGCTATTTACCGCATTTACTCGCGTAAAGGGTGATTCACACGACGGTCCGTTCGCCCGCGGCCCGCGCATCACGTGCTCGTGCGCCACCAAACTGAGAGGCGTGCTGTCGGCCCGCGGACTGGAAAACCAAGGAAGTTCATGTGCCTCTGCCCTCGCGGGAATTAGCGGCGGCCCGCGAAGATGCGCACGCTAGCTCTGGTAACCACCGCTCTTGCTAATATTTCGGCTGCCGCATTTCGCTGAGTGACGTTGAGCTGGCGCGCTGTTTTGACAAGCTGCACTGCGTCCGCGACCATGACAAAGCGATCGACTGGGCTAGTAAGTCGGCCCAGGCCATTGAGGAATTGGACAAAGAGCCGCACCTGCCCCATCCAATCGCAGTCATGGGTCGGGAGGAAAAACCACTTTGACCAGCGTTGCCGAACACTTTAAATAATCTGGCAACAGTGGCACACCCAGTGCGTCGTCTGCTGTTTTGGCCCGTCGCATCCGCTTGACGTCATCGGATCGCTGGCCAGTTTTTAGTGGCGCATGAACACGTGATGCGCGGGCGAACGGACCGTCGTGTTAATCGGCCTTAATGGACGTGCTTCTTTTCCCGAACACCGAAAGTTCAGTCCAAGTTTTACACTTTTGCAATCCACTTATAAGCTTTCTCAAAACAGAGGTACTGAGCGAAATTCCGAGAAATACAATCGTCCAACCTGCCTCGCTGTTATTTTTCTCTGCGGTATACTCCAAGGAACGAAAAGCTAGATAACAAGGAAATGCATTGTTTGACACACGAGAGCACTAGACGTCGCCAGGCTCCTTCAATAGCCTCTTCCCCTCCCTCCGCACAACCGGTCACCCCACGCCGCGTAACAATTGCGCCATAGAATACCCAGCACTGCTTCCTTTCTTACATACCCCCAGAGCCGCCGCTGTGATCTGGGAAACGTCAACTTTCAATAGACCTCTTTCTGCATATGTAACCAGCGCACGTGTCTGTGGTCTGCTTCGCAAAGCATGTGCCTTGTGACCCGGATGGGCAGCAAGTGCTCGTCACGTGCAAAGCCAGTTTAAAAGAAGAGTTAGAGATTTTGCCCATTGGGCCTTTCCCCTTTGACGTCACGCTGTTTACACCAGGGATACAGTTGTGCGAACAAAACTGGTGCAGTAAACGCGATGACATGGAGAAGGGAATGAGCCTAGCGAAAACCTGGAACATCCTCAGACACCTGCTAGACCCAACCCAGTCAAAGTCACAGACGAACATTAGATTGGCCAAAACACGGTACAAATATGAGGGAACAGATGATAGCTTCCTGGAGGAAATCAAACAAACATACATAGGGAACATAGCACGCACTAACCTGCCAGATTATGAGGGACCGTGCAATGAAGAACTGGACACGCCCATAACGGAGACGGAAGTGAGAGCGGAGATAATCAAGCTCAAAACTAAATCGGCTCCAGGTCCGGACGGAATAACCAACAAAATGCTAAGAAACCTGGATGATGAGTCGATCACTGTTATAACTAAATACATGCCGCAGGTGTGGAAAAAGGGGAAGCTACCAAAACAATGGAAAGAAGCAAGCATCATTCTTATTTCCAAACCTGGAAAGCCCTTAAAATTGGAGAACCTCAGACCAATCTCCCTCACCTCATGTGTAGGGAAGTTGATGGAGCGTGTAATCCAAACGAGGCTAACCAGATACATGGAGGACAAGAAATTATGGCCAAACGAGATGGTCGGATTTAGGCCAGGCCTAAGTACTCAAGACGTTATGTTGAGATTACAACATGACATCATAGACTCTCGGACTAAGGATACAAAGGCAATCTTGAGATTAGATCTTAAGAAAGCTTTAGACAATGTAAAACATGAGGCGGTCCTATCGGAACTTCAGGAGATCGGTGTAGGCGGCAAGATATACAACTACATTAAAGACTTCCTGTCTAATAGGACAGCCAAAATAAGATACCAGAGACGTTATGTTGAGATTACAACATGACATCATAGACTCTCGGACTAAGGACACAAAGGCAATCTTGAGATTAGATCTTAAGAAAGCTTTAGACAATGTAAAACATGAGGCGGTCCTATCGGGACTTCAGGAGATCGGTGTAGGCGGCAAGATATACAACTACATTAAAGACTTCCTGTCTAATAGGACAGCCAAAATAAGATACCAGGACCTGGAGTCAGAAGAAACAGAGCTAGGCAACAGAGGTACACCACAGGGATCGGTCCTATCCCCACTCCTCTTCAACCTAGCCATGAGAGGCCTCCCAGCGAAACTGGGAGGAATCGAGAACTTACACTTTAACATGTATGCGGACGACATAAATGTCTGGATAAACAAAGGCAGCGATGCAGAGATAGAAAACAAACTTCAGACTGCGGCAGACACAGTAGTGGAGTACGCGGCAGGAAGGGGGCTAGCCTGTTCGCCAGAGAAGTCAGAACTCTTAATATACAACCCGAAATCTTTAAGATTAAAAAGGGATAACAATCTTAGCATTATGGTAGGAGGCAAACCGGTGCCTAGGGTTGACAAGACAAGAATTTTAGGCCTTTTTATTCAGGAAAATGGATACAATGATGAAACAATAAAGAAACTGGAAGGATATGCAGCGCACGTAACTGGAATATTCAGAAGAATAGCGCTCAATGGGAGAAGACTCAAAGAAAGGAGCCTCAGAAAATTGGTGCAAGCATACATAATCAGTCGACTCAGCTACGCTACACCATACCTTAGCGTCCGGGCCCCAGAAAGAAATAAGTTGGACTCAATAATTAGGAGGTGCTACAAACGAGCGTTAGGAATACCCATAAGCACCTCAACGGAAAGACTCCTAGCTATGGGGATACACAACACGTGGAAGGAAACGGCCGAGGCGGTCAGAACAGCTCAGCAGGAAAGACTTAGCCAGACATATACAGGCAGAGCCATTTTAGGCATGGTAGGATTGCAGGCAGACAGAGGCATGCAGCAAAAACAAGGCATCCCGAAGGAGGTCAGGGAACATCTCAGAATAGACCCACTTCCGAGAAACATGCACCGCACCTTCAACAATGAGAGGAGGGAAAAGAGAGCCGAAGTCCTCATAAGACGCTTCAACGAAATGAATAAGGAGACGGTAGCATACACGGATGCGGCGAGCGGTAGACTGAAAGCAGCTGTAGCCTCAGCTGTAGCCTCAGCAATATCAGCAGCTACGATACGCAGCCGCAATTCGGAAGTAGCAGAAGAGGTAGCAATAGCGCTTGCTTACGGGGGAACAGAGGAAAACTATATAATAAGTAACAATAAAACAGCCACCTACAATTATGGAAGAGGTAGAGTCGCATCAGAAGCGGTGCGGATTCTAACGGGGAAAAAGATGCATAGAAAAATTAGCCTAATATGGGCACCAGCTCATACTTCAGTACCAGGCAATGAAGCGGTGCACCTTCTAGCTCGAGATCTCTACCTCCGAGCAGAAGCGGAACCGCCAGATTGCAAGGAACTCGACGAGAGACTACAATCATACACAGAAATCATAGAGAATTACAGACTGCAGAGAAGAACTGTCCCTCCTCCGGACAAGGAGCTCGGGAACAGAGAGGCTGTAACCTGGAGAAGGCTACAGGCCGGAAATTTCATAAACCCGGTATGGGCGTCACACGTCCTACAAGACGAGGACATAGAAGATAAATTTAAAAAATGTGGAGAGAGGGGGACCCTCGACCGTATAATTTGGCAGTGTGTACACTCCCCAGGGGTGAGGGAAGGAATAGATAGTAGAGAACCATGGGAAACCCTTCTGCAAAGCGCGGACCCCGCGACCCAGAAGAAAGCCATCCATCTGGCGGCAGAGGCCGCGAAGAGCCAAAAACTCTTTGCCTGCATCTAGTCGCGGAGGCCTTGGCCTCTGCCCCTAGGCCTGCGCCCCAGGGGTAGGGAGTAGAGGGCCTCCATTTCTGATGGAAATAAAATTTTTGGAACAGGAACCAGGGATAGGTCTCTCCCTGCGAGTGACGAAAGCTTTTGTTTACATAACAACCTGTTTCGGCATAAGGTGAAGCACAATTCCAGAAATGCAATTCTGTTAGGGCGCTCGGCTACTGATCCGGAGTTCTCGGGTTCGAACCCGACCGCGGCAGCTGCGTTTCGATGGAGGCGAAACGCTAAGGCGCCCGTGTGCTGTGCAAGGTCAGTGCACGTTAAATGTCCCCAGGTGGTCAAAAATTATCCCGGAGCCCTCCACTACGGCACCTCTTTCTTCCTTTCTTCTTTCACTCCCTCCTTTATCCCTTCCCTTATGGCGCGGTTCTGGTGTCCGCCGATATGAGACAGATATTGCGCCATTTCATTTCCCCAAAAAAACAATTATTATGGTGTTTAGTTTCCGACAGGCGTCTCGTGACAACGAGGGAAAAAACGTGAGCGTGCCACGCCACGTGATCCCGGATCATTCACGCTGTCTTTATGCCGGCTTGTTCGCTGCTGTGCTGCATGGCTGGGATGCTATAAATACAGCACCATCGATATGCTGAACCACATTCGTACATACACTGCAACTACAGCCTCACTTTTCTATGCTTGTCTTCGCTTGATCTACCAAACACTGCTGCTGGCAAAGTATGCGATAGTATTGTTCAGTGTCGTATAACTGGTTTTTCACGCGACCACAGAACTACAAGCTGTTACAGGCAGACTAACGTGGGAACTGGGAAGAGTTACAATGAAACAGATGCAAATTCGTTCGAGTACGGGCTATGAGGGACTGGAGTGCTTCGAACTAAATCGACCCCCCCCCCCCCCCCCCCCCCCGTGGTAAATAGCCCTTGCGTTGTGGCATTTCGCGTCCGCTGAAATGTGGCCATAGCGGCTAGGCTCTGAGCCCGAAGTACATTACTCAGCGCCTTGTGCAAGACTCTGCCCTCTCTCTCTCTCTCCCTCTCTTTGGCGGTATTTGTGGGGGAGTTTCTCTTTGATTTTTATTGCCCGTCCTAACGAATGCATTGGTGGGGGCTGTTCTAGTTTCCATTGTTTAAACATTCTCAATGTAGTGTATGTACAGCAACGGCAGAACACTTAGTTGATCTTTATTTTACTTCCCCCTCTAATTTATCTCCCTTGGCATTCATTGACCTGGCTCATGGCGAAAATTTTTTACACATTTTCATAGCATTTTGAGAAAGAAAATGAATAGTAAAAGCAAGCTGCTTGAGGTAACCCAAATCATCTCTTATACTGGTGAAATATAAAAATTCATTCCAAATGATTACAACACAGCCTCACAGTACCGATGCAAACGATCCTCAAAGAAGGCTCTCAAGCCACTGGCGTCAGCCGATTGATATGACATCGTGGCTAATCCTGTTAATCCATGATTAATATTCTTGCACCTGGCGGCCCCCTGCGATGTCACTCTGGGAGGTGCGGGAGAATTAACTGCGATATCATCACAATCGGCTGAGGCAGCGGCGTAGCAGAGACTGGCAGCGTAGCGACAGGCAGCATAGCGACTGGCAGCGTAGAAAAATACTACAGAGACCATATTTACTACTTATATCTACCATTATGAGCTGCTTTCTTGATGAGGTCCATACAAAAGCGCTTTTTCGTAGGACAGAAGGGGACAAAATTAAAGTCACAAATCTATTCGCGAAAATGGAAAAAAGTAATATCTTGCAGTATCTTTAAAAGGGAACTTTCGTACGTCAAAAGCGAAGCCTCATTTCTGCAGTTGTATCACACAGATAGGATCCTGGCAATACATCATACACGCATATTACAGAAGTCTGAACGAAAGAACGTCGAAAAGTCGCCAATAGCCGTTGCAATAAGAGTACGAATAGTGATCATGCATGACATTGTTCGTTCTTAATAATATATTTTCTAGGTTTTAAAACGAGCACATTTACTAAAATAAGCACACAACAAACGGTTCTGAACCCAGGTTAGAACCGTATGTGCAAACTCCAGTCACCATATTCACACAACGCTACAAGCCATTATTTTGAAAGCATTACAGATGGACTTGAAAGTAACAAGCTGACCTTCTAAACAGAGGCCATCTGCTTCTAGACTCCGAATTCTATGTTTTGCCTGACGAAAGCTGAACAGATTCAAATTGGTTTTGAGTAAAGCCAAATCAAATCGTCTCACATAGGCATTAAAAGAATAAGCTCGAACACTTATATTCGCGATTACTTTTTGATGCCAGCTGTTTAAATACCGCTATGCGCTTTCAAACTAACAAGAATAGTTATAATTCAAAAGAGGTAGCTCTCATGGCTTATTATGCTGTGATCACACACGCAAATAAACTTTTTGAATAATAACACAGGGCTGACAATTTGCAAAGTTGCTCTACGACAAGCATATATGAACACCCGCCAGTACCTTATGTAGCCGCGTTAATGTTCATAGTAATCACCTTCTTTATTTAAAACTCCGGTCGAGACACTGGGTTCGAGCTCTGACATGTGTTCTTTTCTACAAGACATAAGTCACCCGATTAAAATTAAGCATTGAAATGGGCGCAACTTCATCAGTCCGAACCATTCCTGCAGCGTAGGTCGCTACCGGACGCCATCTTTCACATTTTAGGCAATATCAGGCTTCAGATCAAAAGGCCTCAGGAAGTTTCTTGATCAAAGCTATGCAAGATAGTCGCGCACCATTTTAAGCAGCATATGTCAGCGTACATAAAACCGGGAAGCATTTTCTATATCTGTCCGTGTTACGGCGCTACACAGTTTCAAAGTCTGAAAAAATGGGCATAATTTGGCCCCTTCCCGTACGCATCATCGTATAATATTCAAACGCGCTGGGAAGCTCGTGTATTCACAGCGCATAACTGAAACTTCGGCACATTCCTCAGCTAAGTGTATATTATATAAATCCCCGAAGCATTTTCTGCAGGTGCTTTTGTTCACTTTTTACGATTTTTTTTGTACCCCTTCCCATTCAATTACTCGCCCTGTCGCCGCCACTGACGACAGATGGCGCAACTAGTAGATTTCCCGGAAAGCTGAGCATATACTTTCTTACTAATCAGTGAGGAACTTTTGCCATATTCTTGAATTTTGGTCGATGGTGGACCGCCGGCCCCTTTCGTGACGAGGTCTAGCGAGTACGCAGGATTCGTGTATGCGATTTCGGCGATTGCGGAGAGCGAAATCGCCAGTTTTAGCGCCTGCAAATAGCTGTCGAGCGTAGTTTTTGCTACAGTGCCCTCAAAGCGACGACTGCCTACATCGGAGGACCCGAGTACAATAAGATGGAAGTGCCGATATGTGACCCGGTCTGCATAGCATGTGCAGAAGGCAGCTGGCAGCAGCCGGCAGCAGCCGTCGGCGTAGACTGTGGACAACAAATCTGGTTGCTTTTATTAATTAAAGTAATGTCCGAACGTATATTTAGCTAAATCGATTTAAAATTAAATTTTGGTTACATAAGAGAAAGCAGATACAATTAGCGGGAAGCGCCGGTATCTATACGCGACGTGTTTCCCAAGCAGGCGATATAGCATCATCGGCGCTTATTGCTGCGTTATCATGGTGTGTAAATGAGTAAAAGTACAATCTGTGAGCAAGACTACGTGATATTTAAGATAAGGACAACCCACCTTGCGTTTTATGCCACGCAAACGGGCAGTATTGTTGGCGCACAGCCATGTAAACAACCTCAACGCGGGGCTGCAGTTGTCTTAATCGTCGTACTCCTGGGGCACAATGCGCACGCACAGCAAAATTCTAAATGATGTGCTATTATTTTGAAGCATTCATTTAGACAGCGGCAACTATTCATCGGTGCGAGCAGTGAAATCATTCGAGCCGCATAGGGTTTTCCAAGCGGTTTGGTTCCTGCAAAAGGGCTCTACGAGTCAAAGGAAATGAATGTTCGACGTACAAACGCCTACATGCAACGGGGAAGTCGTCGCACTCGGCACTTTTCACTGCTCCTTTCATGCCTCAAGGGTACTCTAGTGCCACTTTTTGATAATTTGAGTTTAATTATCGAGCCG
This sequence comes from Amblyomma americanum, assembly GCF_052857255.1. NCBI lineage: Eukaryota > Metazoa > Arthropoda > Arachnida > Ixodida > Ixodidae > Amblyomma > Amblyomma americanum. Next base: position 37,358,007 of record NC_135501.1, on the reverse strand, counting down.
ATGAATAGCAGACAAGAAATTGGTAGCCAGCAACAAAACGCCGCGGCTTTCACGGCGCACATCAGCGAAGGCATGCAAGGCACGTTCCACTTTTCACGTATGGGAGCACTTGACTGCTCAAAAGAGGCCACACTCATAGCATACGAACAGCAGGCTTCTAAGAGTAAATAATAAAGCAGGGTCCATCGATTTCTGTTTCCTCAACAATCGCAAAACAGGCGCCACGAGCAAATCCGCTTTCCCAAGGATCACTCAGCTCGCGTACTAGGTTGAATGCTTAACACGGAAAACGCATTTTATTTCGCTAAGGTAAAAGAAAAAACTTTTCGAGCGACCGTTGTCTACGGTGTGCATGCAAGCACCTCAACAGCTCGCAGCAGACGACGCGGGGCATGTATTCCCTCGTGACGTCAGCGATCAGAGGTTGCCAGACCAGCAAGCCGTTCACAGAAGAAACTAAAAAAATTCGTTTTAAAAATATTTACCGCATAGAATCAACTGACAATTCGGGGAATTGTAATTTAACCTGTTGGGAACTAAAGGCGATAAGCAGGGTATGCGTGAAAAGATGCTGTCATGAGCCCTTTAACGCTCTCGCATTAAAACTAGTGGTCTGTTAATTAGTTAGTTAGTTAGTTAATTAATTAATATTTAGTTAGTTAGTTAGTTAGTTAGTTAGTTAGTTAGTTAGTTAGTTAGTTAGTTAGTTAGTTAGTTAGTTAGTTGTGAACTGGCGAAAATTTGACGCGAAATCTTGGTTGATACATGAGGCACAGATCAAAAATGCGTTGTTTTAAATTAACACAAGCAGAGGAACTTCAGCTGATGTGTAGGGAACATAAAATTTAACTGGTGATCCGAGAGTTACGTAGTGGACCCTAAAGGATTAGGGCTGGAGCAGAGAGAAAAGACAGTGTGGTCCGGTAATAAAGTCTGTTCAAATCAACATGTCGTTGGTGCTCAAGCAAAGCAAAGTTGCCAACTATTGTGGAGCTATGCGTGCCGCATGATATGCATCACAGTCAACGCAGAAAAGGAAAAGCATTTGAAGTCCCTTCCCAAGCAGCGCAGATAATTTGCCCAATATTGCAAATGGATGGTTTTACTCTGGTCCTTTGTAGAATGGGCCTTTGCCAATACATTTCGAATATTGGACCGATTAGCTGTGCTTCTGGGGTCAGCTCTTTCGGAACAGTGAAACAACAGGGCATTGTGAGGGCCGTTTGTACAACACAATTCATAAACCCTGGCTTTAAGAAACCTTAGCGTAACATGCACCAGAATGTATTTATATAAATTCTCTTTTAATTAATAAAAAGCCATTTCACTTAGATGTTTTACATATTATGAAAAACCATCTTCAAATGTGAACTTTGCAAACATATCAAGCAAACGTATGAATAAAAAGTTTTAAAAATATGAATATAAATATAAGAATGGAAAACTGAAAATGAGACTATAAAAAGTGACATAATACCTCTTTTCTTACATGTGACGGTATGGCTCAAGTAATTGTATCTGCTTTCTGATGGTGCTCTTCAGCGCCAGTGGCCCCCATCCTAATCTTTCATAAGGGGGCTTCACATATGTCTCTTGTGCCGGGTAAAGAAACAGTTGCGTCTGTTTGTCAAGCACAAGTGAAGGCGTATTTCATACGTATTCCAGGTCCAGCTGCATTTGTTCCTGTTTGCTCAAATGGCTTCGATCACCTGGGTTGAAAAAACACAACAGAAAAAAGGCGAGGGCTGACAGAAATTCGCTTGTCCCGCTTTGCAGCGCAATGCTTTCACCGCGGCCCATTTACTCGCCGGGTTCCCGAAGCGGCGCAAACGCTGCCCGCTTCTGCGTCGGCGGAAGATGGTCCCCGCCATAGGTTATTCCATCCCTAACAAGTAGAGATAATAGAGCGACTACACGCAGTTAGCACGCGTAACCACTCATGAGGAAGCTAAATCTGAAAGTACCCTCACCTTGGAGCACTATCTGAAGTTCCAGGCTGAATGCAGAGTTATAAATGTTGTCTTCGGATTGTTTGCTACTGCTGTCGTACAGTAAAACTGAAGGTGAAGCAGCGGAACTGCGCGGATCACAACGAATTCATAGCCCGTCATGACGCTAGTTCGACGCCCTTTTTGATCACATTTGAGACCACCCCCGCTGCGCTCAAAAATTCCTGCTACGTCGCCGCATGCAGAAAAAAAGTATACTACACGGACACCGAAAATGCAGTTGCCGAGCTATCTCCACAGAGACTACAAGTTCAAACAGGCGGCAGTGTGAGATAGGCAGCGCGTCGAATTCTTTCGATCATATGTGATCCATAGATAGCCTACTGGGTGGTACCGAAAAACCTAATGATAACTTACAGCTTCAACACAGAAAATTCACTTGAACTCCGTTAATGAAAACCTTAGAGCTGCAGAACAGGAAAAACACTTGAATTCTCTGGATGATGGCCCATTTCTAGCTTGGATGATCCGTTTATTTTTTGAAGGGCGCAAGATGTCATGTGAGTCTCTTATAGGTGGAACTGCTCTTTTCATTAGCCTGGATAACCTATATAACGGGTTTCCATTCGACAGGTGGTTTGTATAAAGGCTCATGGAAGGCACTGAACAGAAAGGAAGTGATCGTTTCCAAAACATCCTAGTAAAGAAAACTTTCTTCTTTCTTGAGTGGATGTCGTTTTATTTGCGCTCTACACTCGTTGTCGAAAAAGGTCTGCCCAGACTTCTGTCTTCCGGCCTTATTAAGTGACCTCTTGCTGGATATGGTTGATATAAGACCGAGCGAGGCCAGCTTCAGTTTTGGGAGCGTCTTACAATTTGATGATGATTACTGGCTGATTCTGAGGATTTCGTTCAGTGGCTCATTAATGGTTGTTGAGCACCTTCACGCTTTGTTTCTTCCTATCATCAATAATTCTCTCGTGGCAAGAAAGTGCCTGAAGGGGATGAACTCCAGTCTATAGACAATAGGCTGTTCTTGCTGGGAGGGAATCTTTTAAGTATGCTGCACGATTAAAAGCATATTTCTCTCCTAATTTTCTTCGCACTCTGATGTAGTTAAAACTGAAGAATATTTAGGTGCCTTAACGAACGCCCTCGATAAGTTTGGGTCATTACTACGTCCATGAAAGTCTCGAGGCACTAACGCGAAGCCCAAGCGCCGTTCGATAAAGAGGCCTGACTGCAGGACATTCAGCCACCAACTTTCTATGTATGTTCCGCCTCCAACTCACTATCCTGCTTCTTTCCCTCCGCAGTGCGGTTATGGCGGCTTCCGTGAACAGACAGTTACCGTGCTGTGATCGCCCAAATTCTTCACAACCTCTCCCCTCCTGGAGCAGCGATGATGTTCGTAATAATCACGTTTTAATCAAGCTTCGTCCAACATCCTTCACCAAAACTCCTAACTAAAGTACTGCGATGCAGCACTGATCGCTAATCGCTGATCGTCTATTGTATTGTATACAATATTGTATACAATGTCTTCAATATGCCTTCAGCCATAGCGATCATGAGCAAATTGTAGCGGAGGTACGACATCTGCACCACCAGGCAATAGTTGAGGGTCAAGAAATAATCTTCTATTGGGTATTGGGCCAAGTGGTATTGCTGGCAACGATTTAGCTGACGATGCTGCTCGATCGACTCACGATACAACCAACATCGTCTGCATTCCACTAACAAGAGCTGACGCAGCAAGACACCTTCAGCTGCTCGCCCGAAACGTGACTGTACAGTTGTGGTCTACCCCTGAAGGCTGGACACCCCGCTTGCACCACTTCGACCTCTTCAACTTCAAATACCATTCGGCCTCCCTCGCTGTAATACTACGCTGTTGTTCCACCTGTGGCTGGGAGTGGCGTTCACAAACGCCTATTCCCCTCTCATCGCAATGGCAGACTCTCCAGCGTGTGAGCAGTGCGGATGCGATGAAACGATCGGGCACTTACTCTGTGGCTGCCCTCATTTTGAGCGAGAGCGTGCCTTCCTGACTGCTACACTCCGCCGCTTGGACTCTCGTCCTCTTGCAGAAACCAAGATTCTGGAGCCTTGGGCAAACCTTCATCACAGAGGAATGCGGTGAAGGCGCTTCTGAAGTTCTTAAAAGACTCAGGGTTCAGTTACCGACTATAAACTGTAAGCTTTAAGGGTGCGTCCTTTCTCCCCCTTCCATTACGGTCGATGAACACGTGAAAAACTCATTTTGTTGCTGGCCGTTCTTTGTTTTCTGTTTGTTGCCCTCCCCACGTGTAAGGTAGCATACGAGGTATCGCCTACTTAACCTCCCTGCCTTTAAGTTTATCTGTTTCTCTCTCTAAGATTGTTTAAACACTTTTCCTCATAAAAACATTGGTAGGTGTTTAGCAGAACTAAACCAAGTAGACGTGGTAAAGCAGATGTTTATTCTTCAAACGAGCTAACAGATAAGCTCCGCCCTAAGCGTATGACATGATATGTCTACTGGGTAATGCCCATATATGCAGAATTGGTCATTTTCCACTTGACATTCACAGATGGCGGCGAGTCCTGATAACACTGCCATCACAGTGGCGCCGCAGCACTGGCAGGTGACTGTTTCTACCACAGCCACCGGTAGGGTAAGCGCGACTCATGTTGCTCTTCCCGAGCAACTAGTTGCGCAGTAGGCGCGACGCTCCTCCGAACTTACCCGAGCTTAACCATGCAACCCGAGCAAGTTCGGGTAGTAAATCGGATGGCCCAGCAACCCTATTTACTACCCAGTGACAAGATCCTTGTTCGGTGTCAGTGAATGTATGAGTGCTTTCGAACTAATGATTTCTTTCGCATATCATCCAAGTAGCGATGATATCACAATGAGAACCGGCAAGGTGCTCGCCGCCAACTTAACGGCTTGCGAATGCGCATCAGAGTTGGAAAAGTGGAATTGCTAGACGCGCTGAGTCATGAGCGGTATATCTAAGTTTTGGAAGCATTCACAATGCACAACAAAAGGTCACAGTGTGCAAGCTTACCATCTGTTGGCTCATTCGATACTATAACCTTACTAGGCATCGCTAGGTAGAATTTATTGTGTTTGTGTTCTTTCTTTTAACGCGACAGTGTTACTACACCCCTGTCGGAAAATTTTTCCGTCGTCAGCGTCGGCACCGGCGTCGACCGTTTGAAGCCTGGCAGCCAGAGCAGCCGGCGCGTCGCTTAATCGCTGCACCACTGTGCCAGAAGAGGTGTGAGGACTCCCAGGGATCTATAAAAGTCAAGAAAATATTGACGAATTGCGCATATGTGGGCATTAACCCTTTTTATGCTATCGTGTCTTACCGTTAAGGCGGAGCTTAAGTGCTATGAGCCAATTTTTTTTTCTTTAAGCTGTCTATATACCGAATGTTTCCGCTACGATGGGCTGCAACTTTAAAAAATAGGCTTTTTGAGATACAAGAGTGTTCTTTTCGACAGAGAATTTTCAGTCACGTAATGCATGAAACAGAGTTAAACAGAATCGTTAACTATAATTAAGCTTTAATAAGGAACGTCTAGCAAAGCACAGCGTCGCGAACCAGCGGTAAAGTCCCGGCACAGACAAGCGGCTGCGTTCAGTCCAGAGCACGCACGAGGGACCGAGCGTTCGGCGCTCGAGCTTCGGAGAGTTGGGCGCTTCTCGTCGTCGTCTTCGTTGAGTGCCACCCTCTGAAGATTCCAAAGCCGAAGGCCAGTCTTACAATTCCCCCCGGACAAAATGGCGCCATCCTGGCGGCCTAGGGCGATGTGACGACGGTGGGGTCGCAGTATGGTTTGAGGCGGGTCGTGTGGACAATTTCACGGCCTCGGCGACGATGATCAGGGGATGGCGTAAGGGGTTCGATGAGGTAATTGACAGGGGATGTCTGCTGAAGAATACCGTACGGTCCCTGGTACTTGCTAACAAGCTTGGAGGAAAGGCCGGGACCTGAGGAGGGTACCCAGAGCCAGACCAAAGAGTCAGGAAGGCAAGCGGGAGGAAGTGCAGGGGGATCACGGGTGCTTTTCTGCTGCAGTTGGGCGTGCGAAGTGAAAGACCGGGCAAGCTGTGGGCATTCTTCGGCATAAGTTGCAGCTTGAGAAAGAGTTGTAAATTTGGAAGCATCAGGGTGGTAAAGTAGAATGGTGTCCATTGTGCAAGAAGGCTCACGGCCGTACAGGAGACAGTACGGAGAGAATCTGGTGGTGGCTAGAGCAGCGGAGTTATAAGCGTATGTGACAAAAGGGAGAACGCGGTCCCAGTTACAATGCTCAAAAGCAACATACATGGCCAGCATGTCGCCGAGGGTGCGGTTAAAACACTCAACCATGCCATTTGTCTGGGCATGGTAGGCGGAGCTGGTGCGGTGAACGACGTCGCATTCCTGAAGGAGAGCTTCTACAGCTTCAGAGAGGAAGGCCGGACCTCTATCACTGAGCAGCTCATTGGGCGCACCATGGTGAAGAATGATGCAATGTCGTGGGCTGTAGCGGATGGTAAAGGCGTCATTTCAGCGTAGCGTGTAAGGTGGTCGATGGCAAAGATGATCCAGCGTTACCCGGTTGATGTGCTGGGAAGAGGGCCGTAGAGGGCGATGCCAACACGCTCGAAGGGCTGCGCTGGGCAAGGCAGCGGCTGGATAGGAGCGGCGGGTCGGCGAGGTGGATGTTTGCGTCGCTGGCCTGCGGTGCAGGACTGAACGAACTGGCGGACATAACGGGCCATTCCACTCCAGTAGTACCGCTGTCGTAGACGGGTGAAGGTCTTCAATAATCCGCCATGGGCACACTGGGGATCATCGTGGTAGGAAGAGCAAATGAAGGAGCGCCGATGTTTCGGAATGAAGAGAAGCCACTTGCTACCATCCGGGAGGTAGTTGCGGCGGTAAAGAAGCTCGTCTCAGATGGCGAAATGGTGGGACTGACGACAGAGAGCACGGAAGACGATTGGCCAGATAAGAGATCTAAGAGGCAAGTGATCCACGGGTCTCTGCGTTGCTCGGAAGCCATATCAGCAGACTCAAAAGTCAAAGAAGGCAGGGCGGATATAGAAGGACCAATACAGACAGCGGTAGTGTTCTGGTTAGTGTACTATTAAGGTAAAAGTCTCCAGTATGCACAAAAAGCAATCTGGCCAGCGACGGTACCCACTGGCTTTCAATGCTTTCTGTAGGTTTTTTAATGTGTGCACCACGTAGGATGTATTCATGGTAATTAATAAACCCTAGGAGATTGTTCAACACGAAATAAATTATCGTCACAGCACCATACCATACACTGCTAAAAGGAGAAGTCAGCAGTAGTAATTGCAACGATCCGGTGCATGTACACCGCTACGTGAAGACTTCACGCCACAGGGTTCACTTTTTAGTTGTGTAGTGGAGTATTCAAGGCACTCATCATGCTCTAAACTTCTGCAAGGTGAGGAAAACCCTTGTATTAGCCTTTCAAGGCCCTTTAAGCTTCAAGGACACTGAGTGTTGCACTTCGGGGATCAAAAGCAGACAATGTGGCCTGAAGACTTTTAACTACAACCCTGCAATTCATTACCACTGAACACAGCTGCCGCACCATTAAAAACCAAAACAGAAATGCTAAATACGAAGCAGAACAAGCGTTCCAATTTTTTGTCTAGGTGTTATTTACAAACATGCACACTGGACCAGTTGCTATGCTGTTGCATTCTGCCAGAAAATTATGTGCTGCAACCATAAAAAGCACCCTATTTAGAGGACGATGTATGCTAAACTGAATTGAAATTAATAAATCAGTAACAACTAAAGTTCTTTGCTCTTTTCTTCCCAACCACCCTTATGCCCAGAGGCAATAAATAACGCTATCAAAAAAACTAAAGTAAACCCCAAGAAAAATGAGTTCGCAATGTAAGCAGTTGTGTACAAAGTGTCCTAAAGGGATGAATGCAATTTTCTCGTACATTTAGTCATTTTCATCTTTCTTGCCGAACATCAGCATAGTCACGCATACACAGATAATTTTACACAGAGGTGGGATTAGACATTGATGACACTGACACAGTTAATCGCAAGGGAAGGTTCGAGTACTGGGTAAAGTAGACGATAAACTGGTGATCAGGATAGATGTAAGTGAAACTGGTGGATTTTATTGACTAAACAATACAGCTGTAATACAAAGGCAGAGAAAACTGCAATATGTTAGTGACAATTGAGTGCACTGGATGATAAATTGCACAAAATTTGAGCCCCCTGATATATTAGCTTGTTCTAAAAAAATTAGTTCATTTGCTGCCAATTTTCTTTTGAAGCTCAAGCGAAATTTCGGAGCAAGTCAGCTGCAGAACAAACTTCCTTTCTGCAAAGTATCACAACAAACACATTTTTTTGTTACACAAGAAAATTTAATTACTGCTGCAGGACGTGTGATGGCACTGAGAGTAATGAGCCAATTGCTGCTGCCACACAGCAAAAGTGGTAAAACCCGCACACATCAGGGTCACAGAGGCAGATTTCTCCGGCAGCAAGTCAAGTTGCAAAGTGTGAAAGAACTGTGATGTGGTATATGTGAGTGCGCATTAGTGTGATGTGGTATATGTGCGCATTGATAAAGCCCATTTCACGAAGTGCCAAATACAGTGGATTCCTGTGTTGAACAAAAAAAAAATAGCAATGCGTCCATTGATGTACCAGTGATACCAAAGTAACATGGCGTGAACAGATTGTCTGGAGGTTTTGTCAAATTCGCTAACAGCATTAGCAGCAGCCAAGAAGCAAAGTGCCAGCAACAAGGTTGGTAAAAGTGGGGCCTTACACAGCAAAACTGGTTGAACCAGCAGACAGCTGCCTTGTCTTTCATTCATACAAGCTTGGCAGATGGCAAACATGAGAGAGTTGCCTCACTTTTTGCTCAGAGGGAAACTAGTGGATTGCTGTATCACTACACATAGCATTTAAAAGCAACAGTAGAAAAGAGGCACAGAGACAAAAAAATGTCAGTGGACAAAGTTTGTTTTACTCTATGGGCGCATACAAATGGCACATTAGGATCCTCCTATCGGATGAACAGTTGCCTACAAAATCAGACTGCTCCCTGAGCAAGATGTGATAAATGACTGCATACACATCCCTATGTTTTGTGCGTGTCAAGAAATTTCACTGAAGCAGTAATCACGTCATGGAGCACAAACGTTTAACAGAAATACTGGTTCAAAGCTCTGGTGCCAAGAGAAAAACATTTTGGTGACTTCCTCTATTTCACTGCACTAAAGCACCAAGATGAACATTCTGCATAAAGAGAGCACACAGCAATGCAGTACGTCAAGAATTGGCAACTCTTCAGTAGCGTTAAAGCATGTGTTTAAGCACACATCCGGCCAATTTGCAGATGGTAGGAGAAAAGTTCCTCGGACGCTTCCTGTCACGTGAAGAACTGCAGCACTAGAGAAAAGCCTAGTCTACACATCAAACGCACCTGCAATTACACAATCTAGTCACAAACTGAAAGTAAAATTTTGTCCTGTTTAAAGACCAGCACAAAAATCATAGACTTGAACAGCTTTCTTGCTGTGTGCAATGAAACTTGAAGCATAAAAAATGTTCACATAGACTGATCATAGCATCACTACATGTCAAAACTATGGCAGTGAGTCCTGCAGCTAAGTGCGGATGCATGCAATGCGTCGCACAGTGCAAGTTGTGATCACCATTGAAAAGAATCCTGTTTCATATGTACAGCACTTGACACATGTAAAGACATCTAATGCAACCCTTCCAAAGCATGATTCTTTGCTTGAGAAACACTCTAGCTGACAGGTGAACGATGTTGAACCTTGCAGCAGCATTCCCCAGCACATTACTTCCTAGGATAGGAGTGATGCATCGTAGAGGCACAATATACACACTGTCACCTGGTAGGAAATCAACACTGTCTTTAGTGCGTGAGCTTGAGTGCAATGCAAGTTTCATACACACAAGAGAAAAGACTTTCAAATATGTGACATCACAGGGCTGTAATTATCAAACTAAAGTTTCACGTATGACTGTAAAACTAGTACCCAAATAAACTGCTTACGTAACAGTTATATTTTATTGGTCACCTCTATCAAAATGATGAAGTAAAACAGAGCTGTGAAAACAGCTTGACTACGGCCAAAATGATGGGTATAAATAAATATTACATATTTATTTTCTTTTTTTGCCGTGAAGGCAACTGCTACAAGGCACATCGTAGGGAAAGGCCCAAGGTTAACTTTACCTCAGCATATTTAACTGCATTAAAATCTCACTACATGAATGCTTTTGCAACTGCATTTATCAAAATGCAGTGCCAAGCCATTGTGTTCGTGTGCAACGAAAGAAAACCATAGACATGCAGATGCCCTACGAGTCACCCACATCCGCATATTGTAGTAATCTGAAAACTCGCTGGGTGTTTGGCTTTGCAGACAAGACTATTTTGAAATTCTGCTTTTATTTGCACAAGGCTTCCTCGCTTAATAGGCTACAAATATATGTGCAATGAGATTCATAGCTGTTTGCAAGTGATCAAAAAAGGGTAGGAACATCAAGGACTTGTTATCACACACCCGAAGATAGCCACCAGCCATCAGTATGAATATCCTTGCATTCAGCCATCTGAAGAAAGGCAACAGCAATTTTTCGTTCCTGTTTCCCTTACCTCATCGATGCTCGAGAAGATGTACCCGGCAGATGTGCGCTGCTTTGCTGACACCGTTGACGTCACAGCAGAAAGCGATTTCGAAGCCTGACGGTTTCGCGCCACATATTTGAAACTCGTGACTTGTATGTGTCACCCTATGAGCCAATCAGAGAGACAATATGGCGCCGAACGGCGGCCATGCGTGTCGAGAATAGGCCTCCTGGACGAGGAACAAGGGAGGGTTGGTGAACTGCATCTTAACGTAGCTGCCGGTCCCACCATATATGTATGTATGTATGTATGTATGTATGTATGCATGTATGTATGTATGTATGTATGTATGTATGTATGTATGTATGTATGTATGTATGTATGTATGTATGTATGTGTGTGTATGTATGCATGTATATATATATATATATATATATATATATATATATATATATATATATATATATATATATATATATATATATATATGAGAAAGGACAGGCTCTCTCGACACAAAATAAATCTATGGCTAACTGAAGCGTTTCACAAATTTGCATTTTGCCTCTAGCAACCATTTACGTTTGTCTTTTTGTCTTTCTATGCTATATATATATATATATATATATATATATATGTGTGTGTGTGTGTGTGTGTGTGTGTGTGTGTGTGTGTGTGTGTGTGTGTGTGTGTGTGTGTGTGTGTGTGTGTGTGTGTGTGTGTGTGTGTGTGTGTGTGTGTGTGTGTGTGTGTGTGTGTGTGTGTGTGTGTGTGTGTGTGTGTGTGTGTGTGTGTGTGTGTGTGTGTGCGCGTGCGCGCGTGCGTGCGTGCGTGCGTGCGTGCGTGTGAGTGTGTGCGGGGGGGGTATATAGACAAGTTAAGGGAAATGAGCGGCTCGTTTGACAAATACATGAAGGCGCTGGTGAACACTCTCAAGGTTCGCTTACACGCAATAAACATAAATAACCACGAGAGCAGCAGATTCGACAGCCGTCGCCGTAGCTCAGTTGGTAAGAGCACCGGACGCGATATTCGGAGGTCGTGGGTTCGGATCCCACCGGCGGCATGGTTGTTTTTTCTGCTGCTCTATAAGTAGTTTTCTTTAAATCAAAGCTTAATTGAAGTATTTTTCTCCCACTAATCCGCACTATCAATTAAAAAAAAGAGACATTCCCCAATGCACCTTGGTTTCGGTGACTGTTGGCTTCCTTCATATATATATATATATATATATATATATATATATATATATATATATATATATATATATATATATATATATATAGATTGTTACGTGCCGGCAAGCTCATAAATGAGATGAGATGACAGCTGGCTACAGAGTTATTTTAATGGCGTACGGCCTGGCGCCAGCAGCGCCACTGCACAGTTTTTCTTCTTCTAGTCCGTCACTATATCCCAATATATATATATATATATATATATATATATATATATATATATATATATATATATATATATATATATATATATATATATATATATATATATATATATATATATATATTGCACTGTATGATCATTCCTGACAAAGACCAACCAGTCCCTGGTCAAAACGTTGAATAAATTCGTTAATTTTTTCAATGTGACATCCCCAACTTACTATATTTTTATTCAGTGACCATGAAGAATTTCATATTCCTTATATTGTTATCATGCCACCTGAAAACGCCACGGCGAAGAGCATATCCTGGAAGTTTTCAAGCACGGCAACTACAGTAGTAATCGGCGATTCTCAAAGCACAATCTCTTCCATCCTGGACGGAACGGGACTCCCGCCTTTATTTCTCAAAAAGGAGCCACTGTTGAAGACGCTATGCACCTGCCGGACTTCGTCCCTCGCTATGCGACAACAGCGGTTCTACATGTCGCAACCAACAACGTTTCGAAGCAGAAAGTAAAAATCACGTTTGAGCGGTACAGGCAGCTCATCAGTACAATCAGCGAGAAGTGACCGAACGTGAGCAAAATTTATGCAACTTTGGTGCTCCCTCGAGCTCCAAATCGTCGCACGGGTGGTGGTAACCGGCGTTTCGTGGAGCGGTGCAACCGGGAGGCGTGCAGGTTAAACGAACTTCTGCACAACTGCTGCTGGCGCACGATGGGCGTGTTCTTCCTTCATCATGGGCTCCAATGAATCCCGACCGGCCGGATTCTTCCTGCGGACGGCCTTCACCCCAGTTTTGAAGGCGTCGCCCTGATGGCAGGCCACCTGCAACACATCATCCTACGAGACTAGGCACGGAGCCAGGGACAGTGACTGGACCACGCTTCGCGCGAACCACGGGCAAGACCACGCACAGATGTCCGACTCCGGACCTCCCGCCTCCACCGCCGCCAACAGCGGAGCGTCGCTACGACCTCCGTAGCAGGTCATTCTCGGACGTTGCCCGCCATGGTGCCTCAAATTGGCGCCATTGTGAGCTCCCAGGTGAACCCTCCGAATCCGAACTTTCCAGAACCTTTCTAAAAGGTAGCAAAATTATTGAGAAAAGAACAAGGTATGACACCATGTTAGTTCTTAAATACCATATAAAAGACACAATGTTGCACCAAAAGGCTTAGAGATTTATGTGAAACCAGCTGTGTCAGAACTATCACGCAGCCACGTGGCAAAATGGCAGGATATTTTGAGACACGCATCTATGCGTTGGATGTTGTAATAGGCTATGATGAATATTGTCTGTAGAACTTGCTGAAACAGGAAAAAGAATTCTTTGAATGTAATTATCTTAAGAACCACGAGATGCGCAATTTGAAACGCTTCGCAGCTGAAAAACGTAGCCTATTATTTGCCAAGAAACAAAACAAACTCAGCCTTGATGGTATTAGTATTCCTTCCGAGAGTCCAGAAATAATAAACATACCGGAAGAGTCTGTTGACAGTGAACGTGCTTATGTTTGTAAGCAAACGTCCGGAAGTGCTTCTATAGTAAACCTTTCGGACGCAAACCTCTCCAACGAAGAGCGGAGTGTCTTACCTAACGGCCTGAGCTTTTGCCCCGCCAACGGAAACATAAATGAGCTCCAGTTTTACAAAGACATGGATAATTTTGCCTCTGCATAAAGGGTATGCACAACGACATCCAGTCGGAATGCAAAAGGCGCTCATTCTGCCGAAAATAGCTTTTCGCACAAAGAAGAAATTGCTTTAAAATCCCTCGCCACGCGTTCCGACATAGTCTTAAAGCCCGCAGACAAAGGTGGTGCAATTGTCGTGATGAATACCGCAGACTACAAGAATGAGGCACAGCGGCAGTTAAGCAACAAATCTTTCTACAAACACGTAGCCTCTGACCCAACCTCGCATTTCAAACAAGTGGTCCACACCACTTTGGAAGACCTCGTAAAGGGTAACAAAATAGCTGATAAAATCGTTAAGTCTTTGCTGCCGTTGTCACGAATCCCCATGAGGTTCTACCTTCTGCAAACAATACGTAAAGAAAATAATACGGGACGACCAGTTACTTCTGGAATAGGAACTATTTCAGAAACAATTTCCAGTTATGTCGACAGCTTAATCGGAGAAATACCACCAACTTCTCCCTCGTTTGTCATAGATACAACTCATTTTCTTTCTGACATAATTGGTCTGTTCATTCGAGAAACCACCATACCCGTTACCCTCGATGCCGTGTCCTTATACACCAACATACCCCACTCGGATGGGAACAGGGCAGTCGTTAACCCTTACAGAAATTCCCAAGTTGAAAGCCTAATTGACGGCACGACTCTTGAAACGCTGCTGCATTTGGTGCTGGAAATGAATAACATTGAATTTGATGGCAACCAATATGTGCAAATTAGTGGCACATCAATGGGCACTAAAGTAGGTGCTAATTATGCCGATATATTCATGGGCATTCTCAAAACTGAATTCGTAGAGAGCTGCCTCTTCAGGCCTCTTTTTATAGGATGTTTATAGATGGCATATTTCTTTATGTTGCCATGATGATGAACTACTCAAAACATCACTAACTTCAATAATGCTCACAAGATCATCTCCTTTTCCCACTCCTACTCAACCTCCATGATAAGCTTTCTGGACATCCAACATCAGATCTCGAAAATCGAGCTTGTCCCCTCAGAATTTAGGAAGCCCACAGACAAGCACCAATGCTTCCATTTTGAGAGTAGCCACGTAAAACATTGCAAAAGAAAAGGAATACCATACAGCCAGGCAATAAGATCTAGCTCCCGTGAGGAGGACTTCGCTTCAAGCTGTGAGACACTTCGCAAGGATTTGGTCCGACAGCGCTTCCAACCCACCAACAATCGTGGGTATCGATGAAATGTAGTCTAAGATCTTAAAACTGAATGTCGTCGTTCCGTTTCAATTCATAGGTAAAATTCAAGCCTTGATCCTCTGAGGAGAAGGTTTTAAAGATATTAGTAACAACACTGTCAAGGTCATTGGTAAAAGACTTCTTTCAAATCACTGAAAATTCGTCAACATAGCGATAGACACACAGTACTGAAATCTTAGACAGCTCTTTATCTAAGCGTCTATGCAAAGAGGCCATGAAAATGTCACACAGTACCGGAGCTACAGAAGAACCAATACAAATACCCGATTTTGGTAGAAAAACTGCCCGTCGTGAAAGGTGGCTGTGTATCTTATGTACATTTCAATAGCTCCAAAAAATGATCCGTACAAATGCCAGCTGTATTTTGAAAGGCTACTTCGCCATGGTCATCAGTGCTTTCCCTGATTGCCTTAAACAGACCTCTGTGCTGAATTGAATAAAAAAGTTCGTCCACGTCAACGTAGAAGGCCATGCTGGCAGAGGGCATTCCTTTCTCCAGAACCTGCTCTAGGTCCTTAGAACTGCGGATGAGGTAAGGGTTTTTTCCTGTGGTTTGGTGGAGGTGGATCTTTAGGACGAACCTAAAGCACGCTGCCAGCTGTCTCTCTCTGAAACAATCGCACGAAGCTGGCAGACCAACTTGTGCGTTTTTCCAGTACGTTTTTCCAGTAGGGGACTTTGTAGAAGTGAAGGCTTACGTTCCAAAGAAGCCAGTCCACATTCTCACTCACAGCACGTTCCTTGGCCTGTTCAGAAGGGAGGGAACCGACACGTCGCACCGTGGCGAAAAGCTCCGAACCGTCAGCCGGTGGTTCGAAGCAGAAATTCGGTCCCTTTTGCAGCGTCTCTTAAAGACTTCTGGGAGGTTGACGTTTCCCAGGACGATGACAACACTCCCTGCTGTACGTGTTCACCGTTTGCTCGGAAAAGTAAGGCGAGATTTCTGCCAAAGGAATTCCGAAGTCCGCGCTCCGAGACGCAGGTACTCCCGAAACCGCCTCGCCGAAACACAGTGGTCGGACACATCAAAGGCGAAAACCTTCAGCCAGTTCGAGTAGAGCCTCACCCTCCTCCAGGCTTCTGACTTCATATTCTTGCAGATTTTGCGAGCGTGATCCCAGAAGACCCGGAGAACCAAGAGCCTCTGGACTTCGGGAGGTACAAGCTTATTCTTGAGGCAGTAGGCCAACGTCCTGCACTGGCACGTTGACAGGACAATCAGGTTAACGAACGTGATTGCAGCTTGTTGCTTTTCTTGGGCGGGGGGGGGGGGGTAGAAAAGAGCCCGAGGTAGAATATACTCAAGTAAGGCATCAAGTTGGACTACTTGGTTTTTGGGATCAGTCATAATTAAAACTGCGCGAAGAACACAGGACAAGAAGAGGCACGAACAGGAACACACAAAGCGCAGACTTCCAACTAGCTTTATTGCGCGAAAGATGTGGACTTATAAGAATATTTAACATTACGAAAATAACAAACAACAAAATATAAACCCAAAAGAAATGAGCACGAGGCAACGACAAAGAAAATTACAAGATAGTAACAATATCACGTGTGCATTAAGCCCGATGGATAGCCCGGACGTGCCCATCTAGGAATTCGATCTCTTCCCTCGATAAAGACAAAGAAGGTGAGCTGCCACAGTTGTCGCCCCTTTTGGAAATATGTAAAGCCTCGATTACTTCATCCTCTGTCTTTGTTTTTACCTTCAATAGGAATTTCATCCTTTCCAGAAAAGGCGTAGAGCTATTGTTTTCGCAGCTTTTGAAGTGCAGCGGAAGATTACTGCCCGTGCCGGTGCGCATGGATCATGTTCTAGAGTGCACTGTCTTAATTGCCTTATTTGCCGTACTTGATGTAAATGAAGCCAACAGTCACTGAAACCAATGTGCATAGGGGAATGTTTCTTCTCTTTTTAGTTTGTGGGGCTGATCAATGGGAGATTAATAACTAGATTAATGTGTCGCTTAAAGACAATTAATTTAGAGCAGAAGAATTCGGAGGTCGTGGGTG
The DNA here is from genome assembly GCF_052857255.1 of Amblyomma americanum. Lineage (NCBI taxonomy): Eukaryota > Metazoa > Arthropoda > Arachnida > Ixodida > Ixodidae > Amblyomma > Amblyomma americanum. The sequence continues at coordinate 37,341,059 of NC_135501.1, read as the reverse complement.
GAATCCCACCTGCGGCATGGTCCGTGAGTTTATTTGTTTGCTTGTCTAGGAGCCTTAGAGTAAAGGCTGCATCCAAAGTGTCCTGTGTATAGAGGCCAAGGACCCTGAGACTACTGACGAGTGGTATCTGGTCGTCGTACATTCGAAGGTGTATGCGTGCGTCTCGGGGAATGTGGTTGGGCCATGAGAAGTTCCGATTTGCGCGCGGTGCACTTAAAATTAATATGGCTAGGTTCGAGGCGATCATATCAACTGCCAGTTGTAAAGTGGCTTGCGCCTCTCCTATGGAGCCTTCTGTCGTCCATAGGGTGATATCGTCAGCGTACATTCTTGCTTGGAGGTCAGGTATGCTTGTGAGTTGCTTGGCCAGCGCGAGGGAGATGGGGTGTAGGGCATCGAGGACGAGGCACTTCCCTGGTTTGGAGACAGTGATGATCTCCGCGTGGCGCCAGTCGTCCGCTACCTGTCCTTTCTCCCAGAATTCTCCGCTGAGATAGTCCGTGAGGTCTTTTATTTGTGCCAAGCAGAGGTTGCGAATCAGCGTTGATGATTCGATCAGCTTCCCTCCACGACGGGAGCCCGCCGACACCTGATCTTTGTGCAGCTGTGGTTGCTTCGGACCAGCAAGTCCCCCAGCTGTAAGCCTTGGGACCAGTCAGCTTCACCGACACTACCCGAAGGCAGCGCCCACGAAGAGCCCTGCTCTTTGGCGGAAAAGGGCGGGAACTGGAACTACAAATTGTATTTTAGAGCACTGGTGTGCTTTCTCCGTCGTATTCCCCCTCGTCGTCCTTCACTCTTTGCCGTCTCTTTCACTATTCCAAGTTGTAAACAGTATGAATATATTTGTCTTGTCGATATTCTTAGACCTCCCTGTCTCCTCGTCCTTACTTCTGCGGAGAAATACTGAGGACCCGGCTTACAACCACTGAATAGAACCGCTGGGATAGAAGTCAAGCTACAAAAGGCTTTAAGTGAAGTGCAGAGCTGTGTGCGATTTTGTTGGCTCACTTGTGTCGCATATTCGCGCGCGTCATTAGTGAGCTGTGGAATGCGTAGTTTAAGTTTTCGATTCCTTCGTTGTCTTCTCCATTTTTTGGTGAGACTTGCTCGAGCTTCCCGATGGTGATGAAGGTTTCAATCTATTTTTGGGGTGTGAACCATACGTTCTATCGTTTTGCTGGTTTTACTGTGAGCTTCGTTAATATGTTGAGTCGTCTGTGATTCTGTTAATCCCTCCACCTGGTGGCGGGCATTTACGATAGGCTCCCTAGTTGATGATTTTGGAGTCACCTATGCTTCTTCTAAATCATGGCGTAAAGACTGATGCGCTTAGGATGAAATGATCGCTACCGAGGGTTTCCCCCAGGTTCGTCCACGTCACGACTTTAATATTTTTGGTAAAGGAGAGGTCAGGGCACGTATCGTTGCTGACACTGTTACCCATACGAGTTGGCATGGGGAAGTTAGTTGTTAACTCCGGGCCCTCCTGCTCTACCGCACAGAATAGAGAGTTTCCCTTTCGGGAATCCTGAGCGTAGCCCTCTTAATATGGAGAGATATTCCGAATGTTCAATTTCAACAGCTTAACAATGAAATTTTCCAGACAAAGAGAAGGGTAGATGCCCTCAGTGTTCAACACCAACAGAAAAACGCTAAAGTTGACAACCTCGGTATTGCTGTCGAGGAACTGCAACACAACTACAAACGCCTCGATATCGGCTCCCGCAAATGATCCGATGGTACAAGCAATCCTCGAGCCAAAGCCTACCGGTGCATCAGACGTGCGCGACTGTGACAGCCAAAACGGCAGCTATGTCTAGACCGCCCACATGCAGGCAGGAACACTTACAAGTATGACATTGTAACTGTCGCTCCTGTTGCAAGAAAGCTATACTCCCTCCAACTCTTTATTCAAAGTTCTCCAATCCGCACGGACGTCATCTTTCCACAGAAAACTGGTAACCAACAACCCGGGCTCCGCGGATACTCCTCGGCACACACAACTACATCCCTCAGAGCAGCCACGTTCATCGCCAACACTGTAGCGATTGTAGGAAATTTCTTCGATTACCTTAACATAGACTAGATCTTCCTAGAAATCCTTCCACAGAAAAGAGGTAACCCACCTAGTGCTAACAAACACTTTGTCCCCATACTGCATGACTACACAGGCTCAAAACAACTACCGGTAGTAAATCTGTAGAAACAATTGAACTTCTTACACTAGTATGTGGCGGTATCCATCCGGATTTCGATGTGGCTTCAGTCGCTCTCATGAGTCCCTAGGGTTTGGAGATAAAAAGGTAATGTGAATAAATCTGTGGTAAAACTTAGCAAAACGCGATTGTAAGATTGGTGGCTCAAAAGCCAGGTGGTGACGTAACGTTACAATTTCGAGATTAAAAGTTGTATTAAAAAAAGTTCACTAATTTATAGATAACATAGATAAGTTTGACGAATTGCTCAAAAATAAAGAAGAAAAACGAGCATGGTGGCAACTGCTACACCCTGTTTCCAAGGGGCGCTCCTATCTTCCGTCCATCCATACATCCCGTTCGAGAGCGAACACTGAAACCTGCCTTTTTTGCAAGCTCAGAAAGTACGAGGAGGACGCCAAGAACTCATTTCTGGTTAATAACACAAAACTTTTTCGTTGCTTGAGTTGGCTTGGTTTCATAGGACTTAACGTCCCAAACCGACTCAGGCTATGAGGGACACCGTAACGGAGGGCTCCGGAATAATTTCGGTCACTATGGTGTTCTTCAACATGCACTGACATCGCACAGCCCACGGGCCTCAAGCGTTTCACCTCCATCGAAGTGCAACCGCCGCGGCACATCTTCTTCGTTGTGAGCCCGTATATTTTATTTCTTTAGTGCCATCAGCCAAAAAAATTAAATAGGCGGGATGATACAAAAATTCAGATGAATCGCCACTTTTACGCAAAAACCGCTTTCAGGATCCCGACTATGGTATTCGGGTAGATTACCGTTCTAGGCGGCCGAAATCATGGAAAGAGTACATCACTCAACAATTATGGAAGAACGTCGTTATGGAACCTCGTTCTTGTGCTTGGTGTTAATTTTTAGCTTACTTTTTCAGTTCTGTTTTACACCTACAGCATCTACAAGGAATTTACCCGAGTAAAAATGCACTATTGGTTATTCTTTTTTCTCCAATTTGTCCATGCCTGCTATAACTGTGTGTGAGACACGGATCTTCCCCCATCTCTATTTTTGTTGTTACTGTCTACCATGGGACTTCGACACAACCCGAACTCCGTTTGGAGCCGGCTTCCTACACTTTAATTTTTTTTAATTCTTCGAAGGTTTTAAACAAAAAGGGGTCGTCAGCCAGGCTACAAAAGTATTCATTTTTCTGGGGTCGATGGATCTCTAAAAATGAACCGCTCAGCAATTCTAGTATTATTGGCAAGTTTGCAGAACAAATCTCGAGCGAACGTAAAAACAGCCTTTCAGTTGGCGACGACAAAAACATCGAAGCTCAAATCCGAGCAGTTCAATCCTTTTGAACTTAACAAAGAAGTTTACTGAAGAAAGTAATAATCTGTCTTAAAAGGGTTAGATGCTGGGCTAGTTGGTTTTCTGACAAAGTATTTATCTTTTTAGCGCAAATGCAACAGCACACAGAAAGAAAGACAAACACGGGCAAGTAGCGCCCGTCTTTGTCTTTCTTTTTTGACCTGTCGTCTTTGGGCTAGAAAATTGAGTACTCTGTAATAACTTGGTTGAACAAACGAAGCTTTCGACCCTTTATCAGGTTTTACATTCTATCCCTCTCTTTTTTGTGTGATGAAACTCTTTTGCTTATATACGGTACCAATTTCTTTTTTTAAGGTCTGAATTGAGCAGCTGCCTCAGCCATCTCTGCAAGATCGCAAAGCTAGCAGAGCCCGCCAGATAGCCTGCAATCGAGAGGGGACTGTCCCTTCTATAGATAACAAATGGTGCGCGGTCATGAGGTCCGTTCAATAAAACATTTTGCTGGGCGAGTTGGTTCATATTGCTCGAGGGGATGCTTGTAGCGCGACTAAAAACACAAGGGACAGAGACGAACGTGACAAGCGCCTGTCCCGTTCGTCTCTGTCCCTTGTGTTTTTAGTCGCGCTACAAGCATCCCCTCGAGCAACATGAGGTCCGTGTTGGCATTTTCATGAAAAGGAGTTTGAAGCGGTGCTGTCGCACCAGTAGCCAGAGCAGCTATCCCTATGTCCTCTTTTCTCCGGAAGGGAGCAAGAAGCGAGAGATTTGCTTTTCTGAAAGGTGATAGCATAATATGTGGCTATCTGAATGAAAGAAGGCGTGTGTCTTGGTCGGCAACTACCACGGACCCATTCTGGTAACTGGGAATTGTATACAGACGCACCGTGTTGGCCTTGCTGACCCTGGACTTGCTGGTTTCGTGATTAGCCCATCGCTGACAACGTGATCGAAGTAAAACCGGACGACAGGGGTCAGGTGATATTTGTGGTCATTCGATGCCGGCATCCGCGAGAGTGGGAACTCTCGCGATGTCTGCTGCACACCGATTGCCGCCACTTTGTCACGGCGAGGACGGCGAGAAGTCTGATTATGAACTATTGTTTTTAAGATCAATACCTTGAGGGTGAATGCATAGGAAGTGCTAGACAGTCTTCCTGTGCGAGCCTTCTCCCGCGGAAACTGCCGACATAAAACGAAAGCAGTTCGCGATTATAGGGAACTGAAGGTTCACCACCTACGAACGTCGCGATGTCGAACGGTATCAGTTCGTGTACACAGAACAGGGAAGCGATGAGCGATTTCAGTTTTGGATATACCTATGGCTGTAAACAACTTTATAAATTATTTAGAGTTTAAATACTGGCGTCGCTACGAAAGAAAATTATGCTTTACTCCATCTGTAGAATATTAGCCATGCATTGTACGCCCACTTTGATTGGTTAAAAAACACCGTCGGCATCCGCAGAAGAAACTAACACCATAAATGGCATTTTTTGTCTTTGCTAGGGGTCCTTCTTATTCTGTGAACATAGCGGAGTCAGGAACGTCGACCAGAAAGAAGTATCCAGTCGAAAAAAACGACAGAGCCGTGCCTAAATACGACAAAATATTTTGCAGTTTTGTCGTAACACCGGAGTTTTCTGTTCTTTTGTATTGTTATATATTACTGCAGTTTCTTCTGTGGTACTTTCTGTAGTGTGTAGTTCTGTAGTACTTTTCTGTACTTTCAACGCAAAATTGCGTTACTAAAAAATTTATGTTGTTAGCACAAGTTTTTAGCATAAGTCAGAAATATTGCAGAAAGTCCGTTGTGAAGACAGAAACTTTTCTGCTGTTTTTAGACAGGGTCAGTACGCTAAGAATAATTAGCGAATGATCTGGCCGGTATGTGTTTCGATCCGGAAACGTGTTAAAGAACTTCCAACCCATGGGGCGATCTCATACATTTTAGGCCATGATTTGCTCCTCGAATACAGGCACAGGTGCAATAATTTATTTAAACTCCCTAGTTTTGTTCCGCAGGCAAAGAAGATAAATGCGTCTTGGCAGCATAAAATTGCATTTCCATAGCACCGCATGCAATACCTTGCGCGCGAAGCTTTAACCAGCGCGAATAAATGCGGACACGGCAGCCACACGTAGACACAGAACAGGTACTGTTGTATACCACTTTTATTCAACGAGACTGGCTTTTTATATGACACCCCAACGAACACGGGACGACAAAGACGCTGGTGAGTTTCCCTGAGGTGAGGTGAAGCACGGCTGCTCTGGCGCGAGCAACCATTTTCCGTTTCCTGTGGTTGGGTACACCGCACCCAGGCCTCTTTAATCGTGCTGCCTGTGAAGCTTTTCACACTCTGCGTATCTCACAGTTACCGCGTATACCGGTGCAAGGCTTGGAAGCACGCGAGTGGTAGCGACATCTTAGGCCGTGAAACAAACTGCCAATAGGAGGCTGGGCAGCGATTGCGATGGCAACAGTCCCGAGGATGAGAGTATGATTATGCAGAAGAGGCGCACACTCACCTTGTAACCAGTTCGAATGCGATTCCCTGAACAATGAACAACAAACTAACCTATTCTTGTTTCTTTGCCTTGTGGGGAACGAGATTCTAGAATTTAAATCAGTTTCGTAAGTGGCATCTTTGAAGAACTATGCACATGTGTAGCCCAGCAGAAGGAGCACTTCTTTCACCAGGCAAGCAAGCTGCGACCTGCCGGTGCACATGCTTTCCCCAGCCGTGCTGTGATTGGCGGCTAGGGCATGTCCAGGGCAGGAATCTGCACCAGAGCTGTCGCCAGGACCCTCCCTTGTCCAGCCACCAGCACCTGCAAAGCGTTTCTCGCTGCAAGATGGTAGGAGAGAGCCACCACGCTCTCCACATCCGTCGCATAGGCCCCGAAGGAATACTTTAAAAGTTTGAAGGGTCAGCATGTGTGCGCTTCGACTTCAGCGCTTGCAAAATGCGCCTGTAATTTCATTAGATCAACAACATGAAACATTAGATTTGGTGAGTTCCCGGCGTAGAAGTGCACTGCTGTGCATCACAGACATCGACATCACGAAGTTAATAGGAATTAAAAATAATAAAAAACTGGCTGTCTCTTAGGCCCGTCGCAAAGGTGCACTAAGTCCTGAGCATTACAGAACCTCCAGGACCTCCACGCGCAAGTGAAACCGGAGGACGGTAGTTATTATACACAATATAAGTGTTCTGAGCATATAAAGAGGGTCCTATGTATTTCAGTGCAGGCTTCAGCTCGCAGTAACCGATCATCGTGCTCTGCAGCGCAATATTACACCGAGACAGCGAACACACGTCCCGACTGATTCGTCTTCCTTGTCTTCTATTTTCGCGCCGATTCTTTCCCGCCAAATTCCTTCCCTTTGGCGACGCGGTGTTAGGAGTGCACTAACATTCCAGATTAACAAGGAAAGTATACGCCGAACCGTACAAAAATCTAAGTAGGGAGCAAGGGGTGGACCCGCCGCGATGGCTGTGGTTAGAGCTTTCGGCTATTGAGCTTGAGTTCCCGGGTTCGAACTCGGCCGCGGTGGCCGCGCTTTGATGGAGGCGAAGCGCTAAGGCGCCCGTGTGCTATGCGATGTGAGTGCACGTTAAAGATCCCCAGGTGGTCGAAATTATTCTTGACACCTCCACTACGGTACCTGTTTCTCACTCCCACCTTCCTATTTTCCCCTCCGACGCAGCCCGGGTGTCCACCGAGATGCGAGGAAATTACTGCGCCATTTCGTTTCCTAAACAGTTTTCAATTTTTTTTCAAGGGGTACTCTTAAAGAAATATCAGTGAGATACTTACATCAGCCCCAGTCATATTCAGCTAACGTTCCAAAAATAGTACAAGCCGCATTGCGCCTTCTGTGGTGAAGTGGCTAACTTAAATCACATGGTATGGGCGCGCCACAGGAATCCACCTATTCCAAGAAGAATCATTAGCCCAACAACTGAGAAGTGGGAGGCGGCGCTATCCAGCTCAAACTTGTCAGAATATCTTTCGCTGGTGAACCGGGAAAGAGCGGCGGCAAAGGCCAATGGGCTCCTGGAATGAGGACCCACCCAATTAGCCTCGATTTATTCTGATTATCAAATATTTTTCACACACATAGTGCACACGCACACGAGGGTACGCCTATCATGTTGCGACGACCTTAGTTCGTTGCCTTCTTACTTCTTTAATGACTGAGAGGGAGATCATACCCAACTGTCATGGACAAAAGATTTTTTAACGGAAAAGAGTGCATGAATGCAATTTCTTTATATTGTAACATTTCACTATAACAATCAATATATCGGCAGATCTCCCCTCGGCACGCTTGCATTCTTTGCTATTAACGTTTTTGCTATCGTCAAAAGTGTTCCTCATTGTATTCTCTTGCAGTCTTCACCGCTCGGTGGGAGCGATGGAGACACTTTAGAAGAAAGGTTTTGCTACACTTCAGAAGAATGGACCATTACCGTCACTACTTCTCTACCAGTATCTTAGTTTCGCAATTTTAAAAATTTTTCCCCAAGAATGTTGGGCATGATTATGCGATCGTGTTACTCGGTCTTATTCTCTTCCTTTTATTCTTCTTTTTTAGGACTACCTGCACAGGATAATGCATCTCTACCCCTTTATCGCCTTTTACGTCCACCATGGTAGCATTGGGCGCAAGCAGTGGCAGGAAATTTCAATATACGCGTACACCATTGTCCAGCCAATGCAGACGTCAGCACCAATTCCTTCCATAGCGGCGGGAGGGAAGCCAACTAGAACGTCGTATCGTCCTCATGACAATGGTATGCAGCAGAAAGAAGCTTCATTCCCAAGCGGGGTTCGAACCACCGCCGACGAAAACAGAGCAGCTCCGTACCCAGGTGCCAAAGACAATTCGGTCACCCTGCCGAGCGCGAGCAGAAATTCAGTTTTAAGCACCCGTTCTCTTCCAGTCACCAGTTGTGATGAACTAGCTGAAACCAAAACTAATCTAAATTTTCCAAACCTGGTTCTAGCGAGACTACTCTAGACACAAATAAACCTTACGAGTTTGCTCCCTGGGTGCTTCGCATTTAAAGAGGACGCATAAAGTCCAGAATCCTGATTTTTCAAGCACTTCTCTTTTAAACTTTGCTCCATCGCACTGCCAAACACTCCTTCTTAGTGGACATTAAAACTCTCTTGGACGTCCTGCGGACGTCCAAGGGAGTTCTAGTGTTCATCGGGCCATACTGTCCTCACAGTTCCCCGCTGCTCGCCACGCAAGTACACACGCATGACGCGCTCTTATGTCCCGAAATCGTCCGTAAGAACGGGTTTCTCTTTAATATTTTTCTACAATTAGCATCGAAATTGCCAATAGGACCTTCCTCTCAATTACTTTCTGCTATATGAAGGCTCGTCAGGACGGCAAGCGTATGCTAAATTACGTATGGTTACTTTACAAGTTACAGATCGATGACCACGATCGCCCAAGCTTCAACGCTAACATAGATGATCGATGGTAAAGAATAAAATCCAAGGTATTTGTCGTAATTTGACCCGCAAGCAGCGATAACTCTGACACACCAATGCTAATCATGTGTTCCCTGGCATACTGCCCAGCCCTATACGTAAGCGCAACCGAGCGCTATGTACTGGTGCCTGCAGGGTGCTCCGCAAAGCAGCAACTATGACGCTGGAGGCTGTTTACTGCCGCTTAACTCTTTTTACACGGCATACCTTGAACTCTGTTACGTTTCGTAAGCTGAACGGATCAGTGAATGGCCTCTGTTTTGATGTGGGCGAATTGGGCGCTGCCTTGGCTTTTCTCAGTTGTGGAAGAAAATATCCACGAGTCTTCAACCTCAGCGAGCGAAAACATAGCGATAAGTGTGCCTTGTTTGAGCAATGTGGCTGCGATGTTGCCATTTGCGGCTGTCTATGACCTCACAGCATCACGCGACTGCAGGGAGCCAGGACGTCGTGGCTCATGTGTTTGATTGATGGCCTAACGACAGTATTCTGTACTTCGTTCTAGTTTCGTGGTGCTGTGACACCATTTCGTCCCCTGCAAAGCTCGCCATCACTGCCACCTAAGCGCTGGAAAAGAGCTTTGATGTGGCGTTTTTGTTGCAGAAAAAAGAATTAAACTCTCGATGTACCACCCTCACCTTGAGCACGCCAGGCGCGCCAGACTCTGCCGTGACCCTAGCCGTGTAACGGTAGGCGAGGTTGGGCACCAGGTATGCCATCTGCGTGGACGCATCGCACGGTAAGCACGTTTCAACGCTTTCCGCATTTCTAGCCAAGAGATTAAGTTGCTGGTTCCGCCGTCTGTGTTGAACAGGCAGAGATTACAAAACCGCTACAAGTCATGCGCTCACAGCAGTGAATGCATCAGTCTTCTGTGGAAAGGTGCGAATTGCGGCGGCATAGAGTTAATATGCCCGTTTGCATGGAGAAAGCGACTGCTGCAAGCAAATAGCAAGCTGCACACTTTCTTTCTAGTCGTGGTGGCAGCCAACATGGTGAATCATTTTGGTAGCCAAAGTTTACTTTGACGACCAAGTATAGATAGTATAAAACTGGAAACAAGAGTCTCTTCAAAAAACTTGACTTCTCACTGGTATCATTATGAACAGTGCTCCCACTAAATAGAAGCTTAGAAGCAGCAGACCGCAGCAGTTTTGTTTAAGATTGTGGCGTGCGGAAGAACAAGAAATTGCCGGTGGTTTAGCTTTGGTAAAACCTGGAGTGACGCGATAGCTACAGCTGACCGAGTGGAACTTGGTCACGTGACCAAGCACGTGGTAAACCACGTGATTAGCCACGGCGTCGTGCCGCCGGCTGCCGCTCCGCACCACGTGACTAACCAGGTCACAGCGTGGCGGCGCAGCCACAGGGTGGCAGCGCCGCCACCGCCACGGCGCCGTCACGCTGAAGGCTCGAAATGCTACCGTAATATAGCTATCACTACAAAAATATTCTCTTGAAAGTAATATCAACTCTCCTTGCAACAGCGAGTTGTTAATTTCCGGTCTCAGCCTCTTTGTTCACGCATACTTATGTTTTTTAAAGGGCATATTTCCAAATAAAATGCAGGTGGCTAAAGTAGTAGTTATTTACAAGAAAGGTGACAAGAACTCCCTTGGAAATTACAGACCTATTTCTTTGCTCCCTGTCTTTTCTAAAGGCTTAGAAAAGCTTATCTTCTCTCGACTGCAAAAATTCATAGAAAAAAATGATATTATAACAGGATGGCAGTTTGGATTTCGGAAGAATAAATCCACTGAGCTTGCGCTTCTTCACGAGAAAGAATATATCCTAAACAGTTTTGAAAAGAAACATATCGTGCTAGCTACCTTCGTAGATTTCAAAAAAGCATTTGATTCTCTAAATCACGAACTGCTGATTAGAAAGCTTGAAATGTATGGAATTAGAGGTCTTCCTCTGCAACTTTTAAACTCTTATCTTTCTAATCGTGCACAATATACAACCATTAATGGTATTGAGTCTTCTTTAAAGAATATAAAATGTGGAGTGCCGCAGGGTAGCATATTGGGGCCTTTGCTCTTCAACTTATTTATTAACGACCAAGCATCGTTTTTTATTTATGCAGACGACACAAGTATTTTCCTCTCAACGAATGACTGCGATTCCCTGATAGACAAAGGAAACAATATTTTATGCCAACTAAACACCTGGACAGAACTAAATGGGTTAAAAATAAATGTGAATAAAAGCAAGGCTGTTACCTTCCGACCAAGGAATAAACTTCTGCATACAAAAAAAAGCTACTACTTAATTCAGAGGAGATTGAGATAGTAGAAAAATTTAAAACACTTGGAGTCGTCTTTCACGAAACAATGTCATGGGACCATCATGTAGATACTATCTTGCCTAAACTCGCTCGAGTCGTAGGACACCTATATCGCCTGAAAACAATGCTTCCTTCGAGGATTAAGGAGCTCATATACAAATCGTTGTTTTTGTCCCATTTAAATTATTGTCACCTTGTCTGGGGCATGACCACTCTGAATAATCTAGACAAAATTTATCTACTTCAAAAGAAAGCGATAAGGTGCATATTCCAGCTTAGTTTCAACCAGCATACAAACCAGTACTTTGAAGATGCATGTATTATGAAAATTTTTGACATCTATAGTTTTCAACTGCTTTCGAGATATAAGAAGGAGCTACTTCGTCATACTGATTATTTGGGGAGACTGGCCTCCCTAACGCCGAGCAAGAAGCTGTATAACACTAGACAACACTCCCCGTGGCAGACTAAAACTCCAAGAACAAACTACGGATTACAAATGATTGCCTTCCAGTTGCCTAAACACCTAAACACGTTACATCATAAAAATATTGACATAATTAGTACGCCGATCCGTGACCTTTGTAAACATTTCCTGTGTTTCAAAAATTAGTCTGCTTTTATAATCTTTTCATTTTTCCTTTTTATTCAGTGTTTGCATCAAAAGTTTGTAGTACTAATTTTGTTATTGTGATACTGTTGCACAATATGTATTCTTTGTTCCGCTGATGCCTTTGTATATGTAGGGGCCGAGGGCTCGTCAAGCCTTGCTGGCTTTTTTCCTCGGCCCTTTTCATCGTTGTGATGAATAAATCTCTATTATTATTATTATTAAAAAAAAAATACCATGACGACAGTGCAGTGAGTCAGCACAAGCTCCCGTCCGTGATTTGCCCCCCGTGAGTGGCAGTCTTGAATACAAGAGATTCAACGTCACCACCCGGGGAAGCGGACACGAAAAGTCTACGAGAAAACTATTGCTTTAACCAGTTGCTGCGATGCGGCTTGTTTTGGTGAAAATTTCGATGCTGCTTGTTAGTCTTGCAGCAGCCAGGTAAAGTATGTAGATAGGTTGGTGCGGAATTTTACAAACGGGTTCAGTACCTCCTTTGTTCTTTTTTCGCGAAACAGTAAGGAAAGAAAGCGATCTTTCAAAATGTACACTGCACCCTAACATAAAACTTTCGCCCGGAATAGCCTCTATAGCGGGTGTATTTTGGACAAATTTGAATATGATTCTGTTACGAAGACAGAAACAAAATTTTGAAACTCTTACAATCCTGAAGCCTTTTAAAGAAAACTCAGAGTTGTAGAGTTTTTAGCTCCACTGGCATCGGACGTTTTATTTTTTATTTTGCTATACCTCGGCCTGGAAGAGGAGGAAACAACGTTAAAACAGTGTCGCGGAGCATTGTGTCCGTTCTTTCCTTCGGGTTCGTTCCGCTTTACGATAAAAATTCGCGTTGCAGCAAATGACACTTCAGCAAAAGGACGCTCATCTCGATTACGTTAAGCCTCTTCTCAGAGCTGGCCGCGGTCGGTACTCAGCCTGCGTGCTGGGCTTGTGCAGCCGGTACTGGTCCCCGCCGTGGATGACCATGGTGAGCCTGCTGAGCGGACGCGAGGCCTGCAGGCGCACGTGCAGCGCCAGCTGGGGCCCCAGGCCCTGCACCTGCGCCGACAGCTCGAGGAGGACGGCGCCGCAGTCGGCCGCGTCTGCGCTGCGCACCGGCGCCGCGGCGCCCAGCACAGCGCGGTGGTACTGGCGCGCCGCCGTCAGCCGCAGCCGCTGCAGGTCCCGCAGGAAGCCGCGGTGCATGGCTGCAGGACCGACACAGAGCCCGTGTCAGTGTCTCTTCGCACTCAAGATGTGATGTTGGCAAGGCGAACCAAAGTTCTTCACAGCGTGAAGTAGCGAGAAGCCGAATCGAACAGTTAGCAGCGCAGCCAGTGCAAGAAAGCAAGCCGAACGAAAGTAGGGAAGACAGCAGCGTATCCCCATCCGGCTGAGGCACCCGAGGTATCACAACGTTTGCACCGAAGAGTGCGAAAACAGACCACTTTTTTTTTCGAACTAAGACCGTACGACGCCAAAGCCAAGAATCTATTTCTGCATTAATAGAAAATTTTCTTCTTCTAAAATAGGGCATTGAGATAACTTGCCCGTTTAAAACGTAATGAGTTTCTGTCAAATCGATTTACTATTGCCAGCTTAATGCCCAACTGGTTCCTTCAAGTATAACAGCCGGGTCCGTTGCTTTACGGCCTCAAAGCGCATGGATTCGCTCGCAGCTGGCAACCGCCAGTGTGGAAGGGTTCGTGTCACAGAGCTTCTCAAAATTGCCTACACGGAAGCAGGCGGCGCTGCAGTTTGTCCATAACGGAGAGGAAAAGGAATACCGATAAGATGAGGTTTCATATTTGGCTTGGAAATTGTCGGGCATGAGACGTGAATTCAGACGTATCATAAGACTCTTCTTGTAGTGCACCTCGAAGAAACGCTGCGAAAGTTACCAAGGCAGGCTAACACTTAGGTTAAATTTAATATTTTGACTTCTTAAATAATTCTAAAGTTCTAAAGTGTTATTATAAAAACCCCTCATGTAAAACCCCTGTCCAAGGCGCATTTGAGGAATAATAAATGGAATGAAATGAAAATGTTTTTCACTTGAATTATTTTAATAGTTCCTCTTTCAGGCACTATCAACATAATACAATCTGCTCGCAGAGGAGACCACCGCGGTGCCGCAGGCGATTCAGAGGCAGAATCCACGTTCTCGGCCCAACATTAGCGAAACCAAATAAGATACCTCGTGTTGCCGCTACTGCCGCGGTGTATGTTAGTGCTCTTTAAGAAACTCCCATAGGAGACGGCGCCAGCTTTCCTTCAAGACAATATTGAGGAACTCTATGGATACGTGAAGGCATCGAAATGTTACCACGTGTCTGCGGCGAGTCTGCGACCACCCCGGACGAGGTCCGCAGAGGGAAAGTCTGGCGCAGAGCTCGAATTCCTTCCTGGAGGAAGTGTTGCCCATTCAACCTTTAACCGCCAACCCCGAGCACTATTCGCCGTGCGTGGTTCTATCAATATAGCCAATCACTAGTCCCACTCGTCCGGCCCAATGTTACGCTGCTCCCAACACCCAAGACGAATTTGCGGCCGGCAGATGCTCTGCTTGCAATTTTCAGCACTAAAAGCCGCTGCTTGTCCACGAACAAAACGTCTTTGTCGCCTTGAGGGCGTGTTTTAAGACTGGCAAGAGTAATTCTATAGTGGCGCCGCACATGAAGTTTGCTGGTGGCGATATGTACCCCCTTCTCGGAGCAGTTATCAAAGCAGCGCTGCTGACAGCTCAGAATTTGTTTCCGACAGTGACTGCGACTTCGTATGCGAGCTGTATACTGCTTCAGTTGACGATGAGGCCGAGAGCGATAGCGACGACGGGGATGCGGGGGAATTCTACTGATCAAACTTAGGAGGGTGTTGGTTCGAACCCTTGTTTGCGTTAGGATTAAGCAACGTATATGCCCTTTGCAGTGTGTTACAGCGTATTAGATCACATAAATACGCGGACTTGTGTAAGCTGTAACCTATTTCAATGACATGCACTGAGAGAAAGACGCCCTCAAGAGCAGCTTTTTCTTTTTTCAAAATTGTTTGTATTCTTTGCCAGAAACCAATGGAGTAACGATATTTTCAGAATCAGAATTACATTTTAGAAAAGTACTACTTAAAAAACGTTTGGTGCTTTGGTACGTTTTTCGGGTATTAATTTGCTGGTTAGGGGGCTAAACAGGAAGAAGCCAGCTGTGGCGATATGACCGAGTGCACTCGGTGGTCGTCGGGATCTGGGTGCCTATCGCCCTCGACCGCATTCAATTTAAAGGTGCCCGCAAACTTTCAAGGTAGGGCGTATAAGACACCGACAACGATCTCCGACATCGCAAAAACTGACACGCCTTATCTGAACCCTTACAACGTGCTCTGGTCTCTACTCGCGTACCCAGCAAAGCCGTAAAGCCGCGTGGTGACGGTGATAAAGAAAGTGGCAAAACAAAAGCGACTCCTGGCGGCAGTGTACGGTCACGCACCGACCGAGTGCTCCCTCTCGCGCATCGTCTGGTCCACGAACAGCTTGGTCTTCTTCGGCAGGCTCCAGCGGGGGCCACCCACCGATGCGGGCGACGCATCACGAGTGGACTGCAGGAGCTGGGCGTTTCGCCGCAGGATCAGCACCGTCAGGCTGCCCGCTGCGTAGCAGGAGCAGATCATTTCGCTCACATCGCCATGTTTCGGCTGACCGACAGATGGACTCGACTCCATCAATCTGTAACACTAGGAATGCAAGGAACACTTACTCAGCAGCTGGGAGGCTAGCCTCAAGGTTCCACCACAATATCCCTTCCTCCAGCTTTTCTCTGCTTCCTTTTTTTTTTCAATTCCGAAATAATTCTTAAACCTCAGTGCTTGGGCAGAGCAGCCCCGACTTAGCACACTTATTCCTTATTTGCCAAGGGCATGCGGCTTAGAGTGATTTCTTTCCTTTGATGCGCCTTTTAAAGTCGCTTCTCTTGTTGCCTGCCTCAAGCACAGAATGATGCAGAAAACGAAAAATTGAACACAAAAGCCTAAACTTTTGCTCTTGAAGTCGCGGACTAACACCACCTGTATTTTGTCCATGTTCCGTTTCGCCATGGGGACGGCGGCACTGATCCGATAAATATTATTGTTGGCATTCTTCGTAAGTTAGAATTAAGCCAGACTGCTGGCTCAGTCTCTGTCTCACATATCGGCGCAGTATCTGTCTCACATATTGGCTGACACCCGAACCACGCCGTAAGGGAAGGGATAAAGGAGGGACTTAAAGAAAAAAGGAAGAGGTGCCGTAGTGGAGGGCACCGGAATAATTTCGACCACCAGGAGAGCTTTAACGCGCACTGGCATCGCACAGCACACGGGCGCCTCCTTAGGACTGAGTGCATGCTGCCTGGTCACGTGCTCACCGGTGCCCACCATGACCAGCGCGTTGTCCTCCCTGCCCAGGCGACCGAAGTGGATGGCAGACACGGCATCTCTGGTGCTGAGCACATGCGTCGGGGCTCCGTCGGCCACGCCATACAGCACCACCCGGCGGTCCGATAGTGCCACCGCGGCCGCCTGGCACACGCCGGGACGGCAGACAGCGGTCACCGCCAGAGGCTGTGCGGCCAGCGCCACGTTCCAGATACACTGGCCCTGCGTGCAGAGTTCGGAATCATCACATTTGTATCAACACTCAAAGCCACCAATTTATTGCTGAGCCTTGTAATAAACTCCTGCAGCAACCGCAGAAGTTTACGTATCCAGAGGGCGAAACAACGAGTTTTTCTTACTTCTCAGAGATAACCCTTCAGTGCCCTGAGATCTTTCTACATAAAAGCGGGGTTCCAGACATGGTGTCCTCCGCATGTTTTGTTCTAAGATTACTCTCACGTGCGCATTTCTTAGAGGGGTCGCATGTGTTGCTTGACAGAGTATGTTCAAAGTGACTATCGGCGTCCAACTAACCAAGAACAGAGATAACTCAGCTCGAAGCGGAGATTAGCTGCGCCGCCGAGTGTTCGGCTCAGCCAACGGACGGGCAATCGCTGTATCTGCTTTTTCAAGCACTGGGTTGTTTTAACGGCGACGTAGCACTAGTCGTGAATACTGGTAAAGTTGTTCCGAAATATCTCACACATTTCTACAAGAATCGTCCTTCCTTTTTTCTTATTTCTTGGTCCGCAAGGAAAAAGAAAGGCGACGAAAGACAGCAACAGCATGCAGATAGTTTCAGCAGGGCATGCACTACGCCCTCGGCAGATGCGATGAACAGCACCTTGAGCGAGTAGGCGCGCAGACGGCGGTTGGCGCAGGCAGCCACCAGCTGTCCCGGCTCGAGATGGCAGAGGCCCACGGCGGGCGCCCCCGTCTCGGCCAGCGGGCGCGCCGCCTTGTGGCCCCTCTTGACCAGCAGCAGCCGGTCGTCGCGGGTGGCCAGGGCCACGTGGAAGTCCACGTCGAAGGCGCCCTGCGCGTCCAGGCAGCACGTGGCGCCCGGTGCCTGTCCAGAGGGACGCGGTGGAACCATTTGCGAAGGCATCGGGTTAAAGGAAAACGCCTCAGTTGTTTCCAAACCTTACTTGGTAGAGTGTGGCGTCATCTGCTACTGCAAAATGCACTTCTCATATGCGTAAATAAGCAGCAGGTCACGCAACTGTTGCTGACTCGAGAATTCATAGCCAGAGCCTCCTTATACTAACCGTACTAAACTCCCTCCAGAAAAGCACCAAATTTTTTGCTTGCTTCCAAAAAACACGCCCATGTTGTACAGCTAAACCTCATCCCCGGTATGCCTTGCATACGAATGATAAGATGAATAATACCCAAATCTGAACATAAAAACCGAGTATGCGCTTGAGTGACCGCGCTCGGAATGACATCTCAGTACATTTCGGATATTACTCGACGCGCTATACATAATCAGTGGGGAACAAGCGAAGTGCTTCGCAGTGAAACCGGTGAGATATTGGTGCCTTCTTTTTAAAGCAGTATATCTGTACAAGATGATTTTTCCGTGCTAAATGATGTCGCCGCCATCGCCAGAGTCTAAGCACATCATGGCCGAGAACTGCAGCCTTCACCTGCTGCCCAAAAGCAATGAGAGCTGTAAGAGCGTCGCAAACCGCAGGTTGTACCAACGCCCTGGACCGACAACAGGCTGCGCAAAGCTGAACAAACCTATACGCGGCATTGTGCAACGCGCACTCTACACAACTCCCGTTCGAACCCTTCGATGAGGGCGGGCCACGTATCTGGAGACGGCTGATCGACAGTCTCCGAATGTGCTGTACTATATTTGTACATATGTTAAGCATGCATACGGCCTCATATCTTTCTATGGGACACACAGCCCCCGAAACGCGCCTCTGGACAACGCGTGAGCGGTGGCCATTTGATTCGATGAGCGTGGGAGCGGATACATGATGGAGGCGGCGTGTGGTACAACTATTGTCAATTATTTGCGCTGAAAATGTCTGAAAACATTTCGTTTCTTTTAGTAGGAGTGCTTCGTTATATCAATAGCTGTAAGAAAATTTATGTCGGTAAAACAAGGCACGACATCCGCAATTACGCTACCTGTGGGATCAGGAGAGAATAACATTTCCTTTCCTCTTCATCAGCAATATCATCTGTTAAGTTGGAAGCCCATGGCGCCGGCGGGTCTTTCCCCCTTTTTCTGAGAACTGAGCGGCGCGACGCCCGCGCTAATCCTTTCGGCTCTGGCGCCGACTCGTCGCGGTGCACTGGCCGCCACCCCGTGCACGAGGGGTTAGAACAATGATAGCGCGTCGCGCGCTCCCGACGCTGCCCAAGGCCGTGGGAAATACGGAGTGATGCCACGAACGGCCTTGTCGCGGCACAAAGAGCCCACGACCTTTCCCGCTGAGGAGGGACGCACTCTCAAGTGTGTGTGTGTGTGGGGGGGGGGGGGGGGGGGGGGCTCGATAGATTCCACATGTATTGAGCTGTGCATGCGAAACCGCGCGCCCTGCGCGTTCGAGGAGGTTTGGGGCTCCACAGAGTCAGGCTGTGGCGAGCCTTGCGTTCCGCCCATTTGTATGTGATATTGGCCGATGTTGGGCGAGAGCTGGAGTAGCAAAGCTCCGCCCAATTATTGAAGGGTTCAAAACCCGCTGCAAACAAAGGGTTGAGGAGCGCGCCGAGTCTCAGTCTCGGCCGCTTTTAAACAACCTTTTTATTACCTGCTTGTATTTCGATCCCGTCTTTAATAACTTTTGTTGTTAAGAAGTTCGAGCTGCTGCCCCAACCGGCAACGCGTCGCTGGACGAGCAGACGAAGACCCGAAGTTGTCTTCGCACTGCTAACCGCCGTGTATACGACCACCGGCCAACATGTCATCGTCATTCACCGCTCGGGACGAGCAACCGACCAGCCCAATCCGGAAAGGCCATCAGAGAAGGGCAGGAAAGTTCATCGTTTACCCTTTCGTCATGGTGCGGCCTAGCAGTAAGGGCAGCATCTCAGAGCACAGAGGAGAACGTGCAGTACCTGGATGGCTGCGAGCAGAGTGAACGCGTCCGGCTCGAGCACGAACAGGCGCCCGTCCTCGGTGGCCAGGAGCAGGCAGCTGGCTGCATCTTCGTCCGCCAGGCTCTTCTTGAGCACGCCCAACGCCGTCACCTGCGTGCGTAGGCAGCATGCGACTCTTACGCAGGGCTGTCACGCTAGCCTCGATACACCTCAATCGAAAAAATCGCAGCACAGAGAGTGTTCTGCCCTGAAGGCCAAGCGCACTGAAACATAGGCCGTCTGCTCGCGGCACTGCTGGTGTCTACATGATACTGCCTGAGGAGGCCTAATACAGGACAGCGCTCAAACCAGCGTTACTAGAGAAGATCATTGTCTTAAACTGCTTAACATCAAATCAATTTTCATCCTGTGGTCCAGCATACAATGTGCAAAGAATCAATAGCATTAGTTTGTTCCAAAATTATTGTCTGCTGCTGTATTGACGTGATTATAACCGAGTTTCCCTTTTGGTTGCGGTATGTGGCTCGAATTCCAGAGCCAGCAAAATTGACACGAATGTTCAAGCGAGACTGCCATTAGCACCACATAGTATTGGCCACTGGGCCCAAGACAATGCTGCACGAAGTGCAACGACTTACGATGGCGGGCGCCCTGCAGCCGCCCTAGCATGGTCTCGGACAAAGTGAAAAACACTCTGCGGCGCTAATATCAGTCTCAGTCACATGCTAGACGATTCATGGTAATTTTTTTTTTTTGGGGGGGGGGGGCGGTACATTTATATTCGTGAAAAGAAACGCGGGTATCCTTTGAACTGACGTTCCACGCGAAATTTCATTCTCAGCATCATGGCGCATGTTGTGGAAGAAAATTAAAATAATGACGGTATCCATGACCAAACTATGGATGGTAAGCCATTCTTCCTGCTAGGAGAAAGGACGCCACCTGTGTCTGCCTCTTGAGCGGAAACTCCCTGTTGGCTTCAATGAAGGCCTTAGCATCGGTCGGCTCCAGCAGCAGGAACCTGTGGAAACAGCCGCCGCTTAGGTCGGGCTGCGCTGTGTCGAGTGCGATCCCTTACCTCTGCGAACGCGCTGTCAGGTGGCCCATTCCTCCTTGGGACCTGAGACCCACAAGTAAGAAGCACGCAGTAATAATCACAGAATGATGGGCTAGCTGATTTACAGCTAAGTTTTATATATGCCAGTAAAGATAAGTAGCCTATAAGGTAGTAGAGTGAAATTACGTCTAAGCTGTGCCCCACTTATAATCTATTTTGGTCCAATGTTTGGAGCAATCCCACAAGGTGGAGTAGATGTGCAATAAGGGAGTAATGACTCACTGACAACCACTCAAGCGCAGCCATATTGCTACGAAGGGAAGCTTTGCAGCTTCCACAGAAGCTTCGTAGTTTAAAAAAACCATTCGGGACCGGTACATTTTTATATTTTCTTCATCTATGAAGTTTCTGTTGAAGCTGCACAGCTTTCCTTTGTAGCCCCATGGCTGAGCTTGGCTGGCTGTCAATAGGTCATTGTTCCTTTACTATAATCTATTTTGATGGAACATCGAATGGTACCAAGTGCTACAGTTACCCTTGAAATAGAAGAATGATAATTCACACCATTCGTAGGCCCGAACCGCCGATCTGACCGATGGCAGACAAGTGTCGCGAAATATGGCACTGCAACAAGGCGCCCCACGAAGCGACGTCACAAGTCGCACTAGGAACACGGATGTGCCCCCATAGCCGACGATACCCTTAGCGAAAAATAGGCTGTGCAAAATATGCATTTCGAACATATTAATCTAGTGTTCCTTTTGCATTTTTGTCCCTATGCTTAAATTGCAATACGAATGCTTTCTAAGTATTCTAGGAGTAATATTCTGAACGTTCTTACAAATGCATCAAAAACTCATTTTCTGTCCGCTTAGTACATTTATTATACATTAAAAATATACTTAAAATATACATTACATGCATTAAAAATGTACTATAAGTACACATTAAATATATTCAAATATAATAAAAATATACTATTAATATAGTAAAAATATGCTAAAAATATACATTCAACACATTTAAAATATACATTAAATACATTACACAACATTAAATATACACTAAAAATATACAGTTAATACATGCAAAATATATTCATTCGGCTCGGCTTACAAAAGGTGTGCTAGTCGGATTCACCGGATAGTACTGATCAATATTGTCAAGAGCAGAAGTAATGACTGAGCTGGCTGTAAGCATTAGGAAAAAGACAATCCCAGATAAAACGCGTTGTCGTCAAGAAGTCTATGCCAATTCCATTCCAAAAACCTTTATTTACACCAGAGAAGAGGCTCCCCTACTCCCCATCTCTGGCACGCAGGCCTAGGGGTGGGGGCCGGGAGCCTCGCATCTAAAGGCAGGCATAGAGTTCTTGGTCTCTTGCGGCCTCCAGTGCCAGGTGAATGACTTTTTTCTGCACGGCGGGGTCCGCGCTTTGCAGAAGGGTTTCCCAGGCTTCCTTGCTATTTATTCCTTCTTTAATCCCTGGGGAGTGTGTACATTCCCAAATGATGTGATCTAGGGTCCCCCTATTCTCACATTTTTTGCATTTTTCCTCTATTTCCTTTTCCCTAAATACGTGTGATGCCCACACCGGGTTTATGAAGTTCCCAGCTTGTAGTCTACGCCAAGTTGTAGCTTCTTTATTCCCTAGTGTTTTGTCCGGCGGAGGGAAAATCCTCCTTTGACTTCTATAGCTCTCTATTATTTCTGCATAGCTGATCAGTCTCTCATCCAGATCCTTGCAGTCGGGCGGCTCTCCCCTGGCTCGGAAGTAGAGGTCTCGAGCCAGGGTGTTTGCCGCCTCGTTTCCAGGGATGGATGCGTGAGCTGGTACCCACACGATGCCAATGCAAAGTCCCGTGACGGGACCTCAGCGTGAAAGATATCGCCACACAGGAAATGCTGACGGAAAGTGACGTCAGCAAACACGAACTCCTCCGACAAGCCTAATACTTTGCTTGGCTTGTATATAAGCCCTCCAGAGAAGACACATTACTTTGCCCGGGGAGGCGCTTTTTGCGCAAAGACTGTGGGCCCCCAAATTGTCGCACAAGCGTCGGTGTGCTCGCGTTCCAATCTGCGGTCTGTCTAGAACCGAAGTGCTAATCGTAACTTGCGTTAGGCGTTGGTCAGGACTCGAACTGTCAACCAACCAATACATGGGCGTCAATAGAAGCCGGTCGGCATTGCCAGTGGGGGTCCTTTTCGCTGGAATGCTCGGGCCTGGAGGCACGCATGACGCCATTGCCGGTATAATGCTATCACGCTGTCCACACTTAATTTAAGTAAGTGGTGATTGCCTTTCTGGTAGAAGTTCACATAAACGAATGGACGACAGGGGAGAGTTTCCACTGCTCCCGGAAACGTGATTTCGAGCACTGGGATGCTCCACGGCAGCTTGAAGTGTGCTGTATATATGCTGACACGGACTACCCATTTGTTAGAGTTTAAGTATACTACGCACGAATCAATTTCGTATTTACGAAAGTACACTTCAGCTGCATTGCCAACATGCCATTTCCCGAAACACGATTTCGAGCACTAACTGTTCAACGGCAGCTTGAAGTGTGCTGCAAATACAGCTGATTTGTTAGAATTGAAGTGTACTTTGGACGAATTAATATCGCATTTGCGAAAGTACACTTTCAATACATTGCCAACATGCAAAGGCCATTCCCGAAAGGCGATTTCGTGCATTAGATTGCTCTACGGCAGCTAAAAGTGTGCTTCAAATATGTTTACAAGGACTGCCCATTTGTTAAAATTGAAGTATTCTTGAGATTAATTAACTCCATATTTACGAAAGTACACTTTTAATACATTGCCAAGATGCTAAAACCGCATAGGTATTTTTTCACGTGTTTGAAACCTGCTCGAAACATGCTTTAAAGGGACACTGAGGAGAAATTGAAGTTGGCTTGTATCCATAGAATAGCAGCTCCTGATCACAAAAACGCCACTCTGCCTGAAAACAAAGCTCTTGTAATGTAGAAAATACCAAGAACCAAAATACAGGTATCGCCGCCACAGGCCAGTCTCGCAAGTACAAGCCTGATGACTTCCTAGGACAAGAGGCGCCACGGAGGAATTTTCTTTACTTCATGGACGTCACGAATCTCAGAGGCTTGCAAAGGAAGGTTGCACTTTGCGCCGCTAGCCGTCAGAAATCACGGAGTCTGCGTTTACGTCACGATCCACGTCACTCCGTTCTGTGACGTCATAAGAGTTGCCGTGGCGTCATAAGAGTTCCCTGAGTTTTAATCAGAGGGGCGGGAAAAACTTTTTCAACTTCGAATTCAAATTTCATTGAAATAAATGCATCTTTCGCGCCCGGACAAGCGGCATCAAAACCATGAAATGCCGAACTATCAGATTTTGCTAACAAAAAAAAATTGATAGAGTTCTCCTCAGTGTCCCTTTAAGTGATGTATACTTTGAATGCATAAATTTCATATTTACGGCAGTACAATTTTAATATAATGACAAGATGCTAAAACCGCATTCGCATTTTTTCACGCATTTTAAATGTGCTCGAAAAATGCTTTAAGTGACGTATACTTCGAATGCATTAAGTTCATATTTACCAAAGTACACATTTAATATATTGACAAGATGCTAAAACCGCATTAATATTTTTTCACGCATTTGAAATGTGCTCGCAGCATGCTTCAAGTGACGTCTTTTTCGAAAAATTTAAGAATATATTTCGAATGCCAAGCATAAAATTTCAGGAATTTATTCCCGGCATATTTTTAGTGCATTCAAGTATAGAAATTATGTATAAAATACATTATAAATATCCCGAAGTATATCCTAAACGTATTAGCTTTCGCTAAGGGTAAAGCCCCCAGAAAGTAAAAGAACTGCTTTACATAACAAATGTTCGTCCAGTACTCAAATACGCTTGCGCGGTATGGGACCCTCAAAGCTTTAATCTTATAGAAAAGCCTGAACGCGCCCAAAACCATGCTGCATAATTTGTTTCTGGTAATTGTAAATTCCGTAGCAGTATTACATTAGTTAAAGAGAACCTTGGTTGGAAAACACTAGTACACCTCCGATTAACTGCAAAATTAGAACTTTTTTCTCGAATTTACTCTGATCTCACAAGAATAAATAAGAACTAGTACATTTTCCCTCTCCACTTCATCTCTAAACGATGTGATCACGAGCTGAAAGTTCTTGAAATGCTATGTCGTGCTGACGTCTACCGTAATTTATTTTTTTCCGCATGCTTCCGCCCACTGGAATGGGGAACTTGCGTTGAAGTTTGCAGTGCCGATTGCAGCGCATAACACACTGCCTAGCGAGAAGTGCAAGCAGTTTTGGGTAGTACTATTAGTACTTTTCCGCGCCACCTTCAGGCGCTAATTGGCGTGAGCCTCCGCGCCCTGTCGAAGGCGCACGTGCCGTGCGTCAGCTATCTGGGCTACACCGAGAGAAGTTAGGCAACGAATGCTGTCAGCAAAACGCGGGTATCTAATCGCGCAGAATGTGTTCTCGCGTTTGCAGCGGCCCAACCGGCTGACAAAAGCAGTTTTGAGTCACCGAATGGAACAAGTGCAGTTCCACCTTGGCAGCGCAGGTTTCCCATAGGCTTCCAAAAGCATTGGTAAATGTAAAACGTGTTCAGAGTTTGTCTTTATTGTCACGCAGTCTGCCGTAGATTAATATCACCCCGTTTACTTCATAACTTGAGTAGATGAAGCGCACAAAAACACAGCACACAGGAAAAGAATACACGAGACAGGCGCTACTTGCAACTGTTTATTGAAGTCAAGAATGGCTTATTTATAGCCAAGAAGAAGGCGAGGAGGAAAGGGAACAAGAACAATATAACAAACAACAGGTAAATGACTAGTGCGAGGGGAAGGATACTACAGAGGGGGAGAACAAAAGTGATTCAAATTTCATATCTTCATATCTTCTGGCTGGCATTGAGCGATAGTGC
Source organism: Amblyomma americanum (assembly GCF_052857255.1). Classification (NCBI taxonomy): domain Eukaryota; kingdom Metazoa; phylum Arthropoda; class Arachnida; order Ixodida; family Ixodidae; genus Amblyomma; species Amblyomma americanum. Next base: position 37,315,661 of record NC_135501.1, on the reverse strand, counting down.
ACCCTTTCCATTTCCGTGTTGTAATTTTGCACCGCAGTTCACTGCATACCGTTTGCCGCCGGGTTGACTTATTTAGGTTACGTATTTTGTTACTTTCTTGCTTTCACCAACTGCGCTTTGCTGTTTTAAGTTTTTGTCAAATGTTCATTTTCTTCCAATTGTCCCCCCCCCCCCCCCCCTGCAATAATGCCCTTGTGGTGCTGCAGGTACTTGTATAAATAAAAATAAATGCAATGCTACCGAGGCACACCTCGCAGCGCTTTTCCCAACAGTCCGCAAACACATCCTTTCAGTACAAACACAGACTTCTGTTCATAGTCTCGTGCCGGGCGGCCCAAGCATGCTGGCGAGAGAGCGGGAACCCGTCATCCTATACTCAGGCGCAGTCGGCGATGTGATGGCCCCTTCCAAGAATTACCAGTGAAGCACAATACTTATGCGACGATTTTCTGGATGCCTGCATACTCATCCAGGGCTACCAATGAATGAATAACGATGGGCCACGAGCAGTATACGATATGGCATCCGCGCCGAACGCACTTACCACCTCACCGGGTTGAACCCTGCTCGTTGTACTCCACTGCTTTCAGAAAAATCTCCAAGGAGGGACGCCGAAAAGCCTTTGGAGACGGTCCCCACCCCTTTCCAGAAAACAAATGTAATTTCCTAACGCACGAGCGCGTCCCATACCATTCATACTGGAGAGAGACTTAGTAGGGCTCGTCCCGCTACCACGTTCCACGCACAGCCGGTACACGGCGCTGATTGGTCCCCACGCAGCAGGCGTGCGCGCTGGGCGATCTGCCCATGCGCAACGTGACACGCGTAGCGGTGGCGGTAACCATTATGCTAAATATCTTTACTATTCCGAGGGGCGAGCAGAGTCTAGTGCACCGCCTTTCCCCACACAAGTCCTGTATCTGTTCTTTTTAACGAAGTTGTTTGAAAAAATAAAGACCCCGTGAATGAGTGTGCCGTCGCTGCTGCTCACATAGTCTGGCATTAGATATATTTACCGTAGTACGACCCACGAACTGGTTCCTCGAGGCGCCAGCTGTGCAACAGCAGATGGCCCCGAAGGGTGCACGCCGCCAAACGCGCAGGCGCAGCTGAGTTCCCGCGGAAGTGGATCACGGCAGCGAATGGCGGATGACACTATGCTAAACCTGTCTGCTATTTCTAAGCTTCGCGCATGCAATCTGACGGAACTCCCTACTGACATCCGCTGCGCTAAGTATGGCGACTGGGCGGTCCTATGGCACATGGCAGCATGACCTCTGGACAAAGCTCGTGGAATCCGTTCGCTATTTTTTCTGAGCGCGATGCTTTAGGGCAGTCGGCAGAGACCAAATCAGCATCAGCCTTGGCTCCTGTAAATGATTGAGGCCACGCGCTCGCACCGATGCAATGCTCAACGTTACATTTAAATAGCTTGCAGAAAGGAACTTTTTTCCAATTCCACTCCCGCAGCACAAAGGGCCCCTGCCGACCATCTCAACGCAAACTGCATTTTATACCCTAGCTATACCGGTTGTCCGCTGGGGTGTGCGAATATTCGAAATTTTCGAATACCGAATAGAATATCCTCCTATCCGATTGGCTGGACGAGTCAAATAGTGCACGCATGTTTCAAATTATTCAAAATTAACCGAATAGGACCTCCAGTTTTCGAATAGTTTTCGAATAACAAACACGAAGTTCGAATTTGGTACGCCATAGTATTTTTCGCGCGGCTGCCTCGAAAACAGAGCCCGCTCGGTCGCCGCACAGCGTGCTGCCGCGATTATTCAGGCCTGCAGGACCACGGCGCGGTTCATTCGTGGGCCGTCGTTCATGGTGTTCAGACATACAGCCTCCAAGATTCAGCGATGCGGCTGGGTTCAGCCACGTTCAGCAAGCCCCGCCTTTGTGCCTGATATCGGAGATATGGCTTATAAGTCTCGTCCTTCTAATCAACTGATATGTGCCAGAAGTTTCTTCACTATCGTCGTCAGTAGCAAAAAAAAAAATTATTTCCCGATGCGCATGACATGAAGGTCACATATTTAATACACTGACTCAGTGCTGCATGCCCCCAACTGCTGATCACTGTTGCCTCTTTCGACAGTTACAGCTTCAACTCTGAGAGTACTAGCGCCGATATTCGTTTTGTACGAATATAGCAAAGTGGCAGTAATCATAGAAATATCCAGTTAGGATTCCGGTAGATTTGAAGCTGCACTATTCGTGTTCAATTCGGTACTGAAGCTAGACGCTTCCCATGAGTTACTCAGCAATACTATGTCATCAGCAAATCAGAGATTAACTTTCATCTCTAACTTTTCGCAATGAAGTTCTGTGGATGTCTCCTGTAAATCCTCGGGTAAATTTACTGAAGAAATCGAGTCTCCCGGGACGCCCGTCCAGGCTGGGGGTTTATCAGTGTCCCTGCTGAGGGCAGTGGTGATTTAGTAGCCGCTGTAGTTGTTTTCCATTACCTTGACATAGGCCTCTTCAACAATCTGGTAGCGCAGTGTCTTCATGATTGCAGATGTTTCGAGTGAGTCCAATTCTTTCTGGAAATCACTGAAGGTTATTTACAGGAGTCGGTTATATTTTTATTGCGTTGCCTTTACTACCTTCCTTTTCGCAAAACCTGTCCATCTGGTTTAGCCGGCCACTTCTGGCCACAATGAACAGTTTAAGCTTATTGAAGCGGCAGAGCAGGCTGCAAGAGACAGGGAAGTCCTGGACTAAGGACCCAAGCCTGCACACCCATGAATACTTTTTTTGTGATTTCCAGTCAATGTTTTCAATCAATCAATCAACGTCCATCTGATGTTGTGTGATGCTGCCGCCACACTCCAGGCACTTCCACCGACAGCCCACCTTTTCGCACCACCCTCCAGAATCCTCCACACACCAAAACAATTACGGTCGATTCGCGTAGTTAGGCCAAATGCGATTCGATGGCATAGCACTTCGCTTTTCCCTTCAGTGTTCGGATACATTGCTCCCAGGTGGAAGTTGTTCGGATAGCGATAAAGACTTAATCCCTTATATGCGGAACTGGTAATTATGAACATTCATGGATGATTGGTACACCTCATACCACTGCTGGTGCAGTGGTGGAGCGGTTAAGCGATGCGCCCCTGCCTTGTGATTACAGGTGCTGGCACCGGTAAGGCTTGTGCGACCCAGGCTGCTCTTCTCCAGCAACCCCTCGCGACCAATCATTAACCGAACTGCCACCTGCCACGGTGGATGTTTGCTCACAATCCAGTGGGCAGGCTGCCAAGTGTGCATAGTATATCTTCTCATCAAGGGCAGACCGGGCACCACACAAACTGACTGTGAGACGACGGTTTTTCGCCTGAGTGGAAGCATTAGTGCTACACCACTAAAACAACCTACCTTAACCCTCCAGGAGACCCTACTCAGCACCCATTCAATCACTGCCACCCTTCAGACGCCTCACTTACAATGACCCCACGCTGCAACAGAAAAAGTCACTGTAGAATCGGACTGTGCAAACTGCTAACGCGTATGATCTCCTGTGTATTTTTTAACGCGAGGGCATTAAAGGCCTTGTTCACCAGAAATCCGGTGCCGCCGTTGTCTGCATTGTGAGCGAAAAATAACGAGCATGGACCTGGCAGGTGGTCCCCACAGAACAACCGAGAAGGCAGCTGGCCCACCTAGGTCGCATGGCCCACAACTTGCCCACCGGATAATGAGCAAACTGCCCACCGTGGCAAATAGCATTTAAATTGATCATTTTTCGCTCGGGAAAGGCAACCTGGGCCACACAAGGCCGATCCCTGAGAGCACCTGCCATCGCAGGGCAGTGGCGTATCACTTACCCGGTGCACCACTGCGCCAGAAGGGGTATGAGGACTGCCAGGGGTATATGAATATAAATAATCATCTGCATATATAGGAAGTTACCCACTGCGTTATCGCGTCATACCCTTAAGGTGGAGCTTAAGTATCCTGTCCAATATTTCAGGTGTCATCGATTTCCACGAGATGCAAGTTTGCTCCCGAATGTACAATAGCTATTTCATCAAGCCAGAATGGACGCGTTACAAATTTACAGACACTGCAGCATATCCAGTTTTATTATCGATGTGGCAAGTGGAAGCAGTTACCTGCATGCGCGACACAGCCATTCCGTTTTTTTCCAGCTTCCGGAGTCTATGAACCCCTAAAGCAGCGAACTTCTCGCCTGCGCACGGAGCATTATCAGCGTCAAGCCCATACAGCAACTGGTGTAGGTCTTTTTTACTAAATCAAACAAGGCTGTTCTTTTTTTGTCACCGGGGAGGGACGCGGCAAGTTCTCAAGTGGAATAGCTTAAATAAATTGTCCGTATTTACTTACACTGTTTTTAACTACGCACGCCTGCTTGCGCATCCAAACTGCACTCATTCGCTAAAATTCTTCGGCATCGTTTAAAATGTGGCGCCAGCTGAAGCTGAGACGGCGGGAATCGACGTTGGAAATTTCACCGTGCTCTGTAACGGTGACGGTGATAAACGCGAATGCAGACCGCGATATAAGCATCGCACGTTATAGTTGAAGGTAGCAACAGAGCGGGCCCAAGTTTTTATCTAGCTATACTGCAGTGCACGAGTGCACGCAGATGCTAAGGCCTGCGCGCACGAAGGTCTGCATTTTCACAGCACTACCTTGCACTAAGCCAGCAGTGCACGCAGAACAACCTGACACGCGAGTGGGTTAATGTTACCACTCAGGAACCTGGAGCAGATGGATTTTCAAGCGCTTATAGAGCAAGAATTTTATGCTTTAACTAATGACAAAATGTCCACAATTCAAAGGAAACGTTAATTACCGAATCCTAAAGTCTTGATCCTAACAAAACCAAGGCAGAATACTCGCGAGAAGGAGTTATTTAGCCTGGCTGGCGTTGGCTAAATGGCAAGAAAGGGGCTACGTTTTGTAACACATAAGCAGTGTAAGCAGCGCAGCGTCTGAGGCTTGTGCTTCTAAATTCTACTTAGGATACTCAAGTAGCATGCCTGTAAGTGCCCCCTGCACCGTCAGAGTTGTCGGTATCGGAACTCAAACGCTTGCTTGTTCGCGGAAGCAGTGACCGCCACCATACAGTGTCCGGACGCCGTAAGAAGTGCAGTCTTCAGATTCTCCCCGCACCAGTTTGACCGAACTTATCTGGCGACCTGGAACTAGAGTGGCGCTGCTGGCGGAACCCCAAGCAGCTTCGCATGTCGTCTATTAGTGCGCGCATTCAAGACTGTGTCATGTGTGGTGATGTAATACTGGAGGGGCTGTGCATTACACCAAGTAGGACAACCGCACAAATTATAAAGGAAGAAGGTGGTGTATGCGCAGACAGCACATGGGTGGAGCTCCCGAATAGAGGTCAGCAACTCCACCAATGTGCCTCCTCCGAGCAACTAGGATGGTGGCCTTTCTGCGCCCGATTTTTGTCGATCCTGAGGCAGAGAGTGAGACGGTGTCAGAATCCAATATAATGCGAGTCGTTTCAACACCAAAAAAACAGGCGATGCACAGCACTCAAATGCACATGCAGAATTAGTCGCATGTACTACAAATGTTGCAATACATGCTTCAGCAAGCGGCACTCACCGCAAAGCCTCCAGGGCCTCCCTGAGGGCATCCGGGTCGGCCGGGTCCTGAAAGAAGGCAGTCAGCAAGAATGTTAAAACTTAAATTGCATGCGGTCTGGATGTTTTCCACGAACCGTGAACGACCACGAATACAGAATGACGTTGTGGAGCGTAAGAGTGGTGTGCTTGTTCGCACCAAGAATTCTAAATCGCACTCACACTGTATGTGGCTGTCATTGTAATAGACCATAAGAACGTACTTTCACTGACACTACGGAACCTATTATGCAGTTTTCGTGTTTTCACTTTACACTCTGAATGGCTGCAGGACAGCCAATGGAGTTAAACGAGACAACAATGAAAGCGCCAACCCAAGACACGGGCCTACATTTTACGCACACGAAAGGCCTTGTGGACCCATCTTTCGCCCTAGGTTGTCCCTTCGTCTACGTCTCTCCTGTACAGCAAGTGCATGTCCACAACTCGAAACACCAGGCGTCACCAGCCACATGCGTTCGTGTGTATCCCACCTGGTAACTGGTCCAGGCCTCTTTCTCTGCCTCGTCAGCGGCCGTGTGGGGCAGGCTGAACTTGTAGAAGGGTCGCAGGTTGCGGTACACGTACAGGCACGAGCCCCCCGCCACGGCCACGGCTGGGGGCTGTCCCGGCGGGGCAGCCTCTGCGTTGCGACCAAATGACAAAATTACGCCCTAAGCCAACTAAGGTGACAAAAGAAACAAAGCGTCCAACGAGGTCATGGAAGCCTTTCATATCAAAAACGAAAACTCTCGCTCTGGCAGCACGTCCATTGCCTTGAGCGATGGGTGTGGAAAACCTGTTCCCCCATCCGTTTCGACATGGCCGGCCACCTTCATCTTCGTGCGTCAGGACAGCACAGGCTGGGCGCGGAGGGAAGTCTCCCTCATGGAGAAAGCGGAAACAGCGACGAGAGCGCCACCTCGGAGGTTGCGCGGAACTCCGCAGAGCCGGAGAGAGCCTCTTCGGGATCCGGCCAGCGTCGTGAGCGGATGCGCCCGCACACTGTCCTGACTACTTCTGGTTCCAGACAGCGAGGTCAGCGCAGCAAACGCGTGCTCTAGGCACCTTCCCCAGCGAATGCTCATGGATGGCTTTGCCCCAAGAATGCGGCGCGAACGGGAAGACCCGGCCGTCATTGTCGCGCATACAAACGTTCGCCGCCGATACCTCCGAATTCGCACCCCTGCCCCTTCTTACATAGCCTTCTATTTCTGAGAAATGCCTCGTTGATGTTTTGTAGCTAGCTGGCCCGCTGTGTGAATTAGTTGCAAGTGTAATAAATAGCATATGAATGTTCACGTTTTGTCGTCCCTCCCCTGTCGACCCCCCCGCGGGTAGCGAGCGGAAACGCTGCATCCGCGGAGTGGGAGTGCGGGGCGGAAGGCTGTGTCCCCCCATATTTCCACATGTGAAACTGACATTTTTCGGCAAGCGATTACAAACATCCTTCAAGATGATTCTTTGTCGCCTTATCATCTTAATGTGCAGAGATGCGCACCGTGGTTTCATGCCGTTTCCTATTTTACTCTTCCTAATTTTTTTGCCTGTGTATAAGGTCTACTGTGCAATAACAAATCCTCGGCGTAACATTGTCCAATTATCTAACCTGGAACGCGCATGTCACAAAAGTCAAATCATCCGCTAACAGATGCCTTGGATTCTTAAAACGACATCTACGCAATGCGCCACAAAACGTAAAATAACTTGCCTACAAATCACTTGTCCGTTCTAGATTAGAATGCGCCTCTGCTTTTTGGAGCCCTAATCAAAATTATCTAACAAATTCCCTAGAATCAGTACAAAGTCGAGCCACAAGATTCATATATTCGTGCTATTCATATATTGTCAGTATATCATCATTGTACACGTCGTATTATTAGTATGTGCTTGTTTCACAAACTTTATTACAGCTCACTTCGTCATCCGCCTTACATCTATCCGCCGGCACGCATTTCCTCCCGCATTGGTCATCCCCTTCAAGTTTCCCGGCCTCGTACGCGCACTACTACATTTGCATCGTCATTCTTTCCACACTTAGCCACGGACTGGAACAACCTTCCACACGACATCGCCGCAATCACCTGTCTGTCAACATTTGTGAATTCCTTAGCTACTATATTTAACAGCAAATAATTTACGTACCTTACGTGTTTCTTTGTTTATTAAATCTGCTTTATACATATAAACCACCCCTCATGTAATACCCCCAATTCCGGGGCCTTTAAGGTAATAAAGTGAAGTGAAGAGCTAGTCCGCACTTCTACCGTGTATACTTAAGTCGTGTCCATGCCTGTATGGCATGAACACGAACTCCTTGCTACTACTCCTCTACACGAACATCACCGAATTTGGACGCCGGGTTACGCCTGGTTAGGGAGCAACGAGGCGGCTCATAACGTAGCTCGAGAGCTAATTAACTGAGCAGGTCCTTCTCACGCCTTTTTTCTTCACATATAGTGAACAACTAGAAACGCCACGTCTCAAACGTAGGAAACACCCTTCACCACACAAAAAGTTAAACAGTGCAGATGCTTCAGCCTGGCGCAAAATACAGGCAAACTCGCTTAGAAACCCACATAAATACAGCAAAATGTATCCTACTCAATACGCTGTCACCTGCCCCTGATGTGACGCAAGTCCCACACTTTTGCACGTTTCGTTGGCGTGTGCGGACAATCCTCGACCCACAAAGACGACACATATGTCATACGAGCAGCAGGAAGCTCAACTTACTAGCGTATCCTTTCAATACCGTCTAAAGCCCATCGACCAAGTTCGTGAAGCAGCTAATGCCACTTGAGTTCTGGAATGAGGACCCCACCCGTCTGAGCGTCAGTAAAATCTCAAGACCTGTTTCTGCATAAAGTTTATTGCCTCTCTCTCTCGTCTTCTAAGAAAATGATCTCAAACCGAAATATCAGAATTTCAGCGTTAAGGGTTCCCCAGATTTCTCAGCAGGGAAGACCATATACACTCGACCATTCCAGAGAGGTTGCATCAGACTCAGGGCGTTTGGCTGCTGCGATAAATCGGAAGGCTTCAATGATGAATCGGCTTTAGCAGTTTGGTCGTGAAGTAGAGCTTTCCCACTTAAAACACAGCGTAAACAAGAACGCGGGACGAAGACTGAGACGTACACAACACATTCCTTTAAAATGAAAGTCACCCAACTTGCCCAACTTGTAATCCTACTGCTATACGCGTGCCATGCTTTGGAAGCATTGCTATGCAAAGGAGGGCCCTCCTGTTGGGAGGGTGGGCCCTGGATGCAGTTGATGCAGTCGTCAGTTTTGATGGATGGATGGGTGGATGGATACGGCTGAACCCTTTAAATCGCGCGGTGGCTCAAGCCACCTAGCCATGACTTATGAAATTTTACTCTTCTCTTGATTTTAGCCACCAATCAGATAACCTTCGCTTGGTTACTTCTACCCGCTTAAAATCTACTTTCCCTTCACTTTCCTTAAACTCCAATGCCTTGGATAAATCAGCCCCGCTGCTTTCCACTGTAGGGTGAAGCCCTTTACAGAAAAGTATCAAGTGTTCAGCCGTTTCCTCCTCCTCTCCGCACGCAACGCACAACGTGTCTATCTCAAGGTACCTGACTCTATATGTCTTAGTCCGCAAAACTCCCGTCCTGGACTCAAACAACAAAGAGCTTCCCCTACAATAATCATAGATATTTTCTTTGGCAATTTCCCGCTTAAAAATTCTATATGTTCCCAGTGCTGATTTTGTCAGCATCCCTGTTTTCCACAAAGCTCTCTCTGTTTCTTCAACCTTTTTCTTAACTGATAACTGCTGAGTTGCCCCCCTACTGCTGTCCAGATATTTACTTGTCAATTAACTAGTCCGCTTTCTCCATTTCGTATCAACATTTCTTATATACAGGTATCTGAAAACTTTCCATGCCCACTGCTTTTCCCCCATTTTTCTCAATCGTTCCTCAAATGCTATCTTGCTGCTAGCTTCTCTGCTCTCGAATGACGCCCATCCCATATCACCTTGTACCCTCTGATTTGGTGTATTGTCATGTGCTCCCAAAGCTAGCCTCCCTACGCCACGTTGTTTAATTTCAAACCTTGCTTGAACATCTGGTCGCATGCACAGGACCGCATTACTGAAAGTCAGGCTAGGAACCATCACCCCTTTCCAGATCCCTCTTACCACTTCATACCTATTGTAATTCCACAGTTCCCTATTTTTCATGACAGCTGCATTCCTACTACCTTTATTCATTACATATTTTTCATGCTCTGTCAGATACTCACCGCCGTTATTTATCCACACCCCAAGATACCTGTACTCATCCACTATTTCTAGCGTGAACTCCTGTATTCTATGCTCGCCGACCTCATCATTAAATATCATGAGTGCAGATTTTTCCTTAGTAAACTTGAAACCTAATCTATCTCCCTCTGTACCACATATGTCTATCAACTTCTGCAAATCTTCCTTGCTCTCAGCCATTAGCACTATATCATCGGCGTATATTAGTCCCGGTAATGACTGTTTAATCAATTCTCCTTGCGTGAAGAAAGAAAGGTTGAAGCCTAGTCCACTCCTCTCTAGCTTGGTCTCCAACCCTTGCAGGTACAACATGAACAACAAAGGAGACAGAGGACATCCTTGCCTATGCCCCCGCTGTATCTCTACAGGCTCTGATACCCTTTTCCCCATATATATATATATATATATATATATATATATATATATATATATATATATATATATATATATATATATATATATATATATATATATATATATATATATATATATATATATATATATATATATATATATATATATATATATATATATATATATATATATATATATATATATGTATATATATATATGTATATATATATATATACATACATATCTTTTAAAAGATTTATTACACCATCTTCCACATCCAATGTGCCCGGTATGTCCCACTGATACTCTTGAATAACGTTGTCGTAGGCTCCCTTAATATCCAGAAATGCTAACCATAGGGACCTGAGTTCCTATTCAGCAATCTCTATACACTGCGTCAATGAAAACAGATTGTCATCCAACCTCCTTTGTTTCCGGAACCCATTTTGTAACTCCCCTAGCACCCCCTCGTTCTCCAACAAGCCTGCAATCTGTCCTTTATAATCTGCATCACCACCCTGTACACCACAGATGTCACTGTTATACGACGGTAGTTACTTACATCAGCTTTGTCCCCCTTTCAATAATATATCATGTTCATTCTACTTAATCGCCATTCATCGTGGAGTTTCCCATCCACTATAATTTTATTCACTACCTGTATTGATGTTTGCTTGGATTTTGGTCCTAGCTGCTTTATTAACATAATCGGAATATCATCTGGTCCGGTTGACGTGCCACTAAGAACCTTCTTCTCTGCCCTTTCCCACTCTCTTTGCTCAAGTGAAGCTATTGCAGTAACCTGTCTATCCTCCTGTGATAAATTGTGTGCAACATTTCTTTCCTTAAATATTTCTGTCATCCTTGTTGTTATGTGTTTTATCGCTTCATCCCCTTCTACTCGAATACCCGGATATGTAACAATAAACCTTTGTTCTAGCCTAGTCTTATTACTCATTGCATTTAGATGCTTCCAGAATTTTTGAGCTGCTTTTCTATCCTTTTTATTTACTTTTGACATCCATTGGGCACCCTTTCTTCTAATTTTCTCATTAATCAAATAGGATGCTTCCCTTCTACACTTTATGAAGTTATCTCATTTTTTGTCTACTTCAACTTCTGGTTCCCCCTTCTTGGCCTATCTGTGTTCCCTAGCTCTTGCTCCAATAATCGAGTTAATTTGGTATAAGTCCATTCTGTTTCACTATCCTCAAAGATTACTTTCTCAGTTTGTTTATGTGTATCAGCAGCGCGAACACAAAAAGGAAGAAGAAGGAGAAGATAGTACAGAGCGCTGACCTGTGTCTTTCAGCGCTACAACGCGTGACCAGATCCACTCCTTCCGCAATACATCGAACCGCTTCCGCCGCTGGGGCTAGGAGAGAAACTTGCCTGACCATGGTCAACAATTCCGGCGCAGTCCTCCTCGGTTCCACAGCGAACCTGGGGCCGTGACCTAGAAAACGCTGGACCTCCTCTGTGATGCTCCTGACACCTTCCACGAGATGGACGGGATTTCCGGTATTTTTCTTCTTTGGAGGCACGAGAGCACGCAGGCCCGGGAGTACCTGCTGCCAGAGGCACTCTGTCGTTCGGCTGGCTTGAGTCACAACCTCACGCCATTTTCTTGCTGCTGCTGGCGCTGGCGACGATGCGAACACCATTAACCGCAGATGTTCTCTATGGAGGCTCGCCAGGTGCTGCCATTCTGAACGCAAGATTTTGAACAGGCGTGCAGCATAACCGACAGTAGGCTGGATGCCGCCGAAGAGCTTCAGAAGATCAGGAGGGAGCACCTTGCGCCGGATGCAGAAGCCGAGACTTCTTGCCTCGCAGGTGGATGCCGCGGCGAGGTATACTCGTAGCAGGGATCAGTTTTGGGGAGAAAGGAAAGGGCCCGTAGAACAAAAAATGTACTTGAATAACACCATCTGCCGGGCTAGTTGGTTGCGATCCATATGTATCAGCAGCGCGAACACAAAAAGGAAGAAAAAGGAGAAGATAGTACAGAGCGCTGACCTCTGTACTCAGCGCTTTGTACTATCTTCTCCTTTTTCTTCCTTTTTGTGTTCGCGCTGCTGATACATATGGATCGCAACCAACTAGCCCGGCAGATGGTGTTATTCAATTTGTTTGCCTGCTGCTTCCAATTGCTCTTCTGAGTAAAAATTCCCCTCTGATTGTTCATCTCGCTTGAGTCCTATTTTGGCTTCTCCTCTGAAACTCACCTTGATACACTTGTGGTCACCACCTAGACTTCTGGAACAATGTTCATCTATGCTCATTACCCCTAATCTATTATACGTGCTCTGTGACATTAGTGCATAATCTATCGTCGAGTGCAGACTCCCTGCCTCCCATGTTATGAGCCCTTCACACTTCTCGGTACTGTTGCATAAAACTAAATCATGCCTGTCACACATGTCGTGCAGCATGCTTCCTGTCGAATCTGTGTACCCAACCAGGTCTTCTATATGTGCGTTCATGTCGACTAATATAATTATCTCGCCTTGTACTCCTAGCTCATCAATGCCGCTTGCAATACATTATAACATTTTCCTGCTTTCCTATTTGGCGTTAGCTCCTGTCCACAGGTATACCAAGCCAAGGAGTGTTTGCTCCCCTGCCACTTTTCCTTTTAGCCATAAATATTTATTGCATCCCAGCTCAACCCTTTGAAAATTCTAACTTTTATGAATGAATTCCCCAATTGCACCCCCCTTTCTGCTGCCCTCTATTCTATTGCTATATTCCCATGCGTAGTCTGGGTTACCAGGTGGTTGCTCCATGTCTCTAAGTTGCGTTTTCACTAAATCATATACAATTAATTCCTCCCATTTCAGTCTATTCTTGCCACCTTGCATGTTAATGAAACATATATCTGAATTAACTTGGCCCTGGCGCTTGTGTCTATTTCTTCTCCTATGGTTCCATCGTCCCTTTGATCTTGGTTCTTCCTTCTCCACAGTGGTTTCCTCAGAGCTCTGGGTCTCCCCAAAAAAGCTGTTGCCTGGCGACCTATCCTACTACCCACCCTCTTGGCAGTGGCACCACCGTAGTGAATGCCATCCTGTGCAAAAGGGTGGGGCCTGGCCTCGTACACATCCCTGTTAACTTCCATTACCCCGTATCTTAGTCGTCGACTCATTAACCTAATTACACGGTTAGCCTCAACGATCCTCCTTTCCGTTTCGCTAGCCTGCCTCTGGACCTCTGGGATTGTGCATATGGTCGCATGCACACTCTCAGAGGCCTCTCTAAGCCTACGCATCCCCACTTCCAACTGCTTCTCGAGGTTCTGGCTCCTCCCCTTCAGCACATCGTTGAGACCAGCATGGATAACGACAAGGTGTTCGCCATCCATGCTGCCCCCCACCACCTCCTGAGCTTTGGCCATTGCATCTACCATGCACTTCCCTGACTGGGCCTCCACCTGCACCCGCCTGTCCGCCTTCACTGTCGTCAAAACGCGTCCCTCCACCCTCGCTACGTTCGAGTCATCAACTACCAGAACCGTCCTCCGCTCTAACTGTTCGCTTCCTGACTGCGACTGTTGCCCTCCGGATCGCACTACCTGTCTCTCCCGCCGCCGTACGCTACTGTCGCGAGTTTTTACCTCCCTCTCTTCCCCACTCAAAGCCAGCTGCGCTACAGCACTGTAGGATCGACGAGCCTCGCCCCCCACCTGACACTGCTCCGAAACGGGGTGCCCTGCCGGCCGCGACCTGAGCGCTTCTACCTGCTCTTCTAGCTGGGCCCGCTTTTTCCGCTCCTCCTTCAGCTCGCCCACAACTCGCTCCAAGAGGTCGGCATTAGCCTTCTCCCTCTTAAGCGACTCGGCGACCTGCGTTTCTAACTTAATCCGTTCCCCTCATTCCACCTTCAGGTCACCTTTCAGTTCCTTAATCCTAGCTGCCCATTCCCCTTTCAACGTCTGAACGGTCTCCTCAAAACGCTTACATATCTTGCACGCGAAGCTAGCCCCATCTGCCTCGGCTAAGTTTCTGAACTTCGTTTCGTCTAAATAGCACCAACGATCGCACTCCTGGCACTGCATTAACTCCCCGTCCCCGTCCACCTTGACTTTCCTAGCTTGTCGACCCATCGACCACGCCGACTACGCAATGTAAAAGCACGCCAAAAATCCTACACAAAAACCTTCGGCACTACGCAACGGAAAAGCCCGACAAAATACCTATGCAAAAAACCTTCGGCCAACGCAACGTAAAAGCCCGCTAAAGTTCCTGCACAAAAACCTTCGGCACTGCGCAACGTAGAAGCCCGCCAAAATTCCTACACAAGAAACCTTCGGCACAACACAACGTAAAAGACCGCCAAAATTCCTACACAAAAACCTTCGGCACTACGCGACGTAAAAGCCCACCAAAATTCCTGCAAAAAAAAAAGAAAAACCTTCGGCACTACGCAACGTAAAAGCCCGCCAAAAATCCTACATCAAAAACTTTCAGCACTCCGAAACGTAAAAGCCTGCCAAAATTTCTACACAAAAACCTTCGACACATACACACTTCCGCTAGCCTTCCTACCCTAAACTCGGTTTAAAACTACCGCCCGACAGCATGTACAAGCGCAAACACCAAAAAGCACTTAGCTTCAGGCGTAGTCGCTGGAGCTCCGAAAAAAACGTCCTCCTCCGACGGCGTCACGAGCGAAAAACCTAAGACACAAGCAGCGCCATCTACAGCATCAGTGTTGCACTACTATTGCGATTTACAGCCACCTTTGCTATAGCAGGTATGTTTCCTCGTTACATCAGTTAATAAATTTCATAAACGTGTGCATCACAACACGAGGAATCGTTTGACGCCATCCGGAACCCCCTACGAGAAACGGTTCGGCCGTAATGGCCGCTTAAGGTCCTCGGAATGCACGGTTTGGGAGCGGAAAGGTCGTCGATGCTACTGTCATGCCAAGTCACTTGACACCACTTTGAAAATTCTGCGTCAAACGGGTGACCCCCAAATTTTATGTATGCAAATGGTGGTCCCGGGGGGGGGGGGGGGGGTGCCCCACTTCGATGGCCGCTATACTGGCACATACCGTTTATATATAACGGATCGAATGTATGTTTATATCAGTTGAGGCGGTTCGTGGCCACTGTTGCTATGTGATAAAGTGTGGCGACTTTATAAGGGTTTCGCTCAATTTGACCTGCATTGCAGACAGACGCGTCCTTGACAAACGTTAGTTAGAGCTAATGCTCTTAAAAACAGAACCCTCTGTGTGCAAGAAGCACCACCCGCTAAAAGGAAAAAGACCTCTACAGCAAGCGACGCGGAAACAGGCATGCAAGATGCGGATGAGCCAGCTTCACAAAAGGTGCCAGGTGAAGGTACAATGGATCACATATGCGACAATCTCTAGCTGCCAGACCCGGGCATGTAACAGGGCCGGAGTTAAAAAAAATGGGGGCCCTGGACTACTGCTCCTGTCGGCCTCCCTGTACCATTACCCTCTCTTTGATGTCTTCCTCATCCCTGTGCTGCACTACTGGGTTATGCCCCACGCTTCATTTTAATTGCACCAAATTTAAAAAGAACGAAGTGCGATCAATGACATTTATGAGACAGTATTGCTCTAGCATTAGTTTTACAGCACATAGAAAACAAACGCAGCCACCAGCGCAACTGTCGGAACGCATGAGAAGATAACGAGGGACTTGTCCGAGTGGCACTTTCACACGGCCTCTTCCAAAGTGAGAGTAAATCGATGGTGGAAGCAGCGAAACTGGCACAGGACAAGACAGAGAGGCACACACACACACAGCACCGCTTGATTTGCAAGCGTTTAGTATGTGCATTATGAACCAACCAGCCCAGCAGTTTACATAAACATTAACATGGGCGCAACACACTGTCTACTCCTCGAAATAAACAAAATGAAGAAAAAAGTTTCTAATCACAACACTTGTTTTTAAAACGCGGCTTCTAGTTCGGAACGAAAATTCGAGAAAGAATCAGCGTTAGCAATGGATGCGCCCAGACAGTTTCATTCTCTTGTTACTAGCGAGAAGAACGAATGTTTCAAAGTGTCACTGTGATATGGATATTCGGTTACCGTATACGCGTGCTGGTTCCTTAATGCGCCTTTTTGTGAATGCGCAACGTACTTTGATGAATAGGTCTTAAAAGTGTTATTAAGAAGCTGAAAGAGGAAATCTAGTCGAGCGCGCTTTGTCCCTGTTGATAGTGTTGACCGGAGAGTACAGTGAGCCTGTTTCTCTGTATCTGTTGTGAATAAACCTCACTGCTTTACGTTGTATTCTTTCAAGTAGTGGATTGTTAGTTACAGACTGAGGAAGCCAAACATTGTTAGCATATGCTAGCACAGCTCTAACAAAAGTTTTATGAGATAAAAATTTTGTTTCTGCTGGCCCAAGGTGAAGACACCTTGCATGAAAAAACAGTTTCTGTAATGTAGTTGAATAGATGTACGTATGTTTGCCCCGTCCGAGATCGGTAGTTAACGTAACGCCTAAGTATTTGTGTTCGTTGACGAAGGCCTGTGGAGTAGCACTGACTTTATACACAAAATCGGTGGTTGTGTTTTTTTTCTAGTAACTACAACTGCTACACATTTCACTTTGTTAATTGACATTTGACAGTCATTACACCAGTCCAAAAGTTTTGTAATGATCTGTTAAATACGGCGTAGTCTTCACGGCCTCTAATTTCTCTGTAAATTATACAATCCTCTGCAAATAGCTTGATGTTACTGGTAATGTCGGTCATACTGTCATTAATAAATATGACAAAGAACAACGGCCCAAAAACAGATCCTTGAGGAACTCGGGTTGTGACTGGTACCGTTTTGGATTGAATGTGATGTTAAAGCTTTTCCAGATGAAAAGACCAAAGTTGTACGAGCACTTGGCTAAGCATAACGTACTCATTTTGCCTAGCCGAATTTGCCTGCAGCGCTACGTTTGGAAGTTCAATAGTAGTTTCGTCTTCAATGACGAAGTGTTCAGAGAATTTGCTGCGGAAACAAAACAGTGGGACACATGCAGTCGACATGGTAGCATAATCTTCAATGACAGAGTCATCTGAAAACGTTAGAGCAACCACAGCAGGTGAGTAGTAGTTATTACTTCTGTATCGAAAGATTTATTTCAGCGTTTTTATTTCTCCATTGTTTAACCCTGATACACTGCGTCTTTCAGGTCAATTACACCCTTACTTTGATTTTGGCAGTAATTGCGGCCACCATGTTCATTTCATCAGGAATTGTTTAAGGGTTTCTCTACCTTAGAATACTCATGCTTGAAGAAAAAACTGCAGCAAACATGAAACTGTCCGCCATTCCAAGGTGTGTTGCATTTCTCACATCGCTGCCTTGATGGTACTTTGCACTCATTATTTATTTGTTTATTATTAATTTATTTAAATAATTATTTATTTATTTATTTATTCATTCATTTTTTTATTCCTCAAGGGTATCGTGTTGAGGCATTTTATGCGAGGATTGGACGTTACAAGGCAAAAAAAAAATAGAAATCCCAATGAATTGTTATCGATGAGCCGCTTGAATGTTACTGGGTCGATGATGGTGGCAACTTTGGCGGGCAGGCCATTCCGGTCTCGTGCTGTGCGCAGGAAGACCGACTGCTGAAAAGTTGGAGTATAGGCTTGTGGCATTTCATCATCGCGCGGGAGAAGAGATAAAAGTCGTTACTATATTTGCTTGTTTGCAATTTAATTGTCCTGGCAGCCTTGACTTGGGCAGTGAAAAGATTAATCGGAGGGTGTATTTACTCTAGCTACTCAAAGATGACTGCGAGTTCCTTTACATGGTATGCAAAAAACTTTTTCTTTCAAAGATTATATTTGGTAAGTTTGCGCTTGTGTCGTGTGTCATGTGTCATTGTGCTGCTAAGTAGCGCATACGTTTCCAAATATTTTCAACCAACTGGTACCTATTACTTTGATTTATGGGTGTGTAACGTCCCAAAGCGACTCAGGCTATGAGGGACGCCGTAGTTAAGGGCTCCGGTTAATTTTGACCACCTGGGGTTCTTTAACGTGCACTAAGATCGCGCAGTACACGGGCCTCTAGAATATCGCCTCCATCGAAATGCGACCCCAAGGCCGGGATCGAACTCGCGTCCTTCGGGTAAGCAGCCGAGCACCATACCCACTGAGCCACCACGACGACTTTAAACTGGCTCCTGTTTTAGTATTGTTAGCATCAAAGGTTATATTATCTGCTTAACTTCCTTGTCCTGCACGTGCCTGGACACAAATGCTTGGTGTATTCACAGCGAGGGAGAATGTTAAGGTAAACATGCTTGGAGAGATCTGGCTTGAATCCATACTTGTGACTGATTATGCTGGCCTTTCTTTTAATTCCACGACGTGTTACAGCGCAACATCGAACCGCAGCATGTTGAAGTCATATAGTATTCGTCGTATACGAAAGCCTTCTTTCCTTTTTATTCATTCGTTGCCACAACATAGCCAACTGTGAAGAGAATTCTTAATGTGCATAGAAAATACCAAGCGTAACCAACATGCAGACATAGGCCATATTCTCTCCAAATAACACAGTGCATTATTTTAATGGCAATAATGTACTTAACCCATGTCATATTGTGGGAAATTACTTAACAAGCTGCTAAAGATGTGCATGGCTACTGAAAAGCAATATGTGTGCTTTCAGTACGATCAGGCCGAGTCACAGCAAGACTACGCGCTCCGTGGACCTAACGAATTCTCTGCTCTTTTACTCATATCTTCCGTACTTGTTTTGTAAGCGCAGGTTTCATTATGCCCAATGGCCGAGCATGCATTGAACATATGCAACCAACTTTGGAAAGAGATTGGAGTTATGTTACCCTGCCCAGACTAACTAGTGCGCACATGAGGTCAAATTCTTTTGAAAAAAAAAATGGAAGTGAATCTTGCGATTTGCAACTCATAACATGTTTCTGTACAAAGCAGATTTACAGAAGTTTTCTTCAGCATTGCACAAACAGAAAAGCTTGCGGAGCAGATGCATAGGATATTATGCATAATGACCTAAGAGATTCACGTGATAGACTAAGGAAGTCTCCACAGGGCGTCGCAGGCCTAGAGGCCTTCCTCGCGTTTTTAGACTCCTCTGAGAAAGCAGAGAGGAAAAAAACAGGATACGGGTCGATCAGTAACAGTACCACCGAAGGTCTTCGGGTCACCACACACAGCACGGACAGGATACCAAGAGAAGGCAAGCGTAGCAAAGGGCGGTAGAAAGTTAGGTGGGCTGATAAGAGTATAAGAAGTTTGCGGGAATAGGGTGGCCGCCGCTGGCACAAAACGGGGTTAATTGATGAGATTTCAAGAGGTTAATTAGTGCAATTGGGAGAGGTTACTTTCCTGCAGCGGGCGTCGTCAGGCTGCTGATGATGATGACGACATGCTGACTTCTGAACTGAGCCAAGACACGTTGGAAAGCTTTTGGAGATTATCAGCAATATTCAGGTACTTCTGAGTCATGACCATCTAAGGCCAGTACAGCTTCTCGTAACCGTGAACTGTTTAAGATTTTTAGCCAGACTCGAGATTCAAAGCCAGGGAACAGCTCAGAGGAAATAATAAATTCGCTGCTTACCGCTAATCCTACAGCAGATGATGCTGTGTTCAGCATTCGTGACATCATTGAAGAAATACTTCAGTTTGGCGATGCCTAAAGTGCAAGTGAAAGAATTCATTCGGCACTACATCTTTACCAACGCAGTTATATGTGGTAGAATCCAACGACAGTCGCCTTATTTATTACATGGCAGGCTATGTTGTTAGGAGGCTGAGTAACAAGAATGCCTAGCGAAGCAGCCGCTGTGTGCAAGTCAAGCAGTGAGTTCACTGTATGCACTTTCACAGAAGAGGCCTCTTATAGCATTGTAACAAGTTTGCCAAGCTTGTGTTTGTGCTGGAGGACACTTTCACATTATTTCTGTTCAAGGAAAAGCTTCCCGCCTATAGCACACACGATTGTACTATATTTTTAAAGGAATATAGACACCTAATTTTGGGTGCGTGTTTTCTTCTTTGCAATGATGCGTAAGGCATTAGTATACATGGATTACCGCGTAGTATCCGCCTACCACGGCTAAACAAACTATAATCGAATTTATTCTCATGCTGCCTCGGTTTCGGTTTAAACAAACGGTGGCTGTGACCTCAAAGTGTGCATGTTACGCGAGTCACACAAAAAACTGCGATATAATTGCTGCTTCGTCGTTTTCATTTACCAGAACGCTAAAAGCACCCTGCCTCAATAGATAGAATGACAGCAAATGAAGAAGCAAAAATTATATTGCAGTTTCTGGATACCCTCACGTG
Source organism: Amblyomma americanum (assembly GCF_052857255.1). Classification (NCBI taxonomy): domain Eukaryota; kingdom Metazoa; phylum Arthropoda; class Arachnida; order Ixodida; family Ixodidae; genus Amblyomma; species Amblyomma americanum. The sequence goes on along the minus strand of NC_135501.1, from coordinate 37,295,047 downwards.
GTCTAAACGCACCTCTGACGTCACAGAGCTGTTGAAACCAAACAGCATGAGAGAAAAATTAGATTATAAATATTTTAGAGGTCCCAGGTGATCCATGTATAGTAATCCCTTACTCATCACTGCTAAGATGAAAGTATGCCACCAAATTTAAGACTCTATACTCCTTTACGAAGCCTAAAGTTGGAACAATTCGGCTGCGAGTTTCACTGAAAAGACCTTACTACAAAGGTCACACAGTTCTTCGCAGTGGCGCGACTTCATTTTCTTACAAACGCCCTAAAAAACAAATGGTTGCGCAGAGAAAGCAGCAAAATATTTGAAGCTACGAAGGTGCCAGTGGGCGCTTTCACATTAATGTTGTTACATGCTCTAATAGACTTGATGATTCCCTTCCATTCGTGTTGGTGTATACTCATTTTGCCGATTTCTACTCAGCCCCCGCAGGCTGTTATACAGGCAATAACGGTTCCTCTGACGTTAAATACTTTAAACCGACACACGTTTGCATGGATGTCAAATGATTCACTTTAAGTGTGCGCACAAAAACTATTTCAGTACTGCACGTACGTACCAAGCTCGTATGTACGCGCACAAAAACCTCCCTTGCTGCGATATGCTACATTAAGCATCATAAGCATCATCATCAGCAGCAGCCTGACTACGTCCACTGCAGGGCAAAGGCCTCTCCCATGTATCTCCAGTTAACCCTGTCCTTTGCCAGCTGCGCCCACCCTTTGCCTGCAAACTTCTTAATCTCATCCGCCCACCTAACCTTCTGCCGCCCCCTGCTAAGCTTGCCTTCTCTTGGAATCCACTCGCTACCCTTATGGACCAGCGGGTAACTTGCCTTCGCTTTACATGCCCTGCCCAAGCCCATTCCTCCTTCTTGATTTCGACTAGGGCATTGTTTTGAGCGAATGACTGTCTTTTGGTTCAGCAAACAGCCATCCTAGTTCTTGAAAAGGAAAGGTGTCCGTCTATCCCTTGGGTAGCTCAAAGACACGAAGCAAGAGTCGGAGCGACACAGCCGTATTTTCTCGCCGCATATCGGTGACTACCCCCAAAGTTCACCTTGCCATCGCCATTTCATGCAGCATGTTTAAGGGCGGAAATCAAATTAGCGCTTTTGAGAGAGCGCTTTGAGAGTAGTGCTAGCCACCTGTACACCACGCTTGCGGCTTATGCATCGGCTCTATATCTACTAATTGTGCCGGCACCTAGAAATTTCCGTCGCTGATCTGCGCGGTCACTCGCTTGCGCCCGTCACATTGTTCCTTCAAGCACTACGATAGTAGCGCTTTTGTTTACTTGCACATCTGAACGTCCACCGTCGGTTCTCTCTCCTCGCTCTTCCTACCTAACTCTTTAACGCCCTCTCCCTACCCACTATGTCCGCCAATTTTCAGGTTCGTTAAGTTGTTTTCGTGCAGCATGACGACACAGAGACCGGAACAGAACCGCTTCCTCCCACTAGGCTTGTTTGTTTATTTATTTATTTATTTATTTACTTATGGCATACTGCTGGCCGTGAGGGCCAAGCAGGAGTGGAATACAAAGGCAAAATATTACTAAGATAAACTGTAAAACCAAAATGCGAACAAAATAAAACACGAGCAGCAGAAAATCAATGAAATTCAAGATATAAAACCAAACATGGTTATATATAAGATCATGACATTGTACACAGTAGGTTGGTAACTTGCTATTGATCAGTTATTGATCATTAATGACAGCCATTGTATACTCAGTGGCAAAAATGGTTTTAGCTTAAAGGGAAGCTGTAGCACGTTTCGAAAAAATTGAGTTCCATGCGGCATTTTATAGTTTTTAGTCCGCTGAAAACGAATATCGCTTTCGAAAAGGGGGGAAATAAACGCAAAAAGCTGTTTTTTGGAAGAAAACGGGCACCAGCGTCTCAGGGCGCCGAGAGAACGCCGCGAATGGCCGGGATCGTCGTGACGTCATCTACGGGGATCTCAAGCCAGCACCGACTGTGTTGCTGCGTAGCGCGTTGCTTCAGCTGGCTTGAGAGCTGCGTTTTGCAAATTATGAATTTGTCGTTCACCAAAGCGCGGGCCGAAAAGCAGCATGCAAAGCAGGACGACTGGCAGACTACCCGTGAATGGCGTCACTTCCTCCAGTTCCGTCCCCCCATTCGGCGCTTCCGGAAACGAAGAGGGTGTGTCGGCGGCGGGTTTTTAACACGCGATATCGGCTCATTTTGCGAACAGAATCGAGAAAAAATTTACACAAATGATTTTCAAAGTCCCTTCTTCCCAACCACAGCGTTTCATGCAATTTGAAAACCGTTTCAGCTTCCCTTTAACATCTAGCAAGACATATTCCCTGCCGAAACAACCACTGACCTGTTACCCTATGCAAAGATCCCCTCTCTTGACGAGGTATATCTCCAGCAGTTCTCTAAAAACGAGTTGACTCGTCGCGGTTGCGTTCGGTTAGGGCGCATGAAGACGCGGGATCCAAACTCAGCCGCAGCGGCCGCAATTCACTGAAGGCGAACCTCAGAAGATGACCGTGTACGGTCAAGCACGCGTCGAAGCGTCCTTAGAGGCAAACAGTTATCCGGGGCCCTTCACTACAGCGCTTCTTTCTCTTTCCATACATTTTCTGATCTTTCTCTAAGGGCGCTGATGAGGTCTCCGCACAGAGTGAGACAGCTACTGCCCTTTCCTCATAACCATTTATAACCCTCAACAAATTATGACTACCCCTAATGAGCAAAGAGAACGTACAAACACAGGAGAGGAGCGTACCCGTGCGGAAGGCGGCCAGGCCACAGGGCAGCGCGGCCAGGGCTTGCTCGCCCTGCTGCTGCTGGCGTCCCCCGCGGAAGAGCCTCAGGCGGCCCCCGTTGCGCAGGTCCGCCACCAGCAGACGCTGGTCTCCGTCGGCGAGCACATCAGCCGTGCACAGGCCTCCGGGAAGGGCGTATAGCGAAGCGTACGGGTCGTGGTGCGCGCGCAGCCACGCGCCGCCGCCGCCAGGCGCACTGACACTGCGCGATGGTGATACGATAAATTTACAATTCATGCGATACGTATTGCAGGCAGGCTGCAGGAAAGTAAGCTAGGTCATAATTTATCGTACAGGTTGGGCAGAAAGGTCCAGCAGTAATAGCTCCCCGGTTTAATGTATAAGGACCTGTTGTATTTTTACATGACAGCTGGGAAGGTTTACAGACTAATTTTTATGGAAACAAAGGAAACGCTTCCCTTTAAGCGCTGGGAAATCAGGTGTGATCATTTTAAACAATTCCACTCATCAGGTGCTTGCAATACAAGGCCATCAAATACCCAGAGCGGCTGAACCCGGTGCAAGGGTAAACGAAGGACAGTTAAACGTGGAACCGCGCGAAGCATGACAAGGCAGCTGTGGCGTGAGCAGCACGGACGGCACTCCCATTTATACCTGGCTATCCCAGCTCTACTTTCTCTGCAGTGCCAGTGGCTTCGTGCGAGCAATGTCTTGGCTTCAACGCATGGTAATCATAGCGGAAAATCTTCAAGCGCCGACCAATCGTTAAAAAAGATGACGTTTCGGCCCCGGCTTACGGGGGCCTTGTTCACAATGAAAGAAAGGAGTGAAGGTAAGTTATACAGGTTTCATGGTATGACGCAAGCAGCGGGAGTATATCGGGGGTAGATTGCCTTCGTTGCGATTAAGCGTGTTTGCCGTCGTCTGAATATAAAAAGATCCTAGGTAAAGCCTTGTAGTCTTGCTCTTTTCTTTTCCGATTATCTTCGTGCCGTCCCAGTCGATGCCGTCCCAGCCGTCCCAGCATATCAGCCAGTGCGTTTGTTGCCACGCGCTTGTTCTTGACATCATTGTGTTGCTGCTGCAATCTTTTCCGAAAATCACCTGTTTCACCGATATAGACATGCTCACAATCAGCGCAGGGAACCCTATACACGATGCCCGAGAACTTCTCCTTTTTTATCTTGTCTTTCACTGTAACCAACGCGTGTCGCAGCTTCTGCGGGGGCACATGTGCGACGTCGACTTCGTACGACTGGAATATGCGGGATAAACTTTCACTTACTCCGGGGACGTAGGGTATCGGAATCCTTTTCTTCTTCTCTCGCTGGGGTTGCTGTGGCGGCGGGTGAGCTAGGCGATTCTCGGATTTTCGTATAAAAGAACTGGGATAGCCCGAAGCCATCAGGTCGCGGCGAACGGTGTCCAGATCTGTCTTTTACTCTTCCAGCGTAGAGCAGAGGTTTTCCGATCGGCGGACAAGCGAGGCAACAACGGACTTCTTGTGACAGGTCGGGTGTACGGAATTGAAGTTGAGGTACATACCAGTGTGCGTGTCCTTCCGGAATACACTGAATGATATTCCAGGGCCGTCGCGTTTTACCAGAACGTCCAAAAAAGGCAGACGGCCATCTACTTCCTCTTCTGTGGAAAACTGTATGGCCGGTTCGATGCTGTTCAGGTGCAAAAGGAATGTACTCACAGCCGATTTCTTCATTATGCAGAAACAGTCGTCCACATAACGAAGAAAGACTTTCGGGCGCGGCGTGAAGCATGAAAGGGCGCGGAACTCCAGTGACTCCATTGTGAAGTTCGCAGCGGTGACAGAAATTGATGCTCCCATAGCCGTACCATGAACCTGTTTATATATGCTCTCCTGGAACGTGAAATAGGTGTTTGACAAACAGAACTGAAGAAGTCTGCTGAGGTCTGGAACTTCAATGGGTGTTCTTTCCGGTAGGGTTGCATCCGCCTGGAGCTCATCTGTGCAAACCTTCACGGCCAGGACAGTGGGCACGCTCGTAAACAGTGACTTCACGTCAAATGACAACAAAATTTCGTCGTCCTCTATAACCATGTTGCGAACCTTTTCAAAGAAGTCGTGTGAGTTGTGCACGTGCGTTTTGCTTTTACCAACCAAAGGGGAGATAACACGATGCAAATAGTTCTACAGCTTGTGAAGCGGGGAGCGGGTGAAATCGACTATTGGGCGCATTGGGTTGCCTTCTTTGTGGATCTTTGACAGTCCATATAGAGCGGGAGCGGAACCATTGTGGTAGAGGAGGAAGTAGTAGAGGGACTTGTGTTGTGGCGGGACAAAGGAGAAGACGTCATCCAAAAGTTTCTGCAAGCCCCTTTGCACCTTTGAGGTGGGGTCCCGATTAAGTGGCAAGTAAGTTCTCTCATCTTCCAGCATGCTCGTCATCTTGTTTGCGTACTCTCGTTTGTCCAAGACGACCGTTGCGTTTCCCTTGTCCGCGGGCAGGATCACGATGTTCTCATTGCCGCGCAATCTTTTTAGTGTCTTTCTTTTTAGTGTCTTTCTTTGTCCCGCCACAACACAAGTCCCTCTACTACTTCCTCCTGTGCCACAATGGTTCCGCTTTCGCTCTGTATGGACTGCCAAAGATTCACAAAGAAGGCAACCCAATGCGCCCAATAGTCGATTTCACCCGCTCCCCGCTTCACAAGCTGTAGAACTATTTGCATCGTGTTATCTCCCCTTTGGTTGGTAAAAGCAAAACGCACGTGCACAACTCACACGACTTTTTTGAAAAGGTTCGCAACATGGTTATAGAGGACGACGAAATTTTGGTGTGATTTGACGTGATGTCAATGTTTACGAGCGTGCCCACTGACCTGGCCGTGAAGATTTGCACAGATGCGCTCCAGGCGGATGCAACCCTACCGGAAAGAACACCCATTGAAGTTCCAGACCTCAGCAGACTTCTTCAGTTCTGTTTGTCAAACACCTATTTCACGTTCCAGGAGAGCATATATAAACAGGTTCATGGTACGGCTATGGGAGCATCAATTTCTGTCACCGCTACGAACTTGACAATGGAGTCACTGGAGTCCCGCGCCCTTTCATGCTTCACGCCGCGCCCGAAAGTCTTTGTTCGTTATGTGGACGACTGTTTCTGCATAATCAAGAAATCGGCTGTGAGTACATTCCTTTTGCACCTGAACAGCATAGAACCGGCCATACAGTTTACCACGGAAGAGGAAGTAGATGATAATAATTAATAATTGGTTTTTGGGGAAAGGAAATGGCGCAGTATCTGTCTCATATATCGTTGGACACCTGAACCGCACCGTAAGGGATGTGATAAAGGAGGGAATGAAAGAAGAAAGGAAGAAGAGGTGCCGTAGTGGACGGCTCCGGAATAATTTCGACCACCTGGGGATCATTAACGTGCACTGACATCGCACAGCACACGGGCGCTTTAGCGTTTTTCCTCCACAAAAACGCAGCCGCCGCGGTCGGGTTCGAACCAGGGAGGAAGTAGATGGCCGTCTGCCTTTTTTGGACGTTCTGGTAAAACGCAACGGCCCTGGAACATCATTCAGTGTATTCCGGAAGGACACGCACACTGGCATGTACCTCAACTTCAATTCCGTACACCCGACCTGTCACAAGAAGTCCGTTGTTGCCTCGCTGGTCCGCCGATCGGAGAACCTCTGTTCTACGCTGGAAGAGAAAAAGACAGATCTGGACACCGTTCGACGCGACCTGATGGCTTCGGGCTATCCCAGTTTTTTTATACGAAAATCCGAGAATCGCCTAGCTCACCCGCCGCCACAGCAACCCCAGCGAGAGAAGACGAAAAGGATTCCGATACCCTACGTCCCCGGAGTAAGTGAAAGTTTATCCCGCATATTCCAGTCGTACGAAGTCGACGTCGCACATGTACCCACGCAGAAGCTGCGACACGCGTTGGTTACAGTGAAAGACAAGATAAAGAAGGAGAAGTTCCCGGGCATCGTGTATAGGGTTCCCTGCGCTGATTGTGAGCATGTGTATATCGGTGAAACAGGTGATTTTCGGAAAAGATTGCAGCAGCAGCACAATGATGTCAAGAACAAGCGCGTGGCAACAAACGCACTGGCTGATCATGCCATCTCCGAGGGCCATGACATCGACTGGGACGGCGCGAAGATAATCGGAAAAGAAAAGAGCAAGACGACAAGGCTTTACCTAGAATCTTTTTATATTCAGACGACGGAAAACACGCTTAATCGCAACGAAGGCAATCTACCCCCGATATACTCCCGCTGCTTGCGTCATACCATGAAACCTGTATAACTTACCTTCACTCCTGTCTTTCTTTCATTGTGAACAAGGCCCCCGTAAACCGGGGCCGAAACGTCATCTTCTTTAACGATTGGTCGGCGCTTGAAGATTTTCCGCCATGAACATACCCGCCCAGACGGGTTTCCGTCGAACCCTGGATTTCATGGTAATCATAGACCCACATCGACAGTTATCGACGCGCCTGCGCACAAGCTACGCCTGGATTTCTAACGCATTTTTATGCATAAAACGTTATGACTGACCGGACGACATTTCACAAGGCAGCTGTGGCGTGAGCAGCACGGACGGCACTCCCATTTATACCTGGCTATCCCGGCTCTACTTTCTCTGCAGGTTGGTGTTCAAAAATTGTGACATATCCGCTCAGTCGGTACCTTTAAGTTGCCACGCCAATGCTGTCATTTTTACATAAAATTGTGTCATTTAAGGGGACCCAAAAGCTTTCAAATAATTTCTTGAGCGAGACATCCGATCTGAACTGGGACATAAAAAACAGCCGAAACTTCATAAGCGAGAAGTACGATGAAATGGAAGTTGACATTAAGAAATCACTTGATGAAAATGAACATATTCGAAAGACGAATGAAACACTACAAGAGCGATGTGACTGGCTAACAACCCGGACTAAGATGTTCGAGGCACGCTTAGTGCAATGTGAGCAATATTCAAGAAATGCTAACTTGGAAATTAAAGGCATACCCGCTGAAGCGGATGAGTACCTAGCTGAAATCATGGGAAAAATTGGTAACGTTATTGGCTAATTAATCTCGGCATCTGACCTTGATGCATGCCATCGCGTTCTGTGTATGGAAACCCTTGTGCATTTAACAATGTTGTCCAGTTCGTCCTCCGCAGAAAACGAGATGCAGTCTTTCCAAAAGCGAGAAGCAGTAAGAACCTTTCTAGTAAACAACTTGGTTTCAAGCGAAAGACAGGCATTATTAATGAGCATTTATGCCCTGATCGCAAGCGCTTCCTAGCTCTGGCAATCACTAAGAAAAGTGAGACAGGATGGAAATTTGTTTGGGTCCGTGGAGGTCAAATCTACGCACAGAGAATGGAAAAGAGCAAAGTACTGAAAGTCATGACCACCGAGGACGTGAACAAAATGACCTAAGTCGGTGCACTAAATCGATGGCCCCTCTTGAACAAGGACGAGTATCATTTGCTTGCTCCGGTAGCCTTAAAAAAGGTTGCCGAGGAACCGAGTCTGAAGATTTTTCATTCGAATTGCCGATCGGTGAATATTGAGAACGATAAAATACAGTCACTTTTCGACTCTTAACTTTGCCTTTGAAGTCGTAATGTTTACAGAAACCTGGTATCACGACGAAGCAAACTATTTAATTTTAGACTGCTCTACGCATTTTGCCCTGCATAAACCTAACCGCCAAGGTGGCGGTGTTTCAATCCAGGTTTTGTAGCGTGAGCTACACTGGCCGAGGTTGAGCAGTTCGCGTGGCTCCTGGAGAGCAGTGCTGCGCATGCGCGTGGAGCAGTGATGCCACACGGCGCACAGCCGCCGCCGCCGCGCGCGCCTCGCCGGTCATAGCCGCGGCAGACGCTCTGGCGCCGGCGCGTGCCCAGCTGTGCGCCTCGGTTGCGCAGTAGCCAAGTCTGACGCTGCGCCGGAGCCGCTTGGTAGCGCCTCTCATTTTGTGCGCATGCGCAGAGGTATCAGTGGGGGTATACATATAGCAGGGCGTTTGCCAGTGTGGTATAGCCATGGAGAAGGAGAGCGAAATTGCTGCTCAGCGGCAATTGATGCTCAGCGGCTCAGCGTAGCTCACACTACGTATATCTGGCATAGCCGAGCTAAGCCACTGCTAATTTTTTTTTCCTGCGTCCTCTCTCTCCCAGTGATACCTGTACCACTAAGAGCGAGAAATAAGCTTCAACAAGCTGTTAGGACGAAGAGTTGCCGCGATAATGCAACATACGGTTGTATAAAGGTACAACAAGTATAAAGTACTGGGAGGTATTTGGAAATGAATAATTGTGCCGGGCTTACTTTCGGGAATGCGGTTGTGTGCCTAACGAAAAAATTCAGTGGAGACTAGAAATAAACCATAGAGCTGTTGGAAGATTAGCATTAGGTGCCCACGGCAGAACTACAAATGAGGAAGTACATGGGGATATGGGCTGGGCACCGTGCGAAGCACGGCAAGCCAATAGTAAGATATTATAAGAAGAATGCGTGAGGAAACTGGACGATAACAGGTGTGCAGCTAAGGTATTTTAGTACTTATACAGAAAGTGCGTTAACTAACAATGGCGGAAAAGGACCAGGAAACGCAGGAAGCAAGGGCGAAGAAAAAAAGGCTTTTAAACAACAGGTTAAACACGGTGAAGGTAGGAACTGAATTAGTTCAACGGAAAAAAGCAGGCTGTAGAACTATATAGCAACTGGAAAAGACAAATTAGGGAGGAATCGTTCTATGATAAGTGAAGAGGCAGTGCCCTACACTTTGAAGTTAGATCAGGGTGTCTTAGAAAGCGAAGGTACGAAGAGACATTTCACCAAGATGTGGTAAATCTGTGGAAAAAATTGACCATCTTGTAACAGCATGTGGCGGTATCCATGCGGATGTTGAAGCCGGCACAGTCAGTCTCTCATGCAGACCTCCCGCTGGGAGCAAACTACATTTTTTAGAGCTTCTTAAAAGCTCACTCTTGAATCTCGTCAAATGTCGGTTGCGCTTTGCAATAATTGGTGATGTTAACATAGACCTCAAACCGAATCATGATAGCAGCAGCGAATTTAATGGCTGCGATTATAATGTGATTATAAATTATTTAACGGTCGTACGATAATACCAGGTGGTAATCCATGTATTACAATGCCATATGTATCATTACAAACAAGAAAACATGCACCGAATATTTAGGTGTCTATACTCCTTTAAATAACGACGTCAAAGAGGAAAAAACACTCTACTATTCAGAACGCTTCTCTAGAATTTATAATGATCGCAAGAATGTGTGAGGCAAACCAATTAGTGAACAAACACAGGTGAAGAGATAATGCAGATATTATTGTATCTCAGTCTCGTGCCAGCGGAACTGAGTTAGCTAATGCCATAATAAATGCTTAATAAAGTTGGTAAATTCTCATCGGACCAAGTTGTCTCTAACGCCCCACTGCGACCTCACTAACGCTTGACGTAGGTCTATTCCCCTGCTGCCTGCTATTCGGAAGGAAGAAGCTCTTTACATCCTGAAATAAAAATCAGTCCCCGCAGGCCATCACGACGTCAAATCTATACCGTTAAGTATGTATCATTATCAGGCAGCGTACTAGCGTATGTTGTAGAACTGATGTTCAACAAGTTGTGTGTTTCCGGAAGAACTCAAAATAGTTGTCTGCCTTGTATATAAAGTATCGTCCTAATTCCGCATTATTTGATTTATCCGAGGTATTCCAGGCAGCCATTTATTGCAGACTGGAAAAGTGTTTGGGTTAATTCATAACGCTAACCATTCTCAATGTGACTTTCTTAATAAATATTCTGAGTAAGCTTCACCCGCTGTTAAAAACAATTATCGATAACATCGAATCCAGAGAATGCGCTACTGCTCTGGGCTTAGACATCCGAAAAGCTTTGGATTGTGTCCAGCATGTAATACTTGAGTTCTTTGAGTAACAGATCGCAGTATGTTAAATGGAATGATTTTGTTTAGAAGAGCTTGTGGGTTACCTAAGGGTTCCGCAGGAGCCTATTTTAGACCAACTTTTGTTTTCATTCTACATAAGCGATAATTTCAACACAGCTGATTCACCAGTTTTGATCACGTACGCTGATGATACGAATATTTTCTTCACATCCCGAACTCTCCCGGATCTGCAATCTATCGCAGATACTTCCTTGGTAAAATTAAATCATTCGATGCAAGCTAACAAATTTCGCTTAATATTCCTAAAATCCAAGTATTTCCTTTTGAGACCAACTTCGTTCATTACATGCTTGACCTAAAGTACACATCCCAAAACTACAGCTGGCAGCAACTGAGACATTTCTCGTGTCTGATTCTATGAACATTTATGAACACTTATGATTCCATGAACAAAAATCACGAAACCTACCACAGACCTTAGTGAAACTGTTCGGTTACTTCACCGAGTCAGTGAATCCTTGATGTTAAAAGCGTTGTTTTTTTTTCAAATTATTTTATTGTGCTCTGGTCTGAAGCTCCACAAATTTGGGTAATTTTCTGAAGTTGTTGATTTTGCAGAAAGCAACCAACCAAAAAAAGAAGCACTCCGATCTATTCAGCGTCACCATGCCAGAGCGAAGAACTTTCCAATGTCACCTCTCTATGAAAAGCATAATCTGCTCAAAACCAAATCTGGTTTAAATATTTCGCTTGCTGCAGTGTATTTATTTCAATCGTCAGTATCCCATCATTGCTGACGGTCTTCCTACAAAATACCCCATCACACAATACAGAAACTTAGTCCCAGAAACAAGGACTAATTGATGAAAACAAAAGCTAAATACCACTGTTGTTCTCGACTACCCATCATTAAGTTTCATGTTAGGTCTCACTAAGAGCAAATTTATAAAAGTCATTAAATCCATTAATGAATAGTAACATTAAATAATCACAATTTTCTCAGTGAAGTATGTTTCTGCGACCTCAAGTTGACTATACGAGTCTTTTCTGAAGTGATTTTTCTCTATGTTTCTAGACTTCCTTGGGTGTTTAGTGTGCAGTTTGTGCATACAATTCGTTTGGTTCAGTTTGGTTTATGAGAGTTTAACGTCCCAAAGCGACTCAGGCTATGAGAGACGCCGAAGAGAAGGGATCCGGAAATTTCGACCACCTGGGGTTCTTTAACGTGCACTGACATCGCACAGCACACGGGCCTCTAGAATTTCGCCTCCATCGAAATTCAACCGCCGCGGTCGGGATCGAGCCCGCGTCTTTCGGGCCAGCGGCCGAGCGCCATAACCACTCAGCCACCGCGGCGACCTTTGCATACAATTCATTTTTATGTTGCAATAATCTTGTCTGCTGTAAACAATTTATTTTCTATAATACTTCAAGTTTCATTTTCTCTGTTGCGCCCTGCGGTCCACTGTACTGGGAAACTGTGGTCTCGTCAGACATTACCGCCTTTTGTCACAATTCTCTCTCATCCCTAAAAGAAACAAAAACTCAACCTTCAACTTCAATGAAGGCGCAGACCTAGCTCGAACGCGCAGCCTTCTCACCTAATGCCATAAGACACATGCTCTGCCTGGCCCAGTCTTCAATCTAACTGCCGTCCTTTGAGGCTTCCTTGCCTCATTGAAAATAATGCCACCACTGAACAGTTTCATTTATAACTTGAGTAGTTCGCCGGAGTATATTCATTAAAATATATAAGAGAAAGCATAGTGGCTCTTCATTCTTTTGAAGCCTCCAGCACCCTGAGGCATCGCGCGACAATGAAACGAAAGCCTCCTCAAAGAAAACTCAGCCGTGCGGGAAAAGTGTTTCATGGTCCATATAAACGCTGTAGTGTTAGTGAAACTTTTCTGCTCCTCCAAAGCTGTTCGACAGTTATATAAAGAATACTACAGGCGCTGCCTTGGACCGGTTCGTTGAAAAATTCTCCGAAATGGTTTGTCACTTGAGGCGTTGAACTGTGTTCAAGAGACGCGTTAGCCACTTCGCAGCCAGAGAGCTGGATTCGTAACAGCTGGGGATACCAGCTAATGGAAAAGACCTTACCAATCTCCGGCTTGCTGATGACACTACCTAGGGACCGAATTGCAAAGCATGATAGATGACGAATTATACAGCCAAATAAGAGCGGTTGGGCCAAGAATTTATATAAAGAAATGTAAAGTAATGTTCAACAATCTCGGAGGGGAACAGCAGTTTACAATTAGCAGCGAATCTTTGGAAGTGGTAAGGGAATACGCCTCTTTTGGTCGGGTATAGTGACCGGAGATCCGGACAACGAAAGTGAAATAATTACGAGAATAAGAGTTTGGCGTATTGCAATTGGCAGGTTGTCTCAGAACATGAATGGCAGTTTAACAATATCCCTTGAAAGAAAAGTATATAACAGCTGTATCTTACAGGTATTCCCCTGTGAAGCAGAAATGTGGAGGCTAACGAAAAGGCTTCAACTTTAATTGAGCACCCGAAGCGACCTACGGAAAGGAAAATGATAGGCGTAACGTTAAGAGACCGGAAGCGGACAGAGTTCGTGAGGGAACTAACTTGGGTTAATGACATCCTGGTCGAAATCAAGGGTAAGAAATGGGCTTGGGCAGGGCATGTAACGCGAAGGCAAGATAACCGCTGGTTCCTAAGGGTAACGGACTGGATACCAAGACAAGGTAAGAGTAGCAGGAGGCGGTTGAAAGTTAGATCGGCGAATGAGGTTTAAAAGTTTACAGGGACAAGATGGCCGCAGCTGGCGCAGGACAGGGTTAAAGGGAGGGATATGGATGAGGTCTTAAATTTGTCTTCAGCAGACACAGTTAGGCCGATGATGATCGCTGGCACTTAGGTGCGCACATGCTTAAGCAAGGTTTGAAGCAATAGTAGCATCGACGACCGAGGACTCTCGCGTTCCCCTACTCGCCAACTAAAATGTCATAATGTTCAAGAGAGTGCTTACGCGATGATGTTGACCATGGCCAGTGTGGGTGTGAAACATATTGACTAGCGCAAACACAGACAGGGACCAAAGTAAGAGTAAGAGACAGGACTAGCGTGTGTCCTGTCTCTTACTTTTACTTTGGTCCCTGTCTATGTTTGCGCTAGTCAATATGTTTCACTGCTACAACCAACTAGCCCAAATGAAAGCCTTAGCCAGTGTGGGCACTGGTATAACCCCTATCATGACCAGAGGGTGGTACTCCGTTATTTCCTTGCCCAGAAGAAGAAAAGCGACGATTTTTTGTATTCGAGCCTGCGCAGACTCGTCTGTCTTATGGCAGTCGCGTGCTTGATGTCGCTGCCCTTCGAAAGCGCAGTTGGATTTCTGCTGATGTGAGACGACCGGCGTCGCCGCAGTCATGTGAAGATTTCGAGGCTGGTACCTAATTCATTGCGAAAATAACCGCCATTTCAGTTCTTCCTCCGACAGGTGTTGTATACAGATATTTGCCTTCGTTTTCGTACGCTCCAGCTTGCCCCGCGCGTGCACTCTGCTGCAGGCCTAATACTACTATTTTATGTGTGCTAATGTTCCCCCTTAGGTAATAGGCCCGATTGAGGGCCTTGAGAGGATATACAGAGTAAAATAATAAAAACATGACATGGCGGAGAAAACCTGAGCTTTTTCAAATTGTGGAGGAGTAATGTTCTCGTACTATCAATAATGGCCACCGCTGCAAGGTTTAAAAGCCTTGAACACAAGTCCATTGCACTGATTTTCAGGGTGCTTCGTCTGGGTTAATTTGGCTTGATTTACATTGGCATTTCAAAGGGTGAGCGCCCGGAGGAAGACACCAAAGCCTGAACTCGGCTTTTTCGGTTCAAAACATAGTGCCAGGTTTTTTAGCAGGTTTCCTCAGTTGATAAACGAGGGTTCCTGACGACAAAATGCTCTCACACTGCGTATGTCTGGACCAGCCGAGGTTTTAATTGAGAGCCCAGGTGCTCAGAGCTTTCAAAGAGAGCATAACAGAATAGGGCAAAGGACTGACATCGCACAGCACACGGGCGCCTTAGCGTTTTTACGGAGGCAAAACGCTAAGGCGCCCGTGTGCTGTGCGATGTCAGTGCACGGTAAAATCCCCAGGTGGTAGAAATTATTCCGGAGTCCTCCACTACGGCACCCCTCTCTTCTTTCACTCCCTCCTTTATCCCTTCCCTTAAGGCGCGGTTCAGCTGTCCAGCGATATATGAGACAGATACTGCGCCATTTCCTTCCCCCAAAACCAATTATTATTATTATTATTATTATTATTATTATTATTATTATTATTATTATTATTGTTATTATTATTATTATTATTATTATTATTATTATTATTATTATTATTATTATTATTATTATTATTATTATTATTATTATTATTATTATTATTATTATTATTCAAAGGAGTGGCTGCTGTTTTCACAAAGATGACCCATGTTTTTCGTCTCACGCGCACTGTCACTTTATAAGGCACTGAAGCGTCTTGGAGAGGTATATGTGTGCGCCACGAAACACGTCAGATCGCTGCCTTAAAGCGCCACCGTCGCTCTCGTATTTGAAAACGCTCAACCCTCACTAGAACGCGATTTTTTTTTTGGGGGGGGGGGGGGGACATGAAGAAATATTTTGTGTCCCTACTCGAGTCCCCCATCTCGTTTTCGTTCAGAAGCTTCTGCCATGTGCACCGCTTGTTTGCTGCTTTCAAATGACCAGGGCTGCGTGCGTGTGCACATTAACAGCGTCACATCCTCAACCCCTCTCCTAGGCATGAACAGTCGTGCAGATAATGCCAAGCCGCCAAAATAACTAAGCATGTCCCTGTGCGCCTGTAGCGGCCGGCATACGTTGACACACAACACTTGAGCCATTGAATATGGGAGCATCCCTGCACTATCGAGTCTCGTCTGGTGGTATCGCTAGAACTGATCACAACTCGTGCCAAGGTTCGCACTGCGGGGCACTTGGTGTGACGACAATTTGCAGCATGCATCCGAGAAGCCCCTCACCTCGACACTGTTGCGTCGCTGCTCATGTCCGTCTATCCGTTGCCGCTGCGGCGACGGCCGCGTGCGTACACACAACCGGCGTCGTCATGACGACAGCACTTGCGTCCGCGCCCCGGCAGAGGTCGCCAGTTGTCTGGCTGGCTGTCATGCACCGTGACGTACGAGATCCGTTGCGTGGCGCTTGAAGCGGTTGAGTTGCGCCCGCCAACACGCACGCACGCCCGCGTGTGCGAAGTTTGGCCGAATGATTCACTTCAGAAATAGAGGAAAACAGCGGTTTAAACACGGTACACAGAAAGAAGTGGCAAACGCTACAGACGGTCAACGATAAACAAATAAGAAAAAACAATTCCATTGAGTGATCAATGTTCATTACTTAAGGGCAGTCAAGAAAAAGCAAAGTACAGAAAACAAGACAGGTATGTGGCATCCTCCTTTTACTGCAGTCACTGGCTTACAAACGCAATGTCTTGATGATGCAGAGCCAAAAATGGATGGTTCGCAGTGGCACACGTGTCACCGCACTCTTGCATGCCTCTGATTTTTTTAGTCAACTCGGTCGGCACTGGGCGGTAGCACTGATGTCGAAAATCGCTGCATAGACATACTTAATATAATGAGCAGCCTATTAAGCGGCGTTGGAATAATCGATTTTGACACGCTCGTGCAGGCGGTCATTAATGCCTCATCGATCCTTCTCCGTCAATGTAAACATGGCCTCAAGAAAGAGGAATCGTGTAAACGACGTCGCAACGGCACTGAACAGAATATCTCAGCGTGCTTGTTACCATAGCCGTTCTTAGCATCTTACCGCGTTTTAACGCCCACCCATTTTACTCACGAGAAAAACGCCTAATACCGTCGAATCTTCTTATAACGGGTGAGGTTACGGACGCACGCTTATTACAAAGAAGGGTTACCGTCCAAATAAGTATTATGGGAATGGCACTTCGTCCCAGATACGAAAGCAACCGTGGTCGTATCACATGCGGTTAGAGCGAACAAGGAGGCCCCGCGAACGCGAAAAAGTTGACAAAACTACACTGTGCTACCAAACGGATGCTGCGTCGAGACAATTTTGGGGACACTCGAGTTTCTCCTTTAAGGGCGAGACGCAATAATTTTATAGGTACCCACAGCAGCTTTTCTTCATACACAATCACTGTTCTTTGGTCACATTCACAAATTTATCACAATTATCACAACACAGTTTCTGTATTCCTGACTTTGAACTCTTCCGCACTACAATTTAAGCGCATAATGTTACTGTTAAGTGGAAGCCCACAGGGCCGATGGGACCCTCCCCCCCCCCCCCCGCACCTGTTACCAGGAGCGGTCATGCCCGGGGGGGGGGGGGGGGGAATGGAGGAATGTACGTCGAGGCGTGACATCCGCGCTTAGGGTGAGCTGCGGCACTAATCCTTTCTGTCCCGACGCGTGGCAACCGGTGGATCGAATGCGCATGCAGCGAGCTGCGCATTCCACTGGGCTCGGGCATTAATCCTTTCTGTCCCGACGCGTGGCAATCGGTGGATCGAATGCGCATGCAGCGAGCTGCGCATTCCACTGGGCTCGGACCGGCGAGCCCTGGGCTCCGCCCACTTGCACATACGATGCAATTGCTTTGCTATTGGTCCAAATTGGGCGAGAGCTAGATTACTCAAGCTCCGCCCAATTATCGAAGGCCTTAAAACCCGCGGGAAACGACGAGCGCGCCGAGTCTCGAGCTCGGCCGTTTTTAACAGCCTTTTTTAAACAGCCTTTCTTTAAACTGCCTTTTCTTTAAACTGCCTTGTCATCACTGCCTTGTATTTCAATCCCGTCTTTAATAAATAGGTTTTGCTTTGAGAAGTTGGAATTGCTGCCCCAACCGGCAACGTGTCGCCGGACGAAGACCTGAAGTACTCTTCGTACTGCTAACCGCCGTTCACATCGGTAGGAGGGCAGGAAAGTTTAACTGGTGCCGTGATCAGGATCGTCTGAGCGGCTTCCTGCAGAGCGGTTGGAGGCAGTACCTTCCGGAAGGTTAACGGGCACAACATCTTGGTGAGAAGCCCCGGGGACCAAGGTCCAAGTGAGGCGATACCCTTGTGCGAGGCCTCGGAGTCAAGGCTCCACGTCAGCGCTGACAGCGAGAGAGGTGGACCGACGGAGCGAAGCGCGGCGACTTCGGCGGCATCTGTGGCTGGCGACTTCATCGGCCTGGAGGACGTGACGGGCACCGCAGTGAGCACCGGCGGGACTCCCACCCCTTCCGCCACTAGCTGAACGTGTACAGCGGAGACAGACACCGACCCAGCGCAGCACCAACAAGAAGTCTGCAGAACACAGGTGGGCCCTTCCCGTTTTCTCCGAGAACGCGATGTCAGTCTGTGACATTCCGTGTGTGCTACGAGGATCCACGTTCGACGGCGCGGCGTAGACGGAGACCCGTGACAGCGGCATCATCAATTACCCAGCCATGCTCTTTGAGTGACGACCAGAACAACCGGACCCGCCGCCGCCGCCGCGGTGAAACAGGCTTTATCCTCCCCAATTTCCGGGCACATTCCAGGACAAGGGAGCTGTCAGCGGGCCAGAGTGCGCCGTACCACAGCCGACGCTATGCGCTACCGCGAAGACGACATTCTTTCCCTCCCCCCCCCCCTTTGTCGTGGGCTATCGCCGGGAAGGCACCCACAGCTTCCCAGAAGGGCCGCGACGGACACCTGTCATGGCGGACAGGCAGTACTCGCCAAGAATGTGGAAAGACAGGCGCTAATGAATTAGCTCCGAAGAGAGAGCCTGTGTATACTCTCACTTGAGAGAGAGTGGTGGCGTTTTTGTTGTTTATTTAGTTTGTATTGTTAACAGACTCTGGGTTCGAGGCTAAGCCCAACCCAAGGGGTGGTCCCCATCTCGCATGTTATTTTGGATTGGAGAATTGATGCTTTGGGCGGGCCACTGGAAATGACCGCCCTTAGTCCTTTGTTAATCAAGTGCTTAAAAGCACATGTAAACGGATGCAGTCCAGTCTGAGCTGGGGCTCCATGCTTAGCATGTAATGTGATGCTACTTAGGCACTAACCTGCCCGGTCGATGAGTAAAGTAGTGCAAAGTTTGTTCTGTTGTAAAATTATGCTCTGCTGTCATCATCTACAAGCTCGCCTCCTGTTCATCTTCCAAGCCGAACGACACTAGAGGAAGGGTTTGTGAACCATCCTCGAAGAAACGGACGACTATTGAAATTCTACTGCATACACGCTCAGGACGACATCGTTAGCGAAGAGGGCCTTCAGCGCCGAAGCCCGACGGCGTGCAGCTTCTGCCAGCAACCGCTCGAGCCCAACTCCGGAGCCACTCCATCGCCCCCATGAAGTCGTCGGCACGTAAGCTCGGACGCCCCAGCCTCTGATGTATAACCTTAATCATGTGTAATTATTGAATATACCTGTTTGTTTAAACTGAGCCATACGGTGTCTCTTTGCCTCTCCGTCCCGTGTGGACCTGCGCATTATGGGGGTCATCACACTGGTGTCAGAAGTGGGGTCTCAAAAGCAAATGTCATCTGAATGCGGTGACATTCATGACTTCAAAATTGTAATCAAAAGGGAATCACGGGACTGATTGTGGGACTTTTACCCCCATTTGAGAGGCTTGAGGCACTGGAGGGCTTGAAAAAAAAAATGACTGTATCTGAGGGAGCTCCCACTCCACAGCCGTCGCTCGGAGCAAGCATGCTGGCATTAGGAAGCGTCATTCCGACGTTTACGGGAGATAAGACAGGGGTTCCAATCTGCGATTTCTTTTCCATGCTAGAAGAGATTGGGAAAATGGGGGGATGGTCCGATGCTCAAATGCTGGGAATGGCGAGGTGTAAGATGGCAGGAGCTGCTCATGATTTTGCCTGGCGAGACGAAAAAGTAAAATCCACAAAATCATTTGCGGAATTTAAGAAGCTCGCGTTTGAGCATTTCGACACTGAACCACGTCACGTGCGGGTACAGAGGTTCCGTGACGCCGGACAGATGGTAGGGGAGGACGTGCGAACATTTGCGTCGCGGCTTCAGCGCCTAGCACGCGATACGTTAAGCAGGGAGGAGGAAGGAGACCAGCTAAGGAAGAAATACGCGGAGGATATACTTAAAGAGGAAATGACCGCTTTGTTCGTGGCTGGTCTGCAAGACCCCGTGCGCCGGTTCGTGCTCTCGGGCAAGCCGAGCAATTTCGACCAAGCCGTGGAGGCCGCATTGGATGAGGAACAAAATGAGGCGTTAACGACAGCCGCAGCGAGAGTACGCGTCATAGAGAGAGCGGTGCTCAACCCTGAGGTTGCTCTCTTGACAGAGCGGTTAGATCGCTTGGAACAGCTGCTAACTCAGCAGGTAGAACGCCAGGTTGAAGCGCGCGCTCAACAGCGCCCATTCGCTGGAAACCGGAGACCGCCACAAAGCTACAGGCGCGGTATGCGAGATTTTGAAGAAATCGTATGCTTCGCTTGCCAGGGTCGCGGACACATCGCCAGGTTCTGCCAAAACGTGCGCCGTGGGGAGCCACAAAGAGAAGCAGGCGAGACACGCCCTAAGCAAGCCGACAGCGGGACTCCAGATACCGAGTCAAAAAACTAGTTAGTCCTCCCCAGCCTGAGGAGCGTGGGGAGGGAGCAGTAGATGATGAGGTGGTGGTAGTTTGTGTGGCCGACGAGGCATGCCCTGTTGTGCGTTGCAAGTTAAATGGTTGTTGTATGGAATTGTTGATAGATACGGGGTCAAAGGTGACATTGCTTAAGGAGAGCAGTTTTAACACGCTTCGAAGGAAGGGGGACCGCGAGGTGTTGGAAGCGTCTGGTGGTATGGCAACCAAATTTGTAGGCATAACGGGGGATCCTCTTGGCATAAGTGGACTCTACCGGTTACACTTCTCTCTCGGCGGAATTGCATTGGAGCACCCCTGCTACGTATGCCCGGACACGGTGTCTCTGCCAAACGGAGTGTCAGGTATATTAGGGCAGGATTTTTTGAGAAAAGGGAAGGTAGTAGTCTCATTCTCTGAGGAAGAGGTTAATGCGGGCGGCTCAAAAGTTCCGTTTTTGAACAGGAGAGGGGCTGAGATTCGCATTACCGATATTGACACCCGTCAAACAGTGGGATCATTGGAGAAGGTATATTCGCGGGTTGCCGTCCGGCTGGTCGAGGAGGCGGTCGTCCTTCCTTGGTCGGAGCACATTTTGTACGCGTTTGTGCCTTCAGATGTAGAGAGCGGCGCCGTGGGAGTGCTTGAGCCGGTCGACTCTCTCAGCAATGGCCTGAAGGCAGCCGCGTGCCTCGTGACAGTTAATGACGCCCACAGAGTGCCCCTACGGGTGGTTAACTGTAGCCAGCAGCCACTGAGCCTTCCCAAGAACAAAAACATTGGCTTTCTTCACCTCTGCGATAGAGCAACGTGAGCCCACCGATACGGTACTCGCAACTGTAGAGCATGCTAGTCCTTCGGCTGCTCCAAAGGTGTCGTTCGATCTTTCTCACGTAAAATCCAGGGAGAGGGAGGCTCTGGCTGGTTTGCTGAACGACTACTCGGAGGTATTCGCCGCGTCCAACCTGGATTTGGGCTGCTGTGGCGTTATAAAGCACAGGATAGAAACCGGCACTTCATCGCCCGTTTACCAGCGTGCGTACAGGATTCCTTACTCCCAACGTGAGGAGATGGAGCGGCAGGTGCAGGACCTGATTGATCGCGGCATTGTCGAACACTCAAAGTCACCCTGGGGAGCACCAGCACTATTGGTGGAAAAGCCAGATGGCTCGTATCGATTGGTAGTGGACTACCGCAAACTAAATGCCGTAACTCGCATCGATCCATACCCCATCCCCAATATACAGGAGACGCTTTCTCAGCTGGGCTCTGCCAGGTACTTCACGGTAGTGGACATGGCGGCGGGATTCTGGCAGATAGCAATGGATCCGGCAGATGCCGAGAAAACGGCATTCAACACGCCCTCAGGGCACTATGAATGGAAAAGAATGCCGATGGGTCTGGCCAACAGCCCTGCTGTCTGGCAGAGAACCGCTGATGTTATCCTGGCAGGTCTTCTGGGGAGGCTGTGCTTCGTGTATATGGATGACATTATCATATACAGTGACAGTTTTGATAACCATTTGCGCGATATTGAGCAGGTTTTGGTGCGACTAAGAGCAGCGGGTCTCAAGCTGAAGCCCTCTAAGTGCCAATTCCTCAAAAACGAGGTGAAATACTTCGGGCACGTTGTTTCAGCTGACGGCGTGCGACCGGACCCTGAGAAACTAAGGTGTGTCTCGGATTTTCCATCCCCGACTAGCGTCCGCCAGGTCCGGCAGTTTCTCGGCCTGATCGGTTACTACCGAAGGCACATAGAGGAGTTCGCCAAGCTCGCTAAGCCGCTCACCGCCTTAACAGCCAAAAATGTCGCCTTTTGCTGGGACGAAAACGCGGAGAATGCTTTTGGGGCCCTGAAAAGGAAGCTAATGAGTGCACCGCTGTTGCGCCACCCGGATTTTAGTTTGCCCTTCGTTATGGCCACAGATGCGTCAAAGTTCGCAGTTGGTGCCGTGCTATCTCAGGTTATCGAGGGCAAAGAACATCCCGTTGCTTTTGCTAGCCGACAGCTGAGCCCCACAGAGCAAAAGTACGGAGCTACGGAAAGGGAGTGCCTCGCCGTTGTCTGGGCAGTAAAGCACTTCAGATGCTACCTTTACGGCCGCAAATTCAAGCTAGTCACAGACTGCCATCCTCTGAAATGGGTGATGAGTGTCAGGGACCCTAGCTCGCGACTCGCTAGATGGAATCTACACCTGCAGGAATACTGCTTTGAAGTTGAGCACAAGTCAGGAAAGACACATCTGAATGCTGATGCACTCAGCCGCACAGCTGCCGTGGCAGCTATAGATGAGTTTGTCCCCGTAGTCGACCCCACCGAATTACGCACAGAGCAGTGCAAAGATCCTGACCTGAAGCGAATAATCGAAAGCTTAGAGGGCGCACCGTCTCACCCCGAACAGCTAGGTTATTTCATTGGCAAAGACGGCACCCTGTGTCGGCGCACGAGGCCAACCAGGAAAGGGAGACCAGAGAAAACCGCTTGGGGAGAGAGTCGTCATACCTCGGTCGTGGACAGAAAGGGTTCTTCGCGCGTTTCACGATGCGCCATGCGCCGGTCATTTTGGCGTAGCGAAGACACGCAGGCGTGTGGAGCGTTTGTACTTTTGGAGTGGCATGCGACAGGATGTTAGAGACTACTGTGCGAAGTGTCATTCCTGTCTCGAAAGAAAAACACCCAAGGGACGAAGACCAGCTCCAATTCAGCCGTTCCCTGAGGTTTCGGCTCCCTTCGAGCGGACAGGTATGGACATAATGGGCCCATTGCCCACGACCACTTCCGGAAACAAGTACATTTTAGTATTTGTCGACCACCTTTCAAAATACGCGGAAGCGGTAGCACTCCCAGATCAGAAGGCAGACACGGTTGCAAGAGCATTTGTCGAACAGATCGTGCTCCGACATGGACCCCCGAGGCAACTCTTGACAGATCGGGGAACGAACTTCGTGTCGCAGCTAATGAGGAGAGTTTGCGAGCTGCTTAAGATCGCTAAGAAGCAGACAACACCGTACCATCCGGCTTGCAACGGCGCGGTGGAGCGACTGAACCAAACCGTGGCCGGGTTCCTGTCGCATTTTGTTTCGCGCGACCAGCGGGACTGGGACTTGTGGCTCCCGTATGCAATGTTTGCCTACAATTCCGCAGCACACGAGAGCACGGGCGAATCGCCATTCTTTCTTCTCTACGGCCGAGACCCGGACCAGCCTAGTGAAGTGCCAGAGGGCCCCCGTCGTGTCCCATACGCTTCACTGGACGACTATAAGGTTGAGCTAGAATCGCGCTTGCAAGTGGCGAGGGACATCGCAAAGGAGTCCTTAAAGAAAGCGGCGAAGCGCAGGAAGGAGGTGCACGATCGCAGTGCTAGAGACGCGCCGTTTGATGTGGGGGACAGCGTGTACATTGAAAACTGCCAAAGGCAGATTGGGCTAGCTCGTAAGTTCCAGACGAAGTGGAGAGGACCGTGCGAGGTTGTCGAGAAGCTTTCTCCGGTAAACTTCAGAGTCCGAGACGTGAACCGGCGTTTGATAAGGATACACGCAAATCGCCTCAAGTCGGCACCGGTTCAGTATTCACGAAATGAGGAAAGGGAAAGCGCGGATTTTGATGGGGACAGAAGTGAAGCGGAGCGCGCAGATAGTTCGCAAGAAACGCCCTCTCCTGCATTTGTTCGGCAGGCGCCCGAGGTGACGGCCGGAATGCCACCGGATTTACTTCATGCATTGCTAGAAGAAGAAGCGCGCGAGGTTGCCGCGCAGATAACGCCAGGAGAGGCTCCTGCCACGAGCCCTCGCGAGTCCCAAAGCAGACAAAGGGGCACAGACTTACTTAGTATGACTCATGAAGGCCGATATCCGCTGCGAAATCGGAAAGCTAAGTCGGACTAATGGCGTAAACAGAGCGGAGTTGTGAACTGGTTAGAATTGTGTAATGCCGCAGCTCATAACATTGCTATGTGCTTATGTGTTAAGTTATCGGAGTTGGTAGTTAAACCTTTCTGTCATTAAGTAACACCTTCACAGGAGAGCATGCGGAGCGCATGCAGAACCTGCCCTACTTCCTTTCGTTATCTATATTTTTGTCTGTGCCGTGATCGTGCTAGAAGTGGGAGCTCCTTTGTAACTGTGGTAAATTTATTTCGTCCAGTTTGGACTAGAAAGGAGAGGCTTGGGTGCTGAGTTTCATGTTTATCTGTAAAAGAAGATCAGTGCTGCCCCTGGAGACGCCAGTATTGACAGCGGAGGCATATGGTGTTGTGCAGTGGTGTTGAGTGCAGCGAAAAGTGTTTTGTCGGACGCACTGTGCGAGGCGATTCAGAAAGACAAGGGGAGCTGCGTGGACTCAAATGTTCGGAGAACATTCTTCTGGAGGGTGAGCGAGTGTGACATTCCGTGTGTGCTACGAGGATCCACGTTCGACGGCGCGGCGTAGACGGAGACCCGTGACAGCGGCATCATCAATTACCCAGCCATGCTCTTTGAGTGACGACCAGAACAACCGGACCCGCCGCCGCCGCCGCGGTGAAACAGGCTTTATCCTCCCCAATTTCCGGGCACATTCCAGGACAAGGGAGCTGTCAGCGGGCCAGAGCGCGCCGTACCACAGCCGACGCTATGCGCTACCGCGAAGACGACATTCTTTCCCTCCCCCCCCCCCCTTTGTCGTGGGCTATCGCCGGGAAGGCACCCACAGCTTCCCAGAAGGGCCGCGACGGACACCTGTCATGGCGGACAGGCAGTACTCGCCAAGAATGTGGAAAGACAGGCGCTAGTGAATTAGCTCCGAAGAGAGAGCCTGTGTATACTCTCACTTGAGAGAGAGTGGTGGCGTTTTTGTTGTTTATTTAGTTTGTATTGTTAACAGACTCTGGGTTCGAGGCTAAGCCCAACCCAAGGGGTGGTCCCCATCTCGCATGTTATTTTGGATTGGAGAATTGATGCTTTGGGCGGGCCACTGGAAATGACCGCCCTTAGTCCTTTGTTAATCAAGTGCTTAAAAGCACATGTAAACGGATGCAGTCCAGTCTGAGCTGGGGCTCCATGCTTAGCATGTAATGTGAAGCTACTTAGGCACTAACCTGCCCGGTCGATGAGTAAAGTAGTGCAAAGTTTGTTCTGTTGTAAAATTATGCTCTGCTGTCATCATCTACAAGCTCGCCTCCTGTTCATCTTCCAAGCCGAACGACACTAGAGGAAGGGTTTGTGAACCATCCTCGAAGAAACGGACGACTATTGAAATTCTACTGCATACACGCTCAGGACGACATCGTTAGCGAAGAGGGCCTTCAGCGCCGAAGCCCGACGGCGTGCAGCTTCTGCCAGCAACCGCTCGAGCCCAACTCCGGAGCCACTCCATCGCCCCCATGAAGTCGTCGGCACGTAAGCTCGGACGCCCCAGCCTCTGATGTATAACCTTAATCATGTGTAATTATTGAATATACCTGTTTGTTTAAACTGAGCCATACGGTGTCTCTTTGCCTCTCCGTCCCGTGTGGACCTGCGCATTATGAGGGTCATCACAAGTCACTACTCGAGCACAGAGGCTGCGCGTGGGAAGTCAAAACGCTAGTGACACGGACTCTGACGGGGAAGACACGGAGAACGTGACGATTATGGATGGGCAGAGCGCTAACACCCCGGCGGGTGACAGCAGCCAGGGTAGCGCGCGCTTGAGGGAGCAGGAGCTCGAGATTGAAGCCCTTAGGCTAAAAATTCACCTCCAGACGCTGATTCAGAGAGGTCAGGGCACCTCGGGAAATGGCAGCAGAAGGGAAAAATTGGGTCGGCACGCGGTTGATCTAAGGGCAGTCCTCGCGCCAATGCCACAGTTGGACGACCTCATTCCTGCATGATTCAAAAGCGCCGAAAATATGATAAGGGCCTGCGAGATCCCGAATGACATCGCGGGGCCAATTATAATGCCCTTCCTGAATGAAAAAACTCGGGCACTCGTGGCTAACCAGTTGGTCGACACGGTAATGAGTTTCGAGGAAATTCGGGAGCTAGTACTCGCGGAGCTCAGATTAACTGCTGAAGAATACAAGCGCAGATTGTACACTTGTAGGAAAGATGCCGAAAGCTGGGGTCAGTTTGTCACCCAATTGGACGTAACGCTTGGATACTACTTGCAAAGTAGGAAAGTAAGAACATTAGAGGACGTTCGGGCCTTAATGGTGGCAGACCGCGCTAAGCAGACTATGCCGGACGAAATGCGCGAGTACATTCTCCAACAGAAGACAGGTAAGTGGTTGAAACCCAAGGAGCTTGCGCAACTTGCCGAACAATATGAAGGCAGTAGGCGTGGGCGCCGTCAAAAGGCTGCAGAGGAGCCGAAAAAGTATGAGGCAAAGCCGCGCGAGCCACAGAACCAAACAAATCGATCCAAGGACGAGCACAGGGCACCGCCAAAATGCTATGGCTGTGGTAAATTCGGTCACGTGCAGTGGAACTGCCCACAGAAGAGGCCCAATGTAATGTCTGGTAATGAGATAGGTCGTCACCAGCAGGACGCGAAGATGACAGCGAGAGCTGCGGTCGAATCCGTAACGCGAGCTGAGGTTATGTATGGGCGCGTCCCTCAAGGCCCATTAAGAATCCTTCAAAAGACATGGACAGGGAACTGGACACCACCTATGGGCCTAAATAAGGCTACGTCAGAGTATCTGATCAAGCTGCGGCAGCAAATGGCTGAAGTAGCAGAGAGGGTAGATCACCAAATCAAGCAGCTGCAGAAAGCGTATGCGGAGAAATACAATCTAAGGGCATGGGCCAAGGGGTTCTGTGAGGGTGAGGAAGTCCTCGTGTTAGATACGAACCAGCAGAACAGGATACGACCTAAATGGGTGGGCCCAGCAACGATTAAAGAGCATAGACGACCCGATAGCTATGTTGTCAAGTTCAGAGATGGTTCTGAGCGGTGGGTGCACGCCAATAGACTAAGAAAGTATTACACTAGAGTGAACAACGTAGGCGTAATTTTTGAGTCTGACGGAGAGTTTGGGGATATAAAAGGTGTTCCGGAATTGCATAGTGGGAGTTGCACCTTTGAATCCACACCACATGAGTCCACGCATCTGACCCAGGAACAAATCAGGGAGCCGCCTGTGCTAGGTAGATGGATCAGACATCGCGGTCCAAGGAACGTACGGGACGGTGGCCCAACCTGAGTGTGTGTGTGTGTGAGTGCTTGTGGACTGCCATCTCAAGTGCATTAATGATGGACTCCTTGCGTGATGAGTGTTTCGACTGTTATTTGATCGCAAAGAGAAAAATATGTAAATCTGAGTGTAGATGCATGCAACAAGATATCCTTGTGAACATACTCTTTTCGCTATTGTCGTAACTAGGATGTGAAGTGCCCCTCCTTGGTTTTTTTTTTTTTGTGCTGGTACAGCGGCCAGTGGGGGCCTGGACCCTTGTGCTTTCGCGCGTTTTGTATGTTGTTGAAGGCCTCATCCTTGGTGCTATTGTGGGCTTCGGTATGTTGTGTGTACAGCAAGTGTCCCCCCAACATTCTTGGTGGGGAGGTGTTAAGTGAAAGCCCACAGGGCCGATGGGACCCCCCCCCGCACCTGTTACCAGGAGCGGTCATGCCCGGGGGGGGGGGGGGGAATCGAGGAATGTACGTCGAGGCGTGACGCCCGCGCTTAGGGTGAGCTGCGGCACTAATCCTTTCTGTCCCGACGCGTGGCAACCGGTGGATCGAATGCGCATGCAGCGAGCTGCGCATTCCACTGGGCTCGGACCGGCGAGCCCTGGGCTCCGCCCACTTGCACATACGATGCAATTGCTTTGCTATTGGTCCAAATTGGGCGAGAGCTAGATTACTCAAGCTCCGCCCAATTATCAAATGGGTTAAAACCCTCGGGAAACGACGAGCGCGCCGAGTCTCGAGCTCGGCCGTTTTTAACAGCCTTTTTTAAACAGCCTTTCTTTAAACTGCCTTTTCTTTAAACTGCCTTGTCATCACTGCCTTGTATTTCAATCCCGTCTTTAATAAATAAGTTTTGCTTTGAGAAGTTGGAATTGCTGCCCCAACCGGCAACGTGTCGCCGGACGAAGACCTGAAGTACTCTTCGTACTGCTAACCGCCGTTCACATCGGTAGGAGGTCAGGAAAGTTTAACTGTTACTCTGACTAGTATCTCACTAATTAACACGTCTCTAGTGCACTCCACTAATTACCAAATAACTAAGCTTCAAATAATGCCAACACCATACACACATCGGCCCCCTTGTACCTCAACTAAGTCAACGTGCCTATGTGGCCTAGTCGGCAGTGTTCCTGGCTGGCGACGGAAAGGTTGTGCGCTCGTGTCGCGACAAAAATATATGATCATTTTTATGTACGCAAAATGACACAGTTTGCAAAGTTAAGTCCTTTGAGACATGCGCCGACGTTTGATTCATATTGCAAGTCCCGTTTTCAATTATCTCAATTACAGACATCCACCGTGGCATGGATTTCTCGACAAAACAGCGCCGCCTTAACGCTGTCGCGTTAGAAACGCATGCGTTGAAACACTACGCCTGCTTCGCGTTTTCGCGCTGCTCTCGAGCATCGTCGACAGCAGTGATCGTCAAGCCTCGGAAGTCGTGGTGCTTTGGGAGCTACCTTCTTGTACCTTACAGCGAAGGTCTGAATGACGGGCATCATTTTTTATTCGACGATGCACCACTGACCACAGGTTTGGAAGGACAATGGGGATGTTCCCCGTGGATTGCTGAGTTTCACCATGAAAAGTCGAAGAAGATAAGCATTGCCCTGTTTGCCCTTTAAAACTGTGCGGCGCGCCACGTGCTGCAATGACCACGATCTTCTGCCGTCGAATGCGATGTGCACAATAAGACACCAGAGAATCACACTACTCACCCTCCCCTCACACACACACACAAATCCCTCAACATAGCGGACGCCGTGGCTAGCTGGCGCCAGCTTCAGCGCACACTTTCACGCTCTATCGCAACAACTCCTCTTCCCCCACACAATATCCCGGATGTGTTGCCCATCGGGCAGCATCCCTACACCCACACTTTTATGAAGAAAGCCTCTTATGATCCATTAGCAACGAAACACGGCGACGTTGGCGTCCAGGAATAGTGGTCCACAAAGCCCCCTATGATGTCATCAGCAAAAAAAAAAATTGCGAGGCAAGTACGCAGCCCAAAGGCCACAAAACATTTTAGCGATTCCGATACAAAGCAAACGGATACGCACAACAATTGTTCCAGGCCACTGCTAAATTGTTCGCGTAGAACTAACAATAATAAAGCAGACGTCAGCCTCGTGCGGGCTGACGTTGCATGGTTAAAATTATCTCAAATCAATCAAGGGTTCTACTCTTGCCAGCCATCCGGCGCTGTACACTTCAGTTTGTGCATTGCAATCAAGGCGTGCATACTCTCACGAAAGAGTTGCAGGGCGAGCATCAGGGTCTAAATGTTACCCAGCCATGGATCCGGAACCGCCAAAGGCTCAGTAAACCTAATAACATTACGTTGTCGAAACGTACCCCATCTTCGCTATCTGTTCGCAGGAACCTGATACTGTGTGGATGAAAGGATTTTTTTAAGGCTTCTTTGTAGCGCGTCCCAAAAATAAACCCCCTCCCAACAGTGCAGAAAAACATGGTCTATTTTCTCCGGTTGTTTACTTGTTAAGCAAAGTGACCCCCATGACACAAAAAAACCCCTGCCCTCAAAATATGTTTTACCGATAATGTTGAAGTTCGCTTTAAAAAAATGTTTTTACTCCTTTGGGAATTCGCGTTCTTTTGACCCGCTTCAGTACCGCTTGACCTAGTCGATCGCTGTACGGGACTATGTACAATACGATATAAAACCACGTTACTTCGTGACGAATAAAGGTGAACCTAGCGTATGCGTCGCCTTACGACTGCACTCCGCTCCTCTTTCTCCTCTTGGCAGCCTGCTCTGTCCAGGGCCGGTTAAGAAAAATGGGGGCCCTGCGCTAATACGCATGCAGACCCCCTTTCCCTATACTGACCCCCCCCCCCCCTTCTGTCGCCTGCTACGCTACTGGAAATATGCCATGTTTCATTTTAATTCCACCAAATTAAAAAGAACGAAGTGCGATCAACGGGATTATTATTATTTTTATTATTATAAGGAAAACAACAAAACTTGCTTGAAACGCGTGCTGTTGTAAACACCAACACATATGTTCACTTTGTGATTAATCTGCATTCTATTTTCAGCAAAAGCTAGGCTGTAAGGAAAAGTTTAGTGCACTCATGGCGAACAAGAACGTCGAAAAAACAGCAAAGCTCAGATGTCGATCCTTCTGAAGCTAGGCTTTGTTTGCATCAATAAGTTTAACCCCATGAGGAGGCGCATGGTTGTATCCAAAACATTAAAATTCAAACATCAGACTACAGTAATCGTTATACACGTTACTCTATAAATATGCAATAGATATACGCAATACTTAAGGCAATGCAAACACCATAAAAATGCACTAGAATGCAAATGAAAATTATCAACTGTAATTACAAAACATAATTTGAAAATATCTTCGTTAAAGGTAAGATAAGCAAGGGCGACATCAAATAAACGTGGCACTATTAAAAACAACAAAAATAGAGTTCTTTATACGCACGCTAAATATCACAAGAACAAACAAGAGACGAACAACGAAGATTTGCATATTTTGAATTACACTACTCAACGTTTCATTAACTACGTGGATGCTGGGAGGCGACACAACGAACTTATTGGAACTATTCATGAATAGCGCGAACAGTTCTCTTTTAAAATGGCATCTTTCGCGCCTTCACTTTTGGCGGAATCAGATATAGTCCTGTGGGATGTCATTTCGGCCGAAGGATGAATCCCAACATAAAAATGAAACAAGGGTTTATTCGATTGCCGATGGCAGCGGACGAGCATACCGACGCTACGCTCATCTCGGTAGCGGAAGGTAGACTGGCGCTCTTCCCAACCGGGCAGCCTATGCAGCCGCCGTCGGTGACGCATGCCCGGGTGACACAGCGGTGGCGCTGTGCATTATCGTTAACGCGGTCCAGCGTGTGGCCCGGTTACGCTGGGCCGGATGATAACAAGGCAGAGGCTGCTCGGAAATGTGCGCAGAGTGCGTCGCCACATCACCCCCCCCCCCCCCCCCCCGGAGCGGAGAGTCCTCAAGGCTTGTAAAAATCTCTGCAGCGTACCTGACGTCTATAGCGTGTAGTGACAGAAGCAGGCTGCGACGTCGGGGGTCGTGGCTGGACGCCTGAGGGTGCACTAGTATTCCCTAGTTCGGCGAAGTCGATGTAGGCTGGGAGAACAGAAAGTTGGGCTAGTTGGTTGATATGCATACTGAAGTTGGCGCGGAACAACGAGGACAAGCGAGACAAAGACGAGCGCTACTCACAAATGAAGGTTTATTCCAGACAACGCTCGAATAAATAGTGAAACCAACAAGAACAAAAACAAACAAACGTCATGAACACCACAAGTTACCCCGTGAATCCCAATGATTTGGTTAGGAACAGATACTCCCTATCAGAGAAGCGGACGGAAGTCTGACTAATGCACTTATCGCCACTGATGCGCATATGAAAGGCTTCCATGAGCTCACGCGTGAGTTGCTCCCTGTGCCTGAATAGGATGGTCGTTTTTTCAAAAAGCGGTTTACACTGGATTTTCTTTTCCTTGTCGTTTGTAATGCACTTGCGGCAATTTTTAAGGAGGTTATCAAGAGAATCTCCCCCGAGCAATCTTCGGTGTTCTCCCAATCTCTCGTGAGGCATCGTCCAGTTTGGCCGATGTATAGTGCGCCACACGACAACGGCAATCTGTACACAACCCCCCTGGCACAGGTAACGAACGGGGCTTTGTGTTTGATGCTGCATTCATTTCTTGTTTTTCTTGTTTTTCGTACCGTTCTTTCGCCTCCTTCTTCCATCCGGTTGTGCACCTGTGAACAGATTGCTACCAACTTGCGAGGAGCGGAAAACACAATCGGAATGCCCCGCCGCCGTGGCTCAGTGGTTAGGGCGCTCGACTACTGATCAGGAGTTCCCGGGCTGCGTTTTTATGGAGGAAAAACGCTAAGGCGCCCGTGTGCTGTGCGATGTCAGTGCACGTTAAAGATCCCCAGGTGGTCGAAATTATTCCGGAGCCCTCCACTACGGCACCTCTCTCTTCCTTTCTTCTTTCACTCCCTCCTTTACCCTTCCCTTACGGCGCGGTTCAGGTGTCCAACGATATATGAGACAGATACTACGGCATATCCTTTCCCCCAAAACCAATTATTATAATTTGATAACGGCCGGCAACATTTTTCAGTTCATGCGCCAATCTGTGCACATATGGTATGACTGCAAAACTTCGACGCTCTGTTTCCCTGAGTT
Organism: Amblyomma americanum; assembly: GCF_052857255.1. NCBI lineage: Eukaryota > Metazoa > Arthropoda > Arachnida > Ixodida > Ixodidae > Amblyomma > Amblyomma americanum. Next base: position 37,262,324 of record NC_135501.1, on the reverse strand, counting down.
TAGGTCGCGACCCATCCTTGATCCACCTTACCAATCTTCCACAAGCTTCCACAATTATATGCTGAGGGTACCCACTTTCTTTTAGCCTCTTCACCTGGGACTCGACGCTTTCCTTGATAGCATGTGAGCAAGACTTGGTGATGGCCGCTTTTAGACGGGAAGTGACTATCCCGTTCTTTATGACTTTGGAGTGACCGGATGAATAATCAAGCAACGCTTTTTTGGCCCTAGGGTGGTATGCCAAGAAACATGTTTGGGGCGAAAGTGCAAAGACAGATCTAGGAACTGGAGCCTTCCATCTCTTGGTACTTCTACTGTGAAATTAAGACCAGGGCCGCACTCCTTAAAAAGTTTTAGCACATTGACGACGGTGCGTTGCAGGTTGGGTTCAGAAGACAACACTAAGCAGTCATCAACATACCTACATGCCTTCCAAATTATCCCTCCTGATTTCTTTTCTATGGCAATGTCAACCTTAGCCAGAAAAATGTTGCTAAGGATGGGGGCTACGCGAGACCCGATACAAACACCAGTTCGCTGTACGAAAAATTTCCCGTTCCACACTATGACCGTTGATTTGAGACAAAAAACATATCTCCAAAAAAGACCCAACAGATACACCACATCGGGTCAGGAATGCGGCCTCGTCATTGTGATCCGTAATGCATTCCTGGACCCCTTTTATCATCTCGTTATTTGGCATTGAATAGTACAAGTCCTCAATGTCCACGCTGAAAGCGGTACACTGTCCTGGGTTACTGTTGCTGAGAAGACTCACCACTGCCTCAGAATTTTCCACCATGAAAGGGTCCTCCACGCTTAGGCTCCACAGATGTTTCTGAAGGTACATGGCCATCAGTAATTGCCGCGGTTCCGCTCGGACACGATTGCCCGGAACGGAATTCCTTCCTTGTGGGTTTTTGCCGTAAAAAATGCGGCTAGATGAGGGTCTTGAGCTTTCTTGATGCCATTTGCTAGTTTCTCCAGGTTGTGGCGGAGCGCCAAAGCCACAGCTTCTTCCTTTATCTTCTTCTCCTTGAAGACGATCTCTCTGAAGTTGTTCTCGATGGCTGCCTGGGCTTTCTCCGCGAACATTCCTTCAGGAATCAACACGAACCCCCTAGCTTATCCGCACATAGTACTCGCAACCCGGCAGATGTCAAGAAGTCGACAACCCCAGCAGGAAGAAGCTGTGGTTTTGGCGCTCGGCCACAACCGGGAGAAACTAGCAAATGGCATCAAGAAAGCTAAAGACCCTCATCTAGCCGCATTTTTTACGGAAAAAACCCACAAGGAAAAAATACCGTTCCGGGCAATCGTGTCCGAGCGGAACCGCGGCAATTACTGATGGCCATGTACCTTCAGAAACATCTGGGGAGCCTAAGCGTGGAGGACCCTATCATGGTGGAAAATTTTGAGGCAGTGGTGAGTCTTCTCAGCAACAGTAACCCAGGACAGTGTACCGCTTTCAGCGTGGACATTAAGGACTTGTACTCTTCAATGCCAAATAACAAGATGATAAAAAGTGTCCAGGAATGCATTACGGAGCACAACGACGAGGCCGCATTCGTGTCCTGATGTGGTGTATCTGCTGGGTCTTCTTTGGAGATACTCACGTTTTATCTCAAATCAACGGTCATAGGGTGGAACGGGAAATTTTTCGTATAGCGAACTGGTGTTTGTATTGGGTCTCGCGTAGCCCCCATCCTTAGCAACATTTTTCCGGCTAAGGTGGACAGAGACATAGAAAATAAATCAGGAGGGATAATTTGGAAGGCATGTAGGTATGTTGATGACTGCTTAGTGTTGTCTTCTGAACCCAACCTGCAACGCACCGTCGTCAATGTGCTAAAACTTTTTAAGGAGTGCGGCCCTGGTCTTAATTTCACAGTAGAAGTACCAAGAGATGGAAGCCTCCAGTTCCTAGATCTCTCTTTGCATTTTCGCCCGAAACATGTTTGTTGGGCATACCACCCTAGGGCCAAAAAAAGCGTTGCTTGATCATTCATCCGGTCACTCCAAAGTCATAATGAACGGGATAGTCACTTCCCGTCTAAAAGCGGCCATCACCAAATCTTGCCCACATGCTATCAAGGAAAGCGTCTAGTCCCAGGTGAAGAGGCTAAAAAAGAGCGGGTACCCTCAGCATATAATTGTGGAAGCTTGTGGAAGATTGGTAAGGTGGATCAAGGATGGGTCGCGACCTAAACTCCGGGAAACAGAGCGTCGAAATTTTGCAGTCATACCATATGTGCACAGATTGGCGCATGGACTGAAAAATGTTGCCGGGCGTTATCAAATTCCGATTGTGTTTTCCGCCCCTGGGAAGTTGGCAGCAATCTGTTCACAGGTGCACAACCGGATGGAAGAAGAAGGCGAAAGAACGGTACGAAAAACAAGAAAAACAAGAAATGAATGCAGCATCAAGCACTAAACCCCGTTCGTTACCTGTGCCAGGGGGGTTGTGTACAGATTGCCGTTGTCGTGTGGCGCACTATAGATCGGCCAAACTGGACGATGCGTCAACGAGAGATTAGGAGAACACCGAAGATTGCTTAGGGGAGATTCTCTTGATAACCTCCCTAAACATTGCCGCACGTGCATTACAAACGACAAGGAAAAGAAAATCCAGTGTAAACCGCTTTTTGAAAAAACGACCATCCTATTCAGGCACAGGGAGCAACTCACGCGTGAGCTCATGGAAGCCTTTCATATGCGCATCAGTGGCGATAAGTGCATTAGTCAGACTTCCGTCCGCTTCTCTGATAGGGAGTATCTGTTCCTAACCAAATCATTGGGATTCACGGGGTAACTTGTGGTGTTCATGACATTTGTTTGTCTTTTGTTCTTGTTGGTTTCACTATTTATTCGAGCATTGTCTGGAATAAACCTTCAGTTGTGAGTAGCGCTCGTCTTTGTCTCGCTTGTCCTCGTTGTTCCACGCCAACTTCTTCAGTATGGATGTAGGCTGGCTTCAGCCGCTTGATAGAGACGCGGACGTCATCCCCGTTGACGTGTAGGGTGAAGGTTTTGTCGTATACGACGAATAACTGGGTAGGGGCCGCTGTAAGGTTGCTAGAAAGGCCTGCGGACGGTGTCGTCGCGGAGACAACTGTGCGTGCACTTTGCCAGACCCTTGAAGACGAAAGGCGCAGTCTTGCAATGGTGAGCTGCAGGTGACGGGCGGAGGGCAGCGTTGAAGCGTCAGAGCCGGGCGAGGAAACCGTGGGGTCTGACGTCGCGGTGGTGGATGGCGGTGCGGCAAAAAATTCGCCTGGGAGGCGTAGTCGTTCCCCGTAGACGAGCTCTGCGGGTGTAGCCTGAATGTCCGGCTTGAAGGTGGCACGAAGACCTAGGGCGACGGCTGGGATGGCTTCGAGCCAGGGTGAGTCCGGGTGCTTTGAACTGACGGTGGAAACGCTCGATCATCCCGTTGGCGCATGGGTGGTAGCTGGTGGTCCTCGAGCGCTCGAACCCGATGGTCAGCTCGAGGAGACTGAAAAGGTGCTATTCGAACTGTCGTCTCTGGTCGGTGGTGACGCGGCGAGGGGGCCCGAAGAGAGCAATCCAGCCGGCGAAGAAAGCCGAGGCGACGTATTCCGCGGTGATTCCCTTGAGCGGCCATGCCTCAGGCCATCGAGTAAAGCGATCGATGGCGGTGAGGCAGTAGCGATATGGTCCAGCTGGAGGAAAGGGCCCTATGATATCGAGGTGTATGTGTTGAAACCGACCAGAGACCGGGATGGCTGAGATTATGCAGCTGGTTGAAGAGGCCACGGCGATGAGAAAGGGGCACGCAAGGCCTGCATCGTGCTGTTGACATGTCGCAGTTATATAGTTGTTGTCGATCCAGGTATGGGGACTTGTTGCAGCTGCAGTGAGGACCCGCCCTTAAGAAGTTCTTGCAGTTCGACGTCCGTAGTCTGAGCCTCGGCGAGGACGTCAGCAGTTATCTGCGAAGAGCTGATAGCTGCCACATGTGAAAGTGCGTCGGCGACCACGTTGTCCTTACCGCTGACATGTTGGATGTACGTGGTAAACTGGGCGATAAGCGAGAGCTGGTTCTGCTGGACCGGCGGGAGTTTGTCACGGCGTTGAGAGAAGGCGTAAGTCAGAGGTTTATGGTCGGTGCAGATAGTGCAGTGCTGTGCTTCGAGAATGTGGTGAAAGTGTTGAACTGCTTCGTATATCGACAAAAGTTCTCTGTAGTAAGCAGGTGAACTCGATGGGGCGGGGGTCGTGGTTTCGTTGGTGGGACTGGCCGTTGTTTCCCGAGCTGAGAATTTCTTGGAGAAGAACGCCAAGGGATGCCAGACGTTGTCTACGCGTTGCATAAGGGTGGCGCCGACGGCAAAGTTAGAGGCGTCCGTGAAGAGCCCCAAGGGAGTGTCTGGCACCGGACGCGAGAGAAGTGTGGCGTTGCAGACAGCAGCTTTGCATTCTTCGAACATTTGGTATAACGCCGGTGTCCACGTGACAGATTGGTTTCCTCGTATTCCGGCCAAGCCATCATGGAGGGGAGCCTGGTAGTTGGCTGCGTGTGGCAAGATAGGCCTGTAAAAGTTCAGCATGCCGAGGAAACGGCGAAGGTCTTTAGAGTTGGTGGGTTGGGGGTAATTTTGCAGGTCTGAAATGCGCTGAGGCAAATGTCGAGTTCCCTCTGATGAAACTTCATGGCAGAAGAATTTGACGACTGAAGCGCACAGCGTGCTCTTTGGGACATTAACGAGTAGGCCGTGGTCACCGAGGCGCTGGAAAAGGAGACGAAGGCGCGTGTGGTGTTCGTCGGCGTTGCGGGAAAAGACCAGTATGTCGTCAAGATAGTCGAAGCAGAAGTCGAGGCCGCGGACGACTCCGTCGATGAAGCGTTGAAAGGTTTGTCCAGCGTTCCTCTATGGCCCATAGTGTGCAACGAAAAATTATAGAAGACGTGAAGTCTAGTCCATTTTTTGGTATCATTGCTGATGGAACAACCGATTCAAATGGTGACGAGCAGTTCAATTTTTGCGTGCGGTGGGTGCAGAGCGAGAATCTCGAAGTTCGGGAAGAGTATCTCGGCCTGTATAACGCGCCTGAAAGTAGATCTGAAACCCTATGCTCGGCCATCAAGGACGCGATTTTGCGTCTCGGCCTGTACTTTCCCTGTGTACGAGGCCACTGGTTTGATGGGGCGGCGAATATGTCCGGTCGTTTTTCGGGTGTGCAAAAAAGACTTAGTGATTGTGCACCACTGTCATTGTATGTCCACTGCAGTAATGACTGTCTAGCTCTGGTACTGCAAGAGGCTAGCAGGAGTTGTGACAAAACTGGAGACGCTCTTACCATTGTTAAGGACGTTTCCAACGCAGTCCTCGACTCCAAGAAGCGCAAAAGTGTTTATGCTAACATAGTACTTTCTACAGCACGCGAGTCAGCGGTGGAGAGTGGATCAGGGCCAAATAACTTACTGCCGCTTTGCCCTACGCGATGGACCGTTAGAGTCAAGTCGGTGCAAAGATTCATTGAGAATTACGCCAGAGTTCAAGAGATACTAAAGGAGCTCTTGCAGACACCAGGTTCAGTGACCGAAAGCAGAAAGGCTATTTTTAGAGGTTACGATCGGATTTTTCAGAAATTTGAAACCTTGCTAGGTATCCACATTTCCGTAGCCTTCTTTGGGCCTTGTGAAGAATTAGCAAGGGCGCTCCACAGCTCAACATATTGCGCCGCAGGTGCAAAAAAGGCAGCAGAGGCTCTCTGCGAGGCGATCTCCCAGTGGCACTATGAAACTGTGTTTGAGAAGCTGTGGCAGCACACGAGCACAACAGCAGCGCGCCTAGACCTGAAGGAACCTCGTATGTCAAGGCCGACAAAATCTCCTGCGAGGTATGAGACGACTGGTAGACCTGTCCAGCCAGTTGCACTTGACGTTAAGGCCGCGCTGCGCAAGGAGTATTTCGCTACTGCCGACCGAATCATAAGTGAAACAAAAAAGCGTTTTGAGCAGCCGGGCATGGAACAGCTCGTAAAACTAAAAAACATGTTAATCAGCACCGCTGGTGGTAGTCGGTATACAGCAGATGACCTAGAGGCTGCTTTGGGAGTGCATGCAGTTGATTTTGACTTTTGCAGACTCTCGGCGCAGTTTATGCTATTATCAACTCTTCCAATCGGTGCTGATTCTACAACAACTCTGGGCATGTTGGAGATCCTACAAAAGGAATCGCAAAACATTCGCGAGTTGATGGATCAGGTTGTGAGGTATGTTCAACTTCTGTTTTCCATACCAGCGTCTGTCGCTTCTGGGAACGAACGCTCTTTTAGTGCTCTGCGCAGAATCAAAACGTATTTGCGCAACCGAACGACTGAAGAGCGGTTATCGCATCTTATGATTTTGCATATACACAATGAAAGAACGGCGCTCCTAAGTTTAGACGACGTCATCGGGGAGTTTGTAAACAGAACAGCGGAGCGAGCAGCAACATTTGGTCCCGCCTAAGCACCTAAAAAGAGCAGCACTGTCCGAAATGTCTGCCGCTTGCGTGCATCATTAGTAACTGTATACATGTACTGTAGCGCGTTTGCTTGTATTGCGGTATTTAAACTATTTTATATTATGGTTTTGCTCATGCGCGAATGCCTAAATATGTAAATTTGTCAAATGTCAATGAATATGTGCGCACTGAAAATTAATTTTGTATTTTTTTTTTGTTAATGCTTGTATAATATGCATCATCTAGCGATCAAAGAAACACTGCATAAGGAAAACATTTTTTTTTACTCAGTTAATTGTTGTCTCTCGAGCCAAACTTTGATTGTATTATCTGAGAAACCTAGGTACACAAACAAAAACAAGTAAACAGGAACTAGTTCGAGCCCCCTCTCCACTGAAAATATACTTCCGGCGTCCTTGGATGGTGGTTTCTGTTGTCTTGCCCTGTTGTGCGCTCCAGAATAAATGGCTGCTGCCTGGAATGGCTGATAGACACAGGATCAAAGCGGCCTTGATTAAACAAAGCGGTTTTAACACGCTTCGAATGAAAGAAGATCGCGAGATGTTGGAAACGTCTGGCAGTGTTGCAACCAGGAATGTAGGCATAACGGGGAATCCTCTTGGCATAAGCGGGTTCCGGTTATACTTCACTCTCGGCGGATTTGCATTAGATCATTCCTGCTACATATGCCCCGACACAGTGCCTCTGCAAAAGGAATGTCGAGTATTTTAGAACAAAACTTTCTGAGAATATATCCTTGAATATATCTATTTTGTTCCAACTGAGTCCAGTGGTGTATCTTCGCCTCTCCATCCTGCGTCGACCCGCGCAGTACAAAATATCGTCTGCTACTTCCATATCAATTTTTTCTCTTACAATTTCACTTATTTGCTATAGACATTGTTTGTCTAAAGTCAGTAAGCCACATAAATCGTACTTTTCGGCTTAATTCCTATATGATATGATAAAAAGTGATTTTTAGGTTAACCTTGATGGACTAATATCACTCTCATCTGGGGATTCCTAACTTCTTATACGTAATAAGTGTTTTAGGAAATATTTTTTTCCCAATAACCATTACAATTGAGCGGAGGCACCTAACAAAGAAGGTTCTACAGCAGTGTGTGACCTCATTCGCCTGAAAGACGGCCAGTGGTTGGTAAGACTAGACGTTCTGTCTCCAACAGAGCAGCCTTGTTTATAAACATCGTTTTAGCTGCTCAACGGAGAAACATATAGCCTGCGTCATAAGTTTAGAGACTGAGGGGGTTTCCTTCTGGGTCATACTTTTTAATGCCTGCAATGCATCCTCAACGTTCCAAATCATTTAAAGGGGGGATACTAACCTTTATCCGCACCAGTCGGAAATTTTCTTTTCCATTTTATTTATCTTAAAGGCTCTTGTCAGGGAATTACAAAGGGGGAATGATGGTTATAAAAATGTGCAAGAATAACACAGTACAATGAATAAATTTTCAGGGAAATATTAACAGGCTGTAAGAAATATTGCAGTGCACATATCAATCACTGCAGCACACTGATACCAACAAAACAGGCATACATAGGAAAGAACATTTAATAAGATGACAGACAAAAGCATCTTATTTCTCCAAAAAACATATCAAAACATCAAGTTATCAAGTTATCAAAACATGATAACTTTATGATAAAGAAGTATCATAATTAGTTGAAAAAACGAGCAATTGATAAGAACAATCAGTTGCAACACAGTTAAGTGTTTTAATATTAAGTTTCACAATCAGTGGTTGATATTCAAGTAATGTCTAAAGCATTAATACTGCCACACTGATCACATTCTGCGAGCGCCGCCATGCGGCCGAGCGGCATGACTGGGCTCGTGTGGGAGCGAGGAAGACGACGTTCTCGCTCGGTCGCGCGCGGCTGGTATTCTTGGCCATCCGATTAAAAGCCCCTTTTGTGCCGATCTACGTTTGTCGACATTTTGGTGCTGGGTATCGAACCCAGTACCTCTCGCTGGTGTGGTCACTAATATTTGCAGCGAGTTTGGGGAAGTGATTCCATTCATAAATAGTCACGTGTAGAAAGAAAAAAAACGCATGAAATCAGTACGTGACTTCCATGGGTGCTCAAAGAGCCCCACTACACGGCTTATAAGCATGTTCTGAGCTCTTCAAAAAGGCTGCATATCATCTGCCAGGGGTTATAGTTGATCCGATATATCCTTCACAAAACGCCACCACAGAATTCCGAGAGTTCGCAGGAGTCCTGCTTGTATGTTGACCCGGTTGCGGGAACCTTGCAATGGCAGCAATCTTCTGAGACTTCCAGCACACATCTCGGCTAGCGTTTTGCCTACCTGAAACCAATTCTAGCTCATGGTTCGGATGCATATCTGATATGACTCTGCGACTCGCGAAGGAAGCATACAGGCGTGGTCTTCGAGATGCACAGGTTTCCAGCAAATTTATTTTTCATATCGTTTTCACCGCAAGCATACATCAAACGACGAATGGCACCATTCACTGCCCGTGCGCTTTCCTGATCATTTCGTCGAGCTTCATAAGCTCGTTGAAAACGCCGAGTAGCTGCTGCAAGAGCTCTGCCTTGCTGGGATCCAAGTCTCCCGAGGGCTCTGCTTCACCGGGGGGCTCTGTTGACGTCGCGGCGTGTCGCACCGTAAACAGCAAGAGTAGCAGGACAAGAAGGCTTCTGTCGACCGGAAACATGCTGAGAACCTGCGTGTTTCAAACGCAAGGTTGAAAACATTCTTTGCACGTGGATATCATTGGTGAATTCCTCCCCCTTCGACACACTCATGCCCATCATTGACGCCATTTGTGATCACTTTTAAGCGCCATCTTTTCAGTGCGGGGTAGCCAACCGGAAAATTCCTTCGGTTAGCCTTCACCCTCTCTACTCTCCCGTCCCTCCTGCCGCGAGCTTTTGCGGCGTCGTTTATGATTTAATGGCGTCTGCGTGCAACGTAACGGCTTCGCTAGGACAGAACTGTCAGCGGAGAATGGCCATATATGCTGTGATGACCCCCCATAATGCGCAGGTCCACACGGGACGGAGAGGCAAAGAGACACCGTATGGCTCAGTTTAAACAAACAGATATATTCAATAATTACACATGATTAAGATTATACATCAGAGGCTGGGGCGTCCGAGCTTACGTGCCGACGACTTCATGGGGACGATGGAGGGGCTCCGGAGTTGAGCTCGGCCTGTTGCTGGCAGAAGCTGCACGCCGTCGGGCTTCGGCGCTGAAGGCCCCCTTGGCGAACGATGTCGTCCTGAGCGTCCGTTGTTCGGTACTCCTTGTCGATTTTTATATCCTCTTATCCCCACACTCCCTAGGGTGAGGACGCCCACGCCGGAGGGGGGGGGGGGGGCCTAGGGCTTTCACTTGGGCGCACAAACACACCACCGCACTTATGGTCTCGCCCCCCTCACGTGTTGAGTCCGAGGGAAAGAAGGTTGTGTCAAGGTAGCGCATAGCATCGGCTGTGGTAAGGCGCGCTCTGGCCCGCTGACTGTTCCCGCGGGTCACCGGCCTCCGTTCTCCATCAAATGACACTCGCCCCTCAAGGCCGGAACGCGAGGTCACTAAAAGGCCGGGAAAGTGGTCCCTTGTCCTGGGATGTGCTCGGAAGGGTTGATTGATGATGCCTGCCGTCTTGCCACGGGGCCAGGCCCGCCGAAAAGAGGCCGCCCTGGAACGGCCACGGCAATTGGGGAAGATAACGCCCGTCTCCCCGCGGCGGCGGCGGCGTTCGTCTCGTGCCGACACTATGGAAAGGGGGTCCGGTTGTGCTTAAACCCCTTCGTTCTGGTCGTCTCCGTACGGTCCACGGCGGCAGGCCCGAAAGCAATCCCACTCAAGTTGCTTGCAGCCATATACAGTAGAAACATGAAAGGGGGTCCGGTTGTGCCTTCGCCGCCACTGGGGGCTCCGTCTACGCCGCGCCGTCGAACGCGGACGCTCGTAGCACACACAAGGAACGTCACAATGCTTACGTTCTAGTAAGGATGTCCTTAACCTCAGCTGGAAAATTACACGTGCCCACTTCGGGAAGAATCGGGCCCTGGTGTCGAAAGGCTCTAGATCTTATAACAACGAAACTGAACACAGGAGAAGGTCCTGTAAACGTACGCAATGCAAAAGTTTTGTGAGGCAGGGAAGTGAATGACAAAAAAAGATACATGTACTGGAAACAGACAAGTTATAAAAGGAATAACTATATAGCAAGAGCGGTAAAACTAATTATGTACGGTGTAAAGTTTTAAGAACATAGCCGTCTTGTTCCGAAGCGAAATATATTAAGCCGGAGCAGACATTTCCGTTACCGTGCCCAAACATAAAACCCGCAAGGGAAAGAACAACTCGAAAAGCTCAGCCAAAGTTGTTTTTGTGTGATTTGTAAAAGCCGCTTCCTTAGAAAGCAAATGCAGAAACCGGACATGAGAAATTTATCAACAGATCTTGCCAAGAACCCGGATTTTAAAGGAAACAAAGAGAAGGCTGTCAGACCAGGTTCGTGGAGGTATAAGTTTAATGCAAAAAACTCTTGTGTGGTACACGGTATTGAAGCCTATGTGCATGGTCAGAATTATTCCAAAGCCCTCCATTGGTAACCAGCTCCTCTCTCCGTGTTTTCACTTCCTCTTTCATCCCTTTCCTCACGGCGTGGTTGGGATGTCCGCCCTGAGTGAAACAGTTGCAGCGGCTTTGTTTTCCTAATGACCAGTTGTTAGTTTCAGAAACAAGTTCAGCCGCAGGATGCGCCAGTGCCGTCTCATGGGAACATTTTAAGTTTGCGATATCGCCGTTATTTGCGGCTCTAGGTGAAAGCAATGCGGTATTCAGGAGAGAGAGTGTGGGTTCAGCTTATTGCTGCATTATTATCCACCCACAAAACCTAAGCGCCCCAATACACAGCGCTTCAGTATGCGGTGTTTAATGTCCCAAAGCAGCGCGCGGGCTATGGGGGAAGTCTCTCTAACATTAAAAGAGCGGCGAGTTCCGTATTAAGTAGTGTTCAAGAGTATTTAAGTATGCGGTTTCAGGGATTTATATATAGCGTGTATGTCGACGCCTAAAAGCAGTGAGAAAGAACACGGACATAAAGACAGGAAGCCTTGGGAGTATTGATCGACGTCCCAGCGGCCACCATTTTGTAGTCTGTGGAGCGCCGGGAAAGGTTGTCGGCGTGTCTGAAGGGATTACCGCCTCCTGCTACGGCCTGCACTGCAGAAACTACCCGCTGGACAATAAAATGGCGTCTGTGACGCCACGTGAATACCTCCTTCGGGTAACGTACCGCGGCTCGCTCAGAAGCACCCAACTCGATGTTGTAAGCCACCATAATGGAGGATATTGAGAAACAGAGTCTGCAGGCGCCCGGCCACGCAACTCGATGGCGAACTGCTCCGCATATTTTCAAGTCAAATGCTATCAAACGTCTTGCTGAGACCAAAAGAAGAGGGGCGATAACTAATAGGAGCCCTTCTGCTTCACACATTTGTGGCACCTATCATGCAGTGCGGAACGGCTGTTTTAAAGTTGGTCCTTGAGCTTATAATCTAGTGAGCACTTTCCTTCCTTTCTTTATTTTTATTTCAACAAGCATGACATCAAAGACGGGCAGCTGGGCAGTCAATTGGGCAATGGATCAATTGCTAACCTCCCTTGCTTGAGAAGTGGTACCACCCAGGTTGGTTTCCATGAAGATGATGAGGAGCTACTCTTTGCTATTTGCATTAAAATTCGTCGCCATTTGACTCGTCATCCCGTCCTCGCCTAGAGTAAGCACCAGCGTTCTATCCACAATGGTGATTACAGTGCTGGACGCATTGGATGTGAATTATGTGACGCATCAACTTGCGCAGCAGTACACGTCGGTGTGGAACGTTCAACCAAGCAGCCTGACGCGACGCTATGGCCCCAAACCCCGATACGCGAAAGTTGACGGCTACTTATGACTGTGAGCGAGTCATCCAACATAATGTATAGCGCTCGCGCCACACGTGCTGCAGGGTTCTCGCTGAGACCTTCGCGGGTTCCATGGTGAGCTGTCGTTTATGCAGTTATACGCTCTCTTCTACGAAGTTCATATTTCAGCGGTGCTCGAAAAATGTTGGTTTTAGTTGTTTTTTCAAGTGGTATGTACATTAACTCGTATTATTTAGCTGTCAGGGCTAAAATTGAAGTTTGGGCGAGTCGGTAAGCCATTGAGTAATACAGCGTGATTTGAAGCCGGGACTGAAACTGAATATGAAACTGGGATTGAAACTGGATTTGAAAAAGCGCTCGTCATCTGTCTTTCTTCGTACAAGTTTCAAATCTAGCTGTATTACTCAATTACATGTCACGATTTTTCATTTTTTGATGATTTATGAAGGGTTAGTCATTTTGATGTCTCCTTTACAAGCAACCAACTCCTGGAACAAGGGTTCTCCATGATTATGATTATCGATCATTTTTCTGTGATTTATGGTTATAAAGATAAAAGAACAGCACAAAGGATGACAAAAATTATAGATATTGTAGCTGGTCGCCGACGGCCCAGAGCCCAGATCAGATTGTGCGCGCCTCTCCCCTCTTCTTCCTCGAACTCCGCGGCGTAACAATTTCCCCGGGTGCAGATGATTCTCGTCACCGAGAAAGTTAGGTATATCGGCGGTGGCAGCGCTTCAAGCGAGCCACATCAACAACTTGTGTCTTGCGGGAACGGCGTTTATCCGTCGTCACTTTGGCGACGACGTAATTCAAATTATGGTCGAATAAAAGTCTTTTACTACTACTACTAATTCACGTCAGTCAGTTGGTCCAACACGACGAAGGGGCCATCGTACTTGTACAGGAACTTCTCACACAACCCTCTTTTGCGGATTGGCGTCCAAAGCCAGACAAAGTCTCCTGGAGAGTAAGTCACGGCACGATGACGCAGGTCGTAATGTTCTTTCGAACGGCGTTGCGAGGCCAGGGTACGTAAACGGGCTATACGACGGGCTTCTTCGGCACGGCATAGTATCTGGCCAACCGACTCGTTTTCGTTGGGGGAAAACGGGAAGATCGTGTCGAGAAAAACGCGGGGAGTTCTGGCATACAGCAAATAGAAGGGAGAATATCCGGTGACCTCATGATTGGCAGTGTTCTAAGCGTACGTCACATATGGCAACACTGTGTCCCAGTTTCGATGATCAGACGAGACGTACATGGACAACATTGTCGTCAGAGTGCGGTTGGTGCGTTCGGTAAGACCGTTGGTCTGCGGGTGGTAGGGTGTGGAGTGTCGGTAGTCCGATCCACAAAGCCGGAGCATTTCTTCCACGACATCAGCAGTAAATTGCTTTCCACGATCACTTATTATAACACGGGGTGCGCCATGGCGAAGAATAACAGTGTGTAGGAGAAACGTCGAAACAGCATCAGCCTTTGCGGCAACGAGAGCGGCGGTTTCCACGTATCTGGTGAGATAGTCTACACACACAATGACCCAGCGGCGTCCCTCAGAAGACTTTGGGAAAGGACCTAGAAGGTCAATTCCAACTTTTTCAAAATGGGAAGTGGGTGGTTTGACGGGCTGCAAAGGACCGGCCGGCGGGATGGTTCGTGGCTTAAATCGTTGGCATTCTTCACATGTTGCAACGTACTGCTTGGTGCTCTTATAAAATTGCGGCCAATAAAAACGCTGGCGAAATCGGTGCAGAGTGCGAGAGAAACCTAGATGTCCAGATGTGATGTCATCGTGCATAGCGTTCAAAACTTGCCGACGGAGAGTTTTCGGAACGACTAAAAGCAGGGCAGCACCACCAACGGAGTAGTTCTTCTTGAACAAAATGCCATCTTTGACAGTAAAGGGCGTTGAATCTACTCCTCCTTCTGCCGCGGCTATAAAGGGCTGCAGTCAGTGGTCGCGACGTTGCTCGCGCCGAAAGGTCGCCTCACTGGGGAAGGTCGGCACGAGCGAGGCTAAACACCCGTCGAAACAGTCTTCATCGGCGACTGAAGTCGGCAATGGGTGGCGGGACAAGCACTCTGCATCAGCGTGACGGCGGCCACTTTTATACAATACAGCAAAGTTATATTCTTGCAAGCGCAGTGCCCAGCGCGCCAGACGACCAGATGGATCGCGAAGTCCGATGAGCCAGCATAGAGAATGATGGTCTGTGACAATAGTGAAGTGGCGTCCATATAAGTAGGGTCAGAACTTGTGCACAGCGAACACAACTGCGAGACACTCCAATTCGGTGACAGTGTAGTTACGCTCACATTTTGTTAACTTGCGGCTGGCGTAGGCAACAACGTTCTCAGCCCCACTATGCAGCTGGACAAGTACTGCCCCAAGACCGACGCCGCTGGCGTCAGTGTGAACCTCCGTCACAGCAGAAGGGTCGAAGTGCCGCAGGAGGGGTGCTGAAGTGAGAGAAGATTTGAGGAGATGGAACGAGGACTCGCACTAAGGGGTCCACACAAACTGCGAATCCTTATGCAGAAGAGATGTGAGGAGGTGGGCAATTTGCGCAAAGCCAGCAATGAAACGAAGAAAATAAGAAGAGTCCCAGGAAGCTCCGAAGGCTTTTCAGGGTGCGTGGAGTTTCGAAATCGCGGACTGCAGCGATCTTCTGCGGATCGGGCCTGATGCCATCCTTGTCGATGAGGAAGCCAAGAACTAGAGCTTGCCGGCCCCCCAAAATGGCACTTCTTAGAGTTCAAAATGAGTCCCGCTTTGACGATGCATTCGAGAACAACACGCAGTCTGGCATTGTGCTCCTGGAAGGTCTTGCCGAAAATGATGACATCATCCAGATAACACATGCATATTTCCCATTTTAACCCGCGAAGGATAGAGTCCATAAAGCGCTCGAATGTCGCGGGGGCGTTGCACAAACCAAACGGCATCACATTAAATTCGTACAAGCCATCTGGGGTTACGAAAGCTGTCTTCTCACGGTCGGATGGATGCAGGGGAATTTGCCAATAGCCAGATCGCAAATCAACGGAAGAGAAATATGACGCGGAATGCAGACAATCGACGGCGTCGTCATGCGAGGTAGCGGGTACACGTCTTTCTTGGTCAACGCATTTAAACGACGGTAGTCAACGCAAAATCGCCAAGGATTGTCTTTTTTCCGGACTAGGATCACAGGTGCGGCCCACGGACTAGAAGACTCGCGGATAACTCCTTTCTGCAGCATGTCGCCCACCTGTTCTTGAATTAACTTGCGTTCATCCGGAGATACTCTATAAGGTTTCTGGCGAATAGGGGGTGCGCTTCCAGTGTCAATTTTATGCTGCAGTCGAGAGGCAGGGAAATGGCTACCAGATCCGTTGGAGGCAAAGTCGAATACTTGGATATGAGCCGTCCAAATGTCTTTCAGGGTATGGCGTTCACTAGACGGGAGCGATTTGTTGACCATGCGCTCAAGCGCAGCACCATATTCAGACTTTGCTTGCGCGGCGCCGCTTCAATGAGAAATAGTTTCAATGGTGGGGGTCACATGGTTCTCAAATCTCGCGAGTACTAGACCAGAACGAAGACGAGCAGGCTCTTCTGACACATTCACAGTCCAGAGGCGTGCATGACCACCCACTGCCTCCAGGATGGCACGTGACACCAACACATTTTTCTTCGCCCCGTTCTGAACATCTGGCTCGACGACTATTGAGTGTCTTCCCAAGAAATGGTCCGATGATTTCACGGGCACAAATGTTGCCGTCATCGGAGGCAGCAGCACATCTTCTGTCAGGGAGAGAACTCCTTCATGATAATGGGACAGGTTATGCACTAATGCCGGAATAGTGTTCGACTTCAAAGAAATCTCACCGCTACCAAAGTCAAGCGTTGAACCTCACTCGCGCAAAAAGTTAACACCCAAAATAACGTCATGTGTGGTACGTCTCAACACAACGAATTCTGTTCTGTAGCACTCGTCACCTAGTACAACTGAAGCCGAGCACAGGCCAACCGGAACTAGAGTTTCACCCCCAACTCCACAAAACGTACCAGTTCTGTCCCACACAAACATAACTTTGTGTCCAAGGCGGTTCTTAAATGAAAGACTCATAACTGACACAGCGGCACCAGTATCAACCAAAGCATCCGTCTCAACATTGTCAACACACACTGACACTTTGTTCTTTAACATGATGATAGGCAGAGGTATTCTCGAAATTGATCGCCTGGCGACCTTACCTCCATCGGTCGCACCACCTAGTTTCCCAGCGGTAGAGAAACGCAGCGGCGACGTGGGGATGGTGAACGGCCTTGCCGCTGCGGCGGCGGAGTGATATTGCGATCGGAGAAAGGGGAGTCATTGCGTGCACCTCGGGGGAGAGAAGGAGGCCGATAGAAGATGGCGGGTGGCCGCTCCCACTGGGCGTCATTCCTGAAGCGTGGTGCGCGTTGTGACGAGTGTCGAGAAAGTTGTTGACGCGGGAAAAAGAGGGAGATGTGTCCGCTGCATCCACAGCCGTAACATACGGGCGGCTGGCGGCTCTGGTAGCTCATATCAGGATCCGTTGGAGGTTGAGGAGAGGCGACAGACACGCGACGGGGCGCACCACGAGGCACTTCACCAGGATGGGACGGACGCTGCTGGAAATAAGGGTGCGGCGTCGATTGCCGGGTCCGCTCGGAGCCGGTAGTGTAACATGGTCCGTTGCCATTTGGGGCAGCAGTCCATGGCGTAGGCTGTTCCCATGATGGCACGTACCCCGATGGCTCTTGGTAATGTACATCAAAATTTGTACGTTGCCGCTGAGCAGCCAACTCCTCGCGTACGATCCTCCTGACTATAGAAGCGACGTCTTCGGAGTCGGGGACGTCGATGTTGGCGACGGTTGTGACATTCGAGAGGCGGCCGAATTTGGGCGCTATCCGGCGTGCTCTAAGCGCCTCAAATGCACGACACTGCTTTGTGACATCTGCAACCGTATCAAGGGTGTCGCGTGAAATAAGGAAGTGATACACGTCCTCAGCAATCCCCTTGAGAAGGTGTCCGACCTTATCATCTTTTAGCATTTGCCGGTTGACAGTGCGGCAAAGTTTCAAGACTTCTTCGATGTACCGCGTGCATGTTTCGCCGGGCAGCTGGGCTCTCTGAGAAAGTTGCTGCTCAGCGCGTTCCTTCTTCGCAAGAGTATCTCCGAAGGACTTACCGCTTTCTTCGACAAATCGCCTCCAGGTAGTGAGAATTTAATCGTGGTTGTCAAACCAAGTCAGAGCCGTGCCAGCAAGGAAGAAAACGACATTGTACAGGCGGGCGGTAGAGTCCCAACGGTTGTACTTGCTGCACCTTTCATAATGCCGAAGCCATTCTTCAACGTCCTCTTCGGTCTCGCCGTTAATCGTAGGCGGCTCTCGCTGATGGAGCGCAAGGCCGTCTCTTGGTCAGGTCGCTGTACCCGAGTCTGCGTCGCTTGCATGGTAGGCATTGGGAGGAACAGTTGAGGCGAGAAATGTGGCAAACCTGCTACACGGCGGCTGCGACGAGGTACTGGCGAATCCAGGACGTATTTACCCAGCACCTAGCACCAAATGTAGCGGATGAAATGGCTTTAATTCAGGTGAAAGCTCGGTGGATGAAAGCTGGTCGCCGACGGCCCAGAGCCCAGATCAGACTGTGCGCGCCTCTCTCCTCTTCTTCCTCGAACTCCGCGGCGTAACAATATTTTTAAGGACAAAAAGCGACGCGGATTGCTTTAAATGCAGTTTCTCTTCGAACTGGTTTCACGATATACTACGCTGTTCAGTCAAAAGACTGGTGACAAGAGCAGAGGCTTACAGGGTAAGCTCATGCTACATATTTTTTAAATTTCCTTCCTTCTTCCACCACTTAACGCTGCCTCGGGGCAGCCGAACGAAGAACTGAGTTTGGCGTCAAGAACAGCAGTGAGCAGTAAGGAGGGATCTCGGCAATATAGTATGCTTCGCATGCAAGCGTTGTCTTACCCCGTCCTTTCACCGTGTCTGCCTCCTCGTCCTATATTCTGCGACTCTGTGGGCGAGATCACCGAGTCTGCCCTTATAAGCCTGTACAATCCCTGGAAGGGGCCTTCTGAGCGAACGTCACCGCGTGAAGCGCCAGTTCTCTGTTCGTCCAACAGACATGCCGCTCTGACAAAAGCATGATAAAAAATGCTTTGTTCGGCTTTTGAAGCATTTCCTATTCGCCTTTGTCCTGGCGATGTAGCGGTACAAGATAGCGATCTTGACACGTGTTCTCCACGTTCAGAGCAATCGGCTAACATTTGTTCCCATGTCGCGCGGAATACATAACAAAAGTAAACCTTATTTCTCTTTGTCAGAGCGAGAGAACCAAGCTGTCAAAAAAAGCTCGATGTGACTCTATTTTTCAGCCGCATTTTTCCTCCGCGAGTTTTTCTACGAGTGCATGCACAACAGTGGCAGAAGTTCGCCGGTCGAGAACGGTGAAGCATCGCAGGGCGTTACACACAAGAGATGCTCCCAATAGCCAACACCATTGGTGTTTGCAAGACCGGTTTCGTATATTTTTGTTTGCCAAAATCACCGTCCCCTGGCCTGCTGCGGCTTCTCTGGGGTTAAATGTTTCGAAAACGGCTCTTTGAACCCAACTTTTGGAATCAAAATATCTTATGCCATGGCACTTTTTGGCCAAAGCAGCCGTTGTGCCATAAAATACCATCAACCACCAAAACTGCCGCCCTCAACATGAGCAACCGCTGTCAGTAAAGTTTTATGGCATCCTCTATCACCCGATCCGGTGCGTATCCGGCCCTTTGGTACTCACTGGCCATCGATGGAATGGATAGACAGCGTCCCCTTTAAAACTGGGTGGTGGCAGGCGCCACCACTCTAGGCTTTTTTTAAACGAAAAGCTTCACTACGCTATGTAAAGCAGTCGTCGCATTGGCCGGAGAATGACCTTGGACGACCTTCAGCTCAACCACGTTTATCCTTTCCTTACGGCGCGGTTCGGGTGTCCACCAATATATGTAAGACAGTTGCTGCGCCGCTTCCTTTTCTCAAAACCAATTTTCAAAACCAAGCTTCAGTTTTATTCGTAAGCAAAGGAAAAGTGCATAACTGGCCCCTAGGACAGTGGACACCTCAATCGAGCTTTAACCTACGTGGCGGTAGTGACAGATGTGCGCTGCATGCGTTGGCGTTCGTAACGTTGTAGCAGAAACGCGGCACTGAAGCTATAGGATATACCGTCGGCGTTCATTGCGGTTGGCGTTAACGTTCTAGGCTCCGATGATTTTGAGGAAAGGAAGGCACATAACTGGCTCCCTGGGACAATGGACGCCTCAATCGCGCTTTGAGAGAGAGATAAAACTTTATTTCCGGAAAGAAGGGTTCCTTGATTCTTAGCAGAAGGGCCAGGTGGCCGTTAGCTGATAACTGGCGGCGACCTTTTCGGCGCGCTCGATGGCTCCCGCCTGGATGGCGGGGGCCGAGCTGCGCAGCACTTCTTCGCGAGCTTATGATGAGGGAGCTTTTATAAGAGCTTCGGGAGGAGGATCCTCCGGGCGGTCCCATACCATATGATCGAGGGTGGCAGTGCTACTGCAGTGGATGCAGGGGGGTCTATGAGGTCGGGGTAAATGTGGGCGTAAATGTACGGGTTCGGGTAAGAATGGGTTTGAGGTCTTCTCGAAGCCACCTCTTGGTGTTTGGAGAGTGACGTGCGGGGGAAGATAGATTCTTCTAGAGTGCTTGTAGAATTTGGTAATGTAGTGGTACGAAATTACTGCCTCCATCTCGGGTCCCCCGGGACGAGAGCCCACCGCTCGGCCGACAAAACCTCGAGCGTGTTGCTGGACTGCTTCGTTCCCTGAATGGGCAGGAGTCCATACCAGTTCTATCTATCGTTCTAGTCTAATATTTGTGAGAATGTTTCTAGCAGTTAGGGATATTCTACCGCGCGAGAAGTTGCGTATGGCAGTCTTTTAATCACTGACAATGATGTCAGCGCCAGTGTTGGCCATGGCCAAGGTTATGGTCGCTTCTTCTGCTTGATGCGAGTACTTGACCGCGATCGAGGCCGCAGAGATGCACTCGCTTCTTCCTGCTATGAATTTCGATGCGCAGATGCCGAAGGCCACTTGCTTGAAATTATAATAGGCTGCATCGGTGTATACTGCGCCAGGATGATTGAAGTACTTTCTTGAGGTACTATGCAGGGCCCGCGCTGTGGCTCGTCTTCTGACATCGTGGAAGCCCGGTAGCATATTTCTGAGGAGCGGCTTGATGACTAGTTTGTCGCGCACTCCTAGTAGTAGAGGACCCGGTTGGTTAGACATGGGGTTAGGCATGGGTTCAGCCTGTACGCCTATTCGATCTCGAATCTTTCTTCCCGCTGTAGTGTTGGCCAGTCTTTGGATGTGCATCGACTTGTGCGCCGTGATGAGTTCTTCTACAGTGTTGTGTATACCCAGGGATAAAAATATATCCGTGGGGGTGTTTCTAGGAACCTCTAGGCCAGCTTTATAAGCTTGTCTGAGTAACCTGTTTAGTCGGTCGATGTCCACCATTAATAGTTTGTGATATGGTAGAAAGTAAATGAATTTGCTAATGACGAATGCATGTATAAGTCAACAGATGTGTTCCTCCTTCATTCCTCTCTTTTTAGCGATGAATCTTCGTATGAGCCTTACTATCTGGTTAGTAGTAGTTTCCAGGTGGCTGATTGTAATGTTGCTCTTACGATTATTTTGAATGGTGGGACCTAGTACTCGAATGGTTTCGACCTCCTGTATCGGGAGACATTGAAGGTTCACCTCTATGGTGTTTTCTCTCTGTTTCTTCTGCCTGATTAGAAGGAGTTCTGACTTGGGTTGAGAACATTTTAGTCCTATGCTACTCGCGTGCTCCTGGGCTACTTGTACCGCTTCCTGAAGAGTTTCTTCTACGTGAGCGTCGGAGCCATTCGCCACCCATAGGGTAACGTCGTGCGCATAGAGTGTATGGCGTAAGTCCTCTGTAGCGTTTAGATTGCTAGGCAGTTCTTTGAGTGATAGGTTGAAGGGAAAGGGTGACAGGATGGAGCCTTGCGGTGTACTTCTATCTCCAATTTCTATCCTATCCGGCCGGACTTTCCCGAATAAGAGTTCCGCTTTTCTCCACGATCGGAAAGAGCTGACATACTTGTAAGTTCTGACACCTACATGTATTTATGCTTGACATGCTTCCTAGCATTCTGCCATGCGAGGCGCAGTCAAGGGCCTTTTCTAAGTCTAGTCCAAGAACGGCTTTGGTGCCGGTTTTATCCGGGGGATCTATGGCGTCTTTATACAATTGAAGCATGACGTCTTGGGTTGATAGTTGGCGCCTAAAACCTACCATAGTACTGGGTATAAAGTCATTATCCTCAGCATCGGTACGTGGCGGTGTGTAGAGAGAGATGTGGGCTGCATACATTGGCGCTGACAACGTTGTGGCAGACACGCGCCACTGCTGCAATAGGCCGTAGCGTTCATTGGATGACCAACCTCTCGCGATCATCCAGTAATTTAACCACCACCTGGCAGGGTAGGCGCACTGCCTACCCAGTGTGCGCAACTCACTCGTTACAGACGCCAAGCCGCGTCTATAGTTGCCAGATACACCACAACTTTCGCTCTCTAACCAAGTTTAGCAGTAGTTTAACTGCAGCTAATTCTTCTTTATATTTCTTTAATGGTGTTATGAATCAGTCTATAAATTCGCCCTTTTCTTTATTCCATTTTTATGCCTCCACTTCTAATCCTTTGTCACCTCCGTTTTTGAACCACCACCACTAATAATACTAATAATAATAATAAATCTTTATTTTTCGATGCCCAGGAACAACCCAAAGGTCTTGGTGCTGGTACACTATTCACACGCACAAAATGTAAATTTATTTCACCACAAAGGAAGACACTCAGGGGAGGTAATGCAGCAGTCAAGGCGATAGAGAAAAAGACATGAACTAGGCGTGACAGCAAGCATGAATCAAAAAAGCGAAAACAAGAAAACAGCGAGAACAGCGGTAAATGAAAACAGCTAGAACAGGCAACAGACATATCGTAGCGGATGAAATGGCTTTAATACAGGTGAAAGCTCGGTGGATGAAAGCTGGCCGCCGACGGCCCAGAGCCCAGATCAGACAGCGCGCGCCTCTCTCCTCTTCTTCCTCGAACTCCGCGGCGTAACAATTTCCCCGGGTGCAGATGATTCTCGTCCCCGAGAAAGTTAGGTAGATTGGCGGTGGCAGTGCTTCAAGCGAGCCACATGAACAACTTGTGTCTTGCGGGAACGGCGTTTATCCGTCGTCACTTTGGCGACGACGTAATTCACGTCAGTCAGTTGGTCCAACACGACGAAGGGGCCATCGTACTTGTACAGGAACTTCTCACACAACCCTCTTTTGCGGATTGGCGCCCACAGCCAGACAAAGTCTCCTGGAAAGTAAGTCACGGCACGATGACGCAGGTCGTAATGTTCTTTCGAACGGCGTTGCGAGGCCAGGGTACGTAAACGGGCTATACGACGGGCTTCTTCGGCACGGCATAGTATCTGGCCAACCGACTCGTTTTCGTTGGGGGAAAACGGGAAGATCGTGTCGAGAAAAACGCGGGGAGTTCTGGCATACAGCAAATAGAAGGGAGAATATCCGGTGACCTCATGATTGGCAGTGTTCTAAGCGTACGTCACATATGGCAGCACTGTGTCCCAGTTTCGATGATCAGACGAGACGTACATGGACAACATTGTCGTCAGAGTGCGGTTGGTGCGTTCGGTAAGACCGTTGGTCTGCGGGTGGTAGGGTGTGGAGTGTCGGTAGTCCGATCCACAAAGCCGGAGCATTTCTTCCACGACATCAGCAGTAAATTGCTTTCCACGATCACTTATTATAACACGGGGTGCGCCATGGCGAAGAATAACTGTGTGTAGGAGAAACGTCAAAACAGCATCAGCCTTTGCGGCAACGAGAGCGGCGGTTTCCACGTATCTGGTTAGATAGTCTACACACACAATGACCCAGCGGCGTCCCTCAGAAGACTTTGGGAAAGGACCTAGAAGGTCAATTCCAACTTTTTCAAAAGGGGAAGTGGGTGGTTTGACGGGCTGCAAAGGACCGGCCGGCGGGATGGTTCGTGGCTTAAATCGTTGGCATTCTTCACATGTTGCAACGTACTGCTTGGTGCTCTTATAAACTTGCGGCCAATAAAAACGCTGGCGAAGTCGGTGCAGAGTGCGAGAGAAACCTAGATGTCCAGATGTGATGTCATCGTGCATAGCGTTCAAAACTTGCCGACGGAGAGTTTTCGGAACGACTAAAAGCAGGGCAGCACCACCAACGGAGTAGTTCTTCTTGAACAAAATGCCATCTTTGACAGTAAAGGGCGTTGAATCTACTCCTCCTTCTGCCGCGGCTATAAAGGGCTGCAGTCAGTGGTCGCGACGTTGCTCGCGCCGAAAGGTCGCCTCACTGGGGAAGGTCGGCACGAGCGAGGCTAAACACCCGTCGAAACAGTCTTCATCGGCGACTGAAGTCGGCAATGGGTGGCGGGACAAGCACTCTGCATCAGCGTGACGGCGGCCACTTTTATACAATACAGCAAAGTTATATTCTTGCAAGCGCAGTGCCCAGCGCGCCAGACGACCAGATGGATCGCGAAGTCCGATGAGCCAGCATAGAGAATGATGGTCTGTGACAATAGTGAAGTGGCGTCCATATAAGTAGGGTCAGAACTTGTGCACAGCGAACACAACTGCGAGACACTCCAATTCGGTGACAGTGTAGTTACGCTCACATTTTGTTAACTTGCGGCTGGCGTAGGCAACAACGTTCTCAGCCCCACTATGCAGCTGGACAAGTACTGCCCCAAGACCGACGCCGCTGGCGTCAGTGTGAACCTCCGTCACAGCAGAAGGGTCGAAGTGCCGCAGGAGGGGTGCTGAAGTGAGAGAAGATTTGAGGAGATGGAACGAGGACTCGCACTAAGGGGTCCACACAAACTGCGAATCCTTATGCAGAAGAGATGTGAGGAGGTGGGCAATTTGCGCAAAGCCAGCAATGAAACGAAGAAAATAAGAAGAGTCCCAGGAAGCTCCGAAGGCTTTTCAGGGTGCGTGGAGTTTCGAAATCGCAGACTGCAGCGATCTTCTGCGGATCGGGCCTGATGCCATCCTTGTCGATGAGGAAGCCAAGAACTAGAGCTTGCCGGCCCCCCAAAATGGCACTTCTTAGAGTTCAAAATGAGTCCCGCTTTGACGATGCATTCGAGAACAACACGCAGTCTGGCATTGTGCTCCTGGAAGGTCTTGCCGAAAATGATGACATCATCCAGATAACACATGCATATTTCCCATTTTAACCCGCGAAGGATAGAGTCCATAAAGCGCTCGAATGTCGCGGGGGCGTTGCACAAACCAAACGGCATCACATTAAATTCGTACAAGCCATCTGGGGTTACGAAAGCTGTCTTCTCACGGTCGGATGGATGCAGGGGAATTTGCCAATAGCCAGATCGCAAATCAACGGAAGAGAAATATGACGCGGAATGCAGACAATCGACGGCGTCGTCATGCGAGGTAGCGGGTACACGTCTTTCTTGGTCAACGCATTTAAACGACGGTAGTCAACGCAAAATCGCCAAGGATTGTCTTTTTTCCGGACTAGGATCACAGGTGCGGCCCACGGACTAGAAGACTCGCGGATAACTCCTTTCTGCAGCATGTCGCCCACCTGTTCTTGAATTAACTTGCGTTCATCCGGAGATACTCTATAAGGTTTCTGGCGAATAGGGGGTGCGCTTCCAGTGTCAATTTTATGCTGCAGTCGAGAGGCAGGGAAATGGCTACCAGATCCGTTGGAGGCAAAGTCGAATACTTGGATATGAGCCGTCCAAATGTCTTTCAGGGTATGGCGTTCACTAGACGGGAGCGATTTGTTGACCATGCGCTCAAGCGCAGCACCATATTCAGACTTTGCTTGCGCGGCGCCGCTTCAATGAGAAATAGTTTCAATGGTGGGGGTCACATGGTTCTCAAATCTCGCGAGTACTAGACCAGAACGAAGACGAGCAGGCTCTTCTGACACATTCACAGTCCAGAGGCGTGCATGACCACCCACTGCCTCCAGGATGGCACGTGACACCAACACATTTTTCTTCGCCCCGTTCTGAACATCTGGCTCGACGACTATTGAGTGTCTTCCCAAGAAATGGTCCGATGATTTCACGGGCACAAATGTTGCCGTCATCGGAGGCAGCAGCACATCTTCTGTCAGGGAGAGAACTCCTTCATGATAATGGGACAGGTTATGCACTAATGCCGGAATAGTGTTCGACTTCAAAGAAATCTCACCGCTACCAAAGTCAAGCGTTGAACCTCACTCGCGCAAAAAGTTAACACCCAAAATAACGTCATGTGTGGTACGTCTCAACACAACGAATTCTGTTCTGTAGCACTCGTCACCTAGTACAACTGAAGCCGAGCACAGGCCAACCGGAACTAGAGTTTCACCCCCAACTCCACAAAAGGTACCAGTTCCGTCCCACACAAACATAACTTTGTGTCCAAGGCGGTTCTTAAATGAAAGACTCATAACTGACCCAGCCGCACCAGTATCAACCAAAGCATCCGTCTCAACATTGTCAACACACACTGACACTTTGTTCTTTAACATGATGATAGGCAGAGGTATTCTCGAAATTGATCGTCTGGCGACCTTACCTCCATCGGTCGCACCACCTAGTTTCCCAGCAATGGAGATGGTGCGACGTCGATTGCCGGGTCAGCTCGGAGCCGGTGGTGTAACATGGTCCGTTGCCATTTGGGGCAGCAGTCCATGGCGTAGGCTGTTCCCATGACGGCACGGACCTCGATGGCTCTTGGTAATGTACATCAAAATTTGTACGTGGCCGCTGAGCAGCCAACTCCTCGCGTACGATCCTCCTGACTATAGAAGCGATGTCTTCGGGTTCGGGGACGTCGATGCTGGCCACGGTTGTGACATTCGAGAGGCGGTCGAATTTGGGCGCTATCCGGCGTGCTTTAAGCGCCTCAAATGCACGACACTGCTTTGTGACATCTGCAACCGTATCAAGGGTGTCGCGTGAAATAAGGAAGTGATACACGTCCTCAGCAATCCCCTTGAGAAGGTGTCCGACCTTATCATCTTCTACCATTTGCCGGTTGACAGTGCGGCAAAGTTTCAAGACTTCTTCGATGTACCACGTGCATGTTTCGCCGGGCAGCTGGGCTCTCTGAGAAAGTTGCTGCTCAGCGCGTTCCTTCTTCGCAAGAGTGTCTCGGAAGGACTTACTGATTTCTTCGACAAATCGGCTCCAGGTAGTGAGAATTTCCTCGTGGTTGTCAAACCAAGTCAGAGCCGCGCCAGCAAGGAAAAAAACGACATTGTACAGGCGGGAGGTAGAGTCCTAACGGTTGTACTTGCTGCACCTTTCATAATGCCGAAGCCATTCTTCAACGTCCTCTTCGGTCTCGCCGTGGAACGTACGCGGCTCTCGCTGATGGAGCAAGGCCGTCTCTTGGTCAGGTCGCTGTACCCGAGTCTGCGCCGCTTGCGTGGTAGGCATTGGGAGGAACAGTTGAGGCGAGAAATGTGGCAAACCTGCTACACGGCGGCTGCGACGAGGTACTGGCGAATCCAGGACGTATACACCCAGCACCTCCACCAAATGTAGCGGATGAAATGGCTTTAATACAGGTGAAAGCTCGGTGGATGAAAGCTGGTCGCCGACGGCCCAGAGCCCAGATCAGACTGTGCGCGCCTCTCTCCTCTCCTTCTTCGAACTCCGCGGCGTAACAATTTAAAGAAGTAATGAAACAATAAACAAAGAGAATGAACACAAGAACGACCGATAACAGCCAAGTACAGCATATAGCAAAATACAAACAAGAATAAAGCCAATACTAATATGAACGAATAAGAAACCTCTGAAATACAAGCTAGAAATACAATCATACACAATAAGAAATGTAATTACTGAACGCATTACAGACAATCAGGCGTGAGTACACAGTATTAAAGAAAGAATATTAATGAAAACAAGTAGACGTGATAAACAAATAGGGAGAAAAAAAACGATATAATACAGGTGCAAATGCACACGTGTAGTAAAGACAAAATGCATGAAAGGGGAAGTTATGTATGAGAAAAGAGTTCTGAAAGTGGAACATCACGGACATCCAATATAAAGAAAGGGAGAGAATTTTCGAACATATCAAGGTGAGGACAAAGAGAATTAAACAACTTTTGCATTCTGCACAGAGGGGAGAGGGAGTGCAGAAGCGCAGAAACTTGGAATGGTCTGAATTCCCTTATGCTCTTTCGCGGTACACGCAAAAGGATACGCGCTAGGAGCTGAGGGCATAGAATGTCACCATGAAGAAGTTTATACAAGAAAATTATATCTGCCCTCACGCGACGTCAGCTAAGAGAAGGAAGCTGCAGTGAGTTACTCCGTCTGGTACGAGAGCTGGAAGTTTTGCAAGAAAACCGATGTTGAAATATGCGTAAAAACTTTAGCTGAACTCTGTCGATTTTTTCACAGTTCGACTGGCAAGTGCCGCTCCTAACAGACGCATATTCCAAAAGCGGCAAGCATATGGAAAGGTAGAGCTTTAAGAAAGGAAGTGGGGCTCGAAACTCTCTCGAAAGCCTGCAGATGAAGCCGAGTGTACGCATAGCCCGTAGAGCAACGCGTTTTGTATGAGGAGAAGTTCAGACTACGGTCGAAAAGTACGCCGAGGTCATTAATTTCATCAACCCTAGGCAGCGGCCTACCATTCACAGAATAAGAGTAGAGAAGACTGTGCGTTTTACGCGTAAATGAGACAACCTTGGTTTTAGATGAAATGAGAGGGAGCCCATTCTCCAAGCACCAATAAGAGAAGGCGGTTATGTCCGATTGCAATGACAAGCAATCATGAAGAGTATGTATTGCCTTGAACATTTTTATATCGTCCGCATAAAGGAGAAACGAGGAGTTTTTGACCACGGAGGAAACGTCATTGCTAAAAACAGAGAACAGAAGCGGGCCTAATACCGAGCCCTGAGGAACTCCGCTGGTTGGAATGTAAACAAATGAGGTCTGTAAATTTACACTGACAAAGCAGGACCGATCAAGAAAATAGTTGCGTAGGAGGGCTACAATTGAAACGTCGATCGCAAACAGCAGAAGCTTTTGAAGAAGTAATGAGTGAGCGCAGAAAGTTGGGCTAGTTGGTTGAAATGCATACTGAAGAAGTTGGCGCGGAAAAACGAGGACAAGCGAGACAAACAAAGACGAGCGCTACTCACAACTGAAGGTTTATTCCAGACAATGCTCGAATAAATAGTGAAACCAACAAGAACAAAAACAAACAAACGTCATGAACACCACAAATTACCCCGTGAATCCCAATGATTTGGTTAGGACCAGATACTCCCTATCAGAGAAGCGGACGGAAGTTTGACTAATGCACATATCGCCACTGATGCGCATATGAAAGGCTTCCATGAGCTCCCGCGTGAGTTGCTCCCTGTGCCTGAATAGGATGGTCGTTTTTTCAAAAAGCGGTTTACACTGGATTTTCTTTTCCTTGTCGTTTGTAATGCACGTGCGGCAATGTTTAGGGAGGTTATCAAGAGAATCTCCCCCGAGCAATCTTCGGTGCTCTCCTAATCTCTCGTTGACGCATCTTCCAGTTTGGCCGATGTATAGAGCGCCACACGACAACGGCAATCTGTACACAACCCCCCTGGCACAGGTAACGAACGGGGCTTTGTGTTTGATGTTGCATTCATTTCTTGTTTTTCTTGTTTTTCGTACCGTTCTTTCGCCTCCTTCTTCCATCCGTTTGTGCACCTGTGAACAGATTGCTCCCAACTTCCGAGGGGCGGAAAACACAATCGGAATTTGATAACGCCCGGCAACATTTTTCAGTCCATGCGCCAATCTGTGCACATATGGTATGACTGCAAAATATTTTTGACGCTCTTTTTCCCGGAGTTTAGGTCGCGACCCATCCTTGACCCACCTTACCAATCTTCCACAAGCTTCCACAATTATATGCTGAGGGTACCCGCTTTCTTTCAGCCTCTTCACCTGGGACTCGACGCTTTCCTTGATAGCATGTGAGCAGGACTTGGTGATGGCCGCTTTTAGACAGGAAGTGACTATCCCGTTCTTTATGACTTTGGAGTGACCGGATGAATAATCAAGCAACGCTTTTTTGGCCCTAGGGTGGTATAGTAGTAGTAGTGGTTTATTTAAAATAACATAAAAGGAAGGTAAAAGATTTTTGCTAGCCCCGGCATCTGCCATCACGTGCGGCGGCACCTGAGCTGGGGCAGTGGAAAGAAAGGATAGCAGGCAGGTGGGAGAAATGAAATAAAAGAGGTGAGGGGACAGAAGAAAGACATGGGGGGAGGTAAATAGTACACTACATAAAATAAATATACACTGTATAAAAACATTAAAAGTGAACACTATAAATGCAAAATAAATATACTATATACATTATTTACACAAAGAGTCAAAAAGTCAGTTGTCTTCGCGGCGCGCGTGTGCTGATGACGGGAAACTCGGCAGTCAATGGTCACACGCGCGCCGCACTTTGCACACAACAGCTGGTGTGGGGCGCCCAGCTGTTAGAGCGTCCGAGGTAGCACACACGAAGCGTTCAGTCACAGCACTGTACTACCTGGCGCAGAACAGGCGGGACGTCAAGCCCGCCTGTTCGAGAAATACACACAGGCTCACCAAGGTTCGCTCGCGGGTGCGCGCACTGCCTTGCGGCCACAGGAGCGTCTCGAGCGAGTCCGGGAAGATGCCCAGCGCTCTGTAGGCCGCGAGCATATCGCGACGAGCGTCAGCGAACGCGGTGCAGCGTAGGAGTAGGTGCTCCATTGTCTCCACTGAACCGCATCCATCACACACATCACTCGTCGCGATTCCGTGTCGCACCCGTCGTACCCCGGGCCACACGCAACCAACGCGCGCGCGGAGGATCATTGCGCGTTGCTGCCGCGAAAGGGCACGACAGCCGTTGAGGCTGGGTATGCGCTCACCTCCGGCGATGCGCGGGTCCGGGTGCTGCTGTCGGAGATGTTCCTGGATCACCGCACGCACATCCTCCAGCGAGAGGGGGTGGTCACTGGCTGGCAGCTGGTGTGCGGCGGTCGCGAGACTGTCGGCCTCTTCGTTGCCCGCAATGCCGCAGTGGCCTGGCACCCACTGGGCCCGCACAACGCATCCTTGTTGCGCGAGCAGCGCGATGCCGGAGCGGATGGCTCGCACGAGTGGTGTGCCACGGCCGTTGCACTGCAGGCGGGTGAGGGCGGAGCGGGAGTCACACAGCAGAGCACTCCTGGGTGGCGGGGGGGAGATTGTGAGCAACAGGTCCACCCCGAGTTGCAGTCCGAGCAGTTCTGCAGTGGTGGACGAGCCCAGGAATGCTGCGTGCGTCTGGCTGTGCAGCCGCAGGGCGGGGATGGTGGCCGCCGCTGCGAGGGAGCAGCTGTCTCTGACCACTGAGCCGTCTGTATACACGAGGAGGTAGTCCCGGAGTTCCTCGTGTATGACGGCTCTGGTCAGCTGCTGCACAGCGCAGAGGGGTGTGCTCCGCTTTCCCGCGATGCCGACGATGTCTCGCTGTATCTCCGAGGCAGCTGGCCAGGGCGGGCAGGGTCCGTAGGAGGGGGCGGCATCAGTTAGGCGCTCGTACTCCTGCAGCGCCGCGCCCATTTTTGAGTGGGGATGCGAGCGCAGACGCTGCAGAAGCGAGGCGCCGTCCGGTGCGCGGTGCAGGCGATCGATGTGATGCAGTGCCCTGCGCGCTGCTTGGAGCTGGAGCGGCCAAGCTCCTGCCTCGGCCAGCGTTGCGGCGCTCTGAGAGTTCTTGGGCAGGCACACGCGCAGGGACTTGCGATGTTGCGTCTCCAACTTTCGCCAGCACGGTTTGCGCACCGTGACGAGTGGCAGCGCGTAGAGTGCCGCCCCCAGCGCTGCGGCGTTGTAGAGTCGCAGCGCGGCGTGCTGGCTGATGCCCTGGCCTCGAGCGGTGAGCCTGTGCACGGCGGCGGTGGTCCTCTTCAGCTGCAAACAGGCCTTGGTCGCCGCGGGGCGGAAGGAGAGGCGCCAGTCGATGTCCAAGCCCAGGTACCGCACCGACTTTCGCCAAGGAATCGGAGTCCCGTCCAGTGACAGTGGCGCTGGGCGGGCGCGCGAGCGCGAAACGCAAGCCATGGCGACCGATTTGCTCGCGCTCAGCGACAGACCCAGGCCGCGCAAGCGGGCGTCAATTGCCGTCAGCGCCTCCTGAAGGCACCCACGCACGCGGAGCGCCTCGCCCGGTGGCCCACGGCACCACAGGGGAATGTCGTCCGCATATATGGACATGTACACATGGTGTCGGCCGCCCGCGGGGAGACAGGCCGGCACCACCGACATGGCCACATTGAAAAGAAAAGGCGACAAAACAGAGCCCTGCGGCACGCCCTGTTCCACCGGACGAAACTCGGAGAGCTTGCCCCCTACTCGTACGCGCATGGTGCGCCCGGTCAGGAAACCGCGAACATATTGCAACAGGCGCCCGCTCACGCCTGCCCCCTCCAGTATCGCGAGAATTGGTGCACGGAGGACGTTGTCAAAGGCGCTGGAGACGTCCAGTAGCAGCAGCAGCGCTACGTGCCGCGCCGCTCTAGCGTGCTCCAGCGCCGTGACAACATCCGAAATCGAATCGGCCGTGCACCGCATCGCGCGAAAACCAGTCTGCCGCTCGTCAAACAAATCAGCCTCCGCGACTCGCTCGTTCAAACGCTGCAACGCCATGTGCTCCATGAGCTTACCCGCTGCCGATGTTAGTGCCACTGGTCGGTATCCGCTCAGCTCCGTCGGTGGGCGACCGGGCTTCAGGATAGGGCTGACGACCGCAGTGCGCCACTCCTCTGGTAGTTCCCCGCGTTCCCACACCAGGTTGACCTGCTGCAGGAGGACCTGTCGTTGTTCCGCATCCAGGTTCCGAAGCATCTGGTAGGTCATCCCGTTCGGTCCGGGCGCCGATCGGCGGCGGCAGCGCTTTATTCAGTTCCGCCGCGGTGAAAGGCGCGTCACAGGGACCTTCCGAGGTGACGGGGGTGGGCGTGGCACCGCTTCTGGGGCTCTCCGATGCAACCATGCTGGCTGCGCCCGCGGGGCTTTGCGGCGCGAACCGATCGGCAAACCGCTCAGCGAGTTCTTCAAAGCTGAGCCCGCTCGCTATTGCCAGGGCAGCGAGCGGCTGAGGGTTTGCCTGCGGTTCGGAGATGCGCCGCAGGGTGTCGAAAAGCCTCCGCGAGCTAGCGTCCTGCTCCATCCTGTTGGGTGGTATGCCCAACAAACATGTTTGGGGCGAAAATGCAAAGACAGATCTAGGAACTGGGGCCTTCCATTTCTTGGTACTTCTGCTGTGAAATTGAGACCAGGGCCGCACTCCTCAAAACGTTTTAGCACATTAACGACGGTGCGTTGCAGGTTGGGTTCAGAAGACAACACTAAGTAGTCATCAACATACCTACATGCCTTCCAAATTATCCCTCCTGATTTCTTTTCTATGTCTCTGTCCACCTTAGCCGGAAAAATGTTGCTAAGGATGGGGGCTACGCGAGACCCAATACAAACACCAGTTCGCTATACGAAAAATTTCCCGTTCCACCCTATGACCGTTGATTTGAGATAAAACGTGAGTATCTCCAAAGAAGACCCAACAGATACACCACATCGGGACACGAATGCGGCCTCGTCGTTGTGCTCCATAATGCATTCCTGGACACTTTTTATCATCTCAAGCACAGGGAGCAACTCACGCGGGAGCTCATGGAAGCCTTTCATATGCGCATCAGTGGCGATAAGTGCATTAGTCAGACTTCCGTCCGCTTCTCTGATAGGGAGTATCTGTTCCTAACCAAATCATTGGGATTCACGGGGTAACTTGTGGTGTTCATGACGTTTGTTTGTTTTTGTTCTTGTTGGTTTCACTATTTATTCGAGCATTGTCTGGAATAAACCTTCAGTTGTGAGTAGCGCTCGTCTTTGTTTGTCTCGCTTGTCCTCGTTTTTCCGCACCAACTTCTTCAGTAAGTAATGAGTGAGTAAAAACGTCGAAAGCTTTGCTCAAATCACAGTACACAGCGTCTACCTGACTCCTCTGAAGGACTTCAGCTGATGTATACGTCATAAAAGTCACAAGGTTAGTTGTAGTAGAACGACCTTTTATGAAACCATGCTGATCATGTATGATTACATGTTTGAGGTGGAAGGAAAGTACTCTATGCAAAGCTAATTCACAAAGCTTAGAGGTTGCACAAAGAAGAGAAATGGGGCGGTAGTTCGAAACATCAGATTTGTTTCCTGATTTGAAGACAGGGAAAACACGCGCCGTTTTCCACACGCGGGGAAAGGCAGAATTTTTCAAACAGTTATTAAATATCGTGGTTAAAACAGAGACGAAGGTACTATTGAAGGCTTTTATTATGGCGGCTGTAATGCCATCAAGTCCAGGGGACAAAGATGGTTTCAAACACTTAAGACTCTCACTTACCAACTTCTCGTCAAGAAGAACGGAATTAGGCGCGCCAGCTGGAAGGCATACGGAATCGCAACGTGGAGATTTGTACGCGGAGGAAAAGTGTTGAGCAAAGCCGTCAGCGACATTCCGAATTTCATTCCCATGAGAGTCAACTAAGTGAATATGACTATCAGATTTATTCGAACGCTTGCGAATGTATCGCCAGAATTCAGTAGGACGATTAGAGGCACCTTTCTCTAAATATTCAAGATAGGACTCATGATCCCGCTTGTACAGGCGTTTGCAAAGGGAACGCAAGCGGCGAAATTCACCTGCCCATGTATCCAGACCAGGGCGTTTCCCTTTTGGTGGGCCCGCTCCTTAAGTTTCAGCGCTGTTCTAAGTTCCTTGGAAAACCAGAACGGAAACTTGCTGCGAGTAGGAGTGTGCAGAGGTATGTACTGGCGCATCTCGTTTAAAACGGACCAGTCGACAGAAGAGAAAAAACCGAAGAAACCATCACAGTCGCCAAGTGCGTAAGCGAAACGGGGGGAATTCCCCGCACGATTTGAATTAGCAGGAGGTTGGACAGAAACCGAAGCCGTTATTAGAATTGGTGGATGAAATTTGTCACAGCGAGTAAGTGAGATGTCAGATGTCGAGACTCGAACATTTTCAAAATTAGATTAACAAATGTCAAGAACATTACCACAACAGTTTTCAATTAAATTGTGTTGATGCAAGGTGTTAAAAGCTGTGAAATCTAAAAGCCGGTTGCACTTACTAACTACATAATGATTGTTATGAGAATATGTAAAGGTATTCCATTTAATACCTGGAGTATTAAAATCCCCTAAAATGAGTAGTTCGTGCTTGCTATGAGAAGTGATAACATATTCGATAGAATGTAGTACATCATCGTAGGCAGGAGGAGGCAGATTAGGGGAAATGTAGAAAGCTGCCAATAAAAATTATTGATGTCGAGTTAAAGTGAGCTCTAACCAGACAGATCCTTCGATGGTTTCCAGGTCGGAACGCCGAACGCACTGCACGGAACTGTCAATAGCAATGAGCACTCCCCCTCCCTTTTGTTTAGAAGCTGATTCAGGGCGGTCACTTCGAAAAACAGAATGCTTATTAGGAAAGAAGTCACCTGAGTTAACTTCGCTAGACAGCCAGGTCTCAGTAATTACAACAGCCGAATAACAAGAGGCTAATACATTGGAAAAAATACAGGTCCCTTAGTCCGAAGATCTCGGGCATTTTGGTAATATATATCCAAGTTAGGGTTGACTGCGATCAACTGTCAACTCGGAAGGATGCAACATACCATCAGGAGCTTTCCACGAAAAGCCTTGAACATGCAGCCCGTAGGCCACATCGAAGGGTCAACAAGCTGATCGTAAAATTCCGCGCTGACTGTGAGGTAGAAGGACGAGTAGGAGTCATATTTCGTTTTCAACTGCCGGTAGGAAAGGGGGTGACGTTCACGGACTTCAGATGGTTCGTCAGATGAGCCGAAGTTGTCTCAGGGCACAGCTTGGAGACGAAAATAGCCTTCGGGCGCTTCTGAGGTCTGGCGACGTTCAGACTGGATTAGCTCGACGAGCCAGTGATGACTGGGCTTCGGTGCTACTTCTGCGCCTCAGGCGAATTAACTATAAGTGGGGGACCAGATACAGATGTCGGGCAGGTGGTCAAATCAACGGGTGCCATCCCACAGTGAAGGGCAGCAGAGTAGCTCTTGGATGGTTGGAACATACGGGAAGGACTGCTCGCGGACAGGGGCTCAACGAAAGGCGGATCACACTGCGATGAAGCAGGGCGCCTCGCAAGCTCCTCGCGTAGGCTGCGAACATCAGCCCGCAGAGCGGCAACGACCTCGGCCTGGAGAGCAAGCGCCCGCTAGTTGTCACCACGAAGGCGCTCATTCTCCCGCAGCTGGGCGACCTCGTCGCTCAGAAACGAGATTCCCTCAAGTGCGTCGAGGAGGAGAGCCGGAAGCGAGGCAAGCGCGCCGTCAGGTTCGCCCGTCGGGGAGGAAGTGAGGGAACCTGTCGGGTCGGTCGGGTGATGGGGCTGGTGGGCCGTCGAAGAAAGGAATGCAGCCGCTTACACGCCACCGTCGCTAGGCTTAGCACCGCCGCAAGACGACAAACACAGATTGCACATGAATGGTCGCGAGCCGGACTTCAAAAGCTGCAGCTCGTCGTCTCTCCAAGTGACACACTTCGCGTGTACACGTTGTTGCAGTCGGCACAACATAAAAACTGCTGCTTACCAAAAAACGGGCGGGAGCACAGCACACATGCGTCCTTACTGGACGCCATGTTGTTGACCATGCTGTTGTTGACCAATTTGACCAATACTAATAATAATAATAGTAAAAATAATAATAATTGGTTTTTGGTGAAAGGAACTGGCGCAGCATCTGTCTCACATCTCCGCGGACGCCTGAACCGCGCCGTAAGAGAAGGGATAAAGGAGGGAGTGAAAGTAAGGAAGAGGTACCGTAGTGGAGGGCTCCGCAATAATTTCGACCACCTGGGTATCTTTACCGTGTGCCGACATCACACAGCACACGGGCGCCTTTGCGTTTCGCCGCCATCGAAACGCGGCCGCCGCGGTCAGGTTCGATCCCGGGCACTCCGGATCAGTAGCCGAGCGCCCTAACTATTGACCTACCGCGGCGGGTCTGCTTATTTTTTGTTCAATTAATTCAGTTCTTCTGCATTTACCTGTCGTTTAAAAGCCTTTTTTAACCGTCCTTGTGTCCTGCATACTTACTGTTTAGCTTCCTAGTTCTTTTCCGTCATTTTGAGTCAACGCTCTTTCTGTATAGGTATTTAAATGCCTTAGCTACCCGCCTGTTTTCGTACAATGTCCTCAGGCGTCCTTCGTATAGTATTTTATTCTGAACTTCACGTGCTTGGAACGAAACCCGGCCCATATTCCCCTGTGCTGCCTCGTTTGTGGTTTTGCCATGGGCACCCAGTGCTAATCTACGAACAGATCTCTGATTTATTTCTAATCTCTACTAAACTTCTGGCCTTAAGCACAGAACCGCATTCCCTAATGTAAGCTCTGGAACTATTCCTTTCTAAAAATCTCTCAGTACTTCCATTTTTTTTACCCTCATAATGCACTATGAGGGCATTCCTTATCGCGGAATCTCTTCGCCCTTTCGTCCTAACAGACTGTTCGTGCTTTTCCGTGTATATCTGTCCTCACCGAGATATTTCTATTCTGCCACACTGGGCATTTATTTCATGGTCTTGTGTTTTAAGCACCTGATCAGTTGAGTCGCTGAAAACCATAACACCTGACTTAATTGTGCTAAAGCTACAACCTAGAGCGTCCCCTTCGTCTCCACAGGAAATAACCGGAGTTTGCGAATCCTCCTGGTCATCTGCTTACGGGTGTTTCAGCGACCACATTCAAAAATTTTCAAAAATAGGCTTTTTGGGGTTAAAATATCGCTTTCGCGGCATGGTATTACCAGTGATGGCGGGCACCATAAAACCGGTGACTCATCCTAAGTAGTAAGCTGATTAACTAATTTTTAATAATTAACTTTTTAACTAGTACATTCAGGCACCTATTTGCAATTACAGATTTGTAGCCGGTTAGTAATAGCCATATCAGTTTCTAGAATTTTGAAAGCGCGATTACCGTTGGCGCTGTGGCTCGACAAAATTTGGCTTTTTCGAGTAGCTTCATGTGCACTGGAGGGGTTGCTTTGCCTTCATGTTTTCGAAAGCGCATGTATTTTCGCACGTCGCAGCCAATTTTTTCGAGCCACAGCGGCGAGCGTAACCGCGTTTCCGAAATTATAAAAAAAATCTATATGGTTATTACTAATGGCCGGCTAGAAATCCCTAATTTCAAGCAGTTGCCTATCTGTGATAGTTAAAAAGTTAGTTATCAGAATTAGTTAACCAGCTTACTACTAAAAACAATTCACCGGTTTTCCGGCGTCCGCCAACACTAGTAATACTACGCCGCAAAAGCCGTATGTTTAGCCCAAAAATCCTATTTTTGAAAATTTTTGAAAGTGTTCGCTGAAACACCCGGTAGTCCGCATACATTAAACCGGGCAGCCGCTGCTCTACGAACTCACCGCCTAATCTGTAGATTAGATTATTACTCTCTTGTAGCCGGTTGGGGCGTTCTTTTCGTTGCCCCGTCGCACACCGAGAAAATCGACGGGGCGCCGAGGGGCAACCCCGACAAGCAAAGCCGGTGCGGCAGACGACGGATACCTACGTGGGCTGTTCAAGCCATCCAGACCGCGAAAGTGACCGGCTCTACGGTTGCTCCTCATCAAGTTCGTACACACTTGTGACAGCGGGATTGAAAGCATGGGCAGTCCATATAGACCCTATTCTCTCTAAGACGTCGCGGGAGACAGGAGGCTCCTGCGTACAAGGCTGTATGTAGCCCTCCAGCCGCGAGGTGCGAAACTACAGGCTCGAACTGAGGGCTGCTCTTCGCCCAAAACGCTGTGCACAAAAGGAGGTGGGGAGGGCGCAGCGCACCGTGCAGGAGTAGCTCCGGTGCGATGCGCGCGCCCCTCGCGGCAGAATGGGCAGACCGGGTGGGAGACGTGTGCCAACGCGCGCCGCTCAGATGCGGCAAAACTGGCCGGGAGCGCGTTGTCTTCCTTCGCTCGTTGTTTTGGGGATATTCTGTGGTCACAGATGAATTGCTGCGCAAGAGTCTGCAATAGCACACACTTGAACTCACCAGGACCAATGTTTTTCATTTCCGCAAACAAGTTCTACGAAGAAAAGCGAGAGGAACAGTGGATGGCTCTCGTCCTGACGGACAGTGTGCCGGCAATGTTCATGTCAGTATTCACCGCACGTCGTTGTTCCCAAAAGAGACAAAAAGAAGGCACTCTACAAACCCCTGCATTCGTAATTTTTCTCACCATCTGAATGGAATCGAGCTATTCCGCAATAATGCCCTGGTATTTTCTGTTCCCATTTAGCCTACCCGACAGAAGGAAACGGCCTGCACTAGAAACAACAGAACGCATTAAGGACAGTTGCCGGGCCAGTTGGTACATGATCTCACCGAAAAACAGCGCGCTTACACGGGACACGAGAAAGGAGACACGCACACACACAGCGCTGACTTACAACTGCAGGTTTTATTGCATTGCTCACAATAAATACTAGAAAGGAAAAAACAAGAACAGTGGAAGGCGAGGAAGAATTCCTTCTGTCGCATCATGTCGTCATAGTTATTCAAGATATTGAATCTCTTTTCTTGTCAATGCCGTCGATGGTGTGCTAACGCATGACGCGCCTTTCTTATCTATGATGAAAGCTTCATACAGCTCGCGCTTGTGCTGGTGATTATATCGCCTCAAAATCTGGCTTCGTCCAAAGTTAGGTTCACCGCAGCCGTGGCCTAGTGGTTTGGGCGCCCGTCTCGGCTGCGGGAGGTGGTCGGTTAGAAACCCACCGCCGGACACCCACCGGTAAAAATGGGTACAAGCGTCCCCCGGCCTGGCGCCCGGCTTTCTTTAGGGGTGTCCGCTTGGGAGAAGCTCCGTAAACCCCGCTGCGCCCCTCGCGGGCGAACGGCGAGGGGCGAACGAAGCCACAGTGTCGGAAGAGTTCAGTTCCTGCTAAAGGTGGCGTCGCGGCCAACGTGGCTCGAACCTTCATCACCTGCAGCAGCAGGTGATGAAGGTTACTGCACCGCGCGGTGCAGTAAGAAGCATGAACACAGTAAGAAGCATGAACAAATGTTCACCACCTGTGACACGGAGGTAATTTACGAGATCCCGCTGTCATGCGGTGCATCGTATGTGGGTCAAAGTGGACGTTGCATAAACGACCGTTTACGAGAGCACGCCACTAACATCCGCACGGGATACGGCAGCACGCTGGCAAAACACGTGTCTGGCTGTCACTGCACACCTAACTTTGGACGAAGCCAGATTTTGAGGCGATATATTCACCAGCACAAGCGCGAGCTGTATGAAGCTTTCATCATAGATAAGAAAGGCGCGTCATGCGTTAGCACACCATCGATGGCATTGACAAGAAAAGAGATTCAATATTGCCGCGAATATTTGCAGTGTGTTGGTTTTTCAAATCTGCCGCCACATCACTTTATATCTTTGTTTGCTACGCAAGACGCGACTAGATTTATCTCGATTGATCGCAGCCAGGCAGAGCTGATTCTATGTTGTTCCAGAATGTTCTAGTAACTTTGCACTCTTTATCTCGAAAGTTCGCTATCAGCTTTAAATTGAGCACGGCCGACAGCGGCCGGCATTCTGTTCGACGACCGCCGAGCACGCTTGTCGCTTCGCCGCCGCCGAGTGATTCAGTCCATTTTGTGTGCAAGTCAGCCCAATAAACAGTTTTTAGAAGACCCTTTCGTCCGTCTTCATCGCTGCTTCGACTGCCGTCACCACTACGTGACATCTGGTGGAGGTGCTGGGTAGCCTTCCATGTTCCGGACGCCCCCTTCAAGTCGTGAAGCCAGCCCTGAGCGCTTCGCACCCGAGTACGAGCCAGCAGCTCAGCGAGCCAGCCGACGTCTCCAGGGAGAGGAGCCTGAGTTCGGGAAACTGCCGGACCGCACCAGACAGCGAAAAGACGCTGCTACGAGCACCGCAGCCGCGCCGAAGATGTCGACACCGATCATACTACAGCAGCCGCGGGTGCCGCCAACTTTTAATGGATCCCTAGGCGAAGACCCTGAAGAATGGTTGGATCAATTTGAGCGCGTGGCGTCATTCAACAAGTGGGATGATGCGGTAAAAATTGGACACGTGTTCTTCTCATTCAATGGCTCCGCACGCACGTGGTACGGTCCCTTACGACATGGGAGCTATTCAAGAGAGAACTATTGAAGGTATTCACCAGTGTCGTGAGGAAAGAAAGAGCCGAACGACTCCTCGAGTCCAGGATCCAGCTTCCGAATGAGCCCGTCCGCAGTTACGTCGAGGAGATGAAGCGCCTATTTCGCCGCGCCGACCCTGGGATAACCGAAGAAAGTTCAGTTTTTAATGCGCGGCGTAAAAGAACAACTCTTTGCAAGCCTCGTCCGCCAGCCGCCAAAAACAGCCGAGGAATTCATGCAAGAAGCCTGCACGATTGAGAAGACCCTCGACGTCCGAGCTCGGCAGTACAATCGTCCTTCCTCTGCCTGTGCACTCCGTTCGGACACAACGGCCACCACCAGCGACAGCTTGCGGGAAGTTATCCGCGGAATCGTCCGAGAGGAGCTACGCCGATTACTGCCATCTTCCCCACAGCCACAAGCAGCGACTCTGATGGACGTGGTACGGGAAGAAGTGCAACAGGCACTTGGCACCCCGACGGCCACAGAACCCCAGGCCATGACCTACGCCGCTGCAGTAAGGACTGCCCAGCCCCAACGACAACCCCCACGTCCTCCCCGAGATGAGCCACTCCTTCCACAACGCCGCCTCCCAGCCCCCGCCTGCCCAGCCTATGACCGACGCTCAAGCCCCAGGAAATTCGACGCCTGGAGGACTTCCGACAACCGGCCGTTGTGCTTCCATTGCGGTGAGGCCGGCCATTTCTTCGTCACTGCCCGTACCGACGTATCGGTCTTCGATGATTTGCCGTTAACGCCCCACGACCACGCTTCGGACAACGTCCGCAGGAAATCGATGAGCACCTGCGTCGAGAAGAGTACACGCCGAACCGTTTTTGGCGCTCACCATCGCCGTCACCCGCGCGCTTTGCGTCGCCACGCCGCAGCTACGGAGCCGCGGTACGAGGA
This sequence comes from Amblyomma americanum, assembly GCF_052857255.1. Classification (NCBI taxonomy): domain Eukaryota; kingdom Metazoa; phylum Arthropoda; class Arachnida; order Ixodida; family Ixodidae; genus Amblyomma; species Amblyomma americanum. The sequence continues at coordinate 37,220,575 of NC_135501.1, read as the reverse complement.
AGGTCTCCCAGCCCTTGTAGGGGAAACTAAAGGCAGCAACCTCTGGAGGTGAGGTTGCTCACGAGCTAAACGCCAAAGATCCTCCACCGACCACGCCCCATGAAGACGCTGCACCCGCGACGCCGCATGAAGAACCGACACTCGCCGCACCGACGCCGCACACAATGAGAACCTCGACCACGACGCAAGCTACCTTGAAATCGACGCCGCCACCCAGAAGAGCTTCGACCACACGCCCCACCCGCGACTCGCATACGCGACGAAGCCGTGACCCGACGCCGAGAGCGACATGCAATGCAAGAGCCAGGACCTCCGCCCTAGAAGCCGATGGCCGGAAAGTTACCGCTCTAGTCGACACAGGAGCCGATTACTCGGTGATGAATGGAACATTCGCTGCGCAGCTGAGAAAAGTCACAACGGCTTGGGACGGCCCACAAATTCGCACCGCAGGGGGCCACCTCATTACACCATCAGGACGATGCACAGCGCGAGTGACTCTCAAAGGACATACCTATCCTGCGACCTTTGTTGTGCTACCGCAATGCTCCCTCGAAGTGATCTTGGGTATCGATTTCCTTAATGAGCATCAGGCGATCATCAACCTGCGATCCAAGCTGATCACGCTTTCGACGGACGAAGCCATCGCTTCGATGAAAACTCGGGAAAATCACGTTGCCCTGAGTGTCCTGGAGGAAGAAGTGAGCGTCCCACCCCGATCAAGCGTTATCCTGACCGTAGGCGCCACGAAAGCCATTAACGCTGAAGCCATCATCGAGGGCAACATGCAGTTGCTCCTAGACCGAGGAATCAGCATCGCAAGAGGCATCGCACATTTGCGCAATGGCCAGGCCGAAGTACTGCTGACTAACTTCAGCGAAGAATACCGGCACATTAAAAGAGGAACGACGATTGCTTTCTTCGACGAAATATCTGACGTACGAGACTCCTTCGGCTTCTCCGACCCCTCCGCAGAAGATTCGCCTGACCAAGAGACCTCGCCCACTTTCGACGTCAACCCAGCCCTGCACCGGAACAGACAAGACCAGATCCGCAATCTGCTTCAAAGCTACAGTGAGTGTTTTTCGACATCGCCGAAGGTGCGACAGACGCCAATTGCCAAGCATCGCATTATAACGGATCAACATGTCCGACCTCTCCGTCAAAGCCCCTACCGTGTGTCACCGCGAGAACGACAAGCCATCCGGGACCAAGTCGAAGAAATGCTTCGCGACGACGTCATCAAACCTTCAAATAGCCCATGGGCGGCACCGGTTGTTCTAGTGAGAAAGACGGCGCACTTCGATTCTTTGTGGATTACCGCCGCTTGAACAACATAACAAAGAAGGACGTCTACCCTCTCCCCCGCATCGACGACACACTGGACCACCTCTGCAACGCCTAGTATCTCTCATCGATGGACCTCAAGAGCGGCTACTGGCAAATTGAGGTCGACGAAAGAGATCGCGAGAAGACAGCATTCATCACTACGGATGGGCTGTTTGAGTTCAAGGTGATGCCATTTGGTCTCTGTTCCGCACCAGCGACGTTTCAGCGAGTAATGGATACAGTGCTGGCAGGCCTGAAGTGGCAAATTTGTCTGGTATAATTAGATGACGTCGTTGTCTTCGCCTCGAACTTTGAAGAGCACCTCAAAAGACTTCGAACAGTACTAGACGCAATCAAGTCGTAAGGCCTAACCTTGAAAGCAGAGAAATGCCACTTTGCCTACGAAGAGCTGCTGTTTCTAGGCCACATCGTTAGCAAGAAAGGAGTACGCCCAGACCCGTAGAAAACAGCTGCTATTGAACAGTTTCAACCGCCGGCCGATAAGAAAGCAGTGCGCAGATTCCTCGGACTATGCGCATATTACCGACGATTTGTGAAAAACTTTTCGCGCATCGCCGAGCCCCTGACCCAACTGACGAAGGCAGACGTGCCGTTTAAATGGGAAGCGCCGCAAGCAGAAGCTTTCAAGGAACTTCAGCGTCGTTTGCAGTCCCCACCAATCCTTGCACATTTTGATGAAAACGCCGATACTGAAGTTCATACCGACGCAAGCAGCGTGGGACTAGGCGCCTCCCTCGTTCAAAAAAGTGACAGGCTGGAGAAAGTCATCGCATACGCTAGCCGTTACCTCTCTAAGGCCGAGGATAAATATTCGACAACTGAGAAGGAGTGCCTTGCCATCATCTGGGCTACGTCGAAATTCCGCCCCTACCGTTACGGACGACCGTTCAAGGTGGTCAGCGACCACCACGCGCTGTGCTGGCTTGCCAATTTGAAGGACCCCTCTGGCCGACTCGCTCGATGGAGTCTGCGTCTCCAGGAGTTTGACGTCACCGTTGTTTACAAGTCCGGACGCAAGCACTCTGACGCCGATTGCCTCTCACGAGCCCCTGTAGATCCACCGCCGCCGGACGACGATGAGGACGCCTTCCTGGGACCCATCAGCCCCAGCTCTTTTGCTCAGCAGCAACGCTCGGACCCCGACCTAAATGGCCTCATCGAGTACCTGGAAGGCAAGGTTTCTTCACCCCCCGCTTCATTCAAGCGAGGACTGTCTTCCTTCCGTGTGCAGAATGAGGTCCTTGTGAAGAAGAATTTTACAGTGAGCAAAATAGCCTACCTCCTTGTTGTACCTACTTGTCTCCGCGAAGAAGTGCTACAGGCTTCACACGACGTGCCGACAGCTGGACATCTCGGGTTTACTCGCACCCTCCGCCGCATTCAAGACAAGTATTACTGGCCCCGACTGTCTGCCGATGTCGCACACTATGTGAAAGCCTGCCGAGATTGTCAGCGACGAAAGACTCCTCCCACACGACCAGCAGGATTTCTGTGCCCCATCGAACCTCCTTCAAGGCCCTTTCAGCAGATTGGCATGGACTTGCGTGGCCCTTTTCCAACGTCAACATCTGGAAATAAGTGGATCATCGTAGCGACCGACTACCTGACCCGCTACGCCGAGGCGAAAGCCCTACCGAACGGAACAGCAGCAGAAGTCCTGCTTGGGCCAAGCAGTGGCCTGCAGTATTATGAAATAATAAATAAGTCGTCAAATTTTTCGTGGAGTGCATTCTTCTTCGACACGGCGCCCCCAATGTGCTCATCACGGACAGAGGAACAGCATTCACGGCGGAACTAACGCAAGCCATCCTGCGCTACAGCCAAACCAGCCACCGGAGGACAACTGCATACCATCCGCAGACCAACGGACTGATCGAGCGCCTGAACAAAACCATCGCCGATATGCCCGCTATGTATGTCGATGCCGAACACAAAACCTGGGATGTCATCCTGCCTTACGTCGTCTTCGCCTACAACATCGCAGTGCAGGAGACCACCCAGATGACGCCTTTTAGGCTCGTCCATGGCAGGGAGGCCACGACCACGCTAGACGCCATGCTGCCCAACGTTACAGAAGAAGAGAACGTCGACGTTGCCGCCTACCTTCAACGCGCAGAAGAAGCTCGAAGGCTTGCCCGATTACGGATCAAAGATCAGCAGCGGTCCGACGCAAGACGCTACAACCTACGAAGACGCAATGCGGAATACAAGCCAGGAGACCAAGTCTGGGTGTGGACGCCCATTCGCCGCCGTGGATTGAGTGAAAAGCTTTTGCGCCGCTATTTCGGCCCGTACAAGGTTCTTCGTCGGCTGGGTGAACTGGATTATGAAGTCATCCTTGACGCAATGACTGCATCGACGCCGCGTACGACCAGAAGTTGTCCATGTAGTCCGTCTGAAGCCGTATTATGCGCGCTAAAGGCCGCTGCATTTCCATGCTCTATTTTCGCAAGATCTGTTTTTTTTTCCTTACTAGTCGCATTATTTGTTTTAATGCATCGGGTCGATGCTTCTTTGCGAGGGGAGTAATGCCGCGAATATTTGCAGTGTGTTCGTTTTTCAAATCTGCCGCCACATCACTTTATCGCTTTGTTTACTACGCAAGAAGCGACTAGATTTATCTCGATTGATCGCAGCCAGGCAGAGCTGATTCTACGTTGTTCCGGAATGTTCTAGTAACTTTGCGCTCTTTATCTCGAAAGTTCGCTATCAGCTTTAAATTGAGCACGGCCGACAGCGGCCGGCATTCTGTTCGACGACCGCCGAGCACGCTTGTCGCTTCGCCGCCGCCGAGTGATTCAGTCCATTTTGTGTGCAAGTCAGCCCAATAAACAGTTCTTTTAGAAGACCCTTTCGTCCGTCTTCATCACTGCTTCAACTGCCGTCACCACTACGTGACAATATCTTGAATAACTATGACGACATGATGCGACAGAAGAAATTTTTCATCGCCTTCCACTGTTTTTGTTTTTTCCTTTCTAGTATTTATTGTGAGCAATGCAATAAAACCTGCAGTTGTAAGTCAGCGCTGTGTGTGTGCGTGTCTCTTTTCTCGTGTCCCGTGTAAGTGCGCTGTTTTTTGGTGACAACAGAACCAGAACGCGTCTGGTGGCGCGCACCACCAGACGCGTAAACGGTAATTCTATAACGCGGTTCTTCTATAAACGGTAACGTAAACGGTTATTCTATAACGCTCAATTAACCTGTGGTTTTTCTATATTCTCCAAACAGGTCACCGTGTCCGCTATAGCATGCGTAAGCACCGACACCATGTAGAAAAAAGTAATGAACTGACCCATTGGCGTTCGCTGCAGTGAACTTGAAATACGGAAACCGCATCACCAGATTCATAGTGTGTATATTGTGTTTGCTTGACATTTAGGTCGCCAATTCAAGTGATTTCTTCCAATATGTGAAAAGAAGTAGCCGGTGTCAGGCACCAATCTTTGCTGTCATTTCTGAACAAATAAAATATTCAACATAACCCTTTGTAATTACTGCACAAGACTACGTCATTGTTCCGTCTACCGAGAAATGCCGCTTCTTCTGCGTACCTGGCAAGTTGGCCGATGTAAGGTTTTGATGAGCTTCCCGTATTTCAATGCATTGTTTTCTGATGTCTCTCTTGCTTAGAATTGTATTTCAATACGTTATTTTTTATTTGTCTTTTGCATAGAATAGGTTCATTTGGTTTAGTTTTTTTTGTGCGTGCTTACACTTCTTGCTTCTTTTCTTTTCTCCGCACTTACACCCTTTCTTCCAGCTCCACCGCAATTTCCCTTCTCGAGTGGTTTGACAACCTCCCCCAACCTCCACCTCCCTCTTCTCATTTTTTTTCTACCCGTCCTTCACTCTCCTCTTCCTGCCTTGTTACAGTGCTCTCCTCTAATTGTAAAGAAAGTCTTTGTCAGTACGTTCGATCTCTTTTGATGATTGTAACTTTTTTTCCGCGGAAGTGTCCCACAAACACTCAGCTTCGACGCAGGCTAAAATGTGTCCATTTTCCAATAATAATTCAGTCTTTAAGTAAAACTATAATCAATTGTATAGTTGCGATGATTTCCTCTGTGACCATACAGGCGCGAAAACAAAAATTTTTAAGTCAGGTGTATCTTGAAGACAAGAAAAAAAATTAAAATTCGTATGTTCCAATCAAAACATCTGTAAGTAAAGGGTCTGCCTAGTATGCTGGATCAGCGACCTCATGTGCGCATACCAGTGCGATGTGGAGGGAATGATCAAACGGCGTCTTGTTGATGTTCGCTGCGGAGACCGCCGCTACATGCCGTCCTTTACAGACTGTTCTGTCATCAGGAGAAGAAGAATGCGCCCCACCGGAGTAGTAATCGAAACCTTTGAAAATATTTCTGCCTGTATACTACGTGAGTTACCTCAATCATTCGCACAGACAGGGAGATGTCTCTATCTGTGAACCTAGCCAGCCGACGTACGCGAATTTTCAAACCTTTCATCAGTTTCTCGTATTTTGTTTCCACTTCTCTGTTGCAGCTCCCCGTCCGTTCATTCCTTTTCTTCTTCTTCCTCACCTTTTCCTTCCTCCTCCAGCGCCATATCCTTGGCAGCGTTCTTTTTCTTTTCGCTTTCTGAGCTTTCGCCTAAGTACGTCCCCACCTCTCACAACAATCTCCCTCCGGCCGTCCCGTTCGGTCGAAGTGCTCGTGGCTGGCTTTGTGTCGCATTGTACCACACGTGGGGGCTGCCAGAAATCTTATTCTGTATTTTTCTATTTCTTTATTTATCGTGTTTCTTATCCCCTCCCTTTGGTTTTGTTGTGCTTTTATCCTTACTCTTGGGCGCCCTTCTCCTTGTGTCGTCTGCTCCGTTTCTCGTGCTTTGCTACTTGGAAACAGACGCCCAGCATAAAGCCAGGGCTCGTCCTTGTCTCTCTGTCTGGTGTATTCATGTTCCCGCACTGTTAACCCATCGCTATGTCACTCCAGCTAGCCCAAATCGCCACCACCTTGCTGCAACAATCTTGAAAACCTTCCGACGGCCGCCCCAAACTAGGCGCTCGCCTGACCCAGGCGGCCGCGACTCTCCCAACGGATTTGCTCCGGCGGCCACCGGCGGCGCTGCCTGTTCGCCGAGAGTGCTGCCCCCTGGGTTCCTCACAGTGCCCATGCCCCATAGCAGGTGCGCGGAAAGGCGATGACAAGGCTACCCTCACGCTGTGGAGTGAGCGCCATCATAATAAATGATTTCTTGCGTCATATGCTGTTTCGGGTTCAACAACCGAGCGATGGCTATGATGTCAAAGTTCGCACGTGACGTCACATCCGCCTGCTCGTTGACCCGGCGACCATGCTTGTGACCCAGTCGCTCAGTCTTCGTTCAGTGCTGTGCTGCCGCGGATGCTTTCAAATTCGTGGCACCGGCACCGTTCACAGCTCTCCTTCATCCGATTTGTGCCTGCTATGGCGCCGCATGAACCTTTAAACGCGGGCTATTACTCTGAACTCATCGGCAGTATTCGCCTTCGTTACGAAGACAAGTTGAAACTGTGCGATGATATCGATCCATACACGCTGCGGCCCGGAGTGGACACAAGTGCCGATGTGAGTGGCTTCCCCGAGATTTCGCACGGCGACATCGTCACGTATCTTGTGTTTTCCGCGAACTTTGTGACTTTGGAAAACATGAAAGCGTACAAAGCTTTGGAGTCCCACAATTATTTTACAAGCGGCTGGGTGAAGCACCTTTCTGCCAAGGAATTCCAGGACGGCAAAGTTGTCTTGCTCGGCGAGGTAAGCATTACGAATCCATTTGATGATTGCAAACCTTGTTAATCTGTATGAGCAAAGCTGTGACGAATGGTCCGTACGCCGTTTGCGCTAAGCGCTCTGTGCGGCGCATCTGAAGCGCGACATTCGGTTATGTATGTACGCGAGCACGTGAAGTGCCCGCAAAGCGTGAAAGGAGGCGGAAAAACCTTATCGGTTCCAAAAAACAAACAGAAAAACGGAACTTGAGGTCAAATCTAGGTGATCAGAATACTTTGCTTCGTGATGACCTCGGTGGCTCGCTCGAGGACCCGGCGTTGAACAGCCAAGTCCGAGCTGGGCAGCGCACTCTCCCACAGATTAAAAGAACCGAGTTGCAGCTCCCATTATGTGCCTTTGTTTTTATTTTGCACAGTCTGAATGGCATTGCAAATGAGCAGGTTCAGACAGACAAGTTCGTGCACCGCAACTCTGAAAAAAAAAAAACGGCTCAAATGTTTTGTTCTAAGACGACATCCCTAGGCAAAGTGCAACTGAACCGCAGCAATTTTGAAACGATAGGTCAGTAAAGCCGACGTTTTTTCTCGTTGTCTTCGCAGGTGAACCACTCACAGAGGCTGCGGCACAAACCTCTCCGAGTGTCGGTTTGAACAGCGATTCCTGTATAAAAAAAAAAAGTCTATAAGCTCGTAAACTAGAGTGGCAGCCAGCGAAACTGCATGCTGGCTAGGCATCACAAGCACTAGGTAAGCGGACCGACGCACCAAAGGCCTTTGAATGCACCGTACGCAAAAACAAATGACCATGCATTACTATGAAAAAAAAAATGCCTACTGACCTGTCTCATTTTCATCGGCGCTGACTTCCTCGGCTTGCGGTGGCTGTGGGGAATCTGGACAGGCACGCGGCGACGCCTCCGATGCCACTGCTGTCGCTTCAACATCGGCCCGTCGCTTGTGAGCGAGTCTTTTTGCTCTGCGATCGTGCCGCGCGGAATCAGCATGCCTGGTCCCGTGGCCGAGACTGAGAGACGGGGCCCAGTCTGGATTTGTCTCGTCGAACAGGTTGGACGGTTCTCCTGCGGACGCAAAGCTGTTTTCAAAGCGTTCCACGTCGTCGTGTTGGCTTTTTTTCTATAAAACGGAGATACATACAGTGGGCTCACCTTTTATGAAATGCACACCGCAGACGCGCACATTGGGGCTTTCGTGGTTGAAATTAGCACGTTTTATGCGTGCTAACCACAAGCTGCGGCGCTTCGCACTCAGAGTCTTGGTTCGCTCGCACTGGTTTTCGATCACTTTCGGCAGAGAGACAAACCTCGCGCTAGTTGGCCTTTTCTTTCTCCCTGTAACGTCGCTGCGATTGGAGCAGCCCACAACGGTGCAGTTGACCATGCTGAGACTGCAACGCTTACGCACACTCGGAAAACAACACGAGCTGGCACTACCGCGACCACTCCAGTGCGCACGGAGCGGCAGTGGGTCATGAATATGGCGGCCGCGTATCCCAGCATTCCTGTTGATGACGTTGGTGCAAGCCATGTATACAATCTTTGTCCGTAAAGTTTCGAGACTGATTTATTGTCTTCTCTAGAAATGATTCTCCAAAACAAATGTTCGTGCGTATGTGTTGGGCCATCTTTTTGGGCTACCTGAGCTATTTATGTTAATTGCTATGGCAGCCGCTAGATGGCACAAGATGTATTGGGCGATTTTCAGCAAAGCACGTGGTACATAATTTATCGAAGGAGGATAGACCGGTTACAGCAATAGCTTCACTTGAGCAAGGAGAGTGGGAAAGGGCAGAGAAGAAGGTTCCTAGTGGCACATCAACAGGACCAGATGGTATCCCGATTTTGTTGATAAAGAAGTTAGGACCAAAATCCAAGCAAACATTAATACAGGTAGTGAACAAAATGATAGTGGATGAGAAAGTCCCCGATGAATGGCGATTAAGTAGAATAAACATGATATATAAGGGAAAGGGGGACAAAGCAGACGTAAGTAACTATCGCCCCATAACAGTGACGTCTGTGGTTTACAGGGTGGTGATGCAAATTATAAAGGATAGACTGCAGGCTTGGGTGGAGAACGAGGGGGTGCTAGGGGAACTACAGAATGGGTTCCGGAAACAAAGGAGGTTGGAGGACAATCTATTTTCATTGACACAGTGTATAGAAATTGCGGAAAAGGAACATAGGCCCTTATTGCTAGCATTTCTGGATATTAGGGGAGCCTATGACAACGTTACTCAGGAGCATTTGTGGGACATATTGGGCACATTGGATGTGGAAAATGGAGTAATTAATCTTTTAAAAGATATATATAGAGGTAACAGAGTGCTCATAAAATGGGAAAAAAATGTATCAGGGCCTGTAGAGATACAGCGGGGGCTTAGACAAGGATGTCCTCTGTCCCCTTTGTTGTTCATGTTGTACCTGCAAGGTTTGGAGGCCAAGCTAGAGGGGAGCGGACTAGGTTTCAACCTATCTTTTTTCAAGCAAGGGGAATTGATTAAACAGACATTACCGGGACTAATATATGCGGACGATATAGTGATAATGGCTGACAACAAGGAAGACCTGCAGAAGTTGTTAGACATATGCAGTACAGAGGGAGATAGATTAGGCTTCAAGTATAGTAAGGAAAAATCTGCAGTCATGACATTTAATGAAGAGGGCGGCGAGCATAGAATACAGGAGTTCGTGCTAAAGGTAGTGAATGAGTACAAGTATCTTGGGGTGTGGATAAATAACAGTGTTGAGTATCTGACAGAGCATGAAAAATATGTAATGAATAAAGCTAGTAGGAATGCAGCTGTCATGAAAAATAGGGCACTGTGGAATTACAATAGGTATGAGGTGGTAAGAGGGATCTGGAAAGGGGTGATGGTCCCTAGCCTGACCTTCGGGAATGCGGTCCTGTGTATGAGGCCAGATGTTCAAGCAAGGCTGGAAATTAGGCAACGGGGAGTAGGGAGGTTAGCTTTGGGAGCACATGGCAATACACCAAATCAGGGGGTACAGGGTGATATGGGATGGGCGTCTTTTGAGAGCAGAGAGGCTAGCAGTAAGATAGCATTTGAGGAACGATTGAGAAGGATGGAGGAAAAGCGGTGGGCTAGGAAAGTTTTCAGATACCTGTATATAAAGAATGTTGACACGAAATGGAGAAAGCGAACTAGAAAATTGACAAGCAAATATCTGGACAGCAGTAAGGGGGCAAATCAGCAATTATCGGTTAAGAAAAAGGTTAAAGGAACAGAGAGAGCTTTGTGGAAAACAGGGATGCTGACGAAATCGGCACTAGAAACATACCGGACCTTTAAACAGGAAATTGTCAAAGAAAATATCTATGATAATTGTAGGGGAAGTTCTTTGTTGTTTGAGGCCAGGACTGGAGTTTTGCGGACTAAGAAGTATTGAGTCAGGTACCAGGAGATAGACACTTTGTGCATTGCGTGCGGAGAGGAGGAGGAAACGGCTGAACACTTGATACTTTTCTGTAAAGGGCTTCAACCTACAGTGGAAGGCAGCGGGGCTGACTTACCCAAGGCATTGGGGTTTAGGGATAGTGAAGGGAAAGTGGATTTTAAGAGGTTAGAAGTAACCAAGCGAAGGTTATCTGATTGGTGGCTAAAAGCAAGACAGGAGTAAAATTGCACAAGACATGGCTAGGTGGCTTGAGCCACCGCCCGATGTAAAGGGTTCAGCCGTATCCATCCATCCATCCATCCATCCATCCGATTGGTGAGATGAGGCCGTCGGAGGTGGATGCTTTTCTGGGAGCTCCAGCGACAACGTCCGAAGCTAAGTGCTTTTCGGTATTTGCGCTTGCATACGTGCTGTCGGGCGGTAGTTTGTTAGTTTTAGGCCGAGGGCATTTTGCATAGGAATTTTGGCGGGCTTTTAAGAGGCGTAGTCGGCCGGACGATGGGTCGGCAAAGCTAGGGAAGTCAAGGTGGACGGGGGTGGGGTGCGACCAGTCCCAGGAGTGCGACCGTTGGTGCTATTTAGACGAGACTGAGTTCAGGAGCTTAGCCGAGGCAGATGAGGTCACCTTCGCGTGCAAGATATGTAAGCGTTTTGAGGACGCCGTGCAGACGTTGAAAGGGGAATGGGAAGCTAGGTTTAATGAACTCAAAGGGGACCTGAAATTAGAACGAGAGGCACGGATTAAGCTGGAAACTCAGGTCGCCGAGTGGCTGAAAAAGGAGGAGGATAATGCCGACCTGTTGGAGCGAATTGTGGGCGAGCTGAAAGAGGAGCGGGAAAAGCGGACCCAGCTAGAAAAGCAGGTAGAAGCGCTCAGGTCGCGGCCGGCAGGGCACCCGGGTTCGGAGCAGTGTCAGGTGGGGGACGAGGCTCGTCGATCCTACTGTGTTGTAGCGCAGCGAGCTTTGAGTGAGAAAGGTTAAAACGGGCATGGAGACTCACGACAATAGCGTACGGCGGCAGGAGAGACAGGTAGTGCGATCCGTAGGGCAACAGTCGCAGTTAGGAAGCGAACGGTTAGAGCGCAGGAGGGTTCTGGTGGTCGGGGACTCGAACGTAGCGAGGGTTGAGGGAGGCGTTTTGACGGCAGTGAAGGCAGATAGGCGGGTGCAGGTGGAGGCCCAGTCGAAGAAGTGCATGGTAGATGCAATGTCCAAAGCCCAGGAGGTGGTGGGGGGCAGCATGGATGGCGAAGACCTTGTCGTTATCCATGCTGGTCTCAATGGTGTGCTGCAGGGGAGGAGCCAGAATCTTGAGAAGCAGTTAGAAGTGGGGATCCGTAGGCTTAGAGAGGCCTCTGAGAGTGTGCAGGTGAGCATATGCACAATCCCAGAGGTCCAGAGGCAGGCTGGCGAAACGCAAAGGAGGGTCATTGAGGCTAACCGTGTAATTAGTGGTGAATTCCAATCGCAGGCCCGGAGCGGACTGCACGCTCTGTGACAGAGTGCCTCAATCCGGCACAGAGCGCGCGACCTGAAATTGCGATTTGAGTACACTTGCTCTGGCCAGAGCATGCATGCCAGAGCATGTAGGGCACCGCTATCGCCGCTGCATAAGAACGTCACGCAAACTTCCGGTCGGATCCGCCGATTTCGGCGGAGCAGTCCCGACTGCTCCACGGAGCAATCTCGGCTCGGCAACCGCTCCCTGTCTACGATTGGAAGACGCGATACGTGGCTCAGATCTGCGTTTGGAATACAGTTGCTCCGAAAAGAGCAGGAAACGTTGCTCCAGAAGTGCTCCAACTCTGCAATTGGAAGTCATCATAGGTTATTGAGTCGACGACTAAGATACGGGGTGATGGAAGTCAACAGGGAAGTGTACGAGGTCAGGCCCCACCCTTTTGCATAGTATGGCATTCACTACGGTGGTGCCACTGGCAAGAGGGTGGGTAGTAGGATAGGTCGCCAGGCAACAGCTTTTTTTGGGGGGACCCAGAGCTCTGAGGGAACCAGTGTAGAGAAGGAAGAACCAAGATCAAAGGGATGATGGAACCATAGGAGAAGAAATAGACGCAAGCGCCAGGGCCAAGTTAATTCAGATATTGGTTTCATTAACATGCAAGGTGGCAGGAATAGACTGAAATGGGAGGAAATAGAAGAAGAGTTAAGGCAGGAGGAATTAATAGTATATGGTTTAGTGGAAATGCATCTTAGAGACATGGAGCAACCACCCTGTAACCCAGACTACGCATGGGAATATTGCAATAGAACAGAGGGCAGCAGAAAGGGGGGTGGAATTGGGGCATTCATTCATAAAAGTAAGAATTTTCAAAGGGTTAATCTGGGATGCAAGGAACATTCATGGCCAGAAGGAACAGTGGCAGGCAAGCAAACACTCCTTGGCTTTGTATACCTGTGGACAGGAGCCAATGCCAAAGAGTAAGGCAGGAAAATGTTAGAGTGTATTGCAAGCGGCATTGATGAGCTAGGAGGACAGGGCGAGATAATTATATTAGGCGACATGAACGCACATATAGAAGACCTGGATGGGTACATGGATTCAACAGGAAGCATGCTGCAGGACATGTGTGACAGGCATGATTTAGTTGTATGCAACAGTATCGAGAAGTGTGAAGGGCTCATAACATGGGAGGCGGGGAGTCTGCACTCGACGATAAATTATGCACTAATGTCACAGAGGATGTATAATAGATTAGGGGTAATGAGCATAGATGAACATGGTTCCAGAAATCTAGGTAGTGACCACAAGCGTATCAAGTTGAGCTTCAGAAGAGAAACCAATGTAGGACTGAAGTGAGATGAACAATCAGAGGGGAATTTTTACTCAGAAAAGGAATTGGAAGCAGCAGCCAAACAAATTGAGAAAGTAATTTTTGAGGACAGTGAACCAGAATGGACTTATTACAAATTACCTCAATTACTGGGGCTAGAGCTAGCTAAGGTGCGAGTAAAGCTAAAAGGGAAAAGACGCAAACCCAAGAGTTGGTGGGATGAGGAGGTCAAGAGGGCGATAGAGAAATGTCAGGAAGCGTCTAGGGAACACAGATATTCCAAGAAGAGGGGGAACCAGGATTTGAAGTAGACAGAAAATGGGATACCTTCATAAAGTGTAGAAGGGAAGCATCCTATTTGGTTAATGAGAAAATTAGAAGGGGGCCCAATGGATGTCAAAAGTAAATAAAAAGGATAGAAAAGCGGCTAAAAAATTCTGGAAACATCTAAATGCAATGAGTAATAAGACTAGGCTAGAACAAAGGTTTATTGTTACAGATGAGGCTATTCAACTAGAAGGGGATGAAGCAATAAAACACATAGGAACAAAGATGACAGAAAAATTTAAAGAAAGGAATGTTGTACATAATTTATCGAAGGAGGATAGACCGGTTACTGCAATAGCTTCACATGAGCAAAGAGAGTGGGAAAGGGCAGAGAAGAATGTTCTTAGTGGCACATCAACAGGACCAGATGGTAACCCGTTTATGTTGATAAAGAAGTTAGGAACAAAATCCAAGCAAACATTAATACAGGTAGTGAACAAAATGATAGTGGATGAGAAAGTCCCCGATGAATGGCGATTAAGTAGAATGAACATGATATATAAGGGAAAGGGGGGCAAAGCTTACGTAAGTAACTATTGTTCCATAACAGTGACATCTATCGTTTACAAGGTGGTGATGCAGATTATAAAGGATAGATTGCAGGCTTGGATGGAGAACGAGGGGGTGCTAGGGGAACTACAAAATGGGTTCCGGAAACAAAGGAGGTTGGAGGATAATCTATTTTCATTGACACAGTGTATAGAGATTGCTGAAAAGGAACACAGGCCCCTATGGCTAGCATTTCTGGATATTAGGGGAGCCTATGACAACGTTATTCAGTAGTATTTGTGGGACAAACTGGGCACATTGGATGTGGAAGATGGAGTAATAAATCTTTTAAAAGATATATATATAAAGGTAACAGTGCTCATAAAATGGGAAAAAAATATACCAGGGCCTGTAGATATACAGCGGGGGCTTAGGCAAGGATGTCCTCTGTCCCCTTTGTTGTTCATGTTGTACCTGCAAGGGTTGGAGAGCAAGCTAGAGGGGAGCGGGCTAGGCTTCAACCTTTCTTTTTCCAAGCAAGGGGAATGGATTAAACAGTCATTACCGGGACTAATATACGCGGATGATATAGTGCTAATGGCTGACAACAAGGAAGACTTGCAGAAGTTGATAGACATATGTGGTACAGAGGGAGATAGATTAGGTTTCAAGTATAGTAAGGAAAAATCTGCAGTCATGATATTTAATGAAGAGGGTAGCGAGCATAGAATACAGGAGTTCATGCTAGAAGTAGTGGATGAGTACAAGTATCTTGGGGTGTGGATAAATAACAGTGCTGAGTATCTGACAGAGCATGAAAAATATGTAATGAATAAAGCTAGTAGGAATGCAGCTGCCATGAAAAATAGGGCACTGTGGAATTGCAGAAGGAGTTCGTTACGTGTTTCCTCTCGTACGGCACAACTGTCTGCCCTCGTCGCAAACATCACATGGTCAACCTGCCGTGCCAGGTACATCGCGTTCTGTCTCAAGAAGGGCCTGGTTCCAGGTTAATTCATCGCTCTTTTTGGCACCGTTCGGCCTTCCTACGGCCACGTAAAGCGGATGTGTAGGATCTTACGATCGGAATTGTGGAGGCAAATGTGGCTCTATTAAGACTGTCTACGTGACGCATGTCACACTAGAAACCCTGAATGGATCGCTGAGAAAACGTTCCGGGCATACAGGAAGCTCGCAGCTCAGGCTGTAGAATTCTTGTGGTGCCATATGATGAATAACACACCTAAGACACCTGACAAGAAGGACTGCAGTGCTGAACTGAAGGTACTGGGGCACATGCAAGTCACGGAAGAATTGAGCCGGTTTCTGGCGAAGGGGCCGAAGTTTAGCCTTGCACCTAGGACTGTGGCTCACGAGCTTCTGTCATTGAACAGGCGTGTGTCTGGGAAGGCTTCGCCGGAGAACCGTGAGAGATGCTTGTTGGACGGAGTAGACGCTCTGTCAAGGACAGCTTCGGAAAAATCCCCAGGGGGCCAAAAGGAGTTCAACACCATCGTCCCTTTTTTCAAGGGCAGAGGTCTGCGGTTATTACAAGCAGACAAAGAAGGAGGTTTTGTGGTGGTGCCACCGGGATGCAACAAAGAAAAGACCTGCGCTGCAGTGGAAAAGAATTTCGCTGTGACAAGTCTCAAGCCGGGAAAAGTGAGATCTCGAGCAGTCACTCTCTGCAGGAACCTGGATTTGGAAAAGATTGCAAATGCTATAAGTAAGTGCAAGGAAAAGACTCTAAGCATGTTTTTGACTGCCAAGACTCATAAGGCAGATGTACCGTTCCATTGCATTATGTGCGAGCTCGTCTTGGCAACGCCTTATAAGCCAATTCCTCTTAAAACATCTGAATTCACTTGTTGTAGAGGATCCCTTTGCAGTGAAGAAGTCAACTGATGTAATAGACTTTCTTCAGACTTGTGGAACTATAGGCAGCGTTTTCTCAGTCGATGTTAAGGATCTTTTTTATTCTATTCCTCACAAAGAATTATTCCTAGCCGTTCAGTCTTGTATTGAGAAAAAGGTGCGATGTCATTTCAAAATGCAGTGGGAATGTCAATAGGCAGTTTTCTAACGTTGTTGGAATTCTACCTAAGTGCCACGGTGGTCGAATTTGAAAATCAGGTCTACATTCAAAAGAAAGGTATTTGCATAGGTTCTTGTGTGGTGCCTATTTTAAGTAACATTTTTCTCTCAGCCGTTGATGAAGTTTTGTACACTGTTCTGGACAAAGGGAAAGTTCTGAAGGTATTTAGGTATGTCGATGATTTTCTAGTCATCTTAAACAAACAGGAACCATCGACATACCCTGACACCATGAATGATATTCTAGAAGTATTTAGACAGCAAAGTCATGGATTGGAATTTACCTGTGAACATCCCGAAGGCAAAAAGTTGCAGGTTTTGGACCTGGAACTCACCTTGGTACAAGATGGAATCTACTGGATGTACCACCCACGGGCTCAAAAAGACCTGTTGTCATATAAGTCATTCCACTCAAAAACAGTAAAACGAGCCATAGCCATATCAGCATTAGAATACTCGATTAAGAGGTCATGTGAACATTGTATGCAAAGAAGCTTTCAACTCCAGATCGAATGGCTGCAAAGGGCAGGATTCCCGCCGACCGTCTTGTCGGCAGTAACTGAGTCCTTGCTTCAAAAACTAAAAGGCACAAAAAGGCATCACATTCCGGAAGATTACGGGAGGGTAAAACCTGTAGTCGTCCCGTATTCGCACCGTGTGGCACAAAACTTGAAGAAGGTGGTGAATAAGTTCAAGGTCCCTGTAGTTTTTTCCGCCCCTTGTAAGCTGGCTTCCTTGTGTCCTCGGATTAATAACCAAAAACCAAAAAAGCAAACTTGTGGAACCAAGCATGCTCGAATGTTTGTCGGATGCAAGGAAGGGGTGGTTTACCAGATCCCGCTCACATGCGGCAAGGTTTACATTGGCCAAACAGGAAGGTGTCTGAACGAGCGGTTGAGGTAACATGACCGATCACTTGACAAGGGCACTGGATCTAATCTTCTGATTCATTGTAAAAAATGTAAGTGCATGCCTCGCTTAGAAGGTACTGTTGTTTTAGACAGAAGTCGAGACAGCTTAGCTCGCGAGTTAAAAGAGGCATTTTTCATCAAACGAAAGGGCTTGGAATGCGTAAGTGACCCGTCAAAATTACTCTATGAAAGTGAACTGGCTTTCTAGAAGGCCGTGGTTGAATTTGGAACATGTGTAAAAAGCTGGCATCTGCGCATGCCTAAAAAACTGAAATTCACGTTTGTTTTTAAAACCTTTTATACTTTCCTTTTCATGTGGTCTGTACACCATGTGGCATTGCTCTTTTTTATCGTTTTTACATATTCACCATGCAAGTCTTTTATCGCTTTTATGGCCCTATACACCATGTGACGTTTACTGCCTCTAATTATCACCGGTACTGTTCGTCTATATATTGCGTGTTTCCCTGAATAAAAAATCAGTTGTCAGTAAGCGCTTGTCCGTGTCACTTCTTACGTATTGTCTCTGTTGGCGCTTCTTTTCTTAGTAGCTTTGGGAGCACTTGGCAATACACCCAATCAGGGGGTACAGGGTGATATGGGATGGGCGTCTTTCGAGAGCACAGAAGCTAGCAGTAAGATAGCATTTGAGGAGCAATTTAGAAAAATGGGGGAAAAACAGTGGGCTAGGAAAGTTTTCAGATACCTGTATATAAAGAATGTTGACACGAAATGGAGAAAGCAAACTAGAAAACTGACAAGCAAATATCTGGACAGCAGTAAGGGGGCAAATCAGCAATAATCGGTTAAGAAAAAGGTTAAAGAAACAGAGAGAGCTCTGTGGAAAACAAGGATGCTGACGAAATCGGCACTAGGAACATACCGGACCTTTAAGCAGGAAATTGCCAAAGAAAATATCTATGATAATTGTAGGGGAAGCTTTTTGTTGTTTGAGGCCAGGACTGGAGTTTTGTGGACTAAGACGTATAGAGTCAGGTACCACGAGATAGACACTTTGTGCATTGCGTGCGGAGAGGAGGAGGTATCGGCTGAACCCTTGATACTTTTCTGTAAAGGGCTTCACCCTACAGAGGAAAGCAGCGGGTCTGATTTACCCAAGGC
The DNA here is from genome assembly GCF_052857255.1 of Amblyomma americanum. Taxonomy (NCBI): domain Eukaryota; kingdom Metazoa; phylum Arthropoda; class Arachnida; order Ixodida; family Ixodidae; genus Amblyomma; species Amblyomma americanum. The sequence goes on along the minus strand of NC_135501.1, from coordinate 37,202,314 downwards.
ATTGGGGTTTAAGGATAGTGAAGGGAAAGTAGATTTTAAGCGGGTAGAAGTAACCAAGCAAAGGTTATATGATTGGTGGCTAAAAGCAAGACAGGAGTAAAATTTCACAAGTCATGGCTGGGTGGCTTGAACCACCGTGCGATTTAAAGGGTTCAGCCGTATTCATCCATCCATCTATCCTACGTTGTCACTAGCTCGTCTGCTCACTCTAGTGTGAGAATGTGGAGAGATGGACGTCCACCTCGAACAGCGTGTAAACATAAAATTCTCTATGAAGCTTGGCAAGACAGCCACACAGACATATGAGCTCCATCGTGACGCTTACGGCAACGAGACATTATTGCGGGCGCGAGTTTTTTAGTGGCACAAGAGGTTCGTTTCGGGGAGAATGTCAGTGGAAGACGACATGTACAAGGCAGGGGCGCCCTTAAACCTCACGGAATGAAAACAACGTGGCTCGGATAAGGCAAATCGTACAGCAAGACCGCACCATTACAGTCCGCATGCTATCACATGCTCTCGACATTAGTAAGACAACATGCCACCAAATTTTGCGTGAGAACTTGGGGAAACGAAAGCTGAATGCCAGACTTGTGCCGCACTCCCTCACACAGGACCAGAAGGACACTTGAACATCAGTGAGCGCTGGTTTGCACTCCGAGGCAGAGAAGGATGCTGCATTCGTCAAAAGTATCATTTCTGAAAAAGAAACACGGTGTTTTCAATGCGATCCTCAAACAAAGAGGCAGAGCGCCGAATGGCGGTGCACAAGGTCTCCGGGGTCGAGAAAGGTGCGGCGACAGAAGATGGTAGTTTTTTTCGATGCCAGAGGTGTCATACACCACGAGTTCGTCCCACAAGGGCAGACGGTGAATCAGGAGTATTACATCCGCGTGCTCCAACACATGCGTGATGCACTGCGACGCTGTCGCCGTCGCCCTGACTTACGGGCATCTGGATAACGAATCCTTCTCTACAGCAACGCAAGTCCGCACACTGCTCTCAGCGTGAGAAAATTTCTCGCCAAGCACAGCCAAGTACTTCGACATCCGCCATACTCGCCTGACCTCTCCCCATGGGATTTTTTCCTATTCCCTCGTGTGGAGAGAGCCCTAAAAGGTCGCTGGATGGGGAGCGTGGAGGCCATTCAAGGCGCCACGACAAAGGAGCTGACAGTCCTGCCAAAAGAAGCATTTTCCAACAGTTTCAAAGACCTCAGGAAGCGTTGCAAGCTCATTCAGACCTTGTTTAGGTCTGAATGAACGTGAAGACCGAGGTATTTATACGTGGTTACCAACTCGAATGGACTGTTATTTAAAGAATACGCTGTTTGAAATCGAGACATTCGGGTTAGTAAAAGACAAATTTTGTTTTGGAAAGGTTAAGTTGCATAAGCCAAGTAGAGCACCATGCTGTTACTGTCTCAAGGTCGGATTGTAAAGCTAGGCGATCTTCGTTAGTATAAATTTTGTGATAAATTGCATAATCATAGGCAAAACGTCTGATTCGGGAAGAAATAGAGTTAGGTAAATTGTTAATAAATATAAAAAAAAGCAAGAGGCTAAGCACGCTTCCTTGTGGGACGCCAGAATGTACTTGACTGAGAGACGAGTTATGGTTATTGGCACTGGTAAACTGAAACCTGGAACAGAGAAAACCTTTAACCCATGTAATAACAGGAGGGTGAATATCAAGAAGTGTTAATTTGGTTAATATCTGGTTATGAGGGACCCTGTCGAAAGCTTTGGAAAAATCAAGAAATATGGAATTGACTTGAATTCCAGCATCAATAGATGAATGAAGTTCGTGGATGAAACCAGCAAGTTGCATTTCCCACGAGTACCCTTTACGGAAGCCATGTTGGTATTGAAAGATGATGTTGTGTTGTTCTAAAAAGTTAAAAACCTGCAAATGGGTCCTGTGTTCAATGAGTTTACAAATCGTGCTAGTTAATGAAATTGGTCGATAATTGAGTAGTAAAGAATGATCACCGGACTTGAAAATAGGCACAACCTTAGCTAGGCACCAGTCATGTGGAACCAAACCAAACATTCATTCATTCCACGCACTAGAACCAACTGGAACGCTCTCCCTTCAGATGTTGCTACCACCTCTGATCCGGAGAAATTTTGTAAACTAATATCTGCCACTACTTCTGCGTAACATCTTTTAGTATAATGTTAACTTACCAGTGCATTAGATTTTTGTCTTGTTTCTGTTATTGATGATTCTCGTTTTATTTTAATGCCGTTGTGGATAGACATTGTATAACTTGTATTTACTTTACTCTGTTAATGTTTCTGTTTTGTGCCATTTATGCTTCAATGTTTAATTATGTCGGTGTTGTATTTTTAGTCCAATGATCCATATGCTTTTATCAATTTTTGTTTGTAGTTTCTTGAATTTTCTGGCTTATTTATTTCTTTTGATTCTTGCCTGTACCACCCCCCACCCCCTATGTAATACCCTCAAATTGAGGGCCTTTAGGGGTATTTTGTATAAATAAATAAAAGTATAGACCTCCTTCATGTTTGTAAACAAACGAGGTGGCGCTGCAGTCGCTAGCGGGCTCGTGGTAGGCAAAAGGCCAAGGAGTGGTGTCGCGGAAAGGTATTGAGCGCGGGTTTTCAATGCTTGTAGGCGCGTTTTGAGTTTCTGCGAATCGCAGCAATGGTTGATGCTTTAAACTTAGGAATTTCTCAAAGTACACGAGCTCGCGTTGGCCACGTGCGGCGTGTTCAGAGAAATAGTTCGCCACTGTGTATTTTATATATGGTTAGTAGTAAACAAAAAGTCTTTCTGCCGTTGATTTCTACGCTAGGAATTGAATAAATAGGAAGTTTTTGACACTCTGCTCTAGCCAGAATGATTTTACTTTGGGACAGTAGTGAGAGGAAGTGCTGGCGTTCTTTCGGCGGAGCAGACGTGTGCTGTCTGACATGCGTATACATGTCGCACTGTGCGAAAAGTGGGGACAGCGTACGTGGTGTTCCCATTCTCCTCTGTCTTGCTTAGGCGCTGTTTTTAGCCGAAGGATCACGCACCAGCCAGGCCGACTTTTCTCTACCCTTGTTAAACTGGTCGATTTGGTGGAAATTTTTGGTTTCTGGAATTATTTTTTTTCTTAGCCCTGGGGTCTTCGGTTTCGTAACGAAAAATGATAGCAAAATATGCAGTAGAAATTTATAAATTACGCTTTCTAGATGTGTGGTTGTCGAAAATTGTGAGGTAATTTTTTTTCTTTCTTTGAGGCTTTCTTTGAGTTCAGTGCCGCATTTCTTTGACCAAAGCACAAGCGATGAGGCCAAAAACCAGGGAATAAACGTTAAGGCTCGTTTTCTGACCTTTCACATTTTCTGCGATTGGCATCACTCACACCTTCGCAATTTCGTAACACAATGAAATTGAATGATTCTATTTGTCGCAAACGATTCCTGAGACATTGAGAAGTGTAATAAATCTCTCGATTATTTTCCTACATGTGCAGTACTATGTTAGTTATTTTTGTAAGAAACGTTTTCATATAACTATGCGTGCATTAAGTACATGATAGTCTAAAAAAAGAACTAATAGCGTCATCATACAAAACAAGGCTTTGTAAATATACTGGCATACAAAACTTTGAGCACTCTCTACTTAATTATTTAAGACATTGGGGTGACTTGAACGAGGGTGTTAATTATAATTACCTAAGAATTGCACCAGGTATAGCTAAAAATAAAACGACTTACTGAAACCAGCGTAGAAATTTCATATTTGCACCAAATTTAGTTATATATCGCATGCATATATAACGAAAGCACTTTTCATTGCCGCGAACCATCCCAATCTCGCCACGTGCATGTTAGTAGCACGCCCGCGGCTGCTTCTTTCCAAACAAGCATCGCGATCATGGATTACTTCATGAAACATGGCACATGCATGATGCAATGAAAAAGCATATGGCTCGTAGCTCACGTAAGGTACACTATTCTAAGCACGCCAACGTGACTGCGCAAGATCTTACCAGGCTTGTTTCTACTCGAATCAAATAATTACGTCGGTCATATTAAAAAAACACTTTCAAGTAAATATTAAATGCTATAAAACGCTCCATTAAGACATGCTGTGCTATTAACAAGAGAACACATCCTTGGGGGCGAGTGAACGTGCCGGTGTCCTGTGCACATTGTCTCATAGTAATAAATACGTGCGCAGCTACATATGTGCTTTTTTTTCCTTGCGAAATTACCAGAATACTCTCCTGATGTTCAGGTGAATGGACGCAGTAACTTGCATGCTATAAATTACATAGAGTGGCAGTGCCGATCGACTCCCAAACTTCGCGCTTTACTACCGCGGCCCATTCCCTGTTAGCCAGCTTCCTAATGCGGTATTTATCTGCGAGAAACCTATCGGCTAATTTAAATTTCCTTTTATGCTACTACGCGGATCCAACAGTGGCGCAGCAGGTAAATGCATCCTGCTTCTGCAGTGCGCAGGCGTGACGCAGCCGCCGGTAGCTGCGGCAACTGCGGTAGGCACGAGCAGGCGGAACCTCTTTTGCCTACCATGTGAAAGTCGCTGCTGACATCAGCGCCACCGCATCTTCGTGACGTCGCGGGGTAAAGGAGGTCTATAGACTCCAAGGGAGACTATTTCGAAGGGGTGCTGCACAAATGATTTGAATGTTAAACGGATCTCTTTAAATGGACTCAGTCTCAGAACTTTATGGACAAATCCTGTATGTTACGTGAGGCATGAAAAAGTTGCGATATAATGACTGCTCCGTATTTTTAATTCACTAGAAGCGATTAGGGTGGAGTGCATTTGGCAGGCACTCTGAGGTCATGAACGGCAGCTTATCAGTATGCCTAAAGGAGAAGGTATATGAAAGCTTTTTCTTATACCGGCTAACGAAAAGGCTTCAAATAACATTTATTGGATTCGTTTTCGTTTTATAGTGTTTAACATCCCAAAGCGACTAAGGATAATGGAGGGTTCCAGATAATTTCGATTGCCTGGGGTTCTTTAACCTGCACTCACATCACGCAGTACATGGGCCCCTACCAATTCGCCTCCATCGAAATGTGATCGCCACGCCCGCGATCGAACCCGCGTCTTTCAGGTCAGCAGCCTGAAATAGAGTACAGCGCAGCAGGCTAAGGAAAGGAATAAGTGTGACTTTAAGAGACGGGAATTGAGAGCAGAATGGGCCAATGAAACAAACACTACTGTCGGTTAGAACCAAGAACGCAGCAACAAATTTCCCTCAAAGGAGGCCCTCAAGCCAAAGGACTCCACTGATTGCTGTGATGCTGAGGCTAATTCCACCACGGAGGCACCTGCTAGTGACCTGCGATTTCACGCAAGGAAATTAACCGCGACCTCAAGACATATTCAGGCATGGACAGTATTGAAGATACATCTTCGATACTATCTTTAGATACCTTTTGTGTATCGGTATTAGGCATCACTCGCTAAAAATGAGATCGAAGTATCGATATCGAAATACATTTTTAGTGTATCGTTTATTTTGACGATACTCAAAAAAAGAAGTTGCCACAGCTGTGAATCTGACATTGTGCCGGTGGCGCTCCCTGAGGCGGTAACGCATTCAAAAAATGGAGAAAAATAGAAGGAGACAATGCCAGTGCCATCGGCCCGGTCTGTCGTTTGTTCCTACATTTGTTGTTTGGCAGATAGACAACATATATGTTGCGCTTCTTCGCACTTGCTAGCATAAGGGACGACAAAACAGGCTCACCATTATGTTAGAAACAACACCCCTTAACTCCTATTTCAAGCTGCGATGGCTACGAGTAGAAATAGCAGAGTTTAGCCTTCATGCTCAGGAGCTCACAGAACATTTGTGGTTTACTTTGTAAGCTTGATAAATGCCACGCACTCTTCCACACGAGGGTCAATGGGGCCACCAGCATGGGGAGGGTCAAATGCATATCACCTGAGGCATTCCTTTCATTTGGAGGAGCAACGCTACAAGCTGTAGTTCTCAAGACGTGCTAGTGAAACTTAAGTTTCTTAACCATACCTCGAGGATCTTCGAGTCGAAGTGGCTGTGCTTCACTCTTGTCCATGAATAAGCAGCACCTTCATAAAGTACAACACAGCAAAATCCCCAGGTGGTCGAAATTATTCCGGAGCCCTCCACTATGGCGCCTCTTTCTTCTTCCACTCCCTCCTTTATCCTTTTCCTTCCAGCGCGCGGTTCAGGTGTCCAAGGATATATGAGACGGACACTGTGCCATTTCGTTTCCACAAAAACCAATTATTATTATTATTATAAAATGCTCGTGTGCTCCTGTAGAGGTTGCCATACAGTGGGGCTCTTTCAGACCGGCAGTTTGAGGAAATGCTGTTAGTTGCTGTTCAGTTAAAAAACATTGAATAACAGAGATTAGCAAATATGTTTTGCCTAATAAAATCTTCTAGCCGTTTTATTCTTTGTCTTCTGTTCTTTAACGAAAAATGCCCCACTTCAGACGTCTGTTAGATGCAGTGCTGGCGAAATAACTGTTCAGCTTTGCCAAGCATACGGAGCTTGCACCTTCTAACACAAGGCAAATACAATTGGCAAACACTGCAGTATAACAAACGAAGAGCATCAGAAACAGTTGCAAGCTTATTCGTATGTAGGCAAGTGATCAAAGAACTTTTCGCATGAAGAACATTAACTTTAAAAATATTTTGCTGGGGCTGCTTATAGAAGTGATCGATTCAACTTCGCCATGGCTAGACTCCTGTGCTGAAGTTTTAAAGAAACCAGTTGCGCCAACGTGGAGCTTAAAGGAATTGAAACTGAAAGAAATCCGCGAGGCTGGATTCGTTAACCCCTTTCAAATACAATGCGCTATATCAAACACAGTAAAAATTACAGAAACCACAGAGAAATTTCTAAACTAAAGCTGAGATTTGGGCGAGTTGGTAAACATTCATGGTGGATGAACATAGCAACAAAGGCGGGACAAATAATAAACACAGTTAGTTCAGCGCTTGTCTTTTGTCCCACCTCTGTTGCACCGTTCACCTGCCATGAAATTTCTCGACCTAGCAGATCATATTACCAGATGGTTCATATATATATATATATATATATATATATATATACAAAGTTTGAAACGCTTCAGTTAGCCATAGATTTATTTTGAGTTGACGTTTCGGACAGAGCCTGTCCTTTCTCAAGACTGCAGTTACAGGGATCTTGGACAAAGCTAACCGCCAGTAGTGGCCGCCGCGCGCCGTCTGTGGCGTGTGTTAATTCCTCCAGGCTGCTACAGCTAATTCCTGGCACCGTACACGTGCCACTCACAGGCTAGGCCAAAGCAAAATCCTTCTTCGACCGCCGCCGGGAGGGGCACCCGAGGTGACCCCAGACCCCACCCCTTTGTGCAGAGGCAGAGTAGGCGAGACCAGCCGTACATCCTACGTGACAAAATATTTATTTACAGAACCACTCTTCCCATGTGGGGGAGAGGAAAACAAAGAAAACAGAGACACTCAAGCGGCCACACAAGGTGCACGGGTGAGACATACACCAAGATGGAAACAACAGACACAGTGCATAGATCTGTGTTTACAACGTCACTTGCATGGTTTCACTTTATTTTATGCGTTTGTGTGTGGGTGTATAACAAGCACTGACACCACAACGTGTTTTTTTTTCTTCCTTTCATCATCCCCAAAACCCGGCGGACGCGCGACAGAAGATCTGAGAGAAAAGACAAAAACAAAAAAAGACTTGGGATAGTTCAGTTCTACTGCCGCTTCGTCTACCGCCCATTTTCCCCAGACACTTCCCAAGGAAAGCAGCGACAACCCTAACAACGCACCCAGTGTCTCGTAGTCGCTTTTCGCTTCGCTTGCTGCCAGCTCCGTACCACTCCCCGTGACATTTTTTTTTTACACATTCGCACATACACGCACACACATATATGCAAAGAAGGAATAGAAAACACGACACATGTCTTCAGCGAGCGGAAACCAGGGAGGAGGCCCTTTTCTCGCCCCTGCCTTCCGCGTATGCAAAACAAAACAGAACAGGGAAATGTGCACACGTCACGGCTGCCTCCTCCTCTCCCCCAGAGTCTCCCGATTTGAGCAAAAAACGGCGCCCTGTGAACATGCGTGTACATTTATAAGTGTGCAGAGTACTGAAGGGAAAGACGGGAAAACGGAAAGCGAGCCGGCGCACTGCTACCCACCTATGTGTATGTATGTGTATATATATATATATTATATATACTTACGGCATGTATTTATAAAGTATATACAGAAAAGCCGCCCAGCGGTGCATCTGACCGCTCCCACAAAGCAGCTACACCTTTATTATTCTTTTTTTTTTTTCAAGAGAGTGAAGTGCCTTCCACAGCGTTCTTTCAGTGAAAGGGGGCCCTTAGCCGAGTTGCTGCAGAACGGGTTTCGCTGGCATTTACAAGGTACCGCGATGCTCACCGGGCTATAACCACCTGAAAAAAGACCACTTGAACGGTCCTAAACAAAACTTGACCCAAATAAAATACGACTCGTTCCAAATGGTTTCCATTTGGTTTCCAATTCTGTTTTGGCCCATTGCAAGTGGTCCTCTGTAGCTGGGCTGCACTTCGCCTGAGTCGGCAATAACGTTGCCCGCATCGAATTCGGGTCCCTGAACGGAGCTTCGAATGCCATGCACTCGCACGATTCACTCAGCACGCCACAAAGCACAGCCATCTTGGAGAGCCATTCGTTCAGACGCGGTCGAAGCCCGGCACCTTCCGCAGTGATGGACCGACCTCGGTTGTGATCGCCGCCAGATGGGGCCAGTGGCTAGTCCGAAACCGCACAGGGCTCACCGGCCGTGGGTGCAGTGTATATACGTGTGCGCGAGCGTGTGTGCGGTGCTCGTGTAACGAAGTGGCATGAACGGCAACTGGAACAGCTGGGAATGTCTCCTTGATAGCTCCCGTGGACAGCGCGTTCGCTTCGAGAGAGAGAGAGACGTTCGCAGGGCGGACGTAGTCACAGTGCCCGCTTACAGTGGCCCGAGGCCTCTCCAATTGCCCTGTGGCGCTCCAGCGGTTTTACGCCAGGAACACACCACTACACTGTGCTGCAAACGCCTTTAGTATGACGACATATGCAGGAACACACGTTTCTTGCGCATGCATACCTTCAGGGCTTAACTGTCTGGCTCTAGTGAAACTATAGCTGAAGGATCGATGTAGGCGTACGCCGATGGCGACGGCGTGTTATGCTCGACTATTCGATGTGTGTTCCCTTTTAAGACAATGTTGGCCTTGTGGACATTTTTCACTCGGAAATTTGGATGTTACCGGAAGAAGGAGCTTGCAAATGCAGCCCTGGCAGACGCAGAGAGAGCTCAATGCGCTGCTGCAGTTATGAATATATGAGAGATGAAGTAGATCACAACTGTGACTTTCATATAGGATGTGGAATGAATGAGACCGCACGTCCGATGAGACGAGCAGTGACTGCAATATGACCGAGCAGATGTGTTCCTCAAAAAAGAAGACGGCAGAACCTGTCATGAACGACCCAATTAAACGAGAATGAAGTGGACAAAACGAGCACAGGTCGGACAAAGAACGAGGCAGCCTTTTGAACATACCGTGAGAACAAGCAAAGTCAGCAGCGCAAGCGAAGAGCGCAGCTTTGGGCTCCTCGGGGCAAGACGATGCTTCACGATACGGGTATACGACAAGCCATCATCCAACGAATTACCGCCACACACCCAGCAATGACCCTGAAACAGTGCTGTTCGAAACAGCACGCCTACCAGCAGAGAATACTGCATAACACACAGGGCACTTACGCCTTAAACATTCCCTTCTGACGTAAGATTTTGAAACGCTGTCAGCGATCCTTCGCGTGATTTCAACAACGCCAATAGGCTGGGAGGACACTGGTGCCAAGAATCCTCACAACACTGAAGGTGGGCCAAAAAACGTGGCAAAGATGCTGGCAGGTGTAATGCAACGACGTGTTGGCGACAAAGGAATAAAAGAAGTTTGCGAGTCTCACGCCTCTGCACGGGAAAGGATGACCGGGTGGCGACATACTAAACCAGCTTCATTTTTCACAATGTTTCGGGGACCCCCGCGAACAGCTCACCCCAGTGTGGCCACTCCAAGAGCTCGTAACACATAAACACCTACATGGAAGACACGGCGAAGTAATACATGCTGCACTAGAAATCAGTACACAAATGTCGCTGCAGCATGTACTTCACGAAACCCAAGACAAACGGTCTCACACGTCTATCACACGGCAGAGTGAATGGACACATTTGGAATGAATCGTCTGCTGGTCACATGTCACAGATTTCAGCGGCACTAACCTCTCGCACAGCAAAATGATCGAGCATGTCTTGCCGCTCTTGAAGCCTTGGCGGCATTATCGAAGTCAGCCAAACTGTTTCACAAGACATTATAATGACGTTCTATGCACGCATACAGCATAAGCTGATGTTATTTCCATGGAGCATAGACACTTCTCGGTCAGTATGTGGGTTTGGACCTCAGCTGCGAATGCCACAGGTGAAACGGAACGCCCTTTCGATTTGCCTAAGTGCGCTGAAGGCACACATGCTGCGTCTTCAGTCGAGCCCGTGTGGAGAACCACGCATACGAAGCTGATCAAGTGGAACGGGGAGGGGGGAGTAAAGAGGAACACTCACATAAGTACCTCAACACTGGAGATTTCTGAATTATATAAAGAGCGGAATGTCGGGCGTGAAGGCGTCAAGTTTTCAGATGTACAGTCTGTGCAAGATCGATAAACACTGTCTGCAATGCAGCAGGGCGCTGAGAAATTGCAAGAAAATGGCAAAGAACTTGGGGAAAGCAAATGGTTGGCACTTAAAAAAAAAAGCCGGGCATGCATGCCAGTACCCTGTTTTTACGCTCGCCATTTTCGGCACGGCAGGAACACACAATGTGCATTACCCTTGCAGCCACTGACAGGCGCACCCAAGTGTAAATAAGTCCCTAAAGTCAGACACAGTCAAGAAAAAAGTGGCTTTTCCCTGTCAAAGGACCCCCTTCCAGCCAATGGCGTCAGCAGATTTTCACTAACTTGCTAGCATAATAATGCAGGGAGTGGAAGAAGAAAGGGTATAGCCCCCCCCCTGCATTGTTGGGCAAAGTACTTTCCGTGCATTGTCATGCCACTCCCTACATTGTCACGCTACTCATGCTAGCAGGTACATGAGAATCGGCTGGTGCCATTGGCTGGAAGAGGGTCCTTTGACGGGGAAAAGCCGCTGCTTTCTTGACTTGTACACGATGATAGATAAGCAAGAAACCAATTCAGCTACTTTCAGTGAAAACGGATCCTGCTCGGACTGCTGTGCCACCAAACCATGCTCACACTTGCCCTGTGGGGTTGCTGTAGTAATGCGCGCTCCGCTCGTATCATACTCGAGAACACTCCACTAGGTGCGCGCCCGAACACGGCAGATGCCATCAGATGTTGTGCTTCCTCTTTTTCTGCTGCCACGGTGAACTAATCGGCTGGTTGTAGAAGCTGAATGCGGAGAGATTCGGAAACAAATGGCGCACTTGACCTAATCGTGCGGAGATGGATGTTTCATTAGTGAGCGCCTGTGGGTGGGTTTGAGTGCATGCACAAAGCTCACTCGATTTCTTCCACAGGGCAAACCACAGGGAAAAAAAATGCAAGTGCATGTGCTGACTTAACGTATTGCTGCCATTTCATGCTTTATTCGTTTATACTCTGTTCACCTTTAAAAGCTCTGTTCCTTCAATATAATGCTTATTAACAAGCCAGCATTAGTCGTGCCCACTTCTTTCCTGTTGTTGCATCTTATCATGAAGATGTGCAACTCATTCAGCTTTCTCTCTTGGCTTTTGGTTACCTTAGAAATATCGCTATTGCACACTTTGCTGTGAAAAATTAAAAGGTGTCTCCATTGCTTTTCTGGGCAGCACAAGGGCACTCCTGTGTGTACTGTACTTATGCAGTGGCACTTGGCATTGAATCAACTTGGCTGGGAGCTCACATTTATCCTGTTCAAGTTTTTGGGGTACTTTTTCTTGCAAAGGTCTCTTCGAATGAGCCCAACGACAAGTCCGCATTAATGCTACGACAGCAAACACAGAGTCGTTGGAGCTGCGTTTATGTGCTGGCCTTATTCAGTCCCTTTCCTCAATGCTGCATTAACCCCAAAGCTCAAGTACTGACTAGCCTAATCCTTACTTTTAAATCATATATATAGAATCGACGTACAAGGGTGCACAACCTGCAGCATATAGAACCAATTAAGAGAAAAACAAGTGACAACAAACAAAACCCGTCACAAGTTGGAAACAGCAGCACACAGGGCCAAAGTGTGAGCAACGGTGGAAATAGCACCACCTAATATATATGGCTAGCCCAAAATGTACAACCACCTGGACTGTGTTATATCTATGGAAACGCTGAGCTCACTGCAATACTAGCAGCTATGAATGCCACACCATCCGCACAAGCTGAAGATTTATAACACCTTCTGGTATATTCCATTTGCAGCACTGGAAAGTTTGCATTTTGGCAATGTGACAACCAGTCCATTTGTTAATGAAGATAAGTTGCAGTTGATAAAAACATAGAAAATTTCATATGAAGCTTCTGTTGTTCTGAGATTGCTTTCACCACATGCCATGAACCATATTGAAGCACTTAAAAGCTACGAAGAGCTATTGCACTGACATATACCCTGATAGCAACACGGCCTAAAGCTGACAATTATTTCTCCTAGGTAACAAAGTAGGCAGGAAATGCAACTTCACTGCTGAGAAGAACAAAAAGCTTAGGAGCTATTCACTTAAGTGCTGTCCTCAAAACAAAAATAGATAAATAAAATACATGCTTAAAGAGACAAGTAAAGCAGTCTTTTTTTATATTCTGAGACCAGCAATATTCATGTGCGAATGAAGTTTAACAAACTTATTTCATAAAAGGGGCAGAAATTGCACCACGTGAGATGCTAACATTACAGGCTTCAACATGATGTGGCAGAGTTTTTCAAGAAATGACACCTGTTGGCATAATGTATACATTCACAAAGCACCACAGACACTGACACTCCCATACCCTGTAAGAAATTAGTGGGTGCACATGCCAACTGAAGCCCTGTTTAGAAAAGTTGAGCACAAAAATTTCGTAAAGCAAACAGCATGGTTCATGACCTAAGAAGACATATGTGTCCCGTCATCGTAGTGGACAAAACTACTACTTCCCTTCCATATGAACAATCAAGTGCTATTGAGAAGAGACACGCACGACACCTTGTGATACAGGCACAGTTCTTGACACCCTTCATGCTCAGAGCATCAGCTACGCTTCATTTTATAGCGAGTACTAACACCATACTGCAGGTGCTGCCACAGCTGCAAGCAGTCCCGGTAATGCTGCATAATGCTGGAAAGAAATAAACCCCTGGCACATACACCTAGAACTAGACACTTGCTACCGTGATTATAACAAGTGCATGTTTTACTATTTAGAGAGTAAGTATCAGTGCAGGAATGGGGGGGGGCACTCTGGAGTTTAATGCAGCTCGTGCATGGAGCAACAGCCATTTGGAAATACGGTGTGTTTGCTAGCATTAAGAAAGTGCTATGTGCAGTAGAAGCAAATGCTGGCTGCTTCAAAATATGCAGCTTTGATAATACTGTTTTTTCATCACATATAAAGAGGGCCTGACCAGCAGGCAACCAGTGTTTGTAATAAGTTTCAGTATAAATAAAGCCATCATACTGGCTGTATTGCTTTACAGATGCAAATAGCATAAAGTTAAGCAAATTCTCATTTAAAATACAGCATAAAGTTTTTTTCGCAACATTTTTGTTTGAAGCCGTATGAGCCTGACATCCTGCAATCCTGTTGGTGGATACAAGTTATCAAATAATTTAGAATTTTTGCAGTGATGCACAGGTAGCAAGCAGTATTCACTGCTTGTGTGCAAGGGGAACGCAGGATACTCTAGACACAAGTTCACAGTATTATATCACTTCTGCTAAGTCTTTTTAAAACAGCGTGAAAAAGGATGCAATGACAAATAAAATGCAAATAAAGACAACACAGGCACTTTATGTGTTCTGTTTTCATCATCAAAAGAGGCTTTGCAGCATGGACCGACTTGCCCAAACCAAAATTTTGATGCTGCCACATCACCTACTATTCCTCCCATTGCAATCATAAAAAATGTCATAACTTTTATATATGTTAATAACATCATGTACTGCCCTAAATGACTTGTGATGTGAACAGCAGCTTCTACTGCAGTGAAAATAATTTCTTTGTTAGCCCTCTATTTTCACATGCACACATTTCTGGCATGAGACAGCTGGAAAATTAATAGTTTCAGCTGTCTATCACTCCGTGTCAAAGTTAAAATAGAAACTGTCTGTAGTAAAGAAGTTCTGTCACAAAATGTCCAGGCTTTCTCACCACACTACTAACAAAAGGTGGCATGCGGGAAAGGCAGCAGCTCCATAAGAGTAACTTTCAATAAATACTAGGCCCATGTCTTCAGTGAATAAAGCACTCATTTACAAGCACATCAAACAAAAATCGAATTAAATGGCTGACTGCGTACTCACATCAGGTTTTCAGCTACGCAGTGAGCAGGTTTGATTTCTGTGCAGCTCCTGACGCGTGTGGCCAAATCAGCCTGTTGTGGATGGAACAGGTACAATGACGTCAGAAGCTGGGCAACGGATTAGGAAGTCCCCACTGTTTGTGCAGATGATCTTTTTGCCCAAGATGGTCACAGCAGTGGCTTACAACTCTGAATAAAGAGAAATACTTTTACAGTTTTCTTATCAATAATGTGCAGAAGCCAGCTGGAATGCCATGCCTGGCATAAGAGCTGCAAAAGAAGCAGAAATGCAAGAAAGGAATCATCACCTCCATCTTAAAAATAACTGCCATCTTTTTTAAAAGGTCCTGGTCAGATTTTCTGTGTCATTTTATCATCCTGTGCTCCAGTTTGAGTGAGGAGACACCACGCAAGTAGCAACATTGTCAATGTGAGAAATATTGCAGCATTTCTGCAAACATATTCACGGCAACAACACTAACTGATAAATAGGCTAAATTTCAAACCTGCTTTCAACAGTTCTGGTGAGAATGCTTGGGACTAAGTAAAACATCAAACCAGTTAGAAACAGAAACACAACAGTGAAGATGTGCAGCCATGAATATTTAAGAATACCAAAATTATTCCTAAACCACTGAATTCATGCGTGGTCAATGCAATAAGTGCACCTGCATAAATTCGAGTCGAGGAATCCGTCACAAAATATATGCCTCTTTGGTGTTATACCAACCGCGTGTAATGCGAAATTATACTTCAGCAGCTAAAATAATGCATTGATATGAAAGGTTTAAACACCAAAAGATGCAAGAACTGTAAATAATGTAAAATGTCCGAGCGCCACCCGCAGATGTTTTTGATCGGCAGTAGATCTTTTAGAGCCAGGATTTTCTGTGCATGATAGTGGAAACAAATAAAAAACCCCTTTGGCAGGAATTTCGAAATTCTTGCAGCACTGTGGTGATTTCACGAGCAACGAGAGTGTAAATGCAGCCAGGCAAGCCCGCTGCCCTTGCAGTATCAAGCTTTGAAACATTTTGAAAATATAGAAATTTAAGAAAACCTAAGACAAAAACTACAACCTTTCACAAAAAGCAAGAAAATAAGAGAAAAATGGTTGTGGGCCATGATATACCAGAGGAGACAAACCATGTATCACATATCACACGTTCCACGCATGTTCAACGTACATATTGTATGCATACATACAAACATATCTATCTAGCTAGATATATATACATACATCTGATAACAGTGAATAGAGCATTCACAGTCAGCACATGGTGCACAGTCTCTGCACTTAAAATGTCTCAAACCCACACCACATCAATAACATTTGCGGTTTCACCAAATTCAAAGTTTAAATATATAACCCTTTAGTTAAAGCCCAGCACAATGCCATAACAAGAGCAATGCACTGTGCACTCAACTCAAACACAGTGCTCGACAAAAGCTTCTTTTGCAAATTAGAACAATCCAGCTACACAGACTCAACAGGGAAATTTCCTTATAGCATTCATAGTGGTGTGTTCCATGTTGTAATGCAAGGGGGAGCACTTCAGCCAGAATACATGCAATGTAAAAGTCAATCGACTAAAACATGTGCACACAAGTGGTGTGTATGCACCAGCCATACATGTATAGCAGTACATAAAGGAACGGGGTTTAGACATAAACCTGATACAGTGGACTCTCGATAATTTCAACTCCAAGGGGACCAAAATTTTCTTTGAATTATGCAGCATCTCAGTGAATGAGAGCTCACTAATATACCTGACGTCAACTGGAGAATGGAGTCACCTTGAATAACCAGGAAGTTAGAATTAGTAAGATTCCACCGCACAACAATACTGCAATCCTGTGTTCATTTGGCACTTTCCGGAACTGGTATGGGGCACAATTATGCTCAAGAATGCCATCTTGAGATTTTCAAGAAGATAAAGTCACAGTTGAAAATACATGACACAGCTATTGATGTAATTAAGTGTGCCAGAGATAACAAAAAAATGCAGAAGTTCCTAGACATTGCAAGCAACGCTAATGTTTTATTTTTATTTTTCCAAAAACCTTAGAATACTATAAAAGCTTGGTAAGCACAGTGGAATTTAAAAATGCAAAATAGATGTTACGAACACAAAATATCTGATATAATAAAGTGAGTGCAGTGGTTCACTGAGAAGCCCATTAACTGCAGGAATGTGGTAGTTTTGTGCAAAGCCTACAGGCCAAAACTTTGAATTTGCATGTTAGTGATAGCAATGTTTCATTTTAGCATTGTGCTAAGCAGTGATTTTTTCCATTAAAGATATATTAGTAATTGCAGTCACTAAAAGCTTTTGCACAAATTTCAGCAAAATCTGTTTAACTCAAGAGAGAGGCTTAATTTAACACGTGCACTGGATCATGAGTTACTGATGGTCAAGTTTATGTATTCATGCTGTGCGGCAACGAATCCGTGGGGCAGCTGTGATTTACCAAAGTGTCTGCGAAAAGCACACATGCCATATCGCTGTTGCCATTTATTGGTTCCAAGAAGTTGGCATCGCCATGGCTCTCTGTGTATTGTAGATGTGCATAGTCGCAACGCACTCAAAATAAAAGGTGGCCCACCGGTGGGCTGTGCCACACAGGGATTAGGGCTCCAAAGTCACTGCCACAGTGAACATGTTAATGTGCTTTTGCTCTTGGCTTTCCATTCAGTGCAGCCAAAAAGTGAAAAACCAATCTAAAATCTTAATTTCACAACCCAGCAGCTACAACATGAAAATGAGTCTGAAATTCCAATATTATGCTGCGTGTGGAGTTTGAAGTACACCAAGTTGACACCTTACACTATTTTCTATCATCATCAATACCAAGGTAATGCCACTGCAGGACAAAGTCTGCCTGCTCAAAGCTCCATTTAGAATCCTTATTTATACATTAAAGCTTTGTAAGTACTGCACTATATTTCAAATAAATTTTACCCGGCTAGAAGTTTAATGACAAAGCGAGAGTGTTCAAATTTTAAGTGACCTTATTTGCAGAGCAGCACCCTCAAAATATGTTGTTAGAGCATTCTCAACTGCACTTCTGTATGCAGGCAGTGTTTCACAATGCTGCTATTTATACCCCAATTTTTTCAAATGAAACAAGAACATTGTGCATTTCAGTACATTATATAAAAGATAAAAATGCAAATCCACCCCCTGATGTGTTGGTCAATTCCTCTCCAACACTGTTACAGCGTAGGCAAGGTCTGGTTCACAGAACCTTACACCCTGTAATGCCCAGGCATTGAACATGTTGGATAAAATAACCTTCAAGATTCCATCACTAATTGTGTGCCCATTGCAAAAATGTAAAACCTGGAAAACCTAATGCCGGTCGCCGACGGAATTTCACCTAATAGAGCTAGCGACGCTTTTGTGTCAAAAAATTATTAGAAAATACTCAAATTCAGCTAGTTCGGATGAATTCTGATCATTTAAGAGCGATAGAACTGCAAGCAAATAAACAGATGCTAGACTGAATAAGGATCAAATTTCAAAGTGCTCCATCATCTGCCATTGCAGCATTTTGACCACAGAAATCTCAGATTGTTTTGCTGTTAAAGTAAGGTTGTGCATTAATTTTTCCTTCAGCAGATCTTCCTGCATCTCTGGCAGCTCATACTTCCAACCTTTCTTTTAATGGTTCGAAAAACCATTTCCTCAAGCATGTTAGTAATTCATGCAGCTCTGCATGCAGAAATGCAAATCATTCGGATTTTTACACTGTACTGCAGCAGACATGCCGGGCGTTACAAGACTATGATGTGTTTACTACGGATGCCTGAAGCTGTGGATGTGACCAAGTACAAGCTCTGCAAACCAGTAGCTCACAAATGCATGCTAGGCCTTCTCCATTCTGTGGCACCTCATAACTGCTTATAACCTCATGCAGGCAGTTACCACAGCACTGCTACTTTTGAAATACCGGCTGGAGGTACCATTTAGGACACAAGGTGCTTCAGAACATAAAACACGCGCTGCATCTTTTTAAGCAAAAAAAAGAGCAAAGGTCACGCAAAGAAGAGACACCAACGTTCAACGACGCTAAATTTGTTTCATGCCATATCGGCGGATGCCATATCCTGCGGCATAGGGTCAACGCTTTAGTGGTGAAGCTAAGGAGAAACCACTTGAGGACACAACATCCTTGAAACAGAAAAAACAAACCTGCAGGCATTCTTGACCACATTCTTCAAGAAAATGCGATAGCATATGGAAGTTGGCACATCCCCAAAATCTTACTGCGCCTCCAAAATTTAGGCGAAAATAAATTAAGGTGGATTTGTGAGTGGATTAAAGTGAATCAGTGGGAATTATTGGATTATTAAGGCAGGTTAATGTGCATGAAGCTGGGATTAGCAGGTGGTTTAGTGGGTCAGATTAGTACTCTGCCATATGACAATCCAATGTAAAGTTCTTGAACATTGAGTCTTCAGACTTACGAAACTGGGGGTTCCGATGTCACCACGACCCTCTAGACAAATCGGGGAATTTCGTTACATAGAAGTCGGAAATTGTTTGGATGATGACAACCTAAATGCTAGTATCACATTATTAAGGACTTCCAGATTGAACCTCGGCACCAAACGAGATGTCCACTAGTAAAAAAGACCAGAGAAGAGACTTGGAAATTGTTTTCAGAGCTCTACCGCAAGGTGACGCAGAAGGGTTGCATGGTGCAGTCAACCCAAGTGCACAGAGCTTGACCTGTAGGCATGGGGGACATGACAATCAGGAAACTAGTGCAGCAAGCACTTGGACAAAACTGGCATTCTTCCCATGCAATGTACAGAACGTGTGCACATTGTGAAGGTGGCTCTTGCAGTTCCTTTATCGTCAGTAGCTCCCCATTGTGCCTTGAGACCAAAGGTTATGTGCTCCCTTACCACAGGCCAGATAACAAGCTTCAACATGGAGGATCAGTAGTCAAGCATTGTGAAACAACAAGCTTTTTGATTCACATGCCCAAAATGAGGTAAATTTTGCAACACAATTCAGAGCTGTAAAATATTTTATAGCTCAGGCAGCCAGAAAAGCTGCACCCTCATTCCCCAGTACAACATATTCACTTAGCCATGTCTTGTATTCAACACAACCAATGTTTCAGTTAACATAAACACGACAGTAAACGACGCAAAATAAAAACATCCATTGTGATTTATTCATCCAACCACAGTTATTGCACAGAAAGCTTGTGCACTTAAAATGAGCAAAAGAGTGAGTAACTTGGCAATTAGCCTCACTGCTCGACCACTTTTCCACTTGCAAATATTTACATGCGGTGTCAAAAAATTTTTTGTTCTGCCAGTACAGTATATACGGAAAGCAATGGCGCTCCAACAGCAACCATTAAAAGTGTTTGCGTGCCATATGTTCAGCTCTCACTGTCACAAACAGCTGCTGACAGCATCTTAAAAAGCCTTGATTTGGATGTATCCAAAAGCAAGAGCCAATGAAAGAGCAGTAAGAATAAATAAAAAATCAAGGTTGTGACGCACTAAAGATGCAAGTGAAGATTCTGGCACTTCATTGCACTAAACGCAACATCCTGAACCACGAACAGGTATGCCTTGCTCAAAGTGGCTTGAGTGGAGACACAGTTTTGATGGTAGTCACCGATGGGACTTTTCGAGTGGCGTCACATCACACTTTACTCAAACTACAAAGCACGACAAAATTCGGCACTCGCTCGAAAGGACCCCTGAAATGATTAGCTCTAATTGGCTGCTTTATTCAGTTCAAATAACTGATTGCTTGCAATTTAAAATCATTTAAAGTATTCCAGGGCCTCTTCAAGCAGCTGTCTTGGCTCACATGCGGAGGTGTTTTGTTCAGTTAAGGATGAGAGGGGTGCATAACCTGCCGCAACAGTCATGAATAACGTTTGACCTACACGCACGTTAGTTGTGAGTAGTCTACTGTGCAGTGATCTGTAGGCAGCTGTGAGGCTTGCCACAGTTCATCGGCAAGCTCAGTGCACATGCATGACAGACACGTGCGACAGAACGTGCTTAAAGTATAGCTTTACAGTACACCGATGTCTTGCAAAGAGTGGGGTGAGGCCAAGGAATGTGAAGTGTGCTGCTAGATTTGCCTTGCTGAGAATGTAGTCCAAAACAAGGTGCATAATAGTGTGCAGTCCTTTATGTTAGACCCTCTTACAATGTGTGATCAACAAACAGTAAACAGAACACCTTGGCTTTACATCAAGACTTTTCATACCACATGACTTCGACACATTGAAATGCTTCGTTTAAATGCACTCTTCATTTTTACATACAACACAATACCTAACAATAACAGTGGCACAGCATGCATTCACCAGTAGCTGATTTTCACCGATAAACTCACCCCCTACTGTGAGGCTTTTCAAACCAACTCTTAGTCAAACCTATCTCCTGCCACTCTTGCTGCCATGCCACAAGGATGAGTGTTTGCTGGACTGTGAACTAGCAAAAAAACAAAATGCAGTCAACACAAAACTACATGCCATTATTGCACAAACAAAACTCCTCTTCAAGATGATAGCTGGCCACAAATTGGAAGCTCATCTTGCACCTTCAAGTAAGGTTCTCAGCAACTTAGGTCACAGGAATGCATAGAGATGCAAGTGAAAAACTCGCACATGAGGTTCAAAACTGAACTGCGGTGTGGCATGTCTGAAGTGGTAACAACAGATTTGAATGACAAGTGGTAGTGATGACAGACTGGAGGCCTAGTGGACTGCGGTAGGTGCCACACAGAGCACGGTGCTGCGAAACACAACCCTTCACGTGCATTGTGCACTTTTTCATACGATAACAGTGACAACAATGAGAACTGGGCAAATGTGTGGTGCGTGAAATGAAGAACCTCAACAGCAATGTTGCCCCTTTGCCTATGCCTTCCTGCATGGCAGCAGCTACAACTGTAGCTTCTTGTCACAACTCATGCAGCAAGAAAAAGAAAGGGACCGAAAAAAAAGTGACAACATCCAAGAAGTGGACGAGGGTACATACTTCCCTGTGTCACCCCCTTTTCTGCGTGCTGCAAGCTTGCCATTCACCCTGCTGCACCTGCCACAGGCGGCTGCCACTTGCGCTTTGGCGAGAGGGTTAAAATCAACAACAATGAATTTATGTGAACTGAATGCAGGCTACAGCAGCTGGCAAGGGCTACAGCTGTGCAGCTGCAAGAGGCAAAGGACCATGTGCAAGAAAGACAATCTCAATAGACATTAGAACTCCCATGGACATCCTGCGAACATTTAGGACGTCCGCTACATGTCGAATGGAGTTCCAGTGCCCACTGGCAATGTAAGAACAGCAGAGATGTGCTGCACATAAGCCCAAAAAAGTGTCCTGGTGTTGCAAAACCATAATGGTCCCTTTTGTTTTCATGGTAACGACCATGGCAATGGAGCAGGAGCTACATGGGGCTGCAGTCCCCCCTTCTTCATTCAATTACTTCGGAGGACAACACGGGACACTCACGAGAAGTCAACACCAGGCATCCGAATCCCTCATAGAAAAGGAATCGGAAAAGGAAGGCATTCACCTTGCAGGTATCAAAACTCGGATGGCTCATGCCAAGGCAACATGACACCAAGGAAAAGGCACACAATGTTATCGTCCAGATCCCACGCACTCACTGCCCAGCCACACGTGATGAGGGACGAATAAATCTCCTGTGAGCATCCTACAATGCCGAACCAGCAAGCTGATAGTGACAACGGTTCAGTCACAGACTACTGTCAACCTCTGAAAGTGCGCAGCTTGCTAGCACTGGCCCTGATACAATAAAGGTGGTTTTGTTGAGTGCAAGACACACTATGGGGGCAGAACAGGTCACACAGGCCTGCAGCCTATGCTTTATGATGAAGAGATTGGAGGACTGCCACCCTATGCAGCCAATGCTCCCGTTAATGCTGGTTTCTCTTGAAAAGGAACTAACTTTGTTTAGAATCACCGCGGACGCTTCTACTGGGGCTTTGCCGTAATTTTCCACTGTTGTTCTAAACGCAGGTGAATTACAGCTAGGGTGATCACCCTTCCAGGTAAAGTAACAGCACCCTGTGTTGCAGCACGCCATGCTATGGCACCCACTGTGCAGTGGCACCCTGTGCTGTGACACCTCACGTTGTGGCATCCCCTGAGCTGCGGTACCCTGTGCCTAATCTCTGGTACACCATAAGCAGAGGGCATACCACTGGGGCAGACAGCTGGGCTAGCTAGCATTCTGCAGCCAGGACCACAAACTCCAAAAGCAGTGTGTTCACTCCCACTCACTGGGGGGTGCTTGTGTGCTACAGGGAAAAACGATGGAGTGGTTAGGTTCGGAGCGAGAATGCCCACACGGAAGGCGTGTCTGTTGTCCTTGTCACACATATCACCCGGACAGCTGGGCCACCTCGCCAGATGAGTGCGGTGGTGGCAGGATGACGTGAGAGGCTCTGGTGGAGAGGGGCAGGGGCACAGACGGCTGTGCAGAGGTGGTGGGGTTGAGGCACCGGTGCAGGGAGCACGCCTCCTTCCTTCTTCTTCGGGGGAGGCTAGAGTGCAGTGCTCTGGCGTCGCAGGTCACTGGGCTCCGCTGTGGCAAACAGGTTGGGGTTGTCGCTCAGGGAGCTGTCCAGCTGGCTGCACTTGCGCTCGTACTCCTGGTTGTACTTCTCGATGGCCTGCATGGTCAGGGTGAGGCACATAGCTCACTCAGTGCCCTTCTCTCAACTGGTGCATTCAGCAATCTTTAAAATCAGCAACATATCGATATCCAAAAGGACACCATTGGGGCAGGGATTGGGGGTTTTTTTTATTGTGTAATCAAGTCATTATACAGGTACGCATATTCAAGTTTCTTTGCAACCAAAATGTGGCAACTCTGACATAGCACAGCAGAGGCTCTCTACAGCACTACGTCAATGTTTAAATAACTGTCTAAAAATCATAAGTAATCGATTAAAATTACAATTTCTCTATCTGTAATGCAATTGATTACAGTGGTAATTACAGCCCCATAAAAGTAACTGAACAATTACAGAAAAGTAATCAATTACTATTGCATTATTTTCCATTCAACTTTTATTGCAATAATACAGATTTACCCAGATTACAATGAACGTCTGCAGCTTGATTGATGTTTTGTTACACATGGTTAATTTTCAAGAGGAGTTGTTTTTCAAAGTTCTCGCAGCTAATTTTCTCCTGTTTTCTCGCGAAGAGGTCAGCAGCTACACTGAACACTCTCTCAGTACATGTGCTGCAGGGAAGGGCGGTATTACAATGAGTGAACACCTTGCACACCAGCTTGTATAGCTGCGCAATGCTTTGGTGCTAGTGCCCAAGTCCTCTACCAAGCGCGCTTCGTTGTTGCTCCCTGCTTTGTGTGGAAGGCTCTGAGTTAGGTGGGTGTAGTGGTAGGTAAGCTGCCGGGCCATCTGACAGAACGGGTGGGTCCCTAGAGAACGGTCGCATAACAGTATTTCTTGGGACGAGAACTGCTGTAGAAGACGGTGGTGACCCGGTTGTGGTCCGGACATAATAATGCATGCTGCTTCTCCTCAAACGGTCCGTTGTCACTCTGTCACAAAGGAAATATCTTTATCAGCACCAGTGTTTGCTGTCAGCTTGAGGTTCTGAAAACTGCACCATTGTTCACAACTTGTTTTTCAAAAAGAAGTAACTGATTACCAATGATAAATTACAGATAAAATTAACTGAATTACATCGAACATTACTGTTTGAAAAAGTAAACTATTAATTACAAAGTTAAAAGAAAATGTAATTAACTGCAAGTAATGAATTTACTTGGAACACTTTACGAACAACTCTGCTTCCAGTGCCTGCCAGCAGCGTAAGAAGGCGTTTCATGAGAATGGATAATGCCATCATTAGAAGCAGTCCATGGCACAATGAGACTTGGAAACTGTTGTCGCCGCAATGCTGTGGCAGTGGCAAATCAAAAGCGTAACCAGTTTTTTTTCTGCCTCGTGAACCAACTTGCATGTGCACATTTGGCAGCCGTAATGTAGTTATTGAACATGTAAGCACGAGCGAATATGTCAATGCCAGCTAGGCGACCTGTACACTCGCTTACTGTGTACTTCTTGCATGTTCCTGCCGACCACATAGTAAAGATACACCAGAGATGTGCACCCAATGTGGCCACCTTCTTTCACATGGTATCTGTCGACGCCATGTCAACATGGCAGGCATTGATACCGTTTTTCACTAGGGCCATTTCATTCCTCCCGAGTGAAAACTGGCAGGACCCTGCATGCTATTTTTGTTTCTCTTTTTCAAATGGCCTCCCATCAGGCTGATGCCTCCAGGTGCACAACAGGCTCACCTGGCTCTTCTCCTCCTCCATGCTTTTCCGCACCTCTTCGTGTTGCCTCTCCAGCTCGGCCTTCTTCTTGTCGAGCAGGCTCTTGATCTGCACGCAACGCCTTCAGCTCAGAAGGTGTAGGAAAACACGATGGCAAGACGGGCGACTTGGTGATACATACTTCTGGGAAAATAGCGCAAAAGACGAGGAGAGCAAGGAAAGAAAACAACAGGGCCAGCACTAACTCACAACTAAAAGTTTAATCACAGGAAGCAAGGAACATAAAGAGGGAAAACAATGAAGGAACCAAAGCAAACACACGTGTAGCTACGTGGAACCGAGGAAACGAACCTCACTGTCATGCAGGCATACAGACGTGCTGCTAACGCACAATCTAGTTTTTTTTTCTTCTTGTAAACAGCCTCCATAATCTCTCTAGTTAACTGTGTTGGATGGCTGTACAATACATCACTGTGATGCATAGTAGGGAAGCAGGATTTGCAGTCTCTAACATGCTTGACTAGATTAGTAGATTCATTAGCTTCGAATTAAGGCATTAGCATGCTCAGTCAGACGCGTGTTAATACAACGACCCGTCTGACCATTGTAGACTTGTCCACAGGAAAAAATAATTTTATAAACAACTCCTTCAGAGCATGAAACATACTTGGTTTTATGTTTGATCCCACAGGTACTTTGATTCATTTTGAGCCTGCTAATGCCTTGGAAGCTAATAAATCTACTAATCTAGTCAACATGTTAGAGACTGCAAATCTTGCTTCCCTACTATGCATCACAGTGATGTATTGTACAGCCATCCAACACAGTTAACTAGAGAGATTATACAGGCTATATACATGAAGAAAAAACTTGATTGTGCGCTAGCAGCACTTTGGTATGCCTGCATGACAGTGAGGTTTGTTTCCTCGGTTCCATATAGCTACACGTGTGTTTGCTTTGCTTTCTTCATTGTTTGCCCTATTTATATTCCTTGCTTCCTGTGATTAAACCTTTAGTTGTGAGTTAGCGCTGGCCCTGTCGTTTCCTTTCTTTGCTGTCCTCGTCTCTTGCGCTATTTTCCCAGAAGTACAGGAAAAGATTTCCTACACCATCTCCCAGACACACAAACTCCTACAAGTATGAACTTGTCAAAAAAAAAATATGGCGCACTTAAGCTCCACCTTTAAGGGTATGACGAGACAGTGTTAATGGGTTTTGTCTGCAATGGACACTGTTTCCTCTTTCACAATCACAATCATTACGTGAAAGACTGCACGACATGCATATAAAGCCCCGCTTTAACCAAGCTATACATATTTGCCTGCGTGGCCAAGTGGTAGTGTGTCTGACTGAACGCAAGGGTCAGGGGTTCGATTCGCTACTATGGCTCTGTGGATAAGGCCAGAGGAGATAGCACATAAGTTTTTCACATTCCTTCTTTGAATAGTGCCTGGTCTGTACGCTTCACTGAAGTCGTGCCCTTCAGAATGACCGAAGGAGTTCTAATTGAGGCGGCTTTACGGAAGCTAGGGTCTTGTCCGCCTCAACCTGTTGTGATCATTACAGATTCCAAATCTGCTCTTCAAGGGTTAGAACGCGGGTTCCCTACTTGCCTTGTCTCTGAGCTCTCTACGCATGGTGCATAATCTGCACAGCAGAGGCTTTACTCTATAGTACTTCCAATGGGTGCCCTCACATACAGGCGTAATAGGCAACGAGGTGATGGACAGCCTCGACCACAAAGCGCTGTCAGGTAATCCACCAAGGAATGTCTCTCAAGATGCCAAGAGACTCTTGAGAAAAACAGCGCTCGGCCATTTCAGAACCCTGTGGAGTTCACCCAATAAGCCATGTGTGACCAAGGGACTAAAAAGATATCAGACCACACTGCTACATCGCATTCGCACGGACTCTGCTCGTACCCCTGCGTGGATGTATAAGACGGGTCTGGCATCGTCTCTGCTGTGTTCCACACGTGGTGTGTGCACACGTGTGTGCAGCGATATCACATATTTTCTTATGCACTGTCGAGTGTACAACGCGGAATGGTACGTGTTGTTCGCTTCTCTCAAGAGTACAAGAGCCTCCCGCAGTTCCCTTCAGGACATTGTCTACCCGCGTGGAGAACAGTCATGTAGAAAGGAGGCTTCACGCCTTCTTTTAAAGTTCGTCCAGAACTCAGATCTGGACTCCAGGTGGGGACAGCAGCTGTTGACTACTGACTGCAATAGGTGATTAAGTTAATAAGAGCCATGCAGATCAGTCAGACGCCAGGTACGTGCCTGCTTTGTGGACCATATTCACCATTTAAGTGTCGCTACGGTGGAGCAATTGCCGGCAGAATCTGCAAGCCTAACCTCACCAGCAGCTGTAACAACCTCAACCTCACCCTCATCCTCCCTGCTACTAATTACTGCAATTATCTCTTTAGCACAATTCATTTATGTTACATACTTGCGTGTCATATTGATGTCTGAGTCATGTTGCAACCTTCTAGTCACCAGTTTTCTAATGTTTTAATCATTTTTCAAATCAGCTCCTCCATGTGTGATGCAGCCACCTTTTCGATAAATCCGGTGGCGCTGCCGCCGCCAATGCCCGATTTTCTTGCACAATGGGAATCTTACGCTGTCGTGCAATTAGTAAGAATGAGAGAAAAGTAACACAGATGCGAGGAGGTTAAACAGAAAAGGTTCTTGGCTGGCTGCCCCCAATCTAGGCAAGGGCTCTTAAACTAGGTTCCTTGAAATGTTTCTTGGGCTCTCCAAGCACTGAAAGCCATGCATACCTCCAGCCCTACTTTGATTTTGGACTAATCACACCGTAACTGCTTACGACAGACATTGTTGCACTACATGGCCAGTCATCACGACTCAAACTTGGGTATTTTTTTGATGGGTCATCCTTCAGTGCACTCCTTTCTGCATGCATGTGAGGCAGCAAGAAACTGATGCAAAGACATGCAGGGGTCCCTCAGCACCTTCTGAAAGCTGCTGGGGCTCCCTCGGACTATAAAGCTCGAGAATCCCTGCATTAGAGAAAGAATGACAGAAAAGTGAAGGAAAGGAGCCCAAATGTTGCAGGCACACACAGAAGGGGGTGTAGGTAGGCTGTCACTCAAGCCCTTGAGAAGCAAAGCACCGCTTCAGGGACCACATGACTGGTAGGCTCCTACTTCACATGGCAGAGCAGCTTTCTCAACAACGCGAAGTGAAGTTCAAGAATAACAGTGGTAGGGCGAATTTAAAATGGGCAGTTAAGACGGGCCAAGAGACGCATCTTTATACATGTAAGGCAAAGGCACGAATCCCAGCCCTTGTTGGACTCACCCGTTGGCGTTCCGCTACAGCTTCACCAATCATCTTCTGCTGCAACTCTCGCTTTATCCTGCAGAGCAAAAGGAGCGGCATGAGCCACTGCACAGTAAAGTCCAACAGGCACCCTGTGTGTTTCCAATTGCATATCTTAAAATTTTGCCAGTGAAAAGCTGGAAGAAGAATCAACAACCAGCAGTGCATGCCCTGCGGGCTATGCACAGGTGAGATGCACCGTCTGAGATTCATGGCACGGCTATCCTGGGCCTGTGCGAATACAGTCGAACCTGGATGTGGCAAACTCGAACAGGATCACAAAATAATTCGATATATCTATAATTCAATATATAAAACATGGTAATAGATCAACTGATCTGTGACCTAGAAGCGAAAATATTTGCACCCATGCCAGTGATGCACTCCTCGTAGAGATGCACCGCCCGCTGTCGTGCTGGTAATGCACCATTCGCTAGGTCAAAACTGCTTCGGATCAAAGCCGGTGAGAACAGTGCTTTCGAACTAGCAACTGCATGTAACAGATATCTAATTCTGTTGCCAGTGCACTATACATAGAATAATCCCTCATTAAAATTAAGGTGCAGCGGAGTTTGAATTTATTTCAGAATTTAGGCAATGTACAATTGTCTCTGTGAACAGGCCTCAAGGTGACACATGAGGTCACACCTCTGCAAATGTCTACTAAGTAGTGCCAATGGGCAGAGAACGAGCAACGCTGAAGAGGTCGAAGCGAAGGCAGCGAAGCATGCAACGCGAGGGCGTGCTTTACCGCCAACTGTATAACACTAGACTACAGTTTGTTAGGTGGACTTCACCGCACGACAGTGATGTGGTGTCGAAAATGAGTACAAGAGACCGAAGACCACCCTCATGGTAGCAAAACGTTCACCACATCACACGGTTTAAAGCACTTCCAGCATACAGGTGCCCAAGGCCACGCAGGAGACCCATCTCTACCCGTGGAAAGTGATCGATGAGCGCCGTTAGGAGAAGCTCCACTTCCAGGGGCATGGAGCATGGTTCGATATATTGAACGGCTGGTGAAATTTCAGCACGATATACAGCACGACTTCCTGATACTTTTACACAGGATTTTCAAGGGGATAATCTGCATGTTCAAAAGAGCCAGCAATTCAAAATATCCAGGTTTGATATATCCGGGCTCGACTGTATTCAAGAATTTCGAATACTCGGCCAAATAATAAAGTGTTTGATATTCAATTCGATCCGAATGTTTGGTATCCCAAATCTCGAAGTATTTGTCATGAGCGAATAACATTATTATTAGATTTGTACCTGCCAGGTGTCTGCGACCTCGCAACCCGGGATGCACACAACCCGTAATCGGCAAGTGCACACCAATACAGAGAATTAGCATAGCCCGATCCGCTTCCACGCGCCACAGCTGTGCATGTGCTGATTGGTGGCGCCTTGTGGCATCCTCAGTGTGATCTGCGCATGCGCGGTGGCTCCGCACAGAACTGAGATCGTGGTATTCCAAATCTCTCTCATTGGAGGATACACGGCTCCCTTGACTTCTGTGGAACGAGTCCAAGCTGACTGCAGGTGCCGCAGCCGCTCTTCTTCGTATGAACTTTGTGAATCAAGTGTGATGGCACAGGCACCAAGGGGAGCTAGCATGAGGCACATGCAGATGGGTACCTCGCCTGGTGCGAGGTGGCGCTGAACGCTGGGTGTGCACTCCTAGCAGGTGTTCATGGGCTCGTTGCTTAAAAGCAATGGCGGAGCAACTAGACAATCGCAACTAAGAGCAGCAGTCAGAGGCTCACAGATAGGTCCCACACCCCACAAATATGTCGGCTTTGCATGTAGGTTGACTCCCCGAATTTCTGATGGCCATTTTTGCAGCATTTCAACACAGCTTCAATGAGTGCTACAAAACTCCAATGCATTCTCTCTTTTTTTTCATGTAATGGCCTTGTGTGTGTTCGAAAAATACATGATTTTTAAAGTGCCTATTGTGCTATTCAACTTTTTTTGAGTGCCACAAGTATTCGAAATATTCGCCCGAGATTATTTCAATGAAAATTACTGATAGCTTTGAACCAACAAACCACTATTTGTACATGCATGCATGAATCACACAGTAAACCAATCACCAAGTCTGCACTGGTTGTTACAACATGCTGCCATCCCCGCTGCTCTGCCCTTACTGTTATTCTGGCACCAACGTGTGCATGCCTGTGCTCAAGGATTTGAAGACAGTCTATTTCCAATGGCAACGGTTTCTTCACATTAATTAGTGTTCATTCGTTCAATATAACCATAAAGCTCCTTTGCCAAGGGTATTTACACAAATGCATGCTAAATAAAACCAGCAAATAAAAAACAATCAATCAATAAGTAATAAGTAACACTCCAAAAAAATGCAATATTCTACACTACGTAGTACTCAACATAATGAACAAAATAATAACTACGATAATAATAACAGATGAATCATTACAGTAAAATCTCGATCATACAAATCTCCCAAGGTCACGAAAAATATCCGTATCATCCGAAATTCTTATCACCCAAAATGCAAAAATATCTACGCAAAATTTATGCAAATCTGTTTTCGGCTGATGGGGTTCACATGCCGCACCACTGCTGACTTGAGATGTCAGCGCTGTGCAGGTTGTGCGCCGTTGTCACTGCTCGCAATGCGCATTGCATGTCTGGTGATCGAGACGTCATCGTTGCACGTGCCGCGCGCCGTCACTCACTACTCGCTGTGCGCACATCATGATAGGCTATCCCGGCTTTGGTAATGAGTGGGTAGCAAGTACTTGGTGCTTGAGGGTGCAGTCGCAGCTCGTGCATTCGTATCATCTGCTGTTGGGTGGAGGGTTGTTCACAAAACCTGAATTTCTGCCCATTGCACACAATGCATTCTAGCCGGGGCATTTTACGAATTTGTATTATCTCAAAATTTGTATAAACCAGGATCGTATCAT
Source organism: Amblyomma americanum (assembly GCF_052857255.1). Lineage (NCBI taxonomy): Eukaryota > Metazoa > Arthropoda > Arachnida > Ixodida > Ixodidae > Amblyomma > Amblyomma americanum. Next base: position 37,171,086 of record NC_135501.1, on the reverse strand, counting down.
CAAGATTCTACTGTAAAATTTAGCAAAAATGTACAATGGCAAAATTACCACAACTGTGGAATTCCACAACTGTAGAATTTCACTGTCAGATGCATGCAGATGCACCAGAATGGGCACATCTGCATGGTACTGCCTATTTTAAAGGGGTCATGACATCAATTTCCAGACTCAAGCTGTTTATTGCACATTATTTATTCACTATGCATCTTGAAACAACTGGCAAACATATGAGCTTGTTTTGTGTAGCAAGTAATTTGTAATTGAATTTTTAAACATTCTCCTGAACCGTGTGGCAGTCAGGCAACACTGGCACGCTCGCAATTCATGATGACATAAGCCAATGGTCACGTACTTATTAACGACTGAACTGCACGTACTGCACATAGTGAGCGTAGGGGAGTGTTCGTTGTTCGAGCTAAGGGGTACGGAGGGGTGAAGGGGGAAGTCACAACAGGGGGACAAAGGCAACAAAGGCACGTGTCCTTCCCTTTTCTGTCTACCTTCTGCCCAATATCGGTGACTTCACCACAACGTGCCACAGCCGAACTCAAGTAGCTCCACACCGACCATGTATAGGAGGCGCTGACCATGCACACGTCAGTTCTGCAGCAGATGATGGTGCTGTTGGGTCATGACGTTACTCGGGCTGCTTCAACATGGCTGTCACCGCCAGGGGGAGGGGCTTAGAGCCGATAACTTCCAAATGCAATTCACAGCTTAAAAGCGCGCTTAGGGCCCTACTCTTTTTATAATTATGCATAATAGCATTGTGGCTAGTAGCTGCAATGTAAAACCACAATTTGTTGGTAGATGATGTCAAGACCCCTTAACACAGGTTATTCTTGAATAAATACAGACGCTACCAAAATAAGGTAAGAGAAAACAGGAATTAACATGTATGCTCACAAACAACTCACTAACTAAACTAGAGATAAAAAACAGAGGATCAAGGTACCTGGCAGAAGATGCTGGCAGCTGTATACATTTGATGTCAAACCTCAATTCTCTCAATATGAGCCATTTTTCAGTTCAGATCTCTACCTTGAGTACTGAATTCTCAATTAAAACACAAGCACAAAATTTGTCTCTGGGTGTAAAAGGCCTCTTCTGTTCTACTACATCTCATGTCAAGCCAACAGACTGTATTCAGTACTCTTTCAAGAACTGGCACGCTGTTGTTTACTGTTCCGATGATGGTGTGGTGAATTCTTTCAAAATGGGAAATATTTGAAAAGAAAAATGCACCATAACCTCATCGATACGTTCTCCATATATATGTCCAAAATCGTGAGCAATAAAAATATCCCATAGAATTACACTGCTTTTCTTCTCATCAATACATTCCTGGATGGTGTTATTTCCTGGAAAGTGCGTTTATAATTTCGCCAAATTCTGACTGTACGATAGGTTTAGCGACCAACTGTAGGTGCGCTAACATGCGAGGGGCTCAGCCAAGGCAAGCAACGTTGGTAAAAGCCTAGCGACAACCAGCAGCCAGGGTGGCTTCTCTGCAGCTCATGAGTACAATGGGGGCGAAGCATCCTAAAACGATGGCCCTGCTACTTTCATCCTTGCTGCCATTGGTCTGGCTACATAGCAAAGTCTCTTTCACGGTAAGCACAATCCAAATTTGAAAAGAAGTTCACGAGCTACAAAAGAAAATCTCTAGATCTTGCAACAATAAATGCTGACCGGCCTCTACAGGAATGGAAGTACGTATCAATATAAATTCCTAAAGCGGCGAGTGAAAAAGATTAGCACGAGTGACTGGTCACCACAGTGGTGCAATGCCTGTGCCTCACTGCAGTTGACGAACACACTGATAACGAGAAGGCCAGGGCATTCCAACTCATTTTTTTTTTTGATGAAAAGCTCGCTTCCAAGGGTTCAAGCTTTGAATATTTTTTTTTTTCTGACATTTATTTCCACAAAAAATAGTCTCCAGCCGCGCAATAGAAAGATGATTATGAAGGAAGAGGGAATACTCGCCTGAAACGATGGTTTTGTTTGGATGCAGCCGAAACCAATCGAGCCAGTGAATAAAATCGACGATTTGGTTCGCAGTGTCTGCGTTGGGAAATAACAAGGTTATAAATGCAATATAATTCCTACAAATTTTCCTATGAGTGAGGATATATCGCTGCTTGTGAGGACCAAGCTAAAAAGAAAGGCCGCGTTCTCGGCTGGCCAACTCCAGAGTCAGCACAGTTGCACTCCAACGCTTGGAAGCGGAACGCTTGACAAAGGCTCCTTCCTGCTGACCTCCCCTGTGCCACGAACAAGGGAACAGGTCGGCACTATTGCTATCAGCGCGTATGCGAACTGCAGTACTTTGTCGTGCAATACCGCAGGTTCGGTCGCATGTCACTTGTGCTAATCTTTTTACTCGACACTGCACTTATTCTTGTGTCACATTTTTCAAAATTGTAGTTGTTTGTACATTCATTTTTCCAGGTAATATGCTTTTTCCTCGCCTTTTTTAGAAAGAAAATACCAACAAGGCTCTATTATTATTGAGGAGGCTACTGCACTGTTTTCATCCTGAGTGCCACTACAAATTAGCCTAAGCAGACCATTACAGAGCTTCCCACAAACCAAAGAATGCAAAGTTGTAAAAACTTCAAGGTGTGCTAATGACCTTTCGTTGCTGACTGTTGCAGCATTGTGCGCTCTTTGTTCTCCACCTCTCTTACAGCATTATAACACATGAGATTTTACTTTACTAGCACGTCTGATAGCTAGTACTAGGCTCCATCGATTCCAAAGCCATGCACACTAGGCGACCAGCCCCTGCTAACCTGTAGTGCTGTCCACTCAGATATTAGACACAAGGAGTAGTACTGCAGTTTCATGCCTAAAGCCAGCTGCTGTCATCAGAGGATCAGACATTATTTATCTGTGCCAAACTGAGAGGCTGCTTAATGTGGTTCTTTCAGGTTTAGCGCCTTACGGCTCAGTTAAAAAAAACTGACAATAAATCAATTCGTAACTTCTATCCAAGAACGAAAGAAACCAATTAAACAACAAGACTGATGAAATATGCAGTTATGCTCATTGTTTGTTTTTCACAATTTAATGCGGCACAGTTTCATACTGATGGTTGCTGAACGACTTCTTCCAAAACTTCAAATCTTTGAATTTTTTATGCTGTTCTGAACTTTTACAAGGAACTGCCACTTATTCCATTGGAATAATGTAATGCACGTTCGCACCCAATTTTTCGGAGGAAGCAATGTTCAGAGGTTCAATTTTTTTCAATCAAACGGTGCAGCAAAACAATGAGTTGGGCATTGTAAAACAGTGCAAAAAACAAGGAACCAGAGAAAGAAAGAGAGGGGATGATGCGCTTCACGCACTGACTGCCGTAGGCAACAGAGTAAATTTTCCACTGAATTTGCATGCTTACACAGCATTTCACAGAATGCCTTCAAGCTGTTCCCCGCTTTTTGTATTGTTACAAAGTGGAAAGAAGGCGGATTGTGAGCCCAACCTGAAGGCATGGCACCTGCCTGCAACAATCAATGGAGCCAATACCACTGCTGCTTATTGGAACACATAACCATGTTGCCAATGACACCATCTGCACTACACACAATTACTCGCAGTGTATCTGATGAGGTTGCGTACATAAGCTGTGCAAGCCCCATAAATTTTTTTGGATGCAAAAATGCATGGTTCTCATGCACTGACTCCAACGAGAAGCCAAGACAGCAGCATGTACATGCTGCTTTTTGTTGGTCACGAAAGCACAGAAAGGTTGGAAACAAACAGAAATGGTAAGGTGTGCACTGGCACGTCAGCCAGTGAATGTTACGGGCAAATTACCATTGTCGCCTGCCACTGCTACCCAGTGGGGAGTTAAGGTAGCGTTGTTCAAGGATATTCCTGAGCAGCAACAAACTGTCTCTAGGTGCATCTACCACCGCTCCGCAGTCTAGATAGCACGTTCAGTGGGATAGATATGTCTTTTATTGCGAAATTAACAAGACCATGAATGAGGGAAAAAGGCACCTGAGGCCCAAATTGAGACCAGGCATGCTCAGTCATGATTTAAATAATGTTCATATCTGTTTGCAATGAATCTTTCACACTGTTTAATCATTTCATCATTTTTCTGTTCCCGCAGAACACAAAACACAGGTGGGCTAGTGCATTAAATTCATTTTAAAAAAAAAAAGGCCGCCACTGTCTGGAAGGCGTTGAAGCAACAAGCATTAGCCGTTTGGTTTACGCACGCCGCCTAGCACCATCTATCAGAGAAATTACGATGCACGTCTACCCATTGTCGAGTTGCACCCCTTCAGGATACGTCCCAAATGGAATTTGCTTCGTTTGGGGGGGGGGGGGGGGGGGTCAAGGTGGGCCTAGTATTCGGCTTGCAGTGCGATATGGTAATGCTTCCATTAGTAATTGCATGCATGCAATGTCTACCTATTCTTTAATTGTGGTTTTATTTCTATACCACAGCCCATAGAGTTTTATTTGCCTCCTAAATTCGGTATTGCCGCGAATATTTGCAGTGTTTGTTCATTTTTCAAATCTGCCGCCACACCACTTTATCGCTTTGTTTGCGGCGCAAGACGCGACTAGATTTATCTCGACTGATCGCAGCCAGGCAGAGCTGATTCTACGTTGTTCCGGAATGTTCTAGTAACTTTGCGCTCTTTATCTCGAATGTTCGCTATCAGCTTTAAACTGAGCACGGCCGACAGCGGCGGGCATTCTGTTCGACGACCGCCGAGCACGCTTGTCGCTTCGCCGCCGCCGAGTGATTCAGTCCATTTTGGGTGCAAGTCAGCCCAATAAACAGTTCATTTAGAAGACCCTTTCTTCCGTCTTCATCGCTGCTTCGACTGCCGTCACCACTACGTGACATCTGGTGGAGGTGCGGGGTAGCCTTACATGTTCCGGACGCCCCCTTCAAGTCGTGAAGCCAGCCCTGAGCGCTTCGCACCCGAGGACGAGCCAGCAGCTCAGCGAGCCAGCCGACGTCTCCAGGGAGAGGAGCCTGAGTTCGGGAAACTGCCGGACCGCACAAGACAGCGAAAAGACGCTGCTACGAGCACCGCAACCTCGCCGAAGATGTCGACACCGATCATACTGCAGCAGCCACGGGTGCCGCCAACTTTCAATGGATCCCTAGGCGAAGACCCTGAAGAATGGTTGGATCAATTTGAGCGTGTGGCGTCATTCAACAAGTGGGATGATGCGGCAAAAATTGGACACGTGTTCCTCTCATTGGATGGCTCCGCACGCACGTGGTACGAAAACTACGAGTCGTCCCTTACGACATGGGAGCTATTCAAGAGAGAACTATTGAAGGTATTCACCAGTGTCGTGAGGAAAGAAAGAGCCGAACGACTCCTCGAGTCCAGGATCCAGCTTCCGAATGAGCCCGTCCGCGGTTACGTCGAGGAGATGAAGCGCCTATTTCGCCGCGCCGACCCCGGGATGACCGAGGGAAAAAAAGTTCAGTTTTTAATGCGCGGCGTAAAAGAACAACTCTTTGCAAGCCTCGTCCGCCAGCCGCCAAAAATGTCGAGGAGTTTATGCAAGAAGCCTGCACGATTGAGAAGACCCTCGACGTCCGAGCTCGGCAGTACAATCGCCCTTCCTCTGCCTGTGCAATCCGTTCGGACACGCCGGCCACCACCAGCGACAGCTTGCGGGAAGTTATCCACGAAATCGTCCGAGAGGAGCTACGCCGATTACTGCCATCTTCCCCACAGCCACAAGCAGCGACTCTAATGGATGTGGTACGGGAAGAAGTGCAACAGGTACTTGACACCCCGACGGCCACAGAACCCCAGGCCATGACCTACGCCGCTGCAGTAAGGACTGCGCAGCCCCAGAGACAACCCCCACGTCCTCCCCGAGATGAGCCAATTGTTCCACAACGCCGCCTCCCGGCCCCCGCCCGCCCAGCCTATGACCGACGATCAAGCCCCAGGAAATGCGACGCCTGGAGGACTTCCGACAACCGGCCGCTGTGCTTCCATTGCGGTGAGGCCGGCCATATTCTTCGTCACTGCCCGTACCGACGTATCGATCTTCGGGGATTTGCCGTTCACGCTCCAAGACCACGCTGCGGACAACATCCGCAGGAAATCGACGAGTACCTGCGTCGAGAAGAGTACACGCCGAACCGCTTTTCGCGCTCACCATCGCCGTCAACCTCGCGCTTTGCGTCGCCACGCCGCAGCTACGGAGCCGCAGTACGAGGAAGGTCTCCCAGCCCACGTAGGGGAAACTAAAGGCAGCAACCTCTGGAGGTGAGGTTGCTCACGAGCTAAACGCCAAAGATCCTCCACCGACCACGCCCCATGAAGACGCTGCACCCGCGACGCCGCATGAAGAACCGACACTCGCGGCACCGACGCCGCACACAATGAGAACCTCGACCACGACGCAAGCTACCTTGAAATCGACGCCGCCACCCAGAGGAGCTTCGACCACACGCCCAACCCGTGACTCGCATACGCGACGAAGCCGTGACCCGACGTTGAGAGCGACATGCAATGCAAGAGCCAGGACCTCTGACCTAGAAGTGACTATCGACGGCCGGAAAGTTACCGCTCTAGTCGACACAGGAGCCGATTACTCCGTGATGAATAGAACATTCGCTGCGCATCTGAAAAAAGTCACAACGGCTTGGGACGGCCCACAAATTCGTACCGCAGGGGGCCACCTTATTACACCATCAAGACGATGTACAGCGCGAGTGACTGTCAAAGGACATACCTATCCTGCGACCTTTGTTGTCCTGCCGCAATGCTCCCGTGAAGTGATCTTGGGTATGGATTTCCTTGATGAGCATCAAGCGATCATCGACCTGCGATCCAAGCTGATCACGCTTTCGACGGACGAAGCCATCGCTTCGATGAAAACTCGGGAAAATCTCGTTGCCCTAAGTGTCCTGGAGGAAGAAGTGAGCGTCCCACCCCGTTCAAGCGTTATCGTGACCGTAGGCGCCACGAAAGCCATTAACGCTGAAGCCATCATCGAGGGGAACATGCAGTTGCTTCTAGACCGAGGAATCAACATCGCAAGAGGCATCGCACATTTCCGCAATGGCCAGGCCGAAGTACTGCTGACTAACTTCAGCGAAGAATACCGGCATATTAACAGAAGAACGACGATTGCTTTCTTCGACGAAATATCTGACGTACGAGACTCCTTCGCCCTCTCCGACCCCTCCGCAGAAGATTCGCCTGACCAAGAGAACTCGCCCACTTTCGACATCAACCCAGCCCTGCACCGGAACAGACAAGACCAGATCCGCAATCTGCTTCAAAGCTACAGTGAGTGCTTTTCGACATCGCCGAAGGTCCGACGAACGCCCATTGCCAAGCACCGCATTATAAGCGACCAGCACGTCCGACCTCTCCGTCAAAGCCCCTACCGTGTGTCTTCGCGAGAACGACAAGCCATCCAGGAACAAGTCGAAGAAATGCTTCGCGACGACGTCATCCAGCCTTCAAACAGCCCATGGGCGGCACCGGTTGTTCTAGTGAGAAAGAAAGACGGCTCACTTCGATTCTGCGTGGATTACCGCCGCTTGATCAACATAACAAAGAAGGACGTCTACCCCCTCCCCCGCATCGACGATACACTGGACCGCCTCTGCAAGGCCAAATATTTCTCATCGATGGACCTCAAGAGCGGCTACTGGCAAATCGAGGTCGACGAAAGAGATCGCGAGAAGACAGCATTCATCACTCCTGATGGGCTGTTTGAGTTCAAGGTGATGCCTTTTGGTCTCTGTTCTGCACCGGCGACGTTTCAGCGAGTAATGGATACAGTGCTGGCAGGCCTGAAGTGGAAAATTTGTCTGGTATATTTAGATGACGTCGTTGTCTTTGCCTCGAACTTTGAAGAGCACCTCAAAAGACTTCGAACAGTACTAGACGCCATCAAGTCGTCTGGCCTAACCTTGAAGGCAGAGAAATGCCACTTTGCCTACGAAGAGCTACTGTTTCTAGGCCACATCGTTAGCAAGGAGGGAGTATGCCCAGACCCGCAGAAAACAGCTGCTATTGAACAGTTTCCACCGCCGGCCGATAAGAAAGCAGTGCGCAGATTTCTCGGACTATGCGCATATTACCGACGATTTGTGAAAAACTTTTCGCGCATCGCCGATCCCCTGACCCAACTGACTAAAACAGACGTGCCATTTAAATGGAAAGCGCCGCGAGCAGAAGCCTTCAAGGAACTTCAGCGTCGTTTACAGTCCCCACCGATCCTCGCGCATTTTGATGTAAACGCCGATACTGAAGTTCATACCGACGCAAGCAGCGTGGGCCTAGGTGCCGTTCTCGTTCAAAAAAGTGACGGGCTGGAGAAGGTCATCGCATACGCTAGCCATTCCCTTTGCAAGGCCCAGACTAACTATTCTACAACTGAGAAGGAGTGCCTTGCCATCATCTGGGCTACGTCGAAATTCCGCCCCTACCTCTACGGACGGCCGTTCAAGGTGGTCAGCGACCACCACGCGCTCTGCTAGCTTGCCAATTTGAAGGATCCCTCTGGCCGACTCGCTCGATGGAGTCTGCGTCTCCAGGAGTTTGACGTCACCGTCGTTTACAAGTCCGGACGCAAGCACTCTGATGCCGATTGCCTCTCACGAGCCCCTCTAGATGCACCGCCGCCGGACGATGATGAGGACGCCTTCCTGGGACCTATCAGCGCAAGCTCTTTTGCTCAGCAGCAACGCTCGGACCCCAACCTAAAAGGCCTCATCGAGTACCTGGAAGGCAAGGTTTCTTCATCCCCCGCTTCATTCAAGCAAGGACTGTCTTCCTTCTGTGTGCAGAATGAGGTCCTTGTAAAGAAGAACTTTACAGCGAACAAAACAGCCTACCTCCTTGTTGTACCTACTTGTCTCCGCGAATAAGTTCTACAGGCTTCACACGACGAGCCGACAGCTGGACATCTCGGGTTTAGTCGCACCCTATGCCGCATTCAAAACAAGTATTACTGGCCCCGGCTGTCTGCCGATGTAGCACGTTATTTGAAAACCTGCCAAGATTGGCAGCGACGAAAGACCCCTCCCACACGACCAACAGGATTTCTGAACCCCATTGTACCTCCCTCAAGGCCCTTTCAGCAGGTCGGCATAGACTTGCTTGGCCTTTTTTAACGTCAACGTCTGGAAATGAGTGGATCATCATAGCGAACGACTATCTGACCCGCTACGCCGAGGCGAAAGCCCTGCCGAACGAAACAGCAGCAGAAGTCGCCAAATTTTTCGTGGAGTGCATTCTTCTTCGACACGGCGCCCCCGATGTGCTCATCACGGACAGAGGAACAGCATTTACGGCGGAACTAACGCAAGCCATCCTGCGCTACAGCCAAACCAGCCACCGGAGGACAACTGCATACCATCCGCAGACCAACGGACTGACCGAGCGCCTGAACAAAACCATTGCCGATATGCTCGCTATGTATGTCGATGCCGAACGTAAAATCTGGGATGTCATCCTGCCTTACGTCGTCTTCGCCTACAACACCGCAGTGCAGGAGACCACCCAGATGACGCCTTTTAGGCTCGTCCATGGCAGGGATGCTACGACCACGCTAGACGCCATGCTGCCCAGCGTTACAGAAGAAGAGAACGTCGACGTTGCCGCCTACCTTCAACCTGCAGAAGAAGCTCGAAGGCTTGCCCGATTACGGATCAAAGATCAGCAGCGGTCCGGCGCCAGACGCTACAACCTACGAAGACGCAACACGGAATACAAGCCAGGAGACCAAGTCTGGGTGTGGACGCCCATTCGCCGCCGTGGATTAAGTGAAAAGCTTTTGCGCCGCTATTTCGGCCCGTACAAGTTTCTTCGTCGGCTGGGTGAACTGGATTATGAAGTCATCCCTGACGCAATGACTGCATCCCAGCGACACCGCGTACGACCAAAAGTTGTCCATGTAGTCCGTCTGAAGCCGTATTATGCGCGCTAAAGGCCGCTGCATTTCCATGCTCTATTTACGCAAGATCTGTTTTTTTTCCCTTACTAGTCGCATTATTTCTTTTAATGCATCGGGTCGATGCTTCTTTGAGAGGGGAGTAATGCCGCGAATATTTGCAGTGTTTGTTCGTTTTTCAAATCTGCCACCACACCACTTTATCGCTTTGTTTGCGACGCAAGACGCGACTAGATTTATCTCGATTGATCGCAGCCAGGCAGAGCTGATTCTACGCTGTTCCGGAATGTTCTAGTAACTTTGCGCTCTTTATCTCTAATGTTCGCTATCAGCTTTAAATTGAGCACGGCCGACAGCGGCGGGCATTCTGTTCGACCACCGCCAAGCACGCTTGTCGCTTCGCCGCCGCCGAGTGATTCAGTCCATTTTGGGTGCAAGTCAGCCCAATAAACAGTTCTTTTAGAAGACCCTTTCGTCCGTCTTCATCGCTGCTTCGACTGCCGTCACCACTACGTGACAGTATACAACTGTCCCTGGATGGGTGCCCGTTGCTGTCGGAGTATATATAGCGGAACGAATCTATGCATGTATAGCAGTCCCGTAATGGGACAGTTTTCCTACCCATTTTAGGATATTTTTTGGTGAGAGGGGGGTGAAAGGGATGAGAGGGCACAGCCAATTTTAATGGCCGCCATCGTGGATTCGAGAAACCAAAACTATGCCGCCATTTTGTCCCCTGATGTCAGACTCACATAGTTCCACCTCTATCCTATAGTGCTATTGTAGGTCGTGCTAGAAGTACCAATTCGAGATGCACTGTTTTCTAGTTGCAGCCACAGATGGCGCTTTCATCTCATGGTGTGTAGGAGACCTCAAGAAATCTTGAAACGTGATGAGTAGTTGCTGCCACAGATGGCGCTGTGATCAAGGGTGGTAGGAGACTCCACGAAATCTCGAAATGTGATGAGTAAGAACTAACGCTCTTAAAATGTGCTGAAATTAACACTCTTAGTTCATAGTTCAGAGCTCTGGCTCACTGTCTCATTTGTGTGCATCAGTGTATGTATGCAGTGCATCGGGGCCCAACAATCATGCAAACTAATACAGTTGAGCCCCGATATAATGCAGTAATACTTTTCGGAAAAAACTTTGTTATATTGCAAACTTCATTACATCGAAGTTTTTCGCTTTCAGAGGTGCAAATGATACTGCACATTTGTAATACCTTTCTGCTCCACTTAATTTTGCTCATGTGCATTCGTGAAGACATTACCAGCGATTTTAGAAGAAACACCAAGCAAAATGAGTGGCAAGAGTAGTTCAGTAAAGCTTCCTAGCCTCGAAATCGCTTATTGCAAACTATTGGTTTAGTCCAAATTTTCTGTGGGGCCGAGCCGCTCCCCATGGCACCTTGCATTTATATTACCTTTACCTCAAAGTATTTTCTCTATGAATTGCAGATATCTTGAAATCTTGACCGATAACTGGAAATAAATGTCGCCACAGAAAAAGGATAACGAGCTTCACGTGTTGCTGCAGAAACAGCCACAAAGCAGGTGCCTTAACCGAATATGAAACCAAGCAGTGTTGCGGAAGTCCCATAACGGCGTCAGGCAACCCTGCAACCCATTAAGTGCTCTTAGAGGCTGATGGAACTGGCACCTGCAAGCAGGAGGTCCCTGCAAAATATCACAGCTGGATTGGCTTGCTTTGTGCACTGTGTCACTGACTGTGTCCGTACTTCACAGGACCAGGCGTGCTAGTGTGGCTAATTTAAGGGGTTTCATGTCCCTAAGTGACATCACCTATGAGGAACACAGTAGTGGAGGGCTCCAGAAATTTCGATCACCTTGGGTTCTTAAGTGAGTGTTGCACGGCACTACTGCGCTCAGTATGAGCTACACCGCGCGAGTGCTCAAGCAGGCACTAGCACGGTGTAGTTCATACTGAGTGCAATGGCAAACAGACACTTTGCATTTCACCTCCATCGAAACACGACCATCACGTAGTCTGGATCAGCAATCGAGCGCCCTAACCACTAAGCTGCCGCGGTGGGGTGAGATCGGTGTGAGTTATATCAAGCATTGTTCACAAAAGAGAAACGTTTATTGTACAAGCTTTGCATAAGGCAACCCCAATTCATGGTGCGGTCATGAAGTTGGTTATTTCTGCCTGAAGTTTGCTCAAGAGTGTCAATGTTATGTGGTGCTCATAGGTGGCTACTGCTACCAACGCATGTTTGTTGGTAGCAGTACCGTTTACAAAAAGTAAAAATTTTTGACTTTACAAAGTGATGGAATTTGCCCAAATTTGCTTTTTGTTCTCATGAAAACTTCGTTGTATCGAAACTGCAGCGCGAAACTTCATTAAATATGGAGAAAAAAATGCATGCATTTCAATAGAAACAAGAAAATGAAACGAGAAAAGTTTGTTGCATCGCGAACTTCATTACATCGAGGTTCAACTGTACTGCCATTTTTCTTTAGCACAAATGCGGCCATTGCTGAATAAAACACTTTACTTTATGCATGCAGCCTTGTTGCTTTTTACTCTTTGGTTGGCACTTTGTGAGCCAAAGAGGAACATGCAAGGGTGCTGCTGACCTGTCCAGCTCGTTCTTGTCTTTGTGCTTCTTGTTGAGGTTGCGCATCTCCTCCTTGGTCTGTGCTTCTAGCCGCTTCATCAGCTCACTCACCTCCCTGCACATCAACATTTGCCCATCACAATCCACCACACCGCCAGAAGGGGTCACGTGCACAACTGTGCCAACACACTGGCACACTTCAGCAGCTGTCACTAGGCATTGATGTTTGCCAGCCTGTTTACCAGACCATGCAACAATGAGCAAGGTACCCATCATAGACCTTGAATGTAGATGTTCTAGCTACTAACTGATAGGTTTGCACTTTGAAAAGTTAAAAATTAACTGCATGGAATAGCACATGATTACTACCTATGTATAGCTACTCCAATGGCTTCTGGACAGGATTTAGCAGCAACCATCACAACATTAGACTGAGACTAGCAAAAAAAGTGAAAAATCTGTCCATCCACCTGAAGCCTCGGTTGGCAGGAGGCAAAAATGGTGAGAGGAATCCCCTCTCCACTTTGAGGGGAGGGAGGAAGTGGGAGAGGACAGATGGAGAGAGGGCGGGGGAGTGAAGAGGGAGTACAGCATGTCACATTGATTACTGGATGGGATTGGAAGAGTGGAGCGGGGATGCAGCATGTCACACAATGACTGATAGACTAGATCATGCCATCTGTCTGCATGGTCTGAGCCCGTCAGCTTCACTGACTGCTCCATGTGAGGGGAACACGAATGTTAATGTATACTCTGCCGCATCAATCACATTAATTGTCTACAATATTTTTTTCAATTCCTGATGGTTGCTAATAGTAAAGGAGCTCAAGGAATGCAACGATGGCTCCAGTTGCTTTTGCACGTTACAGTCTATGCTGCAGAGAACTGTATTTGACAGGCCATTTTAATGCAGTAGCACTAGAATTCCAACGCTGGAAAGATCTGTGTGCCTGTCCTTCTGAAGCCTCATTTGGCAGGCAGCAAACTGGAGAGGGAAAGCTCCCTCTCCACTTTCAGGGGAGGGTGGGAGGCGAAGGGCGGCAAAGTGGCGAGAGAAATCTCCCTCTCCACTATCATGGAAGAGGGAAAGTGGGAGAGAAGACAAAAAGGTTGGGGGGCAATGGGTGGTGGTGAGGGAGAGGGTGTGCAGTGTGTCACATTGTGACTGCTGGAGTGGATCACAAGAGCAGAGAGGGGGTACCACACGGTGATTGACGGACTGGATCACACCACCCGCTCGCTTGGTTTGAACCCAGCAGCGGCTACTCCGTCAGGAGGCAACACTAATGTGACGTATACTCTACCACATCAATAGCATTGATCGTTTACAATTTTTCACTTTTGAGCAAACTGCCCTGCAAACAGTGATGCATGGCTGCTGCACACTGCATGCTTTCAGTATCCAGTGTGTATTAGAATCAAGCCCTTTCAATGGTCCAGGACATGGAGGCTAGCATTCAGGGCTCCTCTAAGCATACCGTATTTACTCGAATCCAGGCTAACCCCCTAAAGTATGAAGCCAAAAAAAAATATATATATTACCTCGAATGTAGGCCGAATAAAAAAAGCAAGGACAGCGTTCACTAAATGCAAACAGCATTTATTTAATCTTAACGTGCAGAGCTCATTAAACGTCGTCGCCGTTGCTAGACTCGTCGTTGCATTCCTTGTCACCTTCAAACAGTGCACTATCTTCGGTACCGTCAAGCACATTAGATATGCTGCACTTTTTAAAGGCACGCACGATCGAAGTACCTGGGATGTCGTCCCACGTTGCAGCTACCCAGCCCACCAGCTGCGATAGCGATGCACATTTGATACGGCCCATTGCCATTAGCATGTGGTCCTCGTCAGTCAACGAGTCCGTGTAATATTTCCGCAGACGATCCTTGAAAGGTTTGTTGATGCAGACATCAAGCGGCTACAACTGGCCCGTCATGCCGCCTGATATGACAGTGAGGTCCGTGTTCGCTTGGGTGAACGCAGCCTTCACATTGTCGGTCAAGTGCCCACAGTAAGAGTCGATGACAAGCGGCGAGTTCTTTGTCAAAAGTGCTCCTAGACACCATCGCCACACAATCTTAACCCACTCTTCCACCATCGCACCCACCATCTACCCGTTCTCATTTGCCCGCACAATGACATTTCTTGGGAAAGTTTCTCAAGCAGGCAGTGTTTTCCTTTTAAGGGGGGACGCGGCTTTCAACTCGCGGAAAATGGTCAAAAAAGTGATTTTTTGAAATATTTATTTTCTGCTTTTAGAAGTCATATTTTGTGTGATTACAAATTTTCATCGTCGAAAACCATCAAGAAGTGCGCCAAATCATTGTTTTGATGATCAAGGGTGGCGGAAAATTTCTTCCAAGTAGCGAAAAAATTCCGCTTTTCAAGCCCCGATCCCTCGGCAACCGCCCAACGTAGCGCGGCCATCTTGATCTCTACGGAAAGCGCGTTCCTCCGACTTCAAATTTCTCGCTTCAGCGGTCTCCTCAGAGCAGAAACAAACACATAAAAAGCAAAAGTTTCACGGTCACGCGGTGATTTCCGATTGGCTCCGCACATCACGTGACAGCAGCGCACTGCGCAATTGGTCTCCTTGGCGGGTGCGTCATCTGCTACGCGTGCCTCTCGACTCTGCGGCTCCGCTGCTCGTCATGTTACTCGTGTATGATGGGGTTTAGTCATTTGAGCACAGAACCTCGGCTCGCCGTGACTGTCTCTTGCGCAGAGCTTAGTTTCGAATACGGATTACGCGGCCGCCATGTTCGTCAGTACGCGCGGAGCATAGTTTCGGAAGCGGCTGTCACTGGCGGTCATGGGTCGGCGACCTCTGAAGGACAAGACGGCGCGTGCCTATGGCACCCGTAAGCGAAAATCGCCGATGGTGAAGAAGAAGTCGTCTGCTTCAATTACTTCTGATGTGCAGCGCACTGACGAAGTTACGGGCTCGCAGGCGAGTACTTCGTGCGCGGCTACGACTGTTGGTGGCGCCGCTCCAGAGCCGCTGCCGAGCACTTCACACGCGGACGAAACATCGTGTGCGAGCACGGGGGACTCTTCTGAGCTTTCTACTTCGCGCTCTGCATCACCGGAAGCATCAGGCGATGAAGGCACCGCGGGTTCTCTTGGCACTTCACGCGACGACGCCACGCCGTCCACGAGCACCGGGCGCACCATTCAGGCGCACCTGGAGCCGCGTTTTGTGTCGGAAACATCAAGTGATGAAGGCACCGCGCATGTCGCGGGTCCTCTTGGCACTTCACGTGACGACACCACGCCGTCCACGAACACCAGGTGAAAAGGGTCGGCCTATTGGTGGGAAAGGTGGCCTCACTCAGGCTTTAATTAAGAAGTTAACAAATTATTATGGCAAGGCACTGCACGATCAGGACAACGTTGAGGACATGCAGAAAGCTGTGATGGCAACTTTTTATCCCGTAACATCTACCGATGAACACCCATGTCACGAGCTTTGCCCCCAAGGACCACAGAGTTGGTGCCAACACCAGGCTGCAGAAGCAGAGGGCAAACCTCTGCCCTCCCACAAGTACCAGCTTGCAAGGCATGTCACAGATGCATTGTTGCCTGTTTACCGGCGGCTACCGGATGTCCAGCTCCTCAGCCGTTGTCTGGGGAAAAAAACCCAGAATGCGGCTGAAAGCCTTCATTCAGTAATTTGGTCGCTGCTGCCAAAAGATAAAAACGCATCTTTGACTGCAACAGAGAC
Organism: Amblyomma americanum; assembly: GCF_052857255.1. Classification (NCBI taxonomy): domain Eukaryota; kingdom Metazoa; phylum Arthropoda; class Arachnida; order Ixodida; family Ixodidae; genus Amblyomma; species Amblyomma americanum. Next base: position 37,154,857 of record NC_135501.1, on the reverse strand, counting down.
AGCTCTCAACGAAGCGGTTTGCAAGTTCAATGCAGGGACCCGCCGTGCTTACACAGAGTACTGTTCGACACTTGGGCTGCAAACTGGCCAACATGCTCTTCGCAGAGCAGCGGAAAAGAACGCCTTGCGGAAAAGAAAGGCAGCGAAAGCACTTTAATCTCGAGGCAAGGCATCCAAGAAGCCCCGTGTTAAAAAGGAAACAAAAGACTACAACCCCGGTGCCTTTTGATGAGTGAAATACAAGGTGCAACTTCGGAAGTCATTTTCTCAAAACTGTTTTTTTTTTGTCATTTGCTCCGATTGTTCCGCTGATTTCTTCGCGACCGCTGGGGCTATTTTGATACGTTTTTTTTTCGCTGCATTTCTTGAGAAATGTTTCAGGTCGTGACATTCTTGGTTTTCCGGCATCCCGTTTGCTGACTTACTGATTCGACTAGTTGTTCACTGTTTAGGTGCCCGTTGTAATGTCTGCTCATAAAATATTAAAACTAAAAACTTTCACATTGTAAATAAAAAAATATAAGAATGTCACGACCTCATCCATTCATTTTGGAATGCAACACACTTTGAAGAAGTCTTCTATCTTATTTTGTAAGTCGCTCAAGCCTGGTACAAGATGAAAAGGAGGAAATTTTTTTAAATGAAAAAGTTGAGATATCACTTCTAAACACATACAAATCTGCCAATTTCAACTTGTCTACCTGTACTAATCGTGAGCTGCGTTGCTTATACATAGACTGTGTTACAAAATGATTTTTTTTTTCTTTAAACTGCACTAAGAGGTGTTTTTGTTTTGTTTAATTTGTATTGTTTGATTCATTGTGCTTTTGTTGTACTGCTGAAAGATACTTATGCAATGATGTTTGGATAAACATGTAAATTGCCCACATGTACAATCTAGTGGTAGATTTTTTTTTTTTTGGTGTTAATGTGTTTTTCTCTGAATTGTTTTCTTTTGTTTGTTTTGTTATTTTTTCTCGTTGCCTGTCACTGCTGCCCGGTATAATGGGGGCTGCGGCTCAGTCAAGCTGTCTATGACAGCTTTTTCTGCAGCTCCTTTGTCACTTTTTTGAGGCAGAAATAAAATTGATTGATTGATTGAAATTTTTATGGTGATATCACAGAAACATTACCAGTAACCCTGCCAATTTTATCAGAATCCATGAAGAAATAGGAAAGTTGATCCCGAATGCCACGTCTCCCCTTAAATATATAACGAGGGAATTTATGTCCATCAGCTGTGCAGCACAGCATCACAGTTGTGCGCTGCTTCTCGTATCCCGTAGAGCGCACCTTCACCTCCTTGGCACCCTTTCCATTCATGGTGTACGCCACTGGCATATGAAAATACAGAGCCGTCCGGTCGGCGTTGCCGATTTGCCCAAGGTTGTAGCCTGCCGCTTCTATCTTTCACAGCACGTAGCGCTGAAAAGCTATCAGCTTTTCTTCAAAATCGCTTGGCAGCTTCTGGGTGAATGAAGTGCGACGCCGGAGGCTGAAGCCGAAGCGCTTCATGAATTTCTGAAGCCAGGGCTGGCTTTGAAATCCTTTGGCATTAAGCCTCGCTCCCTCGAAAGTTCCCTAGCTTTCGCTTGGAGCACTTCTGTTGTCACTGGAAGGGCAGCTGCTCTCTGCATCCGAACAAAGTCGACCAAAACTGTCTCCTTTTCGTGGTGACGGCCTTTCTTTGGTCCGCTAAATGCCATCCTCGTTGCGGCGCATGCAAAAAGCTGCTGTCGTTGTCCCCTCCAACGATGGACATTTTTCTCGTCGACACCGAAGTCCCGCCTGGCTTGAAGGTTCGACGATGCCGCCTCTGCGGCTATCACAACTTTTTTCTAGAAAGTGGCACCGTAGTGGCATCTCCTGCTTGGTGCCATCGCAATAACACCACGCCGCACACCGATACAGCCGACACGACACAGGTCAAAATGGCGTTCTCGCTTGTGTATGATTGGCTACTGGCACGGCTAGTAGCGGCTGCGGTACTGACTTTTCTAGATGGCGCTAGCTATGCACCATATTTAGCAGTTTCAATGAAAAACTGGCGCGTTTTTAAAAATCCTTGAATCTAAGCCGATCCTAGAGTTTGGAACATGATTATTTGAAAAAAAACTATCGGCCTAGAATCGAAATATGGTATACACACAGTGCTGAGTGCTAAGCTCACAGATAGTGTGGCCATATGCTAACATCCTAAAACTGGCCACAAGCTCATGACAGCATATTTATTCAGAGTTTTGCAACAAATAGGATTTAAGTCTTTTCAGAAATGTGCACTTGCATGGGGTGGCGGTGCATTCCTCATGCTGTTACAACTCCTTTAATACCCACCACTCCACTTCCCAAGACACAGATTCTCATGCAGTATTTGGCTCTCTCTCTGGCTGCATTACAGTGAGTCTGGTGCTCAAACAAGGAAGGAAGGAAGGAAGGCCTCAGACGTTGCTGGTACATACCCACTACGGGGGAGTGGCCAAGAAACAGGCGGTTAATTACTGGATACAGGAAAGTTTTGATGGGAAAAGAAGTGGTAATAGTATGTAGTCTGATAGATTGGAAAGGGGAAGGAAAGGGGTCCAGTTAACTTGGAGATCGAAGACTGGACAATTGCTTAATGTGCATAACAGTACACAATGCCTGTAATGTTGCAATGTTGTACTGACTGAGGGCGGGAAAAAGAAATTAGAATGGGAGTCGCTGCGTTTCATGAAGAAAATTTTGCACAGCAGAGCGCACACTCCTGTCGCTTCGTCCAAGCAAAGAAGCGCCAATGGAAAGAACAACCGCGGAAGACACAGGCAAGCCCAGTTGATGAAATGGAATTTGCAAGAGACGCTTCCTCAAATGAGAAAAGCGGCGGCAGAACAGCAGGAAGTGATCCATTGTCTCAGGTTCGGCACAAAAAGGGCACAGTGGGGAAGCTGCCAGGCCAGATCTGTGAAGGTAGAAATTTAGAAGGGGAACCCGGCAACGCAAGCGCGTGAAAGAGACCTCTAGTCTGCGTGAGCGGCAGTCTTTGCTACTCCAAGGATGCAGAAGATGCTGATATTCGGGAGATGATGTAAGAGCCGAGGCAGCAAATTCCTGAAATATTGTGTAGCTGCGAAACCTCACCGCAGCTGTATATGCACACGATGGCAGGACAGAAACAATTGGGCCGCTGAGAGAGGCTCATGCTAAGGAATCTGCAACCTCATTTAAGTGAAAGCCCATGTGACCGGGTACCCAAAGCAACCTTACCGAATTTAGATGGAGCGAAATCAGGAACTTAAAGAGGCGTAATGGCCGAGAGTCAGTGGGTGAGGATAAGGAAGAGCAAATGGACAGAGAGTCTGTCATAACCACGACCTGGGAAACGGTATATTCTAATTTTCGTAAGGCTAAGATTACTGCTAATAATTCAGCCAGAAAAATTGGAGTGAAGTCAGGAAGACGGAGAGAAAAAGACCAATCCAGTGAAGGCGAAAAAATTCCCACACCTGCCTTTTCGCGATCCTGCGAGGCATCGGTAGCAATAAGAACATGAGAGGGAAAGGACCTTAGGTGGTCCTGCAATAGACCCTGAAGAAGCAGGAAGGGCTGCAGCTTTGCATTCAATGAGAAAATGTCATCAAATTCAATCTGGACAGATGTGGAGTTGTTATATATTTGGCAGACATCTGTGAAATGAATATTTATGCGATCAAGGAGGGACTGCACGTAACATATCTGCGGGGTATGAAATCGAGACCAGGCAGCACTAAAAAAGGCGGAAGGTTGACTAAGAAATATTATACTGGAAGCGTGAAGAGGTGAGTCGCACAATTTTAAAAATGTTTGAACTGTTAAAAGGCGAAACCTAGCTGATAACGAAGGCATTCGCGCCTCAAGGTGCAGAACAGCATTGGCGACATATTTTGGAAGCCCCAGACAAAGGTGCAACGCCTCACGCTCCAAAAGCACAAGAGGGCGAAGTTTATAGGCAGGAGCTCCTGAGAATAAAACACACCCGAACTCCAAAATTGGGCGGACGTACATTTTATAAATCATCAGAAGTGTATGCCTTCTCATGCCTGACCTAGCACTATAAAGCCTGCGCAGGATGCCAATGGCCCGAACTCCTTTTGCAGAAACTTGCTCAATGTGTGGCCGCCAGGAGAGAGTAGAGTCGTATATTACACCGAGATACTTCACCGTCTGAACTTGAGGTATTATGCTATTTCTATAGACCAGGCAGATATTTACTGGAACAGAAACTGGAAATACTAACAATGCGCATTTCTTCACATTAAGGGACAGATGAATTCTTCCTAGCCAGTTGTCAAGAACATTGAGGTAATTTTGTAGTGTTTGATAAAGAGTGTGAATGTCACTTGCTGATGCAAAAAATGCAATATCGTCGGCGTACACATAAGTTTTCACATTTTGAATGCATGGAATTGAGCTTAGAAAAATGTTAAAAAGAACAAGTGATAGAACTGATCCTTGCGGAACACCTCTTGTCTGTGGAAATCTCCTTGAGGAAACGCCATTTTGGCAGCAGTAAAATTCTCTATTTTCCAAAAAAACAGAAATCCAGGCTACAAAATAGCTTGGGAAGTTGAGTTCCTGTAATCTCAGTAATAGAGTCGAGTGCTCCACGCTGTCGTATGCTTTACTGACATCCAAGGTGACAAACGCAGCAAACTTTTTTCTATTGCGAGCTAATTTAATACAACTCTCAAGGTCAGTATGAGCACACCAAATTGAACAACCCGGCCTGAAACCAATTTGGCATGGATTCAATACACGGCTGAGAAGGACCCTTTCCACCAATTTCACAAGGTTCGATGTTAACGAAATAGGGCGTATATTGTCTAAAGTTAAGCCCTCCCCTTGCTTTTTAAGCAATGGAACTATTTCAGCAAGACGCCACTCATGCGGTATCCAAGGACCTTTAATAGAATGGTTAATTAGAGCCAACAGGTCTGCAGGAGATTCATTGAACAAAATTTTGATCATAGATAAAGTGACCTTATCGGGGCCAGGAGCCGCTGGGGATAAGCGCAGAACAATTTGCGACAGCTCAGGCATAGAGACCTCAGTGAAATCACTTGAGGTGCATGTGAATATAGTAGGAGAAGGTAAAGCAGATGTAAAGCGAAGCTCTAGGCCACATGCAATATCCTCTAAGGCCTTTGCGATGTCAGCAGGGGACTGAACGAGGGATTCAATGTTGGCAGCCGGAGGAATCACCTTGTTGCGCCTCATGAAATTAAACAAAGCTCGTTTATTTCCTGATTGGGAAAGGAAATCATAATGATTTGTATTATACTCCTCCTTTGCACGGGCGACAGTGCGCTTAAATGGTGCTGCAACATACTTATAATCCAGCCAATTTTTGGGGCATTGATTGATGAGAAGTTTCTTCCAAGCTGCTTTCCGTCGTCTATATGCACGCGTGCACTCAGCATTCCACCAATTGTTCGCGATTGCACCCTTTGTTCTCTTAAGCAAAAATTCAGACTTTTGCCTTGCATGGTCCAGTACTGAGCATAGATGTGCAGCCTTGCTTTCGGCACTTCTCTGAGCACAAGTGTCTGAAGTGATTTGGAGGGCTGATTTTAGCGTGTCTTTAAAGCAATTGTAATTTATTAACGTGCGCTGATGTCGCTCAGGAAGAGTTAATTTACACGCAAACTTGAAACTAATCGGTAGATGATCACTGTTTGTTGCAGAGTCAACAGGCGCCCAAGACATAACAGAGACTCCTGGGGAGGAAAAAGTTAAATCCAAGGCAGAGCGGCATTGACTGCGAACAAACGTAGGCAATCCGGAATTGTTGCTGATCAAGTTTTTGCCAGAAGCCCAATCAAATAGTCTAGACCCAAAGCTGTCTGTTTTAAACCCCCAAGTCACATGGTGCGAATTGAAGTCGCCAAGTAATAGAACCTGAGATCGGCTACTAGACATGAGTGAGTCAAGGGGCCGAGTGTCACGCACACCAGACGGGAAATATGCATTAGCTACCGTAAAGGGCGGTTGACCTGGGACACTGAGGTCAACCGCAAGGATTTCACATTCATTGTCTGCATATTGAAAAGAAATGCATGCCCTGTGGCAAAACTTTGTAGATATGAGCACTAACAACCCTCCTCCTTGTGATGACCGGTCAAGCCGGAACGGATGGTAATCCTTGAGATGATAACTGAAATTTGAAGTTAGCCATGTTTCCTGTAAAGCAACTAAATCTGGTAGAAGCTGATTGCATAGGCAATTTAAATCTGTTGAAGCTGAGAATATAGATCGATAATTCCACTGGAGTACACTGAAGAACCCTATCATGGCGGAAGTGCCGCAGCCGCGACTGCCTTTTCTAGAATCCTGGTCTTAGCGTTTTGACTTGCATTACTTTTCTTTGTCTTTGACTGGGGGCAAGGTGGACCTGCAATATTCAGAGGAGACCCACTTCGTTTCTGGGCGCGGAGATCAGACTCCATATCCATACAATCCATAGAGGATGCGTCCATAACGCTATGCGAAGGAGAGGCCTGAGAGGTCTTTTGTTGCTCACATTGTTTTTGGCCCTGTGGAGCGGAATCGATTACTACAGAAGGAGGGGTAGCTTCCGAAGCCAAAGAAGACAAGAGCGGAGCGGTGGACGCCTGCATAAGATTGGTCATCTGAGCAGCTATGACCTGCGAAATGCACATGGACACGGTTTCCATAATGCGATCCATTGCATTTGCCACAGCTTTCTCAACTGCCGCTGTAATAGCCTGGGACCAACTAGAATCCATTATGGGTGGACACTTGGCGGCCACACTAGAGTAGGCTGAGGCTCTCTCCTTGACTGCGGCAAAAGCCTCTCTCCGCGTGCATCTGCGCTTGTCTATAAGCTCGAGCACCTGAACTTCTTGTGCTCGTGCAGGACAGTCAGGCGAATCAGCAGGGTGAGCACCGCTACACAAACAACATTTCTCTTGCTGCTCAGGACATTCCTCTCTGCAATGACCTCTTGTTTCTTCTTCTTTTAATTTGAATAATTTTGAGGTGATGCATTCATCATTCATTCAGTGTTAGTGACACAATAGCTAATGGTAATATTATAGTTATGGCAGCATGTTCTTGGCTGCATAACATAAGCTTTATTTTTGCTCTCTGTCAAATATGTGAGCAGCAAAAGGCACACATCCATCGTTTACACAACTGAGGGTGACACACAAAATAAAGATTAGATGGGTTAAGGCTGTGCACCATCCAACTGTCCAGTGTCCAAGTCAGGAATGATTTTGATAAATTGTATACAAAGTTTCAGGCTGCTCTGCATAACATGGACCATCTACAGCTACTGCATGATTCGGATCATAAACTCCTCCTCTCTAAGGGTTTCCTAGTAATCTGCCACAGAGATGTGCTTCTATCCAAAAAGGCAATGGCAACTCACTGAACAATCACAATGTCAAAAATGTGCTTCGCATCAAGTGTGATCAGGGGGTCTGTAAAATGAAACAAATACAAGAATGTCACTGATTTTCTCCTCACCGGTCATGGAGCCCCTGCAATATCTGCATCTGTGCCGCTTGAGAGGCTTGCATCGCTTTTTCCATGGCACCGAACAGCTGAAAGTGACAAGGGCTTCAGGTTAACCACAAACCCTGAATGACAGCTGTAGCTGTCTGGAATTTTTTTTGAAATCTCGGCTTCTGTAAGGCGTTTACGCTGATCCCAAACATCAAGTGATGGCTGTAAATGCCCACCGCTATAAATCAAAAATTTGTGATTCTGTTCATAATGCTGAGAGAGGCTTCGCATGTGGTGCTGTAATTTCCAGCGTAGGATGGCAATGGCACGATCCTTGCTAGGAAAGAACTCACAAAAAAAAAAAAAAACCTTGGAGGAGTTCCTATAGGCCTATAGGATGGTACAGGCATACATCAAAGGCACAAAGGTATGCATCAATACGTAGCAACTAGACCAACTTCTTGCCTTAATGCATCAAAGGAGCTCTGACTCATATGCAGTGACAACCTGTTTGCGGGGCTTATGGTACAGCTTCGGACGAACCACGGGTAATACGCGCCCCATGAAAGTGCCCGTTCCTGGTAGGATGCATGGAGCCCCATGTGCAAAAGCAAAACATTGCTTCACGAGCAAATTGGTTTTGCTAACTAAAATTCAAATTGTTTGCCATTTACCTGGCTCAATTATGCTGGTGGTCACTTTTCAAGACGTGTGATAGACAGCGTGAAAGCCAACTCAGGATAATTTCAGGAGCAGATGCACCGAGCCGGAATCCTGAACTGCAGGAATGTTGAAAGCTAGGTTTGTCACTAGTAAGACGGCCTGCACGCCAGTATGGAAGGCAGGATGGGGTGCCATTCAATGACCTTTCGATCGCCATTTGCCTTCTTTTGTCTCCTAACCCTGCAACTGCAATATTGCATATTTATCGCTTTGAGGCCTGCATAAGCCACGATGCCGTCCCAAGGGAAACCACACAGTGTGTGGCGACGGGGAGGGTATACACCGTCTCATATTGTGAGTAAACTTAACTTTTTTTATCAGTGAAGGCTGCGGATTTGGGGAATCTCATGTCCAGGGTATACTTATGCGATGGCTTACAGCAAATGACTAAATATTATCCATCAACAGGTTGGGTGTAGAAATGCTGGCATTGTTCTGCAACACTATACCCCCATTTGTGCAGCTGCAGCTAACTCGTTCAGTAGACATCACCGGCAGCTGCAGTACAGTGCACCCAGCTGGACTGCACTGACCCCATGAGTGTGGCATGCCTCACCGGTTCCATGTACTTGTGCTGAATGTCCATTTCGGCTCGATACTGCTCCTTGGTGATGTTCATCATGGCTAGGTTGTGGCTCTGCTGCAGTTCCTCTTTCTGCATAACACACCACAGTGCAGTCAAAGAAGTGGATCTGAATTCCAGTACCAGCACAGCACTCTCATCACGCTTCGGCTATCCCAACCTTTGTGGGCCACAGACGATTTCACACAGAGTAGTATTTCAAACAAACAAATTCTCCTACTCAGTGGGTCTTTGTTTATTCACAGTAGTAAGGTACGTCATCGCAAGAAACCTGCAAGTGTTTACTACACTAAGATAAAATGAGAATTCAAACTTTTGTTCATCCCTGCATAAACTAGGGTTGTGCAAATAATTCAAAACATTGAATAGTTTGCAAATAGTCTTTATATATACTATTCGATTCAATTAACACCGCATTTTCAATTTTGAATTATTCAAACCTCTGAAACGTTTCTTGTTCATTCTTATTCTTGTTCATCTTAAACTTGCAGCGAAACATCGTAACATTTCCAAATGGCAGTATATTGTACTTTCCACATGAGCTGACTTACTCTTTTCTCATAGAATCGGCTGCCAGTGCGCGGCAAAAGCCGTGTGCGATAATGCTAGGTCTTGCATAAAACCAATGCGCTGACAGCCATCAAGAGCCACCACAGCACATTTGCATGGCAGAAAACAGTGCAGCACCACGATGCAATCGAAAATTGGCTGTGATCCTTACTGGCATCGGTCCTCTCATTTTTAGATCAATACAATAAGATGCAGGGTGTGTACAGAAGTTGCCTCGGTTGCGGAAGATAGCGGAAGGGGCAAAGTTGCGGATCAAACACACTGCTTCGGTTGTTTCGCGGTGACCGGTTTGATTTAGTAATCAAACCGTAGTAATCGAATTTAGTAACTGCGTAGCTTAGGCCACAAATAACAAGAAAAATACATATAACAGAAACATCGCTCAAAGCCAGCGGGCTGCTCAGCAACACCGTGTACAGTGTGGCCCACATGCCGAGGCATATTGAAGGGCGTGGTTCTGCTCTCACCCCTTTGGTTTGCGACAGTGTTTGGCCCCATCATGGGTCTCGCAGCTCAGCGAAACCAATATGCCAGAGCTAAGCGAGTCAAGTGTCATCGTTAACACTGGGTTTGGGGTGGAATTTCGCAACTGGCACTTAGCTTTAGCTTTTAAGATGGCGCAGCAAGGAAGCGCGAGAGGTGTGGTCCCGCTCAGTTGCAGCTCCAGCTGCTGCTCTTGTGTCCCTTTCACAAGCTGTCTTGCTGCGCTTTGACAGCAGTGCCCTGGGAACTGCCCATCTGATAACCGACTGCTGGTGTCACTCTTCCAACAAAGAGGTATTTGGACACTTTACAATGCTTGGTGACAGCATTCAATAAACTCCGTTGCCAGGTGAACATTTACTCAAACTGTGACATTAGACTTTTTTATCACTGAATGCAACTGTTATATGAAGGATCGTAAACAAGGTACCAATCTATAATAATAAAGTAAAAAATAAGGTTAAATACCATTGCAACCAGATGATTTCTACTCCTTTATATATTGCCCAGTACAGTCGGATACAACTCAGCGTCTGCAGTGGAGCTCCGCCCACATTTAGGACCAGCGAACAGAATTCCTCTGTGGCAAATAGTAGACCGTTAAATGTTTTCTTGTTACCTAAAAAAGAACCTAGTTATGAGATTAAATTATCAGCTCAAGAATTTTTTATGCCTCTTGTTTTTCCGATATCGACAAACAGTAAAAAGTTTATTTTGTTCACTCGTGATTGGCCAGCAGAATAATACAGGATGCCGCGGACGTGGCCCAATGTTACCAACTTCTGTTTTTTAAGTTGTATTCTACTATACTCCTGACAGGTACAGTAAATTATGCTGATGACGGGTAAAAACAAAATTTGTCGGCAATATCTGTTTTCTTTCATTGCTGTGGTTTGTGAAAAAACGCTTGTCTTTAGCTTGAACTGCCTACACCGATAATCACACTTATTTGAAAATATTCAATTCGATTCGTAACCGATTTTTATTATTCTTATTCACTTTCATTCATATTCCTATTTATATTCACATTCACTCACAAATTTGACATTCGCACATCTATACTACACACACATGCAGATCACTGGCATGACCACAGTTCGCAAAGCCGGCAAAACGATCGAATGGTAGAAAACACTGCCCAATTACACACCTTCGCTTTATGCTCTGCGTCCAAGGTTTGGATCTGCGATTCGTTCTGCTGTTTGAGTGCCATAACATCCCCGCATGAGAACTTCTTCCCCAGCTTGGAATGGGACTTGGAGAGCTGGGCGCGGTGCTTCTCGGCGGCCTGGGCCAGCTTGTCGGCGCGCTGCAGCTGCCCCTCGCGCTCCTTCTCGCGCAGCTTGTCGAAGCGCTTGCGCACGCCACCCAGCTCCTTCTCCAGCTTGGCCTGCACCTTCTGGACCGCCTTGTGCTCCCGCAACTTGCCAAGGGGCTCGGCCGACAGGTTCGCCTCCGCCGACTCTAGCAATGACAGGCTCTTCTCCTGGTTCCCCTCGTCCGACTGGCTCCGCCCTGTCTGGTCCAGCTTGCCTGCAGCAGCATAAGCGAGGACATCCCCAGAGCATTTTAATTCAACAGCGTTAAGGATCCCGTTCAGTGGAAAACCCATCATCAGCAGCGGTGGCGCGAAAAAAAATCCCCAGAAAAGTACCCTAGATGGCCCACCAAGGTGGCAGGTAGGCCATCAAGTGATTTTGTGACATCACCACCACCTGCCGACCAGATGGTGAGGAAACTGCCCGCAGTGGCAGGTGGCAGTTCAATTAATGATTGGTCGTGAGAGGTTGCTTGGAAAGAGCAACTTGGGTTCGCTTCCGCCGTTTCATCTATGTTCCCTGTGCAGTATTCCGTGCCGTCTTTTTGAGCACGCAGCGCGACTCGGATCATATGAAATAATCAGCAGTATCTCGCCCTACAGATGTCGCAGTGGAACAAATTTTGCTTATTTGGCTGTCAGAACATGCACACACCAGCAATATCTAGAGATTTTTAGAGCATTCAGGCATGAGAAGTGCAACGTTGCATTTTTCACACTCCCAACGACTTTCGTTTCTTTTGCCCTGGGCATTGCAGATGACGTATCTTTGTAATGGGTTCTGCTTCACAGCATTAGGAGGCATCTGGGAATCAAAATAAGCCCATTCAAAAGCCTCTAAACGCATTGGAGATGGAGGTACAGCAGGTTTACTGCTGCACTTGTATCCCAACAACATGGCCTCTTCAACTATCCGTTCAACTATTTTTTTTTTTTCACCATGTAAATATTTGCAAACCTAGTGGACAACTATTGCCATATAGAATAGAAACTACTAACCAAAACTAGGAAGCTTGATATCATGTGGCGCCAACTGTTATTATTTGCTGATAGCAAAAATTTTTTTCCGGCGGACGACGTTCCGTTGTCTTTTTTCACTTTGGCCCTTTTACTGCTAGGCAGCAAATCGCCATCTTTGGAAACAAATGGGTTAATCTCACAGAGGCTGCAACGAGTGCTTGCCAAGAAGTCCCCCAGGCTTTCAGGTGAAGCTACTTCAACATGGTGGTGAACAGAGATGTGGCTGCCCACTTCTTCCAAACTAAGTGAAAATTGAAAATTGGTTTTGGGGGAAAGGAAATGGTGCAGTATCTGTCTCACATCTCTCTGGACACCTGAACCGCCTGGTAATCTTTAACATGCACTGACATCCCACAGTACACGGGCGCCTTAGGGTTTCCCCTCCATCCAAACATGGCCGCCCCAGTCGGATTTGAACACGGGTACTCAGGATCATGCAGAAAACCATGCATAACATGCTTAACATGCAGAAAACCAAGGTAATGTTCAACAGCCTAGCAAGGGAACATAAGTTCACAATTTGCAGCGAGAGCCTGGAAGTTGTGACGGAATACGTCTACTTAGGGCAGGTAGTGACAGCTGATCCGGATCATAACAGGGAGATAACTAGAAGGATAAGAATGGGGTGGAGCGCATATGGCAAGTTCTCACAGATCATGAGTGGCAGTTTACCAATTTCCCTCAAGAGAAAACCGTACAACTACTTTATCTTACCGGTACTCACCTACGGGACAGAAACGTGGAGGCTAACGAAAAGAGTTCAGCTTAAGTTAAGGACAACGCAGCGAGCCATGGAAAGAAAAATGATAGGTGTAACGTTAAGAGACCGGAAGCGGGCAGAGTGGGTGAGGGAACAAACACAGGTTAATGACATCCTAGTCGAAATCAAGAGAAAGAAATGGGCTTGGGCAGGGCATGTAATGCGAAGGCAAGATAACCGCTGGTCCTTAAGGGTAACGGAGTGGATTCCAAGAGAAAGTAAGCGTAGCAGGGGGCGGCAGAAGGTTAGGTGGGCGGATGAGATTAAGAAGTTTGCAGGCAAAGGGTGTATGCAGCTGGCAAAGGACAGGGTTAATTGGAGAGACATGGGAGAGAGAGGCCTTTGCCCTGCAGTGGGTGTAGTAAGGCTGATGATGATAATGATGATGACTCAGGATCAGTAGCTGAGTGCCCTAACCACTGAGCCACAGCGGCGGGTAAAACTAAGTGAAACTTCTGCTTTTCGTGACAGCTGCAACATGTGTCATGTCTTCAAGTGGGAGGGAGGCCCTCACGGTTGAGGGTGTCCTGCCTCGCCAGGTTGGTGGGAGCGGGGCTCCGCTGGATGCCGCCGTTGAGCGCCGCGGGTGACGGTGTGCCATCCACAGAGTCGGCGGCGGTGCCCACGCGAGACTCCGCACTGGTGCCCAGAGTTGGAGGGGCCGCAGCCGATGTGGCGGCTGCCGCTGAGGAGGAGGAGGAGTGCTGTGGTGGTTGCTGTGCGCCAGAGGTCGCCACAGACGCTTCTGCCTTGGCCTGCGTGGTGGTCGTCTGCAGGGGGCTGCGGCTCTCAGCAGACAGGCCACCCTGCAACACACCTCGTGGTCATGAGAAGCACTGCCATGCATTGCTAGGGGGTGGGGGTACACAAACAGGACTTAACAGTCATGATCGAAGCTCGTTCTCAGAGGTCTAAACGTTGTTTGCTGCATTTCATTTACACATACCATTAGTGTTGTCAATACATAAATTTTATTTTCGTCTTGTTGAATTGCAGAATTATTTCTGTGCAAGCAATTTAAATTCCTTTCTGTGCATGTAATTTCAATTCCTTTCTGTGCATGCAATTTGATTAAATGCCCTTTTACAGGCTTTAGGTCCCGTCAAAAAAAAAAAAATTATTTGAGAACAGTGCAAGGCACAGTGCAAACATGTATTCTTTGACAACTTCTGCTCCGCTTAGCCTTCAGACTGCAGTACTTGTAAATGTGGTGATGATGATAATGATGATTTTACTTTAATGATGCAAAGGCAGCTTGACCAAAGAGTGCCACTGTTAGCATGTTTTTGGTCTGCACTTCATGGGATCCAAGACCCCATTTTCCCAAGTATTTCAACCCCCAGAGGTGCTCAGCAGCAGGCTAGGCAAAGCTTGTGGGTACTCAGTGGCGCTGGGAATTGAACCTTGTATCTCTTACATACAGGGTGGATGCACAAACCACTAGGCCACTACGGTACAGTACTTATGAATAAATAAATGTCGCAATAATCCTCAATGTAGCAGAGCCACTGAAAATGCTCAAAAGATGCAATTCCATTCTGAGGTGCACTTCATGATGTGGAAGTCACCATGCACTAGAACGGTGGTTAAGTCCAATGGCCTCATAAACAAACTGAAGACATTTTCCCATTCGGGTTAAACATGCGTCATGGTTTCCATGACTTTACCATACTTTAACCCTTTTTTCACTCGCGCACATTTTTTCTAGTGATAGGCCCCCCTGCTTGGGCTAAGATTGGCCTATAGTACGCTAAAATAGTAAACCTGTCCCATATCAATTATCTTCTCAAGGGTACCAGAGTATTTCACAAAATGTGATGCCCAAAAATGTTAGCCAAGGTACTCTTTGGCCAAACTGCCCTTGAACCATAAGGGGCCCAAATCACAGTCATCACTGTTTAAATGATACTTCTCAGTGCACCATCGTTTTTATGCACACTTGTGCCCTCTGTGTCTTATTTTTTTCAATGTCCTTCAAGTCCCTTCCCTGAATGCAGAGAAGAAAAATGAAACACTAGTGAAAGAAACGTGTGCGAGACAGTCAAGCGTGGAAAAACTGCCCATGCAGTGCCGCTGTGCCTCTGTTGCTTGCAGTGCTGCCCCGAGCAGCGAACGTTCACCTTCCTTTTCTCTTCCCTACTACTCTCCTCGCTGCACTTCTACTGTCTTTCTCAGTGGCCCACGGCCTCTTCTTTCTACATTCATTTCAAGGTTTTCTTTTATCTTTATCCAAGCGCACCATATGCTTTGCCTCACGGTCCTATGGTCTTCAAAAAGTTGGCCTCTCCTTGCAGCTAACGAGCCCAGTGGTTAAGCCATCTTAAAGAGCACTTTTTAACGCCTTCAGTATCCACTTGCCTCCGAATGTTTGCCTCGCGATCCTAGGCAGCGTGCGTGCCGCGATGTCATTATTCCGTGGTAAGTACATCTCCACCGCCAGATGCTCTCTATTATAACCATTTATTTATTAAAGATGTCTTTACTATAAATGAAAAAAATTAGCTGCGGTTCAACTACTGCTAAACCTGGTCAGAGAGCGAAAGCTGTGGTGTATCGACTAAGTAGAGGTGGCTTGGCCTCTAACGTTGAGTGCCTTCCCATTGAGTGCATTCCCACAGTGCGTCCACCCTGCCACCCTGGCAGTTGGCAGTTAAATTAAAGGGACACTGAGGAGAAATTGAAGTTGGCTTGTATCGATAGAATACCAGCTCCTGTTCACAAAAACACCGCTCTTACTGAAAACAAAGCTCTTGTAAGGTAGAAAATAGCAAGAACCAAAATACAGGTATCACCACCACAGGCCAATCTCGCAAGTACAAGCGTGGTGACGCCATAGGACAAGAGACGCCACCTTGGAGGAATTTTCCATCCTACTTGGTTTCGCGAATCTCTGAGGCTGACAAAGGTAGGTTGTGCAGATCAATATTGAAGTAAGTTTTTTTTAGAACCAATAGTGCACTTTTGTCACACAAGGAAGGCAGGCAAAAGACAACCTGAATGTTGGAAGCAAAGAAAACGGATGCTTGGCGGCGCCACAGGTGGCCAGGAGAGTTTCGATTTGTTATGGCACTTCGCGTCTATGAGCTTTGCGTGCCCCGTGGTTTTGTTTTTGACACGCTTCGATTTACAAGCGCCGAACAGCAGAGGAACTCCAAGTGCCGCTTCAAGTGCTGTTAACCTTTGAAGGAGCCTGTTAAGGCTGGTCAGATGATCGCCACGGTCAATGAAAAGCTATGATGGCACGATGGTCGGTGATCGTACAAGATAGCACTTGTGTATTCGCACGCTTGCCCGGCGAAACATTCCCGGCTGTGCTAGTCAACTTCAAACTACTTAACGGAAATCGTTTATTAGGGACGGGAGACAAGGTACAAGGCAGTTCAGAAGAATTGCTGATGGCCTAGCTCTGTTAGGCCAGGATATACCTAGCAAAAGCGCAGAGATTTCTGCATCAGAAGAGTGCATTCACTAGATGCGCCTTTATTGACGGCTGTAACTTGAGCCGTCGTGGTGGAGCGGTAGCGCTTCCGCCTCAAACGCCGAAGGCCCTGGTTCGATTCCGAACCTCGGCACCGTACTTATTTTCTTTTATTTAGTGAGTGGGCGGGGGGTTTGAGGGGCTCCCATGAATGCCGCTGCTGAATACGTTGGTTAGCGGTTAAGCGCAGGCTCTGTTAAGGCGCAATTATGCTGCGGCGAGGCGCGCGCGCTGCACGGCGAAGTCACATCGGTCAAAGCGAGACCCTACTACGCTTGACCGCCGACGCGTTCGGCGGCTTTGGCGCACTCTGACCGCATTGGCGGGGAGATTGGAGCATGTATCTATTTCGCGCCGAGTGCGCCAGCCGCCGCTGGCCCGGCCAGACTGATTTGGCTCCGCGGCGAGGTGCGCGTTATATTCAATAGCTGCGGCAGTTGGGCGGAGCTGTTCTTTTCGAGCTCGGCTATTTTAATCCATTCACAGTACATATCTGAAGGTACATGCAAGTTGGCGAGAGAGCCAGATCCAGTGGACCCGTTGGATCTAGTGGAAGCCGTTGAAGCGTAGTGCGCCGGCTTTGGTTTCAAGCCGCCGACTTTAAATGCGACCGCCCTCGAGCACCCATTTGTTTTTGTTTTGTTTTTTGTGGCAGAAAATAAATAAATAACTTGGCCCTTGCAACCGTGGGAGACCTCGACGTTGCCTGCTGCGCCGTGCAACCGCTCCGTTCACGGAAACACAATCCGTTGGCCCCAAAGCTCCGGCCAGCCTCCGATGGGCGCAACGCACCCCTCGCGACTCCCCGCACTGGGGTTATGATATTTAGTTTGCAACGGCTGCTCTCTGAGGAAGGGGGAAACCACCCGCCGGCGCCTAACCTAACCGTGCTCCCTCAAATGCATCGCACGCTCTGTGGGGCTGAGGAATGCAGGCCAGAGTTTTTTGCGAGAACTACGTCGTCGGGTTCGGGAACGGGATCCATCGTAACGCTGGCAAGACGCCGGTGCAAACGTAAATGAAGCGACGGTGGCGACCCCCGATAGATGCCTTCAACGTGCGGCGGCGGTAGCTTTCATTTCGGCAGCTGCTAGACCGCACCGCTAGCCGCCAGAAATCACGGAGTCTCCGTTTACGTCATGTTTCACGTCACTCCGTTCTGTGTCGTCATAAGAGTTCTCCGTGTCGTCATAAGAGTTCTCCATGTCGTCATAAGAGTTCTCGAGTTTGAATCGGAGCGGCGCAAAAAAATTTTTCAACTTCGAATCCAAATTTCTTTGAAATAAATGCATCTTTCGCTCCCGGACAAGCGTCAACAAAGCCATGAAATGCCGAACTATCAGATATTGCTAACAAAAAAATTTTGATAGGGTTCTCCTCAGTGTCCCTTTAATGGTTGATCGTGAGAGGTTGGTCACCCAATGAACACTGCGGCCTATTGCTGCAGTGCCAGTGCCCCATGTCTGTCTGCCACAACACAACGTTGTCAGCGCTAATGCATGCAGCTCACATCTCTTTCTCATCACCGCCACATACCTCAAAGCGCAAATGAGGCATCCACTGCCCCAGGGAGCCAGTTATGTGCCTTCCTTTCCTCAAAATCATCCGCGTCTAGAAAATTGTGCAATGAACACAATGAACACCCACGGTCTATAGCTTCAGAGCTGCGTTTCTGCTAATGCCAACACATGCAGCGCACATCTTTCACTACCACCACTGTAGGCTAAAGCACGACAAAGGTGGCTGTTGTTTATGGAAGGCGAAATGGGACCGCAATTTCACTTCACCACAGCAAGAGTTGGTTAATTCGTTATCCAAGAGACTGAAAAAAGTGCTTGAATTATCTGAAAATGCGAATTATAAAATGACCACGAAAAAACTAACAACAACCGCTTGCATATCATGGTAAATTTATTTTCTGAAAGACTGGGCAATAGTTGCTTGCTTTTGAGATGTGAACAGCGCAACAATGACTACCTTACTGGTGGAGCCCCACCACAACTGCGTCACATACCTCACAAGCGGCAGTGTCAAGTGTGATGAGTCTTCACTGCATAAACTACGAACGGCACGTGACGAGTACACAGTTCTGGTGCACTGGAAGAATGGAAAAACAATATGTACGGGAATGCTGAGCGGTGCCGCAGAAAAAAAAATTATGGAAACAGAAAAGACTAGAGAGAGACGGCAATCAGTGCCCAAAATGGTGTGCAGCTGGGCTCAGTTGGCTGGTTGATTCGGGCTGGCACAAAGCTCACAAAAGTGAAACCAAAACTACGTGGTGCAACTGCCCTTGGAGACGATGCCTTCCGTTTGTTATGATACCTGCCATTGCGTGCATGTCAGAGGTACACAAGAGACTTAGCAGCGTGGTATTCAGATTGTATTAGGGCTATTTGGATGATTACTTGCCTTACCAGTCATACCTGAACATGGCCTACCTTTGGGAGCCTGCCGGGACCGTGCCAGCAGTTCGAATTAACAATCTTCTGCAGTATAACAGAGTATTTAATATATCCGAGCTTACTATAGTGGAGTTCTACTGTAAAGGTTTTATGAAGAAAGATTAGAAGTTTGTCTTGGAAATTATGTGATGTATTTCCGCTTACCACAGCTTTATTTTCATTTTACCTACCAGTCACGGCTTTCACGGCTGGCATTACGCCAATTTTGCGCATATTTTAAAACATTTTTCTGCTGCTGTCTTCACAGAAAGCCTGAACAGGTCAAAAAGTGCAAAAATAAACTGTGATATACATTTTTTCCTCTTCACTGCATATTGAAAATGATGTGTTCGGGCACTGCCGGTGACAACTCGTCCATCACTGCGAAAGAAAAAAACATTTTTCTCTAGATGTATACTGCGCAGATCATGACCAAACTTGGAGAATAAGTACCATAATTATTAGTTGAACCTTTTATGATGAAGCGAAATAAATGGAGTTTTTAGATCAAAATCACATTTTCTGCCATGTATTTTCCTTTAAGAGAGCATGAAACAATAATTACTGAGGTTAAGAAAAGCACATGAGTGATCGTATGGTATTCTATAACCCGTCACTGTGCCACGAAAATTTTTTAAGCTAGCTTCATGAAGGCAGAAGATATATGAAATTAAAAATGGTGCTCCTACTCTCTCTCCTACACTCTCTCACACTAATGCACCAGAAAAAAAATAAACAAAACAGGTCAGGGTTGCACCTTGGCCCGCCCATAATGAGAAGGCTCTCCAAGGTTCCCCGCTGCATGTCAGAGGGGGAGGGGTGGTTAAGAATGCCCGGTGAGGTGTCGCCCTAACGAACTGTGAGCAGCAATTTTTAAAGAGTTATAAAATATAGGGTTCCCGCAGAGCTTTTAAATTTGGCTCAAACACTCACAGGGACCACTTCTACAGGTTTGATGCATTAGACTGTGGCCATCAAAATAATTTCCGAGTCCCTCATCACAGGCGACATTTTGCACTGTAGTAGCTGCCATGCTGCCTGGCCTCTAGTTCTTGCTGCCGCTGTTTCCTGCTACAAAGTACTGTACCTGTTTGCCACTTTTTCCCTTCCCCACTTTACCCTTCTTTCTTGCCTTCCCCTTCTCAATGGCCAGCACTGCCCTTTTCTTTGTTCACAGCCACTCCCTTTCTCTTGCTCATGTATGTCTAGAGTTTTGCCTCAACAGCCGAAGGTCATCGAGAAGTCAGGTTTTTCTTATAGTTCATGAGACTGATGGTTGAGCTCCCTGTATCTCGAAGAATGGAGAGAAAAACTGATCTACAAACAAGTATGCTACGTCGGTGAATATTCGGCAGCTTGTCGTGTCTCCAGCAAGTGAATGTGGGTGGTGGGACTCACCTCGTCGAGGTCGTCGGTGAGTGCGAGCAGCTGCGTGGCGTGCTTCTCGATGCGGGACTGGTACTTGATGGGGTTAGCCAGGGCGTCGGCCAGCTCCGAAAGGCCGTCGGGCACATAGTCTTTGACGGTGACATGCACAAACAGCGTCTGCAGCAGCAGCGGTTGGCCCGACTCGTTGCGCAGGGAGATGTGCCGGTAGCCCGGGCGTAGCCCCACCACGGGCAGGATGCGGTGGCCCAGCAGCTTCCCGCTGTCGTCGCACACCGAGATGCGTAGCACAGCCAGGTCCGGTAGGACTACCTTCTTGAACACAAAGGGCTCCTCGTCGTACACGGGGTTGATGCCGTTCGCTGGCACGGTGCGTGTACGAAAGCGCCGCCGCACCGTGTCTGCTGGAAGGCCGAACATGTCCACCTCCACATACGTGCCCACGTGCTTGTCCGACAGGAATTGGCCAGAGATTATCTGCACCGCCCACAACACGAACACCACTTCAAGCACTGCTCAGGCAGCGGGAAGGGCAGCAAACACTCAGGACACCCTCAAGCTGGAGCCAGAGGCTGGCACTAGTGGTAAGAACGGGCTGGCACTCCTTTTTTTTTTCTTTTAAAAAAGATGTTAAAGTATATTTTTCTCTATGTGGTACAATAACCTCCATAAAACACTACTGGACCATTCAGCAGCACTCTTAACATGTGTGGGGACCTGCCCTGCAGTCCCCTGTGTTTGCTTTCCCGTGAGGCACCATGCAGCAGCAGCCTCGCCTCCAGGAGGAACACATTCCCTTGTCAGTTACATTAACTAGCAAAAGAGGGCGCCAGCGTCTCAGCGCGAGAGACTGCTTGCAGCCCGCATGCGGGAGAGAGCATGAGGCGCTTCGGCTGGGATCGTCGGCCCGAGCGGACGTGTCGCATGCGGCTCCGCTCTTCGCCAGCGGGGCGACTCGCTCCCGTCCGGCCTTCGGAGTATCCCTTGCCCTAGCGTGGGCGAACATTCGCTCGCCACTTTGCTGGTGAGTCGGACGACTTCGATTCATTAGCATATCTTGTTGCCAGCTGGCGTTATTGTTGCTGTAGCAATAAATGCCTGTTCGTGTCAGCCAATGTGTCGTTCCTTTGTTCCCTCAGAGCAAGGCCCACCGTGGTCGGCGAGCGCTCGGTAGCGCACGCGATCACAGGGTGGGGTCAGGCGGTTTCGAACTGTGTGTGTCAGCCGCGGTTCAGTGGGGGAGAACATATTTATCTCCCCAATCCAACCCCACACATGCAGAAGTAGAAGCATCAATTCTTTGAACCGGTACCTATCTATGCAGAATCTACTGTGTCACTACAGATGCTTTACAGCATGGGCGCCGCCATATTTGGTCAGGTGACCATTCCGCCATCGCCGGCCTTCAGGCCTTCTCGTTTCGATGGTTGCCAGCGCGCTGGTGCCCGCCCGGCTGCAAGACGCTTTTCCGGCTCTCACTGTGGATAACGAGCTGTCGGATGGCATAAAAACTTCGCGTGAGCGCGCGTGAATGTGTTGGCACTGGAAAATGTTTGGTTCAACAAGTTCATTTACTCGTGTCCTTCTGACTGCCTGCATTGGCTCGAATGTGCCAACAAACCTGCGCGCTCATATTTATTGTCAGTTCACCCTCTAACGCTATATGTGGATCGCATAACTTGTTGTCGAACTGCAGATTCAAAGCGACTTGCATGCTGAAAGCTTGCTTTTTAGAAGTGTATTTTTTGCCGAATGAAGAAATATGTGTTCACAGCTATTAAAAACGTTCACTGCTCAGCACTGCACATGCGACTTAAATCGAACAAGCGTGTGCTTGTGATCGCCCGCCAATTGCCTAGGTATTTACTTTATCCTCCATTAACATTGCGCCTTCCAAAGGAAGAATATGCATGTTTTTCAAGTGATGTTCAGAAGCTCGGCGACGTTCGATCGTGCTCTCTTGCTAAAAAAAACAAACAGAAAACTGCTTGAAGTTCAGCACCGACAGATACAACCAGCCTCAATAAGCTGAAATACACGAAGTCCTTTCATGATAAATTTCACCCTTGTCCCATGCATTAGCGTACTTCTGTAGAACTTTGCATCAGCCGATAGGATTTTTGAAGCGCCATCTCTGATGACTTTTGCAAAAGCTCCGTTGCTGCTTCCAGCATGCTAGCGCCAAGTACGCATGACAGTTTATTGAGCACTGTGCTGACACCCAGGAAACACTTATTTCAAAGAACTAAAAAAGCACTGACTATTCGAGCGATGTATTGGAGCAGTGTTAGTTGAATGTGAGGTTAGAGGCATGTGTGTACGCTCGTTCCGGCAGTCCTGTAGCTATTGCTGGGGCTGAAATAAACTGGCGTGTGGCATTTGTGATATGTTTATTTTTTCACGGAACCAACACATTAATGTTCTGTTCTCTCTGAAAGCAGCATGAACTCGCAAGACAGCTCCTCAAAAGACGGTGGTAAATTGTGCCCCGAAGTGCTTCATATGTAACAACCACATCCATTTTCCCGACACTACACTGCAGGGATGTTAGTTCTAGATTAATTGAACAATACGCATGACATCCGTATCACAGCTGGGTTGTTTAGGTCACTTAACGTCCGGTACACAAGCTGCGCAGCAGTGCTTTGCACTGCGCGCCGATGCTGCTAACGACGGCTCCAAATGCCAGAAGTGGTGGCCGCCCTAGTGGTGCCACCTGTCATAGACAGAGCGAACTGCTCTCTGTAAATGGCCTATATGCATAGCAGTATAGTACTTGGCATAATTCAAGATTGCTTCAGTCATTGTGGTTCTTTAGTATGGAAGATATTGCCATGGAAATTTTCACCCTGTAAGGACTTTATTCTAGTCCTATGTCAGGAGACAGTCCTAAACACAAGACAATGATTATGAATTTTTATGGCGCAGGCCATTAATGGCCAAAGAGCGCCATGGCACAAGGTATTTTTAATTTCTCAAGGTGGGGTCAAAGACCCATTTCCCAAGCATTTCACCCTAAATAAGCCAAGCACCAGACCAGGGGAAAGCTTGTACCCATTGTATCACTGGTGGGTACCCGGCAGCACTGGGGATCGAACCCCGCACCTCCTGCATGCGAGGTAGATGCTCAACCTCATGGCCACCGCTGCAGTCTAAAAACAAGAGATGACATTTGTAATAGAAGTGAGCGTGTCGGCAGTCACTCGTAAAATCGTCCTTTTTCACACTCACTCAGAAGAATGGCGAGATTCCCAAGTGCTGGAAATGACATATAAACAGGAACGCATGGAACTACTCGGTCACTGCTGCCCATATAAAGCGCAAGTGGGCACGTACAATCAGCGCCGCAAATGCTGATCGCATAAATTCACAGCACTGTGAACAAAAGCAGACCATCTTTTGTTATGTGTCAGCTGCTTGCATCCATCTGTCACCGGCAGCAAGAGATGGTGTTGCTAGCACAGTTTTTGCAAAAACTACGTTTTCAGCCAAAATCACCATAGATGATGTGGACTTTCGATTCATTCTGACCAAACCAAGCAAAGACCCCACCAGAACGCAAAGTGAAAAAAAAAAAAGATCTCCATATGTCGCACAGGGTTCACTGTTTACGACAGGCATTGTGGTCAGGACAGCTACAGAGCATTTCACCATTGCAATATTGCATCTGCAATTGTAAAAACAGTTAGGACAGTAGCAAACCAGGGACTGTCCAGGCACAATTCAGCCTGCAACCTTTCATTCCAGGTTGCTCATTCAATCATTCTCAAAAAAATCTAAGATTGGTTTTGAGGAAAGGGAATGACACATAGCTGTCTCACATATTTCAGTGGATGCCTGAACCAGCACTGTAAGGGAAGGGATAAAGGAGGGAGTTAAAGAAGAAAGAGAGAAAGAGGTGCTGTAGTGGAGGGTTCGGAAATAATTTCGACCACCCGGACCACCTGGGGATCTTTAACATGCCCTGACATCCCACAGCACATGGGCGCCTTTGTGTTTCACCTCCATCAAAATGCGGCCGCTGTGATCGGGTTCGTACCCGGGAACCCAAGTACTTCGGCTCAGTAGACAAGTGCCTTAACCATTGAGCCACCACGGTGGCTCATTCTCAATACATCCAGTTTGAGTAAAGCTATTGATTTCCTCTACGTACGTCACATTCAGTAACTTTCCTAAATACAAATGTTGCCAGGTGCATGCGCCATCTGCTCCACAGCTTTTTATATATATGTAACAACAGTACTAGTTCGCTAACAAGTGTGGACCTTTCTCACGATTAGTTTCATAACATGCTCAGCATATTAAAAGAGATGTCATAGTCAAAGCAAAATTTCGCTGCAGTTGGCTATTCCCGCTGCATCTCCAATTAGGTCAGTATCATATAAGAGTGCCTAAGGGCAGAATTTTGACCTCAGTTGTCTAGATACTACGCACCTCATTTCTTATTTACATCAGGCAATACAATAGCTTTGGTTAAACCTGGAGTGACGCGATAGCTACAGCTGGCCAAGTAAAACTTGGTCACATGACCAACCAAGTGACGAACCATGTGATCAGCCACGGCGCGGCGCCGCCGGCAGCTGTTCTGCACCACGTGACCAACCACATGACCGCATGGTAGCATCGCCATGCTGACGGCTCGAAATGCTACCGTAATGTAGCTATCGCTACAAAAAAATTTCTACAGTTGACATGACTTCTTGATGAGCATTGCACAGAACTAGAGTGGCACTCTCCCATATCGGGAGGCTCGGAGGTCACGATCAAAGTCAACTGTTTACGTGGTCAGCAAAGCATGAATGCTAAAATTATGTGGTGACATATGCATCTCAAATTTTTCAATCAAAGAAAATTTTCAAAGTTAAACAGGTTTTTGAATAAACCAATTTCAAATTATCAAGGTCTTACATTGCATGTTCTGCACGTTCAGACGCAATGAAATCTGGACTGAATGGAGTGTTGGCTAGTGCAAAATCACAACACCAGCTTTCACAAAGAAAATCAAGTTTCATAAAAATGCGACCAATACAAATGTGCTATGGAAACGCGAATATTCATTGTAGCAAGGCACAGCAAAACTATGATCATGGTGAAGGTTGAATGCAATGAACATTTCAAAGCAAAGAAACAAACTGCCCTAAAGAGCAGCCTACATTAACCAATATCCAGCAATGTTAGGATAACCCTTCTAGCTGTGAAATTACAGTTGCACTTTGGTGGACAACCACACACACCTCTAGCCACAACAGAAAGACAACTGCATGCTATGCCAACTTCCAGAAGCTGGAAAGAATGCCAACTGCTCTGGTAAAGCATCTGGATCCAAGGTTCATCCACCGTTAATTAGTGTACACAGGCTCACCCTGATGGAGACAGTGCCCGCAATGATGCCGTCAACCGTGGACTCCGTAAAGGGATCGAACTTGCGATCGGCCCGCCGCATAAAGTCCGGCTTGAGCAGGTAGCCACTGCGGCCATTGAACTCAAAGATGCCCAGGTTCAGCTGCATGCCAAGGTCTGTGCACATGTGCGACACGGAGGGGGCATATTAGTTGGGGCTGTGACCTGGTTCCCAAGTGCCAGTCGCATGGTGACAAGTACACAGCAATGCAAGGTGACTGATCAACCAAACCAAGGGTCGGGAGAGGCTGTGAAGGGTAGCTCAGTTTAAGCAGAGGAAAGCTCTTGAACTTAAGAATAAAAGAAAAAGATCACCTGAGGGCTGACTGCGACTGTCAGTGGAAAAGTGTACTAACCACTGCAACACCTGTGCCTCGGCACTCATTTTACAGCAGACTCAACTGAATACAACAGTCGGTAAGTTTTACTGGCATCGCAAAACCAGCTGTGCAGAATGCCCATCAAGCCTCTGAATAACGTTCAGAACACGGCCCGGTATCGAAGTTCAAATGGGCTTAAACAGGCATAAAAGTTCAGTGCACACACGACTCACTTAAGCTTCTTTAGAAGTCATATGCAATATTAATCGTGTAAAACACTTCTGATTCTTGCATCAATGACTGCACAAGTTATAAAATATAACTAAGTTAGACACAGCAAACTTTCAGAACTTAAAAGTGTCAAACAGTAGATAACACTGGCTCTTACATCTGGATCAGAAAATTACGTTCTAGTCAATTTCATATCTCTTGGCAAACTAAGCATGACAGCCTTCATATATACTGTATTTACTTGCTCCATAGACGCACACTTTTTTTCCAAGAAATCATTGAAAATTTGGGAGGCGTGTTGATTACATGCGATGAAATGTGCAAAAAAAATTGTAATTTTTTTACAGTCAAACCAGGGAGTGCATTCATTACACAGGCACACTCATTACATGGGTAAATATGGTATGTTTTAATACTGCAGCAGTTATGTACTGAAAAATCCCAAGGATCACAGTCATCACAAATCTATCAATGCTCAAATTTTTTTTGCTCAACAGTATCTATATGTGCTTGCTGTCAGAGGAACACCAATGTACATTTATATTTAAGCTTTCAGAGATAGGGTAACGCAGCTTTTGAAACAAGAGAAAAAACAGAAGGGCCTCGAAGCATGCATACCTCTAAGCTTGTACCTGAAATACTGCCTAGAGCAAAGAAGGCCTTGATAGTAACTGTAAAAGTCATCCAGTGCAGCACTGACACGTATGCCTTCCTTTCCCAATGTAAAAGACTTGACGAATAAGAAAGTACCAACCTAAAGACTGGAAGTTTAACGCTATAAGTTGGCAGCCTGCATTCCAAAATACCTGCAAGTGCAAGACAGGGGCAAGTAATTAGCATCACGAACAGTACTCCCTGCAGCACTGGCAAAAAACACAAACACAGCAAAAAGTTCACACACAGAAAAGGCTGCTAAACTAAAGATTGCTGCTCAAATTTTTGCACGCCCAGCAGCATTCTTCATTCCTTCCTTCCTTGGAAAGTTTGCTTTGATGAGCTGCAGCACATTTCTTAATGAAGCGATGACATACTAGTTAAAACCATGGCGAAAAATGTGCCTTCGAAGCTTACCAGATAAAATTATATGGTAGAACCATGCTATTACGTTCCCAGGTGTTGCGTTTTCCCGGCTGTTACATTTTCATGAGCCAGTCCTGTCCAAGCTCCCACAGAAATCCATGCAATACAAACTCGACTGTTACGATGCAACTGTGGCAGCTTTCCCATGGGCTGCGTCACGAATGTCACTATGTGACAGCGGTTCACTCCATGCTGGCATTCTGATGGCCTACATTTAGAACACGTAAAACAGCCAGAGCAGAACTCTATGCTCCATCAGCACTTGGTCGCCATTGTGTTTGGCAGCTTCTGGCATGTTGCACCAATGTCGACCAGAGGCACACTAACGGATGGAATCTTGTTGCAGCTGTTGGTGCAGTTTCAACACTGCTGCGGCACAAGTGTGAACAGCCGAAGGCATGAAAATGAAACTATGCCGCAGCAAACACTGCTGCGTCGATTGGCTCTGTGGCATGCGTATGCCACTGGCATTTTCCCTGTTGCCTGCAGCTTAAAAATGCAATTTCTAGGTTCTAATAGATGCGGATTAAAGCAGCCACCACGAGAACTTCACCCACTCCGTATGCTCGCCCTCTTCGCTGTTGCCTCCCTTCCACCAACTGCTGGTCAGACATACGGCTAGATGTTGCAGAGACTTGCTGTGGATGCGAATGATCCCGAGAGCATAGTCCCCTTACTAGAGTAACAATGCACATTTGTTTAAGCCCGCTTCTTGGCTAGTATGCTTTTTCTGCATTCCCGTGAAAGACGTAATGGTGAGGTTCTACCGCATTGCAGTCTAACTGATGATACAAGCCCAGGAGGGACAAGAACCACTTCTGCCTCAACAGTTCATGACGTACAGCAAGCAGCGATGTTAGTAAATAACTGCCCCCTTGACATGGTGTTCGGCATGCACAATAAGCTGAAATAAGTCCCATCTCAAAGATCATGTGGCTAAGAAAATTTTGTTAAATGGGCACACAATGGGCAACTACCTCTTCAAACTCTGCAATATCGATATGCACATACCGTCGGTAATTTAGTAGTGAATGCATTTCTTTCAGTTACTGATATCATTCTGTAAATTTGTTTCTTGTGGCTACACCACAAACGTGTGCCATTGCCACGCCTTTATTCTCGCAGGAAACACAGGCAGTTAATTTCCCAACGTCAGTCTTCTCAAGCCACGGTGGCAAATGCAAAGTAAGCAAGGGTGTATGATGACCTTAGCTTAGGACTGGTTTAAAGCCGTTGCTCAACCATTTTTGATGACCATGCCTGTCAAGCATGTAACAATCATAACACTCATGTTGTGTACTCTGTGATGGCCTGAGCTGTACTGCACTGCTCTCTAAGCCCTGTCACTTTTACCACATGTGGTCCACTTCTTCCTTCCCAGGGTAAGTGTGCCAAAAACTCCGCCACGTCTTGGTGCCCAGGGTGCCACTGACACCAGAGCATGACATTATCTTGGTGGCAGCTGCCTCTGCATGCCCATGTCTGTCTATCATGTTCCACCCTACTGCAGTACTAGTCTCCCCAGCCAAATGTGATGATGAAGAAACAAAACACACATCAGTCTTCAGCATCGTGTGGCTGGAGATGAGTGGCGGTGGAACACAAAAATGCCCACATGCTGTGCGATGTCAGTGCACATTAAAAAACCGCAGGTGGCCTAAATTAATCTGAAGGCTTATATTGTAGCACCAGCTCCTGACTACTTCATTCTTCCGCTCCCCTATTCATCCCTGACCACCATTTCTGCACACTGTCTGCCCTGCCTGTATGCCCATTTCGTCCCTAGCTAAGCTTCAGCTAGGGCACGTACAACTCGCATTTGGCTCCCAATCAGCACTGGTTTCCTGGTTTATCTTCAGGGAGCTCCCACCGTTTTAACTTCCTGTCACTTGCTGTGCTATTGCTCTTGACACCTGTATTGCACATGTGCATTGTCACTGCAATGCAGAGAGTACCATGTGACATTGTGCCAGAGTGCTAATATCACATCACGTGTGTTTATTTCTAATGAGTTGCATGCTGTAAAAGTATGCGCATGCAATTAACTCATTCAGTGTGCCTACTGATCACCGTAGGCACTACAACTGCCAGAAAATAACCCCGGCCCACGTGCAATTTTAAGTGTGACTTACTTGTGGCATATAGTTACTAGATGAAACGCGTGTACCACTTGGATATATTCTACTCAGTTGGCGCTTGTTATAGCTGGAATGAATTGGTCAAGGTAAAAACAACAAATAAATCAGCCTGGAGTGCCCAAAGAAAATTAAGCATATGAATGCATGCAATGCCCAACTGAAATGGGAGGGGGCACTACACATATTCTGCTAACTGGCTTCAATGCACATTTCTTCCAAGGCATTCTGACATTTATTCAATACTGTTCTTACACGTTTATAGCAGTAGGGAAAGGATAAACAATGACAGAAGCACATGACAAAGCGTGAAGGATGGGAGATATTCCAGCCTGTCTTTCTGTCACCGTACATCCACCATGAACGTTCACCAACAAGCCCAGAAACAAATACGCACTGTTGCTGGTTTTTACATCTGTGTTTCTGAAAAGCCAATGAAACCCAATGCATTCTGATTTAGCAAACAGTAATAATATGATGACAGGCCCCGCTCTCCAAGAGGACTTTTTCAGCAAAAAGGATACTTGACAAATTCTACAGGGTGTTCCTTGAGCAAGTTTGTGGCTTGGGTTTCAACAAAGGATGAGATCTCATAACTGCGGTCCCGTTCTGAAAGGAAAGAAAATCATCCCAAGCATTAGAGACGCTGCACAATGACAACAGCTTTGTCACGAAATTAATTTAAAGCAAATATTGTGCCAAAATGGTTAGCTGCACAGCATCTGTTAGGAGGTTGAAAACAGTATGCAACAGAAATTCAGTATATGGTGCACTAGGCCAAATTATTCATGCGAGAATGGTAGAGTACGGCGCAAAAACATTTACGCACATTCTGACGAAAGTGAGGTGTCCACAGCCCTTTAAGATGTGACACAAAAGCATGTGGTGGCCAAGACAGACACGAGCAAATGCAGCAAAATGGGAATGATACTGCACACTGAATGTAAAACTTGCATGTAACAAATAACTGCTGAAGTCTGCTTTCTGATCTTAAGGCTGCAAGTTTAGTTGTAATCTTGCACTTTGTGGCACAAGTGAGCAGCAGACAGCATGGCAGAGACAAGACATTTCACACGGATCCCAGTGTTAGGGTGCAAATTCCACGCACAGATCAAGTGGACAAAAGCTGTTTAATGCCCATGTAACTGTTCACTCTTCACTAAGCAGCATTCACAGCCTATCTCTGCATTCGCCTTTTATCTTTGTAGGGGCCGACACATAATCCACCAGACCTCTTCTACGACCATGGTATGCAAGTGTAGCGCAAAACGAGACAAGGGACAAAGAAAGACGCACACAACACTGCTGCAAAAGAATAGAGAAGCCCCAGTGCCACTCACTTTCGGCGTGCTCGAAGGAGTGAAAGCGCACCGGCTGAATGTAGTTTACGAGTGCAGACATTTCCGCAACAGCCTCGGACTCCTTTGCAGCGGTGCCCTGCAGAGCAGACCAAGGTACAGACGCACAGGGTCCCAACAAAACAAGACAATGCACTCTGCTTTTCACAACAGAAAGATATTGTGCATTTCAAAAAATGTATGTGAAAACTAAGAATCAAGTGAAGAAGAGACTAGCCCTGTATTGGTAGTGATCATCTCATACAAGGAGGCACCTTTCATGGCAGTCAGTGAAATGTTAGCATTAGCCAATAAAGAACCCTCAATTATTGCACCAATCGAAAGACCACTGAGATGCGTGACTAATGCAGTTATCCTGTCAAAATTTTCGGCTCACCCTACAATCAGCACCACTGTCACTTGAGTGGTGCACTCCATAAAGTGGCATTAACTTACCTGCATACATGGCCAATATGTAGCGCTGATTGATTCAAATGTTGCCAGAAAAAAAATACACGAAGCTTCTTTTAGCAATTAATGAAAATGCAATCCAACCACATTGTGAGGTCTTCTCACAAAAAGCACCATCATGGGTTCTGCGATTTACCTGACCTTTTCAACATGCAAAATATTTTCCTGTCCAGCATTAACTGGTATCAATTTTACCCCCGGTAAAACATTTTCAAGGCATGCTCACTGAAGGAGCAATTCTACTTAAGAAGTAGTAGCATAAAATCCTCAACTCAGCTTCCATCAAACCTCATGTATTTAGTGTCCTCTCAACCCCCTAACGGACTCATATTTTTGGAAATGGTACCAAGTGGTCATTTAATAGCCATGCTGCAATCTGTTGGAAAAACAGAAAATCTGCTGACAATTACGCTTCACGGCAATGCGAGTTTTGAGCGCAGCTGCTGCAGTGCCATGTTTGGCACACAGCATTCTACCACTGATAAGCCTTGCATCCAGCAGACGGCCAGCACACTTCTCTAGCGTCACCTCTGCCGACATACCTTACCAATGACGTTCACCAACTTCCCTTACCAAACTAGTTTGGTTTGGTTTATGAGGGTTTAACGTCCCAAAGCAACTCAGGCTATGAGGGACGCGCCGTAGTGAAGGGCTCTAGAAATTTCGACCACCAGGGGTTCTTTAACGTGCACTGACATCGCACAGTACACGGGCCTCTAGAATTTCGCCTCCATCGAAATTCGACCGCCGCGGCCGGGATCGAACGCGCGTGTTTCGGGCCAGCAGCCGAGCGCCATAACCACTCAGCCACCGCGGCGGCCCTTACTAAACTTTTAAACCATCGGCAAGCAGACGCTGGCGCACACTACTCTAATACCGTGGGCCACCATTGCACAACCTGCCTTCACGCTGATATGCCCTCCTCCTCAACTCGTGCTCTCTTCGCTATCACTGTCGTTCATGCTCCATTGTGCTTCACGCTCGATTATGCCATCAACAGCGAGGCATGCTGCTCAACATGGGACAAGTGCCTGAGAGCTGCACTCTAAAAAATACTTTGCACTTGTCTTAATCCAGACACAGAGTGCCAGAAAACACATGACAAGATGGTCTCGTCAGGAGCCAGAAATGAAAGTTGTCTTATGATGAGACTGGCTCATCCAAGTCCACTAGGGGGTTACGATGTAATAATAGATCACGAATGCCTCGGTTAGTGTATACCTATCATCGTGTCTGAAAGTTAAAGGAGCCTAGTAAAGCACCGGTAAAAGACTTCACCGGTAATCCTAAAGCATAAATGAGCTTGCTTGCAGCTGCTGACATGCCCAGAGAAAGAGCATTCTCTCCTCCTGTCACTGAGGGCGCCAGTGTTCCCCTGCCACCTTCGCTCACTCACCACCACCCCATTCGTAGCTGCCGGTGCCAAAGCAGCCAATGTTCAAGAAGTGCGGATGTGGCCATCACCAAAGCTGTTACTTATACGTGTAACGTGACTCAGGTTCTCTGCAGCATAATTGCTCTGCTGGTTAGGTGCTTTAGGCCAGCTGCAGCAAACTTGCATTTTCCTACACATGCCATCACCTCCAATGCCACACTGCTGGCTGGCCAGTGTTGCTGCGAGGCTGTGATTTGGTGCCATCTTGTTGCGTTGTCACGTTGTTGGCACTGTCATGGATTGCATGCTTCCCACATCCAGTGTTTCCCAAGTGGCATCGCAGTCTTTGAGGACCTGCATGTTACCCTTTATACATACTGCTCTGAGTATGTACACGTGCTGAGCTGCTGCCCACACGTGGACAGCCGCCCGTTGAAAGCTGTCTGCATACGCTGTGCTGGACCCCATTGCATCACAACCTGTAGCATGTGCGTTCGGGACTCTGCCACTTTTTGCAGCAAAACACCACCCAGCAGCATGCCACCCGTAGCCTTCCACACACCTTCCTCTTGTGAAGACGCCTTGTTAAGCACAGAGCCAACCAACCAGCACCGGGTCATCAAGCGGGCCGAGAAGATAGCAGTGGCTAACATGGTCATAAACTGAGATCCCTTTTTCCTGAGACTGCTCTGACCGGCACGAACCCACAAGATCAGCGACAGCTGCTCTGGCCGGCCTGCAGAATCGCGGGCACATGGAGCCCCATGGACTGAGGGCTGGCTCCACTCGGGAAGACAAGCACACTGTACTTAATCAAAGTTTTTCCTCCTCCTCATCGTCCTCCTCCACAGTGTGTCTCACGTGGGGTCGAAGCTTCTAGAATTGAATACCGGCTGCAACGATGCCTGGGAAGGGCTCTTCACAGAAGTTGTGCAGCAGGAAGCCACAGTGAAACTGCTGCCTTTTATGTGTTTATGGATAGTGCAGTTGATTTAGGTTTTATGGAGCTTAACGTCCCGGCGACTCAGGCTATGGGGACGCCTTAGTGGAGGGCTCCGGATAGTTTCAACGACCTGGGCTTCTTTAATGTGCACTGACATCGCACAGTACACGGGCCTCTAGCATTTTGCCTCCATCGAAATGTGACCGCCGCGGCCGGGTTTGAAGACAGGCAGTGACTATGCATTTCAGACTTCTTCAGCGTGGTCCGATAGTGACATCATTGCCCCTATTGCAGGTGAAATGACATCAAATGCAAGCAACGCTGACGAGGAAGCTGAAGACATCTTGAGCACTTGCATTAAAGAAACTGCATGTGCACTAGACATGCTTTGCCTGCTCGCCAAAATACGGGGCCTAATAGAACGGCTGATAAGCAGTTTATGTGCCTTTGAGGCTGCAATACTACCATATTTACACGATTGTAAGTTGACCTATTTTTTGAAAATTTGAAAATCCACTGTGGGGGGGGGGGTAGACTTAAAATCGAAACCAAAGCATCGCACGTAACCCTTTCCAAAGTATCACTGAGATAAAATCATTCCTGGGCTGGGAACCGTTAAACATCAGAAGAAGAAATTTGAGACTGAAATTCTTCCACCGCATCTTCTATAATCAAGCAGGAATTGAAAGCCATAGCTATCTTTTGGGGCCAACTTACGTCTCGACTCGGCACGACCACTCCAAGAAGCTGTGCAAATACAATTCTAATGCAAACAGTTTTTCTAAATCATTCTTTCCCCAAACTGTGAAAAACTAGAACTTGTTGCCGGAAGAGTGTGTTTCATGGTTTGATAATCAAGATTTTTATTGTCGACTGTATTCCTGAGAATCTACTCCTGCCTTACTATTGTTCAAGCTTTCTGTCACCTTTAATAATGTTCACTGATTGTTTTATTTTACTTTGATGTTATCTCCGCTTAATGTTCTTGTTGCTTTTTCTGTGAAAAGAACACATTGTTTTCGAACTGTCTCTCATGCAATAATGCCTTCAAGGCGATGCAGGTATTCTGTAAATAAATAAATAAATAAAGGCGAGACAAGCGAGATATCAGGCATGCTACACCGTGGTTGCATTTTTGCTGCGCGGCTCCGTCACATCACTCTTGGTACTGGCCTTGAGCAGCTGCTATGTCAACGCGCAAAAACTGGCATCCCCACCCCGCACGCAGCGGCCGATGGTGGCTGTTGATAAGCAGCAAACCGGCACCAGCCCCCCCCCCCCCCCTTGTGGCCGCAGTTTGAGGCCGTTGATAAAGCCTGATAACACATTCGCTTTCTACTCTTAATAGGCGTCGTCCAAGCTTTTTTTGTTTACTTTCCACCGCGCACTCCGCGCTCAAAGAAGCATCGATAGTTGATGGAAAGGCCGCTGTTCCAATTGCAGAGGCACCACCACTCGGAACCGCAGCGACGCTGGGGAGTGTTGGTAGCCAACGGAAGAGCCGACGTCGGACACATAGTTTCTCTTCAGCTCTGATGCATTTTACTACTGTTGGCCGTGTTTCACAAGTTTTTAATGTAATGCTTCGTCAATCGTCATTTGTGCTCTCGGTCTGGTAAGCGACCAGCACTTGTTCACGGCTACATTCAAGATGGCTGTCATTCTTTGCGCTGAAGAAACGAACAACTGCACGCCAGGCCGCAAGTCTGTCATTCGCAGTGGGTGATACAGGTGTGGCAGCTGCAGCGAGGAAAATTTTCAGCTGTTCCAAGCGATGTTGTGATGCGGCTCTTTGCAAAGTGCGAGATTTCGCTGCACGACGATGTTAGAATGAGCTGTGGGACCGCAGCAGCGATGACAACGGCAGTGCTAGTGAGGACGATGGAGCAAGTGTGGACGAGTAGTCCAGTGACTAATACATTTTCGTTTTGGAATGTGCCCACGGGCGCGCCTGCGCGTGGCAGTCGATAAGCGGAGGCAGCAGGATAGTGCTATCGCATTCTATTATTAAAGGCCAGGCATAAACGACCTCCAGGTTTGTTTTTTTTTTTTTTTGAGAAATGTGATGTGGGCGGTCGACTTGCGTTCGAGTCGACTTACAATTGTGTAAATACGGTACCTGCGAGGCTGCCTCTGCAACAGACATAAATAATGAATTTCCGTGGTGAATAAGAGCCATCAAGTGTGCCTTCCTTCATGGTCTGCCTCCGGTATCATCCTTTACTAGTTCAGTGGATATATTTAAACAGTTTCTGGTTAGGATATGTGCACTGTCACTTAGCGCGTAATATTTCCTCGGTCAAGTGAGGTATGCCTTAACGATGTTTTACTGTATCACAAACATACAGGAGTATGTGCCAAACAAAGAAAGAGCACTCCATATGTGAAAGACTAATTTACCAATTGCTGCAATCCTTATTAATATGAGCAGTCTGCATCAGGTACTCCAAACCAACCATCTGCATGAATGTACCTCGCATTTATGCCACAGCCCTCTTGTCAAAGCAACGCAGCTGTTAGCATGTCAGATGGTTAGATACTACTGTTGGCAGCACACACAATTTTTCAGTACAGATTTTGCTGTGTGTTCAATGCTTGGAACCTTCCCTTTGATAAAGAGAATATTAGTAAACTTTGCTACTCCTGCACGGCAACATTCAAGAGCAGTGCACCGTTTGCGTTTCCGTTTTGTCCCAGTTACTTGACACTAGTCCTGTTCATCATCCATCATGTATTCTAGCTGCTCACTGTGATACTCATAAATTATTAAATGCAGTAGTCTTACGCTGAAGATATTAAGGTCTCCTGTTTCCCTTGGAAGCAAGTGTGCAACCTTCTAAACACGTCCGGTATAATTAATGATGCACCTGCGTACCACACACAGCTTCTGCACAGTAGAGGGGAGAGTGCATCCAACTCTGATGAAAGCCATAGCTTGTTCATCTTGAGCCCACCACCAAAGCGGGTGTTGAGTTGACTTCAGTTCAGTATATTCAAACATTTCAGTTTTTGTTCTGCACAGAAAAAGCTAAGGGCCAGGAACAAAAGGCACAAGCCAGAACCTGACAGGGTCCCCTGACCCCCCAGCAACCTTCACAGAGATGCATTTGGAACTTCAAAAAAATTTGAACCAAACCGAAATCAATGGCAGAAAAATATACAAGGGCACCTGAAAAAAACAGAATGATTCAACACAATTCAAACTTTCTCCCTCACTTCATTCTGGTCTTCGGCGGACCGGTCCGGGGCCTCTTCTTCCTCGGTGCCAGAGTCAGATTCCCACTCTTCGGCCTCCGATCCAATGGCCTTGGCCTCCCCGTTCACCTGCAACAGCACAGCAGAGCTGTCAGGTGCGACAACACAGCTGAGGTCCTCAACACTGGAATGTTCCACTATGTGGCAACAAATGCACAAGGTTTGCGGGCAAGCAGGTTCCACTGCACCACTCTCACGCGGGCTCATCAGTTCAGCTACCCTGAGAACAAAGCTGCACTTGGATGATGCAGCAAGGACGAAGAAGGCAGCCTGCAAAGCATCTGCAGTGCTATCGACACGCAAGCATGCACAGGTTAATTCATTGCTCCAGTGGCACCTGTCAAAGGGACACCGACGATAACTGTGTACATTTATTATTCACAGCAACAATCGACTGCATGGCTCTTGGCGGCTATGTTTATGTTCGTTGGCCAGCAAAAGATACATCTAGTAATGAGAAAATTGGGTAAACAAGAACATATTTTTCTCACTACTGGAATAGAACTATCGACATCAAGGCCGAAAAGGATGCTCTGATCACCGACTGAAAGTCAATGAAAATGTGGCCCAGGCTAAGGAATCCATACTCAAGAGATTGTCTCTATGCCACCCCCTACAATGATACCTGCATTACATTTTAATGCCAAAGCAGTCAATAACAAAACCCAGCGTCGGCGATGACCAGCAGCAGTGGTCACAAAAATCGCAGATGATATGACTGTGATATTAAAGAAAAATAAAATTTATCCCAAAGTGGGGAATCGAACCCAGGACTTTCAGATTGCGATGCGGGAACGCAACCCATAGGCCACAAAACTGCATTGCTTCTTGGCGAACAAAGGTGAACCTAGTATTTACGTTGCCTTACGACCACATGCTAATGAGTAGGTGTGCCATTAGATGGGAAGAGAAAAATTACAAAATAAATAAAAATAAAAATATGCTTTCACATCCAAAGCACGTACGTAGTCTTAAGTGCCCCTCGTGATTTTTTTGGC
This sequence comes from Amblyomma americanum, assembly GCF_052857255.1. Lineage (NCBI taxonomy): Eukaryota > Metazoa > Arthropoda > Arachnida > Ixodida > Ixodidae > Amblyomma > Amblyomma americanum. The sequence goes on along the minus strand of NC_135501.1, from coordinate 37,117,062 downwards.
CTCCTCTATCTTACGAAACCTCCGTTTTCAGAGAAAGCGAGTCTTTTATAATTCCAATGCCAAAATCTATCAACATATCCAAACTTCAGCTTGCCCTCAGTGACCGTTTAAACCTGTCTGAGGCCATGCGGTAGCCTGTCCACCAGCACACGCATTCTCACGCTGTGCGCCTGCCTTGTCAGGCCTCCAAATACTCTGACATCTGTGGACACATTTTTGCTTCTGCCGTAGGCATCAGGAGCACAAAACTTGATAACACGCAACCCGCAAAACAATCTTTGTCGACCAAACCTTAAAAAACACAACCCTACTCCATTTTCTTCAAATTGCTCTCCATCTCCCTCAGTTTTGCAGATGTGCGCAATAAATTCAACTAAGATGAACATCACTTTCATCTAACACTTCGTCCCTTCTAACTACTACTTTGTCCAACCTCCCGGCCAGGCTGCATCCAGTCAGCAATCAAGCTATGTAGGGATCGCCCGTCTCTCAGCATGTAAAAAAATACTGTAACTAACTATAACTCAGTGCTTCGTGAATAAGGACAGTCACAGTTTGCAAATATTTTGCATGCACTGAATTTTTCCTCACAAGAACAGCAGGCCCCTTAGTTTTCCCTTCCTTTGTGGGACAGTTTCATACTGAGGTATGCAGCACGCACACATTAGGCTTTGAAGCTGGGATCATGAGCAGCAGATATAACAGTGGGCTTTAGAAAAGCAAGTTTGGTGAAGCTCATTCATGCGGTATGGTTCACTGAAATGTAATAAGGGAGTAATTACTCATTCGCATTCACTGAAGCGCAGCCATACGACTGCAAAGGAAAGCCCTACAGCTTTCTCAGAAACTTCAGTTTGTAGCCGTATGGCTGCGCTTGGGTGGATGCCAATGAGTAATTACTCCCTTAATACAAGTTTACTCCACCTTGAGGGATGCTCCTAAAACATTTGACCATCACTGAAATGTGTAGTGCACTTCAGGATGCAAAGACATTATCTACAACAAGTCCTCTATGACAGGTGTTGTTAAAAAAAAGGCCTTTGATCACACGACACTACTGTAATGCGGTGAAACCACCCTAACTCATGTTTCACCTACTGGCGCCACATGCTGGCAGTGCTGTGCAGAGAAGCCAATCTAACTGGTGTTTGGTGTTCGGTTTCTTTCGGCCTCCACTATTGCCACGAGCGGCTTCAAAACACTGCTAAAACTTTGGAAAAGGTCTCTCGACCTTGCTGTCCTTTCGCTGACTAAATTTCACATCTCCTACGTGAGCTTTTGGCAAAATTTTATATTCTGAATTTTGGCTCTATCAAACAATTTTACGATTGACCCTAGATTAAAATGTCTCATTCCAGCTTATGTTCCAGAGCTCAAAAAAGAAGAAAATACTAAATTGTCATCGCTCACATGAGAACAGATGCTTTTATGGAACATCAACTGACTTCCTCACCATCAGACTAAACAGAACAAGGCTTGTAAAGTCTAGCTCAATTGATGCATGACTTTTGCATTGCTTAAGCCTAGACATATCGGACCCCTGCCCTCCTTCCCTGACTCTCAGAATGCAGTAGACAGCATGAAGAAGACAGAAGAGAAAACAAGCACCTCTCCGGCCTCAACCGGCGCACCACCAGCCGTGTCGAGTGGCGACGAAATGTCATCATCGTCCTCCTCAACTGGCGCTGCGGCAGCGGCGGTGGCTGCAGCCATGGCCGTAGCCGCAGCCGAAGCCGGAGGGGGCTTGCCTCCCGGTGCATGTGGGTGATGCCGTGCATGATGGTGCTTTTTCTTGTTCTTGATGATGATTTTGCGCAGAAGCTGCTTGGGCGAAGGCAGGGGCTGCCCCGCGCGAAGCGGGTGCGCCGTCAGCGGCTCGGTGACCAGCATGTCCCCAAACAGCTTGCGGCAGTAGGTGGCCATCTTGGCCTGCTGCTTGGGTGAGCAGTGGTTTTCGAAGGACAGGACCACGGGAAAATCGGAGGTCTTGAAGGCGCTCTCCGCAATGGCCTCAATGACCTCGCGCAAAAGGATCTCAGTCACCACCGTGTAACCGTGTGTCACAATGGGCTCCTCATCCGAGTTGCGTCCCGTCCAGCAATCGAGCTCCACGCACCGGCATCCCGCCAACAGGCACTGGCGGTACATCTCCACTGAGGATTTGCCTGCACGACCAAAGAGCAGATGTCCTCAAAGGGCATCCTGCACATTTTATTTATTTATTTATTTATTTAATTGGATTGCCCTCAGGGCCAAACGCATTATAAAGGGGAGTGGTTAAAAAGTACTTCAGTTTCAATTACAGGCAGGAACACCATCTGGTTAAACAGTGTTAGCTGAAACGTTTAAACATACACCTTGTTACATTCCTGGTCATACAATATTAGCTAAGATGCTGCAAAAATATAACTGACCAACAACAGATGTGATATGTGACACAGGATCAGGGCGATGCAAACTGAGATGTACAAAAGGGAATGATGGCGTCATTATGCAAAACAAGGTGTATAAATTCCTTGAAACAGAACAGAGCAAAGAAAATTTATGATGAGAGGTGATGGAAATAAGTTGCAATGAGTTTTTTCATTGAAGTTGCATTTGTGGCAAAATTACGGTTACAAAGTATGAAGTGGGCAGAGTACTTTTGACTAGTTCAAGGAAGCAATTTCAAAATGCCATTATTGGAATGGATGCAGCATACTTAAACCCAGATCGATGGATGCAGCATGGTTAAGGGGGTATGAGCGTCCTAAAATTTTTTTTCTTATTTGTGAACCTATGTTGCTGAAACTTAGCATGCAGGTATATCATAGGAGGCTGATTTCGAAGATGCATTAAGATTTCAAATATCTCACCTGGAGGAAAATGTATGGCAAATTAACATATCCTAATTAGGTCATTTCTTACAGGCCTTTATAGTAATTTATCAAAGAAAGCTATCTAAGAATAAGCAGACATTTGCAAAGGCCCACAGCACATCTTAAAGCTGATAAAATGTCTGTAAATTCGTTTTGTTGATCATAAATGAATAACAAAGTTGGAAAGAAAAAACAATGTGGCAGTAATTTGACCACACTTGACCTAATTGCTGATTTATCATGTTTAAAGGAAAACCGAAAGCTTTAGGATGTGCGGTGGACCTTTGGAAATGTTTACATATTCTTAGAAAAGCTTTTCTCAACTTAGAAATTATCATAAAGGCCCGTAAGAATTGACCTAATTGGGATGTTATTTTGCCATAAATTTCTTTTCAGGTGAGATATTTCAAATCAGCATTCTATGATACATATGTGTGTCAAGTTTCAACAAGTTATGTTGACAAAGAAAACACAAGTTTTTAAGACCCTCATCCCCCCTTAAATTTGATTCTCGGTCGATATGAGAATAAAGTATTGGGACTGACATCAACCGCGCGCTTTAAGCGTACTTTGAATTAGTGATTTGTACAGTAGTACATAGTTTCAGTTGATGCGGGAGCAATAGAAATTTATGGCGCAGATATCCTTGCATGTGCTTAGCGCTGCTAGCTCGTTTGCAAATGTGCAGTAACCAAGAAAGAGAAAGCTCCCCTGGACCAGGACATGACTGACATCTGCTGATCAAGCTGATGGCGACCAATTAACATATGAATCAATGCGTGATTCAGTGAATTTGTGTGTGCAAGTACATTTCAGGGGCACTTATGACACTCTGATCACAGAATCGCCATGAATGTGCTTTTCTCAGAAATCTCCACCTTCGTTCAATATGATCTACCTATCTTCCTCGTAGCAGAAAGACTCACTTCGCACTTCCCATGCACAGCACAGGGTTCTTTCACACAGCTTTCACTACCAAAGCATGATGGTAGTTGGTGTTTCCCTCTCTAAATGGGCTCTAGAGATCTTTGACTGCTGCAGTTTTCAAAGCGCTATGTGCACTCGTGCATTTAATAAACTTGAGGTTACAAGCAGGTTAAATTTAAATGAACTATGCACACACATGGATACCATTTACACACACATTCTTGTTCCTTAGCTGAAGTGGATTATCAAAAAAATTTTGCAATTCAGATCACATCTCATCAATGACTCATAATTGCGCAGTTCAACAATCTATGCAAGTAACTCCCCTTTCTTCTTTCTTGGTTCATTATTTTTGAAGCACAATTTGCAGCACAACATTCGAGCCAAATGTAGGTTTTCTGTGCATCAAAAATATGTGTAAATGATGTTTTGTAAATGAGAATCCATCGTGCTATGTGCTGTCAGTACAGTTTTACAACATTCATAACATGTTATTGCTATCCAAAATCGTGCAACCTGTTTGGCAAAGGCAATTGCACAAAGAGATCAGCTTGTGACATCTGGGCAGTACAGTATCGAATTAAAAGTGAAACAAATCTAAGCATAAGCATTTGCACTGGTTTTGCTATCTGGAGTGGTGAAACTGGTCACATATACCTTTACCTGAACAGTCGAGCTACAAATTCAGCTTTTACCAGTCACACACAGAGGTCAACAGAAAGTACACACAGCAATGAAAGCTCGGCATGATATCACATGCGGCACAGGTGGATGGGAGCAAAACCTAATGAATGCCGCTTTAACCAATTAGCAATATTCACGTTACACATCTGCTGCTTCTGCAGTCAGGTTTGCATGGTATATTTTTTAATCTGTGTGTTATGAATATGTTCTTTTTGTTGTCTGACTGTAAACTAAAATTACACTGAACTGTACCATCAGAACATTATTTTCCTGTCTGATATATAATTTTAACCACATAATCCTACTGAATAAACAGGATTTGGAAGTGAGCACTTCTTTCTTGTTGCTGTGACATTCTATACTTGACATGCCATGCATATGAATTAAGAGCGACATACCAATTGACTGGCAGAAAATGCCCCATGGCACAGCTTTCCTTGAGCAAAATGCTTTTAGGTAGAGAAATCTATTAGCAGCCCAAACAGTTGTAATTTCCAACTTCCCTAATGCATTTTGTGTTTCTATGTCCTCCGGTAAACTTGCTAGCTTTCAGCCGTTGATCATTTAACTATGTCAGAAGCGTAGTGCAAATTTCCGTAAAAGTGCACTGTTGTGAGCACTGTGACCAAATGGTTGTGTGAGCCAAGCAAAGGAATGCGAGGGGGAAATGCGAGAGAGATGAGAAAGGCAGAGGAGGAGGGGCACAGCAATAGTGCCCCTAGCGAGAGTGAGAGAAACTGAAAGCTGCCGGATTGAGTGCAACCGAATGAGTGTGAGAGGGAAGGGATACCACATATACTCGACTAAGGGCCGCCGCCCCCAACTTAGCAATCCAAATTTTGAAAAAAAAAGAAAGAAATCTCGCCAGCAAATGGCAGCCTCATTGCGTCTCGTGTACGATGCATTTCGCGGGAGCCACCAAATGACAATAGCTGTCCTGCGGCTTCATCACTCGGCGCTATTTGTGAGCTTCGGGCGCGCGGGTCTTGTCGCTTTTCTCGCCGGCGCCATTGATCCTTTGTGCCATCGTTCATTTGGAAGACTACCTATAGCACAACCGCTTGCGATGGAAAAGAAAAAACGCTTAACCGCGTACGATGCTGCATTCAAGCTTCAAGTTGGCGCATACACCGAACGGAATGAAAACCGTGCAGCCGGCCCGAATTCAAACGTCGATGACAAGTGCGTGCGTCGCTGGTGCGACCAAAAGGAAGAGCTGGCCGCAACAAACAAGACTAGGACAGTATTCCGCGGCAAGCCTTGCGAATTTCCAACACTCGAGAAGGAGCTCATGAAATACATCATGGACATCAGGAAAGATGGCTACGCGTTGTCAACCAAGATGCTCCGCATCAAGGCCCTTGCAATCGCACGCCAAATGAACATTTCACCTACAGATTTCAAGGCAAGCAAGGGATGGCTTCGGAGATTTATGAAGCGACAGCAACTCAGCATCCGCCGCTGGACAACACTCTGCTAAAGACTTCCACGTGAGTACGATGACAAAGCGATCAAGTTTCACCGCATCGTTAACGCGCTGCGAGCGGAGCACAAAATGCGGACCAGACGCCTGTTTAGTTCGGTGCTCCTAAAAACACGACGGTCAGCCAAACCGGCGCAAAGAGTGTCCTTGTGCGCATGACCGGTGCTGAGCGTTAGTGTTGCACTGCAATGCTATCTGTCACAGCGGACGGAGAGAAGTTCGCTCGTACGTTGTGTTTAAGCGAAGACGCTATCCAAGGAGAGCTTCCCGAATGGAATCATCATCAGAGTGCAAGAAAAGGGCTGGATGTCCAATGAACTAGTGGTGGACTGGGCGAAAACAGTGTGGGCTAACCGGTCGGGAGGTCTGCTGCAACAGAAGGCCTTGCTCGTATTGGGCAGCTTTCATGGCCACCTGACAGAGCGCGTGAAGGCTCGTCTTGAAGAAGCTCGCACGCATCTGGCGGTCATCCTCGGCAGGTTAACAAGCATGCTGCAACCACTGGATATGTTTAGTAAGAGGCCGTTTAAGGCAGAATTCAGACACCAGTAATCTGAATGGATGGCAGCGGGCCACCACGAGAAAACGCCAACCGGATGACTAAGGAGGGCGTCACTTCAGCTGCTCTGCTCTTGGATTTTAAACGAGTGCCGTGCAGTGTCCACGGACATTATTGTAAAGAGTTTTAAGGTCACCGGTATTTCCAATGCCATGGACGCCACTGAGGACGATTGGATACATGAACATACGGATAAACCGAGCAGCGGCGACGAGCCAAGCCCGAGCAGCGATACCGATGAAGACATCTAGCGAGGATGTCCACAGCTAGACGGCAGATATCCCATCGTTAGGTATATATGGCACGATTAAACAGGTTTTTCCATATGTGGATTGAAAACTGAACAAAAACTTCACACTTTCGTGGAAGGGCCGCACTTCACCAAAATTGCGAAAAAAAAGTGCGGCCCTTACACGTGTGTGTGTACGGTAAACAGAGGCATGCAGCCACACCGCCCCTAGTGGGAGTGCGAGGAAAAAGCGGAAGCGTCACAGCGAACAGAGGAGTGCAAGGGGAAGAAAAAAAGAAAAAGCATGCAGCGATAGTGCCCCTGACAGGGCTCGAAATTGCAAAGGCACTACTATTAAACTCAATGCTATTAAAACCCAATTTGAAAAGACAAAAATTAAAATCATACTGCTGAAGCAGAAATGCTGCGCCACATTGTACGATCACAAATCAACTTTTTTCCATTCGTTCTTACTCTTTCTTTTTAGCATCCCATTATGCAGTGCCCAGTAATGCAATCAAGGGATAAATAGATCATGCTTTTGGCCACGCAACTGTCCTTTCCAGCCACGAATATGATGGCTATGCCCATCGTCTCCCACTGGTTGTACCCATGAGGTCATTCTTCTCTCGTCCCTCCATCACATTGCAATGTTGCAACTCCAATTGCTGCACATTTGCAGGCATGGAGCTCTAGCTGCATGAAAAATTGCATCCTCACCGGTGAGCTGGTGCCCTGTGAGATACGTGTTGTGAGAAGAGTTGATGAAGTAGTGGTTCAGGGGCTGGTCCATGTCCATGCTGAGGTCAAACTTTTCCGGAGACACGATGGGGTTGTCTGCGCCCATCAGGTAGCGCAGAAAGCCATCCACCGAGAAGAGCCCCTTGGACACGTAGCTTTTGTTCGGCTCGTACTGGGCTGCACACAGATGTGCACGTGAGAGACATACACCTCTGACACCAATCATGGCACATCCAGGTGCAAGCAAGCCCTGGGAACTCAAGATTCACAAGTAGGGATACCACAGTCATACATGTACATAGCTCCTGCATCCAAAAAAAATATAGAACAGGCGGCACCTGTGACAACAAAAACACGTTTGCAGTACAGTGAACACATACGAGCCAAGTGACGCAAGTTAACTGCGAATTTGCGAACTGCGAAGTTAAATGCGATTCACTATGGACAGCATTTTATTGATTAGTAGTATCATATGGGCTTTATTTGGCGACGATGTCCAGTTGTACTTTTAACTATGCTGTTTCGTTTTGTAAATGTGTCAATTGTTTATTATGTGTATTATGTGAGTTCTGTTATCCACTGTATACTAAACCTTGCCATGTAACCACCCTGTAACATCCTCCCTCCTAAGGCCAACAGTACTGATAGATAAATAAATAAATACATAGCAAGGATGCTCACAGCGCACATATACAGATGTCAATTGTGCTCCCAGCAAAAAGAGGAGTAAGGTTAAAGGATCTGCAAGCAGGCTCAAAAAGTAACCAGCTACTTTTCTGTGTTAAGTTACTTCTATTGATTGTCACTGGTAAAACAAGAATGACAGGTCAAAGAAATGAAAATACACATGTTGCCACAAGTGCTGGAAACCACTCAATAGATGGTGCAAGAATTTTACAGGCTTAGCAGATACAAAATAGAGCTTTTCAGAGCACTGAGGTATACAAATTAATGCATGCAAATATTAGAATGTGTAATCATGTGACCTTCCAAAATAATACTGCCAAATTACAGATTATATGAACAATAAAAAGCATAATTGTTACAAGCTTGTTTCAATTAAAAAGTTTTGCTTTCTTCAATGGCATACTCTAATGGAGTAAGCAGATCAATTACAGCATACTCTCATTAACTCAAACTAAGGGAACAGATTTTTGTTTGAATTTTCAGAAGTGCATCTTTATGTAATCCAAGGCTAAATTTGACTTGCTTTATGGATATATGATCAGCACTAGGTCACACACGAAGAGACTCAAAATCAGTTGGAGCTCATAACTACAGCCCATTCACAAGCAGGTATATCTGTATTAAAAGCTATACTTGGTCAGGAGGAGCCAGCCACCAAGAGACAGAAGTTAAGGCAAAAATACTTTTATCTAGTTATTAATAATAAGAAAGACATTAACATAACCAGTACTTATTTCACCCCTCTAACATCCCAGCCCAAAAACACACTAAATGAATAATTCTTCCCGAGGATATTAATAAACAGCCTATGAATTTGGTTTTAATTCAACGCAATGAACCAATATGTTTGCCCTTAAAAACAGGTAATACAACCTGTATTGTGCATGGTATTGCAAATAGTATGCTTGTTGTATTGTGTATATAGATTCCATTCCATTTGTTCTGAATAAGAGAGAGTTTTGGGTAGATGCATTCTAACATAGTGCGCACTGAATTTGAATTCTTACATCAGGCACCGCCGCGGTCGGGTTCGAACCCGGGAACTCCGGATCAGCAGTGGTTAGGGCGCTTGACTACTGATCCGGAGTTCCCGGGTTCGAACCCGACCGCGGCGGCTGCGTTTTTATGGAGGAAAAACGCTAAGGCGTCCCTGTGCTGTGCGATGTCAGTGCACGTTAAAGATCCCCAGGTGGTCGAAATTATTCCGGAGCCCTCCACTACGGACCTATTTGTTCCTCTCTTCTTTCACTCCCTCCTTTATCACTTCCTTTACATCAGGTGTCCAAGGATATATGAGACAGATACTGCGCCATTTCCTTTCCACCAAAAAAACCAATTATTACATCAGGCACAAATGCCAAAACGAAGTTCTCAATGTTCTGAGCCCTGAACAGAAGGGAGCGTGTTGCAGCTGTTGAGGCAGACATTTAAAAATTAAATCATCTGCTTAGCAAATTGTATGCAATATTTTTGCTGCAAAATTTGGAGATCATGGGTTCATAGCCCACCAAAGGGATGTTTTGTTTTTTCTTCTGCTTTCTAATCAATTACCTTTAAGCAAAAAATAACTGCACTATATTAATCTTCAATTTATTAACACCAGAATAAAAAAAACATCCTCTAGATCTTTGGTTTCGGTGACTCTTGGCTTCCTTCACATATTTTTGCTGCTAGTTGTTCAGTGAAGGTTTTTGTAATGATGCTCCTCACCTATGCATCGCAACACTTGTACTCCAAGGCTTAAAACGAAGAAATAAAATTTGAGAAAGTCTGCACCATGAAATGAATACTTAACCAAACAATCTTCAAACTTATGAAAAAAATAATAAGCTCTAAAAAAGAATAAAACTCTGAAAGGGGAAAAACTCTACTGATTGGTTAATTGCGGCATTCAGCCACCGAGCATGAGATTGTGGGCTTGACACTGTCAGTGCGACCACATCTAAAAACGCAAAATATTAAGATTCTTGTATACAGAAATTACAACACACTTCAAAGAACCTGCAGGGAACTGGAATGAACCTGGAGCCCCCCTTATGATGTGCGCCACTGCTATTACTTTCCTTTGGCTAAGGCATAGAATCAGTAACTTATTACTAACAGTTGTGAGATGCACACCAAGCACAGCGACATCTTGGCAGTATCTAAAGTAGCCAAGGATACTGGTACCTACTATGACACACATGCACATGAATAGGTTCTCAGCCTTTCAGTGCTTTCAATCTTGCAACCAAACAATGAGTATATGCTGAGGTTTTGCCACTGATGCAGCGCCAATAGGCTGCCACTTTGTGAGCACACCTACCAATAATGGTTTAGTTGGTTTATGGGATTTAACGTTCCAAAGCAACCCAGGCCACAAGGAACGCCGCAGTAGAGGGCTCTGGATGATGTTGGCCACATGAGGCTCTAAAACGTGCACTGACATCACACTGTGCACAGGTCTCTGGCATTTCATCTCCGGCGACTTCCATGGCGAACGCGCATCTTTTGGGTCAGCAGCCGAGCACCATAACCACTCAGCCACCATGACAGCTAGCACCTACCAATGAGGTCCCTGGCCCGAGCTGGGTTGGCATAAGGGTAGAGTATTTCGTTGAGCCTTGGATCCCGCTGCTCCTTGTTAAGGAAGTCCACCAGCTGGTCGACCGTCATGGCTTTCTTCTTGGAGCCGCCACACAGGCGCTCAAAGATGGCGTCCACCTGGAAGGAGAACCACACAGTAAGGGTCCTAGGTGTGACACGTGCAACATGGTGTTTAGAGCTTTCCTTCTCACCTATGTTTAATCAGGCAAAATTTCATAATGCACAAGTTTCACAAAGTGGAGCTGCAAATTCCAAGTGTACACAATAGTTACTATGGCATGCAAATAAGAACAAAGGTTCGTGAAGCAGCCACCTCAAGATAGTTGCCGAGTGCTTGAAGGACGCTTTACGCAGCAAGATGTTAAAAACAGCATATTTATATTGCCTCATAAAAATTAAGTTTGCAATGTCATAAATGTGTACAAACCACCTCTCTAAAAAAGAACGATGCATTATGTGGCATTCATTACGTGGCATCTATGCATGACATAAAGATAAACACAACACAACATAAACACAACAAAATACAAATGCATTACATTTGCAAACAAGAAGCAGCCACTTCATTTTACTTAGCGGAGACACAAATGGACAAATGGTAATGAAATACAATGTAAGCAAATAGAAAGTACACACTTCTTATTTGTTCTTACAACAAATCAGTTCACTCTGCTTCATAAATTTGTACCTGCACTGCCTCCCGGCACTGCCAGCCAAGCCCTGTCAAGACCCCTAACCAGACCTTGTACAGAGAAAGGCCACTTCATCTAACTTCAGAAGACACCAAAGAAATGTCTCCACAAGTGAAAGTTAACAGACAAGATGAGCATGCTGCCACTAAACTGCAAGATACCAAAGTAGATTTCAACCATTCACGTTGTTCTTTAAGGCATCTATTTCAATATACTTAAGACTCCATTAATGTACTGGGTGCTTGGTGCTTACTGTATTGTTACACGTATTATGCATGAAATGGTCAAGCAGTCAGCCTTCTTTCCTTCTACACACATATTTATTTGAATAAACATGAATGTGATCAAGAAAGGTACTTAGGCGTCACATCTGCAAGCAACCTCAATCTAAAGAAACAAGCTGGTTCAATTTCGAAGAAGTCTAAATTAATGAAAATTGTGCTGAAGAACACACTCACGTTTTGAGTTACCACATATGGAATACTTTAAAGTTGTCAAACCGCTTCTCTAGCAAAAAAAAAAAATCAATTTGGAGTTGCTACCCAAAGCACCTAATAAGCAAGCGAAGGTGAATTCAGAACTAAGCATTCTGATTCTACACTCCAACAACTCAGGAAAGACACTGTAGCATTGCTAGTTTAGTTACCAGGGTAAACCTTCAACCACAAGTGCAATGAAAAATTATTTCAAGAAAAAATCCTATTTACCATGGACAATTCAAATATATTAAGCTCTATCTGTCAGCTGCAGAACCTCTTGGGCATTCATTCAGTGCAAGCCACTGTAATACAATATCTTGCGTGCTCTCTATAAGGGATGCTCTCTTATGAATAACCTTGTGCTACACAGTGATCTGCTTAATGCAATGCCCAAAGATGGTGTGCCAGACTGCTGTTGACTGCTCCATTTTTGAACAAATGCAATACAGATGTTAGGGCAATGCACGAAAACAACAAAAATATTGCATTTCCTCTGAGACGAGGAAACTGCATAAAACTGCTGCCAGAAACCACATAAAAATATAAATGAGCGGTGTTTTGTTGCGCCACTTAAAGGGACCTTGAAATGATTTTGATGGGCATATTGTAATGTAACAGATCTGTAGAGGTGGTCTCTGTCAGTATTCGAGTCAAATTTCAAACCTCTGCGTAAACCCTATAGTTTAAAAATAATTTCTATACATTCGCTGCCGCAGTAACTCGCAACCAATTAAGGCGACACACCTCCACACCTCACAGCGCGTCTCGTACCCCAATGACATCAGTGGGCACAAGGGCCAGCCTTGAAGCTTGCCCAGTCTGCCCGCTGACGTCATCAGGGTAGGGAACGTCCCTGATGTGTGGAGATGTGTCGCCTTAATCGGTTGCGAGCTACTGCGGCAGCGAATGTATAGAAATTATTTTTAAACTATAGGGTTTACGCAGAGGTTTGAAATTTTACTCGAATACTGACAGAGACCATCTCTACAGATCTGTTGCACTACAATATGCCCATAGTAATCATTTCAGGGTCCCTTTAACAATTAACATCATCATCAGCCTGACTACGCCCACTGCAGGGAAAAGGCCTCTCCCATGTCTCTCCAATTAACTCTGTCCTTTGCCAGCAGTGGGCACCGTATCCGCGTGAACTTCCTAATCTCATCCGCCCACCTAACCTTCTGCCGCCCCCTGCTACGCTTGCATTCTCTTGGAATCCACTCCATTACCCTTGAGGACCAGCGGTTATCTTGCCTTCGCATTACATGCTCTGCCCAAGCCCATAACTTCCTCTTGATTTCGACTACAACAGTTAAGTTTTAAGACTGGACAAGTATGCATGCCAATATGTTACTCCAAGATAATCAAACAACTGCCTTTGTAGTACAACAAGTAGTGGCGAAGCACAAAAAACAGGGAAAGGAAAAAACTTTCTTTAGCTTTGTTGACACTGCCTCCACCCAGTATCCGCATTCCCTGACAAGAAAAGCTTCCTTCCATTATCTCTAACAACCACTACGGTCTCTGATGGCTTAGTTTTACTGGGGTAAAAATATAGAAAGCCATCTCCTCCTCTACTCTATATTTACCTCGCACTACTAAGAGCACTGAGCAAATTTTTTTTTTGTTAAAGCCTACCATTAGCCTGTACAGGAAACAATGTTTTGCATGTGAGATGCAGTCTAACGGCGTCACTAATCTAACTTGACATGCACCAAGAAGTGGAATTTTGCAATCGTGTTTCTTTGTGGTCTCTATGTTAATACTTTCTCTTTTTGTGCTACTATTGTTGAGCATATTTTTCATTGCATTTTTTGTTGCTCTGGATTGTCAAACCAAAAGCTGCATCCAGTACTGGACCTATTACTAACCTCTGGCAAAGGATCTCTGTAATGATCTATATAAATGATATTCGTAAGTTTAGAGAAACAACGAAAGACAAAAGGACCAAGCGTATCTGTCTTGACATTTCATTCACTTTTCTTTGAAGCTGTACAGAGTGATATAGAATATATGGTACATCAGTTCAAGACAAATCACACCATGCTCTTGACGTCGAATGAAATTTGAAAGGAAGCTGAGGTACACAGAGCAGGAAGAGAATATTTTAGCACATGGTGAATAACCTAGTGATGAGTGCTGCAGCATAAGTCACAAGAAATTGTGTTTCATGTCTTCTTCTTCATACACAATTTTTCTGCTGTTGCACTTGCAAATGAATGTCCTGTATTTTACACTGATAATATGTTACTAATACAAATAAGTTCACTTTGCTGCAAGAAATTAAATTGAATTTAAAAAAAGATACAATTAACTGAAATGAAAATGTAGCAGGTGTATTAAGAACAAAAATATCCTTCCAGAAAGTGTGTATACTAAGGGAAACTTGAAGCTGCATTTAGAAGCCCAAAGTATAGTATATTGTGCTCATTTAAGGCTATGGGAATGGGCTATTTACATGAAAATGTCAAATTGCACATTGCACTAGAAGACATTATACAGGAAACAGCTACAAGCAAAGACAAAAGGCTTGGTTGGCAGTTGATCGAAGAAGCAAAATAATTTTGCTCATTATGAAAATGCCAAACCCTAACTGGTACAGAACGCATGATAACTTCAACTAGCATGGTTTCGACTCTATAATGTACATCAGTGGCGCAAAGGGCAAAAACAGTGTTATGTCATCAGCTTGTTTGTGCTTAATTGCCTTTTACACAGTTTGCAAACTGTGCATATCCAGTACTTCGGTTCTACTACACTAAGAGTAAGACCTGTTGACGAACACATCAGCATCTCCATTTTTGCACAAGGAGCAGTTTCAAAGCTGGAAACTATGCTGGAACAAAGCTGGAAACAACAACTGACTCGTTCAAGCACGGCAAAGCAGTTCAATCTGCAGGCCCTCACCTCTTGGCGACCCACGAGGTGCCGGTAGAAGCGAAGGAAGACGTCAAGGCAGAGCCGCTCGGGCGCCAGCGTGTCGTTCTTGCCGGCGGCCAGCCCGACGGCCTCGAGGGCCCGCTCGACCCGCTTGCGGTCGTCGCGGTGCTGGGCGAACATGCGCAGCACGCTCTTGACGGGCAGTCGCCCCTCGCGATCGGTGCACAGCAGCAGCTTTGTGTGCGCTTTCTCCAAGAAGGTGGCCGCCGGTGCGTTCAGGGACAGCAGGTTGTACGCCATGCTCAGCAGTTCGTCGGTCCAGAGCTGCGCTGTCTCGCGGCTTGTGCCGCAGAAGCTGATGGCACTCACGTTCACCAGGTCCGGCCCGTACAGCACCGTAACGGTCTTCTCCTCCAGGGGCACGTCCGGTGCACCCATGGACACCGAGTCGCGAAGCTTGCCCTCCTGCGAAGCACGGCCGGGTTGTTCAAGCGGATATCGAACACACTCTTCGGGGGTCCACGGGACGGTCAACGCAATACAAACATGGTCGTCAAACAGCGCGCGCGGCCCCCACCAATGACGTAAGCGCGCAGGAACTGGCGAAGTGCACCGCTAGGGCACTACCACACTGGTATTTCTCACTCGACTCAAATGCCGGTGTTGTGCCACTACACAACATTTCGATGGCATTCAGGTCAAACAATTGATGGGTCAGAAAGTGTTGGAGGAAATGTCCTCCGTGCATATAGTATGTATTTTCTCGGATATTTTTTTTTTTTTCGAAATGGAGCCTCACACGGTTTTCTTGTGTAAATTTTTTCACTTTGGAGGGAGGCGACCGTCCCCCTTGAATACGGCGCCCATGGGCTCAACCAACAACCGAGTCGACGAAGCACGGACCGCGGAGGCATTAATCCGAGAGTTAATTTCAAATGCACCTTGGAAATGCAAACACGTGTATCTCAGTGAACAGTGTCTGTGCCACCATTTTGAAAACAAAATTTTGCAAGTACATATATATGTGCATTCGGAAAAATTTACATCAATAGTTTTTATTTTCTTTACTGTGGCCTATGATATGTACAGCCATACAGGGCGGCTCCGAAGTTCCTAAAGATATACTTCCCTCGTATGCAGAATTGGTTAAAGGTGCGCTTTAACATAGCTGGACAGCCGTACGGCAAGCAGGCCACATTCTCACAGCCGGCCTCCTCTACGGCGCGGCGGCGACGGAGGCGAAAACCACGGCAGCAATGGAGCGGTGCGGTGTTCTAATCGAAAGAGGTGCTGGACACCGGCAAACCAGTTTGGGCGGGCGCTCGCTTCTCCCACGTGACTCTACGTCAGTGCTTTTTTTTTCTCCCGCGTGGAAAAAAAAATACGGTGGCAGCAGCAACGGAGTCCGAAGGAAATGCCGGAGGTGCAGTGAAAGTCGTCTGTTGTCTGCTTGGTCTTTGCTCTGCTTGACTATTATCACAGAAAAAACAGTGCGATCTCACAAGCGGTGGCAAAAGTTTGAAGTTAGTTGAATAACTTCGTGCAACTCCAAAGTTTTTACAGCAAAACAGCATGCTTACAGCACCAAAACATATTTATACATATATAGCAAGCTACTATTAAAGCACTACATGCACTGCATTCACATTATTCTGGCCAATATGAATGAAATCGAACATATGTAGGGGGTAATGAACTTTGTTATCAATACAGGAATGGTTTTCCAGGGTCTAGATTGGTCTTAATACTAATGTTCGAAAATTAAGCTAGCAAAACAGTTTGAAGAATATTTTACCAGTATCGGCTAATTGAAACAATGAGGCCCTAAAAGCTAGCAACAAGTGAACAAGTTTTAAAGCATCTTTCATCGGAGGAAGCGGCAAAAATTCGTCAGCTCGGCGGGTTGGTGGCGGCCTTCTTCAATGTTATTCCTTTGAAACGCTTTTTTATTACTCCATTGTTCTCATCTCTTCCCTGTTATTATGCTTCTTGCTTCTCTTTACTGTCTTTGTGTTGTTTTTTATCTGAGTTCGTTTTTCTGCTCTGCAGTGTAGCTGCGCTTAAGTTGCGGAAGCATCGTCGGATAATAAGGACGATAATCAGATAGTTTACAAGTGGGTTTTAGAGTATAAGAGTAATTCAGCGAGTGTGCAAATGTGCGGCGTGCGTGCATTCCCAAAGATTTTGAACCAGTCATGTTGTGGTTTTGTTGTGTGTGTTAAAGAAGGGGTTTTGGAAATACACATGCCAATTTTCAGATTTTTCCCTATAGCAGAACTCAATGAAAGCCTGAAAGAGATAAATCCGTCAGGCTAGTAGCATTCCATACTGGATCGTTTTGATGACATTCCTGTCTGTTTTAATGCATTTTATTCTGATATGCATCTATGTGTACAACCATGTCTATCGCCAATGCTTTTATTTTACAGTTGCGTATTTACTGTATGTACTCGAACTAGCCAATGTTTTGTTGAGGAAAGGGATGAACTTTTGTTGTATGTTTCTCTCTCCCTCCTTCTCTCTCTCTCCATATAAATAGAACAAGTGTCCAGCTAAATGTAACAACATTTTTAACAAATGAAGGAGTGACCTAGGTGCGTAAAATGGGCTCAGTACTGCTGAGGGCCGTGTGGCCTATTCTGCGATATCAGATAGGTAGCTCTTTATTCAAGCAAAACTTGAGTTGCAGTCCGGTGTGCGTATATGACATTGAAGTGACCTTGACACTTGGCGATTTCATAGCAACACCTCAAGTCAGATGACAAGCATACTTTGACTATGTCCAATGCAATGGTGTCTCCAAATTAGACCCCGGTCATTTCCGAAATGTTGCCCATCCCACCCACGAAATTTTACCTTAATTGATTTGGACCAAAATCAATTTTCAGGCTAATTTCAATGCGCTCAATACGATGGCAGTCTCTAAATTTGACTCGGGCCAGCCCCAAAATTTGACCTGGGCCAATTTGGACCAACCATAACTGAGCGTCCAACCATAATAAGCGTGTAACCATAAATGAACATGCCCACCACAATGACAATCTCCAATCTGGTCTGGGCTATTGCCAAAATGCTTTTGCTGGACCTTTGGTATAACCATGTTTAAACCCTACCTAACAAATTTCTTTTTCGCACTGCACAGTCAGTTAATTATTTTAGCCTGACTAGCTAGCTTTTTAAATATTAACTCCTTTTTTTGCAACAAGGTACCAGCGGAGTAATTTATTCTTCAAGCTCTAAAAGACCGCGCGAAATCTAAATACACAACAGTAGTGCAACTTGAGCGCAACAGGTGAAAATTGGCTTATCGTATATCCCGCGCCCAGTGCAAACACAAAACTCAGTCGGAGACTCGTCTAGCTGGAACGCCTCGTATATTGCCAAATGAAATAAAACCGTTATCCGCTCTCTGGTCATTGGCAGCGGGCGCTTTTCGGGGCGCAAGACGCGTGCTTCTCCCGACGGAGAAAAAAATGGGGGTTGCGCCCGCGCACCCGCGCATCGCCGTCAAAGCCGCGATAGGGTGCCTCGATGCCAGCGCCAGGCTAGCCACCTTAGCCAGGCTGCGCTGGCATCGAAGCACCCAAAGCCTCGACGCTCGCCAGCGCCATCTCTCGCTCGCAGCAGGCAAGCCATGGGTCACGTCAGGCGAGCTCGCGCTGTGACTGGCGCGTTTTTTATGGGGTGGGGCTCCATCGCCGCCGCTCGACGGAAACGTAGAGCAGGGCCCAGCGGCATCTGCCGCCCGATTTGGGGGGGGGGGGGGGAATAGGTACAAAAACATCCCCCTCCGTCGGCTGCGGGAGCGACGGAGGCGACGGAGCAAGCGAAAAACCGGCTGTGAGAATGTGGCCTTGAAAATCCGGCTGTGAGAAATGTGGCCTAAGGCCAATGTGGCCTTGAAAAACCGGCTGTAAGAATGTGGCCTAAGACCAGCTGTGAGAATGTGGCCTAGCTAAGGCCAGGCCACATTCTCACAGCCAGCCGGTTTTTTGCTTGCTCCGTCCCCTCCGTCGGATGTTTTTGGGCCGGTTTTCCCCCCAAATCGGGCTTTAGACCGCATTCTCACAGCCGGCTGTTAGAATGCGGCCCGGCTGTGAGAATGTGTTGTTACGGTTGTCAGGCTTGCCGTGTTTACGGTACGGTAGAGCTAAAGCTCTCTAAAGTCGCGTCCAACGTACATATGTGCGTATGTGCTACTCCGCGCTCTCCCCGCGAAGCATATATATGCAGGTTAGTGTCCACAATCGCGACTTTCAAGAGTGAAATCTGCCCACTTTACAGCGAAAGCTATCACAGCATTGGTTTAGCCACATATATCCCTGCATATTCTACCATGGAATTCACAGCGTCAGCAACAGACCTTAACTACTTAGCGAATTAAGTTAATTTGGCTTAATAAATTTCATTTAGCTCCATAAAATTCAATTCAATGGCCGCCGCGTTGTGGCAAAGTGGAGAGAGGGAAATGCCCTTTCCAGGGAGGGAGAGGGAAAAGAGGTTATCGAGTGTGCGATAAACTAAATGGCTAATCGAAAGCTATAATGTGCTAATTTGTAGCTTATCGCTACAGTTTTACAAAGTCCGCCTGCCTTATAATCGATGCGGTGCGACAACGAAACATAGCTCGTCCTCTCGTCAGGCGACGTACGCTTTTGTGCCACGCACGCAGAATCTGTGGTCACAACTAAATGCACAAACATAAGTCCACGCATAATGGTACACATCCCAGCACTCCCGCAAATGGCGCCGACCGGCATCTGCGCGCGCAGTGGTGCGCGGCGAGCCCCGCTGTTTACTCGCGCCGTCGCATGCAGCGACGTGGTGAAAACATTTATGTAATCATAAAGAGAGGTGTGTGCGTCAGCAAGGATGCGCATTAGCTGGCCGCCTTCGCAACACAGCTTTGTAAACAGTCTCGTAATCTGTCACCTCGGTGTGCTTTGTATATATGCCAGCATTTGCGCCGCCTGCGATTCTGCACCGCCTTCTGAAGCGCAGCCGCGGTATAGGCTGGGGATCGAACACTCGGGTAATAGGTAAGAAATATGCTGGCTATTCTTAAGCGGCAAATTTACTGTTCACATTGAAAAAAAAGATTAAAATTGTTATTTGAGGAAAGGAAATGGCGCAGTAATTGTTTCACATATCTCGGCGGACACCGGAACCGCGCCGTAAGGGAAAGGAGGAAGGTGGGAGTGAAAGAAGAAAGAGGCGGCCGTAGTGGAGGGCTCCAGAATAATTTCGACCACCTGAGGATCATTAACGTGAACTGACATCGCACAGAACACGGGCGCCTTTTGAGTTTCGTCTCAATCGAAACGCGGCCGCCGCGGTCTGGCTCGTATTTGTATTCAAATTTTTTTCCGATTCTGTCTCACAGCCATGGCCTCCACTATGGCACCTATTTCTTCCTTTCTTCTTTCACTCCCTCCTTTATCCCTTCCCTTAAGGCGCGGTTCAGGTGTCCAACGATATATGAGACAGATACTGCGCCACTTCCTTTCCCCAAAAACCAATTATTATTATTATTATCACAGCCATGGTAAAAGCAATAGTACATGTCAAATTATTCTGAGGCCCACGGTGCTATAGTGCGGCGATGACCAGACCGCCTTGCCTGCGAAAACGAAGAGATGCTCCACAATAAAAAAAAAAATGTAGGTGCACAGGAGGACCGGAAGCGTGTATACGGGCCACTGCCGGGAAAACAGCGCCTTTTTTGAGGAACCCGTGTGACGATTGCAAAGCGCCCACTTCGTAGCTTGATACTTCACGCGAAAGTTCGCGCATGTAGGAGTGTAAACACCGGCGGATTCGAGCTTGCAATAACGGAGTAATTATACTCATTAAGATCCACCCAAGCACAGCCACAGTAGAAGAACAATTCGCCCTGGTCTGGGGACCAGGGTCGAGCTCGCGAGCAGAAGGGCCCCGCCCACGGACGTCGCCTAATGGCACGCGCACCACTGCGGTGCGCACTCCCTTCCAAGTGGAGGACTGCGGTGGCTCGTCGAAGCCTCCAATTTCACCAAGCGGCCATCGATCGGCACAGAGCTGAAAAGCACATGCGCCTCATGCTCGCATGAAAACAGCCAGAAGTAATTTTGCAGTTCGCGCGCCATTTGCAGCTGTATTATGGAAATGGAAATCATGACCATCTAGGATAGATTTCAGCAGGGTCCATTCAATTTCAGCTAGAAGGTCCCCTGTCTCCAGGTGGAAAATGCCGATTCCTGTTGGGTTATCAAACCGGAAATCATGTAAAGCTGGAACATTTTTGCACCCAGCTGGAAAACGGCATTTCCAGTATACTCCAGATGGGAGTGTGCCCAGAAGGTGCTCTTATGGCTGGATTTCTGTTGGGCTGAAACCCAACGACGCGCGGCAAATGGGGCAGCCGAAATGAAGACGTGGTGTTTGTCATGCACGTAGCAGAACCAGGAGCGGGCTTATGAAACGGGATGGGTCCGTCTGACATACCGCGAAACGATATGTAACGGGTCCGTCCGGTGTAACTTTAGTCAAATGCCCATACGAGAGTAAAACGAGCACACACACAAAGAAGACAACAAAACATTACAGCAGCAGCGCTATCGCAATGTTGAAGGATTACAACCCAGTCCGAATTCCATTCGGAGTCTGAAATGTGATGTTGTTGTTTCAAATGTTCAAATGTTGTTTCAACGTGTCGTTTGTGCTGGCGCACGGAGCAAGACAAAAATAAGCAGTCAGTCCAAAGCCGTGTGTAAACCATGCACGCTTGAACGAACGTTACGAAGAAATTTTGCGGATGTGCCCCACGAAATGCCGTTGTACCCACAGCAAACGAAACTCAGATGAACGAAATTTAGCACACTGCAACCGTCAGTTCAAGCGAAAATTTTTTAGAACACTGAAGTACTGCGCCCAAGACAGAATGCATCATGTCAGCACTTCGGCGGACGGCACGTCGCTGCAAGAAAAGGATCACTGGCGTGCGAACAATGTATTCTTGCTTGTACATTACAGACAAGCTTATCTGATGCCATTTTTATGTACCGAAATATTGATATATTGATCTACTTCGCGAACCCCTTCGAGTTCAATACGTCCGGTTTCGACTGTATTGTAAAATAAATGTTTTTTGGGAATCATTTCAATACTTCACAATTTAATTACTTCGACTTATTATTAAAATCAATTTTAAGAACCCTTTAAATACTTCACAATTACTCATTACTTCTTCATAGAAATAAGCTGGGGCGTGGTTACTTCAGAGAAGCAAACTTTCACTTCACTGAAACATTCGCCTGGGTCCCTTTGAAAGTTAGTTCTGGTGGTATTTGACCCGATATATGAAAAAAAAAATGCGGAACTACTAATACATTCTTCCAAGTGGTCATTCTGTGCAGAAGACAATATGACCGCGAGTAGAACCGCATGTGGGAGCCGAATGCCCCGTGCGCTGGTCCGCCAACACTATACGGTGGCGGCTCTCCCATCTTCTACTCGCCGAAGTGGTTACCTTCAGTTAAATGCATTTTAATCTTGAGAGTGCTCATTAGCGCCACACAAACCGTGGTTGGTGCCACCCTGGCAGCTTACAATAAGGTCAGATAGGGATAAGAGATAGGAATGAAATGAGCCCCAACATGGTTAAAGCCTTCGCACGAAACGAATCGGTTCCGAGCCAGTGTGAGTGGAAATCATTCCTCCGAGAAGGCGGCTAATAATAATAATTGGTTGGTTGGTTGGTTTTGGGGGAAAGAAAATGGCGCAGTATCTGTCTCATATATCGTAGGACACCTGGACCGCGCCGTAAGGGAGGGGATAAAGGAGGGAGTGAAAGAAGAAAGGGAGAAAGAGGTGCCGTAGTGGAGGGCTCCGGCCGTGCCTGGTTCGCTTATAATAATAATAATTAGTTTTTGAGGAAGGAAATGGCGCGGTATCTGTGTCATATATCGTTGGACACCTGAACCGCGCCGTATGGGAAGGGATAAGGGAGGGAGTGAAAGAAGAAATAGGTGCCGTAGTGGAGGGCTCCGGAATAATTTGACCACCTGGGGATCTTTAACGTGCACTGACATCGCACAGCACACGGGCGCCTTAGTGTTTTTCCTCCATAAAAACTGAGCCGCCGCGGTCGGGTTCGAACCCGGAAACCAAGAAGGCGGCTACGAGTTCACTCTCTTGAAAGGGCCCTGACGGAGAACCATGCCTTGTCGGGGTGAATCTGCCTCGCACTGCAGGATGCACAAGCGCTCTCCGTTACTTAAAAAGACAACGCTATCATTTTTTTTTTGTCAATAAAATCCGATACTTCCTCATTTTGTGACTTTGTTGCCGCTTGTCCGGCAGCGAAAGGTGCATTTATTGCTAAGAGATTTGGATTCGAAGTTGAAAAACTTTTTTCCCGCTGCTACGATTCTAACTCTGGACTCTCTGACGACGTAAAGCGGCGGAAACGGAAACGAGGATTCTGGGACTGCTGTCGGCGAGCGCTGCTTAGCAGCAGCCGAAATGAAAACTACTGCCGGCCGGACACTGAAGGCCTCTATCAGCCGTCGTTTGCACCAACGTACAATGGCCCGATTCCGACAACGAAGTTCTCGCATAGAACCGCGGCCTGCACTTGAGCGACCTCAACCCCACGCTGCTTGCGAAGCTTTTGAGGGACCGAAACGAACGCTCGTAGAATGCATTGGCTCGAATCAGATACGCGGTACGACCGATGCTGATAGCATCACTATAACTCACTCTGTGCAACCAACTAGCAAAACAATGCACTGAAGTTGTTTTTCACGGCCCATTTAAGAACACTACCATTCTTGGGCATGGAAAAACGAGGAGCCAGCGTGAAATTTTGGAGGCATACCATCTCACCAAAAAAATTGACGGATCCTTAATTTAGTCGGTAATGCGATGTTTGAGCACAACTCTTGACGACGACGCGGACGACTACGTCGATGCGGAAGCCGTAGCAACCTCTGCCTCCCGATTCTTGGCCGATCCCCCAGTGTGTGTACGTGCCATCTTTTGTAAGGCTAACAACAACGAAGAACGGGCGTCTAAGAGCTGCGTTCTAAAACACACATGCATGTGTTCGTGACACGTCAGTGAGCTTGTTCGACAAGGAAATAAGATTTTAAAGCTCTTTAAAGCATGTACAGATAACTGTCGAAAACGCGGTATAATGAGAGGCGTCTTTCCTTCGGTGTTGTTTGCTGCTTTTTTTTTCACGAGAATTGTTATGTATGCGTATTTCGGGCCTTTATCGCTGAAGGGTGTATATATGTGATCTGAGTACCTGACAGACCAACGTCGTCCCAAGTGCCTCTACTATGCCTGGGTCTTTTCCGCTGGTTTTATTCTTCCAACCTAGAGAAATCATAACACGCGCAACGAAAAACGGGCGATCAAATGCGCCGCTTTGCAGCTTACTAAAATTAGTGAATTTCCGAGACTCTCGAAAAGACCATGGAAGCTGTCAATAAACCGATCATCACCCATTAACGCGTGCAAGAGATTAGGGCAAGCCGAACACCGCCGTTGAATTGCCGAGGCGCGAAGAGCGTGACAAGAGCCCATTTGCTGGAACGATTTTAGGCGCGGAGTAAATTTATTACGCGGCTAAAACGAGGGCAGACTTGTCTCTTTCACGGCTTCCCTTTTTGGGGCGGAGAACAGAAGGGAAGCGAAAGCGGCTCGCTCTGTAGCCTTCAATTTCTAACACGCTGCACTGATGCCACGGAAAAAGAGAGAGATGCCTTGTTGCTCTGCGGAACACCGGACGGGTCGCGCGACCCTCCGCCTCGAGTAAAAACACGCGGCCAGCGCCGCAGCCTGATGAGTCGCATTTCTGAATGCGTGCGGTGCGGCAAAGGTATACCTATGTAGAGCACACATTTAAATATATACTGCTTTCCGAGAAGCACCACGAAGTACCATCTTCGACCAGAGGACGAGGCGCCCTTACCTCGTGTGTCACGACGCGCACGGGCGCGAAGCACTCGTCGGCGGGGGCGGACACGTCGCTAATGGCGAGGGGCACGCGAGTGCGCGTGCGGGCGGCCCACGCACGCCACCCCATCGCCGAAAACAAATCCCTCCGTCGGCTGGGCACGCCGCTCCAAGTGCGGAACAGCGGCCCCTGGTGAGCTCGGTTGGCGGCGCTGCTCTACTGCCACTCATTGAATACGTATACTCACTAAAACCAGTCAGGGCCAACGAACGGACTGTGCCGCCAACGTCGTCCCAAGTGCCTCTACTATGCTTGCGTCTTTTCCGCTGGTTTTATGCTTCCAACCTGGGGAAATCGAAACAACACGGTAGTGGTGGTGGTGAAAACTTTTATTGTCCGTAAGGGGGTGACACCGGAGCTCCGTTGCCGCTCGCAGGCGTCCAGGAAGCCCGATGTCACCCTAAGGGGCAGGGGTTCGTAGACGAAGCGGTTTGCAGCTTCGGCTGCCAGACGGACAATGTTGGCTTGTGTCGTCAGGTCTTCGCTATGAAGAGCGGTCTCACATGCTTCTTCGTCCGTGAATAAATTATATCCCGGGAAGTCGCTGCACTCCCACAGGATATGTCTTAGAGTTTCTAAGTTATTACAGAATCTGCAGAGTTGCTCCTCCGCATTTCCCGTTTGCGTGAGGTATCGCCATCTTGGAGACATGTGGTTCTTGGCTTGCAGGCGGCGCCAGGTGACTGCCTCTCCGGACGTGAGGGACCTATTCGGGAGTGGATATTTCCGCCGTCCTAACCTGTAGTGCTGTATGACCTCGTGGTAGGTCGTGAGCGTCTCGACCTTAAAGTTAGGCTGACAGGTGCCGTAGTGGAGGGCTCCGGAATAATTTGGCTCCTTCGCGACGCACAATGGCTTCGCCCACCGCGAGACTATGAAGACGCTTGTTGATGCATGCGCTGGTCCGGCGGACCGCATCACGTAGGCTCTACGGTGGGATGAACTAAAAGTTTCGCCAAAGTTCGTTCAAGTTCGCCTACTTGTTCTCCCTGTATCCTGGCGTCTAGGTCACCCACGCGCGCCGACAACGGGAGCTAAATGATTTAGTGATTAACGGTGCGATATAATAGCGGCTTTGTCGTCTTAGTTCACTCGAAATCTTACGCCAGCTTGAGTCCCAAGTGCCGGAGTGGCACCATACGAAAAGCAGCGATACCGCAGTCCCAAGACCACACGGGACTAGACCAACCGCGGGCGCATTTGGCCGCGTCTGCACTGCTCTCTCCTCCCTTTAGCTTCCGTCATACCCTTCATTCAAGGCAGGCGTCCAACCAAAACAACATAGGTACGATAAGCGCGATGGCTTAGCCTAAGCTAGAACCCCTACTAAGGGAGCTCCGAAGAAAAGCCGGTTTAATGGAGGCACATCGCTCGGGCGAGTCGAAGGGCTTCCCGAAAAGGGCGAAGAGATAGTCGCTCTCCCACGCGATCGCCTTGCCGAGCCGCGGGGGATGGGATGAGAGACGCCCACGGAGCCGGGTTGCGACCGACAGCGGCATGTCGCTTCATTGGGCCGGTAACGGAAGCCGTGCTATTGCGTCTCGGGGCGAGGACTGAGCTGGCAGAAATGATTAGCTACGCCGTGGCGAACCTTGCTGCTGGTCATGATTTTCGTACTTTCCCTTGTCTGCACTATGGTTGTAAATACCGGCTAATTTTTTGTTTTCCCTGCAGAGTTCTTCATCGCGACACTCCTTGTGATCGTGGAGCTAGCCCCACTCGACCGGAGCGGAGGCTCTTCGCCACTCCCTTGGCGGCAGCCAGCTAAACGTTGCGGAGCACTTAAATGCCGACACACATCCTGGCCCCCCTCATCACGTGTGTCACAGCAGAGACACTTGGATGCTATTACAAGAAGAGCTGTCCCCTGGGGCCAGGCCAGAAGACGGAGCGGGCCGCGCACCAGACCGCGAAGCGCGTGTCCGGGCCGACAAGTCCGGAGGGAGTTCCTCCTTCCATCGGTGCGTGGCCTCGGAGGGGGGCCTCATCTGTCTCTCAGCCGAACCACCCAGCCGAATGGTGCGCTGCGCGAATCTTGCTTCGGGCTGGCACCGCTGTCGTCGGTCGTCTGACGCCAAGGAAATTGTGAATTTCTTTCCCTCCGTTCGCATTCGCTGTGTTCAAACTCGGCCTGGACCGGCAGAAAACCGCCGGAAAGAGGGAAGTTCCCAACTAGCACTGTTCCAATCCACACCGCCACCAACATTGTTCGGTGAGAGTGGCCTCAATGTGTAGGAAGGATTATCCTTGCACTGATCATGTGGGCAGTTGTTCCTCATGTACAGCCTTTGTCAAAAGTATACAGGCCAAGGGGTTTATTTCCAAACTGTGTAGCGGGGCTCTTAAGCACATCTTACAGTCCTAAGATTGGGAGGGTTAATGACTTGAGTACCTCCCGCCTTCGCGTGATTGGGGTCCCTGAGTATGCAAGAAGGAGCCGCGCTGCAGGGCTCGAAAGCAGACCCCTTTGGCTGCGTACTTTTGGCAAAGACTGTACTCCGCAGAATTAAATTAAACACCAATTGGTGCTCTTTCGACGCCATCGCACAGCTCGGCTCCAGGTAAGGACGCTCGCAGTAGCCAGGCTTATGCCGCTGCCTGCGTTGCCCGGACGGGATGCATATCGCTCCTTCCGGTGGCGGCGAAGCTCGCTCCCAGGGCGAAACCCGAGCGCCGCCGATCGCGGAGACTGGGCCATCGGCGGCGAAACCCGATCGAAGCAACAGGAGACGGGGAACACGTCCCCGGCGAACGAGCGACACGCCGCGCGTCTGCCGGCCTGGCTCCCTTCTCCCCTTCTGCGCGCGCCGAGGTTTCAATAAGCGCGCGCGCGAGGCGGCCGCTCGCCCATCCATTACCGCTGAAAAATGGGCGGCCTGCCGGCGCATCTTTCACCGGGAGGCGTCCGCTTTCACGGCCGCACTGCGGAAGCGCGACGGTGATCGCCGAGAGTGCCCCTACTGCGCTACCCATCTTTCGCGCTCTCCAAGGCAAACTGCTGGCATGGCATGGTACCTTGGAGGAACGCTAGCATTATAATACATAAGAAAGAGGACAGCAAGGACCCCAGAAGTTGCAGAATGTTTGCCGCGACCGGGAAAAGACTGAAAAATAAAGTGTCCCAGCCTATACCAGTGCGCATAACGGGCTTTGAGAAGTTACGGACCGATCAGCTAACTGTCCGTTTCGTATGCACGGTGCTTGCAAAGTTATCGCGAATGCAATTAGGATAACACTGAACTTCAACCTACGAAAGGACCAGGCTCGCTTTCGTAAAGGCTACTCGGCAATGGAGCTTCAGAATAGCGGTCTGAGGGACGAGTTGGTGCATGGTGAAATGAACGGCGGCGCAACCAGGACACACAAGAAAGGGACACCACATGCGCATGTGGTGTCCCTTTCTTGGTAGTGTCACTGTTGCGCCGCCGTTCATTTCATCGGCAATAGACCATTCTGTATAACAATCGAGTAATAGAGAAATGCGCAGAAGATAACACACCACTATATGCAGGGTGTCGCAGCTAAATTGCACCAGCATATTAAAAAAACCTAAACGTTTTTCGGAACTGAAATCGCGCGGATGCTATTAGAGTTTATCTAAAGTTTCAGTGCTATCTTTTTGCTCGTCTTACTTGAATAATTAGTCGATGTAAATTAACGTTTTTTAAATATAGCTTGAAACGTTCAGGCGTCAATAGGAAAGTTGTGGAGCTCCACAAATATTGCCAAACCCAAGCACTTCCAACCAGATAGCCTTAGCGTGGCCGTTTTTATTCGGGAAGAACGAAAGCCCGTAAAGTTTAAAAAACACCACGAGTCAGCGTGCTCCGTGCGCCCGAATGCGCCGATATTACAGCGCTCTCATCCGTGATTTGTCAAATAACATCGCCTGAGCTCCGCCATCTCTTCGATTACGAGAAAGGGCTTCTATGCTCGGCTCTGACGTTACCGGTAGCGGCTGGCGACGCATTGAGCATTCTGCTAGCGTGACAGCTCAATTATCGCCGGAGAAACGGGAGACGGCTTTCTTTCAAGTGCCGCCCGAGCCCACTAGCGCTTATCTTGGAACCAAGCAAAACGCGAAGCTCCGTCGCGTGCAGCACGAAAGGCGCGATGTTTTTCAATAAAAATCACGAGTGAAGCGCTGTAACTTAGGCGCATTCGGGCTCACGGAGCGCGCTGTCGCGTGGTATTTTTTGAACTCCGCGCACTTTCATTTTTCCCGAATTAAAACGGCCACGCTAAGTCTGTCTCGTTAGAAGTCCCTGGGTTCGACAATATTTGTGCAGCTCCACAATTTTCCTATTGACGCCTGAATATTTCAAGCTATATTCAAAAAGTTCATTATCTCGACTATTTGTTCAAGTAGGACGAGCAAAGAAACGGTACTGTAACTTTAGATAAAATTTAAGAGCATCCACGCGATTTAAGCTCTGAAGAACGCTTAGGTTTTTTCAAAATCTTGGTCCGAGTTAGCTGGGACGTCATGTATATCCTTCATAGAATACGAGAAAGCTTCTGACTAAGCTGAAACCTCATCAATCATGCAGGCATTATGGAATTAGGGTGTAGAAGAGTCATATGTAAAAATAATGGAAGATATGTAGAGTGGCTGCATATCCACCATATATAGTCTTCCTTATAGAAAGTGATAAAATCCCAGTTAGGAAGCGCGTTAGGCAAGGAGACACGATCTTGATCCCCACTGCTATTCACCTCTTATTTACAGGAAGTAATGAGAGACCTGGATCTGGAGCAGTTGGAGATAAGTCATTGGAGAATACCTAAATAACCTGGGATTAGCTGATGACATTGCCTTGCTAAGCAACTCAGGGTACGAAATGTAAAGTATGACCAATGGCCTAAACAGGCAAGGCAGAAAGGTGGGTCTGTAAAAATCAATATGCAGGAAACTAAAGCAACGTTCAACAGTCTCGGAAAGGAACAGCAGTATACAATTGCTAGCACTGGAAGTGGTAAAGGCATTTACTTAGGGCAGGTAGTGACCACATGCATATCCGAATCACGATAGTGAATGACTAGAAGAATAAGAATGGGGTGAAGCGCATTTGGATAGTTCTCTCAGATCGTGAATATTAGTTTACCAGTATTCTCCAAGAGACAAGTATATAACATCTGCATGTTACCGATACTCATCTATGGGGCTGAAACGAGGAGGTTAAAGAAAAGGGTAGAATTTCAACTGAGGTTAGCGCAGCGAGCTATTGAAAGGAGAATAACAGAGTCAGGAAGCCGGCAGAGTGATTGAGGGAACGCGGGTTAATGACATCGTAGTTGAAATCAAGAGGACGAGATGGGTTTGGGCAGGGCATGTAATGCGAAAGCGCAAGATAATCGCTGGTCCTGTGGATTCCAAGAGACACAAGCGTAGCAGGGGGCGGCAGAAAGTTAGGTGGGCGGATGAGATTGAGAAGTTTGCGGAGATACGGTGGCCGCACCTAGCAAAGGACAGGGTTAAAATTGGAGAATTATGGATGAGGCCCTTGTCCTGCAGTGGACATAGCTTGACGACGATGACGATGATTTTCTCGTCTAGAAATATTAGTTTATTGCCCAATATTTCATCAGCCTCAACTGCAATGCCGCCATTTGATGGGAACATGTCAAGAAATAGCCCTAACAAAAAAGTGCAATTCGCGTTGATAGTGGGGCTGGTTACGCTGCCCACGCACAAGTTTTTTCTTCAGTACAAAAATCATACGCGCTGACCGCCTTTACGAATGGGGGCGATTCTTATTAAGGTCTCCCTGTGCCTGCAGTCGCTGAACTCCTTATTTCCCTTGCGAGACTAACATCGAAACCGAAAAGCACATTACAGCGAAGCTCCGTTATGTACGCTTTTCCGGGCGCCACACTGAATTATCGCAAACAAGCATTACAATCTAAGTCACCAGCGGGTACGATGATATATATATATATATATATATATATATATATATATATATATATATATATATATATATATATATATATGACTCAAAGCGCAATATTTCGAGGATTTGAAAACCGACGACGATATGTCTGATGAAAGTCGCTCCGAGCTGGAGCCCTTGGGAAGACATAGCCAGTACGCGCCAACCGGCTGACATTCGTGCCAGCGCCAGCCTGCACAAAAGAAGATGTCTATATATTGCGTTTCTACACGGAAAGGACGTTTTGTGAGTAGGATACCACTGCACGAGCGAGCCGTCGCAATGCCCGCGCGTGGTCCGAAGCCCTTGACCCCGCAGCCGTGCCCTTCAACCACGCCGTCGCATAAAAAGGGGCGCCCATAAACAGCGATGTGATTCGGATCCTCTGAACTGGTCTCGGCAGTAAACCACACGCACAGTCGACAACGCGCCTCTGTGCAAGTATCGCCGTCCGCCGACCGCTTCTCCGGATGGCGAATATCAAACGCCGCGGTTCCTGGCCGCATCGAAAGAAAGAGCTCGAGGTAAACAACTCTCCGACGGCGTAGTTACAAACGACACAAGCGCGCACGCATACACATACAGATGGACCCGAGACAGGCCGTTAAGCGAAGCGGCCGGTCATTTGTGTGCGCAGCTTGCGTCCACGGGGGCTGGGCGCTTCCACCGCCGCGGAGAAACATTGCGACGTCTGCGGGGAGGAGGCGAGCGCGTGGTCGTTCCACAAAAAAAGGGCGCCATGCAGATTGGAGGCCACTCACGTGACCTTGATTTCTCCGCGACGGCCTCCTATCCTTCTCTTCTTCTTGCGAGGGCCGAGTTAAGGACAAGAGAGAGGAGATAAAAATAACGGGGTGAAAAATGGCGCAGAACAAAAGGGGAGCCCATCGCGGCAGACGGACGGGGACGGCCTTGGGACCACCGCCGCCGCGAAAACATTCGGGCGCATCTACTCGGGAGTCAAAAGGCCGGCGCTCAATCTCTGCGACGGCCGGCCACTTGCATGCAGCGACCGGAGAAAGGAAGGCTCGCCTGCCTCGAGCGTCGGAAACGAAAAAGGAACGCGCAAAAGGAGCTTCTTCCGCAGCGCGCAAACGTCGTCTTCTCGTATAACCAGTCCTGCTGTAATGGGTGAGACCCGAATATTCGGACAGGGCAGTCTTTTTTTTTCTTCTTTTTTTCGCGCACCTTGGCCGTGCGGAAGAGCGGTCCCCAAAGTATACCCAGCAAAGTATACCCAGTATACGTCCGACGCGTCCCAGAATGCGTCGTCGTCTTTCGCCACAAGTTGAGGAGGGGGCAAGAGGCGCGAACTGAACGCAACTGGCGCAGCGCAACGAGCGAGACTTGTGGGCTGAGCCGGACCTTATGCTGATGACCCCCGCCAAGTGGCTGGAGGGAAGATCTCCAGGCGTTCTTTTTCGGGCACAAAGGGGACCCGCGGGGATCACAGACGCGTCGTCCCTGCTTCACCGCGCGAATGGAGTCGCCGCGAATGCTGAATACGTCCGGGAAGTGGGTGGCAGGCGCAGAGCCGCCGCCGAATGGAGACCGCAAGAATGCAATTGCAAATGCTTCGCGAGAATAGCCAAGGCGCAGTAAACGTTGCATTCTCGGTGGACATCCGAGCCATGCCGCGAGGCAAGGGATAAACGAAGGAGGCAGAGAAAGAGGAGCGCGCTCAGAAATCTCCGCACAGGCGCAGTTTGTCGCACTTCACCTCTGCCAGAATGCGCAGATCCATCCTTCCGAGACATAAGCCCAAGACCCCGGCTGCTGAGCCACAGGGGCCGGTATGCATCAGCAGGGAAGGCGAACCGGTAACACTGCACGGCCGCCGAAATGCAGAAAACCGGATGCGACATATATCTGTCCATTATGTACATATCTTGGCCACTGTGTGGTTGTTCAAGAACTACAAACGCACACGTGTGCGCTCGTCTTCCGAACGAATTTACTCGTCGGCAGCCGGAGCTAGCCACTCGCTTGCGGTCATGTCATCTCGACGACGCGCAGAGGCTCACGTTCGATGCCAAGCGCCCGAGGCGGGCCTCGGGGAACCGCTGCCCGCCGCCGTTGGGCACCCAGCCTCTGCCTCCACATCTACCAACGAGCGTTAGTGGCAAACAGGGAGCAGCAGACCTGGCCGGTCCACCTTCTACGCGCTGCGTACGAAAGTACCTGGAAAGGTAGGGAAAACGAGAAGCGAGATACGGCGAGACGATTGTGATTGATTGCTTCGGCCATCAGCGCTAAGGCGGGAGGAGCAGAGGCCCGGCGCGGACGGCGGTCGATACCGCCGCTCGTTTGTTTCGCGACGAGCACGTACAGCGACGCTGGATTACCCTGGGGGGAGAGAGCGAACACTGCCGAGACAGACAGGCTCGATGGCCCCGCCAACCGGCGCGTCCTCGCTGTCTGATCGACGCACAACGACGCGACGCCAACGAGCTAGCGTCGTCAGATGCTCTGGAGGGGTGCGCCACGTCGACGGCTAGAAAGGCGTCCTTCCTTCACGCAGCCAACGCAGGGATGCGATGAAGAGCGAAGGACTGTTTATTCACCGCGGGTGCAGAGGCGACAGACATGGCGGCATCCCGAGAGCCTCGAGAGCGCCCACTTGCAAGCCCGGCTGACCACACGGCCCGACGTCTGGGATTGAGCCCAAGGACGCGCGATCAATTCCGGCCGCAGCGGCCGCGTTTAGATGGAGGCCAAAAGAAAAAAAGGCGCCCGTCCACTGTGCCACGTCAGCGCACGTTCGCAGCTGGTCGAAATTATTCCGAAGCCCTCCACTATGGCATCTTTCTTCTATCGCTACCACCTTCCTCCGTTCCTCGCGGGCGGTTCAGGTGCCCACCGAGATATATGAGGTGACCAGACCTGTAGTCGCCCCTTACGTAAACAAGGTGGCGCATAATTTGAAGAAGGTCGCCAGCAAACACGGCGTCAGAACGGTTTTATCCGCCCCCCAGAAACTGGCTAACATGTGCAGTCGAGTGACGAGCGATGGAAGAAAGAACACCAGCGGCTGCTCTAAGAAGCCTTGCGTCGAGTGTGACACGGAGGTGATTTACGAAAACTCCTTAACATGTGAGAAGGTTTACGTCGGCCAAACCGGCCGATGTGTGAATGATTAGGCAGGAAAGCACTTGGCGATAAAAAAGAAACGTGAGTTTGACTGGAAGTTTGTATGGGCCAGGAACGGAAAAGTTCTTGCGCGGAAAGCTGAGGGAAGCGACGTAGTGCGAATCGAACACGATAAAGACTTGTCAAAGATTGACTAAGGTGGTGTGTTGCTAGTTATTTGCTTTCATCGTCATCATGTTATATCGAGAGTTCTGCTCACCTTCTGATATAACACTGCAGGCGCCAACCCAGGCATTAACATCGGCTGTCCATATCAATGCACGTTCGTTGGCATCAAAGCTAGAACAATTCACTATGTTTCTCGACGAATTCCGGTTCCGAATGCATGTCATCATGATCACGGAAACATGGTATCACGATGAAAGCCAGACGCTAACATTAGCAGGCTATAAACACTACTACCAAAACAGAACTGAGGGACGGGGCGGCGGCGTAGCGATGCATATCAGGGATGACGTGTGCTGCGAAGTGGAGCACCGTTTCACGTGTACTACTGCTGATCTGGAGGCGTTATGTGTTTGTAGTGGGAAAGATATGTTTTCTGTAGTATATCGCCCTCCTTCCGGGAACAAAAACCATTTTTTGACTTT
Organism: Amblyomma americanum; assembly: GCF_052857255.1. Taxonomy (NCBI): domain Eukaryota; kingdom Metazoa; phylum Arthropoda; class Arachnida; order Ixodida; family Ixodidae; genus Amblyomma; species Amblyomma americanum. Next base: position 37,082,581 of record NC_135501.1, on the reverse strand, counting down.
CATCGAAGATATGTTGGAGTACACTTCCTGTCATCAATACCGTTTGCTTCTGGGAGGCGACTTCAATATTAACTTAGCTGGAAATGACACGCATTCCGTTCAGTTCAATAACACACTTCTGGCTTTTATTCCGTTATCAATACACCAACGCGGGTAACCGAAACAGGCCAGTCTGTCCTTGATCTTTTCATTGTCAACTCAGACATTTCCGATCATACTGCTGGAACCATATGCTATGACTTAAGCGACCACTGTACAATATTTATTGCGTACTCCAGCTATAGACCACGAGAAAAGACAAGCAAGGACGTACCTCTGTATAGGAATATATCGAATGGTAATATGGAATCCTTTCGGGCCCGGCTATCAAACAACGACTGGTCTCCAGTTTATAACGAAAGTAATGCCTCTGAAGCTTACAACAAATTCCTGCTTATGTTCTGCTGTCTCTATAACGAATGCTTTCCATACAAGAAAGCAAGAAAAAAGAACAAAATAAGGAAGCCATGGATAACACCCGATCATTTGAAGGCGATTAAGGAGAAACAAAAACTCTTCCAAGATTTATTGCGTACGAAAGAAATGACAGCACTAACAGACTTCAAGAAATACCGAAATAATTTGACCGCAGAGTTAAGAAGAGCAAAGATCGCTTACTATAGTAACCTCATATCTGATGCCTCAAGAACCGGTCCTCGGGAAGTGTGGAAGGTGGTCAATGAAATTCTTCAAAGGAAACGTCGGAAGTGCAGCCCCCCTGAAATGTCAATAGATGGCAAATGTATTTCGGGGGTAGCTTTAGCTGAGCATTTCAATGCGCATTTTATAGACATGATAAAACCAACCTGCGACGAAACAGGGTCAACGCCCACTGACGAACAAAATGCCACCGTATTCTTGGAACCAACGGATGAAATCGAAATTTGTAGCGCATTCCTGAACCAGAGAAACACCAACTCAGTCGATGTCGACGATCTTCAGATAAAGCCTGTCAAGTTCGTAATTGACGTTATTGCGCCTCACTTGACATATATTTTTAACCTCGTCCTCACAACTGGCTGTTTCCCAAGTCGCATGATAAAAGCAAAGGTATCGGTCATCTTTAAAGGCCGCAAAGAAAACGACGCGGCTAACTACAGGCCGGTATCTATATTACCCGTGTTTTCAAAGGGCCTAGAAAAAATAATATTGGTGCGCATAGAAAACTTTTTCTCCAGACATAACATATTACGAGAGTACCAACATGGTTTCCGTCGAGGCAAATCAACCGAAACAGCGCTACTAACAATGAAAGAGCTCATCATCAAAAATATTGAATGCAAGACGCTTACGCTTGGTATTTTTATAGATTACAGCAAGGCCTTTGACTTTCTAAACCACAAAATTCTGTTGAAAAAACTTAGTGCTTACGGTGTCCGCGGTGTATCTTTGGTGTTGTTTAACTCTTACTTGAGTGATCGAATGCAATGTGTTAGTACTGGGGGCCATACCTCATCGTTTAAGAGCATTTCATCTGGTGTGCCACAAGGCAGTCTTTTGGGACCATTTCTTTTCAATGTATATGTCAATGACATTGTTCAACCCAATTCAGATGCTTGTTATGTTCTGTACGCTGACGATACCAGCGTGTTCGTTTCTGGTCATGACATACAAGAGGTGATTGCTAAAGCAGAAACTGAGATGACAAAGATAATCAACTGGTCCAATGCCAATGGTCTTAAGATTAACGCAAAAAAATCGAAAGCCATAATTTTTAAACCGAGTGGCAAACAGGCTTTAATGCACCATCTTTTAACACTCGGTACTGCTACTATTGAGGTTGTCAACCAACATAGGATTTTAGGAGTGACATTCTCGTCTGATATGAAATGGACACACCACATCGATTTCTTGCGCAAATCACTATCATCGGCTGCGGGAGCACTTGCCAAATGTCGACATTATCTCCCGGAAAAAATAAAGGTTCACATTTACCACGCATTATTCACGTCACATTTAAACTATTGCTCGCTTGTTTGGGGAACAACAACGATTAGTAACATTAACGCAATTTTCCTTCTACAGAAAAAAACTCTTCGTAATATTGCTAATGTATCGTACTACCATCCGACAGAAGAATTGTTTGTGAGGTATAAAATAATAAAAGCAAAACATTATCTAGAATGCACTTCAAACGTTTTTAAAGAACACCGCAAGTTTACGTAAACAAAAAAGCGATGGTCGTACTCGCAGTTGTGACAGATGGCTTGTACCACACCGCCGTACCGATTATCTCTGTCAGTCCCTACAGTACCTACTTCCATTTCTTCTGAACGATTATGAAAAGAAGGATGTATATTTCGAGACCTACAGTAAAAAACAACTGCGACAGTATTTTGTAACCCACTAAACAACCTGTCTACAATAATCAAGCTAACTTTGTATTGTATGTCAATTCCGCTATGTTTTCTGATGTTCAGGAAGAATTGAGGCCGAACGCCGATCACCTGAAATTCTCATTAACAACGATTGTTTTGTTAATAATTGTACTGTATAGTTGTTCGAATGATTGTTTGAAGATATGTACTTACACTGTAATTTAGTTTGTAACCACTGCTGCCTTGTATGGGCCCCCAGGCACCTTTCAAGCTGTCGTAGAACAGCTTTTACGCCTGGGGGCCTTCAACCTCGAGTTGAAATAAATGCATTGAATTGAATTGTACTATAGGGGGGGGGGGCAGCCTGAATTTACATCTACCCGCCCACTGCCGATCCTATCAGTTCAAACCAAACCGTGAGCCAAAACTGTGACAAATCAGAATTTTAGGCAGGAGCAGGGACACACTCGCGCGTGATTTACTCGAAGCTTCCTTTATGAAAAGAGGCTGGTTTCGGCTTGCATCAGTGGCACCCTCAGTGTCCCTTTTTAGTGGCGAAAGACGTCTGCCAAGTTTGATCAGATAGGGGTGATCTAAAGTGTGGGTCAGATGCTTGCCGGCAACGTGGAGGTGTTTGATGCTGCTTAAACTGCCAGTTTTGACGCATGTGCAGAAACTCTCGCGCTTTCCTGTTTCGAAGAGATAAAACCAGTTGGATCGAGTCAGCGCCTGTCCTGTCCTGTCGTCTGTGTGCTCGTCTTTTTTAGCGCTGTGGAACTTTTCCTTTGTTCAGTATGTACCAACTAGCCCAGAAATTGGTTTTACTTCTGCAAAACGTATTGAAAAATTCTTGCTGGATTTTATTTGTGAAGCGGCATCTTTTGACATCCCGGACACACCACAACTTTATTGAGAGCCCCCTTTCTGAGGCCTTTTAAACGTATCTTGTCCTCTTCCCCTGCCTGGCACATGTTCTCAGGTGCATCTGTGCCGCTTATAACCCATGACGCGTGATGACAGCAGTCCCGTATGTGTAGCTGATGTGCATATCAGGAGACGGAAAGACAAAATAAGGCTTGGACAAGACAAAATAGTGAATCATCTGTATAAATTGCTCATCAGCTATCACACCAGCGCCGCCTGAGGTGAAAACACCGCAGCAGACTGACATTAAATTCCAACCACGCTGCAGCTCAACCGTTGGATACAGATTCAGTAGAGTGGAGAGCTGGGCGAGTCGGTACATTTTTGTAGAAAGAAAACTAGCGCAAAGGACGGAGACACAGAACAGGAACACAGGGTGACGCTGGACTATCGACTGCTTTTATTTCAGTAACGGTCGCATTTATACCCTTCAGTATCAAACCACGCTTGCGCAAACATGAGAGATTTACAAGAAAAGGTAGATTGCAGCATCACAGACAACCATTAGGACCGCAATCATTGTGGAACAAGTTTACGTTAAGGAGTTCAAAGATCTAATTTCTTTATCGAAGAGGCTCACCGTCGTGTCACTTACACATCGATCTGCTTCATTAACGATATGGTATGCCTCTGGGATTTCGCGTTGGCTCTGAGTTTTACCGCGTCCAAAAATTGTAGTCTTCTTGAAGAGCGGAGTGCATTTGGGCTTCCTGCAATGTTTAGGCAAATTCTCCCCGTCTTCTGTAGAAAGCGACCTTTCGTGTTCTCTGAGCCGGGTGTTAAGACTTCTCGTGGCCTACCTGTGCTCTACAATGATTGACTTTAATGGTGGAGTGTAAGTCCAGAGAAACGGAATTTGTATTGGGTGTTGTGTGGCGCCAATCTTAACCCACATCTACCTGTCTAGGTTTGACACCTTACTCAAAGAAAAATTGGACATCAACCATGTGGCAAAGCTGTTCCGGCATGTTGATGATTTTTAATACTTGTGAAAGTTTTACCTAATGACAATCTGCAGGATGTGGCGGCTAGTGTTTTAGATTGTTTTATTTCGTGCTCTAGCTCATTGACTTTTACCCATGAATTACCGGACGACAATCGTATTAAGTTTTCAGACCTCGTTCTAACTTGTAAATGCAAGGGACACCTTTGCTGAACGTATACGCCCCACGAACCAAGAAAGTCCTACTTCCTTGCAGCTCATCCCACTCCAAACTTACCAAAACGGCTATTGCAACATTATGTCTCAGTAACGCGCTAGAGAAAAGCTGCTTCCATACAGTACAAGAAAGCTTTCTGCAGCAAGGACAAAGACTAATAGAAGCAGGCTTTCCTACGCATGTTATCAAAGGTGTTTCTGAAAACCTTCTAAAAAAATGAAAGCCAACCCCAAGGTGACGGAAGAAAGAAGGGACAAAAGAAAGTGTGAAGTTATGCCTTACTTGCACGCACATTCACACAGCATAAAGAAGGTCGGTGTCGATGTAGCCTTCTCAGTCCCGCGAAAACTGGCCAGTTTGTGCAGAAGAATTGACGTTAGCAAGAGTAAAATTTCACAGTGCACGATCAATCATGAGTTCAAATACGTCACCTGTGCCACCCAGAAAGTGTACTGCATACCTTTATCCTGCGGGAATATGTACATCGGACAGACTGGCCGCTGTCTTAACACCCGGCTCAGAGAACACGAAAGGTCGCTTTCCACAGATGATGGGGCGAATTTGCCTAAACATTGCAGGAAGCACAAGTGCAATCCGCTCTTCAAGAAGACTACAATTTTTGGACGCGGTAAAACTCAGAGCCAATGTGAGATTCTAGAGGCATACTATATCGATAAACAAACAGATCGATGTGCAAGTGACACGACGGTGAGCCTATTCGATAAGGAAATTAGATTTTTGAACTCCTTAACGTAAACGTGTTGCCCAATGATTGCGGTCCAGATGGTTGTCTGTGATGCTGCAATCTACCTTTTCTCGTAAACTTGTCATGTGAGCGCAAGCGTGGTTTGATACTGAAGGGTATAAATGTGACCGTTACTGAAATAAATGCAGTCGATAGTCCAGCGTCGCCCTGTGTTCCCGTTCTGTGTCTCCGTCCTCTGCGCTGGTTTTCTTTCTAGAACAAGTTGGATACAGGCTAAGAACAGGATCGCACGAATACTTCATAGCTCTGCCGACACCACTTTCGGTTATTCTGCTACCCAGTCAGTGAAGTATAAAACGAAAGAAACAAAATCGTTCTTGTTAACAGAAACGTGCTGCATTTGTGAACTGATTCAGCAACACCGCCACAATTTTCGTCTCGTTGACTTAAAAAAATCACAAAAGCTACGTCCATAGCACCTGGATGTATTACGGTAGGAGTAACCTGGTGATTATTCTCCCGGCAATTGTTTCAACGTAGCAAAACCTTGGCGCTAATTAAGCTCGGGAATTTGAGGTACCGATCTGTGGCCCGGCAGATCTACGTCGCCACGCACACAATCATCGACAGTAGTCATCAACTGCTGCCGTCACCAGCTGTGGCCCAGATCAGAGTCTTGAAGGAATTTAGAAGAATGCGGGAAGCCTCCTTCTTATCTGACTGATTTCCGCTCGGGTAATTAATGTACTGAAGTGTGGCGTTCCCGAGGGAATCGAGTAGGATGCACCTCTCCGCGTTGTAATCAGGACAGCACATGAGGTAGTGTTCTACATCACCGCGCACATGGCATGAAGAACACAGCGGAGACGATGCCAGGACTGTTTTACGAATCCACGCTATGGTGCGATTCGAGCCAGTTCGACTGCGGTGCAGTACAGTGACTTGAGGTCTCTTTAGTCCCTTGGTTGGGTGGGCACCATAGAGAACTGAAATGGCTAAGCACCTTTTCTTTTAAGAATATTAGACATCTTGAGGGACTTTTCTTAATGAATTCCCAGGCACGTTTCATGGGAGAGGCTATCCGCCACCTTGTTGTCCAAGTCACCTATGTGCGACCGAGCCCATTGGAAACGCATACCGCATGCAGCCTCTGCTCGGAACATTCTGCACCAAGCGCTGAGAGCTAGGAAATAATCCTTCAGAGGGGAACCCACGCTCTAACCTTTCAACGGCACATTTCGAGTTCATCAGGATGACAACAGGTTGAGCCGGGCAAGACCTTAGCTTCTGCAAGGCCGCCGCAATGTTAACGCTTTCAGCCGTTGTGAAGGACACGACTCGAATAAGGCGGACAGACCAGGTATTGTATTAAAGACGAATAATGAAGCCCCTGCGCTAGATCCACTGACCTCGTCTACAGGCCATCGGTGAAAACTTGAGAAGGTGAACATATTCTATTTCAAAAATGCTCGAGTGTACGAACGAGCTCGTTTTCGCCAGAGAAGTACGCCGCTGAGCACTAAGGCAAAGAAAAGTCTACGCACAATCGAGACTCTGAAATGGCCAAAGTCGGTTCGAACACTGGCATCGTTTCCGAAAGTTAAGACCTAGGTCACTAACAGTGTTAAGTGCTAAGTAAGCCCGAGTCTCAGACTTCTTTGGGAGACGCTGTAGAAGAGTTCGCCAAGCTATCGTCCCTCCGACGCGACCAAGATGTTTCCATAGTGACTGATGAAGAACGTACTGACTGATCGTGACCGTCAAGGGTTCTTACTGGTAGGCTCTCTCGCTGCAATATTTCTAGATGTTCAAACTTTAATAAATATGGAAAAGTAAAGGTAGCTGGTACATTATGCGGCTCAACACCAGGGCTTTGTGGAGCCTCATCGCTGAGGAAAGATGACTTCCCCGCTGTTCACCTGCGATTCTATGGAGCTCATTGAGGCGCGAAGACAGATGAAATACTCGATTCCAGAACCCGTCGCCACAGGAGACGTGAGTCAAGCACGACGACATGAAAGCGCATATGTCTAAATTGGTGAACGCACGAGCTGCCAAGGGCATCCTCAGCCGTGCATAGCGTTTCCCTACACGTGGGAACTGTACAAAGCCCATCTTTTGCGCCGATATAAAGAATCCCACACCTTTGAGGTAATATGACGAAATTAGGATCTGCCGAACTATCAAGGCTACCTGCGGGTCCATTGTTGCCAACTACTGTATTTAAATTGTATCCTAATGTCTAGGGAAGCGCGGACGAACAGCAGAGCATAGCGATGATGCAGAGAGTGGAGTATATGCTGCAGTCAGTTACAACTCGGCAGCTTCTCCCTTGAAGTTAACGAGAAATCACTCTGATTAGCCGGACGAAACGACAGAAGAATATTGTCCGTTGACACAGGCGACATCGGCGAGAAGAACGCCAAAGTGTGCTGTCCAGATTCCGGAATGACTGCAGCACAATCAAGACAGCCTGTCCAATGAACACGCCTTATTATGATATCGCTGTTCGCTGATCTGTGCTCGCGAAAAATTTCCGGCCTTCGGCTTTTCCTTTTTCTGGCGTGATAACCAGCAATTAATGACCACTGCACACTGTGAAAAACGCGACGCGAAATTGAGAGCACTGGCCGAATACGCCACTTAGCATGCATATTCGGCACTCTTTCCGGGGTGCTCACGGCACAACAAGGAGACTAGCTAAGCTACAGGTCGCTGGCGGGAAGAAGGCACGAATAAAAAAAAAAGCAATTTTTGCTCAAAGCAGTCAAAGTCAGTGTTACAAGTCAAAGGAAATACCTTAAATAGGCTTGACGGTGCCTGGACTCCGTTTACGTTGCAAAAAACACTGGGGAACGCATTACGTTGAAGTAGAAAGCAAGAACACAGTCAACACAAAAATTCATTCACACAAAAAACGTGCCCATTAAGTTCAAAAGGGAAGAAAATGTTCAACATGCAATGCTTAGCAAAGTGGCACTTTTTTTTTACAAACTGTTGTCAGACACAAACTTCCTGCTAAGTGAACATTTCTAACACATTAGCGGGTCTAGCAAATTTGTCAGAGTGATGGTGATCTGACGACCGCAATTAGTAGGAACTTGCAGTAGTCTTGCATTCGTGCGTTATGTGGGTTAGTCGGCGGTGTTATAGATCGCCCTTAAGGGCCTAATCGCTACTGAGACAAGCTTGGTACCGAGAAATGATACTATAGCTACATAAATTAGGAACAGACGGCAAATTTAGAACATCAGAAAGTTTAGTGTGTTCATCACGGCATTCACTAGTGATTATACTAATTACATGCAATCTTTGCTGGCCTCAATAAGTTAGTGAAATTGGTGTTACTAGCTGTACACCACACCAAACAATGCTTTAGAGTGGAATAAAAGAGAAAGTTGCGAATCAGAACGGTACACTTTTCGGCAAAAATTAAACGCATTCGTGATAAACATTCTATTGATGCGGGAAGGTTAGAGCAAAGTAGGTGAGTATGCGAATTCCTCAGCATGCTTTCACGAAACAGAACGCCTAAAAATTTGACCTGAAGAACAAGGCCAGAGACTGAGAGCAACGTCAATATCTATTTGCTTGTTTTAGGTAGAAGCAGGACTTATGGTTAACGAGTTTAATTCGCTCCAGTTTTAATTCGCTCCAGTCTTTTAATTGTGACTGTACAAAATTTCTAATTTTCAAGTTTTAGCAAAGTATCGTATTCTTCGGGCTATACAGGGTGTCTGGTATTTACCTGTCTGTTTTGTAAAAAATTCTCCTGTGCAAACCACTAGTCTATTTTGGCTCAAGCACAGACCAAAGGGTAGCTTATGATAGTCTGCATTTTTCGATAATTAAACACCGAAACTTGCGTGGACTGTCCGGAATCGGCGAAAAAGTGCCGTCATCTGCGCGCAGAATTTTCATCTAGGCGAGCAGCAGATTTGACAGGCTGCGCCATCTGGGGTACAGCGAGACCTACCCCAGCTCCGAGCAGGGATATTGGTTGTCTCGCAGACCGCCAGATGACGCATCCTCTCAAATCGGCTATCCCCATGGATAGCCCCAAGGAAAGTGACTTTGGCTAGTTTTAACACCGACCTCTATACAGTTAACGAAAGGCCCAGAGGTACGCTGCAAGAGAACAAGATTTTTGCTTACAGACTTTACACTGCTTGCTGACCATCTAAAAAACTTTGCACTGGAAACTCGTTCGTGCGGTCTATACATCGGGTGCGGACTAAGTAAGAACTTTTTACTTTAAGTCAAATTTTCGTCTTGCGAACTATAGTACGGAAATTACGATACGCAACTTGCACTCCATCCGCTCTGCTGCTCATTTGTGCCGCGTATCAGAAGACTCGCTTCTTCTGAAAGAACAGCTGGGGAATCTGTACTGTCACCTTCTCCGTTTTCTTCTACTTATACTCATGTCAAAGTTTAGAAGACCAAAACGGGGCGCTGCGACACCAGTCTCGTGTTGTCGCCATTCTTCCGCCAAATGAAGCTGCTGTTCTCATATGCGGCCGGCCATGAACCAAGCCGCAGAGCAAGTAAATACAGATGGGCAGCGTCGTCATTATCCGCGTGGCGTCGGTCGATCCCACTGCAGGATGCATATGCGTAGGTGTGGTGCATTGGCGACTCCATTGGGAAATGAACCGAGTGCCGAATGAGACACGCAATCGAGCCCGAAGCCGACGGAGACGTCACCTCCAGCCCTAGTATTGCACCATTCGTTGCTGCATTGTACACAAGCTCGGAACACAGCCGGTCGCGAGCACAGATCGCGTTGTGGGCTGTCGTGGCACTCAGGCTATATCTAGAACCCGGGCTTCATTAGCAGCGTGTCAGAGTGTTCGGGTTGTCTATAGGGCGCGATGCTTGATTTTGGAAAAGCAAACAGGGAAGGCTTACCATGTCACAGTTGCGGCAAACTATGTGATGGAACATCGAATAATGAATTACAGTTAAAGAACTGATTGGCTACAATTACAGCCTCCTCTTGCCCAGAACATCCTTGCTTACACAGCCTCGCGCTTATAAGACGCGACGGGTCCAGCCTCTCATGCCAGGAAGGTAGCCGATCGGGTACGGCATAATTAATGCACAGCATCTGCTTGCTGCCGTGTATCGCATCGTGCAAATCGACGAAATACACTTCGGTGCTCCGCTGCTGACATCAGTAGTGCACATGGATCGGCTTTTTTAGAAGCGGGGGCGACGCCACTCGCTTAAGCTCAAAACATTTATATATGTCGAACACACGCTAGGAATGGCCTGACGGCTATTTTGTTCGCTGTAATAGAAACCTTTCCTTTGTTGTCGAAGCTTGTACAGCTCGCAGCTGGCGCCCCGCTATACGGGTGGCCACTCGCGCTCAGCAAGCGGCAATGCTCCTCCGACATCGTGCGGCAGCGCGCTTTTGTCTTCGTTGTTCGGCTGCTCACATCGCGAGCCGAAGGCAAGCACGTAACAGTGCCACAACTCCCAGAATTAATCGCGTGTACCCCCTGAAGCTAGCGCCATTAGGAAGCATTCGAAGGGATCCTTCAGACGGTGTACGCCGCTGTACGCCCATCTGTCATGACACACGGCTATTGTGTAATTATTACATAGTGACGATTTGTGAAGCTTTGTGGCATCGGACATTTTAAACACGAGGCGAACTGCTCTTGGCGAACAGAACTCGAAATTTCGTCGCGAACGTTAGACTTTAGACGTTCTTTTTAACCCAGCTGAACCCACGACAAAAATTTGGTACGAAGCTGCCGCTTTCATTGAGTGTCACTGCTGTAGATCTAACCACGTGAGGCGATAATTCGCGGCAATACGCCGCGCGATGATCTGGCAGCCGCCAAACCACTGTCCCTCAGTTTCAGGGTTAGCAGAAAATTTTGCTCAACGCCCGGAAGCAGCTCGCAAGACTAGCCAATAGCAGAAGGCTTTGCGGGTACATCACTTCCGATCGAGCTATTTGGCGAGCGAAGCGGCTAAGTTATGCCACTTCTAGCGCGGTTTCAGCGAAGAAGCTGCGGACAAGGTCCATACTGCCGACGCTCGCTCCGTCATGGGCACACTAGATGAGGTGCTGTCATATGAGCCATACATCGAAACACTTCGGTAGAAGTCACGCAGCAAGAAGAAATGTTGCGGCACAGGTATCGATTACTTCTTACTAGTCACAGCACTACAAACAAACAGTCACAGAAGCTGAAGGACTAACGGTGCACAGAGCTTCATCGGCAAGGCAGGTACTTTCTAGAAACGGCTTTGATAGGATCAGGGCAAAAGTGATGCTGCGTCCAAACCCGAAAGAGGAACGGTGCGTGCTTTCCGTTCAGCGCTGAAGCTCATGGGACTATGCGCGCTGGAGCCATAAAAACTTTCAGGACGAAGCACACGTAAATCCCAATGGCGCATAAATGCTTAAAAAATGACAGAATTTTTGTCTGAATTTCATAAACGTGCAAAAGCGAAGTTGCATGAACGATAACGACGACAACGTTGCACAGCGCGAGAGTATGTTCCAGTTACGGTGCTCTAGAATCTTGGGCAGTGTGTCGCCCGGCTGGGAAGCAATGGAGGAGGCGAGCCCGTCGCAGCGATGACAGGCGCGCCAGGCGGCGCTGCTAGCAAGAGGAGTGCCAACGAGTGTGGGACTCTGCGCTCGAGTCTGCGTGTGCTGAAGAGTTAGATTAAGCGAGTAATGCGTGCCCAATGACGGAGTCTGCGTTAAGACCAAATTCTGCTAATGCCGTGTTTTTGAAGGAATTCCTCTATTTCTTGACAAAATGGAAATTACATGCACACAGCAGGAAAAAGGTTTCTCAGCGACAGTACAGCAGGGGGACTTCGTGTGACACTGCAGTTGACACTTGATCTTGTGCACTACCATTGTTCACGGTGCCGTTTTAAACACCTGCTACCATCGAAACTCAGCCAAGACAAGCTAGAAAATTTATTCGGAATTGTGAGGCAATTTAATGGAAATAATGACCATCCAACCGCAGCATAAATTCTTGTGGCAGTGAATGCACTCGCTTTTATAACTTAGCACAGCCTCCCAAAACTGGAAACTGCAACCCCGACGTAATGAATTCATTGCTTGGACATCATGGAATGGCGCCCACTCAAAGTCGCGCAAACCCTGTTGATGCACTGGACAAGCTGGTTAACGAAGGAAGGCTGGATGAGGCAGAACCTGCTTTGAATTCTTTTCCTCCTGAAAACCATTTCGACCATATTGCTGAAAAGAGTTCTAGCCGCTTTGTGCGCTACGTTGCTGGGTATGTGGCCCGTAAGATGCAGCCTTTGTGCTGAATGCTTGACAGTTACCAAGGTCGCTGCAAACCAGATCTCGCAAAATGAGTTCATCCGGCAATTTGATTGTGGTGGCCTGTTGTATCCGTCTGGTCAACTTTCAAAGTTAATCGGCACACTGGAAGACCCATTAACTATATTTTTTAGCACTAGAAAGATTAGCACAGCAAGTATGTCGGATTTTGCTTCCTTTCTGCATGGTATTCCCCTTCCAATGGTTGGCAGTCCTGCCCATGGTAGTGATGTCTCCCTTCGAATTGTTAAGTTTTATGTGCTCCTCGGGTTCCGATTCTACACGAGATCTTTAAATGATGACAGGAGCTCCCAGCGAGAACGACTGAAGCACCTTAAGCTGAGGAGGTGCAAATGAGTGTGGTGTATGCAGCATACCAAGGCTCTGCTTTGCATGGTGCGTCATGTTTGGAACTTGAATAAATAAATGTGAACACCATGACCCGTTGTTTTCGCTCACTGCGCGAACTTCCTAAAACAATGAAAATGTCCTGAACGTGAGTTTCAAAACGCCGCAGGCTTCGAACAACTGCCTCCACGCAACGAATTTACCAGCTTGTGTGCGTAGGATCGGAATTACGAGATGCGGCTAGCACACGCTGAATGCGACCTGACTTTGTTTTTAGCTCATGGCTAACAGCCGGTAAAACGCGCACCGAACAATATTTTCGTCGTGGGTGTTATCGGCTTCCTACGGGTGCGCACTGCACGAAACAACGCTTTATTGTTGAAATGTAAGACCTTAGGGAAATGTGCCATCAGCAGCCAGCAAATACCTCAACAATGCACCATGCAGTACTTATACAATGCACCGCTGTGCCGCGGCAACGCAGCAGACGGCTCGCGGAGCAGCCGTGCAGGCCTTGGCACATATGGATGGATGAAAGAAGCGTCCCCTTTGAAACCATGCCCAGCTTTTTTCTTTTACTTTTGTTTAACTGTGTTGTAAGTTATTCGAATTCGCCGTTTTCTTTAAATACGTCTTCCTACATTTTTAACCTTATGTCACCTCTCTGCTTTTGAGCCACCAATCTTCCAATCGCTCTTTGCTAATTTCCACCGTAGATTTATTTACACGGCTATTGTTATCTCTAAACCTCAGGAAGAGTGACTGTGCCTGCATCTACATCGGAATGGATACCATCACATCTTAGTATGAGGTGTCATATAGTTTCTAAAGATTTACCACACACAGCACATGTGTCATCTTCTTCGTTAAATTTATTTTTGTAGCTGCGCGTTCTAAGACACCCTGACCTAGCTTCAAAGAGTAGGGCACTGCCTCTTGAGTTATCATAAAACGTTCCCTTCCTGATCTGCCTTTTCCAGCATCAATATATTTCTACACTATGCTTTTTTTTCCATTGAATCAATCCAATTTTTACCTTCGACGTTTTTAACCTGTCGTTTAATGCTCTTTCTTCTTCCTCGTCTCTGGCAAACATACTGGCCAGCTTTCTAGTTCGTTTCCGCCACTGTGTGTCAACGCTCTTTCTGTACAGGTATTTAAATACCTTAGCTGCCCACCTGTTATCATCCAATTTCCTGAGGCGTTCTTCGTATAGTACTTTACTCTGAGCTTCCCGTGCTTCGAACGGTGCCCAGCCGATATCCCCCTGTACTGCCTCGTTTGTGGTTTTCCCGTGGGCCCCTAGTGCTAATCTTCCAACAGTTCTCTGATTTACTCCTAATCGCGACTGAACTTGAGCCCCTAAGCATAGAACCGCATTCCCGAAAGTAAGCCCCGGCACCATTATTCCTTTCCAAATACCTCGCAGTATGATTTATACCCAGCTGTTGTGCCCCCACAATGCCCTATCTTTCATTATCGCGGCATCTCTTCGCCCCTTTGCTATGAGAGACTGCTCGTGCTTTTCCGTGTACATCTGCCCTTCGTTTACCCATACCCCGAGATATTTGTATTCGGCCACTCGGGGTATTTCATGGCCTTGTATTGTAAGCTCCTGATCGGTTGTATCGTTGAAAATCACCACACCTGACTTATTTGCGCTAGAATTGAAACCTAGATTGTCTACTTCGTCTCCACAGCAATGGCCAGCGTCGCATCATAGGATGGCTCTCTCCTTTGGTTCTGGTTTTATGGGGGTTTAACGTCCCAAAACGACTCAGGCTATGAGGGACGCCGTAGAGAAGGGATCCGGAAATTTCGACCACCTGGGGTTCTTTAACGTGCACTGCCATCGCACAGTACACGGGCGTCTCTTTTGGTTCTGTATTGCCAGCAGGCGTGCAGGCCGCTTTCCGTGATTTCGAGGAATATCATTCTTGATGCGTCGGGCAGTTCATACGTCTTTCTGTACTACTTAGAGCGATTTCCTCAGTATAAAACACCAACTAGGCCCCGGTATTGCCTTGTCAACGTGGTTTCCTTCGCAGCCGTATACAATGGAGCCATTACGGCACCGCTAAAGACCAAAAGGTCTCGAAAGGTGAGGACAAAGGTTCTCCTTTTCCTTTGCACAGATTCAGAGCTTAAAGGTTGCCACAAGTGTCCCGTTACATACGGCTATGAAACCAACAGCGTTGACTGGGCACTTTTGGCAAAGCCGCTACGTCGGGGCTCAAATTTCACAAGATTTTGGTCACTACGATTGCGTGCTTAAAACTATGTCTACATGCATGAAAGAAGGTCGCAGTGGAAATATACGCAACATATTGCATTCTAGTGCAAGACAGAAGGACTGGCGCGGTCGACAGATAACAAGTTATACAAATTAAGGTGATGTTACCCAGTTAAAAAGTTATTTATCATGTTGGTCCCCCCCCCAGGGTGGAGTAAATTTTTAATAGGGGAGCGAATTACTCACTGGCACCCACCCGAGCGCAGCCATACGGGTACAGAGGAAAACTTTACAGCGTCCACATAAGCTTTGTAGTTAAAGAAAATTCTTCCTGATCCTGGACCAACACTGTCCCCACTTCGAGTTATTGAGCAGTTTGCTCCCGTATTACCATAAGCTTGCCGTCCCGGTTAGCTCAGTTGGTAGAGCGACTGTTTCGGGGAAGCGGTGATCCTTGGTTCAAGCCGCGGACCAGGACAAATTTTTTTTAACTATGAAGTTTCTGTGGAAGCTTTATAGCTTTCATTTGTAACCGTATGGCAGCACTTGGGTGGATGCCAATGAGTAATTTGCTCCCTTATCACATATTTAACATGCGTTTTTGAGTGGCGTTCGAATTGTAGAATGAAGCTAAGCAATACAAAAAGTGTTCATGCTGCCATTACACGTGAAAAAAAAAGTTAACCTCAGAGTATATAACCAACCGTAATATTGCCACATAAAAAGTAGAGCATAAATAGTTGGGTGCGACATTCGCAGCCGACTCTTCATGAAATACGTATGCTGATGTCATGGTTGCAAAGGCCGCCAGGACCTTAAACATCACAAAGGGAAATATGAGACACGCGACGTCTTGTTTGAAATCAACAGCCTATTTAACATACGTTCGACCACTGCTCGGATAAGCGTGCTGCATGGGACCCCTGGAAAATAACAGTGAGCAATAAAATCGAAAAAAAATTAAAAACAGAGCACCGAGGTTTGTCCTGCGTGGGTACCCGAGAACTAATAGCTGCACCGATATGATGTGGAAAATAAATTAGGATGGGAAATTCTTTCCTCTCGACGAAGGAAATTACGACGTAAAATCTTGCAACAAACAACGACCAAACCGGCATTCGAAGGCAAACATACTTAGGCAGGCCCCATTATGCCTCTTCTCGCACTGATCATTGTTCCCAGATTTTGGAATACCGTGTCAGAGCTGATATGTCCGCCAGTTACTTTTTTGTTCGTTTCCTATTGGTTCTCGGCGAAAGGAAATGGCGCAGTATCTGTCTCGTATATCGGCGGACGCCTGAACCGCGCCATAAGGGAAGGGATAAAGAGGGGAGTGAAAGAAGAAAGGAAATCGAACAATACAAACATGGGGCAAGTTGGTTGATCATATATGGAAACGTAAGCGCTAATATATGGAAGCGTAAGCGCTACTTACCGTTAAGTAGGGCATACGTTTTTAAATAGGATGGAATCGGCTTTTAGACCCGAAAGTGTGCTGTGAAAATTAAGATATGATTTGCTCAACTCTAACCTAGAGTTTCTACGCTTCCGACTGCACTGACACGATATTGCATGCATGCTGTGGGTTGTAATAGGGGGGATAATGCGTTCTCCACGGTAATCCACGGCTCACACAGTTCAATGCCGCCCGGACCCCACCCCGTGATCGCGAGCGCTGCCGAGCGCACGTCGACCACGGCGGGCCTTGCTCTGAGGGGGAACAAAGGAACGACACTCTGTCTGGCACAAACACGGCATTTGTTGCTGCGACAACAATAACGCCAGCTAGCAACAAGATACGCTAAGGAATCGAGGTCGTCCGACTCACTGGCGAGGTTACGAGCGGACGTTCGCCCACGCTAGGACAAAAAGTATGGTGGGGCAGCCAGACAAAGAATGTAAACCAATAGGCCCCTGCCTGTGCCACTGAGTATAACAGGCTTCTCACGCTAGGACTGGGGAGAAACTCCGAGGCCGGACGGAACGAGCTGGCGGGAGAATTCTCCCACCACAGGGCCTCGCCCCGCTGGCGGAGAGCGGACCGCCGAAACGTCCGCGCGCGAGGAGTTCCCGGGCCGGAGAAAGCTGTCCCCCGCGCGCGTCGGCAGCAATTTCGCCGTTCGTGGCGCTCGTGTCGCTGCGACGTCGGCGCCCTCCCTTGTTGGTTAAGGTAACTAGGGAGGATGCAAAGCGGGGAAGCAAACCAAAGGGGACGAAACGGGGCGAGGTCCCCACAATGCTTAAAGGGACTATGCAATAAATTAATTGAGATTACGTAAAGCAGACGAGAGATAGGCATTTCATCACTCGTCACCCCAACGCAAGAATTTTTAAGCTAGCATCAATAACAACGAAGATATAGACGATTAAAAATTACGCTCCTCCTCTCCCCCCTTAACTCGTACACGCGGGGCACCAGACAAAAATAAAGAAAACAGGTATGGGACTGGGCCCCGCCTTTGAGTACGTCATCAGATGACGTTCGCTTTGTAACTTCCGGTTGTCGCTCCTAGCACCCCAGCAGCAGCGTCGGCGGCGTGGCGGCATATCTCCGGTCTCTCTTCTTTCCTGGATTGCGGCGCGCGTCAGGTCTCTTGCTTGTCGTCTGTTGTAGTTAGCAGTAATAAACCAGGACCTCGAGGCGCGACTGCTCGCTCTTACAGCTGCGATGGGCATCGAGCCCTATGCGTGCCCACGAAGAGCCGTGCGAGTGGCTCCGGAACTCACGACAGAAGGAGGCGGCAGAGGAAAATTGAAACCATATGCGCGAAGGCAATGCCCTGGCCCACGCTTGCTCGAGAGGGTCGTGCGGCGGCACGAGCAGACGATTTTCACGGCTACCGGAAGTGTGCCCGTGACGTCGTGGCTACCGTGGTTCCAGCGAATGACAGCGCGTGGTGACCTGGCGACGTCATTGGTATTGTGACGTCTTTCTTCCACGATTTTAGTTCCAAAATCGGTCACTACGAGCACACCAATCGGCCCGCGAATTTAAAAAAAAACACGTTTTTTTTAATTTATAATAAATTTCCGGTTCCGTTCCGAAGACTATACTTGGTGTGAATGCTCATTACCATCATTTCTAAACATAGGAAACATTTACAAGCGACTTTGAATTTTTTGCATAGTCCCTTTAACAACTCGGCGGCTTGTTGCGCAGTCTCCGGCACAAGCGACGCTGGTCTAAACGGCCCTGAGCGACTTCAAGCAGTAAACGCACGTTTTCTTTAGTCGAATCGTGGTTGCCAGACGGCCGTCCGCTGTCTGACGGCGCCGCAGTAACGTCACTGATATATCCCTGAAGACAACGCTGTCCGGCCAAAAGCATGGACAGCAGGGCAAGTTGGGTATGTTTAATTGTGGGTCGTACAGCGCGAAATAGACGAAAGTGCAAGACCACCGCTGACTGGCAACTAATTTTTTTAGAGCCCACATTTTATATGCATGAGTCATGCGACACTAAAGAGCCTAGAGCACTTGCGCAAAGCACTTTCGAGGGGTATGTCTTGAACAGCTCATCTGCCAGGCAGAGAAATCCTGTCAAAAACCGAGCCCTCCCACAGTTTTTACCAACTTCACAAAGAAAATAACTCGAAGGTTTTTCGCGAATGGGCAAAGAGTTTGTGCTTCACGTTTCAGGCGTCTTGGATGATGCTCTCCAGTTTCTAAAACTTAAGCAGTACTTCAAAAATAACCACTTATGCTGAATGCAGCCGCAAAGATCCTAGAAACCAGAATTAAACTATTGATCTGGGCAATCTCCAATTGTAGAAACAAAGGAATCGCAGTGTCTTGCATTCGTTCAAGTCTACGAACCTCGTGTCACCATTGTATTTCTGAGTGTGCTGTTAAAGGTTCGCAGACTCAAACTCCCAGGATTTCTATATTGTGGTGTCTCAGCTACTTGAGAAAAGCTTTTGCGATTAGTAACGAAGGTGTTTGTAAATCCAAAAAGAGCTTAGGTAGGTAAGAAAGTAGCTGTTGTTCCTAACCTACACAGAATGGCACACTATTTGAAAAATGTGGCTGGTTTTCTCTGAGCCTTGTAAATTGAGCGGGCTCTGCCATGCCGAATCGTCATGAGACGTTGAAAAAATTGGCCAGTTTAAACGCTAATTTTCACACAGGTCAAGCCTGGTGGATTGTGCCTGCACAGTACAGTCTATAAGCTCCACTGTCATGCAAGAAAGTATATACAAGTCAAACCGGCCCATGCATTAGCATTCGTCTGCTGAATTCACTCTCGTCTTCAAGCTATTCCCATTTGAAAGATCACTGCCGCGATTGCGGGAAGGAAGACCAGAAAAAGAAAAAGTGCCGCCGTCTGATTGCCAACATTTTGTTCCGCCACTCGTATAAAACTACTAGAGAAATAATGGAAGCATATTTCATCCGAAAGAAACAGCTACATTGTGTAAGCCAGCGTTTTTTATTCCTAGTTTATAAATAGGTTTCGTTTCTTGATATTTCATGATTATGACTTGGGGCCAAAACAAAGTGGGAGGGTTCGTTTTGGATAGGGGTTCACTGCGTGGCAGAAGAGCTGTCAAAAATACACCCCTTGAAAGTGCAGTGTGCAAGTTCTCTAGGCAGTCTAATGTCACATGAGTCTGATATACAAAATATGCGTTTTTGTCAATAATAAATTACTTCTGAGTCAGTGTCGTCTTCTACTTTTGTCCGTTTCGCGCTGTACATACAGCCGCAATGAACTCAGAAGGAGCGCAGTAGAGGCGCGTGCCGCATTTCCACCCGTGTCGTCACCGCAGCAGAGAAAGGGTAGGTTCTGGAAATAAGCGCGCCGCCAGCGCGATATCGTTCAAACCGAAAAACACACATACAACACACCAAAAACTGGAGGGGACACTTACGCTCCACCTTAACAGTATGACGCAATATCGTAATAGGTTAACTCCCGATATATGCAGAACGTCATTCTCTATTGTACATTCATGGATTCCTGCGAGTCCACATACCACTTCTGGCGCAGTGGTGCAACGTTTAAGCGATGCGCCACTGCCCAGCGATGGCAGGTTCTCCCAGCGGTGGGCCTTGTGCGGCCACAGTCACTAATTTAACTGCCGCGTGTCACGGTGGGCAGTTTGCTCACTATATAGCGGTGCCCAGGTTCTGATGAAGCTGCAAGGCCACGTGACTTAGGTGGCCCAGAGGCCTCCTATAGGTTGCTTTCTGGGCAGCACCTGCCATAGTCGTGCTCGTGGTTTTTCGTTCACAACGCCGAAGCCGGATTTTCTGCTTAACGGGGCCTTTAACGCTCTCGCGTTAATATTCCGCACAGGAAAAAAAAAGAAGCACTGCCGATATCCTACATGTTTTATTATTCATTCACAAGAAACGCGCGAGGTAAACACCGCACTCAATCTGGCGATGGACGGCCGGAGGCTGCGCCATTAAGGGAATAATGGATGTAAACAAACGTGACGTGCCGCTGCCTGATTCACCGCACTGCCGCTGACCAAGGGGGCAAATCTGCGACCCGTAGTCGCGTCGAGAAAAATCGATAGTCGAGCGACAGGCGTCGCTGTCACTCCGCGACCATACAGCCAAGCCACCAAAGACAGGTCGGGCAGCCTCGGCCTGCGACGCTCTGGTGTAAACACACGTAACACTGCAGACGAGGGGAAGAACTTGACTGCAGCCCCGGCTTTGACAAAATATTTGGGAGTGCGGGTTAAGCGCGGCAGAACGCGGCCAGACCGCACCGCCGCAGACCCGGCGACATCCCCACGAGCAGTATGACGTGTGTCCATTTTTAATTTCCGTTTATTTTTACGACAGAATCAGGCCACTGCTGAGGACAACAATATATATCCACGCACGTGGAAGAAAACACAAAAGCGAGGAAAACAACACACTCTTTTCGATCTCCGCGCTGGTTTCCTATCTCAGACAGGCGGTCTTTCGACATTTCCCGAAAGTGGTGCGAGTAGTATATACATGTGCACGCGAGTCTCACGGGGCGACACGGCGGGAGAGGGCTCACCTTGGGGGTCCTAGCGTACTTGCCCGTCCGAGTGTCCCGGATGCTGGAGATGTCCAGGAACTCCGTCTCCTGCACACAGAGACACGGATTCAGCGCGGACATTTCAGCAGCGATTGGACATAGCCGTGAAAAGCAGAGAGGGCGCTGAGGCAACTGGGAAGAACGTGACGAGGGGCCGCAGCACGCGAATTCGGCAAGTGCGCAATACCGCCGTCATGAATTGCACTCCAGGTAAAAAAGAATGTGGACGACACTTCAGCTCCGCCTTAAGGGTACGACGCGATAGCGTATCCGGTTAATTCTACTACATGCACAACGTCATTCCCCACTTTACATTCGTAGATCCCTGCTAGTCCTAATGCCCCTCCTGGTGGCGTGGTGCAATGACTATAGCGATGCGCCACTGCCTTGCGATGGCAGGAGCTCCCAGCAGTGGACCTTGATTGGTCGGTCTGCTCGAGCGACCAACCATTAACTGCCACCAGCCATTGTGGACAGGTTGTGATGACGCCGCAAGGTCACGTGAAGTAGGTGGCCCGCCTGCCTCGTAGGTTGCTCTCTGGGGACAACCTGCCAGAATCAGGCTATTGATTTTTCGCTCAAAACGCCGAATTTCTAGACAACGGGGAGTTTAACGCTTTCGCTCATAGGTTATGGTGCTCGACTGCAGACCCCAGAAACGCGGGCTCGATCCCGGCCGCGGCGGTCGCCTTTTGATGGACGCGAAATGCTAGGGGCCCGTGTACCAAGCCATGTCAGTGCACGTCAAAAAACTGACGGTGGTCGAAACTACCCAGAACCCTCTACTACGGCGTCCCTCATAGCCTGAGCCCCTTCAAAACGTTATACCCCATAAACCTAACCAGAATATTGGCTTAACATGAGGCTCGAAGATTTCGACCGAACCGTAAAGAAAAACACATACCGCACATAAAGAAGAGCGGCGCGTACCGCTGTCGGACTGGTCCCATGGTGTTTAAAACACATCCATAGTACCAGTGCGCATATAGATAAACACACTGGTGAAACAGAGGAAGCGTGTCTCAGAACAAACAATTCCGGTATTTGTGTTGTGTTATCGCGCGCTAACAAAAGATAACGCCGAACCTACGCTCGGAGTAGGTATTTTTCCTTTTGTATGGGTAGCTTTATTGTTTTCATTGCACACGGGTTCGACGATGAACCAATGAGCGCGCAGTTAAAATCAGCGCGTGTGCCGTCTCGTTGCACCCATCCCGTGTCATTTGCGCTGCTCAAATGTGAAAGGGCGAAACAGCTTTCCTTCTGGATGGGCGGAGGTGTAGAATCCGATCCCCAGTGCCGCCGGGTACTCAGCGGTTTTCTAATGGGACCGATCCCCATTTAGCGGGTTCCGAATGGGAGCAAACATGCTCCCATTGGGAGACCGCAGAGCACCCGGCGGCACTGGGGATTAGGCCCCAAAGCTCCCGCAAACGAGGCAGACGCTTAAGCCACGAGGCCACAGCTGCGGTGACTAATGTCATGGGAGACAGCATACGACCAACGCGGTCAGTGCGAGTAGAAACCAGCATTTGAGAAAATAAGCGCACACATGTGCACATATATGTTCGCAATAACCCATCTGTGCAAGTCAAAAGGGAGCTGACGACATACTGAAGCTGCCCTGCATCGATAGACCGCGCCGTTTTTATGACAAATAGGGTGCTTCAACTGAAAATGGAGCTTCTATAAGCTAGAAAGAAGTAAAAAAATTGAATGCAATGTCGCCACTCGTTTCTCCACGCAGACTGCGGCGCTTGGAGACGTTTAAACGCAGATCCCGGAGTCTAGACTACACTGCCATTCGCTTCCTATCGGTTATCACGGAGCCCCCCGCAAAATATCAAAACTTATTTTTCTGTACAACAAAACCCCTTTTTTTCGGCCGGACAAACATCCACATAGCCAGAAAGTGTCACAAGGTCAATTTTTAGTCAGAGCAAAAATTGGATGCACTTCTTCTAGGTGCCCACTTGTACCGTCTGAACAACATAGCGCAACTCCGGAGGCCCCGGAAATGCTGCGCTTTCAGAAAGCCTTCGCGCAGGGATGTTTTATTTTTTTTATCGCTATTTCGTTTTGGTACGTCTATATTTCTTTCTTAGTTACCGCTTTAAGGTTCTGGTGTATTATTCTCATATCCGAAACCCCCCGCCGCGGTGGCTCAGTGGTTAGGGCGCTCGACTACTGATCCGGAGCTCCCGGGTTCGAACCCGACCGCGGCGGCTGCGTTTTTATGGAGGAAAAACGCTAAGGCGCCCGTGTGCTGTGCGATGTCAGTGCACGTTAAAGATCCCCAGGTGGTCGAAATTAATCCGGAGCCCTCCACTACAGCACCTCTTCTTCCTTTCTTGTTTCACTCCCTCCTTTATCCCTTCTCTTACGGCGCGGTTCAGGTGTCCAACGAATATATGAGACAGATACTGCGCCATTTCCTTTCCCCCAAAACCAATTATTATTATTATTATTATCTATTCTAAGTTATTTTGCTTACATTGTGTGACCTCTCGTTTCTTTGTAAAAGCCCCTTTCTGCCCCCCCCCCCCCTCCCTCCCCAAGAAAAAGCCATGGGAAGAAAACGATACCACCTTAAGTCAAAATGTAGGCATTTCAATGACCTTTAAATTAAACAGCCCTGCCCGGAACCGCAACGCAGTGAACAAAGAGATGGGTCCGAGAGTACAGCGAAAGCACGCACCTCTTGCAAGTATACAGAGGTCGACCACTGCCTCACCCTGCTCTGCGTGGTTTCTTTCGCCAGATGGGCGGGGGAAAAGCGGCTCGGGCGCACGTGTCTCTACAACACACGGCTTTTTGCGAGGATTATTAGAAATGAGCGAAATGCCGCTTCTTGCATGCATATATGGTTTTCGCGCCCCGAGTAGCATTCGGGGTTTTCGCGCCCCGAGTCGGCTATCATGCACGAAAGGATGCGTTCTACGAATATTTACGACTACTAAACCGCGCCGAATCCCCGAACGCAAACGTCCGAACATAAAGGCTAAGCGGCCCACGTAGTACTACTTCGCACATAACTGGAATGAAAGCTCTGCGAAGGTTTGCCAAGAATTTGACAAGGTGGTGAGATTTTGCGCATTTTCTTGTTTTATAAAGAAAACTACCAACCGCATTTACACGGTACAGTGTTATTGAAAGCAGCGCCGGAAAAAAAACAGAGAGAGGAAGAAGGCACAAACACACATCCGCTCTATCCGTCGTCTGTTCATTCAAGCGCTGCTTTCAGCCATGAATGACGAACTCGTTCAACAAGCCATAGATACTCTGACGCTGCTATACTTTACACTAACCCAGCGCGTTTAAGTAGCAGTCCAACTGGCTATTTATACGTTGTCCCCCAGCTATCCTATGTTCCTCACGTGTCCGCCATCGACAGATATCCGCTTTTATTATTAAGCACATTTTATTACTCGTTCTTACCGAGTGCATGAGACGACTGGGATCGCCTTCCCGCGGACATCGCATCTATATATGATTACCCGTTTTTACGGCAAGTAGCGCTCGCGGCCTTTCGCGACGGTGCCCCTTGTGTTCTTATTTTATTTTGCTCTTTGTTTTGCGTTTATTTTTGGTGCTGTAATATTGCAATCCGCTCTTCCTTACTTGTATAGTTTATGACGCGTTATTTGTCGCTTTACTTAGTGTTTTCCTTCAACCTATTCCTCTCTCCACAATCTCCAGCGATTCGCGAAATAAATAAAAATTTAACGGCACGCGCATATTAAAAGGGTTGGGCAACTATATCACATTATTGTTCTCAGTAAAAGTGACTGTGTGGCTATTTGTCTCAATGTTCACGCTTCCTCGACAGAAAAAGACGCGACTGTCATCGAAAAAAATTGCACTTTAAAAGCTTTCCCGCCAGCCCATTGAAACTGGCGTTACCGAAATGGACGGGTTGTCATCCTTATGAAGTGAGGTGATTTAGAAAAGTAGTGCAGTGCTCCATTTTCCTCTGCCTCCACCTCTACGTACTCTGCAACCTGACGCGATTAGCCATGCTTATTCTCGCTCTCTCCTCCCGCTTCACTCTCTCTACTGTACCATGGGGGACAAGAGACCGGCGCAGTGGGCCTGTTCTGACCCAGAAGTGCTTTGTCAGGTGGCGCCCCTACGCAGAGTGGCAGAGGCCGGAACTTAGAGAGGGGAGGAGGATCTGTTACTTTTGTCCCCGATGGTGCATAGGTGCATATAGTATTGTGCACCTTTATCGTGAAGACTTCTAGAAAGTTTTTAAAAAATTAAAAAAAATTAGTAGGAATGGCGCCATCAAAGGATCCGAGCGAAATTGAAAAGGTCACCCTGGAGCCTTTCGCGTTGTTACGTTTTCTTTTGCAGATAAAAGATGGCGCCACCACCGCCCGTCCGCGAGAAAACGGCGTTGGTGACATTTGGAGCGTCGATCTCGGCGCAGACGATTACACGTTTTTACCATGCGCGGTTGAAGCAGGTAAGCACAATTGCAAAACGTACTACAAGATTACAATACGCAAGCTTTGTGCGTAGTTTCACCGTAAACGAGTCAGCGGTTGAGGGGCGGGGGGGGGGGGGGGGGATTTTTAAAAGTCTTCACGATAAAGATGCACGCTACTGTAAAACCTGTGGTCTGCAATATGCGGATACGCGATACGCATCATGATCGGGGTCCTCGTCGTGCCGCTGTGCAGGCACGACGAGGCAGACGAGGCTATGTAGGGGCCAGCATTCCGGAAAGCGAACGAAAGTTTTACCATTTCCATGGCGAAAATTAGAGCAAGTTGCTCGCATGAGTAAAAGACGTCAGTGAATGAAATTCCACACATTAAACACAGTCATGATGAGATTGTCTCCACCGCTTCACCAACCACATCCCAGAAGCGAAGCTGGGCGGGCCATAACTGGAATCTACGATGAGGCGAGTAGGCCCAAGCGACAGGTGCACTACACTTGCAGCGCTTCCGCAACTGCCAAAGGTGCACCTGTCCACCGTACAGAGCGCAAGAACGAATGCGGTTTTCAATAGGCTAGTCTGCTGAAAGGCGACATGCACGCTATTCCCACAAATAGCCGCCAGATGGCCATGCCAGGCAGCGAGGGATAGGGGAGCGGGCATCCAGCCACCCTAGCGAAGGAGTGCAGACGCCGGCCACAGTCCATTTGCTGCGGGGGCAATCATCTGTGCCGCTGGCGACGTCACCAACGCATACAAGGTCTATACTTCCAGAAAACAGGTGCACCCAAGTGTTCCACCGCTTTATCCGCTTCTGGCCCATTGTCTGGGCTGAAGAGGCGATTCTGTCTGGCGCCTTTTCCAGTAGCGAAACGTCGCTTGACACCATCCGACGGAACACGTGCTAGGCTCGGCCCACGCGCAACCGCCGCGGCGGGGCCATATCCTACACTACATCTGGGCATGCCCACATCCCATCTGTGTACAGCCCATTCACACATCCACTCCAACCTCCTGGGAGACCGTCCGTCTGGCCACACGATATGGTAACCAGCGCACGCTGATTGACCGGGGCGAGGCTGGAAGGGAAGGCCCGAGGGCTTTCGGACTCATTAGCCATCCTAGGAAGGTTTTTATTTCTATTATTAAATAAAGTTTATCCTCCCCTCTAACCGCCGCGGTTGCTCAGTGGTTAGGGCGCTCGCCTACTAATCCGGAGTTCCCGGGTTCGAACCCGGCTGCGGAGGCCGCGTTTCGATGGAGGCGAAATGCAAAGGACCCGCCGCGGTGGCTCAGTGGTTAGGACGCTCGGCTACTGATCCGGAGTTCCCGGGTTCGAACCCGACTGCGGCTGCTGCGTTTTTCTGGAGGCAAAACGCTGAGGCGCCCGTGTGCTGTGCGATGTCCGTGCACGTTAAAGATCCCCAGGTGGTCGAAGTTTTTCCGGAGCCCTCCACTACAGCACCTCTTCCTTTATTCTTTCACTCCCTCCTCTATCCCTTCCCTTACGGCGCGGTTCAGGTGTGCGCCGATATGTGAGACAGATACTGCGCCAGTTCCTTTCCTTCAAAATTATATTTTCATTTTTCCCACGCGCCTCCGAGGTACGCCGATCATAACATTCCTGACATGCAGCAATGGCGGCGAAACAACGTCGATGTCTGTGCTGCCGCGACAGCAGACTTCGGTGAACAGGCACGAGCCCTGCCAAAACGCGTTCCACTACTACTGGGGGCAAAAGTTTCCCGGAAGCGAGTTCTAGGAAAAACATTTATTGTAGCTCCACCTCGTTACCCAGTCGCCCGATAATATACGAAGGCATTAAAGGCCTAAATGCTCCTTCCTCTATACACAGTATCAGGCGACTGAGTAGTGAGGTGGAGCTGCAATAAACGTTTTTCCTAGAGCTCGCTTCCGGGAAACTTTTATCCACAGAAGTACGTCTTCTGGACGACAGGCATCATGCCATTATTGCTCCTATATTTCGGGAAGCCCGCGCCGCCTTGCACTGGTCGTGAAGGAGGAGTAAGGCATCTGAATTGCGCGTAAAAGCGGGCCTTTCAACCCTGGGCGCATCATTCGCTGCTCCGACCCACCGCCGGCAGCAATGGGCTTCCTTGCACAGGGACGGCGAACACCGCGTTGGAAAGGTCATCGAGACTATGAAGCGGCGTCTGCAAATCTGGTGGCGTATCTTAAACGTAAACTAAACCTAAATATCCTGGAACAGTATCACTTGTGTGAGTTTCCTTTTCTGTTTTCTTTAAAACTTTATCTTCTGGCCAAAATCGTAGATTGCCAGTTAAAAAGGCATTGGGCACAAATATCATTGTCATCATGTCCTCGTTGGCCGGCCACCGTTCAGGGCCCGCTTGAGTCCCCTGAACACGCTTCCACGACCGCCAGCCGAGTTTCACTAGCAGCAAACGCATAGTCAACTCCTCTAACTACTTTTTGTATAGCCAGCTTTGCAAGCATCTCTGCTGTGACGGCTTCGTGCGCGAGCTTGTTTTATCCGCACGGGTGTTGCTCCCACTGAAGTTGAGCTCGCGGTAGCTACAGAAAGCACTGCATGCTTTGAAAAAGCAAGGGCAGTTCGCCTTGAGAGTCTTTCTCTGTCTGGTTTCCTGCCTCTTTCACTGCAGCTTGTCGTCACTGCCAAAAGCATCGAACGGGTCAGCGGGGAGTATTTCCCCAAAAGACTGCGCTCCCATGTTCGGACTTTATTCCCAGCCAAACAACTTCCCACTGAAGTCATTCAATCTCGGAGAAGGACTGCGGTGGAAAAGAGGAACAGAAAACGCCCAGTCCGGTGGTGCGAAGGCAGGATAGTTCAGGCGTGCTTAACTGCAATTTACTTGCACGCAAGGAGAACCGGCACAAGTGAGATGAGCCATGCAGTTCGCCCAAGAGAAATATGGCGGTTTCCAGCGGGATCTGGGACAGGGTAAGCGTAAAAGTTTTTTTGTCTCAATAACGCAAACCGCTGGGCCAGTTGGTTCACAGCTAGCATTGAAGGAACCATTGGTAGAGAGACTGCAGGGAGATGGGTTTCTAGACAATACGAATAAAGTGAACAAGGAGGGGGTGGACCTCAAGGCGCTCAGCCAACGTTTCGACAAGAGGACTGCTCTTCGTCTCGGCGGAGACGAGACTCAAATTTACGGGAGCTAGGGTCTTGTCCGGCTCAACCTGTTGTGATCCTTACGGATTCCAAATTCCCTACTTGCCTTGTCTCTGAGCTCTCTACGCATGGTGCATAATCTACACAGCAGAGGCTTTACTCTATACTTCCAATGGGTGCCCTCACATATAGGCGTAATAGGCAACGAGGTGGCGGACTGCCTCGACTCCAAAGCGCTGTCAGCTAATCCATCAAGGAATGTCCCTCAAGATGCCAAGAGACTCTTGAGAAAAACGGTGCTCGGCCATTTTAGAACCCTGTGGAGTTCACCCAAGTGTGACCAAGGGACTAAAAAGATCTCAGGCCACACTGCTACATAGCATTCGCACGGACTCTGCTCGTACCCCTGCGTGGATGTATAAGATGGGTCTGGCATCATCTCCGTTGTGTTCCACACGTGGTGTGTGCACACGTGTGTGCAGTGATATGGAACATTTTTTTATGTGCTGTCCAAATTAGAACGCGGAATGGTGAGTGTTGTTCGCTTCTCTCTAGAGTATACAGCCTCCCACAGTCCCCTAAGGACATTTTTTACCCGTGCGGAAAACAGTCATGTAAAAAGGAGGCTTCACGCCTCCTTTTAAAGTTCCTCCAGAATTGGGTCTGGACTCCAGATGGTGACAGCAGGAGTGGACCTTTATGGTTTATTCTGAGTATGGCGATGTGGCTGAGCCAGGTCACAGGTATGTCCCTGATTTGTGGGCCTTATTTAACATTCAAGCGTCGCTACGGTGGAAAAAGGTACCGGCAGAATCGGAAAGGCTAATCCCGCCTGTAGCTTGCAAACATCGACCAAAGACAAGCCGGAAGGAGTAGTGGGCTCTTTCCACGCTTGCACTCCAGCGGTGATGCGTGTGCTCCTCTTTCCGTTCGTTCCTTCACTGTCAGCCATGACCCACACGGCCCAGCAGTGCACTCTACTGAACTAAGCTATAAGACTCGTGCCTTGGGCCGTTCTCTACGGTGATTTTATTACATGGCAAGTCCCAGAATGCACGAGTGGCGTAGGGTGGCTAGCAAGGCGTCTGTAACGGAATTGTCCAGAGTTTTCAGCCCTCAACGTTTATAGTAGTCACCTATAAAGTAGAGAGAATCAAGGGGGCGCTGCAGTAATACATGACAACAACATAATGAACAAAGTTTGACCCTCCACTGATTGATTGCCGATAATTATGTGCGACAAACACAGTTCTGCCTGTATTCCAATTTTCCTCTTGGTGTAAAATAACCAGAGTCAGTTCTCAAATTCAGTGAAGAAATAAGCATAAAATTTGCAAATTTTGCGCAGAAACAGTCTTCCCTAGATCTCATGTTGCCCACGACTGTACGTGCTGTCTTTGCGCAATGGGGAAAGAGCTCCGGCTGATTCCCAATTAACTCCAGTTGCAAGGCGCCACCTACGCCTCGGCAAACTTTTGCTCCCCCTCGGGGCATGTGCAACGTCAGCCGGAGCACGTTGCGAGTCGGCCATTGCCGGAGGACGCATATTTGAGCGCGCTTAACCCAAAGGGCCCCGAGGCCGCCGCCGGCAAGCCTCGGGGCAGCGCATGCATTATGCATCTCCGGCGGCGCTTGAGAACGTTTAACGAGAACCCTTCGTTAATTGAAGCGCCCAGGGGTGGCGGCCGCCATTAGCCAACCCTCGCCGAGGAAAGGAACGCGCGGCCGGCAGTGAAGCAACTCGAAGGCTCCACGGCTGGCGTCGGCAAAGTGCTCAGCGCGCAGCCGCCGAAAACGGTTCCGTTAGGAGCCCCTCCCTACGAGTGCTGACTCGCCCCTTTGTCTCTCTGCAAGATAAGCATATCTCGCGCCGAACAGTGCACAGCGGTTTGCCCGGATTATACTTCCCCAGGACCGCTTCTCCACAGATTCCTGGGTGGGTAAGTTCAACCGGCCAACTCCCTTAGGACCTTGGAGGTTCCGGGTCCTTATACCTATATATAACAGCTGCACGGCCCGCCGAAGGACGCGGCATTGAATTCTCACAGTACAGCGGCACTGTTGGAAGCAACCGAACGGATCAAGGCGGCCAGTATGCCTGCGCGGACGGACCCGGTGTTGGATAACCTCTAGAAAGCACAATGCCGGTCCCTCATTCGCGCGGGAGCTCACGCCGGCATCGCGTAAAGCAGGAGGCCCGTGCGCGAAAGCTTGGCCGGCGCCGCACCGGTCGCCGCTTGCGAACTGCCTGCAAGCAGACAGACACACACGGAGACTTCCTGAACGCACGCAGCCGGCAACTGCGTCCGGATTGCTGGCCTCGCTGCGGCGTCGTTCTGACGAGCGCAGCCACGTGCGTGGCCGAGACAGCCGGAAGACGTGACGAGGACGCGCCCCCAACCTGCTGCGAAGGGACGTGTGCCGTGGTCCATGCGCATGAAGGCGACTGGGGCCGTGCAGCCCTCGAGGCTCTTCTTGCGCTTCTGGAAGTCGCAGAAAATAGCCGCGCCGGCTACCTTCTCGCCGCCCGCTCCCTCTCTCCCAGGCCAGAGCGCCAAAACTGTTGCCTTCTCCTCCCGTGTTTACGTGAAACGTCGTTTGGCGACTAACGGTAAAAAATTCTTTTCTCAGAAGAGAAAACATCTAGGTGTCTACCGAGATGTGAAACAGTAACTGTGCCATTTCCTTTCCTCAGAAAGCAATTTTTCCTTTGTGACAGCGAAACGGCTGAGTTGTTCGGGCGCTCGGCTGCCGAGAACGAGGACGCATATACAATAGGGGTCACGGCGATCACATTTAGAAGCGGGCGAAAGGCAAAGGCGCCCGTCTGCTCTCCGATGTGAGTGCACGGTAGTAAACAACGCCTCGAGCAACGCCGTTTTGTTGCAAGGCTATGCTTGTATCACAAAATATATCATAACTTTACTCACAACTGTCCTATCCAACCTGCTCATCGTTCTTCAGCCCGCACAAGCCACCACAAGTAAATGATCTTGTGACGCGTACACTTTCATTCCTTCCTTCGTGCCTCCATTCCCGGTGCGGTTGAGGTGTCCACCGAGAAGCGAGATCATCCGTTACTGTGCCTTTGTTTTCCTCAATACCAATTTTCATTTTTCACTCCGACAGTTAGGCCACAAACAACGTTTCACCAAACACGCGCGGAATCATTGTTTTATAACGGCAGCTTATTTGTACGTATCATCGTCGTCATCCGTGGTGCGGGCCACCGCGTTGCTTCGAAGCGTGAAAATGTCCGCCAGAAATTGGAACACTTTTGCTACTCCACGATGTTCGAAGCAATGAACGTTCGAAAAAGGAGACGCGCTCTCCCTGCCACTAAGTAAAAACAAAAAGCAGTCAGCGAGGCAGTTGGAGCGGCCAGTGTGTTTCTGGCCGCTCTAACGACCCGCGTGTTTCTGAGCGAAGTACTTTCTTGACGCCGCGAGCCACGTAGTGAGTATTTCCCTCTTGAGAGTGTTGCTCAGCGCATCTGTCACTGCGAATGGAATTACTGAGGAGCGGGAGCTGAATTACGACTGCCACTGCTTACACTTCGGCGTCTGGAGGCGTGGAAAACCGTGGAGCTAATTTTCTTTCCTTGAACAATGAAACTAGCATGCCTTGTAATGTTTTCTAATTCTCAGCCACCCATTCGTGCAACATCTAAAAAAAACGTGCCGCTATTGCGCGTGATTCGCTCTGTCTTGTCACGTGTTTCGGTGGCACGTCTTTTTGGTTACAGGCGCGAAAACAGACACAAGGTAGAAAGACGGGACGGAGCGCCGCTCACAACTGATTTATTTGAAGGCAACACGGACAAATATATACCATCGTACACGCAAGGAATGCTATCATCTTCAAAGTTGATATGATAGCGAACGAGTGAAAAATTGTTCTCTGCCTTATACAAAGATATGGACGTGTCGTGTCGCTGGTGCACATGCTTCCTTTATTTGCAATAAAAAGCTTCGATTAATTATCTGGCTTTTGTGCCCTTGCTTTTTGATAGAATTCGCGCACCGGAAAAACATGGTTCACAAGCGCGTGACGGGCAGGAATTTATATGCTTAGACATATTTGGGCCTTCTTTACCTTGCTCAACGTTTCTTTCGTGTTCCCTTTCAGGGTAGCACGGTAGGGAGCCAGCCGTGCATATTCCACTGTTCATCACTCTGCCTCAGTGTCCTCGGGCACAAGCTTCACTTTGCCGACAGTAACCTGCGGCACAGTTTTCACTTGTGCGTAGTAACTTCGCCAGCGAAGTACCTCTCTCGCAAGTGGACTCTGGATAATCATTTTATCGACAACCTTTGCCACTTTTTAAGCGAGGCTTGTCTACACTCCTTCTTCCAACTTTTTCTTCCTTTCTCACTATGCCTAAAGGCAAACATCTCGAATAAAAAAAAAGTACCTCTCTGTTTCCTCGAGGACACATGGAAGGATGCTGATGTGCATTTCCTAGACGTGCGCGAATAGTGCCTTCTTCCAAATCGAATAGAATATAAATAGTTAAGCTAAACACCGAACAGCGATTCCGGTAATATGCGTTGTGGGGCTAGATGGTCCGTTCTCAGAATTCTTTTTTGCGCACACAAAGACGACACAAAAAGGAGGAGGTTCTGTCTTCCTTGTCCTCTCCGATAATCTTTATGTGCGCGAGAAATATCTCTGACAACAAATAGTGAGACAATCGAATCAAATACGGATAGAATACTTTTTACGAATATTCGCCACAAATGTGAGTATTCAACGAGCAATCGTGCGAAACAGAGAAACGCTAGCGGTGGCGCTGCGGTACTTTGCAGCGCTATCACTTAAGCCGCTATAGCTGTAACTGTTAAAAGGCCGATCTCCACAAGGGGGCCGCAACATGAAGTCAGTATGTAACTCTATCACAGCCTCAAATAATACGACCTTTGCTGTTGATGACGGTAAAGAATAAACAATGCCACACCTCAGTGCATGAGAGAGGCGAGATCGGGCATCGAGGCCTCGTTTGCTAAACCTGCCTCGGCCCTGCCGCGCCGCCCGACCTTCGAAGGCATGCATGAGTATCGCGAACGTCGTCACGCGAATGGATCGCGCCACGGCGCTGAACCTTCCAACCCGCGCATACCAATCATGGCGACATGCATGGTATGCAGGGTGTGTGGTCCCTGTTCTTGAAATAGTCAACGAAGAAAAATACGGCTGCCCATATTCGAACTTCGGGCCAATTATTCGAAAAAGTATTCGAAAACTTGAGAATCTATTCTTTGCGAACAATTTTGAACCTGCACTATTTTGTTCATTCGACGAATCGAGTAGAAAGATATTCGTTTCGCTATACGAAATTTCCGAACATTCGCCCACACCTACTATTTTCTTTACGATAGGCCGTTTAGTTTTTTAAAACTGAACTACTTCTTGTCAGCAAAACCAAGAAGTCCAAACTGAGACTACAGGCCGAGGAAGCGGAAAGGTAGAAGAAATTAAATTAATGATAATATTTGGTTTTTTGGGGAAAGGAAATGGCGCAGTATCTGTCTCATATATCATTGGACACCTGAACTGCGCCGTAAGGAAATGGATAAAGGAGGGAGTGAAAGAAGAAAGGAAGGAACAGGTGCCGTGGTGGAGGGCTCCGGAATAATTTCCAGTACCTGGGGATCTTTAACGTGCACTGATATCGCACAGCACACGGGCACCTTACCGTTTTTCCTCCATAAAAACGCAGCCGCCGCGGTCGGGTTCGAATATTGGAACTCCGGATGAAGAAATTAAATCAAATTGCCATTTAAAATCATCTGTCGTTCAACTGCCATCAGCCAACCGTGGTGGGTGGCAAAGTGCACAGAGGGAAGAGAAGGAGAAAAGATAGGAGGCAACGGGTGACCTCATCAGATCTCGCTCAATGGTACGAGCACGGCTAAGCTTTTCCTTACGGCTGACGATGTAGATTCCCCGGCCACATTCAAGGCTATATGGCTAAGCCATAGCTATCAAAGCTTTCGCTGTAAAAGCAGTACAAAGTCTTTTCAGGGGACAGACAAGAAACACGACGTAAAAGGGCAATTAAATTTCCATTAAAGCAAACTTTTTATAGCACTAAGGTTGATTACCTGCACTACTTTAAATTCTAAATCCAGCAGTTACTAAGGCGCCACCTCAGGTGAGTCGGACTGCGCCCACGTAACAGCGGCTTCATCTAACAATTCCCTCCCGCCACCTGTTCAATAAAGCACATCGTAAGGCTTTGCTTTAAACGCTACTGTTAGAGCGGCCACTGCTGCCGAGATTCTTCCGGTAAGACGGCCACACTTCCCGAAAAGTAAACAAGCGAATGGATAAACTTGGGCCTCAGTGCCAGACTGCGTGGCAGCAGCTCGGCGCCCTTGGACGAAGGAGGCCTCCTGGACGGGAGGCTGAATGCACTCACCTTGTTCTGGTCGGTCCAGTAGAGGAAGAACCCATTTTTGTCCACTCGCAGCGTCACGGGCGTGCCCAGCGCCGAATCCTGCGCAGGAAACGGTGGACTGTCAGCCACATGAAAGCCACGAAAGCCGGGCGTTACACTGTCCCAGAAGCACAAACCCTGCTCGGTGACGAGCATTATTACTCTTTCTTTTTTGTGACGCAAGGACAGCTTTGGCCGAATTGCGCCATAGAACAAAGAAATTTATACTTTTTTGAGAATGTTGGGTCAAAGATCCCAGAATTCCCTCCCAGAGAAGTCTAGCAGCAGGCCAGAGGAGAACTTGTACCCAATAAATCATCGGTGGGTACCCGGCGACATTGGATATCGAACCCCTCCCCTTCGGCGTGCCAGGACAATGCTTAGGCCACTAGGCCACCGCTGCCACCAGTCCTCCCATTGCCGACATTGTTCACGTTGGAACTATTATGAAATGTGCATGAAGGAATTCAGGGTCGTAGATGTTTATGAAAAAGCAGTAGATATAAAAAAACTTGCAGTAAAAAAAGACATGACATCGAATAACTGGGCAACCGAACAAACAGGTCGCACAGAAACTGGCCGCACGGCATGCCTCCAAGTGTCGCCGTACCTGGTGGCCCACTGCACCGGGAAGCGTTCGTCAATTAATGGGCGCTCCCGAACACAGCGCTGAAAAATTCGCACGCCATCGGCTCATCCACTCCAGAAAGAGTACGAGCCTTACGGGGCAGTGCTGTGCGTGTTTATGCGCACAGCTTAGAACGCATTTTCACCAGATGCAGACTGCGATCATCTGCCACTACCGCTTAAAGAGAAGCATCGACTGCTTTTAAAGAATGCAGTAAGCAGGACACGACTGTACCGTCATCGCTGCAGCAGGCACGAGTACGAAGAAGCTACCGGAGCGTGAGCCAGATTAGAACGCGTCAGGCGCCCCGTTGGCACGGCAGCTGCAGCCCCGTACCGCACTTTGTTCGCGGCCAGGCGAAGTCGTGTAGTATAAATGTACGCAGCCTTTCTTCACGCACCGTCACGTCACTTGATCACGTAAATTCGTGCGCACAATGCAGCGCGGGAAGATGGAAAACACGGACGACAACACGCAGCTCGCTAAGGACGCAGAGATGGGCGTATGGAAGGTTAACGTCCCAAAGCGTCTTCAGCGTGCCCTAACATCGCGCAGTAC
Source organism: Amblyomma americanum (assembly GCF_052857255.1). Taxonomy (NCBI): domain Eukaryota; kingdom Metazoa; phylum Arthropoda; class Arachnida; order Ixodida; family Ixodidae; genus Amblyomma; species Amblyomma americanum. The sequence continues at coordinate 37,046,302 of NC_135501.1, read as the reverse complement.
ACGGACCTCTGGAATTTCGCCTCCATCGAAATGCGACCGCCGTGGCCAGGATCGAACCCGCCCTCGTTTTTCTGGTCAGCAGCCCAGCGCCATAACCACTGAGCCACCGTGGCGGCTCGGAAGTAGAACAGAATATAGGATAGAATAGCGTCTATTGAACGCCAAGCAGAATGCAAGAACGGGTGCGCCAAAGCCACAAGTGGTCTTGTGTGGCGACACGCGCCAGCCGCAGTCATCTTAGCAGAACTGCAGTTGCGCTTTGACCAAAGGAACAAACATTACAAATGTACACGAGGCTAAGAATTAAGTTTAAGCATCCATGAGAAAAAAAAAGAACGAATAGAAGATGAATCACTCCTGGAACTCCAGGCACTGACTTGGCGTAATCTGTTTCCGGACTCTTAAATGATTAACTGCAGCCTTTTTTCCGTTTACAGGATAGTCAAACTCAGGGCTTGTGTCGTCATGTGTGTTCCTGTGCCGCCGTTTCTCGTTGTTTTCTGTACTACTATTGGTGCCGCTACATACAGCGACCTCACCACCACCGGCTGAGACGTGAAAAATCCAAATGCCTAAAGGTAAGCCGCGTCCTCCGCCAGTCCTGCTCCATGCTCAGTTTCAACATAACACCCACCATCAGATGTGAAGGTCCCTTCAAACTCGGCATTACAATGCTGTGCAGTACCCCATGAATGCGCATAGTCTATGCAACACGCACTCATGTGGGAACGAGTGGTGATTGTGCTTGGCGAAGTGCTCTGATATTTTATACCGGCAGCTCTTGAGCTGAGACGTGCGCAGTGGTCGTCTTGTGCGCGCGTGCAGATGCCGATGCATTCTGCCGCAGTCTACAAAGAGACGCTGTGAAGAAATGCGCCGCTTGTTGCTGTACCGAATCGGCCGTCGGTAGAGGACAAGGAAACAGACGTAGCCAGCGCATGCTGGGCCCATTCTAGCTCCAAGGAAGCGTGCTCGCACTACACTGCAACAAAAGGCAAGCGCGACGCTTTAGATGCAGGAGCAATACTTTGAGGAAGAGCGACGGCTGCCGTGCTGGCAACAGCGTGCGTCGAGCGTTAATCCTCTGCGAAGGCGTCCGGAAGGAAGCATGCCGAAGGAAACGCGACGTCGTAGGAAGCGACGCAGTTGGGGTATCGCCCCCTGCATTCTACTGCTCGCGGAAATGAGCGAACGGAGCTCTCCCCGGAAGCCTCAACAACGAGACACGCGCGAACACCAGAAGAAAAGTACCTAACACTGTTACAACACCGCAAACCACGACGCCCACTGAGGAAAGGGCAAGACATCGCACAGCGCTGACCAGTTTTTTTTTATTCAGAAAGCACGCATACATTAGTGAAATTCAGAAGAACAAAGGAAAAGTACACAATGTCACAGCGTGGTAACAATGTCAAGTTGCAGCCAGCTCGGCCAACTTTCCGCCCTTCAGTAACAAAAGGACAAGTGCGACCGTGTCCGGTGTTGCAAGGCGCCTACCGACCCGTACAGGTGGTCACAGCAATCTTGGCGAGGGCAGCAATGTTAAAGCAACGGCGCCTGGTATCAGCCTGGTTTGTGGGCTGCTTCTGAGACTGCCCTACCAGGAAGGGCCCAGCTTGGCGGAACTCGCATTCCGACAATATTCCGCCTCGGTCCTGCTAGCGGTGCTTGGGGAATCCTGCGGATAAAGGCTTGCCTACAGCGCGCAGATCCGACCGCGGGAGGCCTACTGCACATATAGCAACCCGTCCTTCGTGTTAACGCATCCGTCGGCAACGGCCTAGACCCCGGCTGTGGAGTCACCGGGATAGCCCCGGTCGGCCGTTCCCGGGCGCCGCCGTACGGCACATTCCGCTTCCGGCGTTCGCGGTAAGCGAGGCCATTGTACGCACTCAGTGCACCGTTTCTCGGTAAGACACACACACAAGAGGGAGGTATTCCAGCACTGAAAGCTGGCTGAAAACTCATCTCGTTCATTTCGAGCACGGGTGCAAGGAATCGTCCGAGAGGTCGGTGATGCGATTTTTACGCCTAGCGCGACGTCAGGAAGTGGGCGCGACACGTATGATGCCGAGAACCCGTTACGGCCCGTTCCAGTGGCCCGTTGCGGTAACGGAGTCGGATGGGCGGATGAGATTTGCAAGTTTGCAGGATAAGGCGGCGTCTGCTGGCACTGGACCGGTTTTATTAAAGAAATATGGGAGAGGCACTTGCTCTGCAATAGACGCACAGTGTTTGTTCCGAGTATCGACTGGAATGATCTAACCGCTACAGGTAATAAGGATGCTAATGAATTTCTAGACGTTTGCCTTAATTTTAATCTCATTCAAACTGTATCCGAGCCAACTTGTGTAACCGAAGACTGCGCAAATATTCTAATCTATTATTAACGGATAACCCTGAATGCGTTCATTCTATCACGTATCTACCAGGCGTCAGCGATCATCATGTCATACATGCTGGTTTCACGATTAAACCATCCTTACGCGCAACAACTAAAAGAACTATCCGATTATACAATAAAGGAAACTATACAGCAATAAACAATGAACTTCGCGCATTTTTGCCAGCATTTCAATCTAACTTCAATCAAAGATCCATTCATGATAACTGGTCTTTGTTTAAGAGGAAAATCGACGATTTGGTCGACAGGTTTATTCCGAACATAAATATACGAACTAACCCTCAAAACCCATGGTTCATAAATACAGTCAGACGCCTTGAAAATAAAAAGAAGCGTCTTTTCCGATCGGCCAAGTTGCTTCCTAGTCAGGACGCTTGGAACAAATATTACGCAGCCGAAAAAACGTACTTATCAAGTATTCGAGAAGCCAAGCGCACCTTTTTCAACTCCGATCTGCCTAAAATGTTGTCAACTAACCCCCGTAGGTTCTGGCAAGTCATTAACCCCCAGCACACGCGAACTATTTCCCTCACCGATGGTTCGGGTGAAATTGTATGCGAAACAGAATGCGCCAATATGTTCAACACAGCCTTCTCTTCCGTGTTTACTAATGAAACAAATCCGACATTTCCTCCAAACGCCCAAGTTATTCAAGATACTATGCCTTCTCTTACATTTTCTTCAGCAGGAATTTCGTCACTAATTGAAAACATTAAACTTTCATCCTCTGCAGGAACTGACAATATCAACGCTAAAATACTGATTAATACCAAAGATATATGTTCATCTCTGTTATGCTTGTTATTCGCTCAGTCACTCTTCACAGGTCAACTGCCCATAGACTGGAAAATTGGGAAGGTCGTTCCAGTCTACAAATCAGGTAACAAGAACTCGCCACTTAATTACCGTCCCATCTCTCTAACTAGTATTGCCTGCAAAATCATGGAACACGTCATCTATACCCATATCATGGCATTCCTTGATTCGAAGAACTTTTTTCAACCTGCTTAGCACGGGTTTCGTCGGGGTTATTCCTGCGAGACCCAACTTGCTACGTTCATTCACGATCTGCATGCTAATCTTGATTGTAATCTACAGACTGACATCGTATTTTTAGATTTTGCAAAAGCCTTTGATAAAGTACCCCATAAACGCCTCCTGATAAAACTTTCCCAATTAAATTTGCACCCCCATATTTTGAAGTGGATTGAAGAGTTTTTAACTAATCGTACGCAGTTTGTCTCCGTTAACAATAAGAACTCTAACTCACTCCCAGTAACGTCAGGCGTTCCACAGGGATATGTGCTTGGCCCACTACTGTTTCTCGTGTACATTAATGATCTGCCTTCAAACGTAACATCTAACATACGCATGTTCGCTGACGACTCTGTACTTTATCGTGCTATTCTCTCCACTGCTGACCAATCTTCTCTTCAAAATGATCTCAATGCTGTTCAGGAGTGGTGTAATAAGTGGCTAATGGAACTTGACCCACGTAAATGTAATCTTTTGTCCATCAGCCGCCGCCGTAATCCTCTAATTTTCTCTTACGAAATATTAGAAGTTCCCGTACAACTAGTTCAGTCATACAAGTACCTAGGCATAACAATTTCTAGCGATCTTTCTTGGAGCTTGCATGTTACTAACATAATATCGTCAGCAAACAAGACGCTAGGTTTCCTCAAGCGCCATCTTCACCATGCTCCAAAACATGTCAAGTTGTTAGCTTACAAATCATTCGTCAGGTCCAAACTAGAATATTCCATCGCCCATTTGGAATCCTCATCAAGCTTACCTCATCAATGCCCTCGAATCTGTTCAAAATCGCGCTGCTCGCTTCATTCATTCATCGTACTCTTATGACATCAGCGTTTCCTCCTTAAAAACAGCATCCGGATTATCACCCTTATCGCTCCGCCGTCGCATTGCCAGCCTGTCTTTATTTCACAAATTCTTCCACAGCCCTATGCACGTCGCACCTTATATTCTTGCCCCAGCACGCATATCTCATCGCACCAGCCATCACCTACAAGTTGCCTGTCCACGCTCACGCACCGTCACTTTTTCTAATTCCTTCTTTCCTCGTGCAGCCGCCGACTGGAACGGCCTTCCAAACAACGTTGCCATCATCACTTGCCCCAAGTGTTTTCGCTGAAATGTAAAACCTTTCCTGTTATTGTGAATCTGTGCTTTTAATTGTTGCCACCCCTTATGTAACACTACTCTTTTGGGGCCTTTAAGGTAATAAAATGAAATGAAAAAGTAACCAGGCTAGACGGTTTGCTTCTAAGTCGTATATTGAAGCTATTATGCAAGCCTTCAACCTGTAAATCCTTGTATGGTGAGGAGAGCCCTTGTCCTCACCTTCCGAGACCTTCTTTATCTTTACGGAAGCCGTAAGGGCTCTACTATTCGTTCGAATGAGAAGCAAACCATGCAGCCCGGTTACTTTTGGCAAAGGCTGTACACTCTAAACACGACTTCGTATATAGGAGCACGGCATGCTGCCCTGCGGTAGGCTATTACTAAACATAAGGAATAGTTACGCTTGCCAACCAGAAACAAATTCCCTCTTCAAAACATGTGAAATAATATGAGAACTTTAATCGAAGATTTCACTCTCTTCTGTTTGCTAACATCAATGCCTGCGATGCCGGATTTAAAAGCCCCGTCCCATTGCTAACTGCATCGGCGTGCTCCGTTCTCAAAAGTAAGCAATCCGTGCATTTAGTGATCTAATTCTACTCCGGGATCGGGTATAATAGGATGGTATACGCTAGAAGAGAGCCTACTCCCTCTTTTAATATTCGTGTTTACAGCGTCGTTAAGCTCCTGTTGCCGACGGTTATCAATAGCAGCCTCACTTAATGCGTACGGACTGGGTTCTGCGACTGCACAGGCTTCCGGTAAGCAGGCACAGAGAGCTGTCAACCAAAGTTAGAGAGCATCAGCGGGGTGAGGAATGTGTCAGTCTCAGCTTCACGGAGGCTGTGTGCTTTGGGCGCGGCGTGGCCTTCGAGGGCGCGTTGAGCCACGAGAGCGCTGCGTCGGCCGCATCCCCTTAGTGCCTCCTCTGTGGGCGTTACTGGCGGGCACCCACGCGCACCGCAGCCGGTCCGGGGGCCGGGCGGAAACCGGCGGACCGGACGGCGATTAATGAGTCCCCCAGCGGCCACTTCCCCTTCCTTCCTTCCCTTTCCGTCCTTCAAGAGACCGCACTTGAGCACCGGGGCAGTAAATCCCGCATAAAAGGCAGACAGAAAATTAAGCGGAGCAGGACCAAGCAGCGAGGCGTACGGCGAAGCGCGCCAAGAAAGATGGCCGTAATCGGGAGAAATATGAAAGAGGGGGCGGCGCTGCGGGCAGGCGATTCGTTTGCGACCGCTGTGGAGCAAGAATTGTGCGTGAAAAAGAGCTGCCTTTGTCTCTATCTCTGTGTGTGTGTGTGTGTGCGTGTGTGTGTGTGGGGGGGGGGGGGGGGGTAGAGCTGCCTTTTTCCATCTGTGTGTGTGTCTTTCGTTTCCTCCCTGACGAATGGCGCAGAGGGAGCGAAGCCTGTCCAGGAAGAACCCGAGCCACAGCAGCGAGACGGACGGCACACAGGCGCTGCCATTCCGAAGGCGAGCTCGCGTAGCGACGTCAGGCCGTGCGCGGGCCTGCCTCGGTTACGTCGAGAAGGCAAACGGTGCCGCCTAGCGAGAAGAAAACGACAACGACAGAAGGCTGAGCATATCTCACGCACATTAAAGGCAGAACAGCCAGAGAGAACGGGATGGAGGGAGTGGGAGGGGGGTAGGGGATTGAATCTCGAACTCCTATAACCAAGACATCCTTTCTGAACCCAAACACGTCCATTTGCTGTCCGGTGTCAGTGCACGTTAGAATTCTCCAGGTGGTCCAAACTATTACAGAACCCCCCACTATGGCGCCTCTCCCCTTTCTATTTTTCTTTCACTCCCTCGTTCATCCCTTCCCTCGCGCCGGGTAGAACTGTCCACCGAGAAGTGATATGTTTCGAGGAAATGAAACTCGCAGTAACTGGCCACCTTCTCAGTGGGCGCCTCAACCGCGCCGTAACGAAGGAATAAATGAGGGAGTGAAAGAAGAAAAAGAGGCCGTAGAGGAGGGTTCCGGAAAAAAGTTCAACAACCTGGGGATCTTCAACGTGCACTGACACCGGACAGCACACGGACGCCTTTCTCACGGAGCGGACAGACAGTCACTGGCAACTTTTTTTTTTGCCTCAAAACAAATTTTCATTTCCCACGCTCTGGTACCTAGGGGTTCTTTATGACGTAAGCAAATCGCGGAGTGCACCGCCAGGCGCCGCCCTAGCTCGTGCAAGGGAAGCCACTGCTACTGTGCCCGAGGGAAAAGCTCCAACAGCAAAACAAAATTTGGGTGCCGCCGCTGACGCCCAAAGATGGTCCGAAGCTGCAGCTTTGGGTACAACACATAGTCGCGCTGGGTGGCAGGTTTCCCACTGAACGGGCCGGCAATTTACGACGATTTCAAACCGTCGCGTGTGCCGTCCGGCGAGCGCATTACGGACCAAGACGAGACTGCAACGCTTGCCTATGCTGCGCGGATTCGTGCTTCCGTCGTCTGGGACCACGGCTCCCCTCGAGCGACGCTCTGCCCACCCGGAGGCTAAGCGAAGCGTTCGCTCCGGCACAGAGCGAATACGTCGCCACGAAGGTACTACAACCACGCTTAAATATGCCTTGCAACGCACCGGAGGCAACTATAGGTCGGCCTGGGCTTTACAGCAGTTGGACGCTCTAACCTTCGCTCTGGGGTTGGCTATATATCATTTACTACCACCGGACACCCACTGATCTCCAGGCACTGCGCGTTGCCTGTAATGGTGACCGAGACTGTATGCCCGGAGTCTCTTCTCACGGCAAGATTTGGGCGAAATGGTGCGCCACGTAGCTGGGTCGATGTCCCAACTGCACGCCAGGAAAGGTGTCGGGAATGCGGCGCATGGTCAATAATGCAAAGAAAAAACCGAGGCTGTTGAGGGGAAAAGCAAGCCACACCCTTTTCGATAAAGGGTGTGGCGTGCTTTTTCCCGCAGGGACCTTGAGTCGCGGTGGTCACCTGACAACAGCTATATGGGCCAAACAAGAGCCGGTGTTTAAATGAGGACGGTGTTATCACCGGACAGCAGTCAGGGTATTTACGGGTGCGGCTTCCTAGCTGCCTCGTGTGCTTGCACCTTTTTAATAGCTCTCGGGAGATGAGTCAACTCAAGCACGCAGGATTGCAAAAAGATTTCCCCGTTCAAACAGCAGGAGACAAGTGCGTGTGCGCCCCTGAACTTCCTCAGGGATAATTAATTGTATCAGGGGTTCCTGAGAGAAACATCCGCGTGAAATTTTTACAACGTTTCGGTGTGCTTAACAGACTGCCTAAACTAGACTAAGGCTCAAATAAAGCATCTGGGGAGAGCCACGTAATGTGTCTCCATTTTCTCCCCTTCCACTCTTTCGTTTTCCTTCTTTCTGTTCGCCTTCTTTCTTCTTCGTTCTCTTCTTCTTCTCCTCTTTAGCTTGACTGCTGTCTTCTTTTTTCTCCTCTTCTTTCCCGTCTTCTCTAATCTCTCTTTAGGTTTGGGTTGCCTTGGCTTGCGGATTTCTACGACACCTACAAATGCTACAAAGGGCTTAAGTTACACGACCACTGAAGGTGGGGAACTAAAAGAAAAGAAGAATTTCCCAGGTGACCATAATCCGAGAAAGTGCAAAATGTATCGACAGTTGGTCACTTCAACCCGCTTCTCTGAGATATCAGTGATGGATAAACTGTACGGCTACAATTGAAATTATTAGCATTTTCCGAGCGCACAGGCTGACTACGCAGAACCGAACGAGTCGGTATTGCATTGAGGCTCAAATGGCAAAGCGGAACCATCCCGGCGGGTTCAGCTTCGCGGACGTGCACATCCCAGTACTGGCATCGTTGACTCTCATCTCGGCGTCACGATCTCGAACGACATGGTGCCCTCGCTACTGACGCCTCTGGTCCGCTTCACGGGCAGACAACCACGGACCTTCGTGTGCTTTTCACTTGCGGTCGAGTTGTCGGAGGCCGTCCGAGAAGTGCATCGCCGGCGACCCCTCTCCTCCATCGCTTCCTCCCAGAATTGATTCGTCTAGCCAACTTTTATCCTAATCGCATAATTCATCCCGTCCGTGTTTTGAAGCAACCAGGGCGGAAAAAAACGCGATCAACGTGTCTTATTAATCAGAAAAGACCACGTGAATGGATCATGCGTCAGCGCAATTCGTCAGTGCTTTCTGAATCGAGGACGAATTTTTCGGAAGACGTATCTTTGCCGTACCTTTTTCTCTGGCCCGCGATATGTTTATTTATACCTCTAGGTGTATATGGGAGCGTCGTCTTTTTTTTTTTTTTTCTACCGGTGTCCATCCCGAATACCGCTTAGGCCGTCGGGAGCAGAAGGCAGCCCGGTGCTCCCGTGGCGGGAAGAGCTTGGCTCGAGCGCACACACCGAGCGCCGGCGCCTCTCCTTGGCCCACATCGGTCGGGGAGAGGAGGAAGCGCATCCTCTCCCGGCTATTTTTAGCCGACCTCGCCGCAGGGAGCAGCCGCGCGCGCCGGGGCGACGCCATCGGCTCATCCTCCTCCTCCTCCTCCGAATGCCCCGGGATACGTAGGGCTGCGCCGGCTCCCGCGGTAGAAGGTGCAGCGCCGGTGCTGCAGGGCGTCGAAAACGACGCCGAGTATGAGACTCCGAAATGGATTCGTACTCTCTGCTCGTGGTTCCGACGACTGGTAGGGACAAACAGAAGATAAGCAAATTCAACTGCACCTTTGGAAGAATAGATGCACGCAGAACGAGCGCGAACGCGTTATAAAGGAGCACTACCTGCTTCTGCACAAATTATTTAATTCACGCTGGGACTGAGCGGACACCGAGGAAGCATAAAAGGCACTTTACATCTCGACCGATGCTTGCAACGTTGTGACCGTTTCGCGTTCGTATAGTTTCACGGCAGTATTTCAATGGGTGCCCCGCTGCAAGCACGGGCACCCTGCAATGCACTCACCACAAATGCCATGCGTTGCTCATCACCTTCCAGCCCAAGCATTTCCCGTTTCAGAGTTCCACGAGCGTCAGCCTATTCCGGCGGACGGAAAAAGAGGGAACGAAGAAAAGGCAGACGAACAACTGGCGCCAAGTGAGTGCAGCGGGTGGCGATGCTGCAGCTTCCAGCACGACGACCGAGTATTTATTTGCGGATGTATTTATTTGCTTCCTAAGAGCGCGTACGCCAGAAAAGTGTCCGACAGCAGCGAGAGGGGGCGCGCACCGAAACCGGAAGGACTCCGACGCGGAAATTAGCCTGCGGCGGATCGGACGGAGTCGGGTATAACAGAACTCAGCTCGGCTGCTCCTCCCGCCCACGTACAGCGGCAGCTACGCGCGGCTCTGCACGCACGAGCAAACAGCCGACACCACACCGGCCGGGATCTCACTCGCACACTGCCGCTTTCCCAGAGCGCGGGCGCGACGAGAGCACCTCCTGCGCGCACATTAAAGCGGCCGACAAAACGACCCGCGCAGTGCCAACGCGGAGTCCAAAGCTAGCTGCCTTTACGGCGCCACGCACAGGCGCCCCTAGGAGCACACGCGGTAATATTGATCGGCCAGAGGCTGTACGGCAGCCGAGATTTGTCGGTCCGCTGCGTCGCCACGACGGAGAGATGTCATCCAAATCGCCGCCGGCGGCCCCGTGTTCAGCGACACCAGAAAGGGCTGCGCGGGGGAGGAGGAGGGGTTTTATTCCCCCCGGAGGAAAGACCGCCGCTGCTTGTGCCCCTCCTGGCGACACGGAGGCGCAATGATTTGCGTTTCGATCGGCACTCAATTTTCGCGGGGGCCGCCCAAATTGTTGCGCCCGCCGATTCGCCCCGTCCCGTCGGCAGGCGGCGTCCCGGAGGAGGACAGCGTCCTTCGGCGTCTGCTCCGCCCAAACAGCCTTCGATCCAGCGCCGCTTTATTTTCAGTGATTCGAATCGAACGCGAGGGGGCGCCAACGGCGGGAGGCCGAGGAAGAGGCTGGGGGCTCGCCCATTTCTGAAATGGGCGAGGCGCCTAGACTTCATTGGCAATGCCGAAACACTGGCGCGGCATACTGCGGATAAGTCGCAGAAACACTCCGGAATTATTTCAACATCGCATCGCAGGGTGAAGACAGCGAGGGGTTATTTTGGGCCTCGTATTTTCTGCCGCGCCTATGGACCAAGGCAGACGAGAAGGCACAGAGTGTAATCGCTCTGACATGGCGCCAAGGGGGGCACAGCACACGAAACGGCATCTACACGCAAGACGACCTTTTGAAGCCGTTCCCTACTCAGATCTGATGTCACGTCACTGTACCAAGCTTAGTAACTAATACAGACTGTAGTCACAGTTGCGCACTGCAGGACATCACAAGTTTCTGCCAGTTACGAGCACACTTTACAGCCAAGCACCGGCAACAACGCAGAAGTGCGTAATTTTTCGTTTATGTTACTGTGAATAGGTAAATTAAAGCGCTGAATGATGTTTACCGTGTACTCAAGTGCGTGGCACTGAACCGGCCACAAGGCGCTGTCGGTCACAACTTCTATGCTGCGGATGCATGTCATTCCTGTCACCCAGACCAAATCATAAATCATATGGAATCAAGCCCTTATTTTAGACATGTGCGTGTATTAACTGGGCAAAAATGGCAGTTGACTGCATTCACATCTCTAGCGTTGAACAAGCAGTAGCGTAGCCGATCGCCAACCCAATTGCTTTTTTGGTCCACCAGTCTTAAAAACCTGCATTTGTGAACGACATATGCCCAAGATGCCGCTTGCAGCGCTGACCTGCATTTTAGGCTGAGGCTCTTAGTTTACTTTTGAATAAATAATAGCACGAACGATGAGGGCACATACCAACTGCACACATCAGTACCGTTGATGAGGCGCACTTTATAAGACGCAAAGACCTATAGCCCTAGTCAGAAAAAAAAGTCATTCCGTAGGTTTCAGGTCCCCTCAAAACGAAGCCAGCAACACTTTCGGCCAATGCTCCAACTTTAACAGTACGACACAGGTACCTGTCCAAGTACGGCGTGTGCAGCAGAAAAGCAGTTCCCACGTTTTGCTCTTTGTTTGTACTCTCAGCCCACAAATCTTATCAGATATACCTACTGAGAGCAATACACTGTCACTGCGGCTGCTGTCGCGACTCCGGATGTAGGGCCGGAGCCGAAGGTAGTGAAGACTGGCTCGGTGTTGAAAGACCACGGAGAAGAGGAGTTCTCGTAACAGAACGAATTTATTTTCGTCTTACATGTTGCAATCTTAGCGAGATTCAGAAGAATGCTCTCTGGTCCTGAACCATGGCTTTTTTTTAACCCCTCTCTATTTCCCCAGGTCCCTAGTAAGGGAATTGGCGCGGACCAATCAACGAGCACATATCCACTCGGCGCCACGGAGACCCGCCTCCCAGATGCGAGCACGTATATCACCGCGTAAAACAAACACAACCAGCAGTCCGCAGGCAACCACGGTCTTCCTGGCATGTCGGTCCGTTTCACCGCCGTTCTTGAGTGCGCCTCCTCTGCGGCGTGTCGGCTCCGCTGAAAGGACGTAACAGTAAACCGACCTCCAAGCGAAGCCGGCGACGCTGTCCATCACTCTTTCCCCGCCGCACCGGGGTCCGTTGGGTCACCCGCGGTAGCGTCCGCCGCTTACGGGTTCGGGAAACGACGCAAACTGGCGTCCCGTCCACACATTCCAAAGCGCGGCAGCCGTTGAGGCGTGTTGTTTTCCAGGCCTTGGTTGCGATCCGCTGGCTTCCGTGGAAATGCACTGGTGTTCTTGCTGTCACCATATGTCGTACTTTTCAGCTCTTCCGCCGACTTAACAGGCCATTCATTACACTGCGTTCAACCGACGACGAATGTTATAACACTGGCAACTTTAACTAAGAAAAAAACGCCATGTGGTTTTAGATCTAAAGTACTGAAGAAGCGGTAGCGCAGGCGAGTGACAACGCGAATTCTGCCAAGCAGCTTCCTTTCCGGTACTTCTGGCTCCGTCGGCCGGTCTGCTCCCTCCCCGAAACTGGGCGGCCCCTGTAAAGGGTGCTCTGCCACAGCAAGGCTCTTAAGGCGGAGAACCCACACCACGACTACCAGGAAACTGGACTCTCGGACGTTGTTCATTTGTTCACACACAACTAAACATCGCGTTGCGCGTGAACAAAAGTACGATATCCGTGTGGGTATAAACTGCATCACACAGTTGTCTCTCTCAGCCTGCAGGAAATGCATCCCGCGGAGCGTGCCTGCACTTTGCCGACGCGGCTGACAGCTAAGCCTCGCGAGTCAACCAGAGTGTGAGAAACGCCTTAGAGAAACCGTCGGGTATTCCTTTTTTTTTTCAGAGAGAGTTGTTTATGGGACTGCACCATACCGTAAAGGTAGGAATCAACGAAGGAATGAAAGAGGCTCATATTAAAAAAATCAAATGCAATAGCGTTTCTAAGCTGGCCCACCCCAAAATATTCCAAAACACCGCAAATTTTGGAAATATACCTACCCCATAAAATGGATTAAGGTGGACCAGTGGGTAAATTAAGCTGCAAAAAAAGGGCCGGCTTAGTGTAATCGCCCATGAAAAATCAGTGGATGGTACTCTAACATTCTAGTCCTGAAACCTTCAAATTTGGCGGTGCTGATGACGTCACGAGAAACCCGGTGCTTTCCGCAAGATGACAGCCTAAACACAATCGCATTAAAAGTGAGAGAGGGAGCGAGGGGAGTGTACGCTTGCCCTCGCAGAGTTTTCCCGCCTTACGCAGCCAAGTGTAAGCGCAGTCAATCTTCGTTGCCCGCGCAGAAAGCCGAGGCGCGTTTCGCCACGAAGCTCTTCCGGTTGGCGACAACTCCCTTGACGCCCCACTGCACCTGAAGAGCCTGGCCGCCTTTTCGGCGTCTCCGGCTCCGGAAGAGACGCGGGTAGAAAGCGACAACCGCCAGCACGCAACCGAGGAGGCCCAGAGTGGTGCCTTAATCCGCTTATGCGAAGCGCAGACGCCCGACGAAGCGCGCACGAAGGCGCTTCCAAAACGTGCCCCATCGGCCGCAGGCTCCGGAACAACAATGACCCCGGGTGGATGCACACCTGGGGCCACCCTCGAGGAGGAGGAGAAGGAGGAGGGAAGGCAGGGAGGTTAGCCCGACGAATAACCGGTTTGCTACCCTGCACGGGGGGAAAGGGGCGAGGGGATAAAAAGATGAAGGAGAAAAGAGAGTGGCAGAAAATTGAAGGACGTGGTGAACCCTAGGGGAGGAACTCTACGCTCTCCGAGAGACTCCACCCCGAGACAAGCAGGCCGAGCAAAACGTGTGCTAGCACGCCGGCATTAGAGGCGCCTTCGTAGGGCTCTCTAGCTTGTGCGCACATTTCACTAGCATCTGTGGCGATTCGTGCACATGCACCGGTGCCACGGCGAGCCGGTCAGTGACTTTTCCTGGAGACGGTTGGCCGCGCCGTCCTGGCGTCGGGTCGCAGCGGAGAGACATGACCATATTTGGTTGTGGCGGAGAAACATTACCATATATGGTAACCGTCGACGGCCCTGTCGAACGACGCTTGAGTGCCCCGTCATTATGCACCCCTCGAGAGCCACGAGGGAGTGGACAAAGGCGCGGCCACGGCTGAAGAAAGAAGCAAAGGCTTTAAAAGCGGAAGCCGACGGGAGGAAGGGGGAGAGCGATCGGGGCGAGTGGACGAGAGGGCCGGAGACGGAGCGAGGCAGAAGACTGGGGCTGCGCATTGACCTGAGCCCGGGGTCTAGCCGTCGCTAACGTTCGACCTTCGCCAACGCGCCTCCACGCCTGGCAGCTCATCCAACGACCAGCCGAGAACGAGGGCAGCACAGCCACGAGGAACTCCCAGCCCGGCCGCTGCAGACAACCAGCCATTCATCGGGCCCGTGCCACACCACGCTGACTCAGCCCCGGCGACGACGAGCCCAGCTTCTGTCCCGTAAGCGGCATCGAGCCAGATGCTTTAATTAAATCACTTCAAAATCATTTTGGAGTCTGTGCATCAATCTCCTCATGCCCAGTGTGGACCCAGGGCCATTTTAAGAAACTGGTTCATCACATTGGTGTCAGAAGTGGGGTCCACACTTAAATCATTGGGCAAAAGCTGGACTGCACCCCCGGCGAGAGGAGCTTGAGGCACTGACTATATTTGGTCTAATATGGAAGAAGCCCACTCGAGTGCACAGCCCTTTGGGGCAAGCGTACTTGCATTAGCAAACATGGTGGAGAGATTCACTGGCGACGGTCAGGGGCCGTCTATTGTTGAATTTTTTGACATGTTGGAGCAGGTGTGCAAAATGGGCGGGTTAACGGATGCACAACAGCTGGGAATGGCGAAATGTCGCATGTCAGGGGCAGCACATGATTTTGCCTGGAGAGATGAGGGAGTCAGGAAGGCGGGCACGTTGGCTGAATTTAAAAAGCTAGCGTTTAAATATTTTGACAGGGAACCTTCTAGCGTAAAGCTCAGGCGGTTCCTCGACGCTCGGCAGAAGCCGAGGGAAGACGCACGCGCGTTTGCCTCCCGCCTTCGCTTCCTTGGGAACGAAACCCTAGCGCGAGAACCGGGGCCTGACAGTTCGAAGCAAAAGCACGCCAGAGAGCTGCTTCTGGAGCAGATGACGTCCGAGTTCATCACTGGCTTGAGGGATCCGGTGCGCAGGTTTGTTCTGTCTAAGGCGCCGTCTACTTTTGAAGGAGCGGTAGAGGCAGCTGTAGACGAGGAGCGTAATGAGTTGCTTGTCTCCAGTGAGGAGAAGGTGCGGCTTGTAACAGAGCCAAAAAGTGCAAGCGCCGACGCGAATGTTACTCAGTTGACCGATAGGCTAGACCGGCTGGAGGCGCTCCTCGCGGAAGGCCTACAGTTAAATAACAGGGGCAATTTCCGGAACCATGAAAGGAGGCAGGTTCGCTGTTATGCTTGCAGAGGGTACGGACACGTTGCCAGATACTGTCCCGAGCTAAACCGCGAATCTGGTACGCCAAATGGGCAGCAGCGCGCGCCGACCAACACGGGGATGGAACAAAGATATATTGTGCCAAAAAACGCGTAGGGTCCCCCGCAGCCGAGCCGGTTGGGGGGGAGAGCAGTAATAGCTGTGCTCTTGTAAGAATTTTTGGAGAATCCTGCCCGATTGCCAAATTCGTGGTAAACGGGGTCACTTGCAATCTGTTGGTTGACACTGGCTCCCGGATAACGCTCCTTAAGCAAAAGTTCTTTGATCTGCTGACAAGGAAGGGAGACAGGGAGGTGCATGAGGCCCGAGAATCTCCGAAAGTAAGATTCGTGGGCATCACAGGAGCTGACCTCGGCACGGGAGGACTGTACCTTTTGCGCTTCACAATCGGGAACGAAAGTTTTGACCATCCCAGCTACATTTGTTCCGATGCTGTGTCGTTGCCGGATGGTATATCGGGCCTCGTAGGTCAGGACCTGTTACGGCAGCATGGCATCGATCTCATATTAAGCCAGAACTGCCTTTCCTGTCGCGGGGCTTTGGTCCCATTAGCAAATCGAGAGGCCGAGTACGTTGCACGAGTGGACTATGGGGAACAGAGCGCGAAACAGGGCTCGCTAACACACGCGGGCGTTAGTGTTAGGACAACGAGAGAAACAGCGGTGCCGCCTCGGTCAGAGATAATCTGTGTGGGAGCGATGTCGGCTCAGATTGATGAGGGACACATAGGAGTCGTTGAACCTATAGAGGGGCTCGCAATAGGACTGAGTGTGGCGGGCTGTTTGGTCACGGTTGACTCAAAGAAAAGGGTTCCCGTCCGCTTATGTAACTACTCGCAACAAGAGCTTCACCTGCCGAAACACAAAAACATAGCTACATTCTCCACGGCTGAGGTAGATGAGCAGGGTACCCCGATTTGCACTACGGGCCTCGTCAATGAAAGGAAAGGAAAAGAAGGGAACCTGCAGTTTGACCCCTCTCACATCGACTGCAAAGAGCGAGGAAGAGTTGAGGGTCTCCTGCAGCGCTACTCGGATGTGTTCGCTGCATCGAAGCTAGACCTGGGAAAGTGCGGAGTGATTAAACACCGCATTACGACTGGCGACTCGCCACCAGTGTACCAACGGGCCTATAGAATTCCCTACTCACAAAGAGAGGAAATGGATAGGCAGGTCCAAGAGCTAATCGACAAAGGCATTGTTGAGCATTCCAAGTCGCCGTGGGGGGCACCGGCACTTCTAGTTGAGAAACCCGATGGTTCATTTCGACTGGTAATAGACTACCGGCGATTGAATTCCATTACAAGGATAGATCCCTACCCGCTGCCACAGGTGCAGGAAACCCTCGCGCAGCTTGGGTCAGCCAAGTATTTTACAGTTGTCGACCTCGCATCGGGGTTCTGGCAGATCGAAGTGGATCCAAACGATGTCGACAAAAAACATTTAACACCCCGTCTGGCCACTTTCAGTGGGGACGCATGCCGATGGGACTTGTTAACAGCCCTGCAGTCTGGCAGAGAACTGCGGACGTAATCTTGGCCGGTTTGCTGGGAAAGAGGTGCTTCGTCTACATGGACGATATAATAATTTACAGCAGCACCTTTGCCGAACACTTGGAGGCCATTGAGGAAGTGCTGGTCAGATTGCGAGCTGCTGGCTTAAAATTGAAACCTTCAAAGTGCCAACTTCTACAGCGGCAGGTCAAATACCTTGGACATATCGTTTCCGCAGACGGCGTAGAACCTGAAGCGGGAAAGTTAAGTAGCGTCCGCGACTTCCCTAGACCAACCGGAGTTCGAGGCGTTCGCGAGTTTCTTGGCTTAGTCGGATACTACCGAAGGCATGTGCGAGATTTCGCCCGAATCGCAAAGCCACTGACTGCACTAACAGCAAAAAACATAGAGTTCGTATGGTCGGAGGAGGCAGAGGTGGCGTTCGAAGAACTAAAGAAAAAATTAATAACCGCTCCCTTGCTAGGATATCCAAACTTCAGCCAGCCTTTCATTGTAGCGACTGACGCCTCGAAGTTTGCAGCGGGTGCAGTGCTGTCTCAGAATTTTGACGGCAAGGAGCACCCTATCGCGTTCGCGAGCCGGCAATTCAGTCCAGTCGAGCAGCGGTACAGTGCCACTGAGCGGGAGTGTCTTGCAGTGGTTTGGGCCGTGCGGCACTTTCGGTGCTACCTCTATGGCCACAGATTCAGGCTAGTGACCGACTGCCAACCCCTTAAGTGGCTTCTAAACGTGAAGGATCCGAGCTCGCGCCTCGCGCGCTGGAATGTGCAACTTCAGGAATACGATTTCGAGATAGAACACAAGCCAGACAAGGTGCACACTAACGCGGACGCATTAAGTCGAGCTAACCTGGTACGCACCGTGAATGAGTTTTGTCCGGCCATATATACAAACAATCTCCGCACCTAGCAGCGAAAGGACAAAGGGGTAGAGAAAACATTTCATGCCATTTCTGGGGGGATCGCCCGGGATCCCGACAATTGTTACTTTGTTGACAACGAAGGAACCCTACGAAAGCGCACCCGGCCTACGCGGTCAGGAAGGAAGGCTAGCCAGGTGTGGGAAAGAGTGGTGGTACCAAAGTCAATGGTGCCGCACGTCTTGAGGGTTTTTCACGATGCCCCATACGCCGGCCATTTTGGAGTAATGAAGACGCAAAGGAGGTTGGAGCGCTACTACTATTGGCAGGGCATGCGTTCAGATGTTAAAGAGTACTGCGCTAACTGCCGTTCTTGCCTGGAAAGAAAAACTCCGAAAAACCGCAGGCCGGCCCCCCTTCAGGAATTCGAGGAAGTCTCGACGCCTTTTGAGAGGGTTGGCATGGATATCCTAGGCCCACTTCCGACTACGACAACAGGAAACAAATATGTACTGGTGTGCGTTGACCACCTAACGAAGTATGCTGAGATAACAGCACTGCCCGACCAAAAAGCAGAAACTGTGCCACGTGCCTTTGTAGAAACAGTGGTTCTGCGGCACGGCGTTCCGCGGCAGTTGTTAACGGATCAAGGGTCAAACTTTGTGTCGAGGTTGATGAAAGATGTGTATAACCTTCTGGGAATTGACAAAAGACAGACCACCCCTTACCACCCGGCTTGTAACGCTGCTGTGGAGAGGCTTAATCAAACAGCAAGCAAACTGTTATCCCATTATGTTTCGCGAGACCAACAGGATTGGGACCTCTGGATACCGTTTGCTGTTTTTTCTTACAACACGGCGGTGCACGAGAGCTCCGGTGACTCCCCTTTCTACCTCTTGTACGGTCGCGACCCAGACACACCGAATGCGGTGGTTGATGGACAGAGACGGGTGCCATACGGGTCACTAGATGATTATCGAGCCGAACTGACGTCTCGATTGCAAGTGGCCCATGACGTAACAGCCGAAGCATTACGGGAAGCAGCCGACAAAAGAAAAAGGCGGTTCGACACTAGGGCTAGGGAGGTTCCTTTCAGGGTGGGAGACCGCGTATACCTTGAGTGTGTGCAGGTCAAGGCAGGGCTTGCCCGTAAGTTAACGCCCAAATGGAAAGGACCTTACCGCATAGTAGAGCAGCTATCGCCGGTTAATTTTCGGATTCGGGAGATCGCAGGGGCCTCAACCGCTGTGGTCCATGCAAACCGGTTAAAGCAAGCACCAACATGCTCGCCTCTTTCTGAAACGGCTGCCTCAAGGGAACAGGAGGGGGAGGATAACCTTCGCACGAAGCCCGCCATTGTAAATAACCCTGCATTGCAGAAAAGCGGTCAGAGCGGCCGGCACAAAAATTTCAGTCCATGTGATGAACTGGAACACTTCATGCAGTCGCAGCTCGGAGGCGCCCTTCTCGAGGAGGAGGCATTCCGATCCGGCAGACGTGTTCCAGCCGCTAGGTACTACCTCCGTAACCGAGTAGTGGACAGGGAGGCACCTCGCTAAGACTACATTTCCTTGTTTTGTACATTACAAGTGCGCTTCGTTTAGTTTCATTTCTTGTTCGTTCTCTTGTTTGAGATGTTGTACATACTGTTAATTATGGTCTTATATTGTGCACTCGAGTGGTATCTACGGTGAAGAATTGTTCTGAAACTCCGCTCTGGCTCGGTGCTCGTGGGAAAGAAAGGAGCGACTTGTGCGGGATACTGGCCCGAACAGCGCGGCGTGTGTGTGCGCGCGCGTGTGTGTATGACGAATTCCTAATGTTCAATGAACATTCCTTTTAAGAAGGAGCGGATGTGACGATTCGTGCACATGCACCGGTGCCACGGCGAGTCGGTCAGTGACTTTTCCTGGAGACGGTTGGGATGTGACGATTCGTGCACATGCACCGGTGCCACGGCGAGTCGGTCAGTGACTTTTCCTGGAGACGGTTGGGATGTGACGATTCGTGCACATGCACCGGTGCCACGGCGAGTCGGTCAGTGACTTTTCCTGGAGACGGTTGGCCGCGCCGTCCTGGGATCGGGTCGCAGCGGAGAGACATGACCATATTTGGTTGTGGCGGAGAAACATGACCATATATGGTAACCGTCGACGGCCCTGTCGAACGACGCTTGAGTGTCCCCGTCATTATGCACCCCTCGAGAGCCACGGGGGAGTGGACAAAGGCGCGGCCACGGCTGAAGAAAGAAGCAAAGGCTTTAAAAGCGGAAGCCGGCGGGAGGAAGGGGGAGAGCGATCGGGGCGAGTGGACGAGAGGGCCGGAGACGGAGCGAGGCAGAAGACTGGGGCTGCGCATTGACCTGAGCCCGGGGTCTAGCCGTCGCTAACGTTCGACCTTCGCCAACGCGCCTCCACGCCCGGCAGCTCATCCAACGACCAGCCGAGAACGAGGGCAGCACAGCCACGAGGAACTCCCAGCCCGGCCGCTGCAGACAACCAGCCATTCATCGAGCCCGTGCCACACCACGCTGACTCAGCCCCGGCGACGACGAGCCCAGCTTCTGTCCCGTAAGCGGCATCGAGCCAGATGCTTTAATTAAATCACTTCAAAATCATTTTGGAGTCTGTGCATCAATCTCCTCATGCCCAGTGTGGACCCAGGGCCATTTTAAGAAACTGGTTCATCACAGAAGGCCACGCCGATAAACTCTAAATAAAAACACTTCTGAATACAGACTGCAAAGCTGAATGCTGTAGATAAGCATTCTGGTCGATCGCTCACAGAGGCCCCTGCATAGTATTAAAGCTATCCTCTTCTCCTTGGTCTACTACGCTCCCTAGTTTTGCTATTCCTCCAAGGCCTGCATTCAGAGATAATCGGTTAGAAAGGCGTCGGAGCACAGAGGCAAAATGAGGGAAGGCCGTGTGCCCCGTCTAGCTCTCGTCGGACCACCTCACGGAGGTAACGCCCGAAGCCGCCTTCTGACGGCAAACCGCTTTCCTTGATTTCCCCAGGATGGCAGCTCCTTCGAAGTGAGGAACGCCTCCGGTGGTGACCAACCAAAAAAACATTCATTAGTGCGGGCGTTTCAAAAAATTAATTAAACTTAACATTGCGCACCCCGCACAACCCAAGACTGCCACATCGAGAACACGGCTCGACGCGAACCATTCAGCAACGCTTTCAGCTCAACTGGGCGGAAAAAAAGCGCCAGTGTGAGCTGCGTCGCACAGGTGTTTTAGGCGTCGCTGCAGTAACGTCCGCCGAAGCGGGGAGTGTGACATCAGAGAAGTCTGGAGGCTATGCCGATAAGTCTGGAGGCTATGCAGATATTTTTACAGACGGGCACAGCTGCAGAAAGCCTTGTTCCGCTTATCCACTCGTGGACAACGGAAGTTTATCTCTCCACCATGAAACACGGAAGAGGCGACAGACCACGCGGGAAAACAGCTGCCGAAGTCGAGCAGCGCTTGAAAAAGACCAGGAGGAGCGACTTACACGGATGCCCCCGCTTATGCTGCGTGCAGTAGAATGGCCCGGCCAAAGGCAGACTGAGACAAGAGCAGCAACATTTCTCGCCGAAAAACGCCAGACTAGGGCGCTGCTTTCAAGGAACGGGGGCCGCGCAGAGGCCTTATCGGATTACCGCAGACGTGGCGGCTGCTGCTGCCGCACATTCTCGGCACCGCCGTTCCGAAGGGCGCAGTTAAGGAAAACGGATTGGCCCCCGCTGCTCTGTGCAGAGCGAAGCCCGCTTTTCTCGCTCGTAAATGGAGAGAGCGCCGAGGATCGCCGTGCTCTCCACTCAGCACCGCGCGGACACCGCTTCGGCGAAGACACTTGTTCACTTGAGCCGCTTCGCCTCTCTCTCGGCCGGATTCGGAGATCGTCTCTGGCGAACGCCGAAAAAGTGCGAGACTGACCAAGGAGCGCCGAGTCTGGACGAAAGGGAGCGGCCTGAGCCAATGCGGCTCCCACAGAAGGGGGCGAGCCCACCGGGGGGGTCCCACCGACAGCATCAGGAGACGGTGCAGACGCAAACCCGGCGCCTAGATGACCGCGCAGCGCTTGTTGGAGGGCCCGCGGCTGCAGCTCGGTGCGAGCAGCCTGTGCAGACCACGCCCACCCCTCTGCGAGAGCGCTCCTGTACCTGCTCAGTGCAGATATGGGGAGTCGACAGCCGGACAGCTTCCAGAGTTGGCCAGCTGGCTCCACAGGAGAGAGCTCTAGCGTCCCGTTGCCTTCCACCACTCAATCACAGGGAGTGCAAATTTGCACGCGCAGACACGCATAGGCCGCGACAGCAGCGAGAGCTGAGCAACCTCCGAAATTCGGTGGCCCCCGACACCCCTCCGATATATTTAGCTATACAAAGGCGGCCATGCGCTAAACTTGTCAGGTCGCCAATTTCCCCGTGATTCCTTACCTCGGAATGCAGTCTCTTACCTTAACACACCATCAGCCGTACTTGTTCTCTGTACTGCATACAGTATTCGCTCAAGTTCGTTCTCTCTGAACCCGAACCTTCACACTGCTACGTTCTTTTCTCAAAATCCGGTCGGTCATCACTAACACGTGCGCGCTCTCTGACGTGCGCTGAACTGTTTCTGTTTCTCCACATTACACCTATAACCTCTTCTTACCATAGCCCGCTGAGTTGTTCCCAATTTATCTTAAAACATTTTAGTTAGGCTCCAAGCTTATGCGCCACTGCTGAGTACTGGCAAGATACCACTAGTAAAAACTTGCGTAGTTCTCTCTCTATTCTTCTTTACTTATTGTTGCTGGTTCTTTCTTCTTAGTACGTCCCGTCTACATGATCCGCCAAACAAACATCTCGAATTGAGCTGAAACTGATTTAATTAAACGCTTGATTACAACAAGAAAAAGGTACAGTGCCCTTAAATGATGACAGCAGCAAAGAACAGAAAAATTAGCTGCTCTTTAAACTTTGGTTAGCCCTGGTGAGAAGCGGAAGCTTCATCTGCATGGCTATACGTTCGGAAACGCCACACACACTGCCGAACGGATTGTCTGTGGGCAGAACGGTGGGCAGAATGTGATGACGTCACTAGGTCACATGACCTGCCACGTGACACCTGTCACGTGACTGCACGGACGCTGCGCTCTTGAAAACCTAGCGTAGTGAAGCTTTCGCTTCAACAGCTGAGATGGGCCGCCCTTGGACCTCGGAAAGTCCGTCGTCCTAAGCGAGCATGCGGGAGGAAGTCCGTCTCCTACCGAGCTACAAGCTCCTACAAGCAGGTGCGCATGACGACGGCCTTACACCACCGTGCTATAGCGTGGTCTGGGAGTGCTCGCGAAATGCACTCCATCCAAACCTTGTTTTTCTGGTCATTTTTTTTTTCTCAGGGTCTCAATCTGCGGTGATTACATGAGCTCACTGTATTCGCAGTTAAAAAATACAATACCTCACTACTTATTGCAAGCTGCTGCTGCTATCTGCCCATACTGTTCCCTTTCCCTGATTCTAACAAAATGCACCCCACCCCCCCTTTTCCCGAAAAATGAAACTAGCGGAAACTCCTTGAAGCATGCGTGGACCACCAAGCAGACAAGTAGCAATTTACTGAACCTAATGGGTTTTTTTTCTTTATCCATCCGACTTCCCCGCATATAGGCGTTCTTACGAAGACTCAGCGTCCCTTTGATTACTGTTAGTTCAGTACGCTGCCCGTTGCTTTAGCGTGCTGCTCGGTGCTTTACCCTGTTTACGCGCTGTTTTAAACTTCGTAATCATACACGAACCGACCCACGACAACACTGTTCGCAAGTGCAGACACCAATAGCGACGACCAATATATGCAGCTCAGTTCGGCCTGAACAATACCCTGGGCATAACCCTTCAGCGGCTAAATGCAAAACATGCTAGCAAACAGGCCACATGCAAACCACGGTATTAGCAACCGGCTACACGTCCTTCCCAGTTCTTGTCGTTTTTCTAAAATCGAAGTCTCGTTCCTGCTTCGTCAGCATTTGCCCGGTGAAGCAGCTGAAAGCATCGACGCGTAGGAGTAGTTGATGAGAGCACACTCATCCATCGACGCGTGCAAGAGCCGCCGCAGTCGAGAGAGTCGGAAACGGGGCCCGAGAAGGGGTGGCCGAGCGCTCAGGCCGCCGGGGGAGCCCTCGCTGCCCGACCGTCCCGGACGAGGAACAGTGCGCTGCAACGCGGCATCACAGCTCCTCAGAATTACGAGAGAAAAGGGGTGTCCCCGAAAGCTTCTTAAGGACCTTTTTTTTTTTGCTTGGCTAGTCGTTGGTCGAAGACGTGTATTAGGCTTCTATAAAAGCTCCACCGCGATGCTCTATAACTGTGCGCAGATTATCATTGCTTTAGCAGCACAGTGGTTTATTCAATTTCGCAAGTAAACCGATGGTGTCCAGCGTACTAAGCTTAGGAAAGCACTTTGAGTAGGTCTGGCGCGAGAATAGTGGCATTATCATCACTGCAATAATGCCAGCTGCAGCCACCTTAGCCCAGTAAACTCCCTAATATTATCCACCCACCTGATTATCTTCCTCCCCTTGCTGTGCGCGTGCATTCTCCCGGAATAATGAGCTAATCCAAAACACCAAGTTCCCAATTGCCGGCATTCCAGTCGCGAATAAGCGCCCACAGCGCCTCTTTTCCCCGGTGGCAATTTTAAGAAACTGTTATGATCCCGTTGCCTCGACGCGTCGCCGCAGACCACCGCAAGGACGGCCGCATCGCCGACGAAGATGGCGCCGCTGGGGAGAAAACGTGCCAGAAAAGGAGAAGAAACTAACGGCGCCGTCGCGAAGCGACAACGCGTGGACAGATGGAGGAGGCCTTTCAAAGAGCCGGGGCCAAGAAGACCCGGCGCAATAGGCCCTGCTTCTGCGTCAGCTGCGGCAAAGAGAAAAATCTCCGCCCGGCGAGAAGAAGGGAAGGGATAGAAAAGCGGCTGTCGTCGGGGCTTCTTCCGAGAATCAAGACAAGGAGAGGGAGAATCAGGGCCCCGCTTGGCGCGCACAAACGAGCCGTCGTCGTGGAAGAAAAACTGCCGGGGAGCGCGCATACTATGCGCGGGGGCCGCTCATTTGCTGCGACTCTAAGCGGCACTCGGCAATTTGCAATCTGCTGTCGGAGAGACGGCCCCCAAGCGCCGCAGCGGAACGAGAGGCCGGCCACGTCACCCGTGCATCGCCGCCACGACAGCAGCCCCCTCGGCCGCCACAGACGAGCAACTGACACGCCGGACGAGGGACATGACAATTGCAAAAGGCTGTGCACTCAGCCGATGGACATTTTCATTTCCCCGCTGATGGCGAATAATCGCGCCCCTCGATATTATCCGCCCTCCGACCGTTATCAGAGGATCGGTTAAATATTACGCACCGCACAAGTGATGATAGTGAATCGCCCCCTTCCTTTTTTTTCGGCTCCCCCTTGTTTTCGTTTCTGTGCAACAGTTGTTACTGCGACGTTCTTTTCATTTTGTTCGTGCTACCATGTTCTGCTCACCTGTCTGTATTGCAGTTGTTTGTTCAGGCTACGCTCGCGCAAACTGCGGCCACCTCCTCAACCATGAGTGCAAGTGAAGGCCCCGGATTAATTTTGGCCACCGAGGGCTGTTCAATGGGCATGCGGGCATTTTTGGATTTCGCCGTCATCGAAACGTGCCCTAGCGTCCTCATGCACATCTTGGCTGCTGGATCTACGTGAGAACGCTAGTTTTCTTACTACTATAGCAGTGCAAGAATAACTAGCGTATACACGGACACTCGGCTACTCCTCGCTCCACACTCCTTAGTGCAAGCTCTCGAGCGTACAAATTTGCGCATTTAGAACTACGCCATACCGTGGCTGCAGCCACGTCCCCCCGAGACATTGCGCAGTTGAAAAGAAGACCAGGAAAAAAGCGGCGTCTAAATGGCGTCCTCACTCTGCCGGCCACAGTTGCTCGCTGCCATGCCAAGTAGTCAGGCGCCACAAACCCAGGCAGTTTTGTTGTCGCTGTTTTTCGGCTGTGATCCAGCCGGCAGCAGACGAGGGCCGAGGTCTGAGTATACAGAGCACTCCGATGGGCGCGGCCCCGAAGCCTTTCTTCCCGACGGGTCCGTGCGTCTTCAACGTGTTCATTGAGCCGAACAGAAAGAAAAAAAATAATCTCCAAGAAACAATTGTGGGTATGTGGACTAAATGTTAGAGGCCGGCTCGGCCACAAGCGAAGAACATGCATCACGAGAGAGAGAGAGAAAAAACTACGCGTGGTTCAACATGGCTGCAGGTTAAACGAGCGAAAACGTGGTTATAATTCGTTATGCTTGGGTGACCTGGTTTACATGGCTAAACATGGTTATGCCAGTCCAGTTGTCACATCAGGCGATACGGCATAGCATGACTTCAGTGCGAGATATGCGCATTCCAATTTTCAAGGTCAAATCCGAAGGTGAAAGGTCAAGTGACACTGGTCAGTGTGATGGCTAGTCATAGCTATACGCTTCTGACCACTGCCAAGCCTGCTCGAAAGAGAAGCGTATAGCCTGCAAGCCTCGACTATCGGAAAGCAAAGTGCTCTCGCAAAGCCGAGATAAGATAGAACGTGAGCTCCTGGAAGCCTCCTATATCAAGAAGCGAGTCGGTTGTTCTTCGCCACAGCGAAACGCTGTTTCTTGATACACATCTGTGAGAGGTGATTGTTTGTCAACTGCGATTAAGAGCATGGATAAGGGCAGGGGCTATATAAAGGCTCTTCCCTGAATAAATGCTGTTGAAAGAGCAGCGCTCGTCCTATTCGCTTACTCGTCCTTCATGCCATTTTTGCGCTCTCATGTCTTTCACAAATTGTTTCGTGTGCAGCTTGAGAAATATCTGCCGAAATTCCGCCCATGACATAAGTTTGGTTCGCGCTTGTATACAATGTAATTACTGACGTAAGCATGGGTGCATGCATTACGAAAGTAAAAAAAAAATTGACAGACGATTACGACAGCCGGTAACGCGAAATTTAAGCGCAGGTCTCCGGGCATTTTCATGCCACTGCTGGAAACCGGCAACATAAATTTTCAACCACCGCGACTGGAAGGGTGCGAAAGGCGCACGGCATCCGCGACGACGTCCCGGGAGAAGGAGGAAGGGCCGCCTCACGCACCCCGAGCACGTAGCGCGCGGCAAACGGTTTGCGTCCGCTTCGATTGGCGCCATCTGTTGCGCGCCGACGTGACCGGCCGAATCCGAGGCTCAGACGCGGCGCGCCAAGGTGCTGCCGGTCCTAGGCCGCGGTAGCAGTAGCTCTATGTAGGCCGCTGCTGCTGTCGAAGGCCGCCGCCGATATTTCAATCGGAGCACCACCCTCGTTCGCTTCCTCGCTGCCCCTCCGCGCACTCCCTCGCCCAGAGGCGCCCGCACCGCCGACAGGAGAAGCGGCAAGGGCCTGGCCGGACGTCGGCGTAAACATTGTCCGCCGGGCAGGTCGGCAGCGCACGTCCCTCCTCGCGCCGTCATGGGAAGGCCCCGCGGGGGAACTCTTGGGTAGAGAGCTATGCTGCCGCTCACTCGGTCATCCTCGACCCACTCGCGAGAGAGAGGCCGCCACCACATGCACACACCTTCGTCGGGAGAGGCGGAAAGGGCAGTCGCTCCCGAGAGAAAACTTGCGCAGAAAAACCATGCCGAGCCCCATTGATCGGTGAAAGAAGTCCGAGAAATACCGAGGTTCAGATGGGACAGCCCCTTCCAAGAATCAGCCATAAATCCACCCCCAGCGTCCGCTGCGCCTGCACTTGTATGGCCGTAGATGAATGCAGAGTCCTGCATTATGGGGAATGTGCGCTCGTTCCACTCAGGCTTCTGTTATGCTAGCGAGCTCCATTAAGGCCCTCGGCAGGCGCAAACCGTCGACATTTTCCTCGGGTTTCGCATTGAACGGAGGACGCTGAAAAGAATGGCGCCAAGCAGCGAGCCCCGACAGCGTCGCACTGTGCGCGCTCGAGTTGGGCAACCCCGAACCTCGGTCGTATAACTCGCGTCTAGTCGTTCGAAAGGAGCCCCCGCGGGGGATGCCGCGGCGCGATCGAAGCGCCCGCCGCACCTGTCGAGTGTGTGAATGCGAAGCCCGCCGAGGCCAACAGCCCGGGAGGGAGACACGTTGGTTGGGTACGCCTGAGCGACAGTCTGCCCTTGAGCCGAAGCAAAAGCGCCGATGCAGGAAAGTTCTCGTGTGAGCTACGCGGGGCTGCGCTGAAAGGGGGGGGGGGGGGGGGGTGGAGGTTCCTTCTACAAAACGTCCACTTCAAATGCCTCTGCAGTTTACGCAAGGAGAGCACCGGAGGGAATAAGGCCTTGTGTCGGTGACATTTTACACAACCGGTGCAGTAGAGACCTCGCGGTGACTCCCCACCTCTACTCAGCGTTGAGAACGAATGCAGCGCACCTACACGAGTTTCGGCGCGATTCTTTTCGCTTGTTCGTCTCGTTTCATCATCATCGTCAGCCTTGCTACGCCCACTGCAGGGCAGGCAAAGATCTCTCCCATTAACCCGTTCCTGTGGTGCATTCGTATAGGTGGTGGCGGCCGACTACCCTGCTCTAGCGTGGCCAAATCCTGTTCTGGTGAGGGAATACGTTGTCGGCCGTGGTCACCGAGATCAGGCCGCACACAACGACTGGCTATGCATTTCCATCAATAGGCGCATTTTTTTCTTTCTTTTTATCCAGTGGAGATTAGCGCGGTGCCTGGATTCGAGCCCCGGTCCTCTTGCACGCGAGGCGTATGCTCTACCTCTACGCCATCGCTGTCCATTCTCATTTATATCCACTTAATTACAATTAATTACGTTCATCAGGCGCGCATTTGGCAAACGCTTTTAATAATTATTTTGTGTCCCTCGTGAATAGTTTCCACGATCCACACTCCGCAGAGTACCACAATACCAGAAATGGTGATAGTGCTTTTTTTCATCCGACTAACGCCGAAGAAATTTATCTCACATTCTCCGCTCTGTGAAACAGCAAAAGCTGCGATATTGAGGACCAGCAAATACACCACGTAAAACACGTTTTAGATCTGATATGCCCCTTTCTTGTGCATGCATATAATTTGTGGTTTGTAAACGGTATATTTCCCAAGCGCACGCAGCCCGGGAAACTCTACTAACACAAAAGGAACTAATACTACAAGCATTTGAGCAAAATTTAGTGACACTAGGCGTTTTCGTCAATTTTTCAAAGGCCTTTGACACAATTAATCACACCACTCTGCTAACAAAACTTGAAACTTACGGTTTGAGGGGCCCATTCCTTAGGTTAACCAAAAGCTATCTGCAGTTCAAGTGTCAGAGGATTTCACTAAATAACTCTCTTACAGATAACCTACCCATTCATTCTGGTGTGCCTCAAGGAAGCATTCTTGGACATTTGTTATTTAATATTTACAATAACGACGTGATAAATATTACCACCACTGCCCAATTCATCATATACGCTGACGACACAAGTCTGTTTTTTACTTCTGGTTGTGCTAGGGACCTGTTGGCTTTTGCAAACGCTGCTTCAAGTGAACTCAATCGATGGATTTCATTGAATTCACTGTCTAGGTATAAAAACAAGACAAAGGCTGTACTTTTGCAACCTAAAAACAAGAAAGCCCACATTGACGGCCGTTTGCAAATGGGTTCCTGGATTATCAACTTTGCGCCATCCATTAAATGCCTCGGGGTCATATTTCAAGAGAACTTACTTTGGAATCTTTATACAAACTCAGTTGCTAACAAAATCGCTCGTGTCGTGGGAATACTAACGAAACTTCGATTTTTCTTCCCTTGAGCGCGAAAACACTGCTTTATTATTCTCTCTTCCTGTCCCACCTGAATTACTGCCATTTAGTCTGGGGAAACACCACAATGTCTAACATCCCATTTTTTTTATTGCAGAAGAAAGCAGTGCGCTTTAGCGAATTCTTCATATGACGCTCATATACACAGCCTTTTTTGAGCGCCCTTAACCTACAACCGGTCACCTCCATATATCGTAGTATTTTACTCAAGCGTTTCACTACTGCGAAAAAACAGAACACCAAATTTTTATATCATTTATCTCTATTGACAATGAATTCTAACATTTACAACACACGTCACAGACAAACATGGTACGTTCCTAAAGCGCGCACTAAATACGGTCAACAAATGTTACGCCACACACTGCCATCTTTGTTAAACTCATTAGAAACTCAATGGACACCTATCTCTCCTTTTAATGGGCTCATTGTGGATTCCTTTTTTTTTTGGCTTTGCCGTAGTATACACTGACGCCATGAATGGTTATACAATTTTCTTTGCTTGTAAATGCCTTATTACTTATACAAGTGAATTTCAAGGCTGTTTTATTTGTATCATTTTGTACTATACGCGTTCTGTTATTTAATTCCTTGCAGAATTCTATCGTTTATTTTTCTTTTACCAGTACGTATTTTAGTTATAGAATGTTCATCAATGCTTTTTTTTCCTTCTTTGTTTTCGTTTATCCAATACTGTGCGTTTGTGTCCTCTTCATTGTGTATAGTGTCATTTCTGTTGGGGGGTACAAACCCCATCAAGCCGAATTAATTTGGCTTTTTGTCTGTACTCCCTTCATGTGTATATTTATAGATGCAAATAAACTTGAATTGATAATTGAATAAAACAGAGTTTTCAACAACGACGCGTTACCGACCGTTCGGGTTTTCATCGCCGTATTAAAAAACCCTGAAAACCTCGCTGATATACGGGCCATTTAAAATTCGCTACAGATTTCCCCTTGAAAAGTCGCGAAAGATACGTCGGTGCGGTCTGTGAAGATTTACTGTACAGCAAAGCAAGCATTATTTATTTATTTATTTATTTATTTATTTATTTCAGAGCGCAATGAGAGGACGAGAAATTACTTAAATATTAGTAAACTTAATTACTCGTTTATTTTTTTTTCGGGAAAACATCACGCTACAAAAATGGAGGCCTTACCACAGCGAAGGTAAGTCCAGTTTATAAAATTTATGTACCAGCATCGTGTTTCGTGATATCGAACGGGAAAAATAGCGTTTAGTTCGTCAAGTTGGCTTTTCCACGTTGCATATTCATAAAATCACGGGAATCACGGGAATCAAGTCAATAGCCTCTGCTTCATAAAATATGTTCCGCGTCCGTGTCTGACTCAAGCGACGCAATTTTTTTGTGTGCAATGTGGGAAAGCGTGCCTAAAGAGCTTTCAATTTTTTTTTTTTTCACGTTAGATTTCTCGAATCTGGATGTCGATTCTCATATTCTAGAAACGTAGCGCACCTTGAATTTTGACAGCCTTTATTGTTACCCTATAGCCTCGCAGCATGACGCCAAAAAATTCAAAAGGCTGATCAATTAATCAACCTCAGCGTAAAATTAATCCGCAGTGACCGCGTGGAAGTGTGCTTCGTGGTTTTGAAAAGACACCTTTGTATAGAATAATTTGAAACAGGAAGGAACGAGACACAAGAAATACAAATACACCGAAGACACGCTCATTTCATTCGTGCAGCCAATAAATAGTTTACAGGTAAGAGACGTTCACGCCAAAAAAATTTGAAGAGCCGTACACGGCAGAAACGCGCAATGCTTTGGTCGGGTGACCGTCAGCATGGCTCTGGCAGTGGAAGAAAGTAGAAGCGACACCATTCAGCCTAGCCGGCCGCATGCGTCCCCAGCTGTGCGAACCACGAGCAACCGCAGCCCGAAAACAAGTTTTGCTCGGCTACGTCTTTATGGGGGAAAAAACGCTAAGGCGCCCGTGTGCTGTGCGATGTCAGTGCACGTTAAAGATCCCCAGGTGGTCGAAATTATTCCGGAGGCCTCCACTACGGCACCTCTTTCTTCCTTTCTTCTTTCACTTTCTCCTTTGACCCTTCCCTTATGGCGCGATTCAGGTGTACGCTGATATATGAGACAGATACTGCGCCATTTCCTTTCCCCAAAAACCAATTATTATTATTATTAATATTACTCCTCGACAAAACCTGCGGCGGCATCGCAGACTGCACGTCGACCGTGCGTTTCGATTTCGGGCTGTTCTTCGTGAGTGGGTCGAGGCTGCTCAGTGCCCGACCAGGTTGAAGTGGCTTCCGACAGATGCAGGCAATGCTGAGAGGTTGAGGTGTTGAATGCTACTGGTGGGGTTAGCCTTGCTTTGTCTGCCGGCAATTGCTCCACCGCAGCGTCCCTTCGATATTAACAATGCCGCATCTACCCCGCTAAACGCACAGTCTCTTATAATAGCATACATTCTCTCTCGCAGTCACCATCTATGCACACAATCAATCCTCAGAGCGCTCGTGCCGACGGTATAGTGAACGTCGGAGCACACTTGCGACGCACGGCGTTACGCTCCGCAATGCGACGAATGCACAAAAAATGCGAGCATTTTGTGAGCAGCTGCCGCGCTTTCGGTTGACACCTGAGAAGCACCGTGATGAGAGCCACGGTGAAAGCGCCGTAATGTTTGACTACGCTCGTCGATACGACCAGCAAGGGCCAAGCGCGGCGTGACTGGCTCAGTCGCGCTGCAGATAAGCGGCGGCGCCACTACATACACAGATTATATTGGGACTAAAAGAAGAAATCCAGTGACCATCAGAACAGACCACGCGTCAGTCCGGAGCTGTCGTCGAGTGATGACGGCGGCTCCTTAACGCGAAGCTGCGGCGATCGCTGCCTGCTCCTGCAAACGCGCACGGAATCCGCGAGAGGGTCTTGACAAGCGAGGCTACTCAGCGGCGAAAGTGAGGAGAGGAGAAAGACGCATTCATAATCATAAGGGCCACTCGCAGAACTGTGCGAGTCTGAATTACTTTCGCTGCCAACACGCCACTCAAAGCGTCGAACCAGCTGGCGCAAATGTCAGAATTAACCAGGCAGAAAGCGGGAAGCGCTGCGAGGTGGCGTCCGTTCTCTCCCAGCCACCGACTCCCTTGCTTTGGGCTTTCCGAGAAGAGGGAGCAAAAATGAAGAGTGGAGGAGGCCCGGACCTGACGGAGTTGTAGAGGGATTCAAGCATAAAATAAACTCGCCAAAGGGGAAAGTTTAGAAGAAATACCAACTGCAACAATGAAAACTGGGGGTACGCAAGACGTAACCCGATGCCCTCAGCGAGAGCTGAATTTCGGCGGAGGTCATGGTAACGACACGAAGAAGGTGACCGGGTGTCCAGGCGCTGAATCGCCCGTGCAGGGACAAGGCCTGCGTTGGGCTGGATCGAGGCCGAAGGAATTTGGTCCGCCGAGGGCACCCGCCGAAAAAATCGACGTCCGAAACGAGCCTGTGTCTCGTCTCTACCCTAAGAAAAGGAGCGGTGAAGAAATGTCGGAGACCATCGGAAGAAAACGCACCGTTGGAAATCAGTCGACCACGAGCAAAGCGGCACGAAATGCGGGCGCCCCCGCCGCCAGCAGTGCTCGCGAGAGACGCTCCTCGTGCACGCTGATCACAGTGATTCCGCGGTACGCGCCGAAGAAATTGCGCAACATCCCTCGCCATCGGCAAACACAGTGCCGACGTCGGAACGTCGCGGTGCGTTTCGCAGCCGCTATTTTTCGGAATCGCCGCCGCGGCAGCAGCGCTTCGACCTGTCGCTACGATGCGATCGGCTCCCGTCGGATCCTCTCATTTCGCTTCGAGAGAAAATGCGAGCGCCCTTCGTGTGATTGCAGAATGCGGCCCGCCTTTTGCGAGACTCCGGGCAGCGAACGTCGACCCTCGCACAGAACCCGCAATCGACAGCGCTATTGCGAAGCCCTCCCTCGCATTCATTCGTGGGATGTGTCATGCTGGATGAAGCGCCTTTCACGAGACTCTAAAAGTGCACACGAGAGTCCCAGGCACTGGAAGAGCTTTAGCGTGAAAGAATTCTTTCGGTGAACGCTCTATCTGTCGTCTGTGCCTTGTGCGAACACTACCAGCTAAGTATGCACCGACAGCCCTGCAAGAATGTTCTAGCCAGGTATTCTTCGCGATCCCCGAAGCGAGTATGGCCTGCAGGTGACAGACGCGGAGTACGTGAAGCTCACGGAGGCCATCGCTACTCTCGCTCTGCCTAGAGTACCTGGCACGTAACATCTACTCTAGTCAAGCGTGGCAGCGGCCGGCGCTGGTCACGGCTCGTTGGCGATCAGTGATAGAGGCTGCGGTCGACGTAAGCCGCATGCTGACGACGGCGACGATGATGACGCGCCTGTGCTCCGCGTTCTCTCGGAAGGCAAGACCACTGGCGTGAGTCACCGGTTTGGGGCAGGCCCGTCAACCGACTCCGGCAGACTGTCGCGCGCCCCACGGACTGTCGTCCCCTGGTGACCAATCCGCGGCTGCTTTCGACGCCGCACGAGCTGGCGCGTTCAACCGTGCAGTGCAGTCAGTCGCCGGCCGCAAAAGCGCGCAAGTCGAGCGACCCCCTCCTGTGCGGCTCTAAATATACGCGCTCGGCCCGGACGGAGGCTGCAGCGTCGCCGGCGCAGCTAATTAACTGGGCCGACGAGCAGAAGAGGAGGGAGGCTTCCTTCATTTTCCTCTCGATTAGGCGGAAGGAGAGACACGCGTTTCTTCTCGCTCCGTCATCGTTCGCCTCTTTGATATGTGCGCCCGATGAAAAGCAGCTCCTCCGCACGGCGCGCCGCTTGTAAAAATATGCGCGCCGCCTCGATCGATGCCTGTGCGCCCGGAGCGAACACTGCGTCTCCCCCCATCTTTCGCGTCGTTAGCGCAGCCCGCGACACGAGCGCCTGGAACCGGGAGCAGCTACGGGAGCAGGTGTTTTGGAACGCAATGGGAACAGGTAAAACAGCGCCCGGGAACATGCTGCGAGCAGCGGGAACGACGCTTCCCAGCTGCTTGGCCATTTAAGTCCCTCCGGAATCCATTAATCTTACCCGCGTGTCAACTCAGCACACGCACACAACCTCCACTTCATATTTGGTTCTTCGAAGGACTCACTTCAGGGATATCACATAAGGGGCGGTTACGAAGAACTTGGGAATGTTTTCTGGGAATAACGGCAGTGAGTCTCCATTAACCTGCACAGATTTGAGAGTTAACGATAGCAACTCAAGCAAGTATACCATTCAACCCTGGTTGAGTAAGTCCGCTGCTCGCACTGTCTCTTTCTCAACACGCGCGGGTTTTGACTAAAACGTGGCTAAAAGGCGCCTTAAATAGTCTTACCACACAAGCTTCAACAAGATTTTGCTGGCAGATTACCCGATTCTTCCCAGCCGTCTACATCGGCGGTAGCCAAATTCGGAAACTAACACTTATGTACGATTCAACTTCGCCAAGTTATTGAGCCACTCAACTATATCAAGCCAATCCGTAACCTCCGGCGCCGTCGAAGAAAGCATTCCTCCAGGCAGACATCCCTGAGAGCCCACTGCGGCGGCCGGTCGCCTAGTAAGCCAGTCTGTGGACTGCAACGAACAGTTCCGACCAATTCATCCCGGCGCCGCTTTGCCGACCCCAGCCGCCAAGGATGTACGCACAGAAAGAACGGGCTATAACCTCGTTAGGTTAGGGCTGTGATGCACCTCCTCCCCAACACACGATAATTTGTGTCCGCGGGTGAGGGAAAGCGGGTGTGGACAGACCTACCCGTACGCGCAGCCCGTGACTCACACCTCGGCCAACCTTCGCTGTCTTTGGGTTAGGGCTCCTAATCCTAACGATTAGCAGCGTCTTTCTGACGCTATGTGAACGCCTGCGTAGGAACTAGTCATAAGGAAAGCAACGGCGCACTGGCAGTCTCACAGAGGGGGAACGCCTCGGCCACATCGTGGTGATTAAGGATGGGATGAATGGCGCAGATATTTAAACAAAAAAAAAACGATTACACTTGCTCTGGCTGAGTTTGGCAACTTAGTGAGGACAGCGGAAGCGTAGACAAATTTTCTTCCTTAATTAGATCCTTCTTTAACCCGTCCACAGCGGACAGTGCCGAGCAGCCTGGGGCGTCGATGCGCCCTCCGGAAATGAACAGGACTGTGCCTGGGGCCTTGTCCGGCAAATAGCTGCCTCGCCCCGTCATAACGTCGTCGCCAAATGCGTCGTCAGCTGGATCAATACGGTGCCCTGGCTGAACGCGTCACTGCGCAGGCGGTTCTGTATCCTCAATGTCGCTGTGGCCAGAAGGAAGAGGAAGCAATCCTGTTTCCTCGGAAAATGATCAGAAACTTGGCCCCAGGTGCTCAAAAGCCACCTCTTTGCTTCGCCTAGGTTGTCCGCAGGGGAATGAGCACTTGTCTTGCTTGCACCTTAAAAATCTACAAAGGTCAGTCCGACAGTAATGCTCATTATTGAATTATAACGTTGCAGCCGCAAGTTGGCAGCGTCGCAAAAAATGTTGAACCTTCCTGCTAATGAAATATTAATCTCGTTGTCGTACGACAGATGGAACAGTAGTCAATGAAATAGCGTGCGACGCAGAGATGCGTACGAAACAGAGCTGTGTTCCTCCCATTGGCATCCATCGACGCTTGTCGAAGGCCTACGGAGGCAGTCCAATTGATGTGTTCCCAAAGCAGCGAATGTTCGTAAAAATACTCGATTCGCGTTCGATTCGGTTCTCGCTATTCGATTCGTATTCGATTCGGTTTGGAAAAGTACTATTCGCCCACCCCTACTAGTATAGTGGTACGAGCAGTAATCAGAGCGCAGCACGCAAGTATCCCATTCTCTCCTCGCGCCAGTGTGACGTCACGGCGGGCGTCATCGCGAGCCCTTCCTGTGCGAGTGCAGCGCGTGCCGCTAGGGGCGCTGCCAGGTGTGATTGAAATCACGCGGGGCGCCTCGATAGAGCAAGGACTGGGACGCACGACGGCGGCTTTGGCTAAAGGGCTCTCGCATTATTAGACTGAAGGCGTCACTCCCGTAATGACCCAGGTACAACGCACTGCGCATGGTACTCACCCCCACGCATGTCTCGTCGCAGCACGCCAAGGCTTGAGGGGACGTGCCCGGTAGGACTGCCAGCTGCCGTACAGAGCATTCCGCGCTGGCAGGAAAGCGCCAGACTTTGCTCTTAGTGAGGAGAACAGAGCAAGCGGCGGCTGGACAGCGACGTAGAAAGCGTTTTCTCGCCCAGCTCCGCGCGCGACAGAAGATCGGATCGAGTTTCCCGGCGCTTAAAAGAGGAACGGACATGTGGCGGCAGTGAAAGCGCCGACGCATTCTTGAGGGGACACTTAATCTACGCCTTAAGGGTATAGCGTTAATGGCCACCACCAGCGCCTCGGGGTCCTCTTTGCGCATCACTTGGCAAACACGCTCATTCTGTACTTAACATTCATAGATCCCCGGGAGTCCTCTTACCACTCCTGGCGGAGCAGTTGAGCGATGCGCCACTACCCCGGCAGGTGGCTGCTTCAAACACAGGGGCATGTGAGACCCGTGCTGCTCTTCCCGAGCAACCAATCATAAACTTAATTGCCTCCTGCCACGGTCGAAGGTTTGCTCAGACCGATGGGCAGGCTGTGATGAAGGCACGAGTGACCTGCGTGGCAGGTGGGCTTTTTCGCTCGCAACGACACCGACGTCTCGGATTTTCTGCAGAACGGAAGCATTAACGCTGTCGCGTTAAGTGGGGAATCATTAGCTACGTTACGATTTTCAAAGCCCGGAATACGGCATTATTAATTTATCGATTGATTGGAGTATTGTGTTTAGTTATGCATATATCTATACGTTGCAATCTAGCTATCCAAGACAGCAGATTGGGCCATTGAAAAGACATGAGGTATCGTAGCTCCGATCAAAGACGGGGGATGTAACGTGAAAGGAACATAACCGATGGTCCCTTAGAAAAACAGACTGGATTCCAAAAGAGAGCAAATGTAGCTAGGGGGCGCCAGAGTATCGATAGCCGGGTGAGTGTAGGAGGGTTGTGAGGATAAGGTTATCGCAGCTGACACAGGCCACGGTTAAATCCAAGAAGACTTTTTTCCCGCAGTGGGCGTAGCTATAGGCTCAAGGCAATGGTGGCCCAAAGAATTCGACCCATCAGCGAACAGAGGGTGAATCTGGGCCACCTTCGGGAGGAACCCACTCCTCCACGTGGCGTGCCTCAGCGTCACGCCACGGTGGTGGCCTCCCAGGGGCGTCGGTCGCCAAACAGCACCAATCCGCCCGCGGAACCAGAGCCCGGCCGCGCGCTCGAGACCTGGGCGCGGTCCGGCACGGAGCCCCGGGACACGTCCGGGGCGGCAACCGCGTCACGTCGTCCGCCGCGCGCCAACCACGCCAAGGACGCGCCAAGGTGGCCCGACCACACCTGCTGGCCACAAGCGTCCCTGCAGTGCGCCTCCGCCGACCGCTGCACGACCGCGGCTTTCTCGGTCCGAAAAAATGTCGGCCGCACGTATCGCGTCTAAACCACAGGATGGATTTGGCTGCGATTGGAAGAATAACACCTTTCCTTACGCTTACCTAATTAAGTACCGAATCATAATTTAAGTGCCCCCCTTTGTCACAATACCTGCACGGAGGGCCACGCAGATTACAGTAAGCGACGCGCTGCGCTCAAGATTCGGAGTAGATAAGCGCAGCCTCTCCGTGTTGCCAAACACTGAATAAATAGAAAAGCTCGTAGGCGACCCTCGGTGGACCGTTTGATTGCGTTAGCAGCCCGACGTTCGTTATATCCCAGGTCGACACACCGTTCGTTCGTGCCGCAGTGTTTCGCGGCGGGAACTGTTTCTGGGAGGATATCCGCACGAGTGTTCTCGACGGTACAGAGGCCCGATGTACTGCGTGTACAGCAGGCCGGACTGCAACGAGAACGTCGCAAGCGAAAGCCTGTTGCTGCTGCACTATACGCACGTGTACGTCTGTAGAAAGAGAGTAAAGCTGCACGCCTCTTAGGACAGCTTACAGAAAAGAGAGTAAGCGCAGCTAGAGGGGACAGGTTATTCCCTCCTTGATCCTTTCTGTTTAAAGTGTGCCGCTGCTACACAGCTCCCGCTCAGCTTCTCGGTTTGTGTAGCGCAGAGCACAGTTCATCAGTTTCTTGATACCTTTCAACTCTGCAATGCAGCAGCAGCTCCTTGTAGATATTCCCGTCATTCCCTTTCCTTTTTCTGCTTCCCCAGCAACTGTTTTTTGCTCTTCCACGTGTATTCCATATCTTCACTATGCGTTTCATTATATGCGCATGCTCCCCGACTCATTGCGGTTGCGCGGTGACTACATAATCCTCGTGCAACATCTTCCGCAATAAAGTTGAAAGTTAACGCCAGTCCCGTCTGCTGTGTCATCCTTGTCTTTTTTAGTTCAATGTATAGCAGAAGCTCAAAATAAGTAGCCCAAGCCAAGCTTTTGTTGCAGTGCAACATTCGGCAATTCTCGTGCTTGTATCTACCTGTATTTTATTTCTAAGCTTTAGAAGGGGGATAGGGTACACAGTTAATCAAAGGACGTTGCAGCCGAAGCACAAATCGGGAGAATGCAACTGCTAACAGAACCGGAACGGAGAAGTAACACATCCATTTACCTCTCCCGTTCGGCGAGCGTTTAAAACACGCACGCCCATGCGTCCGTATCAATCCTAGTCACGTAGATAGATAAGGTTTATTTTCCATCAATCGTGAGGAGGGGGGGGGGGAGACGAGGCTAAAAGCTGCAACCGCAGAATGACTGGTCCTCGCCCTCCCCCCCCCCCCCCCCCTCTTTACATGAAAACGACAGGTGGCACTTGACAGCAAAACTTGTGCAAGAAAAACATCAGAAACACAAACTTGTTGACATGGTAAGTCTACAATCCCGATGAAGAAGATATGCAGAAACAAAACGCGACGCTCTCTAGTGGAATTCAAGGAATGGAAGTTTACACACTCACATAAAATGATAAAGCACTACGGCATTCTCGCAGATTTGAGATTGCAAAGCAATAATGGCTGCATTTGGGCGAGTTGGTTTTCCATTCTGAACGTAAAAGCGCAAAAAACACAAGGACACAGACTAAGGCAGACAACACGAGCGCTCGTGTTGTCTGCCTTAGTCTGTGTCCTTGTGTTTTTTGCGCTTTTACGTTCAGATTGCAAAGCAATTGCATTCAAACGAAGTAAAAGGCCTAAATGTCAGAAAATATCTGCGTAACGCGGAAATCAGCGCCACCTGTAACAACGTGTCAGGGCCGTTACTCTTACGAACTCCATTTCACTCTTATTTCGTCCCTTTCCGCGAACGTCGCTGCCCCTTCTGTGACTCCACACCCTGAACACGGAGCACAAAGGAGAGTAGCTGCCCCCTAGTGTGCCCTGCCTTTCATGGAAGGGGAAATGAATGCACCAGAGGACACCCCTTTTCACTCATTTCTGTTTGCAGTGTAGTAGACTTCACTGGATGCTATTGTGGTTCTAGGTGATGCGCGAGCATCCCCTAGCCCCGCTGTCGTCTCTCCTTGGGACGCACTACGTGCCAATATCGCTGATGGCATCCATGTTCGTTGCTGCCTCTTCTGTGCTCTCTTCCCAGAATCCTCGCCCCGGTGTTTGTCACTGCCTTTTCGCATTAAGGCCAAGTCGTGTAAGGCGATACTCGGGATAATGGGGGCGCCGTGATGCTTGTCGGAGGACTGCTTCATTGCTACCTCGTACTTTCTTTCTCGTTCGCTTGTTTCCCTTCCTATCTCGGCTCCTTAGAGGATTGAAGTTCTTCACGACCAGTAGCTCGAGAGGCGGCAGGTACGATGGCCTTCCAATGTTGCGGACTGTAGTACGATTCCCAAGCGCTTGCGTGCCATAGTTTCCCCGAGAAAGCGCTTCCATCCTCTTCAGGGAATCCATGCATGTTCAGATACTCTCTGATGTCCCTTATGGCCCTTCCTGCACGGCCTTAGTGGAAGGGTCGTGCGTCACTGAAAACTTCAGAGCGGTATACCTCAGTGGTGCGCCATGCAAACTTGCGGCTTTTGAACACGCACTGTCCGAGACCACGCGCCTCATTCGCTTAAAGGGAGCGAGAACTCATTTTGAAAGAGCATAAATTTCTTCTTATGCGCAAGACAAAGTTTACAGCCCAGTGTACGCTCCGACGACGGCTGTGTTAGACAAGCCGTAAAATATTTTGAGAACAATTTTCAGGCTTTTACACTTGCTCGCTTATATGTGTACCCATGCGAGGGAAA
This sequence comes from Amblyomma americanum, assembly GCF_052857255.1. Taxonomy (NCBI): domain Eukaryota; kingdom Metazoa; phylum Arthropoda; class Arachnida; order Ixodida; family Ixodidae; genus Amblyomma; species Amblyomma americanum. The sequence goes on along the minus strand of NC_135501.1, from coordinate 37,005,293 downwards.
CAAGGAGTGAGCGTAATGGCGATTATCGCACACCGGGTACAACAGGGGCTCCAAAAATAAATTCCGCGCCAGTGGAAAATAAGGCGACGGACGATTTAGCGCGGTTAAGCCAAATGCTATTTAGGTGCGCTAGCGCTCGGTTTTCACTTCGTTTTCGGTTACACCAATTGGTCATACACTTTAAGGGTGTTAATGGGTTAATGCCCGTATACGCGCAGTCGGTCGTTCTCTATTTTCCATCCCTGGGAGTCCTCATACCACTACTGCCGCTCTGCCTAGGTGACAGGTAGTAAATCTAGGCTGCTCTGAGGCTTCAGATAGATCGGCGATATCGGTGAGTGTTGGTGCACTAAAAGAATCTCGAGTTGAACAGGTCTAGACACAAGCATTCGGTGCTGCTTCATGAAGTGCCGCAGAGGTGGCTTAACTGGATTAACTGGATTGAGCAGGAGCCTCGCATGTGGGAGTGCGGGGTTCGAGCGCCAGTGCTGCCGACTGTGCAAGCTTTCCCCTGGCCTGTTGCTCGGCTTTTCTGGGGCGAATTCTATTCACCCCATTGATTGATTGATTGATTGATTGCATTTCAGTTATTGTTTCTCCTGTATATAAAACATATCAATGCATAAATCCATTACCCGTCAATCTTTACCGTCGCCTGTCCACATCTCTCTCTCTCTCTCATCTTTCACCCCATTCCTTTCCTTTTTACTCTACGTGGGCCGGTCATTCTTCTTCTCCACCTCATGTTTCGCGCGCTTTTCTGATCTGTTTTGTTTTTGTTTCTTTATTGCAGGTTGAACACCTTTCCTGGAACCAGCCTTCTTGGCGCGATCCGGCTCATGGGCGGATATCCAGTCACCTTCTCCGTTTCGTTACCGTGACTTCCACTGCAAATATCGCTGACCGCCTTCTGCCCTCATTGACATAGCGTTATGAACCTGTTTTGAGTGCCACCAGTTGCCTTAATTCCAATTCAATCAGTCTGTATTTCAGTTAGCGTAGAAACTGGGGGTGGCCGCACATGAAAATAAGCATGAGGGACACGGCAAAAACAGAACAAAACAAAAAACCGCTTGACAAATTCCTGAAAATCTAAGTGCACTTCCGGTATACCCCTATTCACAGAAATACACATAATCAGATAATCTCACAAGTTCCACACAACTCTAGAAGAGGGCAAATACGGGCTGGTTGGTACATGTTTTACGAATTGGAAAAACAGCGCAATCAAAGACGAGACACGAGAGAAGCACAAAACACCAGCGCTGGTGTTTTGTGCTTCTCTTGTGTCTCGTCTTTGATTGCGCTGTTTTTCCAATTCGTTCCACACAACCAGCAGCTATATGTACGGCAAAAAAAATAAAAGATATAAGAGAGAGTGGCACAGTATACAAGCTAACATGCGCGCATCTCGCATCACAAAAGCGTAGAATTCAGCACAAATTTCTTGCGGATGGGAGACGGGGACATAGTAGTTACCTGAACATATTATGAGGAATTTAAAAAGTTTGGTACAATATACCTCACCATAGAAAACCCGAATTTTTTTTCAAGCGATGTTTATTGCCTCAGGGCATAAAGGTTATGAAATGCTCTACACTTATGCAACACAAAAAGTTTTGTTTTCTGATGCCGTATGAGAGGCCATGTGCACGTGGTACAATTTAGGAAAGAAATTAATCATTTTTTGCATTATTTTTATAGAAGCATGCAAATCTGTAGTCAAATGATTTGTTAGCAGGTACAATATTACATTGCAAGTAGACATGTGTCACATATATTAAGGAGCCTAAATTAAATTTTAAAGGAAAATGGTGTGAAGACGACGACGTGAATTAACCGAAGAATAAAGAAGAGGAAGGAGAAGCATTCGGTGACGTGGAGAGATGATTGGTGGAGAAGCATTCGGCGAGGTGAAGAAAGATGACTGGTGGAGAAGAGAAGAAGACGACTACAAGGCTTACGTGGACTAACACCGAGGCTATAAAAGGGCGAGTGAGAGCGAGGAACTGGGGGAAACAGCAGAGAAGCGGAGGCTCCGGCAGGTCAGAGTCACATCGGCTGGAAGAGAGCGACGCCGGCTACTGCTCCAGTGAGCTCGCGTTCTACGACATCGCATCGTGAACTTCCTGCCGTGCCTGAGCCCGTTCCGGGGAGTCGACGGAGGACGCTACCACCTGCTACGGCCAGGGGTATTTCCAGCGCTGTTGCCATCCATCCGGGTGGTGCCCCACAACGCCAACAACACCGGCATCACCTCCACGGGCGCTTGGACCTGGTGCTTATACGACGCAGCCAGCGACGTCGCCACCAAAGCCAACAACACCGGCGTCACCTCCACAGGCGCTTGGACCTGGAGCTTATACGACGCAGCCAGCGACGCCGCCACCATAGCCAACAACACCGGCGTCACCTCCACGGGCGCTTGGACCGGGATCTTGTACGACGCAGCCAGCGACGCCAGCCCGAGCACGTCGAACACCGCCAGCGACGCCAGCCCAAGCACGCCGAACGCAGCCTCCACGCCGGCTACGGTATCCACACATCGCCGCAGCCACACCGAACCAACCGTGAGCGCGAACGCCGACCGCTAATAGTTTAACACTAGTAGTAGATGTTAGTAGCAGTGTGCCCGGGTCGCGTGTATTTATAATCTGTGTTTTGTGTTAGTTTTGTTTGTTTTGTGTTCTAGTGTGTGTGCTACCAGCGTGTATTAAATGTGCGTTTGTGTGGGTACACCCGTCGCTTAGTCCATTCTTTCGGTCAGAGTGTTCTCCGGAGAGATCCGTGACAAAGATAAGTGGCGAGCCTGTGCCAGGATACATTTCCTTTTTCTTTTTTGCTTTGTCTGAATTTTCCGATCTCTCAACGGCAGAAAGTATGGGTTTGGCAAAAACCTTAGAGCTGGCGCTCAAGCTAGGGTTAAGCAAGGAAGAGGCGATGCGTCTCTGTGACGAGGAGAAAGAAGAGGCAAAAAGGCAGAGAGTGGAAAGGGCGCAAGCACGTGCAGACGCTCGCGAGGCAGAAGAGCGAGAAGAGAAAAGAGCTCGTGATGCAGAAGAGCGCGAGGCGAAAAGAGCTCGCGAGGCAGAAGAGCACGAGGCGAAAAGAGCTCGCGAGGCAGAAGAGCGAGAAGCTAGAAGAACCCGCGAGGCAGAAGAACAGGAGAAAAGAAGGATAGAACGGGAGAAGGAGTTTATTTTGTGGAAACAGGCGCATGTCGCGGGAGGATATGAGGAGAGCACGGACAATGATCAGCGTTCCTTAGCGGGTACAGAATCTCCTAGAACGGCCAGAGTTTGACCAAGCAAGCTGATGGCTCCTTTTGATGACAAGAGAGATGATTTGGATGCATATCTGCAACGATTCGAGAGGATAGCTTTGGGGCAAGGCTGGGAGCGCAGTGAATGGGCCACGGCATTGAGCATGTGTTTAGTCGGAGAGGCGCTGAATGTGTTTGGAAGGATGCCTGCTGCTGATTCCATGGACTACGAGAAAGTCAAAAAGGCACTCCTCCAAAGACTCAGGCTTACGGCAGAGGGTTTTCGTGAGAGATTTCGCACCGCGAAACCTGAGGATTAGGAAACCGCTAAGCAGTTTTCCTGCAGGCTATCCAACTATATTGATAGGTGGCTTGATATGTCAAACACAGAAAAGACTTTTGAAGGTGTGCGTGACAAGCTGGTCAAAGAGCAATTTTTAGCGTGTTGCAGCTCAAAGCTGGCGCTATTCATGAAGGAAAGAAAGTTGTGTTCGTTGGAAGAGTTCGCCGACACTGCTGACCAATTCCTCGAGGCTCAAGGGTTAAAAAACTTGAGTAAGGCAAAGGAGCAAACCCAAAAGACCTTAGAGACAGATGCTGCAAAACCAAGAGCATATGGCAGTGCATCCAAGGCGCCAGTAAGGTGTTTTCTCTGCGGCAAGGTGGGACACCGTGCAGCTGACTGTCGGACTAGTAGCGCTGCCCAGAAAGCACAGGTTGTGTGTCAAGGTTGTAAGAGGAGGGGTCATACTATGGATGAGTGCCGATACAGAACGCAGGACCGAGCTGCATGCGTTGTCGACTCAAGAGTAGAACTTGTCACGCCACCCGAAGTTCCACAGCTGAAAGGAGAGCAAACGCCGCTGGAAAATGAGGCAGTGAGTGGAACACCCAAGTCGAATGCAGCAATGCCAGTGGTGGGTGGGCAAATAGGGGACCGTCCTATATTGGTGCTTAGAGACAGCGGAGCTAACACAGTCTTGGTTCGTAGAAACCTGGTGAAGGACGAGGATTTTACAGGGGAAGCGTCGGCCGTCACTCTTGTAGATAGCACAGTAAGGTACCTTCCTGAAGCCAGGATCCTAGTGTCCACGCCATATTATAATGGGCAGGTAGTGGCAAAATGCGTAGATCAACCTATCTGCGATTTCATCTTGGGGAACATTAAAGGTGCAAGAGGTGTCGAAGACCCCGATCCCGAGTGGAGGATGCTCGACGTTGAAGAACATCCAAAGGAGGAAAGGCCTGCGACAGCTCAGAGGGGTGCAGTCAGTTTCTCGTCGGCAGTGGAGACAAGAGCTCAAGCGACAGCCCGAGCAACGCAGCGTCCGCTCTCTACTCCTGGTGCGATGTGCTTGAGCGTAACACCGGGAGAAATTGCAATTAGGCAAAAAGAAGACCCGAGCCTTAAGACCTGCTTCGAAAGAGTCGGGCAAAAAGTGGAAAGGAAGAGGATTCGTACATCATTCGAATATGAATTGGTAAACGGTCTTCTGCTCAGAGAATGCATATTTAGCTCAGGAAGGCGGGTCCAAGAGCTTGTGTTACCGAAAGCTATAAGGGAGACAGTGTTACGCTTAGGACATGACGCCATTATGGCCGGACACCAAGGTGCTCAGAAAAGGGTCTCTAGGATCACCGAGGAGTTTTTCTCGCCAAGTGTCCAGAGTGACGTTAAGCGCTTTGTTCGCTCATGTGACGTGTGCCAGCGCACAGTTCCGAAGGGAAGAGTTGGTCCCGTACCTCTGGGCAAGATGCCAGCCATCGACCTACCGTTTCAGCGAGTGGCGGTTGACATTGTGGGGCCAATCTCTCCAGTATCCACCAAAGGCAATAGATATGTGCTTACTCTGGTTGACGCGGCCACTCGTTATCCTGACGCTGTTCCACTGAGAACTATTGACAGTATCCAAGTGGCGGAGGGTCTTGTCGAAATGTTTTCGCGTTATGGGTTCCCGAGGGAAATTTCGAGCGACCGGGGCTCGAACTTCACGTCGGAGCTAATGAAGGCGGTTAACCGCCTTTTGTCAGTAAGACAGTTACTGACGACGCCTTACCATCCCATGTGTAATGGGCTTGTAGAGCGGTTCAACGGCACTCTCAAAAATATGATCAAGAAAATGTGCCAGGAGAGACCTACTGATTGGGATAGATATCTCGCAGCTCTTTTGTTCGCTTACCGCGAAGTATCACAAACGAGTCTTGGTTTCTCGCCCTTTGAGATGTTGTATGGGAGAACCGTTAGAGGTCCACTTACAATACTCAAGGAGCTGTGGGCTAATAAGGAGATTGCATCAGATCTCAAGACAACTTACACATACGTTCTTGAGTTGCGGGACAAGCTGGAAGAAACATGCAGGCTTGCCCATCAAGGCCTGGAAAGGGCGCGCGAACGCTATAAGGGCTACTATGACAAGAAAGCCACTCATAGGAATTTGAATCCGGGCGACAAGGTTCTCATCTTGCTACCCACGGATCATAATAAGTTACTGATGCAGTGGAAGGGCCCTTACCTTGTGACGCAGAAGAAAAATGACATGGATTATGAGTTACTGATAAATAACACCAAGAAGGTGTTCCATGCAAACATGTTGAAAAAGTACGAAGAAAGAGTTCCCGTTCAGTGCGCCCCCAAGGTAGCATGCTCAGTAGTAGCCGAGGAGACAGATGATGTTGTCGAGATGCCCACATGCAGTGGGAAGAAAACTGTAGGTTGGGATAAGGTGTTAGTTAACCCCAATTTGAATGAAGACCGAAGTTCACAGATAAACGCCCTACTCCAAAGCAAAGAGGATGTGTTTTCAGATGTGCCGGTCAAAACGGATGTCATATGTTGCCGGCTAGATCTCTCTACAGATAGACCAATCAGCGTGAAGCAATACCCACTACCTTTAGCAGTTAAAGAATCAATAGAAAAGGAGGTGCGGGATATGTTGGAGCTTGGTGTGATTGAGAGGTTGTGGTCAGCATACAATGCGCCTATTGTGGTTGTCAAAAAACCCGGTGGTACTAACCGACTGTGTGTAGATTTTCGGCGGCTAAATGACATCATAGTACCCGATGCAGAACCCATACCAAGAGCGGACGTGGTGTTGGCTAAGGTGGCTCACAAAAGTTTTTTTTCTAAATGTGACTTAGCTAAAGACTGCCTTTTCGTGCTCGGCGGGTTTATTCCAATTTAAATTCATGCCTTTTGGTTTGAAGACAGCATCTGAAATATTTACGAAGCTGATGAGGAAGGTTTTGGATGGGCTCCAAAATGTAGAACACTATATTGATGACATCCTGGTGGCAACAGATACGTGGGAAGAGCATGTAATTACATTGGAAAAACTATTTGATAGAATTCAGCTAGCCAGGTTGACCACAAAACCGGCGAAATGTGAGGTGGGCTTTGAAGCCATTTCTTTTCTCGGTCACAAGCTGGGGATGGGCCGCATCGCGACGAAAGACGACATCTTGGACAAAATACAGCAGGCCCAGACACCGACGAACAAGAAGGAAGTACAGTCGTTCCTGGGGTTAACGGGATACTACAGGGACTTTATTCTCGATTATGCCCACATAGCCGACCCGCTTGTCGAACTCAGTAAGAAGGGGGCAAGCAATAAGCTGACTTGGACTGCTGAACATGAAAATGCATTCACGATGTTAAAAGGGTGTATGGCAAAACCGCCCGTTCTGCTTGCTCCGAATATGGATAAAGAGATTGTGCTTCGCACTGATGCATCAGGCCGAGCTTTAGGAGCCGTACTCCTGCAAGAAGAGAATCGCGTGCTACATCCGGTATTTTTTGCAAGCAAGAGATTATCGGCTAGTGAACGCAACTACTCCACCGTTGAAAATGAATGTTTGGCGGTGGTGTGGGCGGTAAAGAAATTCCACATTTATCTGTATGGGAGACATTTCAAGATTCAGCAGATCATCAGCCGCTTGAATACTTAACCAAGGCCAAAATGAACAATAGTAAAGTTATGAGATGGAGTTTGGCCTTGCAAGAATACTCATTTCAGGTGGAATATATTAAAGGCAGAGATAACGTTGGAGCGGACTTCATGAGTAGAGATAGAGGCATGTATCTGGTTGTTGTTGTTGTGTTAATGTATCTCTGGGATTTATCTTGTTGATGTTGCTGTTGTTGGTGTTGTGATTATACAAGGGAGTGTGTTGTGGACACGAACATGTTTATTAAGGACTCTGTACAGACAGCGGCAGTGGTGTGTTAGTGTTCTGAACACGCAATTTGGTGCGGTGTGTTCGTGGTGTGCGTTTGGTGTGTGCTGGATCTCTGCGGTGTGTTGTGTGCTGAGTCCAGAATCGCCACAGAGGGTAGTCGGTTGGCATGGATGGCTTGAAGAGGAGTATGACGTGAGCAGTTTTTCATGGACAAACTCTTGAGAGAGGGGGCCCTTCTCACATATATTAAGGAGCCTAAATTAAATTTTAAAGGAAAATGGTGTGAAGAAGACGACGTGAATTAACCGAATAATAAAGAAGTGGAAGAAAAGCATTCGTTGATGTAGAGAGAGGTGATTGGTGGAGAAGCATTTGAAGAGGTGGAGAGAGATAATTGGTGGAGATGAGAAGAAGACGACAAAGCTTACGTGGACTAACACCGAGGCTATAAAAGGGCGAGTGAGAGCGAGGCACTGGGGGAAACAGCAGAGAAGCGGAGGCTCCGGCAGGTCAGGGTCACATCGGCTGGAAGAGAGCGACGCCGGCTACTGCTCCGGTGAGCTCGCGTCCTACGACATCGCATCGTGAACTTCCTGCCGTGCCTGAGCCCGTTCCGGGGAGTCAACGGAGGACGCTACCACCTGCTACGGTCAGGGGTATCTCCAGCGCTGTTGCCATCCATCCGGGTGATGTCCCCCAACGCCAACAACACCGGCGTCACCTCCACGGGCGCTTGTACCGGGAGCTTGTACGACGCAGCCAGCGACGCCAGCCCGAGCACGTCGAACACCGCCAGCGACGCCAGCCCAAGCACGCCGAACGCAGCCTCGACGCCGGCTACGGTATCCACACATCGCCGCAGCCACACCGAACCAACCGTGAGCACGAACGCCGACCGCTAATAGTGGAACACTAGTAGTAGATGTTACTAGCAGTGTGCCCGGGTCGCGTGTATTTATAGTCTGTGTTTTGTGTTAGTTTTGTTTGTTTCGTGTTCTAGTGTGTGTACTACGTAGCGTGTATTAAATGTGCGTTTGTGTGGGTACACCCGTCGCCTAGTCCATTCTTTCGGTCACAGTGTTCTCCGGAGAGACCCGCGGCAACATGCTGCACGGACGAATCACATGGCCCGTCTAGAATCGCGCGGAGCATTTTCTTTCGCAACATTTGTAGCCTCAGAATGTTAGGGACACCATGCTGTTTGCCTTTAAATTCTTTTCCTTCAAATATTCCACTGTTTGGAGTCGTGATTATTTTACATCTGATTAGCTTAAGCCCTCGATGGCCCTTTCCACTTTTGTTTTGTAATTTTCATTTCTTCTGTGAGGGCCTCAAGGAAGGAACACAAGAATAAATTGCTTGCTTAGAAAATGGGTCTTTGACCCTACCTTGTACAGCTTGTGCCATGGCGCTCTTTCGCCAAAGCTGCCCTTGCGTCCTTGAAATTCAACATACTCAAGTCTACGCTAATGCAGTTAGTCATAGCGACATTTTGTTATGCTTTGCGATGCGCTCACAGTGCCAATTTTTTCAGCGCGCAAACGCTCCGTTTTACGCAACTTTCAGCGCGACATATGGAAAACTATGATCGATTCTAGGACCGCAAAGCAATCCCTTCTCACTTGCACCGCAGCCTCCTAACACGTTTTGGTTGCTTGTTGGTCCCTCAAAGAAACTGTCTTCCCGAGTGGCCCATCACTGCCCAGGCTCCGCTTTGGTGCAATGGCCAGTGGACACTAAGGAACGTTGCGTCCTCTTTACGCCTCTGCTGTTTTATCTCCGGTTGAACAAACTACACGGCCGCTGTGGCACAGCTGCAGCAAAGCGAAGAACAACATCGCTGCCTGTGCCGGTGTACAGCCGAGAGCGCTCTCATTACTGCACACCGCCGCCATCTTGCCGGGCTCGTGCCCCAAGCAGCGCGTGCGCGGGGTGCCATCCCCAGCGTCCGGCCTCCAGGCGTGCGCGCATGCACGAAGCGAGCCAACCGCAACCGAGAGGCGGCGTAAAGGCGAATTTACGGCGGGGCCGACGGGACACGATGCGGCGCCGGACGTTTACGACGCTTGCAACCGAGGGCAGGGCGGGGGGAGGGGGGGGGGGGGGCAGGAGGCAGAGCTACGGCCCTGGGACACCAGCCGTGGACCTGATCACCGTCGCCAGAGAGCGATGCGCCGTCGTTCGCTGCACTCGTAAGAGGCCCGCAAACTCCGCCGGCGGTGTCCCCGAGGCATTCGCGAGTGCGCTTGCAGGCGCCACGGAAGGTGTGTACTAGTGTCCGCTGTTCATCGCTGCCAGTGCGCAACGAGGCCGTATTACAGAGGCCTCTACGACGCTCACGACTGAAGCGTGATTTGCATGAAACTACACCAAGCACAGCACCAGCACGTGAACGGATACGAATCGCGCATTGAGACCACCATCCAAGGCAGGGAGACCATACCGCCACATCTGAGCAAGACCCACAAGTAACGCAGTTAAAGAGAGTGGGTTTAAATATTTCTAAACGCAATTTTTAAAGGTGCGAAATGAAGCAGTAATTATGTTACTGATTGACTGATATCCGAAGGGAACGATATCTGCACTAGGCCAACACTGCTCATCGCTACCGACACAACAGATGGCTCGTGCCCAGAACTCCATCAAGTGCCTTTCACCCTTCCTCTCCCCCCCCCCCCTCCCCCACCATCCACAAGGACTGACCGATAAGCAAGCGGGTTCACGACGGCGCTGCCACACGGGATCGACAAGCAGAAGCAGACGGAAACAAAGCGCCAGGAACAAATGGGCCTTTATACCGCGTCTGTCAGCATGTACCTGTACATAGTACAAGGTGAAAAAAAAAGGAAAGCGAACATCAAATGAAATTGGAAACATCAAATATGAGGCAGTATTAACCAAATAACCGTAGTCACTTGCACGCCGCGGCGAGAGCTGCACTCCAGTGGAACTGCATCCATTTCCAATAACATTTTTCGCCAAGCTTCATTCAGCTAGCAGGAACTACTTTATGTGTATTAACCTTTTTCGTGCAATCATACATTTTTGAGAAACTTAGCCAACACCATATAAAGAGGAGCAATCTTCTCTATAACACTCTCATTTCGTACACTTGGATTTTTTTTCACGGCGACAGCCGTTACTGAAAGCCCACCCAGAGCCGTCGTGTAACTGAAGCCCGCTGTAGTTTCTGGCGTCTCTCCAAGCAAATGCAAGCGGAGGAGAGAGTACGAAAAAAAGAAGAAAGGAAAACAAGAGAAAGAAGAATACAAGAGCAAGAAGAGAAAGGGGGCAAAATGGAGGGACACTGTCGTAGAGAGCGAAATGCACACGACGGCTGTCGCCGCATTTCTTCTCTTTTACCCACTCCCTTCTGCAATGCCTGTGAACCTTTCACAACTTAAGGAACTTACGTGCGAGTAATTCGAAAGCACTGGGATTCTATTCAAGCTCTATTATAATTCTATTCCAATTATTTGCCAATTAAATTTTAATTCATTTCCATTTCTTTGTGCGTAGTGAAGTTGCAAGTACTTGCAGTGACTATTACCGGCTAGCTCTTCGTATTTCCCACCTTTGCTGACGTCACACCATTTCGGCTAACCACAAATTTCATAACGCCGCCACTTTTTCGGCGACGTCGGGTTTTCGAGTAGATGAGCCATTTCATGCCTTAAAAAGCACGAGCTTTGCTGGTCATCCAGTCCCTTAGTAGCTTGTATTTCATGACCAGGCGCACTAAGAGTTCTCCAACGCACCCGAAGCTCCGTGGCGTAACGAGCTGCCCTGCAGAGGAGTGGGCCTGTTGGTGCACACGCAAAAACAGCAGAAAAAAAACCAGCGCGAAGTTAGGAAGAACGAAAGGTGACAGCTCGGTGCTGACTTGCAACTAGCTCTCCATAGAAAAGCACATATATATTTGTAAAACCGCGCCATGCTCTTTCGTTCCCCGAAGCAGGGTTGCAGGACGGCCGCGTTTCCTTGGAGAGTAGTGGCCCGCGGTTCTAAGATGGCCGCTTTCAAAGGCGCCGTTTTCGGATGCCGCTGGCCGATCTCGACACTACCGCGAAAGTGCCCGGACAGGTTCGCGGAGGACGTCCGCGGCCGGTCGAGCGCATGCACCGTCCCCGCCATCAGGCGCCGAAAATACGTGCACTGGCGACAAGCAACTCGTGGGCTGCTGCTGCTGCCATGGAGCCGGCACGTAACAGGTGCCCGGCGCCGCTGTTGCGCTGCCCGCCGCCGGGGTCGGCCGCCAGAGGGAGCACGCGCGCAGCCCGGCAGCGATCGATCGGTCGGGACGCCAGCAGCTGCCCCCTCCACCGACACCGGCGCCGCTGTTTGATCATTGTCTGCAAACCCCGGCCGCGAGTCTCCCGAGAGTTGTGATGCGGCAGGTCATAAGCGCGCTCCTTTCGCTACCGCCACTCGCTGGAGCCGAGGCGCTTTCCGTAGGCGCCCACCGTCGCGAACTAAAGCCCCAACTCGATGCACACATCCTAGGCGTACGGCAGAGCGCCTACGCGCCCAGCGCCGCGCCGTGCCAAGCGTCGAAAAAAGTCATACACCTCCATGCTCCCTGTGCTGGGGCGTTCTCCCACTCGAGCCGACCGAAGGAATTTCAAGCGTGAAGTAAGGGGATTTGGGGGGTGCTGAAAGGACAACTTAAACCGCGAAGAAACGTTCCAGGAACCTGGGATAGGTTCAAGCCATAAAGAAAAGAGTCCCCGAGAGCCCCCGCCGTCCTCCTATTGTTGTAAACCGGACCCCGCTTCCGACGCGCACGCAAGCGCGCGCGCTCAGGCGCGGATATCTGACATGGACAGACATCTGCCCCTGCTCGCGCCTGCGCGCGCGTCGCGCTTTGCGCATGCGCAGACAGGATCCAGCGTACGCCCGTGCGCGTAGGCGCTCCGCTGGTACGCGTAGGATGTGTCCATCGAGTTGGGGCTTAAGGGAACGCTGGACACCCACGCACGGCCAACGCGGTCTCGGCACACATGTATGCAGCGTCCAGCCCGATGCACAAGGACACGCGCTGTCCCCATCCCGAGCGACGGCCGCGCACAGAAGCCGGCCAACAGCGAGGCCACTGGGGGGAGCCTCATTCGGTGGTGGGAATCGGAGGCCGGCCGACACGAAAGATCGCCCATATTCCAGAAGGACGCCAGATTTGGAGAATTGGGAAGCCACGGCTAAAGCCTGCTGCTCTAGAATTCTCCTCGGCTCGTTCCCGCCCACGCATCTCATTAAGAACCCAGACCAGCGCATAGAGTGGATGCCGCTTAATTGGCAGAGATCAACGGCACTTGGCTGCCCATTTTTCCCGGACCGAAGAAACCCCAGAGCCCGGCTGTCCCGTTTTATCTCCGGCTCAAGACGCGCGCCGCCGACGCGGCTATCGCTGCCCCAATCTCGGCCAATGCGGCCGCGTCTTTTACAGCCCCGGCCGGGGATTTCCGACCGTTTGTTGGACCACTGGCGGTGCGGCCGCTTTACGCGACCCCATCTCATTCGGTTCGCGCCCGCCTTGTTCGCTCTTGACGCGGGTTTACTGTGCTCCGGAAAAACGGGAAAAACAAACGGCGCGGGCTGTTAATGAAGCGAGGAGCTCGGGCAGTGACGCTTTTACGATTGCCCAACCGCGCCGGGCAACGACGTCCGACCGACGGCGGAGAGCGTCGTCCCCGCCTCGCATTTTCCCGTCCCTCGTTTGGCGCGCGCGACCGCCGCCGGTGCTTTCGGTGTAAGCAACGTGACGGGTCGACTCACGACCACGAGCTGCAAGCAACGCCGGCGACGGGAACGCGCGACCAGGCACGGACTCCGAACGAGGGACGCCGTCGTAGACATCGCCATCGAGGCGAGCGACACTTAGCTGTGGCCAGGCAGCCCCGAAGCCCACAGCGCCGGCCAAGACACAGCCCACGTCACAATGTCACCTGACGCGAGTGCGGATACGCAGCTTCAATAGCCGGCGGATGACCGGCGTGAGAACAGTAACTCAACGCATCGGTGACACAACAGTATAGACGACCAATGCAATTCATGCGGCGAAGCAGGCATTAGCATTCCTTCCATACTAACGGAGCAGCTGCTGACGGGTTCAGACCGTGCGAGTGGGCGGCGTGATCAAGTCCAATAAGCACCGTGTGACACGCCGTACCCACTCTCTATACTCTCCCTACACCTCGAATCTGATTAGCGACACCCTGGTGTCTCCATCGCCACAGTCACCTTACACCCTCTCTTGCCTCTCCAATTTTCCCTCGCGTTCCTCCTCTCCCCTGAAAGCGGACAGCATTTGCCCTCTCCACTTCTCCGTCCGCCACCTCACACCCGTTCTTTGTTCTCTCTCCTCGATTTCGCTCTCGCCACTTTTCCTCCTGCCAAACGAGGCTTCAGCCAGAGGGATTTTTCCTGCACGTAGGTTCTAATGCTAACGCATTAATAGTGGCACGGGAGAAGTCCTCCTTACATCTCACAATAAAAGTATGTAACTCAACGCCCCAACTGTGTCGCGCCAGGAGGGGGGGAGGGTTCACCCCGACTGACGTCGTGGGTCCACTGCGGAGATTTATCTGCCCAGCATGGGTGGGCATTGCAAGGCAGCGCAGTTGCGGCGCTAGATGTGCGGAGCACAGAGCATCGCAGGGATATCCCCACGAGAAGAAGGAGGAGGCGGCCTACGAACGGGCCAGCTGGCCGACAAGCGCACACGCAAATGCCAGCCGTGTCGCGAGCGCCCTTTCACGGAGTGGCGATGCGAATTAAGCGCGAGCGAACAGAACCTGCAGCGGGGGCTCGCTTCCACGCACGCAACAATCAGTCGGCAGGCCAGACACGCATCTGCACTCGGAGGAAGGAATCGACCGCGAAGACGGCGCACTGGCCACGACGGCTGGGACACACAGCTTCACGGCTCCGGTGGGAGCGGAGAGGAGGACACGGACCGGACTTCGATTGAACACGACGTGCGCTCTGCAAGCGCGGGCTGAGCCGCCGGCCTCAGAATAGATGCCATAGCTCCGGTAATGGACTGCCTCGCATCGGAACGCCAGCCGACCGTAGGCCTATGACAGCCACGGCATCCGGGGTCTCCTTGTGGATTCATCGTGGACACAATTGCTCTCACTAAAGCTTTCTTTAGTGCGTTGTTGCACGCGTTCGTTTCCCTTAGAGGCTTGTTAATTGTTTATTTCCATGCAATATGCGGAGGAGGTCGAGAAAAAAAGCTTTCCTGCCGACTTCCTTCACAGCTACATTTTACCTTCCGACGGAAGCGTACGTCTGCCAGCAGTGACAGACCACTGTTGCACCAACGAGGAAGAGAGGCGCACTCAGTGAGAATGCTGCCTCATAAACGTGGCTGCTATGCCAGAGCACAGCTAGGGCCGCCAAAACTGCAGTAAGAACAAAGTTATGCGCCCGGATGCCGGAGTGAAATTAAACTTCAGCTCTCAAAGCAGTGTCGAAGAGCACCGCAGCGAAGGTTACTGTCCATTGCCGGGTTTAGTTAATGCCATCAACAGCACGCACGACCAAACACCCCATCTGCTGTCTTGTACAGAGGAGCAGATGGCGCTGCAGTGGGAGGCTCGACACACCGCCAGACGATGTGACGTGGACCGGGAATTTAGAATCTTTTA
Source organism: Amblyomma americanum (assembly GCF_052857255.1). Taxonomy (NCBI): domain Eukaryota; kingdom Metazoa; phylum Arthropoda; class Arachnida; order Ixodida; family Ixodidae; genus Amblyomma; species Amblyomma americanum. The sequence goes on along the minus strand of NC_135501.1, from coordinate 36,990,206 downwards.
AGTTTAAAAAAGTTAGAGTTGGCTATTTTTAAGTTACGCAATCGGCGTTGTAGTAGACAAAAACTCTCTTCTTACACTTGTTTATAGGCCCGACTATGTTAATTTGCTCGCCGCATGCTCGATCACACTGTAGTGTTTCTCTACGGTAAAAATTTGATGAAAAACCTGTTTTTTCGATTTCTTTGATTGTTTGCTTTCTTTGTACCATACGTTTGTCGACTTTCCGCTAAGTCCTGCCAATGAAATTCCAATTGAACAACCATGTTGGCGCCACCCCTGCAAAAGCCCCTGAAGGGACTGACATTACTCCGCAATAAATAAAATTCCCTCAGCGTTGGATACAATAGCGCGGTCAGATGCCGCGACGCCATGAAGAGAACGAATGCAACAGCACGGCGCGGAGTCGCGGTGCAAGGGATCTGTGGATGCCCGTGGCTTTGTGGGAAGCATGCGTCCTTCTGTTGGCGGCTCGGCGCCGTGGAGCGGCGGGTTCTCGTTAATCCCCGTCGGTGTGTCCACAAGAAGCGGGTTAGGCGAGGTAGACGGACGTTGACTATAACAGGGCCGCGACAAAGGCAGGGGCAAGGAAGATCCCGATTTGCCGCGACGATGCGGCTGCGCGCGGAGACACGAGCAGCAACCCTGTGGAAGCCGCCATACGCCCCCCCCCCCCCCCCCCCTCATTTCGTCCTAACTGTCTAGGTTTGAACGGTCATCGCCGCCGTGCGAGGCGGATCCGGACGCTCGCGCTTGACCGGGAGCCATTAAGAGTAGCGTACAGTCAGGTGCGGGAGCGACTAGCAGGCGCCACGGCGACTCCGACGCGCAAGGACGTTGTATGCTCTGGGGGAACGGGCAATTAGAGGGTGTTGGAACGGGTCGGCTTAACGAGACGTAGCCGGACAAAAGGAAGGCCGCCGCGAAGGCAGCAACGACATGCTTGGCGCCACTTTCCAGACTTTGCGGGACGCCTGTCAACAGTCGTCGCGAAAGCGAGGAGTTTGTTAGCCGCGGTGGTTCCGGCTCGCGTGAGATGGATAATTGCCCTAACGCTGGGAACCGCCAGAGTCACGGGTTCCCAGGGAGCCTGCGACACGTGAGAGTGGTTTTGATTTATTTTCACGTGTTTCTATTTTTGCTCTGTAAGAGAGAGAGTTTGAGTAATACTGCGGAAGTACGGGGCGTGGCACTTAATCCTAGTGGGCCAATCATTTTGAGGGCCCATTCCCGGAATGCCATTTTTTTACAGCAACTTTGATGTTCTCTTCGTGCTGTGTATTTTAGGGAGAGGGTTATGAACATTGCAGAAACTGGAAGGTGTGCCCATAGAGTTTCTTACTATTGAAAAGCTGGCGCCCCGTCTATAGGAGTCTGCATGGAGCTTCCTGGAGACCACCTGTACCACCATGGGCGCTCTCAGCATTACCGGGCGGAGAGCTACTGACTGCAGAACTACAACTTCTGGCCAAAAAATAATGAATAAACAAACATTGTTCGATAATAAAGAATGTCCTTTCATTCATTATCCTGTCTATAAATCGCAACAAACGAGCAGAAAAGCATGTAAATGCAAAGTTTGTTCATAATAACCGGTGGCTTCCTCTCCTATTGCCAAAACATTGCAGACCACAAAAGCCAATATTTCATGCTTTACAGGCGCACTTTTAAAATGAGATGTTCTTGAAAAAAAAAATGTCGCTTCAATATTTTAAAAGGTATTTCCGCAGCATATCGAAAAACAAAAACCTTTTATTGGCGCCGAGTGCTGTTGCGTTTTCGCTACTATGGCTTTTGCGCACTACTTTTACGCCGAAGTCGTCTGCGCGCGGAGCGCGCCGTGGATACGGTACGGGACACCTCAGTAACGCCACTCTGTGTTCCTGAAAAAAAAAAACCTACTGTCCCGCACCAAGTAGCTTATCGCCCCGTGATGCTTTGCGCGCCCATTAAGGTGCAGGCGCAGTGCCGCCAGCTTTCCCTCTCGTTAATAGCAAGAAACTCGATGGGTGTGCCACGCAGTTTGTTAGCCATCATATTTACAGTTTGACATGATTAGACGCTACCAAATGTGGGCCGGGCCTGCAGGTCGTTAAAACCAGGGCCCGGAGCCCTGGAAAATTCTATTCGGCTACGGTCAGATGTAGTGCCTTTTCGGCTATGCCGAGTAGGGGTCTCCCCTAGTGTCAGCCAGTTCTACCTTTTTTTTTCTTTTCAAACCTTTTTGCCGTTTAAATTTTCTCTTGTGCACCAACTCCCATGTAATGTAAATTTTCCTACGTAAAACTTCAAGTCCTACTCCCTTAATGCCTGCATCTTAATCCGTCGCAAGACCGTCTCTGACGGAGCACCCCTGGTGCGAAGAAAGCCTTCAGTACGTCAGTCAAATCAACCAACCGTCACTGGCGGTGGGCACCCCTGGTGCAAAGATAAAAATTAAGCGGACAAGCAACTTTACTCGCGGACACAGTGTGAATGATGCAGGCACTTTTCAACGCGACCGTCACGTACACCGCAGCGCTTCCCCATTCGCCGCTGTGAACAAGGGGCTCACTTGGGCACCATATCGAGCGACGTTAGTGTCATTGAGTAAAACCTTCGTTTTGCGGTGACGAGACGTTGTCTGCGCACTGTACTTACGTGCAGCACTTGCATACAGGAAGGCCTAGCTACCCCAGAGTGTGGCCAGCCTGCGCAACGAAAAATTTGCACGAGCGACGCAGGGGCACGATGCGAGCGAGGATCGCCCGTTTCGGCATAAATTCAGCTACCGCACCGCAACCGACATTAATCCATCGGCCTCTGCATTTGTTTAGGCTGCGTTACTTTGCATTTGGGGGTCCCCCTAGCGGTTTTAATGCGAAAGCACTGCGTAGCACGGTCCCAACAAAGAATCCCTTGTCCTCGGAGAAACTCGGGTTAGTCCGGAGGAACACGGGTAAGTTCGGAGGATACGGAAGATGAAGAGCGAGAAAAGCGGCTGCGTGGACATGCAGATGCCAGAAAGAAGAGGCGAGGAATGAGCACATGCTTTCGCATGTTCCAAACCACGGGACCTCCTACGATTTCTTGCGCGCATTTTGCTTGCATTCCTACCGCCCAACAAACTTTAAACTCTAAACGTGAACCGTGTAAAGCTGCACCTGACGGGGATGGAGCAGGGAAACGCCGGCTCCAAAAGCCAAAAGGCGCCTCTGCACTGCGGCTGCCTGAGGGCGACTGCGCGAATCATGTGTGTGTGCGCAAGTGCGATTTGGCGGCGTGGAAGAGAAGACAAGACAGTTAGCAGGGGCAACAGTTCTTATAGATAAAAGATAATGCACCATACCTTAATAGATAATAGATAACACTAATAGATAATGCGCCATACCTTAGCCACACGGTCCCATTGTTTAGAAAACACCAACTGCTTACACTGTGGAATGTTATAAACAAAAAGATAGCGTTAGCTACTTACGTACAAACGCACTCCGATCCTAACGCTTTTTGTCATCAGTATCTAACGAAAACACAAACCCACAACACCCGGAACATATGTTATAATAAGGAAAAAATACGTACAAACTACGGCACCCAGAAACTTAGCTACAGAATATCCAGTTTTTTAAATGATCACCATCCTGCTGTAAGCATTATCCAGGAAAGTCAATCATTGAAAGCTTTCAAAAATAGCATCACTATGTATCTGTTGTCACTGCACGCATGACCACTCTTTTTGTTTTTATTATTTTGTTTCTCGCAGTATTTGCCCAACTGTTGTACATAAATGCTCAATATGAAGTAACTCTACTTTCAATGTTAACCAATCCACTCTGTATTTCTTCGTTTAGTGTTTATTTTGTGCGCTGAATGTCGTGCTCTCGACTGGGAGCAAGAAGGGCGCAGAGTCTTTGTCAGGCATCTATTTGCCTTTTGGTCTGCGCCCTAGGCAACTGTACCACACGTTGCCTGAATAAATTCTTTCACTCTAACACTACTACACACTGCCTTGAATGCCGCTGGGCTTCCGCCGATTCCACGTCTTTGGTGAGACTCTACAAGTACATCCCGCTGGAAGAACTCTCTGCAGAGCGTATAATTGCGGCGATTCAGTTGTATTCCTGAAACCTGGGAAGGATACGCAATTTGGTACTCAGATAACCCACGAGCGGGACAGAGGCGAGAGACTCCAGTTCGGCAAAGCGTTCCAGGCCACCCTGGGCGTCCCCTTCTCTCGAGATCTAACTGCAACCAAACTGTGCCGCCTTGGCGTGGCTGCGCGGAGTGCGATCGAAGAGGGCAATGACGCAAACAAGAACCAGCGCGGAGCTAACGCTTGCAGATCAGCCATAAAACGGAGGACACAAACAGCCCGCGAATGTACTCCGGGCAATACGGTCGCAACGTATCCCTCCTACCAACTGACGCAACGCCAACACAGAGCGACACCATCCACCGGCACATTGGCGTCGCAGTCCCCGTCTCTGGCCTCGACAACGCGCGCCGCTCCGAACAAAAAACGTCGCTGATTGTCCCCAATTTACTGCAACGTGTACGTACACGTTCCAGTGAATTAGGGACAATCAGCCACGGACACTGCGCCGACGCTAATCACGCCTACAGCGTCCCGTGCGCTCGTTTGTCTCCGGTGTCGACGTCACGCCCTGCGACGAGCAATGCGCTCGGAGCACCGGCGCGCACGGGTGACAGATTCAGCGTCGGAAAACAGTCCGCCTGGACAAAAAAGGGGAGACCCGGCCGTCTCCGGCAGCAGTGGAAATCAGCCGTGAGGGCCTCTCGCAAACGGGAGCAAACACGGGGGATTTTCCATTAGCGGCGCTTTCGACCGGGCCCCGGTGGGGACAGCCGCGGAGGAAGAGGGCAGAGCCCGCCTCCTCGCCCACCTGCATGCCGCCGCGTTTAGCAGCCCCGTGGGAGCAGCGCAGGTGGCGCTCGCATCCCTCACGCGACGCCGCCTGCATGTTGTTCCGGCGTTTAGTGCGGGATGACTGCTAATGGGATCCGCGTACCCCGGAAGACGTCCCCCCCCCCCCCCCCCCCCCTCGTACGCAGACGCACCTGCCTCCTCCAGGCAGATGCCGCCACCCCGTGCCCAGTGATGGCGCAGCTGTTTCCCTCACACGCAAAAACCTACTTGGCGTTCATTTCTGACTCGGCTCTGTTTCCCCCATTCCCCTTTATATTTCTTCTTCCATTTCCTCCACTGACGGGCAGCAAAACCGGCCCCTTCTCTCGTTTGACCTTTCCCCCTCATCTCTCTACGAGCCTCACACTGGGCAAAAGGCTCGACCTGTCACACGAGCACATCCACCACAAAGCGTGGAAAACAGAAAACCTCCCCTGTTCCTAAATTTGCTTCCTTCAGCAGTTTCGCACGAACAGTCCCTAACGTTCACACACCTTTGCACAGAAAGGTTCCTATTGTTTACGTGGGCTGACCGATGTGGCCAAAACAGTGAGGAATACCGAAAGTCTATTCGCTTTGCTGCGGCGGCGACACTTCTTGAGCGCTATAGGCGCTATAGCTATACAACTCAAGAACAAAGCGCACGATGCTCCCCAAAGGAGGCCCTCCAGCCAATGGCGCTGACCAATTATCACGGCGTCGCGGTTGATCGCATAAGGTCGTGGTTATTCTCCCTTCATTTTTCATTCCCGGCACGCCAGCAGGTCCAAAAGAATTAACCACGGCGTCGTGAGAATGGACCCCATTAGCTGGAGGGGCATCTGCGGCTTGGTTCTTGAGTTGCGTCCGGCTATAGCTGACCACCACCACCACAGGATGAATAGTGCGAGAGCGGCGCTCGTCCCCATTTCCCCTGCTCGAAGTAGCCACTGCAAAAAACAGCTACCTCGCCCTGGTAGCTGTCTCACGCGTGCACGCCTCGGCGGCATTCCGCATCCGAGTGATGAAGTACCGGATTTCTGCTGCGACGCGAATATCGCCCAATGAAGAAGGGTTGTCTGGTACGCCAAGTACCGATTATCAATGCCTTTTACACTCCTAGTCCGTAGTTGCAGAGCCTTGTTCCTATCATGCTGCGGGATTACAGCGCTTGCCAGCTAAACAAATATATTTCAAAAATCCATGAATTCCATTCACGCGAGACAAAATGTGCCAGTAGCAAAGTTCTTCTTGCGTGGTTCATTCTCTGCGACTGCCGCTGGGTAGATTCTATATTCCGCAATTTCTTCCTGCAACTTGATATGGTTGGTCTCAGTTGGTGTTCCATCGCAACTTGCCCGTGTTATCCGTTATCCCTATCCGTGTTATTTTCATTTGCAAATGGAGTCAGCTAATACCGGTCTGCGCAGGTTTCGCACTAGCTGCGTCCAATGAAAGCCCAGAAAGACTGCGCACGCTGCAAGGCAAAAATGTAAGGAGGATGACTTGGTTACCACAACATTGCGAATTCTGGTAAACCTTTCACAATCCACGCAGAAAACGTAATGTGTGACGTCTCTTGTTTTACGTCACACCCAGCAAAACTAATTCGCTTTACAAGGAGGCACTGATAAACCCAAAGTGCCACAACGTTTTAGGACATATCGGTATCTATGGAGCAATCGCTACTTGTTAGCGTCACTCATGTTCTGTGCGCGAAAGTACCACTTTCGATGCTATCCTCCCTACTCCGAAACCACCCACAGCCGCCTCCGAAGCTGGCTTCACCGTGCACTCAGCGCCGCTGCCGGAAAGCCAACCGCACAAAGCCGCCACACGGGAAGCGCGCACTTGGAACCAAGAGGGAACGTGGGCTGCCACTGCCAGCTTGACAGCTCACGCTTCTGGGTTACTGAGTTACGTTAGTGCCAAGTGTGCGATTAGCAATAAATGGAAATGTCTGACGCTTTGCGCTCTACCGGGCTAGAAATGGCGTAGTTACAGATATCATTAAGATATTTTCAACCGAGGCTAGTTCCGTTAAGTTGACTTATCAACGACAGCAAGAGGGTATCATCCGGTATTCGGATTTACTGTAAAGCTTATTTAAAAAAAAAACATCCTCTGGACAACTCCTGGCCAAAGAACACGCTTCTACGTTTTAAAAAAGTGTAACCAAAGCGATCAACACCGGGTAAAGCCTAAAACCAGATTGGTGAGGCACTAACAAAGGCGCCACCATAATATGACCACAAGCTTTGGTAAGCACGTTAGATGACTGAAGAGGACGTGACTCCATGTTGTGACGTGGTCGCAGCAATCTGTAAAAGCCAACTGCAGGAAATGAAGCTGCCGAAGAAAAGCGAAAAGCTCTGGAGGATGCAAAAAACAGGACTGCGGGAGAAAATACGAGCGTTACGAAGGCGCGCTAATAGTAGCCGCACGCAAAACGGCGGAGGGGGGGGGGGGGGGGCGCAATCCGTTGAATCGCGAGAGACGCAGCGGTCGGTGCTTTCAGTGCATCTCGCTGCCAAGGAAAACAGTGCGCTCACTCAAACCGACGCACGCAGACAACCCGCGCTGACAGCAGCTGGGCGCAGTCGAAACCGGGCGTCGCACGCATGTTTCGCGCACAGGAAAAAACGGCACTTGACAAGGGTGCAGAGATCTGGCAGGGAAGAGGAAGGCTCTTGGCCTGAACCAGAGGCGCACTAACGGCGCCAGGAGTGTCCCTTTTCCAGGAAATCTGAGGAGTAAACTATGGCAAAAGGAGAATTTTTCGGCGTTTCACGAAATTTTAAGAGGCGAAACTGTCTTAGTTTCTCCAAACTGACGGACTTTTGAAGCTGCCGCAAGAAAAAGGGACCTGAAGTACAGATCTTTAGGTGTAATGAAGGAGATTTTTGAATAGGACACGGAACGTCAATGCCAAGTTAAATGCAAATAAAGCCTCCCCCCCGCCCCCCCTCCGGTTCCTTTCTTTCAGGAGCGCGTGAGCAGGAATCACCACAACGAGACATGCCCACGATGGTCACCGCCGACGCCAGCATCGCCTGGCCGACTGTCAGTTCGAACAGGCTGAGCGGACGACAGTGGATCCGGAAACGAATTCCCTCGAAACATGAGGTGATGAAACGGCACTGAATGCGTGCGCTGCCTCTTATCGATGCGAATGAGGTCGGGAGGGAGAGAGACAGAAGGACGGAAAGGCAGCGAGGTCAACTAGGCGACGCCCAGTATGCTACCCTACACGTGGGAAGGGGAACAGAGAGAGGGATAGAAAGGAGAGAGAGGAAAGGGAGATGACTTTTTTCCACGCGTCCATTGGTCTTAACTTGCACGGTGCACAGGGCACACACTGATAGTTCCCAACCTTGCACTCGGGTCGAAATTATTAGGGGAAACAACGCGTGAGGCATCAGCGTTGTGCCAGTAAGGTGCTAAATCCTACCACGTGGCCACGCTTTCTTCCGTTCTAATCGCGTCCGCTTAATTCCCAAAACCAATCGGTTGCTATAGTCTGCGTCCACCCTGTGTTTGTGTGTTCCTGTTGTTGTTCCGCTTCAACGTAGTACCTTCTCAGGGAAACAACTTAAAAAAACGTCGCACCAACTAGCCGCACAAAACGTCCCGTTTTAGCGAGCCGACAGCGTGGACGCGACCAAGAGTCGGCTCCATGTTGGGAGGCGCCGCGGCGAGTAAAGGAACCGTTCAGGCATCGCACCCAAAGCAGCACCCGTCCGAAGACCGTCGGTGCAGCCTCTCCCCCGTAGGGACCAGCTGGCGCTTGCGAAAGAGCGGCGCGGGCGTCGCTTCTGCGCCAATATTTGCGCGCGCTAAGAATCCGCCAGCGCATTTCCGCCCCGGAGGCCCCCCCTGGTCTCGTTGTGACTCGCCCCTCAGCACACTCCTCGCGTGGCTTCAGCGCTCTTTCGAGGCTCCCGGGCGGCCGCTCAGCGGGCCTCTCTATGCCATCCCGTCGGTTCCTTTCGCTTTGCGACGGCACGCTCTCCCTACGCCGAAACGGGCTCGCCTCTCGCCGCCGCTTCGGCCGTGCGCGGAGACAGTGCGAAAATCCCTGGTGGTGAGCGCGATTTTCGCCCGATTCCAGTCATTGCCATACATTACAGCTATTAGTGCGAAAGCAATACTCCAGGCGTACCAGCCACGAGCAAGAATATTGTCTTGTGAGATGGGAGCAACTCGGGTGAGCTCGGGTTACTTCGGAGGAGCGTCGCGCCACCTGCCGCCGAGAGGACGACCAACAGCGAGAAACGCGGTTGCCTGCGCATCCCAGTAAGGAGAGCCCAAGAACGCACACAATTTCGTACGTCTACTCAACTTGAGTACGTTAAAACCCAACACTCCTTTTTTTTTTACTTTTGCATCACCCCCAGACGTTTCCTGGGGCCAGAGAGCTACCAGTTCCTCCCCAATGACGAAACAAGAGCTCCATCAATGAGGAAGCGCTCAGTGGTCGGGGCATCGGATGCCTTTAAAAAAACCCACAAGCGTGTTTGGCCTCTTTGGGACGTGCATTTCTGAGAGCCCAGGGGACCGACTTCACGGAGCGGACGCGGCGCGCTTCGCTGTGGTCCAAACGGTCCGGCAGCATTGGCACGCAGACGCGATGCGGCCAGGCGCAGCAGGTGTCCGACTCGCGAGGCCAGGATGAACGCACGGAGGCGTGAGACGCCGAGATGCCAGGCCTAATGGACGCGGAGTCAGCCTGATATCAGAAAAACTTGGGGCTATCAGTGCAATGATTACTCGTCGCCAAATTTTTATGCCTCCGAACTTGGAGCTTTTGCACTAAAAAACTCGAATTCGTCCAAAACTCGAGAAAGCGATATGACCTTCGAACCCTAGCTCACATAAACGATCTCGTTACTAACTAAAGCCATCCAAAACCGCTCTGCCCATTTCATTTTCTCTTAACTATAACCGTACCAATAAAGCGACTTCAATAGAAATCAAGCCTTCATTTAACCGACCTCTCACTGCTCCGTATAGTGCTCTCGGTTTGTTCCATCCATAAAATTTAAAACTAGTGTCTCCGCGATTCCCTTTCTAACAAAAGTCACAAATTCAGTCTAGAGACGACAATCAATTCAAAATTGCCGTATCGATCACCCGCACCCACTTTCCTTTTGGTTCCTGCATTTTTGAAACCATCTTCCTGCTTCCAACGCGTCTGTCCCCGACCCACCGATTTCAGACTCAGCTTTGGCAAATAACTGATCCAACCCCGCTGCAATGACAAGAGTGGATCATTGGGCACGTCGGTACTCCATGACAACGTGCGCACGGTTCACAGAAGCTTCTATTTCGGCAACTCCTACAACTCAACCAGACCTCATGTTAAAACCTTAAAGAATAACAAGTGCAGACCCGGATTAACAATACACAGGTGTCATCGCATAGGCGTGTTGTAGTCACAGCGCTGTTTTGCCAAGGGCTTAAAGCGGACGAGGGTGATTCCGGTGCACAATGACTGAAAAAAAAAACTGCGTGCCGAATTCCCTATAGTTTCTTGTGTCTCGCAGATTCTTTGCAATGAACTTACTCATAAGGAAAATATGGCATACCAAATATATGGTTTTACACAGTGTACCGAAAAATCTTTGTGATACCGTACATTCGACTTCATAAAATAACGAATAAACAGTCGCTTTTTCCTCAGATATTAAGAAATAATTTAATACTGTCAATAATCAGACGCTTTTGTAACAAGCTCAATTATTATCGATTTACAAAACCGCTCCTGCCGATGGTCGACCACTATACGTCGACTACTCCCGAGCAGCAACGTTAGGACTCGTGCATACTGAAGCCGTGCACCTGAACTACGGAATCTCGCCAAGTTGCGTCAGATCACTCCTTCGTTTAGTCCTGATGTCTGTGAAATCTTCACTTTATCCTCCTTTATTCTCCTATCAGGGAAACGCCTCTGTGGTTGCACGATTCCGGCACTGAGAGCCACTACCTTGTCATTTCCCACATACGGTGCCCACCCCTCAACCAGACTCCAGACAGCGACCCAAAAAGCAGTCTCTAAAAAACCGTTAAGCAGCTACTCCTAAACCTTCCCCCCTTCCTGTTATTTCTTGACAGACCCATGGCACAACACTCGCAGATAACTGCTTTACTGCGTGGAAAAGCCAGTCAATACACGTCTTAAACACACAGCATTTAAATGTTCTCTCAGCACACGTAAGCAGGCTAGACTTTTTTTTTCTAATTCACCGTTAGAGTAGTTCCTAAAATATCACCACCACCATCATCAGCCCGACTGCGGCCACTGCAGCGCAAAGGCCTCTCCCATGTCTCTCCAACTGCTGTTGCCGCCGTATCCCCGCAGAATTCTCAACCACCCACCTTAGTTTCTGCCGCCCCCTGCTACGCTTGCCTTCTCTTGGCATCCAGTCCATACCCCGTAACGGCCATCGGTTTTCCTGCCTTCGCATTACATGCCCTGCCCAAGCTCATTCCTTTTCTTGATTTCGACCAGGATGCCATAAAGCCGCGTTAGTTCTCTGACCCACTCCGCCGCCTTCCAGTCTCTTAACGTTACACCTATCTTTTTTTTTACACCTCGCTGCGTTGTCCTTAAGTTGAACCCTTTTCGTTATCCTCCATGTTTCTGCCCCGTAGGTGAGTACCGGCAAGGTACAGCTGTAGTATACTTTTCTCTTGAGGGATATTGGTAAACTGCCATTCACGATCTGAGAAAACCTGCCATATCACTCCACCCCATTCTTATTATTCTAGTTATTTTCCTCTCATGATCTGGATGAGAGGTCAACAGCTGCCCTAAGTAGACGCGCACTCTTACCGCTTCCAGCACCTAGCACCAATTGTGAACTGCTGTTCCCTTGGTTTTACATAAGGCTCTGCTACACCCTGATTCCGCAATGCCTGCATGACTGCTGAGGTTTTTACTGAGTCAAATGCTTTTTCGTAATCAATGAAGGCTACATACAGGGGGTTGGTTATATTCTGCGCATTTCTCTATCACCTGATTGATGGTGTGAATATGATCTATTGTGGAATATCCTTTACGGTTGATTACACTCTAAGGTTTTCCTGACTCTATTAGCGATTACCTTAGTAAATACCTTGTCGGCAACGGACAGTAAGCTGATCGGTCTGTAATTTTTCAAGTCCTTGGCGTCTCCTTTCTTATGAATTAAGATTATGTTTGCTTTCTTCCAAGCTTCTGGTACGGTCGAGGTTATAAAGCATTGTGTATACAGGGAGGCTAGTTTTTCTAGCACAATCTCCCCTATGTCCTTCAACAGATCTGGTGTTGCCTGATCCTCACCAGCTGCTTTTACCCTTTGCATTGCTCCTAAAGCTTCCTTTAGTTCCTCTTTCGTTACTGGCAGGATGACGCATTGGTGTGCGCCACTGTCTCTATCCTTAACGTTCTGATTACACTGGCTACTGCATATATTCGTGCAGAACTCTCCGGCTACATTAACTATCTTTCCATACTGCTAATGACATTGCGCTCCTCGTCTCTTAACGCATACATCTGGTTTTTACCTATGCCTAGTTTCCTCTTCACGGTTTTTAGGCTGCATTCGTTCTTTAGAGCATGCTCGATTCTCTCCATATTAAACTTTCTTATGCCGGCTACCTTGCGCTTATTTAGTAACTTCGATAGCTCTGCCAGTTCTATTCTACCTGTAGGATTAGACACCTTCATGTTTTGACGTTTCTTAATCAGAACATTGGTCTCCTGAGATAGCTTGCTGGTATCCTGTCGAACCGCCCTACCGCCTACTTCTATTGCGGACTCCGCAATGATAGCTGTCAGATTATCGTTCATAGTATGAACATCAAGATCGTCTTCCTCAGTTAAAGCCAAATATCTGTTCTGCAGCGATATCCTGAATTCCTCTACTTTCCCTCTTACCGCTAGCTCGTTAATGGACTTCCTCTTCACTAGCTTCTCCCGTTCCCTCCTCAGGTCTAAGCTAATTCGAGACCTTACCATTCTGTGGTTGATAGAACGTACCTTTCTGAAGACGTCCACATCCTGAACGATGCCAGGTTGAGCGCATAGTATGAAGTCGATTTCATACTTAGCCTCACCATTGATGCTCTTCCTGGTCCACTTCCTGCTCTCTCGTTTGCGGAGGAGGGTATTCATGATCCGTAAATTATTTCTATCTGCGAACTCTACTAATAACTCTCCCCTGCTATTTCTAGAACCTATCCCATAGTCACCTACCGCCTTGTCGCCAGCCTGCCTCTTCCCGCCTTCGCATTGAAGTCGCCCACGAATACGCTGTACTGTGGTTTTACTTTGTTCACAGCCGATTCTACGTCTTCATAGAAGCTTTCAACGACCTCGTCATCACAGCTGGACGTAGGTGCGTAGGCTTGCAAGACCTTCAGCTTGTACCTCTTATTAAGCCTAATTACGACAGCCGCAACCTTTTCGATAACGCTATAGAACTCCTCAATGTTGCCAGCTATATCCCGATCGACGAGGAATCGCCCACCTAGTTCCCGTATGTCGGCTCATCCACGATAGCTCAGTACGTTCCCGCCCCTTAGCCCTGTATACGTCCCATCTGTCCTCCTAACCTCGCTAAGACCTATGACACCCAATTCAATGCCCGCTAGTTCCTCGAACAGCACTGCTAGGCTAGCCTTCTTTGGATAAGGTTCTAGCGTTAAACGTCGCCAGGTTCAGTTGCCAATGACGAACTGGCCGGATCCTGAGATCCTCTGCACCCTCCCCTGCGCCACCAAGTGACCAAACAGCGTGCGTATGCAAAAAAAAAAATGCAGATTGGGCTACCACCACTATGCAGAGTATGGAAGCCCGGATCTGTGTCCGTCGTGGCAGCCAGCAGCACACCACTCCGGCGGTGCGAAGTTATCGGCGCCGCCAGCGACATGACCCCGCGTGCTACGCAGGCGCGTGCGTTCCCGCATCTCTCGGCCTTGGCGTTTGCAGGAAGGGCTGCCTGGTTCGCCGCCAAATGCTGCATCTGCCGGAAGTGCGTGACATTTGCTCCGATTGTTGCGCGCAATCCATTTGTTATGCGGCGAGCTGGCAGCGCCGCCGATCGAGTTCGCGCTCGTCAACACGTTCCGCGGTGAAGTCAGCCGCGTAAGAGCAGAAGCCTGGGGGACAAACACCACGCCACCTGTGAACTTCTAACGGAATTCATCCGGAAACCCGCGTCGTATGCGCACACAGCTCCGGCTACCGTGTGTGCAGTGAAGCTGACAATATACTACCTGCACGATGCACTCTAGACACGAATACGCCTATACGGAAGTAAAGAGGTAGTAGGCTGTCCTACCCAGGTTCGGGAGTAAACTTCGATCACTAACTGCACGAAACGTTTACTCCTAGCAGCGAAGGCATATTCCCACTGCAAAGCGTAGTAACGTGACGCAATTACCAATGGGAGGAGTCTTTTAAAAACGGTACCGAAGGTCACGAGATGAGCAAATAGACTAGTTTGAAACCTCGGTTTAAATCTTCGTAACTCCTAGAGCTAGGCATTTTTTAATACGGAATTTGTTTCCGTTTCCAACCGTATATATTCCGCCTTTTAGTGCCGAATCTACCCCAGTACTTGCGCAAAATATCCTGCTCCGGAAAGGCAGTGCGATAGAAAACACTTCACACCCTTTTTACTCCTTTAGTATTTACAGTAACCTAAATAGATCCACCCTATTTGCGTTGGACCCTTCTAAAGAAGCAGTGCTTATGGGCGCACCATCGTTGCATACTCTCGTTTATACTTCTTTAGTATTTAAAGTGTAATCTAAAAGTATCAGCCCTATTTTCGTTGTACGATTCTAAAGCAGCTGTGCTCATGGACGCACCATCCGTGTATAATCTTTTTTTACTCCTTTAGTATTTAGAGTGTAATCTAAAAAGGTCAGCCCTATTTCCGCTGGACGCTTCTAAAGAAGCTGTGCTCATTGAGACACCACCGGTGTATACTCTCTTCTTTGGTTTCGTTTCGTTTGGTTTATGGGGGTTTAACATCCCAAAGCCACTCAGGCTATGAGGGACGTCGTAGTGAAGGGCTCCAGAAATTTCGACCACGTGGGGTTCTTTAACGTGCACTAGCACCGCACAGTACACGGGCCTATAGAATTTCGCCTCTAAAGAAATTAAGACCGCCGCGGCTGGGATCGAACCCGCGTCTTTCGGGCCAGCAGCCAAGCGCCATAACCAACGAGCCACAGCGGCGGCTACTCACTTTATTACTTCTTTAGTGTTTAGAGTGTAATCTAAATAGATCAGCCCTATATCCGTTGGACGCCTCTAAAGAAGTTGTGCTCATGTGCGCACCATCAGTGCATACTCTCTTTATTACTTTATTATTTAGAGTGTAATCTAAAGAGATCAGCCATTTTTCCGTTGCACGCTTCTAAAGAAGCTGTGCTCATGGGCGCACCATCGCTGCAAACTCTCTTTATTACTCCTTTAGAATTTAGAGTGTAATCTAAATAGATCAGCCATATTTCCGTTGGACACTTCTAAAGAAGCTGTGCTCATGGGCGCACCATCGCTGCAAACTCTCTTTATTACTCCTTTAGTATTTAGAGTGTAATCTAAACAAATCAGCCATATTTCCGTTGGACACTTCTAAAGAAGCTGTGCTCATGGGCGCACCATCGCTGCAAACTCTCTTTATTACTCCTTTAGTATTTAGAGTGTAATCTAAATAGATCAGCCATATTTCCGTTGGACAATTCTAAAGAAGCTGTGCTCATGGGCGCACCATCGCTGCAAACTCTCTTTATTACTCCTTTAGTATTTAGAGTGTAATCTAAATAGATCAGCCATATTTCCGTTGGACACTTCTAAAGAAGCTGTGCTCATGGGCGCACCATCGCTGCAAACTCTCTTTATTACTCCTTTAGTATTTAGAGTGTAATCTAAATAGATCAGCCATATTTCCGTTGGACACTTCTAAAGAAGCTGTGCTCATGGGCGCACCATCGCTGCAAACTCTCTTTATTACTCCTTTAGTATTTAGAGTGTAATCTATATAGATCAGCCATATTTCCGTTGGACACTTCTAAAGAAGCTGTGCTCATGGGCGCACCATCGCTGCAAACTCTCTTTATTACTCCTTTAGTATTTAGAGTGTAATTTAAACAGATCAGCCATATTTCCGTTGGACACTTCTAAAGAAGCTGTGCTCATGGGCGCACCATCGCTGCAAACTCTCTTTATTACTCCTTTAGTATTTAGAGTGTAGTTTAAATAGATCAGCCATATTTGCGTTGGACACTTCTAAAGAAGCTGTGCTCATGGGCTCACCATCGCTGCAAATTCTCTTTATTACTCCTTTATTATTTAGAGTGTAATCTAAATAGATCAGCCATATTTCCGTTGGACACTTCTAAAGAAGCTGTGCTCATGGGCGCACCATCGCTGCAAACTCTCTTTATTACTCCTTTAGTATTTAGAGTGTAATCTATATAGATCAGCCATATTTCCGTTGGACACTTATAAAGAAGCTGTGCTCATAGGCGCACCATCGCTGCAAACTCTCTTTATTACTCCTTTAGTATTTAGAGTGTAATTTAAATAGATCAGCCATATTTCCGTTAGGCACTTCTAAAGAAGCTGTGCTCATGGGCGCACCATCGCTGCAAACTCTCTTTATTACTCCTTTAGTATTTAGAGTGTAATTTAAATAGATCAGCCATATTTCCGTTGGACACTTCTAAAGAAGCTGTGCTCATGGGCGCACCATCGCTGCAAACTCTCTTTATTACTCTTTTAGTATTTAGAGTGTAATCTAAATAGATCAGCCATATTTCCGTTGGACACTTCTAAAGAAGCTGTGCTCATGGGCGCACCATCGCTGCAAACTCTCTTTATTACTCCTTTAGTATTTAGAGTGTAATCTATATAGATCAGCCATATTTCCGTTGGACACTTCTAAAGAAGCTGTGCTCATAGGCGCACCATCGCTGCAAACTCTCTTTATTACTCCTTTAGTATTTAGAGTGTAATTTAAATAGATCAGCCATATTTCCGTTGGACACTTCTAAAGAAGCTGTGCTCATGGGCGCACCATCGCTGCAAACTCTCTTTATTACTCCTTTATTATTTAGACTGTAATCTAAATAGATCAGCCATATTTCCGTTGGACACTTCTAAAGAAGCTGTGCTCATGGGCGCACCATCGCTGCAAACTCTCTTTATTACTCCTTTAGTATTTAGAGTGTAATCTATATAGATCAGCCATATTTCCGTTGGACACTTCTAAAGAAGCTGTGCTCATAGGCGCACCATCGCTGCAAACTCTCTTTATTACTCCTTTAGTATTTAGAGTGTAATTTAAATAGATCAGCCATATTTCCGTTGGACACTTCTAAAGAAGCTGTGCTCATGGGCTCACCATCGCTGCAAACTCTCTTTATTACTCCTTTATTATTTAGAGTGTAATCTACATAGATCAGCCATATTTCCGTTGGACACTTCTAAAGAAGCTGTGCTCACGGGCGCACCATCGCTGCAAACTCTCTTTATTACTCCTTTATTATTTAGAGTGTAATCTAAATAGATCAGCCATATTTCCGTTGGACACTTCTAAAGAAGCTGTGCTCATGGGCGCACCATCGCTGCAAACTCTCTTTATTACTCCTTTAGTATTTAGAGTGTAATTTAAATAGATCAGCCATATTTCCGTTGGACACTTCTAAAGAAGCTGTGCTCATAGGCGCACCATCGCTGCAAACTCTCTTTATTACTCCTTTAGTATTTAGAGTGTAATTTAAATAGATCAGCCATATTTGCGTTGGACACTTCTAAAGAAGCTGTGCTCATGGGCTCACCATCGCTGCAAATTCTCTTTATTACTCCTTTATTATTTAGAGTGTAATCTAAATAGATCAGCCATATTTCCGTTGGACACTTCTAAAGAAGCTGTGCTCATGGGCGCACCATCGCTGCAAACTCTCTTTATTACTCCTTTAGTATTTAGAGTGTAATCTATATAGATCAGCCATATTTCCGTTGGACACTTATAAAGATGCTGTGCTCATAGGCGCACCATCGCTGCAAACTCTCTTTATTACTCCTTTAGTATTTAGAGTGTAATTTAAATAGATCAGCCATATTTCCGTTAGGCACTTCTAAAGAAGCTGTGCTCATGGGCGCACCATCGCTGCAAACTCTCTTTATTACTCCTTTAGTATTTAGAGTGTAATTTAAATAGATCAGCCATATTTCCGTTGGACACTTCTAAAGAAGCTGTGCTCATGGGCGCACCATCGCTGCAAACTCTCTTTATTACTCTTTTAGTATTTAGAGTGTAATATAAATAGATCAGCCATATTTCCGTTGGACACTTCTAAAGAAGCTGTGCTCATGGGCGCACCATCGCTGCAAACTCTCTTTATTACTCCTTTATTATTTAGAGTGTAATCTAAATAGATCAGCCATATTTCCGTTGGACACTTCTAAAGAAGCTGTGCTCATGGGCGCAACATCGCTGCAAACTCTCTTTATTACTCCTTTAGTATTTAGAGTGTAATCTAAATAGATCAGCCATATTTCCGTTGGACACTTCTAAAGAAGCTGTGCTCATGGGCGCACCATCGCTGCAAACTCTCTTTATTACTCCTTTAGTATTTAGAGTGTAATCTAAATAGATCAGCCATATTTCCGTTGGACACTTCTAAAGAAGCTGTGCTCATGGGCTCACCATCGCTGCAAACTCTCTTTATTACTCCTTTAGTATTTAGAGTGTAATCTAAATAGATCAGCCATATTTCCGTTGGACACTTTTAAAGAAGCTGTGCTCATAGGCGCACCATCGCTGCAAACTCTTTATTACTCCTTTAGTATTTAGAGTATAATCTAAATAGATCAGCCATATTTCCGTTGGACACTTCTAAAGAAGCTGTGCTCATGGGCGCACCATCGCTGCAAACTCTCTTTATTACTCCTTTAGTATTTAGAGTGTAATCTAAATAAATCAGCCATATTTCCGTTGGACACTTCTAAAGAAGCTGTGCTCATGGGCGCACCATCGCTGCAAACTCTCTTTATTACTCCTTTATTATTTAGAGTGTAATCTAAATATATCAGCCATATTTCCGTTGGACACTTCTAAAGAAGCTGTGCTCATGGGCGCACCATCGCTGCAAACTCTATTTATTACTCCTTTATTATTTAGAGTGTAATCTAAATATATCAGCCATATTTCCGTTGGACACTTCTAAAGAAGCTGTGCTCATGGGCGCACCATCGCTGCAAACTCTATTTATTACTCCTTTAGTATTTAGAGTGTAATCTAAATAGATCAGCCATATTTCCGTTGGACACTTCTAAAGAAGCTGTGCTCATGGGCGCAGCATCGGTGCATACTCTCTTTATTACTCCTTTAGTATTTAGAGTGTAATCTAAATAAATCAGCCATATTTCCGTTGGACACTTCTAAAGAAGTTGTGCTCATGGGCGCAGCATCGGTGCATACTCTCTTTATTACTCCTTTAGTATTTAGAGTGTAATCTAAATAAATCGGCCATATTTCCGTTGGACACTTCTAAAGAAGCTGTGCTCATGGGCGCAGCATCGGTGCATACTCTCTTTATTACTCCTGTAGTATTTAGAGTGTAAACTATTGACCAGCCTTATTTCCCTTGGACGCTTCTAAAGAAGCTGTGCTCATGGGCGCACCATCGGTACATACTCTCTTTATTACTTGTTAGGTATTTCGAGTGTATTCTATTGATCAGCCCTATTTCCCTTGATCAGCCCTATTTCCCCTGTACGCTTCTAAAGAAGCTGTGCTCATGGGCGCACCATCGGTGCATACTCTCTTTATTATTCCTTTAGTATTTAGAGTGTAATCTATTTATCAGCCCTATTTCCCTTGGCCGCTTCTAAAGTAGCTGTGCTCATGGGAGCAACATCGGCGCATGCTACGCAGTTTCCCTCTATCATTCCACGCTCTGGACGAGCCGCCGAGATTGATGCTGTCCACTTTCATCACTGCACTGTTAAAACGCCTCGTCTCGCCCCTCTGCCGCCAGGGGTACCCGTATCGTTGTTGTGATGTCCTGCCGCAAACAACTGCTGTGAATTGAAAGCTCCAGGTCCCATTTTCTTTCGTTGTGGGCTCTATCCTTGCTCCTTTTCCGACTCAAGACTCACACGACCAACCGTCTGAGCTTGCCGACTTCACCACACTTATTCTTTTTTTTTTCGCACGAATCGATTGCCGGCGCATCGACGAGGAAGAGAAGCCCACCTCGGCACAATTTTTCATCGGGACGAGGCGCACAAAATTCAAAGCAAGAAGCGAACGACTGTCTCGCAAACCGAAAATTCCAGAGACGCTTTCGAAGGCTACGCTAAGAATACGAAGCATCGTTGCTAAATATTGAGTCGAGGACCGTTCAATAATTCACACTCAAAACGGGTGCAGAAAGCGCAAGAACGCTTGCAGTCGGGTCGCGGTTTATTATAACTTTAAGTTATCGCCGGTTTAATCAGAGTTTTCCAGTGCATTAAACATCCCGATTAACTACCGCACGTTTTTTTTTCCAAATCTTCCTTGAGACTTATAACCGCACTTCGTCCGACCCGCGACAGAAAAAACTGACGAAAGCCGAGGTCTGCGAAGCACAGTGGCTCCCGCTGAGCGAGGAAGGTAATGTGAGGACGCCGTTTAAGGAAGTCGCTCGCGCGATCACAGCTCGCCTTCTGAGCGAGTGGTGGGCGTCGGCGGAAAAACTCGGGAAGTCCTCGATCGCCGGTTGCAGCTACACTACGCAAGCCAGCACATGGCGGCACAGGCGAACCGCGTCCTTGGAGCCGGCTGAACACCAAAGGTTCTTCATCACCACCACCTTACATTTCCTTGTAGCTTGTGCTGCCGTATAGTAGACTCTGTATACCAGGCGTTTCAGGGAATGTGATCACTAATTTTTAAAGATAGCGTTCTTGAAGTACAGAGAACCTTTTTGCGGCATAGAGATACCAGTGTTAGCGCGCGTCAAAAATTAGGCGAATCATGTTCACTAGTAAAGTGATTAACTAAATTCCAATAGTTAACTGTTTAATTATTGCTTACAGGCCAGTGATTGCAGAGATTTGTAGCCATCCGTTCATAATAGCCATATAAGTTTTTTAGAATTTAAAAAACGCGATTACTCTCGCCGTTGTAGCTCGACCGAATTTGGCTATTTCGACTGGTCAGGTGCACTGAAGGGCTTGCTTTGCCTGCACGCTTTTCGAAAACGCATGAATTTTGTCACCATGTCGCCATATTTTGGCGTGCCACAGCGGCGAAGGTAACGGCGTTTACGAAATTCTAAAAACTGATATGGCTATTTTTAACGGCAAGCTAGAAATCTCTGATTGCAGTCAGAGTGCTATAGGCAATAATTAAACAGTTAACCATTAGAGATTAGTTAATCACTTTACTAGTTAACATGACTCGTCTGTTTTTTGACGTCCTCCAACACTTATATTACTATGTCCATGATTCGTCTGTTTTTTTGACGTCCTCTAACACTTACGTTACTATGTCGCCAGAAGCTTCTCTTTACATAAGAAACACTATTTTAAATAATTATCACCTTCCACGAAACACCCGGTATCTATTTTGCAGTGAAATCGCGTGTGGTAGTTCAGTGGTCGGACACTTATACGCGTGTAGCCATTTGCTTTTTCTTGCACGTATCTGTTTTCCTCTGGAGATAAATTCAAGTTGGCCGGTACCTAAAGATCACCGTGCTGTAATCATAACCAGACCACTTTAATCTAAAACCGAGCTCTTGTAAGCTAGAGAAAGCCACAAAATGGTGCACAGGCATCAGGCATCGCAGCCCCCGGCCGTTCTCACAAGCGAACGAGCCCGTCAAAGGTGTTTTCGCGCAGATATTTGGAGCCAGGCTACACCCCGTTCACATCCAAACGGTGATCACTGGGTCCACGTCAATAGTTTGAATTGAGTTGCTGGGGGGAGGGGGGGGGGTTGAATGTCCAATTTTTAAATCGAATTTGCTCATGGATACAATACTGATCGTTGCCGAATATACATCTACATAGTCAGAAAGAGCCAGTAAATATATCTATATGGATTTTAAGTATTGGATGGAGTTGCGTCTGCGTCCTTTTGATAGGGGAAAGCAAACGGCGAGAAGCCAAACCGAAGCAGCTGCCGAAAACCAGCAGTCCCAGTATCGAGTGGCCGTGGGGATATGAAGAGGAGGAAAGACCGCGGGACTGGCAACAACGTGGCGACTATGGATGCGCGTACAGGCCGCAGGTGGAGAGGAGGAAGGGGACAGTGGAAAGAAATGCAAGTGGGAAGAGAAGATAACAAACAGGCACGTCGCAGCGCAGGTTCAGATCAGATACCCTGTCACGCTACAGGTTCAGCTTCTGCGAATAGATCTTCAGTTCGATATCGGCTTCAACAGACGGCATGCCATCGCTCTTTGTCGAAAGCACGGTTTTCGCATAAAATGTCGCTGGCATTGAATGATACTTCGTGAATGACGAAAAAAGTGCGCTGCATTTTGGAATTTCCCTTAGACACCTCGCCGAGCCTGGTGCGTCTTGTTTTTATCTGCGCGTGTGAGAGGGTACGCTGATGAATAACGATGCCGTGCGGAGGCCCAACAACTGCTTTTGATGTGGATCACCTGTGGGGCACGCGGAGGGCTCATCATTCGCGCATGCCTGAGGGCAGGACGAGGAAAATGTCGCCGTCTATACAGCGTACACGCACGCGCTGTAACCACTTTGCTCATCGTCAGACAAAAAAGAAAGAAATATTGAGTCAAGCGCGGCTCGCCGTCGACATACGATGCGCCCGGATCAGCTGGATTTGGTTACGCACAGGTGTTCTTCGCTGAACTGTGGCAGTAAAGCGAACGAAACGACTCGGCGTCCGAATTGCAAGCTTCAAACATTGCGCATGCGTAGTGACGCAAGCAGCACTCAGGCGTGCACGATCTTCTCGAACCCTCGGGAGCGTCTGACACTACCCTGTGGTAGCACGTGCATGAGAATAATTACACGCATATAACTAACAACTGCGCTCCGCAACAGCCCCCTTGGCGCTGCCGTTGGCAGGTTCGCTCGGCGATAATAATAAAAACAAACTGGTTATGACGAAATAAAAAGCGCTGTAACTGCCACACTTCCTTTTTTTTTCGTTCCCTTTTCCTTTCCTCAATAAAGGTCACTTAACCATGTTATAAGGACAGGATGAAGGATAGAAGACTGTGAAAAAGAGACTGGTATAGTGGTCGGCTCTGGTTTCATTTAGACTGCCTGGGGCTCCTTGACGCGCACTGGCAGCCCGCAGCGCACAGGCGCGTTTGCAATTCGCCTCCATCGAAATACGCCAGCCACGGCCGAGATGCACAAGGCGCGAACTAATGCTCAACCTGACGCCTGGCCACCGCAACGAGGCAACGAGTCATTCCCAAAGGCTGAGTTTCCGAGTTGCAGTGCCAGCTATAGGCCACAAGACGGCGCGTCATCTAACATGTATACGTCGGAAATCCTGGAGATGGCACGACTGGCGGAGCCGGGAACCACCGCGGTCTGCAGGCACCGCCGAGGCATCCGGCGTGTCCATTAATTACACCGGTCCCGCCGTGAATGTTGCACGAGGAATCTGGCACGCGCAGGCCTCCTCCTCCTCCCTCCGGCAGCCGCGATCGAAGCGCACAAAGTTTGCCATTCCCGCTCGCCTGGCGGAGGAAGTGCTGCGGCGAACGAAGACAGCATCCGGCGTGGAAAGGAACAAGAACGCCACGAGTTGCAGAGCGAGCATGCAGCACCCATTTCCGTGGTCACCCTGCACGTACTACACCGGCGCAGCCGTGAATGAAGCGAGGCAGACAGCCTGAGCTCCACCGCTTGCAGATGGTCGGAGAAACACATCCAAGTGGCAGGAAATGCAACAGACGCCCTCTGTTTTTTTTTGTTTTGTTTTGCTGTTGTCGCCGTTTCCCTTCAGGCGAGCGAGCCACTTCCTTCCTGTCACCAGCGCTGCGCGCAGTTGTCTGCAACCGCCAGAGGATTCCTTCGCCCCTGCGCGCGCAGAGTGTAATGGCAAAGTTATTAGAACAGCCAGAGGCGCGAAGAAACCGTCGGCGATGAGAACCTGCCACGATTCCGCCGGTTGCATGGAACGCAACAGTGAACGCTTCAAGGCAGGCCCCCTTTTTCGTCTCGGTGGTGCTGAAGGCGGTTCCGTTAAGGGGGTTGCACTTGCACCGACGCATTCAAAGTGAAAGGAAACCCGACCCTCTTTTTCCTACCTGCTTCGTGTCTATGAAGCCGTTTAGCGGAAACTCGAGAAGTTTCGCTTTTCTCGCACTTCACCAAGAAGAGATCGACCAAACGGGCATAAAGATGAGAACTCGAAAGTGCACTGCCCTGGAATGCCACTTTGTTTGTCTGATGCTGTTTTGGGGGTTTTATCAGGGCGGGGGAAGGAGGACAGTACGCGAACGCAAAAAGTAGAAACTAAGTGAAGGAAAGAAAAAAAATGCTACAAACTACTAGACGACCCAAACGAAAAGCAAAAAAAGACAAATACAAACTACAGACGAGTAGCTGGACCAGTTGGTACGTGGTCACACAGAATAGAGCCTAGCGAAAGGGGCGGAGAAGAACACAGGAAGACGGCAGTCATCTACGGCTGCTCTAAAGACTTCCAAAATCATACGTCTTTATCCAACAAGCACTGACGAGTCACTAACAAACTACGACACCACGGCGGTGGCCTAGTGGCTTGAGCATCCGCCTCGCATGCGGGAGGTGCGAGTGTTCGGTCGCCACCGGTCGTACAATGGGCACAAGCTTTCCCCTGACCTGGTGCTCGGATACTTTAGGGTGGAATGCTCGGGAAATGGGTCTCTGACCCCACCTTGAGTAAACGAAAACACCTTATGCCATGGCGCTCTTTGGCCACAGATACCCCAGGGTCATCAAAATACATAATCATCACCAGCAACAAACTATACTACACAGGTACAATAAGAGCAAAATAAACATGCAAGTTTCAGCGCGTGTGAAGGAATGGCAACCGCATTTTTGTCGAAAATGACAACACGGCGGCAGCAGCAGCGGTGGCCACTTTCAGGGCTTCTTAGCACGGCCAATCGCTTTATTTCTGGTCGCCCGATCCTGTTCGCGTCACGCGGCCGCGTTCGAAAAAGGCAGCCGATACCCCGAAGATAAAGGTCCCCTTCTCTATCCGGACTAAGAGGTGCTGCTCGCTTTCGTCGCGCGTCTCTTCAACCTGCCCGCTCGCCAGAGCCCTTGCGCCGAAATAACGAACAAGTGAGCGGAGCACGCTTATACTCTCCCACGGTAACGTGCCAGAGGACATTGCACGGTGCAAACGCGGAGCCCCGCCAACAGGAGAGCGCGAACCGCTGCACAGGAACCGTGCGTCATGCGTACCGCGCAAACCGCATTTCCAGGAGCTTGCGACAAGTGCCCCTAGTTCCCCTGGCTTCCACCACATGGGGCGTGGCTTTTAAGATCAAAAATACCGCGTTGGCATCATCAGTGACGTAATAAAGAGAGAGAATGCGCAGAAAATAAGGTGATAGACAGCTAGGCTTAGCGGCTCTGGTTGGGAGCTGTCCCGAATTGCTGGTTATGGGTACAAGGAAACGAGAAAATTTCTGATCGCCCAGCTCTGTTAGGCCGGAATATACGTAGCGAAAGCGCGGCGACTTCTGGATCGCAAGAGTTAATATATGAAACCCGTGCATTTACTACATGCGCCTTTATTCACGGTTAAGCCTTGAGCCGTTGTGGCGTAGTGGTAGCGTGTCCGCCTCGAACGCCAAACGGGTAAGGACGGCTCCGCGGCGATGCGCGCGGTGTGACGTTATGCCAGATGGCGCGGCCAGAGCGCGGCGTCCGCCCAGCTGCAGCGGTTGCCAGGCAACGGCTCAAGGTCTGTCTCTGTGCCTCCTCGGAGCACCGCCACAGCGAAATCGCAAGTTCGTGGCCAGTGTAGCGTTCGCTACAAAAATCCGCGGACCGCTTAGCGGGCGCAATCGTTGGGGCCTCTTAACCACGCTCCGATAAGGAGGCAACATTCCGGGAATGCGAAACGACGAAAGCGCGGGCAGCCGCCTCCAGATGTCCACGCAAATGCTTCGCACCGAAAGCGAGTATCTGCCTCACTCCATATGGGCGGGCACCACAACCGCGACACGAGGGAAGCGATGAAGTGAAGAGAGAAAGAAAGAGCGTAGTCGAAGGCTGCCTCGTGGCATTGCGACGCAGCCTCTCGACCAATAACTCGTGGTCAGCCGTCCTGCGCCATTGAACCGCGGCGCATGCTTTTCGCTCGGCCTCTGCGGGCCACGAACGAACCAGCGGATGTTAGAGGCCGACCAACAATCCCGTTAACTGGAGCGGATTCCGTCGCGGCGGCCACTGCGACAGTGGACTCGAGGTGCGCGCAATACCGACACTGGCGAAGGCGTGTTGTCCCTGAGCGGAGGACAACACGCGGTGCTAGCGCAGCGATGCGGTGAGCACTGAGTCATGAACCCCCGTGGCTCTGCGGGGGCGGCGACGGACGTGCAAGGAGAGGCCGAACACGCGGCTAATTGGAGGAGGAAGCACCGCTTCCCGAGTGAGGCTATCGGCAGCGGCACGACGAGGGTCCGCAAAAGGCGTCTCGGTGCCCGGATAGGGCACAGCAGCCTCGGGGCAGAGTGAGTCTGGAAGAGCAAATGTGGCGGCGCAGAGACCGCGTTTAAAGACCCACATTCCGCGGGCCCCCTGCGGGAGCTTATCACGCGCAGACACGGGCCGACAGGAAGCGCATACGCCTATGGAAAAAGCGCGTTCACGTGCATCAATATAAAGTGGAAGTTAAAGTGAGTCTTATTCTGGCAAGGGAACAGTTGTCAAGAAGGTTGACAAAAGGCAAATGCCTGACTAAGCGCCAACCTCCTGTAACGTACGGAACTCAACATACAGAGCATCGCGAGGACGCGCAAACGTAGCGAATGGAACGTGGTAGTTTTCAGCACAAACGGGTGTAAAATGCCACTGGATGGAGAGATGAAATGAAGAATGCACTTAGTAGAAATACCTCAAGGGAACACTGCATGAATACAATCAGAAGTTGGCCTGCATCCATCGGCTACCGTGCTGTAATCACGGAGAGATCACTGTAACCGAAGACTACAAAAATACCAAGAAAGGCAATGAGTAGGTGTCGCCAACAACGGCCGATTTAGTAACTAAGGTACGTGCTTCGACACACACTTTTCTTCGCGGATCCCGGGGACCATACGCTAGACTGCCATTCACTTCAAAACGGCGACAGTGCGTCCCTTTCGGTAATGACGTCACAAGTTCGAATCGACCACCAGGAAGATCTTCAAATGCAAGTTTATCGGCGATAAATGCGCCTTCTGCTCCCGGACCAGTATCAACACAGTGTGAAAATACCGCAGATTCAATTTTGATTGAGAACAATAATTGAACAGAGTGGTTAGTTCGATTTCCATGAGCAACTCTAACATTTAAACCTCTATATACGGTTGCGGTTTCTTCGACCAGAAAGGCGAAATGGCAACATAGACAACAGACTGTTTCAGTTATCCGTCCGCAAAACCTTTGCGTACGCAACGAGCGCATACGCGCACCGCCCCCGTCCTGGCAACGAGGGTTTTAGCTGAAGGTGGAGAGCGTAGCGTAGCGCCCGAGAAGCGTAAGATAATGTGGCGCCATCTAGTGGCAGCAAGTCTAAGCTTCTAACTGTGTGCCGAATAAACCTTTTTTGGATTTATTAATGGCAGTAATGGATGCATTCAAAGGCTTTTTTTTTAAGTAAATCTATTGAATGAAATGAAAATGTAAATTCGGGCACAAAGTTGGAGGAGTACTTTGCCTCATAGAGTTTCTAAATATTACCTAGAGGGAAAGCTAGCGCCACCGTCTATGCGAGTTTCTTAAAGGGCCCTTCATCCATCGTATAAATGCCTGGAAGCCAGCATGGCGCACTTAGCTTGGCCCTAAAATACGACTACGACTGCATGAATAAAAATTTTCACAAAATTACATGTTGCAAGGAAGCGTTGCTTTGCAATCAGTTGGCCTGTAATAAAATCTGGTAACTGTACGCCGCAGTAAATTAGCAGAGAAGCGGATAGGCTTAAACGACCACCGAATTTGCCCACGGCGAGAGAGGGCTTTCCCTTCATGCCGCCAAATATATATTGTTTGCGTTTAACAAACTTTCCGGGGCAAACATTGTTTAAAAAATACTTCGCGATTAAAATGGTGCACTATCGAAGCTTCAGTTTTCGCACTATGAAAGGCAGAAACGTTTCACTGGTGTAGTCTGCTACTGCGAGACCCGCCATATGTCCGTGCACAATACGTTCGTGCCGCGAGAAACTAGCCCGAGCTCGCGCTAATCTATGAGAAACTAGCTTGCACGCACTGGGTGCCGGCTTTCGGCATGTGCTGGCACTGCGTTTACAGATTTTTACCAGAAAAAACATGAATTAGGAAGCGCCAACCTCTCCTTCCGAAAGTAAGCGATGGTCGTATGCATGCTGACAAGTACAACATGCGGCTATTTGGTGATTTAATCCATGAAGAGAAGTCGTTCCCGCATGCAATGCACCGCCACCCACAGTCTTCGAAATGAACCAAACGCAATCCTCGGCGAATACGGTTAACATAAGTTGCGCTAGTCTAAGTACTTTGCGCTTTTAAAGTGTCTCCGAGACTCCTGCGAGAAATGTGCAGAGTGGTGACGGCACTAGACTGCTGAGCTCTCAGTTCACAAAAAACTTGTTTCCCTCTTTCACATTTCAATGCACAGATAGCACAGGTTCCCGCTGAGCAAAACCAAGGCTTGCTACGTAAATTGCTCCCCGTGAGGGGGCAGACGGAATTTAGGACTAGCAGGCACGAGACACTGAGCTCAGCTCACTTCGAGTCAAGCGCCTTCGGATGCTTCGGATCTCAAACGAACTGCGTGCGTAGCTGCACTACACAACCACAAAGAGCGCAAAACATCAGGAAAATCTGCAGTGGTGAAAGCGAAACTGAACAGTGAGCAAGCCACGTACTAGATGTCAATCCGGTGTGCTGTCTGCCCGGCATTCCTCGGGGGCCCATGGTGGATGAAGTGAAGAGCCGCCAGCTTTCCCTCTAGTGTACGGTAAGAAACTCTATGATTTCGCTTGGTCTCGTTGCTATGACGACAGTGCACGCCATATATAGTTAGGCTTAACAGCAAGACATTCTTCAGTCTATCTAAAAAACGATTACTATATCTCACCTATATCATTACGGAGACGGGAGAAGAGCAAAATAAAAGCGAATGCAACCATTTAGAGCGAGCTGTCGCATCGAAAAATGCAGCGATGACGCAGTATTTGGTTCGAAGCGGGCGGGCTGCAGGGCGCCGCCATGCTGTCAAAGTTAACCACGCAAGCAACGCAAAGTGCGCTGGCCTGCGTGCTACGTAAGCAAGACGCAGAGCTTGCACTTGCATTCTGAGCGTGCGCACTACCGTGCCTCCTTGCGTACGCTAAGCGTTTGCGGACGCACAACTAAAACAGTCTAATCTGCGTGGCTGATACGTAAGGAGAGACAGCGGCGTCATTCTCTCCGCAGTGAAATTCTGCTCCTATCGCGCGGCGCCGTCATAGGAAACGTGGGCGCCGGAACGCACCGCTGTGGAAGAAGCCTCCGCTCGAAGGCTGGGCTCAAAGGAAATGGAGGCTCGGCAGAAGAAAGCCCTGGGTAACGAACCATTCGCTCTCCCACATTTCTACGTGCGCACCTCCCACTCGGATGCATTCCGATACGGCTTTGTCTTAATGCGATTCACGCACGACGCACTGAAATGCGCCACGTCACACGACGCCAGCAGGACGGCGGCGAAACGCATCGAAGTCACGATTGTTGGTGACGCGCAATAAAGCCCGGGGATTCCTTCGGGTAGAGATGATATGGGAAACATAGAATCCGGGGATTCCTTGTGCTCGGCGGCCTCGGGCTCGAGGGAATCCGCGGACGGAATGGATTGAAGATAGGAGTGGCCCCTTTTGAAACGGGATGGTGTTTGCCGTTCGCAGCGCCACCCCATCAGAAAAGCGTGAATTTTAGATTAAAAAGAAATTTCAGTTTATTTCTGGCCTCCCCACGTCATAACAACGGAAAGCAGATTTTTGCCCAACACTGTGTCTGCGGAACGAGTGCTGCTTGCCTTGTCTTTGAATTCGTATATCTCCAAGGCCATCCCATCTTCCACTTTTTTCAAACTGTACAAACCGAAGTGCAACTTACTTGCGTATCCTAGCTGCTATGACCAGAGGTATGCAGGACCGTCTAGACATCACACCGGAGCCAAGACGCACTGTCAACTCAGGATCCCACCAGCAAGATGAGAAGAAGGGGAGCTTCGATTGTGCGCACCTCGACTGCAGGCGGCCGCGCTTGGCGCCGCGTACAGTTCGCCCGACAGAGACGAGACGGCCGAACAATGGGGCGCGCCAGGAAGACGCTCATTAGGAAGCGGGTTCGCGTGTCGTCTGCCCGCACGATGAGCCTCTAACGACGGCCCACGAGTTGGCTGCCAAAACAACGCGCGTCCGCACGGGAACCGCGCGCACACACTGGGCGAGCGGCCTGGCTGTTGGCCTCGCTTGATCTCCAGCCTGCCAGCCCGCGCAACGACACCCTGAAGCTATTCCCACACTGTTTCGCTGCGACATAGAAATAGGCACCGTCAACCCGCCAGGCACCTCCACCGTCGGCGCTGCGTTCAGCGTCACCAGTGGCCAGTTTTGGTGTACCCTACTGACTTCACCAAGGAGTGCCTTCAATGCAGGGAGGACCCAGCGACGCCCTAGCACTTGGGATGGGCTTGCCAAACCAAGCTTAACATTCCCGCCATAGGACCAGTGTCTCCCTGTAACCCCGAACACCTACAGACTGACTAGCGGACCGGTAGGGCAGCCTTAGCTAACTGCTTCCTGGAAATGGAATCCGCTGGCTACGTCCAGTATAACAGTGTGTCAATACCACAGGTGGGCATCGGACCTCAAAAATCTCGTCCTCACCTCACCCTCAAAAAAAAATATGCCGACCTTACTCAACCTCAACCTCATCAGTTGAGGTTGAGGTCCCCTGAGATGCCCTCACCTCCCTTTTCCTGAGGCTGCTGGCGACCTCACTGAACCTCACCTCAGCCTCAGATTTTGAGGTTTGGGGTCGGCTGCTCGACCTCAGAAAACAAACGATCAACAAAGCAAAAAGCGATTAAGAAGTTTTTCAATTAAAAACAATTGTGAGAATCCTGTGAGACAGGAAATCCAAAATGACGATAGTATTGTTAAATAAGGTGTGTACAGACAATATTGATGTGCACGCAATAGGAGAAGCTTATATTTCGGGTGAACTCTCAGAGTGAATGGCCTGCGTGCAGGGGTGTCCCATACGCGGTTACCACCAGTACGTCGGTGAGTACTTTATATGTGTCAACATTTGGCAACCTGCTTCGTGTATACTTGTTCGTATTGTAAGCCTCTCGCTCATTCACGCACGAACCAGAAATTGGCACACACAACCATTCTACACCATCTACCAAAAATTGGGAGGAAGGGGGAGGTATTCACGATACTATTTTCTGGCTTGAGAATAGTTACCGAATATAAAGAAACTGGTCGTCGAAAGAAACTTGTCGTCGATTTACTTTCTAATGCGACTGTTGTGCAGACGCATATCAGTATATTTAGATTTTCTAGCCCACTCCGGCATAGAGAGAATGCTCTTTTCAGTCCTCTATAGGTTGCCTTCGAAAACATTTAACAAGTTGCGACTGGAGTACACCAACAGAGGCACGTTATATTTATGCCTGTGTAGAAGCGAGCGGCTTCTTTTATTAATGCGAAGCATCAGATGGCTCACTTTCGAGGTCATATCGCATAAAAGTGTCCGCAACAAACGGCTCCATGCAACGTCACGAGCCGACGAGTCACGCGACGGAGAGGATGACGTCACATAATTAATTCTAATAAATAATAAATTGAGGTAACGCTAAGACTAATTAGTTTAATTAGTGATGCCATCATGTGAGTGTGAAGTCATACCAGATCACATGACAGCATGTAATGCGCCATCAAACCTAGTCACGTGCCGACGCTGTAATATGAGATCGCACTTACTCACGTGACAACGTTGTAATTTCTCAAGATACCAGGCCCCTCATCCACCCCCTTCCACCCCCTTTCAAGATCCATATAGACCCCACATTACTACACACGCGCGCATGACGCATTACAAAGAGTGCCCACAACCCGGTCCACATTAATGACATTCGGATTGTCCAGCAGGTAAACGCGCCTATGTATGACATACCGCAAATATCATGCAACGACACATGCCTCTGACTCTACAGATGATGGCGATAACGATGATGATGCTAACAGTGTTTACTTATGAATCCGGGGCAGTCTGATATACCGCTACCAAACTAAATGTTGCCAGAATATTGAATAAATATTGTACATTACCCAGCAACCGAACACAACTATTGTGCGGGAAAAAAGGAATACCTGCAGCTAATAATTAAGGATGATGATGTTTATGTTCCTGAGAGGTCAAGGCCCTCCCCCGTTTGCCACTTCTCTCCAGGTGGCGATGCGTGCTTTTTTCCGTGCTTGTTGGACTGAGCTTATTTGTTTTCGGCATCAAGCAAATCTACCGCGGGTCAACGTGGGTTACGTGCTTTGCGCGCTCCTGGGAGTTTGAGCCGACCGGCAGGCAGCCGGGTGCTGCACCAGCGGGCCGAGGCGGACGGAGAGTGGGGTGCTGCGACAGTAACACTCCTTCCGGGAAGACCAGAGGGGTGCGTCTTTCTGTAGGTAGGGTCCCTACTGTAGGCTCGGACTGAACGAACATTACGGCGCAGCACCGGAAGCTAAGAGGGAGCTGTGGCATCCGGTTGTCCAAACAGGGGAAACCGAACAGCAAGCGTCATTGCATGAACATTGCGGAGGTGCGCTCAAGCTCCGCTTCGGAAGGGGCACTTGTCGGAGTAAGACGCGGCAATTGCAAAAAGTGTCGACCTGAAAATCTCGATCTCATTGAATGACGACCTCACTCAACCTCGAACTCACGCGTGAGGTTGAGGTCTGATTTGCTGACCTCACTCACAGAATTTCGAGCCGTCGCCGACCTCACCTCAACCTCAACTCACGATGTGAGTTTGCGGTCATTTTGAGGTTGAGGTCGAGCTCATGAGGTCGAAACCTCATGAGGTTGCCCAGCTCTGGTCAATACAGATGTTTCTTCCTCCTACAGCGTCCCGGGTAGGAAGGCTTCCCGCCGCAGCAAGTTGGTGGGGGAGTTGGAGAAGGGCTACGTTGAAGAGGATAGGAGACAGTACAGCACCCTGAGGCATTCCCCGTGCTCCCAGTGAGACACCGGACAGCCGGTGGTCGCCCATCGTGAGTGTGGCTGTTCGTCCGGAGATGAAATCGCGGACGTAATTGTACATCCGCGGGCCTACGCCTAGGGCGTGGAGGCCCTCTTGGATGGCTGCGTGGGTAACGTTGTCGAAAGCTTTTGTTAGGTCGACGCCGAGGATAGCCTTGGTGTCGCCCGCGGGGGGGTCAAGGATGTGGTGCTTGGGCTGTAGAAAGATGCCCTGGGTGGACAAGCCCGGGCGGAAACCAAACATGCACGAAGGCATAAGGTTGTTCTCCAAATACCGGCTGAGCCGGGTCTGGCGAACGCGCTCCATGAGCTTGCCCACATACGACGTAAGAGAGATGGGACTTAGGTCAGCGGGGAGAATACATTTCAGCCTCTAGGCTGACGACATCACTGTCTGGGCCAATCTAACTGTAGAAGAACTGAGGATTGGGCGAGTTGGTGGTGATCCATCGTATTAAAAACCAGCGCTAAAACAGAGACAAAGGACGAGACGAGACACACGGGAGGCGCCTTCCGTGTGTCTCGTCTCGTCCTCTGTCTGTGTTTTTTAACGCTGGTTTTTAATACGATGCGCCAATCGAGGCAGTGATGCCGACATGGAACACAACCTACACTCGGCCCTCAACATCATCGACACATACGCTCACGCGCGCGGCCTAGCCTGCTCCCCTTCTAAATCAGAACTCTTCTACCGCCCCAGGCCGCACGACCCCGCCAACCCTCCCCTCTCACTCACACTAGGAAACCACCCCATTCCCCTTGTCTCCAAGATTCGCATCATGGGCCTCGTCCTTCACTCCCACGGCGCGCATGGCAACGCCATCCAAACTCTCCGGACCAAAGCCCAGCAAAGTCACCCGTCTCATTCGGCGCGTGGCGAACCGGCACGCGGGTCTGCGAGAGCGGAACACTCTCCGCCTCACCCAAGCCTACATCACGAGCCGCACATCGCACTCATTCCCCTACCTATCCCTAAAGAAGAAGGGGCGGGACCGCATCAACGCGCTCCTGAGGAGCTGCACGAAGGTCGCCCTCCGCCGACCCCCCAGCACCTCTACTGCCCGGCTCCTCAAGCTCGGTACCCAAGACATGTTTGAGGAGCTGGCAGAAGCCACCCTAACAGTACAGCTGACTCGCCTGTCGGGTACCGCGGCAGGCCGAACTCTACTCTGTCAGCTAGGCCTCGCTCCGATCAGCCATCCTCCCGACGGGGTCTCCCTACCTCCAGGCCTACGCTCCCAACTCATCAACCTTCCAATCCCTAAGAACATGCACTCCGAGCACGACGGATAACGCAGGGCAGCCCGCGCGAAATCCCTGCACAATCTATACGGGGACTGTTAAGAGGTAGCTTACGTGGACGTGACAGCGTACTCGTCGGGCTCCCACATGGTCCTCGCCGTCGCTAACAACCTGGACGATTCATCGCATCAGGCTCCATCACCAGACTCATCCGAAATTGCAGAGGAAGCGGCCATTGCGCTCGCTCTCCTCTCCACCTCTGCAACCAAAATTCTCTCCGACTGAAAATATGTCCTATCCAATTTCGCCAAAGGCCTGATATCCCGCACCGCGACTCAGCTTTTACGCTTCTGGCACCCCACCCACCCCGTAACCGTTATCTGGACCCCCGCACACGCAGGCCTCCCGGTTCCACTCCATCGCCCGAGGTCGCACTCTCCTGGCCGGAGTAGGACCTCCTACGCCATCCCAGGAGCGTCTGCTTACATTCAAAGATATTCTTACCTTTAACCGAGACACCCGGCGCGTTTATGCATCGCCGGCTCCCTCCCCAACCTTAACCCAGGCCTCCCACTGGCGCCGACTCCCGACCCGAACTGCTCCCTACCCTATTCTCCATCATGCCCGCTACTCCGATCAATTCCTCTCTTCCTGTAAGCTCTGTGGGAAACCGGGAGACTTCCTTTATGTCCTCCTCGCATGTCCTACGTTCTTACACCCTCCATCCCCAACCACGGCGGAGTCATACTGGGAGGCTCTCCTAGCCAGCTCCGCTGCTGCTGACCAGCGCCGGATAATTACCGACGCCGTGAAGCGGATAGCCCTCCAAGGGCTGGTCCTCTGCCCTGTAAGGGCAGCCCCCAAAGGGTTGTCTCATGCTATGCAGGGGGGGGGGGGGGGGGGGGGGGGTTGCCCCCATCTGCACTGCTTGGCAATGAATGTTTTCACCCCCACCACCCAGCTACAGCCGACGATTAAACGCAGATGTGGCACCTGGCAACTGCGCAATGCTGATTGTGGCAGCGGGGTTTCAACCGGTCAATGGCCTGACAAGTTTCTGTCCAGGTAGAAACTTGACTAAAGGCTTTAAGCTTTTTGAATCCAGCCACGTGCATGGCACGAGGAAACTTGGGACCGAAGAGTAGCGGTGCAGTCTGCCACAGGTCGATTACAAACGAGCAACGGCTAAGGAGACTATGACGGTATTATTCAGACTTATGATACTGTTTCCCTCCACAGAGCACATACAACAAGAAAGCAGCCTTTTACAGTCCTTTCGAGAGAAAAACATATGCACGTGTGATGAAAATAGTTGAGCAGAAAGTTTTTATAACAAGAGCTTACTTCTGACAACGAAAAAATTGAATCCAACGTTTTCGCCCTTCCTGCTCACAATGTGGTGTCAGAAAGTGGTAAGTCTGCAGTGAATTCATGTAAGTACGGTTGCACGGTTTCTGAGGAAGCTGTTCCTTTGTAGCCGTACGGCTGGATTGGGTGTTTGGGTGGATGCCAAAGAGTAATTACTCCCTTATTACAAATCTACTCCACCTTGGGGGATCCCCCAAACATTTGACCAACACTCCTCCCGCTTCGAGTTATTGATCAATTCGCTCTCGCCCTACTATAAGCTTGCCGTCCCGGTTAGCTCAGCTGGTAGAGCGACTGCTCCTTCGGCCAAAGCGCCTTCGACACTGACATGGCCGAGGCGTGCGTCGTGTGAGATCCATGTCTTGAGATGAGGCGCCACAGGGATCAGCTAAAAGGCACGAAAACAGCCGAGGATAGCAGCACTTTGTGAAATCTGCGGCAATGGCCGGAGCCTGGACACTTGCAATCAGTCCTGGCTGCCCAATGCCGCAACAAGAGGTCTGGCACTCACTCGCCTGCAAAGGGAGGGCAAGCCCTGTTCGACCGCGCTCAGTTTTCGCTCTGGGTGCAAACATCGTGCGACAATCTGATAAGCGTCAATCTGCTCGCCCCGCTCGCTGGTTACATAAGCTTGAGTATAGACGCAAACTACGCGGGCGTCGGCGGATGTCCGGCAAGACGACGGATGCTTCCACTCGGCCCAGCTGGAGCAGCTGGCGTTAGCGGATACAAATAAACAAAGAACGCAAACAAAGGCAGGTACCGAGCCATGTATATTTCTCCCGCCGTTGTTTACATTCACTCTGCGCCAACCAGCGTTGTTATCGCCTCTTTCCGTATCTGCGCAAGACGCCAGCCTGTTATCTGCTTCTCCCTACCCTACGGTGTTTCCGAAACTGTAGTGATAAACGTAGGGAAATGTGTCAGGTGCGTGCCTATGGTTAGGGGGAGCCGTTGTGAATCTAGCATAACGGGATGGATAGCTAAGCTAGCTAAGTACTGATCAATTTCGATCGCAAAGCAGCGCGAAACACCGCAAACACCAAGGAGACAGAAGCGACACACACGCCGCGCTGACAAATGAAGGCATTACGGAAAGGCGAATAGATTTACAGGAAAGGAGAAAACGCTGCTCTTGGGCACGAGGCTGCAGAAAATTAAAAAAAAACTAAGACCAGAAAATTTTCTCCAGAAGGTCTATTTCGTTGCCCAAAAGCGCCACCAACGGCTGGCTGAGAGACTTTTTTTTTTTCCTCTAGACATACTCGACAGAGTTCTAAAATTACAAGTTTACGTTTTTTCAGATTATTCTCCAGCAATTTTGCATTCTTAAAAAAGGCAGTTCCATCGCATCACCGCGGTGGAATTCTTCCATCATCGTTTTAATATAGATACATCAAAATAAGTCACCATCGCAGATACAAGATTCACGCGCCATAAACATTCTTTCACTTTAAATGATTTTTTATGTCATTCTGGCTATTTTAAACACTCATTTTTTCCCCATGCAGTTAGGGAGTGGAACAGCTTAAAACCATCCACTGCACGCAGTTCAACACTGGATGAATTTGTTAAGTTAGTGGCGGATTTTTTGCGCATTAATTCTTGAATGTTATATCCCATATTCATGATCAGCATACATTAATGACTTATAAATTGTACTAAATGTTTCTGCGTTATGCACAATTTGTGTAGTTTTATTCAGATATCGTTTCACTGTAACCTTTTTACTGATATGTATCAGCAGTTCCTCTTAGTCATTATTGATGTATTTTCTTAGCTCATAGCACTTCATTATGGTTATTAATGTACATTGAACATTTTCCTTCTTCGTTCATTTCTTACTGCATTTTTTTTTAATTTACAAATTACTGCTCTTGCTGTAAAACACTTTTCAAATATTGTTCGACTTTTTGTATGTGTTTATGCCCTGCCTGTAAAGATCCCGCCAGGGATTGGCAGTATTTTTAAATAAATAAACATCCTGCAGCGAATCAGGCGTCCGAAAGGCGAGTCCTGTGCAGGGACGCGCTCGCTTAATTAAAAGAAGCGAATGGTATTCGCCACCAACCGTCGGCTTCCCTATAGTCGGCCCAACTCTGCGCCGACCCCCCCTCCGCAGTGGAAATGGCGTTGGCTAGACCGCTCAACATCTGGGCGCCGTTCGAAAGCTCACTGCCATTCGTCGCCCACCTCTACCGCGGTGCGTCCCGGCAAAGCAGCTACCATTCGCCGTTGTTAAGTGCGGTCCGGATACTACCATGCCCTGAATGACGTCAGCACTGCTTCGACAGCAGCGTGGGAAGCCCGAAAGGCTGTCTGAAAACGCGTTTAAATAAATGTATCAAAATATGCGTAATTAAAAGCATGGGACATCGCCCAGCTGAGCGTTAATTTTTCCAAGTATACGCACGATGCGAAAATTCGCGTTTTGTTCGTGTACTCACGGTCTTTCATTATTGCGCTTTTGAGAACACTTGAACACAAGAGCGAAACAACACACAACGCGCATGCACAATGCGTTTTCCTCCTGTGTTTGAGTGTTCTCAAAATCGCAATAATGAAAGACCATCATTACAACCAACTATAGGAAAATAAAGTGCGACGTCAGAAAGGACCCGAGAAAAGATGCAGACGGGACGAGCACCGCACAAAACAGGGCCTCTAGTATAGCGTAAATGGAATTCAGGAGGGTTGGGCCACACGTGTGACGGATTGGCCCCAAGTTGTGCACTCCTGAATTACGGCTCAACCAATGCACTAGCAAACCCGCCCCTGACCACTCCCTCTAAGGTCCTTATATGCGTTCCCAGGTGGGTACAATGTTCAGTGTAAAACAGTAGTAGTAGTAGTAGTAGTAGTAGTAGTGGTAGTAGTAGTAGTAGTAGTAGTAGTAGTAGTAGTAGTAGTAGTATAGCAGCAGCAGCAGCAGCAGCAAATGCAAAGTTGCCCTCTGGGCCAAGAGGGTAACTGAAATAAAAAATAACAATTAAAACAATACAAACACAGAGGAAAACATGTTCTCGGTCGCGACAATTGCCATCTAATATCTTTAGCGCCCCACTGGCGCCGACGTAAACAAAAAAGACGGGGAGGAGTACACAGGGGAGCGAGAAAAGAGAGGAGATTTATGCGCAATATTTACGGAGTGCAAAGAGTAAACAACCAAAGCAAAACAACACGTCCGTGCTGTCTACAGTGAGCGCAGTACAGTCAAGGACAAAAATTTGCGGAATGCGGCTTCACGGAAAAGCTTAAAGAGCTGCGATTTGACGCTCGTCCAGTCGGCTTCTTTGTTCTGCGCTCGGTGCGCTAAGGAGTAACTATAGGACCGCCGGTCAGAAAGTAAGGGGGCCGAACGCA
Source organism: Amblyomma americanum (assembly GCF_052857255.1). Classification (NCBI taxonomy): domain Eukaryota; kingdom Metazoa; phylum Arthropoda; class Arachnida; order Ixodida; family Ixodidae; genus Amblyomma; species Amblyomma americanum. The sequence goes on along the minus strand of NC_135501.1, from coordinate 36,950,871 downwards.
GCTCATGCCGACCTTGAAATGCACGGTTTTACGAAGCCTGCCGACCACTGCTCGCAGCGTTCTAGTCGCTAGTCGTGCATGCGCATTCTTCGTTAACCCGGCAGCCGACGCGTGCACCCCGCGCCAAGGCGGAAGCCCCCGACACCTCCTCCGAGGAAAGTGTCGCGAACACCGAGGCACCAACACCTCCCTGGGACGAGGCGGCGCTTCCAGTGAACGGATTTCCCCCCGGCGGTGACGAGGCCGCCCTCCATCCATCACGGACGGCCACACGCTGTTGCGCTGCGCGGCTCGACACAGGCGGACGGGGCCGCGAATCAAGCGACTCTCCTCCGACACTTCGCGAAAACAAGCCGAGCTTATTTCGGGAGCGGAAACAGCGGCGGCGGGCAACCACCCAGCCAGACGGGGCTTCGCAATGACTGCGAGAGGGCAGCAGCCGATGCATTTTGCGCGCGACGAGGCGACAGTGGGCGCAACAAGCCGCCGAAGAGAATCCGCTTCCACCGACGCCGCGAACGCAGCCAGCTCCAGTGCTGCTGGCGAATGCTGCCGCATCCCACTACGTCAAGACGGCTCCAACTGATACCCCTCTAGGGACCTTGTCCGAATGCTGACGGGGACACCGCCACCTAACGCAACATGCGGCCACCGGTCACCTGGCACAAAAGGAAAAACTCCGGCCGCCACACGTGCCCTGCAAGAGGGTAGGCACGAAAACGTCGAATAAAACGTTACTGTTAGTAATAATTGGTTTTTGGGGAAAGCAAATGGCGCAGTATGTCTCACATATCGGCTGACACCTGAACCGCGCCGTAAGGGAAGGGATAAAGGAGGGAGTGAAAGAAGAAAGAGGTGCCGTAGTGGAGGGCTTCGGAATAATTTCGACCACCTGGGGATCTTTAACGTGCACTGACATCGCACAGCACACGGGCGCCTTAGCGTCTCGCCTCCACAGAAACGCAGTCGCCGCGGTCGGGTTCGAACCCGGGCACTCCGAATCAGTAGCCGAGCGCCCTCACCACTGAGCCACCGCGGCGGGTATAAAACGTTACGAACTTCCAAGATTTCATCACTGATTGTCCATTCACTACTCAAGTGTAATAAATTGGGAAATTTGTACACAAAGATGTCACATACAGAATAATTAAATTTAACCAATTTTTGATGACTTCCGAATGACTAAGGACAACAATATGCGCGCAAACACGTAGGCGGAAACACGTAGGCGTAGGCGCGAGATAAAATCTGGACTGCTTTATCCCCTGCCAGTCCAGCTTTACGAGCCCATAAATTTTAGGCTGATAACCCACTATGGATAGCTCCTTCATGGATTTGTCTTTCAGCAAACCTTCTACATCTTTGGGAGCTCACATTTTGAGCTCGCTTTGATAAATATGTAGTAAAAGACCGCTTCCGCAAGCATATATCCTGCTTCATGTAGGTCTACAAGCAAGAAATGAACTATCCGCCTTTCTTTCAACACTGCTTATCACAGGTGATAAGCCGTGCAAAGACTGGGTTTCCACGGAAACGGATTCCACACATACGCGGGCGCGTCATGAAGTCAGGGAGACGGGAGGGGGGGGGGGGGGAGGGGGGAGGCTGAGGTTACGAAACATACTCGCGCAGGGTGACCGCGGCAGCGCCAGACACTCGCGATAAATGGGAAAGGCCTCCGTCCTGGACTTCACAAGTAATCTTCATGGTACTCAAGGTTACGATTTTTTTTTTCGAAGACAGAAAATCTGGCTCTACATCGCTGCCCAATGAAGATGTAGTGGCGGCCGGCGTAAACCTGTATGTCAATGCGCTTGACAACGTCTACTTTCCTCGGGAAAAACTAAATCGAAAAAGCAGGGCGCATGGACGGCGCAGCCCTTTGAGCATCCCTTTTATGAGCCCTCTCAAGAGAAAGATAAGATAAACTTGATGGTCGATTTGCGTACTTCGGCCAAATGCGAATATGGTGCGTTAGCACTTAGGATTTCGCTTCGGTTCCGGTATTCAGATCCAGTGTTCGCGGAAGGCAGTTGTTCGGATAGCGATAATGGGCTAATGTGCATATACGCGGAATTGGTCATTCTCTACTTTTTACTCGTAGATCCTTGCGAGTCTTCATACCAATCCTTGAGCAATGGTGCAGCGGTTAAGCGATGCGCCACTGCTCTGCGATGGCAGATGCTGCCACCGGCGGGACTTGTGAGACCAAGGTTGCGCTTCCCGAGCAACCTCTTGCGACCAATCATTATTTGGACTGCCATGGTTGGCAGTACATGTGTATATACAGGGCGTCCACGCTGACTTTAGCCAGACTTTAAAAATAAGCCGCGGCACTCTAAGACGACGCGACCACATGCATGTTGCTGGCTATGTTGCTGGCTCACACTATTTTTCTGTATTGTGCTTAATTGCATAATTAGTCGAGACTAATTAACCAACTTCAAAAGCAATAAAAATAGGCGAAAAAGTCCAATGAGAAAGTTGTAGAACGGTCCACGAAACGTCCAAATGAACAGTTTCTAACTTTCCATTCATTACGTATTGACCTCTTTTCCCTCACTGCAGATGGCCGCGAAATACTAAAAGTACCACGTGACATGGCCGCTTGCGCGCCGCGATTGCAGTGCTCTCAAACGTTCGGTGTAGGAACGAACAGAATAGAACATTTAGCCCGGTGTGCTGCCGCTTAAAAGGTGACAGGGCAGCGACGCAGCGGCTGTCCGTGCGATGTAGGCAAGCGGTATGCTTCCCTTGTGGCGCTTGACAGCATCAAGCAGACACAGCCCTTATCGCTCGCGCTCACGTAAATCGCGCAGCCAGCGCCTGCTTCGCAGCCCTGTCACCTTTTACGCAGCAGCAGCACACCGGGCTAAATGATCTGTTCGTTCCTGCGCGGAACATCTCAGAGCTCAGCAATCGCGGCGTGCAAGCGGGCATGTGACGTAGTATTTTTGTATTTCGCGGGCATCTGCAGAGAGCGAAAAAAAGCCGATACGGTAATAGATGTAAAGTTAGAAACTGTTCAAATAGACGTTTCGCGGACCGTTCTACAACTTTCTAATTGGACTTTTTCGTTATCCTCGTTGTTTGCGAAATTCATTTATTAATCTAAACTAATTATGCAATTCAGCACAACCCAAAAACACCACGAGTTGCTCCATGCAATAGCCAGCAACATGCACTTGGTCGCGTCGTCTTAGAGTGCCACGGCATATTTTAAAAGCGTGGCTAAGGTTAGCGTGGACACCCTGTATATATAGGGTGTTTCACCCAAGACTTTACACAATTGTTAAAATTGTTTGTTGAGTTACACAAGCGCTCTTTTCGGCATAGTATTGTCGGCGGTGTAGCACATCAGAAAACAGGTAATAGCTCTGTCACGCGGGAAGTTTAGTGAGACCTGCATGAAGTGGACGTGCGTCGGACGAACGACACTTTCGGTGCGTGGTGTCATACGGCAAAAAGAAAACTCATCTGGAAACGAAGGCAGAGGCAGCACCTTTGAGAAAGTTAATTTGTTTCCATGTAAATGCTTAGAAAATCAAATTTTATCACAAATCTAATTACTTCAATGTAATTTTCAGTTTCATTTCTCCATCTCAATAACTGTTAGCTACAAAAAGTGTCACGATTCGAGACAAGTAATATACCCCTTCCAACCGAATGTTACTGGACTCGACTGCCGCCTTGTGCTGCCAGACGAATTTTTTAACAGCATTCGGCTGAGATACATTTCAGCCAACGGATCTCCGCGAATACAGCCGAGATTTTGGGTTGCCTCCGAAACTCGAACACAGCCCGCGCTACCCACAGTGACCATCGCTTCGCCCCGCCCAAAGCAACGCCGGACTGCTTGGGTTCTGTGGATGTTGAATTTCATGTGTTTCGCTCGCTTTTTCTGTTGTTTATTTTTTAGCAATTATTTTATGTACACGCTAAATGAGTGCTTGACGATCATAGTACACAGCTGAACATTTACTCCATATGCGCGAAATTTCCCCAGGAATGCACCGATCAGGACGACTGCACTCCAGTGCTCTTGTTTACAACGCTGTGTACGAAGTGCTAGTGCTCGTTTGCATGACATAAGACGCAAGCTGCGCATTAGTTATCTTAAACAAGCTCATTTTTGTACCGGTTGTAACATTGCTTGTTTACCCAGTGCGGCAACTGTGTAGGAAGCGCCGATGCGACTGCGCGCCTGGGAAACACTTGGTAGCCGGGTTGCTGACACCGCGTGTAGACCAGCGCTTCTGGCTAATCGTCCCTGCTTTCTCGAATGAGACGATCGAGTACTGCATTTTTAATCAGTTTGTCCAGAAGCATGTTCGGTCACAGATGGCATTCATTGAAACGGCCTTATTTGCTATCCACAAGCGACGGCGACGGCTGCACAAGGCGGCAGTCGAGTCCAGTGCATGCGCGTCCTGTAGCATAGGCGACGTCACTTTTGTCAAAACTGCACTCGCATGTCCATTTTCGTTCACTAAAGCTTGTGAATTCGCTCCCCACAATCGTACACGTGTACCTTGCCGAAGGGGGTCGTCATCACTCCCAGAGCGAGAGCAGCTGTTCAAGTGTGCGCATTATTTTTAGTTGCTGTTGATTTAAAGCAGTTCCCGTTAAAAGGCACAATCAAGAATATAAGATGACCATTTCAAGACTTTTTTTATTCTCAAAACATTTTTTTTTAAATCTCGGAGCACTGCTTGCCGGACCAAGTGGAGTGACTTCTCCAAGCTCACTACGGGGAAAGTGCGTGCTGCAGCCAGTATCACTAAAGCTCATCGTGTGACAGTGCGCGAATGACACTTTAGGCGAATGCCACTCGTTGAAAGTAACACTAAATTTGCCCATGTGACAGAGGCATAAGACGTGCTAACTAGCAGGCTGTTCAACTAATATTGAAGAGTGAACTTGAATAGTTACGCTCTTTAATATCTGAGTTATGCGATGTAATATTCATATCAGTTTTTAGAATTTCGAAAACGCGGTTACCCTCGGCGCTGTGGGCCACAAATTTTGTCTACATGGCGCCAAAACACATGCGCTCAAAATGCACTCAAAAAGCCTACTTTTAAAAACTGTCTGACGTCTTCGGTGAAACACCCTGCAAACGCATGGCAGGTAGCCCACAACCCGGTGGGCAGCATGCCACAAAGCACGCTTAAGACAAACGCACGGACAAACAAACAAACAGGCAACGACTAAATTCCGGGAATGGCCACTATAACTATCGCACTAAAAAAGAAATGAACACTTCTTTTTGTTCTGAACCGCCGCAGACTGAAACGGCCTTCCCACCCTAACAAGAATATATTTATCGAGTCTATCGACTGCCTATACTGTTTTGTCTATAAAATCTATAAACTTTCTACAAACAAATGCTATAGACTAGTCTATAGTCTATGACAGTCTATAGACAATTTATGGCCATATACATTTAGTAGACTTTGTAAATAGACAGTCTACAGACTATGAATAGACAAAAATAAATACCTATAGCAAGGTAATAGAGCCTATAAGACGTCTGTAGGCGGTCTATAGACTACTTTTATAAGGGCAGCGACGTCGGTCCCATCCATGTTCTCTATTTTTACAACTCCTAATTGACCATTTTGTCCAATGACTATTTACTACGACATGTAAGCTGTTCGCATTGACACTCGCCCTCTATGTGATGCTCCTACGGGGAACTTCCTGACTCGGCGAACCAATAGTTTAGTCCACATTTGAGACTATATACACTGAGAAATGACACGGATTAATTCAAGAAAAGGCAACCACTTTAGGCACCCAGGCAACTGCAATACAGTAGTAAGGAAGGCCGAGGTTCAGGTGCAGTTAAGAGGTTTATACTTCTGTTGAGACGGAGGTGTGGCTGAGGAAAGAATTAACTGGAGATCATCCCAAGAGAAAGAAGGGCCGATGAGCTGCGCAGGACCCAACTCTGTAGGTGACGGTGGTGTGTTATAAACAAGACCAACTACGTACACTGATAGAGGGTGGGACTTTTGCGTTTTTATTCTTTGAAAATTGGGCACACTTTTTTCAGTTTCTATTTCAATATAATAATAATTGATTTGAGGGGAAAGGAAATAGCGCAGTATCTGTCTCATATATCGTTGGACACCTGTGCCGCGCCGTAAGGGAAGAGATAAAGGAGGGAGTGAAAGAAGAAAGGAAGAAAGAGATGCCGTAGAGGAGGGCTCCGGAATAATTTCGACCAACTGAAGATCTTTAACATGCACTGACATCGCACAGCACACGGGCGCCTTAGCGTTTTGCCTCCAAGTTTCGGTTTTTATCGGCGAATGTCATTTTCGACGAATGAAATACTGACTTTTTTCGGCAATCTAATGCAGCAATGCTGTTTGGTCAAAAGTCAACTTAAGTCTATCGCGGTGTTTTTGTTATCACGAACAGTTTATACACAAGTAATTAGTGTGCTCGTAGCTGTGCTTGTAGAAGAAATCGCTATCGTCATTAAAAGAGTAACTCAAGCTAAATGGGATTTCCGGCCGACAAAAACGCAAGTTGAAGCTAAAAACTACGTTAACATGTTATTGTTGGGTTGCCGTGCTGGGATGAACCCGAGGGCGGGGCATCATGTGGTCTGACCCCCGTATTCACAAACTGGCCTTACCTTTACCTTACCTTAACGCGAAGGGCGCCTTTCAGAAAGGTTACTGAAAGTGAAAGGTAAGGGAAAGGCCAAGCTGCGTTTCAGAAAGCCACCTTTCGGCAGCCTTACGGAAAGTGCCCTTACCCACCGAAGTAAGAGGTATGGTAACGAGGCTAAAGAAATAATGATGCTTGTCGCATCAGTGGATATACTGATAACTTGTTTTGTATACTATAGAAAACAGTTAAACATATACTGGAGCGGTCATAATCATTCAGTAGACGATATTAACTAGCCTGACTCAAATTTTTACGGATGTTTCCTCTTGGTCTAGCCACAGTGATAGGCAGCCGTCGATACAAGAAGCTTTGTTGAGTCGATGTCGGTGTTTGTTTACTTTCGTGTGCCTCGATCGTGGTGTCTTGTGCTTGTGCGCGTTTGTTGTTTTGCGCTGAGCGTCAGAAATGTAACTTTACTGAGGATTGTTGGCCAATACGGAGATGCTGGTAGAAGTGACAACTACGATACAAGGAAATTTCATCCCATAGCCGCTTTTGCTGCTGCTGCTCCCTTGTGCGGCTCGGCCTTGGCTTCTGCACGATCCACTGCTGAAGGCGTCGCGGAAATCGTGCATATCTTTATTTTATTATGGGACGGGTTCACAGTGAAGGGGTGACGAGAGTAGTATTTTTATTATAGCGCTGGCCTGTTCCGAAGCGCCCTCAGCTGCGGCATCGATGCGAAACTAGCTAGGCTTAGCGACGAGCAGGGCAGTCAGGAAGCAGCGTAATCCGTCGCCCGGCGCGCCTGCAGGCGGTGTCGCTGCCGGAAGGTGGGCTCTTGCGCAGGCATGCTGTCTATGCTCGAATATTGCAGACAGACTTTCCGACAGCATGGCTGTTCTGTTTTTTCTGGTGCGAACGTGAAGTACACCAAGCCGGCTGGCCGGCCGGCCTAGCTTAATCCCGTGCGCCGGCGTCAAAAAATGAACTGTTCTTGACGTAAATAATAAAACATGGGATAGAAAAATGTCAACAATGTATCATTTTTGTGGAGTACTGGCCAATACTGAGTTGCTGGTAAAAGTGACAACTGAGATGCGAGTAAATTTCTAGCGAGAACCGCCTCGCAGCTTCCGTTGGCCGCCGTTGCGGTCCGGCTCGCTTGGCGTCCGCCAGCTCCGGTACCGAAGGCGTCGTGCAAATCGACCATATTTTTAGTTTATTGCGAGATGTAGCTGTTCACAGCACAGTGATATAAATAGTGCGCCATTATTACAGCGCAGGCGACTTCCAAAGCGCTGTGCGCTGCTGCATTGATGCGAAACAGGTTATAGGCCTAGCGGCGATCAGGGCAGCCGGGCGCAGTTCGTAGCGCGGCGTGCCCGCGGGTGTTGCTATACCCGAAATCTGGCTACTTGCTCATGCATGATTTGTCGCTGCTCGACGATTGCAGGCAGTCTTTCTCATAATTTAGATGTTTTGTCTTTTCTGGGGCGAACTTCAAAGCGTGACATCGGCCCTGGGCGGCGCTTGAGCCGAGCTGCGCATCGATGCTTGCTGATCGGTGTTTCCCTGCTTGCAGTGGGGCGGCAGTTCGCAAGCGGCGACCAGCGCGGCGCACCGACAAAGTTTTCGCACATGTCTCTCCTGCTTTAGTTTTTGCATACCTTCGGTTTAGGCAAACTTGACCAGTGCCAGAAACAATGTTGCTACGATTACGGCGGATACAATCAATACCGCCGGTAAAGATACATCGAGAGGGTAGCCGATAACAACTTGGAAAGTTCCCGCACCGTAAAAGCGAAGGGTGGTAAGCAGTCGCAGCGGCACGGGGTAACCTCGTCCGTTAGGGCAGCGGTGCAGCGGCAGCACAGACAAGAGTTCCAGCACGGCATGCTTCGAAAAGCGGCACCTCGCGAGAAGCTCACCGTCGAACAGCTCCATCGGGCACTGGCGATCCCTCAGCACTCGCCGTGCCGACTTCGCGCTATGGGGCACCTGATCGATTTCTTCCAGTAACTCTGTGAACTTGATAAATCAGAAAAGCGGTCGTCGACCGTACTCGGTTTCCACGTTGAATTGACGAAAGGAGCTGCTAAATGTAGGCCAGGGGCTACCTTTGCGACGCGTCCTTTCCGAGGCCGAAAGGGCGGCTAAAGGTGCAGTTTAAGGGTAAGGTTGGTTTCTGAAACCCGGAAAGGAGCCGTAAAGGTAAGGACCTCGAAAGGAAGGTAAAGGTCGGTTTGTGAATACGGGGGTGAGTGTTGATGGCAGCGATGGTACTGACGCCTAATCGTCGTGGTCGCCTGAGCATACCTTTAATGCGATAGCGTTAAAGGCCCCGTTGACCAGAAAACCCGGTGACCGCGTTGTGAGTGAAAAATCATAGGCGTCGCTCTGCAAGGTGGCGCCCAGAGAGACACTTGGGAGGTGGCTGGTCACCCAGTTCACACGACCATCACAGCTTGCCCACCGGATAGTGAGTAAATTTCCCACCGTGGCAGGTGACAGTTAAATTAATGATTGGTCACTCGGGAAGACCAACCTTAGCCACACGAGGCCCACCGCTGGGAGTACCCGCCATTGCAGGGCAGTGGCGCATCGCTTAACCACTGCACCACTGCGCCAGGATATGTATGAGGACTCCCAGGGATCTGTGAATGTAAAGTCGACAATGACCAATTGCGCATGTACTGGAATTAACCCATTACGCTATCGCGTCAATGTTTAAAGATAGAGCTTAAGTGTCCCCTCAATTTTTTTTTCCGTGACGCCCATGTGACGGCTTTGTCTCAGTGTTCGGCATGCAGTTGGCTGACCCAATTAACCGACTAACTGCTCTAAGCAGGCGACGATAGTGAACAACAGTGCTTAGCTAGCAGGCAGCGAGGATGTGGTGCTTCCCGATCGTCAGAGGGGTTTAAGCTAGCGGAGCGATAACTCGAATCGCACCACTGCGCTGCCTATCAAACAACACCATCGTCGCATCATGCCCATGCCTTCCTCCTTGCTTAATTTCAGATTTTGACTGAGTGTCACTGGCATTCAACAGCCAGCTACATATGCCTTGCATGCCAAGAACACCGGCCTTTTTCGGTTAAAGCTGAATTTTAAAAACTGATTTCGGCGCATTTTTTTTTTTTCAGTTTAAACCGACATGTCCAACCCCTGCACATATAGTAACGCAAGCGGCCTAGACGACTCGTGAAATTATTTGCCGCCATGGCGACCAACGTAAGCGTTCACAAAGGTAGTTGAACCAACAACTTTGGTCAGCGCCTTGGCTGTTTTCCCGATCGTGTGCCCCGCCGTTCTGCGCTTTTTTTTTGTTCTTCAAAATTACTCCCCTCCACTGAAGCCTGTTTGCCCTTCCATAATGCAAGACACTGGTGTCGACGACGCAGTTTGAAGCAGCGAAATCCCTCAGGCGCCAGCAGGCGAAGGAAATCCGCGCGCACCGGTCTTCCGTGTTCCGCCGGAGGAGGGCTTGTTACCGCGCAATCCGCGAGCTTAACAAGTGCAGGAGTCGTCCCGAGGCGCGGACGAACCGGATACGAAGAAGTCGACGGAAAGCAGCTTAACGGCAAGGATGACAGCCGCACGAGGCGATGCTTGCTGACTGTCAGCAGTCATCCCTAAGAGGGCGCCACTAGGCTTTCGTCGGCGCGCCTAGCAGTGGCGAAGTTCTTTTTTCGTTATTAATGCCCGTTGTCTTGTTTGGCACCCACAGAAATCATTACCGTTCGGGTTGGGAACACAAAGGCAGACACACGGAAACGGAAGCTAGCCCGCGAAGAACATGTCGTAAAAAAAAAAAACTTATGCCTCACTAGGACTGATGCTTGGGCGAGTTGGTATGCCATGTTCAAGACGAACAGCGCGAAAAGACAAGGACCACAGGATGATACACAAAATCGCCCGGCTAAATGACGCATGTATCAGTAGTCCCTCCTTATCTTTGTCAAAGAAAGAATTAGAATTTCTATCTGCAAGGAAGTAATGCTGCTGTATCTGTTTGGTATTTTTTGTGTGCGTGGACAAGTGTGTATCACTCCTATGTGTTCTTTTTGTTGCTTAGAGCCTGATGTATTTATTACCACGTTCCGAGCAATAAATCTTTAGTTGAAAGTCAGCGCTTGTCTTTGTGTATCATCCTGTGGTCCTTGTCTTTTCGCGCTGTTCGTCTTGATTATGCCTCACGCGTAGCAAACTTGAGAAGTCACGCGCTGTTTTGCTGACGCCCGTCCAGCTTCTAAGGGAGCGGGGCACTTGAATGAGACAAACATTTATCGCTTACTCCTGTCTTCACCAGCTCGAAGGCATGCAGTGAAACCTTTCAGCGGTGCTGGAAAGATCACGGCAGCGTGTCCGCAGTGTTGGAGTTTCAACGCGTTGTTTCGCGATGCTTCCGCAGTATTCACGATTGCCCAAAAAACCTCCGTTCGCTTCGCAGCGCAGTCGAGGCGGTTCCCCGTTCCGGGCTCGTGGTTCCAAGTGAAACCAGTCGCGCAAACACAGATCCAGCGGAAGTCCCGCCGCCAGGGGAAGCCTTCGCGAATGGTCGCACAAGGCGGCAAGTCGAGTGTACGGTATATGGGCCCAACAGAGAAGGTTGGCTCGCTTACGCTGCATTCCGGATAACCGAACGACCTGTCAGGCCGGAGCCACCAGGTAGATGGCGACCGAGTGAGGGTCGCGCACCAGCCTAGCACTGCACACCGGTCCACATCGCACCACATCAGCGGTGCAAGGAGCGCGTGCCAACTAAGGAAGGCGCAGCTTAGCCATCGGCGGGAAGGCAGTGGCACCAGGACATCACCCGGCGGTCCCCACCTGGCGCCAGCAAAACAAGGCACAAATAGGCAGCGCGAACAGACAGCTGGAAGTTCGCGCTCGTCTTGTCTGCCTATCGTCCCTTGTTTCCAAGCGTGGGGATATCTGCTCTCCACCGTCGCCACGGCACTGGCCTCGCTGAAGCAGCCGATCAACGCGTTCTCTGTACGCCTCGAGAACTCGCTCAACCGAAGCTGCCTCTCTCTCTCTCTCTCTCCCCCCCCCCCCCCCCCCCAACCCCCACCAGAATGCGCGGGGATTTCTACAGCGATGCAAACCGTTCGTGGCCCCGTTAGCGCCACTGAGGACGACCCACGCGACTACTGCTTTCGACAAAAATTCACCCTTTGGCTCCTTCTGCCTATGTATAACGTTTTCCGGAAGCAAAAGAGGGGTTTATGACCGAGAAAATCTACTGTAAAAATCTTCCCATCCAGTCTTGAGTGTCGATTTTGCTGCCTTCTTATGATTCAAGTATGCACCAACTGGGTGAAACAAATTTGAGTCTTCCCACCACTTGATTCCAATTCGTGACGTCATTATCGAAAAGGACGGGCAGTCACCGTTTTGGAGTGAATGGCGCTGCAGAAAAGCCTCCGAGATCCGCGTATAAATGTGCCGACCACGCAGCTTACTTGCCAATTCGGCCGATGATGGCGACACCTGTATTTCGATTTTTGGTTTTTTCTAGCGTGTAACAACACTGTGTTCGCTGAGAATGGTCTCCTTGTCGTTAGAATGCCGCACAGTATGTTCATACAAGCCAGCTTAAATTCGTTCTCAGAGTCCGCTTAATGGGCGCACTCTGCCCGGCCGGCGCCTTAATGGTTTTACCAACAAAACTGTTCTCTGGAGCGCGGACTCGCTGTGCGGAGCAAAGTGCACACTCCGCCCCTCCAGTACATAACCTGGGCGCACTTAGCCGCCGGGTCAAGAGCGTCTCTAACCGATCGCGATAAGTAATCGCGGGTTACAAGATGTCCCTAACGCCACTGCCGGACCTGGCCGATAACCGCGCGGATTCTTCCAGCGCACTATCGTGGGCGAATGTTGTGCCAGATTAGTTGCACTTGTGCGAGGCCTCCAAACACAAGAGAGTAACACGTAAGCGGCGCACGCGGCATGCAGACGTCCGCACACGAAGGTCGGCCAGGAAGCGGTGCGTCCTATTTTCTTACATGGACCCAATAACGCTACACGTCGAAGCTGGCACTGCGCCAGCAGACCAGCAGAGGTAGGGCCTATGCCCACCAATAGTCAGCAAATACTTTTGCCACGCGAGAGATAGCAGCACAGAGGCCGTTTAGCATGCACAGGATGTGCAAATACAACATCGCATAAGAGCTGAAAGTATTTTGTCAGGCCGCCCACTGAGAAACAAAGAGTGCCTCTGACAGCGGCGAATTACAGCCGGAGTACTCTTAATCAAGACCTGCGGCAGACTGGTCCCTCGAATGCGGGAGCAAAAAATGCACCTACTGAAGCAATACACTGCGAAGGGTTTCCAGGACAGCATCGAGACCGGAGGCAAAACACGACGTCACCCCTGCTAGTCCGAGTCTTAATGCCTTAAATGTGCATACTGTCAAAGTTGGCGCTACACGTCCCGATGACGATAATGCTTGCAAGCAAGTCATAAATTTTACCCGATTGTGAACGGTGCTCGCCGTAGAAAATCTCGTCAATCTTGTCCGCATTTAATATCAAAATTATTACCTCGCAGAAAATGCCGATTTCTTCGCCGACAAGTAAAAAAAGTAGCCCACAAGCCGAGAGTGTCAGTCACAAGTGCCGCTAAAAATGGCGCCACTCGCAACGAATACACAGTCGAGGTGCCTGAGCTGACTGAAAGTTAAGAATAGAGCATTTGCCACTTGCTATAGGAGGCTGCCTTTAACGAACTTGCATGCTTTTATGCGTGACGAGCGGGGACGAGAGTACGCGTTTCTCGGGCGAATCAGTTGTAGCGAACTCGGATCGTCGCCGATGGCAGTAAGTAATGGCACCATACCCGTGCCACACGGGCACAGGAAATGGCATCAAATGCTTAAGGCCTTGCATGACGGAAGCCAACAGTCACCGAAACCCAAGGAGCATGGGGGATGTAGCTGTTTAATTTTGTTGTTTTTGCATCAATGGGAGGTCAATAAAAGCACACGAAAAAAAACGACCATGCCGCCGGTGGGATCCAAACCTTAAAGCCTCAAGTTTGGTAACGCCATTACTTTCGAAGTTGGTGCTACACGTCCACATTTAGTGTCACTGTACGAAATTCAAAATGACGATAAGGCTTGCAAGGCAGTCAAAAAAAAAATTCCCCTGAATATAAACAGTTCTAATGAGCACAATATCTCTGGAATGTTGTCCAAATGCAATATAAAGATTATCTTGTAGAAAACACCGCTGTTCTTGCCTGACAAGTAAAGAAAAAGAGGCCATAAACTCGCATGTCGGTACACAAGTCGAGTGTATCTGTCAGAAGCGCCGACAAAAAAAGGCGCCATTCGCACTGAAAATGCATGCGTGATCTGACTGAAAGTTATGAATTAACCATTTGCTATCCTTCGGCGAGGAAGTTGTTACTAACAGAGTTGTCTGCTTTCCTGCGTGTGGAATGGAGACGAAAGTACGCACTGCTCAGGTGAATGAGTTGCGGCGAACTCAGCAGGTCGCCAATGGCAGTAAAGCTAATGCCATTAAATTTAAGCGTTTTGCACCGCACGAATGCCATTAAAACTTGAAGTTTTGTTTAGTTTGGTTTATGGGGGTCTAACGTCCCAAAGCGGCTCAGGCTATGAGGGACGCCGCAGTGAAGGGCTCCGGAAATTTCGAACGCCTGGGGTTCTTTAACGTGCACCGACAGCGCACAGTACACGGGCCACGAGAATTTCGCCTCCATCGAGATTCGACCGCCGCAGCCGGGACGAACCCGCGTCTTTCTGGCCAGCAGCCGAGCGCCATAACCACTGGGCCACCGCAGCGGCACAACCCTCTGCGTTCAAAATGGCGTGCATTGTCCTTTTGAGCACAAGCGTGACCCTCCAGGACTTCGAATGGTGGAGAGACTGTGCGTTCTCAACACTTCCACCTTGGTAAAATCAAAGGCCCAAATTCAGCAAGCGAGGAGAAAGAGAGACGTAGCCTTTTTTTTCTTTACTTCGGTATCCTCGGCACTGCAATACCTTCGGCGCAATACAAGAGGCGGGATACGTTTCCTATCAGGCAACGATATGCTGCCAGGCAAACAGACGGTCATCTCCAATTTTAGGAGCTTCAAGAGGCGCGACATTGGGGCTCACACAAAAACAGAGAATCGCAGACGTCAGCTATGAAGATACGCTGTCACACTGTTAATTAGCTTGTATACTTGATTGCACTCAACACTAGTAAACTATACTACTTTGATATTTTACTCTACTTTTGCCATTACTTTCAGGACGCATGTACTGAAATTACTGGCAATGGCTGCGCCCACTGGAGCCTCCGAGTGGCGGAAATTGCGGCAAGGACACTTAGGCTGACATTCCTGATACAGCATCAGATAGTGACATGTGGAGTATCGCGTTGCCACACGTGCGCTACGAGGGAGGCCGTAGTGGAGGGCTCCGGATTAATTTAGACAATTACCGAGCCTTCTTTCAGCTGCGCTTACATCGCACTACACGCAGACGTTCTTGTATTTCGCCGCTCACCCAGGAAAGGAACTATCTGGTTAGCGCAGTTGAGTCTTTGTTCGTATCGCTGTCTATGTTAACGTAACAAGAATGCATGGGCACAAATGAGATCTGTGCATTTTTGCCCTATACGGAAAATAGCGCGAATATTTCAGTCGTCTGCTTTTACGAGGCGATCTACGAATTCCGCATTGACGCTTTATTCCTGGCACCAATACTTAAATGGTTAGGCAATTCGTATTTACTACTAAACAATTTTATAGAGCGCAAAAAATAGTGCTGACTAGGTAATGCGGCTATCAACGGAAGTCAAATTATTTCACTCGACCTAGGCCGCTCCGTATTTTTAAAAATCTCGTAAATTTTTTGCTAGAACACCCGATATATTTCTTAGTGTGACGATCACTTACTTTTCACCTTTGGTTTGGTTTATGGGGGTTTGACGTTCCAAAGCGACTCAGGCTATAAGAGACGCCGTAGTGAAGGGCTCCGGAAATTTTGACCACTCGAGGTTCTTTAACGTGCACTGACATCGCACAGCACACGGGCCTCTAGAATTTCGCCTCCATCGAAATTCGACCGCCGCGGCCGGGATCGAACCCGCGTCTTTTGGGCCAGCAGCCGAGCGCCATAACCACTCTGCCACAGCGGCGGCCACTTACTTTTCAATAAAGCGGATGATGCAAGAGAGAGTATCCATGCAATGGGCTACCAAAGCTGATATATTTCATTCTGCCCTGTCGCAACAATAAACGCAGTTAGAGAATTTTGATTTGAGTACGTTAAGCCTAAAGGTAATCGGTTTAGTTACATTTAAAGTACTTAATGGATCTTACCGGTACTAATCTACGGGGGCAGAAACGTGCAGGCTAATTCAGGGCACCACAGCCAGCTAAGTAAAGGAAAATGGTAGGTGTAACCAAAAGCGGGCATAGTGGGTGAGGGAACAAACGCGGGTTAATGGCATCATAGTCGAACTCAGGGGAAGCAAGCAATGCGAGACAAGATTACCGATGGTCGTTAAGGGCAGCGCAGTGAATTCCAAGAGAGGGCAAGCGCAGCCGGGGCGGCAGAAAGTTGGGTGGGCGGATAAGATTTGGGAGTCTTGCGACGATAAGGTAGCCGCAGCTGGCACAGGACGGGGTTTATTGGTGAGACATGGGAGAGGCATTTGTCCTGCAGTGAATGTATTCAGGCTGATGCTCCTGATTATGAAACCTCGAGCGTCAGACTGACGGCGCCAGGCGCGTGCGGACAGGCTACATGAGCTGTCTCGCACGCACCTCCGTTGGTCGACACTGCCAGATGCACAAGGATGCGAGAGGCGCGGTGTACGCGGCGCAAAGAGCCGCCAAACGGAAGGAGATCGCAACTGTGGGCGGGACATCCCGACACCGTAAAGCGTCTGTTGCTGCCAAGGCTTTACAGTTTCGAGACTTCGGCTGGGTGGACAAAACGTTTTGCCCGGTCTCGGCTATTAAGAGACCTGTCATACGTGCTGGCAGTATTTCATCTGTCACTTAAGGACATGCATATCTCTCTTCGTAAGCCACATCCTCCTTCTCCTCTTAGTGCTGAAATCCGCTCCGAGCCCAGCGCCGGTCTTTTTTTTTTATCACACGTGCTTATCTGCCCTGCTTCTTACTTATTAGCGAGGCATTCAGCTTCTCAAGAGTATCGGAACACTGGCCAAGATAGTGCATTCTTTCTGTGACATGATGCAGTGAAATGGAAATTCCCTCGTCGTGAAATTCGCAGCCGAAGGAAGATTTTTGAAAACGGGCGCGGGGCTAGTAAGTGCGCCAGTTATGGGGCTTAGAGATCGGTGTTTCCAGCACACCTCCTATTTCAAAGCTCTAGGCACATTGGCAAAAACGCAAAAAAAAACGCGTGCTCTTTTTACATGCGGTTCAGCAGGCGTAAAGGTGAAAGGAAGGAAGAGTGCGGAGCACTGTGTTCCACTTACACTGTGTGCAAGCAGCAGGCAACGTGAGTTCCCACCAAACAAGTCGATTTGCGGCAACACGCATCATTAAATACAGAAGCAACAAGCAAGGCACTCTGCGAAAGCAAATTTGCTGTGAAGGGCGGCTTCCTCACTAACCACGGCCCTTGCCAAAGAACACGCGCCACAAGCTGTGATAACAGACTGAACGACTGTTCTCAAAATGTAGTCCTCCCACAAACAACATCGCTAAAGCACACTATTATCCAGCTAGCTCAGTACACCACCGGGAAGGTGCGCGCCATCGCGCATACCAGCATGGCGGCTGCAAGACGAAGACTGCAGATGGCGCCACTTTGCCAAAATGGCTGTGCGCTCTCTGAAACAATTCCTTTCCGAGCATACGCCTTGTGAAACTGCAGGAGTCCGGAAGAAAGCGAAGGATTTTGTCTTTAGTAGAGATGGATGAACGCAAGAAAGGCCGCTCTAAAGAAAAGGCAATTCCTTCACAAGCCGATTGCTAAGGCATCGCCGGCAGTTCAAATGGCATCGACGCAGAAACGTTCAGCGAGTTAGCGCCGAGAGCAACACCAGCAGAACAGCTTATACGAAGGATGCTGATGCGTCACTGCAGTAAGGACCTCATGAGTAATTCACTCCAACGCGCGTCTGTCATCGGTTCCACCATGTAGGCGCGATAGTCCGGTGACAGTGAAAAAAATGGAAACCTAATAGGAGTAGCTTCAACTATGGCAAGATTCCCGGCTCGTCTAGTCCTCCGTGCGACCAGAATTCCAAAACCAAAGGTTTGTGTGGCCTCCGCAAACCAGTTTCCCAAGTCTCTAGGCACAGATCTGCCACCCCTTAAGACTCGAACAAAGCGTTAGGCCGAGTGATAATCCCGGTCAAGTGTGCTCCAGGTGACGCCTGCTGCTATCACGTGCAAAACGAAATGGGGTTTTCTTCGTGACAGACATCGACACGGTTATGTGGTTACTATTTTTTTGCACGTTTTGGACCAATAATCGAATTAAGAAAACGTTTTGTTACCGCTAGCCTGCGTTATTACCGGCATTATACACGACAGTTATCTGGCCACTGATGGCGTCTCTACAATTTCGATAAGGTGGCCAATAAGCGAAGCCCTGAACTGGTCAGACGTTCCGTGAAGTCGTGAACAAACGGTGAATGCGAGTGACAAAGCCTTACGACCTGAGCCACTAATCGCCAACAGTCCGTCATCAAGAGTACCTATAGTGCTCCAAGCACCATTGAAAATGCAGCCAGGATGGGCCCGTCATGACAAACGAAATGGGCTCCTTTCAGCAGATCCAAAAAGTCGCTGACCAGGACTCTTTACTGATTACGCGACGTCACGCGTCAGTTCATTTCACTGCGCCACAGTAGAAAATTCCGCAGAAAAGGCCACGCCAATTAACTGAAAGGAAGACAAAATCGAAATACCATCCTGTTTGCTATGTTGCCAGTACAGTCGCAGAAACACAAGAGCGGGGACAAGAATGAAGGACACGGGCACTTACTACTAGGTTACTGAAAATACGATTTATTTTTATATACGAGGAAAATAGCGCATGTGCCGTACGTCGGAAAAAGAAGGGCGTTAATGTTTGCCAACAATCTGGTTGGGGGTAAGTGTTAGATGTTTTCCATTTTTCAGTCCACTGTTGTGTTTCAAAGACTGTCCTTAAAGCATAGCACGGAAGGCCCTTTCATCAACCTGCCGAACTTACAGCTGTAATGAAAGCATATGTATGTGTTAAAAGAGCTCTGGAAACATACAAGATAAGATTAATTAAACTGGTCTGCGCTCACGCTGACTTCATTTTTTTCCTGGACTCAATAGGCACATTTCTCCTTTTCCAGAGTCGCGAAAACAGTAAGATTTGAGCTGTTAACGGACGATAACATGTCAAACGCCTAGAGCCCGATTCCGAGTACTCTGCTGGCGACACGTTAGGGAGGATTCTCTATTATGCAGCAAAAGCTTAAGCACTCCTTCGTAATTTGCGTCTGGGAGAAGTCCCACGCTGACATGGTTTAGTGCCGCTATTGCGATCACAGGCGTGCAAAGGCTTTTACACGCTTTCGAGAAGAGGCCGCTCAAAAACACGCGGCCGATAAGCGGGTGCCGAGTCTCCTGCTCCGGCGTTCCCTATCTGCAGGAACACTGACCCCATTCATTGGCGGCCTCTGTGCCATCTTAGGTGGTTAAAAAGGTCGTTCAGAAGCCACGCCTAGCAGTAAGATGCACCGATGACCTGCACTTTCAGGCGTATCGCGTAAGCGGGAAGCTATAAACTGCAAACTGCCGGGATGTTCAGAGCAGCGATAAGGAAGGAAAAAGCTCTCTCATGCATCCTGGCAGGCAATAACACCCGATCGCATATTTACAAGCTGCAATAAAATTGTATTTTTTGCGTGAATGCATCTAATTTCCTACGGCTCCTTTTTCTGCCAGATCTTGCAGGAAATGCGCAAAACCGTAAAATATGCGCAAAGAGCGTCCGCTCATGTGCACACTAGTTTCGGTTCCGACCGTCCGCTTGCGACACCTTCTCCACCATCCCTCGGTGCGCGTGACTTTTGGGAAACGGCGGCGTCACCACTTCGCCTACACGATGGGCAGACGGCGGTGGTGACACCCCACCCTTTCCGAACAGGATAAAACCACTGCCTGCTCATCGTGTAGGCGAATGCTGCAAGCGGAGTGTCGGAGCCGAAAATACAGTGTGCACATGAGCGGACGCTCTTTGCGCATATTTTACGGTTTTGTGCATTTCCTGCAAGAACTGACAGAAAAGGAGCCGTAGATAATTAGATGCATTCACGCAAAAAATATAATTTTATTGCAGCTCGTAAACACGCGACCGGGCGTTATTGCCTGCCAGGATGCACGAGAGAGCTTTTTCCTTCCTTATCGCTGCTCTGAACATCCCGCTAGTCCGCGGCATCCCGCTTACGCGATACGCCTGATAGTCTTGCGACCATTATAAACGCCAAGACAATGCAATATAGCCTGGGCGCGCGCGGAATGTCCCCTCTCAAGAAGGCCTGCCGTGCGCTCGCATCATTCCTCTTTCGCCGCAAGCCGCGCGACAGGCCCCTCGATAGGTTCGCCGGCTACGAGGGAGCGGGGCTCGCGGCGGCGTCCGTGCGCGACTGTCGGAACTGTTTTGCCGGTATGTCACTCCCCGGCGCACCGGCGCACTCATTAGCGTAGATCGTAATTGGTCCGCGAGGCCTGGGAGCCCGGGATGTCAGAGGCAGCCCCGACGCGACAGCTGACCGCGGCAGCCAGGCTGACAGCGAAGGGCCAACAGCTGACAGGCTCGCTGGCACGGCCGACGGCGGCTCGCACGGCGAAACCAGAAAGCGAGAAAGGAAACCGGCCCGTGTGGCATATGTGCCCCCTCTCCCGCTGTTGATTTCCCCATCCAAGGTTATCGCATCGTTAATAAACGAGCGCGCGCGCGAGCATCGCCGATCGAACCGAGCGAAACGGGCTCCTCCGCGGGGAGGGGAGAGCCCCGAGGGAGGCGCGTTCCGGACGCGCGCACGCCGAGCGGCGCCGTCGTCCTGCTAGGCCTAATGAACGGCCGCCGTTCCCGACGCCCCGCTCGGACGCCGCGGCAGCGTGCGGGCCGGCAGCGCCGCGCACGCACGGGGACCGTGCCGCGACAAGGTCGGGTGCGCGGCCCCGCTCGGGCAGCCCCGCTGGCCCTCGCGATCGGCGGCCGACGGGCCGTCTGCTTCGAGCGAAACCAGCGGCGATCGGGGAAAAACACCGCGCAAGGGGGAAAGCGCACTCACGTCGTCCCACTTGACGAATTTGTTGCCCTCCTGCAGGCTCTTGGGCACACTGATGGGCTTGAGCTGGAGCACATGAACGCCCGATTTCGCGCCCGCCATATTCCTTGTTCTTCACATGTGTCCCGGCTCGTTTCGCTTCGCCAACACTCGCGGGACACCACGCACACACACACAGGCGCAGCTAGACACTGGCGGCGTCGCGCTCCCGCAGCCGGCACCGGCTCTCGCCTTCCGTTCACAGGCCGCCGATGAGCCTGCCGCCGCTGCCGCTGCTGCGCCGACAGTGCAGAGCGCGAGCGCCGACGGGAAACATGTGGCGCCACCCACAGGCGCCCGTTCAAACTAGCCGCTCATGAGTACTGCGAGCGCCGGCAGATGACGCGACAAATTAATTTAAATTCTGATTGGCGCGTGTTCAGGAATATTTGAAAATTGGTTTGGGCGGAAAGGAAATGGCCCGGGACCTGCCGGGGAACATAGCTTTCTGCGACGCAGCCTGTGGGTCCGATGGCACCTCGGTCATTGCCACCGTTGATGGGAATGGGGAGAAAGTGAGCGTCGATAAATACTAGGAATGCGTTAGTGGCAGACGAGGCGGCTATTTTCCTAGCGTGCGTCAGTACCAAAGCCATGATCATATTGCCTGACAATAGGGCAGCTGTTAAAAGCCTTTGTAAGGAGGTGGTCTCCAGTCGAGCCGCCAAATTACTAAGATACCCTTCAAGTAGAGAGGTCTCCAAACTTCAAACTTCAAAGACTTTATTTGTTCCTTACGAACAAAAAGGAAGCTGGGCCAAAAGGCCTGTAGCGCCTAACGAGGCTTCAGCTTCCTCGTACAGTTTGCAGTACAGTGCAGAGGTAAAAAAAAATTGAACACGTACAAATCAAACAAACATTCAACGTTTTACAGAACAAGGCAAAGAGAAGGAGGCTCGCACATTGCTTGAAACGTGATCACGACGGAGCAACAAACATGACATAAAATCAGACTTCGCTTGCGCACAGAAAACAAATAGGTGAAATACACACTTTTCAATTGTATAATACTGTTCGAGCACAAAAAGGGGCAGTATTTATTAGCTAAGCAAAGATTGTGACAGAACGTCGGTACACAAAAGTTTAAGGATTTAACATGTCATTTTTCATTAAGTAGCGTTTGGTTATTGCATTAATATGTTTCAGAGAAACACTAAAATCAAGATCATCCGAAAAATTATTTAGGGCGGTAGGTGCTTGATAGATCATTTGCTGTTTCCCGTATATATTTGGTACGCGTCCTGCGGACTAGTTTCCTATGTGCTCGGAGGCTATACTGTGATGAGGAATTGTCTGGACTGGTATTATACAGGCGGTTTTTGTAGATGTGTTGGAACAAACGATAAAAATATACCTGATCCACTTTAAGCAAACAGTCTTTGATGAAGAGTGGTGCTGTAGCCAAATATTGAGGATGACAGTGATACTCTTCGATTGGTCGTAATGCCCTTTTTTGTACAAGTATTTGCTTATTGTAATTGCTTTTAGTCGTAGTGCCCAGACGAGACAACAATAAGACAATTTGGAATAAAAAAAGTACATAGTACATATATAACTACAACCGTTTAGGTAGGACAGGGAAGTTCTATAAATGCAACCAACTGTTTTACATATATCAGATAAAAGATTAGTAACGTGAGCATTCCGACAACATTCAACAATAGCGTCAAACAACGCTGATGGGCCTAAATATAATGAAGGTACTTTTCTTCAGGTTTAGGGTCCGACTATTTGCCTGCAACCACATATGCGATCTAGTCAGGTAAATGTTGGTCATACATTCCAGGGCAGGCAGTGAAGGGGCAGTGAAAAAAAGGTTCGTGTCGTCTGCGTACATTACAAGATCAGGTGAATTTAATATTTGAGTATATCATTAACGTAAACTAAGAATAATAAAGTTCATAAGATGGAACCTTGCGGGACACCTTGGGTTATGGCTAGCCTGTCGGAACAATTCTCGTTTATTCGAACATGCTGTAAGCGGTTTTCTAAATAGCTTGTGAGGAGATCCAGGGTTATTCCGCGCACACCTTAGGCATGTAACTTATTGAGTAGAATGGTATGCTGTGCGCAGTCAAACGCTTTGCGAAAATCAAGAAACAAACCCAAGGTGTATCTTTGCTCTTCAATATTATCGATAATTTTGTCTAATTTGGAGCAGTGCTTGTTCGGTGGACCTGTTCTTTAAGAAGCCGTACTGTGTAGAAGCTATAAAGTTATGTTTGTCGAAAAAGTTCAGCAATCTGCTGTTAATCGCACCCTCAAATACTTTTGATAATACAGGTAATACAGAAATAGACCTATAGTTGGAGATTTCATTCCTGTCACCGCCTTTATAGATAGGACACACATGAGCAATTTTTAAGTCATCTGGGAACACTCCCGTTTCAAACATAAGGTTTATAATGTGAGCCAACACGCCAGATATAGATGAAGAGACGTACTTTAACGGCACAGCTGCTACGTGGTCATACCCAAGCAATACGTTATTCCTAATGCTATTGATTAATGCCTCCACTTTATTTGGAGCTGTTGGAGCAAACACTACAGAATTAGGTAATGGTGTAATGGGAATCGGGTAGTCACTGATAAGTTCGGGTTTATCAGTTGTTGGAGTGCCTACTGTCACGAAGAACTCGTTCATTGCTTTTGCCGAGCTGGAACCACTGAGCGTACCATCTGAATTTATGATTTCATTCAACTCGCGAACCAAGTTTTTATTGAATAGATTATTTCTTTCCAGACTTTTCCTTGATCATTTTGGACTTTTGAAAACCGCTCGATGTAGCAGTCAGTCTTGGCGGCCTTAAGATCGGTATTAAGTGTAATTCTAAACTTCTTAAATTCTTTGAATAGAGCTATGTCATGGCTCCTAATAAAAACATGGTACATGTTATTCCACATCTGAACTCGTTGGTACGGTGATTTTGTCATCCAGGGCTATGTATA
The DNA here is from genome assembly GCF_052857255.1 of Amblyomma americanum. Lineage (NCBI taxonomy): Eukaryota > Metazoa > Arthropoda > Arachnida > Ixodida > Ixodidae > Amblyomma > Amblyomma americanum. Next base: position 36,926,973 of record NC_135501.1, on the reverse strand, counting down.
CTTATTTTGATTTAACGTTCTTGCACGAAGAGGGAAGGCATCGTTATAACACAAAAGAAGGAGCTTAAGGAATGCGGCATAGGCCTCATTTGCATCATAAATTTTGTGTATATCCCAAGTTGTACTATCAAATAGAGTTTTAAATCTAAGACGGCTTGAGTCATTGATATCTCTGTAATTGAGTATAGCTTTGTTTAGAGTTCTCTTGTTCAGTTTAACGGGAATAAAACAGAATACAGGCAGGTGGTCGCTAATATCCGCAGCTAGCACACTCGATAGGGGCTCTGGGGACATCTGATTGGCTATGCATACATCTAGCAGAGTGGCTGTCTCCATAGTCACTCTTGTTGGCAAAGCTATGTAGTTGCAGCACGCATAACATGACAAGATACTCTTAAATTCGCATGCATTAGAATCTGTAGCCATTAGATTTATATTCACATCGCCCATTAGTATGAAAGGAAGTTTAATAGAAGCTAGATAGTCAAACAGGCACTCCAGAAATTGAAAAAAAAAAGTCTGCTTATCACCCGTGGGTGGTCGGTACATTGCGACAATAATAACTTGTGACAAGGATATAGAAAGACACTCATAATTGGGAGTTATGATCGAACACTCTTCAATTACAGTAGGCGTGTACCAGTCTTTCACATAAATTGCAAGATCACCGCCTCTTCCATGAGGCCTCGTCAAACCATTGTACTTATAACCATCAATATATATAATTAATCCTGTGTGGAGAGCCAGGTCTCAGAAAACAAAACAGCATCAAACTTTGTGCGCAGTGACGAAAGTAGGAGGGTAATGGAGCCACCCTTGTTACATAGCCGAAAAAAAAAGCTTCAGTTGACCTCATCTGGGAATTCAAATCATCACAGCTGTAGTAATAACAGCCTGTATGAGACTGCATGATTATATTGGAGCAGAAATAGAAGTCAGTACACAGCAAAGTTTACCTAGGTAATTTTGTTTACATCGTCAAGTTCGAGGATCCTGAGGACATCGGTTCCTTCAGACTGCCGTGCAAAAATTTTTCCACGATTTGTCCACAGAAATTTCCACTTCATTTGTTTTTTGCGCACAACGGCAGCGCCGAGCAACTTCTTGTTTGCTGGAGTCAAATGCTCGTTCACAGAGACTGCATCATCATCGGAAAAGCCGAGCGTTTTGTTTGTCATCTTGCGTTTCCTAGCTTTTGCCAGGAGCGCATGCCGCTTATCCCGACGGACAAAACAAACTACAATGTTCTGCTCTCCAGAGTTTTGCGTGTTAACAGCGTGGCATATGTCGATATCTGAGTCAGTGATCAGTTCATCAACTATATCACCAATTTTCTTTACGATGGCAGCAGGATCATCGATGGTTTTCACACCCTTTATTTCCAAGTTGTTCGAGCAGCTGCATTGCTCAAGCTCCTCTACTTTGAGCCTAAGACGCTCGTTTTTCGCTCTCAGATTTTCGTTGAGCTTTAGCACTTCACTAACTTGTTGCCTAAGTGCTTTCAATTCAGAGCTAATGTTTTTTGCTTCGTGACATGTGTCACTCAATACAGTGTACTATCTTTTACTGAACGTAATTCCGCTCTCATTTCTCGCTTGAAATCTTCAACGGCCTTCGCAATTTCCTTCGTCATGGTAAGGAAAGTTCAAGCAACAAACATACAGCAAATTTATAAGGCAAATGAAGTTTGGCAGCAGTGTACAGATGGATAGTAAAAGCGGTAGTAGCAGTAGCCTATTCTAGAGCTTACCTGCGAAGAAAGTAGGAACAATGAACGATGTGCGAACGGCTTGCGCACTGCTGCCAAACTGAGCAGAAGCCTCTTGCAGGGACGTCTTTTGAAGGCAGCTCGGGCGGAAGTACAACGTTGAACGCGCTTGATCACCGGAACAGGGCTACACGCACTTCCAGCAGTTACGTCTGTAGCCGACGATACGTCAGCCACTCGATCCCACTCGCTGGCAGGAAGAAAGTGGTCACAACGGATGTGGCTGCGAATAAAGCAAGAACAATGAACGATGTGCGAACGGCTTGCGCACTGCTGCCAAACTGAGCAGAAGCCTCTTGCAGGGACATCTTTTGTAGGCAGCTCAGGTGAAAGTTCAACGTTGAACGCACTTGATCACCGGAAGAGGGCTACACGCACTTCCAGCAGTTACGTCTGTAGCCGACGATACGTCAGCCACTCGGTCCCACTCGCTGGCAGGAAGAAAGCGGTCACCACGGATCTGGCTTCGAATAAAGCAGGAAGAATGAACGATGTGCGAACGGCTTGCGCACTGCTGCCAAACTGAGCAGAAGCCTCTTGCAGGGACATCTTTTGTAGGCAGCTCAGGTCGAAGTTCAACGTTGAACGATCTTGATCACCGGAAGAGGGCTACACGCACTTCCAGCAGTTACGTCTGTAGCCGACGATACCTCAGCCACTCGGTCCCACTCGCTGGCAGGAAGAAAGTGGTCACCACGGATGTGGCTGCGAAGAAAGCAGGAAGAATGAACGATGTGCGAACGGCTTGCGCACTGCTGCCAAACTGAGGAGAAGCCTCTTGCAGGGACATCTTTTGTAGGCAGCTCCTGCGGAATTTCAACGTTGAACGCACTTGATCACCGGAGGAGGGCTACACGCACTGCCAGTAGTTACGTCTGTAGCCGACGATACGTCAGCCACTCGGTCCCACTCGCTGACAGGAAGAAAGCGGTCACCACGGATGTGGCTGCGAAGAAAGCAGGAACATTGAACGATGTGCGAACGGCTTGCGCACTACTGCCAAACTGAGCAGAAGCCTCTTGCAGGGACGTCTTTTGTAGGCAGCTCCTGCGGAAGTTCAACGTTGAACGCACTTGATCACCGGAAGAGGGCTACATGCACTTCCAGCAGTTACTTCTATAGCCGACGATACGTCAGCCACTCGGTCCCACTCGCTGGCAGGAAGAAAGCGGTCACCACGGATGTGGCTGCGAAGAAAGCAGGAACAATGAATGAGGTGCGAACGGCTTTCGCACTGCTGCAAAACTGAGCAGAAGCCTCTTGCAGGGACATCTTTTGTAGGCAGCTCAGGTGGAAGTTATACGTTAAACGCACTTGATCACCGGAAGAGGGCTACACGCACTTCCAGCAGTTACGTCTGTAGCCGACGATACGTCAGCCACTCGGTCCCACTCGATGGCCGGACGAAAGCGGTCACCACGGATGTGGCTGCGAAGAAAGCAGGAACAATGAATGATGTGCGAACGGCTTTCGCACTGCTGCAAAACTGAGCAGAAGCCTCTTGCAGGGACATCTTTTGTAGGCAGCTCAGGTGGAAGTTATACGTTAAACGCACTTGATCACCGGAAGAGGGCTACACGCACTTCCAGCAGTTACGTCTGTAGCCGACGATACGTCAGCCACTCGGTCCCACTCGCTGGCAGGACGAAAGCGGTCACCACGGATGTGGCTGCGAAGAAAGCAGGAACAATGAACGATGTGCGAACGGCTTGCGCACTGCTGCCAAACTGAGCAGAAGCCTCTTGCAGGGACGTCTTTTGTAGGCAGCTCGGGTGGAAGTTCAACGTTGAACGCACTTGATCACCGGAAGAGGGCTACACGCACTTCCAGCAGTTACGTCTGTAGCCGACGATACGTCAGCGACTCGGTCCCACTCGCTGGCAGGAAGAAAGCGGTCACCACGGATGTGGCTGCGAAGAAAGCCAGAACAATGAACGATGTGCAAACGGCTTGCGCACTGCTGCCAAACTGAGCAGAAGCCTCTTGCAGGGACATCTTTTGTAGGCAGCTCAGGTGGAAGTTCAACGTTGAACGCACTTGATCACCGGAAGAGGGCACACGCACTTCCAGCAGTTAAGTCTGTAGCCGACGATACGTCAGCCACTCGGTCCCACTCGATGGCAGGAAGAAAGCGGTCACCACGGACGTGGTTGCGAAGAAAGCAGGAACAATAAACGATGTGCGAACGGCTTCCGCACTGCTGCCAAACTGAGCAGAAGCCTCTTGCAGGGGCATCTTTTGTAGGCAGCTGAGGTGGAAGTTCAACGTTGAACGCACTTGATCACCGGAAGAGGGCTACACGCACTTCCCGCAATTACGTCTGTAGCCGACGATACGTCAGCCACTCGGTCCCACTCGCTGGCAGGAAGAAAGCGGTCACCACGGACGTGGTTGCGAAGAAAGCAGGAACAATAAACGATGTGCGAACGGCTTCCGCACTGCTGCCAAACTGAGCAGAAGCCTCTTGCAGGGGCATCTTTTGTAGGCAGCTGAGGTGGAAGTTCAATGTTGAACGCACTTGATCACCGGAAGAGGGCTACACGCACTTCCAGCAGTTACGTCTGTAGCCGACGATACGTCAGCCACTCGGTCCCACTCGCTGCCAGGAAGAAAGCGGTCACCACGGATGTGGCTGCGAAGAAGGCAGGAACAATGAATGATGTGCGAACGGCTTGCGCACTGCTGCCAAACTGAGCAGAAGCCTTTTCTAGGCAGCTCGGGTGGAAGTTCAACGTTGAACACACTTGTTCGCCGGAAGAAGGCTACACGCACTTCCAGTAGTTACGTCTGTAGCCGACGATACGTCAGCCACTCGGTCCCACTCGCTGCCAGGAAGAAAGCGGTCACCACGGATGTGGCTGCGAAGAAGGCAGGAACAATGAACGATGTGCGAACGGCTTGCGCACTGCTGCCAAACTGAGCAGAAGCCTTTTCTAGGCAGCTCAGGTGGAAGTTCAACGTTGAACGCACTTGATCACCAGAAGAGGGCTACACTCACTTCCAGCATTTATGTCTGTAGCCGACGATACGTCACCCACTCGGTCCCAATCGCTGGCAGGAAGAAAGCGGTCACCATGGATGTGGCTGCGAAGAAAGCAGGAACAATGAAAATGTGGGAACGGCTTGCGCACTGCTGCCAAACTGAGCAGAAGCCTCTTGCTGGGACGTCTTTTGTAGGCAGCTCCTGCGGAAGTTCAACGTTGAACGCACTTGATCACCGGAAGAGGGCTACACGCACTTCCAGCAGTTACTTCTATAGCCGACGATACGTCAGCCACTCGGTCCCACTCGCTGGCAGGAAGAAAGCGGTCACCACGGATGTGGCTGCGAAGAAAGCAGGAACAATGAATGATGTGTGAACGGCTTTCGCACTGCTGCAAAACTGAGCAGAAGCCTCTTGCAGGGACATCTTTTGTAGGCAGCTCAGGTGGAAGTTATACGTTAAACGCACTTGATCACCGGAAGAGGGCTACACGCACTTCCAGCAGTTACGTCTGTAGCCGACGATACGTCAGCCACTCGGTCCCACTCGCTGGCAGGACGAAAGCGGTCACCACGGGTGTGGCTGCGAAGAAAGCAGGAACAATGAATGATGTGCGAACGGCTTTCGCACTGCTGCAAAACTGAGCAGAAGCCTCTTGCAGGGACATCTTTTGTAGGCAGCTCAGGTGGAAGTTATACGTTAAACGCACTTGATCACCGGAAGAGGGCTACACGCACTTCCAGCAGTTACGTCTGTAGCCGACGATACGTCAGCCACTCGGTCCCACTCGCTGGCAGGACGAAAGCGGTCACCACGGATGTGGCTGCGAAGAAAGCAGGAACAATGAACGATGTGCGAACGGCTTGCGCACTGCTGCCAAACTGAGCAGAAGCCTCTTGCAGGGACGTCTTTTGTAGGCAGCTCGGGTGGAAGTTCAACGTTGAACGCACTTGATCACCGGAAGAGGGCTACACGCACTTCCAGCAGTTACGTCTGTAGCCGACGATACGTCAGCCACTCGGTCCCACTCGCTGGCAGGAAGAAAGCGGTCACCACGGATGTGGCTGCGAAGAAAGCAAGAACAATGAACGATGTGCGAACGGCTTGCGCACTGCTGCCAAACTGAGCAGAAGCCTCTTGCAGGGACATCTTTTGTAGGCAGCTCAGGTGGAAGTTCAATGTTGAACGCATTTGATCACCGGAAGAGGGCACACGCACTTCCAGCAGTTAAGTCTGTAGCCGACGATACGTCAGCCACTCGGTCCCACTCGATGGCAGGAAGAAAGCGGTCAGCACGGACGTGGTTGCGAAGAAAGCAGGAACAATAAACGATGTGCGAACGGCTTCCGCACTGCTGCCAAACTGAGCAGAAGGCTCTTGCAGGGACATCTTTTGTAGGCAGCTCAGGTGAAAGTTCAACGTTGAACGCACTTGATCACCGGAAGAGGGCTACACGCACTTCCAGCAGTTACGTCTGTAGCCGACGATACGTCAGCCACTCGGTCCCACTCGCTGGCAGGAAGAAAGCGGTCACCACGGATGTGGCTTCGAATAAAGCAGGAAGAATGAACGATGTGCGAACGGCTTGCGCACTGCTGCCAAACTGAGCAGAAGCCTCTTGCAGGGACATCTTTTGTAGGCAGCTCAGGTCGAAGTTCAACGTTGAACGCGCTTGATCACCGGAAGAGGGCTACACGCACTTCCAGCAGTTACGTCTGTAGCCGACGATACGTCAGCCACTCGGTCCCACTCGCTGGCAGGAAGAAAGCGGTCACAACGGATGTGGCTGCGAATAAAGCAAGAACAATGAACGATGTGCGAACGGCTTGCGCATTGCTGCCAAACTGAGCAGAAGCCTCTTGCAGGGACATCTTTTGTAGGCAGCTCAGGTGAAAGTTCAACGTTGAACGCACTTGATCACCGGAAGAGGGCTACACGCACTTCCAGCAGTTACGACTGTAACCGACGATACGTCAGCCACTCGGTCCCACTCGCTGGCAGGAAGAAAGCGGTCACCACGGATCTGGCTTCGAATAAAGCAGGAAGAATGAACGATGTGCGAACGGCTTGCGCACTGCTGCCAAACTGAGCAGAAGCCTCTTGCAGGGACATCTTTTGTAGGCAGCTCAGGTCGAAGTTCAACGTTGAACGATCTTGATCACCGGAAGAGGGCTACACGCACTTCCAGCAGTTACGTCTGTAGCCGACGATACCTCAGCCACTCGGTCCCACTCGCTGGCAGGAAGAAAGTGGTCACCACGGATGTGGCTGCGAAGAAAGCAGGAAGAATGAACGATGTGCGAACGGGTTGCGCACTGCTGCCAAACTGAGGAGAAGCCTCTTGCAGGGACATCTTTTGTAGGCAGCTCCTGCGGAATTTCAACGTTGAACGCACTTGATCACCGGAGGAGGGCTACACGCACTGCCAGTAGTTACGTCTGTAGCCGACGATACGTCAGCCACTCGGTCCCACTCGCTGACAGGAAGAAAGCGGTCATAACGGATGTGGCTGCGAAGAAAGCAGGAACAATGAACGATGTGCGAACGGCTTGCGCACTACTGCCAAACTGAGCAGAAGCCTTGCAGGGACATCTTTTGTAGGCAGCTCAGGTGGAAGTTCAACGTTGAACGATCTTGATCATCGGCAGAGGGCTACACGCACTTCCAGCAGTTACGTCTGTAGCCGACGATAGGTCAGCCACTCGGTCCCACTCGCTGGAAGGAAGAAAGTGGTCACCACGGATGTGGCTGCGAAGAAAGCAGGAAGAATGAACGATGTGCGAACGGCTTGCGCACTGCTGCCAAACTGAGGAGAAGCCTCTTGCAGGGACATCTTTTGTAGGCAGCTCCTGCGGAATTTCAACGTTGAACGCACTTGATCACCGGAGGAGGGCTACACGCACTGCCAGTAGTTACGTCTGTAGCCGACGATACGTCAGCCACTCGGTCCCACTCGCTGACAGGAAGAAAGCGGTCATAACGGATGTGGCTGCGAAGAAAGCAGGAACAATGAACGATGTGCGAACGGCTTGCGCACTACTGCCAAACTGAGCAGAAGCCTTGCAGGGACATCTTTTGTAGGCAGCTCAGGTGGAAGTTCAACGTTGAACGATCTTGATCATCGGCAGAGGGCTACACGCACTTCCAGCAGTTACGTCTGTACCCGACGATACGTCAGCCACTCGGTCCCACTCGCTGGAAGGAAGAAAGTGGTCACCATGGATGTGGCTGCGAAGAAAGCAGGAAGAATGAACGAGGTGCGAACGGCTTGCACACTGCTGCCAAACTGAGGAGAAGCCTTTGCAGGGACATCTTTTGCAGGCAGCTCAGGTTGAAGTTCAACGTTGAACGCACTTGATCACCGGAAGAGGGCTACACGCACTTCCATCAGTTACGTCTGTAGCCGACGATACGTCAGCCACTCGGTCCCACTCGCTGGCAGGAAGAAAGCGGTCACCACGGATGTGGCTGCGAAGAAAGCAAGAACAATGAACGATGTGCAAACGGCTTGCGCACTACCTGCCAAACTGAGCAGATGCCTCTTGTAGGGGCATCTTTTGTAGGCAGCTCAGGTGGAAGTTCAACGTTGAACGCACTTGCTCACCGGAAGAGGGCTACACGCACTTCCGGCAGTTACGTCTGTAGCCGACGATACGTCAGCCACTCGGTCCCACTCGCTGGCAGGAAGAAAGCGGTCACCACGGACGTGGTTGCGAAGAAAGCAGGAACAATAAACGATGTGCGAACGGCTTCCGCACTGCTGCCAAACTGAGCAGAAGCCTCTTGCAGGGGCATCTTTTGTAGGCAGCTGAGGTGGAAGTTCAACGTTGAACGCACTTGATCACCGGAAGAGGGCTACACGCACTTCCAGCAGTTACGTCTGTAGCCGACGATACGTCAGCCACTCGGTCCCACTCGCTGGCAGGAAGAAAGCGGTCACCACGGATGTGGCTGCGAAGAAAGCAAGAACAATGAACGATGTGCGAACGGCTTGCGCACTGCTGCCAAACTGAGCAGAAGCCTCTTGCAGGGACATATTTTGTAGGCAGCTCAGGTGGAAGTTCAACGTTGAACGCATTTGATCACCGGAAGAGGGCACACGCACTTCCAGCAGTTAAGTCTGTAGCCGACGATACGTCAGCCACTCGGTCCCACTCGATGACAGGAAGAAAGCGGTCAGCACGGACGTGGTTGCGAAGAAAGCAGGAACAATAAACGATGTGCGAACGGCTTCCGCACTGCTGCCAAACTGAGCAGAAGCCTCTTGCAGGGACATCTTTTGTAGGCAGCTCAGGTGAAAGTTCAACGTTGAACGCACTTGATCACCGGAAGAGGGCTACACGCACTTCCAGCAGTTACGTCTGTAGCCGACGATACGTCAGCCACTCGGTCCCACTCGCTGGCAGGAAGAAAGCGGTCACCACGGATCTGGCTTCGAATAAAGCAGGAAGAATGAACGATGTGCGAACGGCTTGCGCACTGCTGCCAAACTGAGCAGAAGCCTCTTGCAGGGACATCTTTTGTAGGCAGCTCAGGTCGAAGTTCAACGTTGAACGCGCTTGATCACCGGAAGAGGGCTACACGCACTTCCAGCAGTTACGTCTGTAGCCGACGATACGTCAGCCACTCGGTCCCACTCGCTGGCAGGAAGAAAGCGGTCACAACGGATGTGGCTGCGAATAAAGCAAGAACAATGAACGATGTGCGAACGGCTTGCGCACTGCTGCCAAACTGAGCAGAAGCCTCTTGCAGGGACATCTTTTGTAGGCAGCTCAGGTGAAAGTTCAACGTTGAACGCACTTGATCACCGGAAGAGGGCTACACGCACTTCCAGCAGTTACGACTGTAACCGACGATACGTCAGCCACTCGGTCCCACTCGCTGGCAGGAAGAAAGCGGTCACCACGGATCTGGCTTCGAATAAAGCAGGAAGAATGAACGATGTGCGAACGGCTGGCGCACTGCTGCCAAACTGAGCAGAAGCCTCTTGCAGGGACATCTTTTGTAGGCAGCTCAGGTCGAAGTTCAACGTTGAACGATCTTGATCACCGGAAGAGGGCTACACGCACTTCCAGCAGTTACGTCTGTAGCCGACGATACCTCAGCCACTCGGTCCCACTCGCTGGCAGGAAGAAAGTGGTCACCACGGATGTGGCTGCGAAGAAAGCAGGAAGAATGAACGATGTGCGAACGGCTTGCGCACTGCTGCCAAACTGAGGAGAAGCCTCTTGCAGGGACATCTTTTGTAGGCAGCTCCTGCGGAATTTCAACGTTGAACGCACTTGATCACCGGAGGAGGGCTACACGCACTGCCAGTAGTTACGTCTGTAGCCGACGATACGTCAGCCACTCGGTCCCACTCGCTGACAGGAAGAAAGCGGTCATAACGGATGTGGCTGCGAAGAAAGCAGGAACAATGAACGATGTGCGAACGGCTTGCGCACTACTGCCAAACTGAGCAGAAGCCTTGCAGGGACATCTTTTGTAGGCAGCTCAGGTGGAAGTTCAACGTTGAACGATCTTGATCATCGGCAGAGGGCTACACGCACTTCCAGCAGTTACGTCTGTAGCCGACGATACGTCAGCCACTCGGTCCCACTCGCTGGAAGGAAGAAAGTGGTCACCATGGATGTGGCTGCGAAGAAAGCAGGAAGAATGAACGAGGTGCGAACGGCTTGCACACTGCTGCCAAACTGAGGAGAAGCCTTTGCAGGGACATCTTTTGCAGGCAGCTCAGGTTGAAGTTCAACGTTGAACGCACTTGATCACCGGAAGAGGGCTACACGCACTTCCATCAGTTACGTCTGTAGCCGACGATACGTCAGCCACTCGGTCCCACTCGCTGGCAGGAAGAAAGCGGTCACCACGGATGCGGCTGCGAAGAAAGCAAGAACAATGAACGATGTGCAAACGGCTTGCGCACTACCTGCCAAACTGAGCAGATGCCTCTTGTAGGGGCATCTTTTGTAGGCAGCTCAGGTGGAAGTTCAACGTTGAACGCACTTGCTCACCGGAAGAGGGCTACACGCACTTCCGGCAGTTACGTCTGTAGCCGACGATACGTCAGCCACTCGGTCCCACTCGCTGGCAGGAAGAAAGCGGTCACCACGGACGTGGTTGCGAAGAAAGCAGGAACAATAAACGATGTGCGAACGGCTTCCGCACTGCTGCCAAACTGAGCAGAAGCCTCTTGCAGGGGCATCTTTTGTAGGCAGCTGAGGTGGAAGTTCAACGTTGAACGCACTTGATCACCGGAAGAGGGCTACACGCACTTCCAGCAGTTACGTCTGTAGCCGACGATACGTCAGCCACTCGGTCCCACTCGCTGCCAGGAAGAAAGCGGTCACGACGGATGTGGCTGCGAAGAAGGCAGGAACAATGAACGATGTGCGAACGGCTTGCGCACTGCTGCCAAACTGAGCAGAAGCCTTTTCTAGGCAGCTCGGGTGGAAGTTCAACGTTGAACACACTTGATCACCGGAAGAAGGCTACACGCACTTCCAGCAGTTACGTCTGTAGCCGACGATACGTCAGCCAGTCGGTCCCACTCGCTGCCAGGAAGAAAGCGGTCACCACGGATGTGGCTGCGAAGAAGGCAGGAACAATGAACGATGTGCGAACGGCTTGCGCACTGCTGCCAAACTGAGCAGAAGCCTTTTCTAGGCAGCTCAGGTGGAAGTTCAACGTTGAACGCACTTGATCACCAGAAGAGGGCTACACTCGCTTCCAGCACTTACGTCTGTAGCCGACGATACGTCACCCACTCGGTCCCAATCGCTGGCAGGAAGAAAGCGGTCACCACGGATGTGGCTGCGAAGAAAGCAGGAACAATGAAAATGTGGGAACGGCTTGCGCACTGCTGCCAAACTGAGCAGAAGCCTCTTGCAGGGACGTCTTTTGTAGGCAGCTCCTGCGGAAGTTCAACGTTGAATGCACTTGATCACCGGAAGAGGGCTACACGCACTTCCAGCAGTTAAGTCTGTAGCCGACGATACGTCAGCCACTCGGTCCCACTCGCTGGCAGGAAGAAAGCGGTCACCACGGATCTGGCTTCGAATAAAGCAGGAAGAATGAACGATGTGCGAACGGCTTGCGCACTGCTGCCAAACTGAGCAGAAGCCTCTTGCAGGGACATCTTTTGTAGGCAGCTCAGGTCGAAGTTCAACGTTGAACGCGCTTGATCACCGGAAGAGGGCTACACGCACTTCCAGCAGTTACGTCTGTAGCCGACGATACGTCAGCCACTCGGTCCCACTCGCTGGCAGGAAGAAAGCGGTCACAACGGATGTGGCTGCGAATAAAGCAAGAACAATGAACGATGTGCGAACGGCTTGCGCACTGCTGCCAAACTGAGCAGAAGCCTCTTGCAGGGACATCTTTTGTAGGCAGCTCAGGTGAAAGTTCAACGTTGAACGCACTTGATCACCGGAAGAGGGCTACACGCACTTCCAGCAGTTACGACTGTAACCGACGATACGTCAGCCACTCGGTCCCACTCGCTGGCAGGAAGAAAGCGGTCACCACGGATCTGGCTTCGAATAAAGCAGGAAGAATGAACGATGTGCGAACGGCTGGCGCACTGCTGCCAAACTGAGCAGAAGCCTCTTGCAGGGACATCTTTTGTAGGCAGCTCAGGTCGAAGTTCAACGTTGAACGATCTTGATCACCGGAAGAGGGCTACACGCACTTCCAGCAGTTACGTCTGTAGCCGACGATACGTCAGCCACTCGGTCCCACTCGCTGGAAGGAAGAAAGTGGTCACCACGGATGTGGCTGCGAAGAAAGCAGGAAGAATGAACGATGTGCGAACGGCTTGCGCACTGCTGCCAAACTGAGGAGAAGCCTCTTGCAGGGAAATCTTTTGTAGGCAGCTCCTGCGGAATTTCAACGTTGAACGCACTTGATCACCGGAGGAGGGCTACACGCACTGCCAGTAGTTACGTCTGTAGCCGACGATACGTCAGCCACTCGGTCCCACTCGCTGACAGGAAGAAAGCGGTCATAACGGATGTGGCTGCGAAGAAAGCAGGAACAATGAACGATGTGCGAACGGCTTGCGCACTACTGCCAAACTGAGCAGAAGCCTTGCAGGGACATCTTTTGTAGGCAGCTCAGGTGGAAGTTCAACGTTGAACGATCTTGATCATCGGCAGAGGGCTACACGCACTTCCAGCAGTTACGTCTGTAGCCGACGATACGTCAGCCACTCGGTCCCACTCGCTGGAAGGAAGAAAGTGGTCACCATGGATGTGGCTGCGAAGAAAGCAGGAAGAATGAACGAGGTGCGAACGGCTTGCACACTGCTGCCAAACTGAGGAGAAGCCTTTGCAGGGACATCTTTTGCAGGCAGCTCAGGTTGAAGTTCAACGTTGAACGCACTTGATCACCGGAAGAGGGCTACACGCACTTCCATCAGTTACGTCTGTAGCCGACGATACGTCAGCCACTCGGTCCCACTCGCTGGCAGGAAGAAAGCGGTCACCACGGATGCGGCTGCGAAGAAAGCAAGAACAATGAACGATGTGCAAACGGCTTGCGCACTACCTGCCAAACTGAGCAGATGCCTCTTGTAGGGGCATCTTTTGTAGGCAGCTCAGGTGGAAGTTCAACGTTGAACGCACTTGCTCACCGGAAGAGGGCTACACGCACTTCCGGCAGTTACGTCTGTAGCCGACGATACGTCAGCCACTCGGTCCCACTCGCTGGCAGGAAGAAAGCGGTCACCACGGACGTGGTTGCGAAGAAAGCAGGAACAATAAACGATGTGCGAACGGCTTCCGCACTGCTGCCAAACTGAGCAGAAGCCTCTTGCAGGGGCATCTTTTGTAGGCAGCTGAGGTGGAAGTTCAACGTTGAACGCACTTGATCACCGGAAGAGGGCTACACGCACTTCCAGCAGTTACGTCTGTAGCCGACGATACATCAGCCACTCGGTCCCACTCGCTGCCAGGAAGAAAGCGGTCACGACGGATGTGGCTGCGAAGAAGGCAGGAACAATGAACGATGTGCGAACGGCTTGCGCACTGCTGCCAAACTGAGCAGAAGCCTTTTCTAGGCAGCTCGGGTGGAAGTTCAACGTTGAACACACTTGATCACCGGAAGAAGGCTACACGCACTTCCAGCAGTTACGTCTGTAGCCGACGATACGTCAGCCAGTCGGTCCCACTCGCTGCCAGGAAGAAAGCGGTCACCACGGATGTGGCTGCGAAGAAGGCAGGAACAATGAACGATGTGCGAACGGCTTGCGCACTGCTGCCAAACTGAGCAGAAGCCTTTTCTAGGCAGCTCAGGTGGAAGTTCAACGTTGAACGCACTTGATCACCAGAAGAGGGCTACACTCGCTTCCAGCACTTACGTGTGTAGCCGACGATACGTCACCCACTCGGTCCCAATCGCTGGCAGGAAGAAAGCGGTCACCACGGATGTGGCTGCGAAGAAAGCAGGAACAATGAAAATGTGGGAACGGCTTGCGCACTGCTGCCAAACTGAGCAGAAGCCTCTTGCAGGGACGTCTTTTGTAGGCAGCTCCTGCGGAAGTTCAACGTTGAATGCACTTGATCACCGGAAGAGGGCTACACGCACTTCCAGCAGTTAAGTCTGTAGCCGACGATACGTCAGCCACTCGGTCCCACTCGCTGGCAGGAAGAAAGCGGTCACCACGGATCTGGCTTCGAATAAAGCAGGAAGAATGAACGATGTGCGAACGGCTTGCGCACTGCTGCCAAACTGAGCAGAAGCCTCTTGCAGGGACATCTTTTGTAGGCAGCTCAGGTCGAAGTTCAACGTTGAACGCGCTTGATCACCGGAAGAGGGCTACACGCACTTCCAGCAGTTACGTCTGTAGCCGACGATACGTCAGCCACTCGGTCCCACTCGCTGGCAGGAAGAAAGCGGTCACAACGGATGTGGCTGCGAATAAAGCAAGAACAATGAACGATGTGCGAACGGCTTGCGCACTGCTGCCAAACTGAGCAGAAGCCTCTTGCAGGGACATCTTTTGTAGGCAGCTCAGGTGGAAGTTATACGTTAAACGCACTTGATCACCGGAAGAGGGCTACACGCACTTCCAGCAGTTACGTCTGTAGCCGACGATACGTCAGCCACTCGGTCCCACTCGCTGGCAGGACGAAAGCGGTCACCACGGATGTGGCTGCGAAGAAAGCAGGAACAATGAACGATGTGCGAACGGCTTGCGCACTGCTGCCAAACTGAGCAGAAGCCTCTTGCAGGGACGTCTTTTGTAGGCAGCTCGGGTGGAAGTTCAACGTTGAACGCACTTGATCACCGGAAGAGGGCTACACGCACTTCCAGCAGTTACGTCTGTAGCCGACGATACGTCAGCGACTCGGTCCCACTCGCTGGCAGGAAGAAAGCGGTCACCACGGATGTGGCTGCGAAGAAAGCCAGAACAATGAACGATGTGCAAACGGCTTGCGCACTGCTGCCAAACTGAGCAGAAGCCTCTTGCAGGGACATCTTTTGTAGGCAGCTCAGGTGGAAGTTCAACGTTGAACGCACTTGATCACCGGAAGAGGGCACACGCACTTCCAGCAGTTAAGTCTGTAGCCGACGATACGTCAGCCACTCGGTCCCACTCGATGGCAGGAAGAAAGCGGTCACCACGGACGTGGTTGCGAAGAAAGCAGGAACAATAAACGATGTGCGAACGGCTTCCGCACTGCTGCCAAACTGAGCAGAAGCCTCTTGCAGGGGCATCTTTTGTAGGCAGCTGAGGTGGAAGTTCAACGTTGAACGCACTTGATCACCGGAAGAGGGCTACACGCACTTCCCGCAATTACGTCTGTAGCCGACGATACGTCAGCCACTCGGTCCCACTCGCTGGCAGGAAGAAAGCGGTCACCACGGACGTGGTTGCGAAGAAAGCAGGAACAATAAACGATGTGCGAACGGCGTCCGCACTGCTGCCAAACTGAGCAGAAGCCTCTTGCAGGGGCATCTTTTGTAGGCAGCTGAGGTGGAAGTTCAATGTTGAACGCACTTGATCACCGGAAGAGGGCTACACGCACTTCCAGCAGTTACGTCTGTAGCCGACGATACGTCAGCCACTCGGTCCCACTCGCTGCCAGGAAGAAAGCGGTCACCACGGATGTGGCTGCGAAGAAGGCAGGAACAATGAACGATGTGCGAACGGCTTGCGCACTGCTGCCAAACTGAGCAGAAGCCTTTTCTAGGCAGCTCAGGTGGAAGTTCAACGTTGAACGCACTTGATCACCAGAAGAGGGCTACACTCGCTTCCAGCACTTACGTCTGTAGCCGACGATACGTCACCCACTCGGTCCCAATCGCTGGCAGGAAGAAAGCGGTCACCACGGATGTGGCTGCGAAGAAAGCAGGAACAATGAAAATGTGGGAACGGCTTGCGCACTGCTGCCAAACTGAGCAGAAGCCTCTTGCAGGGACGTCTTTTGTAGGCAGCTCCTGCGGAAGTTCAACGTTGAATGCACTTGATCACCGGAAGAGGGCTACACGCACTTCCAGCAGTTAAGTCTGTAGCCGACGATACGTCAGCCACTCGGTCCCACTCGCTGGCAGGAAGAAAGCGGTCACCACGGATCTGGCTTCGAATAAAGCAGGAAGAATGAACGATGTGCGAACGGCTTGCGCACTGCTGCCAAACTGAGCAGAAGCCTCTTGCAGGGACATCTTTTGTAGGCAGCTCAGGTCGAAGTTCAACGTTGAACGCGCTTGATCACCGGAAGAGGGCTACACGCACTTCCAGCAGTTACGTCTGTAGCCGACGATACGTCAGCCACTCGGTCCCACTCGCTGGCAGGAAGAAAGCGGTCACAACGGATGTGGCTGCGAATAAAGCAAGAACAATGAACGATGTGCGAACGGCTTGCGCACTGCTGCCAAACTGAGCAGAAGCCTCTTGCAGGGACATCTTTTGTAGGCAGCTCAGGTGAAAGTTCAACGTTGAACGCACTTGATCACCGGAAGAGGGCTACACGCACTTCCAGCAGTTACGACTGTAACCGACGATACGTCAGCCACTCGGTCCCACTCGCTGGCAGGAAGAAAGCGGTCACCACGGATCTGGCTTCGAATAAAGCAGGAAGAATGAACGATGTGCGAACGGCTGGCGCACTGCTGCCAAACTGAGCAGAAGCCTCTTGCAGGGACATCTTTTGTAGGCAGCTCAGGTCGAAGTTCAACGTTGAACGATCTTGATCACCGGAAGAGGGCTACACGCACTTCCAGCAGTTACGTCTGTAGCCGACGATACGTCAGCCACTCGGTCCCACTCGCTGGAAGGAAGAAAGTGGTCACCACGGATGTGGCTGCGAAGAAAGCAGGAAGAATGAACGATGTGCGAACGGCTTGCGCACTGCTGCCAAACTGAGGAGAAGCCTCTTGCAGGGAAATCTTTTGTAGGCAGCTCCTGCGGAATTTCAACGTTGAACGCACTTGATCACCGGAGGAGGGCTACACGCACTGCCAGTAGTTACGTCTGTAGCCGACGATACGTCAGCCACTCGGTCCCACTCGCTGACAGGAAGAAAGCGGTCATAACGGATGTGGCTGCGAAGAAAGCAGGAACAATGAACGATGTGCGAACGGCTTGCGCACTACTGCCAAACTGAGCAGAAGCCTTGCAGGGACATCTTTTGTAGGCAGCTCAGGTGGAAGTTCAACGTTGAACGATCTTGATCATCGGCAGAGGGCTACACGCACTTCCAGCAGTTACGTCTGTAGCCGACGATACGTCAGCCACTCGGTCCCACTCGCTGGAAGGAAGAAAGTGGTCACCATGGATGTGGCTGCGAAGAAAGCAGGAAGAATGAACGAGGTGCGAACGGCTTGCACACTGCTGCCAAACTGAGGAGAAGCCTTTGCAGGGACATCTTTTGCAGGCAGCTCAGGTTGAAGTTCAACGTTGAACGCACTTGATCACCGGAAGAGGGCTACACGCACTTCCATCAGTTACGTCTGTAGCCGACGATACGTCAGCCACTCGGTCCCACTCGCTGGCAGGAAGAAAGCGGTCACCACGGATGCGGCTGCGAAGAAAGCAAGAACAATGAACGATGTGCAAACGGCTTGCGCACTACCTGCCAAACTGAGCAGATGCCTCTTGTAGGGGCATCTTTTGTAGGCAGCTCAGGTGGAAGTTCAACGTTGAACGCACTTGCTCACCGGAAGAGGGCTACACGCACTTCCGGCAGTTACGTCTGTAGCCGACGATACGTCAGCCACTCGGTCCCACTCGCTGGCAGGAAGAAAGCGGTCACCACGGACGTGGTTGCGAAGAAAGCAGGAACAATAAACGATGTGCGAACGGCTTCCGCACTGCTGCCAAACTGAGCAGAAGCCTCTTGCAGGGGCATCTTTTGTAGGCAGCTGAGGTGGAAGTTCAACGTTGAACGCACTTGATCACCGGAAGAGGGCTACACGCACTTCCAGCAGTTACGTCTGTAGCCGACGATACATCAGCCACTCGGTCCCACTCGCTGCCAGGAAGAAAGCGGTCACGACGGATGTGGCTGCGAAGAACGCAGGAACAATGAACGATGTGCGAACGGCTTGCGCACTGCTGCCAAACTGAGCAGAAGCCTTTTCTAGGCAGCTCGGGTGGAAGTTCAACGTTGAACACACTTGATCACCGGAAGAAGGCTACACGCACTTCCAGCAGTTACGTCTGTAGCCGACGATACGTCAGCCAGTCGGTCCCACTCGCTGCCAGGAAGAAAGCGGTCACCACGGATGTGGCTGCGAAGAAGGCAGGAACAATGAACGATGTGCGAACGGCTTGCGCACTGCTGCCAAACTGAGCAGAAGCCTTTTCTAGGCAGCTCAGGTGGAAGTTCAACGTTGAACGCACTTGATCACCAGAAGAGGGCTACACTCGCTTCCAGCACTTACGTGTGTAGCCGACGATACGTCACCCACTCGGTCCCAATCGCTGGCAGGAAGAAAGCGGTCACCACGGATGTGGCTGCGAAGAAAGCAGGAACAATGAAAATGTGGGAACGGCTTGCGCACTGCTGCCAAACTGAGCAGAAGCCTCTTGCAGGGACGTCTTTTGTAGGCAGCTCCTGCGGAAGTTCAACGTTGAATGCACTTGATCACCGGAAGAGGGCTACACGCACTTCCAGCAGTTAAGTCTGTAGCCGACGATACGTCAGCCACTCGGTCCCACTCGCTGGCAGGAAGAAAGCGGTCACCACGGATCTGGCTTCGAATAAAGCAGGAAGAATGAACGATGTGCGAACGGCTTGCGCACTGCTGCCAAACTGAGCAGAAGCCTCTTGCAGGGACATCTTTTGTAGGCAGCTCAGGTCGAAGTTCAACGTTGAACGCGCTTGATCACCGGAAGAGGGCTACACGCACTTCCAGCAGTTACGTCTGTAGCCGACGATACGTCAGCCACTAGGTCCCACTCGCTGGCAGGAAGAAAGCGGTCACAACGGATGTGGCTGCGAATAAAGCAAGAACAATGAACGATGTGCGAACGGCTTGCGCACTGCTGCCAAACTGAGCAGAAGCCTCTTGCAGGGACATCTTTTGTAGGCAGCTCAGGTGGAAGTTATACGTTAAACGCACTTGATCACCGGAAGAGGGCTACACGCACTTCCAGCAGTTACGTCTGTAGCCGACGATACGTCAGCCACTCGGTCCCACTCGCTGGCAGGACGAAAGCGGTCACCACGGATGTGGCTGCGAAGAAAGCAGGAACAATGAACGATGTGCGAACGGCTTGCGCACTGCTGCCAAACTGAGCAGAAGCCTCTTGCAGGGACGTCTTTTGTAGGCAGCTCGGGTGGAAGTTCAACGTTGAACGCACTTGATCACCGGAAGAGGGCTACACGCACTTCCAGCAGTTACGTCTGTAGCCGACGATACGTCAGCGACTCGGTCCCACTCGCTGGCAGGAAGAAAGCGGTCACCACGGATGTGGCTGCGAAGAAAGCCAGAACAATGAACGATGTGCAAACGGCTTGCGCACTGCTGCCAAACTGAGCAGAAGCCTCTTGCAGGGACATCTTTTGTAGGCAGCTCAGGTGGAAGTTCAACGTTGAACGCACTTGATCACCGGAAGAGGGCACACGCACTTCCAGCAGTTAAGTCTGTAGCCGACGATACGTCAGCCACTCGGTCCCACTCGATGGCAGGAAGAAAGCGGTCACCACGGACGTGGTTGCGAAGAAAGCAGGAACAATAAACGATGTGCGAACGGCTTCCGCACTGCTGCCAAACTGAGCAGAAGCCTCTTGCAGGGGCATCTTTTGTAGGCAGCTGAGGTGGAAGTTCAACGTTGAACGCACTTGATCACCGGAAGAGGGCTACACGCACTTCCCGCAATTACGTCTGTAGCCGACGATACGTCAGCCACTCGGTCCCACTCGCTGGCAGGAAGAAAGCGGTCACCACGGACGTGGTTGCGAAGAAAGCAGGAACAATAAACGATGTGCGAACGGCGTCCGCACTGCTGCCAAACTGAGCAGAAGCCTCTTGCAGGGGCATCTTTTGTAGGCAGCTGAGGTGGAAGTTCAATGTTGAACGCACTTGATCACCGGAAGAGGGCTACACGCACTTCCAGCAGTTACGTCTGTAGCCGACGATACGTCAGCCACTCGGTCCCACTCGCTGCCAGGAAGAAAGCGGTCACCACGGATGTGGCTGCGAAGAAGGCAGGAACAATGAATGATGTGCGAACGGCTTGCGCACTGCTGCCAAACTGAGCAGAAGCCTTTTCTAGGCAGCTCGGGTGGAAGTTCAACGTTGAACACACTTGATCACCGGAAGAAGGCTACACGCACTTCCAGTAGTTACGTCTGTAGCCGACGATACGTCAGCCACTCGGTCCCACTCGCTGCCAGGAAGAAAGCGGTCACCACGGATGTGGCTGCGAAGAAGGCAGGAACAATGAACGATGTGCGAACGGCTTGCGCACTGCTGCCAAACTGAGCAGAAGCCTTTTCTAGGCAGCTCAGGTGGAAGTTCAACGTTGAACGCACTTGATCACCAGAAGAGGGCTACACTCACTTCCAGCATTTATGTCTGTAGCCGACGATACGTCACCCACTCGGTCCCAATCGCTGGCAGGAAGAAAGCGGTCACCATGGATGTGGCTGCGAAGAAAGCAGGAACAATGAAAATGTGGGAACGGCTTGCGCACTGCTGCCAAACTGAGCAGAAGCCTCTTGCTGGGACGTCTTTTGTAGGCAGCTCCTGCGGAAGTTCAACGTTGAACGCACTTGATCACCGGAAGAGGGCTACACGCACTTCCAGCAGTTACTTCTATAGCCGACGATACGTCAGCCACTCGGTCCCACTCGCTGGCAGGAAGAAAGCGGTCACCACGGACGTGGTTGCGAAGAAAGCAGGAACAATAAACGATGTGCGAACGGCTTCCGCACTGCTGCCAAACTGAGCAGAAGCCTCTTGCAGGGACATCTTTTGTAGGCAGCTCAGGTGGAAGTTATACGTTAAACGCACTTGATCACCGGAAGAGGGCTACACGCACTTCCAGCAGTTACGTCTGTAGCCGACGATACGTCAGCCACTCGGTCCCACTCGCTGGCAGGACGAAAGCGGTCACCACGGATGTGGCTGCGAAGAAAGCAGGAACAATGAATGATGTGCGAACGGCTTTCGCACTGCTGCAAAACTGAGCAGAAGCCTCTTGCAGGGACATGTTTTGTAGGCAGCTCAGGTGGAAGTTATACGTTAAACGCACTTGATCACCGGAAGAGGGCTACACGCACTTCCAGCAGTTACGTCTGTAGCCGACGATACGTCAGCCACTCGGTCCCACTCGCTGGCAGGACGAAAGCGGTCACCACGGATGTGGCTGCGAAGAAAGCAGGAACAATGAACGATGTGCGAACGGCTTGCGCACTGCTGCCAAACTGAGCAGAAGCCTCTTGCAGGGACGTCTTTTGTAGGCAGCTCGGGTGGAAGTTCAACGTTGAACGCACTTGATCACCGGAAGAGGGCTACACGCACTTCCAGCAGTTACGTCTGTAGCCGACGATACGTCAGCCACTCGGTCCCACTCGCTGGCAGGAAGAAAGCGGTCACCACGGATGTGGCTGCGAAGAAAGCAAGAACAATGAACGATGTGCGAACGGCTTGCGCACTGCTGCCAAACTGAGCAGAAGCCTCTTGCAGGGACATCTTTTGTAGGCAGCGCAGGTGGAAGTTCAACGTTGAACGCATTTGATCACCGGAAGAGGGCACACGCACTTCCAGCAGTTAAGTCTGTAGCCGACGATACGTCAGCCACTCGGTCCCACTCGATGGCAGGAAGAAAGCGGTCAGCACGGACGTGGTTGCGAAGAAAGCAGGAACAATGAAAATGTGCGAACGGCTTCCGCACTGCTGCCAAACTGAGCAGAAGGCTCTTGCAGGGACATCTTTTGTAGGCAGCTCAGGTGAAAGTTCAACGTTGAACGCACTTGATCACCGGAAGAGGGCTACACGCACTTCCAGCAGTTACGTCTGTAGCCGACGATACGTCAGCCACTCGGTCCCACTCGCTGGCAGGAAGAAAGCGGTCACCACGGATCTGGCTTCGAATAAAGCAGGAAGAATGAACGATGTGCGAACGGCTTGCGCACTGCTGCCAAACTGAGCAGAAGCCTCTTGCAGGGACATCTTTTGTTGGCAGCTCAGGTCGAAGTTCAACGTTGAACGCGCTTGATCACCGGAAGAGGGCTACACGCACTTCCAGCAGTTACGTCTGTAGCCGACGATACGTCAGCCACTCGGTCCCACTCGCTGGCAGGAAGAAAGCGGTCACAACGGATGTGGCTGCGAATAAAGCAAGAACAATGAACGATGTGCGAACGGCTTGCGCACTGCTGCCAAACTGAGCAGAAGCCTCTTGCAGGGACATCTTTTGTAGGCAGCTCAGGTGAAAGTTCAACGTTGAACGCACGTGATCACCGGAAGAGGGCTACACGCACTTCCAGCAGTTACGACTGTAACCGACGATACGTCAGCCACTCGGTCCCACTCGCTGGCAGGAAGAAAGCGGTCACCACGGATCTGGCTTCGAATAAAGCAGGAAGAATGAACGATGTGCGAACGGCTTGCGCACTGCTGCCAAACTGAGCAGAAGCCTCTTGCAGGGACATCTTTTGTAGGCAGCTCAGGTCGAAGTTCAACGTTGAACGATCTTGATCACCGGAAGAGGGCTACACGCACTTCCAGCAGTTACGTCTGTAGCCGACGATACCTCAGCCACTCGGTCCCACTCGCTGGCAGGAAGAAAGTGGTCACCACGGATGTGGCTGCGAAGAAAGCAGGAAGAATGAACGATGTGCGAACGGCTTGCGCACTGCTGCCAAACTGAGGAGAAGCCTCTTGCAGGGACATCTTTTGTAGGCAGCTCCTGCGGAATTTCAACGTTGAACGCACTTGATCACCGGAGGAGGGCTACACTCACTGCCAGTAGTTACGTCTGTAGCCGACGATACGTCAGCCACTCGGTCCCACTCGCTGACAGGAAGAAAGCGGTCATAACGGATGTGGCTGCGAAGAAAGCAGGAACAATGAACGATGTGCGAACGGCTTGCGCACTACTGCCAAACTGAGCAGAAGCCTTGCAGGGACATCTTTTGTAGGCAGCTCAGGTGGAAGTTCAACGTTGAACGATCTTGATCATCGGCAGAGGGCTACACGCACTTCCAGCAGTTACGTCTGTAGCCGACGATACGTCAGCCACTCGGTCCCACTCGCTGGAAGGAAGAAAGTGGTCACCACGGATGTGGCTGCGAAGAAAGCAGGAAGAATGAACGATGTGCGAACGGCTTGCGCACTGCTGCCAAACTGAGGAGAAGCCTCTTGCAGGGACATCTTTTGTAGGCAGCTCCTGCGGAATTTCAACGTTGAACGCACTTGATCACCGGAGGAGGGCTACACGCACTGCCAGTAGTTACGTCTGTAGCCGACGATACGTCAGCCACTCGGTCCCACTCGCTGACAGGAAGAAAGCGGTCATAACGGATGTGGCTGCGAAGAAAGCAGGAACAATGAACGATGTGCGAACGGCTTGCGCACTACTGCCAAACTGAGCAGAAGCCTTGCAGGGACATCTTTTGTAGGCAGCTCAGGTGGAAGTTCAACGTTGAACGATCTTGATCATCGGCAGAGGGCTACACGCACTTCCAGCAGTTACGTCTGTAGCCGACGATACGTCAGCCACTCGGTCCCACTCGCTGGCAGGAAGAAAGTGGTCACCATGGATGTGGCTGCGAAGAAAGCAGGAAGAATGAACGAGGTGCGAACGGCTTGCACACTGCTGCCAAACTGAGGAGAAGCCTTTGCAGGGACATCTTTTGCAGGCAGCTCAGGTTGAAGTTCAACGTTGAACGCACTTGATCACCGGAAGAGGGCTACACGCACTTCCATCAGTTACGTCTGTAGCCGACGATACGTCAGCCACTCGGTCCCACTCGCTGGCAGGAAGAAAGCGGTCACCACGGATGTGGCTGCGAAGAAAGCAAGAACAATGAACGATGTGCAAACGGCTTGCGCACTACCTGCCAAACTGAGCAGATGCCTCTTGTAGGGGCATCTTTTGTAGGCAGCTCAGGTGGAAGTTCAACGTTGAACGCACTTGCTCACCGGAAGAGGGCTACACGCACTTCCGGCAGTTACGTCTGTAGCCAACGATACGTCAGCCACTCGGTCCCACTCGCTGGCAGGAAGAAAGCGGTCACCACGGACGTGGTTGCGAAGAAAGCAGGAACAATAAACGATGTGCGAACGGCTTCCGCACTGCTGCCAAACTGAGCAGAAGCCTCTTGCAGGGGCATCTTTTGTAGGCAGCTGAGGTGGAAGTTCAACGTTGAACGCACTTGATCACCGGAAGAGGGCTACACGCACTTCCAGCAGTTACGTCTGTAGCCGACGATACGTCAGCCACTCGGTCCCACTCGCTGGCAGGAAGAAAGCGGTCACCACGGATGTGGCTGCGAAGAAAGCAGGAACAATGAATGATGTGTGAACGGCTTTCGCACTGCTGCAAAACTGAGCAGAAGCCTCTTGCAGGGACATCTTTTGTAGGCAGCTCAGGTGGAAGTTACACGTTGAACGCATTTGATCACCGGAAGAGGGCACACGCACTTCCAGCAGTTAAGTCTGTAGCCGACGATACGTCAGCCACTCGGTCCCACTCGATGACAGGAAGAAAGCGGTCAGCACGGACGTGGTTGCGAAGAAAGCAGGAACAATAAACGATGTGCGAACGGCTTCCGCACTGCTGCCAAACTGAGCAGAAGCCTCTTGCAGGGACATCTTTTGTAGGCAGCTCAGGTGAAAGTTCAACGTTGAACGCACTTGATCACCGGAAGAGGGCTACACGCACTTCCAGCAGTTACGTCTGTAGCCGACGATACGTCAGCCACTCGGTCCCACTCGCTGGCAGGAAGAAAGCGGTCACCACGGATCTGGCTTCGAATAAAGCAGGAAGAATGAACGATGTGCGAACGGCTTGCGCACTGCTGCCAAACTGAGCAGAAGCCTCTTGCAGGGACATCTTTTGTAGGCAGCTCAGGTCGAAGTTCAACGTTGAACGCGCTTGATCACCGGAAGAGGGCTACACGCACTTCCAGCAGTTACGTCTGTAGCCGACGATACGTCAGCCACTCGGTCCCACTCGCTGGCAGGAAGAAAGCGGTCACAACGGATGTGGCTGCGAATAAAGCAAGAACAATGAACGATGTGCGAACGGCTTGCGCACTGCTGCCAAACTGAGCAGAAGCCTCTTGCAGGGACATCTTTTGTAGGCAGCTCAGGTGAAAGTTCAACGTTGAACGCACTTGATCACCGGAAGAGGGCTACACGCACTTCCAGCAGTTACGACTGTAACCGACGATACGTCAGCCACTCGGTCCCACTCGCTGGCAGGAAGAAAGCGGTCACCACGGATCTGGCTTCGAATAAAGCAGGAAGAATGAACGATGTGCGAACGGCTGGCGCACTGCTGCCAAACTGAGCAGAAGCCTCTTGCAGGGACATCTTTTGTAGGCAGCTCAGGTCGAAGTTCAACGTTGAACGATCTTGATCACCGGAAGAGGGCTACACGCACTTCCAGCAGTTACGTCTGTAGCCGACGATACCTCAGCCACTCGGTCCCACTCGCTGGCAGGAAGAAAGTGGTCACCACGGATGTGGCTGCGAAGAAAGCAGGAAGAATGAACGATGTGCGAACGGCTTGCGCACTGCTGCCAAACTGAGGAGAAGCCTCTTGCAGGGACATCTTTTGTAGGCAGCTCCTGCGGAATTTCAACGTTGAACGCACTTGATCACCGGAGGAGGGCTACACGCACTGCCAGTAGTTACGTCTGTAGCCGACGATACGTCAGCCACTCGGTCCCACTCGCTGACAGGAAGAAAGCGGTCATAACGGATGTGGCTGCGAAGAAAGCAGGAACAATGAACGATGTGCGAACGGCTTGCGCACTACTGCCAAACTGAGCAGAAGCCTTGCAGGGACATCTTTTGTAGGCAGCTCAGGTGGAAGTTCAACGTTGAACGATCTTGATCATCGGCAGAGGGCTACACGCACTTCCAGCAGTTACGTCTGTAGCCGACGATACGTCAGCCACTCGGTCCCACTCGCTGGAAGGAAGAAAGTGGTCACCATGGATGTGGCTGCGAAGAAAGCAGGAAGAATGAACGAGGTGCGAACGGCTTGCACACTGCTGCCAAACTGAGGAGAAGCCTTTGCAGGGACATCTTTTGCAGGCAGCTCAGGTTGAAGTTCAACGTTGAACGCACTTGATCACCGGAAGAGGGCTACACGCACTTCCATCAGTTACGTCTGTAGCCGACGATACGTCAGCCACTCGGTCCCACTCGCTGGCAGGAAGAAAGCGGTCACCACGGATGCGGCTGCGAAGAAAGCAAGAACAATGAACGATGTGCAAACGGCTTGCGCACTACCTGCCAAACTGAGCAGATGCCTCTTGTAGGGGCATCTTTTGTAGGCAGCTCAGGTGGAAGTTCAACGTTGAACGCACTTGCTCACCGGAAGAGGGCTACACGCACTTCCGGCAGTTACGTCTGTAGCCGACGATACGTCAGCCACTCGGTCCCACTCGCTGGCAGGAAGAAAGCGGTCACCACGGACGTGGTTGCGAAGAAAGCAGGAACAATAAACGATGTGCGAACGGCTTCCGCACTGCTGCCAAACTGAGCAGAAGCCTCTTGCAGGGGCATCTTTTGTAGGCAGCTGAGGTGGAAGTTCAACGTTGAACGCACTTGATCACCGGAAGAGGGCTACACGCACTTCCAGCAGTTACGTCTGTAGCCGACGATACGTCAGCCACTCGGTCCCACTCGCTGCCAGGAAGAAAGCGGTCACGACGGATGTGGCTGCGAAGAAGGCAGGAACAATGAACGATGTGCGAACGGCTTGCGCACTGCTGCCAAACTGAGCAGAAGCCTTTTCTAGGCAGCTCGGGTGGAAGTTCAACGTTGAACACACTTGATCACCGGAAGAAGGCTACACGCACTTCCAGCAGTTACGTCTGTAGCCGACGATACGTCAGCCAGTCGGTCCCACTCGCTGCCAGGAAGAAAGCGGTCACCACGGATGTGGCTGCGAAGAAGGCAGGAACAATGAACGATGTGCGAACGGCTTGCGCACTGCTGCCAAACTGAGCAGAAGCCTTTTCTAGGCAGCTCAGGTGGAAGTTCAACGTTGAACGCACTTGATCACCAGAAGAGGGCTACACTCGCTTCCAGCACTTACGTCTGTAGCCGACGATACGTCACCCACTCGGTCCCAATCGCTGGCAGGAAGAAAGCGGTCACCACGGATGTGGCTGCGAAGAAAGCAGGAACAATGAAAATGTGGGAACGGCTTGCGCACTGCTGCCAAACTGAGCAGAAGCCTCTTGCAGGGACGTCTTTTGTAGGCAGCTCCTGCGGAAGTTCAACGTTGAATGCACTTGATCACCGGAAGAGGGCTACACGCACTTCCAGCAGTTAAGTCTGTAGCCGACGATACGTCAGCCACTCGGTCCCACTCGCTGGCAGGAAGAAAGCGGTCACCACGGATCTGGCTTCGAATAAAGCAGGAAGAATGAACGATGTGCGAACGGCTTGCGCACTGCTGCCAAACTGAGCAGAAGCCTCTTGCAGGGACATCTTTTGTAGGCAGCTCAGGTCGAAGTTCAACGTTGAACGCGCTTGATCACCGGAAGAGGGCTACACGCACTTCCAGCAGTTACGTCTGTAGCCGACGATACGTCAGCCACTCGGTCCCACTCGCTGGCAGGAAGAAAGCGGTCACAACGGATGTGGCTGCGAATAAAGCAAGAACAATGAACGATGTGCGAACGGCTTGCGCACTGCTGCCAAACTGAGCAGAAGCCTCTTGCAGGGACATCTTTTGTAGGCAGCTCAGGTGAAAGTTCAACGTTGAACGCACTTGATCACCGGAAGAGGGCTACACGCACTTCCAGCAGTTACGACTGTAACCGACGATACGTCAGCCACTCGGTCCCACTCGCTGGCAGGAAGAAAGCGGTCACCACGGATCTGGCTTCGAATAAAGCAGGAAGAATGAACGATGTGCGAACGGCTGGCGCACTGCTGCCAAACTGAGCAGAAGCCTCTTGCAGGGACATCTTTTGTAGGCAGCTCAGGTCGAAGTTCAACGTTGAACGATCTTGATCACCGGAAGAGGGCTACACGCACTTCCAGCAGTTACGTCTGTAGCCGACGATACGTCAGCCACTCGGTCCCACTCGCTGGAAGGAAGAAAGTGGTCACCACGGATGTGGCTGCGAAGAAAGCAGGAAGAATGAACGATGTGCGAACGGCTTGCGCACTGCTGCCAAACTGAGGAGAAGCCTCTTGCAGGGACATCTTTTGTAGGCAGCTCCTGCGGAATTTCAACGTTGAACGCACTTGATCACCGGAGGAGGGCTACACGCACTGCCAGTAGTTACGTCTGTAGCCGACGATACGTCAGCCACTCGGTCCCACTCGCTGACAGGAAGAAAGCGGTCATAACGGATGTGGCTGCGAAGAAAGCAGGAACAATGAACGATGTGCGAACGGCTTGCGCACTACTGCCAAACTGAGCAGAAGCCTTGCAGGGACATCTTTTGTAGGCAGCTCAGGTGGAAGTTCAACGTTGAACGATCTTGATCATCGGCAGAGGGCTACACGCACTTCCAGCAGTTACGTCTGTAGCCGACGATACGTCAGCCACTCGGTCCCACTCGCTGGAAGGAAGAAAGTGGTCACCATGGATGTGGCTGCGAAGAAAGCAGGAAGAATGAACGAGGTGCGAACGGCTTGCACACTGCTGCCAAACTGAGGAGAAGCCTTTGCAGGGACATCTTTTGCAGGCAGCTCAGGTTGAAGTTCAACGTTGAACGCACTTGATCACCGGAAGAGGGCTACACGCACTTCCATCAGTTACGTCTGTAGCCGACGATACGTCAGCCACTCGGTCCCACTCGCTGGCAGGAAGAAAGCGGTCACCACGGATGCGGCTGCGAAGAAAGCAAGAACAATGAACGATGTGCAAACGGCTTGCGCACTACCTGCCAAACTGAGCAGATGCCTCTTGTAGGGGCATCTTTTGTAGGCAGCTCAGGTGGAAGTTCAACGTTGAACGCACTTGCTCACCGGAAGAGGGCTACACGCACTTCCGGCAGTTACGTCTGTAGCCGACGATACGTCAGCCACTCGGTCCCACTCGCTGGCAGGAAGAAAGCGGTCACCACGGACGTGGTTGCGAAGAAAGCAGGAACAATAAACGATGTGCGAACGGCTTCCGCACTGCTGCCAAACTGAGCAGAAGCCTCTTGCAGGGGCATCTTTTGTAGGCAGCTGAGGTGGAAGTTCAACGTTGAACGCACTTGATCACCGGAAGAGGGCTACACGCACTTCCAGCAGTTACGTCTGTAGCCGACGATACATCAGCCACTCGGTCCCACTCGCTGCCAGGAAGAAAGCGGTCACGACGGATGTGGCTGCGAAGAAGGCAGGAACAATGAACGATGTGCGAACGGCTTGCGCACTGCTGCCAAACTGAGCAGAAG
Source organism: Amblyomma americanum (assembly GCF_052857255.1). Classification (NCBI taxonomy): domain Eukaryota; kingdom Metazoa; phylum Arthropoda; class Arachnida; order Ixodida; family Ixodidae; genus Amblyomma; species Amblyomma americanum. Next base: position 36,897,185 of record NC_135501.1, on the reverse strand, counting down.
CCTTTTCTAGGCAGCTCGGGTGGAAGTTCAACGTTGAACACACTTGATCACCGGAAGAAGGCTACACGCACTTCCAGCAGTTACGTCTGTAGCCGACGATACGTCAGCCAGTCGGTCCCACTCGCTGCCAGGAAGAAAGCGGTCACCACGGATGTGGCTGCGAAGAAGGCAGGAACAATGAACGATGTGCGAACGGCTTGCGCACTGCTGCCAAACTGAGCAGAAGCCTTTTCTAGGCAGCTCAGGTGGAAGTTCAACGTTGAACGCACTTGATCACCAGAAGAGGGCTACACTCGCTTCCAGCACTTACGTGTGTAGCCGACGATACGTCACCCACTCGGTCCCAATCGCTGGCAGGAAGAAAGCGGTCACCACGGATGTGGCTGCGAAGAAAGCAGGAACAATGAAAATGTGGGAACGGCTTGCGCACTGCTGCCAAACTGAGCAGAAGCCTCTTGCAGGGACGTCTTTTGTAGGCAGCTCCTGCGGAAGTTCAACGTTGAATGCACTTGATCACCGGAAGAGGGCTACACGCACTTCCAGGAGTTAAGTCTGTAGCCGACGATACGTCAGCCACTCGGTCCCACTCGCTGGCAGGAAGAAAGCGGTCACCACGGATCTGGCTTCGAATAAAGCAGGAAGAATGAACGATGTGCGAACGGCTTGCGCACTGCTGCCAAACTGAGCAGAAGCCTCTTGCAGGGACATCTTTTGTAGGCAGCTCAGGTCGAAGTTCAACGTTGAACGCGCTTGATCACCGGAAGAGGGCTACACGCACTTCCAGCAGTTACGTCTGTAGCCGACGATACGTCAGCCACTCGGTCCCACTCGCTGGCAGGAAGAAAGCGGTCACAACGGATGTGGCTGCGAATAAAGCAAGAACAATGAACGATGTGCGAACGGCTTGCGCACTGCTGCCAAACTGAGCAGAAGCCTCTTGCAGGGACATCTTTTGTAGGCAGCTCAGGTGGAAGTTATACGTTAAACGCACTTGATCACCGGAAGAGGGCTACACGCACTTCCAGCAGTTACGTCTGTAGCCGACGATACGTCAGCCACTCGGTCCCACTCGCTGGCAGGACGAAAGCGGTCACCACGGATGTGGCTGCGAAGAAAGCAGGAACAATGAACGATGTGCGAACGGCTTGCGCACTGCTGCCAAACTGAGCAGAAGCCTCTTGCAGGGACGTCTTTTGTAGGCAGCTCGGGTGGAAGTTCAACGTTGAACGCACTTGATCACCGGAAGAGGGCTACACGCACTTCCAGCAGTTACGTCTGTAGCCGACGATACGTCAGCGACTCGGTCCCACTCGCTGGCAGGAAGAAAGCGGTCACCACGGATGTGGCTGCGAAGAAAGCCAGAACAATGAACGATGTGCAAACGGCTTGCGCACTGCTGCCAAACTGAGCAGAAGCCTCTTGCAGGGACATCTTTTGTAGGCAGCTCAGGTGGAAGTTCAACGTTGAACGCACTTGATCACCGGAAGAGGGCACACGCACTTCCAGCAGTTAAGTCTGTAGCCGACGATACGTCAGCCACTCGGTCCCACTCGATGGCAGGAAGAAAGCGGTCACCACGGACGTGGTTGCGAAGAAAGCAGGAACAATAAACGATGTGCGAACGGCTTCCGCACTGCTGCCAAACTGAGCAGAAGCCTCTTGCAGGGGCATCTTTTGTAGGCAGCTGAGGTGGAAGTTCAACGTTGAACGCACTTGATCACCGGAAGAGGGCTACACGCACTTCCCGCAATTACGTCTGTAGCCGACGATACGTCAGCCACTCGGTCCCACTCGCTGGCAGGAAGAAAGCGGTCACCACGGACGTGGTTGCGAAGAAAGCAGGAACAATAAACGATGTGCGAACGGCTTCCGCACTGCTGCCAAACTGAGCAGAAGCCTCTTGCAGGGGCATCTTTTGTAGGCAGCTGAGGTGGAAGTTCAATGTTGAACGCACTTGATCACCGGAAGAGGGCTACACGCACTTCCAGCAGTTACGTCTGTAGCCGACGATACGTCAGCCACTCGGTCCCACTCGCTGCCAGGAAGAAAGCGGTCACCACGGATGTGGCTGCGAAGAAGGCAGGAACAATGAATGATGTGCGAACGGCTTGCGCACTGCTGCCAAACTGAGCAGAAGCCTTTTCTAGGCAGCTCGGGTGGAAGTTCAACGTTGAACACACTTGATCACCGGAAGAAGGCTACACGCACTTCCAGTAGTTACGTCTGTAGCCGACGATACGTCAGCCACTCGGTCCCACTCGCTGCCAGGAAGAAAGCGGTCACCACGGATGTGGCTGCGAAGAAGGCAGGAACAATGAACGATGTGCGAACGGCTTGCGCACTGCTGCCAAACTGAGCAGAAGCCTTTTCTAGGCAGCTCAGGTGGAAGTTCAACGTTGAACGCACTTGATCACCAGAAGAGGGCTACACTCACTTCCAGCATTTATGTCTGTAGCCGACGATACGTCACCCACTCGGTCCCAATCGCTGGCAGGAAGAAAGCGGTCACCATGGATGTGGCTGCGAAGAAAGCAGGAACAATGAAAATGTGGGAACGGCTTGCGCACTGCTGCCAAACTGAGCAGAAGCCTCTTGCTGGGACGTCTTTTGTAGGCAGCTCCTGCGGAAGTTCAACGTTGAACGCACTTGATCACCGGAAGAGGGCTACACGCACTTCCAGCAGTTACTTCTATAGCCGACGATACGTCAGCCACTCGGTCCCACTCGCTGGCAGGAAGAAAGCGGTCACCACGGATGTGGCTGCGAAGAAAGCAGGAACAATGAATGATGTGTGAACGGCTTTCGCACTGCTGCAAAACTGAGCAGAAGCCTCTTGCAGGGACATCTTTTGTAGGCAGCTCAGGTGGAAGTTATACGTTAAACGCACTTGATCACCGGAAGAGGGCTACACGCACTTCCAGCAGTTACGTCTGTAGCCGACGATACGTCAGCCACTCGGTCCCACTCGCTGGCAGGACGAAAGCGGTCACCACGGATGTGGCTGCGAAGAAAGCAGGAACAATGAATGATGTGCGAACGGCTTTCGCACTGCTGCAAAACTGAGCAGAAGCCTCTTGCAGGGACATCTTTTGTAGGCAGCTCAGGTGGAAGTTATACGTTAAACGCACTTGATCACCGGAAGAGGGCTACACGCACTTCCAGCAGTTACGTCTGTAGCCGACGATACGTCAGCCACTCGGTCCCACTCGCTGGCAGGACGAAAGCGGTCACCACGGATGTGGCTGCGAAGAAAGCAGGAACAATGAACGATGTGCGAACGGCTTGCGCACTGCTGCCAAACTGAGCAGAAGCCTCTTGCAGGGACGTCTTTTGTAGGCAGCTCGGGTGGAAGTTCAACGTTGAACGCACTTGATCACCGGAAGAGGGCTACACGCACTTCCAGCAGTTACGTCTGTAGCCGACGATACGTCAGCCACTCGGTCCCACTCGCTGGCAGGAAGAAAGCGGTCACCACGGATGTGGCTGCGAAGAAAGCAAGAACAATGAACGATGTGCGAACGGCTTGCGCACTGCTGCCAAACTGAGCAGAAGCCTCTTGCAGGGACATCTTTTGTAGGCAGCGCAGGTGGAAGTTCAACGTTGAACGCATTTGATCACCGGAAGAGGGCACACGCACTTCCAGCAGTTAAGTCTGTAGCCGACGATACGTCAGCCACTCGGTCCCACTCGATGGCAGGAAGAAAGCGGTCAGCACGGACGTGGTTGCGAAGAAAGCAGGAACAATAAACGATGTGCGAACGGCTTCCGCACTGCTGCCAAACTGAGCAGAAGGCTCTTGCAGGGACATCTTTTGTAGGCAGCTCAGGTGAAAGTTCAACGTTGAACGCACTTGATCACCGGAAGAGGGCTACACGCACTTCCAGCAGTTACGTCTGTAGCCGACGATACGTCAGCCACTCGGTCCCACTCGCTGGCAGGAAGAAAGCGGTCACCACGGATCTGGCTTCGAATAAAGCAGGAAGAATGAACGATGTGCGAACGGCTTGCGCACTGCTGCCAAACTGAGCAGAAGCCTCTTGCAGGGACATCTTTTGTTGGCAGCTCAGGTCGAAGTTCAACGTTGAACGCGCTTGATCACCGGAAGAGGGCTACACGCACTTCCAGCAGTTACGTCTGTAGCCGACGATACGTCAGCCACTCGGTCCCACTCGCTGGCAGGAAGAAAGCGGTCACAACGGATGTGGCTGCGAATAAAGCAAGAACAATGAACGATGTGCGAACGGCTTGCGCACTGCTGCCAAACTGAGCAGAAGCCTCTTGCAGGGACATCTTTTGTAGGCAGCTCAGGTGAAAGTTCAACGTTGAACGCACGTGATCACCGGAAGAGGGCTACACGCACTTCCAGCAGTTACGACTGTAACCGACGATACGTCAGCCACTCGGTCCCACTCGCTGGCAGGAAGAAAGCGGTCACCACGGATCTGGCTTCGAATAAAGCAGGAAGAATGAACGATGTGCGAACGGCTTGCGCTCTGCTGCCAAACTGAGCAGAAGCCTCTTGCAGGGACATCTTTTGTAGGCAGCTCAGGTCGAAGTTCAACGTTGAACGATCTTGATCACCGGAAGAGGGCTACACGCACTTCCAGCAGTTACGTCTGTAGCCGACGATACCTCAGCCACTCGGTCCCACTCGCTGGCAGGAAGAAAGTGGTCACCACGGATGTGGCTGCGAAGAAAGCAGGAAGAATGAACGATGTGCGAACGGCTTGCGCACTGCTGCCAAACTGAGGAGAAGCCTCTTGCAGGGACATCTTTTGTAGGCAGCTCCTGCGGAATTTCAACGTTGAACGCACTTGATCACCGGAGGAGGGCTACACGCACTGCCAGTAGTTACGTCTGTAGCCGACGATACGTCAGCCACTCGGTCCCACTCACTGACAGGAAGAAAGCGGTCATAACGGATGTGGCTGCGAAGAAAGCAGGAACAATGAACGATGTGCGAACGGCTTGCGCACTACTGCCAAACTGAGCAGAAGCCTTGCAGGGACATCTTTTGTAGGCAGCTCAGGTGGAAGTTCAACGTTGAACGATCTTGATCATCGGCAGAGGGCTACACGCACTTCCAGCAGTTACGTCTGTAGCCGACGATACGTCAGCCACTCGGTCCCACTCGCTGGAAGGAAGAAAGTGGTCACCACGGATGTGGCTGCGAAGAAAGCAGGAAGAATGAACGATGTGCGAACGGCTTGCGCACTGCTGCCAAACTGAGGAGAAGCCTCTTGCAGGGACATCTTTTGTAGGCAGCTCCTGCGGAATTTCAACGTTGAACGCACTTGATCACCGGAGGAGGGCTACACGCACTGCCAGTAGTTACGTCTGTAGCCGACGATACGTCAGCCACTCGGTCCCACTCGCTGACAGGAAGAAAGCGGTCATAACGGATGTGGCTGCGAAGAAAGCAGGAACAATGAACGATGTGCGAACGGCTTGCGCACTACTGCCAAACTGAGCAGAAGCCTTGCAGGGACATCTTTTGTAGGCAGCTCAGGTGGAAGTTCAACGTTGAACGATCTTGATCATCGGCAGAGGGCTACACGCACTTCCAGCAGTTACGTCTGTAGCCGACGATACGTCAGCCACTCGGTCCCACTCGCTGGAAGGAAGAAAGTGGTCACCATGGATGTGGCTGCGAAGAAAGCAGGAAGAATGAACGAGGTGCGAACGGCTTGCACACTGCTGCCAAACTGAGGAGAAGCCTTTGCAGGGACATCTTTTGCAGGCAGCTCAGGTTGAAGTTCAACGTTGAACGCACTTGATCACCGGAAGAGGGCTACACGCACTTCCATCAGTTACGTCTGTAGCCGACGATACGTCAGCCACTCGGTCCCACTCGCTGGCAGGAAGAAAGCGGTCACCACGGATGTGGCTGCGAAGAAAGCAAGAACAATGAACGATGTGCAAACGGCTTGCGCACTACCTGCCAAACTGAGCAGATGCCTCTTGTAGGGGCATCTTTTGTAGGCAGCTCAGGTGGAAGTTCAACGTTGAACGCACTTGCTCACCGGAAGAGGGCTACACGCACTTCCGGCAGTTACGTCTGTAGCCGACGATACGTCAGCCACTCGGTCCCACTCGCTGGCAGGAAGAAAGCGGTCACCACGGACGTGGTTGCGAAGAAAGCAGGAACAATAAACGATGTGCGAACGGCTTCCGCACTGCTGCCAAACTGAGCAGAAGCCTCTTGCAGGGGCATCTTTTGTAGGCAGCTGAGGTGGAAGTTCAACGTTGAACGCACTTGATCACCGGAAGAGGGCTACACGCACTTCCAGCAGTTACGTCTGTAGCCGACGATACGTCAGCCACTCGGTCCCACTCGCTGGCAGGAAGAAAGCGGTCACCACGGATGTGGCTGCGAAGAAAGCAGGAACAATGAATGATGTGTGAACGGCTTTCGCACTGCTGCAAAACTGAGCAGAAGCCTCTTGCAGGGACATCTTTTGTAGGCAGCTCAGGTGGAAGTTACACGTTAAACGCACTTGATCACCGGAAGAGGGCTACACGCACTTCCAGCAGTTACGTCTGTAGCCGACGATACGTCAGCCACCCGGTCCCACTCGCTGGCAGGACGAAAGCGGTCACCACGGATGTGGCTGCGAAGAAAGCAGGAACAATGAATGATGTGCGAACGGCTTTCGCACTGCTGCAAAACTGAGCAGAAGCCTCTTGCAGGGACATCTTTTGTAGGCAGCTCAGGTGGAAGTTATACGTTAAACGCACTTGATCACCGGAAGAGGGCTACACGCACTTCCAGCAGTTACGTCTGTAGCCGACGATACGTCAGCCACTCGGTCCCACTCGCTGGCAGGACGAAAGCGGTCACCACGGATGTGGCTGCGAAGAAAGCAGGAACAATGAACGATGTGCGAACGGCTTGCGCACTGCTGCCAAACTGAGCAGAAGCCTCTTGCAGGGACGTCTTTTGTAGGCAGCTCGGGTGGAAGTTCAACGTTGAACGCACTTGATCACCGGAAGAGGGCTACACGCACTTCCAGCAGTTACGTCTGTAGCCGACGATACGTCAGCCACTCGGTCCCACTCGCTGGCAGGAAGAAAGCGGTCACCACGGATGTGGCTGCGAAGAAAGCAAGAACAATGAACGATGTGCGAACGGCTTGCGCACTGCTGCCAAACTGAGCAGAAGCCTCTTGCAGGGACATCTTTTGTAGGCAGCTCAGGTGGAAGTTCAACGTTGAACGCATTTGATCACCGGAAGAGGGCACACGCACTTCCAGCAGTTAAGTCTGTAGCCGACGATACGTCAGCCACTCGGTCCCACTCGATGGCAGGAAGAAAGCGGTCAGCACGGACGTGGTTGCGAAGAAAGCAGGAACAATAAACGATGTGCGAACGGCTTCCGCACTGCTGCTAAACTGAGCAGAAGCCTCTTGCAGGGACATCTTTTGTAGGCAGCTCAGGTGAAAGTTCAACGTTGAACGCACTTGATCACCGGAAGAGGGCTACACGCACTTCCAGCAGTTACGTCTGTAGCCGACGATACGTCAGCCACTCGGTCCCACTCGCTGGCAGGAAGAAAGCGGTCACCACGGATCTGGCTTCGAATAAAGCAGGAAGAATGAACGATGTGCGAACGGCTTGCGCACTGCTGCCAAACTGAGCAGAAGCCTCTTGCAGGGACATCTTTTGTAGGCAGCTCAGGTCGAAGTTCAACGTTGAACGCGCTTGATCACCGGAAGAGGGCTACACGCACTTCCAGCAGTTACGTCTGTAGCCGACGATACGTCAGCCACTCGGTCCCACTCGCTGGCAGGAAGAAAGCGGTCACAACGGATGTGGCTGCGAATAAAGCAAGAACAATGAACGATGTGCGAACGGCTTGCGCACTGCTGCCAAACTGAGCAGAAGCCTCTTGCAGGGACATCTTTTGTAGGCAGCTCAGGTGAAAGTTCAACGTTGAACGCACTTGATCACCGGAAGAGGGCTACACGCACTTCCAGCAGTTACGACTGTAACCGACGATACGTCAGCCACTCGGTCCCACTCGCTGGCAGGAAGAAAGCGGTCACCACGGATCTGGCTTCGAATAAAGCAGGAAGAATGAACGATGTGCGAACGGCTGGCGCACTGCTGCCAAACTGAGCAGAAGCCTCTTGCAGGGACATCTTTTGTAGGCAGCTCAGGTCGAAGTTCAACGTTGAACGATCTTGATCACCGGAAGAGGGCTACACGCACTTCCAGCAGTTACGTCTGTAGCCGACGATACCTCAGCCACTCGGTCCCACTCGCTGGCAGGAAGAAAGTGGTCACCACGGATGTGGCTGCGAAGAAAGCAGGAAGAATGAACGATGTGCGAACGGCTTGCGCACTGCTGCCAAACTGAGGAGAAGCCTCTTGCAGGGACATCTTTTGTAGGCAGCTCCTGCGGAATTTCAATGTTGAACGCACTTGATCACCGGAGGAGGGCTACACGCACTGCCAGTAGTTACGTCTGTAGCCGACGATACGTCAGCCACTCGGTCCCACTCGCTGACAGGAAGAAAGCGGTCATAACGGATGTGGCTGCGAAGAAAGCAGGAACAATGAACGATGTGCGAACGGCTTGCGCACTACTGCCAAACTGAGCAGAAGCCTTGCAGGGACATCTTTTGTAGGCAGCTCAGGTGGAAGTTCAACGTTGAACGATCTTGATCATCGGCAGAGGGCTACACGCACTTCCAGCAGTTACGTCTGTAGCCGACGATACGTCAGCCACTCGGTCCCACTCGCTGGAAGGAAGAAAGTGGTCACCATGGATGTGGCTGCGAAGAAAGCAGGAAGAATGAACGAGGTGCGAACGGCTTGCACACTGCTGCCAAACTGAGGAGAAGCCTTTGCAGGGACATCTTTTGCAGGCAGCTCAGGTTGAAGTTCAACGTTGAACGCACTTGATCACCGGAAGAGGGCTACACGCACTTCCATCAGTTACGTCTGTAGCCGACGATACGTCAGCCACTCGGTCCCACTCGCTGGCAGGAAGAAAGCGGTCACCACGGATGCGGCTGCGAAGAAAGCAAGAACAATGAACGATGTGCAAACGGCTTGCGCACTACCTGCCAAACTGAGCAGATGCCTCTTGTAGGGGCATCTTTTGTAGGCAGCTCAGGTGGAAGTTCAACGTTGAACGCACTTGCTCACCGGAAGAGGGCTACACGCACTTCCGGCAGTTACGTCTGTAGCCGACGATACGTCAGCCACTCGGTCCCACTCGCTGGCAGGAAGAAAGCGGTCACCACGGACGTGGTTGCGAAGAAAGCAGGAACAATAAACGATGTGCGAACGGCTTCCGCACTGCTGCCAAACTGAGCAGAAGCCTCTTGCAGGGGCATCTTTTGTAGGCAGCTGAGGTGGAAGTTCAACGTTGAACGCACTTGATCACCGGAAGAGGGCTACACGCACTTCCAGCAGTTACGTCTGTAGCCGACGATACGTCAGCCACTCGGTCCCACTCGCTGCCAGGAAGAAAGCGGTCACGACGGATGTGGCTGCGAAGAAGGCAGGAACAATGAACGATGTGCGAACGGCTTGCGCACTGCTGCCAAACTGAGCAGAAGCCTTTTCTAGGCAGCTCGGGTGGAAGTTCAACGTTGAACACACTTGATCACCGGAAGAAGGCTACACGCACTTCCAGCAGTTACGTCTGTAGCCGACGATACGTCAGCCAGTCGGTCCCACTCGCTGCCAGGAAGAAAGCGGTCACCACGGATGTGGCTGCGAAGAAGGCAGGAACAATGAACGATGTGCGAACGGCTTGCGCACTGCTGCCAAACTGAGCAGAAGCCTTTTCTAGGCAGCTCAGGTGGAAGTTCAACGTTGAACGCACTTGATCACCAGAAGAGGGCTACACTCGCTTCCAGCACTTACGTCTGTAGCCGACGATACGTCACCCACTCGGTCCCAATCGCTGGCAGGAAGAAAGCGGTCACCACGGATGTGGCTGCGAAGAAAGCAGGAACAATGAAAATGTGGGAACGGCTTGCGCACTGCTGCCAAACTGAGCAGAAGCCTCTTGCAGGGACGTCTTTTGTAGGCAGCTCCTGCGGAAGTTCAACGTTGAATGCACTTGATCACCGGAAGAGGGCTACACGCACTTCCAGCAGTTAAGTCTGTAGCCGACGATACGTCAGCCACTCGGTCCCACTCGCTGGCAGGAAGAAAGCGGTCACCACGGATCTGGCTTCGAATAAAGCAGGAAGAATGAACGATGTGCGAACGGCTTGCGCACTGCTGCCAAACTGAGCAGAAGCCTCTTGCAGGGACATCTTTTGTAGGCAGCTCAGGTGGAAGTTCAACGTTGAACGATCTTGATCATCGGCAGAGGGCTACACGCACTTCCAGCAGTTACGTCTGTAGCCGACGATACGTCAGCCACTCGGTCCCACTCGCTGGAAGGAAGAAAGTGGTCACCATGGATGTGGCTGCGAAGAAAGCAGGAAGAATGAACGAGGTGCGAACGGCTTGCACACTGCTGCCAAACTGAGGAGAAGCCTTTGCAGGGACATCTTTTGCAGGCAGCTCAGGTTGAAGTTCAACGTTGAACGCACTTGATCACCGGAAGAGGGCTACACGCACTTCCATCAGTTACGTCTGTAGCCGAAGATACGTCAGCCACTCGGTCCCACTCGCTGGCAGGAAGAAAGCGGTCACCACGGATGTGGCTGCGAAGAAAGCAAGAACAATGAACGACGTGCAAACGGCTTGCGCACTACCTGCCAAACTGAGCAGATGCCTCTTGTAGGGGCATCTTTTGTAGGCAGCTCAGGTGGAAGTTCAACGTTGAACGCACTTGCTCACCGGAAGAGGGCTACACGCACTTCCGGCAGTTACGTCTGTAGCCGACGATACGTCAGCCACTCGGTCCCACTCGCTGGCAGGAAGAAAGCGGTCACCACGGACGTGGTTGCGAAGAAAGCAGGAACAATAAACGATGTGCGAACGGCTTCCGCACTGCTGCCAAACTGAGCAGAAGCCTCTTGCAGGGGCATCTTTTGTAGGCAGCTGAGGTGGAAGTTCAACGTTGAACGCACTTGATCACCGGAAGAGGGCTACACGCACTTCCAGCAGTTACGTCTGTAGCCGACGATACGTCAGCCACTCGGTCCCACTCGCTGGCAGGAAGAAAGCGGTCACCACGGATGTGGCTGCGAAGAAAGCAGGAACAATGAATGATGTGTGAACGGCTTTCGCACTGCTGCAAAACTGAGCAGAAGCCTCTTGCAGGGACATCTTTTGTAGGCAGCTCAGGTGGAAGTTACACGTTAAACGCACTTGATCACCGGAAGAGGGCTACACGCACTTCCAGCAGTTACGTCTGTAGCCGACGATACGTCAGCCACTCGGTCCCACTCGCTGGCAGGACGAAAGCGGTCACCACGGATGTGGCTGCGAAGAAAGCAGGAACAATGAACGATGTGCGAACGGCTTGCGCACTGCTGCCAAACTGAGCAGAAGCCTCTTGCAGGGACGTCTTTTGTAGGCAGCTCGGGTGGAAGTTCAACGTTGAACGCACTTGATCACCGGAAGAGGGCTACACGCACTTCCAGCAGTTACGTCTGTAGCCGACGATACGTCAGCCACTCGGTCCCACTCGCTTGCAGGAAGAAAGCGGTCACCACGGATGTGGCTGCGAAGAAAGCAAGAACAATGAACGATGTGCGAACGGCTTGCGCACTGCTGCCAAACTGAGCAGAAGCCTCTTGCAGGGACATCTTTTGTAGGCAGCTCAGGTGGAAGTTCAACGTTGAACGCATTTGATCACCGGAAGAGGGCACACGCACTTCCAGCAGTTAAGTCTGTAGCCGACGATACGTCAGCCACTCGGTCCCACTCGATGGCAGGAAGAAAGCGGTCAGCACGGACGTGGTTGCGAAGAAAGCAGGAACAATAAACGATGTGCGAACGGCTTCCGCACTGCTGCCAAACTGAGCAGAAGCCTCTTGCAGGGACATCTTTTGTAGGCAGCTCAGGTGAAAGTTCAACGTTGAACGCACTTGATCACCGGAAGAGGGCTACACGCACTTCCAGCAGTTACGTCTGTAGCCGACGATACGTCAGCCACTCGGTCCCACTCGCTGGCAGGAAGAAAGCGGTCACCACGGATCTGGCTTCGAATAAAGCAGGAAGAATGAACGATGTGCGAACGGCTTGCGCACTGCTGCCAAACTGAGCAGAAGCCTCTTGCAGGGACATCTTTTTTTAGGCAGCTCAGGTCGAAGTTCAACGTTGAACGCGCTTGATCACCGGAAGAGGGCTACACGCACTTCCAGCAGTTACGTCTGTAGCCGACGATACGTCAGCCACTCGGTCCCACTCGCTGGCAGGAAGAAAGCGGTCACAACGGATGTGGCTGCGAATAAAGCAAGAACAATGAACGATGTGCGAACGGCTTGCGCACTGCTGCCAAACTGAGCAGAAGCCTCTTGCAGGGACATCTTTTGTAGGCAGCTCAGGTGAAAGTTCAACGTTGAACGCACTTGATCACCGGAAGAGGGCTACACGCACTTCCAGCAGTTACGACTGTAACCGACGATACGTCAGCCACTCGGTCCCACTCGCTGGCAGGAAGAAAGCGGTCAGCACGGACGTGGTTGCGAAGAAAGCAGGAACAATAAACGATGTGCGAACGGCTTCCGCACTGCTGCCAAACTGAGCAGAAGCCTCTTGCAGGGACATCTTTTGTAGGCAGCTCAGGTGAAAGTTCAACGTTGAACGCACTTGATCACCGGAAGAGGGCTACACGCACTTCCAGCAGTTACGTCTGTAGCCGACGATACGTCAGCCACTCGGTCCCACTCGCTGGCAGGAAGAAAGCGGTCACCACGGATCTGGCTTCGAATAAAGCAGGAAGAATGAACGATGTGCGAACGGCTTGCGCACTGCTGCCAAACTGAGCAGAAGCCTCTTGCAGGGACATCTTTTTTTAGGCAGCTCAGGTCGAAGTTCAACGTTGAACGCGCTTGATCACCGGAAGAGGGCTACACGCACTTCCAGCAGTTACGTCTGTAGCCGACGATACGTCAGCCACTCGGTCCCACTCGCTGGCAGGAAGAAAGCGGTCACAACGGATGTGGCTGCGAATAAAGCAAGAACAATGAACGATGTGCGAACGGCTTGCGCACTGCTGCCAAACTGAGCAGAAGCCTCTTGCAGGGACATCTTTTGTAGGCAGCTCAGGTGAAAGTTCAACGTTGAACGCACTTGATCACCGGAAGAGGGCTACACGCACTTCCAGCAGTTACGACTGTAACCGACGATACGTCAGCCACTCGGTCCCACTCGCTGGCAGGAAGAAAGCGGTCACCACGGATCTGGCTTCGAATAAAGCAGGAAGAATGAACGATGTGCGAACGGCTGGCGCACTGCTGCCAAACTGAGCAGAAGCCTCTTGCAGGGACATCTTTTGTAGGCAGCTCAGGTCGAAGTTCAACGTTGAACGCACTTGATCACCGGAAGAGGGCTACACGCACTTCCATCAGTTACGTCTGTAGCCGACGATACGTCAGCCACTCGGTCCCACTCGCTGGCAGGAAGAAAGCGGTCACCACGGATGTGGCTGCGAAGAAAGCAAGAACAATGAACGATGTGCAAACGGCTTGCGCACTACCTGCCAAACTGAGCAGATGCCTCTTGTAGGGGCATCTTTTGTAGGCAGCTCAGGTGGAAGTTCAACGTTGAACGCACTTGCTCACCGGAAGAGGGCTACACGCACTTCCGGCAGTTACGTCTGTAGCCGACGATACGTCAGCCACTCGGTCCCACTCGCTGGCAGGAAGAAAGCGGTCACCACGGACGTGGTTGCGAAGAAAGCAGGAACAATAAACGATGTGCGAACGGCTTCCGCACTGCTGCCAAACTGAGCAGAAGCCTCTTGCAGGGGCATCTTTTGTAGGCAGCTGAGGTGGAAGTTCAACGTTGAACGCACTTGATCACCGGAAGAGGGCTACACGCACTTCCAGCAGTTACGTCTGTAGCCGACGATACGTCAGCCACTCGGTCCCACTCGCTGGCAGGAAGAAAGCGGTCACCACGGATGTGGCTGCGAAGAAAGCAGGAACAATGAATGATGTGTGAACGGCTTTCGCGCTGCTGCAAAACTGAGCAGAAGCCTCTTGCAGGGACATCTTTTGTAGGCAGCTCAGGTGGAAGTTACACGTTAAACGCACTTGATCACCGGAAGAGGGCTACACGCACTTCCAGCAGTTACGTCTGTAGCCGACGATACGTCAGCCACTCGGTCCCACTCGCTGGCAGGACGAAAGCGGTCACCACGGATGTGGCTGCGAAGAAAGCAGGAACAATGAATGATGTGCGAACGGCTTTCGCACTGCTGCAAAACTGAGCAGAAGCCTCTTGCAGGGACATCTTTTGTAGGCAGCTCAGGTGGAAGTTATACGTTAAACGCACTTGATCACCGGAAGAGGGCTACACGCACTTCCAGCAGTTACGTCTGTAGCCGACGATACGTCAGCCACTCGGTCCCACTCGCTGGCAGGACGAAAGCGGTCACCACGGATGTGGCTGCGAAGAAAGCAGGAACAATGAACGATGTGCGAACGGCTTGCGCACTGCTGCCAAACTGAGCAGAAGCCTCTTGCAGGGACGTCTTTTGTAGGCAGCTCGGGTGGAAGTTCAACGTTGAACGCACTTGATCACCGGAAGAGGGCTACACGCACTTCCAGCAGTTACGTCTGTAGCCGACGATACGTCAGCCACTCGGTCCCACTCGCTGGCAGGAAGAAAGCGGTCACCACGGATGTGGCTGCGAAGAAAGCAAGATCAATGAACGATGTGCGAACGGCTTGCGCACTGCTGCCAAACTGAGCAGAAGCCTCTTGCAGGGACATCTTTTGTAGGCAGCTCAGGTGGAAGTTCAACGTTGAACGCATTTGATCACCGGAAGAGGGCACACGCACTTCCAGCAGTTAAGTCTGTAGCCGACGATACGTCAGCCACTCGGTCCCACTCGATGGCAGGAAGAAAGCGGTCAGCACGGACGTGGTTGCGAAGAAAGCAGGAACAATAAACGATGTGCGAACGGCTTCCGCACTGCTGCCAAACTGAGCAGAAGCCTCTTGCAGGGACATCTTTTGTAGGCAGCTCAGGTGAAAGTTCAACGTTGAACGCACTTGATCACCGGAAGAGGGCTACACGCACTTCCAGCAGTTACGTCTGTAGCCGACGATACGTCAGCCACTCGGTCCCACTCGCTGGCAGGAAGAAAGCGGTCACCACGGATCTGGCTTCGAATAAAGCAGGAAGAATGAACGATGTGCGAACGGCTTGCGCACTGCTGCCAAACTGAGCAGAAGCCTCTTGCAGGGACATCTTTTGTAGGCAGCTCAGGTCGAAGTTCAACGTTGAACGCGCTTGATCACCGGAAGAGGGCTACACGCACTTCCAGCAGTTACGTCTGTAGCCGACGATACGTCAGCCACTCGGTCCCACTCGCTGGCAGGAAGAAAGCGGTCACAACGGATGTGGCTGCGAATAAAGCAAGAACAATGAACGATGTGCGAACGGCTTGCGCACTGCTGCCAAACTGAGCAGAAGCCTCTTGCAGGGACATCTTTTGTAGGCAGCTCAGGTCGAAGTTCAACGTTGAACGATCTTGATCACCGGAAGAGGGCTACACGCACTTCCAGCAGTTACGTCTGTAGCCGACGATACCTCAGCCACTCGGTCCCACTCGCTGGCAGGAAGAAAGTGGTCACCACGGATGTGGCTGCGAAGAAAGCAGGAAGAATGAACGATGTGCGAACGGCTTGCGCACTGCTGCCAAACTGAGGAGAAGCCTCTTGCAGGGACATCTTTTGTAGGCAGCTCCTGCGGAATTTCAACGTTGAACGCACTTGATCACCGGAGGAGGGCTACACGCACTGCCAGTAGTTACGTCTGTAGCCGACGATACGTCAGCCACTCGGTCCCACTCGCTGACAGGAAGAAAGCGGTCATAACGGATGTGGCTGCGAAGAAAGCAGGAACAATGAACGATGTGCGAACGGCTTGCGCACTACTGCCAAACTGAGCAGAAGCCTTGCAGGGACATCTTTTGCAGGCAGCTCAGGTTGAAGTTCAACGTTGAACGCACTTGATCACCGGAAGAGGGCTACACGCACTTCCATCAGTTACGTCTGTAGCCGACGATACGTCAGCCACTCGGTCCCACTCGCTGGCAGGAAGAAAGCGGTCACCACGGATGCGGCTGCGAAGAAAGCAAGAACAATGAACGATGTGCAAACGGCTTGCGCACTACCTGCCAAACTGAGCAGATGCCTCTTGTAGGGGCATCTTTTGTAGGCAGCTCAGGTGGAAGTTCAACGTTGAACGCACTTGCTCACCGGAAGAGGGCTACACGCACTTCCGGCAGTTACGTCTGTAGCCGACGATACGTCAGCCACTCGGTCCCACTCGCTGGCAGGAAGAAAGCGGTCACCACGGACGTGGTTGCGAAGAAAGCAGGAACAATAAACGATGTGCGAACGGCTTCCGCACTGCTGCCAAACTGAGCAGAAGCCTCTTGCAGGGGCATCTTTTGTAGGCAGCTGAGGTGGAAGTTCAACGTTGAACGCACTTGATCACCGGAAGAGGGCTACACGCACTTCCAGCAGTTACGTCTGTAGCCGACGATACGTCAGCCACTCGGTCCCACTCGCTGCCAGGAAGAAAGCGGTCACGACGGATGTGGCTGCGAAGAAGGCAGGAACAATGAACGATGTGCGAACGGCTTGCGCACTGCTGCCAAACTGAGCAGAAGCCTTTTCTAGGCAGCTCGGGTGGAAGTTCAACGTTGAACACACTTGATCACCGGAAGAAGGCTACACGCACTTCCAGCAGTTACGTCTGTAGCCGACGATACGTCAGCCAGTCGGTCCCACTCGCTGCCAGGAAGAAAGCGGTCACCACGGATGTGGCTGCGAAGAAGGCAGGAACAATGAACGATGTGCGAACGGCTTGCGCACTGCTGCCAAACTGAGCAGAAGCCTTTTCTAGGCAGCTCAGGTGGAAGTTCAACGTTGAACGCACTTGATCACCAGAAGAGGGCTACACTCGCTTCCAGCACTTACGTCTGTAGCCGACGATACGTCACCCACTCGGTCCCAATCGCTGGCAGGAAGAAAGCGGTCACCACGGATGTGGCTGCGAAGAAAGCAGGAACAATGAAAATGTGGGAACGGCTTGCGCACTGCTGCCAAACTGAGCAGAAGCCTCTTGCAGGGACGTCTTTTGTAGACAGCTCCTGCGGAAGTTCAACGTTGAATGCACTTGATCACCGGAAGAGGGCTACACGCACTTCCAGCAGTTAAGTCTGTAGCCGACGATACGTCAGCCACTCGGTCCCACTCGCTGGCAGGAAGAAAGCGGTCACCACGGATCTGGCTTCGAATAAAGCAGGAAGAATGAACGATGTGCGAACGGCTTGCGCACTGCTGCCAAACTGAGCAGAAGCCTCTTGCAGGGACATCTTTTGTAGGCAGCTCAGGTCGAAGTTCAACGTTGAACGCGCTTGATCACCGGAAGAGGGCTACACGCACTTCCAGCAGTTACGTCTGTAGCCGACGATACGTCAGCCACTCGGTCCCACTCGCTGGCAGGAAGAAAGCGGTCACAACGGATGTGGCTGCGAATAAAGCAAGAACAATGAACGATGTGCGAACGGCTTGCGCACTGCTGCCAAACTGAGCAGAAGCCTCTTGCAGGGACATCCTTTGTAGGCAGCTCAGGTGGAAGTTCAACGTTGAACGATCTTGATCATCGCCAGAGGGCTACACGCACTTCCAGCAGTTACGTCTGTAGCCGACGATACGTCAGCCACTCGGTCCCACTCGCAGGAAGGAAGAAAGTGGTCACCACGGATGTGGCTGCGAAGAAAGCAGGAAGAATCAACGATGTGCGAACGGCTTGCGCACTGCTGCCAAACTGAGGAGAAGCCTCTTGCAGGGACATCTTTTGTAGGCAGCTCCTGCGGAATTTCAACGTTGAACGCACTTGATCACCGGAGGAGGGCTACACGCACTGCCAGTAGTTACGTCTGTAGCCGACGATACGTCAGCCACTCGGTCCCACTCGCTGACAGGAAGAAAGCGGTCATAACGGATGTGGCTGCGAAGAAAGCAGGAACAATGTACGATGTGCGAACGGCTTGCGCACTACTGCCAAACTGAGCAGAAGCTTTGCAGGGACATCTTTTGTAGGCAGCTCAGGTGGAAGTTCAACGTTGAACGATCTTGATCATCGGCAGAGGGCTACACGCACTTCCAGCAGTTACGTCTGTAGCCGACGATACGTCAGCCACTCGGTCCCACTCGCTGGAAGGAAGAAAGTGGCCACCATGGATGTGGCTGCGAAGAAAGCAGGAAGAATGAACGAGGTGCGAACGGCTTGCACACTGCTGCCAAACTGAGGAGAAGCCTTTGCAGGGACATCTTTTGCAGGCAGCTCAGGTTGAAGTTCAACGTTGAACGCACTTGATCACCGGAAGAGGGCTACACGCACTTCCATCAGTTACGTCTGTAGCCGACGATACGTCAGCCACTCGGTCCCACTCGCTGGCAGGAAGAAAGCGGTCACCACGGATGTGGCTGCGAAGAAAGTAAGAACAATGAACGATGTGCAAACGGCTTGCGCACTGCTGCCAAACTGAGCAGAAGCCTCTTGCAGGGACATCTTTTGTAGGCAGCTCAGGTGGAAGTTCAACGTTGAACGCACTTGATCACCGGAAGAGGGCACACGCACTTTCAGCAGATAAGTCTGTAGCCGACGATACGTCAGCCACTCGGTCCCACTCGATGGCAGGAAGAAAGCGGTCACCACGGATGTGGCTGCGAAGAAAGCAGGAACAATGAACGATGTGCGAACGGCTTGCGCACTACCTGCCAAACTGAGCAGATGCCTCTTGTAGGGGCATCTTTTGTAGGCAGCTCAGGTGGAAGTTCAACGTTGAACGCACTTGCTCGCCGGAAGAGGGCTACACGCACTTCCGGCAGTTACGTCTGTAGCCGACGATACGTCAGCCACTCGGTCCCACTCGCTGGCAGGAAGAAAGCGGTCACCACGGACGTGGTTGCGAAGAAAGCAGGAACAATAAACGATGTGCGCACGGCTTCCGCACTGCTGCCAAACTGAGCAGAAGCCTCTTGCAGGGGCATCTTTTGTAGGCAGCTGAGGTGGAAGTTCAACGTTGAACGCACTTGATCACCGGAAGAGGGCTACACGCACTTCCAGCAGTTACGTCTGTAGCCGACGATACGTCAGCCACTCGGTCCCACTCGCTGCCAGGAAGAAAGCGGTCACCACGGATGTGGCTGCGAAGAAGGCAGGAACAATGAACGATGTGCGAACGGCTTGCGCACTGCTGCCAAACTGAGCAGAAGCCTTTTCTAGGCAGCTCGGGTGGAAGTTCAACGTTGAACACACTTGATCACCGGAAGAAGGCTACACGCACTTCCAGCAGTTACGTCTGTAGCCGACGATACGTCAGCCAGTCGGTCCCACTCGCTGCCAGGAAGAAAGCGGTCACCACGGATGTGGCTGCGCAGAAGGCAGGAACAATGAACGATGTGCGAACGGCTTGCGCACTGCTGCCAAACTGAGCAGAAGCCTTTTCTAGGCAGCTCAGGTGGAAGTTCAACGTTGAACGCACTTGATCACCAGAAGAGGGCTACACTCGCTTCCAGCACTTACGTCTGTAGCCGACGATACGTCACCCACTCGGTCCCAATCGCTGGCAGGAAGAAAGCGGTCACCACGGATGTGGCTGCGAAGAAAGCAGGAACAATGAAAATGTGGGAACGGCTTGCGCACTGCTGCCAAACTGAGCAGAAGCCTCTTGCAGGGACGTCTTTTGTAGGCAGCTCCTGCGGAAGTTCAACGTTGAACGCGCTTGATCACCGGAAGAGGGCTACACGCACTTCCAGCAGTTACGTCTGTAGCCGACGATACGTCAGCCACTCGGTCCCACTCGCTGGCAGGAAGAAAGCGGTCACAACGGATGTGGCTGCGAATAAAGCAAGAACAATGAACGATGTGCGAACGGCTTGCGCACTGCTGCCAAACTGAGCAGAAGCCTCTTGCAGGGACATCCTTTGTAGGCAGCTCAGGTGAAAGTTCAACGTTGAACGCACTTGATCACCGGAAGAGGGCTACACGCACTTCCAGCAGTTACGTCTGTAGCCGACGATACCTCAGCCACTCGGTCCCACTCGCTGGCAGGAAGAAAGTGGTCACCACGGATGTGGCTGCGAAGAAAGCAGGAAGAATGAACGATGTGCGAACGGCTTGCGCACTGCTGCCAAACTGAGGAGAAGCCTCTTGCAGGGACATCTTTTGTAGGCAGCTCCTGCGGAATTTCAACGTTGAACGCACTTGATCACCGGAGGAGGGCTACACGCACTGCCAGTAGTTACGTCTGTAGCCGACGATACGTCAGCCACTCGGTCCCACTCGCTGACAGGAAGAAAGCGGTCATAACGGATGTGGCTGCGAAGAAAGCAGGAACAATGAACGATGAGCGAACGGCTTGCGCACTACTGCCAAACTGAGCAGAAGCCTTGCAGGGACATCTTTTGTAGGCAGCTCAGGTGGAAGTTCAACGTTGAACGATCTTGATCATCGGCAGAGGGCTACACGCACTTCCAGCAGTTACGTCTGTAGCCGACGATACGTCAGCCACTCGGTCCCACTCGCTGGAAGGAAGAAAGTGGTCACCACGGATGTGGCTGCGAAGAAAGCAGGAAGAATGAACGATGTGCGAACGGCTTGCGCACTGCTGCCAAACTGAGGAGAAGCCTCTTGCAGGGACATCTTTTGTAGGCAGCTCCTGCGGAATTTCAACGTTGAACGCACTTGATCACTGGAGGAGGGCTACACGCACTGCCAGTAGTTACGTCTGTAGCCGACGATACGTCAGCCACTCGGTCCCACTCGCTGACAGGAAGAAAGCGGTCATAACGGATGTGGCTGCGAAGAAAGCAGGAACAATGAACGATGTGCGAACGGCTTGCGCACTACTGCCAAACTGAGCAGAAGCCTTGCAGGGACATCTTTTGTAGGCAGCTCAGGTGGAAGTTCAACGTTGAACGATCTTGATCATCGGCAGAGGGCTACACGCACTTCCAGCAGTTACGTCTGTAGCCGACGATACGTCAGCCACTCGGTCCCACTCGCTGGAAGGAAGAAAGTGGTCACCATGGATGTGGCTGCGAAGAAAGCAGGAAGAATGAACGAGGTGCGAACGGCTTGCACACTGCTGCCAAACTGAGGAGAAGCCTTTGCAGGGACATCTTTTGCAGGCAGCTCAGGTTGAAGTTCAACGTTGAACGCACTTGATCACCGGAAGAGGGCTACACGCACTTCCATCAGTTACGTCTGTAGCCGACGATACGTCAGCCACTCGGTCCCACTCGCTGGCAGGAAGAAAGCGGTCACCACGGATGTGGCTGCGAATAAAGCAAGAACAATGAACGATGTGCAAACGGCTTGCGCACTGCTGCCAAACTGAGCAGAAGCCTCTTGCAGGGACATCTTTTGTAGGCAGCTCAGGTGGAAGTTCAACGTTGAATGCACTTGATCACCGGAAGAGGGCACACGCACTTCCAGCAGATAAGTCTGTAGCCGACGATACGTCAGCCACTCGGTCCCACTCGATGGCAGGAAGAAAGCGGTCACCACGGATGTGGCTGCGAAGAAAGCAGGAACAATGAACGATGTGCGAACGGCTTGCGCACTACCTGCCAAACTGAGCAGATGCCTCTTGTAGGGGCATCTTTTGTAGGCAGCTCAGGTGGAAGTTCAACGTTGAACGCACTTGCTCACCGGAAGAGGGCTACACGCACTTCCGGCAGTTACGTCTGTAGCCGACGATACGTCAGCCACTCGGTCCCACTCGCTGGCAGGAAGAAAGCGGTCACCACGGACGTGGTTGCGAAGAAAGCAGGAACAATAAACGATGTGCGAACGGCTTCCGCACTGCTGCCAAACTGAGCAGAAGCCTTTTGCAGGGGCATCTTTTGTAGGCAGCTGAGGTGGAAGTTCAACGTTGAACGCACTTGATCACCGGAAGAGGGCTACACGCACTTCCAGCAGTTACGTCTGTAGCCGACGATACGTCAGCCACTCGGTCCCACTCGCTGCCAGGAAGAAAGCGGTCACCACGGATGTGGCTGCGAAGAAGGCAGGAACAATGAACGATGTGCGAACGGCTTGCGCACTGCTGCCAAACTGAGCAGAAGCCTTTTCTAGGCAGCTCGGGTGGAAACTCAACGTTGAACACACTTGATCACCGGAAGAAGGCTACACGCACTTCCAGCAGTTACGTCTGTAGCCGACGATACGTCAGCCAGTCGGTCCCACTCGCTGCCAGGAAGAAAGCGGTCACCACGGATGTGGCTGCGAAGAAGGCAGGAACAATGAACGATGTGCGAACGGCTTGCGCACTGCTGCCAAACTGAGCAGAAGCCTTTTCTAGGCAGCTCAGGTGGAAGTTCAACGTTGAACGCACTTGATCACCAGAAGAGGGCTACACTCGCTTCCAGCACTTACGTCTGTAGCCGACGATACGTCACCCACTCGGTCCCAATCGCTGGCAGGAAGAAAGCGGTCACCACGGATGTGGCTGCGAAGAAAGCAGGAACAATGAAAATGTGGGAACGGCTTGCGCACTGCTGCCAAACTGAGCAGAAGCCTCTTGCAGGGACATCTTTTGTAGGCAGCTCAGGTGAAAGTTCAACGTTGAACGCACTTGATCACCGGAAGAGGGCTACACGCACTTCCAGCAGTTACGACTGTAACCGACGATACGTCAGCCACTCGGTCCCACTCGCTGGCAGGAAGAAAGCGGTCACCACGGATCTGGCTTCGAATAAAGCAGGAAGAATGAACGATGTGCGAACGGCTTGCGCACTGCTGCCAAACTGAGCAGAAGCCTCTTGCATGGACATCTTTTGTAGGCAGCTCAGGTGAAAGTTCAACGTTGAACGCACTTGATCACCGGAGGAGGGCTACACGCACTGCCAGTAGTTACGTCTGTAGCCGACGATACGTCAGCCACTCGGTCCCACTCGCTGACAGGAAGAAAGCGGTCATAACGGATGTGGCTGCGAAGAAAGCAGGAACAATGAACGATGTGCGAACGGCTTGCGCACTACTGCCAAACTGAGCAGAAGCCTTGCAGGGACATCTTTTGTAGGCAGCTCAGGTGGAAGTTCAACGTTGAACGATCTTGATCATCGGCAGAGGGCTACACGCACTTCCAGCAGTTACGTCTGTAGCCGACGATACGTCAGCCACTCGGTCCCACTCGCTGGAAGGAAGAAAGTGGTCACCACGGATGTGGCTGCGAAGAAAGCAGGAAGAATGAACGATGTGCGAACGGCTTGCGCACTGCTGCCAAACTGAGGAGAAGCCTCTTGCAGGGACATCTTTTGTAGGCAGCTCCTGCGGAATTTCAACGTTGAACGCACTTGATCACCGGAGGAGGGCTACACGCACTGCCAGTAGTTACGTCTGTAGCCGACGATACGTCAGCCACTCGGTCCCACTCGCTGACAGGAAGAAAGCGGTCATAACGGATGTGGCTGCGAAGAAAGCAGGAACAATGAACGATGTGCGAACGGCTTGCGCACTACTGCCAAACTGAGCAGAAGCCTTGCAGGGACATCTTTTGTAGGCAGCTCAGGTGGAAGTTCAACGTTGAACGATCTTGATCATCGGCAGAGGGCTACACGCACTTCCAGCAGTTACGTCTGTAGCCGACGATACGTCAGCCACTCGGTCCCACTCGCTGGAAGGAAGAAAGTGGTCACCATGGATGTGGCTGCGAAGAAAGCAGGAAGAATGAACGAGGTGCGAACGGCTTGCACACTGCTGCCAAACTGAGGAGAAGCCTTTGCAGGGACATCTTTTGCAGGCAGCTCAGGTTGAAGTTCAACGTTGAACGCACTTGATCACCGGAAGAGGGCTACACGCACTTCCATCAGTTACGTCTGTAGCCGACGATACGTCAGCCACTCGGTCCCACTCGCTGGCAGGAAGAAAGCGGTCACCACGGATGTGGCTGCGAAGAAAGCAAGAACAAGGAACGATGTGCAAACGGCTTGCGCACTGCTGCCAAACTGAGCAGAAGCCTCTTGCAGGGACATCTTTTGTAGGCAGCTCAGGTGGAAGTTCAACGTTGAACGCACTTGATCACCGGAAGAGGGCACACGCACTTCCAGCAGATAAGTCTGTAGCCGACGATACGTCAGCCACTCGGTCCCACTCGATGGCAGGAAGAAAGCGGTCACCACGGATGTGGCTGCGAAGAAAGCAGGAACAATGAACGATGTGCGAACGGCTTGCGCACTACCTGCCAAACTGAGCAGATGCCTCTTGTAGGGGCATCTTTTGTAGGCAGCTCAGGTGGAAGTTCAACGTTGAACGCACTTGCTCACCGGAAGAGGGCTACACGCACTTCCGGCAGTTACGTCTGTAGCCGACGATACGTCAGCCACTCGGTCCCACTCGCTGGCAGGAAGAAAGCGGTCACCACGGACGTGGTTGCGAAGAAAGCAGGAACAATAAACGATGTGCGAACGGCTTCCGCACTGCTGCCAAACTGAGCAGAAGCCTCTTGCAGGGGCATCTTTTGTAGGCAGCTGAGGTGGAAGTTCAACGTTGAACGCACTTGATCACCGGAAGAGGGCTACTCGCACTTCCAGCAGTTACGTCTGTAGCCGACGATACGTCAGCCACTCGGTCCCACTCGCTGCCAGGAAGAAAGCGGTCACTACGGATGTGGCTGCGAAGAAGGCAGGAACAATGAACGATGTGCGAACGGCTTGCGCACTGCTGCCAAACTGTGCAGAAGCCTTTTCTAGGCAGCTCGGGTGGAAGTTCAACGTTGAACGCACTTGATCACCAGAAGAGGGCTACACTCGCTTCCAGCACTTACGTCTGTAGCCGACGATACGTCACCCACTCGGTCCCAATCGCTGGCAGGAAGAAAGCGGTCACCACGGATGTGGCTGCGAAGAAAGCAGGAACAATGAAAATGTGGGAACGGCTTGCGCACTGCTGCCAAACTGAGCAGAAGCCTCTTGCAGGGACGTCTTTTGTAGGCAGCTCCTGCGGAAGTTCAACGTTGAATGCACTTGATCACCGGAAGAGGGCTACACGCACTTCCAGCAGTTAAGTCTGTAGCCGACGATACGTCAGCCACTCGATCCCACTCGCTGGCAGGAAGAAAGCGGTCACCACGGATCTGGCTTCGAATAAAGCAGGAAGAATGAACGATGTGCGAACGGCTTGCGCACTGCTGCCAAACTGAGCACAAGCCTCTTGCAGGGACATCTTTTGTAGGCAGCTCAGGTCGAAGTTCAACGTTGAACGCGCTTGATCACCGGAAGAGGGCTACACGCACTTCCAGCAGTTACGTCTGTAGCCGACGATACGTCAGCCACTCGGTCCCACTCGCTGGCAGGAAGAAAGCGGTCACCACGGATGTGGCTGCGAAGAAAGCAGGAACAATGAAAATGTGGGAACGGCTTGCGCACTGCTGCCAAACTGAGCAGAAGCCTCTTGCAGGGACGTCTTTTGTAGGCAGCTCCTGCGGAAGTTCAACGTTGAATGCACTTGATCACCGGAAGAGGGCTACACGCACTTCCAGCAGTTACGACTGTAACCGACGATACGTCAGCCACTCGGTCCCACTCGCTGGCAGGAAGAAAGCGGTCACCACGGATCTGGCTTCGAATAAAGCAGGAAGAATGAACGATGTGCGAACGGCTTGCGCACTGCTGCCAAACTGAGCAGAAGCCTCTTGCAGGGACATCTTTTGTAGGCAGCTCAGGTCGAAGTTCAACGTTGAACGATCTTGATCACTGGAAGAGGGCTACACGCACTTCCAGCAGTTACGTCTGTAGCCGACGATACCTCAGCCACTCGGTCCCACTCGCTGGCAGGAAGAAAGTGGTCACCACGGATGTGGCTGCGAAGAAAGCAGGAAGAATGAACGATGTGCGAACGGCTTGCGCACTGCTGCCAAACTGAGGAGAAGCCTCTTGCAGGGACATCTTTTGTAGGCAGCTCCTGCGGAATTTCAACGTGGAACGCACTTGATCACCGGAGGAGGGCTACACGCACTGCCAGTAGTTACATCTGTAGCCGACGATACGTCAGCCACTCGGTCCCACTCGCTGACAGGAAGAAAGCGGTCATAACGGATGTGGCTGCGAAGAAAGCAGGAACAATGAACAATGTGCGAACGGCTTGCGCACTACTGCCAAACTGAGCAGAAGCCTTGCAGGGACATCTTTTGTAGGCAGCTCAGGTGGAAGTTCAACGTTGAACGATCTTGATCATCGGCAGAGGGCTACACGCACTTCCAGCAGTTACGTCTGTAGCCGACGATACGTCAGCCACTCGGTCCCACTCGCTGGAAGGAAGAAAGTGGTCACCACGGATGTGGCTGCGAAGAAAGCAGGAAGAATGAACGATGTGCGAACGGCTTGCGCACTGCTGCCAAACTGAGGAGAAGCCTCTTGCAGGGACATCTTTTGTAGGCAGCTCCTGCGGAATTTCAACGTTGAACGCACTTGATCACCGGAGGAGGGCTACACGCACTGCCAGTAGTTACGTCTGTAGCCGACGATACGTCAGCCACTCGGTCCCACTCGCTGACAGGAAGAAAGCGGTCATAACGGATGTGGCTGCGAAGAAAGCAGGAACAATGAACGATGTGCGAACGGCTTGCGCACTACTGCCAAACTGAGCAGAAGCCTTGCAGGGACATCTTTTGTAGGCAGCTCAGGTGGAAGTTCAACGTTGAACGATCTTGATCATCGGCAGAGGGCTACACGCACTTCCAGCAGTTACGTCTGTAGCCGACGATACGTCAGCCACTCGGTCCCACTCGCTGGAAGGAAGAAAGTGGTCACCATGGATGTGGCTGCGAAGAAAGCAGGAAGAATGAACGACGTGCGAACGGCTTGCACACTGCTGCCAAACTGAGGAGAAGCCTTTGCAGGGACATCTTTTGCAGGCAGCTCAGGTTGAAGTTCAACGTTGAACGCACTTGATCACCGGAAGAGGGCTACACGCACTTCCATCAGTTACGTCTGTAGCCGACGATACGTCAGCCACTCGGTCCCACTCGCTGGCAGGAAGAAAGCGGTCACCACGGATGTGGCTGCGAAGAAAGCAAGAACAATGAACGATGTGCAAACGGCTTGCGCACTGCTGCCAAACTGAGCAGAAGCCTCTTGCAGGGACATCTTTTGTAGGCAGCTCAGGTGGAAGTTCAACGTTGAACGCACTTGATCACCGGAAGAGGGCACACGCACTTCCAGCAGATAAGTCTGTAGCCGACGATACGTCAGCCACTCGGTCCCACTCGATGGCAGGAAGAAAGCGGTCACCACGGATGTGGCTGCGAAGAAAGCAGGAACAATGAACGATGTGCGAACGGCTTGCGCACTACCTGCCAAACTGAGCAGATGCCTCTTGTAGGGGCATCTTTTGTAGGCAGCTCAGGTGGAAGTTCAACGTTGAACGCACTTGCTCACCGGAAGAGGGCTACACGCACTTCCGGCAGTTACGTCTGTAGCCGACGATACGTCAGCCACTCGGTCCCACTCGCTGGCAGGAAGAAAGCGGTCACCACGGACGTGGTTGCGAAGAAAGCAGGAACAATAAACGATGTGCGAACGGCTTCCGCACTGCTGCCAAACTGAGCAGAAGCCTCTTGCAGGGGCATCTTTTGTAGGCAGCTGAGGTGGAAGTTCAACGTTGAACGCACTTGATCACCGGAAGAGGGCTACACGCACTTCCAGCAGTTACGTCTGTAGCCGACGATACGTCAGCCACTCGGTCCCACTCGCTGCCAGGAAGAAAGCGGTCACCACGGATGTGGCTGCGAAGAAGGCAGGAACAATGAACGATGTGCGAACGGCTTGCGCACTGCTGCCAAACTGAGCAGAAGCCTTTTCTAGGCAGCTCGGGTGGAAGTTCAACGTTGAACACACTTGATCACCGGAAGAAGGCTACACGCACTTCCAGCAGTTACGTCTGTAGCCGACGATACGTCAGCCAGTCGGTCCCACTCGCTGCCAGGAAGAAAGCGGTCACCACGGATGTGGCTGCGAAGAAGGCAGGAACAATGAACGATGTGCGAACGGCTTGCGCACTGCTGCCAAACTGAGCAGAAGCCTTTTCTAGGCAGCTCAGGTGGAAGTTCAACGTTGAACGCACTTGATCACCAGAAGAGGGCTACACTCGCTTCCAGCAGTTACGTCTGTAGCCGACGATACGTCAGCCACTCGGTCCCACTCGCTGGCAGGACGAAAGCGGTCACCACGGATGTGGCTGCGAAGAAAGCAGGAACAATGAACGATGTGCGAACGGCTTGCGCACTGCTGCCAAACTGAGCAGAAGCCTCTTGCAGGGACGTCTTTTGTAGGCAGCTCGGGTGGAAGTTCAACGTTGAACGCACTTGATCACCGGAAGAGGGCTACACGCACTTCCAGCAGTTACGTCTGTAGCCGACGATACGTCAGCCACTCGGTCCCACTCGCTGGCAGGAAGAAAGCGGTCACCACGGATGTGGCTGCGAAGAAAGCCAGAACAATGAACGATGTGCAAACGGCTTGCGCACTGCTGCCAAACTGAGCAGAAGCCTCTTGCAGGGACATCTTTTGTAGGCAGCTCAGGTGGAAGTTCAACGTTGTACGCACTTGATCACCGGAAGAGGGCACACGCACTTCCAGCAGTTAAGTCTGTAGCCGACGATACGTCAGCCACTCGGTCCCACTCGATGGCAGGAAGAAAGCGGTCACCACGGACGTGGTTGCGAAGAAAGCAGGAACAATAAACGATGTGCGAACGGCTTCCGCACTGGTGCCAAACTGAGCAGAAGCCTCTTGCAGGGGCATCTTTTGTAGGCAGCTGAGGTGGAAGTTCAACGTTGAACGCACTTGATCACCGGAAGAGGGCAACACGCACTTCCCGCAGTTACGTCTGTAGCCGACGATACGTCAGCCACTCGGTCCCACTCGCTGGCAGGAAGAAAGCGGTCACCACGGACGTGGTTGCGAAGAAAGCAGGAACAATAAACGATGTGCGAACGGCTTCCGCACTGCTGCCAAACTGAGCAGAAGCCTCTTGCAGGGGCATCTTTTGTAGGCAGCTGAGGTGGAAGTTCAACGTTGAACGCACTTGATCACCGGAAGAGGGCTACACGCACTTCCAGCAGTTACGTCTGTAGCCGACGATACGTCAGCCACTCGGTCCCATTCGCTGCCAGGAAGAAAGCGGTCACCACGGATGTGGCTGCGAAGAAGGCAGGAACAATGAACGATGTGCGAACGGCTTGCGCACTGCTGCCAAACTGAGCAGAAGCCTTTTCTAGGCAGCTCGGGTGGAAGTTCAACGTTGAACACACTTGATCACCGGAAGAAGGCTACACGCACTTCCAGTAGTTACGTCTGTAGCCGACGATATGTCAGCCACTCGGTCCCACTCGCTGCCAGGAAGAAAGCGGTCACCACGGATGTGGCTGCGAAGAAGGCAGGAACAATGAACGATGTGCGAACGGCTTGCGCACTGCTGCCAAACTGAGCAGAAGCCTTTTCTAGGCAGCTCAGGTGGAAGTTCAACGTTGAACGCACTTGATCACCAGAAGAGGGCTACACTCACTTCCAGCATTTATGTCTGTAGCCGACGATACGTCACCCACTCGGTCCCAATCGCTGGCAGGAAGAAAGCGGTCACCATGGATGTGGCTGCGAAGAAAGCAGGAACAATGAAAATGTGGGAACGGCTTGCGCACTGCTGCCAAACTGAGCAGAAGCCTCTTGCTGGGACGTCTTTTGTAGGCAGCTCCTGCGGAAGTTCAACGTTGAACGCACTTGATCACCGGAAGAGGGCTACACGCACTTCCAGCAGTTACTTCTATAGCCGACGATACGTCAGCCACTCGGTCCCACTCGCTGGCAGGAAGAAAGCGGTCACCACGGATGTGGCTGCGAAGAAAGCAGGAACAATGAATGATGTGTGAACGGCTTTCGCACTGCTGCAAAACTGAGCAGAAGCCTCTTGCAGGGACATCTTTTGTAGGCAGCTCAGGTGGAAGTTATACGTTAAACGCACTTGATCACCGGAAGAGGGCTACACGCACTTCCAGCAGTTACGTCTGTAGCCGACGATACGTCAGCCACTCGGTCCCACTCGCTGGCAGGACGAAAGCGGTCACCACGGATGTGGCTGCGAAGAAAGCAGGAACAATGAATGATGTGCGAACGGCTTTCGCACTGCTGCAAAACTGAGCAGAAGCCTCTTGCAGGGACATCTTTTGTAGGCAGCTCAGGTGGAAGTTATACGTTAAACGCACTTGATCACCGGAAGAGGGCTACACGCACTTCCAGCAGTTACGTCTGTAGCCGACGATACGTCAGCCACTCGGTCCCACTCGCTGGCAGGACGAAAGCGATCACCACGGATGTGGCTGCGAAGAAAGCAGGAACAATGAACGATGTGCGAACGGCTTGCGCACTGCTGCCAAACTGAGCAGAAGCCTCTTGCAGGGACGTCTTTTGTAGGCAGCTCGGGTGGAAGTTCAACGTTGAACGCACTTGATCACCGGAAGAGGGCTACACGCACTTCCAGCAGTTACGTCTGTAGCCGACGATACGTCAGCCACTCGGTCCCACTCGCTGGCAGGAAGAAAGCGGTCACCACGGATGTGGCTGCGAAGAAAGCAAGAACAATGAACGATGTGCGAACGGCTTGCGCACTGCTGCCAAACTGAGCAGAATCCTCTTGCAGGGACATCTTTTGTAGGCAGCTCAGGTGGAAGTTCAACGTTGAACGCATTTGATCACCGGAAGAGGGCACACGCACTTCCAGCATTTAAGTCTGTAGCCGACGATACGTCAGCCACTCGGTCCCACTCGATGGCAGGAAGAAAGCGGTCAGCACGGACGTGGTTGCGAAGAAAGCAGGAACAACAAACGATGTGCGAACGGCTTCCGCACTGCTGCCAAACTGAGCAGAAGCCTCTTGCAGGGACATCTTTTGTAGGCAGCTCAGGTGAAAGTTCAACGTTGAACGCACTTGATCACCGGAAGAGGGCTACACGCACTTCCAGCAGTTACGTCTGTAGCCGACGATACGTCAGCCACTCGGTCCCACTCGCTGGCAGGAAGAAAGCTGTCACCACGGATCTGGCTTCGAATAAAGCAGGAAGAATGAACGATGTGCGAACGGCTTGCGCACTGCTGCCAAACTGAGCAGAAGCCTCTTGCAGGGACATCTTTTGTAGGCAGCTCAGGTCGAAGTTCAACGTTGAACGCGCTTGATCACCGGAAGAGGGCTACACGCACTTCCAGCCGTTACGTCTGTAGCCGACGATACGTCAGCCACTCGGTCCCACTCGCTGGCAGGAAGAAAGCGGTCACTACGGATGTGGCTGCGAATAAAGCAAGAACAATGAACGATGTGCGAACGGCTTGCACACTGCTGCCAAACTGAGCAGAAGCCTCTTGCAGGGACATCTTTTGTAGGCAGCTCAGGTGAAAGTTCAACGTTGAACGCACTTGATCACCGGAAGAGGGCTACACGCACTTCCAGCAGTTACGACTGTAACCGACGATACGTCAGCCACTCGGTCCCACTCGCTGGCAGGAAGAAAGCGGTCACCACGGATCTGGCTTCGAATAAAGCAGGAAGAATGAACGATGTGCGAACGGCTTGCGCACTGCTGCCAAACTGAGCAGAAGCCTCTTGCAGGGACATCTTTTGTAGGCAGCTCAGGTCGAAGTTCAACGTTGAACGATCTTGATCACCGGAAGAGGGTTACACGCACTTCCAGCAGTTACGTCTGTAGCCGACGATACCTCAGCCACTCGGTCCCACTCGCTGGCAGGAAGAAAGTGGTCACCACGGATGTGGCTGCGAAGAAAGCAGGAAGAATGAACGATGTGCGAACGGCTTGCGCACTGCTGCCAAACTGAGGAGAAGCCTCTTGCAGGGACATCTTTTGTAGGCAGCTCCTGCGGAATTTCAACGTTGAACGCACTTGATCACCGGAGGAGGGCTACACGCACTGCCAGTAGTTACGTCTGTAGCCGACGATACGTCAGCCACTCGGTCCCACTCGCTGACAGGAAGAAAGCGGTCATAACGGATGTGGCTGCGAAGAAAGCAGGAACAATGAACGATGTGCGAACGGCTTGCGCACTACTGCCAAACTGAGCAGAAGCCTTGCAGGGACATCTTTTGTAGGCAGCTCAGGTGGAAGTTCAACGTTGAACGATCTTGATCATCGGCAGAGGGCTACACGCACTTCCAGCAGTTACGTCTGTAGCCGACGATACGTCAGCCACTCGGTCCCACTCGCTGGAAGGAAGAAAGTGGTCACCACGGATGTGGCTGCGAAGAAAGCAGGAAGAATGAACGATGTGCGAACGGCTTGCGCACTGCTGCCAAACTGAGGAGAAGCCTCTTGCAGGGACATCTTTTGTAGGCAGCTCCTGCGGAATTTCAACGTTGAACGCACTTGATCACCGGAGGAGGGCTACACGCACTGCCAGTAGTTACGTCTGTAGCCGACGATACGTCAGCCACTCGGTCCCACTCGCTGACAGGAAGAAAGCGGTCATAACGGATGTGGCTGCGAAGAAAGCAGGAACAATGAACGATGTGCGAACGGCTTGCGCACTACTGCCAAACTGAGCAGAAGCCTTGCAGGGACATCTTTTGTAGGCAGCTCAGGTGGAAGTTCAACGTTGAACGATCTTGATCATCGGCAGAGGGCTACACGCACTTCCAGCAGTTACGTCTGTAGCCGACGATACGTCAGCCACTCGGTCCCACTCGCTGGAAGGAAGAAAGTGGTCACCATGGATGTGGCTGCGAAGAAAGCAGGAAGAATGAACGAGGTGCGAACGGCTTGCACACTGCTGCCAAACTGAGGAGAAGCCTTTGCAGGGACATCTTTTGCAGGCAGCTCAGGTTGAAGTTCAACGTTGAACGCACTTGATCACCGGAAGAGGGCTACACGCACTTCAATCAGTTACGTCTGTAGCCGACGATACGTCAGCCACTCGGTCCCACTCGCTGGCAGGAAGAAAGCGGTCACCACGGATGTGGCTGCGAAGAAAGCAAGAACAATGAACGATGTGCAAACGGCTTGCGCACTGCTGCCAAACTGAGCAGAAGCCCCTTGCAGGGACATCTTTTGTAGGCAGCTCAGGTGGAAGTTCAACGTTGAACGCACTTGATCACCGGAAGAGGGCACACGCACTTCCAGCAGATAAGTCTGTAGCCGACGATACGTCAGCCACTCGGTCCCACTCGATGGCAGGAAGAAAGCGGTCACCACGGATGTGGCTGCGAAGAAAGCAGGAACAATGAACGATGTGCGAACGGCTTGCGCACTACCTGCCAAACTGAGCAGATGCCTCTTGTAGGGGCATCTTTTGTAGGCAGCTCAGGTGGAAGTTCAACGTTGAACGCACTTGCTCACCGGAAGAGGGCTACACGCACTTCCGGCAGTTACGTCTGTAGCCGACGATACGTCAGCCACTCGGTCCCACTCGCTGGCAGGAAGAAAGCGGTCACCACGGACGTGGTTGCGAAGAAAGCAGGAACAATAAACGATGTGCGAACGGCTTCCGCACTGCTGCCAAACTGAGCAGAAGCCTCTTGCTGGGGCATCTTTTGTAGGCAGCTGAGGTGGAAGTTCAACGTTGAACGCACTTGATCACCGGAAGAGGGCTACACGCACTTCCAGCAGTTACGTCTGTAGCCGACGATACGTCAGCCAGTCGGTCCCACTCGCTGCCAGGAAGAAAGCGGTCACCACGGATGTGGCTGCGAAGAAGGCAGGAACAATGAACGATGTGCGAACGGCTTGCGCACTGCTGCCAAACTGAGCAGAAGCCTTTTCTAGGCAGCTCAGGTGGAAGTTCAACGTTGAACGCACTTGATCACCAGAAGAGGGCTACACTCGCTTCCAGCACTTACGTCTGTAGCCGACGATACGTCACCCACTCGGTCCCAATCGCTGGCAGGAAGAAAGCGGTCACCACGGATGTGGCTGCGAAGAAAGCAGGAACAATGAAAATGTGGGAACGGCTTGCGCACTGCTGCCAAACTGAGCAGAAGCCTCTTGCAGGGACGTCTTTTGTAGGCAGCTCCTGCGGAAGTTCAACGTTGAATGCACTTGATCACCGGAAGAGGGCTACACGCACTTCCAGCAGTTAAGTCTGTAGCCGACGATACGTCAGCCACTCGGTCCCACTCGCTGGCAGGAAGAAAGCGGTCACCACGGATCTGGCTTCGAATAAAGCAGGAAGAATGAACGATGTGCGAACGGCTTGCGCACTGCTGCCAAACTGAGCAGAAGCCTCTTGCAGGGACATCTTTTGTAGGCAGCTCAGGTCGAAGTTCAACGTTGAACGCGCTTGATCACCGGAAGAGGGCTACACGCACTTCCAGCAGTTACGTCTGTAGCCGACGATACGTCAGCCACTCGGTCCCACTCGCTGGCAGGAAGAAAGCGGTCACAACGGATGTGGCTGCGAATAAAGCAAGAACAATGAACGATGTGCGAACGGCTTGCGCACTGCTGCCAAACTGAGCAGAAGCCTCTTGCAGGGACATCTTTTGTAGGCAGCTCAGGTGAAAGTTCAACGTTGAACGCACTTGATCACCGGAAGAGGGCTACACGCACTTCCAGCAGTTACGACTGTAACCGACGATACGTCAGCCACTCGGTCCCACTCGCTGGCAGGAAGAAAGCGGTCACCACGGATCTGGCTTCGAATAAAGCAGGAAGAATGAACGATGTGCGAACGGCTTGCGCACTGCTGCCAAACTGAGCAGAAGCCTCTTGCAGGGACATCTTTTGTAGGCAGCTCAGGTCGAAGTTCAACGTTGAACGATCTTGATCACCGGAAGAGGGCTACACGCACTTCCAGCAGTTACGTCTGTAGCCGACGATACCTCAGCCACTCGGTCCCACTCGCTGGCAGGAAGAAAGTGGTCACCACGGATGTGGCTGCGAAGAAAGCAGGAACAATGAACGATGTGCGAACGGCTTGCGCACTACCTGCCAAACTGAGCAGATGCCTCTTGTAGGGGCATCTTTTGTAGGCAGCTCAGGTGGAAGTTCAACGTTGAACGCACTTGCTCACCGGAAGAGGGCTACACGCACTTCCGGCAGTTACGTCTGTAGCCGACGATACGTCAGCCACTCGGTCCCACTCGCTGGCAGGAAGAAAGCGGTCACCACGGACGTGGTTGCGAAGAAAGCTGGAACAATAAACGATGTGCGAAAGGCTTCCGCACTGCTGCCAAACTGAGCAGAAGCCTCTTGCAGGGGCATCTTTTGTAGGCAGCTGAGGTGGAAGTTCAACGTTGAACGCACTTGATCACCGGAAGAGGGCTACACGCATTTCCAGCAGTTACGTCTGTAGCCGACGATACGTCAGCCACTCGGTCCCACTCGCTGCCAGGAAGAAAGCGGTCACCACGGATGTGGCTGCGAAGAAGGCAGGAACAATGAACGATGTGCGAACGGCTTGCGCACTGCTGCCAAACTGAGCAGAAGCCTTTTCTAGGCAGCTCGGGTGGAAGTTCAACGTTGAACACACTTGATCACCGGAAGAAGGCTACACGCACTTCCAGCAGTTACGTCTGTAGCCGACGATACGTCAGCCAGTCGGTCCCACTCGCTGCCAGGAAGAAAGCGGTCACCACGGATGTGGCTGCGAAGAAGGCAGGAACAATGAACGATGTGCGAACGGCTTGCGCACTGCTGCCAAACTGAGCAGAAGCCTTTTCTAGGCAGCTCAGGTGGAAGTTCAACGTTGAACGCACTTGATCACCAGAAGAGGGCTACACTCGCTTCCAGCACTTACGTCTGTAGCCGACGATACGTCACCCACTCGGTCCCAATCGCTGGCAGGAAGAAAGCGGTCACCACGGATGTGGCTGCGAAGAAAGCAGGAACAATGAAAATGTGGGAACGGCTTGCGCACTGCTGCCAAACTGAGCAGAAGCCTCTTGCAGGGACGTCTTTTGTAGGCAGCTCCTGCGGAAGTTCAACGTTGAATGCACTTGATCACCGGAAGAGGGCTACACGCACTTCCAGCAGTTAAGTCTGTAGCCGACGATACGTCAGCCACTCGGTCCCACTCGCTGGCAGGAAGAAAGCGGTCACCACGGATGTGGCTGCGAAGAAAGCAGGAACAATGAATGATGTGCGAACGGCTTTCGCACTGCTGCAAAACTGAGCAGAAGCCTCTTGCAGGGACATCTTTTGTAGGCAGCTCAGGTGGAAGTTATACGTTAAACGCACTTGATCACCGGAAGAGGGCTACACGCACATCCAGCAGTTACGTCTGTAGCCGACGATACGTCAGCCACTCGGTCCCACTCGCAGGCAGGAAGAAAGCGGTCACCACGGATGTGGCTGCGAAGAAAGCAGGAACAATGAACGATGTGCGAACGGCTTGCGCACTGCTGCCAAACTGAGCAGAAGCCTTTTGCAGGGACGTCTTTTGTAGGCAGCTCGGGTGGAAGTTCAACGTTGAACGCACTTGATCACCGGAAGAGGGCTACACGCACTTCCAGCGGTTACGTCTGTAGCCGACGATACGTCAGCCACTCGGTCCCACTCGCTGGCAGGAAGAAAGCGGTCACCACGGATGTGGCTGCGAAGAAAGCAAGAACAATGAACGATGTGCGAACGGCTTGCGCACTGCTGCCAAACTGAGCAGAAGCCTCTTGCAGGGACATCTTTTGTAGGCAGCTCAGGTGGAAGTTATACGTTAAACGCACTTGATCACCGGAAGAGGGCTACACGCACTTCCAGCAGTTACGTCTGTAGCCGACGATACGTCAGCCACTCGGTCCCACTCGCTGGCAGGAAGAAAGCGGTCACCACGGATGTGGCTGCGAAGAAAGCAGGAACAATGAACGATGTGCGAACGGCTTGCGCACTGCTGCCAAACTGAGCAGAAGCCTCTTGCAGGGACGTCTTTTGTAGGCAGCTCGGGTGGAAGTTCAACGTTGAACGCACTTGATCACCGGAAGAGGGCTACACGCACTTCCAGCAGTTACGTCTGTAGCCGACGATACGTCAGCCACTCGGTCCCACTCGCTGGCAGGAAGAAAGCGGTCACCACGGATGTGGCGCGAAGAAAGCAGGAACAATGAACCATGTGCGAACGGCTTCCGCACTGCTGCCAAACTGAGCAGAAGCCTCTTGCAGGGGCATCTTTTGTAGGCAGCTGAGGTGGAAGTTCAACGTTGAACGCACTTGATCACCGGAAGAGGGCTACACGCACTTCCAGCAGTTACGTCTGTAGCCGACGATACGTCAGCCACTCGGTCCCACTCGCTGCCACGAAGAAAGTGGTCACCACGGATGTGGCTGAGAAGAAAGCAGGAACAATGAACGATGTGCGAACGGCTTGCGCACTGCTGCCAAACTGAGCAGAAGCCTTTTGCAGGGACGTCTTTTGTAGGCAGCTCGGGTGGAAGTTCAACGTTGAACGCACTTGATCACCGGAAGAGGGCTACACGCACTTCCAGCGGTTACGTCTGTAGCCGACGATACGTCAGCCACTCGGTCCCACTCGCTGGCAGGAAGAAAGCGGTCACCACGGATGTGGCTGCGAAGAAAGCAAGAACAATGAACGATGTGCGAACGGCTTGCGCACTGCTGCCAAACTGAGCAGAAGCCTCTTGCAGGGACATCTTTTGTAGGCAGCTCAGGTGGAAGTTATACGTTAAACGCACTTGATCACCGGAAGAGGGCTACACGCACTTCCAGCAGTTACGTCTGTAGCCGACGATACGTCAGCCACTCGGTCCCACTCGCTGGCAGGAAGAAAGCGGTCACCACGGATGTGGCTGCGAAGAAAGCAGGAACAATGAACGATGTGCGAACGGCTTGCGCACTGCTGCCAAACTGAGCAGAAGCCTCTTGCAGGGACGTCTTTTGTAGGCTGCTCGGGTGGAAGTTCAACGTTGAACGCACTTGATCACCGGAAGAGGGCTACACGCACTTCCAGTAGTTACGTCTGTAGCCGACGATACGTCAGCCACTCGGTCCCACTCGCTGCCACGAAGAAAGCGGTCACCACGGATGTGGCTGCGAAGAAAGCAGGAACAATGAACGATGTGCGAACGGCTTGCGCACTGCTGCCAAACTGAGCAGAAGCCTCTTGCAGGGACATCTTTTGTAGGCAGCTCAGGTGAAAGTTCAACGTTGAACGCACTTGATCACCGGAAGAGGGCTACACGCACTTCCAGCAGTTACGTCTGTAGCCGACGATACGTCAGCCACTCGGTCCCACTCGCTGGCAGGAAGAAAGCGGTCACCACGGATCTGGCTTCGAATAAAGCAGGAAGAATGAACGATGTGCGAACGGCTTGCGCACTGCTGCCAAACTGAGCAGAAGCCTCTCGCAGGGACATCTTTTGTAGGCAGCTCAGGTCGAAGTTCAACGTTGAACGATCTTGATCACCGGAAGAGGGCTACACGCACTTCCAGCAGTTACGTCTGTAGCCGACGATACCTCAGCCACTCGGTCCCACTCGCTGGCAGGAAGAAAGTGGTCACCACGGATGTGGCTGCGAAGAAAGCAGGAAGAATGAACGATGTGCGAACGGCTTGCGCACTGCTGCCAAACTGAGGAGAAGCCTCTTGCAGGGACATCTTTTGTAGGCAGCTCCTGCGGAATTTCAACGTTGTACGCACTTGATCACCGGAGGAGGGCTACACGCACTGCCAGTAGTTACGTCTGTAGCCGACGATACGTCAGCCACTCGGTCCCACTCGCTGACAGGAAGAAAGCGGTCACCACGGATGTGGCTGCGAAGAAAGCAGGAACATTGAACGATGTGCGAACGGCTTGCGCACTACTGCCAAACTGAGCAGAAGCCTCTTGCAGGGACGTCTTTTGTAGGCAGCTCCTAAGGAAGTTCAACGTTGAACGCACTTGATCACCGGAAGAGGGCTACACGCACTTCCAGCAGTTACTTCT
This sequence comes from Amblyomma americanum, assembly GCF_052857255.1. Taxonomy (NCBI): domain Eukaryota; kingdom Metazoa; phylum Arthropoda; class Arachnida; order Ixodida; family Ixodidae; genus Amblyomma; species Amblyomma americanum. Next base: position 36,858,144 of record NC_135501.1, on the reverse strand, counting down.
ATAGCCGACGATACGTCAGCCACTCGGTCCCACTCGCTGGCAGGAAGAAAGCGGTCACCACGGATGTGGCTGCGAAGAAAGCAGGAACAATGAATGATGTGCGAACGGCTTTCGCACTGCTGCAAAACTGAGCAGAAGCCTCTTGCAGGGACATCTTTTGTAGGCAGCTCAGGTGGAAGTTATACGTTAAACGCACTTGATCACCGGAAGAGGGCTACACGCACTTCCAGCAGTTACGTCTGTAGCCGACGATACGTCAGCCACTCGGTCCCACTCGCTGGCAGGACGAAAGCGGTCACCACGGATGTGGCTGCGAAGAAAGCAGGAACAATGAATGATGTGCGAACGGCTTTCGCACTGCTGCAAAACTGAGCAGAAGCCTCTTGCAGGGACATCTTTTGTAGGCAGCTCAGGTGGAAGTTATACGTTAAACGCACTTGATCACCGGAAGAGGGCTACACGCACTTCCAGCAGTTACGTCTGTAGCCGACGATACGTCAGCCACTCGGTCCCACTCGCTGGCAGGACGAAAGCGGTCACCACGGATGTGGCTGCGAAGAAAGCAGGAACAATGAACGATGTGCGAACGGCTTGCGCACTGCTGCCAAACTGAGCAGAAGCCTCTTGCAGGGACGTCTTTTGTAGGCAGCTCGGGTGGAAGTTCAACGTTGAACGCACTTGATCACCGGAAGAGGGCTACACGCACTTCCAGCAGTTACGTCTGTAGCCGACGATACGTCAACCACTCGGTCCCACTCGCTGGCAGGAAGAAAGCGGTCACCACGGATGTGGCTGCGAAGAAAGCCAGAACAATGAACGATGTGCAAACGGCTTGCGCACTGCTGCCAAACTGAGCAGAAGCCTCTTGCAGGGACATCTTTTGTAGGCAGCTCAGGTGGAAGTTCAACGTTGAACGCACTTGATCACCGGAAGAGGGCACACGCACTTCCAGCAGTTAAGTCTGTAGCCGACGATACGTCAGCCACTCGGTCCCACTCGATGGCAGGAAGAAAGCGGTCACCACGGACGTGGTTGCGAAGAAAGCAGGAACAATAAACGATGTGCGAACGGCTTCCGCACTGCTGCCAAACTGAGCAGAAGCCTCTTGCAGGGGCATCTTTTGTAGACAGCTGAGGGGGAAGTTCAACGTTGAACGCACTTGATCACCGGAAGAGGGCTACACGCACTTCCCGCAGTTACGTCTGTAGCCGACGATACGTCAGCCACTCGGTCCCACTCGCTGGCAGGAAGAAAGCGGTCACCACGGACGTGGTTGCGAAGAAAGCAGGAACAATAAACGATGTGCGAACGGCTTCCGCACTGCTGCCAAACTGAGCAGAAGCCTCTTGCAGGGGCATCTTTTGTAGGCAGCTGAGGTGGAAGTTCAACGTTGAACGCACTTGATCACCGGAAGAGGGCTACACGCACTTCCAGCAGTTACGTCTGTAGCCGACGATACGTCAGCCACTCGGTCCCACTCGCTGCCAGGAAGAAAGCGGTCACCACGGATGTGGCTGCGAAGAAGGCAGGAACACTGAACGATGTGCGAACGGCTTGCGCACTGCTGCCAAACTGAGCAGAAGCCTTTTCTAGGCAGCTCGGGTGGCAGTTCAACGTTGAACACACTTGATCACCGGAAGAAGGCTACACGCACTTCCAGTAGTTACGTCTGTAGCCGACGATACGTCAGCCACTCGCTCCCACTCGCTGCCAGGAAGAAAGCGGTCACCACGGATGTGGCTGCGAAGAAGGCAGGAACAATGAACGATGTGCGAACGGCTTGCGCACTGCTGCCAAACTGAGCAGAAGCCTTTTCTAGGCAGCTCAGGTGGAAGTTCAACGTTGAACGCACTTGATCACCAGAAGAGGGCTACACTCACTTCCAGCATTTATGTCTGTAGCCGACGATACGTCACCCACTCGGTCCCAATCGCTGGCAGGAAGAAAGCGGTCACCATGGATGTGGCTGCGAAGAAAGCAGGAACAATGAAAATGTGGGAGCGGCTTGCGCACTGCTGCCAAACTGAGCAGAAGCCTCTTGCTGGGACGTCTTTTGTAGGCAGCTCCTGCGGAAGTTCAACGTTGAACGCACTTGATCACCGGAAGAGGGCTACACGCACTTCCAGCAGTTACTTCTATAGCCGACGATACGTCAGCCACTCGGTCCCACTCGCTGGCAGGAAGAAAGCGGTCACCACGGATGTGGCTGCGAAGAAAGCAGGAACAATGAATGATGTGCGAACGGCTTTCGCACTGCTGCAAAACCTAGCAGAAGCCTCTTGCAGGGACATCTTTTGTAGGCAGCTCAGGTGGAAGTTATACGTTAAACGCACTTGATCACCGGAAGAGGGCTACACGCACTTCCAGCAGTTACGTCTGTAGCCGACGATACGTCAGCCACTCGGTCCCACTCGCTGGCAGGACGAAAGCGGTCACCACGGATGTGGCTGCGAAGAAAGCAGGAACAATGAATGATGTGCGAACGGCTTTCGTACTGCTGCAAAACTGAGCAGAAGCCTCTTGCAGGGACATCTTTTGTAGGCAGCTCAGGTGGAAGTTATACGTTAAACGCACTTGATCACCGGAAGAGGGCTACACGCACTTCCAGCAGTTACGTCTGTAGCCGACGATACGTCAGCCACTCGGTCCCACTCGCTGGCAGGACGAAAGCGGTCACCACGGATGTGGCTGCGAAGAAAGCAGGAACAATGAACGATGTGCGAACGGCTTGCGCAGTGCTGCCAAACTGAGCAGAAGCCTCTTGCAGGGACGTCTTTTGTAGGCAGCTCGGGTGGAAGTTCAACGTTGAACGCACTTGATCACCGGAAGAGGGCTACACGCACTTCCAGCAGTTACGTCTGTAGCCGACGATACGTCAGCCACTCGGTCCCACTTGCTGGCAGGAAGAAAGCGGTCACCACGGATGTGGCTGCGAAGAAAGCAAGAACAATGAACGATGTGCGAACGGCTTGCGCACTGCTGCCAAACTGAGCAGAAGCCTCTTGCAGGGACATCTTTTGTAGGCAGCTCAGGTGGAAGTTCAACGTTGAACGCATTTGATCACCGGAAGAGGGCACACGCACTTCCAGCAGTTAAGTCTGTTGCCGACGATACGTCAGCCACTCGGTCCCACTCGATGGCAGGAAGAAAGCGGTCAGCACGGACGTGGTTGCGAAGAAAGCAGGAACAATAAACGATGTGCGAACGGCTTCCGCACTGCTGCCAAACTGAGCAGAAGCCTCTTGCAGGGACATCTTTTGTAGGCAGCTCAGGTGAAAGTTCAACGTTGAACGCACTTGACCACCGGAAGAGGGCTACACGCACTTCCAGCAGTTACGACTGTAACCGACGATACGTCAGCCACTCGGTCCCACTCGCTGGCAGGAAGAAAGCGGTCACCACGGATCTGGCTTCGAATAAAGCAGGAAGAATGAACGATGTGCGAACGGCTTGCGCACTGCTGCCAAACTGAGCAGAAGCCTCTTGCAGGGACATCTTTTGTAGGCAGCTCAGGTCGAAGTTCAAGGTTGAACGATCTTGATCACCGGAAGAGGGCTACACGCACTTCCAGCAGTTACGTCTGTAGCCGACGATACCTCAGCCACTCGGTCCCACTCGCTGGCAGGAAGAAAGTGGTCACCACGGATGTGGCTGCGAAGAAAGCAGGAAGAATGAACGATGTGCGAACGGCTTGCGCACTGCTGCCAAACTGAGGAGAAGCCTCTTGCAGGGACATCTTTTGTAGGCAGCTCCTGCGGAATTTCAACGTTGAACGCACTTGATCACCGGAGGAGGGCTACACGCACTGCCAGTAGTTACGTCTGTAGCCGGCGATACGTCAACCTCTCGGTCCCACTCGCTGACAGGAAGAAAGCGGTCATAACGGATGTGGCTGCGAAGAAAGCAGGAACAATGAACGATGTGCGAACGGCTTGCGCACTACTGCCAAACTGAGCAGAAGCCTTGCAGGGACATCTTTTGTAGGCAGCTCAGGTGGAAGTTCAACGTTGAACGATCTTGATCATCGGCAGAGGGCTACACGCACTTCCAGCAGTTACGTCTGTAGCCGACGATACGTCAGCCACTCGGTCCCACTCGCTGGAAGGAAGAAAGTGGTCACCATGGATGTGGCTGCGAAGAAAGCAGGAAGAATGAACGAGGTGCGAACGGCTTGCACACTGCTGCCAAACTGAGGAGAAGCCTTTGCAGGGACATCTTTTGCAGACAGCTCAGGTTGAAGTTCAACGTTGAACGCACTTGATCACCGGAAGAGGGCTACACGCACTTCCAGCAGTTACTTCTATAGCCGACGATACGTCAGCCACTCGGTCCCACTCGCTGGCAGGAAGAAAGCGGTCACCACGGATGTGGCTGCGAAGAAAGCAGGAACAATGAATGATGTGCGAACGGCTTTCGCACTGCTGCAAAACTGAGCAGAAGCCTCTTGCAGGGACATCTTTTGTAGGCAGCTCAGGTGGAAGTTATACGTTAAACGCACTTGATCACCGGAAGAGGGCTACACGCACTTCCAGCAGTTACGTCTGTAGCCGACGATACGTCAGCCACTCGGTCCCACTCGCTGGCAGGACGAAAGCGGTCACCACGGATGTGGCTGCGAAGAAAGCAGGAACAATGAATGATGTGCGAACGGCTTTCGCACTGCTGCAAAACTGAGCAGAAGCCTCTTGCAGGGACATCTTTTGTAGGCAGCTCAGGTGGAAGTTATACGTTAAACGCACTTGATCACCGGAAGAGGGCTACACGCACTTCCAGCAGTTACGTCTGTAGCCGACGATACGTCAGCCACTCGGTCCCACTCGCTGGCAGGACGAAAGCGGTCACCACGGATGTGGCTGCGAAGAAAGCAGGAACAATGAACGATGTGCGAACGGCTTGCGCACTGCTGCCAAACTGAGCAGAAGCCTCTTGCAGGGACGTCTTTTGTAGGCAGCTCGGGTGGAAGTTCAACGTTGAACGCACTTGATCACCGGAAGAGGGCTACACGCACTTCCAGCAGTTACGTCTGTAGCCGACGATACGTCAGCCACTCGGTCCCACTCGCTGGCAGGAAGAAAGCGGTCACCACGGATGTGGCTGCGAAGAAAGCCAGAACAATGAACGATGTGCAAACGGCTTGCGCACTGCTGCCAAACTGAGCAGAAGCCTCTTGCAGGGACATCTTTTGTAGGCAGCTCAGGTGGAAGTTCAACGTTGAACGCACTTGATCACCGGAAGAGGGCACACGCACTTCCAGCAGTTAAGTCTGTAGCCGACGATACGTCAGCCACTCGGTCCCACTCGATGGCAGGAAGAAAGCGGTCACCACGGACGTGGTTGCGAAGAAAGCAGGAACAATAAACGATGTGCGAACGGCTTCCGCACTGCTGCCAAACTGAGCAGAAGCCTCTTGCAGGGGCATCTTTTGTAGGCAGCTGAGGTGGAAGTTCAACGTTGAACGCACTTGATCACCGGAAGAGGGCTACACGCACTTCCCGCAGTTACGTCTGTAGCCGACGATACGTCAGCCACTCGGTCCCACTCGCTGGCAGGAAGAAAGCGGTCACCACGGACGTGGTTGCGAAGAAAGCAGGAACAATAAACGATGTGCGAACGGCTTCCGCACTGCTGCCAAACTGAGCAGAAGCCTCTTGCAGGGGCATCTTTTGTAGGCAGCTGAGGTGGAAGTTCAACGTTGAACGCACTTGATCACCGGAAGAGGGCTACACGCACTTCCAGCAGTTACGTCTGTAGCCGACGATACGTCAGCCACTCGGTCCCACTCGCTGCCAGGAAGAAAGCGGTCACCACGGATGTGGCTGCGAAGAAGGCAGGAACAATGAACGATGTGCGAACGGCTTGCGCACTGCTGCCAAACTGAGCAGAAGCCTTTTCTAGGCAGCTCGGGTGGAAGTTCAACGTTGAACACACTTGATCACCGGAAGAAGGCTACACGCACTTCCAGTAGTTACGTCTGTAGCCGACGATACGTCAGCCACTCGGTCCCACTCGCTGCCAGGAAGAAAGCGGTCACCACGGATGTGGCTGCGAAGAGGGCAGGAACAATGAACGATGTGCGAACGGCTTGCGCACTGCTGCCAAACTGAGCAGAAGCCTTTTCTAGGCAGCTCAGGTGGAAGTTCAACGTTGAACGCACTTGATCACCAGAAGAGGGCTACACTCACTTCCAGCATTTATGTCTGTAGCCGACGATACGTCACCCACTCGGTCCCAATCGCTGGCAGGAAGAAAGCGGTCACCATGGATGTGGCTGCGAAGAAAGCAGGAACAATGAAAATGTGGGAACGGCTTGCGCACTGCTGCCAAACTGAGCAGAAGCCTCTTGCTGGGACGTCTTTTGTAGGCAGCTCCTGCGGAAGTTCAACGTTGAACGCACTTGATCACCGGAAGAGGGCTACACGCACTTCCAGCAGTTACTTCTATAGCCGACGATACGTCAGCCACTCGGTCCCACTCGCTGGCAGGAAGAAAGCGGTCACCACGGATGTGGCTGCGAAGAAAGCAGGAACAATGAATGATGTGCGAACGGCTTTCGCACTGCTGCAAAACCTAGCAGAAGCCTCTTGCAGGGACATCTTTTGTAGGCAGCTCAGGTGGAAGTTATACGTTAAACGCACTTGATCACCGGAAGAGGGCTACACGCACTTCCAGCAGTTACGTCTGTAGCCGACGATACGTCAGCCACTCGGTCCCACTCGCTGGCAGGACGAAAGCGGTCACCACGGATGTGGCTGCGAAGAAAGCAGGAACAATGAACGATGTGCGAACGGCTTGCGCAGTGCTGCCAAACTGAGCAGAAGTCTCTTGCAGGGACGTCTTTTGTAGGCAGCTCGGGTGGAAGTTCAACGTTGAACGCACTTGATCACCGGAAGAGGGCTACACGCACTTCCAGCAGTTACGTCTGTAGCCGACGATACGTCAGCCACTCGGTCCCACTCGCTGGCAGGAAGAAAGCGGTCACCACGGATGTGGCTGCGAAGAAAGCAAGAACAATGAACGATGTGCGAACGGCTTGCGCACTGCTGCCAAACTGAGCAGAAGCCTCTTGCAGGGACATCTTTTGTAGGCAGCTCAGGTGGAAGTTCAACGTTGAACGCACTTGATCACCGGAAGATGGCTACACGCACTTCCAGCAGTTACGTCTGTAGCCGACGATACGTCAGCCACTCGGTCCCACTCGCTGGCAGGACGAAAGCGGTCACCACGGATGTGGCTGCGAAGAAAGCAGGAACAATGAACGATGTGCGAACGGCTTGCGCAGTGCTGCCAAACTGAGCAGAAGCCTCTTGCAGGGACGTCTTTTGTAGGCAGCTCGGGTGGAAGTTCAACGTTGAACGCACTTGATCACCGGAAGAGGGCTACACGCACTTCCAGCAGTTACGTCTGTAGCCGACGATACGTCAGCCACTCGGTCCCACTCGCTGGCAGGAAGAAAGCGGTCACCACGGATGTGGCTGCGAAGAAAGCAAGAACAATGAACGATGTGCGAACGGCTTGCGCACTGCTGCCAAACTGAGCAGAAGCCTCTTGTAGGGACATCTTTTGTAGGCAGCTCAGGTGGAAGTTCAACGTTGAACGCATTTGATCACCGGAAGAGGGCACACGCACTTCCAGCAGTTAAGTCTGTAGCCGACGATACGTCAGCCACTCGGTCCCACTCGATGGCAGGAAGAAAGCGGTCAGCACGGACGTGGTTGCGAAGAAAGCAGGATTAATAAACGATGTGCGAACGGCTTCCGCACTGCTGCCAAACTGAGCAGAAGCCTCTTGCAGGGACATCTTTTGTAGGCAGCTCAGGTGAAAGTTCAACGTTGAACGCACTTGACCACCGGAAGAGGGCTACACGCACTTCCAGCAGTTACGACTGTAACCGACGATACGTCAGCCACTCGGTCCCACTCGCTGGCAGGGAGAAAGCGGTCACCACGGATCTGGCTTCGAATAAAGCAGGAAGAATGAACGATGTGCGAACGGCTTGCGCACTGCTGCCAAACTGAGCAGAAGCCTCTTGCAGGGACATCTTTTGTAGGCAGCTCAGGTCGAAGTTCAACGTTGAACGATCTTGATCACCGGAAGAGGGCTACACGCACTTCCAGCAGTTACGTCTGTAGCCGACGATACCTCAGCCACTCGGTCCCACTCGCTGGCAGGAAGAAAGTGGTCACCACGGATGTGGCTGCGAAGAAAGCAGGAAGAATGAACGATGTGCGAACGGCTTGCGCACTGCTGCCAAACTGAGGAGAAGCCTCTTGCAGGGACATCTTTTGTAGGCAGCTCCTGCGGAATTTCAACGTTGAACGCACTTGATCACCGGAGGAGGGCTACACGCACTGCCAGTAGTTACGTCTGTAGCCGGCGATACGTCAACCTCTCGGTCCCACTCGCTGACAGGAAGAAAGCGGTCATAACGGATGTGGCTGCGAAGAAAGCAGGAACAATGAACGATGTGCGAACGGCTTGCGCACTACTGCCAAACTGAGCAGAAGCCTTGCAGGGACATCTTTTGTAGGCAGCTCAGGTGGAAGTTCAACGTTGAACGATCTTGATCATCGGCAGAGGGCTACACGCACTTCCAGCAGTTACGTCTGTAGCCGACGATACGTCAGCCACTCGGTCCCACTCGCTGGAAGGAAGAAAGTGGTCACCATGGATGTGGCTGCGAAGAAAGCAGGAAGAATGAACGAGGTGCGAACGGCTTGCACACTGCTGCCAAACTGAGGAGAAGCCTTTGCAGGGACATCTTTTGCAGACAGCTCAGGTTGAAGTTCAACGTTGAACGCACTTGATCACCGGAAGAGGGCTACACGCACTTCCATCAGTTACGTCTGTAGCCGACGATACGTCAGCCACTCGGTCCCACTCGCTGGCAGGAAGAAAGCGGTAACCACGGATGTGGCTGCGAAGAAAGCAAGAACAATGAACGATGTGCAAACGGCTTGCGCACTGCTGCCAAACTGAGCAGAAGCCTCTTGCAGGGACATCTTTTGTAGGCAGCTCGGGTGGAAGTTCAACGTTGAACGCACTTGATCACCGGAAGAGGGCTACACGCACTTCCAGCAGTTACGTCTGTAGCCGACGATACGTCAGCCACTCGGTCCCACTCGCTGGCAGGAAGAAAGCGGTCACCACGGATGTGGCTGCGAAGAAAGCAAGAACAATGAACGATGTGCGAACGGCTTGCGCACTGCTGCCAAACTGAGCAGAAGCCTCTTGCAGGGACATCTTTTGTAGGCAGCTCAGGTGGAAGTTCAACGTTGAACGCACTTGATCACCGGAAGATGGCTACACGCACTTCCAGCAGTTACGTCTGTAGCCGACGATACGTCAGCCACTCGGTCCCACTCGCTGGCAGGACGAAAGCGGTCACCACGGATGTGGCTGCGAAGAAAGCAGGAACAATGAACGATGTGCGAACGGCTTGCGCAGTGCTGCCAAACTGAGCAGAAGCCTCTTGCAGGGACGTCTTTTGTAGGCAGCTCGGGTGGAAGTTCAACGTTGAACGCACTTGATCACCGGAAGAGGGCTACACGCACTTCCAGCAGTTACGTCTGTAGCCGACGATACGTCAGCCACTCGGTCCCACTCGCTGGCAGGAAGAAAGCGGTCACCACGGATGTGGCTGCGAAGAAAGCAAGAACAATGAACGATGTGCGAACGGCTTGCGCACTGCTGCCAAACTGAGCAGAAGCCTCTTGCAGGGACATCTTTTGTAGGCAGCTCAGGTGGAAGTTCAACGTTGAACGCATTTGATCACCGGAAGAGGGCACACGCACTTCCAGCAGTTAAGTCTGTAGCCGACGATACGTCAGCCACTCGGTCCCACTCGATGGCAGGAAGAAAGCGGTCAGCACGGACGTGGTTGCGAAGAAAGCAGGATTAATAAACGATGTGCGAACGGCTTCCGCACTGCTGCCAAACTGAGCAGAAGCCTCTTGCAGGGACATCTTTTGTAGGCAGCTCAGGTGAAAGTTCAACGTTGAACGCACTTGACCACCGGAAGAGGGCTACACGCACTTCCAGCAGTTACGACTGTAACCGACGATACGTCAGCCACTCGGTCCCACTCGCTGGCAGGGAGAAAGCGGTCACCACGGATCTGGCTTCGAATAAAGCAGGAAGAATGAACGATGTGCGAACGGCTTGCGCACTGCTGCCAAACTGAGCAGAAGCCTCTTGCAGGGACATCTTTTGTAGGCAGCTCAGGTCGAAGTTCAACGTTGAACGATCTTGATCACCGGAAGAGGGCTACACGCACTTCCAGCAGTTACGTCTGTAGCCGACGATACCTCAGCCACTCGGTCCCACTCGCTGGCAGGAAGAAAGTGGTCACCACGGATGTGGCTGCGAAGAAAGCAGGAAGAATGAACGATGTGCGAACGGCTTGCGCACTGCTGCCAAACTGAGGAGAAGCCTCTTGCAGGGACATCTTTTGTAGGCAGCTCCTGCGGAATTTCAACGTTGAACGCACTTGATCACCGGAGGAGGGCTACACGCACTGCCAGTAGTTACGTCTGTAGCCGGCGATACGTCAACCTCTCGGTCCCACTCGCTGACAGGAAGAAAGCGGTCATAACGGATGTGGCTGCGAAGAAAGCAGGAACAATGAACGATGTGCGAACGGCTTGCGCACTACTGCCAAACTGAGCAGAAGCCTTGCAGGGACATCTTTTGTAGGCAGCTCAGGTGGAAGTTCAACGTTGAACGATCTTGATCATCGGCAGAGGGCTACACGCACTTCCAGCAGTTACGTCTGTAGCCGACGATACGTCAGCCACTCGGTCCCACTCGCTGGAAGGAAGAAAGTGGTCACCATGGATGTGGCTGCGAAGAAAGCAGGAAGAATGAACGAGGTGCGAACGGCTTGCACACTGCTGCCAAACTGAGGAGAAGCCTTTGCAGGGACATCTTTTGCAGACAGCTCAGGTTGAAGTTCAACGTTGAACGCACTTGATCACCGGAAGAGGGCTACACGCACTTCCATCAGTTACGTCTGTAGCCGACGATACGTCAGCCACTCGGTCCCACTCGATGGCAGGAAGAAAGCGGTAACCACGGATGTGGCTGCGAAGAAAGCAAGAACAATGAACGATGTGCAAACGGCTTGCGCACTGCTGCCAAACTGAGCAGAAGCCTCTTGCAGGGACATCTTTTGTAGGCTGCTCAGGTGGAAGTTCAACGTTGAACGCACTTGATCACCGGAAGAGGGCACACGCACTTCCAGCAGATAAGTCTGTAGCCGACGATACGTCAGCCACTCGGTCCCACTCGATGGCAGGAAGAAAGCGGTCACCACGGATGTGGCTGCGAAGAAAGCAGGAACAATGAACGATGTGCGAACGGCTTGCGCACTACCTGCCAAACTGAGCAGATGCCTCTTGTAGGGGCATCTTTTGTAGGCAGCTCAGGTGGAAGTTCAACGTTGAACGCACTTGCTCACCGGAAGAGGGCTACACGCACTTCCGGCAGTTACGTCTGTAGCCGACGATACGTCAGCCACTCGGTCCCACTCGCTGGCAGGAAGAAAGCGGTCACCACGGACGTGGTTGCGAAGAAAGCAGGAACAATAAACGATGTGCGAACGGCTTCCGCACTGCTGCCAAACTGAGCAGAAGCCTCTTGCAGGGGCATCTTTTGTAGGCAGCTGAGGTGGAAGTTCAACGTTGAACGCACTTGATCACCGGAAGAGGGCTACACGCACTACCAGCAGTTACGTCTGTAGCCGACGATACGTCAGCCACTCGGTCCCACTCGCTGCCAGGAAGAAAGCGGTCACCACGGATGTGGCTGCGAAGAAGGCAGGAACAATGAACGATGTGCGAACGGCTTGCGCACTGCTGCCAAACTGAGCAGAAGCCTTTTCTAGGCAGCTCGGGTGGAAGTTCAACGTTGAACACACTTGATCACCGGAAGAAGGCTACACGCACTTCCAGCAGTTACGTCTGTAGCCGACGATACGTCAGCCAGTCGGTCCCACTCGCTGCCAGGAAGAAAGCGGTCACCACGGATGTGGCTGCGAAGAAGGCAGGAACAATGAACGATGTGCGAACGGCTTGCACACTGCTGCCAAACTGAGCAGAAGCCTTTTCTAGGCAGCTCAGGTGGAAGTTCAACGTTGAACGCACTTGATCACCAGAAGAAGGCTACACTCGCTTCCAGCACTTACGTCTGTAGCCGACGATACGTCACCCACTCGGTCCCAATCGCTGGCAGGAAGAAAGCGGTCACCACGGATGTGGCTGCGAAGAAAGCAGGAACAATGAAAATGTGGGAACGTCTTGCGCACTGCTGCCAAACTGAGCAGAAGCCTCTTGCAGGGACGTCTTTTGTAGGCAGCTCCTGCGGAAGTTCAACGTTGAATGCACTTGATCACCGGAAGAGGGCTACACGCACTTCCAGCAGTTAAGTCTGTAGCCGACGATACGTCAGCCACTCGGTCCCACTCGCTGGCAGGAAGAAAGCGGTCACCACGGATGTGGCTGCGAAGAAAGCAGGAACAATGAATGATGTGCGAACGGCTTTCGCACTGCTGCAAAACTGAGCAGAAGCCTCTTGCAGGGACATCTTTTGTAGGCAGCTCAGGTGGAAGTTATACGTTAAACGCACTTGATCACCGGAAGAGGGCTACACGCACATCCAGCAGTTACGTCTGTAGCCGACGATACGTCAGCCACTCGGTCCCACTCGCTGCCAGGAAGAAAGCGGTCACCACGGATGTGGCTGCGAAGAAGGCAGGAACAATGAACGATGTGCGAACGGCTTGCGCACTGCTGCCAAACTGAGCAGAAGCCTTTTCTAGGCAGCTCGGGTGGAAGTTCAACGTTGAACACACTTGATCACCGGAAGAAGGCTACACGCACTTCCAGCAGTTACGTCTGTAGCCGACGATACGTCAGCCAGTCGGTCCCACTCGCTGCCAGGAAGAAAGCGGTCACCACGGATGTGGCTGCGAAGAAGGCAGGAACAATGAACGATGTGCGAACGGCTTGCACACTGCTGCCAAACTGAGCAGAAGCCTTTTCTAGGCAGCTCAGGTGGAAGTTCAACGTTGAACGCACTTGATCACCAGAAGAGGGCTACACTCGCTTCCAGCACTTACGTCTGTAGCCGACGATACGTCACCCACTCGGTCCCAATCGCTGGCAGGAAGAAAGCGGTCACCACGGATGTGGCTGCGAAGAAAGCAGGAACAATGAAAATGTGGGAACGTCTTGCGCACTGCTGCCAAACTGAGCAGAAGCCTCTTGCAGGGACGTCTTTTGTAGGCAGCTCCTGCGGAAGTTCAACGTTGAATGCACTTGATCACCGGAAGAGGGCTACACGCACTTCCAGCAGTTAAGTCTGTAGCCGACGATACGTCAGCCACTCGGTCCCACTCGCTGGCAGGAAGAAAGCGGTCACCACGGATGTGGCTGCGAAGAAAGCAGGAACAATGAATGATGTGCGAACGGCTTTCGCACTGCTGCAAAACTGAGCAGAAGCCTCTTGCAGGGACATCTTTTGTAGGCAGCTCAGGTGGAAGTTATACGTTAAACGCACTTGATCACCGGAAGAGGGCTACACGCACATCCAGCGGTTACCTCTGTAGCACACGATACGTCAGCCACTCGGTCCCACTCGCTGGCAGGAAGAAAGCGGTCACCACGGATGTGGCTGCGAAGAAAGCAAGAACAATGAACGATGTGCGAACGGCTTGCGCACTGCTGCCAAACTGAGCAGAAGCCTCTTGCAGGGACATCTTTTGTAGGCAGCTCAGGTGGAAGTTATACGTTAAACGCACTTGATCACCGGAAGAGGGCTACACGCACTTCCAGCAGTTACGTCTGTAGCCGACGATACGTCAGCCACTCGGTCCCACTCGCTGGCAGGAAGAAAGCGGTCACCACGGATGTGGCTGCGAAGAAAGCAGGAACAATGAACGATGTGCGAACGGCTTGCGCACTGCTGCCAAACTGAGCAGAAGCCTCTTGCAGGGACGTCTTTTGTAGGCAGCTCGGGTGGAAGTTCAACGTTGAACGCACTTGATCACCGGAAGAGGGCTACACGCACTTCCAGCAGTTACGTCTGTAGCCGACGATACGTCAGCCACTCGGTCCCACTCGCTGGCAGGAAGAAAGCGGTCACCACGGATGTGGCTGCGAAGAAAGCAGGAACAATGAACGATGTGCGAACGGCTTCCGCACTGCTGCCAAACTGAGCAGAAGCCTCTTGCAGGGGCATCTTTTGTAGGCAGCTGAGGTGGAAGTTCAACGTTGAACTTACTTGATCACCAGAAGAGGGCTACACGCACTTCCAGCAGTTACGTCTGTAGCCGACGATAGTCAGCCACTCGGTCCCACTCGCTGCCACGAAGAAAGCGGTCACCACGGATGTGGCTGCGAAGAAGGCAGGAACAATGAACGATGTGCGAACGGCTTGCGCACTGCTGCGAAACTGAGCAGAAGCCTTTTCTAGGCAGCTCGGGTGGAAGTTCAACGTTGAACACACTTGATCACCGGAAGAGGGCTACACGCACTTCCAGGAGTTAAGTCTGTAGCCGACGATACGTCAGCCACTCGGTCCCACTCGCTGGCAGGAAGAAAGCGGTCACAACGGATGTGGCTGCGAAGAAAGCAGGAACAATGAACGATGTGCGAACGGCTTGCGCACTGCTGCCAAACTGAGCATAAGCCTCTTGCAGGGACATCTTTTGTAGGCAGCTGAGGTGGAAGTTCAACGTTGAACGCACTTGATCACCAGAAGAGGGCTACACGCACTTCCAGCAGTTACGTCTGTAGCCGACGATACGTCAGCCACTCGGTCCCACTCGCTGCCACGAAGAAAGCGGTCACCACGGATGTGGCTGCGAAGAAGGCAGGAACAATGAACGATGTGCGAACGGCTTGCGCACTGCTGCCAAACTGAGCAGAAGCCTCTTGCAGGGACGTCTTTTGTAGGCAGCTCGGGTGGAAGTTCAACGTTGAACGCACTTGATCACCGGAAGAGGGCTACACTCACTTCCAGCAGTTACGTCTGTAGCCGACGATACGTCAGCCACTCGGTCCCACTCGCTGGCAGGAAGAAAGCGGTCACCACGGATGTGGCTGCGAAGAAAGCCAGAACAATGAACGATGTGCAAACGGCTTGCGCACTGCTGCCAAACTGAGCAGAAGCCTCTTGCAGGGACATCTTTTGTAGGCAGCTCAGGTGGAAGTTCAACGTTGAACGCACTTGATCACCGGAAGAGGGCACACGCACTTCCAGCAGTTAAGTCTGTAGCCGACGATACGTCAGCCACTCGGTCCCACTCGATGGCAGGAAGAAAGCGGTCACCACGGACGTGGTTGCGAAGAAAGCAGGAACAATAAGCGATGTGCGAACGGCTTCCGCACTGCTGCCAAACTGAGCAGAAGCCTCTTGCAGGGGCATCTTTTGTAGGCAGCTGAGGTGGAAGTTCAACGTTGAACGCACTTGATCACCGGAAGAGGGCTACACGCACTTCCCGCAGTTACGTCTGTAGCCGACGATACGTCAGCCACTCGGTCCCACTCGCTGGCAGGAAGAAAGCGGTCACCACGGACGTGGTTGCGAAGAAAGCAGGAACAATAAACGATGTGCGAACGGCTTCCGCACTGCTGCCAAACTGAGCAGAAGCCTCTTGCAGGGGCATCTTTTGTAGGCAGCTGAGGTGGAAGTTCAACGTTGAACGCACTTGATCACCGGAAGAGGGCTACACGCACTTCCAGCAGTTACGTCTGTAGCCGACGATACGTCAGCCACTCGGTCCCACTCGCTGCCAGGAAGAAAGCGGTCACCACGGATGTGGCTGCGAAGAAGGCAGGAACAATGAACGATGTGCGAACGGCTTGCGCACTGCTGCCAAACTGAGCAGAAGCCTTTTCTAGGCAGCTCGGGTGGAAGTTCAACGTTGAACACACTTGATCACCGGAAGAAGGCTACACGCACTTCCAGTAGTTACGTCTGTAGCCGACGATACGTCAGCCACTCGGTCCCACTCGCTGCCAGGAAGAAAGCGGTCACCACGGATGTGGCTGCGAAGAAGGCAGGAACAATGAACGATGTGCGAACGGCTTGCGCACTGCTGCCAAACTGAGCAGAAGCCTTTTCTAGGCAGCTCAGGTGGAAGTTCAACGTTGAACGCACTTGATCACCAGAAGAGGGCTACACTCACTTCCAGCATTTATGTCTGTAGCCGACGATACGTCACCCACTCGGTCCCAATCGCTGGCAGGAAGAAAGCGGTCACCATGGATGTGGCTGCGAAGAAAGCAGGAACAATGAAAATGTGGGAACGGCTTGCGCACTGCTGCCAAACTGAGCAGAAGCCTCTTGCTGGGACGTCTTTTGTAGGCAGCTCCTGCGGAAGTTCAACGTTGAACGCACTTGATCACCGGAAGAGGGCTACACGCACTTCCAGCAGTTACTTCTATTGCCGACGATACGTCAGCCACTCGGTCCCACTCGCTGGCAGGAAGAAAGCGGTCACCACGGATGTGGCTGCGAAGAAAGCAGGAACAATGAATGATGTGCGAACGGCTTTCGCACTGCTGCAAAACCTAGCAGAAGCCTCTTGCAGGGACATCTTTTGTAGGCAGCTCAGGTGGAAGTTATACGTTAAACGCTCTTGATCACCGGAAGAGGGCTACACGCACTTCCAGCAGTTACGTCTGTAGCCGACGATACGTCAGCCACTCGGTCCCACTCGCTGGCAGGACGAAAGCGGTCACCACGGATGTGGCTGCGAAGAAAGCAGGAACAATGAATGATGTGCGAACGGCTTTCGTACTGCTGCAAAACTGAGCAGAAGCCTCTTGCAGGGACATCTTTTGCAGGCAGCTCAGGTGGAAGTTATACGTTAAACGCACTTGATCACCGGAAGAGGGCTACACGCACTTCCAGCAGTTACGTCTGTAGCCGACGATACGTCAGCCACTCGGTCCCACTCGCTGGCAGGACGAAAGCGGTCACCACGGATGTGGCTGCGAAGAAAGCAGGAACAATGAACGATGTGCGAACGGCTTGCGCAGTGCTGCCAAACTGAGCAGAAGCCTCTTGCAGGGACGTCTTTTGTAGGCAGCTCGGGTGGAAGTTCAACGTTGAACGCACTTGATCACCGGAAGAGGGCTACACGCACTTCCAGCAGTTACGTCTGTAGCCGACGATACGTCAGCCACTCGGTCCCACTCGCTGGCAGGAAGAAAGCGGTCACCACGGATGTGGCTGCGAAGAAAGCAAGAACAATGAACGATGTGCGAACGGCTTGCGCACTGCTGCCAAACTGAGCAGAAGCCTCTTGCAGGGACATCTTTTGTAGGCAGCTCAGGTGGAAGTTCAACGTTGAACGCATTTGATCACCGGAAGAGGGCACACGCACTTCCAGCAGTTAAGTCTGTAGCCGACGATACGTCAGCCACTCGGTCCCACTCGATGGCAGGAAGAAAGCGGTCAGCACGGACGTGGTTGCGAAGAAAGCAGGAACAATAAACGATGTGCGAACGGCTTCCGCACTGCTGCCAAACTGAGCAGAAGCCTCTTGCAGGGACATCTTTTGTAGGCAGCTCAGGTGAAAGTTCAACGTTGAACGCACTTGACCACCGGAAGAGGGCTACACGCACTTCCAGCAGTTACGACTGTAACCGACGATACGTCAGCCACTCGGTCCCACTCGCTGGCAGGAAGAAAGCGGTCACCACGGATCTGGCTTCGAATAAAGCAGGAAGAATGAACGATGTGCGAACGGCTTGCGCACTGCTGCCAAACTGAGCAGAAGCCTCTTGCAGGGACATCTTTTGTAGGCAGCTCAGGTCGAAGTTCAACGTTGAACGATCTTGATCACCGGAAGAGGGCTACACGCACTTCCAGCAGTTACGTCTGTAGCCGACGATACCTCAGCCACTCGGTCCCACTCGCTGGCAGGAAGAAAGTGGTCACCACGGATGTGGCTGCGAAGAAAGCAGGAAGAATGAACGATGTGCGAACGGCTTGCGCACTGCTGCCAAACTGAGGAGAAGCCTCTTGCAGGGACATCTTTTGTAGGCAGCTCCTGCGGAATTTCAACGTTGAACGCACTTGATCACCGGAGGAGGGCTACACGCACTGCCAGTAGTTACGTCTGTAGCCGGCGATACGTCAACCTCTCGGTCCCACTCGCTGACAGGAAGAAAGCGGTCATAACGAATGTGGCTGCGAAGAAAGCAGGAACAATGAACGATGTGCGAACGGCTTGCGCACTACTGCCAAACTGAGCAGAAGCCTTGCAGGGACATCTTTTGTAGGCAGCTCAGGTGGAAGTTCAACGTTGAACGATCTTGATCATCGGCAGAGGGCTACACTCACTTCCAGCAGTTACGTCTGTAGCCGACGATACGTCAGCCACTCGGTCCCACTCGCTGGAAGGAAGAAAGTGGTCACCATGGATGTGGCTGCGAAGAAAGCAGGAAGAATGAACGAGGTGCGAACGGCTTGCACACTGCTGCCAAACTGAGGAGAAGCCTTTGCAGGGACATCTTTTGCAGGCAGCTCAGGTTGAAGTTCAACGTTAAACGCAATTGTTCACCGGAAGAGGGCTACACGCACTTCCATCAGTTACGTCTGTAGCCGACGATACGTCAGCCACTCGGTCCCACTCGCTGGCAGGAAGAAAGCGGTAACCACGGATGTGGCTGCGAAGAAAGCAAGAACAATGAACGATGTGCAAACGGCTTGCGCACTGCTGCCAAACTGAGCAGAAGCCTCTTGCAGGGACATCTTTTGTAGGCAGCTCAGGTGGAAGTTCAACGTTGAACGCACTTGATCACCGGAAGAGGGCACACGCACTTCCAGCAGATAAGTCTGTAGCCGACGATACGTCAGCCACTCGGTCCCACTCGATGGCAGGAAGAAAGCGGTCACCACGGATGTGGCTGCGAAGAAAGCAGGAACAATGAACGATGTGCGAACGGCTTGCGCACTACCTGCCAAACTGAGCAGATGCCTCTTGTAGGGGCATCTTTTGTAGGCAGCTCAGGTGGAAGTTCAACGTTGAACGCACTTGCTCACCGGAAGAGGGCTACACGCACTTCCGGCAGTTACGTCTGTAGCCGACGATACGTCAGCCACTCGGTCCCACTCGCTGGCAGGAAGAAAGCGGTCACCACGGACGTGGTTGCGAAGAAAGCAGGAACAATAAACGATGTGCGAACGGCTTCCGCACTGCTGCCAAACTGAGCAGAAGCCTCTTGCAGGGGCATCTTTTGTAGGCAGCTGAGGTGGAAGTTCAACGTTGAACGCACTTGATCACCGGAAGAGGGCTACACGCACTACCAGCAGTTACGTCTGTAGCCGACGATACGTCAGCCACTCGGTCCCACTCGCTGCCAGGAAGAAAGCGGTCACCACGGATGTGGCTGCGAAGAAGGCAGGAACAATGAACGATGTGCGAACGGCTTGCGCACTGCTGCCAAACTGAGCAGAAGCCTTTTCTAGGCAGCTCGGGTGGAAGTTCAACGTTGAACACACTTGATCACCGGAAGAAGGCTACACGCACTTCCAGCAGTTACGTCTGTAGCCGACGATACGTCAGCCAGTCGGTCCCACTCGCTGCCAGGAAGAAAGCGGTCACCACGGATGTGGCTGCGAAGAAGGCAGGAACAATGAACGATGTGCGAACGGCTTGCACACTGCTGCCAAACTGAGCAGAAGCCTTTTCTAGGCAGCTCAGGTGGAAGTTCAACGTTGAACGCACTTGATCACCAGAAGAGGGCTACACTCGCTTCCAGCACTTACGTCTGTAGCCGACGATACGTCACCCACTCGGTCCCAATCGCTGGCAGGAAGAAAGCGGTCACCACGGATGTGGCTGCGAAGAAAGCAGGAACAATGAAAATGTGGGAACGTCTTGCGCACTGCTGCCAAACTGAGCAGAAGCCTCTTGCAGGGACGTCTTTTGTAGGCAGCTCCTGCGGAAGTTCAACGTTGAATGCACTTGATCACCGGAAGAGGGCTACACGCACTTCCAGCAGTTAAGTCTGTAGCCGACGATACGTCAGCCACTCGGTCCCACTCGCTGGCAGGAAGAAAGCGGTCACCACGGATGTGGCTGCGAAGAAAGCAGGAACAATGAATGATGTGCGAACGGCTTTCGCACTGCTGCAAAACTGAGCAGAAGCCTCTTGCAGGGACATCTTTTGTAGGCAGCTCAGGTGGAAGTTATACGTTAAACGCACTTGATCACCGGAAGAGGGCTACACGCACATCCAGCAGTTACGTCTGTAGCCGACGATACGTCAGCCACTCGGTCCCACTCGCTGGCAGGAAGAAAGCGGTCACCACGGATGTGGCTGCGAAGAAAGCAGGAACAATGAACGATGTGCGAACGGCTTGCGCACTGCTGCCAAACTGAGCAGAAGCCTTTTGCAGGGACGTCTTTTGTAGGCAGCTCGGGTGGAAGTTCAACGTTGAACGCACTTGATCACCGGAAGAGGGCTACACGCACTTCCAGCGGTTACGTCTGTAGCACACGATACGTCAGCCACTCGGTCCCACTCGCTGGCAGGAAGAAAGCGGTCACCACGGATGTGGCTGCGAAGAAAGCAAGAACAATGAACGATGTGCGAACGGCTTGCGCACTGCTGCCAAACTGAGCAGAAGCCTCTTGCAGGGACATCTTTTGTAGGCAGCTCAGGTGGAAGTTATACGTTAAACGCACTTGATCACCGGAAGAGGGCTACACGCACTTCCAGCAGTTACGTCGGTAGCCGACGATACGTCAGCCACTCGGTCCCACTCGCTGGCAGGAAGAAAGCGGTCACCACGGATGTGGCTGCGAAGAAAGCAGGAACAATGAACGATGTGCGAACGGCTTGCGCACTGCTGCCAAACTGAGCAGAAGCCTCTTGCAGGGACGTCTTTTGTAGGCAGCTCGGGTGGAAGTTCAACGTTGAACGCACTTGATCACCGGAAGAGGGCTACACGCACTTCCAGCAGTTACGTCTGTAGCCGACGATACGTCAGCCACTCGGTCCCACTCGCTGGCAGGAAGAAAGCGGTCACCACGGATGTGGCTGCGAAGAAAGCAGGAACAATGAACGATGTGCGAACGGCTTCCGCACTGCTGCCAAACTGAGCAGAAGCCTCTTGCAGGGGCATCTTTTGTAGGCAGCTGAGGTGGAAGTTCAACGTTGAACTTACTTGATCACCAGAAGAGGGCTACACGCACTTCCAGCAGTTACGTCTGTAGCCGACGATAGTCAGCCACTCGGTCCCACTCGCTGCCACGAAGAAAGCGGTCACCACGGATGTGGCTGCGAAGAAGGCAGGAACAATGAACGATGTGCGAACGGCTTGCGCACTGCTGCGAAACTGAGCAGAAGCCTTTTCTAGGCAGCTCGGGTGGAAGTTCAACGTTGAACACACTTGATCACCGGAAGAGGGCTACACGCACTTCCAGGAGTTAAGTCTGTAGCCGACGATACGTCAGCCACTCGGTCCCACTCGCTGGCAGGAAGAAAGCGGTCACCACGGACGTGGTTGCGAAGAAAGCAGGAACAATAAACGATGTGCGAACGGCTTCCGCACTGCTGCCAAACTGAGCAGAAGCCTCTTGCAGGGGCATCTTTTGTAGGCAGCTGAGGTGGAAGTTCAACGTTGAACGCACTTGATCACCGGAAGAGGGCTACACGCACTACCAGCAGTTACGTCTGTAGCCGACGATACGTCAGCCACTCGGTCCCACTCGCTGCCAGGAAGAAAGCGGTCACCACGGATGTGGCTGCGAAGAAGGCAGGAACAATGAACGATGTGCGAACGGCTTGCGCACTGCTGCCAAACTGAGCAGAAGCCTTTTCTAGGCAGCTCGGGTGGAAGTTCAACGTTGAACACACTTGATCACCGGAAGAAGGCTACACGCACTTCCAGCAGTTACGTCTGTAGCCGACGATACGTCAGCCAGTCGGTCCCACTCGCTGCCAGGAAGAAAGCGGTCACCACGGATGTGGCTGCGAAGAAGGCAGGAACAATGAACGATGTGCGAACGGCTTGCACACTGCTGCCAAACTGAGCAGAAGCCTTTTCTAGGCAGCTCAGGTGGAAGTTCAACGTTGAACGCACTTGATCACCAGAAGAGGGCTACACTCGCTTCCAGCACTTACGTCTGTAGCCGACGATACGTCACCCACTCGGTCCCAATCGCTGGCAGGAAGAAAGCGGTCACCACGGATGTGGCTGCGAAGAAAGCAGGAACAATGAAAATGTGGGAACGTCTTGCGCACTGCTGCCAAACTGAGCAGAAGCCTCTTGCAGGGACGTCTTTTGTAGGCAGCTCCTGCGGAAGTTCAACGTTGAATGCACTTGATCACCGGAAGAGGGCTACACGCACTTCCAGCAGTTAAGTCTGTAGCCGACGATACGTCAGCCACTCGGTCCCACTCGCTGGCAGGAAGAAAGCGGTCACCACGGATGTGGCTGCGAAGAAAGCAGGAACAATGAACGATGTGCGAACGGCTTGCGCACTGCTGCCAAACTGAGCAGAAGCCTTTTCTAGGCAGCTCGGGTGGAAGTTCAACGTTGAACACACTTGATCACCGGAAGAGGGCTACACGCACTTCCAGGAGTTAAGTCTGTAGCCGACGATACGTCAGCCACTCGGTCCCACTCGCTGGCAGGAAAAAAGCGGTCACAACGGATGTGGCTGCGAAGAAAGCAGGAACAATGAACGATGTGCGAACGGCTTGCGCACTGCTGCCAAACTGAGCATAAGCCTCTTGCAGGGACATCTTTTGTAGGCAGCTCAGATGGAAGTTCAACGTTGAACGCACTTGATCACCATAAGAGGGCTACACTCACTTCCAGCAGTTAAGTCTGTAGCCGACGATACGTCAGCCACTCGGTCCCACTCGCTGGCAGGAAGAAAGCGGTCACCACGGATGTGGCTGCGAAGAAAGCAAGAACAATGAACGATGTGCGAACGGCTTGCGCACTGCTGCCAAACTGAGCAGAAGCCTCTTGCAGGGACATCTTTTGTAGGCAGCTCAGGTGGAAGTTATACGTTAAACGCACTTGATCACCGGAAGAGGGCTACACGCACTTCCAGCAGTTACGTCTGTAGCCGACGATACGTCAGCCACTCGGTCCCACTCGCTGGCAGGAAGAAAGCGGTCACCACGGATGTGGCTGCGAAGAAAGCAGGAACAATGAACGATGTGCGAACGGCTTGCGCACTGCTGCCAAACTGAGCAGAAGCCTCTTGCAGGGACGTCTTTTGTAGGCAGCTCGGGTGGAAGTTCAACGTTGAACGCACTTGATCACCGGAAGAGGGCTACACGCACTTCCAGCAGTTACGTCTGTAGCCGACGATACGTCAGCCACTCGGTCCCACTCGCTGGCAGGAAGAAAGCGGTCACCACGGATGTGGCTGCGAAGAAAGCAGGAACAATGAACGATGTGCGAACGGCTTCCGCACTGCTGCCAAACTGAGCAGAAGCCTCTTGCAGGGGCATCTTTTGTAGGCAGCTGAGGTGGAAGTTCAACGTTGAACTTACTTGATCACCAGAAGAGGGCTACACGCATTTCCAGCAGTTACGTCTGTAGCCGACGATAGTCAGCCACTCGGTCCCACTCGCTGCCACGAAGAAAGCGGTCACCACGGATGTGGCTGCGAAGAAGGCAGGAACAATGAACGATGTGCGAACGGCTTGCGCACTGCTGCGAAACTGAGCAGAAGCCTTTTCTAGGCAGCTCGGGTGGAAGTTCAACGTTGAACACACTTGATCACCGGAAGAGGGCTACACGCACTTCCAGGAGTTAAGTCTGTAGCCGACGATACGTCAGCCACTCGGTCCCACTCGCTGGCAGGAAGAAAGCGGTCACAACGGATGTGGCTGCGAAGAAAGCAGGAACAATGAACGATGTGCGAACGGCTTGCGCACTGCTGCCAAACTGAGCATAAGCCTCTTGCAGGGACATCTTTTGTAGGCAGCTGAGGTGGAAGTTCAACGTTGAACGCACTTGATCATCAGAAGAGGGCTACACGCACTTCCAGCAGTTACGTCTGTAGCCGACGATACGTCAGCCACTCGGTCCCACTCGCTGCCACGAAGAAAGCGGTCACCACGGATGTGGCTGCGAAGAAGGCAGGAACAATGAACGATGTGCGAACGGCTTGCGCACTGCTGCCAAACTGAGCAGAAGCCTTTTCTAGGCAGCTCGGGTGGAAGTTCAACGTTGAACACACTTGATCACCGGAAGAGGGCTACACGCACTTCCAGGAGTTAAGTCTGTAGCCCACGATACGTCAGCCACTCGGTCCCACTCGCTGGCAGGAAGAAAGCGGTGACAACGGATGTGGCTGCGAAGAAAGCAGGAACAATGAACGATGTGCGAACGGCTTACGCACTGCTGCCAAACTGAGCACAAGCCTCTTGCAGGGACATCTTTTGTAGGCAGCTCAGATGGAAGTTCAACGTTGAACGCACTTGATCACCAGAAGAGGGCTACACTCACTTCCAGAATTTACGTCTGTAGCCGACGATACGTCAGCCACTCGGTCCCAATCGCAGGCAGGAAGAAAGGGGTCACCACGGATGTGGCTGCGAAGAAAGCAGGAACAATGAAAATGTGGGAACGGCTTCGCACTGCTGCGAAACTGAGCAGAAGCCTCTTGCAGGGACGTCTTTTCTAGGCAGCTCCTGCGGAAGTTCAACGTTGAACGCACTTGATTACCGGAAGAGGGCTACACGCACTTCCAGCAGTTACGTCTGTAGCCGACGATACGTCAGCCACTCGGTCCCACTCGCTGGCAGGAAGAAAGCGGTCACCACGGATGTGGCTGCGAAGAAAGCAGGAACAATGAACGATGTGCGAACGGCTTGCGCACTGCTGCCAAACTGAGCAGAAGCCTCTTGCAGGGACATCTTTTGTAGGCAGCTCAGGTCGAAGTTCAACGTTGAACGATCTTGATCATCGGCAGAGGGCTACAGGCACTTCCAGCAGTTACGTCTGTAGCCGACGATACGTCAGCCACTCGGTCCCACTCGCTGGAAGGAAGAAAGTGGTCACCATGGATGTGGCTGCGAAGAAAGCAGGAAGAATGAACGAGGTGCGAACGGCTTGCGCACTGCTGCCAAACTGAGGAGAAGCCTTTGCAGGGACATCTTTTGCAGGCAGCTCAGGTTGAAGTTCAACGTTGAACGCACTTGATCACCGGAAGAGGGCTACACGCACTTCCAGCAGTTACGTCTGTAGCCGACGATACGTCAGCCACTCGGTCCCACTCGCTGGCAGGAAGAAAGCGGTCACCACGGATGTGGCTGCGAAGAAAGCAAGAACAATAAACGATGTGCAAACGGCTTGCGCACTGCTGCCAAACTGAGCAGAAGCCTCTTGCAGGGACATCTTTTGTAGGCAGCTCAGGTGGAAGTTCAACGTTGAACGCACTTGATCACCGGAAGAGGGCTACACGCACTTCCGGCAGTTACGTCTGTAGCCGACGATACGTCAGCCACTCGGTCCCACTCGCTGGCAGGAAGAAAGCGGTCGCCACGGACGTGGTTGCGAAGAAAGCAGGAACAATGAAAATGTGGGAACGGCTTGCGCACTGCTGCCAAACTGAGCAGAAGCCTCTTGCAGGGGCATCTTTTGTAGGCAGCTGAGGTGGAAGTTCAACGTTGAACGCACTTGATCACCGGAAGAGGGCTACACGCACTTCCAGCAGTTACGTCTGTAGCCGACGATACGTCAGCCACTCGGTCCCACTCGGTGCCAGGAAGAAAGCGGTCACCACGGATGTGGCTGCGAAGAAGGCAGGAACAATGAACGATGTGCGAACGGCTTGCGCACTGCTGCCAAACTGAGCAGAAGCCTTTTCTAGGCAGCTCAGGTGGAAGTTCAACGTTGAACGCACTTTATCACCAGAAGAGGGCTACACTCGCTTCCAGCACTTACGTCTGTAGCCGACGATACGTCACCCACTCGGTCCCAATCGCTGGCAGGAAGAAAGCGGTCACCACGGATGTGGCTGCGAAGAAAGCAGGAACAATGAAAATGTGGGAACGGCTTGCGCACTGCTGCCAAACTGAGCAGAAGCCTCTTGCAGGGACGTCTTTTGTAGGCAGCTCCTGCGGAAGTTCAACGTTGAATGCACTTGATCACCGGAAGAGGGCTACACGCACTTCCAGCAGTTAAGTCTGTAGCCGACGATACGTCAGCCACTCGGTCCCACTCGCTGGCAGGAAGAAAGCGGTCACCACGGATGTGGCTGCGAAGAAAGCAGGAACAATGAATGATGTGCGAACGGCTTTCGCACTGCTGCAAAACTGAGCAGAAGCCTCTTGCAGGGACATCTTTTGTAGGCAGCTCAGGTGGAAGTTATACGTTAAACGCACTTGATCACCGGAAGAGGGCTACACGCACATCCAGCAGTTACGTCTGTAGCCGACGATACGTCAGCCACTCGGTCCCACTCGCTGGCAGGAAGAAAGCGGTCACCACGGATGTGGCTGCGAAGAAAGCAGGAACAATGAACGATGTGCGAACGGCTTGCGCACTGCTGCCAAACTGAGCAGAAGCCTTTTGCAGGGACGTCTTTTGTAGGCAGCTCGGGTGGAAGTTCAACGTTGAACGCACTTGATCACCGGAAGAGGGCTACACGCACTTCCAGCGGTTACGTCTGTAGCCGACGATACGTCAGCCACTCGGTCCCACTCGCTGGCAGGAAGAAAGCGGTCACCACGGATGTGGCTGCGAAGAAAGCAAGAACAATGAACGATGTGCGAACGGCTTGCGCACTGCTGTCAAACTGAGCAGAAGCCTCTTGCAGGGACATCTTTTGTAGGCAGCTCAGGTGGAAGTTATACGTAAACGCACTTGATCACCGGAAGAGGGCTACATGCACTTCCAGCAGTTACGTCTGTAGCCGACGATACGTCAGCCACTCGGTCCCACTCGCTGGCAGGAAGAAAGCGGTCACCACGGATGTGGCTGCGAAGAAAGCAGGAACAATGAACGATGTGCGAACGGCTTGCGCACTGCTGCCAAACTGAGCAGAAGCCTCTTGCAGGGACGTCTTTTGTAGGCAGCTCGGGTGGAAGTTCAACGTTGAACGCACTTGATCACCGGAAGAGGGCTACACGCACTTCCAGCAGTTACGTCTGTAGCCGACGATACGTCAGCCACTCGGTACCACTCGCTGGAAGGAAGAAAGCGGTCACCACGGATGTGGCTGCGAAGAAAGCAGGAACAATGAACGATGTGCGAACGGCTTCCGCACGGCTGCCAAACTGAGCAGAAGCCTCTTGCAGGGGCATCTTTTGTAGGCAGCTGAGGTGGAAGTTCAACGTTGAACGCACTTGATCACCGGAAGAGGGCTACACGCACTTCCAGCGGTTACGTCTGTAGCCGACGATACGTCAGCCACTCGGTCCCACTCGCTGGCAGGAAGAAAGCGGTCACCACGGATGTGGCTGCGAAGAAAGCAGGAACAATGAACGATGTGCGAACGGCTTGCGCACTGCTGCCAAACTGAGCAGAAGCCTCTTGCAGGGACGTCTTTTGTAGGCAGCTCGGGTGGAAGTTCAACGTTGAACGCACTTGATCACCGGAAGAGGGCTACACGCACTTCCAGCAGTTACGTCTGTAGCCGACGATACGTCAGCCACTCGGTACCACTCGCTGGAAGGAAGAAAGCGGTCACCACGGATGTGGCTGCGAAGAAAGCAGGAACAATGAACGATGTGCGAACGGCTTCCGCACGGCTGCCAAACTGAGCAGAAGCCTCTTGCAGGGGCATCTTTTGTAGGCAGCTGAGGTGGAAGTTCAACGTTGAACGCACTTGATCACCGGAAGAGGGCTACACGCACTTCCAGCAGTTACGTCTGTAGCCGACAATACGTCAGCCACTCGGTCCCACTCGCTGCCAGGAAGAAAGCGGTCACCACGGATGTGGCTGCGAAGAAAGCAGGAACAATGAACGATGTGCGAACGGCTTGCGCACTGCTGCCAAACTGAGCAGAAGCCTTTTCTAGGCAGCTCGGGTGGAAGTTCAACGTTGAACACACTTGATCACCGGAAGAGGGCTACACGCACTTCCAGGAGTTAAGTCTGTAGCCGACGATACGTCAGCCACTCGGTCCCACTCGCTGGCAGGAAGAAAGCGGTCACAACGGATGTGGCTGCGAAGAAAGCAGGAACAATGAACGATGTGCGAACGGCTTGCGCACTGCTGCCAAACTGAGCATAAGCCTCTTGCAGGGACATCTTTTGTAGGCAGCTCAGATGGAAGTTCAACGTTGAACGCACTTGATCACCATAAGAGGGCTACACTCACTTCCAGCAGTTAAGTCTGTAGCCGACGATACGTCAGCCACTCGGTCCCACTCGCTGGCAGGAAGAAAGCGGTCACCACGGATGTGGCTGCGAAGAAAGCAAGAACAATGAACGATGTGCGAACGGCTTGCGCACTGCTGCCAAACTGAGCAGAAGCCTCTTGCAGGGACATCTTTTGTAGGCAGCTCAGGTGGAAGTTATACGTTAAACGCACTTGATCACCGGAAGAGGGCTACACGCACTTCCAGCAGTTACGTCTGTAGCCGACGATACGTCAGCCACTCGGTCCCACTCGCTGGCAGGAAGAAAGCGGTCACCACGGATGTGGCTGCGAAGAAAGCAGGAACAATGAACGATGTGCGAACGGCTTGCGCACTGCTGCCAAACTGAGCAGAAGCCTCTTGCAGGGACGTCTTTTGTAGGCAGCTCGGGTGGAAGTTCAACGTTGAACGCACTTGATCACCGGAAGAGGGCTACACGCACTTCCAGCAGTTACGTCTGTAGCCGACGATACGTCAGCCACTCGGTCCCACTCGCTGGCAGGAAGAAAGCGGTCACCACGGATGTGGCTGCGAAGAAAGCAGGAACAATGAACGATGTGCGAACGGCTTCCGCACTGCTGCCAAACTGAGCAGAAGCCTCTTGCAGGGGCATCTTTTGTAGGCAGCTGAGGTGGAAGTTCAACGTTGAACTTACTTGATCACCAGAAGAGGGCTACACGCATTTCCAGCAGTTACGTCTGTAGCCGACGATAGTCAGCCACTCGGTCCCACTCGCTGCCACGAAGAAAGCGGTCACCACGGATGTGGCTGCGAAGAAGGCAGGAACAATGAACGATGTGCGAACGGCTTGCGCACTGCTGCGAAACTGAGCAGAAGCCTTTTCTAGGCAGCTCGGGTGGAAGTTCAACGTTGAACACACTTGATCACCGGAAGAGGGCTACACGCACTTCCAGGAGTTAAGTCTGTAGCCGACGATACGTCAGCCACTCGGTCCCACTCGCTGGCAGGAAGAAAGCGGTCACAACGGATGTGGCTGCGAAGAAAGCAGGAACAATGAACGATGTGCGAACGGCTTGCGCACTGCTGCCAAACTGAGCATAAGCCTCTTGCAGGGACATCTTTTGTAGGCAGCTGAGGTGGAAGTTCAACGTTGAACGCACTTGATCATCAGAAGAGGGCTACACGCACTTCCAGCAGTTACGTCTGTAGCCGACGATACGTCAGCCACTCGGTCCCACTCGCTGCCACGAAGAAAGCGGTCACCACGGATGTGGCTGCGAAGAAGGCAGGAACAATGAACGATGTGCGAACGGCTTGCGCACTGCTGCCAAACTGAGCAGAAGCCTTTTCTAGGCAGCTCGGGTGGAAGTTCAACGTTGAACACACTTGATCACCGGAAGAGGGCTACACGCACTTCCAGGAGTTAAGTCTGTAGCCGACGATACGTCAGCCACTCGGTCCCACTCGCTGGCAGGAAGAAAGCGGTGACAACGGATGTGGCTGCGAAGAAAGCAGGAACAATGAACGATGTGCGAACGGCTTACGCACTGCTGCCAAACTGAGCATAAGCCTCTTGCAGGGACATCTTTTGTAGGCAGCTCAGATGGAAGTTCAACGTTGAACGCACTTGATCACCAGAAGAGGGCTACACTCACTTCCAGAATTTACGTCTGTAGCCGACGATACGTCAGCCACTCGGTCCCAATCGCAGGCAGGAAGAAAGGGGTCACCACGGATGTGGCTGCGAAGAAAGCAGGAACAATGAAAATGTGGGAACGGCTTCGCACTGCTGCGAAACTGAGCAGAAGCCTCTTGCAGGGACGTCTTTTGTAGGCAGCTCCTGCGGAAGTTCAACGTTGAACGCACTTGATTACCGGAAGAGGGCTACACGCACTTCCAGCAGTTACGTCTGTAGCCGACGATACGTCAGCCACTCGGTCCCACTCGCTGGCAGGAAGAAAGCGGTCACCACGGATGTGGCTGCGAAGAAAGCAGGAACAATGAACGATGTGCGAACGGCTTGCGCACTGCTACCAAACTGAGCACAAGCCTCTTGCAGGGACATCTTTTGTAGGCAGCTCAGGTCGAAGTTCAACGTTGAACGATCTTGATCATCGGCAGAGGGCTACAGGCACTTCCAGCAGTTACGTCTGTAGCCGACGATACGTCAGCCACTCGGTCCCACTCGCTGGAAGGAAGAAAGTGGTCACAATGGATGTGGCTGCGAAGAAAGCAGGAAGAATGAACGAGGTGCGAACGGCTTGCGCACTGCTGCCAAACTGAGGAGAAGCCTTTGCAGGGACATCTTTTGCAGGCAGCTCAGGTTGAAGTTCAACGTTGAACGCACTTGATCACCGGAAGAGGGCTACACGCACTTCCAGCAGTTACGTCTGTAGCCGACGATACGTCAGCCACTCGGTCCCACTCGCTGGCAGGAAGAAAGCGGTCACCACGGATGTGGCTGCGAAGAAAGCAAGAACAATAAACGATGTGCAAACGGCTTGCGCACTGCTGCCAAACTGAGCAGAAGCCTCTTGCAGGGACATCTTTTGTAGGCAGCTCAGGTGGAAGTTCAACGCTGAACGCACTTGATCACCGGAAGAGGGCTACACGCACTTCCGGCAGTTACGTCTGTAGCCGACGATACGTCAGCCACTCGGTCCCACTCGCTGGCAGGAAGAAAGCGGTCGCCACGGACGTGGTTGCGAAGAAAGCAGGAACAATGAAAATGTGGGAACGGCTTGCGCACTGCTGCCAAACTGAGCAGAAGCCTCTTGCAGGGGCATCTTTTGTAGGCAGCTGAGGTGGAAGTTCAACGTTGAACGCACTTGATCACCGGAAGAGGGCTACACGCACTTCCAGCAGTTACGTCTGTAGCCGACGATACGTCAGCCACTCAGTCCCAGTCGGTGCCAGGAAGAAATCGGTCACCACGGATGTGGCTGCGAAGAAGGCAGGAACAATGAACGATGTGCGAACGGCTTGCGCACTGCTGCCAAACTGAGCAGAAGCCTTTTCTAGGCAGCTCAGGTGGAAGTTCAACGTTGAACGCACTTGATCACCAGAAGAGGGCTACACTCGCTTCCAGCACTTACGTCTGTAGCCGACGATACGTCACCCACTCGGTCCCAATCGCTGGCAGGAAGAAAGCGGTCACCACGGATGTGGCTGCGAAGAAAGCAGGAACAATGAAAATGTGGGAACGGCTTGCGCACTGCTGCCAAACTGAGCAGAAGCCTCTTGCAGGGACGTCTTTTGTAGGCAGCTCCTGCGGAAGTTCAACGTTGAATGCACTTGATCACCGGAAGAGGGCTACACGCACTTCCAGCAGTTAAGTCTGTAGCCGACGATACGTCAGCCACTCGGTCCCACTCGCTGGCAGGAAGAAAGCGGTCACCACGGATGTGGCTGCGAAGAAAGCAGGAACAATGAATGATGTGCGAACGGCTTTCGCACTGCTGCAAAACTGAGCAGAAGCCTCTTGCAGGGACATCTTTTGTAGGCAGCTCAGGTGGAAGTTATACGTTAAACGCACTTGATCACCGGAAGAGGGCTACACGCACATCCAGCAGTTACGTCTGTAGCCGACGATACGTCAGCCACTCGGTCCCACTCGCTGGCAGGAAGAAAGCGGTCACCACGGATGTGGCTGCGAAGAAAGCAGGAACAATGAACGATGTGCGAACGGCTTGCGCACTGCTGCCAAACTGAGCAGAAGCCTTTTGCAGGGACGTCTTTTGTAGGCAGCTCGGGTGGAAGTTCAACGTTGAACGCACTTGATCACCGGAAGAGGGCTACACGCACTTCCAGCGGTTACGTCTGTAGCCGACGATACGTCAGCCACTCGGTCCCACTCGCTGGCAGGAAGAAAGCGGTCACCACGGATGTGGCTGCGAAGAAAGCAAGAACAATGAACGATGTGCGAACGGCTTGCGCACTGCTGTCAAACTGAGCAGAAGCCTCTTGCAGGGACATCTTTTGTAGGCAGCTCAGGTGGAAGTTATACGTAAACGCACTTGATCACCGGAAGAGGGCTACATGCACTTCCAGCAGTTACGTCTGTAGCCGACGATACGTCAGCCACTCGGTCCCACTCGCTGGCAGGAAGAAAGCGGTCACCACGGATGTGGCTGCGAAGAAAGCAGGAACAATGAACGATGTGCGAACGGCTTGCGCACTGCTGCCAAACTGAGCAGAAGCCTCTTGCAGGGACGTCTTTTGTAGGCAGCTCGGGTGGAAGTTCAACGTTGAACGCACTTGATCACCGGAAGAGGGCTACACGCACTTCCAGCAGTTACGTCTGTAGCCGACGATACGTCAGCCACTCGGTACCACTCGCTGGAAGGAAGAAAGCGGTCACCACGGATGTGGCTGCGAAGAAAGCAGGAACAATGAACGATGTGCGAACGGCTTCCGCACGGCTGCCAAACTGAGCAGAAGCCTCTTGCAGGGGCATCTTTTGTAGGCAGCTGAGGTGGAAGTTCAACGTTGAACGCACTTGATCACCGGAAGAGGGCTACACGCACTTCCAGCAGTTACGTCTGCAGCCGACGATACGTCAGCCACTCGGTCCCACTCGCTGCCAGGAAGAAAGCGGTCACCACGGATGTGGCTGCGAAGAAAGCAGGAACAATGAACGATGTGCGAACGGCTTGCGCACTGCTGCCAAACTGAGCAGAAGCCTTTTCTAGGCAGCTCGGGTGGAAGTTCAACGTTGAACACACTTGATCACCGGAAGAGGGCTACACGCACTTCCAGGAGTTAAGTCTGTAGCCGACGATACGTCAGCCACTCGGTCCCACTCGCTGGCAGGAAGAAAGCGGTCACAACGGATGTGGCTGCGAAGAAAGCAGGAACAATGAACGATGTGCGAACGGCTTGCGCACTGCTGCCAAACTGAGCATAAGCCTCTTGCAGGGACATTTTCGTAGGCAGCTCAGATGGAAGTTCAACGTTGAACGCACTTGATCACCATAAGAGGGCTACACTCACTTCTAGAATTTACGTCTGTAGCCGACGATACGTCAGCCACTCGGTCCCAATCGCAGGCAGGAAGAAAGCCGTCACCACGGATGTGGCTGCGAAGAAAGCAGGAACAATGAAAATGTGGGAACGGCTTGCGCACTGCTGCGAAACTGAGCAGAAGCCTCTTGCAGGGACGTATTTTGTAGGCAGCTCCTGCGGAAGTTCAACGTTGAATGCACTTGATCACCGGAAGAGGGCTACACGCACTTCCAGCAGTTAAGTCTGTAGCCGACGATACGTCAGCCACTCGGTCCCACTGGCTGGCAGGAAGAAAGCGGTCACCACGGATGTGGCTGCGAAGAAAGCAGGAACAATGAATGATGTGAGAACGGCTTTCGCACTGCTGCAAAACTGAGCAGAAGCCTCTTGCAGGGACATCTTTTGTAGGCAGCTCAGGTGGAAGTTCAACGTTGAACGCACTTGATCACCATAAGAGGGCTACACTCACTTCTAGAATTTACGTCTGTAGCCGACGATACGTCAGCCACTCGGTCCCAATCGCAGGCAGGAAGAAAGCCGTCACCACGGATGTGGCTGCGAAGAAAGCAGGAACAATGAAAATGTGGGAACGGCTTGCGCACTGCTGCGAAACTGAGCAGAAGCCTCTTGCAGGGACGTATTTTGTAGGCAGCTCCTGCGGAAGTTCAACGTTGAATGCACTTGATCACCGGAAGAGGGCTACACGCACTTCCAGCAGTTAAGTCTGTAGCCGACGATACGTCAGCCACTCGGTCCCACTGGCTGGCAGGAAGAAAGCGGTCACCACGGATGTGGCTGCGAAGAAAGCAGGAACAATGAATGATGTGAGAACGGCTTTCGCACTGCTGCAAAACTGAGCAGAAGCCTCTTGCAGGGACATCTTTTGTAGGCAGCTCAGGTGGAAGTTATACGTTAATCGCACTTGATCACCGGAAGAGGGCTACACGCACATCCAGCAGTTACGTCTGTAGCCGACGATACGTCAGCCACTCGGTCCCACTCGCTGGCAGGAAGAAAGCGGTCACCACGGATGTGGCTGCGAAGAAAGCAGGAACAATGAACGATGTGCGAACGGCTTGCGCACTGCTGCCAAACTGAGCAGAAGCGTTTTGCAGGGACGTCTTTTGTAGGCAGCTCGGGTGGAAGTTCAACGTTGAACGCACTTGATCACCGAAAGAGGGCTACACGCACTTCCAGCGGTTACGTCTGTAGCCGACGATACCTCAGCCACTCGGTCCCACTCGCTGGCAGGAAGAAAGCGGTCACCACGGATGTGGCTGCGAAGAAAGCAAGAACAATGAACGATGTGCGAACGGCTTGCGCACTGCTGCCAAACTGAGCAGAAGCCTCTTGCAGGGACATCTTTTGTAGGCAGCTCAGGTGGAAGTTATACGTTAAACGCACTTGATCACCGGAAGAGGGCTACACGCACTTCCAGCAGTTACGTCTGTAGCCGACGATACGTCAGCCACTCGGTCCCACTCGCTGGCAGGAAGAAAGCGGTCACCACGGATGTGGCTGCGAAGAAAGCAGGAACAATGAATGATGTGAGAACGGCTTTCGCACTGCTGCAAAACTGAGCAGAAGCCTCTTGCAGGGACATCTTTTGTAGGCAGCTCAGGTGGAAGTTATACGTTAAACGCACTTGATCACCGGAAGAGGGCTACACGCACATCCAGCAGTTACGTCTGTAGCCGACGATACGTCAGCCACTCGGTCCCACTCGCTGGCAGGAAGAAAGCGGTCACCACGGATGTGGCTGCGAAGAAAGCAGGAACAATGAACGATGTGCGAACGGCTGGCGCACTGCTGCCAAACTGAGCAGAAGCCTCTTGCAGGGACGTCTTTTGTAGGCAGCTCGGGTGGAAGTTCAACGTTGAACGCACTTGATCACCGGAAGAGGGCTACACGCACTTCCAGCAGTTACGTCTGTAGCCGACGATACGTCAGCCACTCGGTACCACTCGCTGGAAGGAAGAAAGCGGTCACCACGGATGTGGCTGCGAAGAAAGCAGGAACAATGAACGATGTGCGAACGGCTTCCGCACTGCTGCCAAACTGAGCAGAAGCCTCTTGCAGGGGCATCTTTTGTAGGCAGCTGAGGTGGAAGTTCAACGTTGAACGCACTTGATCACCGGAAGAGGGCTTCACGCACTTCCAGCAGTTACGTCTGTAGCCGACGATACATCAGCCACTCAGTCCCACTCGCTGCCAGGAAGAAAGCGGTCACCACGGATGTGGCTGCGAAGAAAGCAGGAACAATGAACGATGTGCGAACGGCTTGCGCACTGCTGCCAAACTGAGCAGAAGCCTTTTCTAGGCAGCTCGGGTGGAAGTTCAACGTTGAACACACTTGATCACCGGAAGAGGGCTACACGCACTTCCAGGAGTTAAGTCTGTAGCCGACGATACGTCAGCCACTCGGTCCCACTCGCTGGCAGGAAGAAAGAGGTCACAACGGATGTGGCTGCGAAGAAAGCAGGAACAATGAACGATGTGCGAACGGCTTGCGCACTGCTGCCAAACTGAGCATAAGCCTCTTGCAGGGACATCTTTTGTAGGCAGCTCAGATGGAAGTTCAACGTTGAACGCACTTGATCACCATAAGAGGGCTACACTCACTTCCAGAATTTACGTCTGTAGCCGACGATACGTCAGCCACTCGGTCCCAATCGCAGGCAGGAAGAAAGCGGTCACCACGGATGTGGCTGCGAAGAAAGCAGGAACAATGAAAATGTGGGAACGGCTTGCGCACTGCTGCGAAACTGAGCAGAAGCCTCTTGCAGGGACGTATTTTGTAGGCAGCTCCTGCGGAAGTTCAACGTTGAATGCACTTGATCACCGGAAGAGGGCTACACGCACTTCCAGCAGTTAAGTCTGTAGCCGACGATACGTCAGCCACTCGGTCCCACTGGCTGGCAGGAAGAAAGCGGTCACCACGGATGTGGCTGCGAAGAAAGCAGGAACAATGAATGATGTGAGAACGGCTTTCGCACTGCTGCAAAACTGAGCAGAAGCCTCTTGCAGGGACATCTTTTGTAGGCAGCTCAGGTGGAAGTTATACGTTAAACGCACTTGATCACCGGAAGAGGGCTACACGCACATCCAGCAGTTACGTCTGTAGCCGACGATACGTCAGCCACTCGGTCCCACTCGCTGGCAGGAAGAAAGCGGTCATCAAGGATGTGGCTGCGAAGAAAGCAGGAACAATGAACGATGTGCGAACGGCTTGCCCACTGCTGCCAAACTGAGCAGAAGCCTTTTGCAGGGACGTCTTTTGTAGGCAGCTCGGGTGGAAGTTCAACGTTGAACGCACTTGATCACCGGAAGAGGGCTACACGCACTTCCAGCGGTTACGTCTGTAGCCGACGATACGTCAGCCACTCGGTCCCACTCGCTGGCAGGAAGAAAGCGGTCACCACGGATGTGGCTGCGAAGAAAGCAAGAACAATGAACGATGTGCGAACGGCTTGCGCACTGCTGCCAAACTGAGCAGAAGCCTCTTGCAGGGACATCTTTTGTAGGCAGCTCAGGTGGAAGTTCAACGTTGAACGCACTTGATCACCGGAAGAGGGCTACACGCACTTCCAGCAGTTACGTCTGTAGCCGACGATACGTCAGCCACTCGGTCCCACTCGCTGGCAGGAAGAAAGCGGTCACCACGGATGTGGCTGCGAAGAAAGCAGGAACAATGAACGATGTGCGAACGGCTTGCGCACTGCTGCCAAACTGAGCAGAAGCCTCTTGCAGGGACGTCTTTTGTAGGCAGCTCGGGTGGAAGTTCAACGTTGAACGCACTTGATCACCGGAAGAGGGCTACACGCACTTCCAGCAGTTACGTCTGTAGCCGACGATACGTCAGCCACTCGGTCCCACTCGCTGGCAGGAAGAAAGCGGTCACCACGGATGTGGCTGCGAAGAAAGCAGGAACAATGAACGATGTGCGAACGGCTTTCGCACTGCTGCCAAACTGAGCAGAAGCCTCTTGCAGGGGCATCTTTTGTAGGCAGCTGAGGTGGAAGTTCAACGTTGAACGCACTTGATCCCCGGAAGAGGGCTACACGCACTTCCAGCAGTTACGTCTGTAGCCGACGATACGTCAGCCACTCGGTCCCACTCGCTGCCAAGAAGAAAGCGGTCACCACGGATGTGGCTGCGAAGAAAGCAGGAACAATGAACGATGTGCGAACGGCTTGCGCACTGCTTCCAAACTGAGCAGAAGCCTTTTCTAGGCAGCTCGGGTGGAAGTTCAACATTGAACACACTTGATCACCGGAAGAGGGCTACACGCACTTCCAGGAGTTAAGTCTGTAGCCGACGATACGTCAGCCACTCGGTCCCACTCGCTGGCAGGAAGAAAGCGGTCACAACGGATGTGGCTGCGAAGAAAGCAGGAACAATGAACGATGTGCGAACGGCTTGCGCACTGCTGCCAAACTGAGCATAAGCCTCTTGCAGGGACATCTTTTGTAGGCAGCTCAGATGGAAGTTCAACGTTGAACGCACTTGATCACCATAAGAGGGCTACACTCACTTCCAGAATTTACGTCTGTAGCCGACGATACGTCAGCCACTCGGTCCCAATCGCAGGCAGGAAGAAAGCGGTCACCACGGATGTGGCTGCGAAGAAAGCAGGAACAATGAAAATGTGGGAACGGCTTCCGCACTGCTGCCAAACTGAGCAGAAGCCTCTTGCAGGGACATCTTTTGTAGGCAGCTCAGGTGAAAGTTCAACGTTGAACGCACTTGATCACCGGAAGAGGGCTACACGCACTTCCAGCAGTTACGTCTGTAGCCGACGATACGTCAGCCACTCGGTCCCACTCGCTGGCAGGAAGAAAGCGGTCACCACGGATCTGGCTTCGAATAAAGCAGCAAGAATGAACGATGTGCGAACGGCTTGCGCACTGCTGCCAAACTGAGCAGAAGCCTCTTGCATGGACATCTTTTGTAGGCAGCTCAGGTGAAAGTTCAACGTTGAACGCACTTGATCACCGGAGGAGGGCTACACGCACTGACAGTAGTTACGTCTGTAGCCGAGGATACGTTAGCCACTCGGACCCACTCGCTGACAGGAAGAAAGCGGTCATAACGGATGTGGCTGCGAAGAAAGCAGGAACAATGAACGATGTGCGAACGGCTTGCGCACTACTGCCAAACTGAGCAGAAGCCTTGCAGGGACATCTTTTGTAGGCAGCTCAGGTGGAAGTTCAACGTTGAACGCACTTGATCACCGGAAGAGGGCTACACGCACTTCCAGCAGTTACGTCTGTAGCCGACGATACGTCAGCCACTCGGTCCCACTCGCTGGCAGGAAGAAAGCGGTCACCACGGATGTGGCTGCGAAGAAAGCAAGAACAATGAACGATGTGCAAACGGCTTGCGCACTGCTGCCAAACTGAGCAGAAGCCTCTTGCAGGGACCTCTTTTGTAGGCAGCTCAGGTGGAAGTTCAACGTTGAACGCACTTGATCACCGGAAGAGGGCACACGCACTTCCAGCAGTTAAGTCTGTAGCCGACGATACGTCAGCCACTCGGTCCCACTCGATGGCAGGAAGAAAGCGGTCACCACGGATGTGGCTGCGAAGAAAGCAGGAACAATGAACGATGTGCGAACGGCTTGCGCACTACCTGCCAAACTGAGCAGATGCCTCTTGTAGGGGCATCTTTTGTAGGCAGCTCAGGTGGAAGTTCAACGTTGAACGCACTTGATCACCGGAAGAGGGCTACACGCACTTCCGGCAGTTACGTCTGTAGCCGACGATACGTCAGCCACTCGGTCCCACTCGCTGGCAGGAAGAAAGCGGTCACCACGGACGTGGTTGCGAAGAAAGCAGGAACAATAAACGATGTGCGAACGGCTTCCGCACTGCTGCCAAACTGAGCAGAAGCCTCTTGCAGGGGCATCTTTTGTAGGCAGCTGAGGTGGAAGTTCAACGTTGAACGCACTTGATCACCGGAAGAGGGCTACACGCACTTCCAGCAGTTACGTCTGTAGCCGACGATACGTCAGCCACTCGGTCCCACTCGCTGCCAGGAAGAAAGCGGTCACCACGGATGTGGCTGCGAAGAAGGCAGGAACAATGAACGATGTGCGAACGGCTTGCGCACTGCTGCCAAACTGAGCAGAAGCCTTTTCTAGGCAGCTCAGGTGGAAGTTCAACGTTGAACGCACTTGATCACCAGAATAGGGCTACACTCGCTTCCAGCATTTACGTCTGTAGCCGACGATACGTCAGCCACTCGGTCCCACTCGCTGGCAGGAAGAAAGCGGTCACCACGGATGTGGCTGCGAAGAAAGCAGGAACAATGAAAATGTGGGAACGGCTTGCGCACTGCTGCCAAACTGAGCAGAAGCCTCTTGCAGGGACGTCTTTTGTAGGCAGCTCCTGCGGAAGTTCAACGTTGAATGCACTTGATCACCGGAAGAGGGCTACACGCACTTCCAGCAGTTAAGTCTGTAGCCGACGATACGTCAGCCACTCGGTCCCACTCGCTGGCAGGAAGAAAGCGGTCACCACGGATGTGGCTGCGAAGAAAG
This sequence comes from Amblyomma americanum, assembly GCF_052857255.1. Taxonomy (NCBI): domain Eukaryota; kingdom Metazoa; phylum Arthropoda; class Arachnida; order Ixodida; family Ixodidae; genus Amblyomma; species Amblyomma americanum. Next base: position 36,818,286 of record NC_135501.1, on the reverse strand, counting down.
CAGGAACAATGAATGATGCGCGAACGGCTTTCGCACTGCTGCAAAACTGAGCAGAAGCCTCTTGCAGTGACATCTTTTGTAGGCAGCTCAGGTGGAAGTTATACGTTAAACGCACTTGATCACCGGAAGAGGGCTACACGCACATCCAGCAGTTACGTCTGTAGCCGACGATACGTCAGCCACTCGGTCCCACTCGCTGGCAGGAAGAAAGCGGTCACCACGGATGTGGCTGCGAAGAAAGCAGGAACAATGAACGATGTGCGAACGGCTTGCGCACTGCTGCCAAACTGAGCAGAAGCCTTTTGCAGGGACGTCTTTTGTAGGCAGCTCGGGTGGAAGTTCAACGTTGAACGCACTTGATCACCGGAAGAGGGCTACACGCACTTCCAGCGGTTACGTCTGTAGCCGACGATACGTCAGCCACTCGGTCCCATTCGCTGGCAGGAAGAAAGCGGTCACCACGGATGTGGCTGCGAAGAAAGCAAGAACAATGAACGATGTGCGAACGGCTTGCGCACTGCTGCCAAACTGAGCAGAAGCCTCTTGCAGGTACATCTTTTGTAGGCAGCTCAGGTGGAAGTTATACGTTAAACGCACTTGATCACCGGAAGAGGGCTACACGCATTTCCAGCAGTTACGTCTGTAGCCGACGATACGTCAGCCACTCGGTCCCACTCGCTGGCAGGAAGAAAGCGGTCACCACGGATGTGGCTGCGAAGAAAGCAAGAACAATGAACGATGTGCGAACGGCTTGCGCACTGCTGCCAAACTGAGCAGAAGCCTCTTGCAGGGACATCTTTTGTAGGCAGCTCAGGTGGAAGTTATACGTTAAACGCACTTGATCACCGGAAGAGGGCTACACGCACTTCCAGCAGTTACGTCTGTAGCCGACGATACGTCAGCCACTCGGTCCCACTCGCTGGCTGGAAGAAAGCGGTCACCAGGGATGTGGCTGCGAAGAAAGCAGGAACAATGAACGATGTACGAACGGCTTGCGCAGTGCTGCCAAACTGAGCAGAAGCCTCTTGCAGGGACGTCTTTTGTAGGCAGCTCGGGTGGAAGTTCAACGTTGAACGCACTTGATCACCGGAAGAGGGCTACACGCACTTCCAGCAGTTACGTCTGTAGCCGACGATACGTCAGCCACTCGGTCCCACTCGCTGGCAGGAAGAAAGCGGTCACCACGGATGTGGCTGCGAAGAAAGCAGGAACAATGAACGATGTGCGAACGGCTTCCGCACTGCTGCCAAACTGAGCAGAAGCCTCTTGCAGGGGCATCTTTTGTAGGCAGCTGAGGTGGAAGTTCAACGTTGAACGCACTTGATCACCGGAAGAGGGCTGCACGCACGTCCAGCAGTTACGTCTGTAGCCGACGATACGTCAGCCACTCGGTCCCACTCGCTGGCAGGAAGAAAGCGGTCACCACGGATGTGGCTGCGAAGAAAGCAAGAACAATGAACGATGTGCGAACGGCTTGCGCTCTGCTGCCAAACTGAGCAGAAGCCTCTTGCAGGGACATCTTTTGTAGGCAGCTCAGGTGGAAGTTATACGTTAAACGCACTTGATCACCGGAAGAGGGCTACACGCACTTCCAGCAGTTACGTCTGTAGCCGACGATACGTCAGCCACTCGGTCCCACTCGCTGGCAGGAAGAAAGCGGTCACCACGGATGTGGCTGCGAAGAAAGCAGGAACGATGAACAATGTGCGAACGGCTTGCGCACTGCTGCCAAACTGAGCAGAAGCCTCTTGCAGCGACGTCTTTTGTAGGCAGCTCGGGTGGAAGTTCAACGTTGAACGCACTTGATCACCGGAAGAGGGCTACACGCACTTCCAGCGGTTACGTCTGTAGCCGACGATACGTCAGCCACTCGGTCCCACTCGCTGGCAGGAAGAAAGCGGTCACCACGGATGTGGCTGCGAAGAAAGCAGGAACAATGAACGATGTGCGAACGGCTTTCGCACTGCTGCCAAACTGAGCAGAAGCCTCTTGCAGGGGCATCTTTTGTAGGCAGCTGAGGTGGAAGTTCAACGTTGAACGCACTTGATCCCCGGAAGAGGGCTACACGCACTTCCAGCAGTTACGTCTGTAGCCGACGATACGTCAGCCACTCGGTCCCACTCGCTGCCAGGAAGAAAGCGGTCACCACGGATGTGGCTGCGAAGAAAGCAGGAACAATGAACGATGTGCGAACGGCTTGCGCACTGCTTCCAAACTGAGCAGAAGCCTTTTCTAGGCAGCTCGGGTGGAAGTTCAACGTTGAACACACTTGATCACCGGAAGAGGGCTACACGCACTTCCAGGAGTTAAGTCTGTAGCCGACGATACGTCAGCCACTCGGTCCCACTCGCTGGCAGGAAGAAAGCGGTCACAACGGATGTGGCTGCGAAGAAAGCAGGAACAATGAACGATGTGCGAACGGCTTGCGCACTGCTGCCAAACTGAGCATAAGCCTCTTGCAGGGACATCTTTTGTAGGCAGCTCAGATGGAAGTTCAACGTTGAACGCACTTGATCACCATAAGAGGGCTACACTCACTTCCAGAATTTACGTCTGTAGCCGACGATACGTCAGCCACTCGGTCCCAATCGCAGGCAGGAAGAAAGCGGTCACCACGGATGTGGCTGCGAAGAAAGCAGGAACAATGAAAATGTGGGAACGGCTTCCGCACTGCTGCTAAACTGAGCAGAAGCCTCTTGCAGGGACATCTTTTGTAGGCAGCTCAGGTGAAAGTTCAACGTTGAACGCACTTGATCACCGGAAGAGGGCTACACGCACTGCCAGTAGTTACGTCTGTAGCCGAGGATACGTTAGCCACTCGGACCCACTCGCTGACAGGAAGAAAGCGGTCATAACGGATGTGGCTGCGAAGAAAGCAGGAACAATGAACGATGTGCGAACGGCTTGCGCACTACTGCCAAACTGAGCAGAAGCCTTGCAGGGATATCTTTTGTAGGCAGCTCAGGTGGAAGTTCAACGTTGAACGATCTTGATCATCGGAAGAGGGCTACACGCACTTCCAGCAGTTACGTCTGTAGCCGACGATACGTCAGCCACTCGGTCCCACTCGCTGGAAGGAAGAAAGTGGTCACCATGGATGTGGCTGCGAAGAAAGCAGGAAGAATGAACGAGGTGCGAACGGCTTGCGCACTGCTGCCAAACTGAGGAGAAGCCTTTGCAGGGACATCTTTTGCAGGCAGCTCAGGTTGAAGTTCAACGTTGAACGCACTTGATCACCGGAAGAGGGCTACACGCACTTCCAGCAGTTACGTCTGTAGCCGACGATACGTCAGCCACTCGGTCCCACTCGCTGGCAGGAAGAAAGCGGTCACCACGGATGTGGCTGCGAAGAAAGCAAGAACAATGAACGATGTGCAAACGGCTTGCGCACTGCTGCCAAACTGAGCAGAAGCCTCTTGCAGGGACCTCTTTTGTAGGCAGCTCAGGTGGACGTTCAACGTTGAACGCACTTGATCACCGGAAGAGGGCACACGCACTTCCAGCAGTTAAGTCTGTAGCCGACGATACGTCAGCCACTCGGTCCCACTCGATGGCAGGAAGAAAGCGGTCACCACGGATGTGGCTGCGAAGAAAGCAGGAACAATGAACGATGTGCGAACGGCTTGCGCACTACCTGCCAAACTGAGCAGATGCCTCTTGTAGGGGCATCTTTTGTAGGCAGCTCAGGTGGAAGTTCAACGTTGGACGCACTTGATCACCGGAAGAGGGCTACACGCACTTCCGGCAGTTACGTCTGTAGCCGACGATACGTCAGCCACTCGGTCCCACTCGCTGGCAGGAAGAAAGCGGTCACCACGGACGTGGTTGCGAAGAAAGCAGGAACAATAAACGATGTGCGAACGGCTTCCGCACTGCTGCCAAACTGAGCAGAAGCCTCTTGCAGGGACATCTTTTGTAGGCAGCTCAGGTGGAAGTTATACGTTAAACGCACTTGATCACCGGAAGAGGGCTACACGCACTTCCAGCAGTTACGTCTGTAGCCGACGATACGTCAGCCACTCGGTCCCACTCGCTGCCAGGAAGAAAGCGGTCACCACGGATGTGGCTGCGAAGAAGGCAGGAACAATGAACGATGTGCGAACGGCTTGCGCACTGCTGCCAAACTGAGCAGAAGCCTTTTCTAGGCAGCTCGGGTGGAAGTTCAACGTTGAACACACTTGATCACCGGAAGAAGGCTACACGCACTTCCAGCAGTTACGTCTGTAGCCGACGATACGTCAGCCAGTCGGTCCCACTCGCTGCCAGGAAGAAAGCGGTCACCACGGATGTGGCTGCGAAGAAGGCAGGAACAATGAACGATGTGCGAACGGCTTGCGCACTGCTGCCAAACTGAGCAGAAGCCTTTTCTAGGCAGCTCAGGGTGAAGTTCAACGTTGAACGCACTTGATCACCAGAAGAGGGCTACACTCGCTTCCAGCATTTACGTCTGTAGCCGACGATACGTCACCCACTCGGTCCCAATCGCTGGCAGGAAGAAAGCGGTCACCACGGATGTGGCTGCGAAGAAAGCAGGAACAATGAAAATGTGGGAACGGCTTGCGCACTGCTGCCAAACTGAGCAGAAGCCTCTTGCAGGGACGTCTTTTGTAGGCAGCTCCTGCGGAAGTTCAACGTTGAATGCACTTGATCTCCGGAAGAGGGCTACACGCACTTCCAGCAGTTAAGTCTGTAGCCGACGATACGTCAGCCACTCGGTCCCACTCGCTGGCAGGAAGAAAGCGGTCACCACGGATGTGGCTGCGAAGAAAGCAGGAACAATGAATGATGTGCGAACGGCTTTCGCACTGCTGCAAAACTGAGCAGAAGCCTCTTGCAGGGACATCTTTTGTAGGCAGCTCAGGTGGAAGTTATACGTTAAACGCACTTGATCACCGGAAGAGGGCTACACGCACATCCAGCAGTTACGTCTGTAGCCGACGATACGTCAGCCACTCGGTCCCACTCGCTGGCAGGAAGAAAGCGGTCACCACGGATGTGGCTGCGAAGAAAGCAGGAACAATGAACGATGTGCGAACGGCTTGCGCACTGCTGCCAAACTGAGCAGAAGCCTTTTGCAGGGACGTCTTTTGTAGGCAGCTCGGGTGGAAGTTCAACGTTGAACGCACTTGATCACCGGAAGAGGGCTACACGCACTTCCAGCGGTTACGTCTGTAGCCGACGATACGTCAGCCACTCGGTCCCATTCGCTGGCAGGAAGAAAGCGGTCACCACGGATGTGGCTGCGAAGAAAGCAAGAACAATGAACGATGTGCGAACGGCTTGCGCACTGCTGCCAAACTGAGCAGAAGCCTCTTGCAGGTACATCTTTTGTAGGCAGCTCAGGTGGAAGTTATACGTTAAACGCACTTGATCACCGGAAGAGGGCTACACGCATTTCCAGCAGTTACGTCTGTAGCCGACGATACGTCAGTCACTCGGTCCCACTCGCTGGCAGGAAGAAAGCGGTCACCACGGATGTGGCTGCGAAGAAAGCAGGAACAATGAACGATGTGCGAACGGCTTGCGCACTGCTGCCAAACTGAGCAGAAGCCTCTTGCAGGGACGTCTTTTGTAGGCAGCTCGGGTGGAAGTTCAACGTTGAACGCACTTGATCACCGGAAGAGGGCTACACGCACTTCACAGCAGTTACGTCTGTAGCCGACAATACATCAGCCACTCGGTCCCACTCGCTGGCAGGAAGAAAGCGGTCACCACGGATGTGGCTGCGAAGAAAGCAGGAACAATGAACGATGTGCGAACGGCTTCCGCACTGCTGCCAAACTGAGCAGAAGCCTCTTGCAGGGGCATCTTTTGTAGGCAGCTGAGGTGGAAGTTCAACGTTGAACGCACTTGATCACCGGAAGAGGGCTCACGCACTTCCAGCAGTTACGTCTGTAGCCGACGATACGTCAGCCACTCGGTCCCACTCGCTGCCAGGAAGAAAGCGGTCACCACGGATGTGGCTGCGAAGAAAGCAGGAACAATGAACGATGTGCGAACGGCTTGCGCACTGCTGCCAAACTGAGCAGAAGCCTTTTCTAGGCAGCTCGGGTGGAAGTTCAACGTTGAACACACTTGATCACCGGAAGAGGGCTACACGCACTTCCAGGAGTTATGTCTGTAGCCGACGATACGTCAGCAGCTCGGTCCCACTCGCTGGCAGGAAGAAAGCGGTCACAACGGATGTGGCTGCGAAGAAAGCAGGAACAATGAACGATGTGCGAACGGCTTGCGCACTGCTACCAAACTGAGCATAAGCCTCTTGCAGGGACATCTTTTGTAGGCAGCTCAGATGGAAGTTCAACGTTGAACGCACTTGATCACCAGAAGAGGGCTACACTCACTTCCAGAATTTACGTCTGTAGCCGACGATACGTCAGCCACTCGGTCCCAATCGCAGGCAGGAAGAAAGCGGTCACCACGGATGTGGCTGCGAAGAAAGCAGGAACAATGAAAATGTGGGAACGGCTTGCGCTCTGCTGCGAAACTGAGCAGAAGCCTCTTGCAGGGACGTCTTTTGTAGGCAGCTCCTGCGGAAGTTCAACGTTGAACGCACTTGATAACCGGAAGAGGGCTACACGCACTTCCAGCAGTTACGTCTGTAGCGGACGATACGTCAGCCACTCGGTCCCACTCGCTGGCAGGAAGGAAGCGGTCACCACGGATGTGGCTGCGAAGAAAGCAGGAACAATGAACGATGTGCGAACGGCTTGCGCACTGCTGCCAAACTGAGCAGAAGCCTCTAGCAGGGACGTATTTTGTAGGCAGCTCGGGTGGAAGTTCAACGTTGAACGCACTTGATCTCCGGAAGAGGGCTACACGCACTTCCAGCAGTTACGTCTGTAGCCGACGATACGTCAGCCCTCGGTTCCACTCGCTGGCAGGAAGAAAGCAATCACAACGGATGTGGCTGCGAAGAAAGCAGGAACAATAGACGATGTGCGAACGGCTTGCGCACTGCTGCCGAACTGAGCAGAAGCATATTGCAGGGACATCTTTTGTAGGCAGCTCAGGTGGAAGTTCAACGTTTAACACACTTGATCACCGCAAGAGGGCTACACGCACTTCCAGCAGCTACTTCTATAGCCGACGATACGTCAGCCACTCGGTCCCACTCGCTCGCAGGAAGAAAGCGGTCACCACGGATGTGGCTGCGAAGAAAGGAGGAACAATGAATGATGTGCGAACGGCTTTCGCACTGCTGCAAAACTGAGCAGAAGCCTCTTGCAGGGACATCTTTGTAGGGAGCTCAGGTGGAAGTTATACGTTAAACGCACTTGATCACCGGAAGAGGGCTACACGCACTTCCAGCAGTTACGTCTGTAGCCGACGATACGTCAGCCACTCGGTCCCACTCGCTGGCAGGAAGAAAGCGGTCACCACGGATGTGGCTGCGAAGAAAGCAGGAACAATGAACGATGTGCGAACGGCTTCCGCACTGCTGCCAAACTGAGCAGAAGCCTCTTGCAGGGGCATCTTTTGTAGGCAGCTGAGGTGGAAGTTCAACGTTGAACGCACTTGATCACCGGAAGAGGGCTACACGCACTTCCAGCAGTTACGTCTGTAGCCGACGATACGTCAGCCACTCGGTCCCACTCGCTGGCAGGAAGAAAGCGGTCACCACGGATGTGGCTGCGAAGAAAGCAGGAACAATGAATGATGTGAGAACCGCTTTCGCACTGCTGCAAAACTGAGCAGAAGCCTCTTGCAGGGACATCTTTTGTAGGCAGCTCAGGTGGAATTTATACGTTAAACGCACTTGATCACCGGAAGAGGGCTACACGCACATCCAGCAGTTACGTCTGTAGCCGACGATACGTCAGCCACTCGGTCCCACTCGCTGGCAGGAAGAAAGCAGTCACCACGGATGTGGCTGCGAAGAAAGCAGGAAAAATGAACGATGTGCGAACGGCTTGCGCACTGCTGCCAAACTGAGCAGAAGCCTTTTGCAGGGACGTCTTTTGTAGGCAGCTCGGGTGGAAGTTCAACGTTGAACGCACTTGATCACCGGAAGAGGGCTACACGCACTTCCAGCGGTTACGTCTGTAGCCGACGATACGTCAGCCACTCGGTCCCACTCGCTGGCAGGAAGAAAGCGGTCACCACGGATGTGGCTGCGAAGAAAGCAAGAACAATGAACGATGTGCGAACGGCTTGCGCACTGCTGCCAAACTGAGCAGAAGCCTCTTGCAGGGACATCTTTTGTAGGCAGCTCAGGTGGAAGTTATACGTTAAACGCACTTGATCACCGGAAGAGGGCTACACGCACTTCCAGCAGTTACGTCTGTAGCCGACGATACGTCAGCCACTCGGTCCCACTCGCTGGCAGGAAGAAAGCGGTCACCACGGATGTGGCTGCGAAGAAAGCAGGAACAATGAACGATGTGCGAACGGCTTGCGCACTGCTGCCAAACTGAGCAGAAGCCTCTTGCAGGGACGTCTTTTGTAGGCAGCTCGGGTGGAAGTTCAATGTTGAACGCACTTGATCACCGGAAGAGGGCTACACGCACTTCCAGCAGTTACGTCTGTAGCCGACGATACGTCAGCCACTCGGTCCCACTCGCTGGCAGGAAGAAAGCGGTCACCACGGATGTGGCTGCGAAGAAAGCAGGAACAATGAACGATGTGCGAACGGCTTTCGCACTGCTGCCAAACTGAGCAGAAGCCTCTTGCAGGGGCATCTTTTGTAGGCAGCTGAGGTGGAAGTTCAACGTTGAACGCACTTGATCACCGGAAGAGGGCTACACGCACTTACAGCAGTTACGTCTGTAGCCGACGATACGTCCGCCACTCGGTCCCACTCGCTGCCAGGAAGAAAGCGGTCACCACGGATGTGGCTGCGAAGAAAGCAGGAACAATGAACGATGTGCGAACGGCTTGCGCACTGCTTCCAAACTGAGCAGAAGCCTTTTCTAGGCAGCTCGGGTGGAAGTTCAACGTTGAACACACTTGATCACCGGAAGAGGGCTACACGCACTTCCAGGAGTTAAGTCTGTAGCCGACGATACGTCAGCCACTCGGTCCCACTCGCTGGCAGGAAGAAAGCGGTCACAACGGATGTGGCTGCGAAGAAAGCAGGAACAATGAACGATGTGCGAACGGCTTGCGCACTGCTGCCAAACTGAGCATAAGCCTCTTGCAGGGACATCTTTTGTAGGCAGCTCAGATGGAAGTTCAACGTTGAACGCACTTGATCACCATAAGAGGGCTACACTCACTTCCAGAATTTACGTCTGTAGCCGGCGATACGTCAGCCACTCGGTCCCAATCGCAGGCAGGAAGAAAGCGGTCACCACGGATGTGGCTGCGAAGAAAGCAGGAACAATGAAAATGTGGGAACGGCTTCCGCACTGCTGCCAAACTGAGCAGAAGCCTCTTGCAGGGACATCTTTTGTAGGCAGCTCAGGTGAAAGTTCAACGTTGAACGCACTTGATCACCGGAAGAGGGCTACACGCACTTCCAGCAGTTACGTCTGTAGCCGACGATACGTCAGCCACTCGGTCCCACTCGCTGGCAGGAAGAAAGCGGTCACCACGGATCTGGCTTCGAATAAAGCAGGAAGAATGAACGAAGTGCGAACGGCTTGCGCACTGCTGCCAAACTGAGCAGAAGCCTCTTGCATGGACATCTTTTGTAGGCAGCTCAGGTGAAAGTTCAACGTTGAACGCACTTGATCACCGGAGGAGGGCTACACGCACTGCCAGTAGTTACGTCTGTAGCCGACGATACGTCAGCCACTCGGTCCCACTCGCTGAAAGGAAGAAAGCGGTCATAACGGATGTGGCTGCGAAGAAAGCAGGAACAATGAACGATGTGCGAACGGCTTGCGCACTACTGCCAAACTGAGCAGAAGCCTTGCAGGGACATCTTTTGTAGGCAGCTCAGGTGGAAGTTCAACGTTGAACGATCTTGATCATCGGAAGAGGGCTACACGCACTTCCAGCAGTTACGTCTGTAGCCGACGATACGTCAGCCACTCGGTCCCACTCGCTGGAATGAAGAAAGCGGTCACCATGGATGTGGCTGCGAAGAAAGCAGGAAGAATGAACGATGTGCAAACGGCTTGCGCACTGCTGCCAAACTGAGCAGAAGCCTCTTGCAGGGACATCTTTTGTAGGCAGCTCAGGTGGAAGTTATACGTTAAACGCACTTGATCACCGGAAGAGGGCTACACGCACTTCCAGCAGTTACGTCTGTAGCCGACGATACGTCAGCCACTCGGTCCCACTCGCTGGCAGGAAGAAAGCGGTCACCACGGATGTGGCTGCGAAGAAAGCAGGAACAATGAACGATGTGCGAACGGCTTGCGCACTGCTGCCAAAGTGAGCAGAAGCCTCTTGCAGGGACGTCTTTTGTAGGCAGCTCGGGTGGAAGTTCAATGTTGAACGCACTTGATCACCGGAAGAGGGCTACACGCACTTCCAGCAGTTACGTCTGTAGCCGACGATACGTCCGCCACTCGGTCCCACTCGCTGCCAGGAAGAAAGCGGTCACCACGGATGTGGCTGCGAAGAAAGCAGGAACAATGAACGATGTGCGAACGGCTTGCGCACTGCTTCCAAACTGAGCAGAAGCCTTTTCTAGGCAGCTCGGGTGGAAGTTCAACGTTGAACACACTTGATCACCGGAAGAGGGCTACACGCACTTCCAGGAGTTAAGTCTGTAGCCGACAATACGTCAGCCACTCGGTCCCACTCGCTGGCAGGAAGAAAGCGGTCACAACGGATGTGGCTGCGAAGAAAGCAGGAACAATGAACGATGTGCGAACGGCTTGCGCACTGCTGCCAAACTGAGCATAAGCCTCTTGCAGGGACATCTTTTGTAGGCAGCTCAGATGGAAGTTCAACGTTGAACGCACTTGATCACCATAAGAGGGCTACACTCACTTCCAGAATTTACGTCTGTAGCCGACGATACGTCAGCCACTCGGTCCCAATCGCAGGCAGGAAGAAAGCGGTCACCACGGATGTGGCTGCGAAGAAAGCAGGAACAATGAAAATGTGGGAACGGCTTCCGCACTGCTGCCAAACTGAGCAGAAGCCTCTTGCAGGGACATCTCTTGTAGGCAGCTCAGGTGAAAGTTCAACGTTGAACGCACTTGATCACCGGAAGAGGGCTACACGCACTTCCAGCAGTTACGTCTGTAGCCGACGATACGTCAGCCACTCCGTCCCACTCGCTGACAGGAAGAAAGCGGTCATAACGGATGTGGCTGCGAAGAAAGCAGGAACAATGAACGATGTGCGAACGGCTTGCGCACTACTGCCAAACTGAGCAGAAGCCTTGCAGGGACATCTTTTGTAGGCAGCTCAGGTGGAAGTTCAACGTTGAACGATCTTGATCATCGGAAGAGGGCTACACGCACTTCCAGCAGTTACGTCTGTAGCCGACGATACGTCAGCCACTCGGTCCCACTCGCTGGAATGAAGAAAGCGGTCACCATGGATGTGGCTGCGAAGAAAGCAGGAAGAATGAACGAGGTGCGAACGGCTTGCGCACTGCTGCCAAACTGAGGAGAAGCCTTTGCAGGGACATCTTTTGCAGGCAGCTCAGGTTGAAGTTCAACGTTGAACGCACTTGATCACCGGAAGAGGGCTACACGCACTTCCAGCAGTTACGTCTGTAGCCGACGATACGTCAGCCACTCGGTCCCACTCGCTGGCAGGAAGAAAGCGGTCACCACGGATGTGGCTGCGAAGAAAGCAAGAACAATGAACGATGTGCAAACGGCTTGCGCACTGCTGCCAAACTGAGCAGAAGCCTCTTGCAGGGACCTCTTTTGTAGGCAGCTCAGGTGGAAGTTCAACGTTGAACGCACTTGATCACCGGAAGAGGGCACACGCACTTCCAGCAGTTAAGTCTGTAGCCGACGATACGTCAGCCACTCGGTCCCACTAGATGGCAGGCAGAAAGCGGTCACCACGGATGTGGCTGCGAAGAAAGCAGGAACAATGAACTATGTGCGAACGGCTTGCGCACTACCTGCCAAACTGAGCAGATGCCTCTTGTAGGGGCATCTTTTGTAGGCAGCTCAGGTGGAAGTTCAACGTTGAACGCACTTGATCACCGGAAGAGGGCTACACGCACTTCCGGCAGTTACGTCTGTAGCCGACGATACGTCAGCCACTCGGTCCCACTCGCTGGCAGGAAGAAAGCGGTCACCACGGACGTGGTTGCGAAGAAAGCAGGAACAATAAACGATGTGCGAACGGCTTCCGCACTGCTGCCAAACTGAGCAGAAGCCTCTTGCAGGGGCATCTTTTGTAGGCAGCTGAGGTGGAAGTTCAACGTTGAACGCACTTGATCACCGGAAGAGGGCTACACGCACTTCCAGCAGTTACGTCTGTAGCCGACGATACGTCAGCCACTCGGTCCCACTCGCTGCCAGGAAGAAAGCGGTCACCACGGATGTGGCTGCGAAGAAGGCAGGAACAATGAACGATGTGCGAACGGCTTGCGCACTGCTGCCAAACTGAGCAGAAGCCTTTTCTAGGCAGCTCGGGTGGAAGTTCAACGTTGAACACACTTGATCACCGGAAGAAGGCTACACGCACTTCCAGCAGTTACGTCTGTAGCCGACGATACGTCAGCCAGTCGGTCCCACTCGTTGCCAGGAAGAAAGCGGTCACCACGGATGTGGCTGCGAAGAAGGCAGGAACAATGAACGATGTGCGAACGGCTTGCGCACTGCTGCCAATCTGAGCAGAAGCCTTTTCTAGGCAGCTCAGGTGGAAGTTCAACGTTGAACGCACTTGATCACCAGAAGAGGGCTACACTCGCTTCCAGCATTTACGTCTGTAGCCGACGATACGTCACCCACTCGGTCCCAATCGCTGGCAGGAAGAAAGCGGTCACCACGGATGTGGCTGCGAAGAAAGCAGGAACAATGAAAATGTGGGAACGGCTTGCGCACTGCTGCCAAACTGAGCAGAAGCCTCTTGCAGGGACGTCTTTTGTAGGCAGCTCCTGCGGAAGTTCAACGTTGAATGCACTTGATCACCGGAAGAGGGCTACACGCACTTCCAGCATTTAAGTCTGTAGCCGACGATACGTCAGCCACTCGGTCCCACTCGCTGGCAGGAAGAAAGCGGTCACCACGGATGTGGCTGCGAAGAAAGCAGGAACAATGAATGATGTGCGAACGGCTTTCGCACTGCTGCAAAACTGAGCAGAAGCCTCTTGCAGGGACATCTTTTGTAGGCAGCTCAGGTGGAAGTTATACGTTAAACGCACTTGATCACCGGAAGAGGGCTACACGCACATCCAGCAGTTACGTCTGTAGCCGACGATACGTCAGCCACTCGGTCCCACACGCTGGCAGGAAGAAAGCGGTCACCACGGATGTGGCTGCGAAGAAAGCAGGAACAATGAACGATGTGCGAACGGCTTGCGCACTGCTGCCAAACTGAGCAGAAGCCTTTTGCAGGGACGTCTTTTGTAGGCAGCTCGGGTGGAAGTTCAACGTTGAACGCACTTGATCACCGGAAGAGGGCTACACGCACTTCCAGCGGTTACGTCTGTAGCCGACAATACGTCAGCCACTCGGTCCCATTCGCTGGCAGGAAGAAAGCGGTCACCACGGATGTGGCTGCGAAGAAAGCAAGAACAATGAACGATGTGCGAACGGCTTGCGCACTGCTGCCAAACTGAGCAGAAGCCTCTTGCAGGTACATCTTTTGTAGGCAGCTCAGGTGGAAGTTATACGTTAAACGCACTTGATCATCGGAAGAGGGCTACACGCACTTCCAGCAGTTACGTCTGTAGCCGACGATACGTCCGCCACTCGGTCCCACTCGCTGCCAGGAAGAAAGTGGTCACCACGGATGTGGCTGCGAAGAAAGCAGGAACAATGAACGATGTGCGAACGGCTTGCGCACTGCTTCCAAACTGAGCAGAAGCCTTTTCTAGGCAGCTCGGGTGGAAGTTCAACGTTGAACACACTTGATCACCGGAAGAGGGCTACACGCACTTCCAGGAGTTAAGTCTGTAGCCGACGATACGTCAGCCACTCGGTCCCACTCGCTGGCAGGAAGAAAGCGGTCACAACGGATGTGGCTGCGAAGAAAGCAGGAACAATGAACGATGTGCGAACGGCTTGCGCACTGCTGCCAAACTGAGCATAAGCCTCTTGCAGGGACATCTTTTGTAGGCAGCTCAGATGGAAGTTCAACGTTGAACGCACTTGATCACCATAAGAGGGCTACACTCACTTCCAGAATTTACGTCTGTAGCCGGCGATACGTCAGCCACTCGGTCCCAATCGCAGGCAGGAAGAAAGCGGTCACCACGGATGTGGCTGCGAAGAAAGCAGGAACAATGAAAATGTGGGAACGGCTTCCGCACTGCTGCCAAACTGAGCAGAAGCCTCTTGCAGGGACATCTTTTGTAGGCAGCTCAGGTGAAAGTTCAACGTTGAACGCACTTGATCACCGGAAGAGGGCTACACGCACTTCCAGCAGTTACGTCTGTAGCCGACGATACGTCAGCCACTCGGTCCCACTCGCTGGCAGGAAGAAAGCGGTCACCACGGATCTGGCTTCGAATAAAGCAGGAAGAATGAACGATGTGCGAACGGCTTGCGCACTGCTGCCAAACTGAGCAGAAGCCTCTTGCATGGACATCTTTTGTAGGCAGCTCAGGTGAAAGTTCAACTTTGAACGCACTTGATCACCGGAGGAGGGCTACACGCACTGCCAGTAGTTACGTCTGTAGCCGACGATACGTCAGCCACTCCGTCCCACTCGCTGACAGGAAGAAAGCGGTCATAACGGATGTGGCTGCGAAGAAAGCAGGAACAATGAACGATGTGCAAACGGCTTGCGCACTGCTGCCAAACTGAGCAGAAGCCTCTTGCAGGGACCTCTTTTGTAGGCAGCTCAGGTGGAAGTTCAACGTTGAACGCACTTGATCACCGGAAGAGGGCACACGCACTTCCAGCAGTTAAGTCTGTAGCCGACGATACGTCAGCCACTCGGTCCCACTCGATGGCAGGAAGAAAGCGGTAACCACGGATGTGGCTGCGAAGAAAGCAGGAACAATGAACGATGTGCGAACGGCTTGCGCACTACCTGCCAAACTGAGCAGATGCCTCTTGTAGGGGCATCTTTTGTAGGCAGCTCAGGTGGAAGTTCAACGTTGAACGCACTTGATCACCGGAAGAGGGCTACACGCACTTCCGGCAGTTACGTCTGTAGCCGACGATACGTCAGCCACTCGGTCCCACTCGCTGGCAGGAAGAAAGCGGTCACCACGGACGTGGTTGCGAAGAAAGCAGGAACAATAAACGATGTGCGAACGGCTTCCGCACTGCTGCCAAACTGAGCAGAAGCCTCTTGCAGGGGCATCTTTTGTAGGCAGCTGAGGTGGAAGTTCAACGTTGAACGCACTTGATCACCGGAAGAGGGCTACACGCACTTCCAGCAGTTACGTCTGTAGCCGACGATACGTCAGCCACTCGGTCCCACTCGCTGCCAGGAAGAAAGCGGTCACCACGGATGTGGCTGCGAAGAAGGCAGGAACAATGAACGATGTGCGAACGGCTTGCGCACTGCTGCCAAACTGAGCAGAAGCCTTTTCTAGGCAGCTCGGGTGGAAGTTCAACGTTGAACACACTTGATCACCGGAAGAAGGCTACACGCACTTCCAGCAGTTACGTCTGTAGCCGACGATACGTCAGCCACTCGGTCCCACTCGCTGGCAGGAAGAAAGCGGTCACCACGGATGTGGCTGCGAAGAAAGCAAGAACAATGAACGATGTGCAAACGGCTTGCGCACTGCTGCCAAACTGAGCAGAAGCCTCTTGCAGGGACCTCTTTTGTAGGCAGCTCAGGTGGAAGTTCAACGTTGAACGCACTTGATCACCGGAAGAGGGCACACGCACTTCCAGCAGTTAAGTCTGTAGCCGACGATACGTCAGCCACTCGGTCCCACTAGATGGCAGGCAGAAAGCGGTCACCACGGATGTGGCTGCGAAGAAAGCAGGAACAATGAACTATGTGCGAACGGCTTGCGCACTACCTGCCAAACTGAGCAGATGCCTCTTGTAGGGGCATCTTTTGTAGGCAGCTCAGGTGGAAGTTCAACGTTGAACGCACTTGATCACCGGAAGAGGGCTACACGCACTTCCGGCAGTTACGTCTGTAGCCGACGATACGTCAGCCACTCGGTCCCACTCGCTGGCAGGAAGAAAGCGGTCACCACGGACGTGGTTGCGAAGAAAGCAGGAACAATAAACGATGTGCGAACGGCTTCCGCACTGCTGCCAAACTGAGCAGAAGCCTCTTGCAGGGGCATCTTTTGTAGGCAGCTGAGGTGGAAGTTCAACGTTGAACGCACTTGATCACCGGAAGAGGGCTACACGCACTTCCAGCAGTTACGTCTGTAGCCGACGATACGTCAGCCACTCGGTCCCACTCGCTGCCAGGAAGAAAGCGGTCACCACGGATGTGGCTGCGAAGAAGGCAGGAACAATGAACGATGTGCGAACGGCTTGCGCACTGCTGCCAAACTGAGCAGAAGCCTTTTCTAGGCAGCTCGGGTGGAAGTTCAACGTTGAACACACTTGATCACCGGAAGAAGGCTACACGCACTTCCAGCAGTTACGTCTGTAGCCGACGATACGTCAGCCAGTCGGTCCCACTCGTTGCCAGGAAGAAAGCGGTCACCACGGATGTGGCTGCGAAGAAGGCAGGAACAATGAACGATGTGCGAACGGCTTGCGCACTGCTGCCAAACTGAGCAGAAGCCTTTTCTAGGCAGCTCAGGTGGAAGTTCAACGTTGAACGCACTTGATCACCAGAAGAGGGCTACACTCGCTTCCAGCATTTACGTCTGTAGCCGACGATACGTCACCCACTCGGTCCCAATCGCTGGCAGGAAGAAAGCGGTCACCACGGATGTGGCTGCGAAGAAAGCAGGAACAATGAAAATGTGGGAACGGCTTGCGCACTGCTGCCAAACTGAGCAGAAGCCTCTTGCAGGGACGTCTTTTGTAGGCAGCTCCTGCGGAAGTTCAACGTTGAATGCACTTGATCACCGGAAGAGGGCTACACGCACTTCCAGCATTTAAGTCTGTAGCCGACGATACGTCAGCCACTCGGTCCCACTCGCTGGCAGGAAGAAAGCGGTCACCACGGATGTGGCTGCGAAGAAAGCAGGAACAATGAATGATGTGCGAACGGCTTTCGCACTGCTGCAAAACTGAGCAGAAGCCTCTTGCAGGGACATCTTTTGTAGGCAGCTCAGGTGGAAGTTATACGTTAAACGCACTTGATCACCGGAAGAGGGCTACACGCACATCCAGCAGTTACGTCTGTAGCCGACGATACGTCAGCCACTCGGTCCCACACGCTGGCAGGAAGAAAGCGGTCACCACGGATGTGGCTGCGAAGAAAGCAGGAACAATGAACGATGTGCGAACGGCTTGCGCACTGCTGCCAAACTGAGCAGAAGCCTTTTGCAGGGACGTCTTTTGTAGGCAGCTCGGGTGGAAGTTCAACGTTGAACGCACTTGATCACCGGAAGAGGGCTACACGCACTTCCAGCGGTTACGTCTGTAGCCGACAATACGTCAGCCACTCGGTCCCATTCGCTGGCAGGAAGAAAGCGGTCACCACGGATGTGGCTGCGAAGAAAGCAAGAACAATGAACGATGTGCGAACGGCTTGCGCACTGCTGCCAAACTGAGCAGAAGCCTCTTGCAGGTACATCTTTTGTAGGCAGCTCAGGTGGAAGTTATACGTTAAACGCACTTGATCATCGGAAGAGGGCTACACGCACTTCCAGCAGTTACGTCTGTAGCCGACGATACGTCCGCCACTCGGTCCCACTCGCTGCCAGGAAGAAAGTGGTCACCACGGATGTGGCTGCGAAGAAAGCAGGAACAATGAACGATGTGCGAACGGCTTGCGCACTGCTTCCAAACTGAGCAGAAGCCTTTTCTAGGCAGCTCGGGTGGAAGTTCAACGTTGAACACACTTGATCACCGGAAGAGGGCTACACGCACTTCCAGGAGTTAAGTCTGTAGCCGACGATACGTCAGCCACTCGGTCCCACTCGCTGGCAGGAAGAAAGCGGTCACAACGGATGTGGCTGCGAAGAAAGCAGGAACAATGAACGATGTGCGAACGGCTTGCGCACTGCTGCCAAACTGAGCATAAGCCTCTTGCAGGGACATCTTTTGTAGGCAGCTCAGATGGAAGTTCAACGTTGAACGCACTTGATCACCATAAGAGGGCTACACTCACTTCCAGAATTTACGTCTGTAGCCGGCGATACGTCAGCCACTCGGTCCCAATCGCAGGCAGGAAGAAAGCGGTCACCACGGATGTGGCTGCGAAGAAAGCAGGAACAATGAAAATGTGGGAACGGCTTCCGCACTGCTGCCAAACTGAGCAGAAGCCTCTTGCAGGGACATCTTTTGTAGGCAGCTCAGGTGAAAGTTCAACGTTGAACGCACTTGATCACCGGAAGAGGGCTACACGCACTTCCAGCAGTTACGTCTGTAGCCGACGATACGTCAGCCACTCGGTCCCACTCGCTGGCAGGAAGAAAGCGGTCACCACGGATCTGGCTTCGAATAAAGCAGGAAGAATGAACGATGTGCGAACGGCTTGCGCACTGCTGCCAAACTGAGCAGAAGCCTCTTGCATGGACATCTTTTGTAGGCAGCTCAGGTGAAAGTTCAACTTTGAACGCACTTGATCACCGGAGGAGGGCTACACGCACTGCCAGTAGTTACGTCTGTAGCCGACGATACGTCAGCCACTCCGTCCCACTCGCTGACAGGAAGAAAGCGGTCATAACGGATGTGGCTGCGAAGAAAGCAGGAACAATGAACGATGTGCAAACGGCTTGCGCACTGCTGCCAAACTGAGCAGAAGCCTCTTGCAGGGACCTCTTTTGTAGGCAGCTCAGGTGGAAGTTCAACGTTGAACGCACTTGATCACCGGAAGAGGGCACACGCACTTCCAGCAGTTAAGTCTGTAGCCGACGATACGTCAGCCACTCGGTCCCACTCGATGGCAGGAAGAAAGCGGTAACCACGGATGTGGCTGCGAAGAAAGCAGGAACAATGAACGATGTGCGAACGGCTTGCGCACTACCTGCCAAACTGAGCAGATGCCTCTTGTAGGGGCATCTTTTGTAGGCAGCTCAGGTGGAAGTTCAACGTTGAACGCACTTGATCACCGGAAGAGGGCTACACGCACTTCCGGCAGTTACGTCTGTAGCCGACGATACGTCAGCCACTCGGTCCCACTCGCTGGCAGGAAGAAAGCGGTCACCACGGACGTGGTTGCGAAGAAAGCAGGAACAATAAACGATGTGCGAACGGCTTCCGCACTGCTGCCAAACTGAGCAGAAGCCTCTTGCAGGGGCATCTTTTGTAGGCAGCTGAGGTGGAAGTTCAACGTTGAACGCACTTGATCACCGGAAGAGGGCTACACGCACTTCCAGCAGTTACGTCTGTAGCCGACGATACGTCAGCCACTCGGTCCCACTCGCTGCCAGGAAGAAAGCGGTCACCACGGATGTGGCTGCGAAGAAGGCAGGAACAATGAACGATGTGCGAACGGCTTGCGCACTGCTGCCAAACTGAGCAGAAGCCTTTTCTAGGCAGCTCGGGTGGAAGTTCAACGTTGAACACACTTGATCACCGGAAGAAGGCTACACGCACTTCCAGCAGTTACGTCTGTAGCCGACGATACGTCAGCCAGTCGGTCCCACTCGCTGCCAGGAAGAAAGCGGTCACCACGGATGTGGCTGCGAAGAAGGCAGGAACAATGAACGATGTGCGAACGGCTTTCGCACTGCTGCCAAACTGAGCAGAAGCCTTTTCTAGGCAGCTCAGGTGGAAGTTCAACGTTGAACGCACTTGATCACCATAAGAGGGCTACACTCGCTTCCAGCATTTACGTCTGTAGCCGACGATACGTCACCCACTCGGTCCCAATCGCTGGCAGGAAGAAAGCGGTCACCACGGATGTGGCTGCGAAGAAAGCAGGAACAATGAAAATGTGGGAACGGCTTGCGCACTGCTGCCAAACTGAGCAGAAGCCTCTTGCAGGGACGTCTTTTGTAGGCAGCTCCTGCGGAAGTTCAACGTTGAATGCACTTGATCACCGGAAGAGGGCTACACGCACTTCCAGCATTTAAGTCTGTAGCCGACGATACGTCAGCCACTCGGTCCCACTCGCTGGCAGGAAGAAAGCGGTCACCACGGATGTGGCTGCGAAGAAAGCAGGAACAATGAATGATGTGCGAACGGCTTTCGCACTGCTGCAAAACTGAGCAGAAGCCTCTTGCAGGGACATCTTTTGTAGGCAGCTCAGGTGGAAGTTATACGTTAAACGCACTTGATCACCGGAAGAGGGCTACACGCACATCCAGCAGTTACGTCTGTAGCCGACGATACGTCAGCCACTCGGTCCCACTCGCTGGCAGGAAGAAAGCGGTCATCACGGATGTGGCTGCGAAGAAAGCAGGAACAATGAACGATGTGCGAACGGCTTGCGCACTGCTGCCAAACTGAGCAGAAGCCTTTTGCAGGGACGTCTTTTGTAGGCAGCTCGGGTGGAAGTTCAACGTTGAACGCACTTGATCACCGGAAGAGGGCTACACGCACTTCCAGCGGTTACGTCTGTAGCCGACGATACGTCAGCCACTCGGTCCCATTCGCTGGCAGGAAGAAAGCGGTCACCACGGATGTGGCTGCGAAGAAAGCAAGAACAATGAACGATGTGCGAACGGCTTGCGCACTGCTGCCAAACTGAGCAGAAGCCTCTTGCAGGTACATCTTTTGTAGGCAGCTCAGGTGGAAGTTATACGTTAAACGCACTTGATCACCGGAAGAGGGCTACACGCACTTCCAGCAGTTACGTCTGTAGCCGACGATACGTCAGCCACTCGGTCCCACTCGCTGGCAGGAAGAAAGCGGTCACCACGGATGTGGCTGCGAAGAAAGCAGGAACAATGAACGATGTGCGAACGGCTTGCGCACTGCTGCCAAACTGAGCAGAAGCCTCTTGCAGGGACGTCTTTTGTAGGCAGCTCGGGTGGAAGTTCAACGTTGAACGCACTTGATCACCGGAAGAGGGCTACACGCACTTCCAGCAGTTACGTCTGTAGCCGACAATACGTCAGCCACTCGGTCCCACTCGCTGGCAGGAAGAAAGCGGTCACCACGGATGTGGCTGCGAAGAAAGCAGGAACAATGAACGATGTGCGAACGGCTTCCGCACTGCTGCCAAACTGAGCAGAAGCCTCTTGCAGGGGCATCTTTTGTAGGCAGCTGAGGTGGAAGTTCAACGTTGAACGCACTTGATCACCGGAAGAGGGCTCACGCACTTCCAGCAGTTACGTCTGTAGCCGACGATACGTCAGCCACTCGGTCCCACTCGCTGCCAGGAAGAAAGCGGTCACCACGGATGTGGCTGCGAAGAAAGCAGGAACAATGAACGATGTGCGAACGGCTTGCGCACTGCTGCCAAACTGAGCAGAAGCCTTTTCTAGGCAGCTCGGGTGGAAGTTCAACGTTGAACACACTTGATCACCGGAAGAGGGCTACACGCACTTCCAGGAGTTATGTCTGTAGCCGACGATACGTCAGCAGCTCGGTCCCACTCGCTGGCAGGAAGAAAGCGGTCACAACGGATGTGGCTGCGAAGAAAGCAGGAACAATGAACGATGTGCGAACGGCTTGCGCACTGCTGCCAAACTGAGCATAAGCCTCTTGCAGGGACATCTTTTGTAGGCAGCTCAGATGGAAGTTCAACGTTGAACGCACTTGATCACCAGAAGAGGGCTACACTCACTTCCAGAATTTACGTCTGTAGCCGACGATACGTCAGCCACTCGGTCCCAATCGCAGGCAGGAAGAAAGCGGTCACCACGGATGTGGCTGCGAAGAAAGCAGGAACAATGAAAATGTGGGAACAGCTTGCGCTCTGCTGCGAAACTGAGCAGAAGCCTCTTGCAGGGACGTCTTTTGTAGGCAGCTCCTGCGGAAGTTCAAAGTTGAACGCACTTGATAACCGGAAGAGGGCTACACGCACTTCCAGCAGTTACGTCTGTAGCGGACGATACGTCAGCCACTCGGTCCCACTCGCTGGCAGGAAGCAAGCGGTCACCACGGATGTGGCTGCGAAGAAAGCAGGAACAATGAACGATGTGCGAACGGCTTGCGCACTGCTGCCAAACTGAGCAGAAGCCTCTTGCAGGGACGTCTTTTGTAGGCAGCTCGGGTGGAAGTTCAACGTTGAACGCACTTGATCTCCGGAAGAGGGCTACACGCACTTCCAGCAGTTACGTCTGTAGCCGACGATACGTCAGCCCTCGGTTCCACTCGCTGGCAGGAAGAAAGCAATCACAACGGATGTGGCTGCGAAGAAAGCAGGAACAATAGACGATGTGCGAACGGCTTGCGCACTGCTGCCGAACTGAGCAGAAGCCTATTGCAGGGACATCTTTTGTAGGCAGCTCAGGTGGAAGTTCAACGTTGAACACACTTGATCACCGGAAGAGGGCTACACGCACTTCCAGCAGCTACTTCTATAGCCGACGATACGTCAGCCACTCGGTCCCACTCGCTCGCAGGAAGAAAGCGGTCACCACGGATGTGGCTGCGAAGAAAGGAGGAACAATGAATGATGTGCGAACGGCTTTCGCACTGCTGCAAAACTGAGCAGAAGCCTCTTGCAGGGACATCTTTTGTAGGGAGCTCAGGTGGAAGTTATACGTTAAACGCACTTGATCACCGGAAGAGGGCTACACGCACTTCCAGCAGTTACGTCTGTAGCCGACGATACGTCAGCCACTCGGTCCCACTCGCTGGCAGGAAGAAAGCGGTCACCACGGATGTGGCTGCGAAGAAAGCAGGAACAATGAACGATGTGCGAACGGCTTCCGCACTGCTGCCAAACTGAGCAGAAGCCTCTTGCAGGGGCATCTTTTGTAGGCAGCTGAGGTGGAAGTTCAACGTTCAACGCACTTGATCACCGGAAGAGGGCTACACGCACTTCCAGCAGTTACGTCTGTAGCCGACGATACGTCAGCCACTCGGTCCCACTCGCTGGCAGGAAGAAAGCGGTCACCACGGATGTGGCTGCGAAGAAAGCAGGAACAATGAATGATGTGAGAACGGCTTTCGCACTGCTGCAAAACTGAGCAGAAGCCTCTTGCAGGGACATCTTTTGTAGGCAGCTCAGGTGGAATTTATACGTTAAACGCACTTGATCACCGGAAGAGGGCTACACGCACATCCAGCAGTTACGTCTGTAGCCGACGATACGTCAGCCACTCGGTCCCACTCGGTGGCAGGAAGAAAGCGCTCACCACGGATGTGGCTGCGAAGAAAGCAGGAAAAATGAACGATGTGCGAACGGCTTGCGCACTGCTGCCAAACTGAGCAGAAGCCTTTTGCAGGGACGTCTTTTGTAGGCAGCTCGGGTGGAAGTTCAACGTTGAACGCACTTGATCACCGGAAGAGGGCTACACGCATTTCCAGCGGTTACGTCTGTAGCCGACGATACGTCAGCCACTCGGTCCCACTCGCTGGCAGGAAGAAAGCGGTCACCACGGATGTGGCTGCGAAGAAAGCAAGAACAATGAACGATGTGCGAACGGCTTGCGCACTGCTGCCAAACTGAGCAGAAGCCTCTTGCAGGGACATCTTTTGTAGGCAGCTCAGGTGGAAGTTATACGTTAAACGCACTTGATCACCGGAAGAGGGCTACACGCACTTCCAGCAGTTACGTCTGTAGCCGACGATACGTCAGCCACTCGGTCCCACTCGCTGGCAGGAAGAAAGCGGTCACCACGGATGTGGCTGCGAAGAAAGCAGGAACAATGAACGATGTGCGAACGGCTTGCGCACTGCTGCCAAACTGAGCAGAAGCCTCTAGCAGGGACGTCTTTTGTAGGCTGCTCGGGTGGAAGTTCAATGTTGAACGCACTTGATCACCGGAAGAGGGCTACACGCACTTCCAGCAGTTACGTCTGTAGCCGACGATACGTCAGCCACTCGGTCCCACTCGCTGGCAGGAAGAAAGCGGTCACCACGGATGTGGCTGCGAAGAAAGCAGGAACAATGAACGATGTGCGAACGGCTTTCGCACTGCTGCCAAACTGAGCAGAAGCCTCTTGCAGGGGCATCTTTTGTAGGCAGCTGAGGTGGAAGTTCAACGTTGAACGCACTTGATCACCGGAAGAGGGCTACACGCACTTCCAGCAGTTACGTCTGTAGCCGACGATACGTCCGCCACTCGGTCCCACTCGCTGCCAGGAAGAAAGCGGTCACCACGGATGTGGCTGCGAAGAAAGCAGGAACAATGAACGATGTGCGAACGGCTTGCGCACTGCTTCCAAACTGAGCAGAAGCCTTTTCTAGGCAGCTCGGGTGGAAGTTCAACGTTGAACACACTTGATCACCGGAAGAGGGCTACACGCACTTCCAGGAGTTAAGTCTGTAGCCGACGATACGTCAGCCACTCGGTCCCACTCGCTGGCAGGAAGAAAGCGGTCACAACGGATGTGGCTGCGAAGAAAGCAGGAACAATGAACGATGTGCGAACGGCTTGCGCACTGCTGCCAAACTGAGCATAAGCCTCTTGCAGGGACATCTTTTGTAGGCAGCTCAGATGGAAGTTCAACGTTGAACGCACTTGATCACCATAAGAGGGCTACACTCACTTCCAGAATTTACGTCTGTAGCCGGCGATACGTCAGCCACTCGGTCCCAATCGCAGGCAGGAAGAAAGCGGTCACCACGGATGTGGCTGCGAAGAAAGCAGGAACAATGAAAACGTGGGAACGGCTTCCGCACTGCTGCCAAACTGAGCAGAAGCCTCTTGCAGGGACATCTTTTGTAGGCAGCTCAGGTGAAAGTTCAACGTTGAACGCACTTGATCACCGGAAGAGGGCTACACGCACTTCCAGCAGTTACGTCTGTAGCCGACGATACGTCAGCCACTCGGTCCCACTCGCTGGCTGGAAGAAAGCGGTCACCACGGATCTGGCTTCGAATAAAGCAGGAAGAATGAACGATGTGCGAACGGCTTGCGCACTGCTGCCAAACTGAGCAGAAGCCTCTTACATGGACATCTTTTGTAGGCAGCTCAGGTGAAAGTTCAACGTTGAACGCACTTGATCACCGGAGGAGGGCTACACGCACTGCCAGTAGTTACGTCTGTAGCCGACGATACGTCAGCCACTCGGTCCCACTCGCTGACAGGAAGAAAGCGGTCATAACGGATGTGGCTGCGAAGAAAGCAGGAACAATGAACGATGTGCGAACGGCTTGCGCACTACTGCCAAACTGAGCAGAAGCCTTGCAGGGACATCTTTTGTAGGCAGCTCAGGTGGAAGTTCAACGTTGAACGATCTTGATCATCGGAAGAGGGCTACACGCACTTCCAGCAGTTACGTCTGTAGCCGACGATACGTCAGCCACTCGGTCCCACTCGCTGGAATGAAGAAAGCGGTCACCATGGATGTGGCTGCGAAGAAAGCAGGAAGAATGAACGAGGTGCGAACGGCTTGCGCACTGCTGCCAAACTGAGGAGAAGCCTTTGCAGGGACATCTTTTGCAGGCAGCTCAGGTTGAAGTTCAACGTTGAACGCACTTGATCACCGGAAGAGGGCTACACGCACTTCCAGCAGTTACGTCTGTAGCCGACGATACGTCAGCCACTCGGTCCCACTCGCTGGCAGGAAGAAAGCGGTCACCACGGATGTGGCTGCGAAGAAAGCAAGAACAATGAACGATGTGCAAACGGCTTGCGCACTGCTGCCAAACTGAGCAGAAGCCTCTTGCTGGGACCTCTTTTGTAGGCAGCTCAGGTGGAAGTTCAACGTTGAACGCACTTGATCACCGGAAGAGGGCACACGCACTTCCAGCAGTTAAGTCTGTAGCCGACGATACGTCAGCCACTCGGTCCCACTCGATGGCAGGAAGAAAGCGGTCACCACGGATGTGGCTGCGAAGAAAGCAGGAACAATGAACGATGTGCGAACGGCTTGCGCACTACCTGCCAAACTGAGCAGATGCCTCTTGTAGGGGCATCTTTTGTAGGCAGCTCAGGTGGAAGTTCAACGTTGAACGCACTTGATCACCGGAAGAGGGCTACACGCACTTCCGGCAGTTACGTCTGTAGCCGACGATACGTCAGCCACTCGGTCCCACTCGCTGGCAGGAAGAAAGCGGTCACCACGGACGTGGTTGCGAAGAAAGCAGGAACAATAAACGATGTGCGAACGGCTTCCGCACTGCTGCCAAACTGAGCAGAAGCCTCTTGCAGGGGCATCTTTTGTAGGCAGCTGAGGTGGAAGTTCAACGTTGAACGCACTTGATCACCGGAAGAGGGCTACACGCACTTCCAGCAGTTACGTCTGTAGCCGACGATACGTCAGCCACTCGGTCCCACTCGCTGCCAGGAAGAAAGCGGTCACCACGGATGTGGCTGCTAAGAAGGCAGGAACAATGAACGATGTGCGAACGGCTTGCGCACTGCTGCCAAACTGAGCAGAAGCCTTTTCTAGGCAGCTCAGGTGGAAGTTCAACGTTGAACGCACTTGATCGCCAGAAGAGGGCTACACTCGCTTCCAGCATTTACGTCTGTAGCCGACGATACGTCACCCACTCGGTCCCAATCGCTGGCAGGAAGAAAGCGGTCACCACGGATGTGGCTGCGAAGAAAGCAGGAACAATGAAAATGTGGGAACGGCTTGCGCACTGCTGCCAAACTGAGCAGAATCCTCTTGCAGGGACGTCTTTTGTAGGCAGCTCCTGCGGAAGTTCAACGTTGAATGCACTTGATCACCGGAAGAGGGCTACACGCACATCCAGCAGTTACGTCTGTAGCCGACGATACGTCAGCCACTCGGTCCCATTCGCTGGCAGGAAGAAAGCGGTCACCACGGATGTGGCTGCGAAGAAAGCAAGAACAATGAACGATGTGCGAACGGCTTGCGCACTGCTGCCAAACTGAGCAGAAGCCTCTTGCAGGTACATCTTTTGTAGGCAGCTCAGGTGGAAGTTATACGTTAAACGCACTTGATCACCGGAAGAGGGCTACACGCACTTCCAGCAGTTACGTCTGTAGCCGACGATACGTCAGCCACTCGGTCCCACTCGCTGGCAGGAAGAAAGCGGTCACCACGGATGTGGCTGCGAAGAAAGCAGGAACAATGAACGATGTGCGAACGGCTTCCGCACTGCTGCCAAACTGAGCAGAAGCCTCTTGCAGGGGCATCTTTTGTAGGCAGCTGAGGTGGAAGTTCAACGTTGAACGCACTTGATCACCGGAAGAGGGCTCACGCACTTCCAGCAGTTACGTCTGTAGCCGACGATACGTCAGCCACTCGGTCCCACTCGCTGCCAGGAAGAAAGCGGTCAACACGGATGTGGCTGCGAAGAAAGCAGGAACAATGAACGATGTGCGAACGGCTTGCGCACTGCTGCCAAACTGAGCAGAAGCCTTTTCTAGGCAGCTCGGGTGGAAGTTCAACGTTGAACACACTTGATCACCGGAAGAGGGCTACACGCACTTCCAGGAGTTATGTCTGTAGCCGACGATACGTCAGCCACTCGGTCACACTCGCTGGCAGGAAGAAAGCGGTCACAACGGATGTGGCTGCGAAGAAAGCAGGAACAATGAACGATGTGCGAACGGCTTGCGCACTGCTGCCAAACTGAGCATAAGCCTCTTGCAGGGACATCTTTTGTAGGCAGCTCAGATGGAAGTTCAACGTTGAACGCACTTGATCACCAGAAGAGGGCTACACTCACTTCCAGAATTTACGTCTGTAGCCGACGATACGTCAGCCACTCGGTCCCAATCGCAGGCAGGAAGAAAGCGGTCACCACGGATGTGGCTGCGAAGAAAGCAGGAACAATGAAAATGTGGGAGCGGCTTGCGCTCTGCTGCGAAACTGAGCAGAAGCCTCTTGCAGGGACGTCTTTTGTAGGCAGCTCCTGCGGAAGTTCAACGTTGAACGCACTTGATAACCGGAAGAGGGCTACACGCACTTCCAGCAGTTACGTCTGTAGCGG
Organism: Amblyomma americanum; assembly: GCF_052857255.1. Lineage (NCBI taxonomy): Eukaryota > Metazoa > Arthropoda > Arachnida > Ixodida > Ixodidae > Amblyomma > Amblyomma americanum. The sequence continues at coordinate 36,790,237 of NC_135501.1, read as the reverse complement.
ACGATACGTCAGCCACTCGGTCCCACTCGCTGGCAGGAAGAAAGCGGTCACCACGGATGTGGCTGCGAAGAAAGCAGGAACAATGAACGATGTGCGAACGGCTTGCGCACTGCTGTCAAACTGAGCAGAAGCCTCTTGCAGGGACGTCTTTTGTAGGCAGCTCGGGTGGAAGTTCAACGTTGAACGCACTTGATCTCCGGAAGAGGGCTACACGCACTTCCAGCAGTTACGTCTGTAGCCGACGATACGTCAGCCCTCGGTTCCACTCGCTGGCAGGAAGAAAGCAATCACAACGGATGTGGCTGCGAAGAAAGCAGGAACAATAGACGATGTGCGAACGGCTTGCGCACTGCTGCCGAACTGAGCAGAAGCCTATTGCAGGGACATCTTTTGTAGGCAGCTCAGGTGGAAGTTCAACGTTGAACACACTTGATCACCGGAAGAGGGCTACACGCACTTCCAGCAGCTACTTCTATAGCCGACGATACGTCAGCCACTCGGTCCCACTCGCTCGCAGGAAGAAAGCGGTCACCACGGATGTGGCTGCGAAGAAAGCAGGAACAATGAATGATGTGCGAACGGCTTTCGCACTGCTGCAAAACTGAGCAGAAGCCTCTTGCAGGGACATCTTTTGTAGGGAGCTCAGGTGGAAGTTATACGTTAAACGCACTTGATCACCGGAAGAGGGCTACACGCACTTCCAGCAGTTACGTCTGTAGCCGACGATACGTCAGCCACTCGGTCCCACTCGCTGGCAGGAAGAAAGCGGTCACCACAGGTGTGGCTGCGAAGAAAGCAAGAGCAATGAACGATGTGCGAACGGCTTGCGCACTGCTGCCAAACTGAGCAGAAGCCTCTTGCAGGCACATCTTTTGTAGGCAGCTGAGGTGGAAGTTCAACGTTGAACGCACTTGATCACCGGAAGAGGGCACACGCACTTCCAGAAGTTACGTCTGTAGCCGACGATACGTCAGCCACTCGGTCCCACTCGCTGGCAGGAAGAAAGCGGTCACCACGTATGTGGCTGCGAAGAAAGCAGGAACAATGAACGATGTGCGAACGGCTTGCGCACTGCTGCCAAACTGAGCAGAAGCCACTTGCAGGCACATCTTTTGTAGGCAGCTGAGGTGGAAGTTCAACGTTGAACGCACTTGATCACCGGAAGAGGGCTACACGCACTTCCAGCAGTTACGTCTGTAGCCGACGATACGTCAGCCACTCGGTCCCACTCGCTGGTAGGAAGAAAGCGGTCACCACGGACGTGGTTGCGAAGAAAGCAGGAACAATGAACGATGTGCGAACGGCTTGTGCACTGCTGCCAAACTGAGCAGAAGCTTCTTGCAGGGTCGTCTTTTGTAGGCAGCTCGGGCGGAAGTTCAACGTAGAACGCACTTGTTCACCGGAAGAGGGCTACACGCACTTCCAGCAGTTACGTCTGTAGCCGACGATACGTCAGCCACTCGGTCCCACTCGCTGGCAGGAAGAAAGCGGTCACCACGGACGTGTTTGCCAAGAAAGCAGGAACAATGAACGATGTGCGAACGGCTTGTGCACTGCTGCCAAACTGAGCAGAAGCCTCTAGCAGGGACATCTTTTGTAGGCAGCTGAGGTGGAAGTTCAACGCTGAACGCACTTGATCACCGGAAGAGGGCACACGCACTTCCAGAAGTTACGTGGTTAGCCGACGATACGTCAGCCACTCGGTCCCACTCGCTGGCAGGAAGAAAGCGGTCACCACGTATGTGGCTACGAAGAAAGCAGGAACAATGAACGATGTGCGAACGGCTTGCGCACTGCTGCCAAACTGAGCAGAAGCCTCTTGCAGGCACATCTTTTGTAGGCAGCTGAGGTGGAAGTTCAACGTTGAACGCACTTGATCACCGGAGTACGGCTACACGCACTTCCAGCAGTTACGTCTGTAGCCGACGATACGTCAGTCACTCAGTCCCACTCGCTGGCAGGAAGAAAGCGGTCACCACGGATGTCGCTGCGAAGAAAGCAGGAACAATGAACGATGTGCGAACGGCTTGTGCACTGCTGCCAAACTGAGCAGAAGCCTCTTGCAGGGACGTCTTTTGTAGGCAGCTCCTGCGGAAGTTCAACGTTGAACGCACTTGATAACCGGAAGAGGGCTACACGCACTTCCAGCAGTTACGTCTGTAGCGGACGATACGTCAGCCACTCGGTCCCACTCGCTGGCAGGAAGAAAGCGGTCACCACGGATGTGGCTGCGAAGAAAGCAGGAACAATGAACGATGTGCGAACGGCTTGCGCACTGCTGTCAAACTGAGCAGAAGCCTCTTGCAGGGACGTCTTTTGTAGGCAGCTCGGGTGGAAGTTCAACGTTGAACGCACTTGATCTCCGGAAGAGGGCTACACGCACTTCCAGCAGTTACGTCTGTAGCCGACGATACGTCAGCCCTCGGTTCCACTCGCTGGCAGGAAGAAAGCAATCACAACGGATGTGGCTGCGAAGAAAGCAGGAACAATAGACGATGTGCGAACGGCTTGCGCACTGCTGCCGAACTGAGCAGAAGCCTATTGCAGGGACATCTTTTGTAGGCAGCTCAGGTGGAAGTTCAACGTTGAACACACTTGATCACCGGAAGAGGGCTACACGCACTTCCAGCAGCTACTTCTATAGCCGACGATACGTCAGCCACTCGGTCCCACTCGCTCGCAGGAAGAAAGCGGTCACCACGGATGTGGCTGCGAAGAAAGCAGGAACAATGAATGATGTGCGAACGGCTTTCGCACTGCTGCAAAACTGAGCAGAAGCCTCTTGCAGGGACATCTTTTGTAGGGAGCTCAGGTGGAAGTTATACGTTAAACGCACTTGATCACCGGAAGAGGGCTACACGCACTTCCAGCAGTTACGTCTGTAGCCGACGATACGTCAGCCACTCGGTCCCACTCGCTGGCAGGAAGAAAGCGGTCACCACAGGTGTGGCTGCGAAGAAAGCAAGAGCAATGAACGATGTGCGAACGGCTTGCGCACTGCTGCCAAACTGAGCAGAAGCCTCTTGCAGGCACATCTTTTGTAGGCAGCTGAGGTGGAAGTTCAACGTTGAACGCACTTGATCACCGGAAGAGGGCACACGCACTTCCAGAAGTTACGTCTGTAGCCGACGATACGTCAGCCACTCGGTCCCACTCGCTGGCAGGAAGAAAGCGGTCACCACGTATGTGGCTGCGAAGAAAGCAGGAACAATGAACGATGTGCGAACGGCTTGCGCACTGCTGCCAAACTGAGCAGAAGCCACTTGCAGGCACATCTTTTGTAGGCAGCTGAGGTGGAAGTTCAACGTTGAACGCACTTGATCACCGGAAGAGGGCTACACGCACTTCCAGCAGTTACGTCTGTAGCCGACGATACGTCAGCCACTCGGTCCCACTCGCTGGTAGGAAGAAAGCGGTCACCACGGACGTGGTTGCGAAGAAAGCAGGAACAATGAACGATGTGCGAACGGCTTGTGCACTGCTGCCAAACTGAGCAGAAGCTTCTTGCAGGGTCGTCTTTTGTAGGCAGCTCGGGCGGAAGTTCAACGTAGAACGCACTTGTTCACCGGAAGAGGGCTACACGCACTTCCAGCAGTTACGTCTGTAGCCGACGATACGTCAGCCACTCGGTCCCACTCGCTGGCAGGAAGAAAGCGGTCACCACGGACGTGTTTGCCAAGAAAGCAGGAACAATGAACGATGTGCGAACGGCTTGTGCACTGCTGCCAAACTGAGCAGAAGCCTCTAGCAGGGACATCATTTGTAGGCAGCTGAGGTGGAAGTTCAACGCTGAACGCACTTGATCACCGGAAGAGGGCACACGCACTTCCAGAAGTAACGTGGTTAGCCGACGATACGTCAGCCACTCGGTCCCACTCGCTGGCAGGAAGAAAGCGGTCACCACGTATGTGGCTACGAAGAAAGCAGGAACAATGAACGATGTGCGAACGGCTTGCGCACTGCTGCCAAACTGAGCAGAAGCCTCTTGCAGGCACATCTTTTGTAGGCAGCTGAGGTGGAAGTTCAACGTTGAACGCACTTGATCACCGGAGTACGGCTACACGCACTTCCAGCAGTTACGTCTGTAGCCGACGATACGTCAGTCACTCAGTCCCACTCGCTGGCAGGAAGAAAGCGGTCACCACGGATGTCGCTGCGAAGAAAGCAGGAACAATGAACGATGTGCGAACGGCTTGTGCACTGCTGCCAAACTGAGCAGAAGCCTCTAGCAGGGACATCTTTTGTAGGCAGCTCAGGTGGAAGTTCAACGTAGAACGCACTTGTTCACCGGAAGAGGGCTACACGCACTTCCAGCAGTTACGTCTGTAGCCGACGATACGTCAGCCACTCGGTCCCACTCGCTGGCAGGAAGAAAGCGGTCACCACGGACGTGTTTGCCAAGAAAGCAGGAACAATGAACGATGTGCGAACGGCTTGTGCACTGCTGCCAAACTGAGCAGAAGCCTCTAGCAGGGACATCTTTTGTAGGCAGCTCAGGTGGAAGTTCAACGTAGAACGCACTTGTTCACCGGAAGAGGGCTACACGCACTTCCAGCAGTTACGTCTGTAGCCGACGATACGTCAGCCACTCGGTCCCACTCGCTGGCAGGAAGAAAGCGGTCACCACGGATTTGGCTGCGAATAAAGCAGGAAGAATGAACGATGTGCGAACGGCTTGCGCACTGCTGCCAAACTGAGCAGAAGCCTCTTGCAGGGACGTCTTTTGTAGGCAGCTCCTGCGGAATTTCAACGTTGAACGCACTTGATCACCGGAGGAGGGCAACACGCACTGCCAGCAGTTACGTCGGTAGCCGACGATACGTCAGCCACTCGGTCCCACTCGCTGGCAGGAAGAAAGCGGTCACCACGGATGTGGCTGTGAAGAAAGCAGGAAAAATAAACGATGTGCGAACGGCTTGCGCACTACTGCCAAACTGAGCAGAAGCCTCTTGCAGGGACATCTTTTGTAGGCAGCTCAGGTGGAAGTTCAACGTTGAACGCACTTGATCACCGGAAGAGGGCTACACGCACTTCCAGCAGTTACGTCTGTAGCCGACGATACGTCAGCCACTCGGTCCCACTCGCTGGCAGGAAGAAAGTGGTCACCATGGATGTGGCTGCGAAGAAAGCAGGAAGAATGAACGAGGTGCGAACGGCTTGCGCACTGCTGGCAAACTGAGTAGAAGCCTCTTGCAGGGACCTCTTTTGTAGGCATCTCAGGTGGAAGTTCAACGTTGAACGATTTTGATCATCGGAAGAGGGCTACACGCACTTCCAGCAGTTACGTCTGTAGTCGACGATACGTCAGCCACTCGGTCCCACTCGCTGGTAGGAAGAAAGTGGTCACCATGGATGTGGCTGCGAAGAAAGCAGGAAGAATGAACGAGGTGCGAACGGCTTGCGCACTGCTGCCAAACTGAGGAGAAGCCTTTGCAGGGACATCTTTTGCAGGCAGCTCAGGTTGAAGTGCAACGTTGAACGCACTTGATCACCGGAAGAGGGCTACACGCACTTCCAGCAGTTACGTCTGTAGCCGACGATACGTCAGCCACTCGGTCCCACTCGCTGGCAGGAATAAAGTGGTCACCAAGGATGTGGCTGCGAAGAAAGCAAGAAGAATGAACGATGTGCGAACGGCTTGCGCTCTGCTGGCAAACTGAGTAGAAGCCTCTTGCAGGGACATCTTTTGTAGGCAGCTCAGGTGGAAGACCAACGTTGAACGATCTTGATCATCGGAAGAGGGCTACACGCACTTCCAGCAGTTACGTCTGTAGCCGACGATACGTCAGCCCTCGGTACCACTCGCTGGCAGGAAGAAAGCGGTCACAACGGATGTGGCTGCGAAGAAAGCAGGAACAATGAATGATGTGCGAACGGCTTTCGCACTGCTGCAAAACTGAGCAGAAGCCTCTTGCAGGGACATCTTTTGTAGGCAGCTCAGGTGGAAGTTATACGTTAAACGCACTTGATCACCGGAAGAGGGCTACACGCACTTCCAGCAGTTACGTCTGTAGCCGACGATACGTCAGCCACTCGGTCCCACTCGCTGGCAGGAAGAAAGCGGTCACCACGGATGTGTCTGCGAAGAAAGCAGGAACAATGAACGATGTGCGAACGGCTTGCGCACTGCTGCCAAACTGAGCAGAAGCCTCTTGCAGGGACGTCTTTTGTAGGCAGCTCGGGTGGAAGTTCAACGTTAAACGCACTTGATCACCGGAAGAGGGCTACACGCACTTCCAGCAGTTACGTCTGTAGCCGACGATACGTTAGCCACTCGGTCCCACTCGCTGGCAGGAAGAAAGCGGTCACAACGGATGTGGCTGCGAAGAAAGCAAGAACAATGAACGATGTGCGAACGGCTTGCGCACTGCTGCCAAACTGAGCCGAAGCCTCTTGCAGGGACATCTTTTGTAGGCAGCTCAGGTGGAAGTTGAACGTTGAACGCACTTGATTACCGGAAGAGGGCACACGCACTTCCAGCAGTTAAGTCTGTAGCCGACGATACGTCAGCCACTCGGTCCCACTCGATGGCAGGAAGAAAGCGGTCACCACGGATGTGGCTGCGAAGAAAGCAGGAACAATGAACGATGTGCGAACGGCTTGCGCACTACCTGCCAAACTGAGCAGATGCCTCTTGCAGGGGCATCTTTTGTAGGCAGCTCAGGTGGAAGTTGAACGTTGAACGCACTTGATCACCGGAAGAGGGCTACACGCACTTCCAGCAGTTACGTCTGTAGCCGACGATACGTCATCCACTCGGTCCCACTCGATGGCAGGAAGAAAGCGGTCACCACGGATGTGGCTGCGAAGAAAGGAGGAACAATGAACGATGTGCGAACGGCTTGCGCACTACCTGCCAAACTGAGCAGATGCCTCTTGCAGGGGCATCTTTTGTAGGCAGCTCAGGTGGAAGTTGAACGTTGAACGCACTTGATCACCGGAAGAGGGCTACACGCACTTCCAGCAGTTACGTCTGTAGCCGACGATACGTCATCCACTCGGTCCCACTAGCTTGCAGGAAGAAAGCGGTCACCACGGACGTGGTTGCGAAGAAAGCAGGAACAATAAACGATGTGCGAACGGCTTCCGCACTGCTGCCAAACTGAGCAGAAGCCTCGTGCAGGGGCATCTTTTGTAGGCAGCTGAGGTGGAAGTTCAACGTTGAACGCACTTGATCACCGGAAGAGGGCTACACGCACTTCCAGCAGTTACGTCTGTAGCCGACGATACGTCAGCCACTCGGTCCCACTCGCTGCCAGGAAGAAAGCGGTCACCACGGATGTGGCTGCGAAGAAAGCAGGAACAATGAACGATGTGCGAACGGCTTGCGCACTGCTGCCAAACTGAGCAGAAGCCTTTTCTAGGCAGCTCGGGTAGAAGTTCAACGTTGAGCACACTTGATCACCGGAAGAGGGCTACACGCACTTCCAGGAGTTACGTCTGTAGCCGACGATACGTCAGCCACTCGGTCCCACTCGCTGGCAGGAAGAAAGCGGTCACAACGGATGTGGCTGCGAAGAAAGCAGGAACAATGAACGATGTGCGAACGGCTTGCGCACTGCTGCCAAACTGACCAGAAGCCTCTTGCAGGGACATCATTTGTAGGCAGCTCAGGTGGAAGTTCAACGTTGAACGCACTTGATCACCAGAAGAGGGCTACACTTACTTCCAGCATTTACTTCTATAGCCGACGATACGTCAGCCACTCGGTCCCACTCGCTGGCAGGAAGAAAGCGGTCACCACGGATGTGGCTGCGAAGAAAGCAGGAACAATGAACGATGTGCGAACGGCTTGCGCACTGCTGCCAAACTTAGCAGAAGCCTCTTGCAGGGACATCTTTTGTAGGCAGCTCAGGTGGAAGTTCAACGTTGAACGCACTTGATCACCGGAAGAGGGCACACGCACTTCCAGCAGTTAAGTCTGTAGCCGACGATACGTCAGCCACTCGGTCCCACTCGATGGCAGGAAGAAAGCGGTCACCACGGATGTGGCTGCGAAGAAAGCAGGAACAATGAACGATGTGCGAACGGCTTTCCCACTGCTGCCAAACTGAGCAGAAGCCTCTTGCAGATACGTCTTTTGCAGGCAGCTCGGGTGGAAGTTCAACGTTGAACGCACTTGATCACCGGAAGAGGGCTACACGCACTTCCAGCAGTACGTCTGTAGCCGACGATACGTCAGCCCTCGGTCCCACTCGCAGGCAGGAAGAAAGCGGTCACAACGGATGTGGCTGCGAAGAAAGCAGGAACAATGGACGATGTGCGAACGGCTTGCGCACTGCTGCCGAACTGAGCAGAAGCCTATTGCAGGGACATCTTTTGTAGGCAGCTCAGGTGGAAGTTCAACGTTGAACACACTTGATCACCGGAAGAGGGCTACACGCACTTCCAGCAGTTACGTCTGTAGCCGACGATACGTCAGCCACTCGGTCCCACTCGCTGGTAGGAAGAAAGCGGTCACCACAGATGTGGCTGCGAAGAAAGCAAGAGCAGTGAACGATGTGCGAACGGCTTGCGCACTGCTGCCAAACTGAGCAGAAGCCTCTTGCAGGCACATCTTTTGTAGGCAGCTCAGGTGGAAGTTCAACGTTGAACGCACTTGATCACCGGAAGAGGGCACACGCACTTCCAGAAGTTACGTCTGTAGCCGACGATACGTCAGCCACTCGGTCCCACTCGCTGGCAGGAAGAAAGCGGTCACCACGGATGTGGCTGCGAAGAAAGCAAGAACAATGAACGATGTGCGAACGGCTTGCGCACTGCTGCCAATCTGAGCCGAAGCCTCTTGCAGGGACATCTTTTGTAGGCGGCTCAGGTGGAAGTTGAACGTTGAACGCACTTGATCACCGGAAGAGGGCACACGCACTTCCAGCAGTTAACTCTGTAGCCGACGATACGTCAGCCACTCGGTCCCACTCGATGGCAGGAAGAAAGCGGTCACCACGGATGTGGCTGCGAAGAAAGGAGGAACAATGAACGATGTGCGAACGGCTTGCGCACTACCTGCCAAACTGAGCAGATGCCTCTTGCAGGGGCATCTTTTGTAGGCAGCTCAGGTGGAAGTTGAACGTTGAACGCCCTTGATCACCGGAAGAGGGCTACACGCACTTCCAGCAGTTACGTCTGTAGCCGACGATACGTCATCCACTCGGTCCCACTAGCTGGCAGGAAGAAAGCGGTCACCACGGACGTGGTTGCGAAGAAAGCAGGAACAATAAACGATGTGCGAACGGCTTCCGCACTGCTGCCAAACTGAGCAGAAGCCTCGTGCAGGGGCATCTTTTGTAGGCAGCTGAGGTGGAAGTTCAACGTTGAACGCACTTGATCACCGGAAGAGGGCTACACGCACTTCCAGCAGTTACGTCTGTAGCCGACGATACGTCAGCCACTCGGTCCCACTCGCTGCCAGGAAGAAAGCGGTCACCACGGATGTGGCTGCGAAGAAAGCAGGAACAATGAACGATGTGCGAACGGCTTGCGCACTGCTGCCAAACTGAGCAGAAGCCTTTTCTAGGCAGCTCGGGTAGAAGTTCAACGTTGAGCACACTTGATCACCGGAAGAGGGCTACACGCACTTCCAGGAGTTACGTCTGTAGCCGACGATACGTCAGCCACTCGGTCCCACTCGCTGGCAGGAAGAAAGCGGTCACAACGGATGTGGCTGCGAAGAAAGCAGGAACAATGAACGATGTGCGAACGGCTTGCGCACTGCTGCCAAACTGACCAGAAGCCTCTTGCAGGGACATCATTTGTAGGCAGCTCAGGTGGAAGTTCAACGTTGAACGCACTTGATCACCAGAAGAGGGCTACACTTACTTCCAGCATTTACTTCTATAGCCGACGATACGTCAGCCACTCGGTCCCACTCGCTGGCAGGAAGAAAGCGGTCACCACGGATGTGGCTGCGAAGAAAGCAGGAACAATGAACGATGTGCGAACGGCTTGCGCACTGCTGCCAAACTTAGCAGAAGCCTCTTGCAGGGACATCTTTTGTAGGCAGCTCAGGTGGAAGTTCAACGTTGAACGCACTTGATCACCGGAAGAGGGCACACGCACTTCCAGCAGTTAAGTCTGTAGCCGACGATACGTCAGCCACTCGGTCCCACTCGATGGCAGGAAGAAAGCGGTCACCACGGATGTGGCTGCGAAGAAAGCAGGAACAATGAACGATGTGCGAACGGCTTTCCCACTGCTGCCAAACTGAGCAGAAGCCTCTTGCAGGGACGTCTTTTGCAGGCAGCTCGGGTGGAAGTTCAACGTTGAACGCACTTGATCACCGGAAGAGGGCTACACGCACTTCCAGCAGTACGTCTGTAGCCGACGATACGTCAGCCCTCGGTCCCACTCGCAGGCAGGAAGAAAGCGGTCACAACGGATGTGGCTGCGAAGAAAGCAGGAACAATGGACGATGTGCGAACGGCTTGCGCACTGCTGCCGAACTGAGCAGAAGCCTATTGCAGGGACATCTTTTGTAGGCAGCTCAGGTGGAAGTTCAACGTTGAACACACTTGATCACCGGAAGAGGGCTACACGCACTTCCAGCAGTTACGTCTGTAGCCGACGATACGTCAGCCACTCGGTCCCACTCGCTGGTAGGAAGAAAGCGGTCACCACAGATGTGGCTGCGAAGAAAGCAAGAGCAATGAACGATGTGCGAACGGCTTGCGCACTGCTGCCAAACTGAGCAGAAGCCTCTTGCAGGCACATCTTTTGTAGGCAGCTCAGGTGGAAGTTCAACGTTGAACGCACTTGATCACCGGAAGAGGGCACACGCACTTCCAGAAGTTACGTCTGTAGCCGACGATACGTCAGCCACTCGGTCCCACTCGCTGGCAGGAAGAAAGCGGTCACCACGGATGTGGCTGCGAAGAAAGCAAGAACAATGAACGATGTGCGAACGGCTTGCGCACTGCTGCCAATCTGAGCCGAAGCCTCTTGCAGGGACATCTTTTGTAGGCGGCTCAGGTGGAAGTTGAACGTTGAACGCACTTGATCACCGGAAGAGGGCACACGCACTTCCAGCAGTTAAGTCTGTAGCCGACGATACGTCAGCCACTCGGTCCCACTCGATGGCAGGAAGAAAGCGGTCACCACGGATGTGGCTGCGAAGAAAGGAGGAACAATGAACGATGTGCGAACGGCTTGCGCACTACCTGCCAAACTGAGCAGATGCCTCTTGCAGGGGCATCTTTTGTAGGCAGCTCAGGTGGAAGTTGAACGTTGAACGCCCTTGATCACCGGAAGAGGGCTACACGCACTTCCAGCAGTTACGTCTGTAGCCGACGATACGTCATCCACTCGGTCCCACTAGCTGGCAGGAAGAAAGCGGTCACCACGGACGTGGTTGCGAAGAAAGCAGGAACAATAAACGATGTGCGAACGGCTTCCGCACTGCTGCCAAACTGAGCAGAAGCCTCGTGCAGGGGCATCTTTTGTAGGCAGCTGAGGTGGAAGTTCAACGTTGAACGCACTTGATCACCGGAAGAGGGCTACACGCACTTCCAGCAGTTACGTCTGTAGCCGACGATACATCAGCCACTCGGTCCCACTCGCTGCCAGGAAGAAAGCGGTCACCACGGATGTGGCTGCGAAGAAAGCAGGAACAATGAACGATGTGCGAACGGCTTGCGCACTGCTGCCAAACTGAGCAGAAGCCTTTTCTAGGCAGCTCGGGTAGAAGTTCAACGTTGAGCACACTTGATCACCGGAAGAGGGCTACACGCACTTCCAGGAGTTACGTCTGTAGCCGACGATACGTCAGCCACTCGGTCCCACTCGCTGGCAGGAAGAAAGCGGTCACAACGGATGTGGCTGCGAAGAAAGCAGGAACAATGAACGATGTGCGAACGGCTTGCGCACTGCTGCCAAACTGACCTGCAGCCTCTTGCAGGGACATCATTTGTAGGCAGCTCAGGTGGAAGTTCAACGTTGAACGCACTTGATCACCAGAAGAGGGCTACACTCACTTCCAGCATTTACTTCTATAGCCGACGATACGTCAGCCACTCGGTCCCACTCGCTGGCAGGAAGAAAGCGGTCACCACGTATGTGGCTGCGAAGAAAGCAGGAACAATGAACGATGTGCGAACGGCTTGCGCACCGCTGCAAAACTGAGCAGAAGCCTCTTGCAGGGGCATCTTTTGTAGGCAGCTGAGGTGGAAGTTCAACGTTGAACGCACTTGATCACCGGAAGAGGGCTACACGCACTTCCAGCAGTTACGTCTGTAGCCGACGATACGTCATCCACTCGGTCCCACTCGCTGGCAGGAAGAAAGCGGTCACCACGGACGTGGTTGCGAAGAAAGCAGGAACAATGAACGATGTGCGAACGGCTTGTGCACTGCTGCCAAACTGAGCAGAAGCTTCTTGCAGGGTCGTCTTTTGTAGGCAGCTCGGGCGGAAGTTCAACGTTGAACGCACTTGATCACCGGAAGAGGGCTACACGCACTTCCAGCAGTACGTCTGTAGCCGACGATACGTCAGCCCTCGGTCCCACTCGCAGGCAGGAAGAAAGCGGTCACAACGGATGTGGCTGCGAAGAAAGCAGGAACAATGGACGATGTGCGAACGGCTTGCGCACTGCTGCCGAACTGAGCAGAAGCCTATTGCAGGGACATCTTTTGTAGGCAGCTCAGGTGGAAGTTCAACGTTGAACACACTTGATCACCGGAAGAGGGCTACACGCACTTCCAGCAGTTACGTCTGTAGCCGACGATACGTCAGCCACTCGGTCCCACTCGCTGGTAGGAAGAAAGCGGTCACCACAGATGTGGCTGCGAAGAAAGCAAGAGCAATGAACGATGTGCGAACGGCTTGCGCACTGCTGCCAAACTGAGCAGAAGCCTCTTGCAGGCACATCTTTTGTAGGCAGCTCAGGTGGAAGTTCAACGTTGAACGCACTTGATCACCGGAAGAGGGCACACGCACTTCCAGAAGTTACGTCTGTAGCCGACGATACGTCAGCCACTCGGTCCCACTCGCTGGCAGGAAGAAAGCGGTCACCACGGATGTGGTTGCGAAGAAAGCAAGAACAATGAACGATGTGCGAACGGCTTGCGCACTGCTGCCAATCTGAGCCGAAGCCTCTTGCAGGGACATCTTTTGTAGGCAGCTCAGGCGGAAGTTGAACGTTGAACGCACTTGATCACCGGAAGAGGGCACACGCACTTCCAGCAGTTAAGTCTGTAGCCGACGATACGTCAGCCACTCGGTCCCACTCGATGGCAGGAAGAAAGCGGTCACCACGGATGTGGCTGCGAAGAAAGGAGGAACAATGAACGATGTGCGAACGGCTTGCGCACTACCTGCCAAACTGAGCAGATGCCTCTTGCAGGGGCATCTTTTGTAGGCAGCTCAGGTGGAAGTTGAACGTTGAACGCACTTGATCACCGGAAGAGAGCTACACGCACTTTCAGCAGTTACGTCTGTAGCCGACGATACGTCATCCACTCGGTCCCACTAGCAGGCAGGAAGAAAGCGGTCACCACGGACGTGGTTGCGAAGAAAGCAGGAACAATAAACGATGTGCGAACGGCTTCCGCACTGCTGCCAAACTGAGCAGAAGCCTCGTGCAGGGGCATCTTTTGTAGGCAGCTGAGGTGGAAGTTCAACGTTGAACGCACTTGATCACCGGAAGAGGGCTACACGCACTTCCAGCAGTTACGTCTGTAGCCGACGATACGTCAGCCACTCGGTCCCACTCGCTGCCAGGAAGAAAGCGGTCACCACGGATGTGGCTGCGAAGAAAGCAGGAACAATGAACGATGTGCGAACGGCTTGCGCAGTGCTGCCAAACTGAGCAGAAGCCTTTTCTAGGCAGCTCGGGTAGAAGTTCAACGTTGAGCACACTTGATCACCGGAAGAGGGCTACACGCACTTCCAGGAGTTACGTCTGTAGCCGACGATACGTCAGCCACTCGGTCCCACTCGCTGGCAGGAAGAAAGCGGTCACAACGGATGTGGCTGCGAAGAAAGCAGGAACAATAAACGATGTGCGAACGGCTTGCGCACTGCTGCCAAACTGACCAGAAGCCTCTTGCAGGGACATCATTTGTAGGCAGCTCAGGTGGAAGTTCAACGTTGAACGCACTTGATCACCAGAAGAGGGCTACACTTACTTCCAGCATTTACTTCTATAGCCGACGATACGTCAGCCACTCGGTCCCACTCGCTGGCAGGAAGAAAGCGGTCACCACGGATGTGGCTGCGAAGAAAGCAAGAGCAATGAACGATGCGCGAACGGCTTGCGCACTGCTGCCAAACTGAGCAGAAGCCTCTTGCAGGCACATCTTTTGTAGGCAGCTCAGGTGGAAGTTCAACGTTGAACGCACTTGATCACCGGAAGAGGGCACACGCACTTCCAGAAGTTACGTCTGTAGCCGAGGATACGTCAGCCACTCGGTCCCACTCGCTGGCAGGAAGAAAGCGGTCACCACGTATGTGGCTGCGAAGAAAGCAGGAACAATGAACGATGTGCGAACGGCTTGCGCACCGCTGCAAAACTGAGCAGAAGCCTCTTGCAGGGGCATCTTTTGTAGGCAGCTGAGGTGGAAGTTCAACGTTGAACGCACTTGATCACCGGAAGAGGGCTACACGCACTTCCAGCAGTTACGTCTGTAGCCGACGATACGTCATCCACTCGGTCCCACTCGCTGGCAGGAAGAAAGCGGTCACCACGGACGTGGTTACGAAGAAAGCAGGAACAATGAACGATGTGCGAACGGCTTGTGCACTGCTGCCAAACTGAGCAGAAGCTTCTTGCAGGGTCGTCTTTTGTAGGCAGCTCGGGCGGAAGTTCAACGTTGAACGCACTTGATCACCCAAGGAGGGCTACACGCACTTCCAGCTGTTACGTCTGTAGCCGACGATACGTCAGCCACTCAGTCCCACTCGCTGGCAGGAAGAAAGCGGTCACCACGGATGTGGCTGCGAAGAAAGCAGGAACAATGAACGATGTGCGAACGGCTTGTGCACTGCTGCCAAACTGAGCAGAAGCCTCTAGCAGGGACATCTTTTGTAGGCAGCTCAGGTGGAAGTTCAACGTAGAACGCACTTGTTCACCGGAAGAGGGCTACACGCACTTCCAGCAGTTACGTCTGTAGCCGACGATACGTCAGCCACTCGGTCCCACTCGCTGGCAGGAAGAAAGCGGTCACCACGGACGTGGTTGCGAAGAAAGCAGGAACAATGAACGATGTGCGAACGGCTTGTGCACTGCTGCCAAACTGAGCAGAAGCCTCTAGCAGGGACATCTTTTGTAGGCAGCTCAGGTGGAAGTTCAACGTAGAACGCACTTGTTCACCGGAAGAGGGCTACACGCACTTCCAGCAGTTACGTCTGTAGCCGACGATACGTCAGCCACTCGGTCCCACTCGCTGGCAGGAAGAAAGCGGTCACCACGGATTTGGCTGCGAATAAAGCAGGAAGAATGAACGATGTGCGAACGGCTTGCGCACTGCTGCCAAACTGAGCAGAAGCCTCTTGCAGGGACGTCTTTTGTAGGCAGCTCCTGTGGAATTTCAACGTTGAACGCACTTGATCACCGGAGGAGGGCAACACGCACTGCCAGCAGTTACGTCGGTAGCCGACGATACGTCAGCCACTCGGTCCCACTCGCTGGCAGGAAGAAAGCGGTCACCACGGATGTGGCTGCGAAGAAAGCAAGAACAATGAACGATGTGCGAACGGCTTGCGCACTGCTGGAAAACTGAGTAGAAGCCTCTTGCAGGGACATCTTTTGTAGGCAGCTCAGGTGGAAGTTCAACGTTGAACGATCTTGATCATCGGAAGAGGGCTACACGCACTTCCAGCAGTTACGTCTGTAGCCGACGATACGTCAGCCACTCGGTCCCACTCGGTGGTAGGAAGAAAGTGGTCACCATGGATGTGGCTGCGAAGAAAGCAGGAAGAATGAACGAGGTGCGAACGGCTTGCGCACTGCTGCCAAAGTGAGGAGAAGCCTTTGCAGAGACATCTTTTGCAGGCAGCTCAGGTTGAAGTGCAACGTTGAACGCACTTGATCACCGGAAGAGGGCTACACGCACTTCCAGCAGTTACGTCTGTAGCCGACGATACGTCAGCCACTCGGTCCCACTCGCTGGCAGGAAGAAAGCGGTCGCCACGGATGTGGCTGCGAAGAAAGCAAGAACAATGAACGATGTGCGAACGGCTTGCGCACTGCTGCCAAACTGAGCAGAAGCCTCTTGCAGGGACATCTTTTGTAGGCAGCTCAGGCGGAAGTTCAACGTTGAACGCACTTGATCACCGGAAGAGGGCACACGCACTTCCAGCAGTTAAGTCTGTAGCCGACGATACGTCAGCCACTCGGTCCCACTCGATGGCAGGAAGAAAGCGGTCACCACTGATGTGGCTGCGAAGAAAGCAGGAACAATGAACGATGTGCGAACGGCTTGCGCACTAGCTGCCAAACTGAGCAGAAGCCTCTTGCAGGGACATCCTTTGTAGGCAGCTCAACTGAAAGTTCAACGTTGAACGCACTTGATCACCGGAAGAGGGCTACACGCACTTCCAGCAGTTACGTCTGTAGCCGACGATACCTCAGCCACTCGGTCCCACTCGCTGGCAGGAAGAAAGTGGTCGCCACGGATGTGGCTGCGAAGAAAGCAGGAAGAATGAACGATGTGCGAACGGCTTGCGCACTGCTGCCAAACTGAGCAGAAGCCTCTTGCAGGGACATCTTTTGTAGGCAGCTCAGGTGGAAGTTCAACGTTGAACGCACTTGATCACCGGAAGAGGGCACACGCACTTCCAGCAGTTAAGTCTGTAGCCGACGATACGTCAGCCACTCGGTCCCACTCGATGGCAGGAAGAAAGCAGTCACCACAGATGTGGCTGCGAAGAAAGCAGGAACAATGAACGATGTGCGAACGGCTTGCGCACTAGCTGCCAAACTGAGCAGATGCCTCTTGTAGGGGCATCTTTTGTAGGCAGCTCAGGTGGAAGTTCAACGTTGAACGCACTTGATCACCGGAAGAGGGCTACACGCACTTCCAGCAGTTACGTCTGTAGCCGACGATACGTCAGCCACTCGGTCCCACTCGCTGGCAGGAAAAAAGCGGTCACCACAGACGTGGTTGCGAAGAAAGCAGGAACAATAAACGATGTGCGAACGGCTTCCGCACTGCTGCCAAACTGAGCACAAGCCTCTTGCAGGGGCATCTTTTGTAGGCAGCTGAGGTGGAAGTTCAACGTTGAACGCACTTGATCACCGGAAGAGGGCTAGACGCACTTCCAGCAGTTACGTCTGTAGCCGACGATACGTCAGCCACTCGGTCCCACTCGCTGCCAGGAAGAAAGCGGTCACCACGGATGTGGCTGCGATGAAAGCAGGAACAATGAACGATGTGCGAACGGCTTGCGCCCTGCTGCCAAACTGAGCAGAAGCCTTTTCTAGGCAGCTCGGGTGGAAGTTCAACGTTGAACACACTTGATCACCGGAAGAGGGCTACACGCACTTCCAGCAGTTACGTCTGTAGCCGACGATACGTCAGCCACTCGGTCCCACTCGCTGGCAGGAAGAAAGCGGTCACAACGGATGTGGCTGCGAAGAAAGCAGGAACAATGAACGATGTGCGAACGGCTTGCGCACTGCTGCCAAACTGAGCAGAAGCCTCTTGCAGGGACATCTTTTGTAGGCAGCTCAGGTGGAAGTTCAACGTTGAACGCACTTGATCACCAGAAGAGGGCTACACTCACTTCCAGGATTTACGTCTGTAGCCGACAATACGTCAGCCACTCGGTCCCAATCGCTGGCAGGAAGAAAGCGATCACCACGGATGTGGCTGCGAAGAAAGCAGGAACAATGAAATTGTGGGAACGGCTTGCGCACTGCTGCCAAACTGAGCAGAAGCCTCTTGCAGGGACGTCTTTTGCACGCAGCTCGGGTGGAAGTTCAACGTTGAACGCACTTGATCACCGGAAGAGGGCTACACGCACTTATAGCAGTTACGTCTGTAGCCGACGATACGTAAGCCCTCGGTCCCACTCGTTGGCAGGAAGAAAGCGGTCACAACGGATGTGGCTGCTAAGAAAGCAGGAACAATGGACGATGTGCGAACGGCTTGCGCACTGCTGCCGAACTGAGCAGAAGCCTATTGCAGGGACATCTTTTGTAGGCAGCTCAGGTGGAAGTTCAACGTTGAACACACTTGATCACCGGAAGAGGGCTACACGCACTTCCAGCAGGTACTTCTATAGCCGACGATACGTCAGCCACTCGGTCCCACTCGCTGGCAGGAAGAAAGCGGTCACCACGGATGTGGCTGCGAAGAAAGCAGGAACAATGAATGATGTGCGAACGGCTTTCGCACTGCTGCAGAACTGAGCAGAAGCCTCTTGCAGGGACATCTTTTGTAGGCAGCTCAGGTGGAAGTTATACGTTAAACGCACTTGATCACCGGAAGAGGGCTACACGCACTTCCAGCAGTTACGTCTGTAGCTGACGATACGTCAGCCACTCGGTCCCACTCGCTGGCAGGAAGAAAGCGGTCACCACCGATGTGGCTGCGAAGAAAGCAGGAACAATGAACGATGTGCGAACGGCTTGCGCACTGCTGCCAAACTGAGCAGAAGCCTCTTGCAGGGACGTCTTTTGTAGGCAGCTCGGGTGGAAGTTCAACGTTGAACGCACTTGATCACCGGAAGAGGGCTACACGCACTTCCAGCAGTGACGTCTGTAGCCGACGATACGTCAGCCACTCGGTCCCACTCGCTCGCAGGAAGAAAGCGGTCACCACGGATGTGGCTGCGAAGAAAGCAAGAACAATGAACGATGTGCGAACGGCTTGCGCACTGCTGCCAAACTGAGCAGAAGCCTCTTGCAGGGACATCTTTTGTAGGCAGCTCAGGTGGAAGTTCAACGTTGAACGCACTTGATCACCGGAAGAGGGCACACGCACTTCCAGCAGTTAAGTCTGTAGCCGACGATACGTCAGCCACTCGGTCCCACTCGATGGCAGGAAGAAAGCGGTCACCACGGATGTGGCTGCGAAGAAAGCAGGAACAATGAACGATGTGCGAACGGCTTGCCCACTGCTGCCAAACTGAGCAGAAGCCTCTTGCAGGGACATCTTTTGTAGGCAGCTCAGGTGGAAGTTCAACGTTGAACACACTTGATCACCGGAAGAGGGCTACACGCACTTCCAGCAGTTACGTCTGTAGCCGACGATACGTCAGCCACTCGGTCCCACTCGCTGGCAGGAAGAAAGCGGTCACCACAGATGTGGCTGCGAAGAAAGCAAGAGCAATGAACGATGTGCGAACGGCTTGCGCACTGCTGCCAAACTGAGCAGAAGCCTCTTGCAGGCACATCTTTTGTAGGCAGCTCAGGTGGAAGTTCAACGTTGAACGCACTTGATCACCGGAAGAGGGCACACGCACTTCCAGAAGTTACGTCTGTAGCCGACGATACGTCATCCACTCGGTCCCACTCGCTGGCAGGAAGAAAGCGGTCACCACGGACGTGGTTGCGAAGAAAGCAGGAACAATGAACGATGTGCGAACGGCTTGTGCACTGCTGCCAAACTGAGCAGAAGCTTCTTGCAGGGTCGTCTTTTGTAGGCTGCTCGGGCGGAAGTTCAACGTTGAACGCACTTGATCACCCAAGGAGGGCTACACGCATTTCCAGCAGTTACGTCTGTAGCCGACGATACGTCAGCCACTCAGTCCCACTCGCTGGCAGGAAGAAAGCGGTCACCACGGATGTGGCTGCGAAGAAAGCAGGAACAATGAACGATGTGCGAACTGCTTGTGCACTGCTGCCAAACTGAGCAGAAGCCTCTAGCAGGGACATCTTTTGTAGGCCGCTCAGGTGGAAGTTCAACGTACAACGCACTTGTTCACCGGAAGAGGGCTACACGCACTTCCATCAGTTACGTCTGTAGCCGACGATACGTCAGCCACTCGGTCCCACTCGCTGGCAGGAAGAAAGCGGTCATCACGGACGTGGTTGCGAAGAAAGCAGGAACAATGAACGATGTGCGAACGGCTTGTGCACTGCTGCCAAACTGAGCAGAAGCCTATAGCAGGGAAATCTTTTGTAGGCAGCTCAGGTGGAAGTTCAACGTAGAACGCACTTGATCACCGGAAGAGGGCTACACGCACTTCCAGCAGTTACGTCTGTAGCCGACGATACGTCAGCCACTCGGTCCCACTCGCTGCCAGGAAGAAAGCGGTCACCACGGATGTGGCTGCGAAGAAAGCAGGAACAATGAACGATGTGCGAACGGCTTGCGCACTGCTGCCAAACTGAGCAGAAGCCTTTTCTAGGCAGCTCGGGTAGAAGTTCAACATTGAGCACACTTGATCACCGGAAGAGGGCTACACGCACTTCCAGGAGTTACGTCTGTAGCCGACGATACGTCAGCCACTCGGTCCCACTCGCTGGCAGGAAGAAAGCGGTCACCACGGATGTGGCTGCGAAGAAAGCAAGAGCAATGAACGATGCGCGAACGGCTTGCGCACTGCTGCCAAACTGAGCAGAAGCCTCTTGCAGGCACATCTTTTGTAGGCAGCTCAGGTGGAAGTTCAACGTTGAACGCACTTGATCACCGGAAGAGGGCTACACGCACTTCCAGCAGTTACGTCTGTAGCCGACGATACGTCATCCACTCGGTCCCACTCGCTGGCAGGAAGAAAGCGGTCACCACGGACGTGGTTGCGAAGAAAGCAGGAACAATGAACGATGTGCGAACGGCTTGTGCACTGCTGCCAAACTGAGCAGAAGCTTCTTGCAGGGTCGTCTTTTGTAGGCAGCTCGGGCGGAAGTTCAACGTTGAACGCACTTGATCACCCAAGGAGGGCTACACGCACTTCCAGCAGTTACGTCTGTAGCCGACGATACGTCAGCCACTCAGTCCCACTCGCTGGCAGGAAGAAAGCGGTCACCACGGATGTGGCTGCGAAGAAAGCAGGAACAATGAACGATGTGCGAACTGCTTGTGCACTGCTGCCAAACTGAGCAGAAGCCTCTAGCAGGGACATCTTTTGTAGGCCGCTCAGGTGGAAGTTCAACGTACAACGCACTTGTTCACCGGAAGAGGGCTACACGCACTTCCAGCAGTTACGTCTGTAGCCGACGATACGTCAGCCACTCGGTCCCTCTCGCTGGCAGGAAGAAAGCGGTCACCACGGACGTGGTTGCGAAGAAAGCAGGAACAATGAACGATGTGCGAACGGCTTGTGCACTGCTGCCAAACTGAGCAGAAGCCTATAGCAGGGACATCTTTTGTCGGCAGCTCAGGTGGAAGTTCAACGTAGAACGCACTTGTTCACCGGAAGAGGGCTACACGCACTTCCAGCAGTTACGTCTGTATCCGACGATACGTCAGCCACTCGGTCCCACTCGCTGGCAGGAAGAAAGCGGTCACCACGGATTTGGCTGCGAATAAAGCAGGAAGAATGAACGATGTGCGAACGGCTTGCGCACTGCTGCCAAACTGAGCAGAAGCCTCTTGCAGGGACGTCTTTTGTAGGCAGCTCCTGCGGAATTTCAACGTTGAACGCACTTGATCACCGGAGGAGGGCAACACGCACTGCCAGCAGTTACGTCGGTAGCCGACGATACGTCAGCCACTCGGTCCCACTCGCTGGCAGGAAGAAAGCGGTCACCACGGATGTGGCTGCGAAGAAAGCAAGAACAATGAACGATGTGCGAACGGCTTGCGCACTGCTGCCAAACTGAGCAGAAGCCTCTTGCAGGGACATCTTTTGTAGGCAGCTCAGGTGGAAGTTCAACGTTGAACGCACTTGATCAGCAGAAGAGGGCTACACTCACTTCCAGGATTTACGTCTGTAGCCGACGATACGTCAGCCACTCGGTCCCAATCGCTGGCAGGAAGAAAGCGATCACCACGGATGTGGCTGCGAAGAAAGCAGGAACAATGAAATTGTGGGAACGGCTTGCGCACTGCTGCCAAACTGAGCAGAAGCCTCTTGCAGGGACGTCTTTTGCACGCAGCTCGGGTGGAAGTTCAACGTTGAACGCACTTGATCACCGGAAGAGGGCTACACGCACTTATAGCAGTTACGTCTGTAGCCGACGATACGTAAGCCCTCGGTCCCACTCGCTGGCAGGAAGAAAGCGGTCACAACGGATGTGGCTGCTAAGAAAGCAGGAACAATGGACGATGTGCGAACGGCTTGCGCACTGCTGCCGAACTGAGCAGAAGCCTATTGCAGGGACATCTTTTGTAGGCAGCTCAGGTGGAAGTTCAACGTTGAACACACTTGATCACCGGAAGAGGGCTACACGCACTTCCAGCAGGTACTTCTATAGCCGACGATACGTCAGCCACTCGGTCCCACTCGCTGGCAGGAAGAAAGCGGTCACCACGGATGTGGCTGCGAAGAAAGCAGGAACAATGAATGATGTGCGAACGGCTTTCGCACTGCTGCAGAACTGAGCAGAAGCCTCTTGCAGGGACATCTTTTGTAGGCAGCTCAGGTGGAAGTTATACGTTAAACGCACTTGATCCCCGGAAGAGGGCTACACGCACTTCCAGCAGTTACGTCTGTAGCTGACGATACGTCAGCCACTCGGTCCCACTCGCTGGCAGGAAGAAAGCGGTCACCACCGATGTGGCTGCGAAGAAAGCAGGAACAATGAACGATGTGCGAACGGCTTGCGCACTGCTGCCAAACTGAGCAGAAGCCTCTTGCAGGGACGTCTTTTGTAGGCAGCTCGGGTGGAAGTTCAACGTTGAACGCACTTGATCACCGGAAGAGGGCTACACGCACTTCCAGCAGTGACGTCTGTAGCCGACGATACGTCAGCCACTCGGTCCCACTCGCTCGCAGGAAGAAAGCGGTCACCACGGATGTGGCTGCGAAGAAAGCAAGAACAATGAACGATGTGCGAACGGCTTGCGCACTGCTGCCAAACTGAGCAGAAGCCTCTTGCAGGGACATCTTTTGTAGGCAGCTCAGGTGGAAGTTCAACGTTGAACGTACTTGATCACCGGAAGAGGGCACACGCACTTCCAGCAGTTAAGTCTGTAGCCGACGATACGTCAGCCACTCGGTCCCACTCGATGGCAGGAAGAAAGCGGTCACCACGGATGTGGCTGCGAAGAAAGCAGGAACAATGAACGATGTGCGAACGGCTTGCCCACTGCTGCCAAACTGAGCAGAAGCCTCTTGCAGGGACATCTTTTGTAGGCAGCTCAGGTGGAAGTTCAACGTTGAACACACTTGATCACCGGAAGAGGGCTACACGCACTTCCAGCAGTTACGTCTGTAGCCGACGATACGTCAGCCACTCGGTCCCACTCGCTGGCAGGAAGAAAGCGGTCACCACAGATGTGGCTGCGAAGAAAGCAAGAGCAATGAACGATGTGCGAACGGCTTGCGCACTGCTGCCAAACTGAGCAGAAGCCTCTTGCAGGCACATCTTTTGTAGGCAGCTCAGGCGGAAGTTCAACGTTGAACGCACTTGATCACCGGAAGAGGGCACACGCACTTCCAGAAGTTACGTCTGTAGCCGACGATACGTCATCCACTCGGTCCCACTCGCTGGCAGGAAGAAAGCGGTCACCACGGACGTGGTTGCGAAGAAAGCAGGAACAATGAACGATGTGCGAACGGCTTGTGCACTGCTGCCAAACTGAGCAGAAGCTTCTTGCAGGGTCGTCTTTTGTAGGCAGCTCGGGCGGAAGTTCAACGTTGAACGCACTTGATCACCAGAAGAGGGCTACACTCACTTCCAGGATTTACGTCTGTAGCCGACGATACGTCAGCCACTCGGTCCCAATCGCTGGCAGGAAGAAAGCGATCACCACGGATGTGGCTGCGAAGAAAGCAGGAACAATGAAATTGTGGGAACGGCTTGCGCACTGCTGCCAAACTGAGCAGAAGCCTCTTGCAGGGACGTCTTTTGCACGCAGCTCGGGTGGAAGTTCAACGTTGAACGCACTTGATCACCGGAAGAGGGCTACACGCACTTATAGCAGTTACGTCTGTAGCCGACGATACGTAAGCCCTCGGTCCCACTCGCTGGCAGGAAGAAAGCGGTCACAACGGGTGTGGCTGCTAAGAAAGCAGGAACAATGGACGATGTGCGAACGGCTTGCGCACTGCTGCCGAACTGAGCAGAAGCCTATTGCAGGGACATCTTTTGTAGGCAGCTCAGGTGGAAGTTCAACGTTGAACACACTTGATCACCGGAAGAGGGCTACACGCACTTCCAGCAGGTACTTCTATAGCCGACGATACGTCAGCCACTCGGTCCCACTCGCTGGCAGGAAGAAAGCGGTCACCACGGATGTGGCTGCGAAGAAAGCAGGAACAATGAATGATGTGCGAACGGCTTTCGCACTGCTGCAGAACTGAGCAGAAGCCTCTTGCAGGGACATCTTTTGTAGGCAGCTCAGGTGGAAGTTATACGTTAAACGCACTTGATCCCCGGAAGAGGGCTACACGCACTTCCAGCAGTTACGTCTGTAGCTGACGATACGTCAGCCACTCGGTCCCACTCGCTGGCAGGAAGAAAGCGGTCACCACCGATGTGGCTGCGAAGAAAGCAGGAACAATGAACGATGTGCGAACGGCTTGCGCACTGCTGCCAAACTGAGCAGAAGCCTCTTGCAGGGACGTCTTTTGTAGGCAGCTCGGGTGGAAGTTCAACGTTGAACGCACTTGATCACCGGAAGAGGGCTACACGCACTTCCAGCAGTGACGTCTGTAGCCGACGATACGTCAGCCACTCGGTCCCACTCGCTCGCAGGAAGAAAGCGGTCACCACGGATGTGGCTGCGAAGAAAGCAAGAACAATGAACGATGTGCGAACGGCTTGCGCACTGCTGCCAAACTGAGCAGAAGCCTCTTGCAGGGACATCTTTTGTAGGCAGCTCAGGTGGAAGTTCAACGTTGAACGCACTTGATCACCGGAAGAGGGCACACGCACTTCCAGCAGTTAAGTCTGTAGCCGACGATACGTCAGCCACTCGGTCCCACTCGATGGCAGGAAGAAAGCGGTCACCACGGATGTGGCTGCGAAGAAAGCAGGAACAATGAACGATGTGCGAACGGCTTGCCCACTGCTGCCAAACTGAGCAGAAGCCTCTTGCAGGGACATCTTTTGTAGGCAGCTCAGGTGGAAGTTCAACGTTGAACACACTTGATCACCGGAAGAGGGCTACACGCACTTCCAGCAGTTACGTCTGTACCCGACGATACGTCAGCCACTCGGTCCCACTCGCTGGCAGGAAGAAAGCGGTCACCACAGATGTGGCTGCGAAGAAAGCAAGAGCAATGAACGATGTGCGAACGGCTTGCGCACTGCTGCCAAACTGAGCAGAAGCCTCTTGCAGGCACATCTTTTGTAGGCAGCTCAGGCGGAAGTTCAACGTTGAACGCACTTGATCACCGGAAGAGGGCACACGCACTTCCAGAAGTTACGTCTGTAGCCGACGATACGTCATCCACTCGGTCCCACTCGCTGGCAGGAAGAAAGCGGTCACCACGGACGTGGTTGCGAAGAAAGCAGGAACAATGAACGATGTGCGAACGGCTTGTGCACTGCTGCCAAACTGAGCAGAAGCTTCTTGCAGGGTCGTCTTTTGTAGGCAGCTCGGGCGGAAGTTCAACGTTGAACGCACTTGATCACCCAAGGAGGGCTACACGCACTTCCAGCAGTTACGTCTGTAGCCGACGATACGTCAGCCACTCAGTCCCACTCGCTGGCAGGAAGAAAGCGGTCACCACGGATGTGGCTGCGAAGAAAGCAGGAACAATGAACGATGTGCGAACTGCTTGTGCACTGCTGCCAAACTGAGCAGAAGCCTCTAGCAGGGACATCTTTTGTAGACCGCTCAGGTGGAAGTTCAACGTACAACGCACTTGTTCACCGGAAGAGGGCTACACGCACTTCCAGCAGTTACGTCTGTAGCCGACGATACGTCAGCCACTCGGTCCCACTCGCTGGCAGGAAGAAAGCGCTCATCACGGACGTGGTTGCGAAGAAAGCAGGAACAATGAACGATGTGCGAACGGCTTGTGCACTGCTGCCAAACTGAGCAGAAGCCTATAGCAGGGAAATCTTTTGTAGGCAGCTCAGGTGGAAGTTCAACGTAGAACGCACTTGATCACCGGAAGAGGGCTACACGCACTTCCAGCAGTTACGTCTGTAGCCGACGATACGTCAGCCACTCGGTCCCACTCGCTGCCAGGAAGAAAGCGGTCACCACGGATGTGGCTGCGAAGAAAGCAGGAACAATGAACGATGTGCGAACGGCTTGCGCACTGCTGCCAAACTGAGCAGAAGCCTTTTCTAGGCAGCTCGGGTAGAAGTTCAACATTGAGCACACTTGATCACCGGAAGAGGGCTACACGCACTTCCAGGAGTTACGTCTGTAGCCGACGATACGTCAGCCACTCGGTCCCACTCGCTGGCAGGAATAAAGCGGTCACCACGGATGTGGCTGCGAAGAAAGCAAGAGCAATGAACGATGCGCGAACGGCTTGCGCACTGCTGCCAAACTGAGCAGAAGCCTCTTGCAGGCACATCTTTTGTAGGCAGCTCAGGTGGAAGTTCAACGTTGAACGCACTTGATCACCGGAAGAGGGCTACACGCACTTCCAGCAGTTACGTCTGTAGCCGACGATACGTCATCCACTCGGTCCCACTCGCTGGCAGGAAGAAAGCGGTCACCACGGACGTGGTTGCGAAGAAAGCAGGAACAATGAACGATGTGCGAACGGCTTGTGCACTGCTGCCAAACTGAGCAGAAGCTTCTTGCAGGGTCGTCTTTTGTAGGCAGCTCGGGCGGAAGTTCAACGTTGAACGCACTTGATCACCCAAGGAGGGCTACACGCACTTCCAGCAGTTACGTCTGTAGCCGACGATACGTCAGCCACTCAGTCCCACTCGCTGGCAGGAAGAAAGCGGTCACCACGGATGTGGCTGCGAAGAAAGCAGGAACAATGAACGATGTGCGAACTGCTTGTGCACTGCTGCCAAACTGAGCAGAAGCCTCTAGCAGGGACATCTTTTGTAGGCCGCTCAGGTGGAAGTTCAACGTACAACGCACTTGTTCACCGGAAGAGGGCTACACGCACTTCCAGCAGTTACGTCTGTAGCCGACGATACGTCAGCCACTCGGTCCCACTCGCTGGCAGGAAGAAAGCGGTCACCACGGACGTGGTTGCGAAGAAAGCAGGAACAATGAACGATGTGCGAACGGCTTGTGCACTGCTGCCAAACTGAGCAGAAGCCTATAGCAGGGACATCTTTTGTAGGCAGCTCAGGTGGAAGTTCAACGTAGAACACACTTGTTCACCGGAAGAGGGCTACACGCACTTCCAGCAGTTACGTCTGTAGCCGACGATACGTCAGCCACTCGGTCCCACTCGCTGGCAGGAAGAAAGCGGTCACCACGGATTTGGCTGCGAATAAAACAGGAAGAATGAACGATGTGCGAACGGCTTGCGCACTGCTGCCAAACTGAGCAGAAGCCTCTTGCAGGGACGTCTTTTGTAGGCAGCTCCTGCGGAATTTCAACGTTGAACGCACTTGATCACCGGAGGAGGGCAACACGCACTGCCAGCAGTTACGTCGGTAGCCGACGATACGTCAGCCACTCGGTCCCACTCGCTGGCAGGAAGAAAGCGGTCACCACGGATGTGGCTGCGAAGAAAGCAAGAACAATGAACGATGTGCGAACGGCTTGCGCACTGCTGGCAAACTGAGTAGAAGCCTCTTGCAGGGACATCTTTTGTAGGCAGCTCAGGTGGAAGTTCAACGTTGAACGATCTTGATCATCGGAAGAGGGCTACACGCACTTCCAGCAGTTACGTCTGTAGCCGACGATACGTCAGCCACTCGGTCCCACTCGGTGGTAGGAAGAAAGTGGTCACCATGGATGTGGCTGCGAAGAAAGCAGGAAGAATGGACGATGTGCGAACGGCTTGCGCACTGCTGCCGAACTGAGCAGAAGCCTATTGCAGGGACATCTTTTGTAGGCAGCTCAGGTGGAAGTTCAACGTTGAACACACTTGATCACCGGAAGAGGGCTACACGCACTTCCAGCAGGTACTTCTATAGCCGACGATACGTCAGCCACTCGGTCCCACTCGCTGGCAGGAAGAAAGCGGTCACCACGGATGTGGCTGCGAAGAAAGCAGGAACAATGAATGATGTGCGAACGGCTTTCGCACTGCTGCAGAACTGAGCAGAAGCCTCTTGCAGGGACATCTTTTGTAGGCAGCTCAGGTGGAAGTTATACGTTAAACGCACTTGATCACCGGAAGAGGGCTACACGCACTTCCAGCAGTTACGTCTGTAGCTGACGATACGTCAGCCACTCGGTCCCACTCGCTGGCAGGAAGAAAGCGGTCACCACCGATGTGGCTGCGAAGAAAGCAGGAACAATGAACGATGTGCGAACGGCTTGCGCACTGCTGCCAAACTGAGCAGAAGCCTCTTGCAGGGACGTCTTTTGTAGGCAGCTCGGGTGGAAGTTCAACGTTGAACGCACTTGATCACCGGAAGAGGGCTACACGCACTTCCAGCAGTGACGTCTGTAGCCGACGATACGTCAGCCACTCGGTCCCACTCGCTCGCAGGAAGAAAGCGGTCACCACGGATGTGGCTGCGAAGAAAGCAAGAACAATGAACGATGTGCGAACGGCTTGCGCACTGCTGCCAAACTGAGCAGAAGCCTCTTGCAGGGACATCTTTTGTAGGCAGCTCAGGTGGAAGTTCAACGTTGAACGCACTTGATCACCGGAAGAGGGCACACGCACTTCCAGCAGTTAAGTCTGTAGCCGACGATACGTCAGCCACTCGGTCCCACTCGATGGCAGGAAGAAAGCGGTCACCACGGATGTGGCTGCGAAGAAAGCAGGAACAATGAACGATGTGCGAACGGCTTGCCCACTGCTGCCAAACTGAGCAGAAGCCTCTTGCAGGGACGTCTTTTGCAGGCAGCTCGGGTGGAAGTTCAACGTTGAACGCACTTGATCACCGGAAGAGGGCTACACGCACTTCCAGCAGTACGTCTGTAGCCGACGATACGTCAGCCCTCGGTCCCACTCGCTGGCAGGAAGAAAGCGGTCACAACGGATGTGGCTGCGAAGAAAGCAGGAACAATGGACGATGTGCGAACGGCTTGCGCACTGCTGCCGAACTGAGCAGAAGCCTATTGCAGGGACATCTTTTGTAGGCAGCTCAGGTGGAAGTTCAACGTTGAACACACTTGATCACCGGAAGAGGGCTACACGCACTTCCAGCAGTTACGTCTGTAGCCGACGATACGTCAGCCACTCGGTCCCACTCGCTGGCAGGAAGAAAGCGGTCACCACAGATGTGGCTGCGAAGAAAGCAAGAGCAATGAACGATGTGCGAACGGCTTGCGCACTGCTGCCAAATTGAGCAGAAGCCTCTTGCAGGCACATCTTTTGTAGGCAGCTCAGGTGGAAGTTCAACGTTGAACGCACTTGATCACCGGAAGAGGGCACACGCACTTCCAGAAGTTACGTCTGTAGCCGACGATACGTCATCCACTCGGTCCCACTCGCTGGCAGGAAGAAAGCGGTCACCACGGACGTGGTTGCGAAGAAAGCAGGAACAATGAACGATGTGCGAACGGCTTGTGCACTGCTGCCAAACTGAGCAGAAGCTTCTTGCAGGGTCGTCTTTTGTAGGCAGCTCGGGCGGAAGTTCAACGTTGAACGCACTTGATCACCCAAGGAGGGCTACACGCACTTCCAGCAGTTACGTCTGTAGCCGACGATACGTCAGCCACTCTGTCCCACTCGCTGGCAGGAAGAAAGCGGTCACCACGGATGTGGCTGCGAAGAAAGCAGGAACAATGAACGATGTGCGAACTGCTTGTGCACTGCTGCCAAACTGAGCAGAAGCCTCTAGCAGGGACATCTTTTGTAGGCCGCTCAGGTGGAAGTTCAACGTACAACGCACTTGTTCACCGGAAGAGGGCTACACGCACTTCCAGCAGTTACGTCTGTAGCCGACGATACGTCAGCCACTCGGTCCCACTCGCTGGCAGGAAGAAAGCGGTCATCACGGACGTGGTTGCGAAGAAAGCAGGAACAATGAACGATGTGCGAACGGCTTGTGCACTGCTGCCAAACTGAGCAGAAGCCTATAGCAGGGAAATCTTTTGTAGGCAGCTCAGGTGGAAGTTCAACGTAGAACGCACTTGATCACCGGAAGAGGGCTACACGCACTTCCAGCAGTTACGTCTGTAGCCGACGATACGTCAGCCACTCGGTCCCACTCGCTGCCAGGAAGAAAGCGGTCACCACGGATGTGGCTGCGAAGAAAGCAGGAACAATGAACGATGTGCGAACGGCTTGCGCACTGCTGCCAAACTGAGCAGAAGCCTTTTCTAGGCAGCTCGGGTAGAAGTTCAACGTTGAGCACACTTGATCACCGGAAGAGGGCTACACGCACTTCCAGGAGTTACGTCTGTAGCCGACGATACGTCAGCCACTCGGTCCCACTCGCTGGCAGGAAGAAAGCGGTCACCACGGATGTGGCTGCGAAGAAAGCAAGAGCAATGAACGATGCGCGAACGGCTTGCGCACTGCTGCCAAACTGAGCAGAAGCCTCTTGCAGGCACATCTTTTGTAGGCAGCTCAGGTGGAAGTTCAACGTTGAACGCACTTGATCACCGGAAGAGGGCTACACGCACTTCCAGCAGTTACGTCTGTAGCCGACGATACGTCATCCACTCGGTCCCACTCGCTGGCAGGAAGAAAGCGGTCACCACGGACGTGGTTGCGAAGAAAGCAGGAACAATGAACGATGTGCGAACGGCTTGTGCACTGCTTCCAAACTGAGCAGAAGCTTCTTGCAGGGTCGTCTTTTGTAGGCAGCTCGGGCGGAAGTTCAACGTTGAACGCACTTGATCACCCAAGGAGGGCTACACGCACTTCCAGCAGTTACGTCTGTAGCCGACGATACGTCAGCCACTCAGTCCCACTCGCTGGCAGGAAGAAAGCGGTCACCACGGATGTGGCTGCGAAGAAAGCAGGAACAATGAACGATGTGCGAACTGCTTGTGCACTGCTGCCAAACTGAGCAGAAGCCTCTAGCAGGGACATCTTTTGTAGGCCGCTCAGGTGGAAGTTCAACGTACAACGCACTTGTTCACCGGAAGAGGGCTACACGCACTTCCAGCAGTTACGTCTGTAGCCGACGATACGTCAGCCACTCGGTCCCACTCGCTGGCAGGAAGAAAGCGGTCACCACGGACGTGGTTGCGAAGAAAGCAGGAACAATGAACGATGTGCGAACGGCTTGTGCACTGCTGCCAAACTGAGCAGAAGCCTATAGCAGGGACATCTTTTGTAGGCAGCTCAGGTGGAAGTTCAACGTAGAACGCACTTGTTCACCGGAAGAGGGCTACACGCACTTCCAGCAGTTACGTCTGTAGCCGACGATACGTCAGCCACTCGGTCCCACTCGCTGGCAGGAAGAAAGCGGTCACCACGGATTTGGCTGCGAATAAAGCAGGAAGAATGAACGATGTGCGAACGGCTTGCGCACTGCTGCCAAACTGAGCAGAAGCCTCTTGCAGGGACGTCTTTTGTAGGCAGCTCCTGCGGAATTTCAACGTTGAACGCACTTGATCACCGGAGGAGGGCAACACGCACTGCCAGCAGTTACGTCGGTAGCCGACGATACGTCAGCCACTCGGTCCCACTCGCTGGCAGGAAGAAAGCGGTCACCACGGATGTGGCTGCGAAGAAAGCAAGAACAATGAACGATGTGCGAACGGCTTGCGCACTGCTGGCAAACTGAGTAGAAGCCTCTTGCAGGGACATCTTTTGTAGGCAGCTCAGGTCGAAGTTCAACGTTGAACGATCTTGATCATCGGAAGAGGGCTACACGCACTTCCAGCAGTTACGTCTGTAGCCGACGATACGTCAGCCACTCGGTCCCACTCGGTGGTAGGAAGAAAGTGGTCACCATGGATGTGGCTGCGAAGAAAGCAGGAAGAATGAACGAGGTGCGAACGGCTTGCGCACTGCTGCCAAACTGAGGAGAAGCCTTTGCAGAGACATCTTTTGCAGGCAGCTCAGGTTGAAGTGCAACGTTGAACGCACTTGATCACCGGAAGAGGGCTACACGCACTTCCAGCAGTTACGTCTGTAGCCGACGATACGTCAGCCACTCGGTCCCACTCGCTGGCAGGAAGAAAGCGGTCGCCACGGATGTGGCTGCGAAGAAAGCAAGAACAATGAACGATGTGCGAACGGCTTGCGCACTGCTGCCAAACTGAGCAGAAGCCTCTTGCAAGACATCTTTTGTAGGCAGCTCAGGTGGAAGTTCAACGTTGAACGCACATGATCACCGGAAGAGGGCACACGCACTTCCAGCAGTTAAGTCTGTAGCCGACGATACGTCAGCCACTCGGTCCCACTCGATGGCAGGAAGAAAGCGGTCACCACTGATGTGGCTGCGAAGAAAGCAGGAACAATGAACGATGTGCGAACGGCTTGCGCACTAGCTGCCAAATTGAGCAGAAGCCTCTTGCAGGGACATCCTTTGTAGGCAGCTCAGGTGAAAGTTCAACGTTGAACGCACTTGATCACCGGAAGAGGGCTACACGCACTTCCAGCAGTTACGTCTGTAGCCGACGATACCTCAGCCACTCGGTCCCACTCGCTGGCAGGAAGAAAGTGGTCACCACGGATGTGGCTGCGAAGAAAGCAGGAAGAATGAACGATGTGCGAACGGCTTGCGCACTGCTGCCAAACTGAGCAGAAGCCTCTTGCAGGGACATCTTTTGTAGGCAGCTCAGGTGGAAGTTCAACGTTGAACGCACTTGATCACCGGAAGAGGGCACACGCACTTCCAGCAGTTAAGTCTGTAGCCGACGATACGTGAGCCACTCGGTCCCACTCGATGGCAGGAAGAAAGCGGTCACCACAGATGTGGCTGCGAAGAAAGCAGGAACAATGAACGATGTGCGAACGGCTTGCGCACTAGCTGCCAAACTGAGCAGATGCCTCTTGTAGGGGCATCTTTTGTAGGCAGCTCAGGTGGAAGTTCAACGTTGAACGCACTTGATCACCGGAAGAGGGCTAGACGCACTTCCAGCAGTTACGTCTGTAGCCGACGATACGTCAGCCACTCGGTCCCACTCGCTGCCAGGAAGAAAGCGGTCACCACGGATGTGGCTGCGATGAAAGCAGGAACAATGAACGATGTGCGAACGGCTTGCGCCCTGCTGCCAAACTGAGCAGAAGCCTTTTCTAGGCAGCTCGGGTGGAAGTTCAACGTTGAACACACTTGATCACCGGAAGAGGGCTACACGCACTTCCAGCAGTTACGTCTGTAGCCGACGATACGTCAGCCACTCGGTCCCACTCGCTGGCAGGAAGAAAGCGGTCACAACGGATGTGGCTGCGAAGAAAGCAGGAACAATGAACGATGTGCGAACGGCTTGCGCACTGCTGCCAAACTGAGCAGAAGCCTCTTGCAGGGACATCTTTTGTAGGCAGCTCAGGTGGAAGTTCAACGTTGAATGCACTTGATCACCAGAAGAGGGCTACACTCACTTCCAGGATTTACGTCTGTAGCCGACGATACGTCAGCCACTCGGTCCCAATCGCTGGCAGGAAGAAAGCGATCACCACGGATGTGGCTGCGAAGAAAGCAGGAACAATGAAATTGTGGGAACGGCTTGCGCACTGCTGCCAAACTGAGCAGAAGCCTCTTGCAGGGACGTCTTTTGCACGCAGCTCGGGTGGAAGTTCAACGTTGAACGCACTTGATCACCGGAAGAGGGCTACACGCACTTATAGCAGTTACGTCTGTAGCCGACGATACGTAAGCCCTCGGTCCCACTCGCTGGCAGGAAGAAAGCGGTCACAACGGATGTGGCTGCTAAGAAAGCAGGAACAATGGACGATGTGCGAACGGCTTGCGCACTGCTGCCGAACTGAGCAGAAGCCTATTGCAGGGACATCTTTTGTAGGCAGCTCAGGTGGAAGTTCAACGTTGAACACACTTGATCACCGGAAGAGGGCTACACGCACTTCCAGCAGGTACTTCTATAGCCGACGATACGTCAGCCACTCGGTCCCACTCGCTGGCAGGAAGAAAGCGGTCACCACGGATGTGGCTGCGAAGAAAGGAGGAACAATGAATGATGTGCGAACGGCTTTCGCACTGCTGCAGAACTGAGCAGAAGCCTCTTGCAGGGACATCTTTTGTAGGCAGCTCAGGTGGAAGTTATACGTTAAACGCACTTGATCACCGGAAGAGGGCTACACGCACTTCCAGCAGTTACGTCTGTAGCTGACGATACGTCAGCCACTCGGTCCCACTCGCTGGCAGGAAGAAAGCGGTCACCACCGATGTGGCTGCGAAGAAAGCAGGAACAATGAACGATGTGCGAACGGCTTGCGCACTGCTGCCAAACTGAGCAGAAGCCTCTTGCAGGGACGTCTTTTGTAGGCAGCTCGGGTGGAAGTTCAACGTTGAACGCACTTGATCACCGGAAGAGGGCTACACGCACTTCCAGCAGTGACGTCTGTAGCCGACGATACGTCAGCCACTCGGTCCCACTCGCTCGCAGGAAGAAAGCGGTCACCACGGATGTGGCTGCGAAGAAAGCAAGAACAATGAACGATGTGCGAACGGCTTGCGCACTGCTGCCAAACTGAGCAGAAGCCTCTTGCAGGGACATCTTTTGTAGGCAGCTCAGGTGGAAGTTCAACGTTGAACGCACTTGATCACCGGAAGAGGGCACACGCACTTCCAGCAGTTAAGTCTGTAGCCGACGATACGTCAGCCACTCGGTCCCACTCGATGGCAGGAAGAAAGCGGTCACCACGGATGTGGCTGCGAAGAAAGCAGGAACAATGAACGATGTGCGAACGGCTTGCCCACTGCTGCCAAACTGAGCAGAAGCCTCTTGCAGGGACGTCTTTTGCAGGCAGCTCGGGTGGAAGTTCAACGTTGAACGCACTTGATCACCGGAAGAGGGCTACACGCACTTCCAGCAGTACGTCTGTAGCCGACGATACGTCAGCCCTCGGTCCCACTCGCTGGCAGGAAGAAAGCGGTCACAACGGATGTGGCTGCGAAGAAAGCAGGAACAATGGACGATGTGCGAACGGCTTGCGCACTGCTGCCGAACTGAGCAGAAGCCTATTGCAGGGACATCTTTTGTAGGCAGCTCAGGTGGAAGTTCAACGTTGAACACACTTGATCACCGGAAGAGGGCTACACGCACTTCCAGCAGTTACGTCTGTAGCCGACGATACGTCAGCCACTCGGTCCCACTCGCTGGCAGGAAGAAAGCGGTCACCACAGATGTGGCTGCGAAGAAAGCAAGAGCAATGAACGATGTGCGAACGGCTTGCGCACTGCTGCCAAACTGAGCAGAAGCCTCTTGCAGGCACATCTTTTGTAGGCAGCTCAGGTGGAAGTTCAACGTTGAACGCACTTGATCACCGGAAGAGGGCACACGCACTTCCAGAAGTTACGTCTGTAGCCGACGATACGTCAGCCACTCGGTCCCACTCGCTGGCAGGAAGAAAGCGGTCACCACGGATGTGGCTGCGAAGAAAGCAAGAACAATGAACGATGTGCGAACGGCTTGCGCACTGCTGCCAAACTGAGCCGAAGCCTCTTGCAGGGACATCTTTTGTAGGCAGCTCAGGTGGAAGTTGAACGTTGAACGCACTTGATCACCGGAAGAGGGCACACGCACTTCCAGCAGTTAAGTCTGTAGCCGACGATACGTCAGCCACTCGGTCCCACTCGATGGCAGGAAGAAAGCGGTCACCACGGATGTGGCTGCGAAGAAAGCAGGAACAATGAACGATGTGCGAACGGCTTGCGCACTACCTGCCAAACTGAGCATATGCCTCTTGCAGGGGCATCTTTTGTAGGCAGCTCAGGTGGAAGTTGAACGTTGAACGCACTTGATCACCGGAAGAGGGCTACACGCACTTCCAGCAGTTACGTCTGTAGCCGACGATACGTCATCCACTCGGTCCCACTCGCTGGCAGGAAGAAAGCGGTCACCACGGGCGTGGTTGCGAAGAAAGCAGGAACAATAAACGATGTGCGAACGGCTTCCGCACTGCTGCCAAACTGAGCAGAAGCCTCTTGCAGGGGCATCTTTTGTAGGCAGCTGAGGTGGAAGTTCAACGTTGAACGCACTTGATCACCGGAAGAGGGCTACACGCACTTCCAGCAGTTACGTCTGTAGCCGACGATACGTCAGCCACTCGGTCCCACTCGCTGCCAGGAAGAAAGCGGTCACCACGGATGTGGCTGCGAAGAAAGCAGGAACAATGAACGATGTGCGAACGGCTTGCGCACTGCTGCCAAACTGAGCAGAAGCCTTTTCTAGGCAGCTCGGGTAGAAGTTCAACGTTGAGCACACTTGATCACCGGAAGAGGGCTACACGCACTTCCAGGAGTTACGTCTGTAGCCGACGATACGTCAGCCACTCGGTCCCACTCGCTGGCAGGAAGAAAGCGGTCACCACGGATGTGGCTGCGAAGAAAGCAAGAGCAATGAACGATGCGCGAACGGCTTGCGCACTGCTGCCAAACTGAGCAGAAGCCTCTTGCAGGCACATCTTTTGTAGGCAGCTCAGGTGGAAGTTCAACGTTGAACGCACTTGATCACCGGAAGAGGGCTACACGCACTTCCAGCAGTTACGTCTGTAGCCGACGATACGTCATCCACTCGGTCCCACTCGCTGGCAGGAAGAAAGCGGTCACCACGGACGTGGTTGCGAAGAAAGCAGGAACAATGAACGATGTGCGAACGGCTTGTGCACTGCTGCCAAACTGAGCAGAAGCTTCTTGCAGGGTCGTCTTTTGTAGGCAGCTCGGGCGGAAGTTCAACGTTGAACGCACTTGATCACCCAAGGAGGGCTACACGCACTTCCAGCAGTTACGTCTGTAGCCGACGATACGTCAGCCACTCAGTCCCACTCGCTGGCAGGAAGAAAGCGGTCACCACGGATGTGGCTGCGAAGAAAGCAGGAACAATGAACGATGTGCGAACTGCTTGTGCACTGCTGCCAAACTGAGCAGAAGCCTCTAGCAGGGACATCTTTTGTAGGCCGCTCAGGTGGAAGTTCAACGTACAACGCACTTGTTCACCGGAAGAGGGCTACACGCACTTCCAGCAGTTACGTCTGTAGCCGACGATACGTCAGCCACTCGGTCCCACTCGCTGGCAGGAAGAAAGCGGTCACCACGGATTTGGCTGCGAATAAAGCAGGAAGAATGAACGATGTGCGAACGGCTTGCGCACTGCTGCCAAACTGAGCAGAAGCCTCTTGCAGGGACGTCTTTTGTAGGCAGCTCCTGCGGAATTTCAACGTTGAACGATCTTGATCATCGGAAGAGGGCTACACGCACTTCCAGCAGTTACGTCTGTAGCCGACGATACGTCAGCCACTCGGTCCCACTCGCTGGTAGGAAGAAAGTGGTCACCATGGATTTGGCTGCGAAGAAAGCAGGAGGAATGAACGAGGTGCGAACGGCTTGCGCACTGCTGCCAAACTGAGGAGAAGCCTTTGCAGGGACATCTTTTGCAGGCAGCTCAGGTTGAAGTGCAACGTTGAACGCACTTGATTACAGGAAGAGGGCTACACGCACTTCCAGCAGTTACGTCTGTAGCAGACGATACGTCAGCCACTCGGTCCCACTCGCTGGCAGGAAGAAAGCGGTCACCACGGATGTGGCTGCGAAGAAAGCAAGAACAATGAACGATGTGCGAACGGCTTGCGCACTGCTGGCAAACTGAGTAGAAGCCTCTTGCAGGGACATCTTTTGTAGGCAGCTCAGGTGGAAGTTCAACGTTGGACGATCTTGATCATCGGAAGAGGGCTACACGCACTTCCAGCAGTTACGTCTGTAGCCGACGATACGTCAGCCACTCGGTCCCACTCGCTGGCAGGAAGAAAGCGGTCACCACGGATGTGGCTGCGAAGAAAGCAAGAACAATGAACGATGTGCGAACGGCTTGCGCACTGCTGGCAAACTGAGTAGAAGCCTCTTGCAGGGACATCTTTTGTAGGCAGCTCAGGTGGAAGTTCAACGTTGGACGATCTTGATCATCGGAAGAGGGCTACACGCACTTCCAGCAGTTACGTCTGTAGCCGACGATACGTCAGCCACTCGGTCCCACTCGGTGGTAGGAAGAAAGTGGTCACCATGGATGTGGCTGCGAAGAAAGCAGGAAGAATGAACGAGGTGCGAACGGCTTGCGCACTGCTGCCAAACTGAGGAGAAGCCTTTGCAGAGACATCTTTTGCAGGCAGCTCAGGTTGAAGTGCAACGTTGAACGCACTTGATCACCGGAAGAGGGCTACACGCACTTCCAGCAGTTACGTCTGTAGCCGACGATACGTCAGCCACTCGGTCCCACTCGCTGGCAGGAAGAAAGCGGTCGCCACGGATGTGGCTGCGAAGAAAGCAAGAACAATGAACGATGTGCGAACGGCTTGCGCACTGCTGCCAAACTGAGCAGAAGCCTCTTGCAGGGACATCTTTTGTAGGCAGCTCAGGTGGAAGTTCAACGTTGAACGCACTTGATCACCGGAAGAGGGCACACGCACTTCCAGCAGTTAAGTCTGTAGCCGACGATACGTCAGCCACTCGGTCCCACTCGATGGCAGGAAGAAAGCGGTCACCACTGATGTGGCTGCGAAGAAAGCAGGAACAATGAACGATGTGCGAACGGCTTGCGCACTAGCTGCCAAACTGAGCAGATGCCTCTTGTAGGGGCATCTTTTGTAGGCAGCTCAGGTGGAAGTTCAACGTTGAACGCACTTGATCACCGGAAGAGGGCTACACGCACTTCCAGCAGTTACGTCTGTAGCCGACGATACGTCAGCCACTCGGTCCCACTCGCTGGCAGGAAGAAAGCGGTCACCACAGACGTGGTTGCGAAGAAAGCAGGAACAATAAACGATGTGCGAACGGCTTGCGCCCTGCTGCCAAACTGAGCAGAAGCCTTTTCTAGGCAGC
Source organism: Amblyomma americanum (assembly GCF_052857255.1). NCBI lineage: Eukaryota > Metazoa > Arthropoda > Arachnida > Ixodida > Ixodidae > Amblyomma > Amblyomma americanum. The sequence goes on along the minus strand of NC_135501.1, from coordinate 36,751,245 downwards.
TCGAGTGGAAGTTCAACGTTGAACACAATTGATCACCGGAAGAGGGCTACATGCACTTCCAGCAATTACGTCTGTAGCCGACGATACGTCAGCCACTCGGTCCCACTCGCTGCCAGGAAGAAAGCGGTCACCACGGATGTGGCTGCGATGAAAGCAGGAACAATGAACGATGTGCGAACGGCTTGCGCCCTGCTGCCAAACTGAGCAGAAGCCTTTTCTAGGCAGCTCGAGTGGAAGTTCAACGTTGAACACAATTGATCACCGGAAGAGGGCTACATGCACTTCCAGCAATTACGTCTGTAGCCGACGATACGTCAGCCACTCGGTCCCACTCGCTGGCAGGAAGAAAGCGGTCACAACGGATGTGGCTGCGAAGAAAGCAGGAACAATGAACGATGTGCGAACGGCTTGCGCACTGCTGCCAAACTGAGCAGAAGCCTCTTGCAGGGACATCTTTTGTAGGCAGCTCAGGTGGAAGTTCAACGTTGAACGCACTTGATCACCAGAAGAGGGCTACACTCACTTCCAGCATTTACGTCTGTAGCCGACGATACGTCAGCCACTCGGTCCCAATCGCTGGCAGGAAGAAAGCGGTCACCACGGATGTGGCTGCGAAGAAAGCAGGAACAATGAAAATGTGGGAACGGCTTGCGCACTGCTGCCAAACTGAGCAGAAGCCTCTTGCAGGGACGTCTTTTGTAGGCAGCTCCTGCGGAAGTTCAACGTTGAACGCACTTGATAACCGGAAGAGGGCTACACGCACTTCCAGCAGTTACGTCTGTAGCCGACGATACGTCAGCCACTCGGTCCCACTCGCTGGCAGGAAGAAAGCGGTCACCACGGATGTGGCTGCGAAGAAAGCAGGAACAATGAACGATGTGCGAACGGCTTGCCCACTGCTGCCAAACTGAGCAGAAGCCTCTTGCAGGGACGTCTTTTGCACGCAGCTCGGGTGGAAGTTCAACGTTGAACGCACTTGATCACCGGAAGAGGGCTACACGCACTTCCAGCAGTTACGTCTGTAGCCAACGATACGTCAGCCCTCGGTCCCACTCGTTGGCAGGAAGAAAGCGGTCACAACGGATGTGGCTGCTAAGAAAGCAGGAACAATGGACGATGTGCGAACGGCTTGCGCACTGCTGCCGAACTGAGCAGAAGCCTATTGCAGGGACATCTTTTGTAGGCAGCTCAGGTGGAAGTTCAACGTTGAACACACTTGATCACCGGAAGAGGGCTACACGCACTTCCAGCAGGTACTTCTATAGCCGACGATACGTCGGCCACTCGGTCCCACTCGCTGGCAGGAAGAAAGCGGTCACCACGGATGTGGCTGCGAAGAAAGCAGGAACAATGAATGATGTGCGAACGGCTTTCGCACTGCTGCAAAACTGAGCAGAAGCCTCTTGCAGGGACATCTTTTGTAGGCAGCTCAGGTGGAAGTTATACGTTAAACGCACTTGATCACCGGAAGAGGGCTACACGCACTTCCAGCAGTTACGTCTGTAGCTGACGATACGTCAGCCACTCGGTCCCACTCGCTGGCAGGAAGAAAGCGGTCACCACCGATGTGGCTGCGAAGAAAGCAGGAACAATGAACGATGTGCGAACGGCTTGCGCACTGCTGCCAAACTGAGCAGAAGCCTCTTGCAGGGACGTCTTTTGTAGGCAGCTCGGGTGGAAGTTCAACGTTGAACGCACTTGATCACCGGAAGAGGGCTACACGCACTTCCAGCAGTGACGTCTGTAGCCGACGATACGTCAGCAACTCGGTCCCACTCGCTGGCAGGAAGAAAGCGGTCACCACGGATGTGGCTGCGAAGAAAGCAAGAACAATGAACGATGTGCGAACGGCTTGCGCACTGCTGCCAAACTGAGCAGAAGCCTCTTGCAGGGACATCTTTTGTAGGCAGCTCAGGTGGAAGTTCAACGTTGAACGCACTTGATCACCGGAAGAGGGCACACGCACTTCCAGCAGTTAAGTCTGTAGCCGACGATACGTCAGCCACTCGGTCCCACTCGATGGCAGGAAGAAAGCGGTCACCACGGATGTGGCTGCGAAGAAAGCAGGAACAATGAACGATGTGCGAACGGCTTGCGCACTACCTGCCAAACTGAGCAGATGCCTCTTGTAGGGGCATCTTTTGTAGGCAGCTCAGGTGGAAGTTCAACGTTGAACGCACTTGATCACCGGAAGAGGGCACACGCACTTCCAGCAGTTAAGTCTGTAGCCGACGATACGTCAGCCACTCGGTCCCACTCGATGGCAGGAAGAAAGCGGTCACCACGGATGTGGCTGCGAAGAAAGCAGGAACAATGAACGATGTGCGAACGGCTTGCGCACTACCTGCCAAACTGAGCAGATGCCTCTTGTAGGGGCATCTTTTGTAGGCAGCTCAGGTGGAAGTTGAACGTTGAACGCACTTGATCACCGGAAGAGGGCTACATGCACTTCCAGCAGTTACGTCTGTAGCCGACGATACGTCAGCCACTCGGTCCCACTCGCTGGCAGGAAGAAAGCGGTCACCACGGACGTGGTTGCGAAAAAAGCAGGAACAATAAACGATGTGCGAATGGCTTCCGCACTGCTGCCAAACTGAGAAGAAGCCTGTTGCAGGGGCATCTTTTGTAGGCAGCTGAGGTGGAAGTTCAACGTTGAACGCACTTGATCACCGGAAGAGGGCTACACGCACTTCCAGCAGTTACATCTGTAGCCGACGATACTTCAGCCACTCGGTCCCACTCGCTGCCAGGAAGAAAGCGGTCACCACGGATGTGGCTGCGAAGAAAGCAAGAACAATGAACGATGTGCGAACGGCTTGCGCACTGCTGGCAAACTGAGTAGAAGCCTCTTGCAGGGACATCTTTTGTAGGCAGCTCAGGTGGAAGTTCAACGTTGAACGATCTTGATCATCGGAAGAGGGCTATACGCACTTCCAGCAGTTACGTCTGTAGCCGACGATACGTCAGCCACTCGGTCCCACTCGGTGGTAGGAAGAAAGTGGTCACCATGGATGTGGCTGCGAAGAAAGCAGGAAGAATGAACGAGGTGCGAACGGCTTGCGCACTGCTGCCAAACTGAGGAGAAGCCTTTGCAGAGACATCTTTTGCAGGCAGCTCAGGTTGAAGTGCAACGTTGAACGCACTTGATCACCGGAAGAGGGCTACACGCACTTCCAGCAGTTACGTCTGTAGCCGACGATACGTCAGCCACTCGGTCCCACTCGCTGGCAGGAAGAAAGCGGTCGCCACGGATGTGGCTGGGAAGAAAGCAAGAACAATGAACCATGTGCGAACGGCTTGCGCACTGCTGCCAAACTGAGCAGAAGCCTCTTGCAGGGACATCTTTTGTAGGCAGCTCAGGTGGAAGTTCAACGTTGAACGCACTTGATCACCGGAAGAGGGCACACGCACTTCCAGCAGTTAAGTCTGTAGCCGACGATACGTCAGCCACTCGGTCCCACTCGATGGCAGGAAGAAAGCGGTCACCACAGATGTGGCTGCGAAGAAAGCAGGAACAATGAACGATGTGCGAACGGCTTGCGCACTAGCTGCCAAACTGAGCAGATGCCTCTTGTAGGGGCATCTTTTGTAGGCAGCTCAGGTGGAAGTTCAACGTTGAACGCACTTGATCACCGGAAGAGGGCTACACGCACTTCCAGCAGTTACGTCTGTAGCCGACGATACGTCAGCCACTCGGTCCCACTCGCTGGCAGGAAAAAAGCGGTCACCACAGACGTGGTTGCGAAGAAAGCAGGAACAATAAACGATGTGCGAACGGCTTCCGCACTGCTGCCAAACTGAGCACAAGCCTCTTGCAGGGGCATCTTTTGTAGGCAGCTGAGGTGGAAGTTCAACGTTGAACGCACTTGATCACCGGAAGAGGGCTAGACGCACTTCCAGCAGTTACGTCTGTAGCCGACGATACGTCAGCCACTCGGTCCCACTCGCTGCCAGGAAGAAAGCGGTCACCACGGATGTGGCTGCGATGAAAGCAGGAACAATGAACGATGTGCGAACGGCTTGCGCCCTGCTGCCAAACTGAGCAGAAGCCTTTTCTAGGCAGCTCGGGTGGAAGTTCAACGTTGAACACACTTGATCACCGGAAGAGGGCTACACGCACTTCCAGCAGTTACGTCTGTAGCCGACGATACGTAAGCCCTCGGTCCCACTCGCTGGCAGGAAGAAAGCGGTCACAACGGATGTGGCTGCTAAGAAAGCAGGAACAATGGACGATGTGCGAACGGCTTGCGCACTGCTGCCGAACTGAGCAGAAGCCTATTGCAGGGACATCTTTTGTAGGCAGCTCAGGTGGAAGTTCAACGTTGAACACACTTGATCACCGGAAGAGGGCTACACGCACTTCCAGCAGGTACTTCTATAGCCGACGATACGTCAGCCACTCGGTCCCACTCGCTGGCAGGAAGAAAGCGGTCACCACGGATGTGGCTGCGAAGAAAGCAGGAACAATGAATGATGTGCGAACGGCTTTCGCACTGCTGCCAAACTGAGCAGAAGCCTCTTGCAGGGACATCTTTTGTAGGCAGCTCAGGTGGAAGTTCAACGTTGAACGCACTTGATCACCGGAAGAGGGCACACGCACTTCCAGCAGTTAAGTCTGTAGCCGACAATACGTCAGCCACTCGGTCCCACTCGATGGCAGGAAGAAAGCGGTCACCACTGATGTGGCTGCGAAGAAAGCAGGAACAATGAACGATGTGCGAACGGCTTGCGCACTAGCTGCCAAACTGAGCAGATGCCTCTTGTAGGGGCATCTTTTGTAGGCAGCTCAGGTGGAAGTTCAACGTTGAACGCACTTGATCACCGGAAGAGGGCTACACGCACTTCCAGCAGTTACGTCTGTAGCCGACGATACGTCAGCCACTCGGTCCCACTCGCTGGCAGGAAGAAAGCGGTCACCACAGACGTGGTTGCGAAGAAAGCAGGAACAATAAACGATGTGCGAACGGCTTCCGCACTGCTGCCAAACTGAGCACAAGCCTCTTGCAGGGGCATCTTTTGTAGGCACCTGAGGTGGAAGTTCAACGTTGAACGCACTTGATCACCGGAAGAGGGCTAGACGCACTTCCAGCAGTTACGTCTGTAGCCGACGATACGTCAGCCACTCGGTCCCACTCGCTGCCAGGAAGAAAGCGGTCACCACGGATGTGGCTGCGATGAAAGCAGGAACAATGAACGATGTGCGAACGGCTTGCGCCCTGCTGCCAAACTGAGCAGAAGCCTTTTCTAGGCAGCTCGAGTGGAATTTCAACGTTGAACACACTTGATCACCGGAAGAGGGCTACACGCACTTCCAGCAATTACGTCTGTAGCCGACGATACGTCAGCCACTCGGTCCCACTCGCTGGCAGGAAGAAAGCGGTCACAACGGATGTGGCTGCGAAGAAAGCAGGAACAATGAACGATGTGCGAACGGCTTGCGCACTGCTGCCAAACTGAGCAGAAGCCTCTTGCAGGGACATCTTTTGTAGGCAGCTCAGGTGGAAGTTCAACGTTGAACGCACTTGATCACCAGAAGAGGGCTACACTCACTTCCAGCATTTACGTCTGTAGCCGACGATACGTCAGCCACTCGGTCCCAATCGCTGGCAGGAAGAAAGCGGTCACCACGGATGTGGCTGCGAAGAAAGCAGGAACAATGAAAATGTGGGAACGGCTTGCGCACTGCTGCCAAACTGAACAGAAGCCTCTTGCAGGGACGTCTTTTGTAGGCAGCTCCTGCGGAAGTTCAACGTTGAACGCACTTGATAACCGGAAGAGGGCTACACGCACTTCCAGCAGTTACGTCTGTAGCCGACGATACGTCAGCCACTCGGTCCCACTCGCTGGCAGGAAGAAAGCGGTCACCACGGATGTGGCTGCGAAGAAAGCAGGAACAATGAACGATGTGCGAACGGCTTGCCCACTGCTGCCAAACTGAGCAGAAGCCTCTTGCAGGGACGTCTTTTGCACGCAGCTCGGGTGGAAGTTCAACGTTGAACGCACTTGATCACCGGAAGAGGGCTACACGCACTTCCAGCAGTTACGTCTGTAGCCGACGATACGTCAGCCCTCGGTCCCACTCGCTGGCAGGAAGAAAGCGGTCACAACGGATGTGGCTGCTAAGAAAGCAGGAACAATGGACGATGTGCGAACGGCTTGCGCACTGCTGCCGAACTGAGCAGAAGCCTATTGCAGGGACATCTTTTGTAGGCAGCTCAGGTGGAAGTTCAACGTTGAACACACATGATCACCGGAAGAGGGCTACACGCACTTCCAGCAGGTACTTCTATTGCCGACGATACGTCGGCCACTCGGTCCCACTCGCTGGCAGGAAGAAAGCGGTCACCACGGATGTGGCTTCGAAGAAAGCAGGAACAATGAATGATGTGCGAACGGCTTTCGCACTGCTGCAAAACTGAGCAGAAGCCTCTTGCAGGGACATCTTTTGTAGGCAGCTCAGGTGGAAGTTATACGTTAAACGCACTTGATCACCGGAAGAGGGCTACACGCACTTCCAGCAGTTACGTCTGTAGCTGACGATACGTCAGCCACTCGGTCCCACTCGCTGGCAGGAAGAAAGCGGTCACCACCGATGTGGCTGCGAAGAAAGCAGGAACAATGAACGATGTGCGAACGTCTTGCGCACTGCTGCCAAACTGAGCAGAAGCCTCTTGCAGGGACGTCTTTTGTAGGCAGCTCGGGTGGAAGTTCAACGTTGAACGCACTTGATCACCGGAAGAGGGCTACACGCACTTCCAGCAGTGACGTCTGTAGCCGACGATACGTCAGCAACTCGGTCCCACTCGCTGGCAGGAAGAAAGCGGTCACCACGGATGTGGCTGCGAAGAAAGCAAGAACAATGAACGATGTGCGAACGGCTTGCGCACTGCTGCCAAACTGAGCAGAAGCCTCTTGCAGGGACATCTTTTGTAGGCAGCTCAGGTGGAAGTTCAACGTTGAACGCACTTGATCACCGGAAGAGGGCACACGCACTTCCAGCAGTTAAGTCTGTAGCCGACGATACGTCAGCCACTCGGTCCCACTCGATGGCAGGAAGAAAGCGGTCACCACGGATGTGGCTGCGAAGAAAGCAGGAACAATGAACGATGTGCGAACGGCTTGCGCACTACCTGCCAAACTGAGCAGATGCCTCTTGTAGGGGCATCTTTTGTAGGCAGCTCAGGTGGAAGTTCAACGTTGAACGCACTTGATCACCGGAAGAGGGCACACGCACTTCCAGCAGTTAAGTCTGTAGCCGACGATACGTCAGCCACTCGGTCCCACTCGATGGCAGGAAGAAAGCGGTCACCACGGATGTGGCTGCGAAGAAAGCAGGAACAATGAACGATGTGCGAACGGCTTGCGCACTACCTGCCAAACTGAGCAGATGCCTCTTGTAGGGGCATCTTTTGTAGGCAGCTCAGGTGGAAGTTGAACGTTGAACGCACTTGATCACCGGAAGAGGGCTACACGCACTTCCAGCAGTTACGTCTGTAGCCGACGATACGTCAGCCACTCGGTCCCACTCGCTGGCAGGAAGAAAGCGGTCACCACGGACGTGGTTGCGAAGAAAGCAGGAACAATAAACGATGTGCGAACGGCTTCCGCACTGCTGCCAAACTGAGAAGAAGCCTGTTGCAGGGGCATCTTTTGTAGGCAGCTGAGGTGGAAGTTCAACGTTGAACGCACTTGATCACCGGAAGAGGGCTACACGCACTTCCAGCAGTTACATCTGTAGCCGACGATACTTCAGCCACTCGGTCCCACTCGCTGCCAGGAAGAAAGCGGTCACCACGGATGTGGCTGCGAAGAAAGCAAGAACAATGAACGATGTGCGAACGGCTTGCGCACTGCTGGCAAACTGAGTAGAAGCCTCTTGCAGGGACATCTTTTGTAGGCAGCTCAGGTGGAAGTTCAACGTTGAACGATCTTGATCATCGGAAGAGGGCTATACGCACTTCCAGCAGTTACGTCTGTAGCCGACGATACGTCAGCCACTCGGTCCCACTCGGTGGTAGGAAGAAAGTGGTCACCATGGATGTGGCTGCGAAGAAAGCAGGAAGAATGAACGAGGTGCGAACGGCTTGCGCACTGCTGCCAAACTGAGGAGAAGCCTTTGCAGAGACATCTTTTGCAGGCAGCTCAGGTTGAAGTGCAACGTTGAACGCACTTGATCACCGGAAGAGGGCTACACGCACTTCCAGCAGTTACGTCTGTAGCCGACGATACGTCAGCCACTCGGTCCCACTCGCTGGCAGGAAGAAAGCGGTCGCCACGGATGTGGCTGGGAAGAAAGCAAGAACAATGAACCATGTGCGAACGGCTTGCGCACTGCTGCCAAACTGAGCAGAAGCCTCTTGCAGGGACATCTTTTGTAGGCAGCTCAGGTGGAAGTTCAACGTTGAACGCACTTGATCACCGGAAGAGGGCACACGCACTTCCAGCAGTTAAGTCTGTAGCCGACGATACGTCAGCCACTCGGTCCCACTCGATGGCAGGAAGAAAGCGGTCACCACAGATGTGGCTGCGAAGAAAGCAGGAACAATGAACGATGTGCGAACGGCTTGCGCACTAGCTGCCAAACTGAGCAGATGCCTCTTGTAGGGGTATCTTTTGTAGGCAGCTCAGGTGGAAGTTCAACGTTGAACGCACTTGATCACCGGAAGAGGGCTAGACGCACTTCCAGCAGTTACGTCTGTAGCCGACGATACGTCAGCCACTCGGTCCCACTCGCTGCCAGGAAGAAAGCGGTCACCACGGATGTGGCTGCGATGAAAGCAGCAACAATGAACGATGTGCGAACGGCTTGCGCCCTGCTGCCAAACTGAGCAGAAGCCTTTTCTAGGCAGCTCGGGTGGAAGTTCAACGTTGAACACACTTGATCACCGGAAGAGGGCTACACGCACTTCCAGCAGTTACGTCTGTAGCCGACGATACGTCAGCCACTCGGTCCCACTCGCTGGCAGGAAGAAAGCGGTCACAACGGATGTGGCTGCGAAGAAAGCAGGAACAATGAACGATGTGCGAACGGCTTGCGCACTGCTGCCAAACTGAGCAGAAGCCTCTTGCAGGGACATCTTTTGTAGGCAGCTCAGGTGGAAGTTCAACGTTGAACGCACTTGATCACCAGAAGAGGGCTACACTCACTTCCAGGATTTACGTCTGTAGCCGACGATACGTCAGCCACTCGGTCCCAATCGCTGGCAGGAAGAAAGCGGTCACCACGGATGTGGCTGCGAAGAAAGCAGGAACAATGAAATTGTGGGAACGGCTTGCGCACTGCTGCCAAACTGAGCAGAAGCCTCTTGCAGGGACGTCTTTTGCACGCAGCTCGGGTGGAAGTTCAACGTTGAACGCACTTGATCACCGGAAGAGGGCTACACGCACTTATAGCAGTTACGTCTGTAGCCGACGATACGTAAGCCCTCGGTCCCACTCGCTGGCAGGAAGAAAGCGGTCACAACGGATGTGGCTGCTAAGAAAGCAGGAACAATGGACGATGTGCGAACGGCTTGCGCACTGCTGCCGAACTGAGCAGAAGCCTATTGCAGGGACATCTTTTGTAGGCAGCTCAGGTGGAAGTTCAACGTTGAACACACTTGATCACCGGAAGAGGGCTACACGCACTTCCAGCAGGTACTTCTATAGCCGACGATACGTCAGCCACTCGGTCCCACTCGCTGGCAGGAAGAAAGCGGTCACCACGGATGTGGCTGCGAAGAAAGCAGGAACAATGAATGATGTGCGAACGGCTTTCGCACTGCTGCAGAACTGAGCAGAAGCCTCTTGCAGGGACATCTTTTGTAGGCAGCTCAGGTGGAAGTTATACGTTAAACGCACTTGATCACCGGAAGAGGGCTACACGCACTTCCAGCAGTTACGTCTGTAGCTGACGATACATCAGCCACTCGGTCCCACTCGCTGGCAGGAAGAAAGCGGTCACCACCGATGTGGCTGCGAAGAAAGCAGGAACAATGAACGATGTGCGAACGGCTTGCGCACTGCTGCCAAACTGAGCAGAAGCCTCTTGCAGGGACGTCTTTTGTAGGCAGCTCGGGTGGAAGTTCAACGTTGAACGCACTTGATCACCGGAAGAGGGCTACACGCACTTCCAGCAGTGACGTCTGTAGCCGACGATACGTCAGCCACTCGGTCCCACTCGCTCGCAGGAAGAAAGCGGTCACCACGGATGTGGCTGCGAAGAAAGCAAGAACAATGAACGATGTGCGAACGGCTTGCGCACTGCTGCCAAACTGAGCAGAAGCCTCTTGCAGGGACATCTTTTGTAGGCAGCTCAGGTGGAAGTTCAACGTTGAACGCACTTGATCACCGGAAGAGGGCACACGCACTTCCAGCAGTTAAGTCTGTAGCCGACGATACGTCAGCCACTCGGTCCCACTCGATGGCAGGAAGAAAGCGGTCACCACGGATGTGGCTGCGAAGAAAGCAGGAACAATGAACGATGTGCGAACGGCTTGCCCACTGCTGCCAAACTGAGCAGAAGCCTCTTGCAGGGACGTCTTTTGCAGGCAGCTCGGGTGGAAGTTCAACGTTGAACGCACTTGATCACCGGAAGAGGGCTACACGCACTTCCAGCAGTACGTCTGTAGCCGACGATACGTCAGCCCTCGGTCCCACTCGCTGGCAGGAAGAAAGCGGTCACAACAAATGTGGCTGCGAAGAAAGCAGGAACAATGGACGATGTGCGAACGGCTTGCGCACTCCTGCCGAACTGAGCAGAAGCCTATTGCAGGGACATCTTTTGTAGGCAGCTCAGGTGGAAGTTCAACGTTGAACACACTTGATCACCGGAAGAGGGCTACACGCACTTCCAGCAGTACGTCTGTAGCCGACGATACGTCAGCCCTCGGTCCCACTCGCTGGCAGGAAGAAAGCGGTCACAACGGATGTGGCTGCGAAGAAAGCAGGAACAATGGACGATGTGCGAACGGCTTGCGCACTGCTGCCGAACTGAGCAGAAGCCTATTGCAGGGACATCTTTTGTAGGCAGCTCAGGTGGAAGTTCAACGTTGAACACACTTGATCACCGGAAGAGGGCTACACGCACTTCCAGCAGTTACGTCTGTAGCCGACGATACGTCAGCCACTCGGTCCCACTCGCTGGCAGGAAGAAAGCGGTCACCACAGATGTGGCTGCGAAGAAAGCAAGAGCAATGAACGATGTGCGAACGGCTTGCGCACTGCTGCCAAACTGAGCAGAAGCCTCTTGCAGGCACATCTTTTGTAGGCAGCTCAGGTGGAAGTTCAACGTTGAACGCACTTGATCACCGGAAGAGGGCTACACGCACTTCCAGCAGTTACGTCTGTAGCCGACGATACGTCATCCACTCGGTCCCACTCGCTGGCAGGAAGAAAGCGGTCACCACGGGCGTGGTTGCGAAGAAAGCAGGAACAATAAACGATGTGCGAACGGCTTCCGCACTGCTGCCAAACTGAGCAGAAGCCTCTTGCAGGGGCATCTTTTGTAGGCAGCTGAGGTGGAAGTTCAACGTTGAACGCACTTGATCACCGGAAGAGGGCTACACGCACTTCCAGCAGTTACGTCTGTAGCCGACGATAAGTCAGCCACTCGGTCCCACTCGCTGCCAGGAAGAAAGCGGTCACCACGGATGTGGCTGCGAAGAAAGCAGGAACAATGAACGATGTGCGAACGGCTTGCGCACTGCTGCCAAACTGAGCAGAAGCCTTTTCTAGGCAGCTCGGGTAGAAGTTCAACGTTGAGCACACTTGATCACCGGAAGAGGGCTACACGCACTTCCAGGAGTTACGTCTGTAGCCGACGATACGTCAGCCACTCGGTCCCACTCGCTGGCAGGAAGAAAGCGGTCACCACGGATGTGGCTGCGAAGAAAGCAAGAGCAATGAACGATGCGCGAACGGCTTGCGCACTGCTGCCAAACTGAGCAGAAGCCTCTTGCAGGCACATCTTTTGTAGGCAGCTCAGGTGGAAGTTCAACGTTGAACGCACTTGATCACCGGAAGAGGGCTACACGCACTTCCAGCAGTTACGTCTGTAGCCGACGATACGTCATCCACTCGGTCCCACTCGCTGGCAGGAAGAAAGCGGTCACCACGGACGTGGTTGCGAAGAAAGCAGGAACAATGAACGATGTGCGAACGGCTTGTGCACTGCTGCCAAACTGAGCAGAAGCTTCTTGCAGGGTCGTCTTTTGTTGGCAGCTCGGGCGGAAGTTCAACGTTGAACGCACTTGATCACCCAAGGAGGGCTACACGCACTTCCAGCAGTTACGTCTGTAGCCGACGATACGTCAGCCACTCAGTCCCACTCGCTGGCAGGAAGAAAGCGGTCACCACGGATGTGGCTGCGAAGAAAGCAGGAACAATGAACGATGTGCGAACTGCTTGTGCACTGCTGCCAAACTGAGCAGAAGCCTCTAGCAGGGACATCTTTTGTAGGCCGCTCAGGTGGAAGTTCAACGTACAACGCACTTGTTCACCGGAAGAGGGCTACACGCACATCCAGCAGTTACGTCTGTAGCCGACGATACGTCAGCCACTCGGTCCCACTCGCTGGCAGGAAGAAAGCGGTCACCACGGACGTGGTTGCGAAGAAAGCAGGAACAATGAACGATGTGCGAACGGCTTGTGCACTGCTGCCAAACTGAGCAGAAGCCTATAGCAGGGACATCTTTTGGAGGCAGCTCAGGTGGAAGTTCAACGTAGAACGCACTTGTTCACCGGAAGAGGGCTACACACACTTCCAGCAGTTACGTCTGTAGCCGACGATACGTCAGCCACTCGGTCCCACTCGCTGGCAGGAAGAAAGCGGTCACCACGGATTTGGCTGCGAATAAAGCAGGAAGAATGAACGATGTGCGAACGGCTTGCGCACTGCTGCCAAACTGAGCAGAAGCCTCTTGCAGGGACGTCTTTTGTAGGCAGCTCCTGCGGAATTTCAACGTTGAACGCACTTGATCACCGGAGGAGGGCAACACGCACTGCCAGCAGTTACGTCGGTAGCCGACGATACGTCAGCCACTCGGTCCCACTCGCTGGCAGGAAGAAAGCGGTCACCACGGATGTGGCTGCGAAGAAAGCAGGAACAATGAACGATGTGCGAACGGCTTGCGCACTACTGCCAAACTGAGCAGAAGCCTCTTGCAGGGACCTCTTTTGTAGGCAGCTCAGGTGGAAGTTCAACGTTGAACGATCTTGATCATCGGAAGAGGGCTACACGCACTTCCAGCAGTTACGTCTGTAGCCGACGATACGTCAGCCACTCGGTCCCACTCGCTGGTAGGAAGAAAGTGGTCACCATGGATGTGGCTGCGAAGAAAGCAGGAGGAATGAACGAGGTGCGAACGGCTTGCGCACTGCTGCCAAACTGAGGAGAAGCCTTTGCAGGGACATCTTTTGCAGGCAGCTCAGGTTGAAGTGCAACGTTGAACGCACTTGATCACCGGAAGAGGGCTACACGCACTTCCAGCAGTTACGTCTGTAGCAGACGATACGTCAGCCACTCGGTCCCACTCGCTGGCAGGAAGAAAGCGGTCACCACGGATGTGGCTGCGAAGAAAGCAAGAACAATGAACGATGTGCGAACGGCTTGCGCACTGCTGGCAAACTGAGTAGAAGCCTCTTGCAGGGACATCTTTTGTAGGCAGCTCAGGTGGAAGTGCAACGTTGAACGATCTTGATCATCGGAAGAGGGCTACACGCACTTCCAGCAGTTACGTCTGTAGCCGACGATACGTCAGCCACTCGGTCCCACTCGGTGGTAGGAAGAAAGTGGTCACCATGGATGTGGCTGCGAAGAAAGCAGGAAGAATGAACGAGGTGCGAACGGCTTGCGCACTGCTGCCAAACTGAGGAGAAGCCTTTGCAGAGACATCTTTTGCAGGCAGCTCAGGTTGAAGTGCAACGTTGAACGCACTTGATCACCGGAAGAGGGCTACACGCACTTGCAGCAGTTACGTCTGTAGCCGACGATACGTCAGCCACTCGGTCCCACTCGCTGGCAAGAAGAAAGCGGTCGCCACGGATGTGGCTGCGAAGAAAGCAAGAACAATGAACGATGTGCGAACGGCTTGCGCACTGCTGCCAAACTGAGCAGAAGCCTCTTGCAGGGACATCTTTTGTAGGCAGCTCAGGTGGAAGTTCAACGTTGAACGCACTTGATCACCGGAAGAGGGCACACGCACTTCCAGCAGTTAAGTCTGTAGCCGACGATACGTCAGCCACTCGGTCCCACTCGATGGCAGGAAGAAAGCGGTCACCACAGATGTGGCTGCGAAGAAAGCAGGAACAATGAACGATGTGCGAACGGCTTGCGCACTAGCTGCCAAACTGAGCAGATGCCTCTTGTAGGGGCATCTTTTGTAGGCAGCTCAGGTGGAAGTTCAACGTTGAACGCACTTGATCACCGGAAGAGGGCTACACGCACTTCCAGCAGTTACGTCTGTAGCCGACGATACGTCAGCCACTCGGTCCCACTCGCTGGCAGGAAGAAAGCGGTCACCACAGACGTGGTTGCGAAGAAAGCAGGAACAATAAACGATGTGCGAACGGCTTCCGCACTGCTGCCAAACTGAGCACAAGCCTCTTGCAGGGGCATCTTTTGTAGGCACCTGAGGTGGAAGTTCAACGTTGAACGCACTTGATCACCGGAAGAGGGCTAGACGCACTTCCAGCAGTTACGTCTGTAGCCGACGATACGTCAGCCACTCGGTCCCACTCGCTGCCAGGAAGAAAGCGGTCACCACGGATCTGGCTGCGATGAAAGCAGGAACAATGAACGATGTGCGAACGGCTTGCGCCCTGCTGCCAAACTGAGCAGAAGCCTTTTCTAGGCAGCTCGGGTGGAAGTTCAACGTTGAACACACTTGATCACCGGAAGAGGGCTACACGCACTTCCAGCAATTACGTCTGTAGCCGACGATACGTCAGCCACTCGGTCCCACTCGCTGGCAGGAAGAAAGCGGTCACAACGGATGTGGCTGCGAAGAAAGCAGGAACAATGAACGATGTGCGAACGGCTTGCGCACTGCTGCCAAACTGAGCAGAAGCCTCTTGCAGGGACATCTTTTGTAGGCAGCTCAGGTGGAAGTTCAACGTTGAACGCACTTGATCACCAGAAGAGGGCTACACTCACTTCCAGCATTTACGTCTGTAGCCGACGATACGTCAGCCACTCGGTCCCAATCGCTGGCAGGAAGAAAGCGGTCACCACGGATGTGGCTGCGAAGAAAGCAGGAACAATGAAAATGTGGGAACGGCTTGCGCACTGCTGCCAAACTGAGCAGAAGCCTCTTGCAGGGACGTCTTTTGTAGGCAGCTCCTGCGGAAGTTCAACGTTGAACGCACTTGATAACCGGAAGAGGGCTACACGCACTTCCAGCAGTTACGTCTGTAGCCGACGATACGTCAGCCACTCGGTCCCACTCGCTGGCAGGAAGAAAGCGGTCACCACGGATCTGGCTGCGAAGAAAGCAGGAACAATGAACGATGTGCGAACGGCTTGCCCACTGCTGCCAAACTGAGCAGAAGCCTCTTGCAGGGACGTCTTTTGCACGCAGCTCGGGTGGAAGTTCAACGTTGAACGCACTTGATCACCGGAAGAGGGGTACACGCACTTCCAGCAGTTACGTCTGTAGCCGACGATACGTCAGCCCTCGGTCCCACTCGCTGGCAGGAAGAAAGCGGTCACAACGGATGTGGCTGCTAAGAAAGCAGGAACAATGGACGATGTGCGAACGGCTTGCGCACTGCTGCCGAACTGAGCAGAAGCCTATTGCAGGGACATCTTTTGTAGGCAGCTCAGGTGGAAGTTCAACGTTGAACACACTTGATCACCGGAAGAGGGCTACACGCACTTCCAGCAGGTACTTCTATAGCCGACGATACGTCGGCCACTCGGTCCCACTCGCTGGCAGGAAGAAAGCGGTCACCACGGATGTGGCTGCGAAGAAAGCAGGAACAATGAATGATGTGCGAACGGCTTTCGCACTGCTGCAAAACTGAGCAGAAGCCTCTTGCAGGGACATCTTTTGTAGGCAGCTCAGGTGGAAGTTATACGTTAAACGCACTTGATCACCGGAAGAGGGCTACACGCACTTCCAGCAGTTACGTCTGTAGCTGACGATACGTCAGCCACTCGGTCCCACTCGCTGGCAGGAAGAAAGCGGTCACCACCGATGTGGCTGCGAAGAAAGCAGGAACAATGAACGATGTGCGAACGGCTTGCGCACTGCTGCCAAACTGAGCAGAAGCCTCTTGCAGGGACGTCTTTTGTAGGCAGCTCGGGTGGAAGTTCAACGTTGAACGCACTTGATCACCGGAAGAGGGCTACACGCACTTCCAGCAGTGACGTCTGTAGCCGACGATACGTCAGCAACACGGTCCCACTCGCTGGCAGGAAGAAAGCGGTCACCACGGATGTGGCTGCGAAGAAAGCAAGAACAATGAACGATGTGCGAACGGCTTGCGCACTGCTGCCAAACTGAGCAGAAGCCTCTTGCAGGGACATCTTTTGTAGGCAGCTCAGGTGGAAGTTCAACGTTGAACGCACTTGATCACCGGAAGAGGGCACACGCACTTCCAGCAGTTAAGTCTGTAGCCGACGATACGTCAGCCACTCGGTCCCACTCGATGGCAGGAAGAAAGCGGTCACCACGGATGTGGCTGCGAAGAAAGCAGGAACAATGAACGATGTGCGAACGGCTTGCGCACTACCTGCCAAACTGAGCAGATGCCTCTTGTAGGGGCATCTTTTGTAGGCAGCTCAGGTGGAAGTTCAACGTTGAACGCACTTGATCACCGGAAGAGGGCACACGCACTTCCAGCAGTTAAGTCTGTAGCCGACGATACGTCAGCCACTCGGTCCCACTCGATGGCAGGAAGAAAGCGGTCACCACGGATGTGGCTGCGAAGAAAGCAGGAACAATGAACGATGTGCGAACGGCTTGCGCACTACCTGCCAAACTGAGCAGATGCCTCTTGTAGGGGCATCTTTTGTAGGCAGCTCAGGTGGAAGTTGAACGTTGAACGCACTTGATCACCGGAAGAGGGCTACACGCACTTCCAGCAGTTACGTCTGTAGCCGACGATACGTCAGCCACTCGGTCCCACTCGCTGGCAGGAAGAAAGCGGTCACCACGGACGTGGTTGCGAAGAAAGCAGGAACAATAAACGATGTGCGAACGGCTTCCGCACTGCTGCCAAACTGAGAAGAAGCCTCTTGCAGGGGCATCTTTTTTAGGCAGCTGAGGTGGAAGTTCAACGTTGAACGCACTTGATCACCGGAAGAGGGCTACACGCACTTCCAGCAGTTACATCTGTAGCCGACGATACTTCAGCCACTCGGTCCCACTCGCTGCCAGGAAGAAAGCGGTCACCACGGATGTGGCTGCGAAGAAAGCAGGACAATGAACGATGTGCGAACGGCTTGCGCACTGCTGCCAAACTGAGCAGAAGCCTTTTCTAGGCAGCTCGGGTGGAAGTTCAACGTTGAACACACTTGATCACCGGAAGAGGGCTACACGCACTTCCAGCAGTTACGTCTGTAGCCGACGATACGTCAGCCACTCGGTCCCAATCGCTGGCAGAAAGAAAGCGGTCACCACGGATGTGGCTGCGAAGAAAGCAGGAACAATGAAAATGTGGGAACGGCTTGCGCACTGCTGCCAAACTGAGCAGAAGCCTCTTGCAGGGACGTCTTTTGTAGGCAGCTCCTGCGGAAGTTCAACGTTGAACGCACTTGATAACCGGAAGAGGGCTACACGCACTTCCAGCAGTTACGTCTGTAGCCGACGATACGTCAGCCACTCGGTCCCACTCGCTGGCAGGAAGAAAGCGGTCACCACGGATGTGGCTGCGAAGAAAGCAGGAACAATGAACGATGTGCGAACGGCTTGCGCACTGCTGCCAAACTGAGCAGAAGCCTTTTTTAGGCAGCTCGGGTGGAAGTTCAACGTTGAACGCACTTGATCACCGGAAGAGGGCTACACGCACTTCCAGCAGTTACGTCTGTAGCCGACGATACGTCAGCCTCTCGGTCCCACTCGCTGGCAGGAAGAAAGCGGTCATCACGGATGTGGCTGCGAAGAAAGCAAGAATAATTAACGATGTGCGAACGGCTTGCGCACTGCTGCCAAACTGAGCAGAAGCCTCTTGCAGGGACATCTTTTGTAGGCAGCTCAGGTGGAAGTTCAACGTTGAACGCACTTGATCACCGGAAGAGGGCACACGCACTTCCAGCAGTTAAGTCTGTAGCCGACGATAGGTCAGCCACTCGGTCCCACTCGATGGCAGGAAGAAAGCGGTCACCACGGATGTGGCTGCGAAGAAAGCAGGAACAATGAACGATGTGCGAACGGCTTGCCCACTGCTGCCAAACTGAGCAGAAGCCTCTTGCAGGGACGTCTTTTGCAGGCAGCTCGGGTGGAAGTTCAACGTTGAACGCACTTGATCACCGGAAGAGGGCTACACGCACTTCCAGCAGTACGTCTGTAGCCGACGATACGTCAGCCCTCGGTCCCACTCGCCGGCAGGAAGAAAGCGGTCACAACAAATGTGGCTGCGAAGAAAGCAGGAACAATGGACGATGTGCGAACGGCTTGCGCACTGCTGCCGAACTGAGCAGAAGCCTATTGCAGGGACATCTTTTGTAGGCAGCTCAGGTGGAAGTTCAACGTTGAACACACTTGATCACCGGATGAGGGCTACACGCACTTCCAGCAGTTACGTCTGTAGCCGACGATACGTCAGCCACTCGGTCCCACTCGCTGGCAGGAAGAAAGCGGTCACCACAGATGTGGCTGCGAAGAAAGCAAGAGCAATGAACGATGTGCGAACGGCTTGCGCACTGCTGCCAAACTGAGCAGAAGCCTCTTGCAGGCACATCTTTTGTAGGCAGCTCAGGTGGAAGTTCAACGTTGAACGCACTTGATCACCGGAGGAGGGCACACGCACTTCCAGAAGTTACGTCTGTAGCCGACGATACGTCAGCCACTCAGTCCCACTCGCTGGCAGGAAGAAAGCGGTCACCACGGATGTGGCTGCGAAGAAAGCAGGAACAATGAACGATGTGCGAACTGCTTGTGCACTGCTGCCAAACTGAGCAGAAGCCTCTAGCAGGGACATCTTTTGTAGGCCGCTCAGGTGGAAGTTCAACGTACAAAGCACTTGTTCACCGGAAGAGGGCTACACGCACTTCCTGCAGTTACGTCTGTAGCCGACGATACGTCAGCCACTCGGTCCCACTCGCTGGCAGGAAGAAAGCGGTCACCACGGACGTGGTTGCGAAGAAAGCAGGAACAATGAACGATGTGCGAACGGCTTGTGCACTGCTGCCAAACTGAGCAGAAGCCTATAGCAGGGACATCTTTTGTAGGCAGCTCAGGTGGAAGTTCAACGTAGAACGCACTTGTTCACCGGAAGAGGGCTACACGCACTTCCAGCAGTTACGTCTGTAGCCGACGATACGTCAGCCACTCGGTCCCACTCGCTGGCAGGAAGAAAGCGGTCACCACGGATTTGGCTGCGAATAAAGCAGGAAGAATGAACGATGTGCGAACGGCTTGCGCACTGCTGCCAAACTGAGCAGAAGCCTCTTGCAGGGACGTCTTTTGTAGGCAGCTCCTGCGGAATTTCAACGTTGAACGCACTTGATCACCGGAGGAGGGCAACACGCACTGCCAGCAGTTAAGTCGGTAGCCGACGATACGTCAGCCACTCGGTCCCACTCGCTGGCAGGAAGAAAGCGGTCACCACGGATGTGGCTGCGAAGAAAGCAGGAACAATGAACGATGTGCGAACGGCTTGCGCACTACTGCCAAACTGAGCAGAAGCCTCTTGCAGGGACCTCTTTTGTAGGCAGCTCAGGTGGAAGTTCAACGTTGAACGATCTTGAACATCGGAAGAGGGCTACACGCACTTCCAGCAGTTACGTCTGTAGCCGACGATACGTCAGCCACTCGGTCCCACTCGCTGGTAGGAAGAAAGTGGTCACCATGGATGTGGCTGCGAAGAAAGCTGGAAGAATGAACGAGGTGCGAACGGCTTGCGCACTGCTGCCAAACTGAGGAGAAGCCTTTGCAGGGACATCTTTTGCAGGCAGCTCAGGTTGAAGTGCAACGTTGAACGCACTTGATCACCGGAAGAGGGCTACACGCACTTCCAGCAGTTACGTCTGTAGCCGACGATACGTCAGCCACTCGGTCCCACTCGCTGGCAGGAAGAAAGCGGTCACCACGGATGTGGCTGCGAAGAAAGCAAGAACAATGAACGATGTGCGAACGGCTTGCGCACTGCTGGCAAACTGAGTAGAAGCCTCTTGCAGGGACATCTTTTGTAGGCAGCTCAGGTGGAAGTTCAACGTTGAACGATCTTGATCATCGGAAGAGGGCTACACGCACTTCCAGCGGTTACGTCTGTAGCCGACGATACGTCAGCCACTCGGTCCCACTCGGTGGTAGGAAGAAAGTGGTCACCATGGATGTGGCTGCGAAGAAAGCAGGAAGAATGAACGAGGTGCGAACGGCTTGCGCACTGCTGCCAAACTGAGGAGAAGCCTTTGCAGAGACATCTTTTGCATGCAGCTCAGGTTGAAGTGCAACGTTGAACGCACTTGATCACCGGAAGAGGGCTACACGCACTTCCAGCAGTTACGTCTGTAGCCGACGATACGTCAGCCACTCGGTCCCACTCGCTGGCAGGAAGAAAGCGGTCGCCACGGATGTGGCTGCGAAGAAAACAAGAACAATGAACGATGTGCGAACGGCTTGCGCACTGCTGCCAAACTGAGCAGAAGCCTCTTGCAGGGACATCTTTTGTAGGCAGCTCAGGTGGAAGTTCAACGTTGAACGCACTTGATCACCGGAAGAGGGCACACGCACTTCCAGCAGTTAAGTCTGAAGCCGACGATACGTCAGCCACTCGGTCCCACTCGATGGCAGGAAGAAAGCGGTCACCACAGATGTGGCTGCGAAGAAAGCAGGAACAATGAACGATGTGCGAACGGCTTGCGCACTAGCTGCCAAACTGAGCAGATGCCTCTTGTAGGGGCATCTTTTGTAGGCAGCTCAGGTGGAAGTTCAACGTTGAACGCACTTGATCACCGGAAGAGGGCTACACGCACTTCCAGCAGTTACGTCTGTAGCCGACGATACGTCAGCCACTCGGTCCCACTCGCTGGCAGGAAGAAAGCGGTCACCACAGACGTGGTTGCGAAGAAAGCAGGAACAATAAACGATGTGCGAACGGCTTCCGCACTGCTGCCAAACTGAGCACAAGCCTCTTGCAGGGGCATCTTTTGTAGGCACCTGAGGTGGAAGTTCAACGTTGAACGCACTTGATCACCGGAAGAGGGCTAGACGCACTTCCAGCAGTTACGTCTGTAGCCGACGATACGTCAGCCACTCTGTCCCACTCGCTGCCAGGAAGAAAGCGGTCACCACGGATGTGGCTGCGATGAAAGCAGGAACAATGAACGATGTGCGAACGGCTTGCGCCCTGCTGCCAAACTGAGCAGAAGCCTTTTCTAGGCAGCTCGGGTGGAAGTTCAACGT
Source organism: Amblyomma americanum (assembly GCF_052857255.1). NCBI lineage: Eukaryota > Metazoa > Arthropoda > Arachnida > Ixodida > Ixodidae > Amblyomma > Amblyomma americanum. The sequence continues at coordinate 36,729,697 of NC_135501.1, read as the reverse complement.
TGAACACACTTGATCACCGGAAGAGGGCTACACGCACTTCCAGCAATTACGTCTGTAGCCGACGATACGTCAGCCACTCGGTCCCACTCGCTGGCAGGAAGAAAGCGGTCACAACGGATGTGGCTGCGAAGAAAGCAGGAACAATGAACGATGTGCGAACGGCTTGCGCACTGCTGCCAAACTGAGCAGAAGCCTCTTGCAGGGACATCTTTTGTAGGCAGCTCAGGTGGAAGTTCAACGTTGAACGCACTTGATCACCAGAAGAGGGCTACACTCACTTCCAGCATTTACGTCTGTAGCCGACGATACGTCAGCCACTCGGTCCCAATCGCTGGCAGGAAGAAAGCGGTCACCACGGATGTGGCTGCGAAGAAAGCAGGAACAATGAAAATGTGGGAACGGCTTGCGCACTGCTGCCAAACTGAGCAGAAGCCTCTTGCAGGGACGTCTTTTGTAGGCAGCTCCTGCGGAAGTTCAACGTTGAACGCACTTGATAACCGGAAGAGGGCTACACGCACTTCCAGCAGTTACGTCTGTAGCCGACGATACGTCAGCCACTCGGTCCCACTCGCTGGCAGGAAGAAAGCGGTCACCACAGATGTGGCTGCGAAGAAAGCAAGAGCAATGAACGATGTGCGAACGGCTTGCGCACTGCTGCCAAACTGAGCAGAAGCCTCTTGCAGGCACATCTTTTGTAGGCAGCTCAGGTGGAAGTTCAACGTTGAACGCACTTGATCACCGGAAGAGGGCACACGCACTTCCAGAAGTTACGTCTGTAGCCGACGATACGTCAGCCACTCAGTCCCACTCGCTGGCAGGAAGAAAGCGGTCACCACGGATGTGGCTGCGAAGAAAGCAGGAACAATGAACGATGTGCGAACTGCTTGTGCACTGCTGCCAAACTGAGCAGAAGCCTCTAGCAGGGACATCTTTTGTAGGCCGCTCAGGTGGAAGTTCAACGTACAACGCACTTGTTCACCGGAAGAGGGCTACACGCACTTCCAGCAGTTACGTCTGTAGCCGACGATACGTCAGCCACTCGGTCCCACTCGCTGGCAGGAAGAAAGCGGTCACCACGGATGTGGCTGCGAAGAAAGCAGGAACAATGAAGGATGTGCGAACGGCTTGCGCACTACTGCCAAACTGAGCAGAAGCCTCTTGCAGGGACCTCTTTTGTAGGCAGCTCAGGTGGAAGTTCAACGTTGAACGATCTTGATCATCGGAAGAGGGCTACACGCACTTCCAGCAGTTACGTCTGTAGCCGACGATACGTCAGCCACTCGGTCCCACTCGCTGGTAGGAAGAAAGTGGTCACCATGGAGGTGGCTGCGAAGAAAGCTGGAAGAATGAACGAGGTGCGAACGGCTAGCGCACTGCTGCCAAACTGAGGAGAAGCCTTTGCAGGGACATCTTTTGCAGGCAGCTCAGGTTGAAGAGCAACGTTGAACGCACTTGATCACCGGAAGAGGGCTACACGCACTTCCAGCAGTTACGTCTGTAGCCGACGATACGTCAGCCACTCGGTCCCACTCGCTGGCAGGAAGAAAGCGGTCACCACGGATGTGGCTGCGAAGAAAGCAAGAACAATGAACGATGTGCGAACGGCTTGCGCACTGCTGGCAAACTGAGTAGAAGCCTCTTGCAGGGACATCTTTTGTAGGCAGCTCAGGTGGAAGTTCAACGTTGAACGATCTTGATCATCGGAAGAGGGCTACACGCACTTCCAGCGGTTACGTCTGTAGCCGACGATACGTCAGCCACTCGGTCCCACTCGGTGGTAGGAAGAAAGTGGTCACCATGGATGTGGCTGCGAAGAAAGCAGGAAGAATGAACGAGGTGCGAACGGCTTGCGCACTGCTGCCAAACTGAGGAGAAGCCTTTGCAGAGACATCTTTTGCATGCAGCTCAGGTTGAAGTGCAACGTTGAACGCACTTGATCACCGGAAGAGGGCTACACGCACTTCCAGCAGTTACGTCTGTAGCCGACGATACGTCAGCCACTCGGTCCCACTCGCTGGCAGGAAGAAAGCGGTCGCCACGGATGTGGCTGCGAAGAAAGCAAGAACAATGAACGATGTGCGAACGGCTTGCGCACTGCTGCCAAACTGAGCAGAAGCCTCTTGCAGGGACATCTTTTGTAGGCAGCTCAGGTGGAAGTTCAACGTTGAACGCACTTGATCACCGGAAGAGGGCACACGCACTTCCAGCAGTTAAGTCTGTAGCCGACGATACGTCAGCCACTCGGTCCCACTCGATGGCAGGAAGAAAGCGGTCACCACAGATGTGGCTGCGAAGAAAGCAGGAACAATGAACGATGTGCGAACGGCTTGCGCACTAGCTGCCAAACTGAGCAGATGCCTCTTGTAGGGGCATCTTTTGTAGGCAGCTCAGGTGGAAGTTCAACGTTGAACGCACTTGATCACCGGAAGATGGCTACACGCACTTCCAGCAGTTACGTCTGTAGCCGACGATACGTCAACCACTCGGTCCCACTCGCTGGCAGGAAGAAAGCGGTCACCACAGACGTGGTTGCGAAGAAAGCAGGAACAATAAACGATGTGCGAACGGCTTCCGCACTGCTGCCAAACTGAGCACAAGCCTCTTGCAGGGGCATCTTTTGTAGGCACCTGAGGTGGAAGTTCAACGTTGAACGCACTTGATCACCGGAAGAGGGCTAGACGCACTTCCAGCAGTTACGTCTGTAGCCGACGATACGTCAGCCACTCTGTCCCACTCGCTGCCAGGAAGAAAGCGGTCACCACGGATGTGGCTGCGATGAAAGCAGGAACAATGAACGATGTGCGAACGGCTTGCGCCCTGCTGCCAAACTGAGCAGAAGCCTTTTCTAGGCAGCTCGGGTGGAAGTTCAACGTTGAACACACTTGATCACCGGAAGAGGGCTACACGCACTTCCAGCAATTACGTCTGTAGCCGACGATACGTCAGCCACTCGGTCCCACTCGCTGGCAGGAAGAAAGCGGTCACCACGGATGTGGCTGCGAAGAAAGCAGGAACAATGAAAATGTGGGAACGGCTTGCGCACTGCTGCCAAACTGAGCAGAAGCCTCTTGCAGGGACGTCTTTTGTAGGCAGCTCCTGCGGAAGTTCAACGTTGAAAGCACTTGATAACCGGAAGAGGGCTACACGCACTTCCAGCAGTTACGTCTGTAGCCGACGATACGTCAGCCACTCGGTCCCACTCGCTGGCAGGAAGAAAGCGGCCACCACGGATGTGGCTGCGAAGAAAGCAGGAACAATGAAAATGTGGGAACGGCTTGCGCACTGCTGCCAAACTGAGCAGAAGCCTCTTGCAGGGACGTCTTTTGTAGGCAGCTCCTGCGGAAGTTCAACGTTGAACGCACTTGATAACCGGAAGAGGGCTACACGCACTTCCAGCAGTTACGTCTGTAGCCGACGATACGTCAGCCACTCGGTCCCACTCGCTGGCAGGAAGAAAGCGGTCACCACGGATGTGGCTGCGAAGAAAGCAGGAACAATGAACGATGTGCGAACGGCTTGCCCACTGCTGCCAAACTGAGCAGAAGCCTCTTGCAGGGACGTCTTTTGCACGCAGCTCGGGTGGAAGTTCAACGTTGAACGCACTTGATCACCGGAAGAGGGCTACACGCACTTCCAGCAGTTACGTCTGTAGCCGGCGATACGTCAGCCCTCGGTCCCACTCGCTGGCAGGAAGAAAGCGGTCACAACGGATGTGGCTGCTAAGAAAGCAGGAACAATGGACGATGTGCGAACGGCTTGCGCACTGCTGCCGAACTGAGCAGAAGCCTATTGCAGGGACATCTTTTGTAGGCAGCTCAGGTGGAAGTTCAACGTTGAACACACTTGATCACCGGAAGAGGGCTACACGCACTTCCAGCAGGTACTTCTATAGCCGACGATACGTCGGCCACTCGGTCCCACTCGCTGGCAGGAAGAAAGCGGTCACCACGGATGTGGCTGCGAAGAAAGCAGGAACAATGAATGATGTGCGAACGGCTTTCGCACTGCTGCAAAACTGAGCAGAAGCCTCTTGCAGGGACATCTTTTGTAGGCAGCTCAGGTGGAAGTTATACGTTAAACGCACTTGATCACCGGAAGAGGGCTACACGCACTTCCAGCAGTTACGTCTGTAGCTGACGATACGTCAGCCACTCGGTCCCACTCGCTGGCAGGAAGAAAGCGGTCACCACCGATGTGGCTGCGAAGAAAGCAGGAACAATGAACGATGTGCGAACGGCTTGCGCACTGCTGCCAAACTGAGCAGAAGCCTCTTGCAGGGACGTCTTTTGTAGGCAGCTCGGGTGGAAGTTCAACGTTGAACGCACTTGATCACCGGAAGAGGGCTACACGCACTTCCAGCAGTGACGTCTGTAGCCGACGATACGTCAGCAACTCGGTCCCACTCGCTGGCAGGAAGAAAGCGGTCACCACGGATGTGGCTGCGAAGAAAGCAAGAACAATGAACGATGTGCGAACGGCTTGCGCACTGCTGCCAAACTGAGCAGAAGCCTCTTTCAGGGACATCTTTTGTAGGCAGCTCAGGTGGAAGTTCAACGTTGAACGCACTTGATCACCGGAAGAGGGCACACGCACTTCCAGCAGTTAAATCTGTAGCCGACGATACGTCAGCCACTCGGTCCCACTCGATGGCAGGAAGAAAGCGGTCACCACGGATGTGGCTGCGAAGAAAGCAGGAACAATGAACGATGTGCGAACGGCTTGCGCACTACCTGCCAAACTGAGCAGATGCCTCTTGTAGGGGCATCTTTTGTAGGCAGCTCAGGTGGAAGTTCAACGTTGAACGCACTTGATCACCGGAAGAGGGCACACGCACTTCCAGCAGTTAAGTCTGTAGCCGACGATACGTCAGCCACTCGGTCCCACTCGATGGCAGGAAGAAAGCGGTCACCACGGATGTGGCTGCGAAGAAAGCAGGAACAATGAACGATGTGCGAACGGCTTGCGCACTACCTGCCAAACTGAGCAGATGCCTCTTGTAGGGGCATCTTTTGTAGGCAGCTCAGGTGGAAGTTGAACGTTGAACGCACTTGATCACCGGAAGAGGGCTACACGCACTTCCAGCAGTTACGTCTGTAGCCGACGATACGTCAGCCACTCGGCCCCACTCGCTGGCAGGAAGAAAGCGGTCACCACGGACGTGGTTGCGAAGAAAGCAGGAACAATAAACGATGTGCGAACGGCTTCCGCACTGCTGCCAAACTGAGAAGAAGCCTCTTGCAGGGGCATCTTTTGTAGGCAGCTGAGGTGGAAGTTCAACGTTGAACGCACTTGATCACCGGAAGAGGGCTACACGCACTTCCAGCAGTTACATCTGTAGCCGACGATACTTCAGCCACTCGGTCCCACTCGCTGCCAGGAAGAAAGCGGTCACCACGGATGTGGCTGCGAAGAAAGCAGGAACAATGAACGATGTGCGAACGGCTTGCGCACTGCTGCCAAACTGAGCAGAAGCCTTTTCTAGGCAGCTCGGGTGGAAGTTCAACGTTGAACACACTTGATCACCGGAAGAGGGCTACACGCACTTCCAGCAGTTACGTCTGTAGCCGACGATACGTCAGCCACTCGGTCCCAATCGCTGGCAGAAAGAAATCGGTCACCACGGATGTGGCTGCGAAGAAAGCAGGAACAATGAAAATGTGGGAACGGCTTGCGCACTGCTGCCAAACTGAGCAGAAGCCTCTTGCAGGGACGTCTTTTGTAGGTAGCTCCTGCGGAAGTTCAACGTTGAACGCGCTTGATAACCGGAAGAGGGCTACACGCACTTCCAGCAGTTACGTCTGTAGCCGACGATACGTCAGCCACTCGGTCCCATTCGCTGGCAGGAAGAAAGCGGTCACCACGGATGTGGCTGCGAAGAAAGCAGGAACAATGAACGATGTGCGAACGGCTTGCGCACTGCTGCCAAACTGAGCAGAAGCCTTTTCTAGGCAGCTCGGGTGGAAGTTCAACGTTGAACGCACTTGATCACCGGAAGAGGGCTACACGCACTTCCAGCAGTTACGTCTGTAGCCGACGATACGTCAGCCTCTCGGTCCCACTCGCTGGCAGGAAGAAAGCGGTCACCACGGATGTGGCTGCGAAGAAAGCAAGAACAATGAACGATGTGCGAACGGCTTGCGCACTGCTGCCAAACTGAGCAGAAGCCTCTTGCAGGGACATCTTTTGTAGGCAGCTCAGGTGGAAGTTCAACGTTGAACGCACTTGATCACCGGAAGAGGGCACACGCACTTCCAGCAGTTAAGTCTGTAGGCGACGATACGTCAGCCACTCGGTCCCACTCGATGGCAGGAAGAAAGCGGTCACCACGGATGTGGCTGCGAAGAAAGCAGGAACAATGAACGATGTGCGAACGGCTTGCCCACTGCTGCCAAACTGAGCAGAAGCCTCTTGCAGGGACGTCTTTTGCAGGCAGCTCGGGTGGAAGTTCAACGTTGAACGCACTTGATCACCGGAAGTGGGCTACACGCACTTCCAGCAGTACGTCTGTAGCCGACGATACGTCAGCCCTCGGTCCCACTCGCTGGCAGGAAGAAAGCGGTCACAACAAATGTGGCTGCGAAGAAAGCAGGAACAATGGACGATGTGCGAACGGCTTGCGCACTCCTGCCGAACTGAGCAGAAGCCTATTGCAGGGACATCTTTTGTAGGCAGCTCAGGTGGAAGTTCAACGTTGAACACACTTGATCACCGGAAGAGGGCTACACGCACTTCCAGCAGTTACGTCTGTAGCCGACGATACGTCAGCCACTCGGTCCCACTCGCTGGCAGGAAGAAAGCGGTCACCACAGATGTGGCTGCGAAGAAAGCAAGAGCAACGAACGATGTGCGAACGGCTTGCGCACTGCTGCCAAACTGAGCAGAAGCCTCTTGCAGGCACATCTTTTGTAGGCAGCTCAGGTGGAAGTTCAACGTTGAACGCACTTGATCACCGGAAGAGGGCACACGCACTTCCAGCAGTTACGTCTGTAGCCGACGATACGTCAGCCCTCGGTCCCACTCGCTGGCAGGAAGAAAGCGGTCACAACGGATGTGGCTGCGAAGAAAGCAGGAACAATGGACGATGTGCGAACGGCTTTCGCACTGCTGCAAAACTGAGCAGAAGCCTCTTGCAGGGACATCTTTTGTAGGCAGCTCAGGTGGAAGTTCAATGTTGAACACACTTGATCACCGGAAGAGGGCTACACGCACTTCCAGCAGGTACTTCTATAGCCGACGATACGTCAGCCACTCGGTCCCACTCGCTGGCAGGAAGAAAGCGGTCACCACGGATGTGGCTGCGAAGAAAGCAGGAACAATGAATGATGTGCGAACGGCTTTCGCACTGCTGCAAAACTGAGCAGAAGCCTCTTGCAGGGACATCTTTTGTAGGCAGCTCAGGTGGAAGTTATACGTTAAACGCACTTGATCACCGGAAGAGGGCTACACGCACTTCCAGCAGTTACGTCTGTAGCCGACGATACGTCAGCCACTCGGTCCCACTCGCTGGCAGGAAGAAAGCGGTCACCATCGATGTGGCTGCGAAGAAAGCAGGAACAATGAACGATGTGCGAACGGCTTGCGCACTGCTGCCAAACTGAGCAGAAGCCTCTTGCAGGGACGTCTTTTGTAGGCAGCTCCTGCGGAATTTCAACGTTGAACGCACTTGATCACCGGAGGAGGGCAACACGCACTTCCAGCAGTTACGTCTGTAGCCGACGATACGTCAGCCACTCGGTCCCACTCGCTGGCATGAAGAAAGTGGTCACCATGGATATGGCTGCGAAGAAAGCAGGAAGAATGAACGAGGTGCGAACGGCTTGCGCACTGCTCGCAAACTGAGTAGAAGCCTCTTGCAGGGACCTTTTTTGTAGGCAGCTCAGGTGGAAGTTCAACGTTGAACGATCTTGATCATTGGAAGAGGGCTACACGCACTTCCAGCAGTTACGTCTGTAGCCGACGATACGTCAGCCACTCGGTCCCACTCGCTGGTAGGAAGAAAGTGGTCACCATGGATGTGGCTGCGAAGAAAACAGGAAGAAAGAACGAGGTGCGAACGGCTTGCGCACTGCTGCCAAACTGAGGAGAAGCCTTTGCAGGGACATCTTTTGCAGGCAGCTCAGGTTGAAGTGCAACGTTGAACGCACTTGATCACCGGAAGAAGGCTACACGCACTTCCAGCAGTTACGTCTGTAGCCGACGATACGTCAGCCACTCGGTCCCACTCGCTGGCAGGAAGAAAGCGGTCGCCACTGATGTGGCTGCGAAGAAAGCAAGAACAATGAACGATGTGCGAACGGCTTGCGCACTACCTGCCAAACTGAGCAGATGCCTCTTGTAGGGGCATCTTTTGTAGGCAGCTCAGGTGGAAGTTGAACGTTGAACGCACTTGATCACCGGAAGAGGGCTACACGCACTTCCAGCAGTTACGTCTGTAGCCGACGATACGTCAGCCACTCGGTCCCACTCGCTGGCAGGAAGAAAGCGGTCACCACGGACGTGGTTGCGAAGAAAGCAGGAACAATAAACGATGTGCGAACGGCTTCCGCACTGCTGCCAAACTGAGAAGAAGCCTCTTGCAGGGGCATCTTTTGTAGGCAGCTGAGGTGGAAGTTCAACGTTGAACGCACTTGATCACCGGAAGAGGGCTACACGCACTTCCAGCAGTTACATCTGTAGCCTACGATACTTCAGCCACTCGGTCCCACTCGCTGCCAGGAAGAAAGCGGTCACCACGGATGTGGCTGCGAAGAAAGCAGGAACAATGAACGATGTGCGAACGGCTTGCGCACTGCTGCCAAACTGAGCAGAAGCCTTTTCTAGGCAGCTCGGGTGGAAGTTCAACGTTGAACACACTTGATCACCGGAAGAGGGCTACACGCACTTCCAGCAGTTCCGTCTGTAGCCGACGATACGTCAGCCACTCGGTCCCAATCGCTGGCAGAAAGAAAGCGGTCACCACGGATGTGGCTGCGAAGAAAGCAGGAACAATGAAAATGTGGGAACGGCTTGCGCACTGCTGCCAAACTGAGCAGAAGCCTCTTGCAGGGACGTCTTTTGTAGGCAGCTCCTGCGGAAGTTCAACGTTGAACGCACTTGATAACCGGAAGATGGCTACACGCACTTCCAGCAGTTACGTCTGTAGCCGACGATACGTCAGCCACTCGGTCCCATTCGCTGGCAGGAAGAAAGCGGTCACCACGGATGTGGCTGCGAAGAAAGCAGGAACAATGAACGATGTGCGAACGGCTTGCGCACTGCTGCCAAACTGAGCAGAAGCCTTTTCTAGGCAGCTCGGGTTGAAGTTCAACGTTGAACGCACTTGATCACCGGAAGAGGGCTACACGCACTTCCAGCAGTTACGTCTGTAGCCGACGATACGTCAGCCTCTCGGTCCCACTCGCTGGCAGGAAGAAAGCGGTCACCACGGATGTGGCTGCGAAGAAAGCAAGAACAATGAACGATGTGCGAACGGCTTGCGCACTGCTGCCAAACTGAGCAGAAGCCTCTTGCAGGGACATCTTTTGTAGGCAGCTCAGGTGGAAGTTCAACGTTGAACGCACTTGATCACCGGAAGAGGGCACACGCACTTCCAGCAGTTAAGTCTGTAGCCGACGATACGTCAGCCACTCGGTCCCACTCGATGGCAGGAAGAAAGCGGTCACCACGGATGTGGCTGCGAAGAAAGCAGGAACAATGAACGATGTGCGAACGGCTTGCCCACTGCTGCCAAACTGAGCAGAAGCCTCTTGCAGGGACGTCTTTTGCAGGCAGCTCGGGTGGAAGTTCAACGTTGAACGCACTTGATCACCGGAAGAGGGCTACACGCACTTCCAGCAGTACGTCTGTAGCCGACGATACGTCAGCCCTCGGTCCCACTCGCTGGCAGGAAGAAAGCGGTCACAACAAATGTGGCTGCGAAGAAAGCAGGAACAATGGACGATGTGCGAACGGCTTGCGCACTGCTGCCGAACTGAGCAGAAGCCTATTGCAGGGACATCTTTTGTAGGCAGCTCAGGTGGAAGTTCAACGTTGAACACACTTGATCACCGGAAGAGGTCTACACGCACTTCCAGCAGTTACGTCTGTAGCCGACGATACGTCAGCCACTCGGTCCCACTCGCTGGCAGGAAGAAAGCGGTCACCACAGATGTGGCTGCGAAGAAAGCAAGAGCAATGAACGATGTGCGAACGGCTTGCGCACTGCTGCCAAACTGAGCAGAAGCCTCTTGCAGGCACATCTTTTGTAGGCAGCTCAGTTGGAAGTTCAACGTTGAACGCACTTGATCACCGGAAGAGGGCACACGCACTTCCAGCAGTTACGTCTGTAGCCGACGATACGTCAGCCCTCGGTCCCACTCGCTGGCAGGAAGAAAGCGGTCACAACGGATGTGGCTGCGAAGAAAGCAGGAACAATGGACGATGTGCGAACGGCTTGCGCACTGCTGCCGAACTGAGCAGAAGCCTATTGCAGGGACATCTTTTGTAGGCAGCTCAGGTGGAAGTTCAACGTTGAACACACTTGATCACCGGAAGAGGGCTACACGCACTTCCAGCAGGTACTTCTATAGCCGACGATACGTCAGCCACTCGGTCCCACTCGCTGGCAGGAAGAAAGCGGTCACCACGGATGTGGCTGCGAAGAAAGCAGGAACAATGAATGATGTGCGAACGGCTTTCGCACTGCTGCAAAACTGAGCAGAAGCCTCTTGCAGGGACATCTTTTGTAGGCAGCTCAGGTGGAAGTTATACGTTAAACGCTCTTGATCGCCGGAAGAGGGCTACACGCACTTCCAGCAGTTACGTCTGTAGCCGACGATACGTCAGCCACTCGGTCCCACTCGCTGGTAGGAAGAAAGTGGTCACCATGGATGTGGCTGCGAAGAAAGCAGGAAGAAAGAACGAGGTGCGAACGGCTTGCGCACTGCTGCCAAACTGAGGAGAAGCCTTTGCAGGGACATCTTTTGCAGGCAGCTCAGGTTGAAGTGCAACGTTGAACGCACTTGATCACAGGAAGAAGGCTACACGCACTTCCAGCAGTTACGTCTGTAGCCGACGATACGTCAGCCACTCGGTCCCACTCGCTGGCAGGAAGAAAGCGGTCGCCACTGATGTGGCTGCGAAGAAAGCAAGAACAATGAACGATGTGCGAACGGCTTGCGCACTGCTGGCAAACTGAGTAGAAGCCTCTTGCAGGGACATCTTTTGTAGGCAGCTCAGGTGGAAGTTCAACGTTGAACGATCTTGATCATCGGAAGAGGGCTACACGCACTTCCAGCAGTTACGTCTGTAGCCGACGATACGTCAGCCACTCGGTCCCACTCGCTGGTAGGAAGAAAGTGGTCGCCACGGATGTGGCTGCGAAGAAAGCAAGAACAATGAACGATGTGCGAACGGCTTGCGCACTGCTGCCAAACTGAGCAGAAGCCTCTTGCAGGGACATCTTTTGTAGGCAGCTCAGGTGGAAGTTCAACGTTGAACGCACTTGATCACCGGAAGAGGGCACACGCACTTCCAGCAGTTAAGTCTGTAGCCGACGATACGTCAGCCACTCGGTCCCACTCGATGGCAGGAAGAAAGCGGTCACCACAGATGTGGCTGCGAAGAAAGCAGGAACAATGAACGATGTGCGAACGGCTTGCGCACTAGCTGCCAAACTGAGCAGATGCCTCTTGTAGGGGCATCTTTTGTAGGCAGCTCAGGTGGAAGTTCAACGTTGAACGCACTTGATCACCGGAAGAGGGCTACACGCACTTCCAGCAGTTACGTCTGTAGCCGACGATACGTCAGCCACTCGGTCCCACTCGCTGGCAGGAAGAAAGCGGTCACCACGGACGTGGTTGCGAAGAAAGCAGGAACAATGAACGATGTGCGAACGGCTTGCGCACTGCTGCCAAACTGAGCAGAAGCCTCTTGCAGGGACATCTTTTGTAGGCAGCTCAGGTGGAAGTTCAACGTTGAACGCACTTGATCACCAGAAGAGGGCTACACTCACTTCCAGCATTTACGTCTGTAGCCGACGATACGTCAGCCACTCGGTCCCAATCGCTGGCAGGAAGAAAGCGGTCACCACGGATGTGGCTGCGAAGATAGCAGGAACAATGAAAATGTGGGAACGGCTTGCGCACTGCTGCCAAACTGAGCAGAAACCTCTTGCAGGGACGTCTTTTGTAGGCAGCTCCTGCGGAAGTTCAACGTTGAACGCACTTGATAACCGGAAGAAGGCTACACGCACTTCCAGCAGTTACGTCTGTAGCCGACGATACGTCAGCCACTCGGTCCCACTCGCTGGCAGGAAGAAAGCGGTCACCACGGATGTGGCTGCGAAGAAAGCAGGAACAATGAACGATGTGCGAACGGCTTGCCCACTGCTGCCAAACTGAGCAGAAGCCTCTTGCAGGGACGTCTTTTGCAGGCAGCTCGGGTGGAAGTTCAACGTTGAACGCACTTGATCACCGGAAGAGGGCTACACGCACTTCCAGCAGTTACGTCTGTAGCCGACGATACGTCAGCCCTCGGTCCCACTCGCTGGCAGGAAGAAAGCGGTCACAACGGATGTGGCTGCGAAGAAAGCAGGAACAATGGACGATGTGCGAACGGCTTGCGCACTGCTGCCGAACTGAGCAGAAGCCTATTGCAGGGACATCTTTTGTAGGCAGCTCAGGTGGAAGTTCAACGTTGAACACACTTGATCACCGGAAGGGGGCTACACGCACTTCCAGCAGGTACTTCTATAGCCGACGATACGTCAGCCACTCGGTCCCACTCGCTGGCAGGAAGAAAGCGATCACCACGGATGTGGCTGCGAAGAAAGCAGGAACAATGAATGATGTGCGAACGGCTTTCGCACTGCTGAAAAATGAGCAGAAGCCTCTTGCAGGGACATCTTTTGTAGGCAGCTCAGGTGGAAGTTATACGTTAAACGCACTTGATCACCGGAAGAGGGCTACACGCACTTCCAGCAGTTACGTCTGTAGCCGACGATACGTCAGCCACTCGGTCCCACTCGCTGGCAGGAAGAAAGCGGTCACCACCGATGTGGCTGCGAAGAAAGCAGGAACAATGAACGATGTGCGAACGGCTTGCGCACTGCTGCCAAACTGAGCAGAAGCCTCTTGCAGGGACGTCTTTTGTAGGCAGCTCGGGTGGAAGTTCAACGTTGAACGCACTTGATCACCGGAAGAGGGCTACACGCACTTCCAGCAGTTACGTCTGTAGCCGACGATACGTCAGCCACTCGGTCCCACTCGCTGGCAGGAAGAAAGCGGTCACCACGGATGTGGCTGCGAAGAAATCAAGAACAATGAACGATGTGCGAACGGCTTGCGCACTGCTGCCAAACTGAGCAGAAGCCTCTTGCAGGGACATCTTTTGTAGGCAGCTCAGGTGGAAGTTCAACGTTGAACGCACTTGATCACCGGAAGAGGGCACACGCACTTCCACCAGTTAAGTCTGTAGCGGACGATACGTCAGCCACTCGGTCCCACTCGATGGCAGGAAGAAAGCGGTCACCACGGATGTGGCTGCGAAGAAAGCAGGAACAATGAACGATGTGCGAACGGCTTGCGCACTGCTGCCAAACTGAGCAGAAGCCTCTTGCAGGGACATCTTTTGTAGGCAGCTCAGGTGGAAGTTCAACGTTGAACGCACTTGATCACCGGAAGAGGGCACACGCACTTCCAGCAGTTAAGTCTGTAGCCGATGATACGTCAGCCACTCGGTCCCACTCGATGGCAGGAAGAAAGCGGTCACCACAGATGTGGCTGCGAAGAAAGCAGGAACAATGAACGATGTGCGAACGGCTTGCGCACTAGCTGCAAAACTGAGCAGATGCCTCTTGTAGGGGCATCTTTTGTAGGCAGCTCAGGTGGAAGTTCAACGTTGAACGCACTTGATCACCGGAAGAGGGCTACACGCACTTCCAGCAGTTACGTCTGTAGCCGACGATACGTCAGCCACTCGGTCCCACTCGCTGGCAGGAAGAAAGCGGTCACCACAGACGTGGTTGCGAAGAAAGCAGGAACAATAAACGATGTGCGAACGGCTTCCGCACTGCTGCCAAACTGAGCACAAGCCTCTTGCAGGGGCATCTTTTGTAGGCACCTGAGGTGGAAGTTCAACGTTGAACGCACTTGATCACCGGAAGAGGGCTAGACGCACTTCCAGCAGTTACGTCTGTAGCCGACGATACGTCAGCCACTCGGTCCCACTCGCTGCCAGGAAGAAAGCGGTCACCACGGATGTGGCTGCGATGAAAGCAGGAACAATGAACGATGTGCGAACGGCTTGCGCCCTGCTGCCAAACTGAGCAGAAGCCTTTTCTAGGCAGCTCGGGTGGAAGTTCAACGTTGAACACACTTGATCACCTGAAGAGGGCTACACGCACTTCCAGCAATTACGTCTGTAGCCGACGATACGTCAGCCACTCGGTCCCACTCGCTGGCAGGAAGAAAGCGGTCACAACGGATGTGGCTGCGAAGAAAGCAGGAACAATGAACGATGTGCGAACGGCTTGCGCACTGCTGCCAAACTGAGCAGAAGCCTCTTGCAGGGACATCTTTTGTAGGCAGCTCAGGTGGAAGTTCAACGTTGAACGCACTTGATCACCAGAAGAGGGCTACACTCACTTCCAGCATTTACGTCTGTAGCCGACGATACGTCAGCCACTCGGTCCCAATCGCTGGCAGGAAGAAAGCGGTCACCACGGATGTGGCTGCGAAGAAAGCAGGAACAATGAAAATGTGGGAACGGCTTGCGCACTGCTGCCAAACTGAGCAGAAGCCTCTTGCAGGGACGTCTTTTGTAGGCAGCTCCTGCGGAAGTTCAACGTTGAACGCACTTGATAACCGGAAGAGGGCTACACGCACTTCCAGCAGTTACGTCTGTAGCCGACGATACGTCAGCCACTCGGTCCCACTCGCTGGCAGGAAGAAAGCGGTCACCACGGATGTGGCTGCGAAGAAAGCAGGAACAATGAACGATGTGCGAACGGCTTGCCCACTGCTGCCAAACTGAGCAGAAGCCTCTTGCAGGGACGTCTTTTGCACGCAGCTCGGGTGGAAGTTCAACGTTGAACGCACTTGATCACCGGAAGAGGGCTACACGCACTTCCAGCAGTTACGTCTGTAGCCGACGATACGTCAGCCCTCGGTCCCACTCGCTGGCAGGAAGAAAGCGGTCACAACGGATGTGGCTGCTAAGAAAGCAGGAACAATGGACGATGTGCGAACGGCTTGCGCACTGCTGCCGAACTGAGCAGAAGCCTATTGCAGGGACATCTTTTGTAGGCAGCTCAGGTGGAAGTTCAACGTTGAACACACTTGATCACCGGAAGAGGGCTACACGCACTTCCAGCAGGTACTTCTATAGCCGACGATACGTCGGCCACTCGGTCCCACTCGCTGGCAGGAAGAAAGCGGTCACCACGGATGTGGCTGCGAAGAAAGCAGGAACAATGAATGATGTGCGAACGGCTTTCGCACTGCTGCAAAACTGAGCAGAAGCCTCTTGCAGGGACATCTTTTGTAGGCAGCTCAGGTGGAAGTTATACGTTAAACGCACTTGATCACCGGAAGAGGGCTACACGCACTTCCAGCAGTTACGTCTGTAGCTGACGATACGTCAGCCACTCGGTCCCACTCGCTGGCAGGAAGAAAGCGGTCACCACCGATGTGGCTGCGAAGAAAGCAGGAACAATGAACGATGTGCGAACGGCTTGCGCACTGCTGCCAAACTGAGCAGATGCCTCTTGCAGGGACGTCTTTTGTAGGCAGCTCGGGTGGAAGTTCAACGTTGAACGCACTTGATCACCGGAAGAGGGCTACACGCACTTCCAGCAGTGACGTCTGTAGCCGACGATACGTCAGCAACTCGGTCCCACTCGCTGGCAGGAAGAAAGCGGTCACCACGGATGTGGCTGCGAAGAAAGCAAGAACAATGAACGATGTGCGAACGTCTTGCGCACTGCTGCCAAACTGAGCAGAAGCCTCTTGCAGGGACATCTTTTGTAGGCAGCTCAGGTGGAAGTTCAACGTTGAACGCACTTGATCACCGGAAGAGGGCACACGCACTTCCAGCAGTTAAGTCTGTAGCCGACGATACGTCAGCCACTCGGTCCCACTCGATGGCAGGAAGAAAGCGGTCACCACGGATGTGGCTGCGAAGAAAGCAGGAACAATGAACGATGTGCGAACGGCTTGCGCACTACCTGCCAAACTGAGCAGATGCCTCTTGTAGGGGCATCTTTTGTAGGCAGCTCAGGTGGAAGTTGAACGTTGAACGCACTTGATCACCGGAAGAGGGCTACACGCACTTCCAGCAGTTACGTCTGTAGCCGACGATAAGTCAGCCACCCGGTCCCACTCGCTGGCAGGAAGAAAGCGGTCACCACGGACGTGGTTGCGAAGAAAGCAGGAACAATAAACGATGTGCGAACGGCTTCCGCACTGCTGCCAAACTGAGAAGAAGCCTCTTGCAGGGGCATCTTTTGTAGGCAGCTGAGGTGGAAGTTCAACGTTGAACGCACTTGATCACCGGAAGAGGGCTACACGCACTTCCAGCAGTTACATCTGTAGCCGACGATACTTCAGCCACTCGGTCCCACTCGCTGCCAGGAAGAAAGCGGTCACCACGGATGTGGCTGCGAAGAAAGCAGGAACAATGAACGATGTGCGAACGGCTTGCGCACTGCTGCCAAACTGAGCAGAAGCCTTTTCTAGGCAGCTCGGGTGGAAGTTCAACGTTGAACACACTTGATCACCGGAAGAGGGCTACACGCACTTCCAGCAGTTACGTCTGTAGCCGACGATACGTCAGCCACTCGGTCCCAATCGCTGGCAGAAAGAAAGCGGTCACCACGGATGTGGCTGCGAAGAAAGCAGGAACAATGAAAATGTGGGAACGGCTTGCGCACTGCTGCCAAACTGAGCAGAAGCCTCTTGCAGGGACGTCTTTTGTAGGCAGCTCCTGCGGAAGTTCAACGTTGAACGCACTTGATAACCGGAAGAGGGCTACACGCACTTCCAGCAGTTACGTCTGTAGCCGACGATACGTCAGCCACTCGGTCCCACTCGCTGGCAGGAAGAAAGCGGTCACCACGGATGTGGCTGCGAAGGAAGCAGGAACAATGAACGATGTGCGAACGGCTTGCGCACTGCTGCCAAACTGAGCAGAAGCCTCTTGCAGGGACGTCTTTTGCAGGCAGCTCGGGTGGAAGTTCAACGTTGAACGCACTTGATCACCGGAAGAGGGCTACACGCACTTCCAGCAGTTACGTCTGTAGCCGACGATACGTCAGCCCTCGGTCCCACTCGCTGGCAGGAAGAAAGCGGTCACAACGGATGTGGCTGCGAAGAAAGCAGGAACAATGGACGATGTGCGAACGGCTTGCGCACTGCTGCCGAACTGAGCAGAAGCCTATTGCAGGGACATCTTTTGTAGGCAGCTCAGGTGGAAGTTCAACGTTGAACACACTTGATCACCGGAAGGGGGCTACACGCACTTCCAGCAGGTACTTCTATAGCCGACGATACGTCAGCCACTCGGTCCCACTCGCTGGCAGGAAGAAAGCGATCACCACGGATGTGGCTGCGAAGAAAGCAGGAACAATGAATGATGTGCGAACGGCTTTCGCACTGCTGAAAAATGAGCAGAAGCCTCTTGCAGGGACATCTTTTGTAGGCAGCTCAGGTGGAAGTTATACGTTAAACGCACTTGATCACCGGAAGAGGGCTACACGCACTTCCAGCAGTTACGTCTGTAGCCGACGATACGTCAGCCACTCGGTCCCACTCGCTGGCAGGAAGAAAGCGGTCACCACCGATGTGGCTGCGAAGAAAGCAGGAACAATGAACGATGTGCGAACGGCTTGCGCACTGCTGCCAAACTGAGCAGATGCCTCTTGCAGGGACGTCTTTTGTAGGCAGCTCGGGTGGAAGTTCAACGTTGAACGCACTTGATCACCGGAAGAGGGCTACACGCACTTCCAGCAGTGACGTCTGTAGCCGACGATACGTCAGCAACTCGGTCCCACTCGCTGGCAGGAAGAAAGCGGTCACCACGGATGTGGCTGCGAAGAAAGCAAGAACAATGAACGATGTGCGAACGTCTTGCGCACTGCTGCCAAACTGAGCAGAAGCCTCTTGCAGGGACATCTTTGGTAGGCAGCTCAGGTGGAAGTTCAACGTTGAACGCACTTGATCACCGGAAGAGGGCACACGCACTTCCAGCAGTTAAGTCTGTAGCCGACGATACGTCAGCCACTCGGTCCCACTCGATGGCAGGAAGAAAGCGGTCACCACGGATGTGGCTGCGAAGAAAGCAGGAACAATGAACGATGTGCGAACGGCTTGCGCACTACCTGCCAAACTGAGCAGATGCCTCTTGCAGGGGCATCTTTTGTAGGCAGCTCAGGTGGAAGTTCAACGTTGAACGCACTTGATCACCGGAAGAGGGCACACGCACTTCCAGCAGTTAAGTCTGTAGCCGACGATACGTCAGCCACTCGGTCCCACTCGATGGCAGGAAGAAAGCGGTCACCACGGATGTGGCTGCGAAGAAAGCAGGAACAATGAACGATGTGCGAACGGCTTGCGCACTACCTGCCAAACTGAGCAGATGCCTCTTGTAGGGGCATCTTTTGTAGGCAGCTCAGGTGGAAGTTGAACGTTGAACGCACTTGATCACCGGAAGAGGGCTACACGCACTTCCAGCAGTTACGTCTGTAGCCGACGATAAGTCAGCCACCCGGTCCCACTCGCTGGCAGGAAGAAAGCGGTCACCACGGACGTGGTTGCGAAGAAAGCAGGAACAATAAACGATGTGCGAACGGCTTCCGCACTGCTGCCAAACTGAGAAGAAGCCTCTTGCAGGGGCATCTTTTGTAGGCAGCTGAGGTGGAAGTTCAACGTTGAACGCACTTGATCACCGGAAGAGGGCTACACGCACTTCCAGCAGTTACATCTGTAGCCGACGATACTTCAGCCACTCGGTCCCACTCGCTGCCAGGAAGAAAGCGGTCACCACGGATGTGGCTGCGAAGAAAGCAGGAACAATGAACGATGTGCGAACGGCTTGCGCACTGCTGCCAAACTGAGCAGAAGCCTTTTCTAGGCAGCTCGGGTGGAAGTTCAACGTTGAACACACTTGATCACCGGAAGAGGGCTACACGCACTTCCAGCAGTTACGTCTGTAGCCGACGATACGTCAGCCACTCGGTCCCAATCGCTGGCAGAAAGAAAGCGGTCACCACGGATGTGGCTGCGAAGAAAGCAGGAACAATGAAAATGTGGGAACGGCTTGCGCACTGCTGCCAAACTGAGCAGAAGCCTCTTGCAGGGACGTCTTTTGTAGGCAGCTCCTGCGGAAGTTCAACGTTGAACGCACTTGATAACCGGAAGAGGGCTACACGCACTTCCAGCAGTTACGTCTGTAGCCGACGATACGTCCGCCACTCGGTCCCACTCGCTGGCAGGAAGAAAGCGGTCACCACGGATGTGGCTGCGAAGAAAGCAGGAACAATGAACGATGTGCGAACGGCTTGCGCACTGCTGCCAAACTGAGCAGAAGCCTCTTGCAGGGACGTCTTTTGCAGGCAGCTCGGGTGGAAGTTCAACGTTGAACGCACTTGATCACCGGAAGAGGGCTACACGCACTTCCAGCAGTTACGTCTGTAGCCGACGATACGTCAGCCCTCGGTCCCACTCGCTGGCAGGAAGAAAGCGGTCACAACGGATGTGGCTGCGAAGAAAGCAGGAACAATGGACGATGTGCGAACGGCTTGCGCACTGCTGCCGAACTGAGCAGAAGCCTATTGCAGGGACATCTTTTGTAGGCAGCTCAGGTGGAAGTTCAACGTTGAACACACTTGATCACCGGAAGAGGGCTACACGCACTTCCAGCAGGTACTTCTATAGCCGACGATACGTCAGCCACTGGGTCCCACTCGCTGGCAGGAAGAAAGCGATCACCACGGATGTGGCTGCGAAGAAAGCAGGAACAATGAATGATGTGCGAACGGCTTTCGCACTGCTGAAAAATGAGCAGAAGCCTCTTGCAGGGACATCTTTTGTAGGCAGCTCAGGTGGAAGTTATACGTTAAACGCACTTGATCACCGGAAGAGGGCTACACGCACTTCCAGCAGTTACGTCTGTAGCCGACGATACGTCAGCCACTCGGTCCCACTCGCTGGCAGGAAGAAAGCGGTCACCACCGATGTGGCTGCGAAGAAAGCAGGAACAATGAACGATGTGCGAACGGCTTGCGCACTGCTGCCAAACTGAGCAGAAGCCTCTTGCAGGGACGTCTTTTGTAGGCAGCTCGGGTGGAAGTTCAACGTTGAACGCACTTGATCACCGGAAGAGGGCTACACGCACTTCCAGCAGTTACGTCTGTAGCCGACGATACGTCAGCCACTCGGTCCCACTCGCTGGCAGGAAGAAAGCGGTCACCACGGATGTGGCTGCGAAGAAATCAAGAACAATGAACGATGTGCGAACGGCTTGCGCACTGCTGCCAAACTGAGCAGAAGCCTCTTGCAGGGACATCTTTTGTAGGCAGCTCAGGTGGAAGTTCAACGTTGAACGCACTTGATCACCGGAAGAGGGCACACGCACTTCCACCAGTTAAGTCTGTAGCGGACGATACGTCAGCCACTCGGTCCCACTCGATGGCAGGAAGAAAGCGGTCACCACGGATGTGGCTGCGAAGAAAGCAGGAACAATGAACGATGTGCGAACGGCTTGCGCACTGCTGCCAAACTGAGCAGAAGCCTCTTGCAGGGACATCTTTTGTAGGCAGCTCAGGTGGAAGTTCAACGTTGAACGCACTTGATCACCGGAAGAGGGCACACGCACTTCCAGCAGTTAAGTCTGTAGCCGATGATACGTCAGCCACTCGGTCCCACTCGATGGCAGGAAGAAAGCGGTCACCACAGATGTGGCTGCGAAGAAAGCAGGAACAATGAACGATGTGCGAACGGCTTGCGCACTAGCTGCAAAACTGAGCAGATGCCTCTTGTAGGGGCATCTTTTGTAGGCAGCTCAGGTGGAAGTTCAACGTTGAACGCACTTGATCACCGGAAGAGGGCTACACGCACTTCCAGCAGTTACGTCTGTAGCCGACGATACGTCAGCCACTCGGTCCCACTCGCTGGCAGGAAGAAAGCGGTCACCACAGACGTGGTTGCGAAGAAAGCAGGAACAATAAACGATGTGCGAACGGCTTCCGCACTGCTGCCAAACTGAGCACAAGCCTCTTGCAGGGGCATCTTTTGTAGGCACCTGAGGTGGAAGTTCAACGTTGAACGCACTTGATCACCGGAAGAGGGCTAGACGCACTTCCAGCAGTTACGTCTGTAGCCGACGATACGTCAGCCACTCGGTCCCACTCGCTGCCAGGAAGAAAGCGGTCACCACGGATGTGGCTGCGATGAAAGCAGGAACAATGAACGATGTGCGAACGGCTTGCGCCCTGCTGCCAAACTGAGCAGAAGCCTTTTCTAGGCAGCTCGGGTGGAAGTTCAACGTTGAACACACTTGATCACCTGAAGAGGGCTACACGCACTTCCAGCAATTACGTCTGTAGCCGACGATACGTCAGCCACTCGGTCCCACTCGCTGGCAGGAAGAAAGCGGTCACAACGGATGTGGCTGCGAAGAAAGCAGGAACAATGAACGATGTGCGAACGGCTTGCGCACTGCTGCCAAACTGAGCAGAAGCCTCTTGCAGGGACATCTTTTGTAGGCAGCTCAGGTGGAAGTTCAACGTTGAACGCACTTGATCACCAGAAGAGGGCTACACTCACTTCCAGCATTTACGTCTGTAGCCGACGATACGTCAGCCACTCGGTCCCAATCGCTGGCAGGAAGAAAGCGGTCACCACGGATGTGGCTGCGAAGAAAGCAGGAACAATGAAAATGTGGGAACGGCTTGCGCACTGCTGCCAAACTGAGCAGAAGCCTCTTGCAGGGACGTCTTTTGTAGGCAGCTCCTGCGGAAGTTCAACGTTGAACGCACTTGATAACCGGAAGAGGGCTACACGCACTTCCAGCAGTTACGTCTGTAGCCGACGATACGTCAGCCACTCGGTCCCACTCGCTGGCAGGAAGAAAGCGGTCACCACGGATGTGGCTGCGAAGAAAGCAGGAACAATGAACGATGTGCGAACGGCTTGCCCACTGCTGCCAAACTGAGCAGAAGCCTCTTGCAGGGACGTCTTTTGCACGCAGCTCGGGTGGAAGTTCAACGTTGAACGCACTTGATCACCGGAAGAGGGCTACACGCACTTCCAGCAGTTACGTCTGTAGCCGACGATACGTCAGCCCTCGGTCCCACTCGCTGGCAGGAAGAAAGCGGTCACAACGGATGTGGCTGCTAAGAAAGCAGGAACAATGGACGATGTGCGAACGGCTTGCGCACTGCTGCCGAACTGAGCAGAAGCCTATTGCAGGGACATCTTTTGTAGGCAGCTCAGGTGGAAGTTCAACGTTGAACACACTTGATCACCGGAAGAGGGCTACACGCACTTCCAGCAGGTACTTCTATAGCCGACGATACGTCGGCCACTCGGTCCCACTCGCTGGCAGGAAGAAAGCGGTCACCACGGATGTGGCTGCGAAGAAAGCAGGAACAATGAATGATGTGCGAACGGCTTTCGCACTGCTGCAAAACTGAGCAGAAGCCTCTTGCAGGGACATCTTTTGTAGGCAGCTCAGGTGGAAGTTATACGTTAAACGCACTTGATCACCGGAAGAGGGCTACACGCACTTCCAGCAGTTACGTCTGTAGCTGACGATACGTCAGCCACTCGGTCCCACTCGCTGGCAGGAAGAAAGCGGTCACCACCGATGTGGCTGCGAAGAAAGCAGGAACAATGAACGATGTGCGAACGGCTTGCGCACTGCTGCCAAACTGAGCAGATGCCTCTTGCAGGGACGTCTTTTGTAGGCAGCTCGGGTGGAAGTTCAACGTTGAACGCACTTGATCACCGGAAGAGGGCTACACGCACTTCCAGCAGTGACGTCTGTAGCCGACGATACGTCAGCAACTCGGTCCCACTCGCTGGCAGGAAGAAAGCGGTCACCACGGATGTGGCTGCGAAGAAAGCAAGAACAATGAACGATGTGCGAACGTCTTGCGCACTGCTGCCAAACTGAGCAGAGGCCTCTTGCAGGGACATCTTTGGTAGGCAGCTCAGGTGGAAGTTCAACGTTGAACGCACTTGATCACCGGAAGAGGGCACACGCACTTCCAGCAGTTGTCTGTAGCCGACGATACGTCAGCCACTCGGTTCCACTCGATGGCAGGAAGAAAGCGGTCACCACGGATGTGGCTGCGAAGAAAGCAGGAACAATGAACGATGTGCGAACGGCTTGCGCACTACCTGCCAAACTGAGCAGATGCCTCTTGCAGGGGCATCTTTTGTAGGCAGCTCAGGTGGAAGTTCAACGTTGAACGCACTTGATCACCGGAAGAGGGCACACGCACTTCCAGCAGTTAAGTCTGTAGCCGACGATACGTCAGCCACTCGGTCCCACTCGATGGCAGGAAGAAAGCGGTCACCACGGATGTGGCTGCGAAGAAAGCAGGAACAATGAACGATGTGCGAACGGCTTGCGCACTACCTGCCAAACTGAGCAGATGCCTCTTGTAGGGGCATCTTTTGTAGGCAGCTCAGGTGGAAGTTGAACGTTGAACGCACTTGATCACCGGAAGAGGGCTACACGCACTTCCAGCAGTTACGTCTGTAGCCGACGATAAGTCAGCCACCCGGTCCCACTCGCTGGCAGGAAGAAAGCGGTCACCACGGACGTGGTTGCGAAGAAAGCAGGAACAATAAACGATGTGCGAACGGCTTCCGCACTGCTGCCAAACTGAGAAGAAGCCTCTTGCAGGGGCATCTTTTGTAGGCAGCTGAGGTGGAAGTTCAACGTTGAACGCACTTGATCACCGGAAGAGGGCTACACGCACTTCCAGCAGTTACATCTGTAGCCGACGATACTTCAGCCACTCGGTCCCACTCGCTGCCAGGAAGAAAGCGGTCACCACGGATGTGGCTGCGAAGAAAGCAGGAACAATGAACGATGTGCGAACGGCTTGCGCACTGCTGCCAAACTGAGCAGAAGCCTTTTCTAGGCAGCTCGGGTGGAAGTTCAACGTTGAACACACTTGATCACCGGAAGAGGGCTACACGCACTTCCAGCAGTTACGTCTGTAGCCGACGATACGTCAGCCACTCGGTCCCAATCGCTGGCAGAAAGAAAGCGGTCACCACGGATGTGGCTGCGAAGAAAGCAGGAACAATGAAAATGTGGGAACGGCTTGCGCACTGCTGCCAAACTGAGCAGAAGCCTCTTGCAGGGACGTCTTTTGTAGGCAGCTCCTGCGGAAGTTCAACGTTGAACGCACTTGATAACCGGAAGAGGGCTACACGCACTTCCAGCAGTTACGTCTGTAGCCGACGATACGTCCGCCACTCGGTCCCACTCGCTGGCAGGAAGAAAGCGGTCACCACGGATGTGGCTGCGAAGAAAGCAGGAACAATGAACGATGTGCGAACGGCTTGCGCACTGCTGCCAAACTGAGCAGAAGCCTCTTGCAGGGACGTCTTTTGCAGGCAGCTCGGGTGGAAGTTCAACGTTGAACGCACTTGATCACCGGAAGAGGGCTACACGCACTTCCAGCAGTTACGTCTGTAGCCGACGATACGTCAGCCCTCGGTCCCACTCGCTGGCAGGAAGAAAGCGGTCACAACGGATGTGGCTGCGAAGAAAGCAGGAACAATGGACGATGTGCGAACGGCTTGCGCACTGCTGCCGAACTGAGCAGAAGCCTATTGCAGGGACATCTTTTGTAGGCAGCTCAGGTGGAAGTTCAACGTTGAACACACTTGATCACCGGAAGAGGGCTACACGCACTTCCAGCAGGTACTTCTATAGCCGACGATACGTCAGCCACTGGGTCCCACTCGCTGGCAGGAAGAAAGCGATCACCACGGATGTGGCTGCGAAGAAAGCAGGAACAATGAATGATGTGCGAACGGCTTTCGCACTGCTGAAAAATGAGCAGAAGCCTCTTGCAGGGACATCTTTTGTAGGCAGCTCAGGTGGAAGTTATACGTTAAACGCACTTGATCACCGGAAGAGGGCTACACGCACTTCCAGCAGTTACGTCTGTAGCCGACGATACGTCAGCCACTCGGTCCCACTCGCTGGCAGGAAGAAAGCGGTCACCACCGATGTGGCTGCGAAGAAAGCAGGAACAATGAACGATGTGCGAACGGCTTGCGCACTGCTGCCAAACTGAGCAGAAGCCTCTTGCAGGGACGTCTTTTGTAATCAGCTCGGGTGGAAGTTCAACGTTGAACGCACTTGATCACCGGAAGAGGGCTACACGGACTTCCAGCAGTTACGTCTGTAGCCGACGATACGTCAGCCACTCGGTCCCACTCGCTGGCAGGAAGAAAGCGGTCACCACGGATGTGGCTGCGAAGAAATCAAGAACAATGAACGATGTGCGAACGGCTTGCGCACTGCTGCCAAACTGAGCAGAAGCCTCTTGCAGGGACATCTTTTGTAGGCAGCTCAGGTGGAAGTTCAACGTCGAACGCACTTGATCACCGGAAGAGGGCACACGCACTTCCACCAGTTAAGTCTGTAGCGGACGATACGTCAGCCACTCGGTCCCACTCGATGGCAGGAAGAAAGCGGTCAGCACGGATGTGGCTGCGAAGAAAGCAGGAACAATGAACGATGTGCGAACGGCTTGAGCACTGCTGCCAAACTGAGCAGAAGCCTCTTGCAGGGACATCTTTTGTAGGCAGCTCAGGTGGAAGTTCAACGTTGAACGCACTTGATCACCGGAAGAGGGCAACACGCACTTCCAGCAGTTAAGTCTGTAGCCGATGATACGTCAGCCACTCGGTCCCCACTCGATGGCAGGAAGAAAGCGGTCACCACAGATGTGGCTGCGAAGAAAGCAGGAACAATGAACGATGTGCGAACGGCTTGCGCACTAGCTGCCAAACTGAGCAGATGCCTCTTGTAGGGGCATCTTTTGTAGGCAGCTCAGGTGGAAGTTCAACGTTGAACGCACTTGATCACCGGAAGAGGGCTACACGCACTTCCAGCAGTTACGTCTGTAGCCGACGATACGTCAGCCACTCGGTCCCACTCGCTGGCAGGAAGAAAGCGGTCACCACAGACGTGGTTGCGAAGAAAGCAGGAACAATAAACGATGTGCGAACGGCTTCCGCACTGCTGCCAAACTGAGCACAAGCCTCTTGCAGGGGCATCTTTTGTAGGCACCTGAGGTGGAAGTTCAACGTTGAACGCACTTGATCACCGGAAGAGGGCTAGACGCACTTCCAGCAGTTACGTCTGTAGCCGACGATACGTCAGCCACTCGGTCCCACTCGCTGCCAGGAAGAAAGCGGTCACCACGGATGTGGCTGCGATGAAAGCAGGAACAATGAACGATGTGCGAACGGCTTGCGCCCTGCTGCCAAACTGAGCAGAAGCCTTTTCTAGGCAGCTCGGGTGGAAGTTCAACGTTGAACACACTTGATCACCTGAAGAGGGCTACACGCACTTCCAGCAATTACGTCTGTAGCCGACGATACGTCAGCCACTCGGTCCCACTCGCTGGCAGGAAGAAAGCGGTCACAACGGATGTGGCTGCGAAGAAAGCAGGAACAATGAACGATGTGCGAACGGCTTGCGCACTGCTGCCAAACTGAGCAGAAGCCTCTTGCAGGGACATCTTTTGTAGGCAGCTCAGGTGGAAGTTCAACGTTGAACGCACTTGATCACCAGAAGAGGGCTACACTCACTTCCAGCATTTACGTCTGTAGCCGACGATACGTCAGCCACTCGGTCCCAATCGCTGGCAGGAAGAAAGCGGTCACCACGGATGTGGCTGCGAAGAAAGCAGGAACAATGAAAATGTGGGAACGGCTTGCGCACTGCTGCCAAACTGAGCAGAAGCCTCTTGCAGGGACGTCTTTTGTAGGCAGCTCCTGCGGAAGTTCAACGTTGAACGCACTTGATAACCGGAAGAGGGCTACACGCACTTCCAGCAGTTACGTCTGTAGCCGACGATACGTCAGCCACTCGGTCCCACTCGCTGGCAGGAAGAAAGCGGTCACCACGGATGTGGCTGCGAAGAAAGCAGGAACAATGAACGATGTGCGAACGGCTTGCCAACTGCTGCCAAACTGAGCAGAAGCCTCTTGCAGGGACGTCTTTTGCACGCAGCTCGGGTGGAAGTTCAACGTTGAACGCACTTGATCACCGGAAGAGGGCTACACGCACTTCCAGCAGTTACGTCTGTAGCCGACGATACGTCAGCCCTCGGTCCCACTCGCTGGCAGGAAGAAAGCGGTCACAACGGATGTGGCTGCTAAGAAAGCAGGAACAATGGACGATGTGCGAACGGCTTGCGCACTGCTGCCGAACTGAGCAGAAGCCTATTGCAGGGACATCTTTTGTAGGCAGCTCAGGTGGAAGTTCAACGTTGAACACACTTGATCACCGGAAGAGGGCTACACGCACTTCCAGCAGGTACTTCTATAGCCGACGATACGTCGGCCACTCGGTCCCACTCGCTGGCAGGAAGAAAGCGGTCACCACGGATGTGGCTGCGAAGAAAGCAGGAACAATGAATGATGTGCGAACGGCTTTCGCACTGCTGCAAAACTGAGCAGAAGCCTCTTGCAGGGACATCTTTTGTAGGCAGCTCAGGTGGAAGTTATACGTTAAACGCACTTGATCACCGGAAGAGGGCTACACGCACTTCCAGCAGTTACGTCTGTAGCTGACGATACGTCAGCCACTCGGTCCCACTCGCTGGCAGGAAGAAAGCGGTCACCACCGATGTGGCTGCGAAGAAAGCAGGAACAATGAACGATGTGCGAACGGCTTGCGCACTGCTGCCAAACTGAGCAGAAGCCTCTTGCAGGGACGTCTTTTGTAGGCAGCTCGGGTGGAAGTTCAACGTTGAACGCACTTGATCACCGGAAGAGGGCTACACGCACTTCCAGCAGTGACGTCTGTAGCCGACGATACGTCAGCAACTCGGTCCCACTCGCTGGCAGGAAGAAAGCGGTCACCACGGATGTGGCTGCGAAGAAAGCAAGAACAATGAACGATGTGCGAACGTCTTGCGCACTGCTGCCAAACTGAGCAGAAGCCTCTTGCAGGGACATCTTTGGTAGGCAGCTCAGGTGGAAGTTCAACGTTGAACGCACTTGATCACCGGAAGAGGGCACACGCACTTCCAGCAATTAAGTCTGTAGCCGACGATACGTCAGCCACTCGGTCCCACTCGATGGCAGGAAGAAAGCGGTCACCACGGATGTGGCTGCGAAGAAAGCAGGAACAATGAACGATGTGCGAACGGCTTGCGCACTACCTGCCAAACTGAGCAGATGCCTCTTGCAGGGGCATCTTTTGTAGGCAGCTCAGGTGGAAGTTCAACGTTGAACGCACTTGATCACCGGAAGAGGGCACACGCACTTCCAGCAGTTAAGTCTGTAGCCGACGATACGTCAGCCACTCGGTCCCACTCGATGGCAGGAAGAAAGCGGTCACCACGGATGTGGCTGCGAAGAAAGCAGGAACAATGAACGATGTGCGAACGGCTTGCGCACTACCTGCCAAACTGAGCAGATGCCTCTTGTAGGGGCATCTTTTGTAGGCAGCTCAGGTGGAAGTTGAACGTTGAACGCACTTGATCACCGGAAGAGGGCTACACGCACTTCCAGCAGTTACGTCTGTAGCCGACGATAAGTCAGCCACCCGGTCCCACTCGCTGGCAGGAAGAAAGCGGTCACCACGGACGTGGTTGCGAAGAAAGCAGGAACAATAAACGATGTGCGAACGGCTTCCGCACTGCTGCCAAACTGAGAAGAAGCCTCTTGCAGGGGCATCTTTTGTAGGCAGCTGAGGTGGAAGTTCAACGTTGAACGCACTTGATCACCGGAAGAGGGCTACACGCACTTCCAGCAGTTACATCTGTAGCCGACGATACTTCAGCCACTCGGTCCCACTCGCTGCCAGGAAGAAAGCGGTCACCACGGATGTGGCTGCGAAGA
Organism: Amblyomma americanum; assembly: GCF_052857255.1. Taxonomy (NCBI): domain Eukaryota; kingdom Metazoa; phylum Arthropoda; class Arachnida; order Ixodida; family Ixodidae; genus Amblyomma; species Amblyomma americanum. Next base: position 36,700,610 of record NC_135501.1, on the reverse strand, counting down.
AAGCAGGAACAATGAACGATGTGCGAACGGCTTGCGCACTGCTGCCAAACTGAGCAGAAGCCATTTCTAGGCAGCTCGGGTGGAAGTTCAACGTTGAACACACTTGATCACCGGAAGAGGGCTACACGCACTTCCAGCAGTTACGTCTGTAGCCGACGATACGTCAGCCACTCGGTCCCAATCGCTGGCAGAAAGAAAGCGGTCACCACGGATGTGGCTGCGAAGAAAGCAGGAACAATGAAAATGTGGGAACGGCTTGCGCACTGCTGCCAAACTGAGCAGAAGCCTCTTGCAGGGACGTCTTTTGTAGGCAGCTCCTGCGGAAGTTCAACGTTGAACGCACTTGATAACCGGAAGAGGGCTACACGCACTTCCAGCAGTTACGTCTGTAGCCGACGATACGTCAGCCACTCGGTCCCACTCGCTGGCAGGAAGAAAGCGGTCACCACGGATGTGGCTGCGAAGAAAGCAGGAACAATGAACGATGTGCGAACGGCTTGCGCACTGCTGCCAAACTGAGCAGAAGCCTTTTCTAGGCAGCTCGGGTGGAAGTTCAACGTTGAACGCACTTGATCACCGGAAGAGGGCTACACGCACTTCCAGCAGTTACGTCTGTAGCCGACGATACGTCAGCCTCTCGGTCCCACTCGCTGGCAGGAAGAAAGCGGTCACCACGGATGTGGCTGCGAAGAAAGCAAGAACAATGAACGATGTGCGAACGGCTTGCGCACTGCTGCCAAACTGAGCAGAAGCCTCTTGCAGGGACATCTTTTGTAGGCAGCTCAGGTGGAAGTTCAACGTTGAACGCACTTGATCACCGGAAGAGGGCACACGCACTTCCAGCAGTTAAGTCTGTAGCCGACATTACGTCAGCCACTCGGTCCCACTCGATGGCAGGAAGAAAGCGGTCACCACGGATGTGGCTGCGAAGAAAGCAGGAACAATGAACGATGTGCGAACGGCTTGCCCACTGCTGCCAAACTGAGCAGAAGCCTCTTGCAGGGACGTCTTTTGCAGGCAGCTCGGGTGGAAGTTCAACGTTGAACGCACTTGATCACCGGAAGAGGGCTACACGCACTTCCAGCAGTACGTCTGTAGCCGACGATACGTCAGCCCTCGGTCCCACTCGCTGGCAGGAAGAAAGCGGTCACAACAAATGTGGCTGCGAAGAAAGCAGGAACAATGGACGATGTGCGAACGGCTTGCGCACTGCTGCCGAACTGAGCAGAAGCCTATTGCAGGGACATCTTTTGTAGGCAGCTCAGGTGGAAGTTCAACGTTGAACACACTTGATCACCGGAAGAGGGCTACACGCACTTCCAGCAGTTACGTCTGTAGCCGACGATACGTCAGCCACTCGGTCCCACTCGCTGGCAGGAAGAAAGCGGTCACAACAGATGTGGCTGCGAAGAAAGCAAGAGCAATGAACGATGTGCGAACGGCTTGCGCACTGCTGCCAAACTGAGCAGAAGCCTCTTGCAGGCATATCTTTTGTAGGCAGCTCAGGTGGAAGTTCAACGTTGAACGCACTTGATCACCGGAAGAGGGCACACGCACTTCCAGCAGTTACGTCTGTAGCCGACGATACGTCAGCCCTCGGTCCCACTCGATGGCAGGAAGAAAGCGGTCACAACGGATGTGGCTGCGAAGAAAGCAGGAACAATGGACGATGTGCGAACGGCTTGCGCACTGCTGCCGAACTGAGCAGAAGCCTATTGCAGGGACATCTTTTGTAGGCAGCTCAGGTGGAAGTTCAACGTTGAACACACTTGATCACCGGAAGAGGGCTACACGCACTTCCAGCAGGTACTTCTATAGCCGACGATACGTCAGCCACTCGGTCCCACTCGCTGGCAGGAAGAAAGCGGTCACCACGGATGTGGCTGCGAAGAAAGCAGGAACAATGAATGATGTGCGAACGGCTTTCGCACTGCTGCAAAACTGAGCAGAAGCCTCTTGCAGGGACATCTTTTGTAGGCAGCTCAGGTGGAAGGTATACGTTAAACGCACTTGATCACCGGAAGAGGGCTACACGCACTTCCAGCAGTTACGTCTGTAGCCGACGATACGTCAGCCACTCGGTCCCACTCGCTGGCAGGAAGAAAGCGGTCACCACCGATGTGGCTGCGAAGAAAGCAGGAACAATGAACGATGTGCGAACGGTTTGCGCACTGCTGCCAAACTGAGCAGAAGCCTCTTGCAGGGACGTCTTTTGTAGGCAGCTCCTGCGGAATTTCAACGTTGAACGCACTTGATCACCGGAGGAGGGCAACACGCACTTCCAGCAGTTACGTCTGTAGCCGACGATACGTCAGCCACTCGGTCCCACTCGCTGGCAGGAAGAAAGCGGTCACCACCGATGTGGCTGCGAAGAAAGCAGGAACAATGAACGATGTGCGAACGGCTTGCGCACTGCTGCCAAACTGAGTAGAAGCCTCTTGCAGGGACCTTTTTTGTAGGCAGCTCAGGTGGAAGTTCAACGTTGAACGATCTTGATCATCGGAAGAGGGCTACACGCACTTCCAGCAGTTACGTCTGTAGCCGACGATACGTCAGCCACTCGGTCCCACTCGCTGGTAGGAAGAAAGTGGTCACCATGGATGTGGCTGCGAAGAAAGCAGGAAGAAAGAACGAGGTGCGAACGGCTTGCGCACTGCTGCCAAACTGAGGAGAAGCCTTTGCAGGGCATCTTTTGCAGGCAGCTCAGGTTGAAGTGCAACGTTGAACGCACTTGATCACCGGAAGAAGGCTACACGCACTTCCAGCAGTTACGTCTGTAGCCGACGATACGTCAGCCACTCGGTCCCACTCGCTGGCAGGAAGAAAGCGGTCGCCACTGATGTGGCTGCGAAGAAAGCAAGAACAATGAACGATGTGCGAACGGCTTGCGCACTGCTGGCAAACTGAGTAGAAGCCTCTTGCAGGGACATCTTTTGTAGGCAGCTCAGGTGGAAGTTCAACGTTGAACGATCTTGATCATCGGAAGAGGGCTACACGCACTTCCAGCAGTTACGTCTGTAGCCGACGATACGTCAGCCACTCGGTCCCACTCGCTGGCAGGAAGAAAGCGGTCACCACCGATGTGGCTGCGAAGAAAGCAGGAACAATGAACGATGTGCGAACGGCTTGCGCACTGCTGCCAAACTGAGCAGAAGCCTCTTGCAGGGACGTCTTTTGTAGGCAGCTCGGGTGGAAGTTCAACGTTGAACGCACTTGATCACCGGAAGAGGGCTACACGCACTTCCAGCAGTTACGTCTGTAGCCGACGATACGTCAGCCACTCGGTCCCACTCGCTGGCAGGAAGAAAGCGGTCACCACGGATGTGGCTGCGAAGAAAGCAAGAACAATGAACGATGTGCGAACGGCTTGCGCACTGCTGCCAAACTGAGCAGAAGCCTCTTGCAGGGACATCTTTGTAGGCAGCTCAGGTGGAAGTTCAACGTTGAACGCACTTGATCACCGGAAGAGGGCACACGCACTTCCACCAGTTAAGTCTGTAGCAGACGATACGTCAGCCACTCGGTCCCACTCGATGGCAGGAAGAAAGCGGTCACCACGGATGTGGCTGCGAAGAAAGCAGGAACAATGAACGATGTGCGAACGGCTTGCGCACTACCTGCCAAACTGAGCAGATGCCTCTTGTAGGGGCATCTTTTGTAGGCAGCTCAGGTGGAAGTTCAACGTTGAACGCACTTGATCACCGGAAGAGGGCACACGCACTTCCAGCAGTTAAGTCTGTAGCCGACGATACGTCAGCCACTCGGTCCCACTCGATGGCAGGAAGAAAGCGGTCACCACGGATGTGGCTGCGAAGAAAGCAGGAACAATGAACGATGTGCGAACGGCTTGCGCACTACCTGCCAAACTGAGCAGATGCCTCTTGTAGGGGCATCTTTTGTAGGCAGCTCAGGTGGAAGTTGAACGTTGAACGCACTTGATCACCGGAAGAGGGCTACACGCACTTCCAGCAGTTACGTCTGTAGCCGACGATACGTCAGCCACTCGGTCCCACTCGCTGGCAGGAAGAAAGCGGTCACCACGGACGTGGTTGCGAAGAAAGCAGGAACAATAAACGATGTGCGAACGGCTTCCGCACTGCTGCGAAACTGAGCAGAAGCCTCTTGCAGGGGCATCTTTTGTAGGCAGCTGAGGTGGAAGTTCAACGTTGAACGCACTTGATCACCGGAAGAGGGCTACACGCACTTCCAGCAGTTACATCTGTAGCCGACGATACGTCAGCCACTCGGTCCCACTCGCTGCCAGGAAGAAAGCGGTCACCACGGATGTGGCTGCGAAGAAAGCAGGAACAATGAACGATGTGCGAACGGCTTGCGCACTGCTGCCAAACTGAGCAGAAGCCTTTTCTAGGCAGCTCGGGTGGAAGTTCAACGTTGAACACACTTGATCACCGGAAGAGGGCTACACGCACTTCCAGCAGTTACGTCTGTAGCCGACGATACGTCAGCCACTCGGTCCCAATCGCTGACAGGAAGAAAGCGGTCACCACGGATGTGGCTGCGAAGAAAGCAGGAACAATGAAAATGTGGGAACGGCTTGCGCACTGCTGCCAAACTGAGCAGAAGCCTCTTGCAGGGACGTCTTTTTGTAGGCAGGTCCTGCGGAAGTTCAACGTTGAACGCACTTGATAACCGGAAGAGGGCTACACGCACTTCCAGCAGTTACGTCTGTAGCCGACGATACGTCAGCCACTCGGTCCAACTCGCTGGCAGGAAGAAAGCGGTCACCACGGATGTGGCTGCGAAGAAAGCAGGAACAATGAACGATGTGCGAACGGCTTGCGCACTGCTGCCAAACTGAGCAGAAGCCTTTTCTATGCAGCTCGGGTGGAAGTTCAACGTTGAACACACTTGATCACCGGAAGAGGGCTACACGCACTTCCAGCAGTTACGTCTGTAGCCGACGATACGGCAGCCCTCGGTCCCACTAGCTGGCAGGAAGAAAGCGGTCACAACGGATGTGGCTGCGAAGAAAGCAGGAACAATGGACGATGTGCGAACGGCTTGCGCACTGCTGCCGAACTGAGCAGAAGCCTATTGCAGGGACATCTTTTGTAGGCAGCTCAGGTGGAAGTTCAACGTTGAACACACTTGATCACCGGAAGAGGGCTACACGCACTTCCAGCAGGTACTTCTATAGCCGACGATACGTCAGCCACTCGGTCCCACTCGCTGGCAGGAAGAAAGCGGTCACCACGGATGTGGCTGCGAAGAAAGCAGGAACAATGAATGATGTGCGAACGGCTTTCGCACTGCTGCAAAACTGAGCAGAAGCCTCTTGCAGGGACATCTTTTGTAGGCAGCTCAGGTGGAAGTTATACGTTAAACGCACTTGATCACCGGAAGAGGGCTACACGCACTTCCAGCAGTTACGTCTGTAGCCGACGATACGTCAGCCACTCGGTCCCACTCGCTGGCAGGAAGAAAGCGGTCACCACCGATGTGGCTGCGAAGAAAGCAGGAACAATGAACGATGCGCGAACGGCTTGCGCACTGCTGCCAAAGTGAGCAGAAGCCTCTTGCAGGGACGTCTTTTGTAGGCAGCTCGGGTGGAAGTTCAACGTTGAACGCACTTGATCACCGGAAGAGGGCTACACGCACTTCCAGCAGTTACGTCTGTAGCCGACGATACGTCAGCCACTCGGTCCCACTCGCTGGCAGGAAGAAAGCGGTCACCACGGATGTGGCTGCGAAGAAAGCAAGAACAATGAACGATGTGCGAACGGCTTGCGCACTGCTGCCAAACTGAGCAGAAGCCTCTTGCAGGGACATCTTTTGTAGGCAGCTCAGGTGGAAGTTCAACGTTGAACGCACTTGATCACCGGAAGAGGGCACACGCACTTCCAGCAGTTAAGTCTGTAGCCGACGATACGTCAGCCACTCGGTCCCACTCGATGGCAGGAAGAAAGCGGTCACAACGGATGTGGCTGCGAAGAAAGCAGGAACAATGAACGATGTGGCAACGGCTTGCGCACTGCTGCCAAACTGAGCAGAAGCCTCTTGCAGGGACGTCTTTTGTAGGCAGCTCCTGCGGAAGTTCAACGTTGAACGCACTTGATAACCGGAAGAGGGCTACACGCACTTCCAGTAGTTACGTCTGTAGCCGACGATACGTCAGCCACTCGGTCCCACTCGCTGGCAGGAAGAAAGCGGTCACCACGGATGTGGCTGCGAAGAAAGCAGGAACAATGAACGATGTGCGAACGGCTTGCCCACTGCTGCCAAACTGAGCAGAAGCCTCTTGCAGGGACGTCTTTTGCAGGCAGCTCGGGTGGAAGTTCAACGTTGAACGCACTTGATCACCGGAAGAGGGCTACACGCACTTCCAGCAGTTACGTCTGTAGCCGACGATACGTCAGCCCTCGGTCCCACTCGCTGGCAGGAAGAAAGCGGTCACAACGGATGTGGCTGCGAAGAAAGCAGGAACAAAGGACGATGTGCGAACGGCTTGCGCAATGCTGCCGAACTGAGCAGAAGCCTATTGCAGGGACATCTTTTGTAGGCAGCTCAGGTGGAAGTTCAACGTTGAACACACTTGATCACCGGAAGAGGGCTACACGCACTTCCAGCAGGTACTTCTATAGCCGACGATACGTCAGCCACTCGGTCCCACTCGCTGGCAGGAAGAAAGCGGTCACCACGGATGTGGCTGCGAAGAAAGCAGGAACAATGAATTATGTGCGAACGGTTTTCGCACTGCTGCAAAACTGAGCAGAAGCCTCTTGCAGGGACATCTTTTGTAGGCAGCTCAGGTGGAAGTTATATGTTAAACGCACTTGATCACCGGAAGAGGGCTACACGCACTTCCAGCAGTTACGTCTGTAGCCGACGATACGTCCGCCACTCGGTCCCACTCGCTGGCAGGAAGAAAGCGGTCACCACCGATGTGGCTGCGAATAAAGCAGGAAGAATGAGCGATGTGCGAACGGCTTGCGCACTGCTGCTAAACTGAGCAGAAGCCTCTTGCAGGGACGTCTTTTGTAGGCAGCTCCTGCGGAATTTCAACGTTGAACGCACTTGATCACCGGAGGAGGGCAACACGCACTGCCAGCAGTTACGTCGGTAGCCGACGATACGTCAGCCACTCGGTCCCACTCGCTGGCAGGAAGAAAGCGGTCACCACGGATGTGGCTGCGAAGAAAGCAGGAACAATGAACGATGTGCGAACGGCTTGCGCACTACTGCCAAACTGAGCAGAAGCGTCTTGCAGGGACATCTTTTGTAGGCAGCTCAGGTGGAAGTTCAACGTTGAACGCACTTGATCACCGGAAGAGGGCTACACGCACTTCCAGCAGTTACGTCTGTAGCCGACGATACGTCAGCCACTCGGTCCCACTCGCTGGCAGGAAGAAAGTGGTCACCATGGATGTGGCTGCGAAGAAAGCAGGAAGAATGAACGAGGTGCGAACGGCTTGCGCACTGCTGGCAAACTGAGTAGAAGCCTCTTGCAGGGACCTTTTTTGTAGGCAGCTCAGGTGGAAGTTCAACGTTGAACGATCTTGATCATCGGAAGAGGGCTACACGCACTTCCAGCAGATACGTCTGTAGCCGAAGATACGTCAGCCACTCGGTCCCACTCGCTGGTAGGAAGAAAGTGGTCACCATGGATGTGGCTGCGAAGAAAGCAGGAAGAAAGAACGAGGTGCGAACGGCTTGCGCACTGCTGCCAAACTGAGGAGAAGCCTTTGCAGGGACATCTTTTGCAGGCAGCTCAGGTTGAAGTGCAACGTTGAACGCACTTGATCACCGGAAGAGGGGTACACGCACTTCCAGCAGTGACGTCTGTAGCCGACGATACGTCAGCCACTCGGTCCCACTCGCTGGCAGGAAGAAAGCGGTCGCCACTGATGTGGCTGCGAAGAAAGCAAGAACAATGAACGATGTGCGAACGGCTTGCGCACTGCTGGCAAACTGAGTAGTAGCCTCTTGCAGGGACATCTTTTGTAGGCAGCTCAGGTGGAAGTTCAACGTTGAACGATCTTGATCATCGGAAGAGGGCTACACGCACTTCCAGCAGTTACGTCTGTAGCCGACGATACGTCAGCCACTCGGTCCCACTCGCTGGTAGGAAGAAAGTGGTCACCATGGATGTGGCTGCGAAGAAAGCAGGAAGAATGAACGAGGTGCGAACGGCTTGCGCACTGCTGCCAAACTGAGGAGAAGCCTTTGCAGTGACATCTTTTGCAGGCAGCTCAGGTTGAAGTGCAACGTTGAACGCACTTGATCACCGGAAGAGGGCTACACGCACTTCCAGCAGTTACGTCTGTAGCCGACGATACGTCAGCCTCTCGGTCCCACTCGCTGGCAGGAAGAAAGCGGTCGCCACGGATGTGGCTGCGAAGAAAGCAAGAACAATGAACGATGTGCGAACGGCTTGCGCACTGCTGCCAAACTGAGCAGAAGCCTCTTGCAGGGACGTCTTTTGCAGGCAGCTCGGGTGGAAGTTCAACGTTGAACGCACTTGATCACCGGAAGAGGGCTACACGCACTTCCAGCAGTTACGTCTGTAGCCGACGATACGTCAGCCCTCGGTCCCACTCGCTGGCAGGAAGAAAGCGGTCACAACGGATGTGGCTGCGAAGAAAGCAGGAACAAAGGACGATGTGCGAACGGCTTGCGCAATGCTGCCGAACTGAGCAGAAGCCTATTGCAGGGACATCTTTTGTAGGCAGCTCAGGTGGAAGTTCAACGTTGAACACACTTGATCACCGGAAGAGGGCTACACGCACTTCCAGCAGGTACTTCTATAGCCGACGATACGTCAGCCACTCGGTCCCACTCGCTGGCAGGAAGAAAGCGGTCACCACGGATGTGGCTGCGAAGAAAGCAGGAACAATGAATTATGTGCGAACGGTTTTCGCACTGCTGCAAAACTGAGCAGAAGCCTCTTGCAGGGACATCTTTTGTAGGCAGCTCAGGTGGAAGTTATATGTTAAACGCACTTGATCACCGGAAGAGGGCTACACGCACTTCCAGCAGTTACGTCTGTAGCCGACGATACGTCCGCCACTCGGTCCCACTCGCTGGCAGGAAGAAAGCGGTCACCACCGATGTGGCTGCGAATAAAGCAGGAAGAATGAGCGATGTGCGAACGGCTTGCGCACTGCTGCTAAACTGAGCAGAAGCCTCTTGCAGGGACGTCTTTTGTAGGCAGCTCCTGCGGAATTTCAACGTTGAACGCACTTGATCACCGGAGGAGGGCAACACGCACTGCCAGCAGTTACGTCGGTAGCCGACGATACGTCAGCCACTCGGTCCCACTCGCTGGCAGGAAGAAAGCGGTCACCACGGATGTGGCTGCGAAGAAAGCAGGAACAATGAACGATGTGCGAACGGCTTGCGCACTACTGCCAAACTGAGCAGAAGCGTCTTGCAGGGACATCTTTTGTAGGCAGCTCAGGTGGAAGTTCAACGTTGAACGCACTTGATCACCGGAAGAGGGCTACACGCACTTCCAGCAGTTACGTCTGTAGCCGACGATACGTCAGCCACTCGGTCCCACTCGCTGGCAGGAAGAAAGTGGTCACCATGGATGTGGCTGCGAAGAAAGCAGGAAGAATGAACGAGGTGCGAACGGCTTGCGCACTGCTGGCAAACTGAGTAGAAGCCTCTTGCAGGGACCTTTTTTGTAGGCAGCTCAGGTGGAAGTTCAACGTTGAACGATCTTGATCATCGGAAGAGGGCTACACGCACTTCCAGCAGATACGTCTGTAGCCGAAGATACGTCAGCCACTCGGTCCCACTCGCTGGTAGGAAGAAAGTGGTCACCATGGATGTGGCTGCGAAGAAAGCAGGAAGAAAGAACGAGGTGCGAACGGCTTGCGCACTGCTGCCAAACTGAGGAGAAGCCTTTGCAGGGACATCTTTTGCAGGCAGCTCAGGTTGAAGTGCAACGTTGAACGCACTTGATCACCGGAAGAGGGGTACACGCACTTCCAGCAGTGACGTCTGTAGCCGACGATACGTCAGCCACTCGGTCCCACTCGCTGGCAGGAAGAAAGCGGTCGCCACTGATGTGGCTGCGAAGAAAGCAAGAACAATGAACGATGTGCGAACGGCTTGCGCACTGCTGGCAAACTGAGTAGTAGCCTCTTGCAGGGACATCTTTTGTAGGCAGCTCAGGTGGAAGTTCAACGTTGAACGATCTTGATCATCGGAAGAGGGCTACACGCACTTCCAGCAGTTACGTCTGTAGCCGACGATACGTCAGCCACTCGGTCCCACTCGCTGGTAGGAAGAAAGTGGTCACCATGGATGTGGCTGCGAAGAAAGCAGGAAAAATGAACGAGGTGCGAACGGCTTGCGCACTGCTGCCAAACTGAGGAGAAGCCTTTGCAGTGACATCTTTTGCAGGCAGCTCAGGTTGAAGTGCAACGTTGAACGCACTTGATCACCGGAAGAGGGCTACACGCACTTCCAGCAGTTACGTCTGTAGCCGACGATACGTCAGCCTCTCGGTCCCACTCGCTGGCAGGACGAAAGCGGTCGCCACGGATGTGGCTGCGAAGAAAGCAAGAACAATGAACGATGTGCGAACGGCTTGCGCACTGCTGCCAAACTGAGCAGAAGCCTCTTGCAGGGACATCTTTTGTAGGCAGCTCAGGTGGAAGTTCAACGTTGAACGCACTTGATCACCGGAAGAGGGCACACGCACTTCCAGCAGTTAAGTCTGTAGCCGACGATACGTCAGCCACTCGGTCCCACTCGATGGCAGGAAGAAAGCGGTCACCACAGATGTGGCTGCGAAGAAAGCAGGAACAATGAACGATGTGCGAACGGCTTGCGCACTAGCTGCCAAACTGAGCAGATGCCTCTTGTAGGGGCATCTTTTGTAGGCAGCTCAGGTCGAAGTTCAACGTTGAACGCACTTGATCACCGGAAGAGGGCTACACGCACTTCCAGCAGTTACGTCTGTAGCCGACGATACGTCAGCCACTCGGTCCCACTCGCTGGCAGGAAGAAAGCGGTCACCACGGACGTGGTTGCGAAGAAAGCAGGAACAATGAACGATGTGCGAACGGCTTGCGCACTGCTGCCAAACTGAGCAGAAGCCTCTTGTAGGGACATCTTTTGTAGGCAGCTCAGGTGGAAGTTCAACGTTGAACGCACTTGATCACCAGAAGAGGGCTACACTCAATTCCAGCATTTACGTCTGTAGCCGACGATACGTCAGCCACTCGGTCCCAATCGCTGGCAGGAAGAAAGCGGTCACCACGGATGTGGCTGCGAAGAAAGCAGGAACAATGAAAATGTGGGAACGGCTTGCGCACTGCTGCCAAACTGAGCAGAAGCCTCTTGCAGGGACGTCTTTTGTAGGCAGCTCCTGCGGAAGTTCAACGTTGAACGCACTTGATAACCGGAAGAGGGCTACACGCACTTCCAGCAGTTACGTCTGTAGCCGACGATACGTCAGCCACTCGGTCCCACTCGCTGGCAGGAAGAAAGCGGTCACCACGGATGTGGCTGCGAAGAAAGCAGGAACAATGAACGATGTGCGAACGGCTTGCCCACAGCTGCCAAACTGAGCAGAAGCCTCTTGCAGGGACGTCTTTTGCAGGCAGCTCGGGTGGAAGTTCAACGTTGAACGCACTTGATCACCGGAAGAGGGCTACACGCACTTCCAGCAGTTACGTCTGTAACCGACGATACGTCAGCCCTCGGTCCCACTCGCTGGCAGGAAGAAAGCGGTCACAACGGATGTGGCTGCGAAGAAAGCAGGAACAATGGACGATGTGCGAACGGCTTGCGCACTGCTGCCGAACTGAGCAGAAGCCTATTGCAGGGACATGTTTTGTAGGCAGCTCAGGTGGAAGTTCAACGTTGAACACACTTGATCACCGGAAGAGGGCTACACGCACTTCCAGCAGGTACTTCTAAAGCCGACGATACGTCAGCCACTCGGTCCCACTCGCTGGCAGGAAGAAAGCGATCACCACGGATGTGGCTGCGAAGAAAGCAGGAACAATGAATGATGTGCGAACGGCTTTCGCACTGCTGCAAAACTGAGCAGAAGCCTCTTGCAGGGACATCTTTTGTAGGCAGCTCAGGTGGAAGTTATACGTTAAACGCACTTGATCACCGGAGGAGGGCTACACGCACTTCCAGCAGTTACGTCTGTAGCCGACGATACGTCAGCCACTCGGTCCCACTCGCTGGCAGGAAGAAAGCGGTCACCACCGATGTGGCTGCGAAAAAAGCAGGAACAATGAACGATGTGCGAACGGCTTGCGCACTGCTGCCAAACTGAGCAGAAGCCTCTTGCAGGGACGTCTTTTGTAGGCAGCTCGGGTGGAAGTTCAACGTTGAACGCACTTGATCACCGGAAGAGGGCTACACGCACTTCCAGCAGTTACGTCTGTAGCCGACGATACGTCAGCCACTCGGTCCCACTCGCTGGCAGGAAGAAAGCGGTCACCACGGATGTGGCTGCGAAGAAAGCAAGAACAATGAACGATGTGCGAACGGCTTGCGCACTGCTGCCAAACTGAGCAGAAGCCTCTTGCAGGGACATCTTTTGTAGGCAGCTCAGGTGGAAGTTGAACGTTGAACGCACTTGATCACCGGAAGAGGGCTACACGCACTTCCAGCAGGTACTTCTATAGCCGACGATACGTCAGCCACTCGGTCCCACTCGCTGGCAGGAAGAAAGCGGTCACCACGGATGTGGCTGCGAAGAAAGCAGGAACAATGAATGATGTGCGAACGGCTTTCGCACTGCTGCAAAACTGAGCAGAAGCCTCTTGCAGGGACATCTTTTGTAGGCAGCTCAGGTGGAAGGTATACGTTAAACGCACTTGATCACCGGAAGAGGGCTACACGCACTTCCAGCAGTTACGTCTGTAGCCGACGATACGTCAGCCACTCGGTCCCACTCGCTGGCAGGAAGAAAGCGGTCACCACCGATGTGGCTGCGAAGAAAGCAGGAACAATGAACGATGTGCGAACGGTTTGCGCACTGCTGCCAAACTGAGCAGAAGCCTCTTGCAGGGACGTCTTTTGTAGGCAGCTCCTGCGGAATTTCAACGTTGAACGCACTTGATCACCGGAGGAGGGCAACACGCACTTCCAGCAGTTACGTCTGTAGCCGACGATACGTCAGCCACTCGGTCCCACTCGCTGGCAGGAAGAAAGCGGTCACCACCGATGTGGCTGCGAAGAAAGCAGGAACAATGAACGATGTGCGAACGGCTTGCGCACTGCTGCCAAACTGAGTAGAAGCCTCTTGCAGGGACCTTTTTTGTAGGCAGCTCAGGTGGAAGTTCAACGTTGAACGATCTTGATCATCGGAAGAGGGCTACACGCACTTCCAGCAGTTACGTCTGTAGCCGACGATACGTCAGCCACTCGGTCCCACTCGCTGGTAGGAAGAAAGTGGTCACCATGGATGTGGCTGCGAAGAAAGCAGGAAGAAAGAACGAGGTGCGAACGGCTTGCGCACTGCTGCCAAACTGAGGAGAAGCCTTTGCAGGGCATCTTTTGCAGGCAGCTCAGGTTGAAGTGCAACGTTGAACGCACTTGATCACCGGAAGAAGGCTACACGCACTTCCAGCAGTTACGTCTGTAGCCGACGATACGTCAGCCACTCGGTCCCACTCGCTGGCAGGAAGAAAGCGGTCGCCACTGATGTGGCTGCGAAGAAAGCAAGAACAATGAACGATGTGCGAACGGCTTGCGCACTGCTGGCAAACTGAGTAGAAGCCTCTTGCAGGGACATCTTTTGTAGGCAGCTCAGGTGGAAGTTCAACGTTGAACGATCTTGATCATCGGAAGAGGGCTACACGCACTTCCAGCAGTTACGTCTGTAGCCGACGATACGTCAGCCACTCGGTCCCACTCGCTGGCAGGAAGAAAGCGGTCACCACCGATGTGGCTGCGAAGAAAGCAGGAACAATGAACGATGTGCGAACGGCTTGCGCACTGCTGCCAAACTGAGCAGAAGCCTCTTGCAGGGACGTCTTTTGTAGGCAGCTCGGGTGGAAGTTCAACGTTGAACGCACTTGATCACCGGAAGAGGGCTACACGCACTTCCAGCAGTTACGTCTGTAGCCGACGATACGTCAGCCACTCGGTCCCACTCGCTGGCAGGAAGAAAGCGGTCACCACGGATGTGGCTGCGAAGAAAGCAAGAACAATGAACGATGTGCGAACGGCTTGCGCACTGCTGCCAAACTGAGCAGAAGCCTCTTGCAGGGACATCTTTGTAGGCAGCTCAGGTGGAAGTTCAACGTTGAACGCACTTGATCACCGGAAGAGGGCACACGCACTTCCACCAGTTAAGTCTGTAGCAGACGATACGTCAGCCACTCGGTCCCACTCGATGGCAGGAAGAAAGCGGTCACCACGGATGTGGCTGCGAAGAAAGCAGGAACAATGAACGATGTGCGAACGGCTTGCGCACTACCTGCCAAACTGAGCAGATGCCTCTTGTAGGGGCATCTTTTGTAGGCAGCTCAGGTGGAAGTTCAACGTTGAACGCACTTGATCACCGGAAGAGGGCACACGCACTTCCAGCAGTTAAGTCTGTAGCCGACGATACGTCAGCCACTCGGTCCCACTCGATGGCAGGAAGAAAGCGGTCACCACGGATGTGGCTGCGAAGAAAGCAGGAACAATGAACGATGTGCGAACGGCTTGCGCACTACCTGCCAAACTGAGCAGATGCCTCTTGTAGGGGCATCTTTTGTAGGCAGCTCAGGTGGAAGTTGAACGTTGAACGCACTTGATCACCGGAAGAGGGCTACACGCACTTCCAGCAGTTACGTCTGTAGCCGACGATACGTCAGCCACTCGGTCCCACTCGCTGGCAGGAAGAAAGCGGTCACCACGGACGTGGTTGCGAAGAAAGCAGGAACAATAAACGATGTGCGAACGGCTTCCGCACTGCTGCGAAACTGAGCAGAAGCCTCTTGCAGGGGCATCTTTTGTAGGCAGCTGAGGTGGAAGTTCAACGTTGAACGCACTTGATCACCGGAAGAGGGCTACACGCACTTCCAGCAGTTACATCTGTAGCCGACGATACGTCAGCCACTCGGTCCCACTCGCTGCCAGGAAGAAAGCGGTCACCACGGATGTGGCTGCGAAGAAAGCAGGAACAATGAACGATGTGCGAACGGCTTGCGCACTGCTGCCAAACTGAGCAGAAGCCTTTTCTAGGCAGCTCGGGTGGAAGTTCAACGTTGAACACACTTGATCACCGGAAGAGGGCTACACGCACTTCCAGCAGTTACGTCTGTAGCCGACGATACGTCAGCCACTCGGTCCCAATCGCTGACAGGAAGAAAGCGGTCACCACGGATGTGGCTGCGAAGAAAGCAGGAACAATGAAAATGTGGGAACGGCTTGCGCACTGCTGCCAAACTGAGCAGAAGCCTCTTGCAGGGACGTCTTTTTGTAGGCAGGTCCTGCGGAAGTTCAACGTTGAACGCACTTGATAACCGGAAGAGGGCTACACGCACTTCCAGCAGTTACGTCTGTAGCCGACGATACGTCAGCCACTCGGTCCAACTCGCTGGCAGGAAGAAAGCGGTCACCACGGATGTGGCTGCGAAGAAAGCAGGAACAATGAACGATGTGCGAACGGCTTGCGCACTGCTGCCAAACTGAGCAGAAGCCTTTTCTATGCAGCTCGGGTGGAAGTTCAACGTTGAACACACTTGATCACCGGAAGAGGGCTACACGCACTTCCAGCAGTTACGTCTGTAGCCGACGATACGGCAGCCCTCGGTCCCACTAGCTGGCAGGAAGAAAGCGGTCACAACGGATGTGGCTGCGAAGAAAGCAGGAACAATGGACGATGTGCGAACGGCTTGCGCACTGCTGCCGAACTGAGCAGAAGCCTATTGCAGGGACATCTTTTGTAGGCAGCTCAGGTGGAAGTTCAACGTTGAACACACTTGATCACCGGAAGAGGGCTACACGCACTTCCAGCAGGTACTTCTATAGCCGACGATACGTCAGCCACTCGGTCCCACTCGCTGGCAGGAAGAAAGCGGTCACCACGGATGTGGCTGCGAAGAAAGCAGGAACAATGAATGATGTGCGAACGGCTTTCGCACTGCTGCAAAACTGAGCAGAAGCCTCTTGCAGGGACATCTTTTGTAGGCAGCTCAGGTGGAAGTTATACGTTAAACGCACTTGATCACCGGAAGAGGGCTACACGCACTTCCAGCAGTTACGTCTGTAGCCGACGATACGTCAGCCACTCGGTCCCACTCGCTGGCAGGAAGAAAGCGGTCACCACCGATGTGGCTGCGAAGAAAGCAGGAACAATGAACGATGCGCGAACGGCTTGCGCACTGCTGCCAAAGTGAGCAGAAGCCTCTTGCAGGGACGTCTTTTGTAGGCAGCTCGGGTGGAAGTTCAACGTTGAACGCACTTGATCACCGGAAGAGGGCTACACGCACTTCCAGCAGTTACGTCTGTAGCCGACGATACGTCAGCCACTCGGTCCCACTCGCTGGCAGGAAGAAAGCGGTCACCACGGATGTGGCTGCGAAGAAAGCAAGAACAATGAACGATGTGCGAACGGCTTGCGCACTGCTGCCAAACTGAGCAGAAGCCTCTTGCAGGGACATCTTTTGTAGGCAGCTCAGGTGGAAGTTCAACGTTGAACGCACTTGATCACCGGAAGAGGGCACACGCACTTCCAGCAGTTAAGTCTGTAGCCGACGATACGTCAGCCACTCGGTCCCACTCGATGGCAGGAAGAAAGCGGTCACAACGGATGTGGCTGCGAAGAAAGCAGGAACAATGAACGATGTGGCAACGGCTTGCGCACTGCTGCCAAACTGAGCAGAAGCCTCTTGCAGGGACGTCTTTTGTAGGCAGCTCCTGCGGAAGTTCAACGTTGAACGCACTTGATAACCGGAAGAGGGCTACACGCACTTCCAGTAGTTACGTCTGTAGCCGACGATACGTCAGCCACTCGGTCCCACTCGCTGGCAGGAAGAAAGCGGTCACCACGGATGTGGCTGCGAAGAAAGCAGGAACAATGAACGATGTGCGAACGGCTTGCCCACTGCTGCCAAACTGAGCAGAAGCCTCTTGCAGGGACGTCTTTTGCAGGCAGCTCGGGTGGAAGTTCAACGTTGAACGCACTTGATCACCGGAAGAGGGCTACACGCACTTCCAGCAGTTACGTCTGTAGCCGACGATACGTCAGCCCTCGGTCCCACTCGCTGGCAGGAAGAAAGCGGTCACAACGGATGTGGCTGCGAAGAAAGCAGGAACAAAGGACGATGTGCGAACGGCTTGCGCAATGCTGCCGAACTGAGCAGAAGCCTATTGCAGGGACATCTTTTGTAGGCAGCTCAGGTGGAAGTTCAACGTTGAACACACTTGATCACCGGAAGAGGGCTACACGCACTTCCAGCAGGTACTTCTATAGCCGACGATACGTCAGCCACTCGGTCCCACTCGCTGGCAGGAAGAAAGCGGTCACCACGGATGTGGCTGCGAAGAAAGCAGGAACAATGAATTATGTGCGAACGGTTTTCGCACTGCTGCAAAACTGAGCAGAAGCCTCTTGCAGGGACATCTTTTGTAGGCAGCTCAGGTGGAAGTTATATGTTAAACGCACTTGATCACCGGAAGAGGGCTACACGCACTTCCAGCAGTTACGTCTGTAGCCGACGATACGTCCGCCACTCGGTCCCACTCGCTGGCAGGAAGAAAGCGGTCACCACCGATGTGGCTGCGAATAAAGCAGGAAGAATGAGCGATGTGCGAACGGCTTGCGCACTGCTGCTAAACTGAGCAGAAGCCTCTTGCAGGGACGTCTTTTGTAGGCAGCTCCTGCGGAATTTCAACGTTGAACGCACTTGATCACCGGAGGAGGGCAACACGCACTGCCAGCAGTTACGTCGGTAGCCGACGATACGTCAGCCACTCGGTCCCACTCGCTGGCAGGAAGAAAGCGGTCACCACGGATGTGGCTGCGAAGAAAGCAGGAACAATGAACGATGTGCGAACGGCTTGCGCACTACTGCCAAACTGAGCAGAAGCGTCTTGCAGGGACATCTTTTGTAGGCAGCTCAGGTGGAAGTTCAACGTTGAACGCACTTGATCACCGGAAGAGGGCTACACGCACTTCCAGCAGTTACGTCTGTAGCCGACGATACGTCAGCCACTCGGTCCCACTCGCTGGCAGGAAGAAAGTGGTCACCATGGATGTGGCTGCGAAGAAAGCAGGAAGAATGAACGAGGTGCGAACGGCTTGCGCACTGCTGGCAAACTGAGTAGAAGCCTCTTGCAGGGACCTTTTTTGTAGGCAGCTCAGGTGGAAGTTCAACGTTGAACGATCTTGATCATCGGAAGAGGGCTACACGCACTTCCAGCAGATACGTCTGTAGCCGAAGATACGTCAGCCACTCGGTCCCACTCGCTGGTAGGAAGAAAGTGGTCACCATGGATGTGGCTGCGAAGAAAGCAGGAAGAAAGAACGAGGTGCGAACGGCTTGCGCACTGCTGCCAAACTGAGGAGAAGCCTTTGCAGGGACATCTTTTGCAGGCAGCTCAGGTTGAAGTGCAACGTTGAACGCACTTGATCACCGGAAGAGGGGTACACGCACTTCCAGCAGTGACGTCTGTAGCCGACGATACGTCAGCCACTCGGTCCCACTCGCTGGCAGGAAGAAAGCGGTCGCCACTGATGTGGCTGCGAAGAAAGCAAGAACAATGAACGATGTGCGAACGGCTTGCGCACTGCTGGCAAACTGAGTAGTAGCCTCTTGCAGGGACATCTTTTGTAGGCAGCTCAGGTGGAAGTTCAACGTTGAACGATCTTGATCATCGGAAGAGGGCTACACGCACTTCCAGCAGTTACGTCTGTAGCCGACGATACGTCAGCCACTCGGTCCCACTCGCTGGTAGGAAGAAAGTGGTCACCATGGATGTGGCTGCGAAGAAAGCAGGAAGAATGAACGAGGTGCGAACGGCTTGCGCACTGCTGCCAAACTGAGGAGAAGCCTTTGCAGTGACATCTTTTGCAGGCAGCTCAGGTTGAAGTGCAACGTTGAACGCACTTGATCACCGGAAGAGGGCTACACGCACTTCCAGCAGTTACGTCTGTAGCCGACGATACGTCAGCCTCTCGGTCCCACTCGCTGGCAGGAAGAAAGCGGTCGCCACGGATGTGGCTGCGAAGAAAGCAAGAACAATGAACGATGTGCGAACGGCTTGCGCACTGCTGCCAAACTGAGCAGAAGCCTCTTGCAGGGACGTCTTTTGCAGGCAGCTCGGGTGGAAGTTCAACGTTGAACGCACTTGATCACCGGAAGAGGGCTACACGCACTTCCAGCAGTTACGTCTGTAGCCGACGATACGTCAGCCCTCGGTCCCACTCGCTGGCAGGAAGAAAGCGGTCACAACGGATGTGGCTGCGAAGAAAGCAGGAACAAAGGACGATGTGCGAACGGCTTGCGCAATGCTGCCGAACTGAGCAGAAGCCTATTGCAGGGACATCTTTTGTAGGCAGCTCAGGTGGAAGTTCAACGTTGAACACACTTGATCACCGGAAGAGGGCTACACGCACTTCCAGCAGGTACTTCTATAGCCGACGATACGTCAGCCACTCGGTCCCACTCGCTGGCAGGAAGAAAGCGGTCACCACGGATGTGGCTGCGAAGAAAGCAGGAACAATGAATTATGTGCGAACGGTTTTCGCACTGCTGCAAAACTGAGCAGAAGCCTCTTGCAGGGACATCTTTTGTAGGCAGCTCAGGTGGAAGTTATATGTTAAACGCACTTGATCACCGGAAGAGGGCTACACGCACTTCCAGCAGTTACGTCTGTAGCCGACGATACGTCCGCCACTCGGTCCCACTCGCTGGCAGGAAGAAAGCGGTCACCACCGATGTGGCTGCGAATAAAGCAGGAAGAATGAGCGATGTGCGAACGGCTTGCGCACTGCTGCTAAACTGAGCAGAAGCCTCTTGCAGGGACGTCTTTTGTAGGCAGCTCCTGCGGAATTTCAACGTTGAACGCACTTGATCACCGGAGGAGGGCAACACGCACTGCCAGCAGTTACGTCGGTAGCCGACGATACGTCAGCCACTCGGTCCCACTCGCTGGCAGGAAGAAAGCGGTCACCACGGATGTGGCTGCGAAGAAAGCAGGAACAATGAACGATGTGCGAACGGCTTGCGCACTACTGCCAAACTGAGCAGAAGCGTCTTGCAGGGACATCTTTTGTAGGCAGCTCAGGTGGAAGTTCAACGTTGAACGCACTTGATCACCGGAAGAGGGCTACACGCACTTCCAGCAGTTACGTCTGTAGCCGACGATACGTCAGCCACTCGGTCCCACTCGCTGGCAGGAAGAAAGTGGTCACCATGGATGTGGCTGCGAAGAAAGCAGGAAGAATGAACGAGGTGCGAACGGCTTGCGCACTGCTGGCAAACTGAGTAGAAGCCTCTTGCAGGGACCTTTTTTGTAGGCAGCTCAGGTGGAAGTTCAACGTTGAACGATCTTGATCATCGGAAGAGGGCTACACGCACTTCCAGCAGATACGTCTGTAGCCGAAGATACGTCAGCCACTCGGTCCCACTCGCTGGTAGGAAGAAAGTGGTCACCATGGATGTGGCTGCGAAGAAAGCAGGAAGAAAGAACGAGGTGCGAACGGCTTGCGCACTGCTGCCAAACTGAGGAGAAGCCTTTGCAGGGACATCTTTTGCAGGCAGCTCAGGTTGAAGTGCAACGTTGAACGCACTTGATCACCGGAAGAGGGGTACACGCACTTCCAGCAGTGACGTCTGTAGCCGACGATACGTCAGCCACTCGGTCCCACTCGCTGGCAGGAAGAAAGCGGTCGCCACTGATGTGGCTGCGAAGAAAGCAAGAACAATGAACGATGTGCGAACGGCTTGCGCACTGCTGGCAAACTGAGTAGTAGCCTCTTGCAGGGACATCTTTTGTAGGCAGCTCAGGTGGAAGTTCAACGTTGAACGATCTTGATCATCGGAAGAGGGCTACACGCACTTCCAGCAGTTACGTCTGTAGCCGACGATACGTCAGCCACTCGGTCCCACTCGCTGGTAGGAAGAAAGTGGTCACCATGGATGTGGCTGCGAAGAAAGCAGGAAAAATGAACGAGGTGCGAACGGCTTGCGCACTGCTGCCAAACTGAGGAGAAGCCTTTGCAGTGACATCTTTTGCAGGCAGCTCAGGTTGAAGTGCAACGTTGAACGCACTTGATCACCGGAAGAGGGCTACACGCACTTCCAGCAGTTACGTCTGTAGCCGACGATACGTCAGCCTCTCGGTCCCACTCGCTGGCAGGACGAAAGCGGTCGCCACGGATGTGGCTGCGAAGAAAGCAAGAACAATGAACGATGTGCGAACGGCTTGCGCACTGCTGCCAAACTGAGCAGAAGCCTCTTGCAGGGACATCTTTTGTAGGCAGCTCAGGTGGAAGTTCAACGTTGAACGCACTTGATCACCGGAAGAGGGCACACGCACTTCCAGCAGTTAAGTCTGTAGCCGACGATACGTCAGCCACTCGGTCCCACTCGATGGCAGGAAGAAAGCGGTCACCACAGATGTGGCTGCGAAGAAAGCAGGAACAATGAACGATGTGCGAACGGCTTGCGCACTAGCTGCCAAACTGAGCAGATGCCTCTTGTAGGGGCATCTTTTGTAGGCAGCTCAGGTCGAAGTTCAACGTTGAACGCACTTGATCACCGGAAGAGGGCTACACGCACTTCCAGCAGTTACGTCTGTAGCCGACGATACGTCAGCCACTCGGTCCCACTCGCTGGCAGGAAGAAAGCGGTCACCACGGACGTGGTTGCGAAGAAAGCAGGAACAATGAACGATGTGCGAACGGCTTGCGCACTGCTGCCAAACTGAGCAGAAGCCTCTTGTAGGGACATCTTTTGTAGGCAGCTCAGGTGGAAGTTCAACGTTGAACGCACTTGATCACCAGAAGAGGGCTACACTCAATTCCAGCATTTACGTCTGTAGCCGACGATACGTCAGCCACTCGGTCCCAATCGCTGGCAGGAAGAAAGCGGTCACCACGGATGTGGCTGCGAAGAAAGCAGGAACAATGAAAATGTGGGAACGGCTTGCGCACTGCTGCCAAACTGAGCAGAAGCCTCTTGCAGGGACGTCTTTTGTAGGCAGCTCCTGCGGAAGTTCAACGTTGAACGCACTTGATAACCGGAAGAGGGCTACACGCACTTCCAGCAGTTACGTCTGTAGCCGACGATACGTCAGCCACTCGGTCCCACTCGCTGGCAGGAAGAAAGCGGTCACCACGGATGTGGCTGCGAAGAAAGCAGGAACAATGAACGATGTGCGAACGGCTTGCCCACAGCTGCCAAACTGAGCAGAAGCCTCTTGCAGGGACGTCTTTTGCAGGCAGCTCGGGTGGAAGTTCAACGTTGAACGCACTTGATCACCGGAAGAGGGCTACACGCACTTCCAGCAGTTACGTCTGTAACCGACGATACGTCAGCCCTCGGTCCCACTCGCTGGCAGGAAGAAAGCGGTCACAACGGATGTGGCTGCGAAGAAAGCAGGAACAATGGACGATGTGCGAACGGCTTGCGCACTGCTGCCGAACTGAGCAGAAGCCTATTGCAGGGACATGTTTTGTAGGCAGCTCAGGTGGAAGTTCAACGTTGAACACACTTGATCACCGGAAGAGGGCTACACGCACTTCCAGCAGGTACTTCTAAAGCCGACGATACGTCAGCCACTCGGTCCCACTCGCTGGCAGGAAGAAAGCGATCACCACGGATGTGGCTGCGAAGAAAGCAGGAACAATGAATGATGTGCGAACGGCTTTCGCACTGCTGCAAAACTGAGCAGAAGCCTCTTGCAGGGACATCTTTTGTAGGCAGCTCAGGTGGAAGTTATACGTTAAACGCACTTGATCACCGGAGGAGGGCTACACGCACTTCCAGCAGTTACGTCTGTAGCCGACGATACGTCAGCCACTCGGTCCCACTCGCTGGCAGGAAGAAAGCGGTCACCACCGATGTGGCTGCGAAAAAAGCAGGAACAATGAACGATGTGCGAACGGCTTGCGCACTGCTGCCAAACTGAGCAGAAGCCTCTTGCAGGGACGTCTTTTGTAGGCAGCTCGGGTGGAAGTTCAACGTTGAACGCACTTGATCACCGGAAGAGGGCTACACGCACTTCCAGCAGTTACATCTGTAGCCGACGATACGTCAGCCACTCGGTCCCACTCGCTGCCAGGAAGAAAGCGGTCACCACGGATGTGGCTGCGAAGAAAGCAGGAACAATGAACGATGTGCGAACGGCTTGCGCACTGCTGCCAAACTGAGCAGAAGCCTTTTCTAGGCAGCTCGGGTGGAAGTTCAACGTTGAACACACTTGATCACCGGAAGAGGGCTACACGCACTTCCAGCAGTTACGTCTGTAGCCGACGATACGTCAGCCACTCGATCCCAATCGCTGACAGGAAGAAAGCGGTCACCACGGATGTGGCTGCGAAGAAAGCAAGAACAATGAACGATGTGCGAACGGCTTGCGCACTGCTGGCAAACTGAGTAGAAGCCTCTTGCAGGGACATCTTTTGTAGGCAGCTCAGGTGGAAGTTCAACGTTGAACGATCTTGATCATCGGAAGAGGGCTACACGCACTTCCAGCAGTTACGTCTGTAGCCGACGATACGTCAGCCACTCGGTCCCACTCGCTGGTAGGAAGAAAGTGGTCACCATGGATGTGGCTGCGAAGAAAGCAGAAAGAATGAACGAGGTGCGAACGGCTTGCGCACTGCTGCCAAACTGAGGAGAAGCCTTTGCAGAGACATCTTTTGCAGGCAGCTCAGGTTGAAGTGCAACGTTGAACGCACTTGATCACCGGAAGAGGGCTACACGCACTTCCAGCAGTTACGTCTGTAGCCGACGATACGTCAGCCACTCGGTCCCACTCGCTGGCAGGAAGAAAGCGGTCGCCACGGATGTGGCTGCGAAGAAAGCAAGAACAATGAACGATGTGCGAACGGCTTGCGCACTGCTCCCAAACTGAGCAGAAGCCTCTTGCAGGGACATCTTTTGTAGGCAGCTCAGGTGGAAGTTCAACGTTGAACGCACTTGATCACCGGAAGAGGGCACACGCACTTCCAGCAGTTAAGTCTGTAGCCGACGATACGTCAGCCACTCGGTCCCACTCGCTGGCAGGAAGAAAGCGGTCACCACGGACGTGGTTGCGAAGAAAGCAGGAACAATGAACGATGTGCGAACGGCTTGCGCACTGCTGCCAAACTGAGCAGAAGCCTCTTGCAGGGACATCTTTTGTAGGCAGCTCAGGTGGAAGTTCAACGTTGAACGCACTTGATCACCAGAAGAGGGCTACACTCAATTCCAGCATTTACGTCTGTAGCCGACGATACGTCAGCCACTCGGTCCCAATCGCTGGCAGGAAGAAAGCGGTCACCACGGATGTGGCTGCGAAGAAAGCAGGAACAATGAAAATGTGGGAACGGCTTGCGCACTGCTGCCAAACTCAGCAGAAGCCTCTTGCAGGGACGTCTTTTGTAGGCAGCTCCTGCGGAAGTTCAAAGTTGAACGCACTTGATAACCGGAAGAGGGCTACACGCACTTCCAGCAGTTACGTCTGTAGCCGACGATACGTCAGCCACTCGGTCCCACTCGCTGGCAGGAAGAAAGCGGTCACCACGGATGTGGCTGCGAAGAAAGCAGGAACAATGAACGATGTGCGAACGGCTTGCCCACTGCTGCCAAACTGAGCAGAAGCCTCTTGCAGGGACGTCTTTTGCAGGCAGCTCGGGTGGAAGTTCAACGTTGAACGCACTTGATCACCGGAAGAGGTTTACACGCACTTCCAGCAGTTACGTCTGTAACCGACGATACGTCAGCCCTCGGTCCCACTCGCTGGCAGGAAGAAAGCGGTCACAACGGATGTGGGTGCGAAGAAAGCAGGAACAATGGACGATGTGCGAACGGCTTGCGCACTGCTGCCGAACTGAGCAGAAGCCTATTGCAGGGACATGTTTTGTAGGCAGCTCAGGTGGAAGTTCAACGTTGAACACACTTGATCACCGGAAGAGGGCTACACGCACTTCCAGCAGGTACTTCTATAGCCGACGATACGTCAGCCACTCGGTCCCACTCGCTGGCAGGAAGAAAGCGATCACCACGGATGTGGCTGCGAAGAAAGCAGGAACAATGAATGATGTGCGAACGGCTTTCGCACTGCTGCAAAACTGAGCAGAAGCCTCTTGCAGGGACATCTTTTGTAGGCAGCTCAGGTGGAAGTTATACGTTAAACGCACTTGATCACCGGAAGAGGGCTACACGCACTTCCAGCAGTTACGTCTGTAGCCGACGATACGTCAGCCACTCGGTCCCACTCGCTGGCAGGAAGAAAGCGGTCACCACCGATGTGGCTGCGAAAAAAGCAGGAACAATGAACGATGTGCGAACGGCTTGCGCACTGCTGCCAAACTGAGCAGAAGCCTCTTGCAGGGACGTCTTTTGTAGGCAGCTCGGGTGGAAGTTCAACGTTGAACGCACTTGATCACCGGAAGAGGGCTACACGCACTTCCAGCAGTTACGTCTGTAGCCGACGATACGTCAGCCACTCGGTCCCACTCGCTGGCAGGAAGAAAGCGGTCACCACGGATGTGGCTGCGAAGAAAGCAAGAACAATGAACGATGTGCGAACGGCTTGCGCACTGCTGCCAAACTGAGCAGAAGCCTCTTGCAGGGACATCTTTTGTAGGCAGCTCAGGTGGAAGTTCAACGTTGAACGCACTTGATCACCGGAAGAGGGCACACGCACTTCCAGCAGTTAAGTCTGTAGCCGACGATACGTCAGCCACTCGGTCCCACTCGATGGCAGGAAGAAAGCGGTCACCACGGATGTGGCTGCGAAGAAAGCAGGAACAATGAACGATGTGCGAACGGCTTGCGCACTACCTGCCAAACTGAGCAGATGCCTCTTGTAGGGGCATCTTTTGTAGGCAGCTCAGGTGGAAGTTCAACGTTGAACGCACTTGATCACCGGAAGAGGGCACACGCACTTCCAGCAGTTAAGTCTGTAGCCGACGATACGTCAGCCACTCGGTCCCACTCGATGGCAGGAAGAAAGCGGTCACCACGGATGTGGCTGCGAAGAAAGCAGGAACAATGAACGATGTGGGAACGGCTTGCGCACTGCTGCCAAACTGAGCAGAAGCCTCTTGCAGGGACGTCTTTTGTAGGCAGCTCCTGCGGAAGTTCAACGTTGAACGCACTTGATAACCGGAAGAGGGCTACACGCTCTTCCAGCAGTTACGTCTGTAGCCGACGATACGTCAGCCACTCGGTCCCACTCGCTGGCAGGAAGAAAGCGGTCACCACGGATGTGGCTGCGAAGAAAGCAGGAACAATGAACGATGTGCGAACGGCTTGCCCACGGCTGCCAAACTGAGCAGAAGCCTCTTGCAGGGACGTCTTTTGCAGGCAGCTCCAGCGGAAGTTCAACGTTGAACGCACTTGATAACCGGAAGAGGGCTACACGCACTTCCAGCAGTTACGTCTGTAGCCGACGATACGTCAGCCACTCGGTCCCACTCGCTGGCAGGAAGAAAGCGGTCACCACGGATGTGGCTGCGAAGAAAGCAGGAACAATGAACGATGTGCGAACGGCTTGCCCACTGCTGCCAAACTGAGCACAAGCCTCTTGCAGAGACGTCTTTTGCAGGCAGCTCGGGTGGAAGTTCAACGTTGAACGCACTTGAGCACCGGAAGAGGGCTACACGCACTTCCAGCAGTTACGTCTGTAGCCGACGATACGTCAGCCCTCGGTCCCATTCGCTGGCAGGAAGAAAGCGGTCACAACGGATGTGTCTGCGAAGAAAGCAGGAACAAAGGACGATGTGCGAACGGCTTGCGCACTGCTGCCGAACTGAGCAGAAGCCTATTGCAGGGACATCTTTTGTAGGCAGCTCAGGTGGAAGTTCAACGCTGAACACACTTGATCACCGGAAGAGGGCTACACGCACTTCCAGCAGGTACTTCTATAGCCGACGATACGTCAGCCACTCGGTCCCACTCGCTGGCAGGAAGAAAGCGGTCACCACGGATGTGGCTGCGAAGAAAGCAGGAAGAATGAACGATGTGCGAACGGCTTGCGCACTGCTGCCAAACTGAGCAGAAGCCTCTTGCAGGGACCTCTTTTGTAGGCAGCTCGGGTGGAAGTTCAACGTTGAACGCACTTGATCACCGGAAGAGGGCTACACGCACTTCCAGCAGTTACGTCTGTAGCCGACGATACGTCAGCCACTCGGTCCCACTCGATGGCAGGAAGAAAGCGGTCACCACGGATGTGGCTGCGAAGAAAGCAGGAACAATGAACGATGTGCGAACAGCTTGCGCACTACCTGCCAAACTGAGCAGATGCCTCTTGTAGGGGCATCTTTTGTAGGCAGCTCAGGTGGAAGTTGAACGTTGAACGCACTTGATCACCGGAAGAGGGCTACACGCACTTCCAGCAGTTACGTCTGTAGCCGACGATACGTCAGCCACTCGGTCCCAATCGCTGGCAGGAAGAAAGCGGTCACCACAGATGTGGCTGCGAAGAAAGCAGGAACAATGAAAATGTGGGAACGGCTTGCGCACTGCTGCCAAACTGAGCAGAAGCCTCTTGCAGGGACGTCTTTTGTAGGCAGCTCCTGCGGAAGTTCAACGTTGAACGCACTTGATAACCGGAAGAGGGCTACACGCACTTCCAGCAGTTACGTCTGTAGCCGACGATACGTCAGCCACTCGGTCCCACTCGCTGGCAGGAAGAAAGCGGTCACCACGGATGTGGCTGCGAAGAAAGCAGGAACAATGAACGATGTGCGAACGGCTTGCGCACTGCTGCCAAACTGAGCAGAAGCCTTTTCTAGGCAGCTCGGGTGGAAGTTAAACGTTGAACACACTTGATCACCGGAAGAGGGCTACACGCACTTCCAGCAGTTACGTCTGTAGCCGACGATACGTCAGCCACTCGGTCCCAATCGCTGGCAGGAAGAAAGCGGTCACCACGGATGTGGCTGCGAAGAAAGCAGGAACAATGAAAATGTGGGAACGGCTTGCGCACTGCTGCCAATCTGAGCAGAAGCCTCTTGCAGGGACGTCTTTTGTAGGCAGCTCCTGCGGAAGTTCAACGTTGAACGCTCTTGATAACCGGAAGAGGACTACACGCAATTCCAGCAGTTACGTCTGTAGCCGACGATACGTCACCCACTCGGTCCCACTCGCTGGCAGGAAGAAAGCGGTCACCACGGACGTGGTTGCGAAGAAAGCAGGAACAATAAACGATGTGCGAACGGCTTCCGCACTGCTGCGAAACTGAGCAGAAGCCTCTTGCAGGGGCATCTTTTGTAGGCAGCTGAGGTGGAAGTTCAACGTTGAACGCACTTGATCACCGGAAGAGGGCTACACGCACTTGCAGCAGTTACATCTGTAGCCGACGATACGTCAGCCACTCGGTCCCACTCGCTGCCAGGAAGAAAGCGGTCACCACGGATGTGGCTGCGAAGAAAGCAGGAACAATGAACGATGTGCGAACGGCTTGCGCACTGCTGCCAAACTGAGCAGAAGCCTTTTCTAGGCAGCTCGGGTGGAAGTTCAACGTTGAACACACTTGATCACCGGAAGAGGGCTACACGCACTTCCAGCAGTTACGTCTGTAGCCGACGATACGTCAGCCACTCGGTCCCAATCGCTGACAGGAAGAAAGCGGTCACCACGGATGTGGCTGCGAAGAAAGCAGGAACAATGAAAATGTGGGAACGGCTTGCGCACTGCTGCCAAACTGAGCAGAAGCCTCTTGCAGGGACGTCTTTTTGTAGGCAGCTCCTGCGGAAGTTCAACGTTGAACGCACTTGATAACCGGAAGAGGGCTACACGCACTTCCAGCAGTTACGTCTGTAGCCGACGATACGTCAGCCACTCGGTCCCACTCGCTGGCAGGAAGAAAGCGGTCACCACGGATGTGGCTGCGAAGAAAGCAGGAACAATGAACGATGTGCGAACGGCTTGCGCACTGCTGCCAAACTGAGCAGAAGCCTTTTCTATGCAGCTCGGGTGGAAGTTCAACGTTGAACACACTTGATCACCGGAAGAGGGCTACACGCACTTCCAGCAGTTACGTCTGTAGCCGACGATACGTCAGCCCTCGGTCCCACTAGCTGGCAGGAAGAAAGCGGTCACAACGGATGTGGCTGCGAAGAAAGCAGGAACAATGGACGATGTGCGAACGGCTTGCGCACTGCTGCCGAACTGAGCAGAAGCCTATTGCAGGGACATCTTTTGTAGGCAGCTCAGGTGGAAGTTCAACGTTGAACACACTTGATCACCGGAAGAGGGCTACACGCACTTCCAGCAGGTACTTCTATAGCCGACGATACGTCCGCCACTCGGTCCCACTCGCTGGCAGGAAGAAAGCGGTCACCACGGATGTGGCTGTGAAGAAAGCAGGAACAATGAATGATGTGCGAACGGCTTTCGCACTGCTGCAAAACTGAGCAGAAGCCTCTTGCAGGGACATCTTTTGTAGGCAGCTCAGGTGGAAGTTATACGTTAAACGCACTTGATCACCGGAAGAGGGCTACACGCACTTCCAGCAGTTACGTCTGTAGCCGACGATACGTCAGCCACTCGGTCCCACTCGCTGGCAGGAAGAAAGCGGTCACCACCGATGTGGCTGCGAAGAAAGCAGGAACAATGAACGATGTGCGAACGGCTTGTGCACTGCTGCCAAACTGAGCAGAAGCCTCTTGCAGGGACGTCTTTTGTAGGCAGCTCGGGTGGAAGTTCAACGTTGAACGCACTTGATCACCGGAAGAGGGCTACACGCACTTCCAGCAGTTACGTCTGTAGCCGACGATACGTCAGCCACTCGGTCCCACTCGCTGGCAGGAAGAAAGCGGTCACCACGGATGTGGCTGCGAAGACAGCAAGAACAATGAACGATGTGCGAACGGCTTGCGCACTGCTGCCAAACTGAGTAGAAGACTATTGCAGGGACATCTTTTGTAGGCAGCTCAGGTGGAAGTTCAACGTTGAACGCACTTGATCACCGGAAGAGGGCACACGCACTTCCAGCAGTTAAGTCTGTAGCCGACGATACGTCAGCCACTCGGTCCTACTCGATGGCAGGAAGAAAGCGGTCACAACGGATGTGGCTGCTAAGAAAGCAGGAACAATGAACGATGTGGGAACGGCTTGCGCACTGCTGCCAAACTGAGCAGAAGCCTCTTGCAGGGACGTCTTTTGTAGGCAGCTCCAGCGGAAGTTCAACGTTGAACGCACTTGATAACCGGAAGAGGGCTACACGCACTTCCAGCAGTTACGTCTGTAGCCGACGATACGTCAGCCACTCGGTCCCACTCGCTGGCAGGAAGAAAGCGGTCACCACGGATGTGGCTGCGAAGAAAGCAGGAACAATGAACGATGTGCGAACGGCTTGCCCACTGCTGCCAAACTGAGCACAAGCCTCTTGCAGAGACGTCTTTTGCAGGCAGCTCGGGTGGAAGTTCAACGTTGAACGCACTTGAGCACCGGAAGAGGGCTACACGCACTTCCAGCAGTTACGTCTGTAGCCGACGATACGTCAGCCCTCGGTCCCACTCGCTGGCAGGAAGAAAGCGGTCACAACGGATGTGGCTGCGAAGAAAGCAGGAACAATGGACGATGTGCGAACGGCTTGCGCACTGCTGCCGAACTGAGCAGAAGCCTATTGCAGGGACATCTTTTGTAGGCAGCTCAGGTGGAAGTTCAACGTTGAACACACTTGATCACCGGAAGAGGGCTACACGCACTTCCAGCAGGTACTTCTATAGCCGACGATACGTCAGCCACTCGGTCCCACTCGCTGGCAGGAAGAAAGCGGTCACCACGGATGTGGCTGCGAAGAAATCAGGAAGAATGAACGATGTGCGAACGGCTTGCGCACTGCTGCCAAACTGAGCAGAAGCCTCTTGCAGGGACGTCTTTTGTAGGCAGCTCCTGCGGAATTTCAACGTTGAACGCACTTGATCACCGGAGGAGGGCAACACGCACTGCCAGCAGTTACGTCGGTAGCCGACGATACGTTAGCCACTCGGTCCCACTCGCTGGCAGGAAGAAAGCGGTCACCACGGATGTGGCTGCGAAGAAAGCAGGAACAATGAACGATGTGCGAACGGCTTGCGCACTACTGCCAAACTGAGCAGAAGCGTCTTGCAGGGACATTTTTTGTAGGCAGCTCAGGTGGAAGTTCAACGTTGAACGCACTTGATCACCGGAAGAGGGCTACACGCACTTCCAGCAGTTACGTCTGTAGCCGACGATACGTCAGCCACTCGGTCCCACTCGCTGGCAGGAAGAAAGTGGTCACCATGGATGTGGCTGCGAAGAAAGCAGGAAGAATGAACGAGGTGCGAACGGCTTGCGCACTGCTGGCAAACTGAGTAGAAGCCTCTTGCAGGGACCTTTATTGTAGGCAGCTCAGGTGGAAGTTCAACGTTGAACGATCTTGATCATCGGAAGAGGGCTACACGCACTTCCAGCAGTTACGTCTGTAGCCGACGATACGTCAGCCACTCGGTCCCACTCGCTGGTAGGAAGAAAGTGGTCACCATGGATGTGGCTGCGAAGAAAGCAGGAAGAAAGAACGAGGTGCGAACGGCTTGCGCACTGCTGCCAAATTGAGGAGAAGCCTTTGCAGGGACATCTTTTGCAGGCAGCTCAGGTTGAAGTGCAACGTTGAACGCACTCGATCACCGGAAGAGGGCTACACGCACTTCCAGCAGTTACGTCTGTAGCCGAAGATACGTCAGCCACTCGGTCCCACTCGCTGGCAGGAAGAAAGCGGTCGCCACTGATGTGGCTGCGAAGAAAGCAAGAACAATGAACGATGTGCGAACGGCTTGCGCACTGCTGGCAAACTGAGGAGAAGCCTTTGCAGAGACATCTTTTGTAGGCAGCTCAGGTTGAAGTGCAACGTTGAACGCACTTGATAACCGGAAGAGGGCTACACGCACTTCCAGCAGTTACGTCTGTAGCCGACGATACGTCAGCCACTCGGTCCCACTCGCTGGCAGGAAGAAAGCGGTCGCCACGGATGTGGCTGCGAAGAAAGCAAGAACAATGAACGATGTGCGAACGGCTTGCGCACTGCTGCCAAACTGAGCAGAAGCCTTTTGCAGGGACATCTTTTGTAGGCAGCTCAGGTGGAAGTTATACGTTAAACGCACTTGATCACCGGAAGACGGCTACACGCACTTCCAGCAGTTACGTCTGTAGCCGACGATACGTCCGCCACTCGGTCCCACTCGGTGGCAGGAAGAAAGCGGTCACCACCGATGTGGCTGCGAATAAAGCAGGAAGAATGAACGATGTGCGAACGGCTTGCGCACTAGCTGCCAAACTGAGCAGATGCCTCTTGTAGGGGCATCTTTTGTAGGCAGCTCAGGTGGAAGTTCAACGTTGAACACACTTGATCACCGGAAGAGGGCTACACGCACTTCCAGCAGTTACGTCTGTAGCCGACGATACGTCAGCCACTCGGTCCCACTCGCTGGCAGGAAGAAAGCGGTCACCACGGATGTGGCTGCGAAGAAAGCAGGAACAATGAACGATGTGCGAACGGCTTGCGCACTACTGCCAAACTGAGCAGAAGCGTCTTGCAGGGACATCTTTTGTAGGCAGCTCAGGTGGAAGTTCAACGTTGAACGCACTTGATCACCGGAAGAGGGCTACACGCACTTCCAGCAGTTACGTCTGTAGCCGACGATACGTCAGCCACTCGGTCCCACTCGCTGGCAGGAAGAAAGCGGTCGCCACGGATGTGGCTGCGAAGAAAGCAAGAACAATGAACGATGTGCGAACGGCTTGCGCACTGCTGCCAAACTGAGCAGAAGCCTCTTGCAGGGACATCTTTTGTAGGCAGCTCAGGTGGAAGTTCAACGTTGAACGAACTTGATCACCGGAAGAGGGCACACGGACTTCCAGCAGTTAAGTCTGTAGGCGACGATACGTCAGCCACTCGGTCCCACTCGATGGCAGGAAGAAAGCGGTCACCACAGATGTGGCTGCGAAGAAAGCAGGAACAATGAACGATGTGCGAACGGCTTGCGCACTAGCTGCCAAACTGAGCAGATGCCTCTTGTAGGGGCATCTTTTGTAGGCAGCTCAGGTGGAAGTTCAACGTTGAACACACTTGATCACCGGAAGAGGGCTACACGCACTTCCAGCAGTTACGTCTGTAGCCGACGATACGTCAGCCACTCGGTCCCACTCGCTGGCAGGAAGAAAGCGGTCACCACGGACGTGGTTGCGAAGAAAGCAGGAACAATGAACGATGTGCGAACGGCTTGCGCACTGCTGCCAAACTGAGCAGAAGCCTCTTGCAGGGACATCTTTTGCAGGCAGCTCATGTGGAAGTTCAACGTTGAACGCACTTGATCACCAGAAGAGGGCTACACTCAATTCCAGCATTTACGTCTGTAGCCGACGATACGTCAGCCACTCGGTCCCAATCGCTGGCAGGAAGAAAGCGGTCACCACGGATGTGGCTGCGAAGAAAGCAGGAACAATGAAAATGTGGGAACGGCTTGCGCACTGCTGCCAAACTGAGCAGAAGCCTCTTGCTGGGACGTCTTTTGTAGGCAGCTCCTGCGGAAGTTCAACGTTGAACGCACTTGATAACCGGAAGAGGGCTACACGCACTTCCAGCAGTTACGTCTGTAGCCGACGATACGTCAGCCACTCGGTCCCACTCGCTGGCAGGAAGAAAGCGGTCACCACGGATGTGGCTGCGAAGAAAGCAGGAACAATGAACGATGTGCGAACGGCTTGCCCACTGCTGCCAAACTGAGCAGAAGCCTCTTGCAGGGACGTCTTTTGCAGGCAGCTCGGGTGGAAGTTCAACGTTGAACGCACTTGATCACCGGAAGAGGGCTACACGCACTTCCAGCAGTTACGTCTGTAGCCGACGATACGTCAGCCCTCGGTCCCACTCGCTGGCAGGAAGAAAGCGGTCACAACGGATGTGGCTGCGAAGAAAGCAGGAACAATGGACGATGTGCGAATGGCTTGCGCACTGCTGCCGAACTGAGCAGAAGCCTATTGCAGGGACATCTTTTGTAGGCAGCTCAGGTGGAAGTTCAACGTTGAACACACTTGATCACCGGAAGAGGGCTACACGCACTTCCAGCAGGTACTTCTATAGCCGACGATACGTCAGCCACTCGGTCCCACTCGCTGGCAGGAAGAAAGCGATCACCACGGATGTGGCTGCGAAGAAAGCAGGAACTATGAATGATGTGCGAACGGCTTTCGCACTGCTGCAAAACTGAGCAGAAGCCTCTTGCAGGGACATCTTTTGTAGGCAGCTCAGGTGGAAGTTATACGTTAAACGCACTTGATCACCGGAAGAGGGCTACACGCACTTCCAGCAGTTACGTCTGTAGCCGACGATACGTCAGCCACTCGGTCCCACTCGCTGGCAGGAAGAAAGCGGTCACCACCGATGTGGCTGCGAAGAAAGCAGGAACAATGAACGATGTGCGAACGGCTTGCGCACTGCTGCCAAACTGAGCAGAAGCCTCTTGCAGGGACGTCTTTTGTAGGCAGCTCGGGTGGAAGTTCAACGTTGAACGCACTTGATCACCGGAAGAGGGCTACACGCACTTCCAGCAGTTACGTCTGTAGCCGACGATACGTCAGCCACTCGGTCCCACTCGCTGGCAGGAAGAAAGCGGTCACCACGGATGTGGCTGCGAAGAAAGCAAGAACAATGAACGATGTGCGAACGGCTTGCGCACTGCTGCCAAACTGAGCAGAAGCCTCTTGCAGGGACATCTTTTGTAGGCAGCTCAGGTGGAAGTTCAACGTTGAACGCACTTGATCACCGGAAGAGGGCACACGCACTTCCACCAGTTAAGTCTGTAGCGGACGATACGTCAGCCACTCGGTCCCACTCGATGGCAGGAAGAAAGCGGTCACCACGGATGTGGCTGCGAAGAAAGCAGGAACAATGAACGATGTGCGAACGGCTTGCGCACTACCTGCCAAACTGAGCAGATGCCTCGTGTAGGGGCATCTTTTGTAGGCAGCTCAGGTGGAAGTTCAACGTTGAACGCACTTGATCACCGAAAGAGGGCACACGCACTTCCAGCAGTTAAGTCTGTAGCCGACGATACGTCAGCCACTCGGTCCCACTCGATGGCAGGAAGAAAGCGGTCACCACGGATGTGGCTGCGAAGAAAGCAGGAACAATGAACGATGTGCGAACGGCTTGCGCACTACCTGCCAAACTGAGCAGATGCCTCTTGTAGGGGCATCTTTTGTAGGCAGCTCAGGTGGAAGTTGAACGTTGAACGCACTTGATCACCGGAAGAGGGCTACACGCACTTCCAGCAGTCACGTCTGTAGCCGACGATACGTCAGCCACTCGGTCCCACTCGCTGGCAGGAAGAAAGCGGTCACCACGGACGTGGTTGCGAAGAAAGCAGGAACAATAAACGATGTGCGAACGGCTTCCGCACTGCTGCGAAACTGAGCAGAAGCCTCTTGCAGGGGCATCTTTTGTAGGCAGCTGAGGTGGAAGTTCAACGTTGAACGCACTTGATCACCGGAAGAGGGCTACACGCACTTGCAGCAGTTACATCTGTAGCCGACGATACGTCAGCCACTCGGTCCCACCCGCTGCCAGGAAGAAAGCGGTCACCACGGATGTGGCTGCGAAGAAAGCAGGAACAATGAACGATGTGCGAACGGCTTGCGCACTGCTGCCAAACTGAGCAGAAGCCTCTTGCGGGGACATCTTTTGTAGGCAGCTCAGGTGGAAGTTCAACGTTGAACGAACTTGATCACCGGAAGAGGGCACACGGACTTCCAGCAGTTAAGTCTGTAGGCGACGATACGTCAGCCACTCGGTCCCACTCGATGGCAGGAAGAAAGCGGTCACCACAGATGTGGCTGCGAAGAAAGCAGGAACAATGAACGATGTGCGAACGGCTTGCGCACTAGCTGCCAAA
Source organism: Amblyomma americanum (assembly GCF_052857255.1). Lineage (NCBI taxonomy): Eukaryota > Metazoa > Arthropoda > Arachnida > Ixodida > Ixodidae > Amblyomma > Amblyomma americanum. The sequence goes on along the minus strand of NC_135501.1, from coordinate 36,664,606 downwards.
CTGAGCAGATGCCTCTTGTAGGGGCATCTTTTGTAGGCAGCTCAGGTGGAAGTTCAACGTTGAACACACTTGATCACCGGAAGAGGGCTACACGCACTTCCAGCAGTTACGTCTGTAGCCGACGATACGTCAGCCACTCGGTCCCACTCGCTGGCAGGAAGAAAGCGGTCACCACGGACGTGGTTGCGAAGAAAGCAGGAACAATGAACGATGTGCGAACGGCTTGCGCACTGCTGCCAAACTGAGCAGAAGCCTCTTGCAGGGACATCTTTTGTAGGCAGCTCATGTGGAAGTTCAACGTTGAACGCACTTGATCACCAGAAGAGGGCTACACTCAATTCCAGCATTTACGTCTGTAGCCGACGATACGTCAGCCACTCGGTCCCAATCGCTGGCAGGAAGAAAGCGGTCACCACGGATGTGGCTGCGAAGAAAGCAGGAACAATGAAAATGTGGGAACGGCTTGCGCACTGCTGCCAAACTGAGCAGAAGCCTCTTGCTGGGACGTCTTTTGTAGGCAGCTCCGGCGGAAGTTCAACGTTGAACGCACTTGATAACCGGAAGAGGGCTACACGCACTTCCAGCAGTTACGTCTGTAGCCGACGATACGTCAGCCACTCGGTCCCACTCGCTGGCAGGAAGAAAGCGGTCACCACGGATGTGGCTGCGAAGAAAGCAGGAACAATGAACGATGTGCGAACGGCTTGCCCACTGCTGCCAAACTGAGCAGAAGCCTCTTGCAGGGACGTCTTTTGCAGGCAGCTCAGGTGGAAGTTATACGTTAAACGCACTTGATCACCGGAAGAGGGCTACACGCACTTCCAGCAGTTACGTCTGTAGCCGACGATACGTCAGCCACTCGGTCCCACTCGCTGGCAGGAAGAAAGCGGTCACCACCGATTTGGCTGCGAAGAAAGCAGGAACAATGAACGATGTGCGAACGGCTTGCGCACTGCTGCCAAACTGAGCAGAAGCCTCTTGCAGGGACGTCTTTTGTAGGCAGCTCGGGTGGAAGTTCAACGTTGAACGCACTTGATCACCGGAAGAGGGCTACACGCACTTCCAGCAGTTACGTCTGTAGCCGACGATACGTCAGCCACTCGGTCCCACTCGCTGGCAGGAAGAAAGCGGTCACCACGGATGTGGCTGCGAAGAAAGCAAGAACAATGAACGATGTGCGAACGGCTTGCGCACTGCTGCCAAACTGAGCAGAAGCCTCTTGCAGGGACATCTTTTGTAGGCAGCTCAGGTGGAAGTTCAACGTTGAACGCACTTGATCACCGGAAGAGGGCACACGCACTTCCACCAGTTAAGTCTGTAGCGGACGATACGTCAGCCACTCGGTCCCACTCGATGGCAGGAAGAAAGCGGTCACCACGGATGTGGCTGCGAAGAAAGCAGGAACAATGAACGATGTGCGAACGGCTTGCGCACTACCTGCCAAACTGAGCAGATGCCTCTTGTAGGGGCATCTTTTGTAGGCAGCTCAGGTGGAAGTTCAACGTTGAACGCACTTGATCACCGAAAGAGGGCACACGCACTTCCAGCAGTTAAGTCTGTAGCCGACGATACGTCAGCCACTCGGTCCCACTCGATGGCAGGAAGAAAGCGGTCACCACGGATGTGGCTGCGAAGAAAGCAGGAACAATGAACGATGTGCGAACGGCTTGCGCACTACCTGCCAAACTGAGCAGATGCCTCTTGTAGGGGCATCTTTTGTAGGCAGCTCAGGTGGAAGTTGAACGTTGAACGCACTTGATCACCGGAAGAGGGCTACACGCACTTCCAGCAGTTACGTCTGTAGCCGACGATACGTCAGCCACTCGGTCCCACTCGCTGGCAGGAAGAAAGCGGTCACCACGGACGTGGTTGCGAAGAAAGCAGGAACAATAAACGATGTGCGAACGGCTTCCGCACTGCTGCGAAACTGAGCAGAAGCCTCTTGCAGGGGCATCTTTTGTAGGTAGCTGAGGTGGAAGTTCAACGTTGAACGCACTTGATCACCGGAAGAGGGCTACACGCACTTCCAGCAGTTACATCTGTAGCCGACGATACGTCAGCCACTCGGTCCCACTCGCTGCCAGGAAGAAAGCGGTCACCACGGATGTGGCTGCGAAGAAAGCAGGAACAATGAACGATGTGCGAACGGCTTGCGCACTGCTGCCAAACTGAGCAGAAGCCTTTTCTAGGCAGCTCGGGTGGAAGTTCAACGTTGAACACACTTGATCACCGGAAGAGGGCTACACGCACTTCCAGCAGTTACGTCTGTAGCCGACGATACGTCAGCCACTCGGTCCCAATCGCTGACAGGAAGAAAGCGGTCACCACGGACGTGGCTGCGAAGAAAGCAGGAACAATGAAAATGTGGGAACGGCTTGCGCACTGCGGCCAAACTGAGCAGAAGCCTCTTGCAGGGACGTCTTTTTGTAGGCAGCTCCTGCGGAAGTTCAACGTTGAACACACTTGATCACCGGAAGAGGGCTACACGCACTTCCAGCAGTTACGTCTGTAGCCGACGATACGTCAGCCCTCGGTCCCACTAGCTGGCAGGAAGAAAGCGGTCACAACGGATGTGGCTGCGAAGAAAGCAGGAACAATGGACGATGTGCGAACGGCTTGCGCACTGCTGCCGAACTGAGCAGAAGCCTATTGCAGGGACATCTTTTGTAGGCAGCTCAGGTGGAAGTTCAACGTTGAACACACTTGATCACCGGAAGAGGGCTACACGCACTTCCAGCAGGTACTTCTATAGCCGACGATACGTCAGCCACTCGGTCCCACTCGCTGGCAGGAAGAAAGCGGTCACCACGGATGTGGCTGCGAAGAAAGCAGGAACAATGAATGATGTGCGAACGGCTTTCGAACTGCTGCAAAACTGAGCAGAAGCCTCTTGCAGGGACATTTTTTGTAGGCAGCTCAGGTGGAAGTTATACGTTAAACGCACTTGATCACCGGAAGAGGGCTACACGCACTTCCAGCAGTTACATCTGTAGCCGACGATACGTCAGCCACTCGGTCCCACTCGCTGGCAGGAAGAAAGCGGTCACCACCGATGTGGCTGCGAAGAAAGCAGGAACAATGAACGATGTGCGAACGGCTTGCGCACTGCTGCCAAACTGAGCAGAAGCCTCTTGCAGGGACGTCTTTTGTAGGCAGCTCGGGTGGAAGTTCAACGTTGAACGCACTTGATCACCGGAAGAGGGCTACACGCACTTCCAGCAGTTACGTCTGTAGCCGACGATACGTCAGCCACTCGGTCCCACTCGCTGGCAGGAAGAAAGCGGTCACCACGGATGTGGCTGCGAAGAAAGCAAGAACAATGAACGATGTGCGAACGGCTTGCGCACTGCTGCCAAACTGAGCAGAAGCCTCTTGCAGGGACATCTTTTGTAGGCAGCTCAGGTGGAAGTTCAACGTTGAACGCACTTGATCACCGGAAGAGGGCACACGCACTTCCACCAGTTAAGTCTGTAGCGGACGATACGTCAGCCACTCGGTCCCACTCGATGGCAGGAAGAAAGCGGTCACCACGGATGTGGCTGCGAAGAAAGCAGGAACAATGAACGATGTGCGAACGGCTTGCGCACTACCTGCCAAACTGAGCAGATGCCTCTTGTAGGGGCATCTTTTGTAGGCAGCTCAGGTGGAAGTTCAACGTTGAACGCACTTGATCACCGAAAGAGGGCACACGCACTTCCAGCAGTTAAGTCTGTAGCCGACGATACGTCAGCCACTCGGTCCCACTCGATGGCAGGAAGAAAGCGGTCACCACGGATGTGGCTGCGAAGAAAGCAGGAACAATGAACGATGTGCGAACGGCTTGCGCACTACCTGCCAAACTGAGCAGATGCCTCTTGTAGGGGCATCTTTTGTAGGCAGCTCAGGTGGAAGTTGAACGTTGAACGCACTTGATCACCGGAAGAGGGCTACACGCACTTCCAGCAGTTACGTCTGTAGCCGACGATACGTCAGCCACTCGGTCCCACTCGCTGGCAGGAAGAAAGCGGTCACCACGGACGTGGTTGCGAAGAAAGCAGGAACAATAAACGATGTGCGAACGGCTTCCGCACTGCTGCGAAACTGAGCAGAAGCCTCTTGCAGGGGCATCTTTTGTAGGCAGCTGAGGTGGAAGTTCAACGTTGAACGCACTTGATCACCGGAAGAGGGCTACACGCACTTCCAGCAGTTACATCTGTAGCCGACGATACGTCAGCCACTCGGTCCCACTCGCTGCCAGGAAGAAAGCGGTCACCACGGATGTGGCTGCGAAGAAAGCAGGAACAATGAACGATGTGCGAACGGCTTGCGCACTGCTGCCAAACTGAGCAGAAGCCTTTTCTAGGCAGCTCGGGTGGAAGTTCAACGTTGAACACACTTGATCACCGGAAGAGGGCTACACGCACTTCCAGCAGTTACGTCTGTAGCCGACGATACGTCAGCCACTCGGTCCCAATCGCTGACAGGAAGAAAGCGGTCACCACGGACGTGGCTGCGAAGAATGCAGGAACAATGAAAATGTGGGAACGGCTTGCGCACTGCTGCCAAACTGAGCAGAAGCCTCTTGCAGGGACGTCTTTTTGTAGGCAGCTCCTGCGGAAGTTCAACGTTGAACACACTTGATCACCGGAAGAGGGCTACACGCACTTCCAGCAGGTACTTCTATAGCCGATGATACGTCAGCCACTCGGTCCCACTCGCTGGCAGGAAGAAAGCGGTCACCACGGATGTGGCTGCGAAGAAAGCAGGAACAATGAATGATGTGCGTACGGCTTTCGCACTGCTGCAAAACTGAGCAGAAGCCTCTTGCAGGGACATCTTTTGTAGGCAGCTCAGGTGGAAGTTATACGTTAAACGCACTTGATCAACGGAAGAGGGCTACACGCACTTCCAACAGTTACGTCTGTAGCCGACGATACGTCCGCCACTCGGTCCCACTCGCTGGCAGGAAGAAAGCGGTCACCACCGATGTGGCTGCGAAGAAAGCAGGAACAATGAACGATATGCGAACGGCTTGCGCACTACCTGCCAAACTGAGCAGATGCCTCTTGTAGGGGCATCTTTTGTAGGCAGCTCAGGTGGAAGTTCAACGTTGAACGCACTTGATCACCGGAAGAGGGCACACGCACTTCCAGCAGTTACGTCTGTAGCCGACGATACGTCAGCCACTCGGTCCCACTCGCTGGCAGGAAGAAAGCGGTCGCCACGGATGTGGCTGCGAAGAAAGCAAGAACAATGAACGATGTGCGAACGGCTTGCGCACTGCTGCCAAACTGAGCAGAAGCCTCTTGCAGGGACATCTTTTGTAGGCAGCTCAGGTGGAAGTTCAACGTTGAACGCACTTGATCACCGGAAGAGGGCACACGCACTTCCAGCAGTTAAGTCTGTAGGCGACGATACGTCAGCCACTCGGTCCCACTCGATGGCAGGAAGAAAGCGGTCACCACAGATGTGGCTGCGAAGAAAGCAGGAACAATGAACGATGTGCGAACGGCTTGCGCACTAGCTGCCAAACTGAGCAGATGCCTCTTGTAGGGGCATCTTTTGTAGGCAGCTCAGGTGGAAGTTCAACGTTGAACGCACTTGATCACCGGAAGAGGGCTACACGCACTTCCAGCAGTTACGTCTGTAGCCGACGATACGTCAGCCACTCGGTCCCACTCGCTGGCAGGAAGAAAGCGGTCACCACGGACGTGGTTGCGAAGAAAGCAGGAACAATGAACGATGTGCGAACGGCTTGCGCACTGCTGCCAAACTGAGCAGAAGCCTCTTGCAGGGACATCTTTTGTAGGCAGCTCAGGTGGAAGTTCAACGTTGAACGCACTTGATCACCAGAAGAGGGCTACACTCAATTCCAGCATTTACGTCTGTAGCCGACGATACGTCAGCCACTCGGTCCCAATCGCTGGCAGGAAGAAAGCGGTCACCACGGATGTGGCTGCGAAGAAAGCAGGAACAATGAACGATGTGCGAACGGCTTGCCCACTGCTGCCAAACTGAGCAGAAGCCTCTTGCAGGGACGTCTTTTGCATTCAGCTCGGGTGGAAGTTCAACGTTGAACGCACTTGATCACCGGAAGAGGGCTACACGCACTTCCAGCAGTTACGTCTGTAGCCGACGATACGTCAGCCCTCGGTCCCACTCGCTGGCAGGAAGAAAGCGGTCACAACGGATGTGGCTGCGAAGAAAGCAGGAACAATGGACGATGTGCGAACGGCTTGCGCACTGCTGCCGAACTGAGCAGAAGCCTATTGCAGGGACATCTTTTGTAGGCAGCTCAGGTGGAAGTTCAACGTTGAACACACTTGATCACCGGAAGAGGGCTACACGCACTTCCAGCAGGTACTTCTATAGCCGACGATACGTCAGCCACTCGGTCCCACTCGCTGGCAGGAAGAAAGCGATCACCACGGATGTGGCTGCGAAGAAAGCAGGAACAATGAATGATGTGCGAACGGCTTTCGCACTGTTGCAAAACTGAGCAGAAGCCTCTTGCAGGGACATCTTTTGTAGGCAGCTCAGGTGGAAGTTATACGTTAAACGCACTTGATCACCGGAAGAGGGCTACACGCACTTCCAGCAGTTACGTCTGTAGCCGACGATACGTCAGCCACTCGGTCCCACTCGCTGGCAGGAAGAAAGCGGTCACCACCGATGTGGCTGCGAAGAAAGCAGGAACAATGAACGATGTGCGAACGGCTTGCGCACTGCTGCCAAACTGAGCAGAAGCCTCTTGCAGGGACGTCTTTTGTAGGCAGCTCGGGTGGAAGTTCAACGTTGAACGCACTTGATCACCGGAAGAGGGCTACACGCACTTCCAGCAGTTACGTCTGTAGCCGACGATACGTCAGCCACTCGGTCCCACTCGCTGGCAGGAAGAAAGCGGTCACCACGGATGTGGCTGCGAAGAAAGCAAGAACAATGAACGATGTGCGAACGGCTTGCGCACTGCTGCCAAACTGAGCAGAAGCCTCTTGCAGGGACATCTTTTGTAGGCAGCTCAGGTGGAAGTTCAACGTTGAACGCACTTGATCACCGGAAGAGGGCACACGCACTTCCACCAGTTAAGTCTGTAGCGGACGATACGTCAGCCACTCGGTCCCACTCGATGGCAGGAAGAAAGCGGTCACCACGGATGTGGCTGCGAAGAAAGCAGGAACAATGAACGATGTGCGAACGGCTTGCGCACTACCTGCCAAACTGAGCAGAAGCCTCTTGCAGGGACATCTTTTGTAGGCAGCTCAGGTGGAAGTTCAACGTTGAACGCACTTGATCACCAGAAGAGGGCTACACTCAATTCCAGCATTTACGTCTGTAGCCGACGATACGTCAGCCACTCGGTCCCAATCGCTGGCAGGAAGAAAGCGGTCACCACGGATGTGGCTGCGAAGAAAGCAGGAACAATGAAAATGTGGGAACGGCTTGCGCACTGCTGCCAAACTGAGCAGAAGCCTCTTGCAGGGACGTCTTTTGTAGGCAGCTCCTGCGGAAGTTCAACGTTGAACGCACTTGATAACCGGAAGAGGGCTACACGCACTTCCAGCAGTTACGTCTGTAGCCGACGATACGTCAGCCACTCGGTCCCACTGGCTGGCAGGAAGAAAGCGGTCACCACGGATGTGGCTGCGAAGAAAGCAGGAACAATGAACGATGTGCGAACGGCTTGCCCACTGCTGCCAAACTGAGCAGAAGCCTCTTGCAGGGACGTCTTTTGCAGGCAGCTCGGGTGGAAGCTCAACGTTGAACGCACTTGATCACCGGAAGAGGGCTACACGCACTTCCAGCAGTTACGTCTGTAGCCGACGATACGTCTCGCCCTCGGTCCCACTCGCTGGCAGGAAGAAAGCGGTCACAACGGATGTGGCTGCGAAGAAAGCAGGAACAATGGACGATGTGCGAACGGCTTGCGCACTGCTGTCGAACTGAGCAGAAGCCTATTGCAGGGACATCTTTTGTAGGCAGCTCAGGTGGAAGTTCAACGTTGAACACACTTGATCACCGGAAGAGGGCTACACGCACTTCCAGCAGTTACGTCTGTAGCCGACGATACGTCAGCCACTCGGTCCCAATCGCTGACAGGAAGAAAGCGGTCACCACGGACGTGGCTGCGAAGAATGCAGGAACAATGAAAATGTGGGAACGGCTTGCGCACTGCTGCCAAACTGAGCAGAAGCCTCTTGCAGGGACGTCTTTTTGTAGGCAGCTCCTGCGGAAGTTCAACGTTGAACACACTTGATCACCGGAAGAGGGCTACACGCACTTCCAGCAGGTACTTCTATAGCCGATGATACGTCAGCCACTCGGTCCCACTCGCTGGCAGGAAGAAAGCGGTCACCACGGATGTGGCTGCGAAGAAAGCAGGAACAATGAATGATGTGCGTACGGCTTTCGCACTGCTGCAAAACTGAGCAGAAGCCTCTTGCAGGGACATCTTTTGTAGGCAGCTCAGGTGGAAGTTATACGTTAAACGCACTTGATCAACGGAAGAGGGCTACACGCACTTCCAACAGTTACGTCTGTAGCCGACGATACGTCCGCCACTCGGTCCCACTCGCTGGCAGGAAGAAAGCGGTCACCACCGATGTGGCTGCGAAGAAAGCAGGAACAATGAACGATATGCGAACGGCTTGCGCACTACCTGCCAAACTGAGCAGATGCCTCTTGTAGGGGCATCTTTTGTAGGCAGCTCAGGTGGAAGTTCAACGTTGAACGCACTTGATCACCGGAAGAGGGCACACGCACTTCCAGCAGTTACGTCTGTAGCCGACGATACGTCAGCCACTCGGTCCCACTCGCTGGCAGGAAGAAAGCGGTCGCCACGGATGTGGCTGCGAAGAAAGCAAGAACAATGAACGATGTGCGAACGGCTTGCGCACTGCTGCCAAACTGAGCAGAAGCCTCTTGCAGGGACATCTTTTGTAGGCAGCTCAGGTGGAAGTTCAACGTTGAACGCACTTGATCACCGGAAGAGGGCACACGCACTTCCAGCAGTTAAGTCTGTAGGCGACGATACGTCAGCCACTCGGTCCCACTCGATGGCAGGAAGAAAGCGGTCACCACAGATGTGGCTGCGAAGAAAGCAGGAACAATGAACGATGTGCGAACGGCTTGCGCACTAGCTGCCAAACTGAGCAGATGCCTCTTGTAGGGGCATCTTTTGTAGGCAGCTCAGGTGGAAGTTCAACGTTGAACGCACTTGATCACCGGAAGAGGGCTACACGCACTTCCAGCAGTTACGTCTGTAGCCGACGATACGTCAGCCACTCGGTCCCACTCGCTGGCAGGAAGAAAGCGGTCACCACGGACGTGGTTGCGAAGAAAGCAGGAACAATGAACGATGTGCGAACGGCTTGCGCACTGCTGCCAAACTGAGCAGAAGCCTCTTGCAGGGACATCTTTTGTAGGCAGCTCAGGTGGAAGTTCAACGTTGAACGCACTTGATCACCAGAAGAGGGCTACACTCAATTCCAGCATTTACGTCTGTAGCCGACGATACGTCAGCCACTCGGTCCCAATCGCTGGCAGGAAGAAAGCGGTCACCACGGATGTGGCTGCGAAGAAAGCAGGAACAATGAACGATGTGCGAACGGCTTGCCCACTGCTGCCAAACTGAGCAGAAGCCTCTTGCAGGGACGTCTTTTGCATTCAGCTCGGGTGGAAGTTCAACGTTGAACGCACTTGATCACCGGAAGAGGGCTACACGCACTTCCAGCAGTTACGTCTGTAGCCGACGATACGTCAGCCCTCGGTCCCACTCGCTGGCAGGAAGAAAGCGGTCACAACGGATGTGGCTGCGAAGAAAGCAGGAACAATGGACGATGTGCGAACGGCTTGCGCACTGCTGCCGAACTGAGCAGAAGCCTATTGCAGGGACATCTTTTGTAGGCAGCTCAGGTGGAAGTTCAACGTTGAACACACTTGATCACCGGAAGAGGGCTACACGCACTTCCAGCAGGTACTTCTATAGCCGACGATACGTCAGCCACTCGGTCCCACTCGCTGGCAGGAAGAAAGCGATCACCACGGATGTGGCTGCGAAGAAAGCAGGAACAATGAATGATGTGCGAACGGCTTTCGCACTGTTGCAAAACTGAGCAGAAGCCTCTTGCAGGGACATCTTTTGTAGGCAGCTCAGGTGGAAGTTATACGTTAAACGCACTTGATCACCGGAAGAGGGCTACACGCACTTCCAGCAGTTACGTCTGTAGCCGACGATACGTCAGCCACTCGGTCCCACTCGCTGGCAGGAAGAAAGCGGTCACCACCGATGTGGCTGCGAAGAAAGCAGGAACAATGAACGATGTGCGAACGGCTTGCGCACTGCTGCCAAACTGAGCAGAAGCCTCTTGCAGGGACGTCTTTTGTAGGCAGCTCGGGTGGAAGTTCAACGTTGAACGCACTTGATCACCGGAAGAGGGCTACACGCACTTCCAGCAGTTACGTCTGTAGCCGACGATACGTCAGCCACTCGGTCCCACTCGCTGGCAGGAAGAAAGCGGTCACCACGGATGTGGCTGCGAAGAAAGCAAGAACAATGAACGATGTGCGAACGGCTTGCGCACTGCTGCCAAACTGAGCAGAAGCCTCTTGCAGGGACATCTTTTGTAGGCAGCTCAGGTGGAAGTTCAACGTTGAACGCACTTGATCACCGGAAGAGGGCACACGCACTTCCACCAGTTAAGTCTGTAGCGGACGATACGTCAGCCACTCGGTCCCACTCGATGGCAGGAAGAAAGCGGTCACCACGGATGTGGCTGCGAAGAAAGCAGGAACAATGGACGATGTGCGAACGGCTTGCGCACTGCTGTCGAACTGAGCAGAAGCCTATTGCAGGGACATCTTTTGTAGGCAGCTCAGGTGGAAGTTCAACGTTGAACACACTTGATCACCGGAAGAGGGCTACACGCACTTCCAGCAGTTACGTCTGTAGCCGACGATACGTCAGCCACTCGGTCCCAATCGCTGACAGGAAGAAAGCGGTCACCACGGACGTGGCTGCGAAGAATGCAGGAACAATGAAAATGTGGGAACGGCTTGCGCACTGCTGCCAAACTGAGCAGAAGCCTCTTGCAGGGACGTCTTTTTGTAGGCAGCTCCTGCGGAAGTTCAACGTTGAACACACTTGATCACCGGAAGAGGGCTACACGCACTTCCAGCAGGTACTTCTATAGCCGATGATACGTCAGCCACTCGGTCCCACTCGCTGGCAGGAAGAAAGCGGTCACCACGGATGTGGCTGCGAAGAAAGCAGGAACAATGAATGATGTGCGTACGGCTTTCGCACTGCTGCAAAACTGAGCAGAAGCCTCTTGCAGGGACATCTTTTGTAGGCAGCTCAGGTGGAAGTTATACGTTAAACGCACTTGATCAACGGAAGAGGGCTACACGCACTTCCAACAGTTACGTCTGTAGCCGACGATACGTCCGCCACTCGGTCCCACTCGCTGGCAGGAAGAAAGCGGTCACCACCGATGTGGCTGCGAAGAAAGCAGGAACAATGAACGATATGCGAACGGCTTGCGCACTACCTGCCAAACTGAGCAGATGCCTCTTGTAGGGGCATCTTTTGTAGGCAGCTCAGGTGGAAGTTCAACGTTGAACGCACTTGATCACCGGAAGAGGGCACACGCACTTCCAGCAGTTACGTCTGTAGCCGACGATACGTCAGCCACTCGGTCCCACTCGCTGGCAGGAAGAAAGCGGTCGCCACGGATGTGGCTGCGAAGAAAGCAAGAACAATGAACGATGTGCGAACGGCTTGCGCACTGCTGCCAAACTGAGCAGAAGCCTCTTGCAGGGACATCTTTTGTAGGCAGCTCAGGTGGAAGTTCAACGTTGAACGCACTTGATCACCGGAAGAGGGCACACGCACTTCCAGCAGTTAAGTCTGTAGGCGACGATACGTCAGCCACTCGGTCCCACTCGATGGCAGGAAGAAAGCGGTCACCACAGATGTGGCTGCGAAGAAAGCAGGAACAATGAACTATGTGCGAACGGCTTGCGCACTAGCTGCCAAACTGAGCAGATGCCTCTTGTAGGGGCATCTTTTGTAGGCAGCTCAGGTGGAAGTTCAACGTTGAACGCACTTGATCACCGGAAGAGGGCTACACGCACTTCCAGCAGTTACGTCTGTAGCCGACGATACGTCAGCCACTCGGTCCCACTCGCTGGCAGGAAGAAAGCGGTCACCACGGACGTGGTTGCGAAGAAAGCAGGAACAATGAACGATGTGCGAACGGCTTGCGCACTGCTGCCAAACTGAGCAGAAGCCTCTTGCAGGGACATCTTTTGTAGGCAGCTCAGGTGGAAGTTCAACGTTGAACGCACTTGATCACCAGAAGAGGGCTACACTCAATTCCAGCATTTACGTCTGTAGCCGACGATACGTCAGCCACTCGGTCCCAATCGCTGGCAGGAAGAAAGCGGTCACCACGGATGTGGCTGCGAAGAAAGCAGGAACAATGAACGATGTGCGAACGGCTTGCCCACTGCTGCCAAACTGAGCAGAAGCCTCTTGCAGGGACGTCTTTTGCATTCAGCTCGGGTGGAAGTTCAACGTTGAACGCACTTGATCACCGGAAGAGGGCTACACGCACTTCCAGCAGTTACGTCTGTAGCCGACGATACGTCAGCCCTCGGTCCCACTCGCTGGCAGGAAGAAAGCGGTCACAACGGATGTGGCTGCGAAGAAAGCAGGAACAATGGACGATGTGCGAACGGCTTGCGCACTGCTGCCGAACTGAGCAGAAGCCTATTGCAGGGACATCTTTTGTAGGCAGCTCAGGTGGAAGTTCAACGTTGAACACACTTGATCACCGGAAGAGGGCTACACGCACTTCCAGCAGGTACTTCTATAGCCGACGATACGTCAGCCACTCGGTCCCACTCGCTGGCAGGAAGAAAGCGATCACCACGGATGTGGCTGCGAAGAAAGCAGGAACAATGAATGATGTGCGAACGGCTTTCGCACTGTTGCAAAACTGAGCAGAAGCCTCTTGCAGGGACATCTTTTGTAGGCAGCTCAGGTGGAAGTTATACGTTAAACGCACTTGATCACCGGAAGAGGGCTACACGCACTTCCAGCAGATACGTCTGTAGCCGACGATACGTCAGCCACTCGGTCCCACTCGCTGGCAGGAAGAAAGCGGTCACCACCGATGTGGCTGCGAAGAAAGCAGGAACAATGAACGATGTGCGAACGGCTTGCGCACTGCTGCCAAACTGAGCAGAAGCCTCTTGCAGGGACGTCTTTTGTAGGCAGCTCGGGTGGAAGTTCAACGTTGAACGCACTTGATCACCGGAAGAGGGCTACACGCACTTCCAGCAGTTACGTCTGTAGCCGACGATACGTCAGCCACTCGGTCCCACTCGCTGGCAGGAAGAAAGCGGTCACCACGGATGTGGCTGCGAAGAAAGCAAGAACAATGAACGATGTGCGAACGGCTTGCGCACTGCTGCCAAACTGAGCAGAAGCCTCTTGCAGGGACATCTTTTGTAGGCAGCTCAGGTGGAAGTTCAACGTTGAACGCACTTGATCACCGGAAGAGGGCACACGCACTTCCACCAGTTAAGTCTGTAGCGGACGATACGTCAGCCACTCGGTCCCACTCGATGGCAGGAAGAAAGCGGTCACCACGGATGTGGCTGCGAAGAAAGCAGGAACAATGAACGATGTGCGAACGGCTTGCGCACTACCTGCCAAACTGAGCAGAAGCCTCTTGCAGGGACATCTTTTGTAGGCAGCTCAGGTGGAAGTTCAACGTTGAACGCACTTGATCACCAGAAGAGGGCTACACTCAATTCCAGCATTTACGTCTGTAGCCGACGATACGTCAGCCACTCGGTCCCAATCGCTGGCAGGAAGAAAGCGGTCACCACGGATGTGGCTGCGAAGAAAGCAGGAACAATGAAAATGTGGGAACGGCTTGCGCACTGCTGCCAAACTGAGCAGAAGCCTCTTGCAGGGACGTCTTTTGTAGGCAGCTCCTGCGGAAGTTCAACGTTGAACGCACTTGATAACCGGAAGAGGGCTACACGCACTTCCAGCAGTTACGTCTGTAGCCGACGATACGTCAGCCACTCGGTCCCACTGGCTGGCAGGAAGAAAGCGGTCACCACGGATGTGGCTGCGAAGAAAGCAGGAACAATGAACGATGTGCGAACGGCTTGCCCACTGCTGCCAAACTGAGCAGAAGCCTCTTGCAGGGACGTCTTTTGCAGGCAGCTCGGGTGGAAGCTCAACGTTGAACGCACTTGATCACCGGAAGAGGGCTACACGCACTTCCAGCAGTTACGTCTGTAGCCGACGATACGTCTCGCCCTCGGTCCCACTCGCTGGCAGGAAGAAAGCGGTCACAACGGATGTGGCTGCGAAGAAAGCAGGAACAATGGACGATGTGCGAACGGCTTGCGCACTGCTGTCGAACTGAGCAGAAGCCTATTGCAGGGACATCTTTTGTAGGCAGCTCAGGTGGAAGTTCAACGTTGAACACACTTGATCACCGGAAGAGGGCTACACGCACTTCCAGCAGGTACTTCTATGGCCGACGATACGTCAGCCTCTCGGTCCCACTCGCTGGCAGGAAGAAAGCGATCACCACGGATGTGGCTGCGAAGAAAGCAGGAACAATGAATGATGTGCGAACGGCTTTCGCACTGCTGCAAAACTGAGCAGAAGCCTCTTGCAGGGACATCTTTTGTAGGCAGCTCAGGTGGAAGTTATACGTTAAACGCACTTGATCACCGGAAGAGGGCTACACGCACTTCCAGCAGTTACGTCTGTAGCCGACGATACGTCAGCCACTCGGTCCCACTCGCTGGCAGGAAGAAAGCGGTCACCACCGATGTGGCTGCGAAGAAAGCAGGAACAATGAACGATGTGCGAACGGCTTGCGCACTGCTGCCAAACTGAGCAGAAGCCTCTTGCAGGGACGTCTTTTGTAGGCAGCTCGGGTGGAAGATCAACGTTGAACGCACTTGATCACCGGAAGAGGGCTACACGCACTTCCAGCAGTTACGTCTGTAGCCGACGATACGTCAGCCACTCGGTCCCACTCGCTGGCAGGAAGAAAGCGGTCACCACGGATGTGGCTGCGAAGAAAGCAAGAACAATGAACGATGTGCGAACGGCTTGCGCACTGCTGCCAAACTGAGCAGAAGCCTCTTGCAGGGACATCTTTTGTAGGCAGCTCAGGTGGAAGTTCAACGTTGAACGCACTTGATCACCGGAAGAGGGCACACGCACTTCCAGCATTTAAGTCTGTAGACGACGATACGTCAGCCACTCGGTCCCACTCGATGGCAGGAAGAAAGCGGTCACAACGGATGTGGCTGCGAAGAAAGCAGGAACAATGAACGATGTGGGAACGGCTTGCGCACTGCTGCCAAACTGAGCAGAAGCCTCTTGCAGGGACGTCTTTTGTAGGCAGCTCCTGCGGAAGTTCAACGTTGAACGCACTTGATAACCGGAAGAGGGCTACACGCACTTCCAGCAGTTACGTCTGTAGCCGACGATACGTCAGCCACTCGGTCCCACTCGCTGGCAGGAAGAAAGCGGTCACCACGGATGTGGCTGCGAAGAAAGCAGGAACAATGAACGATGTGCGAACGGCTTGCCCACTGCTGCCAAACTGAGCAGAAGCCTCTTGCAGGGACGTCTTTTGCAGGCAGCTCGGGTGGAAGTTCAACGTTGAACGCACTTGATCACCGGAAGAGGGCTACACGCACTTCCAGCAGTTACGTCTGTAGCCGAGGATACGTCAGCCCTCGGTCCCACTCGCTGGCAGGAAGAAAGCGGTCACAACGGATGTGGCTGCGAAGAAAGCAGGAACAATGGACGATGTGCGAACGGCTTGCGCACTGCTGCCGAACTGAGCAGAAGCCTATTGCAGGGACATCTTTTGTAGGCAGCTCAGGTGGAAGTTCAACGTTGAACACACTTGATCACCGGAAGAGGGCTACACGCACTTCCAGCAGGTACTTCTATAGCCGACGATACGTCAGCCACTCGGTCCCACTCGCTAGCAGGAAGAAAGCGGTCACCACGGATGTGGCTGCGAAGAAAGCAGGAACAATGAATGAATTGCGTACGGCTTTCGCACTGCTGCAAAACTGAGCAGAAGCCTCTTGCAGGGACATCTTTTGTAGGCAGCTCAGGTGGAAGTTATACGTTAAACGCACTTGATCAACGGAAGAGGGCTACACGCACTTCCAACAGTTACGTCTGTAGCCGACGATACGTCCGCCACTCGGTCCCACTCGCTGGCAGGAAGAAAGCGGTCACCACCGATGTGGCTGCGAAGAAAGCAGGAACAATGAACGATATGCGAACGGCTTGCGCACTACCTGCCAAACTGAGCAGATGCCTCTTGTAGGGGCATCTTTTGTAGGCAGCTCAGGTGGAAGTTCAACGTTGAACGCACTTGATCACCGGAAGAGGGCACACGCACTTCCAGCAGTTACGTCTGTAGCCGACGATACGTCAGCCACTCGGTCCCACTCGCTGGCAGGAATAAAGCGGTCGCCACGGATGTGGCTGCGAAGAAAGCAAGAACAATGAACGATGTGCGAACGGCTTGCGCACTGCTGCCAAACTGAGCAGAAGCCTCTTGCAGGGACATCTTTTGTAGGCAGCTCAGGTGGAAGTTCAACGTTGAACGCACTTGATCACCGGAAGAGGGCACACGCACTTCCAGCAGTTAAGTCTGTAGGCGACGATACGTCAGCCACTCGGTCCCACTCGATGGCAGGAAGAAAGCGGTCACCACAGATGTGGCTGCGAAGAAAGCAGGAACAATGAACGATGTGCGAACGGCTTGCGCACTAGCTGCCAAACTGAGCAGATGCCTCTTGTAGGGGCATCTTTTGTAGGCAGCTCAGGTGGAAGTTCAACGTTGAACGCACTTGATCACCGGAAGAGGGCTACACGCACTTCCAGCAGTTACGTCTGTAGCCGACGATACGTCAGCCACTCGGTCCCACTCGCTGGCAGGAAGAAAGCGGTCACCACGGACGTGGTTGCGAAGAAAGCAGGAACAATGAACGATGTGCGAACGGCTTGCGCACTGCTGCCAAACTGAGCAGAAGCCTCTTGCAGGGACATCTTTTGTAGGCAGCTCAGGTGGAAGTTCAACGTTGAACGCACTTGATCACCAGAAGAGGGCTACACTCAATTCCAGCATTTACGTCTGTAGCCGACGATACGTCAGCCACTCGGTCCCAATCGCTGGCAGGAAGAAAGCGGTCACCACGGATGTGGCTGCGAAGAAAGCAGGAACAATGAAAATGTGGGAACGGCTTGCGCACTGCTGCCAAACTGAGCAGAAGCCTCTTGCAGGGACGTCTTTTGTAGGCAGCTCCTGCGGAAGTTCAACGTTGAACGCACTTGATAACCGGAAGAGGGCTACACGCACATCCAGCAGTTACGTCTGTAGCCGACGATACGTCAGCCACTCGGTCCCACTGGCTGGCAGGAAGAAAGCGGTCACCACGGATGTGGCTGCGAAGAAAGCAGGAACAATGAACGATGTGCGAACGGCTTGCCCACTGCTGCCAAACTGAGCAGAAGCCTCTTGCAGGGACGTCTTTTGCAGGCAGCTCGGGTGGAAGCTCAACGTTGAACGCACTTGATCACCGGAAGAGGGCTACACGCACTTCCAGCAGTTACGTCTGTAGCCGACGATACGTCAGCCCTCGGTCCCACTCGCTGGCAGGAAGAAAGCGGTCACAACGGATGTGGCTGCGAAGAAAGCAGGAACAATGGACGATGTGCGAACGGCTTGCGCACTGCTGCCGAACTGAGCAGAAGCCTATTGCAGGGACATCTTTTGTAGGCAGCTCAGGTGGAAGTTCAACGTTGAACACACTTGATCACCGGAAGAGGGCTACACGCACTTCCAGCAGTTACGTCTGTAGCCGACGATACGTCAGCCACTCGGTCCCACTGGCTGGCAGGAAGAAAGCGGTCACCACGGATGTGGCTGCGAAGAAAGCAGGAACAATGAACGATGTGCGAACGGCTTGCCCACTGCTGCCAAACTGAGCAGAAGCCTCTTGCAGGGACATCTTTTGTAGGCAGCTCAGGTGGAAGTTATACGTTAAACGCACTTGATCACCGGAAGAGGGCTACACGCACTTCCAGCAGTTACGTCTGTAGCCGACGATACGTCAGCCACTCGGTCCCACTCGCTGGCAGGAAGAAAGCGGTCACCACCGATGTGGCTGCGAAGAAAGCAGGAACAATGAACGATGTGCGAACGGCTTGCGCACTGCTGCCAAACTGAGCAGAAGCCTCTTGCAGGGATGTCTTTTGCAGGCAGCTCGGGTGGAAGCTCAACGTTGAACGCACTTGATCACCGGAAGAGGGCTACACGCACTTCCAGCAGTTACGTCTGTAGCCGACGATACGTCAGCCCTCGGTCCCACTCGCTGGCAGGAAGAAAGCGGTCACAACGGATGTGGCTGCGAAGAAAGCAGGAACAATGGACGATGTGCGAACGGCTTGCGCACTGCTGCCGAACTGAGCAGAAGCCTATTGCAGGGACATCTTTTGTAGGCAGCTCAGGTGGAAGTTCAACGTTGAACACACTTGATCACCGGAAGAGGGCTACACGCACTTCCAGCAGGTACTTCTATAGCCGACGATACGTCAGCCTCTCGGTCCCACTCGCTGGCAGGAAGAAAGCGATCACCACGGATGTGGCTGCGAAGAAAGCAGGAACAATGAATGATGTGCGAACGGCTTTCGCACTGCTGCAAAACTGAGCAGAAGCCTCTTGCAGGGACATCTTTTGTAGGCAGCTCAGGTGGAAGTTATACGTTAAACGCACTTGATCACCGGAAGAGGGCTACACGCACTTCCAGCAGTTACGTCTGTAGCCGACGATACGTCAGCCACTCGGTCCCACTCGCTGGCAGGAAGAAAGCGGTCACCACCGATGTGGCTGCGAAGAAAGCAGGAACAATGAACGATGTGCGAACGGCTTGCGCACTGCTGCCAAACTGAGCAGAAGCCTCTTGCAGGGACGTCTTTTGTAGGCAGCTCGGGTGGAAGTTCAACGTTGAACGCACTTGATCACCGGAAGAGGGCTACACGCACTTCCAGCAGTTACGTCTGTAGCCGACGATACGTCAGCCACTCGGTCCCACTCGCTGGCAGGAAGAAAGCGGTCACCACGGATGTGGCTGCGAAGAAAGCAAGAACAATGAACGATGTGCGAACGGCTTGCGCACTGCTGCCAAACTGAGCAGAAGCCTCTTGCAGGGACATCTTTTGTAGGCAGCTCAGGTGGAAGTTCAACGTTGAACGCACTTGATCACCGGAAGAGGGCACACGCACTTCCACCAGTTAAGTCTGTAGCGGACGATACGTCAGCCACTCGGTCCCACTCGATGGCAGGAAGAAAGCGGTCACCACGGATGTGGCTGCGAAGAAAGCAGGAACAATGAACGATGTGCGAACGGCTTGCGCACTACCTGCCAAACTGAGCAGATGCCTCTTGTAGGGGCATCTTTTGTAGGCAGCTCAGGTGGAAGTTGAACGTTGAACGCACTTGATCACCGGAAGAGGGCTACACGCACTTCCAGCAGTTACGTCTGTAGCCGACGATACGTCAGCCACTCGGTCCCACTCGCTGGCAGGAAGAAAGCGGTCACCACGGACGTGGTTGCGAAGAAAACAGGAACAATAAACGATGTGCGAACGGCTTCCGCACTGCAGCGAAACTGAGCAGAAGCCTCTTGCAGGGACGTCTTTTGCAGGCAGCTCGGGTGGAAGTTCAACGTTGAACGCACTTGATCACCGGAAGAGGGCTACACGCACTTCCAGCAGTTATGTCTGTAGCCGACGATACGTCAGCCACTCGGTCCCACTCGCTGGCAGGAAGAAAGCGGTCACCACGGATGTGGCTGCGAAGAAAGCAGGAACAATGAACGATGTGCGAACGGCTTGCCCACTGCTGCCAAACTGAGCAGAAGCCTCTTGCAGGGACGTCTTTTGCAGGCAGCTCGGGTGGAAGTTCAACGTTGAACGCACTTGATCACCAGAAGAGGGCTACACGCACTTCCAGCAGTTACGTCTGTAGCCGACGATACGTCAGCCCTCGGTCCCACTCGCTGGCAGGAAGAAAGCGGTCACAACGGATGTGGCTGCGAAGAAAGCAGGAACAATGGACGATGTGCGAACGGCTTGCGCACTGCTGCTGAACTGAGCAGAAGCCTATTGCAGGGACATCTTTTGTAGGCAGCTCAGGTGGAAGTTCAACGTTGAACACACTTGATCACCGGAAGAGGGCTACACGCACTTCCAGCAGGTACTTCTATAGCCGACGATACGTCAGCCACTCGGTCCCACTCGCTGGCAGGAAGAAAGCGATCACCACGGATGTGGCTGCGAAGAAAGCAGGAACAATGAATGATGTGCGAACGGCTTTCGCACTGCTGCAAAACTGAGCAGAAGCCTCTTGCAGGGACATCTTTTGTAGGCAGCTCAGGTGGAAGTTATACGTTAAACGCACTTGATCACCGGAAGAGGGCTACACGCACTTCCAGCAGTTACGTCTGTAGCCGACGATACGTCAGCCACTCGGTCCCACTCGCTGGCAGGAAGAAAGCGGTCACCACCGATGTGGCTGCGAAGAAAGCAGGAACAATGAACGATGTGCGAACGGCTTGCGCACTGCTGCCAAACTGAGCAGAAGCCTCTTGCAGGGACGTCTTTTGTAGGCAGCTCGGGTGGAAGTTCAACGTTGAACGCACTTGATCACCGGAAGAGGGCTACACGCACTTCCAGCAGTTACGTCTGTAGCCGACGATACGTCAGCCACTCGGTCCCACTCGCTGGCAGGAAGAAAGCGGTCA
Source organism: Amblyomma americanum (assembly GCF_052857255.1). NCBI lineage: Eukaryota > Metazoa > Arthropoda > Arachnida > Ixodida > Ixodidae > Amblyomma > Amblyomma americanum. Next base: position 36,643,753 of record NC_135501.1, on the reverse strand, counting down.
CCACGGATGTGGCTGCGAAGAAAGCAAGAACAATGAACGATGTGCGAACGGCTTGCGCACTGCTGCCAAACTGAGCAGAAGCCTCTTGCAGGGACATCTTTTGTAGGCAGCTCAGGTGGAAGTTCAACGTTGAACGCACTTGATCACCGGAAGAGGGCACACGCACTTCCACCAGTTAAGTCTGTAGCGGACGATACGTCAGCCACTCGGTCCCACTCGATGGCAGGAAGAAAGCGGTCACCACGGATGTGGCTGCGAAGAAAGCAGGAACAATGAACGATGTGCGAACGGCTCGCGCACTACCTGCCAAACTGAGCAGAAGCCTCTTGCAGGGACATCTTTTGTAGGCAGCTCAGGTGGAAGTTCAACGTTGAACGCACTTGATCACCAGAAGAGGGCTACACTCAATTCCAGCATTTACGTCTGTAGCCGACGATACGTCAGCCACTCGGTCCCAATCGCTGGCAGGAAGAAAGCGGTCACCACGGATGTGGCTGCGAAGAAAGCAGGAACAATGAAAATGTGGGAACGGCTTGCGCACTGCTGCCAAACTGAGCAGAAGCCTCTTGCAGGGACGTCTTTTGTAGGCAGCTCCTGCGGAAGTTCAACGTTGAACGCACTTGATAACCGGAAGAGGGCTACACGCACTTCCAGCAGTTACGTCTGTAGCCGACGATACGTCAGCCACTCGGTCCCACTGGCTGGCAGGAAGAAAGCGGTCACCACGGATGTGGCTGCGAAGAAAGCAGGAACAATGAACGATGTGCGAACGGCTTGCCCACTGCTGCCAAACTGAGCAGAAGCCTCTTGCAGGGACGTCTTTTGCAGGCAGCTCGGGTGGAAGCTCAACGTTGAACGCACTTGATCACCGGAAGAGGGCTACACGCACTTCCAGCAGTTACGTCTGTAGCCGACGATACGTCAGCCCTCGGTCCCACTCGCTGGCAGGAAGAAAGCGGTCACAACGGATGTGGCTGCGAAGAAAGCAGGAACAATGGACGATGTGCGAACGGCTTGCGCACTGCTGCCGAACTGAGCAGAAGCCTATTGCAGGGACATCTTTTGTAGGCAGCTCAGGTGGAAGTTCAACGTTGAACACACTTGATCACCGGAAGAGGGCTACACGCACTTCCAGCAGGTACTTCTATAGCCGACGATACGTCAGCCTCTCGGTCCCACTCGCTGGCAGGAAGAAAGCGATCACCACGGATGTGGCTGCGAAGAAAGCAGGAACAATGAATGATGTGCGAACGGCTTTCGCACTGCTGCAAAACTGAGCAGAAGCCTCTTGCAGGGACATCTTTTGTAGGCAGCTCAGGTGGAAGTTATACGTTAAACGCACTTGATCACCGGAAGAGGGCTACACGCACTTCCAGCAGTTACGTCTGTAGCCGACGATACGTCAGCCACTCGGTCCCACTCGCTGGCAGGAAGAAAGCGGTCACCACCGATGTGGCTGCGAAGAAAGCAGGAACAATGAACGATGTGCGAACGGCTTGCGCACTGCTGCCAAACTGAGCAGAAGCCTCTTGCAGGGACGTCTTTTGTAGGCAGCTCGGGTGGAAGTTCAACGTTGAACGCACTTGATCACCGGAAGAGGGCTACACGCACTTCCAGCAGTTACGTCTGTAGCCGACGATACGTCAGCCACTCGGTCCCACTCGCTGGCAGGAAGAAAGCGGTCACCACGGATGTGGCTGCGAAGAAAGCAAGAACAATGAACGATGTGCGAACGGCTTGCGCACTGCTGCCAAACTGAGCAGAAGCCTCTTGCAGGGACATCTTTTGTAGGCAGCTCAGGTGGAAGTTCAACGTTGAACGCACTTGATCACCGGAAGAGGGCACACGCACTTCCACCAGTTAAGTCTGTAGCGGACGATACGTCAGCCACTCGGTCCCACTCGATGGCAGGAAGAAAGCGGTCACCACGGATGTGGCTGCGAAGAAAGCAGGAACAATGAACGATGTGCGAACGGCTTGCGCACTACCTGCCAAACTGAGCAGATGCCTCTTGTAGGGGCATCTTTTGTAGGCAGCTCAGGTGGAAGTTGAACGTTGAACGCACTTGATCACCGGAAGAGGGCTACACGCACTTCAAGCAGTTACGTCTGTAGCCGACGATACGTCAGCCACTCGGTCCCACTCGCTGGCAGGAAGAAAGCGGTCACCACGGACGTGGTTGCGAAGAAAGCAGGAACAATAAACGATGTGCGAACGGCTTCCGCACTGCAGCGAAACTGAGCAGAAGCCTCTTGCAGGGACGTCTTTTGCAGGCAGCTCGGGTGGAAGTTCAACGTTGAACGCACTTGATCACCGGAAGAGGGCTACACGCACTTCCAGCAGTTACGTCTGTAGCCGACGATACGTCAGCCACTCGGTCCCACTCGCTGGCAGGAAGAAAGCGGTCACCACGGATGTGGCTGCGAAGAAAGCAGGAACAATGAACGATTTGCGAACGGCTTGCCCACTGCTGCCAAACTGAGCAGAAGCCTCTTGCAGGGACGTCTTTTGCAGGCAGCTCGGGTGGAAGTTCAACGTTGAACGCACTTGATCACCGGAAGAGGGCTACACGCACTTCCAGCAGTTACGTCTGTAGCCGACGATACGTCAGCCCTCGGTCCCACTCGCTGGCAGGAAGAAAGCGGTCACAACGGATGTGGCTGCGAAGAAAGCAGGAACAATGGACGATGTGCGAACGGCTTGCGCACTGCTGCCGAACTGAGCAGAAGCCTATTGCAGGGACATCTTTTGTAGGCAGCTCAGGTGGAAGTTCAACGTTGAACACACTTGATCACCGGAAGAGGGCTACACGCACTTCCAGCGGGTACTTCTATAGCCGACGATACGTCAGCCACTCGGTCCCACTCGCTGGCAGGAAGAAAGCGATCACCACGGATGTGGCTGCGAAGAAAGCAGGAACAATGAATGATGTGCGAACGGCTTTCGCACTGCTGCAAAACTGAGCAGAAGCCTCTTGCAGGGACATCTTTTGTAGGCAGCTCAGGTGGAAGTTATACGTTAAACGCACTTGATCACCGGAAGAGGGCTACACGCACTTCCAGCAGTTACGTCTGTAGCCGACGATACGTCAGCCACTCGGTCCCACTCGCTGGCAGGAAGAAAGCGGTCACCACCGATGTGGCTGCGAAGAAAGCAGGAACAATGAACGATGTGCGAACGGCTTGCGCACTGCTGCCAAACTGAGCAGTTGCCTCTTGCAGGGACGTCTTTTGTAGGCAGCTCGGGTGGAAGTTCAACGTTGAACGCACTTGATCACCGGAAGAGGGCTACACGCACTTCCAGCAGTTACGTCTGTAGCCGACGATACGTCAGCCACTCGGTCCCACTCGCTGGCAGGAAGAAAGCGGTCACCACGGATGTGGCTGCGAAGAAAGCAAGAACAATGAACGATGTGCGAACGGCTTGCGCACTGCTGCCAAACTGAGCAGAAGCCTCTTGCAGGGACATCTTTTGTAGGCAGCTCAGGTGGAAGTTCAACGTTGAACGCACTTGATCACCGGAAGAGGGCACACGCACTTCCACCAGTTAAGTCTGTAGCGGACGATACGTCAGCCACTCGGTCCCACTCGATGGCAGGAAGAAAGCGGTCACCACGGATGTGGCTGCGAAGAAAGCAGGAACAATGAACGATGTGCGAACGGCTTGCGCACTACCTGCCAAACTGAGCAGATGCCTCTTGTAGGGGCATCTTTTGTAGGCAGCTCAGGTGGAAGTTCAACGTTGAACGCACTTGATCACCGGAAGAGGGCACACGCACTTCCAGCAGTTAAGTCTGTAGCCGACGATACGTCAGCCACTCGGTCCCACTCGATGGCAGGAAGAAAGCGGTCACCACGGATGTGGCTGCGAAGAAAGCAGGAACAATGAACGATGTGCGAACGGCTTGCGCACTACCTGCCAAACTGAGCAGATGCCTCTTGTAGGGGCATCTTTTGTAGGCAGCTCAGCAGGAAGTTGAACGTTGAACGCACTTGATCACCGGAAGAGGGCTACACGCACTTCCAGCAGTTACGTCTGTAGCCGACGATACGTCAGCCACTCGGTCCCACTCGCTGGCAGGAAGAATGCGGTCACCACGGACGCGGTTGCGAAGAAAGCAGGAACAATAAACGATGTGCGAACGGCTTCCGCACTGCAGCGAAACTGAGCAGAAGCCTCTTGCAGGGGCATCTTTTGTAGGCAGCTGAGGTGGAAGTTCAACGTTGAACGCACTTGATCACCGGAAGAGGGCTACACGCACTTCCAGCAGTTACATCTGTAGCCGACGATACGTCAGCCACTCGGTACCACTCGCTGCCAGGAAGAAAGCGGTCACCACGGATGTGGCTGCGAAGAAAGCAGGAACAATGAACGATGTGCGAACGGCTTGCGCACTGCTGCCAAACTGAGCAGAAGCCTTTTCTAGGCAGCTCGGGTGGAAGTTCAACGTTGAACGCACTTGATCACCGGAAGAGGGCTACACGCACTTCCAGCAGTTACATCTGTAGCCGGCGATACGTCAGCCACTCGGTCCCAATCGCTGACAGGAAGAAAGCGGTCACCACGGATGTGGCTGCGAAGAAAGCAGGAACAATGAAAATGTGGGAACGGCTTGCGCACAGCTGCCAAACTGAGCAGAAGCCTCTTGCAGGGACGTCTTTTTGTAGGCAGCTTCTGCGGAAGTTCAACGTTGAACGCACTTGATAACCGGAAGAGGGCTACACGCACTTCCAGCAGTTACGTCTGTAGCCGACGATACGTCAGCCACTCGGTCCCACTCGCTGGCAGGAAGAAAGCGGTCACCACGGATGTGGCTGCGAAGAAAGCAAGAACAATGAACGATGTGCGAACGGCTTGCGCACTGCTGCCAAACTGAGCAGAAGCCTCTTGCAGGGACATCTTTTGTAGGCAGCTCAGGTGGAAGTTCAACGTTGAACGCACTTGATCACCGGAAGAGGGCACACGCACTTCCAGCAGTTAAGTCTGTAGCCGACGATACGTCAGCCACTCGGTCCCACTCGATGGCAGGAAGAAAGCGGTCACAACGGATGTGGCTGCGAAGAAAGCAGGAACAATGAACGATGTGGGAACGGCTTGCGCACTGCTGCCAAACTGAGCAGAAGCCTCTTGCAGGGACGTCTTTTGTAGGCAGCTCCTGCGGAAGTTCAACGTTGAACGCACTTGATAACCGGAAGAGGGCTACACGCACTTCCAGCAGTTACGTCTGTAGCCGACGATACGTCAGCCACTCGGTCCCACTCGCTGGCAGGAAGAAAGCGGTCACCACGGATGTGGCTGCGAAGAAAGCAGGAACAATGAATGATGTGTGAACGGCTTTCTCACTGCTGCAAAACTGAGCAGAAGCCTCTTGGAGGGACATCTTTTGTAGGCAGCTCAGGTGGAAGTTATACGTTAAACGCACTTGATCACCGGAAGAGGGCTACACGCACTTCCAACAGTTACGTCTGTAGCCGACGATACGTCCGCCACTCGGTCCCACTCGCTGGCAGGAAGAAAGCGGTCACCACCGATGTGGCTGCGAAGAAAGCAGGGACAATGAACGATGTGCGAACGGCTTGCACACTGCTGCCAAACTGAGCAGAAGCCTCTTGCAGGGACGTCTTTTGTAGGCAGCTCGGGTGGAAGTTCAACGTTGAACGCACTTGATCACCGGAAGAGGGCTACACGCACTTCCAGCAGTTACGTCTGTAGCCGACGATACGTCAGCCACTCGGTCCCACTCGCTGGCAGGAAGAAAGCGGTCACCACGGATGTGGCTGCGAAGAAAGCAAGAACAATGAACGATGTGCGAACGGCTTGCGCACTGCTGCCAAACTGAGCAGAAGCCTCTTGCAGGGACATCTTTTGTAGGCAGCTCAGGTGGAAGTTCAACGTTGAACGCACTTGATCACCGGAAGAGGGCACACGCACTTCCAGCAGTTAAGTCTGTAGCCGACGATACGTCAGCCACTCGGTCCCACTCGATGGCAGGAAGAAAGCGGTCACCAAGGATGTGGCTGCGAAGAAAGCAGGAACAATGAACGATGTGCGAACGGCTTGCGCACTACCTGCCAAACTGAGCAGATGCCTCTTGTAGGGGCATCTTTTGTAGGCAGCTCAGGTGGAAGTTCAACGTTGAACGCACTTGATCACCGGAAGAGGGCACACGCACTTCCAGCAGTTAAGTCTGTAGCCGACGATACGTCAGCCACTCGGTCCCACTCGATGGCAGGAAGAAAGCGGTCACCACGGATGTGGCTGCGAAGAAAGCAGGAACAATGAACGATGTGCGAACAGCTTGCGCACTATCTGCCAAACTGAGCAGATGCCTCTTGTAGGGGTATCTTTTGTAGGCAGCTCAGGTGGAAGTTGAACGTTGAACGCACTTGATCACCGGAAGAGGGCTACACGCACTTCCAGCAGTTACATCTGTAGCCGACGATACGTCAGCCACTCGGTCCCACTCGCTGCCAGGAAGAAAGCGGTCACCACGGATGTGGCTGCGAAGAAAGCAGGAACAATGAACGATGTGCGAACGGCTTGCGTACTGCTGCCAAACTGAGCAGCAGCCTTTTCTAGGCAGCTCGGGTGGAAGTTCAACGTTGAACACACTTGATCACCGGAAGAGGGCTACACGCACTTCCAGCAGTTACGTCTGTAGCCGACGATACGTCAGCCACTCGGTCCCAATCGCTGGCAGGAAGAAAGCGGTCACCACGGATGTGGCTGCGAAGAAAGCAGGAACAATGAAAATGTGGGAACGGCTTGCGCACTGCTGCCAAACTGAGCAGAAGCCTCTTGCAGGGACGTCTTTTGTAGGCAGCTCCTGCGGAAGTTCAACGTTGAACGCACTTGATAACCGGAAGAGGGCTACACGCACTTCCAGCAGTTACGTCTGTAGCCGACGATACGTCAGCCACTCAGTCCCACTCGCTGGCAGGAAGAAAGCGGTCACCACGGATGTGGCTGCGAAGAAAGCAGGAACAATGAACGATGTGCGAACGGCTTGCGCACTGCTGCCAAACTGAGCAGAAGCCTTTTCTAGGCAGCTCGGGTGGAAGTTCAACGTTGAACACACTTGATCACCGGAAGAGGGCTACACGCACTTCCAGCAGTTACGTCTGTAGCCGACGATACGTCAGCCACTCGGTCCCAATCGCTGGCAGGAAGAAAGCGGTCACCACGGATGTGGCTGCGAAGAAAGCAGGAACAATGAATATGTGGGAACGGCTTGCGCACTGCTGCCAATCTGAGCAGAAGGCTCTTGCAGGGACGTCTTTTGTAGGCAGCTCCTGCGGAAGTTCAACGTTGAACGCTCTTGATAACCGGAAGAGGGCTAGACGCACTTCCAGCAGTTACGTCTGTAGCCGACGATACGTCAGCCACTCGGTCCCACTCGCTGGCAGGAAGAAAGCGGTCACCACGGATGTGGCTGCGAAGAAAGCAGGAACAATGAACGATGTGCGAACGGCTTGTGCACTGCTGCCAAACTGAGCAGAAGCCTCTTGCAGGGACGTCTTTTGTAGGCAGCTCGGGTTGATGTTCAACGTTGAACGCACTTGATCACGGGAAGAGGGCTACACGCACTTCCAGCAGTTACGTCTGTAGCCGACGATACGTCAGCCCTCGGTCCCACTCGCTGGCAGGAAGAAAGCGGTCACAACGGATGTGGCTGCGAAAAAAGCAGGAACAATGGACGATGTGCGAACGGCTTGCGCACTGCTGCCGAACTGAGCAGAAGCCTCTTGCTGGGACATCTTTTGTAAGCATCTCAGGTGGAAGTTCATCGTTGAACGCACTTGATCACCGAAAGAGGGCTACACGCACTTCCAGCAGTTACGTCTGTAGCCGACGATAAGTCAGCCACTCGGTCCCACTCGCTGGCAGGCAGAAAGCGGTCACCACGGGTGAGGCTGCGAAGAAAGCAGGAACAATGAATGATGTGCGAACGGCTTGCGCACTGCTGCCAAACTGAGCAGAAGCCTCTTGCAGGGACGTCTTTTGTAGGCAGCTCGGGCGGAAGTACAACGTTGAACGCGCATGATTACTGGAAGAGGGCTACACGAAGTTCCAACAGTTGCGTCTAAAGAAGAAGATAGGTCAGCCACTCGGTCCCACTCGCTGGCAGGAAGAAAGCGGTCACTACGGATGTAGCTGCGAAGAAAGCAGGAACAATGAACGATGTGCGAACGGCTTGCGCACTGCTGCCAAACTGAGCAGAAGCCTCTTGCAGGGACATCTTTTGTAGGCAGCTCAGGTGGAAGTTAAACGTTGAACGCACTTGATCACCGAAAGAGGGCTACACGCACTTCCAGCAGTTACGTCTGTAGCCGACGATACGTCAGCCACTCGGTTCCACTCGCTGGCAGGTAGAAAGCGGTCACCACGGATGAGGCTGCGAAGAAAGCAGGAACAATGAACGATGTGCGAACGGCTTGCGCACTGCTGAAAAACTGAGCAGAAGCCTCATGCAGGGACGTCTTTTGTAGGCAGCTCGGGCGGAAGTACAACCTTGAGTGCGCTTAATCACCGGAAGTGGGCTACACGAAGTTCCAACAGTTACGTCTGCAGAAGAAGATACGTCAGCCACTCGGTCCCACTCGCTGGCAGGCAGAAAGCGGTCACCACGGGTGAGGCTGCGAAGAAAGCAGGAACAATGAACGATGTGCGAACGGTTTGCGCACTGCTGCCAAACTGAGCAGAGGCCTTTTGCAGGGACGTCTTTTGTAGGCAGCTCGGGCGGAAGTACAACGTTGAACGCGCATGATTACCGGAAGAGGGCTACACGATGTTCCAACAGTTACGTCTGCAAAAGAAGATAGGTCAGCCACTCGGTCCCACTCGCTGGCAGGAAGAAAGCGGTCACCACGGATGAGGCTGCGAAGAAAGCAGGAACAATGAACGATGTGCGAACGGCTTGCGCACTGCTGAAAAACTGAGCAGAAGCCTCATGCAGGGACGTCTTTTGTAGGCAGCTCGGGCGGAAGTACCACGTTGAGCGCGTTTGATCACCGGAAGAGGGCTACACGAAGTTCCAACAGTTACGTCTGAAGAAGAAGCTACGTCAGCCACTCGGTCCCACTCGCTGGCAGGCAGAAAGCGGTCACCACGGGTGAGGCTGCGAAGAAAGCAGGAACAATGAACGATGTGCGAACGGTTTGCGCACTGCTGCCAAACTGAGCAGAAGCCTCTTGCAGGGACGTCTTTTGTAGGCAGCTCGGGCGGAAGTACAACGTTGAACGCGCATGATTACCGGAAGAGGGCTACACGAAGTTCAAACAGTTACGTCTGCAGAAGAAGATAGGTCAGCCACTCGGTTCCACTCGCTGGCAGGTAGAAAGCGGTCACCACGGATGAGGCTGCGAAGAAAGCAGGAACAATGAACGATGTGCGAACGGCTTGCGCACTGCAGAAAAACTGAGCAGAAGCCTCTTGGAGGGACGTCTTTTGTAGGCAGCTCAGGTGGAAGTTCAACGTTGAACGCACTTGATCACCGGAAGAGGGCTACATGCACTTCCAGCAGTTACGTCTGCAGCCGACGATACGTCAGCCACTCGGTCCCACTCGCTGGCAGGCTGAAAGCGGTCACAACGGATGAGGCTGCGAAGAAAGCAGGAACAATGAACGACGTGCGAACGGCTTGCGCACTGCTGCCAAACTGAGCAGAAGCCTCTTGCAGGGACGTCTTTTGTAGGCAGCTCGGGCGGAAGTACAACGTTGAACGCGCATGATTACCGGAAGAGGGCTACACGAAGTTCCAACAGTTACGTCTGCAGCTCAGGTGGAAGTTCAACGTTGAACGCAATTGATCACCGAAAGAGGGCTTCACGCACTTCCAGCAGTAACGTCTGTAGCCGACGATACGTCAGCCACTCGGTTCCACTCTCTGGCAGGCAGAGTGCGGTCACCACGGATGAGGCTGCGAAGAAAGCAGGAACAATGAACGATGTGCGAACCGCTTGCGCACTGCTGCCAAACTGAGCAGAAGCCTCTTGCAAGGACATCTTTTGTAGGCAGCTCAGGTGGAAGTTCAACGTTGAACGCACTTGATCACCGGAAGAGGGCTACATGCACTTCCAGCAGTTACGTCTGCAGCCGACGATACGTCAGCCACTCGGTCCCACTCGCTGGCAGGCTGAAAGCGGCCACAACGGATGAGGCTGCGAAGAAAGCAGGAACAATGAACGACGTGCGAACGGCTTGCGCACTGCTGCCAAACTGAGCAGAAGCCTCTTGCAGGGACGTCTTTTGTAGGCAGCTCGGGCGGAAGTACAACGTTGAACGCGCTTGATCACCGGAAGAGGGCTGCACGAAGTTCCAACAGTTACGTCTGCAGAAGAAGATAGGTCAGCCACTCGGTCCCACTCGCTGGCAGGAAGAAAGTGTTCGCCACTGAGGAGGCTGCGAAGAAAGCAGAAACAATGAACGATGTACGAACGGCTTGCGCACTGCTGCCAAACTGAGCAGAAGCCACGTGCAGGGACATCTTTTGTAGACAGCTCAGGTGGAAGTTCAGCGTTGAACGCACTTGATCACCGGAAGAGGGCTACACGCACTTCCAGCAGTTAAGTCTGTAGCCGACGATACGTCAGCCACTCGGTTCCACTCGCTGGCAGGAAGAAAGCGGTCACCACGGATGTGGCTGCGAAGAAAGCAGGAACAATGAACGATGTGCGAACGGCTTGCGCACTACCTGCCAAACTGAGCAGATGCCTCTTGTAGGGGCATCTTTTGTACGCAGCTCAGGTGGACGTTGAACGTTGAACGCACTTGATCACCGGAAGAGGGCTACACGCACTTCCAGCAGTTACGTCTGTAGCCGACGATACGTCAGCCACTCGGTCCCACTCGCTGGCAGGAAGAAAGCGGTCACCACGGACGTGGTTGCGAAGAAAGCAGGAACAATAAACGATGTGCGAACGGCTTCCGCACTGCTGCCAAACTGAGCAGAAGCCTCTTGCAGGGGCATCTTTTGTAGGCAGCTGAGGTGGAAGTTCAACGTTGAACGCACTTGATCACCGGAAGAGGGCTACACGCACTTCCAGCAGTTACATCTGTAGCCGACGATACGTCAGCCACTCGGTCCCACTCGCTGCCAGGAAGAAAGCGGTCACCACGGATGTGGCTGCGAAGAAAGCAGGAACAATGAACGATGTGCGAACGGCTTGCGCACTGCTGCCAAACTGAGCAGAAGCCTTTTCTAGGCAGCTCGGGTGGAAGTTCAACGTTGAACACACTTGATCACCGGAAGAGGGCTACACGCACTTCCAGCAGTTACGTCTGTAGCCGACGATACGTCAGCCACTCGGTCCCAGTCGCTGGCAGGAAGAAAGCGGTCACCACGGATGTGGCTGCGAAGAAAGCAGGAACAATGAACGATGTGCGAACGGCTTGCGCACTGCTGCCAAACTGAGCAGAAGCCTCTTGCAGGGACGTCTTTTGTAGGCAGCTCGGGTTGATGTTCAACGTTGAACGCACTTGATCACCGGAAGAGGGCTACACGCACTTCCAGCAGTTACGTCTGTAGCCGACGATACGTCAGCCCTCGGTCCCACTCGCTGGCAGGAAGAAAGCGGTCACAACGGATGTGGCTGCGAAGAAAGCAGGAAAAATGGACGATGTGCGAACGGCTTGCGCACTGCTTCCGAACTGAGCAGAAGCCTATTGCAGGGACATCTTTTGTAGGCAGCTCAGGTGGAAGTTCAACGTTGAACACACTTGATCACCGGAAGAGGGCTACACGCACTTCCAGCAGTTACGTCCGTAGCCGACGATACGTCAGCCACTCGGTCCCACTCGCTGGCAGGAAGAAAGTGGTCACCACGGATGTGGCTGCGAAGAAAGCAGGAAGAATGAACGATATGCGAACGGCTTGCGCACTGCTGCCAAACTGAGCAGAAGCCTCTTGTAGGGGCATCTTTTGTAGGCAGCTCAGGTGGAAGTTCAACGTTTAACACACTTGATCACCGGAAGAGGGCTACACGCACTTCCAGCAGTTACGTCTGTAGCCGACGATACGTCAGCCACTCGGTCCCACTCGCTGGCAGGAAGAAAGGTGTCACCACGGACGTGGTTGCGAAGAAAGCAGGAACAATGAACGATGTGCGAACGGCTTGCGCACTGCTGCCAAACTGAGCAGAAGCCTCTTGCAGGGACATCTTTTGTATGTAGCTCAGGTGGAAGTTCAAAGTTGAACGCGCTTGATCACCGGAAGAGGGCTGCACGAAGTTCCAACAGTTACGTCTGCAGAAGAAGATAGGTCAGCCACTCGGTCCCACTCGCTGGCAGGAAGAAAGCGGTCACCACGTATGTGGCTGCGAAGAAAGCAGAAACAATGAACGATGTGCGAACGGCTTGCTCACTGCTGCCAAACTGAGCAGAAGCCTCTTGCTGGGACATCTTTTGTAAGCATCTCAGGTGGAAGTTCAACGTTTAACGCACTTGATCACCGAAAGAGGGCTACACGCACTTCCAGCAGTTACGTCTGTAGCCGACGATACGTCAGCCACTCGGTTCCACTCGCTGGCAGGTAGAAAGCGGTCACCACGGATGAGGCTGCGAAGAAAGCAGGAACAATGAACGATGTGCGAACGGCTTGCGCACTGCTGAAAAACTGAGCAGAAGCCTCTTGCAGGGACGTATTTTGTAGGCAGCTCGGGCGGAAGTACAATGTTGAGCGCGCTTGATCACCGGAAGAGGGCTACACGAAGTTCCAGCAGTTACGTCTGCAGAAGAAGATACGTTACCACTCGGTCCCACTCGCTGGCAGGCAGAAAGCGGTCACCACGGGTGAGGCTGTGAAGAAAGCAGGAACAATGCACGATGTGCGAACGGTTTGCACACTGCTGCCAAACTGAGCAGAAGCCTCTTGCAGGGACGTCTTTTGTAGGAAGCTCGGGCGGAAGTACAACGTTGAACGCGCATGATTACCGGAAGAGGGCTACACGAAGTTCCAACAGTTACGTCTGTAGCCGACGATACGTCAGCCACTCGGTCCCACTCGCAGGCAGGCAGAAAGCGGTCACCACGGAGGAGGCTGCGAAGAAAGCAGGAACAATAGCCGATGTGCGAACGGCTTGCACACTGCTGCCAATCTGAGCAGAAGCCTCTTGCAGGGACGTCTTTTGTAGGCAGCTCGGAAAGAAGTACAACGTTGAACGCACATGATCACCGGAAGAGGGCTACACGCACTTCCAGCAGTTACGTCTGCAGCCAACGATACGACTGTCACTCGGTCCCACTCGCCGGCAGGAAGAAAGCGGTCACCACGGATGTTACTGCGGAGAAAGCAGGAACAATGAGCGATGTGCGAACGGCTTGAGCACTACTGCCAAACTGAGCAGAAGCCTCTTGCAGGGACGTCTTTTGTGGGCAGCTCGGGCGGAAGTACAACGTTGAACGCGCATGATTACCGGAAGAGGGCTACACGATGTTCCAACAGTTACGTCTGCAGATGAAGATAGGTCAGCCACTCGGTCCCACTCGCTGGCAGGAAAAAAGCGGTCACCACGGATGTGGCTGCGAAGAAAGCAGGAACAATGAACGATGTGCGAACGGCTTGCGCACTGCTGCAAAACTGAGCAGAAGCCTCTTGCAGGGACATCTTTTGTAGGCAGCTCAGGTGGAAGTTCAACGTTGAACGCACTTTATCACCGAAAGAGGGCTTCACGCACTTCCAGCAGTAACGTATGTAGCCGACGATACGTCAGCCACTCGGTTCCACTCTCTGGCAGGCAGAAAGCGGTCACCACGGATGAGGCTGTGAAGAAAGCAGGAACAATGAACGATGTGCGATCCGCTTGCGCACTGCTGTCAAACTTAGCAGAAGCCTCTTGCAGGGACGTCTTTTGTAGTCAGCTCGAGCGGAAGTACTACATTGAACGCGCTCGATTACCGGAAGAGGGCTACACGAAGTTCCAACAGTTACGTCTGCAGAAGAAGATAGGTCAGCCACTCGGTCCCACTCGCTGGCAGGCAGAAAGCGGTCACCACGGGTGAGGCTGCGAAGAAAGCAGGAACAATGAACGATGTGCGAACTGCTTGCGCACTGCTGCCAAACTGAGCAGAAGCCTCTTGCAGGGACGTCTTTTGTAGGCAGCTCGGGCGGAAGTACAAAGTTGAACGCTCTTGATTACCGGAAGAGGGCTACACGATGTTCCAACAGCTACGTCTGCAGAAGAAGATAGGTCAGCCACTCGGTCCCACTCGCTGGCAGGAAGAAAGCGGTCACCACGGATGTGGCTGCGAAGAAAGCAGGAACAATGAACGAAGTGCGGACAGCTTGCGCACTGCTGCCAAACTGAGCAGAAGACTCTTGCAGGGACATCTTTTGTAGGCAGCTCAGGTGGAAGTTCAACGTTGAACGCACTTGATCACCGAAAGAGGGCTACACGCACTTCCAGCAGTTACGTCTGTAGCCGACGATACGTCAGCCACTCGGTTCCACTCGCTGGCATGTAGAAAGCGGTCACCACGGATGAGGCTGCGAAGAAAGCAGGAAGAATGAACGATCTGCGAACGGCTTGCGCACTGCTGAAAAACTGAGCAGAAGCCTCTTGCAGGGACGTCTTTTGTAGGCAGCTCGGGCGGAAGTACAATGTTGAGCGGGCTTGATCACCCGAAGAGGGCTACACGAAGTTCCAACAGTTATGTCTGCAGAAGAATATACGTTACCACTCGGTCCCACTCGGTGGCAGGCAGAAAGCGGTCACCATGGGTGAGGCTGCGAAGAAAGCAGTAACAATGCACGATGTGCGAACGGTTTGCACACTGCTGCCAAACTGAGCAGAAGCCTCTTGCAGGGACGTCTTTTGTAGGCAGCTCGGGCGGAAGTACAACGTTGAACGCGCATGATTACCGGAAGAGGGCTACACGAGGTTCCAACAGTTACGTCTGCAGAAGAAGATAGGTCAGCCACTCGGTACCACTCGCTGGCAGGAAGAAAGCGGTCGCCACGGATGTGGCTGCGAAAAAAGCAGGAACAATGAACGATGTGCGAACGTCTTGCGCACTGCTGCCAAACTGAGCAGAAGCCTCTTGCAGGGACGTCTTTTGTAGGCAGATCGGGCGGCAGTACAACGTTGAACGCGCTTGATCACCGGAAGAGGGCTGCACGAAGTTCCAACAGTTACGTGTGCAGAAGAAGATAGGTCAGCCACTCGGTCCCACTCGCTGGCAGGAAGAAAGCGGTCAGCACGTATGTGGCTGCGAAGAAAGCAGAAACAATGAACGATGTGCGAACGGCTTGCTCACTGCTGCCAAACTGAGCAGAAGCCTCTTGCTGGGACGTCTTTTGTAGGAAGCTCGTTCGGAAGTACAACGTTGAACGCGCTTAATCACCGGAAGAGGGCTACACAAAGTTCCAACAGTTACGTCTGTAGCGGACGATACGTCAGTCAATAGGTCCCGCTCGCTGGCAGGCAGAAAGCGGTCACCACGGAGGAGGCTGCGAAGAAAGCAGGAACAATAGCCGATGTGCGAACGGCTTGCGCACTGCTGCCAAACTGAGCAGAAGCCTCTTGCAGGGACGTCTTTTGTAGGCAGCTCGGAAAGAAGTACAACGTTGAACGCACTTGATCACCGGAAGAGGGCTACACGCACTTCCAGCAGTTACGTCTGTAGCCAACGATACGACTGTCACTCGGTCCCACTCGCCGGCAGGAAGAAAGCGGTCACCACGGATGTGGCTGCGGAGAAAGCAGGAACAATGAGCGATGTGCGAACCGCTTGCGCACTGCTGCCAAACTGAGCAGAAGCCTCTTGCAGGGACGTCTTTTGTAGGCAGCTCGAGCGGAAGTACAACGTTGAACGCGCTTGATTACCGGAAGAGGGCTACACGAAGTTCCAACAGTTAGGTCTGCAGAAGAAGATAGGTCAGCCACTGGGTTCCACTCACTGGCAGGCAGAAAGCGGTCACCACGGGTGAGGCTGCGAAGAAATCAGGAACAATGAACGATGTGCGAACGTCTTGCGCACTGCTGCCAAACTGTGCAGAAGCCTCTTGCAGGGACGTCTTTTGTAGGCAGCTCGGGCGGAAGTACAACGTTGAACGCTCTTGATTACCGGAAGAGGGCTACACGAAGTTCCAACAGTTACGTCTGCAGAAGAAGATAGGTCAGCCTCTCGGTCCCACTCGCTGGCAGGAAGAAAGCGGTCACCACGGATGTGGCTGCGAAGAAAGCAGGAACAATGAACGATGTGCGAACGGCTTGCGCACTGCTGCCAAACTGAGCAGAAGCCTCTTGCAGGGACATCTTTTGTAGGCAGCTCAGGTGGAAGTTCAACGTTGAACGCACTTGATCACCGAAAGAGGGCTACACGCACTTCCAGCAGTTACGTCTGTAGCCGACGATACGTCAGCCACTCGGTTCCACTCGCTAGCAGGTAGAAAGCGGTCACCACGGATGAGGCTGCGACGAAAGCAGGAACAATGAACGATGTGCGAACGGCTTGCGCACTGCTGAAAAACTGAGCAGAAGCCTCTTGCAGGGACGTCTTTTGTAGGCAGCTCGGGCGGAAGTTCAACGTTGAACGCACTTGATTACCGAAAGAGGGCTACACGCAGTTCCAGCACTTCCGTCTGCAGCCGACGATACGTCAGCCACTCGATCCCACTCACTGGCAGGCAGAAAGCGGTCACCACGGGTGAGGCTGCGAAGAAAGCAGGAACAATGAACGATGTGCGAACGGCTTGCGCACTGCTGCCAAACTGAGCAGAAGCCTCTTGCAGGGACATCCTTTTTAGGCAGCTCAGGTGGAAGTTCAACGTTGAACGCACTTGATCACCGAAAGAGGGCTTCACGCACTTCCAGCAGTTACGTCTGTAGCCGACGATACGTCAGCCACTCGGTTCCACTCTCTGGCAGGCAGAAAGCGGTCACCACGAATGAGGCTGCGAAGAAAGCAGGAACAATGAATGATGTGCGAACGGCTTGCGCACTGCTGCCAAACTGAGCAGAAGCCTCTTCCAGGGACGTCTTTTGTAGGCAGCTCGTTCGGAAGTACAACGTTGAACGCGCTTAATCACCGGAAGAGGGCTACACGAAGTTCCAAAAGTTACGTCTGCAGAAGAAGATACGTCAGCCACTCGGTCCCACTCGCTGGCAGGAAGAAAGCGGCCACCACGGATGTTGCTGCGAAGAAAGCAGGAACAATGAACGATGTGCGAACGTTTTGCGCACTGCTGCCAAACTGAGCAGAAGCCTCTTGCAGGGACGTCTTTTGTAGGCAGCTCGGGCGGAAGTACAACGTTGAACGCTCTTGATTACCGGAAGAGGGCTACACGAATTTCCAACAGTTACGTCTGCAGAAGAAGATAGGTCAGCCACTCGGTCCCACTCGCTGGCAGGAAGAAAGCGGTCACCACGAATGAGGCTGCGAAGAAAGCAGGAACAATGAATGATGTGCGAACGGCTTGCGCACTGCTGCCAAACTGAGCAGAAGCCTCTTGCAGGGACGTCTTTTGTAGGCAGATCGGGCGGCAGTACAACGTTGAACGCGCTTGATCACCGGAAGAGGGCTGCACGAAGTTCCAACAGTTACGTGTGCAGAAGAAGATAGGTCAGCCACTCGGTCCCACTCGCTGGCAGGCAGAAAGCGGTCACCACGGGTGAGGCTGTGAAGAAAGCA
Organism: Amblyomma americanum; assembly: GCF_052857255.1. Classification (NCBI taxonomy): domain Eukaryota; kingdom Metazoa; phylum Arthropoda; class Arachnida; order Ixodida; family Ixodidae; genus Amblyomma; species Amblyomma americanum. The sequence goes on along the minus strand of NC_135501.1, from coordinate 36,626,125 downwards.
GGAACAATGCACGATGTGCGAACGGTTTGCACACTGCTGCCAAACTGAGCAGAAGCCTCTTGCAGGGACGTCTTTTGTAGGCAGCTCGGGCGGAAGTACAACGTTGAACGCGCATGATTACCGGAAGAGGGCTACACGAAGTTCCAACAGTTACGTCTGCAGCTCAGGTGGAAGTTCAACGCTGAACGCACTTGATCACCGAAAGAGGGCTTCACGCACTTCCAGCAGAAACGTCTGTAGCCGACGATACGTCAGCCACTCGGTTCCACTCTCTGGCAGGCAGAATGCGGTCACCACGGATGAGGCTGCGAAGAAAGCAGGAACAATGAACGATGTGCGAACCGCTTGCGCACTGCTGCCAAACTGAGCAGAAGCCTCTTGCAGGGACGTCTTTTGTAGGCAGATCGGGCGGCAGTTCAACGTTGAACGCACTTGATCACCGGAAGAGGGCTACATGCACTTCCAGCAGTTACGTCTGTAGCCGACGATACGTCAGCCACTCGGTCCCACTCGCTGGCAGGCAGAAAGCGGTCACCACGGAGGAGGCTGCGAAGAAAGCAGGAACAATAGCCGATGTGCGAACGGCTTGCGCACTGCTGCCAATCTGAGCAGAAGCCTCTTGCAGGGACGTCTTTTGTAGGCAGCTCGGAAAGAAGTACAACGTTGAACGCACATGATCACCGGAAGACGGCTACACGCACTTCCAGCAGTTACGTCTGCAGCCAACGATACGACTGTCACTCGGTCCCACTCGCCGGCAGGAAGAAAGCGGTCACCACGGATGTGGCTGCGGAGAAAGCAGGAACAATGAGCGATGTGCGAACGGCTTGCGCACTACTGCCAAACTGAGCAGAAGCCTCTTGCAGGGACGTCTTTTGTGGGCAGCTCGGGCGGAAGTACAACGTTGAACGCGCATGATTACCGGAAGAGGGCTACACGATGTTCCAACAGTTACGTCTGCAGATGAAGATAGGTCAGCCACTCGGTCCCACTCGCTGGCAGGAAGAAAGCGGTCACCACGGATGTGGCTGCGAAGAAAGCAGGAACAATGAACGATGTGCGAACGGCTTGCGCACTGCTGCAAAACTGAGCAGAAGCCTCTTGCAGGGACATCTTTTGTAGGCAGCTCAGGTGGAAGTTCAACGTTGAACGCACTTTATCACCGAAAGAGGGCTTCACGCACTTCGAGCAGTAACGTATGTAGCCGACGATACGTCAGCCACTCGGTTCCACTCTCTGGCAGGCAGAAAGCGGTCACCACGGATGAGGCTGCGAAGAAAGCAGGAACAATGAACGATGTGCGAACCGCTTGCGCACTGCTGTCAAACTGAGCAGAAGCCTCTTGCAGGGACGTCTTTTGTAGTCAGCTCGAGCGGAAGTACAACATTGAACGCGCTTGATTACCGGAAGAGGGCTACACGAAGTTCCAACAGTTACGTCTGCAGAAGAAGATAGGTCAGCCACTCGGTCCCACTCGCTGGCAGGCAGAAAGCGGTCACCACGGGTGAGGCTGCGAAGAAAGCAGAAACAATGAACGATGTGCGAACGGCTTGCTCACTGCTGCCAAACTGAGCAGAAGCCTCTTGCTGGGACGTCTTTTGTAGGAAGCTCGTTCGGAAGTACAACGTTGAACGCGCTTAATCACCGGAAGAGGGCTACACAAAGTTCCAACAGTTACGTCTGTCGCGGACGATACGTCAGCCAATAGGTCCCACTCGCTGGCAGGCAGAAAGCGGTCACCACGGAGGAGGCTGCGAAGAAAGCAGGAACAATAGCCGATGTGCGAACGGCTTGCGCACTGCTGCCAAACTGAGCAGAAGCCTCTTGCAGGGACGTCTTTTGTAGGCAGCTCGGAAAGAAGTACAACGTTGAACGCACTTGATCACCGGAAGAGGGCTACACGCACTTCCAGCAGTTACGTCTGTGGCCAACGATACGACTGTCACTCGGTCCCACTCGCCGGAAGGAAGAAACCGGTCACCACGGATGTGGCTGAGGAGAAAGCAGGAACAATAAACGATGTGCGAACCGCTTGCGCACTGCTGCCAAACTGAGCAGAAGCCTCTTGCAGGAACGTCTTTTGTAGGCAGCTCGAGCGGAAGTACAACGTTGAAGGCGCTTGATTACCGGAAGAGGGCTACACGAAGTTCCAACAGTTAGGTCTGCAGAAGAAGATAGGTCAGCCACTCGGTTCCACTCGCTGGCAGGCCGAAAGCGGTCACCACGGGTGAGGCTGCGAAGAAAGCAGGAACAATGAACGATGTGCGAACGTCTTGCGCACTGCTGCCAAACTGAGCAGAAGCCTCTTGCAGGGACGTCTTTTGTAGGCAGCTCGGGCGGAAGTACAACGTCGAACGCTCTTGATTACCGGAAGAGGGGTACACGAAGTTCCAACAGTTACGTCTGCAGAAGAAGATAGGTCAGCCTCTCGGTCCCACTCGCTGGCAGGAAGAAAGCGGTCACCACGGATGTGGCTGCGAAGAAAGCAGGAACAATGAACGATTTGCGAACGGCTTGCGCACTGCTGCCAAACTGAGCAGAAGCCTCTTGCAGGGACATCTTTTGTAGGCAGCTCAGGTGGAAGTTCAACGTTGAACGCACTTGATCACCGAAAGAGGGCTACACGCACTTCCAGCAGTTACGTCTGTAGCCGACGATACGTCAGCCACTCGGTACCACTCGCTGGCAGGTAGAAAGCGGTCACCACGGATGAGGCTGCGAAGAAAGCAGGAACAATGAACGATGTGCGAACGGCTTGCGCACTGCTGAAAAACTGAGCAGAAGCCTCTTGAAGGGACGTCTTTTGTAGGCAGCTCAGGCGGAAGTTCAACGTTGAACGCACTTGATCACCGAAAGAGGGCTACACGCAGTTCCAGCACTTCCGTCTGCAGCCGACGATACGTCAGCCACTCGGTCCCACTCACTGGCAGGCAGAAAGCGGTCACCACGGGTGAGGCTGCGAAGAAAGCAGGAACAATGAACGATGTGCGAACGGCTTGCGCACTGCTGCCAAACTGAGCAGAAGCCTCTTGCAGGGACATCCTTTTTAGGCAGCTCGTTCGGAATTACAACGTTGAACGCGCTTGATGACCGGAAGAGGGCTACACGAAGTTCCAACAGTTACGTCTGTAGCGGACGATACGTCAGCCACTCGGTCCCACTCGCTGGCAGGCAGAAAGCGGTCACTACGGAGGAGGCTGCGAAGAAAGCAGGAAAAATAGCCGGTGTGCGAACGGCTTGCGCACTGCTGCCAAACTGAGCAGAAGCCTCTTGCAGGGACATTTTTTGTAGGCAGCTCAGGTGGAAGTTCAACGTTGAACGCACTTGATCACCGAAAGAGGGCTTCACGCACTTCCAGCAGTAACGTCTGTAGCCGACGATACGTCAGCCACTCGGTTCCACTCTCTGGCAGGCAGAAAGCGGTCACAGCGGATGAGGCTGCGAAGAAAGCAGGAACAATGAACGATGTGCGAACCGCTTGGGCACTGCTGCCAAACTGAGCAGAAGCCTCTTGCAGGGACGTCTTTTGTAGGCAGCTCGAGCGGAAGTACAACGTTGAACGCGCTTGATTACCGGAAGAGGGCTACACGAAGTTCCAACAGTTAGGTCTGCAGAAGAAGATAGGTCAGCCACTCGGTTCCACTCGCTGGCAGGCAGAAAGCGGTCACCACGGAGGAGGCTGCGAAGAAAGGAGGAACAATAGCCGATGTGCGAACGGCTTGCGCACTGCTGCCAAACTGAGCAGAAGCCTCTTGCAGGGACGTCTTTTGTAGGCAGCTCGGAAAGAAGTACAACGTTGAACGCACTTGATCACCGGAAGAGGGCTACACGCACTTCCAGCAGTTACGTCTGTAGCCAACGATACGAGTGTCACTCAGTCCCACTCGCCGGCAGGAAGAAAGCGGTCACCCCGGATGTGGCTGCGGAGAAAGCAGGAACAATGAGCGATGTGCGAACCGCTTGCGCACTGCTGCCAAACTGAGCAGAAGCCTCTTGCAGGGACGTCTTTTGTAGGCAGCTCGAGCGGAAGTACAACGTTGAACGCGCTTGATTACCGGAAGAGGGCTACACGAAGTTCCAACAGTTAGGTCTGCAGAAGAAGATAGGTCAGCCACTCGGTTCCACTCGCTGGCAGGCAGAAAGCGGTCACCACGGGTGAGGCTGCGAAGAAAGCAGGAACAATGAACGATGTGCGAACGTCTTGCGCACTGCTGCCAAACTGAGCAGAAGCCTCTTGCAGGGACGTCTTTTGTAGGCAGCTCGGGCGGAAGTACAACGTTGAACGCTCTTGATTACCGGAAGAGGGCTACACGAAGTTCCAACAGTTACGTCTGCAGAAGAAGATAGGTCAGCCTCTCGGTCCCACTCGCTGGCAGGAAGAAAGCGGTCACCACGGATGTGGCTGCGAAGAAAGCAGGAACAATGAACGATGTGCGAACTGCTTGCGCACTGCTGCCAAACTGAGCAGAAGCCTCTTGCAGGGACATTTTTTGTAGGCAGCTCAGGTGGAAGTTCAACGTTGAACGCACTTGATCACCGAAAGAGGGCTACACGCACTTCCAGCAGTTACGTCTGTAGCCGACGATACGTCAGCCACTCGGTTCCACTCGCTGGCAGGTAGAAGGCGGTCACCACGGATGAGGCTGCGAAGAAAGCAGGAACAATGAACGATGTGCGAACGGCTTGCGCACTGCTGAAAAACTGAGCAGAAGCCTCTTGCAGGGACGTCTTTTGTAGGCAGCTCGGGCGGAAGTTCAACGTTGAACGCACTTGATTACCGAAAGAGGGCTACACGCAGTTCCAGCACTTCCGTCTGCAGCCGACGATACGTCAGCCACTCGATCCCACTCACTGGCAGGCAGAAAGCGGTCACCACGGGTGAGGCTGCGAAGAAAGCAGGAACAATGAACGATGTGCGAACGGCTTGCGCACTGCTGCCAAACTGAGCAGAAGCCTCTTGCAGGGACATCCTTTTTAGGCAGCTCAGGTGGAAGTTCAACGTTGAACGCACTTGATCACCGAAAGAGGGCTTCACGCACTTCCAGCAGTTACGTCTGTAGCCGACGATACGTCAGCCACTCGGTTCCACTCTCTGGCAGGCAGAAAGCGGTCACCACGAATGAGGCTGCGAAGAAAGCAGGAACAATGAATGATGTGCGAACGGCTTGCGCACTGCTGCCAAACTGAGCAGAAGCCTCTTCCAGGGACGTCTTTTGTAGGCAGCTCGTTCGGAAGTACAACGTTGAACGCGCTTAATCACCGGAAGAGGGCTACACGAAGTTCCAAAAGTTACGTCTGCAGAAGAAGATACGTCAGCCACTCGGTCCCACTCGCTGGCAGGAAGAAAGCGGCCACCACGGATGTTGCTGCGAAGAAAGCAGGAACAATGAACGATGTGCGAACGTTTTGCGCACTGCTGCCAAACTGAGCAGAAGCCTCTTGCAGGGACGTCTTTTGTAGGCAGCTCGGGCGGAAGTACAACGTTGAACGCTCTTGATTACCGGAAGAGGGCTACACGAATTTCCAACAGTTACGTCTGCAGAAGAAGATAGGTCAGCCACTCGGTCCCACTCGCTGGCAGGAAGAAAGCGGTCACCACGAATGAGGCTGCGAAGAAAGCAGGAACAATGAATGATGTGCGAACGGCTTGCGCACTGCTGCCAAACTGAGCAGAAGCCTCTTGCAGGGACGTCTTTTGTAGGCAGATCGGGCGGCAGTACAACGTTGAACGCGCTTGATCACCGGAAGAGGGCTGCACGAAGTTCCAACAGTTACGTGTGCAGAAGAAGATAGGTCAGCCACTCGGTCCCACTCGCTGGCAGGCAGAAAGCGGTCACCACGGGTGAGGCTGTGAAGAAAGCAGGAACAATGCACGATGTGCGAACGGTTTGCACACTGCTGCCAAACTGAGCAGAAGCCTCTTGCAGGGACGTCTTTTGTAGGCAGCTCGGGCGGAAGTACAACGTTGAACGCGCATGATTACCGGAAGAGGGCTACACGAAGTTCCAACAGTTACGTCTGCAGCTCAGGTGGAAGTTCAACGCTGAACGCACTTGATCACCGAAAGAGGGCTTCACGCACTTCCAGCAGAAACGTCTGTAGCCGACGATACGTCAGCCACTCGGTTCCACTCTCTGGCAGGCAGAATGCGGTCACCACGGATGAGGCTGCGAAGAAAGCAGGAACAATGAACGATGTGCGAACCGCTTGCGCACTGCTGCCAAACTGAGCAGAAGCCTCTTGCAGGGACGTCTTTTGTAGGCAGATCGGGCGGCAGTTCAACGTTGAACGCACTTGATCACCGGAAGAGGGCTACATGCACTTCCAGCAGTTACGTCTGTAGCCGACGATACGTCAGCCACTCGGTCCCACTCGCTGGCAGGCAGAAAGCGGTCACCACGGAGGAGGCTGCGAAGAAAGCAGGAACAATAGCCGATGTGCGAACGGCTTGCGCACTGCTGCCAATCTGAGCAGAAGCCTCTTGCAGGGACGTCTTTTGTAGGCAGCTCGGAAAGAAGTACAACGTTGAACGCACATGATCACCGGAAGACGGCTACACGCACTTCCAGCAGTTACGTCTGCAGCCAACGATACGACTGTCACTCGGTCCCACTCGCCGGCAGGAAGAAAGCGGTCACCACGGATGTGGCTGCGGAGAAAGCAGGAACAATGAGCGATGTGCGAACGGCTTGCGCACTACTGCCAAACTGAGCAGAAGCCTCTTGCAGGGACGTCTTTTGTGGGCAGCTCGGGCGGAAGTACAACGTTGAACGCGCATGATTACCGGAAGAGGGCTACACGATGTTCCAACAGTTACGTCTGCAGATGAAGATAGGTCAGCCACTCGGTCCCACTCGCTGGCAGGAAGAAAGCGGTCACCACGGATGTGGCTGCGAAGAAAGCAGGAACAATGAACGATGTGCGAACGGCTTGCGCACTGCTGCAAAACTGAGCAGAAGCCTCTTGCAGGGACATCTTTTGTAGGCAGCTCAGGTGGAAGTTCAACGTTGAACGCACTTTATCACCGAAAGAGGGCTTCACGCACTTCGAGCAGTAACGTATGTAGCCGACGATACGTCAGCCACTCGGTTCCACTCTCTGGCAGGCAGAAAGCGGTCACCACGGATGAGGCTGCGAAGAAAGCAGGAACAATGAACGATGTGCGAACCGCTTGCGCACTGCTGTCAAACTGAGCAGAAGCCTCTTGCAGGGACGTCTTTTGTAGTCAGCTCGAGCGGAAGTACAACATTGAACGCGCTTGATTACCGGAAGAGGGCTACACGAAGTTCCAACAGTTACGTCTGCAGAAGAAGATAGGTCAGCCACTCGGTCCCACTCGCTGGCAGGCAGAAAGCGGTCACCACGGGTGAGGCTGCGAAGAAAGCAGAAACAATGAACGATGTGCGAACGGCTTGCTCACTGCTGCCAAACTGAGCAGAAGCCTCTTGCTGGGACGTCTTTTGTAGGAAGCTCGTTCGGAAGTACAACGTTGAACGCGCTTAATCACCGGAAGAGGGCTACACAAAGTTCCAACAGTTACGTCTGTCGCGGACGATACGTCAGCCAATAGGTCCCACTCGCTGGCAGGCAGAAAGCGGTCACCACGGAGGAGGCTGCGAAGAAAGCAGGAACAATAGCCGATGTGCGAACGGCTTGCGCACTGCTGCCAAACTGAGCAGAAGCCTCTTGCAGGGACGTCTTTTGTAGGCAGCTCGGAAAGAAGTACAACGTTGAACGCACTTGATCACCGGAAGAGGGCTACACGCACTTCCAGCAGTTACGTCTGTGGCCAACGATACGACTGTCACTCGGTCCCACTCGCCGGAAGGAAGAAACCGGTCACCACGGATGTGGCTGAGGAGAAAGCAGGAACAATAAACGATGTGCGAACCGCTTGCGCACTGCTGCCAAACTGAGCAGAAGCCTCTTGCAGGAACGTCTTTTGTAGGCAGCTCGAGCGGAAGTACAACGTTGAAGGCGCTTGATTACCGGAAGAGGGCTACACGAAGTTCCAACAGTTAGGTCTGCAGAAGAAGATAGGTCAGCCACTCGGTTCCACTCGCTGGCAGGCCGAAAGCGGTCACCACGGGTGAGGCTGCGAAGAAAGCAGGAACAATGAACGATGTGCGAACGTCTTGCGCACTGCTGCCAAACTGAGCAGAAGCCTCTTGCAGGGACGTCTTTTGTAGGCAGCTCGGGCGGAAGTACAACGTCGAACGCTCTTGATTACCGGAAGAGGGGTACACGAAGTTCCAACAGTTACGTCTGCAGAAGAAGATAGGTCAGCCTCTCGGTCCCACTCGCTGGCAGGAAGAAAGCGGTCACCACGGATGTGGCTGCGAAGAAAGCAGGAACAATGAACGATTTGCGAACGGCTTGCGCACTGCTGCCAAACTGAGCAGAAGCCTCTTGCAGGGACATCTTTTGTAGGCAGCTCAGGTGGAAGTTCAACGTTGAACGCACTTGATCACCGAAAGAGGGCTACACGCACTTCCAGCAGTTACGTCTGTAGCCGACGATACGTCAGCCACTCGGTACCACTCGCTGGCAGGTAGAAAGCGGTCACCACGGATGAGGCTGCGAAGAAAGCAGGAACAATGAACGATGTGCGAACGGCTTGCGCACTGCTGAAAAACTGAGCAGAAGCCTCTTGAAGGGACGTCTTTTGTAGGCAGCTCAGGCGGAAGTTCAACGTTGAACGCACTTGATCACCGAAAGAGGGCTACACGCAGTTCCAGCACTTCCGTCTGCAGCCGACGATACGTCAGCCACTCGGTCCCACTCACTGGCAGGCAGAAAGCGGTCACCACGGGTGAGGCTGCGAAGAAAGCAGGAACAATGAACGATGTGCGAACGGCTTGCGCACTGCTGCCAAACTGAGCAGAAGCCTCTTGCAGGGACATCCTTTTTAGGCAGCTCGTTCGGAATTACAACGTTGAACGCGCTTGATGACCGGAAGAGGGCTACACGAAGTTCCAACAGTTACGTCTGTAGCGGACGATACGTCAGCCACTCGGTCCCACTCGCTGGCAGGCAGAAAGCGGTCACTACGGAGGAGGCTGCGAAGAAAGCAGGAAAAATAGCCGGTGTGCGAACGGCTTGCGCACTGCTGCCAAACTGAGCAGAAGCCTCTTGCAGGGACATTTTTTGTAGGCAGCTCAGGTGGAAGTTCAACGTTGAACGCACTTGATCACCGAAAGAGGGCTTCACGCACTTCCAGCAGTAACGTCTGTAGCCGACGATACGTCAGCCACTCGGTTCCACTCTCTGGCAGGCAGAAAGCGGTCACAGCGGATGAGGCTGCGAAGAAAGCAGGAACAATGAACGATGTGCGAACCGCTTGGGCACTGCTGCCAAACTGAGCAGAAGCCTCTTGCAGGGACGTCTTTTGTAGGCAGCTCGAGCGGAAGTACAACGTTGAACGCGCTTGATTACCGGAAGAGGGCTACACGAAGTTCCAACAGTTAGGTCTGCAGAAGAAGATAGGTCAGCCACTCGGTTCCACTCGCTGGCAGGCAGAAAGCGGTCACCACGGAGGAGGCTGCGAAGAAAGGAGGAACAATAGCCGATGTGCGAACGGCTTGCGCACTGCTGCCAAACTGAGCAGAAGCCTCTTGCAGGGACGTCTTTTGTAGGCAGCTCGGAAAGAAGTACAACGTTGAACGCACTTGATCACCGGAAGAGGGCTACACGCACTTCCAGCAGTTACGTCTGTAGCCAACGATACGAGTGTCACTCAGTCCCACTCGCCGGCAGGAAGAAAGCGGTCACCCCGGATGTGGCTGCGGAGAAAGCAGGAACAATGAGCGATGTGCGAACCGCTTGCGCACTGCTGCCAAACTGAGCAGAAGCCTCTTGCAGGGACGTCTTTTGTAGGCAGCTCGAGCGGAAGTACAACGTTGAACGCGCTTGATTACCGGAAGAGGGCTACACGAAGTTCCAACAGTTAGGTCTGCAGAAGAAGATAGGTCAGCCACTCGGTTCCACTCGCTGGCAGGCAGAAAGCGGTCACCACGGGTGAGGCTGCGAAGAAAGCAGGAACAATGAACGATGTGCGAACGTCTTGCGCACTGCTGCCAAACTGAGCAGAAGCCTCTTGCAGGGACGTCTTTTGTAGGCAGCTCGGGCGGAAGTACAACGTTGAACGCTCTTGATTACCGGAAGAGGGCTACACGAAGTTCCAACAGTTACGTCTGCAGAAGAAGATAGGTCAGCCTCTCGGTCCCACTCGCTGGCAGGAAGAAAGCGGTCACCACGGATGTGGCTGCGAAGAAAGCAGGAACAATGAACGATGTGCGAACTGCTTGCGCACTGCTGCCAAACTGAGCAGAAGCCTCTTGCAGGGACATTTTTTGTAGGCAGCTCAGGTGGAAGTTCAACGTTGAACGCACTTGATCACCGAAAGAGGGCTACACGCACTTCCAGCAGTTACGTCTGTAGCCGACGATACGTCAGCCACTCGGTTCCACTCGCTGGCAGGTAGAAGGCGGTCACCACGGATGAGGCTGCGAAGAAAGCAGGAACAATGAACGATGTGCGAACGGCTTGCGCACTGCTGAAAAACTGAGCAGAAGCCTCTTGCAGGGACGTCTTTTGTAGGCAGCTCGGGCGGAAGTTCAACGTTGAACGCACTTGATCACCGAAAGAGGGCTACACGCAGTTCCAGCACTACCGTCTGCAGCCGACGATACGTCAGCCACTCGGTCCCACTCACTGGCAGGCAGAAAGCGGTCACCACGGGTGAGGCTGCGAAGAAAGCAGGAACAATGAACGATGTGCGAACGGCTTGCGCACTGCTGCCAAACTGAGCAGAAGCCTCTTGCAGGGACATCTTTTGTAGGCAGCTCAGGTGGAAGTTCAACGTTGAACGCACTTGATCACCGAAAGAGGGCTACACGCACTTCCAGCAGTTACGTCTGTAGCCGACGATACGTCAGCCACTCGGTACCACTCGCTGGCAGGTAGAAAGCGGTCACCACGGATGAGGCTGCGAAGAAAGCAGGAACAATGAACGATGTGCGAACGGCTTGCGCACTGCTGAAAAACTGAGCAAAGCCTCTTGAAGGGACGTCTTTTGTAGGCAGCTCAGGCGGAAGTTCAACGTTGAACGCACTTGATCACCGAAAGAGGGCTACACGCAGTTCCAGCACTTCCGTCTGCAGCCGACGATACGTCAGCCACTCGGTCCCACTCACTGGCAGGCAGAAAGCGGTCACCACGGGTGAGGCTGCGAAGAAAGCAGGAACAATGAACGATGTGCGAACGGCTTGCGCACTGCTGCCAAACTGAGCAGAAGCCTCTTGCAGGGACATCCTTTTTAGGCAGCTCGTTCGGAATTACAACGTTGAACGCGCTTGATGACCGGAAGAGGGCTACACGAAGTTCCAACAGTTACGTCTGTAGCGGACGATACGTCAGCCACTCGGTCCCACTCGCTGGCAGGCAGAAAGCGGTCACCACGGAGGAGGCTGCGAAGAAAGCAGGAAAAATAGCCGGTGTGCGAACGGCTTGCGCACTGCTGCCAAACTGAGCAGAAGCCTCTTGCAGGGACGTCTTTTGTAGGCAGCTCGTTCGGAATTACAACGTTGAACGCGCTTGATGACCGGAAGAGGGCTACACGAAGTTCCAACAGTTACGTCTGTAGCGGACGATACGTCAGCCACTCGGTCCCACTCGCTGGCAGGCAGAAAGCGGTCACCACGGATGAGGCTGCGAAGAAAGCAGGAACAATGAACGATGTGCGAACCGCTTGGGCACTGCTGCCAAACTGAGCAGAAGCCTCTTGCAGGGACGTCTTTTTTAGTCAGCTCGAGCGGAAGTACAACGTTGAACGCGCTTGATTACCGGAAGAGGGCTACACGAAGTTCCAACAGTTAGGTCTGCAGAAGAAGATAGGTCAGCCACTCGGTTCCACTCGCTGGCAGGCAGAAAGCGGTCACCACGGAGGAGGCTGCGAAGAAAGGAGGAACAATAGCCGATGTGCGAACGGCTTGCGCACTGCTGCCAAACTGAGCAGAAGCCTCTTGCAGGGACGTCTTTTGTAGGCAGCTCGGAAAGAAGTACAACGTTGAACGCACTTGATCACCGGAAGAGGGCTACACGCACTTCCAGCAGTTACGTCTGTAGCCAACGATACGACTGTCACTCAGTCCCACTCGCCGGCAGGAAGAAAGCGGTCACCCCGGATGTGGCTGCGGAGAAAGCAGGAACAATGAGCGATGTGCGAACCGCTTGCGCACTGCTGCCAAACTGAGCAGAAGCCTCTTGCAGGGACGTCTTTTGTAGGCAGCTCGAGCGGAAGTACAACGTTGAACGCGCTTGATTACCGGAAGAGGGCTACACGAAGTTCCAACAGTTAGGTCTGCAGAAGAAGATAGGTCAGCCACTCGGTTCCACTCGCTGGCAGGCAGAAAGCGGTCACCACGGGTGAGGCTGCGAAGAAAGCAGGAACAATGAACGATGTGCGAACGTCTTGCGCACTGCTGCCAAACTGAGCAGAAGCCTCTTGCAGGGACGTCTTTTGTAGGCAGCTCGGGCGGAAGTACAACGTTGAACGCTCTTGATTACCGGAAGAGGGCTACACGAAGTTCCAACAGTTACGTCTGCAGAAGAAGATAGGTCAGCCTCTCGGTCCCACTCGCTGGCAGGAAGAAAGCGGTCACCACGGATGTGGCTGCGAAGAAAGCAGGAACAATGAACGATGTGCGAACGGCTTGCGCACTGCTGCCAAACTGAGCAGAAGCCTCTTGCAGGGACATCTTTTGTAGGCAGCTCAGGTGGAAGTTCAACGTTGAACGCACTTGATAACCGAAAGAGGGCTACACGCACTTCCAGCAGTTACGTCTGTAGCCGACGATACGTCAGCCACTCGGTTCCACTCGCTGGCAGGTAGAACGCGGTCACCACGGATGAGGCTGCGAAGAAATCAGGAACAATGAACGATGTGCGAACGGCTTGCGCACTGCTGAAAAACTGAGCAGAAGCCTCTTGCAGGGACGTCTTTTGTAGGCAGCTCGGGCGGAAGTTCAACGTTGAACGCACTTGATCACCGAAAGAGGGCTACACGCAGTTCCAGCACTTCCGTCTGCAGCCGACGATACGTCAGCCACTCGGTCCCACTCACTGGCAGGCAGAAAGCGGTCACCACGGGTGAGGCTGCGAAGAAAGCAGGAACAATGAACGATGTGCGAACGGCTTGCGCACTGCTGCCAAACTGAGCAGAAGCCTCTTGAAGGGACGTCTTTTGTAGGCAGCTCAGGCGGAAGTTCAACGTTGAACGCACTTGATCACCGAAAGAGGGCTACACGCAGTTCCAGCACTTCCGTCTGCAGCCGACGATACGTCAGCCACTCGGTCCCACTCACTGGCAGGCAGAAAGCGGTCACCACGGGTGAGGCTGCGAAGAAAGCAGGAACAATGAACGATGTGCGAACGGCTTGCGCACTGCTGCCAAACTGAGCAGAAGCCTCTTGCAGGGACATCCTTTTTAGGCAGCTCGTTCGGAATTACAACGTTGAACGCGCTTGATGACCGGAAGAGGGCTACACGAAGTTCCAACAGTTACGTCTGTAGCGGACGATACGTCAGCCACTCGGTCCCACTCGCTGGCAGGCAGAAAGCGGTCACCACGGAGGAGGCTGCGAAGAAAGCAGGAAAAATAGCCGGTGTGCGAACGGCTTGCGCACTGCTGCCAAACTGAGCAGAAGCCTCTTGCAGGGACGTCTTTTGTAGGCAGCTCGTTCGGAATTACAACGTTGAACGCGCTTGATGACCGGAAGAGGGCTACACGAAGTTCCAACAGTTACGTCTGTAGCGGACGATACGTCAGCCACTCGGTCCCACTCGCTGGCAGGCAGAAAGCGGTCACCACGGATGAGGCTGCGAAGAAAGCAGGAACAATAGCCGGTGTGCGAACGGCTTGCGCACTGCTGCCAAACTGAGCAGAAGCCTCATGCAGGGACTTCTTTTGTAGGCAGCTCGGAAAGAAGTACAACGTTGAACGCACTTGATCACCGGAAGAGGGCTACACGCACTTCCAGCAGTAACGTCTGTAGCCGACGATACGTCAGCCACTCGGTTCCACTCTCTGGCAGGCAGAAAGCGGTCACAGCGGATGAGGCTGCGAAGAAAGCAGGAACAATGAACGATGTGCGAATCGCTTGGGCACTGCTGCCAAACTGAGCAGAAGCCTCTTGCAGGGACGTCTTTTGTAGGCAGCTCAGGTGGAAGTTCAACGTTGAACGCACTTTATCACCGAAAGAGGGCTTCACGCACTTCCAGCAGTAACGTATGTAGCCGACGATACGTCAGCCACTCGGTTCCACTCTCTGGCAGGCAGAAAGCGGTCACCACGGATGAGGCTGTGAAGAAAGCAGGAACAATGAACGATGTGCGAACCACTTGCGCACTGCTGTCAAACTGAGCAGAAGCCTCTTGCAGGGACGTCTTTTGTAGTCAGCTCGAGCGGAAGTACAACATTGAACGCGCTCGATTACCGGAAGAGGGCTACACGAAGTTCCAACAGTTACGTCTGCAGAAGAAGATAGGTCAGCCACTCGGTCCCACTCGCTGGCAGGCAGAAAGCGGTCACCACGGGTGAGGCTGCGAAGAAAGCAGGAACAATGAACGATGTGCGAACTGCTTGCGCACTGCTGCCAAACTGAGCAGAAGCCTCTTGCAGGGACGTCTTTTGTAGGCAGCTCGGGCGGAAGTACAAAGTTGAACGCTCTTGATTACCGGAAGAGGGCTACACGATGTTCCAACAGCTACGTCTGCAGAAGAAGATAGGTCAGCCACTCGGTCCCACTCGCTGGCAGGAAGAAAGCGGTCACCACGGATGTGGCTGCGAAGAAAGCAGGAACAATGAACGAAGTGCGGACAGCTTGCGCACTGCTGCCAAACTGAGCAGAAGACTCTTGCAGGGACATCTTTTGTAGGCAGCTCAGGTGGAAGTTCAACGTTGAACGCACTTGATCACCGAAAGAGGGCTACACGCACTTCCAGCAGTTACGTCTGTAGCCGACGATACGTCAGCCACTCGGTTCCACTCGCTGGCATGTAGAAAGCGGTCACCACGGATGAGGCTGCGAAGAAAGCAGGAAGAATGAACGATCTGCGAACGGCTTGCGCACTGCTGAAAAACTGAGCAGAAGCCTCTTGCAGGGACGTCTTTTGTAGGCAGCTCGGGCGGAAGTACAATGTTGAGCGGGCTTGATCACCCGAAGAGGGCTACACGAAGTTCCAACAGTTATGTCTGCAGAAGAATATACGTTACCACTCGGTCCCACTCGGTGGCAGGCAGAAAGCGGTCACCATGGGTGAGGCTGCGAAGAAAGCAGTAACAATGCACGATGTGCGAACGGTTTGCACACTGCTGCCAAACTGAGCAGAAGCCTCTTGCAGGGACGTCTTTTGTAGGCAGCTCGGGCGGAAGTACAACGTTGAACGCGCATGATTACCGGAAGAGGGCTACACGAGGTTCCAACAGTTACGTCTGCAGAAGAAGATAGGTCAGCCACTCGGTACCACTCGCTGGCAGGAAGAAAGCGGTCGCCACGGATGTGGCTGCGAAAAAAGCAGGAACAATGAACGATGTGCGAACGTCTTGCGCACTGCTGCCAAACTGAGCAGAAGCCTCTTGCAGGGACGTCTTTTGTAGGCAGATCGGGCGGCAGTACAACGTTGAACGCGCTTGATCACCGGAAGAGGGCTGCACGAAGTTCCAACAGTTACGTGTGCAGAAGAAGATAGGTCAGCCTCTCGGTCCCACTCGCTGGCAGGAAGAAAGCGGTCACCACGGATGTGGCTGCGAAGAAAGCAGGAACAATGAACGATGTGCGAACGGCTTGCGCACTGCTGCCAAACTGAGCAGAAGCCTCTTGCAGGGACATCTTTTGTAGGCAGCTCAGGTGGAAGTTCAACGTTGAACGCACTTGATCACCGAAAGAGGGCTTCACGCACTTCCAGCAGTAACGTCTTTAGCCGACGATACGTCAGCCACTCGGTTCCACTCGCTGGCAGGCAGAAAGCGGTCACCACGGATGAGGCTGCGAAGAAAGCAGGAACAATAGCCGGTGTGCGAACGGCTTGCGCACTGCTGCCAAACTGAGCAGAAGCCTCATGCAGGGACTTCTTTTGTAGGCAGCTCGGAAAGAAGTACAACGTTGAACGCACTTGATCACCGGAAGAGGGCTACACGCACTTCCAGCAGTTACGTCTGTAGCCAACGATACGACTGTCACTCAGTCCCACTCGCCGGCAGGAAGAAAGCGGTCACCCCGGATGTGGCTGCGGAGAAAGCAGGAACAATGAGCGATGTGCGAACCGCTTGCGCACTGCTGCCAAACTGAGCAGAAGCCTCTTGCAGGGACGTCTTTTGTAGGCAGCTCGAGCGGAAGTACAACGTTGAACGCGCTTGATTACCGGAAGAGGGCTACACGAAGTTCCAACAGTTAGGTCTGCAGAAGAAGATAGGTCAGCCACTCGGTTCCACTCGCTGGCAGGCAGAAAGCGGTCACCACGGGTGAGGCTGCGAAGAAAGCAGGAACAATGAACGATGTGCGAACGTCTTGCGCACTGCTGCCAAACTGAGCAGAAGCCTCTTGCAGGGACGTCTTTTGTAGGCAGCTCGGAAAGAAGTACAACGTTGAACGCACTTGATCACCGGAAGAGGGCTACACGCACTTCCAGCAGTTACGTCTGTAGCCAACGATACGAGTGTCACTCAGTCCCACTCGCCGGCAGGAAGAAAGCGGTCACCCCGGATGTGGCTGCGGAGAAAGCAGGAACAATGAGCGATGTGCGAACCGCTTGCGCACTGCTGCCAAACTGAGCAGAAGCCTCTTGCAGGGACGTCTTTTGTAGGCAGCTCGAGCGGAAGTACAACGTTGAACGCGCTTGATTACCGGAAGAGGGCTACACGAAGTTCCAACAGTTAGGTCTGCAGAAGAAGATAGGTCAGCCACTCGGTTCCACTCGCTGGCAGGCAGAAAGCGGTCACCACGGGTGAGGCTGCGAAGAAAGCAGGAACAATGAACGATGTGCGAACGTCTTGCGCACTGCTGCCAAACTGAGCAGAAGCCTCTTGCAGGGACGTCTTTTGTAGGCAGCTCGGGCGGAAGTACAACGTTGAACGCTCTTGATTACCGGAAGAGGGCTACACGAAGTTCCAACAGTTACGTCTGCAGAAGAAGATAGGTCAGCCTCTCGGTCCCACTCGCTGGCAGGAAGAAAGCGGTCACCACGGATGTGGCTGCGAAGAAAGCAGGAACAATGAACGATGTGCGAACTGCTTGCGCACTGCTGCCAAACTGAGCAGAAGCCTCTTGCAGGGACATTTTTTGTAGGCAGCTCAGGTGGAAGTTCAACGTTGAACGCACTTGATCACCGAAAGAGGGCTACACGCACTTCCAGCAGTTACGTCTGTAGCCGACGATACGTCAGCCACTCGGTTCCACTCGCTGGCAGGTAGAAGGCGGTCACCACGGATGAGGCTGCGAAGAAAGCAGGAACAATGAACGATGTGCGAACGGCTTGCGCACTGCTGAAAAACTGAGCAGAAGCCTCTTGCAGGGACGTCTTTTGTAGGCAGCTCGGGCGGAAGTTCAACGTTGAACGCACTTGATCACCGAAAGAGGGCTACACGCAGTTCCAGCACTACCGTCTGCAGCCGACGATACGTCAGCCACTCGGTCCCACTCACTGGCAGGCAGAAAGCGGTCACCACGGGTGAGGCTGCGAAGAAAGCAGGAACAATGAACGATGTGCGAACGGCTTGCGCACTGCTGCCAAACTGAGCAGAAGCCTCTTGCAGGGACATCTTTTGTAGGCAGCTCAGGTGGAAGTTCAACGTTGAACGCACTTGATCACCGAAAGAGGGCTACACGCACTTCCAGCAGTTACGTCTGTAGCCGACGATACGTCAGCCACTCGGTACCACTCGCTGGCAGGTAGAAAGCGGTCACCACGGATGAGGCTGCGAAGAAAGCAGGAACAATGAACGATGTGCGAACGGCTTGCGCACTGCTGAAAAACTGAGCAAAGCCTCTTGAAGGGACGTCTTTTGTAGGCAGCTCAGGCGGAAGTTCAACGTTGAACGCACTTGATCACCGAAAGAGGGCTACACGCAGTTCCAGCACTTCCGTCTGCAGCCGACGATACGTCAGCCACTCGGTCCCACTCACTGGCAGGCAGAAAGCGGTCACCACGGGTGAGGCTGCGAAGAAAGCAGGAACAATGAACGATGTGCGAACGGCTTGCGCACTGCTGCCAAACTGAGCAGAAGCCTCTTGCAGGGACATCCTTTTTAGGCAGCTCGTTCGGAATTACAACGTTGAACGCGCTTGATGACCGGAAGAGGGCTACACGAAGTTCCAACAGTTACGTCTGTAGCGGACGATACGTCAGCCACTCGGTCCCACTCGCTGGCAGGCAGAAAGCGGTCACCACGGAGGAGGCTGCGAAGAAAGCAGGAAAAATAGCCGGTGTGCGAACGGCTTGCGCACTGCTGCC